>NC_053038.3:298495564-300995564 GCF_002575655.3 Aegilops tauschii subsp. strangulata
CCCTAGTTAATTACTTTGGTTGAATTTGATCCTTTCCATGGTTATGAAACTGAAACTGTTGTGGCACATCTTACTAAATTGAACGACATAGCCACCCTATTTGCTCATGAGGAAAAAATCCGCTACTACTATATTCTTAAGTTGTTTCCTTTCTCATTAAAGGGTGATGCTAAGATATGGTTCAATTCTCTTGCTCCTGGTTGTGTGCATAGATTTATTACTTCTCTGAAAAATATTTTCCTGCTCATAGGAAATAAGCTGCTTTAAAGGAAATATTTTACTTTGTGCAAATTGAAGAAGAGAATCTCCCACAAGCTTGGGGGAGGCTTCTCCAATTACTTAATGCTTTGCCTGATCATCCTCTCTAGAAAAATGAAATACTCGGTATCTTTTATAATGGACTAATCGATGCTTCTAGGGACCACCTAGATAGTTGTGCTAGTTGTGTTTTCAAGGAAAAAACTGTTGAAGAAGCTGAAGAACTATTGAATAATATACTGAGTAATGATAATGATTGGACTCTTCCTGAACCACCTCCTATGTCAACTCCGAAGAAGAGGGGTCTTCTATTTCTAAGTCCTGAAGATATGCAAGAGGCAAAGAAATCTTTGAAAGAAAAAGGTATTAAAGATGAAGATGTTAAGAATTTACCACCTATTGAAGAAATACATGGTATCAATACCCCGACACAGGGAGTAGAGGTAAATTCTCACTATAAACTTGATGAAGGTGATATTCCTTATACTAAATCTCCTAGTTAATGCTTGGATGAATTTGATTACTTTATTGTAAACAAGAAAACTTCAATGCATATGTTAGTAGAAAATTGAAACAAAATGCTTATATGATTGAACATGGTTGTTAGCAACTGTTAACGATCTCAAGGTTGTTAGCAAACATGCTTCCATGGTAAAAACTCAAGTAGAACAAGTTCTCAAGGCACAAAATGATTTTCTTAATGAAATGCACAATAAAAGGAATGATCATGTTGCTAGAGTTATGACTAGAGGTGGTAAAATGACTCAGGAACCCTTGTATCCTGAAGGCCATCCTAAAAAATTGAGCAAGACTCTCAAAGAATTAATACTAATGCACATAGTCCTTCTAGTAATAAAAAGAAAAAGAATGATTATTGGACTTCGCATGCTTCTAGTGAACCTATTGTAGCACCTGAGAATCCAAATGATATTTCTATTTCTGATGCTGAAACACAATCTCGTGATGAACATGGACCTAGTAACAATGATAATGATATTGTTCATGTAGATTCTCAACCTAGTAATGATAATGATGTAGAGATAGAATCTGCTATTGATCTTGATAACCCACAACCTAAAAATAAACACTGATACATCGAGGTGCTATACAAACGGTTTTTAACCCCTTCCCGCGACGCCGTTTGGAACCGTCGTCTAGTGAGTGTGGGTGATAGGGGGGTCCTTCCCACACGACCCAGAAACTGTCAAGGATAGGACCTCTGATCACACACGCTGGGCAAAATGATCTCGTGTGCGACGGGCGAGTGATCAAATATAGTTATACGTACAGTTGCGTTAAAAAATACAATTATACAGGCCCAATCATTTCCGGTCGTAAGTACATCCCACATAGTCAGTCCCAGACAAACGACTCCGTTCGTATGTACATTCCACGCAGTCAATCCAAGGAATATGTTTCCATTCGTATGTACATCCACACAGGCAATCCAAGAAGTATGTTTCGTTCATACGTACATCCCACACAGTCAATCCAAGGAAAATGTTTCCCTTTGTAGGTACATCACACACAATTTTACCCATTAAATAGTTTGTGATAGCGTTGCCATTGTAGACGATATTAACAATTTTACCGTTTGCGTTATTGAATGCATCACACACGGTGCATAGAAGAAACCGTGTGGCATACGCTGTCCATCACACACACTTTTTATGTGGTAAATGTTTGCGCATGGTGGCATAACGCAAACAGTTTTCAAGAGGAAGTCGTGTGTGATTGTTCATTGATCCAACAAGTTTTCTTGCTAGAAACACTTTTCAAGAGGAAGTCATGTGTGATTGTTCATTGATCCAACACGTTTTCTTGCTAGAAACTGTGTGCGTTGTCTGATGCTGAAACACAATCTGGTGATGAACATGGACCTAGTAACAATGATAACGATATTGTTCATGTAGATGCTCAACCTAGTAATGATAATGGTGTGGAGATAGAACCTGCTGTTGATCTTGATAACCCACAACCTAAAAATAAACAATAATAGATCAAGGTGCTATAGAAACGGTTTTAGCCCCTTCCCACGATGCCATTTGGAACCGTCATCTAGTGAGTGTGGGCGATAGGGGGGTCCTTCCCACACGACCCAGAAACTGTCGGGGATAGGACCTCCGGTTACACACGCTGGACAAAAAGCTCGTGTGCGACGGGCGATTGATCAAATATAGTTATACGTATAGTTGCGTTAAAAAATACAATTATACAGGCCCAATCATTTCCGATTGTAAGTACATCCCACATAGTCAGTCCCAGACAAACGACTCCGTTCGTACGTACATTCCACACAGTCAATCCAAGGAATACGTTTCCATTCGTATGTGCATCCCACACAGGCAATCCAAGAAGTATGTTTCGTTCATATGTACATCCCACACAGTCAATCCAGGGAAAATGTTTGCCTTTGTAGGTACATCACACACAATTTTACCCATTAAATAGTTTGTGATAGCGATGCCATTGCAGATGATATTAACAATTTTACCGTTTGCGTTATTGAATGCATCACACACGGTGCATAGAAGAAACTGTGTGGCATAGGCTGTCCATCACACACACTTTTATGTGGTAAACGTTTGCGCATGGTGGCATAACACAAACAGTTTTCAAGAGGAAGTCGTGTGTGATTGTTCATTGATCCAACACATTTTCTTGCTAGAAACTGTGTGCGTTGTCTGAGGTCATTGCCCCTGATGTTTTCCTGTGGTGCACTCATGTCTTCTTCATTTTTCAGAAAAAGATCTTGTTGTTTCTCGTTGCTAGTTTCTTTATCCTAACAATCTTTCTTAGTTTCTTGACTTGGCTGATATTCATAAACAACTCATTTCCCCATATGCAAAATGGGTCGAACAGTTGGTCAAAACCTCTGGCAGCATGACCTACATGTGCAATACTAAATTGATAAAAACCGAAATATTAGAATGGTTCCTGCAATTGCACAATAATGTGCTATTAGACAAGGACCATGCATGTGCACACCTCGATTGTACCTCAGTGCTTCCCATTGTTTCCCTGCAACACATATAAGGTAGATATTGATCAGGTTAAGTTAGGGCTGGCATACTATCTGTAAAATATGTTGATGAAAAACAAACACATTGCCAATTTAGCAGATTAATTCGAGCCACGTGGAAAAGCCATTTATCGAAACCAAGAATGCTTAACAACTAGGAAATGCTGAGTTGTATATGTTTCGCATGTATTTAGTACAACCAAATTCGATTTATTCCTCACATGCATAAAAATACAAAATTATACCCACAACAATTGAACATCGCATTACAGACTTGAACCAAAAAGTTAACTAAACACTTCAAACATTAACTGAGCACCACATTGCACAATATATAACATCTAGAAGATCAGAAAGTTAAACAAACCAAGCATACTTGACAACTTGGAAATATAGCAATTGTATTTGTTTCTCATGTTATTTGTACATATAAATTCAATTTATTTCTCACATGGAAGACAGTACAAAATTGCACCCTGAAGAATTGAACATCACATTGCAGAATTGAACCAAACAGTTAACTGAACACGACAACTAATTAACCAAACAGTTAATAAGTGAGCACCACATTGCACGACATATAGAACATATACACTAGAGCAAAAAATTGCATGGTAAAAGTAGATATGACAATTCACTAGAATTTGTTAAGGAAAGGCAGGAGCAGCACATGAACGGTAAACCAAGCATGCTTAACCAACGTAGCTAGCTAACTGAACTTAGGTCCTTATAGTGAGCTAATAAGACAACCTACTCCTCATCGTCGCAGATATCGATGATGATTGGCTCCTTGGACATGGAAGAGGGCGCAGCCTCCACATTGTGGGTGCCCTCCTTGTAGTGGTGAGTTGCCTGAGCCGCTCCAGGCACCAACCTGCTGGCTCTCGAGTTGAGGTAAGCTCGAGAACGCAGAGGAACACCTCGTAGTCTTTGTCAAAAGCACCGACGGTGGCCTTGAGAAAACGCCACGACTATCGTTTAAATTAGCCAACCACGTTGTGGCATCGGCGCACGAGGCCTCGACGGTGGCCTCGATGACGAGGTGATCCTCCAAGATCTGGGGGTCGGCATGAATGGCAGCCATCGTGCCCTCATCCGTGCATGCGGCTGCGGTTTGCTTCTCCGCTGCCAAATGCTCCTTGAGCTCCTGGCTATACTGTGTCCACCATGGCTTAGGGCAGCGCTTATTTGGGGGAGGGGTCGGTGATTTGGGTGGAAGGTGTCGCGCCAGCGGTCGGGGCATGTGGGATGTGGAAGGAGGAGGATGGGGGTCGGGTGTGGATTACCTGCCTGGATTGACGACCCCGAGCAGCGTGAAGGAGGGTCGCTGGCGAGGAGGCGGCGCTGCAAGCAAGGAGTGAAGGTTTGAACTTGGAAAGGAAGGCGGAAATAGGGGAAATGTGGATTTTGGTAAGGGTGAGGGGGCGGGGAGGCAGATATTTCCGTGGAAGCCAAAATTTTTGGATCGGTGCAGCAAAAAAGCTGGCGCGCAAAGTCGACGAACCTTCTCACGTAAGCCATATACTACTCTGAAGGTGCTCCAGGATATTTTTTACTGCATCACACACGGCTGGTGATAATGAACTACGTGTGACCAACTTGATTTTTCGTCTTGATTTGACATACATAATGGAGCCATAGCGGCAAAGGAGGGTGTTTGAATTGCTAGGACTTTTATCTACAATGAACATACAACTATGGGAGTGTAGTCAAAAAAATTGATATTATTTGGGGTTTGTTTGGACATTTCTATACATTAACTAAGTTTTTTAGGCATTTAAGGTGCATAATTCAAAATTAAACTATATGCACATGCTCCACTACACCAAAATGGTTTGTAAAATCATATATGTGTCCATGGCTGGATGCTTATGTACAATGCAAGAAATGGGAATGAATTTCAAACACCTCGACACCGTGGGTCACCGGCAAAAGTTGAGATACTTGGTTTTGAAATTCATGAAACTTGGCATGTTATCATGGAATGGCATGAAAATGTTGTGGTAAAACAATTTGTCCCATTTGAGGCAGTCTTGGGTATAAGCTTCTCACAAACCAGAGTTTCTCACAAGAAGCCTCATGGTTCCGGTAGAGGAACATGTCACCTTTGTGGACGAAATGATATTCGTTGCCTCTTTTTGCTTTCAAATTTTTTTTCTACTGTCAACATAGAACAACAGGAGTATCGTTTGAAATTCTATAATTTTGGGGGTTTGTTTGTACATTTTTATAAATTAATTGATTTTCTAGGTATTTTATGTGCATACACTGGTACACATCGGTGCTATACAAACGGTTTTTAACCCTTTCCGTGACGACATTTGGGACCGTCCCCAAGTGAGTGTGTGCGATAGGGTGTCCTTCCCGAACGACCCAGAAACCGTCGGGGATATGGAGCAGTGATCCAGAGGCCTTCCAAAATGTAATCGTGTGCAATGCACACACTAAATTCTTTCGCACGTGTGGTATCGGTGATTAAGCGTTTGTAATGACGCAGTGAAACCATACGGTCTGTTGTAACGAACCGTTTGGGAAACAGTGTGTAAGGCACATGGGCCAACATATGAATTGTGTGCGATTTGTGCCCCATCGCACACGAGTTTTCTGTGTAACCCGTTTGCCATGCTAGACTCCATCGCACACGTTTGCCAACAATTACCGTCTGCGATAATGTTCTATCACAAATGGTTCAGGAGCCCCTTCGCACACATACAAGTGTTGTAGACCGTTTGTGATTTGTTGGGTATCACCGACGGGTCCCGCAAGAGTGACGTGTGCTTTTCGTTTGAGATCCCACACATTTCCTGAAAAAATTACGACTGGGATTGTATTTTGCATTGGGCACGGTTTACTCCCAGTTCTCATGTACGATAACGCGATATCAAAAATAGTTCCGGAGACCCTACGCACACGTAGTAGCGCTGCAAATCGTTTGCGATCTGCTGTGTATCACCGACGATTCCGCTATGATTGACGTATGCTTTCCGATGTGGATCGCACACACTCATTTAGTTGAACAGTGTGTGGAGCAATTGCCAGGTTAAAACAAAAATATCCCATTTTGGATCGGCACGCAAAAAGAAAATTCGCCACAATATTCAATTGAACAAATAAACAAAAATATCCAATTTTCAATGGGCACGCAAAAAGAAAATTCGCCACAATATTCAATTGAACAAATAGTGTCCACGGGAAGAACATTCATCAGATTTTGCAACAATTGCAATTGAACATATGGTAGCTAAATTCCAATGATTTGTCCACACATATATGCATAACATAATTCATCATAGTGTATGAAATACGAAGACCTCATCAAATGGAAAACAATGGATCCATGCGTTATATGTTTAGCGGCTAACTCTTACTCAATGTTTCAGGAGAACGCATGCTAAAATCTTCATTATCACCAGTGGGATTGATGTAGTGATCTAGGAAGAAGTCGCTCATAAATCTCCGAACCATCAGCAATTCACCAGCCGGGAGCGGTTCAAGGGTCCTCGGTTTTAAGACGAGCTGCAGTATTTTTAAGATCAGAATGTGCCATATGGGTGGAGTAGAAGATATTGATTAAGGTAGACTTACTGGTACTAATTCGCGAGGATCGTCACAACTATCAGCAGATTTGCAGATGGAGATCATGTGTCTGCAAACATAGTATCCACAAAGGTGGTCCCTGCTTCTTGCTGAGGACACTGAAATTTTTTGTACAAAATTAGTCATGTATTTGTCCTGTTAGGAACAACCTAACCGGTGTTAGATGTATTATTTTTTCCTTGGACAAAATAGAAAGAGGTTTATTTAGAAGCTTGAACATTTGACTAGCGTAAGGAAAGGTATTTGTAGACAATTGGATAGATTTTCCAAAAATAATGGATTTCGGTGTGTTACCGGAGAAACGATCTCGTGCTGCAGAGATAGTTCCCTCTTGAACAGGTTCCCTGGTTTAGTTTTCGACAATGCGAGCACACTTCAAATGATGATGAATTTTGACGACATCAATTATTGAACCAGATATGAATGCAAATTAATTTCAACATCATAGAATTCAATACCCATCCAAGAATTGCTGAACATGTGTCAGATCCTGAGCGTTTGTTGACTCTCTGAGAGAATCGATGTAGTAAACTGTGTTCTTGTTTGGAACAATGAATACCAATATACAGTGATTGCTACATATTAAGAAAGCCATGAACTTACGAATGATGTCAAAATTTGAAAGACAATTAGTGTATGCGTGGTTGTTTACTTGACTTACCGTTCATGATATGGCTAGAGAAATGATTCTGCATGGGACGTGTTTTTGAAGATACGGACGACCGTGTTAACGGCCCAGTCCCGTCGGTCCTTACCATCTAATGTTGTGCCATTTGCTAATGCAGGATCAAAGAAATACACACTCTCCCTTTTTCTTCTCTGCGCGTTCAATCCCCTGAGAGGAATAAATGCAATTAGCTGTTTATCATTTACAGCTTTGTATGGAGAAGTTGATCAGAGTTTGTTAAGTACTTACAAAACCAGGCATCTAACAAGAGTGGCATCGAGCATGTTGAAGTTGAAGAAGAGATGTAAGTCCTCGAAACTCACATTGATGGAACCAGCATCGTGTCAGAAATGATCTCTATTGTAGTGGACTAGCAAAGCATGATGACCTGCTGACATTTGATCCATGCAGTATTCATGTAACTCGCGGCAACTGGAGCTGCACTCATCAAAGTATTCGCCAACAAGAAATGGCTGGCCATGGACGTAATTGCGTGCTTCAAGTACGTCTGCTTTACTTTTAGCAAGCAACAATTCTACTTCTTCATCATCCATGGCGTTAGAAATAATATTACTCCCCGATTCGAACAAGCTGCTGTTAATTTGGTTCTGGGCGATGAGTGCAGACTGCTTAGCAGGCGGTTCTGAAGCATCAGACTGCTTAGCATTCTGTTCCACCAGGTTGGTCTACTGAGCATGTGCTGTAGCTGGGTCTCCCCCCGCTGCTTCAGCGGCCGGCATCTGAACAGGTGGTGCGTCATCAACACTTGTAGGCCTTGCCACTGGCTTCTTTGGGGCGGAGGATGACATGGCCTGTGCGCCACAAAGTCGGGCCGGCTGATCACAGGTTGATGCATCACCCCGTGAGAGCTGCTGTGGCAAGGAGAGCGTCACCGGTTGAGGGGTGACAGTGGTTGCTCTTGGCGGGGCTTCAGGAATCTCATCGATGAACTCTATTTCCTTTTGTGGCCACTGGATGTGGTGTAACAGTGTTTCTCCCAAGGTCCTTTTCTAATCGAAGTCTCCTAGGACATTCTTCAGGGCAAATTCATTGAATCTAGGCTTTACTTCAGTCACGTAGCACTTCACACAGCCCGGCTTCAATGGCACATTGTCCAAGAAGAGGCCGTCTTCCAAGAAGGGTGGGCAAACCCAGGCTCTTGCACATTTTAATGTACCTTCATAATGTGTAAGCACGCCCTTCAGTCTGTCTTTCGTTCCAGATAGATCAGATATAGCATCATCACGAGCAGCTGCAGTCTCAGTGTCACTGGGGTCAGCTGATGCACAGCTACTCTTGTGCAGTGTTGTCGCGCAATAAGCAACATCCTCCATGCACGCCTCCCCTCCCATCTGATAGCTATCTTTCAGTGTTAGAGTCTTCTACATCATCATTGACTCCTCAACATCCTTTCGAACAGCCGGATAAATATCCTTCTTCAACCTTTCTTACAATGCATTCTGCTTCATTTCACTCCTCGCTTTTTTCATGCCGAGACTCTCTTCTTTGCTGAGTGTGAAAGCCCTCTTGTGCGGGACATTAACACCTATACCCCTTGCATGGCCAGGGGCTCTTTTGTGTCTAGAGCAATGGACAGAATGTCACATGGCCATGAGTTCTTGTAGAACCTTCCAGGGATATTGGAAGCCTCTAACATCACTTCATACAGTTTGGCATCACATGCATTTTCAAAGTAATAATTTCCGTCATCACGCCTCTTTGCACGTGCACGCAAGTAGTCTCTGGCGCGTTCGCCCCTGATTTCACTAAAGGCCGGATTCCCACCCGCCGCTACTGCTTCTTTGTCCTCCTGTTCCCATATCAGTTTCATGCCATAGTATCCTGCCACACCAATATGGTGGGGGTGTATGTTCTTCTTCTGAAGTTCCGATTGCTTGAAACTCTTCTCAGCAAACTCTGTAGTTGCCCTGACCCTTTTGAATTTTGCCCAGTCTGCCTGTGTAATTTGGGGGTATGTGGGGATTGGGTCCTTGCCTTCACTCAAGTACTTCTTTTACAGCGCGTGCTTCTAGTTTCTCCGAGCATCGCTAGCCTTCTTCAGTGCAGCGTGTTCCACCTGCATTCTCCACTGCTCTGGAACATTGAAGTGATCCATGATCTCCTGGACTATGCTTCGCCGTGTTTCTGTGTCAGCCTTCCGAAACCCCGGCAGATTAATGTTGAGCCTTGCCCCTGCCAACAAATCCACACACACTCCTGAACCTCATGCATGCTTTATCTGGTTTAGTTGGAGCCCAGGACTTTAAATCAATCTCGGTTACTTCATATACACCTTTAGGCTGGTGTGTGGGCTTCCTTGGTGTGTTCCTTCGTGTCTTGACCGGAAGGGTAATTGCTGCAGCTCTATGCCGTTCAACACTACTTGATCCCTCACAATCTGCTGAAGACCTAGGGTTGTCCGAATCAGATGAAGATACATGGCCTGAATGAGTGCTGTCGCTGCTACTCGGCATCTATAGAGAACACATGCGAAACTCAGGAAAGGAGGATAAGCATAAAACTAACAACTTGGTATCAAGCTTTCTAAACATGCCATGCAATAATTTAGAAATTGTACGGCTAATTTGTTAAGTTTGTGTGACTCGGGCGCCCGCGATCTGTAAATAGGCAGTAACTTATTTGAACAAATACAACTTATATGTAGTAAGGAAGGTAGATAATGAACATATATACGCTCTCCGTTTATAGCCAATTTGGGAACATATGGAACGAAATTGGAATAGGGATTGTGAGGAAATATGCCTCACCGCGATGGAGAGCGGTAACTAACAGGCTTCTTAATGCAAACCCGGCCGGGCCACAGGAGAGGCGACGGTTACTGCATCGATATGCTCAAGGGTGGCTGGCGAGCAAACAAAGACGGCGAGGCGCGGGCCACCGCGTGTTGGGAACAGTAGTGGAGGTAGGCTTGACGCCGAAGAGCGGGCACACGACCGGGGTGAGCACGGCGGCACCGGAGAGGGTTCTGCTGTGGATCTGGGGAGGGGGGCTGGCAAAGGAGATTGGGTGGACTAGTTTAGTGAAACGCGGGCGGACGGTGGGGGGTGTTGGGGACTCCGGGCGTTGGCGGCCTAGGTGAAAAGGGTGAAAAATACCCCCGGTCGCCGCGCGCGCGGAAAGGCCTATGCAAATGGTTGCCTCTAAGCGCTCGTGTGCACAATCAGAATAATTTCGTTTGAAATGAAGACGTACTAATTTTTAAATGAAGACGTGAGTTCATCGTTTCGCCTCTAAATTTTTCCCACGTAAACCAATCACAATTTTACCACGGGTTTGATTTGCTGGCGCATTTCAGGTCTCGTGTGCTATATGTAAGACATTTTTTGGCATTTACCGTGCATGTTGGCATATAAATCAATTCCTATCCGGACTGCATTTCCTGTCAAAAGGGATGAGGATCGTCGTTCGATCTGGGAGCATCCAACGGTGCAGACGTACGATCCGTGGGGTTTGGGTTCTGGCCAATCAGAACGCACGACTCAGATCGCGCGCACAGCAATGGGGGGGCATCGGCCATGGTTTGGTAGGCACACGGCTTTCGCATGTGAACCGTGTGCTATTTGAAAACATTTTTTTGGGAGGGGCTATTTGAAAACATGTACATGTGTTGTCAAGAGGGATGAGGATCGCCGTTCGATCGAGGAGAATCCAACGGTGCAGATGTATGATTCGTGGGGTTTGGGTTCTGGCCAATCAGAACGCACAACTCAGATCACGCGCGTGGCAGAGGGGTGGGGGTGTATTGGCCACGGTTTAGTGGACACACAGCTTTCGTGAGTGAACTGTGTGCTCTTTGAAAACATTTACATTACCTAACATCATATTTTTGTTTGAATGAAAACATGAGTTCATCATTTCGCCTCTAATTTTTTCCACGGTAAGAAATCACGAGTATAGTGGAGAGTGTCATATACTAGTATCATGAATATACAGTATATATGATACTAGTGTATGATACTACCTTTAATTAATTATAGCGCATAGTATAATACATAGAGTGTAATATCATATATAGATCATATTTATTGCCATGCATGACACAAATTAGCATCGCATTTAACATGATACGGAATCTACCTATATCTTACCCTAACCCTCTTTATATATATTTAATTCTTTGCCACATCAGCATACTTTCTATTTCCGAGTGCATGACATCATCGGCTATGATACCACCACTATGGCCAGCCTTATATAGTGGGGAGTATCATATACTATATATATAGTATCATGCATATGATACTAGTGTATGATACTACGTACGTACCTTCATAGTGCATATATAGTATCATAGAGTAGTACTAGCTCCCTCTGTAAACTAATATGAGAGCGTTTAGATTACTAAAATAGTGACCTAAACGCTCTTATATTAGTTTACAGAGGGAGTATATATCATAGATGACCGTATTTATGGCCATGCATGACACAAAGTAGTATAGCATTTATTATATATATATATATATGTGTGTTATGGTATCTACCTATGTTACTACTTCTTTGCCACATCATCATATTTTCTATTCCCGAGTGCATGATACCGGCTATGATACCCCCACTATGGCCACCCTAATAAGGTTGGTCGTAATATGGGAGTATGAAGCGGTATGATGCATGCCAACTAGACTTTTTGAATGATGTGGCACACAGTTAAATGATGAAAGAGATGGTGTGGTATCATATTAAATGTTGTACTACTTTGTGTCATGCATGGAAATTAAAAAGGAACCTAAGATACTAACTTGTGATACTATGCATGCACGCATTACGGAGGTATTGCCGATCATGTACTAGTTCATGCATATATACTCCCTCCTTTCCGGTTTATAGGCTTATCTCAAAATTTTAGTTTTCCCATTTTATAAGGCTCAATTTGGTTGTTCCCCATCACATGTCCCGATTCCAAGGTGCATTAAATCATTGCATGCAAGTATTAAGAGAAAGTTGACCAATGCATGTACTTTATATATGTATGCATGCATTGCAATTAATACATTGGAAAACATAACTTTTTGAGGAAAACAAAATCATTAATTGGGTGTTTTTGCAAACTACAAAAAGTATTCCACCACTCACCATCTTCCTTGGTTGGTGAGATTTTTGAATTGAGCCCTATAAGGCTGGTTGTAATGGGGAGTATCATATATACTAGTATCATGCATATGATAGTTTAGGATACTACTTCCGTAATGCATAGTATCATAAGTTAGCATCTTAGGTTGCCTTACTAATTCTCATGCATCACACAAAGTAGTAGTACAACATTTAATATGACACGGTATCATAATATGATACCACATCCTCTCTTTCCTCATTTAATTGTGTGCCACATCATCCAGAAAGTCTAGTTGGCATGCATGATACTGCTTATGATAATAACATTACAACCAGCCTAAACCGGAAAGGAGGGAGTATGAGACTAGCCACAATGGAGAGTACACTAGTAATTAACATACACATATCCCTAGACTATATATGTTACTACCTTCATAGTGGGTAGTAACATAAGTGTAGTGTCATGCAAAGCTTCATTTATTAGGTTATAGACTCATATTGCATTGGGACATGTGATGTTACAGTAACTAGCTAAGTTACTGAAACTATCTCTCTCCTCATTAACTTGTTGCCACATAAGCAAGTTTGCTGAGTTGGAGTCGATGTTAGTACTGAAGTTACTCCCACTGTGGCTAGTCTGATACTAGCTAGTCGTCTATGATATACTAGCTACTTCACTAAGAGCATGGTTAATAATACAGCCAAGGGTCGGCTATAAGAAGTTGCCATGTCATATACAGCCAACCTCTTAGCGGGCATGTACAATAATAAGTTTTATATACGTACTAGTTTATCAATAGTTGGCCCACCTTACATCCTCACAAAGTGTCTTGGGTCTCATGTTGCAGCTGGCTCTACTAACCAAGAGCCCGCTTCTCTTCTCTTTCCTCCAACTAATAAGCACATATATATTATTGTATTCCTTATAGCCTGCTTAGACTACCCACAGTGGGAGTAACATAGGTAGTAACATCACACGTATCTAGATAAAATAGATGACGTGGCAAGCAATAAATGAAGAAAGAGAGGAAAGTGGTAACATAGCTAGTTAGAGTGGCCACAATGGGTAGTAACATAGACTAGTAACATGCACATGTTACTAGTGTATGTTACTACCTCTATAGTGGGGAGTAACATATGTGTGGTAACATGCAACACTAAATTTATTAGGCTATAGACTCATTTTGCCTTGATATGTGTGATGTTACTCATACTACTAGTAACTAGCTATGTTACCACTTTCCTCCATTTCTTCATTTACTGCTTGCCACATCATCTATTTTTATCTAGGTATGTGTGATGTTACTACCTATGTTACTCCCACTATGGGTAGTCTTAGACCGGCCACAATGGGTAGTAACATGCACATGTTACTAGTCTATGTTACTACCTCTATAGTGGGGAGTAACATATGTGTGGTAACATGCAACACTTGATTTATTAGGCTATAGACTCATTTTGCCTAGATATGTGTGATGTTACTACCTATGTTACTCCCACTGTGGGTAGTCTTACTAGTAGTATGAGTAACATCCCACATCTCAAGGCAAGATGAGTCTATAGCCTAATAAATGAAGTGTTGCATGTTACTACACATATGTTACTCCCCAATATAGAGGTAGTAATATAGACTAGTAACATTCTATGTTACTACCCACTATGGCTAGTCTTATGTCACTCTATTGTGTACTTGCTCTAATGCATAGTATCATAGAGTAGCTAGTATCATATGTAGTACTTTATTTGTATTGTCATGCATGACACATAGTAGCATAGCATTTATCATGATACGGTTTCAATGATATGATACTTAACCATCTCTTTCTTCATTTAATTAATTCTATGACAGCTCATCAAAATTGCCTAGTTGGCATGCATGATACTAGCTATGGTACCCCCTTACTATCAGCCTAGCAAAGGTGTACAGATCATTTGTGCGTCGCTTTGTGAGTTTTCATCCGTTTGTTCGAGAAGCGGGGAGAAGTTTCAGACATTTCAGCCGCGAGGTGCGGCCACTGGCGTAGGCCTAGTTGGTATTTTAATTACAGGAAATTCAGATGGAGTTCGGACATCATCAAAATCGATGTGTGCCTGTGGCGTGCTCTCACGACCCCGTGGAAAAAAATTGTAAAGTTTGGCACAAGTTTTGATGACCGTTCCTTCCAAACTGAAGCAGCTCACATGAAGGATCATGGTTTTCCAAAAGGAGACGTGTCAATTCAAACTCCTGTGGCCGGTGACTTTATCGGTTGGCCTCATAAAAATTTCCATGGTACGAAATCACCATTATACCACGGGTTTGATTTTCTGGCGCATTTCAGGTATCGTTAGCTATATTTAAGACATTTTTTGAGAGTACGTGCATTTTGTGCACAAAAATAAAATTACAACCGGAACTGCATGTGCTATCGAAAGGGATGAGGATCGCTGTTCGATCTGCGAGCATCGAACGGTGCAGACGTACGCTCCGTGGGGTTCGTGTTCTGGCCAATCAGAAAGCACGACTCAGATCGTGGGTCGGGTGGCGGGGTTTGGTCGGCACACGGCTTTCATCAACGAACCGTGTGCTATTCGCAAACCAGATTGCATATTTTTGTTCACACATACTGTAGTGAGATCAATTGAGTGTGCTACCTCTATGATATAATAATAATAATAATAACAAAAAACAGTTCATATTCATTGCCTGAGCTGACAGCATATCAAGGTCAACATATTAACGGTTCTTACATCAACAAAAAACCGGGCATAACTCACAAATTCAGTACACGCAATAGTTCTAAATTGAACAAATTAAGTTGCAGGGTAGGCATAAAGACTAGTCTTACGACTTAATTCCCATGTACATGGGGGAACTAGGGTCATTAAGTTGACCCCGAATGAACTTGGGGGTTTTGATGATTTTACGCTGCTCTGTTACACGGGTACATGATTCCTTGGCTGATAACTCAGCAAATTCATCATACTCATCCTCATCGGCAACATCGTCGACACCCAGTACCCTTCCCTTCCCATGCATCACTAACTGGCCGTTCTTATGCAAGGGGTCTTCCACAAAGAAAATCTGGGTAGCATCGCTGGCAAGAATGAATGGGTCTGCATGATATGCCATCGTTGTGCTGTTAACACAGGTCTTCCTGTACTCATCAATCCTTACCTGACCAAGAGGGATCCATGCACACCTGAATAATGCCACCTTAACTTTCACATAGTCAAGCTCCCAGATCTCTTTGATGGTTCCATAGTATACCTTTTTATCAGCTTCATTTACAGTCATGCATTCTATTCTGGTACGAGGTCTTCTTATCACGTTCCTCGGTGTAGAACGTGTATCCATTTATGTCATATGCTTTGTATGTCAACACCGTAGGTGATGGCTTTTGTGCCAACCACGTAGCAATTTCATCGATGGATCCTTGTGCCAAACGATTCTTCAGCCATTCGGCGTAGTTCTTTGCGTGCTCCTTCATCTCCACATCTGATGAAGGCACCATTGGTAAGAAGCTTTGGCGTATCTCCGCCAAGTGTTCTTCGGCATAAGCGATGAGAACTGGGCTGTTAAGTAGTACCATCAAATGGTATTTCTCTGCCAATTCTCCGGGTGCAGCCATTTGCGTGCCAGCAAGGACCGACTTACCTTTCAGCCTTCCCTCGTGGCGAGAGAGGGGCAAACCGATAGGTCTTTGTTTCATGTATTCGGTGCAAAACTCAACCACCTCCTCCGCGGTATAAGCTTATAGGATGCTTGCCTCTGGATGGTTTCGGTTCCGACAAAAGCGCTTCAGTATTCCTGAACCGCTCGAAGGGATACATGTTGCGAAGAAACACAGGACCACAATACTTTATCTCGTCGACAAGGTGCACAGTGAGATGGACCATGACATCAAAGAATGACGGCGGGAAAAACAACTCTAGGTTGGACAATATTCTTGAAATATCATCTTGCATATGATCCAACTCTTTAGGATTTACAACTTTCTGCCATAGTTGGTTGAACAAATCATAGAGGTCAATGAGTGTGTTTCTTATATCTTTGTCCATCAGATTCATGATGGCCACCGGGAGGATTTGTGTCAACATTATGTGGCAATCATGTGACTTCATGTGTCCCAACTTCATTTTACCTGCGCTCACATCCACGAAACTTTTGAAGTTTGCGCAGTAGGAAGAGGGTGTCTTAGCTGACAACAAATAGGTGAAGAACTGTGTTGCTTCTTTTGTACCGAAATTGTAACTCTGGCGAGCTTTTATGAATTTTTCATCATCTTCTGCTTCACTCTTGCGTTGTGATTGATCAGCAAGCATATCGAGCCGTGAACCGTCACCATCCTTTCTTTTACCTTTAATCTTGAGCAGAGTACCAAGGATGCTTTCACATACGTTCTTCTCTATGTGCATGACATCGATGCAGTGACGTACACGTAGAATCTCCCAGTAAGGTAATTTCCAGAACACCGATTTCTTCTTAAACACTTGATCTTTGGTGTTAGTTTCACCGTCAAAGGGTGGTTCTTGCCAAGCACAACATTGATTTTTTTTAGCCATGTTGTGGACCACCTCCCCGTCATAGGGTCTTGGGCCCGCAGCTGCCTCTGTCGTACCATCAAATTCAGCTTTCATCTTTCGGTATGGGTGATTTTTCCGTAAGAACCTACGATGACGCAAATACACTATTTTGCGCGAGTTGGGAAGTCTTCTGCTAGCTGTCCTATCCATGCATGTGACACACCCTACATCTCCCTTTGTTTTCTGCCCCGATGTGTTGCCTAATGCCGGCATATGTTGAATGGTGTGCACCAGCATCACATGTAGATCGAAAATCTCCTTTCTGTAAGCATCATAACATTTTACAGCAGGCGCATCTATCCACACTGTCAGTAGTTCTTCTACCAGTAGCTGAAAGTAAATGTCGATGTCATTTCCAGGTTGCTTTGGGCCATGGATAATCATTGACATCATAATGTATGTTTTCTTCATACACAACCAAGGAGCTAGGTTATATATGCACAGAAGCACCGGCCATGTGCTGTGATTGGTGCTCATATCGCCAGAAGGATTTATCCCGTCAGAACACTCCCTGAGCCTTATACTTCTAGGATCCTTGGCAAATTTTTCAAACTTTTTGTCGATTAATTCCAACTGAGCCCCATCTTTCGGGTGCCTCATAAACCTATCCACAATCCGCTCATCATGATGCCACCACAACCACATTGCCTCTCTAGGGTTTGCAAACAAACGCCTCAACCTTGGAATTAAAGGCAAGTACCAAACAACCTTGAACGGGATTCCTATTGTAACACCCCGGATGTAACTTTCCATATTTGTAACTCCAACTCTTGCCATTTCCGGCTATGTGATATGAGATTTCCTTCACGGTTGGGTTTTTGTCTTTCGTCTTGCATTTTGTTCATGTCATGCATTTCACCTCATGTCATCATGTGCATGTCATTTGTATTCGTGTTCGTCTCATGCATCTGGTCATTTTCCCCGTTGTCCGTTTCGCAATCCGACACTATCACATGCACCCGTTGCACCCCTCAAATCTCATTTTGTGTGCAGGAGAAAAACGTTCCCGGAATGGGTCAAGATTTGTCAAGTGGCCTTGGTATATCACCGGTAGGCCGCCTGTCAAATTTCGTTCCATTTGGCAGTCGTTTGATGCCCCAACGGTTAACCGGGTAACCGCAAAAGCCCCTCTGTTGTTGCAGCACAACACCCCTCCAAAACAGACCACTAGCCCATCTAAACCCCCTCCATGCTCTCCGTCGTTGGATCACGATCGTGTGGGTGAAAACCGCACCTCATTTGGACACTCCTAGCTCCCGCTACCTATAAATATGCATCCCCCTTCCAAATCACAGATGAAACCCTAGTCCACCTCCCTCCGCGCTGCCGGTCACACCCCGCGCCGCCGCCCGCACCACTCCGAGACTGCCACGTGTCCACCCGGCCATCCCCGCCGCCGCGGCCCGGAGAGCCCGGATCGGGCCCTCCTGGCCCATCACCGCCAGCATCGCCCCGCGCCTCCCGCGCCTCGTCCCCGCTGCCTAGCGCCACCGCTCATCTTCTTCCGCGCCGGCCAAGCCCCACCGGTTCGCCACCTCGCCGGCGAGCTCCGCGACCGAGCTCCGGCGCCACCCTCCTCGCGGATCCGGTGGCCCCAAGGCCAGATCTGCTCGGCCTTAGCATCCGCGCCGTCCCCGACCACCTCGTCGCCGTCCCCCGCACCTCTCCGCCCCCCTCGAGCTCCGTCCACCTCGCCCCGACGAACTCCGGCGACTATTCCAGCGAGATCCGTCGCGTTGACTTTCTCACCTCGAGGTCATTTTCATCACTAAGTCCTGGAATTCTAACATTTTGGTGAATAGTTCATCATGCCATATCTCCATGCTCATAACTCCGTTTTGTGTGCATGACTTATCAAAATGTTCGCCTCGTGATGATCTTAATTTTACTGTCATTTCGTGCATGTTACTGTCCATATTGATTCCCTAACCTTAGTTGCAAAAGTGTTATATGATGCTGTCTGCTGGAATTCAACATAACTTGCTGATTTGTCATTTTCATTGCATTTTGTGTGTGCATCCTATGAGCATGATGTCTACATGTTTTATGAGATCCATCATGTCATCATTACAGTGCTGCAAGTCTTGTATTTTTAAGAGCTATGTGACGACTAGCACAAGAATGCAAAGTAGGCTATATGATGTTGCTGATTTCAGACATTTGGAATATTTTGCTGTCTTTTCCTGTTACATTTTGATACTATGTAAACTTGTTGCTACCATGAGATCCATGCACATTTTGAGATAGTTCATTAATAGTGTTTTGAAGATGTGGTATTTCTTTGTCCATTCATGCCTCTGGTTGCAATTATGGAGTACTCTAGAATGTCATTTCCATGCTCTGCTTTTGCTAAATATTATTCCTGGCAGATTGTCAACATGAGATTCAGTTTTGCCATGTGTTTTTCTAGTGATACATGTACCCTATGAACTTGATCTTGCCATTATTAGCTTCATGAATATGTATAATTCATGTTGGTTGCCTTGTGATGCCATGAAATGCTTTGGGGTGAGTAGTTTGAGCTCGCAAAGTTGCTATCATGAATCCGTTTCTGCCATGTCATGTTTTTCTTGTAAGTCTGAAACTGATCATATAACTTACAATGTTTGCATGGGTGCTACCATATTTTCCATGCATCTTTGGGTAAAGTTCAGTAGCGTTTTGTTCTATGCCTTTAGTACTAGCATGCCATGCCTTTGTTTGCCATGATATGTTCCTGTAGCATGTTGTTTGCTAGCTCTAAACATTGCTACTTGATGCTGTTTTGACATGTTCAGTATTTTCACCAAGTCTGTGAAGTTGATATCATTTGCACTTTTGCCATGCTATTTTAGGATTGTTATATTGAGTTCTAGCAGGAGATCAGTGTTCGTCATTTGTAGAGTTTCACCTTTACTTTGTGGTAGTGTGCTTTTTTGCTATGTTGGAGTGTTGTACCATAGTTTATTGTTGCATTCTAAGTGCTATGATGCTGTTAAACGCGGATTTGCATCGTTATTGTTTTGCTTGTCATTTGCAAACCGTGCATCCGTTTCCGGTGATCCTTATATCAATTTCGACCGAAATCACCTCATCTTTCCAGCAGCATACTTGGTTTGCCAAGTTGATGCCTTGATCATCTTTTCCCTTCCGGAGTACCCTTATGCATTGCACATCATACCTTGCATTCCATGTCATGTCTTGCATCATGTTGCTTGTGCATTGCACCGTGATTGATTGTTGTTCCGTTGCTTGTGTTCTTGCTTTGAGTAGAGCCGGGAGACGAGTACGTGGACGATGAACCTGTTGAGTACGTTAACGAGGAGCAAGCTTTCGACAACTCGAGTACGCGAACTTTGCAGGCAAGATGACCATTACCCTTGATATCACTTCTATCTTTGCTTGCTAGTTGTTCGCTCTATCGCTATGTCACACTACCTACCACTTGTTTATCATGCCTCCCATATTTACATGTCAAGCCTCTAACCCACCTTCCTAGCAAACTGTTGTTTGGCTATGTTACCGCTTTTGCTCAGCCCCTCTTGTAGCGTTGTTAGTTGCAGGTGAAGTTGAACATTGCTCCTTGTTGGAACATGAACATGTGGGGATATCACAATATCTCTTATTTTACTTAATGCATCTATATACTTGGCAAATGGTGGAAGGCTTGGCCTTTTGCTCGGTGTTTTGTTCCACTCTTGCTGCCCTAGTTTCCGTCATACCGGTGTTATGTTCCTTGATTTTGCGTTCCTTACGCGGTTGGGGTTATGGGACCCCCTTGACAGTTTGCTTTGAATAAAACTCCTCCAGCAAGTCCCAACCTTGGTTTTAACATTTTCCTAACAACAACCTAACCTTTTCCCTTGGGAGTTGCAAACCCGAGGGTCATCCTTATTTAACCCCCCCCCCGGGCCAGTGCTCCTCTAAGTGTTGGTCCAACCTAGAGCCACTTGCGGTGCCACCCCTTCACCCGGGGTTTTTAATTGTTGTACGTAGTGTTCATCCGGTGTGCCCTGAGAACGAGATATGTGCAGCTCCTATCGGGATTTGTCGGCACATTCGGGCGGTCTTGCTGGTCTTGTTTTACCATTGTCGATATGTCTTGTAACTGGGATTTCGAGACTGATCGGGTCTTTCCGGGAGAAGGAATATCCTTCGTTGATTGTGAGAGCTTGTGATGGGCTAAGTTGGGACACCCCTGCAGGGTACAAACTTTCGAGAGCCGTGCTTGTGGTTATGTGGCAGATGGGAATTTGTTAATATCCGGTTGTAGAGAACTTGACACTTGACTTAACTAAAATGCATCAACCGCGTGTGTAGCCGTGATGGTCTCTTTTCGGCGGAGTCTGGGAAGTGAACACAGTTTGGGTTATGGTTGAACATAAGTAGTTCAGGATCACTTCTTGATCACTTCTAGCTTCACGACCGTTGCGTAGTTTCTCATCTTACTCTTGTATTCGTATGTTAGCCACCATATTTGCTTAGCGCTTGCTGCAACTCCACCTCATTACCACATCCTACCCATAAGCTTAAATAGTCTTGATCTCGCAGGTTTTGAGATTGCTGAGTCCTCGTGACTCACAGATACTACCAAAACAGTTGCAGGTGCCGATGATACCAGTGCAGGTGATGCTACCGAACTCAAGTGGGAGTTCGACGAGGACCTTGGCTGTTACTACGTGTCTTTTCCTGATGATCAGTAGTGGTGCCCAGTTGGGACGATCGGGGATCTAGCATTTGGGGTTATCTTCTTTTCTTTTGGATTTGTCCGTAGTCGGACTATGTGTGTACTCTGAATGATGTGTGAATTATATGTTCTTTGTGTGACGTGGCGATTGTAAGCCAACTCTATTTATCCCTTTCTTGTTCATTTACATGGGATTGTGTGAAGATGACCCTTGTTGCGACAAAACCACAATGCGGTCATGCCTCTAAGTCGTGCCTCGACACGTGGGAGATATAGCCGCATCATGGGCGTTACACATGTCTTGATCTCGTCGTCCAATTTGTACTTGTCCTTTGCTCTCCTGCGCTTGTATCGTGCATGCTTGCATGTGGGACATGCACGCAAATCTTTGTACTCACCACGGTACAATATACAATCATTCACACAAGCGTGTATCTTCTGTACTTTAAGTTCCAATGGGCAAACAATTTTCTTCGCTTCATTCGTGCTTCTGGGGAGCACATTATCTTCCGGAAGAATTTCTTTGAAAAGACCTAACATCTCTGTGAAGCCCTTGTTTGACAGACCATTTGCTGCTTTAAATCTGAGTAGCGCCAGGGTGGCACTCAACCTGGAATATTTCTTTTTGCAACCTGGATACAATTCTTTCTTGGAGTCCGCATCAATGGTTGGCAGATCCTTGTACCCAATCATATCGTTTTCCGGGCCCTCGAAATCTGCAATCATAGCAGCAAAATCTGGCATATCAAGATCGTCGTCATCTGTGTCGACGTGTTGGTTTTCCAGTGGGCCTTTCGGCTTTCCGGTGTTCCATTGGTAGCTTGACGCCTCTGCCCTGATGTTAGATTCAACATCCATGTGACACTGATCGGGGTTTGGCATCTCGCTGCCCTGGGTATCTTCATCCATGACCTCCTCTTCACCGTGTCTGGTCCAACGTGTATACCCATCCATGAATCCCCTAGAGACTAAGTGCATCTGGACATCTGCAACTTCATGTGACTCTGTATTGGCACAATCAGTACATGGACGTAGGATGTAATCCGCATCACCAATTCTCCTCTTTATACTTTCAGCCAAATTCATGAACTCTGTCAAGACACTGATAAAATCTGTGGTTTTCTGATTCTTCATCCATCGAGATCGTTCCATCTACAGCACAGGGATGGTAATTAAAAACAAAACAACAACATTAATACACAGATTAACTGCTGCCCAAAGATGCGTGCATAAATCACAAGGTTTTATTTTAATAATTACTGAGGGCGCTCCATGTTGTTATCCAGATGTGCAATGACAAAAATTAATGGCCAGTCAATTTACACGCAGAGTACTAGTACAACACTACACTTAGGAATTGAATACCTTAATTAAGCCACTCACAAAAAGAATACCTTAATTAATTAGCCGCGCAGCGACCTCCACCCAGCAGACAGACAAGCGCGATGCGGCGGTGCAACGAGACAGCAGGGTCGAGGAGCAAAGCTTAGTGCGGCTGCCGCCTGAAGTTCGACCTCCACTATCCCGCAAACGACCGCGATGGATATCACGCTGCCGCCGACCTCGATGGTTGAGCTCCTCCTATCTCCCGCCGTAGACCGAGGATTGACCTCCTATGACGCTGCCACCGCCCACCGACCGAGGATTGACCTCTTCCCCGGTAGCCGCTGCCTAGGCCGCCGCCGCCATATCTATATGCAGAGCGGCTGTTTTTTTTATGGATATCTGCGGAGCGGCTGTTTACACAGTATCTCACCGTAACCCAATTATATGGACAGGGTAGTACATCACATACGGTTATGTAACGGCAACCATGTCTGTCCTACGTTGTCTTCTCACACGGTTTGGTGCGGAAATCGTGTGTGACGTTGTAATACCTAACACAAACGACATTTACAAACAGTGTGTCGTATACAACATATATATATATAGTGCCATTAGTAGTTCCCGACCGTTAGCTTATCTCCACAGTTTCCCCATTTCCCCCAAATCCCTACATAGCCTCCAAACTCCCTCGCGTGGTGCTGACATTGGGGGAATGCGGACGAGTGGTGCTGATGGTTTCGGTGCGGCTGCTCCTGCTCGTATCGCTGCCACGACGGCGGTCGCCGCCGAGCACTTGCCTAAGGTCATCAGAAGGCAGGTGTACTACAGATCCAAATCGTCCTGTCAAGTTCCAATCTATCCCGATCGTTTTTAGCATGTCCAAAGTATAGCTCCTTGCTGAATCCATCCTGAATGACCCCCCCCCCAGGAAAGCGATCTGCCGTCGGATCCAGAGCTTGACTCCAGACTCCCGCAACACGAGTTCGACTCCGAGTTTTGCGCCACCGAGAAGTACCAAAAGCTGAGTTGTGTGCACGTGCACACTCCCGCTCGACGTGTATGCACGAAGGGATTCGCCATTGGCAGGCGGTTTCTCAGTTGCCCCTTTGAGGTTAGTGCTAATTAAGTTCATCATTTTACTTCAGTTAATGCCACCGCTCATACAGAATACTATTTAACATTGGCATGGATATGAGGCTTGTGCCTTTGTTAACTGGCTGGATGAAGAATGGCATGGCAGGGCTCGGAGTGTTATCACCAAGCTCGCAGAAGATAACGTAAAGCTGAAGAAGAAACTGGCTAATCTGGAATGTACAATCAGTATGATGAAGAAAGAAAGAATCAATCACAGGCAACAGATGAAAGCAAGAGACAAGAAGGAACTAGCATGTGTAGTTGTGGTTGTCGCATTAGCCATGTTCTATGCGCTATTTGCAATGATGATTAGGGGTTTTGTTTGACAGTATTGCTAAAGCACATCTAGATGTGCTCTAAGTAATGCACATCTAGGTCCTATGCCATTGATGTTACGTGAAGATTCATGCAGATATTTTTCTGTCTTTTTTCTTTTCCTTTCTAGTTTGATTATTACTGGCTTTATCAATAAGAAGAGCTCAATGTTGTCGGATCACGGGTTCCAACAAAACCCTTGAGGTTCGAACTCTGGGGTGCGCACGAAGATCTCTCTCCCCCTAGCTCATGCTCTCACCACGATCTCAAAGCTTAGCTCGCCAAACCCGAAGAACAAGGGACACAAGGGTTTATACTGGTTCAGGCCACCGATGTGGTGTAATACCCTACTCCAGTGTGGTGTGGTGGATTGCCTTGCAGGCTGGGATGAGCAAGTACAAGGGAAGAACTACCTCCTAGGGAGAGGTGTTCTTGAGCTCGGTGAGCTTGTGTGTGTGTGGATGGAATGGATCTAATCGAAGATGAGTTGGGGCGGAATCAGTTTTCTCCTACGGTGGTGGCTAGTCCTATTTATAGAGGCCCGGGTCCTCTTCCCAAATATCAGGCGGGAAGGGATCCCACAACGGCCAATTTGAAGGGGGACAGCTAGTACAAACTATCCTGACAAAAAGTGGTCTTCGCCTGCCAAAGGCTCTGGTGGTGACGCCGTCGCGGGCTCCGCCATGACCTCCCTCCTGTCGTCCTGCTAGTCTTGGTCTCGTTGCACCGATATGGAAACCTTTGCCTGACGCCTTGGGACTCCTCGCCTGCACCTGCTCCTTTAGCACCGAAGAGGAAACCAGTACTCTTCGCCCGCTGGCGCCTCCCTGGCCTTGGTCGTCATGGCTCACGTCACGGGAACCTCACGAGGTGCCCCATGCCTTGATCTCTCCGCTCCTCGCGAGCCAGCCTAGTGAGGCTGCCCCCTGAGGAGGTCTTGTGTCGCCCGCCTCGCGAGGGTCTTGAGTGTCTGCTGGTGAATATGGGCCGTACTAGGCGGCTAGTGGAGCCACGCCGTGGGCCGCAGGCAGGCAACCCAGGGACCCCCATTCTCAGAACACTGACAGTAGCCCCCGGGCCCAAGGCGCGCTCATACTTGACTTCGAGGCGAAGCCAAGGGGCGAGTGCGGAGCGCCGCGGGCCCCAACCGCCTGTGGCCTTGATTGATGCGTGGCGACTGACGGGACGTGGGCGTCTCCGCTTCCCCACGCTGCCTCGGCAACTGCCTGACTTGACGAGTCCATGGTGCATGCAGAAAAGCCATCATTACCTATGATCGTGGAGGCCGGCGGTTGGCCTCCTCCTGCTATAAATGGGGAGGGGGCGGAGCCCCCATCGCCCGTCTCTTCTTCCGTTCTGCTTGCTTCTTCTCCCTTGCTCCTCGTTTCATTGCTAGCAGCGACACCCATGGCGCCGATACAGAGGTTCTCGATCGCCGATAAGGGAGAAGCCCCCTGCGAAGAGCCTGGGCCACTCCCGCTGAAGAAAAGGCTGGCCCGCTGCCGCGACGCCGTCGTGAGGCCGGAGGTGATGAGGCCTTGGCATGAGTGGCCTCCTCCCGGATATCCGCCGCGTTTGTACGCCCAGGCAGAGGGCTCTGGAGGAGGAGGCGGAAATCCACACCGACCGCGCCGCGGCCGCCGCGTCGTGGTGGTGCACGCTGCCGCCCCAGGAAGCCACGCCGAGGGCTCCTCGCGTGAACTGGTGGAGTGGGCGGCAATGCCCCCGCGCTCCTGGATTCGCTTCCCGCAATTCTTCTCTGCCGAGATACCGCCGAGGGGTCCCCTCGAGCTGTGGCTGCAGCACGCCGAGTGCGATGCCCCGGCGACGGGGCGGAGGTTGAGGTCGTCTCCCCGGGCAAGATCTTCATGACTCGCGGATGGGGTGAGGTCGCCCGAGTTTGCCATGCGGAGGGCGCCCTCGCCATCCACTTCAAATTCGACGGTGCCTCCACGATGTTCTTCATGGTCTTCGACGGGCAAGGCCGCCGCCTGGAGTGCTGCCCTAGAGGGGGTCGTCGGGATGACACAACAGCAGGAGCCGGGCCAGCCGCTGGCCTCGCCAGCAGTTCCTCCAGCAGCAGCGATGGCGCCTGGGAGTCCAGCGACTCTCCCGAGCCCTACGAGACTCCAGAGACGAGCGACAGCAGCTATGTGCCCCCGAGCTCTCGCCGTGCCCGGAGCGCAGCAGCGGCGTCCGCCTGCCGCCGTCGTTGATCTGGATGGGGTTCGCGTCGGCCTCCCATGGCCCACTGTTGATGATGGCATCGGCGTCGTTGACGCTTGTAGATAGGGCTCCTAGAAACCTTCTTCTTTTGTTCCCTGCAAGGAATCGAGACGAACCCCGTGGGCACGTGTAAAGGATCTGTAGTGCCTTTTGTTAATATTGCCCTTATTATGAAGATTTACGACTGCATGTCCTACTTCAGCTCAGTCCCCCCTTTCCAACCTCACGGGAGCTTGGTTCTCTACGCCGACAGGTCCCGGACCCCAGGCAGGCTGCAGTCGTCGCTGGTATGCCAGGTCGCGATGCCTTGGTCAAGGCCAGGAGGTGAGCGGCCCGAGGTCCAGTAAGAGCTACTGAGGCGCGATGCTCAAGAGGTCCCCTTTAGTGTGCAAGCAGCTACCTAAGGGTAGCAAAGGAAGGTGGCGTTGCCGTAGCAAGGCTGCAAGAGACGGGAATCCTATGCAGCAACGCTTGGCCGACCCGAGTGCGAAACTTATCTTAGCGGTCTAGAGTCGATTCCTTATGCAGCGCCAGATTAGTGCGCCAACGGCCATAGTTTAGCCGGGTTAGGCCCGCGCGAACTTCCCCCTCTTTTTCATGCTCTTCCGTGTGCCCTATGTCCTCGGGTCCCGGCCCTCGAGCGAGCTCAGCCGTTGCTAGTATGCCAGGTCGCGATGTCGTGGTCAAGGCCAGGGGGTGAGGGCTGGAGAGCCAGTAAGAGCTCCTGAGTCGCGATGCTCAGGAGCCCCCCCTTTAATGCGCAAGCGAATTGCATGGGAAAAGAGGGAGCCCGCGGTACCGCCCGCTGTCATCCTTGGGAGGTTCCTGCAGGTTAGTTGGAGAGGGAATATAGCCCGTGACCGCGTTGGTTACCCAGCTGTCGATTGTTCCACGGGAAGGCGGAGGCACTAAGGATCTGATGAGGTGACGTGCGCGGAGCGGGCTGCGAGCCAGAGCTCGATCTCTCAGGTTTATCAGCGTTGCAGGGACGGACCTGAGCACAAGCGCCGTGCCGATATGTGGAGCTCTCGCCGCGGGGTAAACATGAGATCGGTTTGTAGCGTGGGATGCCGCGAGATGTAATCAAACAAGTGATAGCCGTAGGGAAACCACGCAGGAAGATAAGCTAGTTCAGATAGATGCAAGAACAATACACGCCACTGGGACGGACCCGAGCGGCCTGGGGATGATGCAGCCCGAGGGGCGCCCCCAACAGAGTAAGCTAAAGATGCAAAAAGATACATGCCGCAGGGACAGGCCCGTGCGACCTGGGAATGATGCAGCCCGAGGGGCGCTCCCAGCTGAGTAAACCGGAAAATGTCACCTGGTTCCGTTGTCGAGGGAGTGTTGAGGTAGCTGAGGGTGCACGCTGAAGGGGTCGCTCCTCATGAGCCACCAGGGCCCTGAACCTTAGGAGGCTCTGGGGGCTCGGGTGGTTCCTTCAGGACCGTCGCCATCTCCGCCCGGACCGCGTGATGCCTGGCCTCCTGAGCCGCCAGGATGCTCCGTAGATGACGCTGGTAGGTGACAGCTGCGTTCGGTAGGCCAAACGGCATGCGAACATAGCCGTGAGGTGGACCCTCGCACCGGCCGACGCGCGAAGGCCAGAAGCACTCATGAGATGCGGCCCTGTTGAGCCCTGAAATGTCGACGCAGACGCGCAGCCTGCCGTCCTCGTCGGCATGGGGAGCTGCGCCAGGTGGTGGGCGGCGGTCGCCGCATATGGTCCTTGCTTCCTGAAGCTCCTGGATTGCCTGGGTGATGAACTCCTAAGCACTTGGCGCTCCTCGCCTTGTGCCCTCTTGAGGGAAACAAGTAGTGAAGCGTGCCTCCACGTGGTGCCCGAGCGCCTCCCTCGTGACATTGGCTAGGTCTGAGGCCCTCCAGAAGAGAGCCCCCGAGCCCAGCCTGAGGAGGGCGCCGGGCGCGCCTTCCTATGGGAGGGAGGGAGGCGCCCCGGCTGGAGGCGCAGATCCTAAGCTGGTGCCACTGGAGACACCGCTTCCCTGAGGTGCTGGGTGGAGTAGCTGCTTCTTCTTGGGGATAGCCTCAGGAGGGTACAGGGTGCCTTCATTGTCGGGGTCTTCGATTGGTGTGGCTTGGAAGGCGCGCTCAAGGGAGCACTCCGCATCTCTTTCTTCACATGGAACTGTGATGATGCTGCCACTCCCTGGCATCTTGAGGACGTTGTAGCCGTGGTGGGTCACTGCCATGAACCTGGCCAATGCAGGATACCTGAGGATGGCGTTGTACGGCAGACGGATGTGGGCGACATCGAAGTCAATGAGCTCGGTGCGGTAGTTGTCGCGCTGGCCGAAGGTGACAGGGAGGCGGACCTGCCCTATCGGGGCGGTGGAGCCGTCGGTCACTCCTGAGAAAGGCTTGGTAGGCTGTAGCTGATCGTATGGCACTTGGAGGCTATTGAACGTCTCGACGGAGAGGACATTGAGCCCTGCCCCGCCGTCGATGAGGGTCTTGGTGACTTGGACATTGCTGATGACGGGCGAGCAAAGCATCCGGAGGGCGCCGGCAGTAGCCGCGCACTTGAGCTGGTCCGACGAGCTGAAGGTGATGGCGCACTTGGACCACCTGAGCAGGCGTGTGGCCTCGAGCCTGGGAAGGGCCGCGTTCACCTCGCGAGCAAACTGCTTGAAGATGCGCTGGGACGCTGGGGCCTGAGCACCGCCCAAGATGCAAGCGATAGCACGCGGCTCCTAGAAGCCCCCAGCCCCCTTGTCCTGATGGTGGTCGTTGTTCCTTCTTGGTGGTGGCGGCAGCGGAGGGAGGCCAGGATTGCCATGTTGACGGTCCTCATGAGGCTTGTCCCTCCAAGCGCCCTCACGAGGCTGGTCCTGCCAGTGGTACTCTCGAGGCCGGTCGCGCCACTCCTGACGGGGGCCGCGGTCATCCCAACGTCCTCCACTTCGTCCTCCTCCTCGACCGTAGCCCTGGTCGTTGCGCTCGGGGCGTCAACCGAAGCGTCCATCTCGAATGGCCCTGAGCTCTTGGCAGTCATTGGTGTTGTGGTTGTGTACGTTGTGGAAGGCGCAGAACGGACGGCTGCTCTTGGACGACTCGGGGTTGTCCCGACCGCGCTTCATATCTGGCTCCGCCGCGAGCACGACTGCCCCCTTGCGCTTCACGTCCTTGGCCTTGGCTTTCTTCTCTTCTAGGTTGGCAGCAGGGAGTTCGAGGAGGGAGAGGCGCCCCTCCTCGGCTCTCGCACACTTGGTCGCAATGTTGAACATCTCCAGCGCCATGCATAACTCCTCGTGGATAGCGAGCTCCTGCTTTATCTTGACATCACGGACGCCATCAGAGAATGCTGAGATGATGGCCTCGTCCATCACCTTGGGGATCTTGAGGCGAACGCTATTGAAGCACTGGATGTACTTCTGCGGGGTCTCTCCTGGCTGCTGCTTGATGCGGTGTAGGTCACCCGCGGCCGGCGGGTGGTCGCAAGTGCCCTGGAAGTTGGCGATGAAGCAGTCGCACATCTCACCCCAGGAGGAGATCGAACCCGGGGGCAGATTCAGGAGCCACGAGCGAGCATCATCTTTGAGAGCCATGGGAAACTAGTTCGCCATGACTTTCTTGTCGCCATTGGCCGCCTCGATGCTCAGCTCCTAGAGCTGCAAGAACTCCACAGGGTCGGGGCTGCCGTCGTAGCGCGGAGGAAGGTCTGGCTTGAACTTGCCCGACCAAATGACACTACGCAGCTCCGGGATGAAGGCTCGGCAGCCTGCTGTGGCCACCGGGGGCCGCCGCGGGGTGGAGCTTGGTCTTGATGCCCGCGCACCGCTGCCACAGGCGGCACGCGATCTTGACGTGGTGGCGCCGGGAGTGCGGGAGCGTCTTCTCGTGGTCGGGGAACTTGTTGGCAGCTTCCTTCTACATGCGCGGGCGCTCGGCGCAGCGGGTCGCGCTGAGGGGTCGCGCGTCTTGGTGCCAGGGCACTGCCTTGGAGCAAAGGCGGCGGAGGCGCTCCATGAGCTACATCGCCCATTGCTGGAGGAGGGCGAGGCAGCGAGAGGGACGGTGTGGGGGAGCCCCCAGCAGCGCTGACAAGCTCGGCGATGCGGTCGAGCCAGTCCTCATAGAGGTCGTCGACCGGGCGGTAGCGTAGGAGCACGCGTGCCATGAGCAGCGCAGCCTGCGCGTCCGTGGGCGCGCGACGAGCGTGGGACGAGGAGCCGGCCGGAGTCAGCGATGGAGTAGCGGTGCGGCTGTCCCGCCGCACAGAGGAGTGCAGCGAGGATGCTTGCTGCTCGTTTCCTGCCGGGCCGATGGCGGCGTTGGCGGTGGGTGATGACGAACGACGGGGAGGCCCACCGACAGGGGCCGTCTAAGCGACAGGGACGGCCAGGGTGGCCCGACGCTCGGCGCGAGCTCGGCGCGCTTCTGCCATGGATGCGGTGGAGCGGTGGAGCATGGAGTGTCTGCCATGGATGTCCTACCTGGCGCACCAAATGTCGGATCACGGGTTCTGGCAAAACCCTTGAGGTTCGAACTCTGGGGTGCGCACGAAGATCTCTCTCCCCCTAGCTCACGCTCTCACTATGATCTCAAAGCTTAGCTCGCCGAACCCAAAGAACAAGGGACACAAGGGTTTATACTAGTTCGGGTCCCCAATGTGGTGTAATACCCTACTCTAGTGTGGTGTGGTGGATTGCCTTGCAGGCTGGGATGAGCAAGTACAAGGGAAGAACTACCTCTTGAGGAGAGGTGTTCTTGAGCTCGGTGAGCTTGTGTGTGTCGATGGAATTGATCTAATCCAATATGAGTTGGGGCGGAATCAGTTTTCTCCTACGGTGGTGGCTAGTCCTATTTATAGAGGCCCGGGTCCTCTTCCCAAATATCAGGCGGGAAGGGATCCCACAACGTCCAATTTGAAGGGGGGTAGCTAGTACAAGCTATCCTGACAAAAGGTGGTCTTCGCCTGCCAAAGGCTCTGGTGGTGACGCCGTCGCGGGCTCCGCGATGACCTCCATCCCACCGTCCTGCTGGTCTTGGTCTCGTTGCACCGATATGGAAACCTTTGCCTGTTGCCTCGGGACTCCTCGCTTGCGCCTACTCCTTTAGCACCGAAGAGGAAACCAGTACTCTGCGCTTGCTGGCGCCCGCCTAGCGCCTGCCTGGCCTTGGTCGTCATGGCTCACGTCACGGGAACCTCACGAGGTGCCCCTTGCCTTGATCTCTCCGCTCCTCGCGAGCCAGCCTAGTGAGGCTGCCCTTGAGGAGGTCTTGTGTCGCCCGCCTCGCGAGGGTCTTGAGTGTCTGCTGGTGAAGATGGGCCGTACCAGGCCGCTAGTGGAGCCACGCCATGGGCCGGAGGCAGGCAAGCCTGGGGACCCCCATTCCCAGAACGCCGACAAATGTATTGCTTGCCAACTGTCCTACTCCGTTCGTACCGGTACCGGTGCATAATCCCAAAACTCGTTCCTTATTTTTGTCCTGAAAAAGGAAACCATCTAAATAGCCAATAGGAGTCCTGCGCAACCCTGGGAATTTGGAGCGACTGGGTACAAATAATTGTGGTTGATTATATCAGTGGTTAGATAATACGTCAACCCCCACTTCAATACCCGCTTTAATTGGCAGTTCCTCTTCTCTGCATGTCCCGCTTAAGTGTCCACCTTCTTCATCGTCCCCGGCAAGCCGCGCTACACACTGGCACACACTCTGTAGCCATGTCGAGCGACAGCGAGGACGACTGTTCGGCCAGCAGTCTGGCGCCCGATGATAGGTCAACATCGGAATCATCCCGCTCTTCTTCCATGAGTCCGGCGTCGAGCCCAGACCTCGATTATATCTGGTTCATGGAAGGGACACCGCCTACGGAGTCGTCAGACGACAACCAGACGGACAAGGAGCCGTCGAAGGACGAAGAAGAGGACGATGATGATGAGGAGGAGGAATGGTCAAACGAGGAGGAGGACAACGATGACAGCAACGACGATGACGACGGTGACGGCGATGAAAAGCCAACGGTCAGCGGCAAGAAGCGTCCTCGCCAAGACGATGTCGCAGGGCCATTCAACAAGAACAACAGGAAGAAGAAGGACTAAATTAAGCAGACTGTATATATCTCTGTTTATCCTGTCAATCTCATCACAGATGGTTAGTAATATGTATTCGACAGGGATGTTCTACATTATCACCAACAGGTTGGTTTGTGGAATTGTGTGCCCTGACAAGCACACAATTCACAAAAAAAGACCGTATGGGCTATCTATAATGATCGCACACAATTCTGATTACCGACCTATTTGCCGGGTATCACACACATCTTGTTACGCCGAATCATTTGTGTTCACCTCACTCGTCGCAAACGGTTCATCAGAGTGAACCGTATGCCATATATCGCACACACACCTTGATTTGGCTGCCCGTTTCTGTTGTTTTGTCTCATCGCAAACAGTTCGTACAGATCAACCGTATGCCCCTCATCGCACACGGAACTAAAATCTGAACCGTGTTTGATGTATCATTCATCGCAAACGTTTTGCACCTTTTTGACGGGTTTTTACATCATCGTTTGCGATTAATGCATCGCACACAGTTTCGTCAAAGGGTCTCTGATCGTAGTGTCGCGTTAGCAGCATCCTGCAGTAGTGATAGTTCAAATTTGAACTACACGCACATGCTCCAGTGCATAAAATGTTGGGAAACGTTGCATGGAAAAAATTCTACGCACACGCAAGATCTATGCATGGAGATGCATAGCAATGAGAGGGGAGAGTGTGTCTACATACCCTTATAACCGTAAGCGAAAGCATTTAGTAACGTGGTTGATGTAGTCGAACTTCTTCGCGATCCAACCGATCAAGTATCGAACGTACGACACCTCCGCGTTCAGCACATGTTCAACTCGGTGACATCCTCTCCTTCTTGATCCAGCAAGTGGCATAGGAGAAGTAGATGGGATCACAACCAACACGACATCATGGTGGTGATGGTGGTGGTGGTGGAGCACCAACAGCGCTTCGCTAAGCGTCGTCGGGACGAGACGGTGGAACTACGGGGTAACGGGAGAGATAGGGGCGCCAAGGGCTTGGTGTGTACTCTTGGGGCGCCCCTCCCTTCTATATATAGGTGGAGGGGCGTGGGAAATAGGCCCTCCAAGCCCTAGGGCGTAGCTAAGGGGGAGAAGACTTGGACTCCAAGTCCAATCCTATTCCTACTAGGACTCCTTCCTTTTTTGCCTTCCCTAGCCACATGGGCTTTTGAGGACTTGGTGCGCCTAGCCCAATAAGTCCAGGGTACCTTCCCGCAGCCCATGCTAGCCCTTGGGTCATGGTGGAACATCTTGTGGACTTCCGAACCCCTCCGGAATCCTTCGGAATCTTCTGGAAGCTTCCGGTACAATACCAAAAAAGCTGCACCTTTTTCCAAAACCAAAAATATGACTTTCCATATATAAATATTTAACTCTCAACCATTCTGAAACTCCTTGTGACGTCCGGGATCTCATCCGGGACTAAGAACAACATTTGGTTACCACTCATCAAATATCCCAATACTACTCTAGCGTCAACGAACGTTAAGCGTGCGACCCCGCGAGTTCGGGAATTATGTAGTCATGACCAAGACACCTCTTCGGTCAATAACCAATAGCGGGACCTGGATGCCCATATTCCTTTTGTCTGTCGGTATGTTACTTGCCGGAGATTCGATCGTCTGTATCTCTATACCTAGTTCAATCTCATTACCGGCAAGTATCTTTACTCGTTCCTTAATACATCATCTTGCAACTAACTCCTTAGTCACTTTGCTTGCAAGCTTGTTGTAATGTGTATTACTGAGAGGGCCCACAGACACCTCTCCGATACACGGAGTGACAAATCCCAATCTTGATTTACGCCAACTCAACAGACACCTTCAGAGATACCTGTAGAGCATCTTTATGATCACCCAGTTACCTTGTGACGTTTGATAGCACACAAGGTATTCCTCCAGTATCCGGGAGTTTCATGATTTCATGGTCGAAGGAACATGTATTTGACATTCAAGAAAGCAGTAGCAGTAAAGTGAACGATCATATGCTAAGCTAACGGATGGTTCTTGCCCATCACATCATTCTCCTAATGATGTGATCCCGTTATCAAATGACAACACATGTCTATGGTTAGGTGATGGTAGCTAGAACTACGTCGGTATTTCCCCGGAGAGGGAGGGATGATGTAGCACAACGATAGTAGAGTATTTCCCTCAGTTATGAAACCAAGGTATCGAACCAGTAGGAGAACCAAGCAACACAACGTAAACAGCACCTGCACACAAATAACAACACCTCGCAACCCGACGTGTTAAAGGGGTTGTCAATCCCTTTCGGGTAATGACGCCTGAAATTGGCAAGCGGACGTGAGGTAAATTGTAGTAGATTGAAATAATAGATCGCAAATAAATAAAGTGCAGCAAGGTATTTTTGTATCTTTTAGTTTAATAGATCTGAACAAAAATGCAAAGGAAAAGTAGATCGCAAGGCAAATATATGAGAAAGAAGACCCGGGGGCCATAGGTTTCACTAGTGGCTTCTCTCGAGAAAAATAGCAAATGGTGGGTAAACAAATTACTATTGGGCAATTGATAGAACTTCAAATAATTATGACGATATCCAGGCAATGATCATTACATAGGCATCACGTCCAAGATTAGTAGACCGACTCCTGCCTGCATCTACTACTATTATTCCACACATCGACCGCTATCCAGCATGCATCTAGTGTATTAAGTTCATGGAAAAATGGAGTAATGCAATAAGAACGATGACATGATGTAGACAAGATCCGTTTATCTATATGGCGGTAGATATAGATCTCATCTTTTTATCCTTAGGAGCAACGATACATACATGTCGTTTCCCCTTCTATCACTGGGATCGAGCACCGTAAGATCGAACCCACTACCGGGCACCTCTTCCCATTGCAAGATAAATAGATCAAGTTGGCCAAACAAAACTCAAATATCGGAGAAGAAATACGAGGCTATAAGAGAGCATGCATATAAGAGAGTAAAGAAACTCAAATAACTTTCATGGATGTAAAAAGATATGACTGATCATAAACTCAAAGTTCATCAGGTCCCAACAAACACACCGCAAAAGAGTTACATCATATGGATCTCCAAGAGACCATTGTATTGAAAATCCAGCGAGAGAGAGAGAGAGAGAGAGAGAGAGAGAGAGTGAAAGCCATCTAGCTACTAACTACGGACCCAAAGGTCTACAAAGAAGTATTCACGCATCATCGAAGAGGCACCAATGGAAGTGGTGAACCCCTCCGTGATGGTGTCTAGATTGGATCTGGTGGTTCTGGACTCTGCGGCGGCTGGATGAATATTTCGATGCTTGTTTTAGGGTTTCTTGAATATTGTGCTATTTATAGAGCAAAGAGGCGGTCCGGGGGGCACCCGAGGTGGGCACAACCCACGAGGGCGCGCCCTGGTAGGTTGTGCCCCCCTCAGGGCACCCCCCAGGTGCAACCAGGGCCCATTGCCTTCCTTCTAGCCCATAAAAAATAATCGTGGAGTTTCGTGGCATTTGGACTCCGTTTGATATTGATTTCCCGCAATGTAAAAAACATGGAAAAAACAGCAACTGGCACTTGGCACTATGTCAATAGATTAGAACCAAAAAATGATATAAAATGACTATAAAATGATTATAAAACATCCAAGATTGATAATAAAACAACATGGAACAATAAAAAATTATAGATACGTTGGAGACGTATTAGCATCCCCAAGCTTAACTCCTACTCGTCCTCGCCGTATCAAGTCATATCATATTCTTTTGTTTATAGCATGGACATTTGGACTTTTATGTGATTCAAAACAATAGTCTAGTTTTGACATAATAATTTAGATACTCAAGCATATCAACAAGCAACCATGTCTTTCAAAATATCAATGCTAAAATAAGTTATCCCTAGCCCATCATGCTCAAACATTGATCCATTCATAAAACACACTCGAATATTAACTATACCCAATACTTGAGCATGATCATATTGCCTCCTGGTTGGTGCTTTTTATAAGAGAAGATGGAGACTCAAATTTCAAAATAAAAATTGCATAAAGTAAAAGAAAGGCCCTTCGCAGAGGGAAGTAGGGATTTGTAGAGGTGCCAGAACTCAAAGCAAAAAATTAGAGATAAAAACATTTTGGGAGGTGTATCCATCCCGCCAACAAAAATGACTTAGAGTTCCCAGCACTTTCCATGCTAGATATGCCATAGGCGGTTCCCAAACAGAAAATAAAGTTTATTCCTTTTTCCACCATTCTTTCACTTTCCATGGCTAGCCGTATCCACGGGTGCCCTCCATACCAACACTTTCCAAGGAATTTATTATTTGAAAACACAAAGTAAAATCATTTTTGCATTTCAGGACTGGGCATCCCTAAGACCTTTGCCTTACTCTCGTGCAATGACAAGTGAATAAACACTCATCTTGAGAATAACACATTCAGCATGGAAAATATTAGCCACCCGTTACCGTTCCGCGAGCGAAACAAACACACAAAAGAGAAGTTTATATTGAAAATTAGAGATGGCACATGCAAATTTGCTTAGAATGGCAAAAGAATACCGCATATAGGTAGATACAGTGGACTCATGTGGCAAAATTGGTTTAAAGGATTTTGGATGCACAAGTAGAGGTCATACTTAGTGCAAAATGAAGGCTAGCAAAAGATGTGAAAGCGACCAACCAAGAAACTAATAATCTCATAAGCAAGCATTAAGCATAATTAACACCGAATAATGCACCACAAGTAGGATATAATTTCCATTGCATGATTATTGACTTTCGTGCATGCATAGGAATCACAAACCTTAACACCAATATTCTTACTAGAGCACAATTACTCATCAACATAACTCACATATCACATCATAATATCTCAAAACTATTACTAAGAATCAAGTTTATTTTGTCCATTGATCTTCATGGCATTTTCTTTTACTTTATCCTTCTTGGATATCTATCACTTTGGGACTAATTTTCGTGTGTTGCTTTTCATAAGCTCAAACAAATATAAGTGAAGATCATGAGCAGAACAAATTTTCTTTCTCTCAAAATTATTTAGGTGAAGCAAGAGAGAATTTCTTCAAAATTTTACTAATTCTCAAATAAATCTAAGTGAAGCAAGAGAGAATTTCTTCGAAATTAACAAAGCACACCATGCTCAAAAGGATATAAATGAAGCACTAGAGCAAGTTCTAGCTCATAAAAGATTTAAGTGAAGCATAGAGAGCAATTCTAACAAGTCATGATATAATTTTGGCTCAATCAAATAGGTGTGTCCAGCAAGGATTGATGAGTTAAAACACAAAATAAAACAACCAAAAACACATATCATACAAGACGCTCCAAGCAAAACACATATCATGTGACGAATAAAAATATAGTTTCAAGTAAAATACCGATAGTTGTTGGAAGAAAGCGGGGATGCCACTCAGGGGCATCCCCAAGCTTAGTTGGTTGCTCATTCTTGGATAATAGCTTGGGATGCCGGGGCATCCCCAAGCTTAGGCTCTTACATACTTCCTTCATCCATTGTAATATAACCCAAAACTTGAAAACTTCAATCACACAATACTCAACAAAACCTTCGTGAGATCCGTTAGTGTAAGAAAATAAAACACTACTATAAGTGCTGTATCAAACCAATTCTTATTTTGGTTTTTTATTATATCTACTGTATTCCAACTTTTCTATGGTAAAAACTCATCAAAGAAGACCATAGAGACATCAAAATAAGCACACAACACAAAGAAAACAGAATCTGTCAAAACAGAACAGTCTGTAGCAATCTGATTTAAACGAATACTTATGGAACTCCAAAAATTCTCAAAAACTAGGAAAACCTAGATAATTTGTATATTGATCTTCTACAAAAATAATTAGCATTTTATCACGTTCTTGTGAATTTTTGCAATTATTTTCCTGAGCACAAAGTTTCTGTCTTTTTCAGCAAGATCAAACAACTATCACCCAAGAAGATCCTATTGGTTCTACTTGGCACAAACACTAATTAAAACATAAAAACACAATCATAACAGTAGCATAATTGTTTAAACACTCAAGAACATAAAGAAAAATGCAAAATAAATTTTATTCATTGGGTTGCCTCCCAACAAGCGCTATAGTTTTACGCCCCTAGCTAGGCATAAGGTTTCAACGATGCTCACACGAAAGATAATAAATGAAACACAAAGAGAGCATCATGAAACATGTGACAAACATATTTAAGTCTAACATACTTCCTATGTATAGCAATTTTATAGGAAAACAAATTGTTAAGACAACAAATATCTAGCATATGCAAAGGAGAAGAATAAAACATTGAAAATCTCAACATAACGAGAGGTAATTTAGTAACATGAAAATTTCCACAACCATATTTTCCTCTCTCATAATAATTACATGTAGGATCATACTCAAAGTCAACAATATGGCTATCATATAAAATATTCTCTTCATGATCCACATGCATGCAAAGTTGACACTCTTCCAAAATAGTGGGATTATCATCAAATAAAGTCATGACCTCTCCGAACCCACTTTTGTCAAAAATTTCATAAGATTGAACACTCCCCAAATATGTGGGATTCTTTTTAGCTAAAGCTGACACTCTTCCAAGCCCACTTTCAATATTATCACAAAAATATTCATCATGAGGCTTAAATAAATCTTCAAGATCATAAGAAACATTATCACCCCAATCATGATCATTGCAATAAGTAGTGGACATGACAAAATAAGCATCCCCAAGCTTGGGGTATTGCATATTATTAGAAAAAATTGACATTAATGGAATTTAGAGTAAAAGTATTGCAATCATGCTTTTCATTCAAGGAGCTATCATGAATCACTTCATAAATTTCTTCATCACAATTTTCAGATTCACGATTCTCAAGCAAAACTTCATAAAGATAATATAGTGAACTCAACTCACAAGAAATTGGTTCATCATGATTGGATCTTTTAAAAAGATTAGCAAGTGGATGGGGATCCATATCAACAGATTTTTAGCAAGCGAAGATGCAAGCATATAAAAGGCACATGGCAACATAAGCAAACAAAAAATCGGTCGAGAAAAAGGCGAATGAAAAAGAGGGCGAATAAAACGGCAAATATTTGTGAAGTGGGGGAGAGGAAAACGAGAGGCAAATGGAAAATAATGTAAATTGTGAGGAGATCAGATTTGTGATTAGGAACCTGGTATATGTTGAAGATCCTCCCCGGCAACGGCGCCAGAAATTCTCCTTGATGGTAGCTAGAACTACGTCGATATTTCCCCGGAGAGGGAGGAATGATGTAGCACAGCGACGGTAGAGTATTTCCCTCAATTATGAAACCAAGGTATCGAACCAGTAGGAGAACCAAGCAAGACAACGTAAACAGCACCTGCACACAAATAACAATACCTCGCAACCCGACATGTTAAAGCGGTTGTCAATCCCTTTCGGGTAACAGCGCCAGAAATTAGCAAGCGGACGTGAGGTAAATTGTAGTAGATTGAAATAATAGATCGCAAATAAATAATGTGCAGCAAGGTATTTTTGTATTTTTTGGTTTAATAGATCTGAATAAAATTGCAAAGGAAAAGTAGATCGCAAGGCAAATATATGATAAAGAAGACCCGGGGGCCGTAGGTTTCACTAGTGGCTTCTCTCAAGAAAAATAGCAAACGGTGGGTAAACAAATTACTGTTGGGCAATTGATAGAACTTCAAATAATTATGACAATATCCAGGCAATGATTATTATATAGGCATCACGTCCAAGATTAGTAGACCGACTCCTGCCTGCATCTACTACTATTACTCCACACATCAACCGCTATACAGCATGCATCTAGTGTATTAAGTTCGTGGAAAAATGGAGTAATGCAATAAGAATGATGACATGATGTAGACAAGATCCGTTTATCTATATGGCGGTAGATATAGATCTCGTCTTTTTATCCTTAGTAGCAACAATACATACGTGTCGTTTCCCCTTCTGTCAGTGGGATCAAGCACCGTAAGATCGAACCCACTACCGGGCACCTCTTCCCATTGCAAGATAAATAGATCAAGTTGGCCAAACAAAACCCAAATATCGGAGAAGAAATACGAGGCTATAAGAGATCATGCATATAAGAGATCAAAGAAACTCAAATAATTTGCATGGATATAAAAAGATATGACTGATCATAAACTCAAAGTTCATCAGAACCCAACAAACACACCGCAAAAGAGTTACATCATATGGATCTCCAAGAGGCCATTGTATTGAGAATCCAGCGAGAGAGAGAGAGAGAGAGAGAGAGAGAGAGAGAGAAAGCCATCTAGCTACTAACTACGGACCCGAAGGTCTACAAAGAACTACTCACGCATCATCGGAGAGGCACCAATGGAAGTGGTGAACCCCTCCGTGATGGTGTCTAGATTGGATCTGGTGGTTCTGGACCCTGCGGCTGCTGGATGAATATTTTGACGCTTGTTTTAGGGTTTCTTGAATATTGTGGTATTTATAGAGCAAAGAGGCGGTCCGGGGGGCACCCGAGGTGGGCACAACCCACATGGGCGCGCCTAGGCTTCCTGGCGCGCCCTGGTGGGTTGTGCCCCTCTTGGGGCACCCCCAGGTGCAACCAGGGCCCATTGCCTTCCTTCTGGCCCATAAAAAATCACCGTGGAGTTTCATGGCATTTGGAATCCGTTTGATATTGATTTCCTGTGATGTAAAAAACATGGAAAAATAACAACTGGCAGTTGGCACTATGTCAATAGGTTAGTACCAAAAAAGATATAAAATGACTATAAAATGATTATAAAACATCCAAGATTGATAATAAAACAGCATGGAACAATCAAAAATTATAGATACGTTGGAGACATATCATTAGGAAACCTTAACCATCTTTGATCTACGAGCTAGTCTAGTAGAGGCCTACTAGGGACACGGTATTTGTTTATGTATTCACACATGTATTTAAGTTTCCGATCAATACAATTCTATCATGAATAATAAACATTTATCATGAATAAGGAAATATAATAATAACCATTTTATTATTGCCTCTAGGCATATTTCCATCGGTCTCCCACTTGCACTAGAGTCAAAAATCTAGTTCACATCGCCATGTGATTAACACCGATAGTTCACATCGCCATGTGACTAACACCCAAAGAGTTTACTAGAGTCAATAATCTAGTTCACATTGCCATGTGCTTAATACCCAAAGGGTACTAAGGAGTGATCATGTTTTGCTTGTGAGAGAAGTTTAGTCAACGGGTCTGACACATTCAGATTCGTATGTATTTTGCAAATTTCTATGTCTACAATGCTCCGCATGGAGCTAATCTAGCTAATTGCTCCCACTTTCAATACATATCCAGATTGAGACTCAGAGTTAACTAAATCGGTGTCCAAGCTTGCATCGACGTAACCCTTTACGACGAACTATTTATCACCTCCATAACCGAGAAATATTTCCTTAGTCCTCTTAGGTAACTACGGATAATTTTGACCATTGTCCAGTGATCTACACCTGGATCACTATTGTACCCTCTTGCCAAACTCATGGCAAGGTACACAATAGTTATGGTACACAGTTGTAACATCTCAAATTTTCAATTTGGAATGTTAAACATTAGATCATCATTGCATATCATATTTTGTTTGCATTTTTGTTTGATCCTAGAAATTCTACGCAACTCAAGGACCCGCGGAGAGAGTTGGGGATTTCGTTATTTTCATATTTGAGTTTTCTCAAATTTTGAAAAGAGGATCGTTTGATTTTAATTATTTTCTCTTCGAATATTTCTTTTATGAAAATAAAAGAGAGAGGATAAAATGACTTCCTCAAAATAAAGAAATATCGGAGATTTAATATTAGAATCAAATAAGATTTTTATTCGGAGTTTTATCGCTATTTTTTTTGAATTAGGAAAAATATGCGTTTTCCAAAATTGTATTTTAGGCCCAAATAAATGTTCACCTTATCCGACCTATTTTTAGAGGACGGGGAAAATTTATTTCAGGATTTTTGGAGTCGATTTAGTATTTCTTTTCTTTCTTTTTCTGCACGTCGAAATTATTTAAAAAAAACGCCAACCGACTTAACGGGCCGTGTCCGACCCGGACACTGCGCCCGGCCGGCCTTTAAGAGCCTGGAGGCCAAAGCCGCAGCCCCAACCCAGCCCCCCAAAACCCTAGCGTCGCCACCCGCCGCCGCCGCCGCAAGTCGCCGCCGCCGCCGCGAGACGCAGCCGCCTCCCGCCCGCGACACCGTCGCCCCTCGGAGCCCCGCCACCGCCCGTCGCCGCCGCCGGCCATCGCTGGAGTTGCCGCCGCCCCACCGCCCGCCGACCCCGTCCCGAGGTAGCCGCCCGATCCGCCGCCGGTTTCGCCGAAAAAACCGTTCGGTTTTAAAAAAAACGAAGATTCGTTTTTTTCTTAGATTAGATCGGTTTGGTTTTTTCGGTTTAGTTATTTAGCGAACGCCCGTTCGTACGTTCGTTTTAATTAACGGTTTTCACCCTTTAGCCGCAGACAGCGAACGTTCGTTCGTTAGCCTATTCGTCAGTTTTTCTTTTTCTCAGATTTTCCGCGATTATTTTCGATCGCGATTTCTGATCCGATTTTCGTTTTCGTTTAACTTTTTGCTCGTTTATCGAAATCAGGTGAATCAAGCACCTAGAGTTTCGTCTCGACGCCCTCTTTCTGTTTAACCAACTTGAACAAGATTTTGCTACTGTAAAATTTGACTTTAGTCCAGATTAGTAAACGAAGCTTGTTTCTTTGGTCGTTTGAGTTTTGTCGCTTCGTTTGATTTGATTCTTTTTGCAAACCAGAGTTCTTAAGTTGAACTTTCTGGTTAGATCTCTTATTTGAGTTTTACCCATGCCCTTGCTTGATTGCTTATTGTATGATTGTTTGTTTGCGATAGAGTACCCGGAGTGTGAAGCATGCTACTACGAGTCTCTAGGTTTCGCGGATCATCAGCAAGGCAAGTAACACTTTGATCATACCTCTTTCATACCCAGTTTTATTGCATTATATCAATCCTCAAACAATTGCATGGTTAGGATCTGATTTAAATTGTGGGTTTGGGAAGTAGATGAGGTAGTACCTATTCACCTGTTTATTATCAAACCTTGGGAGTTACTTCTACGTTGCCTATATTGCTATGCTATGCTCGTAGACGTGGATTGGGTTTGAGTGTATTCATGATAGATGTGAGTATTGTTAATTAATGGTTAACTTAAGGTGGCAACTTTAATACACATCTGGGTGGATTGAGGCACCTGGGGAATTCCAATGATTGCCTGTATTTTTGGAAATCCCGGGGTACCGTGATTCTCCTATGGACTGCCACCAGGCTCAAAGGGATCATAAGATTATTCATGCTAGAAACTTTCGTGTGCAGCCACATGCCATTATGGGCTCTGGCATAGTTGAGTAAGTTGTGGGAAACCTTTCCATGATGGGCTAGTAGATGTAGGGGATTGTAGGTGCACAGGCCTATCTATCGGTTAAGGGGACCTCTTCGGAAAGACTGTGTCTCAGTCATCTGTTTCTCAAACATCATGTAGTGCGAGAAAACCAACGGAGGAGATCGAGTCTTGTGGGGAAAAGTGCACAAACCTCTGCAGAGTGTACAAACTAATCATGGTTAGCCGTGTCCCTGGTTATGGACGTCTTGAGTATCTAGTTTCTGGATTATCATGTGGATCTCATCACTCTTAATATAATTTGATTGGGTTTAATTGGGATTGAGTTGGGTGAACCTTCTCAATGTTTAACAACCACCATGATAGTTAAATAAAGTTTATTCCTTTGTTGTAGGGAAAAATTGGCTTTTCGCAAAACATATTAACCATACAGCCTCCACCAGCCACATATGCATGTAGTGATTGCTTTATTCTGTTCATTACTCTCTTGTGTTACATTGCCAGCATATTCCATGTGCTGACCCGTTTTCGGGCTGCAACGTATCATGTTGCAGACTTTTCAGACGACGAGTAAGGAGCCTTGGGTCATGGTCTTTCACTCAGTGATGCCGTTGGAGTTGATGGACTCACTTTATCTTCCAAGCCTTCCGCTGTTATCGTATTAGATGGCCTTAAGCCATATTTTTTGTAATAAGTTCTCTTTTGAGACATTCAATGTAATAAGTGTGTGATTGCTACTCTGTTATAAATCCTTCAAGTACTGTGCGTGTCAGCATTACCAATCCAGGGATGACACTGATGCACAGAGATCAGGCTGTTTGAGGTCTGGCCGCTACAAGATGGTATCAGAGCACACGCTGACTGTAGGACACGACCACTAAGCTAAAGCCCTAGATCACTACTTTCTTCTCATTTCTAACTCCTCTCCAGTTTCTACTCTTTAGGATGGCGGATGCAAGGATCAAGTTCATGCAACCAGATGAAGACACCCCTTTTGGACGACACTTGAAGGAAGTCACTAGGTACCTGACATCGGAATACCAAGCTTCACCGGGACTTACAACGCCACTTTACCAGAAGAGGAGCGCTGGATGATTCAAGTTCAAGTTTCAGGAAGGACATTCACGCCAGTCACTGAGCCCATAGAGTTTTCCTTTGATGCACCAACCTGGAGTCTAGGAAAGAGTATGGCAGCCCACATCACCATGGGACGCATTGGAGAAGTTTACCACCAGGATCTAAAGGATACTATCTACCAGATTTGTGGGCGCCGAGATGAGCAATGGGAGATGATCAGCACCAGGAAGGATAGATCGATTGCAGCTTTCATCTAGGAGTTAAACTAGCACATTAGATGCCAGGAGAACCAGATGTGCGCAGGCATGACAGATTTGAAGAAGGCGATGACAAGAATCACGGAGCTGGAGGAAAAACTCAAGTCTATGAGGAGGAGATCGCAACACTATTGGAGAAGAATGACGACCTGATAAAGAAGATCAGAGTTTTCATGGGAGACCCCGCACCAGGAGGATAAGATGGCAGTTCCACTTGCCCGGAGAACTACATCATTATCGATGACACTGACTCGGACCCTGACAATAGCGATGATGACTATGTTGATGAAGCTGGAGCAGATATCATGGAGTCTTCGACCGATCAATTTTTCTAGTCGACCACCATATCAGTAGTAGTATTCCACCATGTATATAGTATAGTCCAAGCACTTTTGTAACGATAGTTCTAGACCGATTGTATGCCCTTGTTTGATTTGATTGAGTGATTTGTTTGTGTTTGTCTCATGTGCATATGGGTAGTGTTTTCCCCCTAGACCTCATTCTACTCTGTTTTCTCATCTTTTCTAAACCCAACAGATGCCTCCGAGACGCGACAATGGATTTGCTTTCCCACCGGAGCCCACTCAGTTGATCCAGCAATAGAATGCATTGATGCAGATATTAGTCCAGAATCAGAACTAGGGAAACAACAACAACAACAACAACAACAACCCACCACCACCACCACCAAGTGATCACTTAGCCCGTTTTCTTAGGCTGAATCCGCCGGTGTTCTCCAGTAGCACCGAGCCGATTGTTGCAGATGATTGGCTCTGCAAGATTGAAAGGGAGTTGACTACTGCAGGATGCACAGATGCGGAGAGAGTGTGTTTTGCCGCACATCAACTTGATGGACCCGCAGCATCTTGGTGGGAGAATTTCATAGTCACTTACCCCATTGACACTGTGACATGGGACCAGTTCCAGCAAGCTTTTCGCACTGCCCATGTATCAGCAGGAGCTATGGCCATGAAGAAGCGTGAGTTTCGCAACTTACGCCAAGGAGGGCGCACTGTTCGCCAGTATGTGGATGACTGTAGTAAGCTAGCACGTTATGCCCCGGATGACGTCGCTACAGATGCAGCTAAGAAGGAGAAGTTTCTAGAAGGACTGAATGATGAGCTGAGCATGCAGTTGATGGTGGCAAATTTCAATAACTACCAGGAGTTGGTGGATAGAGCTCTCATGCTTGAAGGGAAACAGCAGCAGATTGACAGCCACAAGAGGAAGTATGGACAAGGGAAGTATAATTCTGGAGCTCAGCAGAGACCCCGTTTCACCCCGAACTCGGGAGGACTTGTTCATAACCATGGAGGCCACACTCATAATGGAGGAAGTTCCCACAATCATAGTGGCCCCAAGAATGGGAATGGTAATGGAGGAAGTAGCAGACAGAACCGTTCCAACCCAGCAACACCCGCCAAGAAAGATCTAAGCCACGTTACTTGCTACAAGTGTTAGAAGACCGGACATTACGCCAATGAATGTCCTAAAGCTAAGAATGGAAATGGCAATGGAAGCTCTGGGAAGAAGCCCAACCCTTTCAACAGGGGACAAGTGAACCACGTTAACGTGGAAGAGGTTGAAGCTCAACCAGATGCAGTAATAGGTAAGTTTTTGGTTAAGTCATTTACTGCAGTTGTTCTTTTTGATACTGGTGCATCGCATTCATACATATCAAGGGGATTTGTGGATAAGCATAAACTGCCCACCAAAGTTCTTAGTACACCTTTGTTAGTAAGCTCGCCAGGAGCAGAGTATATGGCAAGCCAAGGATGTTTTCAGATGCCATTGACCATAGGTAGGCATGTTTTCCCCTCAGATCTGATAGTTTTGGAATCGCAAGGTTTGGATGTGATTCTGGGTATGGATTGGCTATCGATGTATGGAGGAAACATCGATTGCGCCAGTAAGACGATTTTTCTCACCACCCCAGAAGGAAGAAGGATCAAGTATGTATACCGGCATATGCCGAATAGGACTCAAGTAAATTCCTTATCAGGAGTTGTATAGGAGGAAGTACCAGTGGTGAAGGATTTTCCGGATGTATTTCCAGAAGAGTTGCCAGGCATGCCACTGGATAGAGACATTGAGTTTTTAATTGAGCTTTTTCCAGGCACAGGGCCAATATCTAAGAGACCGTACAGAATGCCCGCAAAGGATTTGGAGGAAATTAAGAAGCAGATTAAGGAGTTACTGGATAAAGGTTATATCCGCCCAAGGTCGTCACCTTGGCGATCCCCAGTACTTCTAGTGGAGAAGAAGGATGGATCGTTAAGGATGGTTGTTGATTATCGAGGATTGAATGAAGTGACGATCAAGAACAAGTACCCACTGCCGATGATCACTGATTTGTTTGACCAGCTGCAAGGAGCTAAGGTGTTTTCCAAGATCGATCTGCGATCAGGATATCACCAGCTGAAGATTCGAGAGCAGGATATACCTAAGACAGCTTTTACCACGAGGTACGGGCTATATGAGTATACCGTTATGTCATTTGGCCTGACTAACGCACCTGCCTATTTTATGAACATGATGAACAAGGTGTTTATGTAGTTTTTGGATAAGTTCATCGTGGTGTTTATTGATGACATTCTGGTCTACTCGAAGAATGAAGAAGAACATAAAGAGCACTTGCGTTTGGTACTTGGGAGGCTCAGAGAACATTAGTTATACGCCAAGTTCAGCAAGTGTGAGTTTTGGTTGAAGGAAGTTGGATTTCTTGGACATGTTATATCCGGAGAAGGAATAGCGGTAGACCCCACCAAAGTTGTCACTGTGACAAATTGGGAGTCACCCACGACAGTTGGAGAGATCCGGAGTTTCCTTGGACTTGCAGGATAATACCGGAGGTTCATTGAAAATTTCTCAAAGATTGCGAAGCCCATGACGGAGTTGTTGAAGAAGGACACTCTCGTGGAATAGTCATGGCAGATGCCCTCGTGAAAGGACTTAGTCGTGGAGCCATCGCAACTAGGAAGCTTAAAGGGGTTAAAGCGGGACAAAGGACACGAGGGTTATACTGGTTCGGCCCCTTACGGTGAAGGTAAAAGCCTACTCCAGTTGAGATGGAATTACTAGGGTTTTGATGACCAGGGAGCGAATCCGCTATGCCTGGCTACCAATTTGATGTTACTTGCCTTAAGCCGCCGGCGGGTCATCCCCTTATATACACGGTTTGACGCCCCGCAGCCTACAGAGTCCCGGCCAGCTTATAAACAGTATCCGGCTCGGTAACTAGTTAATTTTGCCTTACAACACAAGTCATGCCATTACGGCGGTTTATCACTACGGGCCTTAAGTCGCCTACGGGCTTTAGGCCCTTTATTGAACCGCCATTCTCAAGCTTAATATTGGGCTTCATATGATGAATTGCCATTGCGTAACCCGGCCCCTCTTGGGCGGGTTACACTTGTAGTTATATCCCCAACATTAGGCCCCAGATTGATTTGAACCGGTTCATGTCAATCTTCAATACTTTAAGAAAAAACCTTCTGGCTTCTGTCTGTGCAAAATTTATAACCCACCATGACATCATCTTCCATTAAATTCATTTTTATTCTGTCAGATCTCAATGGATCTTTATCTTAATGACCATCCTGAAAATCGAGGCGTCGGAGTAGCTGGATATCCACGTCTGGCCTCCTCGTTTCTCGCGCCCTCTCTGTCAGTCTTTCCTTATAAATAGGCACGACCTTTAGGTCTTTCTTCATTCTCCCCCTTTCTGTCGTCTTCTTCCTCTCGTGACTCCGCTGCTGCTCGAGCTCCGCCGCCGCAGCAGAGCACCTCATCTTCGTCGATCTTGGCTGCTGCATCAACCTGAATCGACCAGAGAATGGCGGCGATCCTCCACAGTAGATCTACAGCCGTAAGTCTTCACCTTCCCGCACTTCAGATCTGCATTTAGGGTTTTCAAGTTCTTCCGTGTTCTTCATGGTTCAACACAGTTTCTTCGTAGCTCCTCCACCGCGGCTTTATTTGATCCAAAAGTAGTATGGAACTCATGCCGTAGTTGCTTCGCATCCATTTTCAATACTAGCAGATCCCTTTTGCTTGTGAAAAGACCTTATTAGAGCTCACGAACTCATCTGTACTAGTTTTTAGGTCTAGAAGATTTTCTTTTCTGAACCACCGTTTGATCCAAAATAGCAGCTGCAACCTGTGAAACCTGTTTGTGCGATACTTAGGCAAAAAACTGTATCCGTTAGCCATGGCGGCTCTTATCGCCGGCTTAACAAGGCAATGCTCAATGAATAATCCTGATCACTCATAGTGGATTTAAATAACTTAATTGCTTATGATGCCCATGGCGGCTTAAACAATCTGACACAATTAGCCATATATCATTAGGCCCCTTCGTAAGCCGCCATCTTGAATATGAATTGAAATATTTTCTCCGGCTTAAATTTGAACCAGAAATTTTTATTTTGTCATAGGCTTCCATCCTTCATAATGCCGCCCAAGGCTCCCAAAGCACCCATCACCTGCAACTGGGTTAAATCCACCGTCACTGATAGCATTTTAGACGGTTTTGTGAAGACTGGTCATCTGCCGAAGAAAGAGATCTTGTCTTATCATGCTCCTGACCCGTCAGAAGAAAAACCTCAACAAAAGGATGGGGAAGTTGTCATTTTTACGGATCACATGAGCCAGGGCTTTGCTCCACCCGGCTCAAATTTTTTCAGAGACGTCTTGCACTTTTTTGACCTGCGGCCTCAAGACATCGGACCCAATTCCGTGTCAAACATCTGCAATTTACAAGTATTCTGTGAGGTGTACCTTGGAGAAGAACCCAGCATACTACTCTTTAGAGAGTTATTTTATCTAAACCGTCAAAACGAATGTGCCCACGGGCCTAGCTTGGAGCTTGGCGGAATCTCAATCCAGCGAAGTAGAGATTGTCTCTTACCTTATGCCGAGCCGCCGAGTCACCCTAAAGATTGGAACCAGACGTGGTTCTACTGTCAAGACACTTCTCCGGCTAATGAGAACCCTTTGCCCGGCTTTCGCGCCCTGCGCTTGGAGTCAACTCATCCCTTACCAGATAAATTATCTCCGGCTCAATGTCAGACACTTGCCCCCACCATAAACAAGATCAAAGCTCTTCTGGGGAATGGCCTAAACAACATTGACTTGGTTCGGGTTTGGATTGCCTGGCGGGTGATTCCTTTGAGCCGCCGCCCCGGCTTGATGTGCGATTATACAGGCCAGAAAAATGATCCTCTACGGCGCAGTCCTGACGACTTACCTGAAGATGTCGTTGATGACATGACCAAGTCTCTTCTGAACGAGAGCCTGGCAGATTGCGGGAAAGCGGGCTTAAGTCCTTTCTGCAAGGCTAACCCGGCTCCAGCAGTAAACCATTAACTTGAGCATCTTACTTTCCACTTTGATAATTTCATCTTTACTCACAAACTCTTGCTATATTTTACAGGCTAGTGATAAATTCTGGAAGGTCAAGTATGACCATGAGGCTGCAAAGAAAGCCAGAAAGGCCAAGAAAGCCGCCAGGAAAGCCACTGCCCATAAGAAGGGAAACAAACCTAGCGCCTCAGATATGTTTCATCTGGATGATACCTCCGAGTCAGAGGTAACTCTTGACTCTTTAGGCTCCTTGTTTAACCATCTTATTGACACTGATTATCAGCAGGAGGATACGGGAGCAAGTCATGCAGTAACTGAAGAGGTAACTATAATTTCCTCCGACTCCGAGCCTTTGCCGAGACAGAAAGTCCGAAGGGTAACCCGGAAAGTAAGATTTTCACATCCTTTAGCTTATCAAGATCCTCAATTTCTTTTGAAGCAACAGATTCACGAGAGTCGGAGGCAGACCCGGACGAGTAAAGATGCGGACCTCTCCTCCGGCTTACCCGATGCAACAAGAAAACGCCGGACTGGGGTTATCTCTGATTTATATTCTTTGTATCCTTTGGCGGATTTCACTCGTCAACCACTCAATTCCTCTGACTCAAACTATCAGGGAACTTCACCTTCCTCCGGCGAATCAATGCAGTCCAGCATGCCGGCTTTTAAGACCGTTCCAAGGTAATGATAATCTGTTTATCTTGTGCTTATCTTACTCATGTTTTTGTGCTAACCCTTTAATTTTCAGTGTACAAGTAAAGCCCAGCAAGAGGACGAAGAGAAATAAGCCGGCCGAAGAGCCAATCCTTGCTGAACCGGAGCTCAGAACGGCTGCTCCTGATACTTCCGCTCATGAGCTACCGCCTGAACCAGCCCATGATACTCCAACTTTCACCACTGATCCGTCCGTTGAACAAGCGATGGAAGGTTCTGAGAACCCGGAGAACCCTAGCCCAGCCAAGGCGAATGACCCGGATGTCGAAATCATCCGGACTGACTTCGTTGAACCGGGGAGACCCACTGCGCTGGCCAAGTGCTCCGCCAAAGAAGAACTTCTGGAACGCCACAAAACCCGGCTGGATGTCACTGATTATGCTCATCTGAGTATTGGAGAAATCGTCTCTGGTTATGTAAACCAAGTGCACAATAGTCGGGATCTGGAAGTTGATATGGTGAAACAAACACACCAAAAATCTGAGGTATAACTCTTGTTGCTTGTTCCTTAGTTATCCTTACTATGCCAGTGTAACATCCCAAATTTTCAATTTGGAATGTTATACATAGATCATCATTGCATATCATAATCTTTTTGCATTTCTGGCAAATCCTCGATAAATCCTAAGCAACTCAAGGACCCTCGGAGAGAGTTGGGGATTTTCCAGAATTTTTCATATTTGATTTTCATCAAATAATAAAACGAGGATTTTGGTTTTAATAATTTTTCTCTCTGGAAAAATATTTCATTTAAAATTTAATGAGAGGAGAAAATATGACTTCTCCAAAACAATTGAAATATTGGAGGAAAAATATTAAATCATTTATTGGATTTTATTCGGATTTTATTTGCAATTTTAATTGCACCAAAAAAAATTGCACGTTTTCAAAACTGCATTTTGCGTCAAAAAAATGTTCACCCTGTTCTAATTATTTTAACTAGATGGGGAAAATTTGTTTTATCTTTTTTGGATTTTATTTATTTTTCTATGAATTTTTCTCGGCGGAATGTTTAAAAAAAATTCGCACCGCGCCCGACCGTGCCGAGGCCCAGCCGAGCCGCCGGCCCATCCCCGCGTCTCCTCCGCGCGCACGCCGCCCGCCGCCGCCGTGTCCGGCTCGGACGCCGCCGCCGCCGCCTTTCCCCTCCTCCAGGGAGGCCCCCCCTCTCCTTATATACCGCCGCCCCCCCCCCCTTCACCCCGTACCCGCACCCGCCCCGAGCCGAGCCCGCCGGAGCCGGAGCCCCGACGCCCGAAGGCCGCCGCCGTTCGCCGCCCCCTCGCCACCCCAAGCCCCGCCGCCCCTCGCCGCCCCTTCGCCGGACCCCGCCGACCTCGCCGGAGCCCGTCCCGACAAGGTATCGTCCCGATGCCGTTTGCCGGTTTTCTGGAAAAAAAACCGTTCGTTTTTAAAAAAAAACCCTAGATCGGTTTATTTTCTTCGGTTTTATTATTTTGTGAAAGTTCACCGACCCGTTCGTTTCAACGAACGTGTTCGTCGGATTTTCTCTGTTAACGAACGTCCGTTCTTTAACCATTCGTCAGTTTTTCTTTTTCGTCGGATTTGTCCAGATTATTTCAGATCTCGATTTCTGATCGGATCTTCGTTTTCGATTAACTTTTCGCTCGTTTATCGGAATCAGGTGATTTAAGCACCTAGAGTTTTGTCTCGAAATTCTCTTTCCGTTTAACCTACTCAAACAAGTTTTTGCTACTGTAAAATTTGACCTAGATCCAGATTAGTAGACGAAGCTTGTTTCTTTCGCCGTTTGACTTTCGTTGCTTCGTTCGAGTTGATTCTTTTTGCAAACCGGAGTGCTTAAGTTGAACTTTCTGGTTGGATCTTTCATTCAAGTTTTACCTGTGCATTAGATGAGTACTTATTGTTTGCTTGTTTGTTTGCAATAGAGTACCCGGAGTGCGCCGCTTGTTACTTTGAATCGCTAGGTTTCGCGGATCATCAGCAAGGCAAGTAACACTTTGATCATACCTTTCCATACCCAGTTTTATTGCATTAGATCTATTCCTCACACATTGCATGATTAGGATCTAATTAAACTGTGGGAATTGGGAAGTAGTTGAGGTAGTACCTATTACCTGTTTTATTATCAAACCCTTGGGAGTTACTTCTACGTTGCTATTATATTGCCATGCTATGCTCGTAGACGTGGATTGGGTTTTGAGAGATTTCCATGACAGATGTGAGATTGTTAATTAATGGTTTACTTAAGGTGGCAACTAAAACTCACATCTGGGTGGATTGAGGTACCTGGGTATTCCAGGATTGCCTGTTTTTCTTTTGGACCGCCACCCATGTTCAAAGGGATCAAAAGATTTTTCGTGCTAGAAACTTCCGTGTGCAGCCTCAAGCTATTATGGGCTCTAGCATAGTTGATTAAGTTGTGTGAACTCTTACCGTGGTAGACTAGCAGATGTAGGGGAAAGTAGGTGTAACTGTCTACCCATACGTAAGGTGCAAACACTTCTGAAAGACTGTGTCTCGGTCATCCGTTTCTCAAACATCATGTAGTGCGAGAATCAAGCGGAGGCGATCGAGTCTTGTGGGGAAAAGTGCACAAACCTCTGCAGAGTGTACAAACTAATCATGATTAGCCGTGTCCCCGGTTATGGACAACTTGAGTATCTAGTACTTGGATTATCATGTGAATCTCATCATGTTACTTTAATTAATTTTGTTGGGTTTAATGATGACTCTTAATTGGGATTGAGATGCTGTCAACCATCTCAATGTTCAACAACCACCATGATAGTTAAATAAAATTTATTCCTTTGCAGTAGGGAAAAATTGGCTTTTCCCAAAACTGTAACCATAGAGCTTTCCACCAGCCATACATGCATGTAGTATAGCATTATTATGTTCATTATTCTCTATGTGTTACATTGCCAGCATATTCCATGTGTTGACCCGTTTCGGGCTGCAACGTTTCATGTTGCAGACTTTTCAGACGACGAGTAAGGTGCCTTAGGTCGTGGTCTTATACTCAGTGATGTCGTTGGAGTTGATGGACTCACTTATCTTCCAAGTCTTCCGCTGTTATCGTATTTAGATGGCCTTAAGCCATATTTATCATATTTATTTCTCTTCGGAGATATTCGATGTAATAAGTGTGTGATTGCTACTCTGTTATAAATCCTCCATTTGTACTGTGCGTGTCAGCATTACTGATCCAGGGATGACACTGGTGCACAGCAGCACAGACCATTTGAGGTCTGGTCGCTATAAAGGTGGTATCAGAGCACACGCTGACTGTAGGACACGACCACTAAGCTTAAGCCCTAGAACACTTCTCTCTTCTCATTTCTGACCCCTCTCCACTTTCTACTCTTTTAGGAATGGCGGATGCAAGGAGCAAGTTCATGCAACCAGATGAAGACACGCCTTTTGGACGACACTTGAAGGAAGTCACTAAGTACTTGAACATAGGAATACCAAGCATCACCGGAACCTACAACGCCACATTACCCGAAGAGGAGAGCTGGAAGATTCAAGTTCACATTCCAGGAAGGACGTTTGTGCCAGTTACTGAACCCATAAGATTGGTCTTCGAAGCATCAACTTGGAGTTTAGGGAAGAGCATGGCCGCTCACATCGCTATGGGACGCATTGGAGAAGTCTACCACAAGGAGCTTAAGGATACCATTTATCAGATTTGTGGACGCCGAGACGAGCAATGGGAGATGATCAGAACGAGGAAGGATGGGTCAATTGCAGCTTTCATTCAGGAGCAAAACCAACATATTCGTCACCAGGAGAACCAGATGTGCTCAGACAAGGAAGAACTGAAGAAGGCATTGACAAAGATCAAGGAGCTGGAGGAAGAACTCAAAGCTACACGCGAGGATTATTTGGAGGAAATCGTCGCACTAGTAGGGAAGAATGACGACCTGGAGAAGAAGATTGGAGTATTCATGGGAAATCCAGTGCCAAAAGCAAAAGATGACGAATGCACTTGCCCGGATAACTACATCATCATCGACGACACCGACTCGGAACCAAGTGAAGATGACTTTGTTGATGAAGCTGGAGCAGACATCATGGAGTCTTCAACTGATCAGAATTTCTAGTAGACCACCATATCAGTAGTAGTTTTCCCCCATTTAATAGTATAGTTCGAGCACTTTGTAACGCTGGTCAGATCGATTGTATGCTTTGTTTGAATTGGTTGAGTGATATTGATTGTATTTGTCTCATGAGCATATGGGTAGTGTTTTCCCTCTAGACCTAAATTCTATTCTTAATTCTCATCTTTTCTAACCCATCAGATGCCTCCGAGACGCGACACCGGATTTGTCTTCCCACCAGAGATCACTCAGTTGATTCAGCAACAGAATGCCCAGATGCAAGTGTTAGTGCAGAACCAAGGCAACAACAACAACAACAACAACAACAACAACAACAACAACAACAACAACAACAACAACAACAACAACAACAACAACAACAACCACCGCCACCACCACCTGTTGATCACTTAGCCCGTTTCTTGAGGCTAAACCCGCCGGTGTTTTCCAGTAGCACCGAGCCGATTGTTGCAGATGATTGGCTCCGCAAAGTTGGAAGGGAGTTGACCACTGCAGGATGCACAGATGCGGAAAGAGTGCATTTTGCCGCACATCAGCTTGATGGAACCGCAGCATCATGGTGGGAGAATTACACAGCCACACACCCTATTGACACTGTCACATGGGACCAGTTTCAGCAAGCTTTCCGTACAGCCCATGTTTCAACAGGATCTATGGCTATGAAGAAGCGTGAGTTTTGCAACCTACGCCAAGGAGGACGCACCGTAGGCCAGTATGTGGAGGATTTCAGTAAGTTAACACGTTATGCAGCAGATGACGTTGCTACAGATGCAGCCAATCAGGAGAAATTTTTGGAAGGACTGAATGATGAACTGAGTATGCAGTTGATGGTAGCAACCTTCAACAACTACCAGGAGTTGGTAGATAGAGCTCTCATGATTGAAGGGAAGCAACAGCAGATTGAAAACCGTAAGAGGAAGTATGGACAAGGGAAGTATAACTCTGGAGCTCAGCAGAAGCCACGTTTTGCCCCGAAGCCGGGAGGACAGTTTCAGCATACCCATGGAGGAGGTAGTTCGCACAATCATAATGGCTCCAAAAATGGTAATGGGAATGGAGGAAGCAACGGACAGAACCGCACCAACCCATCTACCCCAGCCAAGAGGGACCTGAGCCAAGTCACTTGCTTTAAGTGCCAGAAGACTGGACATTATGCCAATGAATGTCCTGAAGCCCAGAATGGAAATGGCAATGGAAGCTCTGGGAAGAAGCCGAACCCGTTCAACAAAGGACACGTAAACCACGTGAGCGTGGAGGAGGTTGAAGCTCAGCCTGATGCAGTAATAGGTAAGTTTTTGGTTAAGTCATTTACTACAATCGTTCTTTTCGATACTGGTGCATCGCATTCATACATATCAAGGGGATTTGTGAATAAGTTTAAGCTGCCCACCAAAGTTCTCAGAACACCTATGTTAGTAACCTCGCCAGGAGCAGAGTATATGGCAAGCCAAGGATGTTTTCAGATGCCATTGGCCATTGGTAGGCATGTTTTCCCCTCAGACCTAATAGTTTTGGAGTCGCAAGGTTTGGATGTGATTTTGGGAATGGATTGGCTATCGATGTATGGAGGGAACATCGATTGCGCCAGCAAGTCGATTTTGCTTACCACCCCAGAAGGAAAAAGGATTAAGTATGTATCCCGGCATATGCCGAAGAGGACTCAAGTAAATTCCTTATCAGGAGTTGTACAGGAGGAAGTACCAGTGGTGAAGGATTATCCGGATGTATTTCCAGAAGAGTTGCCAGGCATGCCACCGGATAGAGACATTGAGTTCTTGATTGAACTTTTGCCAGGCACATGGCCAATATCTAAGAGACCATACAGGATGCCCGCAAAAGATTTGGAGGAAATTAAGAAGCAGATTAAGGAGTTACTGGATAAAGGCTATATTCGCCCAAGTTCGTCACCTTGGGGATCACCAGTACTTCTAGTGGAGAAGAAAGATGGATCGTTGAGGATGGTTGTTGATTATCGTGGATTGAATGAAGTGACCATCAAAAACAAGTACCCACTGCCGATGATCAATGATTTGTTTGACCGATTACAAGGAGCTAAAGTATTTTCCAAGATCGATCTGCGATCAGGATACCATCAGTTAAAGATTCGAGAGCAGGATATACCTAAGACGGCTTTTACCACCAGATATGGACTGTATGAGTATACCGTTATGTCATTTGGTCTGACTAACGCACCTGCCTATTTCATGAACCTGATGAACAAAGTGTTTATGGAGTATTTGGACAAGTTTGTCGTGGTGTTCATTGATGATATTTTAGTCTTTTCCAAGAATGAGGAAGAGCATGAGGAGAATTTGCGATTGGTACTGGAGAAGCTCAGAGAACATCAGTTATATGCCAAGTTCAGCAAATGTGAATTTTGGCTGAAGGAAGTTGGATTCCTCGGACATGTTATTTCTGGAGAAGGAGTAGCAGTAGACCCTGCCAAGGTTGACACAGTGACAAGTTGGGAATCACCCACGTCAGTTGGAGAAATCCGGAGTTTTCTTGGACTTGCAGGATACTACCGGAGGTTCATCGAGAATTTCTCGAAGATTGCTAGACCCATGACTGAGCTATTAAAGAAGGACACCAAATTCAATTGGACCGAGGATTGTGAAGCTAGTTTTCAGGAATTGAAGAAACGATCGGTTACATCACCAGTGTTGATTCTGCCAGATCAACGCAAGGATTATGAAGTTTATTGCGACGCTTCTCGTCGAGGACTTGGAGCAGTGCTTATGCAGTGTAACGCCCACGATGCGGCTATATCTCCCACGTGTCAGAGACTGGTGAACGCCAACTTCTTGGCAATGACTTAATTACTGAAGCTGAAGAAATGTGTAAAGTCATCCGTGATAATCTCAAAGCCGCGCAATCGCGCCAGAAGAGTTACTATGATAGTAAGCACCGTGATTTGGCTTTCGAGATCGGAGACCATGTCTACCTCCACGTCTCTCCAATGAAAGGCACTCGTCGCTTCGGTATCAAAGGGAAGCTTGCCCCTAGATACGTGGGTCCTTTCAAGATCATTGGCAAAAGAGGCGACCTCGCCTATCAACTTGAGCTTCCTTCCAACTTCGCGAACGTGCACGATGTGTTCCACGTGTCACAGCTCCGCAAGTGCTTCAAGACGCCTGAGCGCACTATCAACTTCGAAGAGATTGACCTCCAAGAAGATTTGTCTTATCATGAGCACCCCGTTGCTATTCTTGAAGAAACTGAGCGCAAGACTCGCAACAAGTCAATCAAATTCCTGAAAGTGAAGTGGTCGCACCATTCCGACCGGGAAGCCACCTGGGAACGCGAGGACCATCTCCGTTCCGAATATCCGGAGTTCTTTCAGTCCTAGATCTCGGGACGAGATCCTCTCGTAGTGGTGGAGTGTTGTAACACCCCGCATGTAACTCGCCATATTTGTAACTCCGACTCTTGCCATTTCCGGCTATGTGTTATGATTTTCCCTCCGTTGTCGGGTTTTGTCTTTCGTTTTGTATTTTGTCATGTCATGCATTTTCATATCATGTCATCATGTGCATTGCATTCGCATACGTGTTCGTCTCATGCATCCGAGCATTTTCCCCGTTGTCCGTTTTGCAATCCGGCGCTCCTATCTCCTCCGGTGCATCCCTCTAGTTTTCTTTTGTGTGCGGGTGTCAAACTTTCTCGGAATGGACCAAGGCTTGTCAAGTGTCCCTAGTATACCACCCGGAGACTACCGGTCAAGTTTCGTTCCATTCGGAGGTCGTTTGGTACTCCAACGGTTAACCGGGCATCCGCAAAGTCCATTTGAGTGTCCAGCAAAAACCCCCTCTAAAACCAGCCCAAAACCCACCAAACTCTCTTCCATGCTCTAGGTCGTTCGATCACGATCGTGTGGGCGAAAACCGCACCTCGTTTGGAGCCTCCTAGCTCCCTCTACCTATAAATATGTGGGCATCCCGAAAAACGAAATCGCAGTCTAAACCCTAGCGTCTTCCACCTCGCGCCGCCGGACAACGTCCGCCCGCACCGCCCGGCGAATCAGCCCGCGCCACGTCACGGGCCGTACCCCGCCGCCGCCGCGGCCCGGGCAGCCCGCCGCGGGCCCTCCAGGCCCGCCTCCTCCCGCGCCGCCGCTCGGGCCCCGCGCCCCGCGCCTGCCGCCTCCTCCGCGTCCGCGCCCCGCCGCCTCGCCTGCCCGCGCCGCCGCCTGCCAGCGCCGCCGCCTGCCAGCGCCGCCGCCGTCGCCTGCCGCCTCGCCGTGCCGTCACCCCGCCGGCGCCGCCCTCCTCCGCCGCGCCTGACGCCGCCCCTCCGGCCGCCGCGGCCTCCCTCGCCTCTCCCGTCGCCGGCGAGCGCCCTCGGGAGCCGGCCCCGACTCGATCCAGATCGGGTCAACGGAGGTTGACCCGAGACCCCCTCCGTTTCTTTTGCCAAGTCTTTGCCATATCTACAGCATGTGCCTCTGTTCGTGATGCCATAACTCCTTGCATGTAGCTCCGATTCGCGCGTGTAATATGTCAGATTGTTTGTCTTGTGATGCTTTTCATTTTGCTCAATTGCACCATGTTCATTAGAGGTCATCTTGATGCCCAAATCTCTGTTGGAAGAGGGCTAGTTGCTGTTATTCTCTGGTTCTTGACAGAACTTGGAGATTTGTCATTTTTGTATCATTTATTCTGTGCATCTTATGGGCATGAGCTCTACATGTGTTTTGAAGTATGCCATGCCATCTTTCCAAGGGTGTATGCCATGTATTTCTGTGATCTCTGTGGTGACTAGAACAAGCATGCAAAGTAGCCCCCGTAATATTTCTGATTTCAGGGACTGATTTCTCCAAGTCCTCGTCTGCTGTTATTTTGTTGCCATGTAAACTTGATGCTACAGAGAGATCCATGCATATTTTGGGGATGTTCATTAAGGATGTTTTGTAGCTATAGTTGTAATTGATCCATTCCTGCAATTTTTTGCAATTATGGAGTGCCATAGCATGACTCAATCTTACTCTACTTTTGCTATAAAATATTTCTGGCAGATTCTTAACATGGTATGCAATTTTGCCAAGCTTATTGTAGTTGATCCATACATGCTATGCTTGTGTTCTTGCCATGGTTAGCTTCATAAACATGCCATCTTGCTGTAGGTATTCTTAGTTTGTCATGCATTTCTCTGTAGCGAGTGCGTCGAGCTCACAAAGAGGCCTACATATTATTGTTTCTGCCATGCTCTGTTTTCTGCTAAGTCTGAAACCTGATAACGAAACTTGCTATGTTTACATGCTTGCCATCATATCTTCTAGTCCTTTTTGGCTTATGGTCAGTAAGGAACTTTTGTCATGTGCATCTAATAGAACACTGCCATGCCTTGCTTTGCTATGTTACGTTCCTGTAGCATGTTGATTTCGTGCTCTGAACATTGCTACCTGATGCTGTTTTCTGCCATGTCCAGCTTTTCACTAAGTCTGTGAACCTGTAATCTTTTGCACTTTTGCCATGCTTGTTTGAGCTTGATATGTTGTGAACTAGCCGTAGCTCAGTGTTCATCTTTTGTCAAGCATATCCTGTAGATTACTACCATGTGCTTTGTTGCTATGTTGGGGTGCCGTAGCATTGTTACTTGTTGCATTTTAAGTGCTATCATGCTATTAATCGCAGATTCGTGTCATTCTTGTTTTGCTTGCCATTCGCAAACCGTGCATCCGATTCCGGTGATCTTTATATCGATTTCGACCGAAATCATCTCATCTTTCCAGTGGCATGCTTGGTTTGCCAAGTTACTGCCTTGTTCATATTTTTCCTTCCGGAGCACGCATATGCATCGCATATCATATCTTGCATATCATACATGTTTTGCATCATGTTGCTTGTGCATTTCTCGTGGTTGATTGTGGTTCCGTTTGTTTGTGTTCTTGTCTTGGGTAGAGCCGGGAGACGAGTTCGTGAACGAGGAACCTGTCGAGTACGCTTACGAGGATCAAGCTTTCGACAACTCTGAGAACCTTCCAGGCAAGATGACCACCCCTCGAAATCACTTCTATCTTTGCTTTGCTAGTTGTTCGCACTATTGCCATGCTCCGCTACCTATCACTTGATATATCATGTCTCCCATTTTTCCATGTCAGCCCCTAACCATCCTTTCCTAGCAAACTGTTGTTTGGCTAAGTTACCGCTTTTGCTCAGCCCTTCTTATAGCGTTGCTAGTTGCAGGTGAAGTTGAAGTTTGTTCCATGTCGGAAAATGGATATGTTGGGATATCACAATATCTCTTATTTAAGTAATGCATCTATATATTTGGTAAAGGGTGGAAGGCTCGGCCTTATGCCTGGTGTTTTGTTCCACTCTTGCCGCCCTAGCTACTGTTATACCGTGATTATGTTCCTTGAGTTTGCGTTCCTTACGCGGTCGGGTGATTTATGGGACCCCCTTGACAGTTCGCCTTGAATAAAACTCCTCCAGCAAGGCCCAACCTTGGTTTTACCATTTGCTACCTAAGCCTTTTCCCCCAGGTTTTCGCGAGCCCGAGGGTCAACTTATTTTAACCCCCGGGCCAGTGTTCCTCTGAGTGCTGGTCCAAACTAGAGCACCGTGCGGGACCGTCCCTTGGCAACTTGGGTTATGTTGGTACCTGTACGCTTCGCTTATCCGGTGTGCCCTGAGAACGAGATATGTGCAGCTCCTATCGGGATTTGTCGGCACATTCGGGCGGCTTTGCTGGTCTTGTTTTACCATTGTCGAGATGTCTTGTAAACCGGGATTCCGAGACTGATCGGGTTTTTCCGGGAGAAGGTTTATCCTTCGTTGACCGTGAGAGCTTATGATGGGCTAAGTTGGGACACCCCTGCAGGGTATTATCTTTCGAAAGCCGTGCCCGCGGTTATGAGGCAGATGGGAATTTGTTAATGTCCGGTTGTAGAGAACTTGTGACTTGACCCATTTAAAATACATCAACTGCGTGTGTAGCCGTGATGGTCTCTTCTCGGCGGAGTCCGGGAAGTGAACACGGTCTGTGTTATGAATGACGTAAGTAGGAGTTCAGGATCACTTCTTGGTCATTGTTAGATGACGTCCGTTCCTTTGCTTCTCTCCTCGCTCTCATTTGCGTATGTTAGCCACCATATATGCTTATTACCGCTGCAGCTCCTCCTCATTACACCATTCTCCCCTACAAGCTTAAATAGTCTTGATCTCACGGGTGTGAGATTGCTGAGTCCCCGTGACTCACAGATTCTACCAAAACAGTTGCAGGTGCCGACGATGCCAGTGCAGATGATGGCGTCGATCTCAAGTGGGAGTTCGACGAGGAACGTGGCCGTTACTATGTGTCTTTTCCTGATGATCAGTAGTGGAGCCCAGTTGGGACGATCGGGGATCTAGCATTTGGGGTTGTCTTATTTTCATCTGGATTTTGACCGTAGTGGGTCTATATGCTTGTATTTTGGATGATGTATGAATAATATTCATGTTTTGTGTGAAGTGGCGATTGTAAGCCAACTCTTTATCCCATTCTTGTTCATTACATGGGATTGTGTGAAGATGACCCTTCTTGCGACAAAACCACTATGTGGTTATGCCTCTAAGTCGTGCCTCGACACGTGGGAGATATAGCCGCATCGTGGGCGTTACATGCAGGAAGGAAGAGTTGTGTCATATGCTTCACGACAACTAAAACCCCATGAGAAGAATTATGCTACGCATGATTTGGAGTTAGCAGCCGTGGTGCATGCGTTGAAGACATGGAGACATTTTCTCATCGGAAACCATTGTGAGGTGTACACGGATCACAAGAGTTTGAAATATATTTTCACGCAGAAGGAGTTAAATCTCAGACAGAGGAGATGGTTGGAGCTTATTAAGGACTATGATATGAGATTGCATTATCACCCAGGAAAGGCTAACATAGTAGCAGACGCGTTGAGCCGCAAGAGTCATGTCAACACCCTCATGACAGGAGAGTTACCTCAGGAGTTAGCCGAGGACCTTCGCGAGCTATGTCTGGAGATAGTCCCAAGAGGCTATTTAGCGACACTGGAGATTCAGTCTACCTTGATGGAAAGGATCAGAGAAGCGCAGAAGACAGACAAGGAGATTGACGAGATAAAGGAGAAGATGAGCAAAGGAAAAGCCAAGGGATTTCGTGAGGATGAGCACGATACTTTATGGTTTGAGGACCGCGTTTATGTGCCCAATGATCCGGAGATCAGGAAGTTGATTTTGCAAGAAGCCCATGATTCACCGTACTCGATTCACCCAGGGAATACCAAGATGTATTTGGATTTGAAGAATACTTTCTGGTGGACCGGAATGAAGAAGGATATTGCGGAGTATGTAGCAGTTTGTGATATATGTCAGAGAGTGAAGGCAGAGCATCAGAAGCCAGCAGGATTGCTACAACCATTGCCGATACCCGAATGGAAGTGGGATAAAATAGGCATGGATTTTATCACGGGATTGCCAAGGACTCGTTCAGGCTATGACTCAATATGGATTGTAGTCGACCGTTTGACGAAAGTAGCTCACTTCATTCCAGTGAAGACCACTTACACCAGTGCTAAGTTGGCAAAGATATACATGACCAGGATCGTATGTTTGCATGGAGTTCCGAGGACCATTGTATCAGACAGAGGAACCCAGTTTACCTCGAAGTTTTGGAAGCAGTTACATGAAACATTGGGAACCAGGCTAGAGATTAGCACAGCCTTTCACCCACAGACAGATGGACAGACCGAGAGAGTCAATCAGATTTTGGAAGACATGTTGACAGCTTGTGCACTAGATTATGGATCTAGTTGGGATGACAATTTGCCATATCCGGAGTTTTCCTACAACAACAGTTATCAAACCAGTTTGAAGATGGCCCCTTACGAAGCTTTGTACGGAAGAAGGTGTAGAACACCGTTGTTATGGGACGAGGTTGGAGACCGTCAGTTGTTTGGACCAGATTTGATTAAGGAGTCTGAACAGAAAGTGAGGTTGATTCGCGATAGGCTCAAGGTAGCCCAGTCCAGGCAGAAGAGTTATGCTGATTCTAAACGAAAGGAGACAGTTTATGAATCCGGAGACCGAGTGTACCTTCGAGTATCACCACTTCGAGGAGTGAAGCGCTTTGGAGTCAAGGGAAAGCTAGTGCCTCGTTTTATCGGACCATACAGAGTTTTGGAACGTATGGGAGAAGTTGCCTACAAGCTGGAATTGCCTGAAGGATTGTCTGGAGTTCATGATGTATTCCACGTTTCCCAGTTGAAGAAGTGCCATGCAGAGATGGCTGAGATACTGCTGAGAGATACAGTGCCGCTGGAATCGATTCAGCTGGAAAGTGATTTGACCTATGAGGAGAAACCAGTTAAGATTCTTGAGTATGCCAGCCGAGTCACCCGTAGTAAGGTTATCAAGTTTTGCAAAGTACATTGGAGTCACCACACGGAAGATGAAGCCACCTGGGAGCGAGAGGAAGATCTACGGAAGGACCACTCCCACCTGTTTTCTAGCCAACCCGAATCTCGAGGGCGAGATTCATCTTAAGGGGGGTAGGTTTGTAACATCCCAAATTTTCAATTTGGAATGTTATACATAGATCATCATTGCATATCATAATTTTTTTGCATTTCTGGCAAATCCTCGATAAATCCTAAGCAACTCAAGGACCCTCACAGAGAGTTGGGGATTTTCCCGAATTTTTCATATTTGATTTTCATCAAATAATAAAACGAGGATTTTGGTTTTAATTATTTTTCTCTCCGGAAAAATATTTCATTTAAAATTTAATGAGAGGAGAAAATATGACTTCTCCAAAACAATTGAAATATTGGAGGAAAAATATTAAAATCATTTATTGGATTTTATTCGGATTTTATTTGCAATTTTAATTGCACCAAAAAAAATGCACGTTTTCAAAACTGCATTTTGTGTCAAAACAATGTTCACCCTGTTCTAATTATTTTAACTAGACGGGGAAAATTTGTTTTATCTTTTTTGGATTTTATTTATTTTTCTATGAATTTTTCTTGGCGGAATGTTTAAAAAAAAATTCGCGCCGCGCCCGACCGGGCCGAGGCCCAGCAGAGCCGCCGGCCCATCCCCGCGTCTCCTCCGCGCGCACGCCGCCCGCCGCCGCCGTGTCTGGCTCGGACGCCGCCGCCGCCTTTCCCCTCCTCCAAGCAGGCCCCCCCTCTCCTTATATACCGCCGCCCCCCTTCACCCCGTACCCGCACCCGCCCCGAGCCGAGCCCGCCGGAGCCGGAGCCCTGACGCCCGAAGGCCGCCGCCGCACGCCGCCGTTCGCCGCCCCCTCGCCACCCCAAGCCCCGCCGCCCCTCGCCGCCCCTTCGCCGGAGCCCGCCGACCTCGCCGGAGCCCGTCCCGACGAGGTATCGTCCCGATGCCGTTTGCCGGTTTTCTGAAGAAAAAAACCGTTCGTTTTTTTTTAAACCCTAGATCGGTTTATTTTCTTCGGTTTTATTATTTTGTGAACGTTCACCGACCCGTTTGTTTCAACGAACGTGTTCGTCAGATTTTCTCTGTTAACGAACGTCCATTCTTTAACCGTTCGTCAGTTTTTCTTTTTCGTCGGATTTTTCCCGATTATTTTAGATCTCGATTTCTGATCGGATCTTCGTTTTCGATTAACTTTTCGCTCATTTATCGGAATCACGTGATTCAAGCGCCTAGAGTTTCGTCTCGAAATTCTCTTTCCGTTTAACCTACTCAAACAAGTTTTTGCTACTGTAAAATTTTAGCTAGATCCAGTTTAGTAAACGAAGCTTGTTTCTTTCGCCGTTTGACTTTCGTTGCTTCGTTCGAGTTGATTCTTTTTGCAAACCGGAGTTCTTAAGTTGAACTTTCTGGTTGGATCTTTCATTCGAGTTTTACCTGTGCATTAGATGAGTACTTATTTTTTGCTTGTTTGTTTGCGATAGAGTACCTGGAGTGCGCCGCATGTTACTTCGAATCGCTAGGTTTCGCGGATCATCAGCAAGGCAAGTAACACTTTGATCATACCTTTCCATACCCAGTTTTATTGCATTAGATCTATTCCTCACACATTGCATGATTAGGATCTAATTAAACTGTGGGAATTGGGAAGTAGTTGAGGTAGTACCTATTACCTGTTTTATTATCAAACCCTTGGGAGTTACTTCTACGTTGCTATTATATTGCCATGCTATGCTCGTAGACGTGGATTGGGTTTTGAGAGATTTCCATGACAGATGTGAGATTGTTAATTAATGGTTTACTTAAGGTGGCAACTAAAACTCACATCTGGGTGGCTTGAGGTACCTGGGTATTCCAGGATTGCCTGTTTTTCTTTTGGACCGCCACCCAGGTTCAAAGGGATCATAAGATTTTTCGTGCTAGAAACTTCCGTGTGCAGCCGCAAGCTATTATGGGCTCTAGCATAGTTGATTAAGTTGTGTGAACTCTTACCGTGGTAGACTAGCAGATGTAGGGGAAAGTAGGTGTAACTGTCTACCCATACGTAAGGTGCAAACACTTCTGAAAGACTGTGTCTCGGTCATCCGTTTCTCAAACATCATGTAGTGCGAGAATCAAGCGGAGGCGATCGAGTCTTGTGGGGAAAAGTGCACAAACCTCTGCAGAGTGTATAAACTAATCATGGTTAGCCGTGTCCCCGGTTATGGACAACTTGAGTATCTAGTACTTGGATTATCATGTGAATCTCATCATGTTACTTTAATTAATTTTGTTGGGTTTAATGATGACTCTTAATTGGGATTGAGATGCTGTCAACCATCTCAATGTTCAACAACCACCATGATAGTTAAATAAAATTTATTCCTTTGCAGTAGGGAAAAATTGGCTTTTCGCAAAACTGTAACCATAGAGCTTTCCACCAGCCATACATGCATGTAGTATAGCATTATTATGTTCATTATTCTCTATGTGTTACATTGCCAGCATATTCCATGTGCTGACCCGTTTCGGGCTACAACGTTTCATGTTGCAGACCTTTCAGACGACGAGTAAGGTGCCTTAGGTCGTGGTCTTATACTCAGTGATGCCGTTGGAGTTGATGGACTCACTTATCTTCCAAGTCTTCCGCTGTTATCGTATTTAGATGGCCTTAAGCCATATTTATCATATTTATTTCTCTTCGGAGATATTCGATGTAATAAGTGTGTGATTGCTACTCTGTTATAAATCCTCCATTTGTACTGTGCGTGTCAGCATTACTTATCCAGGGATGACACTGGTGCACAGCAACACAGACCATTTGAGGTCTGGTCGCTACAGCCAGCCCCCAAGTCTATTACTTATGATGAAATATGTTATAGACTTATCACCAGCTTAATAATCACTACAAGAAAACCGGCTTATCTGGTAGCACCCAAGGGCCGGTTTAGACAACATATTTGAACCGGTCTTCACCGTATTTTAACCAAGTACTTGAACCGCAATATGCATTAGCCCCCAAGTGCCAAGTATCTTTGCTTGCAAAATGCTTGGGACTTTATTTCCATGATCCGCCACTGTAATTAGAGCTCTTTAGCATACATTAGCCCCCAAGTGCCAAGTATCTTTGCTTGCAAAGTGCTTGGGACTTAATATTGCATTATGATAATCCTAACTGTAACCCGGAATTTATACAGGCCGCCATTAAGCAATTCGAATCGGAGATCTCCGACTTGAAGAATCGCCTGAAAACACAAGAAAGTGAAACCCAAAAGGCGAATTCCAAGTTTGAAGTCAGTGTATCCGCACAAGAGAAATTGAAAAAGAAGTTTGAGGCAGAGAGAAAGGCCTGGGCGGATGAAAACACCACCTTGCTCAACCGGGCTGAATAAGCGGAGACCACTCTTGCAGAGACAACCACCGAGCTATCCGGCTTAAAACGCCATATAGATCAGATGGTCTCAGTAATCTTTGGTAAGTTACGCTGTAAGTGTTAGCTAGCTTGAATCTTTTTCAACAAACATCTCAATTGTTCTCAGCTCACCTGACCTTGTAATGCAGGCTCCAGGAGTGCCAATCTCAACCAGAACATGCTGACAAAACTGAAGGCCGTTTATACCCTGGTGGAACAACTTTATGCTGGGTCACAACGTGCCTTAGCCGTCGTGGCTCTGTCAAATGAAGTTCCCACTCATCTGGCGGATGTGCTAAGGCGGCTTGCCGTGCTAGCTCAACGATTCCAGGAATTGAGACGAGCTTCTGCAAGAGCCGGAGCCATAGCTGCTTTAAGCCGGGCCAAGGCGTGGCTACCGGAGCTAGACCCGGCCGACATCGCCCTTGGGTATCCCAGTTTGAAGGAGGACGGCACTCCCTTTGACCAGAAGGATTTCGCCGCTTGCGTGAAGGACATACGCCCTGTGGCCACTCTGATCGGTAATGACACGGATCTTACCAAATACCATCCGGGTTATGATGCCGAGAATCAGAGAATTCCAACACCACATTATGAAGCAATCAGCCTGATCCCTCCGACTCGTAAGCATACCTTCGCCCCTGAAGTTGATCCGGCCGGGTTAATTGATGATGAAGCTGAAGTTGAAGCCTTGAGTGGCATTGACTGGAAATCATCAACTTTCCAGGACAGGGAAACAACCGGTGGAGTGGAAAGGGATGAACCGGAAGCGTCGGCCCAACAACACCTTTGATCCCTCAGGCGGCTCATATTTATGTCTTGATAAAAAACAATGCATCACTATTTGGACTCGGGGAGTCATGTAATAGAGTAGGAGAACACTTATTTTTGTCGTGCCATCGCGCACTTGTGTGGCGCTCAACACTGTTTAAGCCGCCATCTTATATTCCCCTGTTTTATGCTAATCATCTTCTTTCCTTATGTTTAAAGGGCTGCCTTTAACTGTCCTGCATAGAGAACAAATTACAAGTCCCTTGGCGGCTTACCGCATAGAGGGTCATATATTTTACATATAACCCGGAGTATGAATCAAAATCATAAAAATCCGGTTCTCAATTATATCTTTGAGACAACCATAACAGCATACATGTGACCCTTCGATTAGACTTGCGGTTTATGTGACCCGAACAATGAGGGTGAAAACCCAACTCTGTAATACGATGTTTATTATATGCGATCATCTTTATTGATCAAGGTTAAGCCAGTGGGATAGGAACCACCCTTGAACACTTTAGACATGATCAAAAAGAACTTCAAATAAAATCCAAAAAATTGTTTGCAAAAAAACGACTTCAAAAATTTTGGAGGCTTCTGATTCGAATACGACCAGAAAACCATCCCAAAGGGGTTAAGCTAAGATTCGAATACGATCATATAGCCCCCAGTGGCTTTGGCGTTGCCGATCAAGAGGGTACCGACAGCTATGTTCTCTTTGGTTCGAATACGACCTATGTTTGAACAGGAAGCCCCCAAATGACCTTGAGAGTTGTTTAACGACGCTGATTCGAATACGATCCATGTCGGTTCCAAAAGGGGGTTGAGCTATGGTTAAAATATGACCAAGAAACTCCCCAATGAGCTCGGCGATGTGCCGATCAAAAGGGTATCGACAGCTATGTTCTCTTTGGTTCGAATACGACCTATGTTTGAACAGGAAGCCCCCTAGTGATCATGATGTTTAATGGCTAGATTTGAATACGATCGTAAGACGGATCAGCCCCCAAGTGATCATGTGATATCATAATGAAAATAACAATGACACATTTACCTTTGAGGGGAAAAAATGATAGAGGTCCTGCTTTATTATTTATCATAATATATACATTGTCACGGAAGTATGTACATTATGAGAGTCGATGGCTCAAGTGTAATAAGGCCGAAGTTGAGCTATATTCCACGGCCGGCGGGTCTCCTCCTCCGACTTACGTGAATCTTTGTGTTCTCGAACATCGATGAGGTAGTATGACCCGTTGTGCAAGTTCTTGCTGACCACAAAGGGCCCTTCCCAAGGTGGGGATAACTTGTGTGCATCTGTTTGATCCTGGATGAGCCGGAGCACCAAGTCACCTTCCTGAAAGGTTCTGGACTTAACCCGGCGGCTGTGATAGCGGCGCAGGTCTTGCTGGTAAATCGCCGAGCGAGCTGCTGCTACGTCATGCTGTTCGTCCAACAAGTCAAGAGCATCCTGACGCGCTTGTTCATTGTCCGCCTCAACATAAGCCGCCACACGAGGCGAGTCATGACGGATGTCGCTAGGGAGAACCGCCTCAGCTCCATAAACCATGAAGAAAGGCATATAACCCGTAGACCTATTAGGAGTAGTATTGATGCTCCATATCACAGAGGGTAACTCCTCCACACAACAACCCGGCGTCCGCTGCAAAGGGACCAAAAGCCGGGGCTTGATGCCCTTCAAGATTTCCTGATTGGCTCTCTCAGCTTGACCATTGGATTGGGGGTGAGCCACTGATGAAACATCAAGTCGAATATGCTCTCGTTGACAAAATTCTTCCATGGTGCCTTTAGACAGATTGGTACCATTGTCAGTTATAATGCTGTGTGGAAAACCAAAGCGAAATATCACCTTTTTCATGAACTGAACCGCCGTGGCTGCATCACGCTTACTAACTGGCTCTGCCTCAACCCACTTTGTGAACTTGTCAACCGCCACCAAGAGGTAGGTCTTCTTATCCTTGGACCTTTTGAAAGGTCCAACCATATCAAGCCCCCAGACTGCAAACGGCCAAGTGATTGGAATCATCCTCAACTCTTGAGCCGGCACGTGAGCACGTCTTGAGAATTTCTGACTTAGTCACATTTATTGACTAAGTCCTCTCCATCAGCATGAGCCGTCAGCCAATAAAAACCGTGATGAAAAGCTTTGGCCACAAGGGATTTTGAGCCGGCATGATGGCCACAATCCCCCTCATGAATCTCTCGTAAAATTTCTTGACCTTCCTTAGGGGAAACACAACGCTGAAAAGCCCCAGTGACATTGCGATGATGCAACTCGCCATTGGCAATTCTCATTGACTTAGACCGCCGGGTTATTTGTCTGGCCAAAATTTCATCCTTAGGCAATTCTCCCCGGGTCATGTAAGCCAAGTATGGCACTGTCCAATCTGGGATAACATGAAGAGCCGCCACCAACTGTGCTTCAGGGTCCGAAACAGCCAAGTCTTCCTCTGTAGGTAACTTGACAGAAGGGTTATGCAGAATATCCAAGAAAGTATTAGGCGGCACCGGCTTTCGCTGAGGGCCCAGCCGGCTTAAGGCATCAGCCGCCTCGTTCTTTGTGCGGTCAATGTGCTCTACTTGGTAACCCTAAAAATGTCCGGCAATGGCATCAACTTCACGGCGATAAGCCGCCATGAGGGGTTCCTTGGAATCCCACTTGCCTGGTACTTGTTGGGCCACCAAATCTGAGTCGCCAAAGCACCTTACCCGGCTTAAGCTCATCTCCTTAGCCATCCGAAGACCATGGAGTAAGGCCTCGTACTCAGCTGCATTGTTAGTACAGGGAAACATCAACCGTAATACATAACAAAATTTGTCACCTCGAGGGGAAGCTAACACGACTCCAGCCCCCGAGCCCTCCAATTGCCTGGACCCATCGAAGTGAATAGCCCAGTATGTGTTATCCGGTTTCTCTTCAGGCATCTGCAGGTCTGTCCAATCATTGATGAAATCTACCAATGCTTGTGATTTAATAGCCGTGTGTGGCACATACTTTAGACCATGAGGCCCAAGTTCAATGGCCCACTTAGCGACTCTTCCTGTGGCTTCCATGTTTTGGATGATATCTCCTAAAGGAGCAGAACTAACCACAGTGATAGGGTGGCCCTGAAAATATTGCTTAAGCTTCCGGCTTGCCATGAATACCCCATAAACAAGCTTCTGCCAATGTGGATACCGTTGCTTGGACTCAATGAGTACTTCGCTGACGTAATAAACCGGCCGCTGAACCGGATGTTCCTTACCCGCCTCCTTGCGCTCCACCACTATGGCCACACTGACGGCTCGTGCGTTAGCGGCTACATACAATAATAAGGGTTCCTTATCAACAGGAGCAGCAAGAATTGGCGGTTCAGCTAACTGTCTTTTCAAATCCTCAAAAGCGGCGTTGGCAGCATCACTCCAGACAAAGTCATCTGTTTTCTTCATCATCTGATACAGCGGTATGGCCTTTTCACCCAACTGGCTTATAAATCGACTTAACGCAGCGATCCGACCTGCCAGACGCTGGACGCCATTTATACACGCTGGCTTAGCCAGAGAGGTGATTGCCTTGATCTTCTCCGGGTTAGCTTCAATGCCTCTATGAGAAACCAGAAAACCCAGGAGCTTGCCCGCAGGAACACCAAAAACACACTTGGCCGGGTTAAGCATCATCTTGTAGACCCGGAGATTACCAAAGGTCTCCCTCAGATCGTCTATCAGGGTCTCCTTCTCTCTGTATTTTACCACAATATCATCCACATAGGCATGAACGTTGCGCCCAATCTGATTATGAAGACAATTCTGTATGCACCGCTGGTAAGTTGCCTGGGCGCTCTTGAGCCCAAAAGGCATAGACACATAACAGAAGGCTCCAAAAGGGGTAATGAACGCCGTCTTCTCTTGGTCCTTAACTGCCATTTTGATCTGATGGTATCCAGAGTAAGCATCCAAAAAACTCAAACGCTCGCAACCCGCCGTAGCATCAATAATTTGATCAATACGGGGGAGAGCAAAAGGATCAGCCGGACAAGCCTTGTTTAAATCCGTATAATCCACACACATACGCCAGGTTCTGTTCTTCTTGAGCACGATCACCGGGTTAGCTAGCCATTCTGGATGAAAGACTTCAATGATGAACCCGGCCGCCAAGAGCCGGGCTACTTTCTCACCAATGGCTTTCCGCCTCTCCTCATTAAACCGCCGGAGAAATAGCTTGATTGGCTTAAATTTTGGATCAATATTAAGAGTGTGCTCAGCGAGTTCTCTCGGTACACCCGGCATGTCAGAAGGTTTCCATGCAAAGATGTCCCGGTTCTCACGGATGAACTCGATGAGCGCGCTTTCCTATTTAGGATCCAGATTGGCACTGATGCTGAACTGCTTAGATGAGTCGCCTGGCACAAAGTCAATAAGCCTAGTCTCATCGGCCGACTTAAATTTCATTACCGGCTCATGCTCCATGGTCGGCTTTTTCAAAGACGTCATATCTGTCGGGTCAACATTATCTTTGTAAAACTTTAATTCCTCTGTCGCACAAACAGATTCAGCGTAAGCAGCGTCACCTTCCTCGCACTCCAAGGCTATCTTTCGGCTGCCATGAACCATAATGGTCCCATTGTGACCCGGCATCTTGAGCTGCAAATATACGTAACACGGCCGTGCCATGAACTTGGCGTAAGCCGGCCGCCCAAATAAAGCATGGTACGGGCTTCTGATTTTGACCACCTCAAAAGTTAGTTTTTCCGCCCTGTAGTTGTACTCATCTCCAAAGGCTACTTCCAGCTCGATCTTACCAACTGGATACGCCGACTTACCGGGCACCACACCATGGAAAACAGTATTGGACTGGTTGAGGCTTTTATCAGTTAATCCCATACGACGAAAGGTCTCATAATAGAGGATGTTGATGCTACTACCTCCGTCCATGAGTACCTTAGTGAATTTATACCCACCAACCTGAGGAGCCACCACCAAGGCCAGGTGACCCGGATTATCAACCCGGGGAGGGTGATCTTCCCTACTCCATACAATCGGCTGCTCAGACCATAGCAAGTAACGTGGAACTGCCGGCTCAACAGCGTTCACAGCCCTCTTATGAAGCTTCTGGTCTCGCTTGCACAAACTGGTAGTAAACACATGATACTGTCCACTGTTGAGCTGCTTTGGATGGGTCTGGTATCCCCCCTGCTGCTGCTGATTACCCTGGCCAGATTGCTGGTTAAAACCACCTTGATTACCTTGAGAATTCTGAAAATTGGAATTTGAACCGCCGCCCGGGCCATGAAAGCCGCCGCCACCTGAGCCGCCGCCCTGCCCATTGTTACCATTGAACATGTTGGAATTCTTGAAAGCTTTCATGATAGCACAGTCTTTCCATAGATGAGTGGATGGCTTCTCCCTAGAGCCATGCCTTGGACAGGGCTCATTTAACAATTGCTCAAGCGTCGGGCCTGACCCGCCAGACCGAGGAGGTGGTCTCCCCTTACGTCGGTGATTGTTACCCTGTGCGTTGGTGTTAGCCACAAACTGCATACCATCATCAGCCTTACGCTTATTACCTCCTTGACTCGCCGGGTTATGCTGAGGGCCCTTGCCGCTGCCATTCTTCTTTCCCTTCCCTGTCTTTTCCTCATTAGACGCGGGATCCTTGGTACTATCAGAGTCGGCGTACTTGACCAGAGCCGCCATCAGTGTACCCATATCGTTGCAATCGCGCTTGAGCCGCCCAAGCTTCATCTTCAGGGGCGCAAAACGACAATTTTGTTCCAACATTAAGACCGCAGAGCCGGCATCCATCTTATCAGATGAATGTATTATTTCCTTGACCCGGCGTACCCAATGGGTTGTAGACTCGCCTTCTTGCTGCTTGCAGTTAGTCAAATCCACAATTGACATAGATTGCCTACATGTATCTTTGAAGTTTTGGATGAACCGGGCTTTCAGCTCTGCCCATGACCCAATGGAATTAGGTGGCAATCCCTTCAACCAAGTGCGGGCAGTCCCATCCAACATCATGGTGAAGTATTTGGCCATCGCCGCTTCACTGACCTCTAGCAACTTCATAGCCATCTCATAGCTTTCAATCCATATTCCGGGCTGTAAATCAGCCGTGTAATTAGGTACCTTCCTAGGCCCTTTGAAATCTTTGGGCAGACGTTCGTTATGGACAGCCGGCACCTGACAAGGGACACCTCCGGTCCTCGTAGCTATGCCCGCCTCGATAGAGGCTGTTGGGTGAACCGGAAAAGGCTGGTAAGCCGTCAGCTGAGCCGCCTGCTCAGCCTCTTGACGTGCTCTGTCTTGATCTACCGCGTTAAAGGCTCCATTATGCGCCGAGCCATGGCCAGCTGGCAAGTCACGGCACCGGACGTTGCTTGAGTCGGCCGCTGAAACCATGTGTCTGTATAACTTGGGCTCCGACTTGGACGAGGGGTTGAATGAATCATGTCCCGGCTATATGAATATGCCTCCTGTTGTGCCAAAGCCGTCTGAAGAAGTTCTCTGACCCTGCGGGTTTCGACCGCCGTTGGAGAATCACCCTCGACTGGGAGAGCCGCCAGTCGCGCCGCTGCAGCGATCATGTTTTCCAATGGATTAGAATAATGACCCGGTGGTATTGGCACGTATTGAGGTGGGGCAGTATTCACACGGGGAGGCCCCATCACTTGCGGCTGAACCAGCGTTCCAGCCCCGGGTGCCGTGATTTCTGGCGGGTTACTAGGCCCTGCACCGGGCGTGCTGAAGAGGTTTCGAGGATCATAAACCGGAGGGAGCCGAGATTGAGCCTTCTGATGCCTCCTCCTCATGACCTCATTGGATGCGTTCTGATCCATCGTGAGCTGGAAAGACTGCGCCTGAATCAGCTGAGTCTGGGCGTCCAGAGCCGCCCGTTCTGCAGCCATCCTGATTCCTTCCGCTGCCAGATCTTCCTTGGCTCGTGCTATATCTAGCTTTAACTATGCCACCTCTGCATCATGTTGAGCTTGATCCGCTGGGACGACCGTAGCGGTTAACAGGGCAGTCATCTTATCCGTGAGATCCATCAGCACCTGAGCCGGCGAGTGCACAGGGCCTCCTGCCCCAGCGGCGGAGTTCTGAATAGGTTGCATGCCGGCCATGAAGATTCCAACCCGGCTTGGCGGCTCAAAAGGGTCCGGAATACTGTCGCCATCGGAACAGCCCCCGAGCCTGCCGTCTCGAAGTTGATACAACGAGTCCGTCTCACCTGTGGATGATTCACCATCAGAGCAGATGGCCGTCTCATCGCTAGATCTAGATCCTTCAGAGAGTCCTCCGTGGATGCATCCCACGAAAGCACACTTCAAGGCAGGCAGAGTCCGGGCGGGTCTCGCACGCTGAGCCGTCTCGATGAGGTCGGTGCAGATGTCTGGCTCAGGGCCCGGCTCGCCGATCTTGCCAATGAAAACGTGGATTCCGCCGAAGGGTACCCGGTACCCGTACTCGATTGAGCCGGCGTTGGGGCCCCAGCCTACGTCGTTGATATAGAGCTTGCCGCGACGACTCTTGGTCATCCGGCCCACAGCGTATCCCTTGAGCCCTTCGAAGCTGCCCTTCAAGAACTCAAATCCACCGTGCGCTGGCCCCACGGTGGTCGCCAACTGTCGTGGAATAGTCACGGCAGATGCCCTCGTGAAAGGACTTAGTCGTGGAGCCATCGCAACTAGGAAGCTTAAAGGGGTTAAAGCGGGACAAAGGACATGAGGGTTATACTGGTTCGGCCCCTTACGGTGAAGGTAGAAGCCTACTCCAGTTGAGATGGAATTACTAGGGTTTCGATGACCAGGGAGCGAATCCGCTATGCCTGGCTACCGATTTGATGTTACTTGCCTTAAGCCGCCGGCGGGTCATCCCCTTATATACACGGGTTGACGCCCCGCAGCCTACAGAGTCCCGGTCGGCTTATAAACAGTATCCGGCTCGGTAACTAGTTAATTTTGCCTTACAACACAAGGCATGCCATTACGGCGGTTTATCACTACGGGCCTTAAGTCACCTACGGGCTTTAGGCCCTTTATTGAACCGCCATCCTCAAGCTTAATATTGGGCTTCATATGATGAATTGCCATTGCATAACCCGGCCCCTCCTGGGTGGGTTACACTAGTAGTTATATCCCCAACAGACACCAAATTCAAATGGACTGAGGAATGTGAGGCCAGTTTTTAGGAGTTGAAGAGACGCTTGGTTACATCACCAGTGTTGATTCTGCCAGATCAACGCAAGGATTATGAAGTGTATTGCGACGCTTCTCGTCGAGGACTTGGAGCCGTACTTATGCAGGAGGGAAGAGTTGTTTCATATGCCTCACGACAGCTTAAACCCCATGAGTTAAATTATGCTACGCATGATTTGGAGTTAGCAGCCGTAGTGCATGCGTTGAAGACATGGAGACATTTTATCATCGGAAACCATTGTGAGGTATACACGGATCATAAGAGTTTGAAGTATATATTCACGCAGAAAGAGTTAAATCTCAGGCAGAGGAGATGGTTAGAACTCATTAAGGATTATGATATGAAGTTGCATTATCATCCCGGAAAGGCTAACGTAGTAGCCGATGCGTTGAGCCGCAAGAGTCATGTCAATACACTCATAACCGAAGAATTACCCAAGGAGTTGGCAGAAGACCTTCGCGAGCTATGTTTGGAGATAGTTCCGAGAGGTTATGTAGCAGCTTTGGAAATTCAATCTACTTTGATGGATAAGATCAGAGAAGCTCAGAAGACGGACAAGGAGATTGCCGAGATAAAGGAAAGAATGAGCAAAGGAAAAGCTAAAGGATTTCGTGAGGATGAGCACGATACCTTATGGTTTGAGGACCGCATATATGTGCCAAATGATCAGGAGATCGGGAAGTTGATTCTGCAAGAGGCCCATGATTTGCCATATTCGATCCACCCAGGAAATACCAAGATGTATCTGGATTTGAAGGATAGTTTCTGGTGGACCGGAATGAAGAAGGATATTGCAGAGTATGTAGCAGTTTGTGATGTATGTCAGAGAGTGAAGGCAGAGCATCAGAAGCCAGCAGGATTGCTACAACCATTGTCGATACCCGAATGGAAGTGGGATAAACTAGGCATGGACTTTATCACGGGATTACCCAGGACTCGTTTAGGCTATGACTTGATATGGGTTGTAGTCGATCGTTTGACGAAACTAGCTCATTTCATCCCAGTGAAGACCACTTACACCAGTGCTAAGTTGGCAAAGATATACATGACCAGGATTGTATGTTTGCATGGAGTTTCGAGGACCATTGTATCAGACAGAGGAACCCAGTTTACTTCAAAGTTTTGGAATCAGTTGCATGAAACTTTGGGAACCAGGTTAGAGTTCAGTACAGCTTTTCACCCGCAGACAGATGGACAGACTGAGAGAGTCAATCAGATTCTGGAGGACATGTTGAGAGCTTGTGCACTAGATTATGGATCTAGTTGGGACGATAATTTGCCGTATGCAGAGTTCTCTTATAACAACAGTTATGAAGCCAGTTTGAAGATGGCCCCTTTTGAAGCACTGTACAGAAGGAGGTGCAGAACACCATTGTTGTGGGACGAAGTTGGAGACCGACAGTTGTTTGGACCAGATTTGATTAAAGAGTCTGAAGAGAAGGTTAAGCTGATTCGCGATAGACTCAAGGTAGCCCAGTCCAGGCAGAAGAGTTATGCGGATTCTAAACGCAAGGAGACAGTTTACGAAGTTGAAGACGGAGTGTATCTTCGTGTATCCCCACTTCAAGGAGTGAAGCGCTTTGGAGTTAAGGGAAAATTAGCACCACGTTTTGTGGGACCATACAAAGTTTTGGAACGTATGGGAGAAGTTGCTTACAATTTGAAATTACCCGAAGGATTGTCCTGAGCTCACGATGTGTTCCACGTATCTCAGTTGAAGAAGTGCCACGCAGAGATGGCTGATATCCCTCTGAGAGATACAATGCCGCTGGAAGCGATATAGTTGGATAGCGATTTGACCTACGAGGAGAAGCCAGTTAAGATTCTTGATTTTGCCAGCCGTGTCACACACAACAAAGTAATCAAGTTCTGCAAAGTTCAGTGGAGTCACCATACTGAAGATGAAGCCACCTGGGAATGAGGGGAAGACCTACGGAAGGATCACCCTCACCTATTTTCTAGCCAACCCGAATCTCGAGGGCGAGATTCATCTTAAGGGGGCTAGGTTTGTAACATCCCAAATTTTCAATTTGGAATGTTATACATTAGATCATCATTGCATATCATATTTTATTTGCATTTTTGTTTAATCCTAGAAATTCTACGCAACTCAAGGACCAGCGGAGAGAGTTGGGGATTTCGTTATTTTTATATTTGAGTTTTCTCAAATTTTGAAAAGAGGATCGTTTGATTTTAATTATTTTCTCTTCGAATATTTCTTTCATGAAACTAAAAGAGAGAGGATAAAATGACTTCCTCAAAAAAAAAATCGGAGATTTAATATTAAAATCAAATAAGATTTTTATTCGGAGTTTTATCGCTATTTTATTTGAATTAGGAAAAATACCCGTTTTTCAAAATTGCATTTTAGGCCTGAATAAATGTTCACCTTATCCGGCCTATTTTTATAGGACGGCGAAAATTTATTTCAGGATTTTTGGAGTCCGTTTCGTATTTCTTTTCTTTCTTTTTTGCACGTTGGAATTATTTAAAAAAAACGCCAACCGACTTAACGGGCCGTGTCCGACCCGGACACTGCGCCCGGCCGGCCTTTAAGAGCAGGGAGGCCCGAGCCGCAGCCCTAGCCCAGCCCTTGAAACCCTAGCGCCGCCACCCGCCGCCGCCGCGAGTCGCCGCCGTCACGAGACGCCGCCGCCGCCCCTCGGAGCCCCGCCACCGCCCGTCGCCGCCGGCGCTGCCAGCCATCGCCGGAGTTGCCGCCGCCCCACCGCCCACCGACCCCGTCCCGAGGTAGCCGCCCGATCCGCCATCGGTTTCGCCGGAAAAACCGTTCCGTATTTTTTCAAAAAAAACCTAGATTCGTTTTTTTTCGTAGATTACATCGGTTCGGTTTTTTCGGTTTAGTTATTTAGCGAACGCCCATTCGTACGTTCGTTTTAACGAACGTTTTTCACCGTTTAGCCGCAGACAGCAAACGTTCGTTCGTTAGCCTGTTCGTCAGTTTTTCTTTTTCTCAGATTTTCCGCGATTATTTTCGATTGTGATTTCTGATCCGATTTTCGTTTTAGTTTAACTTTTCGCTCGTTTATCGAAATTAGGCGATTCAAGCGCCTAGAGTTTCGTCTCGAAGCCCTCTTTCTGTTTAACCAACTTGAACAAGATTTTGCTATTGTAAAATTTGACTTTAGTCCAGATTAGTAAACGAAGCTTGTTTCTTTCGTCGTTTGAGTTTTGTTGCTTCGTTTGATTTGATTCTTTTTGCAAACCGGAGTTCTTAAGTTGAACTTTCTGGTTAGATCTCTTATTTTAGTTTTACCCGTGCCCTTGCTTGATTGCTTATTGTATGCTTGTTTGTTTGCGATAGAGTACCCGGAGTGTGAAGCGTGCTACTACGAGTCTCTAGGTTTCGCGGATCATCAGCAAGGCAAGTAACACTTTGGTCATACCTCTTTCATACCCAGTTTTATTGCATTATCAATCCTCAAACAATTGCATGGTTAGGATCTGATTTAAATTGTGGGTTTGGGAAGTAGATGAGGTAGTACCTATTCACCTGTTTATTATCAAACCTTGGGAATTACTTCTACGTTGCTTATATTGCTATGCTATGCTCGTAGACGTGGATTGGGTTTGAGTGTATTCATGACAGATGTGAGTATTGTTAATTAATGGTTAACTTAAGGTGGCAACTTTAATACACATCTGGGTGGATTGAGGCACTTGGTGAATTCCAGTGATTGCCTGTATTTTTGGAAATCCCGGGGTACCGTGTGATTCTCCTATGGACTGCCACCCAGGCTCAAAGGGATCATAAGATTATTCATGCTAGAAACTTCCGTGTGCAGCCACATGCCATTATGGGCTCTGGTATAGTTGAGTAAGTTGTGGGAAACCTTTCCATGATGGGCTAGCAAATGTAGGGGATTGTAGGTGTACAGGCCTATCTATCGGTTAAGGGGACCTCTTCGGAAAGACTGTGTCTCGGTCATCCGTTTCTCAAACATCATGTAGTGCAAGAAAACCAACGGAGGAGATCGAGTCTGGTGGGGAAAAGTGCACAAACCTCTGCAGAGTGTACAAACTAATCATGGTTAGCCGTGTCCCCGGTTATGGACGTCTTGAGTATCTAGTTTCTAGATTATCATGTGGATCTCATCACTCTTAATATAATTTGATTGGGTTTAATGATGATGCTTAATTGGGATTGAGTTGGGTGTACCTTCTCAATGTTTAACAACCACCATGATAGTTAAATAAAGTTTATTCCTTTGTTGTAGGGAAAAATTGGCTTTTCGCAAAACATATTAACCATACAGCCTCCACCAGCCATATATGCATGTAGTGATAGCTTTATTCTGTTCATTACTCTCTTGTGTTACATTGCCGGCATATTCCATGTGCTGGCCCGTTTTCGGGCTGCAACGTATCATGTTGCAGACTTTTCAGACGACGAGTAAGGAGCCTTAGGTCGTGGTCTTTCACTTAGTGATGTTGTTGGAGTTGATGGACTCACTTTATCTTCCATGCCTTCCGCTGTTATCGTATTAGATGGCCTTAAGCCATATTTATTGTAATAAGTTCTCTTTTGAGACATTCGATGTAATAAGGTGTGTGATTGCTACTCTGTTATAAATCCTTCAAGTACTGTGCGTGTCAGCATTACCGATCCAGGGATGACACTGATGCACAGAGATCAGGCTGTTTGAGGTCTGGTCGCTACAACAGTATCGCATACTTTATAGAACCTATGGCTGAGGCATAGGGAATGGCTTTCATTCTCTGTCAATCTTCTTCCGTGGTCAGGCTTTGTGTCTTAATCAACTTCACACCTTACAATACATGCTAGAACTCCTTTGACTGATCCATTTTGAACTCCTTCGAAATCTTGTCAAGTTATGTACTCATTGAAAATCTTATCAAGCGTCTTGATCTATCTCTATAGATCTTGATGCCTAATATGTATCCTTTTATGCTATCCAGAAATTCTATATCATTTCTGTTCAACTATATGTCATCCACATATAATATCAGAAATGCTACAGAGCTCCCACTCACTTTCTTGTAAATACATGCTTCACCATAAGTCTGTATAAAATCATATGCTTTGATCACCTCATCAAAGCGTATATTCCAACTCCGAGATTCTTGCACCAGTCCATAGATGGATCGCTGGAGCTTGCACACTTTGTTAGCACCTTTAGGATCGACAAAACCTTCTGGTTGCATCATATACAACTCTTCTTTAAGGAATCCATTAAGGAATGCAGTTTTGATGTCCATTTGCGAGATTTCATAATTAAAAAATGCGGCAATTGCTAACATGATTCGGACTAACTTAAGCATCACTATGGGTGAGAAGGTCTCATCGTAGTCAACCCCTTGAACTTGTCGAAAACCTTTCGCGACAAGTCAAGCTTTGTAGATGGTGACATTACCATCAGCGTCTGTCTTCTTCTTGAAGACCTATTTATTCTCAATGGCTTGCCGATCACCGGCAAGTCCACCAAAGTCCACACTTTGTTCTCATACATGGATCCTATCTCAGATTTCACGGCCTCAATCCATTTATTGGAATCTGGGCTCATCATAGCTTCTTCATAGTTCGTAGGTTCGCCATGGTCTAATAACATGACTTCCAGGACAGGATTACCATACCACTCTGGTGCGGAACATTCTCTGTTCGACCTAGGAGGTCTAGTAGTAACTTGATCTGAAGTTTCATGATCATCATCATTAGCTTCCACTCTAGTTGGTGTAGGCATCACGGGAACGGATTTTTCTGATGTGCTACTTTCCAATTCAAGAGAAGGTACAATTACCTCATCAAGTTCTACTTTCCTCCCACTCACTTCTTTCGAGAGAAACTCCTTCTCTAGAAAGTTTCCATTCTTGGCAACAAAGATCTTGCCTTCGGATCTGTGGTAGAAGGTGTACCCAATTGTTTCCTTAGGGTATCCTATGAAGATGCACTTCTCCGATTTGGGTTCGAGCTTATCAGGCTGAAGCCTCTTGAGATAACTGTCGCAACCCCAAACTTTAAGAAACGACAGCCTAGGTTTCTTGCCAAACCATTGTTCATATGGTGTCGTCTCAACGGATTTAGACGGTGCCCTATTTAACATGAATGCGGTTGTATCTAATGCATAACCCCAAAATGATAGTGGTAAATCGGTAAGAGACATCATAGAATGCACCATATCCAATAAAGTACGGTTACGATGTTCGGACACACCATTACGCTGTGGTGTTCCAGGTGGCGTGAGTTGTGAAACAATTCCACATTGCTTTGAATGAAGGCCAAACTCGTAACTCAAATATTCACCTCCGTGATTAGATCGTAGAAACTTTATTTTCTTGTTATGATGATTCTCCACTTCACTCTAAAATTCTTTGAACTTTTCAAATGTTTCAGATTTGTGTTTCATCAAGTAGATATACCCATACCTACTCAAATCATATGTGAAGGTCAGAAAATAACGATACCCACCGCGTGCCTCAACACTCATTGGAGCTCATACATCAGTATGTATTATTTCCAATAAGTCATTAGCTCGCTCCATTGTTCTGGAGAACGGAGTTTTAGTCATCTTGCCCATGAGGCATGGTTCGCAAGTATCAAATGAATCATAATCAAGTGATTCCAAAAGTCCATCCGCATGGAGTTTCTTCATGCGCTTTACACCAATATGACCTAAGCAGCAGTGCCACAAGTATGTTGCACTATCATTATCAACGTTGCATCTTTTGGCATCAATATTATGAATATGTGTATCACAAGATTCAATAAACCATTCACATTGGGTGTATGACCATAGAAGGTTTTATTCATGAAAACAGAACAACAATTATTCTCTGACTTCAATGAATATCCGTATTGCAATAAACATTATCTAATCATATTCATGCTAAACGCAAAACACCTAATAATATTTGCTTAGGTTCAACACTAATCCCAAAGGTAGAGGGAGTGTGCGATGGTGATCGTATCAACCTTGGAATCACTTCCAACACACATCATTACTTCGCCCTTAACTAGTCTCTGTTCATTCTATAACTCATGTTTTGATTTACTAATCTTAGCAACCGAACTGGTATCAAATACCCTAGGGTTGCTATGAACACTAGTAAAGTACACATCAATAACATGTATATCAAATATACCTTGTTCACTTTGCCATCCTTGTTATCCGCTAAGTAATTGGGGTAGTTCCGCTTCCAGTGACTAGTCCCTTTGCAGTAGAAGCACTTAGTTTCAAACTTTGGTCTAGCTTTGAGCTTCTTCACGGGAGTGGCAACTTTGTTGCCATTCTTCTTGAAGTTTCATTTCTTTCCCTTGGCCTTTACTTGAAACGAGTGGTCTTGTTAACCATCAACACTTGATGCTCCATTTTGATTTCTACCTTAGCAAATTTTAGCATCGCGAAGAGCTCGAGAATCATTTTCGTCATCCCTTGCATATTATAGTTCATCACGAAGTTCTAGTAGCTTGGTGATAGTGACTAGAGAACTTTGTCAATCACTATCTTATTTGGAAGATTATCTCCCTTGATTCAAGCGATTATAGTACCCCAGACATTCTGAGCATATGCTCATTTGCTGAGCTATTCTCCTCCATCTTGTAGGCAAAGTACTTGTTAGAGGTCACATACCTCTTGACACGGGCATGAGTCTGAAATACGAATTTTCAGCTCTTGGAACATCTCATATGCTCTGTGGCGTTCAAAACGTTTTGAAGTCCTGGTTCTAAGCTGTAAATCATGGCGTACTAAACTATCAAGTAGTCATCATATCGATCTTGCCAAACATTCATAACGTCTGCATTTGCTCCTGCAACAAGTCTGTCACCTAGCGGGGCATCAAGGACATAATTCTTCTGTGCAGTAATGAGGATAATCCTCAAATCGCGGACCTAGTCCGCATCATTGCTACTACCATCTTTCAACTTAGTTTTTTGTAGGAAGATATCAAAAATAGGGGAGCTATATTGCGAGCTATTGATCTACAACATAGATATGCAAAAACTATTAAGACTAAGTTCATGATAAATTAAGTTCAATTAATCAAATTACTAATGAACTCCCACCTAAATTAACATCCCTCAAGTCATCTAAGTGATACATGATCCAAATCAACAAACCCATGTCCGATCATCACGTGAGATGGGGTAGTCATCAATGGTGAACATCTCCATGTTTATCATATCTACTATATGACTCATGTTGGACCTTTCGATCTCCAATGTTCCGAGACCATGTCTGTACATGCTAGGCTCGTCAAGTTTAACCCAAGTATTCTGCATGTGCAAAACTGTCTTACACCCATTGTATGTGAACGTAGAGTCTATCACACCCGATCATCACATGGCGCTTTGAAATGACAAACTTCGGCAACGGTGCATACTCCGGGAGAACACGTTTATCTTGAAATTTAGTTAAGGGATCATCTTATAATGCTACCGCCGTTCTAAGCAAAATAAGATGCATAAAGGATAAACATCACATCTAATCAAAATATGTGACATGATATGGCCATCATCATCTTGTGCTTTTGATCTCCATCTCCAAAGCATCGTCATGATCTCCATCATCACCGGCTTGACACCTTGATCTTCATTGTAGCATCGTTGCGTTGGGGTCGTCTCGCCAACTATTGCTTCTACAACTATTGCTAACACATACGGATAAAGTAAAGCAATTACATGGTGCTTGCATTTCATACAATAATTAAGAGACAACCCTAAGGCTCCTGCCAGCTGTCGATGTTACAAAACATGATCATCTCATACAATAGAGTATATCACATCACGTCTTGACCATATCACATCACAACATGCCCTGCAAAAACAAGTTAGACATCCTCTACTTTGTTGTTGCAAGTTTTACGTGGCTGCTACGGGCTTCTAGGGAGAACTGTTCTTAACTACGCGAAAACCACAACGGTGATTCATCAAGTTTATTGTTTTAACCTTCTTCAAGTTCCGGCCGTAGTCAAATTCGATTCAACTAAAGTAGGAGCAACAGACACCCACCATCCACCTTTAATGCAAAACTAGTTGCATGTCAGTCGGTGGAGCCGGTCTCATGTGCGTGACATGTAAGGTTGGTCCAGGCCGCTTCATCCCACAATACCGCCGAATAAAAATAAGACGTTGGTGGTAAGCAGTATGATTATCACCTCCCACAATTCTTTGTGTTCTACTCGTGCATATCATCTACGCATAGACCTGGCTCGGATGCCACTGTTGGGAAACGTTGCATGGAAAACAAAATAAAATCTACGGACACGCAAGATCTATCCATGGAGATGCATAGCAATGAGAGGGGAGAGCGTGTCTACATACCCTCGTAGACCGTAAGCGGAAGCGTTTAGTAACATGGTTGATGTAGTCGAACTTCTTCGCGATCCAACCGATCGAGTACCGAATGCACGTCACCTTCGCATTCAGCACATGTTCAACTCGGTGACGTCCTCCCCTTCTTGATAAGCAAATGGGAGAGGAGAAGTAGATGGGATCACAACCAACACGACGACGTCGTGGTGATGGTGGTGGTGGAGCACTGATACGTCTCCGTCGTGTCTATAATTTTTCATTGTTCCATGCCAATATTATACACCTTTAATATACTTTTGACAACTTTTTATACTATTTTTGGGACTAACATATTGATCCAGTGCCCAGTGCCAGTTCCTGTTTGTTGCATGTTTTTTGTTTCACAGAAAACCCATATCAAACGGAGTCCAAACGGGATAAAAACCGACGGAGATTTTTTTGGAATAAATGTGAATTTTGGGAAGTGGAATCAACGCGAGACGATGCCCGAGGGGGCCATGAGGCAGGGGGGCGCCCCTGACCCTCGTGGACACCCCGTAAGGCGGTTGTTCCCCTTCTTTCGCCACAAGAAAGCTAATATCCGGATAAAAATCGTGTTCAAATTTCAATCCAATCGGACTTACGGGTCTCCGGTTATAAAAGAAACAGTGAAAGAGCAGAATCTGAGAACGCAGAAACAGAGAGAGACAGATCCAATCTCGGATGGGCTCTCGCCCCTCCCAAGCCATGAAGACCAAGGACCAGAGGGGAAACCCTTCTCCCATCTAGGGAGAAGGTCAAGGTAGAAGAAGAAGAAGAAGGGGGGCTCTCTCCCCCTCTCTCCCGGTGGCGCCGGAACGCCGCCGGGGCCATCATCATCACCGCAATCCACACCAACAACTTCACCGCCCTCATCACCAACTCTTCCCCCCTCTATGCAGCGGTGTAACCCCTCTTTTACCCACTGTAATCTCTACTTAAACATGGTGCTCAACGCTATATATTATTTCCAATGATGTATGGCTATCTTATAGTGTTTGAGTAGATCCGTTTTATCCTATGGGTTAATTGTTGATCGTGATTGGTTTGAGTTGCATGTTTTATTATTGGTGCTGTCCTATGGTGCTCTCCATGTCGCACAAGCGTGAGGGATTCCCGCTGTAGGGTGTTGCAATACGTTCATGGTTTGATTATTGTCTATGTTGCGTGAGTGACTGAAACACAAACACTGATAAGTGGGTCATGGCGTATGGGATAAAGGGTACTCGATGCTTTAATGCTATGGATGGGTTTTACCTTAATGATTTTTAGTAGTTGCGGATGCTTGCTAGAGTTCCAATCATAAGTGCATATGATCCAAGAAGAGAAAGTATGTTATCTTATGCCTCTCCCTCAAATAAAATTGTAATAATGATTACCGGTCTAGTTAACGATTTCCTAGGGACAAATAACTTCCTCGTGACAAAAAGCTCTCTACTAAAACTAACTGTAACGCCCCGGTTCCGATGCGCCAGGTGTCTTCCAGTTATTCGCCGTCGTTGCCTTGCCATTTTCTTGCGTGTTGCATTTTGCCATGTCATCATCTGCATTGCATCATCATGTTTTTCAAAACTTGCATCCGTTCGGGTTCCGCCGGTTCTCTCCGTTGTCCGTTCTGAGCCCCGACACTCTCGCACGCGCCCGTCGCCCCTCTCAGACCTTGTTTCATGAGCGGGAGAAAAACGTTCTCGGAATGGGCCGAGATTTGCCGAGTGGCCTTGGTATATCACCGGTAGACCGCCCGTCAAATTTCGTTCCATTTGGAGGTCGTTTGATGCCCCAACGGTTAACCGCGTAGCCCGAAAACCCCTTTTCTCTTGCAGCCCAGCACCTCTTCACACAGCCCACTAACCCATCCAAACCCCCTCCATGCTCTCCGCCGTTCGATCATGATCGTGTGGGCGAAAACCGCAGCCCATTTGGACTCTCCTAGCTCCATCTACCTATATATATGTGCCCCTCCCCGATATTTCACGCAGATGAAACCCTAGATCTCTCCTCCACCGCGCCACCGGACATGTCCGTCCGCCATCGGACGCATCGACCCCCGCCGCTACGTCGCTCCATCCAATCGGCGGCCGCCACGTCACCACCGCCGTTGCTCTCCTCCAACCCGCGGCCGCCGCCTGTCCCGCCGCTTCCCCGCACCGCGCCGGGCCCGCGGGGCCCATCCCGCCGCCGCCGCCACCCGCGGGCGCTGCCCCGCGCGTGCCTCCCCGTGATCGTCCGCCGGACTCCGCCGCCATCGCGTCCGCCGCCTTCGCCATCGCCGGATCCGCCGCCTCCGCCGCTAGCTCGCCGCCGGCCATCTCCGGCGCCGGATCCGGGGTCCCCAGGCCCGGATCCACCTTGCCCCGGTCGCCGGCGCTCCTCTCCGGTCGTCCCCGAGCCCCACCGGCCGTCCTCCTCCTCATCTCCGGCGAACCCCGGCCATCCTTGAAATCCGTGCAAGATCTAGATCCCGCAGGTTGACCTCGTTTTTCTTCTAAGTCCCGAAATATCTTACATTCTGGTGCCTTGTTCTTCATGTCATTTGTTTTTGTGTGCTACTCCGATTCATGCATATGATATGTCCAAATGTTCATCATGAGATGCTCTTCATTTGGTTCCTTTGTGCCATGCTTTTTTGAGATCATCTTGATGCCCTAATCATCGTTGCAAGAGTGCTATGTGATGTTGTCTGCTATCTGTTATCAGAACTTGATGATTTGTCTTTTTCATTTCATTCTGTGTGTGCATCCTATGAGCATGAGCTCTACATGTGTTTTGAACTACATCATGCCATATTTACAGAGGTGCTTGTCTTGTATTTTTTTGATCTATGTGGTGACTAGCACAAGCATGCAAAGTAGCCTTCGTGATATTGCTGATTTCTGTGACAGTCATTTCTGCTAAGTCTGTAGCTGTAACATTGTGATGCCATGTAAACCTGCTGTCACCATGAGTTCTATGCATAATATGGAGATATTCACTAAGGGTGGTTTGTTAAACATGTTATGCTCTGTCCATCCATGGCCTTGGTTGCATTTATATCCTATTGTAGCTTGTTGTAATCTTGCTCCAAACTTGCTAAATAATGTTGCTGTCAGCCTGTTAACATGAAGTCCAATTAGTAGGTTCGTGATCAGTAAGAGACTTTTGTTCTATGCAATTAGTAGGTTCATGCCATGCCTTTGTTTGCTATTATATGTTCCTTTAGAAGGTTGTTTGATAGCTCTAAACTTTGCAACCTGATGTTATTCCTGCCATGTCCTGGAATTCTGCAAAGTCTGCGAAACTGTTATTATTTGCATTCTTGCCATGTCCTTTTGATCATGTTCTAGTGATTTCTGGAGATATCTCAGTGTTCATGTTTTGTTATGCTTTACCTGTACATCATGCCCATGCCTTTTTTTCATGTTGTGGTGCTGTAGCATATTTTCATGATGCTTGCAAGATGCCTAGTTGCTGTTTTGGACAGATTGTTGCTATGTCTTGTTTGGGGTGTATGTGTTGCACCGTTGCTCCGTTTTGAGCATGCTCTATATGAAACTTGCTTAGTTTTGCATGTAGTTTCATGTTACCTTGTTGGATCCATGTTTTGAATGTGTTTGCTTGATGTTTGAATGCATTTTGCGTCAATGCCATGTTTAACTTCTTTTGCTCATATCTTCTAGGCCGTAGCTCCAAATTAAATGAACTTTATATGTAACTTGACTAGAATTTCGTGTAGATCATTTTGGTGCATCTTAACTTGCTGTTTAACAACTTGAACATAAAGTTTATTCAGATCGGGACCAATTTCAAAATTTGCATATGAGGACTTACCGGAATTGTCATATGTTGTTTCCGGCCTCATTTGAACTTGCTTTGATGTGTTGATCTTGTATGCATCATCTCTTGCCATGAGTAGCTTCATGTAGCCTTGTCATGCATCATACTTGATTGAGCAGCATGCCTTGTTCGTGTGTGGTGTGTTTACCATGTTGTGTGCTTCTTCTCGATAGTTCCTGTTTCGTTGCGATCGTGAGGATTCGTTCGTCTACGCTTGGTTCGTCTTCGTGGCTTCATCTTCTTCATGGACTCGTTCTTCTTCCTAGCGGGATTTCAGGCAAGATGACCGTCACCTTGGATCTCACTACTATCATTGCTATGCTAGTTGCCTCGTTCTATCGCTATGTTGCGCTACCTATCACTTGCTCTTCAAGCCTCCCAAATTGCCATGAACCTCTAACCTTTGTCACCCTTCCTAGCAAACCGTTGTTTGGCTGTGTTACCGCTTTGCTCAGCCCCTCTTATAGCGTTGTTAGTTGCAGGTGAAGATGAAGATTGCTCCATGTTGGATTATGTTTATGTTGGGATATCACAATATCTCTTATTTAATTAATGCATCTATATACTTGGTAAAGGGTGGAAGGCTCGACCTTATGCCTGGCGTTTTGTTCCACTCTTGCCGCCCTAGTTTCCTTCATACCGGTGTTATGTTCCTTGATTTTGCGTCCCTTACGCGGTTGGGTGATTTATGGGACCCCCTTGACAGTTCGCTTTGAATAAAACTCTTCCAGCAAGGCCCAACCTTGGTTTCACATTTGCCTCACCTAGCCTTTTTTCTCTTGGGAGTCGCGCATCCCGAGGGTCATCTTTATTTTAACCCCCCCCCCCCCGGGCCAGTGCTTCTCTAAGTGTTGGTCTGAACCGAGCTGCCTGCGGGGCCACCCCGGGGAAACTCGAAGTCTGGTTTTACTCGTAGCTAGTCTCATCCGGTGTTGCCCTGAGAACGAGATATGTGCAGCTCCTATCGGGATTGTCGGCGCATCGGGCGGCTTTGCTGGTCTTGTTTTACCATTGTCGAAATGTCTTGTAAACCGGGATTCCGAGACTGATCTGGTCTTCCCGGGAGAAGGAATATCCTTCATTGACCGTGAGAGCTTATAATGGGCTAAGTTGGGACACCCCTGCAGGGTATTATCTTTTGAAAGCCGTGCCCGCGGTTATGTGGCAGATGGGAATTTGTTAATGTCCGGTTGTAGAGAACTTGACACTTGACTTAACTAAAACGCATCAACCGTGTGTGTAGCCATGATGGTCTCTTTTCGGCGGAGTCCGGGAAGTGAACACGGTTTTTGGGTTATGTTTGACGTAAGTAGGAGTTCAGGATCACTTCTTGATCATTGCTAGCTTCACGACCGTTCCGTTGCTTCTCTTCTCGCTCTTATTTGCGTATGTTAGCCACATACTTGCTTGGTTGCTGCTGCAACCTCACCACTTTACCCCTTCCTTACCCTTTAAGCTTTGCTAGTCCTAATACCCATGGTAATGGGATTGCTGAGTCCTCGTGGCTCACAGATTACTACAACACCAGTTGCAGGTACAGGTTTGCGATGACCATGACGCGAGAGCGATGTTACTTGTTTTGGACTTCTTCTGCTTCTTCTTCGATCAGGGGATAGGTTCCAGGTCGGCAGCCTGGGCTAGCAGGGTGGATGTCGTTTGAGTTTCTGTTTGTGTTTCATCCGTAGTCGGATGTTGATCTTATGTATGATGTATTGATGTATTCTTGCGGCATCTGTATGCCTTGCATGTATCCCCATCTATTATGTAATGTTGTGTAATGATATCCACCTTGCAAAAGCGTGTCAATATGCGGTTCTATCCTTGGTGGGACCTTCGAGTCTCTTTAGGATAGTATCGCATATTAGGCATGACACTAACTTAGCTGTGTCTTTATCTAAACAGCCCCTACTTTTTATTTACGCGCTCTTTATTATCTTGCAAACTTATCCAACAACACCTACAAAGTACTTCTAGTTTCATACTTGTTCTAGGTAAAGCGAACGTTAAGCGTGCGTAGAGTTGTATCGGTGGTCGATAGAACTTGAGGGAATATTTGTTCTACCTTTAGCTCCTCGTTGGGTTCGACACTCTTACTTATCGAAATAGGCTACAATTGATCCCCTATACTTGTGGGTTATCAAGACCTTTTTCTAGCGCCGTTGCCGGGGAGCAATAGCGTGGGTTGAATATTCTCGTGTGTGCTTGTTTGCTTTATCACTAAGTAGTTTTTATTTCCTGTTCTAAGTTGTTCCCTATCTTTAGTTATGGGTAGGAAACGCAAAATACCAAAAAAATTAGTTGTACCTACTACACCAATGGTTGAAGAACCACTCAAAATCTATCACACTCCTGAAGCTTTTTACTTGGATCATTTTCGATCCCTATGTGCTCGTGCTGAAACCCCAACTAGCATAGTTGAGGGCAAATCTTTAGATGAGCATGCTTGTTATGTGCGACACCGCATATCTGAAAAAGGGGAACTTTTACTGGATCAAATTCATCGTTTGCAATGCTATGCTTGGAATTTATGTGAAATATATGATTTTACTTGTTGTTCTGAAGACCCTAAGAAACACCTTCCCTAGCAATGTGGGTTTAGTGATAATGGAATCGTATCTTCGTATACTAAGGGTGTTTATAATTACTATGATGTTCAACAAATTGAAGAATTTGTTGCTTTTAGGGGTACTTGTAAAATTGCTTCTTTTATTGAAGAGTGTGATACTACTCTCTACAAATCTGAAAATTTGGCCATACTTAAATATTGCTATGATAATTATGCTTCTAATCCTTATGCGAAACCATATATTGAGGACTCCTCCGCTGTCCAAGGAGAGACTAATATTTTGCAGGAGTCTATGGAAGAAGAAAGTAATGACATTGTGAGCTCATTGGATCAAAAAGATGAGGAGGAGAGCGAAGAACAAAAGGAGGAAGAGCGAATTGATCACCCGTGCCCACCTTCTAATGAGAGTAACTCTTCAACTCATACATTGTTTAATTTCCCTTCGTTCTTACGGAAGGATGAATGCTATGATGATTATTATGATCCCGTTGATTCTTTTGAAATATCCCTTTTTGATGATGCTTGCTATGCTTGTGGCCAAGATGCCAATATGAATTATGCTTATGGAGATGAAATTGCTATAGTTCCTTATGTTAAACATGAAATTGTTGCTATTGCACCCACGTATGATAGTCCTATTATCTTTTTGAATTCTCCCGACTACACTATATCAGAGAAGTTTGCCCTTATTAAGGATTATATTGATGGGTTGCCTTTTACCGTTGCACATGATGATTTTGATGAATATAATATGCATGTGATTGATGCTCCTACTTGCAATTGTTATGAGAGAGGAACTACATTTCCGCCTCTCTATGTTTCCAACACGATAAAATTGCAAGAAACTGTTTATACTATGCATTGGCCTTTACTTTGTGAGCATGAATTGTTCTTCTATGACATGCCGATGCATAGGAAGAGAGTTAGACTTCTTCATTGCTTGATATATGTTGCTTTGTGCTCACTACTAAATGCCAAATCATTGCTAATTCAAATTGACTTTGATATACCTTGGGATCCAGGTGGATCCATTACATGAGCACAATATGCCTAGCTTAATGGCTTTAAAGAAAGCGCTGCCAGGGAGACAACCCGGAAGTTTTAGAGTGTCATTTATTTCTTTTGTGTGCTTTTATAAGTTTTAAAAATAAAAATAATGTGCCAAGGTTTGCCTTTAGGATGTTTTAGATTACTTGTTGGTTTGTGCGGTGCAGAACAGAAACTTTGGCTGTAGTGCGCGATTTTACATTTTTTACTGGAACGTCAAAAGGTTCTGAAACTTTTTGCACTGTATTTCTATACAAATTTTTTATTTTTCCTAATTTTGATAGAATTTTTGGAGTACCAGAAGTATGGTGAATGTTCAGATTGTTACAGACTGTTCTGTTTTAGACAGATTCTGTTTTTGATGCATAGTTTGCTTGTTTTGATGAAACTATCAATTCCTATCAGTGTATTAAGCCATGGAAAATTTATATACAGTAAATATAATGCAAAAGAATATGAATTGGTTTGCAACAATACTTAGAGTAGTGATTTTCTTAATTATACTAACGGATCTTACCGAGCTTTCTATTGAGTTTTGTGTGGATGAAGTGTTCGAAGATCGAGGAGGTCTCGATATGAGGAGAAGGAGGAGAGTCAAGAGCTCAAGCTTGGGGATGCCCAAGGCACCCCAAGTAAATATTCAAGGAGACTCAAGCGTCTAAGCTTGGGGATGCCCCGGAAGGCATCCCATCTTTCTTCAACAAGTATCGGTATGTTTTTGGATTCATTTCGTTCATGCGATATGTGCAAATCTTGGAGCGTATTTTGCATTTAGTTTTCACTTTTCTTTTATGAACCATGCTGGTATGAGATAGTCCTTGGTTAATTTATAGAATGCTCTTTGCACTTCACTTATATCTTTTGAGTATGGCTTTATAGAATGCTTCATGTGCTTCACTTATATCTTTTGAAGTTTGGATTGCCTGTTTCCCTACACATAGAAAACCGCCATTTGTAGAATGCTCTTTTGCTTCACTTATATTTGCTAGAGCGTGGGCATTTATTTTGTAGAAAGAATTAAACTCTCTTGCTTCACTTATATCTATTTAGAGAGTTGACAGGAACTTGTCATTCACATGGTTAGTCCTAAAATCCTACATAAAACTTGTAGATCACTGAAAATGATATGTTTGATTCCTTGCAATAGTTTTGCGATATAAAGATGGTGATATTAGAGTCATGCTAGTAGGTAGTTGTGGATTGTAGAAATACTTGTGTTGAGGTTTGTGATTCACGTAGCATGCACGTATGGTGAACCGTTATGTAACGAAGTTGGAGCATGAGGTATTTATTGATTGTCTTCCTTATGAGTGGCGGCCGGGGACGAGCGATGGTCTTTTCCTACCAATCTATCCCCCTAGGATCGTGCGCGTAGTACTTTGTTTCAATGACTAATAGATTTTTGCAATAAGTATGTGAGTTCTTTATGACTAATGTTGAGTCCATGGATTATACGCACTCTCACTCTTCCATCATTGCTAGCCTCTTCGGTACCGTGCATTGCCCTTTCTCACCTCGAGAATTGGTGCAAACTTCGTCGGTGCATCCAAACCCCGTGATACGATATGCTCTATCACACATAAGCCTCCTTATGTCTTCCTCAAAACAGCCACCATACCTACCTATCATGGCATTTCCATAGTCATTCCGAGATATATTGCCATGCAACTTCCATCATCATCATATACATGAATTGAGCATTTATTGTCATTATACTTTGCATGATCGTAAGATAGCTAGCATGATGTTTTCATGGCTTGTCCATTTTTTGATGTCATTGCTACGCTAGATCATTGCACATCCTGGTACACCGCTGGAGGCATTCATATAGAGTCATATCTTTGTTCTAGTATCGAGTTGTAATATTGAGTTGTAAGCAAATAAAAGTGTGATGATCATCATTATTAGAGCATTGCCCCAAGAAAAAAAGAGGCCAAAGAAGCCTAAATAAAAAAAGGGGGCCAAAGAAGCCCGCCAAAAAAAAGAAAAAAAAATAAAAAAAAGGGGGCAATGTTACTATCCTTTTACCACACTTGTGCTTCAAAGTAGCACCATGTTCTTCATATAGAGAGTCTCTTGAGTTATCACTTTTATATACTAGTGGGAATTTTCATTATAGAACTTGGCTTGTATATTCTGATGATGGGCTTCCTCAAATGCCCGAGGTCTTCATGAGCAAGCAAGTTGGATGCACACCCACTTAGTTTCCAGTTTGAGCTTTCATACACTTATAGCTCTTATTGCATCCGTTGCATGGCAATCCCTACTCCTCACATTGACATCAATTGATGGCATCTCCATAGCCCGTTGATTAGCCGCGTTGATGTGAGACTTTCTCCTTTTTGTCTTCTCCACATAACCTCCACCATTATATTCTATTCCACCTATAGTGCTATGTCCATGGCTCACGCTCATGTATTGCCTGAAAGTTGAAAAGGTTTGAGAACATCAAAAGTATGAAACAATTGCTTGGCTTGTCATCAGGGTTGTGCATGATTTGAATATTTTGTGTGGTGAAGATGGAGCATAGCCAGACTGTATGATTTTGTAGGGATAACTTTCTTTGGCCATGTTGTTTTGAAAAGACATGATTGCTTTATTAGTATGCTTGAAGTATTATTGTCTTAATGTCAAATGATAGACTATTGCTTTGAATCACTCGTGTCTTAATATTCATGCCATGATTATATTACATGATCAAGATTATGCTAGGTAGCATTCCACATCAAAAATTATCTTTTTCATTTACCTACTCGAGGACGAGCAGGAATTAAGCTTGGGGATGCTGATACGTCTCCGTCGTATCTATAATTTTTGATTGTTCCATGCCAATATTATACAACTTTCATATACTTTTGGCAACTTTTTATACTATTTTTGGGACTAAAATATTGATCCAGTGCCCAGTGTCAGTTCTTGTTTGTTGCATGTTTCTTGTTTCACAGAAAATCCATAACAAACGGAGTCCAAACGGGATAAAAACTGACGTAGATTTTTTTGGAATAAATGTGAATTTTGGGAAGTGGAATCAACGCGAGACGATGCCCGAGGGGGCCATGAGGCAGGGGGTGCCCCTGACCCTCATGGACACCCCGTAAGGCGGTTGTTGCCCTTCTTTCGCTGCAAGAAAACTAATATTCGGATAAAAATCGTGTTCAAATTTCAATCCAATCGGAGTTATGGATCTCCGGTTATAAAAGAAACGGTGAAAGGGCAGAATCTGAGAATGCAGAAACAGAGAGAGACAGAGATACAGATCCAATCTCGGATGGGCTCTCGCCCCTCCCAAGCCATGGAGACCAAGGACCAGAGGGGAAACCCTTCTCCCATCTAGGGAGAAGGTCAAGTAAGAAGAAGAAGAAGGGGGGCTCTCTCCCCTCTCTCCCGGTGACGCCGGAACGCTGCCGGGGCCATCATCATCACCGCAATCTACACCAACAACTTCACCGCCCTCATCACCAAATCTTCCCCCTCTATGCAGCGGTGTAACCCCTCTTTTACCCTCTGTAATCTCTACTTAAACATGGTGCTCAACGCTATATATTATTTCCCAATGATGTATGGCTATCCTATGATGTTTGAGTAGATCCGTTTTGTCCTATGGGTTAATCGATGATCGTGATTGGTTTGAGTTGCATGTTTTATTATTGGTGTTGTCCTATGGTGCTCTCCGTGTCGCGCAAGCGTGAGGGATTCCCGCTGTAGGATGTTGCAATACGTTCATGGTTTGCTTATTGTCTGTGTTGCGTGAGTGACGGAAACACAAACACCGATAAGTGGGTCATGGCGTATGGGATAAAGGGGACTTGATGCTTTAATGCTATGGTTGGGTTTTACCTTAATGATCTTTAGTAGTTGCGGATGCTTGCTAGAGTTCCAATCATAAGTGCATATGATCCAAGAAGAGAAAGTATGTTAGCTTATGCCTCTCCCTCAAATAAAATTGTAATAATGATTACCGGTCTAGTTATCGATTGCCTAGGGACAAATAACTTTATCATGAAAGAAAGCTCTCTACTAAAACTAACTTAGTTGTGTCTTTATCTAAACAGCCTCTACTTTTTATTTACGCGCTCTTTATTATCTTGCAAACTTATCCAACAACACCTACAAAATACTTCTAGTTTCATACTTGTTCTAGGTAAAGCGAACGTTAAGCGTGCGTAGAGTTGTATCGGTGGTCGATAGAACTTGAGGGAATATTTGTTCTACCTTTAGCTCCTCGTTGGGTTCGACACTCTTACTTATCGAAAGAGGCTACAATTGATCCCCTATACTTGTGGGCTATCAAGCACCGACAGCGCTTCGCTAAGCATCACCGGGACGATGCGGTGGAACTACGGAGTAACAGGAGAGAGAGGGGCGCCAAGGGCTTGGTGTGTACTCTTGGGTGACCCTCCCCTCTATATACAGTAGGAGGGGCGTGGCAAACAGCCCCTCCAAGACCTATGGCACAACTAAGGGGGAGAAGACTTGGACTCCATGTCCAATCCTATTCCTACTAGGACTCCTTCCTTTTTGCCTTCCCTAGCCACATGGGCTCTTGAGGACTTGGTGCGCCTAGCCCAATAAGGCCAGGGCACCTCCCCGCAGCCCATGCTAGCCTTTGGGTCGTGGTGGACGCACTTGTGGACTTCTGGACCCCTCCGGAATCCTTCGGAACCTTCTGAAAGCTTCCCAGTCACTACTGTAGGATGCTTCTAACGCGACACTACGATCAGAGGCCCTTTGACAAAACTGTGTGCGATGCATTAATCACAAACGGTGATGTAAAATAACCATCAAAAAAGATGCAAAACGTTTGCGATGGCGGAGCCATCAAACACGGTTCGCATTTTTGTTGCATGTGCGATGCAGGGCATACGGTTCAGTTCAATTAACTGTTTGTGATGAGGAAGAAGAACAGAAATGGGCAGCCAGATGAAGGCGTGTGCAATATACAACATATAGTTCACTCCGATGAACTATTTGTGATGAGGCGGAACATCAAAAATGGGTAGCCAGATGAAGGTGAGTGTAATATACGGCATACAGTTCACTCGGATGAATTGTTTGCATTGAACCAAGAGAATAGAAACGGTTCAACTTAACAAGATATGTGTGATACACGACAAATAGGTCTGTAATCGGAAATGTGTGGGAAGACCGATAAAAACACAGACGATTCCTATTAACAAGCCATGTGTGTTGTGAGCAAACGATTGCTAGTATACAATTGTCAATGATCGATGAAATCATCACTGGTACACGTCGGTGCTATACAAATGATTTTTAACCCCTTTCCGCGACGACATTTGGAACCGTTGCCAAGTGAGTGTGGGCAATAGGGGGGTCCTTCCCACACGACCCTGAAATCGTCGGGGATAGGCCCTCCGGGGACACAGGCTGGGGCCGTGTGCGATCGGGCGAGGCATCAAAACCCTATCATTTCCGTAGATATGTACTTCCCACACGGCAAGCCGAGAAAAACATTTCCATAGGTATGTACATCTCACACGGTGATTCCGAGAAAAAAATTTCCATTCGTATGTATATTACACACAGTCAATCCAAGGAATACGTTTCCGTTCTTATGTATATCCCACACGGTCAATCCAGGGAAAACGTTTCCGTTCGTATGTACATCCCACACAGTTTTATGTATGCGCTCGTGTGTGAAAGGTGTAACTATCACACACGCTCTGCCTCGGTTAACTGTTTGCTTTCATTAACTACATCACACACGATTTCATGTAGAAAATTGTGTGGCATTGGGCTATCCATCACAAGCGCTTTTACTGCCAGAAGCATTTGCAAAGTTCCATAACCGTCTGTTCTCTTTTTATTTTTGTCTGTAATTTATTATTCGAATTGGAAATTTTGAAATATGAAACGTGCAATTCAAATTCTCAGCACAATGGTTCAACAACGAATCCATAAATAAAATTGCCAGTACAATATGTTCAGTTATTACAGGATTAGGCAGCAATTAACTATGATGAACCACAATATTTAAAGGCGGTAAAGGTGAAGAGACAAGTGTAAATCATTTTGACTGCCGGCGGTGTTGAAGAAGCGGAATGCCCATAATGTGCCTTCCTGCATGCCATAGGCACAAACCACTTTTGTCCAACCCCTTGTGACGATCGCCCGCCCATCCTTCACCGCCTTCAGGAAGACTTCTAGAGCATTATCATGGTAGCATGAATTATATACTTTAACCTTAGTTTCCTCCACTCCGGTCATGTAGTTTGCAAGGTAATCATCGATAAATAGCTTCGGAAACCACTGAAAAGAGAAAAATATCAGATATTGAGGTCTAATAGAGTAACTTGTTGTGGGCAGGGGAAAAGGCAACACATTACTTACCATCCTAAAGTTCACTGTTGTCTTCGACAAAGTGTAAACAAAGAGCTTAATTCCAATCACCCGTTTCTTTCGCTTAACAATCTTTCTTAGTTTCCTCACTTGACACTTGTTCATGAATATCTTATTGCCCCATACGCAAAAGGGATCAACTCGTGGATCAGTACTGCTCATATATGTACCTACAAGCAACCAGTAAATGTTAGAAGCTAAACCGAGATTGCACAAATGATGTAAAATACAACTACCTATGTTCCAATGTACAAGTATTTTTTTTTAGATTTCAATATGAACTACATACGGATGTATATAGAATTATAGATATAGTTTAGATTAGAATCTAGATTCACTCATTTTGCTCCTTGTGTAGTCTATATTGGAATCTCTAAAAATACTTATATTTAGGAATAGATGGTGTATAAGACATGGAATGCAACTAACCTCGACGGCAAACAACAACATCGCCCATTGTAGCCCTGTGTAAGTACATGGAAAGCCAATGTTAACTACAACAGGGTTAACATCCACCAAAAATAGTAAATGGTAATAAAACGGCAGCATCTGTAGTGATATCTTCATTTCGGAAGAGTAGCACGGTAGCAAAGGGACGGATTAAAAAATGGATACAACTGTTAATTGCAACAGGCTTAACAACATCCTAATTCATGTTTTGTAAGTTTGTAGTCATTGAAATACATCTCTTTAAAAATGGATACAACTGTTAATTGCAACAGGCTTAATGGCCATTGAAACCGATACTGACAAAAATGCAATTGGCAGAGTTAAACATCACAAGGCAGGTGCTGCAAGAGCAGATAATGGCCCAGTTGTCTATAAAAAGGTAGGAAAAATAGCTAAAACGTGTTAGGCATGTTTACTACCACATGCTTAATACATCGACCTTACAAAACATAGCCATTAATTGCAACTGGTATTGGTAAGATTGAACTGGTGGGTACATACTTGGTAAGTCCTGAGGTAGTTGCTGGGGCACTTCATCTTGGCCAGAGCCCACCCAAAGTCAGCGGCGGCAGAGGCGAGCTGTTCCTCCGGGTCGAAGCGTGGATCAGTGCCACTGACATGTGTACCTCCAGGCAACCAGTAAATGGTAGAAGTTAAATTGCAATTGCACAAATTATGTGAAATACTGTAAGAGATGGGATGCAGCTCACCTCGACGGCAAACAAAAGCATCGGCCGTTATGACCCTGCGTAAGTACATGGACAGGCATGTTAAGTACAATAGGGTTAGCATCCACTAAAAGTAGCAAATGGGCAGCATCTCTAGTGATATCCTGAGTCATGTATTCTAAGTTTGTTGCTGGTATTGGTGAAATTGAGCTAGACACGGTAATATTTGAACATCACACAGTGTGCAGTACTGAAATAAACAAGGCACGCACATGCTTAATACATCAACTGTACAAATCATAGCCGTTGCAAGTGGTATTGGTAAGATTTAGTTGGTCAGATCTTACATGTTAAGTCCTGGGGGTAGTCGCTGGGGAACTTCATCTGGGCCAGCGCCTGCACCATGTCATCGGCGGCGGCGGAGGAGAGGTGTTCCTCCGGGTCAACATGCACAGCGGCCATCGCGCCATGGACCGCCATAAGCTCCTGGTGGGGGGGGTTTGAGGCATGACGATGTTTCGCAGGCGCCATTTAAGCAATCAGGCCAGGGACGTGATAGAGATCGGCGGGTTACCTGACTGGATCCGAACAGAACATAGATGTGGTTGAAGCTGTGGTTGCGGCGGCGGTGGTTTGAGATGCCGGTAGGGGGAGGCTCGAGGGAGGGGGGATACTGAGGGGAAGGGGATGTGGTTGGAGGAATAAATTCTGAAATCGCGCGCCTAATGAAAATTTCGGTGCGAAACTTGAGACTTGGACGGGGAAAACACACAACACAGACAAAGCGCGTAAAATACTCGTGTGCGAGAAAAAAGAAAGTTGGCAGATCCCGTCTTAAAAAAAATGTACACGTGTACTTGATTTTTTCGGTCAATGGTACGCCTGGTTTATTAGGAAACATCGCACATGTAATTGACTTATGGGTCACTAATGCAAAAAAACGCAGACGGGTACGGCATAGAAACCGTGTGTTTTTGTGATTTTCTAATGATTAACGCAAAAAAACGCACACGGGCACACATGCTAATCAACGCTCAAAGCCCTCAAAGGATGCTCTTACCGACATTGTACATTAATACTAAAAACTTAAAGTACTACTTGCTCCAATACTACAAACTTAAACTACTTCTCACATGCTGCCATCGGCGTATGCTGGCCAGACGACGGCGTTCTCCTTCCCGGCCTTGTAGGCGGCAGCCCACCGTGCTTCGATCTCTGCCAAGCTCTCCTCACCACGGCGTGCGGCGTCTTTTTTCTTGCAGCGGCGGGACTCTCTTTTCCTGACTGCTTTCTGCCTTTTCCGCTCCTTCTGTGCGACTTTGGCCGCCTCTAGATCCACCACCCATTCGGCCATGGCAGCCTCAAAGTCCGCCCATGTAACTGTCTGGCTGCCGGCGGCGATGAACTCAGCGCGGCGAGATGCCATCGCTTCCTTACCATGTGTGCGGTCACGAGCGTCGGGGAACGCGGCGTGGCGGGATGCCATCGCTTCCTTACCAGTTACTATGCGCCGCGGTGCCATGGACGACGCCTGGAGAGAGCTCTGGGACGGAGGGGGCGGGCAGCTTTACAGTGCGGTGGTATTCAAGAGCTCAACAACAAACGACAACAGAAATTTGGCTTCCCTTACAATTTTGCTCATTCATTAGCGCACACGATTCATCTCCGTCGCTTCCGGAAACAGTGTGCGCTGAGCCTATTGTGTGTTGCATTATGATTGGCCGGAACCCTAGCCACGCGGATCGCGCGTGTGCACCGTAGGATGGGCCGTGATCGAACGACAATCCACGTCCCTCACATCACACCGTGCACCTGTAGCTGGATTGGATTTATATGCGCTAAATGCCTAGAAAATGCACATAATCCCCTAAATATGGTAAATGAGGCCAAAAAAATGCCAAATTTGAACACGTTGATTTGCAGGGTGTATGTTTGTCGTAGAAAAAACTCCATGGCAAAGAACGAAGAAAATTTGGATTCCCCGTCAATCTTGGGGATTTCCCTCTCGAAAGCATGGAACTTCCTCGGTGATGGTTCGATTTATGAAGGGCGTGCATGACAACATAAGTCAAACCTTCTAAATTTTTTACCAGGGCATGGTGAGGTCATACGATGGCACCATGCCAGGCGTCATGTTTTTAAGCATTTATTTCATTTTTTCTATAGTTCAAAAACCCAACAAACAAACATTTGTGGTTGACTATTGCCACATATTTCATCGAAATATTTGTCCATTCCTCGTAAAATGGATGAGAATTTACTAAATGGCACGAGCATGGTTTTCTAGGCCGTTCTTGTAGACCCTTTCATGCACCAATTGTTTTAACTTGAATTATGCACATTAATACCTAGGAAATGTACATAATCCCCTAAATATGGCAAATGAACCAGGAAAAGTGCCAAATTTGAACACGGTGATTTGTAGGTTGTATCTTCGTAGAAAAAAAACTCATGGACAAAGGAAATTTGACCCCCCTTCAATCTTGGTGATTTCCCCCTCGAAACCATGAAACTTCCTCGGTGGTGGTTCGATTTATGAAAGGCGCGCATCACGAGATAAGGAAAACATTCTCCAAATTTTACGAGGGCATGATGAGGCCGTACCATGGCACCACGTCAGGCGTCATGTTTTTCAACCATGTGTCTCATTTTTTGTATAGTTGTTAACCAAGTGAACAACGCGTTTATTGTTGACTATTGCCACACATTTCCTTGAAATATCTGTCCATTCCTTGTAACAGGCATGAGAATGTAGTAAATAACACGAGCATAGTTTGCCAGACCATTCTTGTGCACCTTTTCATGCACCGATTGTTCGAATTTGAATTATGTCCATTAATGCCTAGAAAATGCACATAATCCCCTAAATATGATAAATGAGCCCGGAAAAATGTCAAATTTAAACATGTTGCATTTGAGGCGGTATGTTGATCGTTGGAAAAAAACTGAATGACAAACTAGGACAGAAATTTGGATTCCCCTTCAATCTTGGGGATTTCCCTCTCGAAAGCATGGAACTTCCTCGGTGATGGTTCAATTTATGAAGGGCGTGCATGACGACATAAGCCAAACCTTCTCAAATTTTTACCAAGGCATGGTGAGGTCATACCATGGCACCATGCCAGGTGTCATGTTTTTAAGCATTTATTTCATTTTTTCTATAGTTGAAAACCCAACAAACAAACATTTGTGGTTGACTATTGCCACATATTTCATCGAAATATGTGTCCATTATTCTTTGTGAAAGGCATGAGAATTTACTAAATGGCACGAGCATGATTTTCTAGGCCGTTCTTGTGGACCCTTTCATGCACCGATTGTTTGAACTTGAATTATGTGCATTAATGCCTGGGAAATGCACATAATCCCCTAAATATGTCAAATGAACCCGGAAAAGTGCCAAATTTGAACACGGTGATTTGCAGGTTGTATGTTCATCATAGAAAAACAACTCATGGACAATCATGGACAAAGGACAAAGGAAATTTGGATCCCCCTTCAATCTTGTGATTTCCCCCTCGAAACCATGAAACTTCCTCGGTGATGGTTCATTTTATGAAAGGTGTGCATGACGACATTTTTATCAGGGCACGGTGAGGTCATATCATGGCACCACACCAGGCGTCATGTCTTCCAAGCATGTATTTCATTTTTGTATAGTTGTTAACCCAGTAAACAACGCATTCATGGTTGACTATTGCCACACATTTCCTTGAAATATCTGCCCATTCCTTGTAAAAGACATGAGAATGTACTAAATAGCATGAACATGGTTTTCCAGACCGTTCTTGTGCACCTTTTCATGCACCGATTTTTCGAATTTGAATTATGTGCATAATTAATGCCTAGAAAATGCACATAATCCCCTAAATATGGTAAATGAGTTAGGAAAAATGTAAAATTTGAACACGTTGCATTTGAGGCGGTATGTTGATCGTTGGAAAAAAACTGAATGACAAACTAAAACGGAAATTTGGATTCCCCTTCAATCTTGATGATTTCCCTTTTAAAAGCATTGAACTTCCTCGAAGATGGTTCGATTTATGAAGGGCGTGCATGACGACATAAATCAAACCTTCTCAGCTTTTAACCAGGGCACGGTAAGGCCATACCATGGCATCATGCCAGCCGTCATGTTTTTCAAGCATATATTTCATTGTTCTATAGTTGATAACCCAGTAAATTACGCGTTCGTGATTGACCATTGCCACGCATTCCATTGAAATCTCTGCCCATTCCTTGTAAAAGGCTTGAGAAACTACTAAATACCACGAGTATGGTTTTTCCAGACCATTCTTGTGCACCCTTTCATGCACCGATTGTTTGAATTTGAATTACGTGCATTAATGCCTACAAAATGCACATAATCCCCTAAATATTGTAAATGAACCCGGAAAAGTGTCAAATTTGAACAAGGTGATTAGCAGGATTTATGTTCATCGTAGAAAAAAATCATGGATGAAGGACAAAGGAAATTTGGATTCCCATTCAATCTCGGTGATTTACTATCGCACACGATTCATCTCCGTTGCCTCTGCAAACTGTGTGTGTTCACTCACACATGCAAAAGGTAAAAGAAAACCCTCGCCCACTTCGTCCCCACTCACTTGCCGTGGACTCCTCCGCAACTCTGCACCCTAAGCTCGACGGTTGTTTGCGGCGGGCGTATATCGCGCTCCAAACGGCACCGGATTTCGCCCCTACCGCTTTCCACCGCCTATCTACACCGACATTCTAGACTCTGGTCGACTGGGGTTTTCTGTGGGATTGGGCCAGGGATTTTTCTCATGGAGAAGGTAATCAACTAATTAGAAAAATATTCACTCATCTCTTATCGCAATCCGTCCATCGCTGTTAATCAACCGGCGAAAATCGCCGTGGAATCATTTTTGTTCTAGCTGATTCGTGGGTGTTCATTCATGTGTCCACAGTGCAAGCACAAATCGGGCAACTATGGTGAAACGAAGTTCTATCTCACCATTCTGGATGACTTCAGGGAGCGCTCGATATGTTCAATCTCAACCTACCACGCTCGGCATGGCCTAAATTTGTGAACATCTACCTTCTGTTGCTACATTATCTATATATTTGCATCAAATCTTTGATACATTATCTATTTTAATTCTATATTTTTGTACTTTGCTTTCATTTATATATATGGATCTGTTCTATCAGTTACTCCCATATTTGCATCTTGCTCTGTTAGTTCAATATATGTAATTTACGATCTTAATTTTCATTTCAAGAAATATATCCCTTGCTGATTGCGCCAAAGGGTTCCTAGAGAGAGGATGATCCCAAAAAAACTTATTACCCAGAACATAACGTTATGGTTGAAGCACTTATTGAATTTGAAGGAAGTAATGATAATATTTTATCGATCTCACCAAAGAAACATACCACCGATCCCGAGAACATGGTATACACCTGGCTCGACCCATTATTAGTTTTTTTGTTTGTCTCCCCAAAGGAACATACCACTGATCCAGAGAACATGGTATACACCTGGTTCGACAATTACATTTTTTATTATTAATTACTGCCCAAGCTAACTCGATTTCACATGCCACCGATCCAGGAAACATGACATGCTACTGTAGGTAGTAAGACTTATTTATTCATTATTACTTATCTTAAATGAACAACGCATAAGCACAAAACAGGAATCATCACTTCTCCATGTCTGGTTCACATGCTACCGATCCAGGGAACATAGCATACTAGTCCATAGTGGTAAAGTGATTGCTCTCAATGGGAACACAATAGGCACAAACTCAGCATCTAACACTTAATGATCTAAGTGTATCAAGGTAAAAGCAGAAAATGATTAAGTTTACTAGTGCACTAGGGATTTGAGCACTCAAAACTAATAGCTTTCACTACTTTCAGCAAAGCAAACAGGGTGTAGATCACTAGTTTACAAGGCATTCAACAATCAGTTCGCATATTCTCATCAAGCACCATATGTCAAAGGTGAAATTCAGTGGGAAAACATTTAAGAAATGACTCAAGCAACCCAAATAGCAAATGATTTCAGCATGTATCAGTGTATGATGGTATTCAGATTGGGGTCATGAAACAGCTCACCGGGCTTATATGATGTAGGTCTCGCACTGCAGCTCTTCTCCTTTTGCTTCCACTTGCAAGCTCCAGCTTCTCTCTTCCATATGTGTGGCCCATTGCTTCTCCTCATCACCATGCTCTGAGTCCATCGGGGTCCCAAGGAATGTCACCTCGAACCTGGTCAGCATGTATTAATTCGTGCACAAGCAAAAACCTGAAAAAACACTCCACAAAAGGGACAATGCAAGCGGTAGGGATAATACCCTCCAAGTCATCAATCGAGTATCCAATTACATAAGCATAGCTATAAAGCACATGTTTAGGAAGGTAGAATTCAGTAAGCTCAATACTACCATGAGGATGATATTTACCATTAAGCATAGGTCTAGCATGAGGAAAATAATGGTCTTCACGGCAAATGTGAGCAATGCCACTAATAGGGTGTGTATGATCATGTCCAAGCAAATAATTTTTCAAGTCTAGCTTAATTGATGGTATGACGCAATGCAAAGTAGCAGCAAAGATCTCATAAGGAAGCATGTCATCAAGAGGGTTAGATAAACCTGCTAGATCAAGCTCTTGTACGACGATAGGAAAATGAATTTCTGGTTCTTCAAGTTCAACTACAGCAGCTTCTTGTACTTCTTCAGGAGAGATAGAGATTGTGTCTTCGACTTGATCGCTTGGGTAGTCGATTTCTTGGTCATCTTGTTCCTTGTCTTCTAGTTCATCTTCAATCTGAAGTAGCTCTTCATCTGGGCTCTTGCTATCTTGCTCAGCTTGATGTGACGGTGTTGGAACCTCACACGCCTGGGATATCCCAGAAACACTCAGCTCAAGGAGGGATGAGATAGTGCACCCAGCGTTGATATTCTTCTCAATTTTTCTTACTTCTTCCACTAGCTCTTTTCCACTCTTGATCTTCTTCATTTCCTCTAGTATCACCGGCCTAATTGGATCATCTCCAGCACTCCAAGTGAACTCGAGACTAAGCAATGTAAGCTTGTCTATATCATCAAAGTCATCTTGTGTGGGCACTTGTGCATGAGATTGCTCAACAGGTGCTGGAGTTGTTGGTTGACCAAGTGGAGGACCATTTAACTCCATTGGAAACATCTCCTGGTGCTGAGGTATATGAGTAGAAGGTGAATAAAATTATTGTGGTGCATAGTTGTTGCTCTCCTCATTGTACCTAAATCCCTTCATATGATTACTAGAACCAAACTGTGAGATCTCAGGGTTGTTGCTCCTATATGACATATTCTGGTTTTTAGGCCACCCATATGAGTAATTGTTTTGGTATGAGCTAGGTTGTGGGGCGAAGCTCATGCCATAACAATCAGGAGGGTGAGAGTAGCCATGCTGACATTTAGCGGGTGAATGGCCCTGAAATCCACAAATATGGCATGTAGGAGCAACATAAGGATGACCTCTAGAATAAGGATCATAAGAGCTAGGCCTATCCTCAAAAACTACTTCTCGCTGCCGAGCTGAATCATCTAATCGATGGGAAATCTTACTTATCAGTTCTTGAATACTTTCCGTGCTGTTTGTAGTGTTGCTCGCATAAGCATGATGATCTGAGTAGAATGCCATTTCCAAGAAGAAAATTCAACCTACAAATGAACAAGAAAAGAAAGAGAAGATAACTAGAACAGTGGTTAGGGGTAAGAGATATATCACAAATATATGGCACCAGATAGAAACAGAAGCAAAACCTAGTCTATAGCCTAACACGATCGCACGACGCTAGTCCCCGGAAACGGCGCCAAAATGATCAATTGTAAGTGTAGTGGGGTTTTTACGCCCAAAACTACGAGTGTCGTGTTCTCCTCGGGGACTAGGCAAGTTAATGATCGTGCTCGGCTAAAGCTAGGTAACACGATATTGGATGATGATTACAGGAAAGTAATCCTAAAACTAAGAAGGGTCATCGACAAAGCAAATAGCAAACAGAATAGAGAGATTAAGAAGTGATTCACATCACAAGCACATATATATCACAAGTACGTAGGAAGAATGTAGGAACTAGAAATAACAGATGTATCATAGTACTGAACATGCAAAAGTAGTATGGTACTGGGACATATAAGTTTCACACCACCTACATATATGTCACGGCTACTTGAGCAACACAGGAACTACAAATTGAACGAACACGAATATACAACAAGTGCAGTACACAAGTGACAAATTTAACTAATTATCACACACAAGAACAGAGGGTCGCATGCCACAATACAGTTCACAGATCACCAATTTAGCACTACATAAGAAGTCTGAAACTGAACAACAGTAGGTTACTAACACTTAACAAATCTGAACATTACATAGTACTGATCATTACTCTACTCAAGATTACAGAAATTTGAGAGAGAGAGAGAGAGAGAGAGCGAGAGAAACAACATAAAGATTGAGAAAGGAGCAGCAGCAAGTGAGGCATAGGGAGAAGAGAAACAGCAGCGCTAGGAGAGGGAGAGAGATTCAGCAGCAGGGGGTTAGAGACAGAAGAAGCAGCAGCTGGGGCATGAAAGAAGGAGCAGCAGCAGGGGCATCATGGAGAGAGAAGCAGGAGAGAGGGTTGAGGGCGAGCAGCAGCAGGTTGAAGAGGGAGGAGCAACATCGTGATGAGGGGAGGAGCAGCAGCGGTAGGAGTTCAGGGAAAAAGACAGCAGCAAGAGGAGGAGTAGAAGGGCAGCAGGGACATGGGGGAAGAAGGCAGCACGGGCGTCGGGCGCGCGATGGATCAGACACCGCCGGCCCTCTGTCTGGTGGGTTGCGTGAGGTGGATGTGGTGCAGATGGATGGATGGGTGGCGGAGAAGAATGGCGATGCTGGTTGTGGTGGAGTGGTGGAGCTGGTGGCGCTGATGGTCGGGTGGCGCGCCGCCACGCCGGCCTGGCCGTGGCGGCGGCCGGAGGTGGAGAAGGAGGGGTGAGGGAGAGAGAGAGATGTGCCAGGCCCAAAGGGGATCGGGGCTGCTGCTAGGGATTTTGACCCCTCCTTTAGTCTGCCACTTTTCTGATTTGGCCCTTCTCCTTTCCTTCTTTCTTCCAAAGTCAATCCCCTCCATCTTTAGTTTTGGCCCCCGGTTTCTTCTTTCCTTCATGCTCAGGTCCCTTTCTTCACTTCTTTCCTGCCCTTCTCTCTTCTCAATAACCAATTCGTCAGAATCTTGAAGAATATAGTGCCTTTGCGCACATTTCTGCAAAATAGACCAAAGACTAGTAAATGATCCTTTATATGATTTTCATGCAAATATTCAATATTTCACAGCAAGAATTGATGGTCATATCTCAATAAACCGCATATTTGAGTGCCAAAAGATGTATATGAAATGTGCTTATCACTTTTCAAGAACATGAGTAGAAGGAAATCTTGGGCTTTACTTTGCCGATGACTCCCAGGATGTCATATTGACAATGCAACATGGATTTACAATGACGGTTAGCGTAAAACATGATAAATATGGTCACTCCTATTTTAATGCGGACTTTTGGAGAAAAATGTCTAAGTGTTATGAATTGAAAGCTGGCAATAAAATTCTAGTGCGTGTGTCGGCGTCCTGGGAACGGGGGTCCCCAGACTTGCCTACCTGCGGCCCACGGCGTGGCTCCACCAGCTGCCCTGTACAGCCCATCTTCAACAGCAAACATTCAAGACCCTCGCGAGGCGGATGACACAAGACCTCCTCGGGACGGCCTCACCAGGCTGGCTCGCGAGGGGCGGAGAGATCAAGGCAAGGGACACCTCCCGAGGTTTCTGTGATGCAAGCCATGACGACTGGAGCCAGGCGGGCGCTAGCGCGCAGTGTCCTCGTTTCCCCTTTGGTGCTAAAGAGGCAAGCGCAGGCGAGGAGTCCCGAGGCATCAGGCAACGGTTTCCATATCGGTGCAACGAGACCAAGACCAGCAGGATGACAGGACGGAGGTCACCATGGAGCCCAAGACGGCGTCACTACCAGAGCCTTTGGCAGGCGAAGACCACCTTTAGTCAGGATAACTTGTACTAGTTGTCTCCCTTTGAATTTGGCCGTTGTTGGATCCCTTCCCGCTCAATATTTGGGGAGAGGACCAGGGCCTCTATAAATAGGACTAGCCGCCACCATAGGACCGGGATCTCATCTCATCTTGGATCGGAGCCATTCCATCCATAGCCACACACAAGTTCACCAAGCACAAGAACACCTCTCCCCAGGAGGCTGTTCTTCTCTTGTAACTGTTCGTCCTCAGCCCAAGAGGCAATCCACCACACCACACTGGAGTAGGTTATTACACCGCATCGGTGGCCCGAACCAGTATAAACTCTCGTGTCTCTCGTTCTTTCGGTTCGTCGAGCTAGGCCTTGCGATTGTTGCGAGAGCGATCCAAGGAGAGAGAGAGATCTTCGTGCGCACCCCAGTGTTCGAACCTCAAGGGTTTTGCCGAAACCCGAATTCCGACATTTGGCGCGCCAGGTAGGGGTGCGCCGAAGCTTTCCTTCCTCCGATCCGCGTCTCGTCGCTTCTTCGCATCCATGGCGGACGCTCGTCAAGCCCGCGTTGAGCGCCGGGCCACCCTCGCCGCTCGCGTCGCTCAGACCGCTCCTATCGGCGGGCCTCTCCGTCGTTCCCCGTCGCCCGCCGCCAACGCCGCCACCGGCCCGGCGGGGAACGAGCAGGAAGCGTCCTCGCTGCACCCCTCGGTGCGGCGGGACGGCCGCACCGCCACTCCATCGCTAACCCCAGCCGGCTCGTCGTCTCACGCTCGTCGCGCTCCCACGGACGCGCAGGCTGCGCTGCTCATGGCACGCGAGCTCCTGCGCTACCGCCTAGTCGACGACCTCTATGAGGACTGGCTAGACCGCATCGCCGAGCTCGTCACCGCCGCAGGGGACTCCCCCGCGCCATCCCTCTCGCAGCCTTGCCCTCTGCCAGCTGCGGGCGACGTGGCTCACGGAGCGCCTCCACCACCTCTGCTCCAAGACGCCGCTCTGGCGCCAAGGCGCGCGACCCACCGCGTCGGGCGCCCGCGCGAGAAGAAGGAAGCTGCCAAGAAGTTCCCCGGCCGCAGGAGAATGCGCCCGTGCTCCCAGCGCCACTGCGACAAGACCGCGTGCCCCCTGCAGCGGCGGTGCGCGGGCATCAAGGGCAGGCTCCGCATCAGCAAAGGGCCCCGGTGGCCACAGCAGGCTGCCGCGCCTTCACTCCTGAGCTGCGTAGCGTCGCCTGGCCGGCCAAGTTCAAGCCAGACCTGCCTCCTCGCTACGATGGCACCCCGACCCCGCGGAGTTCTTGCAGCTCTACGAGCTAAGCATCGAGGCAGCCAACGGCGACGAAAAAGTCATGGCGAACTGGTTCCCCATGGCTCTCAAGGATGGCGCTCGCTCGTGGCTCCTGAACCTGCCCCCGGGCTCGATCTCCTCTTGGGACAAGATGCGCGACCGCTTTGTCGCCAACTTCTAGGGCACTCGCGACCACCCTTCGGCCGCGGGTGACCTGCGCCGCATCAAGCAGCAGCCAGGAGAGACCCTGCAGAAGTACATCCAATGCTTCAATAGCGTTCGCCTCAAGATCCCCAAGGTGACGGACGAGGACATCATTTCAGCATTTTCTGATGGCGTCCGCGACGTCAAGATGAAGGAGGAGCTCGCCATCCACGAGGAGCTATGCACGGCTTTGGAGCTGTTCAATCTGGTGACCAAGTGCGCAAGAGCTGAGGAGGGGCGCCTTTCCCTCCTCGAGCTCCCGACCACCGACCTGGAGGAGAAGAAAGCCAAGGCCAAGGACGTGAAGCGCAAGGAAGTAGCCGTGCTCGCGGTGGAGCCAGATACAAAGCGCGGTCGGGACCATCCCGAGGCATCCAAGAGCAGCCGACCGTCCTGCGCCTTCCACAACATACACAACCACAACACCAACGATTGTCAAGAGCTCAGGGCCATTCGGGATGGCCGCTTCGGTCGACGCCCCGAGCGCAACGACTGGGGCTACAGCCGAGGAGGAGGACGAGGCGGAGGACGCTGGGACGATCGTGGCCCCCGCCAGGAGTGGTGCGACCGGCCTCGCGAGGACCGCTGGCAGGACCCGCCTCGTGAGGGCGCATGGAGGGACCAACCTCGCGAGGACCGCCCTCAGGGCAATGATGGTCTTCCTCCGCTGCCGCCACCGCCAAGAAGGAATGACGACCACCATCAGGACGAGGGGGTGGGGGGCTTCCAGGAACCGCGTGCTATCGCCTGCATCTTGGGCGGAGCCCAGGCTCCAGCCTCTGAGCGTATCTTCAAGCAGTTTGCTCACGAGGTGAACGCAGCCCTTCCCAGGCTCGAGGCCACGCGCCCGCTCAGGTGGTCCAAGTGCGCCATCACTTTCAGCTCGGCGGAATAGCTCAAGTGCGCGGCCACCACTGGCGCCCTCCCGATGCTCTGCTCACCCGTCATCAGCAACGTACAAGTCACCAAGACCCTCATCGATGGCGGCGCAGGGCTTAACGTCCTGTCCGTCGAGACGTTCGACAGCCTCCAAGTGCCATACGATCAGCTTTAGCCTACCAAGCCCTTCTCAGGAGTGACCGATGGCTCCACCACCCCGATAGGGCAGGTCCGCCTCCCTATCACCTTCGGACAGCGCGACAACTACCGCACCGAGCTCATCGACTTTGATGTTGCTCACATCTGTCTGCCATACAATGCCATCCTCGGGTATCCGGCCCTAGCCAAGTTCATGGCGATGACCCACCACGGCTACAACGTCCTCAAGATGCCGGGAAGCGGCGGGATCATCACCGTCCCCTGTGAAGAAAGAGATGCAGTGTGCTCCCTCGAGTGCGCCTTCCAAGCCGCAGCGATCGAAGACCCCGAAAACAATGGAGCGCAGTACCCTCCTGAGATCGTCCCCAAGAAGAAGAAGCAGCTACTCCACGCAGGGCCTCAGGGGAGCGGCATTTTTGGTGGTGCAACATCAGGATCGGCGCCCGCTCCTGGGGCGCCTCCCTCCCTCTCATAGGAAGGCGCGCCCGACGCCCTCCTCGGGCAGGGCTCGGGGGCTCTCTTCTGGAGGGCCTCAGACCTAGCCAACATCATGAGGGAGGCGCTCGGGCACCACATGGAGGCGTGCTTTGCGGCACGTTTCCCTCAGGAGGACACTGGGCGAGGAACGCCCGGCGCTCAGGAGTTCATCACCAAGGCCACTCAGGAGCTGCAGGATGCAAGAGCCATGCGCGGTGACCGCCGCCCACCTGGCGCGGCTCCCCATCCAGGCTAGGATGGCGGGCTGCGCATCTGTGTTGACATCCCAGGGCTCAACAAGGCCGCATCTCAGGAGTTCTTCTGGCCTTCGCGCGTGGGACGTTGCAAAGGCCGACCTCAAAGTTATGTTCGCATGCCATTCGGCCCGCCGAGCATGGCAGCCGCCTTCCAGCGCAACCTGCGGAGCATCCTGGCGGCTCAGGAGGCCAGGCATCACGCAGTCCTGGCGGAGATGGAGACGGTCCTCGAGGAGCCGCCCGGACCCCCAGAGCCCCCCGAGGCTCAGGGCCCCGGTGGCTCATGAGGAGCAACCCCTGCGCCATGCATCTTCAGTTACCCCAACATCCCTTCGACAACGGAACCAGGTGACATTTTCCGAGTTTATTTAGCTGGGAGCGCCCCTCGGGCTGCATCATTCCCAGGCCGTGTGGGCCTGTCCCTGCGGCATGTACCCTTTTACGTCTTTAGCTTACTCTGTTGGGGGCGCCCCTCGGGCTGCATCATCCCCAGGCCGCTCGGGTCCGACCCAGTGGCGTGTATCATTTTTGCATTTACCTAAGCTAGTTCACCTTCCATGCATGATCTATCTATGGTTATCACCTACTTGATTGTCACCCGCCACGCGAGCCGTGCGCTGATTGTCTTTCTTCAGGATCCTTCGCATAAAAAGGCCAGGTACGGCGTCTGTGCTCGGGCCCGTCCCTGTAGCGTTGATAAATCCAACAGTTGAGCTCTGTCTGGCGGGCCAGTCCCGTTCACGTCACCTCCTGGGGTTGTTGGTACTTGGCCTTCTCATGCGATAACCTCAGGAGATTCATTCGGCGCAGGATTGCCTAACCATCTTGCAGGACCGCCGCCGCTAACAAGAACCAAGACCAGGCGCAACCCACCTTGAGGTTGGGCCTCGTGAGTTCCGCGCTGGCTCACGAGTGCCCAGACACACCTCAACTAGCCCTGCCGTGCAAGCCACGTGTCAGGGCGGGGCTGTACACGCCCCGGGGGCTCTCCGCAGTAGGGAGTCCCCTCCCACGTACCAGTGGAAGCACCATGCTCCGTGCTGGCAGTCGACACTACCGAGGAGCGGTTATGCCCGTGCAAGTGCGGAAGTGCTATGCTCCGCGCTGGTGATAAACAACTAAGGGCGGCCTCATGGCCGTATCAACCTCAGGGAGCCCTTGAGCTCAGTGTCTGGCCTCATCGCAACACCTCCCCTCAGGAGAGTCGTGTGAGGGGGCCGGGCATGGGGGCTGCGCTCGGGTCACGCCCAAGCGTACGCCACCCTGCTAGGTCCCCCGGACCTGGTCGTCGCGCGCCCCTCCCGAGCAGAGGAAAAGGTACGAAGGTCGTTTGAGCGTCAAGGGGGACTCCTGAGCATCGCGACTCAGGATCCTAACTGGCCACATAGCCCCTCACTCCTTGGTCTCGTCCTGGTGATCTGGACGACCCAACGACGGTTGAGGTATGCGCGGGGTCGGGCCCTACCGACGTAGAACACTAGACCTATTCCTGCATTTCCTTTCCATAAGTTGTTTGCGCGTCAAGGGGGACTCCTGAGCATCGCGACTCAGGAGCCTAACTGGCCACGTAGCCCCTCACCCCTTGGTCTCGTCCTGGTGATCCCGACGAACCCAACGGCGGCTGAGGTATGTGCGGGGTCGGGCTCTACCAACGTAGAACGTAAAGCAAATGGGAAGGAAATCGCAAAATCTCAAGCAAATATTACAAGACATATTGTTCTCCCAATACCAAACGCAAGTTTAAATGCCTCCACGAGGCATGGTGCATTTTGCAGAAACTAAACAGGAAAGGAGTCGCCAGCAAGTCATCTCGTCACCCCCGGACGTTGCCGCCGTTGCCCGCAAGGGATGCTTCTTCTTCAACGGTGTTTCCCTCACCTGCACCACCCGCCGGAGTCACAGGATCAGCAGCACCGCCAGTCGAGGGCGCGGGGTCGAAGGAGCGGAACTTTCTCAGCAAGGCTTCCACCTGACCCTTCACGGCTTCAGCAGTAGCTGCGCAGTGCTCGGTGTCCACGGGCTCCAGCAGCTCGGAAAGGTGGGCGTCGGGATCGCGAAGATGAAGGTGGCTGAAGACGCGCGTCAGCGCAGCCGAGGAAAGAACGCGGGCTTCTGCCTCAGCCAAGGGGCCGATACCGCTCACGACCTCTTCAAGCGCCTCGACCAGATAAGGAAGAAGCCGGACAGGGCCCTCGTTGGCGGTAGCCAGCGGCTCCTCCACGCCCTTCTCATAGAGCGACTGTCGTGCCTTGCGGGACCTCTCCTCGAGGAGCTTGAAGGCCGTGCGGTCCTCGACTAGGATCTTCGCCTTGGCGTCAAGTTCGGCCTTCTCCGCTTCCACCTTCTGCTCCAGCTTCTCCAGCCGGTTGCGCTCCGCGGCCTGCGCCTTCGCCAACTGCTCCAACTCGGCGTCGCGACCCTTGATGGCGTCCTCCCAGGCCTTCATCTTTTCCTCCTCCGCCTTGCGGTCTCGAGCTTCTTCCGCACACTCACTGCGCAGAGTCTTCAGTTCGGCCTCTAGCACCCAGCAGCGATCCTGGGCGGCCTCGACATCTTTCAGCGCCACCCCGCGAGCGGCCGAAGCCAGAGCAGCGGCCTACTTGTCCTTCTTGGAGTTTGCTGCTGCCTGGCTCAACGCCGCCCGAACGGACACGTCTGAGTGGGGGTCCGGCCACCAGGTGGGGGTCGGTGCCCCGGAGATCTTCTCGCGGCAGGGTCATCATGGAAAGAGCGCGCTCCAGGACGTCAGAAGAGGCGGAAGGACCCGGAGATAGCAGTGCGGCAGAAGGGGGAGGAGGCGACGTCGTCACCATGGCCTGGGAGGCTAGAAGCTCATGAGCTCTGTGGACCTCGGCGACCAAGCCGGGCGTCGACACCTCCGGAGCCAGCAGGGCCTCGGGGGCTAACTCCTCCCGAGGATGCTCCCCAAAGCCTCGCGAGGATGATCGGGCTGGAGAAGCACGAGCGCCGTTGCTGCCCTTACCCTTGGAGAGGGGTGCGGCCGCAGGAGGCGACCTGGTCTCGAGCAGCACCACCTCGTCCTCTTTCCTCTTCTTCGCCGCGGGCGTCGGCCTAATTGCGCAACGGAGAAGCGTCAAGGATGAGCAGCGTAAGCAAGAACAAGGCAGGACAAGAACACTTACTGGTCCACTGCGGCGTAGTCCCTCCGCTTCTTAAGCTTGAAGCCTAAGAGCCTCGCAGCCTGAGGCGCAGGTGTGTCGGCTCCAAGAGCAGAAGAAGGGGCAGCAGATGGCCCAGAGGCAGCTCCGGCGGCGTCAGAGCAGAAGCGTCGTCACGGGAGATCAGTGCTGACCTGCCCCTCGTCGGAACCTCAACCGGTGGCTTCCTCTGGGGACTGGCCTCGGACCTCGAAGAGCCCCCAGCCACGGGTGGCTCCCCTTTCTCCGGGGGGACATCGGCCTCGTCATCGTCATCAGGCAAGGTGTGGAGGATGTCGGCCTTGCACAAGGGAGAGGTCTCCCCATCCCTTCGGGGGTCGCCTCCGAGTCGCGCTCCTCGTCCTCCTCCTCTTCCCCCTCCCTGCGGGAATCGCCAGAAGACACGTCCACCGGCGCCGTCGCAGTCGGGACCCCAGGAGGCGCCGGCGGCACTAGCCCGCGCTTGCCGAAGGTGGGCATTGCGGCCACGACCTGTGCCCCGTCCTTGAGAAGGAACAAGGGAACGAAGGCACTCGGCGGATATTCCTGGTCATCCCCGACCAGGAGGCGGAGAGCCACAGCCAGCTCTTCTCCGGACAAGGCCTCCGGACTCAAGCGAAGCTTATCTTCCACACCCCCGAGCGTCCACAAGGGGCGTGAGCGCGCCTGGAGCGGAGCCACACGCAACATCAGGAATTCCCGCAGGAGCATGGCCCCCGTCAACTTCGCCGCCTTCGCGTTGCCCAGCTTCAGGTCGGCGGCCATCTTCTTCAGCACCGGATTTGCCCGGTTGTCAGTAAGCTTCGCACAGATCCACCCCTCGTCGGACTGGGGCATCTCCGTCGGCAGCATCAACCGAGGGAGGACGCACTTGGCATCCATCATGACCCACTTGCTCCTGAAGCCATCGGCCTTCTTTTTGGCCTTCGAGATTGCGTTGGCTTTGCCGGCTGCGACAAAGTTGGCGCACCCTGAGGTGTGGCCATCGTTGATCCGGAGGAAGAAGAAGTGGCACAACAAAGCCACGGACAACATCAACCGACGTACGCCTCGCAGTAGAAGGTGAAGATTGACAGGAGGAGAACAGATTTGGGATGGAGATGAAGGGCCTGTAGCTTGTAATGACTGAGGACGACGTAGAAGAAGTCGGAGAAGGGGGAACCAGCCCCGCAACGACGCTGCCCATGAAGAAGGGGTAGAAGGTGCTCCTCGAAGCCTCCGTCTCGGCGGAGCCGGCCCGGAGCTCGGTCTTCCCCTTCTCGTTGTTCTCCCCCACCGTCAGCAGACGTGTAGCGGCAAGGTTCTTCTCCGAGACATTGGGCGCGTCCAGAGCCGGCTCGTACCAGGTGGGCGATGAAGAAGCCTTGACCTTCCGGGGTGCCATTGGTCGCTGGCTCGGAAGGGAGTTGGAGCAGATCTGGAGATTTCGGAGGCAAGGGGCGAGAAAGGGGATCTGGAGCAAGACGAAAGGAAGCAATGAAGGCAAGCGTTGCCCACGTCAGCCTTTTGTCAGACGGGCAGTTGCCGAGGCAGCGTGCGGAAGCGGAGACATCAACGTCCAATCAATCGCCACGCGTCAAGCGGGGCCGCAGGCTGTTGGGGCCCACGGCGCTCCACACTTGCCCTTTGGCTTCGCCTCGAAGCCAAGTCCGAGCGCGCCTTGGGCCCGGGGGATACTGTCGGCGTCCTGGGAATGGGGGTCCCCAGACTTGCCTGCCTGCGGCCCACGGCGTGGCTCCACCAGCGGCCCTGTATGGCCCATCTTCACCAGCAAACACTCAAGACCCACGTGAGGGGCCAAGCCTCGCGAGGCAGACGACACAAGACCTCCTCGGGGCGGCCTTACCAGGCTGGCTCGCGAGGGGCGGAGAGATCAAGGCGAGGGACACCTCGCGAGGTTTCTGTGACGCAAGCTAGCCATGACGACTGGAGCCAGGCGGGCGCCAGCGTGCAGTGTCCTTGTTTCCCCTTTGGTGCTAAAGAGGCAAGCGCAGGCGAGGAGTCCCGACGCATCAGGCAAAGGTTTCCATATCGATGCAACAAAACCAAGACCAGCTGGACGACAGGACGGAGGTCACCATGGAGCCCAAGACGGCGTCACCACCAGAGGCTTTGGCAGGCGAAGACCACCTTTAGTCAGGATAACTTGTACTAGTTGTCTCCCTTCGAATTTGGCCGTTTTTGGATTCCTTGCCGCTCAATATTTGGGGAGAGGACCAGGGCCTCTATAAATAGGACTAGCCACCACCATACGACCGGGATCTCATCTCATCTTGGATCGGAGCCATTCCATCCATAGCCACACACAAGTTCACCAAGCAGAAGAACACCTCCCCTCAAGAGGCTGTTCTTCTCTTGTAACTGTTCGTCCTCAGCCCAAGAGGCAATCCACCACACCACACTGGAGTAGAGTATTACACCGCATCGGTGGCCAGAACCAGTATAAACTCTTGTGTCTCTCGTTCTTTGGGTTCGTCGAGCTATGCCTTGCGATTGTTGCGAGAGCGATCGAGGGAGAGAGAGATCTTCATGTGCACCCCAGTGTTCAAACCTCAAGGGTTTTGCCGGAACCCGAAATCCGACAGCGTGCACCACAGCCTGGTCTAATTAACATGGATGTTTACTTCCCCCACGTCATCAGACGATCAAAGTCTGATCGATGTTAGTGTCCTTTCAACTTTCTCCATGTTGTCATATTACTATTTAAGCAACCAATTGATCACTATTTAAGCAACCAATTGTGATATCATATTCTGACTCCGTTCCTAGGCAGTAACAAATTCTATTTACCAATTTATGCGCACTAGATATTCTTCTGCCATGTTCTGAATAAATAATACCTTTCCACCTTTCAAGCAGGATATGTTGGATGCATAGTGAACGATCTGTATGTTACTAAGCGTACCAAATTTCACTGGAAGGACTTGAAGCATGTCATAAACTTTGTTGATAATGTTGACAGAGATAGCACAACATATGAACGCTGGATTTTGGATGGGATTAATTAGACCTATGGTGCACACACTGGACAAGACCAATTGTGTGCACAAAATGCTGGTAAAAAGTCTTATTTTAATGTTGATGCTCATAAACTATATATATCTTCAATGATATGTTACAATTGTTTTTTGTTCTACATGTCAACAGAAATTGCCCCTGTAGCATTTCCTGAATCGATTTCCCGGTGTGGTCGAATTACACTTGTGCCTGCTAATAACGCCAAAGTGATTGCAAGGTACTGCATTTCCTCCAGAAATGGAACCATTCAAATTAACAAGTTCTCACTTCTCGTGGAAATGCATCCATATTGGAAAATTGGAGACACTATTCTACTCATGCTCTACCAAGGCACATGAGGGCTCTTCCTTTTCATTGACAAGATGCCAAGTCGCCGTGATCAAGCTGCTTCTAGTGGATAGTTGTGGTTGTTGGCCCTCACCCTCTTAAAATGTGCTAGTTGTTACTATATATGTTAAGTATGTAGATATGGACCATATGGTTGTTGGCCCTTAGCCTCTTAAAATGTGATAGTTGTTACTATGTTAAGTATGTAGATATGGACCATATGGTTGTCAAAACTGTGTTACGAAGATCCTCCTTTTGTCGAACAGTGTAACCACTATATATATGTTACTCAAATGCTATTACCCAAGTTCATAAATTTTCATGGAAAGTATTATTATCGTACATAGTTCATTGACTTTAAGCGTGTGCCCGATGTCCAGAAGACAGTTGCATATTAACTGTCCATATTGCAAATTCACACACATGTTAACATAAGGAAACATATGTGTAACATACTAATCATCGCACACGAGTACTCGCAGACGCATCGTGTGCGATACTCCGGCATCGCAAGCAACTAGTTTGCAGTTTTCAAAGTTTTTTGTACACACAGAATCGCACACAAAGTAACTGCATTAACCGTCTGTGTTGTAATTTCTTATCGCAAACAGTTCATCCGAGTCGGCTGTTTGCCACGTATCACACACATCTTGTTTACATGACTCGTTTGTGTTCTTTTGGCTTATCGCAAGCAGTTCAGCTATGTGAACTATATGCCGCATATCACACACATCTTGTTAAGTTGAACCGTTTCTGTTGTGTTCCCTAATCAAAAACAGTTCGTCCGAGTTAACTGTATGCTGTATATCGCACACACATTGATATGGCTGCCCATTTCTATTGTTCTACCTCATCGCAAACAGTTCGAATTGATTAAGCGTGTGTCCTGCATCGCACACACATTGTTATGGCTGCCCGTTTGTGTTGTTCTGCCTCATCGTAGACAGTTTGAATGGATTAACCGTGTATCCTGCACCGCACACGCAACTAAAATCTGAACCGTGTTTGATGGCTCCGCCATTGCAAACGTTTGCACCTTTTTGACAGGTTTTTTACACCACCGTTTGCGATTATTGCATCGCACACAGTTTCGGCAAAAGGGTCTCTGATTGTAGTGTCGTGTTAGCAGTATCCTCCAGTAGTGCATCACCGACGGGTTCCATTGTTTAGTCCGTGTGCGATGTGATTTGCTCTGTCTACAGAGCATCAACATATAAAATTAAAAAGACAACATTGCAAAACCAAATTAAGCATACAATTACACAAGTGACTATACACATAACATTTCCACACACCAAAGTAAGCAATTACATGCATACTAAACTAGGAGAAACGAGGATCTAATCATCTACTTATTGTTGCGACAACGCTTGCCATTGCTTTGCTTCTGGCTGGATCCCTGGCCGTTTTGGGGAAGGAGGCACTTCCTCATCTCAACGATCCGCCTGTACAAGTCGTAGCTCGTGTACGCCTCCTTGGCCGCGTACACGACGTGTGCTTTGTCGAGTTTCCCCATCCAGGCCGAGTGCCAGGCACGCTTGTCCTTGTTGCAGGAATCCTTCATGTCTCTGTAGTAGGGGTCGATGATGGCCTCGGCGAAGTGAACCAGTAAGTCCTTCTCATGCTCCTTGCTGCCCTTGATCTTGTATTGGCCCTGGATGTCGACCATATTCTGGAAGGCGATGCCCAAATTCTTGAGCATCTTTACATTGTTGGTGATGTCCACCATAGCGAACATGTAGTGGGGGTTGTTGACAAACCCGACAAAATGCTCGCAAGGCCTTGTGGCTAGGCAGTAGTGGTAGACGAGGACGTGATTGGGCACACACATCTGGGCGACGGCGACCTTGGAACGAGACCCGGCACGAGCGCGGGTGTACTCAAGGTCGAACTCGACCACCTTGTACTTCTCCTCGGCAAGCAACAACTCCATGATGTGGATGGAGTGCTCCACCCAGACCGGGTTGTTGGTGTACACCACCGAGAGCTTCGTGAACCTTCTATGGGTGTCCACCACGGCATGCATGGTGAACTGCTGCTCGTCGTCAGCAGCCGCTCGGAGCGCCATTGGAGCCGCGCATGATACCCTCTAAGAATTTGTCATGGTGGGTGTGCTTCTTGCAATGGTGGGGGCGATCGAAAGGTTGAAGAGACATAAGGGTTAAATGGTCGCTGTAATATATGGGGGCCGGCCGGCCTGTAATCGTCACGTCTTGTCACGGTGTTCATAGTGGAGGATTCCAGTGCATGCTTGACAACACCGCACCGCACGCGTTTCTTTTGACCATGCGTGAGCTCGAAGAGGCGCCAAATGTATCATCGGTGAGCCTGTTCCCGCGCTACCACGCAGTTTACCATGCAAGCTTCCCGCCCGGCTAGTTTGTCCACGCGTCGGCTAGAAGAGGGACATATCATGGGCGTTTATTGGCAGAAAGCTTTGTAAACACGAAGTGTGTGGAATGACTTCGGTCATAAGTTTACCCCGGGGTGATGAGGTCAAAGTTACACAGAAGGGTGATGATGGACACTCGAGTGCGATAATTAATTCTGCGCTCTACAGGGCACATGGTTGAAGAAACCAACTGTGTGCAATAATGTCGAAGATGGCAGTCGAGTGAGCTATACAGATCGTGTGCTATGAGATCGACAAGGTAAACAGATTCGAGAATGGTTAATAAAATCTAAGACCATTGCATATTAAGGTCAAAATAGTGCTACCAATATACGAGTCTCATATGATGCCATTTCAACGATTGTACCACAAAAGCTCGAAATATTACAAGGTTCAAATTCCAGAGTTATATGGCTCAAATTTGAAGCTTACAAGGTTCAAACTAATATTAGAAATGAAATTCAGCTCATCAGCTGCAAACGCTCATGCTGATCCGCTGAACATGGATATCAGAGAGGTTCAAACTAATATTGCCACTTCTAAGCCTGGTTTCAAAACCTCATAATTTTTGCAAAGGGGTCAGCCACTGAGAAGTCATGTATGGGGTTGACACGATGACTTCCGATTACTCTGTCATCTGAAGTTCTAAAATGAAATTCAGCATTTTTGGAGCCTATTCCATTCCGCCGCAGCCGCCGGCGCTGATCAACAAACCATTCATTGAAATAAATATAGGGCAAACCTCATTACCTTCAGCACCCTTGCTCTGACAATAAAGAACCTGGTGAATATAATCTCCGGTAAGGTCCCTCAGTAGGAGTTCAAAGTAATTTCTGAGAGATGCAGATCTAGGCATTCGCCGTGATTGTTATATTGTATCACATTGTCCACCACTGGGCCTAATCTTATCTACAAAAGAAGAAAACGTGTTAGTGCCTACATGCAGTTTTGAACACTACTACAGGCCTATTTGGTTTGCAGGATTTGTAAAATGCACTAACATGGCATCTTCGAGCTGACATGATTAACATGGGCATTTGATTACAATCTAGAAATATGTAGCCTTCTTCACAAGAGGTTGGAGTGGATGAAAAGTTCCCTAAGAAAACTAGTACAGATGAATCCAAAGGAGAAATGCTTATGGATTGTAACCATATGGATCAAGCAACCAATATGGGGGGGGGGACATGTATGTACTGAAATCATCCAAAAGAATCATTCAGAAATCATGGTACATTGTCATTGTATACCTGGAAAAAGTTGTCACAAATTCAACTCCCTTATGGTTAACATTTAACAGGAAAGGAACATCACCTTGATATTTAACTTCTCTAGGCACGGAAAGCATCTCAGGAAACTGACAACTTGCTTCAGGTTGGGGTCAATAGATTCTAGTGCCAAGACCTTCACTGTGCACAGTTTCGGGGTCAAGCTTGTCAGAATGATTTTCTGGATGACACACGAACATACATCTTCAAAATTAGAAATAATGTTAATTTGTAGAAGGAGAGGTAGAAGGCGGCTGTTGTACCTGAACGGGTGTGGATTCAATAACAAATTCAGAGTGTTTGTCAGATGAGTAGCCCACCACTGTCAATTTTGGCGCAGAAATGACATTGATTCTTGTTGGACCTTCTCGATCAAGTACAAGTAATCTCTCAAGTGCAGGTGTGTCCTAAATGACCATACCGTGGTACACATCTTGTGATGTCTTCTTGCCGCACCAACAACACACATAAATAGTCCAGAGAGTCATGGAGGTGATGTGGAAGCTACTCAACCCATTGATCGCCTGAAGACGAAGGTACTCGAGTGCAGCAACGCCACGGAGCAGGCGCTCCATGTCACCGATTGGGAGGCAGACGACGACGAGCTCGAGGTGCTTCAGTCATGGTAGAATAAGAGTGGGCACGTCATTAAGGGGGGATAGCAGTTCCTGAACTTGGCGACGCGCAGCGTGGGCGCGAGGCGGAGCGCGGACGTTGCCAGCGAGCGCATATGCCCATCATCAAAAGTGAGCTCCTCGAGCTGATCTAGGGTGGGGGATCAGAACCAGTCGTCAAGCTTGGCTCGGTCCTTGCCGTTGGAATGGAACTTTCCCATTCTAAGGCCTCTGGTGGGCCAAGGTGACTGCCGAGGATCTTGGAGAACGCATCCAAGCTTTTGCGATAGCCATGGCAGAGCTCGTGGGTGTCGATGAGGTCATGAGGGGTGGAGTTCCATAGGGGGCACCACCGTCGGGAAACGGCGGTTGTCCGCGCCCCATATTTGATTGGGAGGAGGGAGATGATGACTGTCAACATATCATCGGGGGAGGCTACTGATGAAGCCTAGGCCTACTGGAGTCGCTTGCGGTTCTTGCTCACCCCGCCTCTGCTTGTTGGCAGCCCCGTTCTCCACCTCTGGAGTCTCCTTGTCAGCGGCGCTTTCTAATAGAAGTGGGTGTACAGGGAATACTTAGTTAAAACAGGGCAATGGAAAAGTGTATTGGTAACTAGAAGTTATTAGGTAGGAATATAGTAAGAAAATGGAATAATAATTGGTTGCTTAAATACTACACATTTCATTTGATATTGCTGCGTAAGTCAACATGCAGGTACTTGAAAAGAAAACTTACTTCGAGCAAAGTCTGGACGGATGATATCGTCGGGGAAGTTAGCATATATCTCATAACCAGGCTCTTTTATGTGCAGTGCAATTATAGTGGCAACTTTCAGTACATAAAATTTAGAAATTTCTTTCCAAAGGCCAGTGCCAAAATAGGAGTCACCATGTTCATCAAGTCTTACAGTAACAACGATTGTAAATCCATGGTTTGTGTTTAGTATGACATCCCTGTAGTCTTGATTTATGTAAAGGGAAAGATTGTGCACTACAGATTATGTTGCATAACAAGGGACGTGCTGCAGAAAATGGTAGGATTGTTAAATAAAATATGGTACCATGCAAATATGGGCCCAAATTGAAATAACTGTACAACAATTGAAATCGAAGGACAAAATCTACAATTAAACAGATAGGGTAAACATGATGTCATGGAAATATGAGAGTAATCGAAAGAACAATACATCATTAATTTGCCTAATATAGAAAGAAGAGGGGAAAATTCCCTTTGACGTATATGGTGCATGTGGCGCCTTTTATCCAAATGTAGTAATATTTAGTATATGTTCAGGAAAGTAGGTCATTCCAACCGATTTAGGGTGAGATTGAACATACCACGTGCATCCTCAAGTCATCTGGTACGGTGAGATGGAATGTCTGGCGGAGGCTGCAAAGTCGTGATGTGTCTGCGCACTGTACAATATGAATGAAAGAAAACCCTCAAATCAGCTCGAACAAAAATTAATTCACGGCGATTTCGGCTGGGTGATTAAAGGAGGCAGATGAACTGGGATAACAGATGAGATAATATCTCATTAAATTAGTTCCCTTGTTGTACATGAGAAAGAACCCTCAGTACGGTGGATTCCCCAACCGAGCGGAGCTGGGTCGACCGCGAGCAGCGTCGAGAAAGTCGATGGCGAATGGTAGCGGCAAGCGGAAGTGGCGAAATGCGGCGGGGTTTGCCGGTAGACTGGCAGCAGGCGTCAAGCTAAGTGGTTGCCGCCGCGAGGCGGTGCCATACATAGACGCGGAGGAGCTTGTGCAGGTGTGAATGGGGACCGGAGGGGGTGGCGGGCGGGGTGAGGGTTTTTGTGACGTGGGGATGGTGAGGGTTTTCTTTTTTCTTTTTTGAATTGGGTGGTGAGGGTTTTCTGTCCCACAAAGAATTTTGGAGGCAATGGTTTGCTAGGGTCAACCGTGTGTGATTGATGCAACAGGCAAAATGAAAGTAATTGCACACGGTTCTAATTTTGGGAACCGTGTGTGATTGACGTACTATGTCCGTCCTGGTTTATTGGTCCCCTCTGTAATTGGTACCAAATTTTGACCAAATATTTAACTAAGAAATGCTTATGCATGTCACCAAAAATTATGTCATTGAACACTATGCTCAAATTCGCATCCAACAATATAATTTTTGCTGGCCTGTACTAAGATTTGTCAGTTAAATCTTTGGTCAAAATTTAACACAAATTACAAAGGGGACAAATAAACCAGGACGGAGGTAGATTCCATCAACCGAACCGATTGCATCCATATCCCACAGTTAGACATAAGTAAACATAGATTAAACATACTCAGGCATAGATAGTAAGCGTACACATACACAAGCATAGTTCAACCATAAGTACATAGTTAAACCGTCATTAAGCATACTCAAGCATACATAGTTCGATCCCACATCTCATCTCACATGCTGGCACGATCCTGAAGCTTCTCCAGGTACTAGGCGTACGCGTCGTGCGCCACCCTGCGACAATACTTTTACTTGAAGGAGCCAATGACCCGTCCTCTTGCATGCACCAGAACACTTTGATACGCGTCATGAAGCTTGTGGTTGCAAAATGGGCGTCGATAGCCGCCGTTCCAGATCCTAAAACGCTTATTATGCATTCCCGCATAAAGCTCCCTCAGGATTTTCCTCTTATACCTACTTTGGCCATCTTCATCCTAGCTGTCCACATCGTCAGACAGCACCTATACAAATAGTAAAACAAATTTGGCATCGAATCAATGTTTACATGCCGTGAAGTAGGATTAGGAATTTATGGCTATTTTTTATACATATCCAGAGATTATGGTCCATTTTTTAAGCACAGTCGTCTATGTACAGACCAATCTTGAAGAAAATAATGGCACAAACATATATGTAGGTCATTCAAAATCAATTTTCAAGTCCTGGCTAGGAATTATTAGCATGAACACTAACCCTAGTTGGATTACTAGTAGAAATCATTTGCATAGATGAAACAACTAATCACTTATCACTTGTACCATTCAAACAATCAATACACTACACGAATCTAACGAAACTTACTCAGATTTCATGGATTGGGAGAACATAACCATAGGATTTCTATTCCAAAAAGAGGGAGGCAGGAGTAACAGAGAAACCCTAGGATCTATTTGACACATAAATGGGTATAGATGACTAACCAATTGTCCGTCTTCGTCGGAGTCGTCGCCGGGGTCATCGCCCGAGTTGTCACCAGAGTCGGTGTGGAACTCCGCCACCGGCTGTGGAAGCTCGACGCCGTCGACGATGTCTGGGTGTAGTGAATACCTCGCCGGCGGTGACGGCAACCTCTTTCTCATCTCAACACCGTGCTCCGATGCTTCAGCAGCCCCGGCATCGCCACTCCCTCGGATGGGGCGCTTCGACGGCATCCTCATACACTAACGGCTTTGGGGACTGAGAGCGGCGTCGAGGATGCAAGCGGAGAGAGAGGATTGTGTGTGTGGCGAGGATGGGGGTGGGGCCACTCGGGCGCACCATTAATATGGAGTAGTCGGAGAGAGGCGGGTAGCGGTCAAACCGCTGGCTCGCCTCCAGGTGAGCCTGCGCACTGGACTGCTAGCATGCCTACCGTCGTTTCACACAGCTACTCGCACGCCTCCCAATGACACTACGCAGCAAGCACGCCTCCATCAATTCACACACCTACACGCACGCCTCCCGGTCTTCCCGCGCAGCGGACTACTCGCATGTGTCCCGTCAACTCACGCCTGCTCGCAGGGAACACGAGTCGCGTGGCGGTACGTATATTGTTTTTCTATTTGGATGATTAATGCTACCGCTTTATTTCTTAACCGAAGCATGGCACGTATCCATTGTTGGTCTAACGCTCACAGTTCGAATAAATAATCTGTTTGGGATATTGGTTCCCAATTATTAATTATCTCCCGTTTGTAATAAGATAAAGATTACATCAAAACTAGTCTCAAATTTGACCCAAAAAAGTACAATGCCACTTTGTATTGGTGTCCATATGACAACAGGATAAGTTTCATGAACTTCAAATAAGTTTTGGATGTACTAGAATTTAAAATTCAAGATTCTCAATGTTTGAAATTTCTTGCACGGGGAGTAAACATGCACCCAGTGAGACACATGTGTTTTTGCAATCCATTTAGGTGCACTGGCACATGTGCATGTAGCTCAAATTTGATATTTGCACATTATACCCATAGAAAATCAATAAATGTACTAAAACGTCTTAATGATCTCCGTTTTTTTACATAAAAACGTCCCTCCTTTGGTAACATTTGTTCACCGTGGGATAATTTAACATGCATCGTAGTTGTGGTGGATTGGTGGTTTGTGTGTGGGTGTGTGCGTATGGGGGGTGGTGGGTGGCTCCCAGTACACTACGAGTTGTGAGCCACCGTGTGGGTTGGTCGTTTTGTTAGGCAGGTGCCACATCAGAGTCATGAATTCATTATTTAAAACATTACACAACTCTTTCATGCATACATGTTTTGGCCACATGTAGTCGATGGTTGTCCTACACGGCACTCGATACTCGCGTGTGACTCTTTCTATGGGCCTGCGAGGTCGTCGTCCATCACTTTGATGAGCAGCCGGCAGTGAGGTTAGTTTGACCAGCAAGGTAGAATCTTTTTTATTTGTGTTATGGTGCGAGTATATATATAATATCCACCGAAGATGTGCGAGGGGACTAGCATATATACTATACGTACGCGTCCGTGAACAAGTACACCTCAGTCAGTGTCGGAACTTTTCGGTTTCCGAGGCACGTGCCACATCAAAGTTGTCAAATTGGCTATTCAAACATCACACAACACCTCTTTGGGACACATGCATGCAGGCGGTGGTTATCCTAGCTAGGACACACACGTGTGACGCTTCCATCTGTGGACCCACGAGGCCATCGTCAATGCATGCATCACTTTGACCTACATCGGGAGAGGTTAATTAATTTCACCATCGAGGAGGATTCTTTTTGGGTTGTATTACGGTAGGAGCATATAGTATGCGTCGAAGAGGGGGAAGGGGACCAGCATATGTAGTACGCTTCATGAACCTCGCTCTGTGTGGGGACTTTATGGTTTTTGAGGCATGTGGCACATCAAATTTGAGCATTTTTGGTATTCAACATATGTTTGGCCCCCATGCAAAGTGATGGTGGTTGTCCTCTCGCACCCACTTAAGCGGTTATCAGCGATATCGATGCTTTCCATCTGTGGGCCCGGTTAGTCCATCACTACTTTTTGCCTGACAACAAGAGAGGTTAATTTGACTTAGGAGGGGATTATTTTTTGTTTTAATACGGTATATATATAGGTCATGTCTGGGATGACATGATACCGTTTGAGCACACACACATGCATGTGTATGCATGAATCCCTCCCATCGAGTCGAAGTGCCTATTACAATGACACGTCATGAACCGATCTCGATTTGTGTGGGGACTGTATGATTTTCGACGCACGCGCCACATCAATGTTGTGAAATGGTATTCAAACATGCATGCACGGATCACCTCCATACATATGCCCGTAGTGGTTGTCTTTGAACGATACACTCCCTCGCGTGGCTATCGGCGACAAGCCTATATATTCATGGGCCCGCGTGGACATCCATGATCACCTTGACCGACAACAAGATAGGTTACCATGGCGGATTCTTCCTTTGGGTCGTGTTATTGTAGTATAGGTCATGGTGAGATTCACACCTAATTAAGTTTGAGCGCATATACTATGCACACATGCATGCATGAATCCCCGTCATTGGCTTGAAGTGTGGTGTGACATACATATGCATTGTCAACCTAACCCTCACTCAGTGTGGCGATTTGTGGTTCGAAAGCACGGTGCCACATCAAAGTTGTTCCATTGTGTATTCAAAACAGACCACTCCATACATATGTTTGGGCCACACGCATGCAGTGGTTGTCTTCGGGGACTAGCTACTTGCGTGATTATTGGCGAGCTAGCCCATCTCCGGGGTCACATGAATGGCCATCACTTTGACCAACAACAAGATAGAGGTTGTACGAACAAGGTGGATTATTCTTGGTCCGTTTTACGATCCATCTTGGTGACATGCCTCTCTAGACCGCCGACTGAAGTGGGTGTGTGTGGGGGGGGGGGCTGCTACTTTGCACTTTGCTAGGTGAACCCCGTTGGGGGGTGGGGCATGCATTCATAGCTTAGGATTCCCTTCGTGCCGACACGAGGGGGGGCAAGCAATACCTTGCGCTTTGCGAGATAGGTGCCACATCGAAGTTGCATTTGGTATTTGAACATCAAACCATGCATTTTATACATAAATTTGGTCCACATAGAAGTGTGTTCGTGTTCTGACCCTCTCCCGCGTCATTTTTCGCCAAATTTATGAACATTAGACCAGTCGGATGATGCAACAGACATAGTTCACTCACACTAACCGTGTGCCACGCCGGTGCCCCTATGACGCACATATGCACCATACATTGGGCTCCACGAGGCTTCCCCTCTCAATAATATCTACCCGCCTGCAGGTTTTTTTTCTGTTTGATAACACACGGTCATTATGTTTCGACCGTGTGTGATGTTTCTTGTTCCCAGTCCCGCCTACATCCCTCGAAAATATCTACCCGCCTTGAGGGTTTTTCTGTTTCATAACACACGGTTGTTATCTCCGGACCGTGTGTGATGCACCATCATCCAAATTTTCAATAGCCCCGGCACTTCACTCCCGCGTAGTAAAATTTTCAGTAGTCGTGTCATTTCCTCAAGCACCCCCCTCCACACACACACACCAAAACCTCCTTGGGCGCGCGCGCGTGCACACACACACACACACCCTCTCTCGCTCGAAACCCTTGCAAGGTCCCCGCCGCAAGGCCTCCATTGTCAACATCTACCGGTTTGCCTGTGCAGCTTACCCACCGATCTCCATACCCAGGCCGCCCTGAGTTTCCTACACGACGCCTGCCAAACGCCCCCTTTCCCACATATCCCCATACCCATCCCCATCCCCCACTCCAGAGCATCGCAGCCAAAGCCCGGCTACGCTTCCCGTGGAGCTCGAGGAGCAACTGGCCTAAAAGAGGTGTATCGTGGTCTCTTCGCCTGACGTCGCCGAGGAAGCTAACGACCATTACTGGCCGCAGGCACTCAATCAGCGGGCTAGAGTATGCGGGTATGTGGCGGACGTCGGCTACGACATCGAGGTAGTCGACAGCGACGGCCTGAGGCGGGCTATGTCACAGGTTAGGTGGCCCACCTCCAACCCCTCGGGTTCAATCGCCGTCGATCTCATCCATGGCCCCACCGCTGATCTCCTCTGGCTCGCTGTCAAGAATTTGCCATCCTACATCGCCATCAAGCCCCTTTTGTCTTTTCTGAAGGACATATTCTGCGATGCTGGCCTGGGATCCACAACTTCGAAGTCAGACCTCATCGACGGCGACCACGAGGAGGGCACCCTCTCCTGCTCTTCCAAGGGGAAAGAGCCCATCTGCTCTTCCAAGGGGAAAGAGCCCGTTTGCGACATCAGGGAGGGCACCCTACAGTCGTGCTCTTCCAAGGGGAAGGAGCCCATCTGCGACAACATGGAGCGCATCCAGGTTTCGTGTTCTTCCCACGGGAATGAGCCCATCTATGACAAGTGAAGAAACCCATGAGTTTTTTTTGCCGTGCCTCTTCACAGGGGGGAACCCATGATTTGTTTTTTCGAGTCCCTTTTGTAGTGTAGTGAGAATATGTCCAATTTTAATTGCTATATTTGGTTGTTTGCAGTATGCCTTGTTTATTTCAGTTGTTCACAATGTGATGCTCTATATGTGCTATTATTTACTGTGCAGTACATTTCATCAATCCAGTTTTAAACATACCGATAGGAATGCATATATTTGCTTGGTATTAAGCCTGTTATTGCTAGCATATGCCTCTTTTAAAGTTTTTTGATTGTTTGGTTGTTTGTAATTAGCATATGTACAGTTTCAAATGCTATCTTTGATTGTTCGTAGTATGCCTTGTTTATTCCAGTTATTCACAACGTGATGTTCTATATGTGCAAGTATGAACTTTGCAGTTCAATTTCATCAATACCAGTTTCAACAATACCACTATGAATGACTACATTTGGTTGCTGCATCTTGTAGTTAACACGCCTTTCCATTTTTATTTAACAATAACCAGTGTACTTAGACCGGCACAATACCAGTTTGAATTACTATGTTTGCGTGTTGTTAAATGTTAGGCCTGTTGCAGTTAACACACCTTTCCCCATTGTTGTGCTTTACTAGCGTGCTTAAACCTGCACACTGAAGCTATCTTTTGGAGATTATTTTGTCTGCCATGGATAATTTTGGTTGATGTTTAGTCTGTTGTTCTTAACATGCCTCTCGATGTACCTACACAGGACAATTTTGGGAACGCCTACTGTTTTCCATCGAGGTTAGTTTCATCCCATGGCTTATATATACTGACTGTTCACGATATCGGTAGCTGGTACCATATAGGCCAGGGGCTGATAAGGGACTAATCGGTGAATCAGACTTTAAACTGAATATATTTGTAACCCATTTACCGTTAGGTTAACTAGGGCCATATGTAACATATCTGAGGCTACATAGCAACATGAACTGGACTTAATGTCTAAATATGCAATCCTAGGCTACATAGCAACAAGGAAGAGTGTTACCTTAATGTTCTGATGATGTCTAGATATACGTAGAAGAGCAGTAACAGCAGCAGCAACAACAACAAAAACAACACAACCATGTTTGGATACTCAACTTAGCTAGAGTTAGAGTTAGTTTCTAGCTCATGATTAACCCTGAACTAACTCCATCCAAAGACGTGTTTGGATGACAGGGTTAGATTGACAATAAATGCACTAGGAGAACTAGCTCCAATTAGCACATCTTGGGTTGGATAGTTTTATTGGGTGGGTTAGATGCAACTAGCTCAAACTCGCCCTCATGTTTGGATATCCTTTAGGGCTATTTGAGCATGAACTAGCTCAAACTAACTCTAACCCATGGATACAGCAGCAGTTAATCAGCCGATAATTTGCAAGAATGCAATAAACTCCTTCCGGCCCATAATATAAGATGTTAATTCATCTAATATGTGAGTATATTGGATGTTATAAGATATTATGAAAGAGTGTTGTACTACATCATTGTGCAATTGTTGTTTAGCTTCTAATATTAACTTGGTGCTTTCAGGTACATATGTCATTGGTAAAGATCCGCGCTTTGACCCTTTATGCGTATGGGGCAATGAGATATCGATGAACCAGCATCAAGTGAGGAAGCTAATAAAGATTGTTAGTAAATGGGTCAAAAGGTGGAAATTAAACTATTTGTTTACACTTTATCCAAGACAACAGCGAACTGCAAGATGGTAAGTAAGAACTCTGCAGCCTTCTTTTTACTGCCCATAATGAGTTGTGTTAGATGACAATGTCTGAATCCTTTTCCTTTGCAATGGTTTCCAAAAGAGTTTACTCAAGATTACCTCTCAAACTACATGATTGGTGGGCATGCAAAGGTTAAAGTATTTCTACCAGAACACGATGATTATCTAGATGTTTTCATGAAGACCGTGAAGGATGGGCGGTCGGCCATCACAAGGGGTTGGACTAGAGTCGTGTGTGCCTTCTGCATGGAGGAGGGCACAATATGGGCATTCCGCTTCACCTTGTTCAGCAACCAGAATGTATTTCGCCTCTTTCTTTACTGTCTTTAATAGTACAAGTATACAACTATGGTTCATCATTCTTTATTTGATTCTTATGTAATTCTTGGACATATGTACCTATGAATCGAATAATGCATTGGTTGTTTGAACCTGATGGATATGAATAAAGCTATAACATACATTCAAATTCAAATTAAAATCCGGCACAATTTGAAATAGCAGCAATTAAATTACAGTGAAATTACACTCTCCAGGTCATTACAGCACACACGGTTGATAAAACACAAACGTTTGTGATATACACCATAATCCGCCATGGTTCACTGAGAGGAAACGTGTGCAAGCATGCACACAGTTGCCGTTTGCAAAGCGTGTGCGATTTCAGACAATATCACAAACGGTGTGGGCAAACTAAAGGTTTGTGATTGTTGCCTTATCATACACGATTCAAAACCATGAACTGTTTCTGATGAAGTATGCATCATAAACGTTGCACCATAGAATAACGTGTGCGATAGTTGTCATGTACGACGATGTTACGACGGTCCGACATTTCATAATCCTATCCGACACTCATACGACGATTAGCTAATCTTCTTAATTACTTATCGCATACGGTTTGAAAAAAGCGAATGTGTGTGATTGTCTTCTTATCACCACAGAATACCGACTACGATGGCGATGCGAGCACAAACGAGTAGGAGTACTGTATATGCATCTTGGCTCCCTATCCCCGACGGTTTCTGGGTCGTGTGGGAAGGACCCCCTATCTCCCACACTCACTTGGCGACGGTTCCAAATGCTGTTGAGGAAAAGGGTTAAAAACCGTTTGTATAGCACCTCGATGTAGGAGTGGGTACAATACCGAAAAAACTACACCTTTTTCCGGAACCCAAAATATGACTTCCCATATATAAATATTTACCTCTCGACCATTCCGAAACTCCTCGTGGCATCCGGAATCTCATCCGAGACTCCGAACAACATTTTGTTACCACTCATCAAATATCCCAACACTACTCTAGCGTCAAAGAACGTTAAGCATGCGACCCTGCGGGTTCGGGAATTATGTAGTCATGACCGAGACACCTCTCCGGTCAATAACCAATAGCGGGACCTGGATGCCCATATTGATTCCGACATATTTGTAAGTGCATCTAGTGCCCCTTAGTGATTTTGGTGTATTGAAGACTTATAGGTTAAGGGACTAATGCGTTTGTGAGTGTACACATGTCTATAAGTCTATGAGGAGTTTGATATTTACAGAGAAAGTCGACCCCTAAAAATGGATGTCTTCAACTGAAGACTTTGGATTTCTGAAGACTTTCTAAAGACTTTGAAGATGAAGAAATTGGTGTGACCATGATGACTTGATAGTCATGCGAGGAACATGAAGCGTGAAGACTCTTGTTTTCGTAGTTTCATTTTCTCTTTCTTGAGTCATAGGAAACACCGTACTGTTAAAGGGGGTCGAGGAAAAACTAAGGAAAAATTTCCATGTGATGCTGAACTCAAAATCCTACACCTACCAATCCCTTCGAGTGAAGCCATTGGAAATCTCATACAATTCACTCAATTTCTTCAGTGACAGAGATGAAGTTCTTGTGGTCTCTAAGGAACTTGTTCTAACTGAGGAGTTAGGAATTTGCCAGTGCGGATCACCTACAAGTGAGGAACATGATAGCCCTCAGGAATTTCAACCTCGCATTTCCGACCGTTACTGTGCTATGCGCCAGCTGTCCCAAAATATCTACCCACCTAACGGTCATATAATTGAAGGGCATTTATGTCTTATCATGTCGGGCTGCTCCCTAGGCTATAAATAGCCGCCCCTACAACCACTAGCTGGTTGGCTGCTCCGAGAGAAACTGACACTTGTCATTGAGAGCATCCCATCCTCTGAGGACTTTGAGCGAAAATCATCAAGTGAGGAAAACCCAAATCCAAACACCTACAAACCCAAAGTGATTGAGCATCACTGAAGAGATTGATCTTGCATGGATCCGACGCTTGTTACCTTTGAAGACTGTGCATCTTCCAGACGGTTAGGCGTCATGGTCTAGAGCATCCAAGAGGAAATTGTGGATCGATGAGTGACCGAGTTTGTGAAGGTTTGGAAGTCACCTGAAGACTTACCACGAGTGATTGGGGAGGTCTATGTGACCTTAGCTCAAGGAGAATACGGTGAGGACTGTGTGTCCTCAGGTTTAAATACCTAGCCGCTCCAACCAGACGTACAACTGTCACAGCAGTTGGAACTGGTCTACCAAATCATTATCTTCACCAAGCTAACTGGTTCTATTTCCTCAACCCTTCCATTTCCTCATTACTGTGTTGTGTTGTTGTTCCTATCTGTTCGAAGACTTTGACTGAAGACTTTCTCAATTTCCTCAGTTCAATTTCTTCAGTCTGTTTGTCTTTTTCATCCTGTTTTTTTCCTGTGCTTATGCTTTCTGTACTCTGTGTTTGTTTTCTTTTCATCATGATGTCCATGCTTATGTTATGTCATGTATGCATCTGAGTACATATTCCGCTGCAAGTAGTTCTTCGCTTAGGAATTTCCTCACCCTGAAATTCCTCAGTGAAGAATTCATAAAAAAATCGCCTATTCACCCCCCTCTAGTCGACTTAACGTACTTTCAATATTCCACGAAGATCTTTTATCGGCTGAACCTTTATGACAAAATACGTAATTCCCTTTGTCTGTCGCTGTGTTACTTGCCCGGGATTTAATCATTTGTATCTCTATACCTAGTTCAATCTCGTTACCGGCAAGTCGCTTTACTTGTTCCATAATACATCATCCTGCAACTAACTCCTTAGTCACTTTGCTTGCAAGCTTATTGTGATGTGTATTACCTAGAGGGCCCAGAGATACCCCTCAGATACACGGAGTGACAAATCCCAATCTTGATTCACGCCAACTCAACAGACACCTTCGGAGACACCTATAGAGCATCTTTATGATCAGCCAGTTATGTTGTGACGTTTGATAGCACACAAGGTATTCCTCTAGTATCCGGGAGTTGCATGATCTCATGGTCGAAGGAACATGTATTTGACATCCAAGAAAGCAGTAGCAATAAACTGAACGATCATATGCTAAGCTAACGGATGGGTCTTGTCCATCACATCATTCTCCTACTGATGTGATCCCGTTATCAAATGACAACACATGTCTATGGTTAGGAAACCTTAACCATCTTTGATCTACGAGCTAGTCTAGTAGAGGCTTACTAGGGACACGGTATTTGTTTATGTATTCACACATGTATTTAAGTTTCCGATCAATACAATTCTAGCATGAATAATAAACCTTTATCATGAATAAGGAAATATAATAATAACCATTTTATTATTGCCTCTAGGGCATATTTCCATCAGAAAAATGCGTTGAAAAATCAAATGTGTGTCCTTCGGTGCATGCTTAGGTCCCACGCAAGAAATGGGAATAAATTTGAAACACCTCAGCACCGTGGGTTGCCAGCAAACATTGAGATACTTGGTTTTGAAATTCCATTAAATTAAAAACTCGTCTGAAATTCATGTAACTTGGCATGCTATCATGGAATGGCACGAAAATGTTGTGGTAAAAAAATTGTCTGATTTGGGGCAGATTTGGGTAAGCTTCTCACAAACCAGAGTTTCTCACAAGAAGCCCCATGGTTCCTGTAGGGGAACGTGTAACCTTTATAGACGAAACGATATTCGTTGCCTCTTTTTGCTTTCAAACTTTTTCAAATGTCAACATAGAACAACAGGAGCATCGTCTTAAATTCTGTAATTTTTGGGGGTTCATTTGGACATTTTTTATAAATTAACTGAGTTTTCTAGGCATTTTATGTGCATAATTCAATTTTGAACTACAGGCACATGCTCTAGTGCGAAAAATGTGTTGAAAAAGCAAATGTGTGTCCTTTGGTGCATGCTTAGGTCCCATGCAAGAAATGGGAATGAATTTGGAATACCTTGGCACCGTGGTTCGCCAGCAAACATTGAGATACTTGGTTTTGAGATTCCAATAAATCGAAAACTCGTCTGAAATTTGTGAAACTTGGCATGCTATCATGGAATGGCACGCAAATGTTGTGGTAAAAAAATTGTCCCATTTGGGGCAGATTTGGGTATAAGATTCTCACAAACCAGAGTTTCTCACAAGAAGCCTCATGGTTCCAGTAGGGGAACGTGTCACCTTTGTAGACGAAACGATATTCGCTGCCTCTTTTTTCTTTGAATTTTTTTCTAGTGTCAACATAGAACAACAGGAATATCATCTTAAATTCTCTAATTTTGGGGGTTTGTTCTGACATTTTTATAAATTAACTAAGTTTTCTATGCATTTTATGTGCATAATTCGAATTTGAACTACACGCACATGCTCGAGTGCAAAAAAATGTGTTGAAAAAAAATCAAATGTGTGTCCTTTGGTGCATGCTTAGGTCCAACGCAAGAAATGGGAATGAATTTGCAACACCTCGAAACCGTCGCTCAACCGCAAACATTGAGATACATGGTTTTTAAATTCTAGTTAATCCAAAACTCGTCTGAAATTGGTGAAACTTGGCATGCTATCATGGAATGGCACAAAAATGTTGTGGTAAAAAAATTGTCCCATTTGGGGCAGATTTGGGTACAAGCTTCTCACAAACCAGAGTTCCTCACAAGAAACATCATTGCTCAGGTAGGGAACGTGTCACCTTTGTGGACGAAATGATATTTGTTGCCTCTTCTTGCTTTAAATTTTTATCTAGTGTAAACATAGAGCAACAAGAGTGTCGTTTTAAAGTTTGTACTTTTCCGCACTTTGTTAGGACATTTTTATATATTAACTGAGTTTTCTTGGCATTTTATGTGCATAATTCAAATTTGAACTACATGCACATGCTCCAGTGCAGAAAAATGGGTTGGAAAATCAAATGTGTGTCATTGGGTGCATGCTTAGGTCCAACACAAGAAATGGGAATGAATTTCGAACACCTCGGAACTATCGCTCGGCCACAAACATTGAGATACATAGTTTTTAAGTTCTAGTAAATCCAACGCTTGTTTGAAATTCATGAAACTTGGCATGCTATCATGGAATGGCATCAACATGTTGTGGTAGAAAAATAGCCTCATTTGGGGCAGATTTGGGCATAAGCTTCTAAAGAACCAGAGCTTCTCACACGAAGCCTCATGGTTCCGGTAGGGAACTTATGACCTTTGTGGACGAAACGATATTGGTTGCCTCCTTTTGCTTTCAATTTTCTGCCTAGTGGCAACGTAGACCAACAAGAGTGTCCTGTTATAATTTGGAATTTTTCTGGGTTCATTAGGACATTTTTATACATTAACCAAATTTTGTAGGCAGTCTATGTGCATAATTCAAATCTGAACTACATGCACTTGCTCCAGTGCAGAAAATGGGTTGAAAAATCAAATGTTTGTCCTTGGGTCCATGCTTAGGACCCATGCAAGAAATGGCACTGGTGCGCGTTGGTCCTAAACAAATGGTTTTTACCCCTTTCCGCGACAGCATTTGGAACCGTCGCCATGTGAGTGTGGGCGATAGGGGGGTCCTTCCCACACGACCCAGAAACCGTCGGGGATAGGGAGCCTTGATGCATACAGTTATCCCTATATAACCGTTTCCGACATCTCGAATATCCCAAACTCTTCATCTTGCTACTCGTTTGTGCTCGCATTGCCATCGCAGTCGGAGTTTTGTGGTTTTACCTAAAACCAGGCAGATTCTAGGCACGGGAGCTTTCCAGGCAGATTCTAGGAAGATTCCAGGCACGGGAGATTTACGATGCCTGGCACATCACAAACAGTTCATGATTATAAACCGTGTACGATAGGTAGACAATCACACACATTTAGTTTTCCCGCACCGTATGTGATAGTGTCATACATCACACATGCTTTGCAAACGGCAACTGTTTGCATGCTTGCACACGTTTCCTCTCTGTGAACTGTCTCAGATTATGGTGTATATCGCAAACATTTGTGTTTTACCAACCGTGTGTGCCGTAATGACCTGCAAAACATAATTTTCCCTAATTTAATTGTTGCTATTTAAAATTGTACCTAATTTAAACTTGAAAGTAGGCTATAGCTTTATTCATATCCATCAGGTTAAAACAACCAATGCATTATTCGATTCACATGTACATATGTTTAAGAATTACAGAAGCACCAAATAAAGAATGATGTACCACGGTTCTATACTTGTACTATTACAGATGGTAAAGAAAGGGGCGACAGACATTCCAGTTGCTGAACGAGGTGAAGCGGAATGGCCCTATTGTGCTCTCCTGGATGCAGAAGGCATGCAGGACTCTAGTCCAACCCCTTGTGATGGCCGGCCGCCAATCATGTAGTTTGAGAGGTAATCTTGAGTAAACTGCTTCAGGATCCACTGCAAAAGAAAAAAGATTCAGATATTGTCATCTAACACAACTCATTACAGGCAGTAAAAAGAAGGCTACAGGGTTCTTACTTACCATCCTTCAGTTCACTGTTGTCTTGCATAAAGTGTAAACAAATAGTTCGATTGACATCTTTTGACCCATTTTAGTAACAATCTTTATCAGTTTCCTCACTTGATGCTGGTTCATGAATATCTCATTGCCCCATACGCAGAAAGGGTCGAAGTGTGGATCTTTGGCAATGATATATGTACATCAAAGCACCAAGTTAATATTAGAAGCTAAACAACAATTGAAAAATGATGTAGTACAACACTCCCTCCATCCCATTATATAAGTTTTTATTACATGTATATCTAGATATCATCAGAACATTAAGGTAACACTCTTCCTTGTTGCTATATAGCCTGGGATTGCATATTTAGTCATTCAGTACAATGCATGTTGCTAAACAACAATTGAAAAACGAAAAGGCATGTTAACTGCAATATCCTTAACAGCAACCAAATATCGTAATTCATAGTGGTATTATTGAAACTGTTATTGATGAAATTGAACTGCACGGCAAATAGTTGCACATATAGAGTCATAAGGACATCTCTAGGCGATCCTTAAAAAGTTGAAGGACTAAAACCCTTAGTGGATATATATATACTCCAGCAATTTTGGGCCTTTTTCTAGTCGATCCCCTAAACTTAAGGTTGTAAACTTCAATTTGATCAAGTTCAAAGCAGGTTCAACCGAAAGTAGCATGCATTCAAACATAAACATAGATAGTTTTGCATAACCGAACATAAAACATTAATTTAAACTCAGCTAAACTACTTTCGGTCGAAGTAGAGGTCAAGCCAATCCTTCCTCGTCATGTATGTTGTGCCCCGAGCCGGCTCTGGGCCAGTACCATCGTCGGGGTCGTTGGGGAAGGCACTCCTCCACTCGTTGACCTCGATCTCCTCGTCCTCGGGGCCCACCTCGATGCCCTCCGCACCGCCATCGCCGCCGCCTTCGACCTCGTCATCAGAGGAGAGCATGATAACCTCGCCGCCCTCCGCGCCGCCATCCTCGCCACCTTCGACCTCGTCATTAGAGGAGAGCGTGATAACCTCGCCGCCCTCCACACCGGCAAAGATCGCCCGCTCCGCCTCCACGAGCTCCGGGTGCTGCCGGCGGAGCTCTTGCATGTAGGCCTCATCGACAGCCTCGGCCTCGAGACGCTCCCACGCCTCACAGTCCTCCCGCGCCATAGCCGAGCTCACCACCCTTGGCTCCGGCGGAATGAGGTGGACCGGACGTGTGCCGAAGGGGAAATTGAGCCTAGCCGCCGCGCCGTGGTAGCGGACCTGCCAGCGGTCGTACTCCATGGCCGCGAGCTTGGCTGTGTGGAAGCTACCGAGCCACCGGCGGGTGTGTCTCTCTCGATCTGTAACCTCGGCGACCCACGTCCCCCACCACCGCTTCCGGGCCCCGAGGTAGGAATTCGTCGGCTGCCGGGTCCGGGGGAGGACGGGGAAGTCCTCGAACCGGCGTAGGGGCGCGGCGGCGGGCGGATCAGGGGACCGGTGATGGTAGATCGGGCCCGCAGAGGACGACGGGGACACCTCGCCGGCGTCGAGCAAAAAGGCCGCGATAAACCTCTTTTCTGCCATTGGCTACTCGAGCTCCCCGGCACACAGGCAGAGGTTGAGGATGGAGGCGCCGGTGATGGCGGTGACCTACCAATGGTTTCGAGGGTTGTGTGTGTCTGTGTGAGCGGAGGTTGTGTTTGAGGAAATATTGCGGCAACTGAAAATTTTACTAGGCGGGAGTAACAAGGCGGGGCTACTGAAAATTTGGATCAAGGGCGAGCGGATATTTTTGAGATTGTGAGGGATGTAGAGGCGGGAGTAAAATTTCAGGGCTACTGAAAATTTGAATCAAGGGACTGAAGCAGAGCGGGAGTAGCAGACATCGCACATGGTCCGCACATACTAATTGTGTGCTATCAAGCATTAAAACCTTCCAGGCGGTAGATATTTTTGAGATTGTGAGGGATGCAGAGGCGGGAGTTTTGGGGGAGCGAGATAGTGTGCTTGACACGCCGGCTGTGGACTCTAGCCAACGCACCTTCTCCTGTAAGCCATAGGCGTACTATACACCGACGGTGCTCCAAGATATTTTGTACTACATCTCACACGGTTGGTGAGAATAAACTGTGTGGGATCTACTTGATTTGAATTACAAAATGGGGTCAAAGTGGCAATGCACGGTGTTTGAATTGCTAGACCTTTTATCTGCAGTGAACATGCAACTGTATGTGTGTCGTAAAAGAATTGGAATTATCCAGGGTTCGTTTGGACATTTCATACATTAAACTGGTTTTCTAGCCATTTCAGGTGCACAATTCAAAATTAAACTACATGCACATGCTCTGGTGCATACAAATTGGTTGAAAAATCAAATTTGTGTCCTTCAGTGCATGCTTAGGTCCCATGGAAGAAATGGGAATGAATTTTTCGGGGTTTGTTTGGCCTTTTTTATACATTAACTGGGTTTTCTAGGCATTTTATGTGCATAATTCAAATTTGAACTACAAGCACATGCTCCAATGCACTAAAGTTGGTTGAAAAATCACATGTGTGTCCTTGGGTGAATTTCTAAGTCCCATGCAAGAGATGGGAGTGAATTTGAAACACCAAGGCACTGTTGATTGCCGGCAAAACGTTGAGATACCTGGTTTTTAAATTCTAGAAAATCCAAAACTCGTCTGAAATTCATGAAACTTGGCATGCTATCATGCAGCGGCATCAATGTGCCGTGGTGAAAATTTTGTTCCATTAGGGGCAGGTTTGGGTATAAGCTTCTCACAACAAGCATGATGGTTTCGATAGGGAACGTACAACCTTTGGGGACGGGACGATATCCGTTGCCTCTTATTGCTTTAAAAAATTTTCTAGTGTCAACATAGAACAACAGGAGTGTTGTGTTCAATCTTGGAATTTTTCGGGGTTCGTTTGGACTTTTTTTATACATTAACTGGGTTTTCTAGGCATTTTATGTGCATAATTCAAATTTCAACTACAAGCACATGCTCCAATGCACCAAAGTTGGTTGAAAAATCACATGTGTGTCCTTGGGTCAATTTCTGGGTCCCATGCAAGAGATGGGAATAAAATTCAAACACCATGGCACTGTTGATTGCCAGCAAAACGTTGAGATGCCTGGTTTTTAAATTCTAGTAAATCCAAAACTTGTCTGAAATTCATGAAACTTGGCATGCTATCATGGAGCGGCATGAAAATGCCGTGGTGAAAATTTTGTCCCATTTGGGGCAGGTTCGGGTATAAGCTTCTCACAACAAGCATGATGGTTCCGATAGGGAACGTACCACCTTTGGTGATGGGATGATATCCATTGCCTCTTGCTTTCAAAAAAATTCTAGTGTCAACATAGAACAACAGGAGTGTTGTGTTCAATTTTGGAATTTTTCGGGGTTCGTTTGGCCTTTTTATACATAAACTGGGTTTTCTAGGCATTTTATGTGCATAATTCAAATTTGAACTACAAGCACATGCTCCAATGCACTAAGGTTGGTTAAAAAATCACATGTGTGTGTCCTTGGGTGAATTTCTAGGTCCCATGCAAGAGATGGGAATGAAATTCAAACACCAGGGCACTGTTGATTGCCGGCAAAACGTTGAGATGCCTAGTTTTTAAATTCTAGTAAATCCAAAACTCATCTGAAATTCATGAAACTTGGCATGCTATCATGGAGCAGCATCAACATGCCGTGTTAAAAAATTTGTCCCATTTGGGGCAGGTTCGGGTATATGCTTCTCAGAAACCAGAGCTTCTCACAACAAGCATGATGGTTTCGGTAGGGAACGTCCCACCTTTGGGGACAAAATGATATCCATTGCCTCTTATTGCTTTCAAAAAATTTCTTGTGTCAACATAGAACAACAGGAGTGTTGTGTCAATTTTTGGGATTTTTCGGGGTTCGTTTGGACATTTTTATGCATTAACTGGGTTTTCTAGGCATTTTATGTGCATAATTCAAATTTCAACTACAAGCACATGCTCCAATGCACCAAAGTTGGTTGAAAAATCACATGTGTGTCCTTGGGTGAATTTCTAGGTCCCATGCAAGAGATGGGAATGAAATTCAAACACCATGGCACTGTTGATTGCTGGCAAAACGTTGAGATGCCTGGTTTTTAAATTCTAGTAAATCCAAAACTCGTCTGAAATTCATGAACTTGGCATGCTATCATGGAGCGGCATGAACATGCCGTGGTGAAGTTTTTTCCCATTTGGGGCAGGTTCGGGTATAAACTTCTCACAAACCAGAGCTTCTCACAACAAGCATGATGGTTTCGATAGGGAACGTACCACCTTTGGTGACGGGACGATATCCGTTGCCTCTTATTGCTTTCAAAAAAAATTCTCGTGTCAATATAGAACAACAGGAGTGTTGTGTCAAATTTTGGGATTTTTCGGTGTTTGTTTGGACATTTTTATGCATTAACTGAGTTTTCAATGAATTTATGTGCATAATTCAAATTTGAACTACATGCACATGCTCCAGTGCATATAAATTGGTTGAAAAATCAAATCTGTGTCCTTGGGTGCATGCTTAGGTCCCATGCAAGAAACACCAGGGCACCGTTGATTGCCGGCAAAACATTGAGATACCTCTTTTTTAATTCTAGTAAATCCAAAACTCGTCTGAAATTCATGAAACTTGGCATGCTATCATGGAGCGGCATCAACATGTCGTGTTAAAAAATTTATCCCGTTTGGGGCAGGTTCGGGTATATGCTTCTCGCAAACCAGAGCTTCTCACAACAAGCATGATGGATTCGGTAGGGAACGTCTCACCTTTGGGGACGAAACGATATCTATTGCCTCTTATTGCTTTCAAAACTTTTCTCGTGTCAACATAGAACAACAGGAGTGTTGTGTCAATTTTTGGGATTTTTCGGGGTTCGTTTGGACATTTTTATGCATTAACTGGGTTTTCTAGGCATTTTATGTGCATAATTCAAATTTGAACTACAAACACATGCTCCAATGCACCAAAGTTGGTTGAAAAATCACATGTGTGTCCTTGGGTGAATTTCTAGGTCCCATGCAAGAGATGGGAATGAAATTCAAACACCATGGCATTGTTGATTGCCGGCAAACGTTGAGATTCCTGGTTTTCAAAATCTAGTAAATCCAAAACTCGTCTGAAATTCATGAAACTTGGCATGCTATCATGGAGCGGCATGAACATGCCGTGGTGAAAATTTTGTCCCATTTGGGGCAGGTTCGGGTATAAGCTTCTCACAAACCAGATCTTCTCACAACAAGCATGATGGTTTCGATAGGGAACGTACCACCTTTGGTGATGGGACGATATTCGTTGCCTCTTATTGCTTTCAAAAAATTTCTCGTGTCAACATAGAACAACAGGAGTGTTGTGTCAATTTTTGGGATTTCCTGGGGTTCGTTTGGACATTTTATGCATTAACTGAGTTTTCAATGCATTTATGTGCATAATTCAAATTTGAACTACATGCACATGCTCCAGTGCATATAAATTGGTTGAAAAATCAAATCTGTGTCCTTGGGTGCATGCTTAGGTCCCATGCAAGAAATGGGAATGAATTTCAAACACCAGGGCACCGTTGATTGCCGGTAAAATATTGAGATGCCATGTTTTTAAATTCTAGTAAATCCAAAACTCGTCTGAAATTCATGAAACTTGGCATGCTATCATGGAGGGGCATCAACATGCCATGTTAAAAAATTTGTCCCGTTTGGGACAGGTTCGGGTATATGCTTCTCACAAGCCAGAGCTTCTCACAACAAGCATGATGGTTTCGGTAGGGAACGTCCCACCTTTGGGGATGAAATGATATCCATTGCCTCTTATTGCTTTAAAAAAATTTCTCGTGTCAACATAGAACAACAGCAGTGTTGTGTCAATTTTTGGGATTTTTCGGGGTTCGTTTGGACATTTTCATGCATTAACTGAGTTTTCAATGCATTTATGTGCATAATTCAAATTTGAACTACATGCACATGCTCCAGTGCATATAAATTGGTTGAAAAATCAAATATGTGTCCTTGGGTGCATGCTTAGGTCCCATGCAAGAAATGGGAATGAATTTCAAACACCAGGGCATCGTTGATTGCCGGCAAAACATTGAGATGCCTCTTTTTAAAATTCTAGTAAATCCAAAACTCGTCTGAAATTCATGAAACTTGGCATGCTTTCATGGAGCGGCATCAACATGCCGTGGTAAATTTTTAGTCCCATTTGGGGTAGGTTTGGGTATATGCTTCTCACAAACCAGAGCTTCTCACAACAAGCATCATGGTTTCGGTAGGGAACGTCCCATGTTTGGGGACAAAACGATATCCACTGCCTCCTATTGCTTGCAAATTTTTTCTCGTGCAACATAGAACAACTGGAGTGTTGTGTCAATTTTTGTGATTTTTTGGGGTTCTTTCGGACATTTTTATGCATTAACTGAGTTTTCAATGCATTTATGTGCATAATTCAAATTTGAACTACATGCACATGCTCCAGTGCATATAAATTGGTTGAAAAATCAAATATGTGTCCTTGGGTGCATGCTTAGTGTCAGTGTCAAAACCGGCGGATCTCGAGTAGGGGGTCCCGAATTGTGTGTCTAAGGTCGATGGTAACAGGAGACGGGGGACACAATGTTTACCCAGGTTCGGGCCCTCTCTATGGAGGTAATACCCTACTTCCTACTTGATTGATCTTGATGAATATGAGTATTACAAGAGTTGATCTACCACTAGGTCGTAATGGGTAAAACCCTAGAAGTCTAGCCTGTATGACTATAATTGTATATCCTCTACGTACTAAGCCCTCCGGTTTATATAGACACCGGAGGGGACTAGGGTTACACAAAGTCGGTTACAGAGAAGGGAATCTTCATATTTGGTCGCCAAGCTTGCCTTCCACGCCAAGGAGAGTCCCATCCGGACACGGGTAAAGTCTTCGGTCTTTGTATCTTCACAACCCATTAGTCCGGCCCATGTCCAACAGGCCGGACGCCCGAGGACCCCTTAGTCTAGGACTCCCTCAGTAGCCACTGAACCAGGCTTCAATGATGAGGTGTCCAGTGCGCAGATTGTCTTCGCCATTGCAAGGCGGGTTCCCCTTTCTGGATACTCCAAGATAGTCTTCGGACGCAATGAAAGTGTCCGGATCTGCAACACAAGTACCACACACACAACTGCAAAGAGTATAATATTTCACGAGTCCAATCCGCTGACAACTTTTTGTAATGTGACATCACATCTGCCCGGTCATTATTTCGAATCGTTTTCGTCTGCCGTTCCACGTTTTGAGACGCGGTTTTCATTGGCATGTCTTGTTGAAGCAGAGATCATGTCCCCTTATTGTGGGATTCTTATCAATACGGGCGTGGGTAATCAAAACGTGCCATTTGCACAGCCCTTGGGAATAGGCGAGTATTAAGGCGAGTGGGGAGGCGTTTGATATTCACTGCCTTTATAAGGAGATAAGGATTCCCCTTCTTCACCCATGCCTTCTCTTTCTCTGACCTTCCATTCTCGAGCTCCAGCGCCCCAGTCTTCATCATTTTCTCTTCCAGAAAGCACTCAACCATGTCCGAATCTGGAGGGCAAGGCAAGTGGATGGCCTCCTCCGTCAAGGAGAAGGACATCACCAAGCTTCGGGAGGCCGGGTATCTAGCGAAGGAAATCTCTCACCGGCTTCCGGCCAAGGGGCAAGTCGTCCCCATCCCTAAGCCCAACGAGAGGGTGGTGTTCATCCCCCATTTCGTCCGTGGGTTAGGGTTTCCTCTCCACCCTTTTGTCCGCGGACTCATGTTCTAGTACGGGCTAGATTTCCATGATCTAGCCCCAAACTCCTTCCTCAACATCTCAGCATTCATTGTCGTGTGCGAGGCCTTCCTCCGCATTCCTCCCCACTTCGGACTATGGCTCAAGATCTTCAATGTGAAGCCGAAGGTGGTGCATGGACAACACGCGAAGTGCGGAGGAGCCATGGTGAGCAAGATGCCCAATGTCACATGGCCTAAAGGCACATTTGTGGAGACTGTCAAGGAGTGGTAGAAGCTGTGGTTTTATATCACAGAGCCTTGCGACGCTACCTAGGCCGCGGCTCCCGAATTCAAGTCTGGTGGCCCAATGCGGCTCACCTCCCGGCTAAAGAAGGGCCTGGACTGGTCTTCGTGAGACGAGCTAATAGCGCTGCAAACGCGCATTCAGAGCATGGTGGACAAGAACGTCAAGCTTGTCAACGTGATCCAGGTGATGCTAGTTTGCCGGATCCTTACATGCCCAAGCCGGACTTGTTATTTATGGGAGTTCGATCCGACCAAGCACCAGACTCTGCAACAGTTCTTCGGAACTACGCATGTGGACATCTGGAAGGTGCTCTTCACGGGCAAGGAGACACTGCCGGCAACGACTGAGGACCGTGGGCATGCCCTAGCCCGTCCTGCCAGCCCGGTAAGTTTTTCCTGTTTCAAGATGCATCCTCTACTTGCTTGTTTAGCAAAGATACTTAGTCTTCACCATTCATTTTTTCACGGCTAGACGAAGAAAAGGCGGAGCGGATTCAGTGCGTGGCTCCGCTGCCCGAGGAACCAGTAATCCGGCTATTGGCGAAGATGCTGCTTCAGGTGCCCTACAAGGCGCCAGAGAAGAAGGCCAAGAAGAAGACCAAGGGGGCCAAGAGTGGCCCTCGCCGCAAGGGCGCTTCGGACAGAACGTCCGAAGACAAAAAGACTCCTTCCTCTGCCGCCGAAGATGACGACGAAGAGGAGGAAGAAACTAGCTCTCCCCCTGAGGGGGGGGGGAGGAAGAAGAGGGCGGCCTCTACAAATCTAGAGGCGGAGGCGCCCAAGAGGGGGAAGGGTCTCCTCGCGGATAACTCCGCGTGGGACGTCGATAGCAGCCCCGAGCGACGCCCCCGAAGCAAGCCCCTGGCCGCATCGTAAGTACTAAAACCCGTATATGTCCATGTATCCGGCCTCTCCTCTAAATGGTATTAATCATGCTGAATTACGCCATTGCAGTCCGGCCCACGACAGCTCCCCGCGATCCTCATCAGGAGGTTCGCTGGATTCAAAGGCTATGGCCAGTGAGTCACCACCGGCCGCTAACTCTCCCAAGGCCAAGGGAGACGACGAGGTACTGTCCCAAAGGACCTTCCCAAGCCAAGGAGAGGTTCGACAGGCCGTCAACGTGGCGTCGGAGGGCAAAACCCCGGTCGCCGAACACCTGGGGGAGCAGGTCCCCATGGAGACTGGCGATGGGGGCCGTATTCAGTTTGGCTCTCAGCCACACACGGTTCCGGAGACCCATACGGCTCCGGAATCCGGCGAGCAGCCTCCTTCGAAAGAAGGAGGTGTGCCTGTCCCGCCGGTGACCTCTGTCCAGCCAGAGGCACCGGATAATCTGCTGGAAGCGCTACGAGGCGCTTCCATTGTGGAGGAACACCGTATCCTTATGGGTACGGTGATTGAGAGGGTTCAGTCCGTCAAGAGTGGACTGACCGAAGCCTGCAGCAGCCTGCTGACCAGCTTTGAGGTAAGCGACGCAAAAGAAAAAAGTCCTAGTATAGACAGTAGCTCCTGAGACACTGTCCGGTGTTCGAAAAAAAAAGCCGGACAGAGGATCAATTAATTTTCGTAGGAAACTAACTAAATATGTCTTATGTGAATAAGCAGGCGTCGTTGCTAGCCGCAACCTCTCAAGCACCCGAGGTCTCCGGACTAAAGCTAAGTCTGGAGCGGGCCGAAGAAGAGCTCGGCCTTGTAAAAAGGTAGCTTGAGGACAAGCAAGGTATGTTGTGGCTAGCTGTTTACTCAGAAAGAATGAATGATGTGTAATGACCGTAATGTCATGGTATTTGTAGGAGCGGCGACCGAGGTCGAGGTCCTTAAAAAGGCCCTGGCCGAACCCAAGGAAAAAGCTGCCAAGGAACAAGCCGCCCGTAAGAAGCTCAAGGCCAGGCTTAATGAGGTCCAGCAAGAGCTCTAGGATGCCGTGAAAAAATGCGAGACCTTGGAGTGCGATGTTTCGGCTCGAGAGACCGAACTCGCCAAGGCTCGCCAAAGCATGGAAGAGGCCTGGGTTGAAGCCCAGGGCGCCCTCTAGGAGATCCAGGAGGCCAATAAAATCCCGGCGGGTAAGGCGTTTAGTATGCAAAGCAAGTCTGTTAAGAAGAAGTATTTCTTACTAACCCAGATTCGGAGTTCTCCAGGGGCATTTGCGGATCTGCCCCGCAGTGTATCTGACGCTGCGGAGTTTTTCCGAGCCGAAGAAGGGAGCTCAACGGAGAAGCTGTTCTGGTCGCAATATCTTGTGCCAGAACATCCAGTGCCCTTTAGCGATCAGCTAAAACAGCTGGTCGAGCTGCATAGGGTGGCCGAGCTAGCCATGAAGGATTTGATAATCCGGCTGTGGCTTGCCGATGCTATACCCAGCAGCTACGTCGGTCTCGTGAAGCGGCTGGTAGATGCCTGCCCTTAGCTGGACGTTGTCAAGCGGTCGGCCTGCATCGAGGGTGCGCGCATGGCCTTCTCCCACGCCAAGGTGTGGTGGGCGAAGATGGATGCCCTCAAGCTTGTGACCAAGGGGTCGCCCGAAGGCAAGGAGCACCGCACGCCCGAGCGGTATTTTGAAGACGTCCTGGAGGGGTCTCGCATTGTGGCGACGCAATGTGCACAAGACATTATCTTTGAATGAATATATTCATGTTTTCTCCGCCTTGTATGATGAAACAAAGTTGTTATGTAATATAATGTTTGTTTTTTTAAAAAAATTACCTCCTGTGCGGCCGTGTTGTATGAAATCTGAGAGTTGGCCAGTCGTCGGCTTCTGCCCCCATGTAGGTAGTATGGGGGTGTTCGGGATGGAATCTAAACACTCTTGATCCAATTGTTTGGTCCTTGAAGGAGGTGTTTAGCGCAACGAACCAAGCAATCGGACTATGCGGCTTGAACACCCTCACTTAGCCATAGGAGTTTGACAATAAAAAATTTAGGCGTAGCCCCTAGTATCCGAACTAGGATGTTGTAAACACCTGATCGGGCAAGTACCAATCCTTCGCGTAATGCGGGAAAAATCTCTAAAGATTTGAGACCTCCGAAGAGCTGACTGGCTCTCGCCGCATCATGACAGTCAGTTTTCGGCTTTCTCTACTGAGGTGCTCATCCGAGTAAACCAGGACACAATCGCAGTAGTTCTCCCTTTACTACCTTAGCCGATATAGCAGAACATAAGGTAGCAAGCACAGGAGCCGGGCAACCCAACTATTGACCAAAGACATGATTTGGAGCCAATGCATATAGTGCTAAATTCGGGGTGCCGAACTATACTGTGAAAAGTGTTCGGACTTTGTTGCCGTAGTGCAGGGCGCTATGAAGCCCCTGGCAAATGTGAGACGTACCAAAGTGTACGGGTGCTCTCTGATAAGGTTATCAATAGAAAAAGGAAAACAGAAAAGGAGCAAGGGTAATGAGCCAGGGCCGCAGAATTTGGGCCGCAAACTGTTTACATTATAATTTGATTAATACGTCAAAGCGCATTGATACAAATAGTGCAATAGGCAACGGGCTAAGCCCCAACCAAGGGAGAGCTGCGCGTGGGTCCTGAAAACAGGTAGAGTGATCGTTAAAGAAACCACCTAGAAATTCCCCTATACGTCTGTGCTTCTTGCCATCTTGGCGTATTTATCCTTTGAAAGGACCGGTGATCAGGCCATCAGGGAAGGTCTATGGGAAAGAAACCTGAAAAGGAGAAAAAGGAAACAGTGAAAGTATATGTGTCCGGGGGTGGTCGAGCCATATTGTGGATCACAAGCTAGTTATGCCTCCGTCTATGTCCATGGTATTTTGAGTGAGTAGGTATGGACGCGCGGTGCAAATGCCTTCACTTGATTGGGGCTGGGACGGAGGCCAAATTGCTAGTCAAGTTCTTGACGAGCCGAGATTTCCTGCTGCAGAATAGTCCGGACCCTCTTGATATTATCTGGGAGCTCGGCCGCTGAATTAAGGTTCTTCTTGAAAAGGCCGCTCTGTACTTCTGCTGCTAAGGCAGCGGTTTGCTCCTCAGTGCAGAGCAAGCGTTTCGTGTTTCCGTTAATTGTTATGACGCAGTGTGGTCCGGGCATCTTGAGCTTGAGATAAGCATAGTGAGGCACCGCATTGAATCGAGCAAATGCGATTCGTCCGAGGAGTGCGTGATAACCGCTGCGAAAAGGGACGATATCGAAAATTAGCTCTTCGCTTTTGAAGTTGTCCGGAGATCCGAAGACGACCTCTAGTGTGATTGAGCCCGTACAGCGGGCCTCTACACCTGGTATGACTCCTTTAAAGGTAGTCCTTGTGGGCTTGATTCGTGATGGATTGATGCCCATTTTGCGCACTGTATCCTGATAGAGCAGGTTCAGGCTGCTGCCGTCGTCCATGAGTACTCGCGTCAGGTGGAATCCATCAATTATTGGGTCAAGGACCAATGTGGCTGGGCCGGGATTGAAGGTGATCGGGCATGATGACCATGGATTAAATTTTGGGGCGACTGGCTCTATCGCATAGACGTCCCTGAGTGCGCGCTTCCGCTCCCTCTTGGGGATGTGGGTAGCGTATATCATGTTTACCGTTTTGACCTGAGGGGGAAATTTCTTCTGCCCCCCTCTATTCGGTGGTCGGGGCTCCTCGTCATCGTCCTCGCTTTGCGATCCCTTCTCCTTGTTTTCGGCATTTAGTTTGCCGGTCTGTTTGAAAACCCAACAATCTCTGTTGGTATGATTGGCTGATTTGTCTGGGGTGCCATGGATCTGGCACGGACGGTCGAGTATGCGGTCCAAACTGGATGGTCCTGAATTGTTTCTTCTATATGGCTTCTTCCGTTGACCGGACTTGGGCCCGCTGAATCCGGCGTTGACTGCAGCGTCATCGGTGTAATCACCATTGCTTCGACGTTTGAACTTATTGTGTCGGAGCTTGCCGTTGGTGTTTTTGACCTCGGAGGTGCCCACTTCGCCTGCCGTGTTTTTGCTATGGGCCAGCCAACTATCCTCACCCGCACAAAAGCGGGTCATGAGTGCCGTGAGGGCTACCATGGACTTCGGCTTTTCTTGGCCGAGGTGGCGAGCCATTCGTCATGGATGTTGTGTTTAAAGGCCGCTAGGGCTTCGGCATCCGGACAGTCGACTATCTAGTCCTTTTTAGTTAGGAACCTAGTCCAGAATTTCCCGACTGACTCTCCGGGCTGTTGAACTATGTGACTTAGGTCATCGGCATCTGGTGACCGGACATATGTACCTTGAAAGTTGTCGCGGAAGGCGTCTTCCAAATCCTCCCAGCTGCCAATAGAGTTTTTAGGCAGATTGTTTAACTAGTGCCGAGCTGGCCCTTTGAGTTTTAACGCGAGGTATTTGATGGCGTGGAGATCATCTCCACGGGCCATATGGATATGGAGAAAAAAATCCTCGATCCACACCGTGGGATCAGCTATTCCATCGTATGATTTGATATTCACGGGTTTAAACCCTTCTGGGAATGTTCCATTACTTCGTTAGTGAAGCAAAGGGGGTGTGTGGCGCCTCTATATCGGGCCACATCGCGACGTAGCTCCGATGGAGTCCGTCTGCGGTTTTCGGCCTGGGCGTGACAAGTTTTGTCACGTCCGAATAGATAGCCGTCACCATGTGTTGGGGCACGTCCTGGTATGTCCTGCTCTACTTTCCAGGTCCTGCCGAAGGTCATATGTATAACCCCGAGCTGTTTTATCTCTGCCTTTACGGCGAGGTGGGGCGATCTGGTGTTCGGCTTGAGTTGCCACTTTGTCCCGACCACGTGGTGGTCGGTCAGCCGCATTGCGTGATGATGGTATGGGCTCCGGTGCCTCATCATCAAACTGAGGTAGCAATTTGCGCTTCGGGTAACTTTTGGCTGGGCGCTTAAGGCCGTATTCTTCGGCTCCCAGGACATCAGTCCATCTATCATTTAGCAGATCTTGATCAGCTTGAAGCTGCTGCTGCTTCCTTTTCAGGCTCCTTGGAGTGGCTATTAGCTGACGCTTAAAGCGCTCCTGCTCGAGGGGTTCCTCAGGCACGATAAAATCCTCGTTGCCGAGGCTTGCCTCCTCCTCGGAGAGCGGAAGATAATTACTGTCCTCCGAGTCTTCGTTTATGGCCTGTTCGTCGGGGCTGACTTGCCCATCTTCTCGTTCTTCTTGTTCGGAAGTTGCTTCAACAGTGTCTTCATTATCTTCGGCACCGTCCGGAGTATTATCTTCTCCTGTGCCGGTGTTACTATCTTTGCTGCGGCGCAATTTTGAGCGGCACCGTTGACGCCGGCGCTTTAGTGGTATCTCAGGAGGTTTATCCTCGACTGGATCCTTCTTGTTATTGCCCTTGTTCTCTTAAGGTGTGTCCACCATGTATACGTCATACGAGGAGGTGGCCGTCCAACGTCCGGTAAACGGCGGGTTTTGGGCCTCCTCTTCTCCGGCATCGACGTCCATGCCGTCGATGTCTTCGGAGCCGTAATCGAGCATGTCAGTTAGGTCTTCGCCCGTGGCTATGAAGTGGGCGGTGGGTGGGAAGTGAAATTCCCCGTCATCGGCCTCCAGTTCGAACCGGATAGTGTTCGGCTACGAGCCCCCCGCTAAGGATAGTGCTCTTAACGAGTTTAACACGTCGCCCAAAGGCGAGTGCCGAAAAATGTCCGCGGAGCTGAATTCAACGATCGATGACTGATCGAGCTTGACGCTTGTGTACGCACATGGTTCGGAGCCTATAACCGGAAACGAGTCCGAGGCTCCGGTAACACAGATTCCACTCGAGGTTGGGTCTGTGTGCGGCTCTGACGCCGCCAGGACTGCGGCATCCGTGGCGGGGTTGAGCTTCCCGTCTTCGGATGGCGCGATCTGCTCCGGATCTAAGGCCAGAGCAGTCACAGGTGCTATCTCCTGGGTGTGCTCCGATGACAGATTTAAGTCATGTTCATTGTGGTGACGGGAAGCGGCTGCCGTGGTCTCGAATCCGTCGAAGATCAAGTCTCCGCGGATATCCGCGACGTAGTTCAAGCTCCCGAATCTGACGACGGCCAGGGGCGTAGCTGTCGATCTGCTCCAGATGGCCAAGCGAGTTGGCCCGCAGTGCGAAGCCGCCGAATACGAACATCTGTCTAGGGAGGAAGACTTCCCCTTGGACAACATTGTTGTAGATGATTGAAGGATCCATCGAACCTTTTGAGGACGGCACAGTGGAACTCTCAATGAAAGAAGCAATGTCGGTGTCAAAATCGGTGGATCTCCGGTAGGGGGTCCCGAATTGTGTGTCTAAAGTCAATGGTAACAGGAGACAGGGGACACAATGTTTACCCAGGTTCGGGCCCTCTCTAAGGAGGTAATACCCTACTTCCTGCTTGATTGATCTTGATGAATATGAGTATTAGAAGAGTTGATCTACCACGAGATCGTAATGGCTAAAACCCTAGAAGTCTAGCATGTATGACTATAATTGTATATCCTCTAGGGACTAAGCCCTCCAGTTTATATAGACACTGGAGGGGACTAGGGTTACACAAAGTCGATTACAGAGAAGGGAATCTTCATATTTGGTCGCCAAGCTTGCCTTCCACGCCAAGAAGAGTCCCATTCGGACACGGGTAAAGTCTTCGGTCTTTGTATCTTCACAGCTGATACGTCTCCGTCGTATCTACTTTTCCAAACACTTTTGCCCTTGTTTTGGACTCTAACTTGCATGATTTGAATGGAACTAACCCGGATTGACGCTGTTTTCAGCAGACTTTCCATGGTGTTATTTATGTGCAGAAACAAAAGTTCTCGGAATGACCTGAAACTCCACGGAACATATTTTTGGAAAATATTAAAAATACTGGAAGAAGAATCCACGTCAGGGGGCCCACACCCTGTCCACGAGAGTGGGGGCGCGCCCCCTGCCTCATGGGCCCCCTGACGCTCCACCGACCTCGCTGCACATTATAACATACCTATTAGGCACTATGAAAAAGAAGAAAAATTGCTGCCCACTGCTTATTTAGATTATAAGAGTATGGTAGTGCATGACTTTATTGTTAAGAATAGGGAAGGGGCGCTTAAATACAAATTGTTCTTTGATAAACATCACCCTGAGACTATTACCTTGCCTGCTCCCTCCTTGTTTAATTTATCTGCCTAGGTGACCATGTTCTTGAGCTTGCATGTCAAACTTATATGGTTCCAAGTAGTTCTAATTCATGATATAGTCTCTAGGCACTTGTAGGAGTAGTTGCTATCAATTTTGTTGAGCTTGGTTCACTTTTGTTTGAAGTTACTAAAAATTTCAGAATTTTTCAGAAAATAATGAAGAGATTTTTGAGGGGTTCGTCGAGCTGAAGCTCGAAGGAAAAGCAGAGTGAAGAAGCATAGAGGCCCAAATATAATTTGCCTCGCACCGCGGAGGTTCGGCTGTGTGAATGGCCTTCCGATGATTTCTTGAGAGCAGCCGGGATATATGATGATTTTTATGAATTGGCTGAGAATGCAGGCCTCACCGACTTCCTCCGCGACCAACGCGAACAGTATCTCTTACTCACCAATACTTTTGTGCAAAACTTCTACTATTATCCTAAGGAATCACCTGCTTCGGTAGAGTTTCATTTATATGATGTGGTTAAGAAGATGCCACTAGATGAATTTTGGAAGGTTTGCAAAATACCTTTCGAGGGTAGTTTAGAGGAACCACATCGTAAAGATGTGGACGGGTTTATTGACACTATTACTGTAGGGGAAACTAGGAAGGTTTCCGATGCAAGAATCACTAGCATACATTTTCCTGTTTTACGCTACTTTGCCATATTTGCTAGTCGTTGCTTAATTGGTCGCGGAAACTGTGGAAACCTTAGTGTTTCTGATATTATCATTTTGTTCCATGGTTTATTCTCCGATAACACTGTTAGTATGGGCGGTATTATTGCTAAACGGTTAAGTTTGAACCGTACAAAGGGCCCCATCTTTGGAGGTATTTACGCTTCACGCCTCGTTGCACATTATAACATACCTATTAGGCACTATGAAAAAGAAGAAATTTTTTTGCCCACTGCTTATTTAGATTATAAGAGTATGGTAGCACATGACTTTATTGTTAAGAATAGGGAAGGGGCGCTTAAATACAAATTGTTCTTTGATAAACATCACCCTGAGACTATTACCTTGCCTGCTCCCTCCTTGTTTAATTTATCTGGAGGCCATTCACGCCTACCGGAACCCTACACCAGCCACGGAGCCGGAACCACAATTTGAACCTCCACGACAGTCTAATTACCAGTGGGATCCGGAGACGATTGCCAACCAGTGGCAATCAGGGTCTTCTTCATCTCAGTACGACCCTGGCTACAACTATGGATATCCGCCAGGCCATCCGTGGCAATAAACCAACTTAGGCCAAAAGCCTAAGCTTGGGGGAGTACGTATTTCCCACCGACATTACATTTATGTTCACACGCACTCATTGCTAGATGTCGGTGCTCATACTTTTTCATTGTAAAATCCATGCTAGTTTATTTTTTTGCTGTAGTGGTAATAATTAAAAATAAAACCCAAAAAGATTTCCCGTTCTTCTTCTGCTTGTTGGGAGCTTTCCCGTGTAAATAGTTTTATTTCTTTTTTTCCTTGGGGGTCGATAGGAGAAGACCATAATGAAATTGTTGAAGTGGCTCTTATATGCATCATTGTTTATTTAACCAAGAGCCCATATTGCCTTGTCTTCTCCTGTTGATTGAATGCTCGCAGATTCCATCTTAGTCCAATGCACATGCACTCTTATTATTTTCACATCGTTCGGTCGTGAAAGTGAAAGGCAATTATGACGATATATGATGGACTGACTGAGATGAGAGAAGCTGGTATGAACTCGACCTCTCTTGTTTTTGTAAATATGATTAGTTCATCGTTCTTAATTCAGCCTATTATGGATAAACATGTTTGCCATGACAATTAGAGATCATAGTTGCTCGTGCCATGCTTGATTAGCTATGAGTTATAATGGTTTACCTTGCGTGCCAACATGCTATTAAAATGGTTGTGATGTGGTATAGTGGGGTGGTATCCTCCTTTGAATGATTTAAGTGACTCGACTTGGCACATGTTCACACATGTAGTTGAAAAAAATCAACATAGCCTTCACGATATTTATGTTCATGGTGGATTATATCCTACTCATGCTTGCACTCAATGTTTATTAATTTTAATGCATGTTCATGACTGTTGTCGCTCTCTAGTTGGTCGCTTCCCAGTCTTTTGCTAGCCTTCACTTGTACTAAGCGGGAACACTGCTTGTGCATCCAATTCCTTAAACCCCAAAGTTATTCCATATGAGTCCACTATACCTTTCTATATGCGGTATCTACCTGCTGTTCCAAGTAAATTTGTATGTGCCAAACTCTAAACCTTCAAATGAAATTCTGTTTTGTATGCTCGAATAGCTCATGTATCAACTAGGGCTGTCTGTATCTTCCATGCTAGGCGGGTTATTCTCAAGAGGAGTGGACTCCGCTCCTCACTCACGAGAAAATGGCTGGTCACTGGGATGCCCAGTCCCATGCTTTATGCAAATCAAATCAAAATAATTGCAAACAAAACTCCCCCTGAGACTGTTGCTAGTTGGAGGCACTCGTTGTTTCGAGCAAGCCATGGATTGATGCTTGTTGGTGGAGGGGGAGTATAAACTTTACCATTCTGTTTGGGAACCGCCTATAATGTGTGTAGCATGGAAGATATCGCCATCTCTTGGTTATTATGTTGACAATGAAAGTATGCCGCTCAAAATATTATTTATCTTTATTTCAAAACCGAGCTCTGGCACCTCTACAAATCCCCGCTTCCCTCTGCGAAGGGCCTATCTATTTACTTTTATGTTGAGTCATCACCCTCTTATTAAAAAGCACCAGCTGGAGAGCGCTGCTGTCATTTGCATCCATTACTGTTAATTTATATTGGGTATAACTATGACTGGATCTCTTTTACCATGAATTACAATGTCTAGTCAGTCCTTGATCTTTAAAGGTGCTCTGCATTTATGTTTTGCGGTCTTAGAAAGGGCTAGCGAGATACCATCTTATTATATCATATTATGATTGTTTTGAGAAAGTGTTGTCATCCGAGATTTATTATTATTGCTCGCTAGTTGATTATGCCATTGATATGAGTAAACATGAGACCTAAGTGTTATTGCGAATGTGGTTAGTCATAATCTTTGCTGAAAACTTGAATGCTGGCTTTACATATTTACAACAACAAGAGCAAACAGAGTTTGTAAAAGTTTTTCTTTATCACTTTCAGTTTATCAACTGAATTGCTTGAGGACAAGAAAAGGTTTAAGCTTGGGGGAGTTGATACGTCTCTGTTGTATCTACTTTTCCAAACACTTTTGCCCTTGTTTTGGACTCTAACTTGCATGATTTGAATGGAACTAACCCGGACTGACGCTGTTTTCAGCAGACTTTCCATGGTGTTATTTATGTGCAGAAACAAAAGTTCTCGGAATGACCTGAAACTCCACGGAACATATTTTTGGAAAATATTAAAAATACTGGAAGAAGAATCCACATCAGGGGGCCCACACCCTGTCCACGAGGATGGGGGGCTCGCCTGCCCCCCTGGGCGCGCCCCCTGCCTCGTGGGCCCCCTGACGCTCCACCGACCTCAACTCCAACTCCATATATTCGTGTTTGGGGAGAAAAAAATTAGAGAGAAGGATTCATCGCGTTTTACGATACGGAGCCGCCACCAAGCACTAAAACCTCTTGGGAGGGCTGATCTGGAGTCCGTTCGGGGCTCCGGAGAGGGGAATCCGTCGCCGTCGTCATCATCAACCATCCTCCATCACCAATTTCATGATGCTCACCGCCGTGCGTGAGTAATTCCATTGTAGGCTTGCTGGACGGTGATGGGTTGGATGAGATCTATCATGTAATCGAGTTAGTTTTATTAGGTTTTGATCCCTAGTATCCACTATGTTCTGAGATTGATGTTGCTATGACTTTTCTATGCTTAATGCTTGTCACTAGGGACCGAAGTGACAATAATCGAGACCACTCCCGGTGATCACCATAGTTTGAGGAGTTCATGTATTCACTATGTGTTAATGCTTTGGTCCGGTACTCTATTAAAAGGGGGCTTGATATCCCTTAGTTTCCATTAGGACCCCGCTGCCACGGGAGGGTAGGACAAAAGATGTCATGCAAGTTCTTTTCCATAAGCACGTATGACTATATTCGGAATACATGCCTACATTACATTGATGAATTGGAGCTAGTTCTGTGTCACCCTATGTTATGACTGTTACATGATGAACCGCATCCGGCATAATTCTCCATCACCGATCCAATGCCTACGAGCTTTTCACATATTGTTCTTCGCTTATTTACTTTTCCGTTGCTACTGTTACAATCACTACAAAACCCAAAAATATTACTTTTGCTATCGTTACCGTTACTTCCATATTACTTTGCTACTAAATACTTTGCTGCAGATACTAAGTTATCCAGGTGTGGTTGAATTGACAACTCAACTGCTAATACTTGAGAATATTCTTTGGCTCCCCTTGTGTCGAATCAATAAATTTGGGTTGAATACTCTACCCTCGAAAACTATTGCGATCCCCTATACTTGTGTGTTATCAACAGCCCATTAGTCCAGCCCATGTCCAATAGGCCGGACGCCCGAGGACCCCTTAGTCCAGGACTCCCTCACTTAGGTCCCATGCAAAAAGTGGGAATGAATTTCAAACACCAGGGCACCGTTGATTGCCGACAAAACATTGAGATGCCTGGTTTTTAAATTCTAGTAAATCCAAACTCATATGAAATTCATGAAACTTGGCATGCTATCATGGAATGGCACCCGGCATGATGTGGTATTTTTCGTGTCCATTTTGAGAGAAGGCGCACTCGAATAATGACAGCCAACAAAGGCATTTTGAAAAAATAGCTGCCACTTTAATATCTCAAATGTTTGTATAATTCAAATCGTGTGCATCCTGTTAACTATTCACGTGACGCCACGTGTCTTGGTTTTAATGGCTGTAGGAGGGGCCATGTGGATAGCTGCTTGACCTTGACTGAACGGGACGCGTGCGAGCGCAGTCAGGTGCGCAGGCTGACCGAGAGGTGTGCAAGCTGTCCTCCAATGCGTAGGCTCACCGGGAAGCATGCGAGTTGTACGCTGCGCAGGCTCACTGGGAAGTGAGCCCTTTGACTTCCATGGCCGCCCGCCTTCGTCTCCATTAATGGCGCCCGAGCCGCTGTTTAATAAGGGCGGCCTTACTGTTCGCCTCCCATTCCCCTCCCCCCAGACCTCCACTGCCATGGTGCAGAATGATCATCTGCCACTAGTCTTCAAGTTTGGTGAAGTCGACTCCTAGCCGGAGGAGATAGAAAATAAGGAGGAATGGGGCTTCATGGACATGGCCCAGAACAAGTTGGCCGTGGCGGTTTGCTGCCCCCGCTCCGTCCCAGCTCCCATCACCGCACCCGCGGCAGTGACCATCCCCGTAGCATTGATGGGCTGGTCGCCGAGCACTATCGCAGAGATGGAAGCCGCGGGCGTCAGCGAGGTCTCCGCGGACCCGCGCGAGCTCGTGTACATGCCAGCGCCAGCGCCCGTGCTCGTGCCCGTGCGCACCCCTCCACCCACCGTGGCGCTGGGCCCCGTGCGTTTGGCTGCACCCGCCGCGCCCGTGCGCACCCCTCCACCCACCACGGCCCCGGTCCCCGTGCGTTTGGCTGCACCCGCCGCGCCCGTGCCCGTGCGCCCCCACCCCCTCAGCGGCATGGGACGCTGCCGTCGAACGCTACCTCTTAACGGCGCCAGTTGCCGTCCTCCCGCGCCCCGCCCCTCGATCGCGTGACGACATGATGTTTGATTTACAAGTGAAGAACATTTTGTGCTGCCTTGAAGACTTCAACAACGGCGTCACGGAGGACGACAACGACAACGACGGCGCGGCACGCCACCTCCGCCGCCACCGGAAATATTTTTTTGGGGTTTAATACTGTATCTTGAATTCTCGATCATATGAATATAAATTTGCAGTGTGACTAAATGAAAGATATGGTTTGAAAGAACTTGCATTTTTCTCACACAACAAATAATAAAGCGATGAAATGAACTTCAGCTCAACCACTCGTCAGCGTTGGAAACACTGGCTTTGAACCAGAAGTGATTCTCTGGGAAGGGCCAGCTACTGTCAATCTCGAGACCAACGCAGGACTAATCATCGAGGCTGAAGCGGCCTATGTTAGGACCCATATTGGGACAGTAGGGAAGCATAGTAATGTCCGAGGTATAGATACAGTTGCTTCTCGTAAATGGTAGTAACGTTGTGTCAACAGCAGCTGGATCGCCTTCCACCATCATTGGATAGTTTTGTCCAAGGAAGAGCGAGTTTCCTCCAAGACTTTCAATACTGAACCAGGGAGAAGGTGTTGGCGCTAGTAGACTAGTATCCATCCCGAATACCCTGCAACGGATGTTGGATTTGGTTTGGAGAGTGCAACCATACGAGACACACCTGCTTCCTTAGTAACATCAGCAGTGCCCCGTATACAGACAAGAAGAGGTGATCCATCGGAATAAGTTGCCAGGTGCCACTGAGTATATGGGTCCTGCTCGTCCTCATGCTCGTGAATAAAATATTCAAGCATAGGTGGTGGAATGTTCAAGGACCATGGAAACACAAGAAGGTTAATTAGTAAAGGGAAACTAGCTAACCCGCATGCCTGTGGATGAAACAATTATAATTACGGTGGAAGACAAACGTACAGAAATCATAAGGATTCCATGCAAAACAGTGCCACGAGTTGTGGCAGCATACACAAGACTCTCGTATTGAATTGCATCACAGTACTCATCTGTGTATAGAAACTGATTTTTGAGCAATATCCATTGAGTCGAACCATGAAGGACGGCAACAAGCTTGTCGAAGATAGCGACAACATAAGCATTCCTATAACCCCAAGAGCGGTTGGGAACTTGACAAATTGCTATCTTCCGTAGACGACATTCAGCATGATCGTATTTGAACTCACGTAGAATACCGGTGTACTTAACCTCTGGGCAGTCGTCTGAGATTTTTCGAAGTGGAACCCGGTGACGAGTGTACACATTCACAAGTTCCCACTCGCAGTTGTACCCAATATAAATAGCCCAATCTCCATTTGCGCCTGCCCAAGCCTTTCCCTCAAGCGATGACATCTTAACATAATACGTATCATTATCAAGCGGCATCAACTTACACAAGGCGAGGCTTCCCTCATCCCCGCGCCAGTCAGCAGGGTCATGGCGAAGAAGATAGGGGAGATCAAACCGCTCTTGGACCCTTGGGTTCCTTGTAATGATGTTATTAGTTGAGTCGAGAATGGTCTTGAATGAACCTGCCATGCTAGCCGAGGTGATGACGTTGCACCGACAATTGAGTTCCTCTACCGCGTCATCATTCAGATCAGGGCAAGAATAATGGGGTCATTTCCGGCTTGTTCCCTCCATAGAGAAGACAATCAATTAATGGAAGAAGTAAGGGTGAAGGCAAATGGAGGAGGGAGGAAGAGCTAGCGTGCGACAACACTTCCATATCGAGAGGGAAAGGCGAAGAGTCAGTGGACGGTTGCCACGGTACACGAAGAGGCGCCTGGGGAGCGAACGGTTGCTACAGAGGTCACACACTGACGACAAGGGCCGAGTGAACCGCATGCAATCCCATCGCACAACACACACGTCTTGTTAAGTTGAACCGTTGATGTTCTCTTGTGTCAACGCAAACAGTTCATCCGAGTGAACCGCATGCCGTATATCGCACACACCTTGATCTGGCTGACCGTTTCTTTTGTGTTGCCTAATCACAAACAGTTCATCCGAGTGAACCGTATGCTATATATCGCACACACCTTCATCTGGCTGCACGTTTCTTTTGTGTTGCCTAATCACAAACAGTTCGTCCGAGTGAACCGTATGCTGTGTATCGCACGCGCCTTCATCTGGCTGCCCGTTTTTTTGTTCCTCCTCATCGCAAACAGCTAATTGAACTAAACAGTATGCCCTTCATCGCACACGCAACTAAAATCTGAACCGTGTTTGATGCATCCTCCATCGCAAACATTTTCACCTTTTTTTGATGGTTTTCATACACCACCGTTTGCGATTATTGCATCGCACACAGTTTCTTGAAGGGTGTCTGATCGTAGTGTCGCGTTAGCAGCATCCTGCAGTAGTGTGGGAATGAATTTCAAACACCCCGGCACCGTTGCTTGCCGGCAAACGTTGAGATACTTGGTATTTAAATTCTAGTAAATCCAAAACTTGTCTGAAATTCATGAAACTTTTCATGCTATCATGGAATGGCACCAACATGTTCTGGTAAAAAAATTTGTCACATTTGTGGCAGGTTATGGTATACACCGCTCACAAACCAGAGCTTCTCACCAAAAGCCATGTGGTCCGGTAGGGAAGGTGTGTCACCTTTTCGAACGAAACAACATCTGTTGCCCCTTCTTGACTTTAATTTTTTTCTAGATACAAATACACCGACAGGAGTGTTATGTTAAATTTTGGAATTATTTGGGGTTCGTTTGGAAATTTTTATACATTAATCGAGTTTTCTAGGCATTTTATGTGCATAATTCAAATATGAACAAAAGGCACATGCTCCAGTGTAGAAAATTTGGCTGAAAAGTCATATGTGTGTCCTTGGGTGCATGCTTAGGTCCCATGCAAGAAATGGGAATGAACTTCAAACACCTGGGCATCATGGCTCGATCGATAACATTGAGATACTTGGTTTTAAAATTTTAGTAAATCCAAAACTCGTCTGAAATTCATGAAACTTGGCATGTCCTATCATGGAACGGCACCAAATGCTATGTTATTTTTCGTGTCCAATTTGATAGAAGGCGCACGAATTAACAGCCAACAAAGGCATTTTGAAAACAAATAGCTACCTCATTATATCTCAAAAATTTGTATAATTTAAATCGCGGGCGTTCTGCTAACCATTCACGTGACGCCACGCGTCAAACTTGTAATGGCTAGGAGGTGCCGTGCGGACAACTGCTTGAGTAGACGGGAGGCCTGCGAGCGCAGTCCGCTGCGTAGGCTGGCAGGGAGGCGTGTAAGCAGTCCACCGATGTGCAGGCTCACCGGGAAGCGTGCAAGCTGTGCGGTGCGCAGGCTCACTAGGAAGCGAGCTCTTTCACTTCCATGGCCGCGCGCCCCCCTCAGCGTCATGGGACACCACTGTCGGCCACTACATCGCAGCGCCCACGCAGCACGCCGCCTCCACCGCCGCCGCAATTAGTATCTCGATGGTATATGAATATAAAGTCACAACATTACTGAATGAAACCTATGATTTGAATGTACAGAATTATCAAATATATTAAAAAACATCAATGGTTTTCAAATTTAAAACACTCATCACAAATGATTTAGATAGAACACCCGTATGCAAACCGACATCTTCCTCAGTAAGCCAAGGGAAAATTTGCCGCTCAGGATTTGTGCATCACTTCATCGCAAATGTATTAGATAGAACATGCGTATGGAAAGCGAGAGCTATGGTCCTTCCCCACTAAGCCAAGGGTAAATTTGTCGCACAGGATCTGTGCATCTCTTCGTCGCAAACAGTTCAGATGAACATGGTATGCAAAGCGAGAGCTATGGTTCCATCACCACTAAGCCAAGAGAAAATGCGATGCACAAGATTTGTACATCCCTTCAACGCAAACCGTTTTTTTCTGATGACCCGTGTGCAACCACGTAGAGACAATTTGGTAAGATTTGCATCTGTCATGTTGGGTATATTGCCATTTGTCAAGCTGGAAAGATTGGCATTTGTTGATCTAGTATAATTGCCCTTTGTCAACCTTGTAACCATGCCATTTGTCAAAATTTGCAGCTAAAAATCACAAGCACTATCGAATTTTGCAACTAAAATTCAGTAATCATAGATTTCATTCATAGATTAAGTAGTCGTTCTCTATACAAACAATTCAACTCGATAGCTAAACCGACCAATCTTTTCCACAATTGTTGCTAACCACGTACTGAAATAGCTAGTTCAACTATATATACTAGCTAATTTTAAGTACGTAGTACAGTTCAACCACATCCATAGTCAGATGAACTGGAAAAATAGCCCCAAATACTACTACTACGGAGGGGCTTTGTACTACTTCCATTAGCCTCTCCTCTGCCGAGCGCGCTCAGTAAGAGGTAGAGGAGGAGGAGCCTACCGACGAGCTGGACAACTACAATACAGTGCCTGCCGCTGCTGCACCTTCAGTGGCGCTCAGCTCGAACGCCCTCTGCCGCTCCAGGCGACCCTTCTCGAAGCGGCGGGACTCCTCGTAGTTCTCCTCATTCCTCGCCTTTACGGCAGCGTGTGCTGCGGCCACGACGGTCGTAAGCCTCTTTGCATGCTCGACGAAGCACTCCTCCTCCTCGCGCAGGAACTGGATGTAGCGTGCAAGGTCGCTGATGCACGTGCGGGCCTCCACCTCCGCCTCCCACCTTCGGGCAACGGTGGCGGAGCGGGTGATGACCCTGGCGGTTGACGGTGGGCTGGTGACCACGGCGGCCGATGATGGGGTGGCGGCCACGACCACCACCTCCCACCTTCGGGGCGTGGTGGCGGAGCGGGTGATGGCCACGGTTCCCGACAGTGGGGTGGCGGCCACCCACCTCCCACCTTCGGGCCGCGGCGGCCAAGCGGACGATGGCCCTGGCTTTCGACGGTGGTGTGGCGGCCACGGTGGCAGACGGTGGGGTGGTGGCAATGATACGTCTCCGTTGTATCTACTTTTCCTAACGCTTTTCCTCTTGTTTTGGACTCTAATTTGCATGATTTGAATGAAACTAACCCGGACTGACACTGTTTTTAGTAGAACTACCATGGTGTTGTTTTTTGTGCAGAAAAAAGTTCTCGGATTGGAACGAAACTTTGCAAGGATTTTTTATATAATAAAAGAAAAATACTAGTGCCAAGAACCACCGGAGGGGGCCCCTGGGTGAGCACAACACACTAGGGTGCCCCCTTAGGCGTGGCCAGGTGGGTTGTGCCCACCTGGTGGCCCCGCAGACCCTGAATCCAACTCCATAAATACCAACTTTTCTAGAAAAAAATCAGGGAGGAAGAATTATCTCATTTCGTGATACAGAGCCGCCGCCACCTCCTGTTCTTCATAGGGAGGCTAGATTTGGAGTCCGTTTTAGGCTCCGGAGAGGGGGATCTTTGATCTTCGTCATCACCAACCATCCTTCATCGCCAATTCCATGATGCTCCCCACCGGGAGTGAGTAATTCCTTCGTCGGCTCACTGGTCGGTGAGGAGTTGGATGAGATTCATCATGTAAGCGAGTTAGTTTTGTTAGGGCTTGATCCCTGATAACCCACAAGTATAGGGGATCACAACCGTTTTCGAGGGTATAGTATTCAACCCAAATTTATTGATTTGACACAAGGGGAGCCAAAGAATATTGGAAAGTATTAGCAGCTGAGTTGTCAATTCAACTACACCTAGAGATTAATTATCTGCAGCAAGGTGATCAGTAGCAAAGTAGTATGATAGTTTTGATAGTAGTAACCATAGCAATAGTAACGGTAACAGTGATAGCAATGCTTTTGTAGCAAGTTGAATAGTAATAGTAGCAATTGTTGGGGATATTACCACTGGGCGTAAACCGGCCACGAGAGGCCGGGTTAACTTCATAAGTAGTTCATCTGTATCTGAAGCCCATGAAGACAGACGGTGACGCTTCATGAAGGCCCAGGGCCCAAAGCCGGTTTAAGGCCTGTAGACACAAACCGACATTGATATGTAAACTTGTGTTGTAAGATAGAAGTAGCAGAGACCGAGCCGGACACGATTATGAGCCGGCCTCGGAGTTTGTAAACCGACGGGCGTCAACCCATGTATATAAGGGGATGACCCGGCGGCGGTTCAGGGAGAACAGACAACAACTCAAGACTCAGGCAAAGCGTATTCGCTCCCTGGTCATCGAAACCCCATCAATTCCATCACAACTAGACGTAGGCTTTTACCTTCATCGTAAGGGGCCGAACTAGTATAAAACTCTCTTGCGTCCCTTGTCCGCTTTAACCCCTTTAAGCTAACCCATAGCGATGGCCCCACGACTAAGTCCTTTCTCTAGGACATCTGCCATGACAAAACCACGACAGTTGGCGCCCACCGTGGGGCTATCGCACGATAGTTTCAAGTTCTTGGAGGGGAACTTCGAAGGACAAAAGGGTTACATTATGGGCCGGATGACCAAGAGTCATCGCGGCAAGCTTTACATTGATGATGCAGGCTTGGGCCCCGAGGCCGGCTCAATCGAGTACGGGTACCGGGTCCCCTTTGGTGGCATACACGTTTTCATTGGCAAGATCGGCGAACCGGGCCCTGAGCCGGACATCTGCACCAACCTCGTCGAAACGACTCAGCATGCGAGATCTGCCCGGGTCAAGCCTGTCATGAAGCGTGCCTTCGTGGGAGTTATCCATGGAGGGGAATCTGAGGATAGATCGGAATCTGGTGGTGAGACCGTCGTTTATTCCAGCGACGAGTCATCGACTGGAGAGACCGAGTCGTTATATCAGTTACAAGATGGCCGGATTGGGGGCTATTCCGATGGCGACAATATTCCGGACCCCTTTGATCTGCCAAACCGGGTGGCGATCTTCATGGCCGGCACGCAACCAGTGCTCCATTCTTTCAACCGCAGCGGCGATGATTTCTGGATCAGCAGCAGCGGCAGCGGCCGGGGCAGGAGGCCCTATGCGACCGCCAGCTCAGGTTCTATCTGATCTATTTGACGTGTTGGCAACGCTGATGGCGGAGGTTAACCCGGCGGATCAGGATGCACACAATGCGGAAATCGCGAAAGTAAAAGATCAGATCACCCAGGCCAAAATCGACTTAACAGCTGAGGATACCAGGATAGCCGCGGAGCAGGCCGCTTTGGATGCACAAGCTTACCGGATTATGCTGGATCAGAGTGCATCGAACGAAGTCCTGAAGAGGAGGCATCGATCTCGCTTGCCACCGGTTTATGACGCTAGAAATCTCTTTAACACCCCAGGAGGAGGGACCAGTAATCCGCCGGTGGTAAACCGGGCAGAGGCACCGGGGGCAGGGGCGCCGGTTCAGCCACGTTTGGCGGATCCGCCTCGTCAGAACAACATTGTGGCACCTCATGTCCCCACGCCACCGGGTCACTATTCTAACCCGATGGACAACATTGTCGCTGCCGCTTCACGGCTGGCGGCCATCCCGATCGACGATTCTCCAGCAGCGGTCGAGACGCGTCGGGTTAAGGAGCTTCTTCAGACAGCCTTGGTTCAACAGGAGGCTTATTCATATAGTCGCGATCGGATTCATTCCACTCCCCGTCTAAGCCGGAGTTACAGCAGGCGTATGGATGAACCGACGGTATCAAGCAATGCGCGGAACCGTGATCCGCCCCGTGGCCATAACCCGGCGGGTGGCGCTGGTGATGCTCAGGAGGTGGTGGACCGGGCTCGGGCACGCAGAGAGGCCGAGTTAGCGGCGCAGCACGAGGCCCGTCAGCTTACTCTGGTTCGTCCAACCACATCGGTGGAACCAGGGGTTACCTCTAGTTCCTTGGGAGTGCCATGTCTTGTCCCAGCGTTGCGCAATGTGTGCCTGCCCAAGGATTTCAAGGGCCCGCGCAAGGTGCCGAATTACACCACCGATTTATCCCCTGAAACATGGGTCGAAAGCTATGAGATGGCCATGGAGATGCTGGACGTGGATGACGCGGCATGTGCGAAGTACTTCACCATGATGCTAGAAGGAACGGCCCGCACTTGGCTAAAGAGCTTACCGGCTAATTCTATCAGGTCATGGCCCGAGTTGAGAGCCCGGTTTATTCAGAATTTCAAGGATACATGCAAGCAGCCCATGTCAATTGTGGACTTAGCTGCTTGTGTCCAGGAGGAAGGAGAGTCAATAACCCATTGGGTGTGCCGGGTTTCGGAGATTTTGCACTCATCGGACCGCATCAACGCTGACACCGCAGTTTTAACATTGGAAGGCAATTGCGGTTTGAACCCCTGAAGTTGAAGTTGGGACGGCTCAAACGTCATTGTAATGACATGGGAACCCTCATGGCTGCACTGGTAAAGTATGCCGACTCTGATAGTACCAAGGATCCCGAGTCTGACGATGATAAGACAGGGAAGGGAAAAAAGAGCGGCAACGCCAAGGGGCAGCACCACAACCCGGCGGGTCATGGAAATAGCAGCAAGCGTAAAGCGGACCACGGTTTAGATTTTGTGGCTAACACCAATGCACATGACAAGGGCCAGCGGCGTAAGGGTAAACCGCCACAGCGCGGTGGAAAGCCAAGTCCTAATCCAGACCGTTTGTCTTATCTATTGAACCAGCCCTTTCCAAAGCATGGGACGAAGGAGGAACCATCCACGCACCTCTGGAAAGAATGCTACATCATGCAGGAGTTCAAAAATTCTGATTCTTTCTGGTATGATCATGGATCAGGAGGCGGTTCGGGCCCCGGCTCCCATGGGCCGGGTTATGGCGGAGGAAATTCCGGTTCAGGCTTTCACGGTAATCAGGGTGGACATAACAATCAAAGTAATCAGGGTAACCAAGGTGGCTATAATCATCAGGGCAATCAGCAGCAGTCAGGTTACCAGAGCAACCCGAAGCAGTTGAATAGCGGACAGTATCATGTCTTCACCACTATCTTGGACAAGCGTGATCAGAAGCTTCATAAAAGGGTGGTGAATGCCGTTGAACCGGCGGTGCCCCGTTATTTGCACTGGTCCGAGCATCCGATTGTGTGGAGTAGAGAAGATCATCCACCCCGGGTTGACAATCCGGGTTATCTAGCTCCGGTGGTGGCACCTCAGGTGGGAGGTTATAAGTTCACTAAGGTACTCATGGATGGAGGGAGTAGTATCAATATCCTTTATTATGAAACTTTTCATCGCATGGTGTTAACAGATAAAAATCTTAAACCGTCCAATACGGTGTTCCATGGTGTGGTGCCTGGTAAGTCGGCATATCCTGTTGGTAAGATAGCTCTGGAGGTGGCTTTTGGAGATGAGCATGACTCGAGATCAGAAACCTTGACCTTTGAAGTGGTGAAAATCAGAAGCCCGTATCATGCCCTATTTGGACGGCCACCTTATGCTAAGTTTATGGCACGGCCTTGTTATGTCTATCTACAGCTCAAGATGCCGGGTCACAAGGGAACTATAACCGTGCATGGAAGCCGCAAGATTGCTATGGAGTGTGAGGAAGGTGACGCGGCTTATGCTGAGTCGGTTTGTGCAATAGAAGAGTTGAAGTTTTACAAGGACAATGTTGATCCGGCAGATATGACTTTGTTGAAGAAACCAACTATAGAGCATGATCCGACCCTGAAGTTTAAATCGGCTGATGAGACTAAACTTGTTGACTTCGTGCCTGGCGATTCGTCCAAGCAGTTTAGCATCAACGCTAACTTGGATCCATAATAGGAAAGCACGCTCATCGAGTTCATCCGTGAGAATCGGGACATCTTTGCATGGAAGCCTTCTGACATGCCTGGTGTACCGAGAGAACTCGCTGTGCACACTCTCAATGTTGATCCTAAGTATAAACCGGTCAAGCAGTTTCTTCGCCGGTTCAATGAAGAAAGACGCAAAGCTATTGGAGAAGAAGTAGCCAGGCTCTTGGCGGCTGGATTTATCGTTGAAGTATTCCATCCTGAGTGGTTGGCTAATCTGGTGCTGGTCCTCAAGAAGAATGGCACTTGGCGTATGTGTGTGGACTACACAGATCTCAACAAAGCTTGTCCAACATATCCTTTTGCCCTCCCCCGTATTGATCAAATTATTGATGCTACGGTGGGTTGTGAGCGTTTAAGTTTTTTGGATGCATATTATGGTTATCATCAGATCAAAATAGCAGTTAAGGACCAGGAGAAGACAACCTTCATAACTCCCTTTGGAGCCTTCTGCTATGTGTCCATGCCCTTTGGGCTCAAGAGTGCACATGCGACTTATCAACGGTGTGTGCAGAATTGTCTTCGTAAACAGATCGGCCGCAATGTTCATGCCTATGTGGATGATATTGTGGTAAAATCAAGGAAGAAGGAGACATTGATTGATGACTTGAAGGAAACCTTTGATAACCTGCGGGTTTATAAAATCATGCTTAATCCGGCCAAATGTGTCTTTGGTGTACCTGCAGGGAAGCTCCTGGGCTTTTTGGTGTCTAACAGGGGCATTGAAGCTAATCCGGAAAAGATCAAAGCCATCACCTCCTTGGCTAAACCAAAGTGTATCAATGATGTTCAACGCCTGGCAGGCCGGATTGCCGCGTTGAGCCGGTTTGTCAGTCGCCTCGGCGAGAAGGCCATCCCTTTGTATCAGATGCTGAAGAAAACGGATAACTTCGTTTGGAGTGACGCTGCTAATGAAGCATTTGAGGACTTAAAGCGGCAGCTAGCTAATCCGCCAATTCTCGCTGCTCTGGTTGACAAAAACCATTGTTGCTATATGTGGCAGCTAACGCTCGGGCTGTTAGTGTGGCTATTGTGGTGGAGCGCAAGGAGGCAGGAAAGGAATATCCGGTTCATCGGCCAGTTTACTATATCAGTGAGGTACTTATTGAGTCCAAGCAGAGGTACCCGCATTGGCAAAAAATGGTGTATGGGGTTTTCATGGCAAGATGGAAGCTTAAGCAGTATTTCATGGCAAGCAGTAGTCCCATCACGGTGGTCAGCTCTGCTCCTTTGGGGGATATAATCCAGAACAGGGAAGCAACTGGCCGGATTGCTAAGTGGGCTATCGAGCTCGGGCATCACGGGTTGAAATACATACCCCGAACGGCGATCAAATCTCAGGCACTTGTGGATTTCATCAATGATTGGACAGAACTACAAGCGCCAGAAGAGAAGTCGGATCATACTTATTGGACTATTCATTTTGATGGGTCCAGACAATTGGAGGGCTCGGGGGCTAGAGTCGTATTAACTTCCCCACGAGGTGATAAGTTTTGTTATGTTCTCCGTTTAATGTTCCCTTGCACTAACAATGCAGCTGAATATGAGGCTTTACTCCATGGTCTTCGGATGGATAAGGAGATGAACCTAAGCCGAGTTAAGTGCTTCGGTGACTCGGATCTGGTGGCTCAACAAGTGTCCGACACTTGGGATTCTAAGGACCCATTAATGGCAGCATATCGTCGTGAGGTGGATATTGTTGCAGGTCACTTTAAAGGTTATCAGGTGGATCATGTGGACCGGCAGAAGAACGAAGCGGCGGACACTTGAAGCCGCCTGGGTTCCCAACATAAACCGATTCCACCTAATGTCTTCCTAGATGTTTTGCATAATCCATCCGTCAAGCTCCCTGATGAAGAGGATTTGGCTGTTCCTTATCCAGAGGCTCAGTTGGTGGCAGCTCTACATGTTATCCCGGATTGGACGGTTCAATATCTGGCGTATATAAACTGGGGCGAGTTACCAGAGGATGAAACTTTGGCCAGGCAGATAACCCGACGGTCCAAATCCATGACTATTATCAATGGAGAGTTACATCATTGCAGTGTGACAGGGGCGTTTCAACGCTGTGTGTCTCCTGAGGAAGGCCGTGAAATTTTGCGTGAGATCCACGAAGGAGATTGTGGTCACCACGCCGGTTCAAAATCTTTGGTGGCCAAGGCGTTTCGTCACGGGTTCTATTGGTTGACAGCTCATGATAATGCCGAGGACTTGGTCAAAAGATGTGATGGCTGTCAGAAATTCTCAAGACGCGCTCATGTACCGGCTCAAAAATTGAGGATGATTCCAATCACCTGGTCGTTTGCAACTTGGGGGCTGGATATGGTTGGGCCTTTCAAGAGGTCCAAGGACAAGAAGACCCACCTCTTGGTGGCGGATGATAAGTTCACGAAGTGGGTGGAGGCAGAGCCAGTTAGTAAGTGTGACGCAACTACGGCGGTTCAATTCATCAAAAGGCTGATCTTCCGGTTTGGCTTTCCACACAGCATCATAACAGACAATGGTACCAATCTGTCAAAGGGTGCCATGAAGGAGTTCTGTCAACGTGAGCACATCCGGCTTGACGTGTCATCAGTGGCTCACCCCCAGTCCAAGGGTCAAGCGGAGAGGGCCAATCAAGAGATCTTGAGAGGCATCGAACCCCGGCTTATGGTTCCTTTGCAACGGACGCCAGGTTGTTGGGTTGAGGAGTTACCTTCAGTGTTATGGAGCATCAATACCACACCCAACAGATCGACAGGATACACACCGTTCTTCATGGTTTATGGAGCAGGAGCGGTTCTTCCTAGTGACATCCGTCATGACTCACCTCGTGTAGCGGCGTACGTTGAAGCTGACAACGAGAGGGCACGGCAGGAAGCTCTTGACCTGTTAGATGAGGAGCGTGACATGGCGGCAGCCCATTCGGCGATTTATCAGCAAGATCTGCATCGTTATCATAGCCGCCGGGTTAGAACCAGAACCTTTCAAGAAGGAGATTTGGTGCTTCGACTCATCCAGGATCAGACGGATATGCACAAGTTATCCCCCCCTGGGGAAGGATCTTTTGTGGTCAGCAAGAATCTGCACAAATGGGTCATACTACCTAATCGATGTTCGAGAGCGCAAAGACTCACGTAAATCGGAGGAGGAGACCAACTGGCCGTGGAATATTGCTCATCTTCGGCCCTACTATACTTGAGCTACAGGCTCTACTTATGTACATATTATGACATTATATATATTATGATCAATATAATAAACCGGAACCTCAGCTAAAGCGGGGCATCTGTTGTTTTCCTTGCATCGTGTGTGGTTACATGGAGCTTACAAAGCGGCGTCCGATTTACCCCTTGATTTAGCTTCTCAAAGCTACATATTAGATCACTTGGGGGCTTGGTCGTATCCGAACCATAGCTACACCTCTTGATCGACGTAATGCCACAGCATCACTTGGGGGCTTGGTCGTATCCGAACCATAGCTACACCTCTTGATCGGCGTAATGCCACAGCATCACTTGGGGGCTTGGTCGTATCCGAACCATAGCTACACCTCTTGATCGGCGTAATGCCACAGCATCACTTGGGGGCTTGGTCGAACCCGAACCATAGCTACACCTCTTGATCGGCACAATGCCACATCATCACTTGGGGACTTGGTCGAACCCGAACCATAGTAACACCTCTTGATCGGCTCAAAGCCACGTCAAACCGGGGCCAAAGAGAGTGTTGTAAAACAACAGCTCAAACATAGGCACCCACTAATCATAGCTCGCAATGTCGCTTGGGATTTCTTTGCTGTCGAATTTAGGGCCTGGCAGCCCGTAAAAAGCCTCGACTACAATGGTTTTATTTGCCTTTTGCTAAGTTTCTCTTTCTTTTGATAAGATTCGTGATGTTTTCAAACCGGTGTTTATCAACCCGGTTAGGCTGTTAACTACAAGTTGTCAGTATATGGTCAAGTTATAATCCGGAGACTATCAGCCCGGTCTGGTTTTGACTCATAGTCACCAGTATGGAATAAACCGGTGTTTATCACAACCCGGAACAGTTTTATTGTAAACCGGCATCATATAACAAGAGTTACTTTTACTCCGGATTAGGGTTACTACCCTCATTACAAGGTTGGTCAGCCAACACTATGCCTAAAGGTTACATGTATCATATATTTCCATATTTGGTTATCTTTTACAACCTTGGTTATAAACCTTGGTCATATATATATTTGGATATCATGACTCGCCCGGTGGTAAACCGCCAGGGTGCTTTAAGCTTCTTATCTGCAGAAATAGCTTGAATAAATAGCTATGGATTATGAACATCATATCTTAAGCATGGCGGATTAACGCGCATCAGTTGCAGATAAATATGCACGAAGGCATAACAGACCAAGTGTTTTAACTAGCCTATTACAAGGCGTTTCAGTGCCAAAGGGATAATTGTTTCTCAATAAGCATTGCAGCATGGAAGATTAAACCGGCCCCCGGATTATGATCGCTGATCGGCTTGACCCGACGGCTGCATATCATCTTGCACCGGTTCATCCTCTTCGTCTCTACCCAGCGGCTGGAAGTCAACAGTTGTCCAGTCGATCCCGATTAAAGCTTGGAAACAGCTTCGTCGCTTATAAGGGTGGACGGTTCAATGTCAGGGGCATAAGTGTGCTTACGGATTGGAGGGATCAGGTTTTGAGCCTCAAGAGTTGGGGCAGCAACCCGCTTGTTATTGGTATCATAGCTCGCCTGGTAAAATGAAAGATCAGCCTCTTCACCAAGTTGACAAGCCAGTGGACGTACTTCCCGGTTTATGGCGCGGAGATCTTCAGTGCCAAACTCTGATCCGTCTTCTTTTAAGCTTGGGTAGCCTTTGGCCACGTCTGTCGGATCAAGATCAAGCACCCATGCTTTTGCCCGGGTTAGTGCGGTCAGAGCGCCAGCCCTTGCAGCAGACCGCTTCAGCTCTTCTATCTGGGCAGGCAACATAGATAGCCTGTCTAAGGTATCCTTGATCAACATCGGGGGCGGCTTATTGTGAGAAGCGGTGCAGATAATTCGTTGAGCGCCGGTATACAGTTGTTCTATCAGCGTGTAGGCAGCATTCAGCTTCTTCTGAACATCAAAGCCCAGATGACTAATGCGAGTTCCTGCATCATTGCAAACATCAGTAAACCGGCAATGAATGGGAAGATATGTTGAAAGTATTAAGGAAAAGATGCTTACCAAACACAGAAGCGGTCATCGCATGTACTTGCCGCTTTACACCAGTCAGCTCATCTACCACCGGTTTGAGAGCTGCTTCTGCGTCTTCAGCTCTTTTCTGCAAAGCAGATTTCTCTATGTTCCAATCCGCCCGCTCCTTGGCAAAGCTCTCCTTTAGCTTTTCCATAGCGGCTAAGGCGCTTGTCAGCTCATCTTTTGCTTTGGAAGTTTCAGCCTGTTGGGACTTGATGTTCTCTTGCAGATCAGCGTTTTGGCTTTCCTTCTTGCTCAGCTCCGCGTGTAAAGGGATAGATGTATAATGAGTTGACATTACATATTTGAAGTACCAAGCCCATAACAAGTCATGCCCTTGATACTTGGGGGCTAATGCATGTTTGCTCTTGATCAGAAATTTCTACAAGTCCCAAGCACAATACAAGTATTAATCTTGGCACCTGGGAGCTAATGTGTGTTTGCTCAAAAAGCTGTTGGTATGGGAATTCTTCTACAGTCCCGGTTCATCTTTATAAAGTTAAACCGGCCCTTGGGGGCTATACCGGTGAAAGGGCAGTATGGCAAATTTTAAAGAAACCGGTTCATCTTAAAGAGGTAATCCGGTCCCTGGAGGATAAATATGCAAAGATAAGTTATGACAAAAGTCCCGGTTTAGATTGGCGTCATAAACCGTCACTTGGGGGCTACTAGGAGTTGATAAACTGCAATTGGACAAAAGAGAAAAACAGTAGTTACCTCATATCGCTCCTTCATCAAGTTTACCAAACTAGCTTCATAGTCACGGCTGGTATACAGACGGTTCAAGAAGCCAGAGTGAATGTCTTGAGCATTGAGATGGGCGTAGCTTGATAAATCGGCATTCCATTTGCCTTTGCCGATAGCAGAGAGATCAACCTTGGCAGTATGCTCTGACAAAGCTACATGATTGCCAGGAGTGGTGTGGCCAGTGCCAGTAATCATAATGTCATCATCTTGTTCATCAGAAGCCTTCACCGGAGTTGGCGGTTTATCAGTGTCCTTAACTAGACTTACCGGTTTGTCATCAGTTCGGATAGGGCTGGTTGGCCGGTCTGCATGGCTTGTAGTGTCAACTTGCACTTGTTCAGCAAGGAAGTCATGGTCTTGAGGCGGCGGATCATGAAGCATGGCGTCAGCATCAGTTTCTTCCGCTTCTGGAGTTGTTTCCGGTTTAGCAGCTACATTATCAGCAGCCGGTTTGTTTAACCGAGCTTTCTTGCTGGGTCTTGGCTGGGCGCTGAGAAAAGATAGACATAAGGATTAGTACAGTATGTAAAGATAACACATCAAGAATAAGGACACGTGCATAGCTCACCCAGGAACTGTTTTGAGGGGTGGAAGCTATGTGGCCGATGGCTCGCCAGAGGATGAATGAGAAGTACCCTGATAATTTCAACCAGACGGGTTAAGAGGCTGGCGAAAACAACCTGCTTTTGGGCATGAAGTATCAATGGGATAAGAGACCTCTGATCGGCGTTTCCGAACCGGACTGTTCGGTAAACCGGCGGAGGTAACTACCTGGCCGCTGTGCCGGGTTGTACGGCGAGCTTCATGCTGCTGCGTCTTCAAAAGAAAGTTTGGGTCCAAGTAAGCAAGAGGGTGAGAAAATTTTACTTTCTGGTTTGCTTGACGGATTTTTGATGTTGGCAGAGGATCTGAATCGGAGGAAAGAATGGTTACCTCTACGTCCTCAGCGTGACTGCCTTCAGTGTCGTCCTGATAATAATCATTGTCAATGATATGTACAAAAAATGAACCAAGAGAGTCAAGTTCTACCTCTGGTCCTGGATTACGCACATCGTCATCAGCTGGTAGATCGGAGGATGCGGTGGTCCTTCTTTTGGCAGGTTTCTTAACAACCTTGGTCTTTGGACGAACTGGCTTGACCGGTTTGTCTTGCAGCTTCGCCGGTTTGTCTTGTGATGGTTTCTTGTTCCAGAACGGATCATCACCCTGTCAGAAAATAATCACACTTTCAGAGAATATTTGGACACAAGCAAATTCAGATACAAAGGATTATATGATTCTTACAGCTGGTGGTTTGTTGAAGGTGCAGAAAGGGAGTAGTCCGGTTTGGGCACAGCGGCCTTCGGTTCGTTCAGTATTTTCTTTACAGCCTCAGTGACTTCTTCGTCTGTAAGCTGAATGTCAATGTGCCATTGAGCATCCTTCAAACTCCCCGTGTACTCACACATCAAACCGGGGCGCCGGCTTAAGGGCAGAATGCTCCAGCTTATCCAGCAACGAGCAACATCAACTCCTGTCAAACCGTTCGCCATGAAGGCTATAAGCTTTGATAATTGGGGAGCATAGTTGGCCCGTTCTCTTGCTGTCAACCTCTGAGGAAAAGGATGTGTGTTGCTAAGGCGTTCAGGGCGGTAACCCGGCAAAGGATTTTCATCAGATGGAGATGTATCCATGCAGTAAAACCAACTCTGGTTCCACTCTTTGGGGTGACTGTGGAGTTTGGGATGAGGGAAGGTGACTTCCTTCCTTTTCTGAACCGCCATTCCGCCCAGTTCTGTATTGGGTCCATCTGAGAACTCTGTGCGACGGTTTAAGTGAAAGAAATCCCGAAACAGTTCGACTGAAGGTTCCTCTTGCAGATAAACCTCACAAAATACTTGGAAGTGGCAGATGTTGGTTACAGAGTTAGGACCAATGTCTTGAGGGCGCAGTTGAAAACTAGCCAGTACATCCCAGAATTTTTTTGAATCGGGAGGGCTAAAACCTCGTCCGAGATGATCAGCGAACACGACTACCTCTCCATCCTTGGGTGTAGGAGGATTTTCCGGGCCAGGGACCCTCCCGTGGATGACATCTTTCTTGGCCAAAGCGCTCGTTTTAACAAGGTTGTTTAACTGCTCCTCGGTTACTTGAGAGGGAGCCCAATTGCACTCAGACTTGCTTAGCCATGACAAGGAAAATCTGAAAAATGATTATTACCGGTTTAAGATTTACAATGGACAACTATACAGCGGTATGAGGATACAAGCATATTGGTAAACCGGATTTGGTTATTCGTAAACCGGAGTCTGACAATGGAACGGTGTAATGCATTGACGGTTCAACAGGGGACTAATGGTATCTACCGGATCATCATTTTTCTGTGAAGTTAAACCGGCCAATCTGGTATTCAAAGTGTGTAAGTGAAGGAAGAAACAAGTTTCACATCTTGCTATGGTAATTTCAGATCTACCGCGCGTAGGAAAAACAAAATATATTCTGACCTAAATTCCAGCGTACTAAAAGTTCACCAAGTTGAGATGAGTTGGATATTAAACAGGTGCTGAAACTACTACCGCGAGAGATCTATGTGGTTTAAACTACTACCACGCGAGATCTATGTGGTTTTTGGATCTAATCCATGGATATAAATAAGGAAAAAGAAGGGCGGCGATGAACACTGATGAACGGCAGAAACCTCCAAGTGCAGATCTATGGTAAGAGAAAGGGGGGACTTATGGAGGCTGTTGAGCAGCGGCGGCGCGCGGAGGAGCTCTCGTACGTTCAGGTCGATGCAGTGGCCAAGGTTGGTGCAGCAGACAAAGGTTGACGATGGCGGCCGAGGTCGAAGGGTCGGGCGTCGCGAGGATGATGATGAAGCGAAGAGGCACGAGGGGGAAAATGGAAAGACCCCCTGGCCCTATTTATAAGGGAGATAAGCGACAGACGCGAAAATCGAGGAGCCGAATTTTTGGATATGAGGCGATGCTGTCGCCTCGATTGTCGGAGGCTCGTTAATGACAGGTGACATCACAGCGGTTTACCATGATCCTAGAAGATGATGTCATGGCGGTTTACAAGATTGTGTGAAGATGTTGAAGAAGAAATTTTCCTAAGTATTGAGGATTGACATGAACCAGTTCAAATCAATCTGGGGCCTAATGTTGGCGATATTACCACTGGGCGTAAACCGGCCAGGAGAGGCCGGGCTAACTTCATAAGTAGTTCATCTGTATCTGAAGCCCATGGAGACAGACGGTGACGCTTCATGAAGGCCCAGGGCCCAAAGCCGGTTTAAGGCCTGTAGACACAAACCGGCATTGATATGTAAACTTGTGTTGTAAGATAGAAGTAGCAGAGACCGAGCCGGACACGATTATGAGCCGGCCTCGGAGTCTGTAAACCGACGGGCGTCAACCCATGTATATAAGGGAACGACTCGGCGGCGGTTCAGGGAGAACAGACAACAACTCGAGACTCAGGCAAAGCGTATTCGCTCCCTGGTCATCGAAACCCCATCAATTCCATCACAACTAGACGTAGGCTTTTACCTTCATCGTAAGGGGCCGAACTAGTATAAAACTCTCTTGCGTCCCTTGTCCGCTTTAACCCCTTTAAGCTAACCCGTAGCGATGGCTCCACGACTAAGTCCTTTCTCTAGGACATCTGCCGTGACAAAACCACGACAACAATAGTAACTTAAGCAGGAACAATATAAGAGAAATTCGTAGCCATTGGATCGATGAATTCATTGGATGACATTGATCATATAACAGTTACAACCTAGGGCAATACAGCACTAGCTCCAGTTCATAAATATAATGTAGGCATGTATTCTGAAAAAGTCATACGTGCTTATGGAAAGAACTTGCATGACATCTTTTGTCCTACCCTCCCGTGGCAGCGGGGTCCTATTGGAATGTAGCGATCTGACCTCAGACGGTCAAGTCTTTGTGCTTAAGTGTCATCCCTGGATCGGTATGCTGACACACACAGTACTCGAGGATTTATAACAGAGGTAAATCACATGTATAAAGTAACGTAAATACTATTACCTCAATCCAAATAGCGGAAGAAACAACAAAGCTGTGGAGTTCCCAACAACACCAACGGCAAAGTGGAGTGTAGACATCGTAACCCTAACGTATCACTTACTCATCATAAGACTCCTGCAACATGAGACGTTGCAGCCATGTAGGTCAGTACATTGAATGTACTGGCAAATTCACACCATAGGATAATGAAGAACAATAGCTATCACTACATGCATATTTGGCTGGTGGAGGCTCTAAGTTTAATTTTTTCATAAAGCTAATCTTTCCCTACAACAAAGTAATATATTTTATTTAACTACAAAGTTAGTTGAGAAAATATTGAGAAGGTAACCCCAACTCAATCCCGAATTAACATCAATACCCCAACAAATTATTTAAGTAACGTGATGAGATCAATCAAATAATTCAAGTACCAGATACTCAAGATGTCCATAACCGGGGGCACGGCTAATCATGATTAGTTTGTACACTCCGCAGAGGTTTGCGCACTTTTCCCCACAAGATTCGATCTCCTCCGTTGAATTCCTTGCACTACATGATGTTTGAGAAACGGATGACCGAGACACAGTCTTTCAGAAGCGTTAGCTCGTTACGACGGGTAGAAAGTACCACCTACATCTGCTAGTCTACCACTTTAAGAGATCACACAACATACTCAACTATGCCAGAGCCCATAATGGCTTGTGGCTGCACACGGAAGTTTCGAGCATGAATAATCTTATGATCCCTTCGAGCCTGGGTGGCGAACCATAGGATGATCACACGGGTACCCCGGGATCTCCTTGGACAATACTGGATTCCCCAGGTATCTGGGAAATCCACTGGTATCCCCAGGGTGCCCCAACCAATCCACCCATATGTGTATTAAAGTAGCCACCTTAAGTTTAAACCTTAGTTAACAATAACTCTCACATCTGTCATGAATTCCCTCAAACCAAACCACGTCTACAAGCATAGCATAGCAATATAAGCATAACGTAGTAATCCCAGGGTTGATAAAATTCAATAGGTTCCTACCTCAACAACTACTTCCCAATACCCACATGTTATCAAAATACTACTGATGCAATGTTTGATGGTTGAAACTAATGCATAAAAACTGGGTATGAAAAGTCTGATCAAAGTGTGAACTTGCCTTGTACTCTTGATGAAGATGATTCGCACTCATAACTCCTGATAGTTCTACTCGTCACACTCCGGTCAATCTATCGTGAGGAAGCAATTGCATACATAAGCACTCATGCAAAAGAATCGAAGAAAAGATCTCAGAAAACTTCGAAAACAAGAAATTTACTCTTGCAACAGAAAACAATTTCTAACAGTACCAAAATTAAGTGAATTTGGCCTTATCAGAAAGTTTAGGTCAAGAGATTCAAATAGCAAAAAGAATCAATTAAATCGGAGTTATAAAACTCGAGTTATGGACAAAAAAAGTTAGAATTCAAATCTGGTTAAAAGAGAGCTTATAATGGGCTAAGTTGGGACACCCCTACAGGGTTTGAACTTTCGAAAGCCGTGCCCGCGGTTATGTGGCAGATGGGAATTTGTTAATATCCGGTTGTAGTAAACTTGAAGTAAACTCTTCTAAAATACACCAACCGCGTGCGTAACCGTGGTTGTCTCTTTTCGGGGTTGTTCGAGAGGAGAACACGGTGTTTGGGTTATGTTTGACGTAAGTAGGAGTTCAGGATCACTTCTTGATCATTACTAGTTGGCGACCGCTTGGTAAGCTCCTCTTCTCGCTCTTGTTTCGTAAGTTAGCCACCATACTTTGCTTAGCCGCTGCTGCAACCTCACCACCTTACCCCTTCCTTACCCATTAAGCTTTGCTAGTCCTGATACCCATGGTAATGGGATTGCTGAGTCCTCGTGGCTCACAGATTACTACACCAACAGTTGCAGGTACAGGTTATGCGATGATCATGACGCGAGAGCGATGTTTACTTGTTTTGGAGTTCTTCTTCTGCTTCTTCGATCAGGGGATAGGTTCCAGGTCGGCAGCCTGGGCTAGTAGGGTGGATGTCGTTTGAGTTTCTGTTTATGTGTCATCCGTTGTCGGATGTTGATCTCATGTATGTTGATGTATTCTTTGGGGCGGTTGTGCCTTTTGTATGTATCCCCAACTATTATGTAATGGTATGATGTAATGATATCCACCTTGCAAAAGCGTCTTCAAGATGCGCTTCTATCCTTGGTGGGACCTTCGAGTTCCTTTAGGATAGGGTCGCATCTTGGGCGTGACAAGTTGGTATCAGAGCCTCGACCGACCATAGGAGCCCCCTTGATTGATCATGTAGTTGGTCGTTGTCGAGTCGAGAAAAAAAACTTTTTCAGAGCTAGGTTATATCGGAGAGTAGGAATTATTTTTACTCCTCAGCCCCTTCATCGCTCTGGTAAGGAATCTTGACGTAGGTATTTCGACTTACTTCTTTTCCCCTTCAAATTTTTCTTTAGGATCACACGGTTAGTTTTCGTTCGTTGTCCATCCTCTTTTCAATCCTGCGCACTTCCCTTCGAGTGGTTTCGATCCTCGTCATCTTTTGCAAGATCAGTCGTCAGTTATTTCTCTTTCGATGTTGTATCCCTGTCCGAAGTTGTCCTTGTTTTTTTCCCACCCGCCCACCCCTTTTGTTCTCGGAACTGGAGTCTATAATCGAGTATCCATTCTACTCGTGCGAAGACTTTGCATTCTTCCCTAAATCATTTCAACCGGTGCTTTTCTCTTCAAATTATTCGTCGATTCCTCGTTCAAGTTGCCTGTGTTTTTTTCCCGCCCCCACCCCTCTTATTCCCGGAGTCTGAGCCTCTATTCGAGCATCAATTTCATTCGTGCGGAGTATCTTCAGTCTTTCCTCAATTGTCTCAACTAGTGAAGTCTCGTCTAGTTCATCATTATTCGTCGCATTTTCTTTCCGGTGGATTCAATTCAAGTTTTCGGTGTGGATCATATTTTTTTCCTTGACCGAAGTGTTTTCCCCTTGCTCATTCCTCCTCTTGCCATTCTATTATCCCGGAGTGTTGAAGACATCTCAGAAGATTCGTGTTTGCATCCATTTAATTCGAGGTTGTCAGCTCATTCAAGTCCCTCAGTTGTTCCGGTGCATCATCTCTCTCTTCAACGATCCTTTTCCAACGGTGTTTCTTTTTAGTGGGCCCTAACCCACAGGTCTTTTCCCAGGATCTTACCTGCCTCTTCTAATTATTCCGGAATTATTCTCGATTTCTTTTCAAAGTATGATGTAAGTATGGAATCCATCAGTCATATGCCTTCTCTGAGATCGCTTTCAAATTCTTTTCAACTTTGGCTCAACATTTACAGTATTCATTGTTCCGGAGCATCTCTCTAATTCTTCAAGGTGTTTCTCGTCGTCATTCTCAACTTTGAAGACCGAAGAAGAATTTCTCATCTTGTCCATTCTATCGGAGATTTGCGGTGCTAGCTTGATGTTATCCTCTCAAATTATTCCAAATTGTGCAATTCTTTTCATCCATCCGGAGTATTTCAGGTGTTTTTTTTCTATTGCGATCATCCGGAGGCCATCTTTTTAGAATATTTCTTCGTTCCAATTTTTCAGCTTCGGTCGTTCCTATATTTGTACCGGTGCCTCGTTCAAACATTCTTTAATCAGCTTGTGATCTCTTCGTTCTTGTGCATCTGGATCCACTCAAGTATCTTCGTTCGCTTCTAATTCTTTCCGGCGATTTGTTATCTTCTCTTCGTTCTTTTTCAATACTTACGGTGGCTCGTTCAAGATTCTTTCTGTTGTTATCATATCAATTCATTCGTTCTTCCCAATCATACCGGTGGATCATGAAGATTTTCCCAAATTTCATGCTATATCCCCCCTTAATCTTTTCCAACGCGAATAAGTAGTATGCAAATCCATTGTTTCTTATAAATTTAATTGGTGGAGGATAAGCATAACGTAATTCTTATTCTTCTTTCATCAAGTGGATCAATTCCTTCCTTCGGAGATTTTTTTCATGATGTCTCTCGGCCCTGAGTCATTTTTTTCCGGAGTGCCAAGTTTCTCGCTTGTCTCGTCGCAAAGTTCCATCTTAATCATCGCAAGACTTTTATCTTATTCTTTCCATCCCTCAATTCAATCTCATCATCCTTTGTTACCGGAGTATTTCATGGCGATTCGTCAGTATTTAATTCATTCTTCAAGTGTTCATCAAGATTCTTGTTGGAGGAGCTCAAGTATCTTCTTCTTCTTGCTTTTCGAGGTTCAATTGATAATCCATAGTCTTTTGAAATGGAGTTTTGCATTTCTACATTCTTCTCAGCTATTTAATCTTTTCTGCTTGTGGTCGGCGATCACCTCATAATTTTGAGATGTTATCTATAAGTCCTCCACAAGCAATTCTTCTGTTGTTGATTTCTCAACAACTTCATTCAATCTTTTCATCATAAGGGTGCTTTTCAAATTCATTTGTGGTAGAAGTTGTCTTCTTCTTCTCCGTTCCTTTTCATTCCACCATTTCAATTCTTCCGGAGGCGTTCTGTTGTTCCTCTCGTCAAGTAGCATTCCATCTTCTCAAGTTCATGTTCTATTCTATCCATGTTCAGCCAGAGTTCTGCCTAAATTCTTCCGTTCTTATTCCTTTTCTATCTTATTCTAACCAGAGTGGTTTCAGATTCAGTCTTATTCCTTGAGCTTTTGCTTCTTGTCATATTCAACATTACTCTTTTCTGCTCGAGTGCTCTCGACTTTGTTCAACTTCTCTCTTCGCTCTTGTTTCACCTCATCCTCTTTTCTTCCGTCTCGGTCCTAAGATCTCAGGACGAGATCTCTTGTTAGTTGAGGAGAGTTGTAATGCCCCGGATCCGATGCGCCAGGTGTCTTCTAGTTATTCGCCTTCGTTGCCATGTCATTTGCTTGCGGGTTGCATTTTGCCATGTCATCATCTGCATTGCATCCTCATATTTTTAAAACTTGCATCCGTCCCGGTCTCCCAGTTCCTTCCGTTGTCCGTTCTGAGCCCAGACACACTTGCACGCGCCCGTGGCACGTCCGAAATATTATTTTATAAGTGGCCGAAAAATGTTCTCGGAATGGGATGAAACTTGGCGTGCGGTCTTATTATGGTGTAGACAGAGCGCCAGTCAAGTTTCGTCGCATTCGGAGCCCGTTTGACTGCCCAACCGCCATCCGTAGCGGCACCGTTGCCGGTTTATTCGTCGGACGTTTTCAGTCTCCAGAAACCCATGCCGGGCTGCCCTCTCTTCTCTTCCCACATCCCAAACCATTCTACACAGCCCACCTAGGCCCAGCCTACCCCTCCTCGCGTCCGGAACCGCCCGATCGCGATCGGAGGGTCCGAAGACCCCTCCTAGACAAAACCCTAGCCAAAATTGCTATATATAGACCCCCTCATGCCATTTTTGGCCTCCACCTACCTCCCCCCTCGGGATCCGTGCCACCAACCTCCCCTCCTCAATTTTCGCGCCAGCCCTCTCCTCCTCCGCCACTTGGCGCTGCCCCCGCCGCCAAACGCCACCCAGCGCCGCCGCCAAGTCACCCACGCCGTCCCCGCGCACACTCCCCGCCTTCCACGTGTCCCCAACGCGCCACCTGTCCCTGCGCCGCCCTCCGCCGCCACGGCCCGCGAGGCCCACGGCCGGCCAGCCCGCGCCCGCATCGCCTCCCTGCGCCAGCAGCGTCGGGCTGCTCCCGAGCGCTCCCCGTCGGCGCGCCTTCGCCACCTCCTCCCGTCTCCGCTGCACGCCGCGGCCACCGCTCGCCGCCCCTTCGCGCCAACGCCGGCCAGATGCGCTGCCACCGCCGCGGGATCTGGTCACCCGCAGGCCAGATCCGCCCTCCTCCGACGCCCCGCGCCCCTCGCCGGTTTCCTCCTCGCCGAAGCTGCCTCGTCGTTGCCGGAGTTGGATCGGGACGAGATCCATCCGTCCCCGATCCAAACGCCGCCCCGCGCCCTGGATCTCCTCGTCCCGCTCCTCCCCGTCCTTTTTTTCGCGAGGTGAAAATCTGCGAAGTCCCTAAAACCATACATTCTGGTGCACTATTCATCATGCCATAACTTTATGTGTACCGCTCCGGTTTGTGCGTGTAATATGTCAAAATGTTCATCATGAGATTCTCTTCATTTTCTTCCATTGTGGTATGCTTGTTTTTGTTCATCTTGATGCTCTAATCATCGTTACACAAGTGCTATATGATGTTAACTGCTGAAACTTGTTATAACTTGGTGATTTGTCTTTTTCGTTGCATTTTGTGTGTGCATCCTTTGAGATGATGTCTACATGTTTTAGGAGCATATTCATGCCATCTTTACAGTGGTGCAATCCATGTATTTTTGTGTGCCTTGTGGTGAGTTCATCAAGCTCGTGAAGTGGGATACTTGCTGTTAATGTTCTGTCAATGCTGAAACTATTGTATCATGTTGCTATCTTTTCTTGACGCTACCCATTAATCTATGCATAATATGGAGATGTTCACTAAGGATGTTTTTCTATAAATGTGATTCTATATCAATCCATGCTTTTGGTTGCATTTATAACCTGCTATAGCTTGTTGTAATCTTGCTCTCAAATTGCTAAATAATGTTGCTGTCAGCCTGTTAACATTAAGTTCAGTTTTTCCATGTGTTTTGCTAGTGGTCCATGCACCCTATGAACTTGCTATTGCCGTGCTTGGTTTCATGAACATGTCTTCTTACAGTTGGTTACCTTGTCATGCCATGTAATTCTCTATAGTGTTTTTTACAAGCTCACCAACATGCCTACTTATCGTTGTTCCTGCCATGTGCTGTTAATTTGTCTGAATCTGCCATATCATTTGCCATGTTTGCATGGGTGCTACCATCTTTTCTGTTGATCTTTGGAATAAGTTCAGTAAGGGAGTTTTGTTGATTGGTTTTAGTACTAGCGTTCCATGCCTTTGGTTCATGATAAGTACCTGTAGCATGTTGTTTGATAGCTCTAAACTTTGCAACCTGATGTTATTTCTGTCATCTCGTGAAATTCTGGTCTGTGAAACTGTTATTATTTGCAATCTTGCCATGTCCTTTTGAGCATGTTCTGGTGATTTCTGGAGATAGCTCAGTGTTCATGTTTTGTCATGATTTACCTGTACATCAGGTGCATGCTTTTTGTTTTCATGTTGGGGTGCGGTAGCATATTGTTTTGATGCTTGCAAGTTTCCTAGTTGCTGTTTTGGACAGCTTGTCCTTCAAACTTGTTTCATGTGTATGTGTTGAACCGTTGCTCCATTTTGAGTGTGCTCTACATGAAACTTGCTTAGTTTTGCATGTAGTTTTATGTTACCTTGTTGCATCCATGTTTTTAGGTGTGTGCTTGATGTTTGTATGCATTTTGCATCAATGCCATGTTTATCTTGTGTTGCTCATATCATCTAGGCCGTAGCTCCAAATTAAAAGAACTTTATATGTAAGTTGACTAGAATTTCGTGTAGATCATCGTGGTGCATCTTAACTTCCTGTTTAACAACTTGAACATAAGGTTTATTCAGATCTGGACCAATATCGAAATCTGCATATGAGGACTTACCGGAACTGTTATATGTTGTTTCCGGCCTCATTTAAACTTGCTTTGATGTGTTGCTCTTGTATGCATCATCTCTTGCCATGAGTAGCTTCATGTAGCCTTGTCATGCATCATACTTGGTTGAGCATCATGTCATGTTTATGTGTTGTGTGTTTACCATGTTGTTTGCTTCTTTCCGGTTGTGCTCCTTCTCGATAGTTCCTGTTTCGTTGCGATCGTGAGGATTTGTTCGTCTATGATTGGTTCGTCTACGTGGCTTCATCTTCTTCATGGACTCGTTCTTCTTCCTAGCGGGATTTCCGGCAAGATGACCGTCACCTTGGATCTCATTACTATCATTGCTATGCTAGTTGCCTCGATGCTATCGCTATGCCGCGTTACCTACCACTTGCTTATCAAGACTCCCCAAAATGCCATGAACCTCTAACCTTTGTCACCCTTCCTAGCAAACCGTTGTTTGGCTATGTTACCGCATTTGCTCAGCCCGTCTTATAGCGTTGCTAGTTGCAGGTGAAGATGAAGATTGCTCCATGTTGGATTATGTTTATGTTGGGATATCACAATATCTCTTATATTATTAATGCATCTATATACTTGGTAAAGCGTGGAAGGCTCGGCCTTATGCCTGGTGTTTTGTTCCACTCTTGCCGTCCTAGTTTCCGTCATATCGGTATTATGTTCCCGAATTTTGCGTCCCTAACGCGGTTGGGTGTTATGGGAACCCCTTGACAGTTCGCCTTGAATAAAACTCCTCCAGCAAGGCCCAACATTGGTTTTCCATTTGCCTACCTACCACCTATACCTTTCCATTGGGAGTAATTAACCCGAGGGTCATCTTTATTTTAGCCCCCCCGGGCCAATGCTTCTCTAAGTGTTGGTCCGAACTAGAGCCACTTGCAGCGCCACCTCGGGGAAACTTGAGGGCTGGTTTTAGTTGTACGTACTGCTCATCCGGTCGTAGCCTGAGACGAGATACGCGCGGCTACTATCAGGGTGTCGGCACGCCGGGAGGTCTTGCTGGTCTTGTTTTACCATTGTCGAAATGTCTTGTAACCGGGATTCCGAGACTGATCGGGTCTTCCTGGGAGAAGGAATATCCTTTGTTGATCATGAGAGCTTATAATGGGCTAAGTTGGGACACCCCTGCAGGGTTTGAACTTTCGAAAGCCGTGCCCACGGTAATGCGGCAGATGGGAATTTGTTAATATCCGGTTGTAGTAAACTTGAAGTAAACTCTTCTAAAATACACCAACCGCGTGCGTAACCGTGATTGTCTCTTTTCGGGGTTGTTCGAGAGGAGAACACGGTGTTTGGGTTATGTTTGACATAAGTAGGAGTTCAAGATCACTTCTTGATCATTACTAGTTGGTGACCGCCTGGTAAGCTCCTCTTCTCGCTCTTGTTTCGTAAGTTAGCCACCATACTTTGCTTAGCCGCTGCTGCAACCTCACCACCTTACCCCTTCCTTACCCATTAAGCTTTGCTAGTCTTGATACCCATGGTAATGGGATTGCTGAGTCCTCGTGGCTCACAGATTACTACACCAACAGTTGCAGGTACAGGTTATGCGATGATCATGACGCGAGAGCGATGTTTACTTGTTTTGGAGTTCTTCTTCTGCTTCTTCGATCAGGGGATAGGTTCTTGGTCGGCAGCCTGGGCTAGCAGGGTGGATGTCGTTTGAGTTTCTGTTTATGTGTCATCCGTAGTCAGATGTTGATCTCATGTATGTTGATGTATTCTTTGGGGCGGTTGTGCCTTTTGTATGTATCCCCAACTATTATGTAATGGTACGATGTAATGATATCCACCTTGCAAAAGCATCTTCAAGATGCGCTTCTATCCTTGGTGGGACCTTCGAGTTCCTTTAGGATAGGGTCACATCTTGGGCGTGACATTCAAATAGCAAAAAGAATCAATTAAATCAGAGTTATAAAACTCGAGTTATGGACAAAAGAAGTTAGAATTAAAATCTGTTTGAAACCAAAATTTTCATTTTCAAAAACATGTTCAAGTTGATTATCTGAACAGAGGGTATCATAATGAAGAAGTGGGCGTTGGTTTCGTTGGATTTGGACAAGCGAGTAAAAAGTTGTGATTGTTTGAAGAACACGGACTAATCTGCGAAGAAAATATTCGCAAACGGGTCCCTGGCAGAAAAATAAAATAAAACGGAAAAACTACGGAATGAACATTCGCCATGGGAAGCTAATGAACGAAAACTATTCGCTGGAGCGTCTAAACGAACGAACGTTCGTAAAATAGATGAAACGAAAAAAAGTGACCGTCGGATCTCGATCCGACGGACGGAATCGGGCTAGGGTTTACCGCGGCGGCGGCGGACTCCGGCGACGTCGAGTGGCGGTGGCGGGGCTCCGGGCGGCGAGGCGGGGCTGCGGGCAAGGGGTGCGGCGGCGCGGGGAGGCGAGCGGCGAGCGGCGGGCTTCGGGCAGCGGTGGCTGCTCTCGTCGAGGGGCCCCTGGGTGGCTATTTAAAGGTCGGGCGAGGCGGCTTGCGTGAGGGGCGATGGCGGCGTGTCCGCCTAGGACACGGCGGAGGCCGGTGGTGTACGGGCACGGGACTCCGCCCGGGGTCGGTGGCGACGGCGCGGCGGGGCTGGGCCTGGCTGGCTAGCTGGGCCGGCCTAGTTCGGCGAAGAGAAAATATTTTTTTAATAATTTTTTCAGAGAACTAAAAAAAATAAACAACAAATAATAACAATTATATTTAGGCATATTATATATCAAAATTTTCAGAAAAAGATTTTCTACAACATGAACATTTTTCTAACATCAAATAAAATCCACAAAAAATAAATAAAGCAAAGAGTGCTTCGGGTGCCATAAAACCCAATAAAAATCATTTTAAAAATACCAGAATAAGTTCGAATTTATTTCTCTCCATTTTTCTAGTGTAGAGAATCATTTTACCCTATTTTCCATACACTGGTGCACGTTGGTACTAAACAAACAGTTTTTTACCCCTTTCCGCGACGGCATTTGGAACCGTTGCCAAGTAAGTGTGGGCGATAGGGGGGTCCTTCCCACACGACCCAGAAACCGTCGGGGATAGGGAGCCTTGATGCATACAATTTTCCCTATATAACCGTTTCCGATATCTCGAATATCCCAAACGCTTCATCGTTGCTACTCGTTTGTGCTCGCATTGCCATTGCAGTTGGAGTTTTGTGGTTTTACCTAAAACAAGGCAGATTCTCGGCACGGGAGATTTCTAGGCAGATTCTAGGCAGATTCCACGCACGGGAGATTTACGATGCCTTTCACATCACAAACAGTTCATGATCATAAACCGTGTACGATAGGTAGACAATCACACACATTTTGTTTTCCCGCACCGTATGTGATAGTGTCTGACATCACACACGCTTTGCAAACGACAACTGTGTGCATGCTTGCACATGTTTCCTCTGTGTGAACCGTCTCAGATTATGGTGTATATCGCAAACGTTTGTGTTTTACCAACCGTGTGTGCCGTAATGACTTGCACAACGTAATTTCGCCCTAATTTAATTGCTGCTATTTAAAATTGTACCTAATTTAACCTTGAAAGTAGGATATACCTTTATTCATATCCATCAGGTTCAAACAACCAATGCATTATTCGATTCACAGATACATATGTTTAAGAATTACAGAAGCACCAAATAAAGAATGATGTACCACGGTTCTATACTTGTACTATTACAGATGGTAAAGAAAGAGGCGACAGACATTCCAGCTGCTGAACAAGGTGAAGCGGAATGGCCCTATTGTGCTCTCCTGGATGCAGAAGGCATGCATGACTCTAGTCCAACCCATTGTGATGGCCGGCCGCCAATCATGTAGTTTGAGAGGTAATCTTGAGTAAACTGCTTCAGGATCCACTGCAAAAGAAAAATGATTCAGATATTGTCATCTAACACAACTCATTACGGGCAGTAAAAAGAAGGCTACAAGGTTCTTACTTACCATCCTGCAGTTCACTGTTGTCTTGCATAAAGTGTAAACAAATAGTTCAATTGACATCTTTTGACCCACTTTAGTAACAATCTTTATCAGTTTCCTCACTTGATGCTGGTTCATGAATATCACATCGCCCCACACGCAGAAAGGGTCGAAGTATGGATCTTTGGCAATGATATATGTACCTAAAAGCACCAAGTTAATATTAGAAGCTAAACAACAATTGAAAAATGATGTAGTACAACACTCCATCCATCCCATTATATAAGATTTTATTACATGTATATCTAGACATCATTAGAACATTAAGGTAACACTCTTCCTTGTTGCTATGTAGCCTGGGATTGCATATTTAGTCATTCAGTACAACGCATGTTGCTAAACAACAATTAAAAAAACGAAAAGGCATGTTAATTGCAATATCCTGAACAACAACCAAATATCGTAATTCATAGTGGTATTGTTGAAACTGTTATTGATGAAATTGAACTGCATGGCAAATAGTTGCACATATAGAGCATCACATTGTGAAGAACTGAAATAAACAAGTCATAAGGACATCTCTAGGCGATCCTTAAAAAGTTGAAGGACTAAAACCCTTAGTGGATATATATATATATATATATATATATATATATATATATATATATATATATATATATATATATATATATATATATATACTCCAGCAATTTTTGGTCTTATCTAGTCGATCTCCTAAACTTAAGGTTGTAAACTTCAATTTGATCAAGTTCAAAGCAGGTTCAACCGAAAGTAGCATGCATTCAAACATAAACATAGATAGTTTTGCATAACTGAACATAAAACATAAATTTGAACTAAGCTAAACTACTTTCGGTCGAAGTAGAGGTCGAACCAATCCTTCCTTGTCATGTACGGTGTGCCGCAAGCCGGGTCCGGGTCAGTAACGTTGTCTGGGTCGTTGGGGAAGGCACTCCGCCACTCGTCGACGTTGATCTCCTCGTCCTCGGGGCCCACCTCGATGCCCTCCGCGCCGCCGTCGCCGCCGCCTTCGACCTCGTCATCAGAGGAGAGCACGATAACCTCGTCGTCGTCCTCGCCGCCTTCGACCTCGTCATCGAAGGATAGCGCGATAACCTCGCTGCCCTTTGCACCGGCAAAGATCGCCCGCTCCGCATCCACGAGCTCCGGGTGCTGCCGGCGGAGCTCTTGCATGTAGGCCTCGTCGGCGGCCTCGGCCTCGAGACACTCCCACGCCTCGCGGTCCTCCCGCGCCATAGCCGAGCTCACCACCCCTGGCTCCGGCGGAACAAGGTGGACAGGACGTGTGCTGAAGGGGAAATTGCGCCTAGCCGCCGCGCCGTGGTAGCGGACCTGCCAACGGTCATACTCCATGGCCGCGAGCTCCGCCATGTGGAAGGTACCGAGCCACCGGCGGGTATGGGTCTCTCGATCGGTAACCTCGGTGACCCACGTCCACCGCCACTGCCGGACCCCGAGGTAGGACTTCGTCGGCTCTCGGGTCCGGGGGAGGACGGGGAAGTCCTTGAACCGGCATAGGGGCGCGGCGGCGGGCAGATCGGGGGACCGGCGACGGCGGATCGGGCCCGCGAAGGACGACGGATACACTTCTGCGGCCACCTCGCCGACGTCGGGCGAAAAGGCCACGATAAACCTCTTTTTGGCCATTGGCTACTCGAGCTCCCCGGCACACAGGCAGAGGTTGAAGATGGAGGCGCCGACGATGGCTGCGACCTACCAATGGTTTCGAGGGTTGTGTGTGTCTGTGTGAGCGGAGGTTGTGTTTGTGGAAATACTGCAGCGACTGAAAATTTTACTAGGCGGGAGTATCAAGGCGGGGCTACTGAAAATTTGGATCAAGGGCGAGCAGATATTTTTGAGATTGAGAGGGATGCAGAGGGGGGAGTAAAATGCCGGGGCTACTGAAAATTTGAATCAAGGGACTGAAGCAGAGCGGGAGTAACAGACATCGCACATGGTCCGCACAGACTAATCGTGTGCTATCAAGCATTAAAACCTTTCGGGTGGTAGATATTTTCAAGATTGCGAGGGATGCAGAGGCATGAGTTTTGGGGGAGCGAGCTAGTGTGCTTGACATGCCGGCTGTGGACTGTAGCCGACGCACCTTCTCGCGTAAGACATAGGCGTACTATACACCGACGGTGCTCCAAGATATATTGTACTACATCTCACACGGTTGGTGAGAATAAACTGTGTGGGATCTACTTGATTTGAATTACAAAATGGGGTCACAGCGGCAATGGACGGTGTTTGAATTGCTAGACCTTTTATCTGCAGTGAACATGCAACTGTATGTGTGTCGTAAAAGAACTGGAATTATTCAGGGTTCGTTTGGACATTTCATACATTAAACTGGTTTTCTAGCCATTTCAGGTGCACAATTCAAAATTAAACTACATACACATGCTCCGGTGCATACAAATTGGTTGAAAAATCAAATTTGTGTCCTTCAGTGCATGCTTAGATCCCATGGAAGAAATGGGAATAAAATTTTCGGGGTTCGTTTGGCCTTTTTTATACATTAACTGGGTTTTCTAGGCATTTTATGTGCATAATTCAAATTTAAACTACAAGCACATGCTCCAATGCACTAAAGTTGGTTGAAAAATCATATGTGTGTCCTTGGGTGAATTTCTAGGTCCCATGCAAGAGATGGGAGTGAATTTCAAACACCGGGGCACTGTTGATTGCCGGCAAAACATTGAGATACCTGATTTTTAAATTCTAGTAAATCCAAAACTCGTGTGAAATTCATGAAACTTGGCATGCTATCATGGAGCGGCATCAACATGTCGTGGTGAAAAATTTGTCCCATTTGGGGCAGGTTTGGTTATAAGCTTCTCACAAACCAGAGCTTCTCACAACAAGCATGATGGTTTCGATAGGGAACGTACCACAATTGGGGACGGGACGATATCCGTTGCCTCTTATTGCTTTCAAAAATTTTCTAGTGTCAACATAGAACAACAGGAGTGTTGTGTTCAATCTTGGAATTTTTCAGGGTTCGTTTGGCCTTTTTTATACATTAACTGGGGATTCTATGCATTTTACGTGCATAATTCAAATTTGAACAACAAGCACATGCTCCAATGCACCAAAGTTGGTTGAAAAATCACATGTGTGTCCTTGGGTGAATTTCTAGGTCCCATGCAAGAGATGGGAATGAAATTCAAACACCATGGCACTGTTGATTGCCGGCAAACGTTGAGATGCCTGGTTTTTAAATTCTAGTAAATCCAAAACTCGTCTAAAATTCATGAAACTTGGCATGCTATCATGCAGCGGCATGAACATGCCGTGGTGAAATGTTTGTCCCATTTGGGGCAGGTTCGGGTATAAGCTTCTCACAAACCAAAGCTGCTCACAACAAGCATGATGGCTTCGATAGGGAATGTACCACCTCTGGTGACGGGACGATATCTGTTGCCTCTTATTGCTTTCAAAAAAAAATCTTGTGTCAACATAGAACAATAGGAGTGTTGTGTCAATTTTTGGGATTTTTCGGGGTTCGTTTGGACATTTTTATGCATTAACTGAGTTTTCAATGCATTTATGTGCATAATTCAAATTCGAACTACGTACACATGCTCCAGTGCATATAAATTGGTTGAAAAATCAAATCTGTGTCCTTGGGTGCATGCTTAGGTCCCATGCAAGAAATGGGAATGAATTTCAAACACCAGGGCACCGTTGATTGCCAGCAAAACATTGAGATGCCTCGTTTTTAAATTCTAGTAAATCCAAAACTCGTCTGAAATTCATGAAACTTGGCATGCTATCATGGAGCGGCATCAACATGCCGTGTTAAAAAATTTGTCCCGTTTGCGGCAGGTTCGGGTATATGCTTCTCACAAACCAGAGCTTCTCACAACAAGCATGATGGTTTCGGTAGGGAACGTCCCACCTTTGAGGACCAAACAATATCCATTGCCTCTTATTGCTTTCAAAATTTCTCTCATGTCAACATAGAACAAGAGGAGTGTTGTGTCAATTTTTGTGATTTTTCGGGGTTCATTTGGACATTTTTATGCATTAACTGAGTTTTCAATGCATCTATGTGCATAATTCAAATTTGAACTACATGCACATGCTCCAGTGCATATAAATTGGTTGAAAAATCAAATCGGTGTCCTTGGGTGCATGCTTATGTCCCATGAGAGAAATGAGAATGAATTTCAAACACCAGGGCACCGTCGATTTCTGGCAAAACATTGAGATGCCTCGTTTTTAAATTCTAGTAAATCCAAAACTCGTCTGAAATTCATGAAACTTGGCATGCTTTCATGGAGCAGCATCAACATGCCGTGGTAAAAAAATTTCCCGTTTGGGGCAGGTTTGGGTATATGCTTCTCACAAACTAGAGCTTCTCACAACAAGCATCATGGTTTCGGTAGGGAACGTCCCACATTTGGGGACGAAACAATATCCACTGCCTCTTATTGCTTCCAAAAAATTTCTCGTGTCAACATAGAACAACAGGAGTGTTGTGTCAATTTTTGTGATGTTTGGGGTTCTTTTGGACATTTTTATGCATTAACTGACTTTTCAATGCATTTATGTGCATAATTCAAATTTGAACTACATGCACATGCTCCAGTGAATATAAATTGGTTGAAAAATCAAATCTGTGTCCTTGGGTGCATGCTTTGATCCCATGCAAGAAATGGGAATGAATTTCAAACACCAGGGCACCGTTGATTGCCGACAAAACATTGAGATGCCTGGTTTATAAATTCTAGTAAATCCAAAACTCGTCTGAAGTTCATGAAACTTGGCATGCTTTCATGGAATGGCACCCGACATGCTGTGGTATTTTTCGTGTCCATTTTGAGAGAAGGCGCACTCGAATAATGATAGCCAACAAAGGCATTTTGAAAAAATAGCTGCCACTGTAATATCTCAAACGTTTGTATAATGCAAACCGTGTGCGTTCTATTAACCATTCACGTGACGCCACGTGTCTGTGTTTTAATGGCTGCAGGAGGGGCCGTGCGGACAGCTGCTTTACCTTAACTGAATGGGAGGCATGCGAGTGTAGTCCGGTGCACAGGCTGACCAAGAGGCATGCAAGCTGTCCTCCAATGCGCAGGCTCACCGGGAAGCATGCGAGTTGTACGCTGCGCAGGCTCACTTGGAAGCGAGCCCTTTGACTTCCATGGCCGCCCACCTTCCTCTCGATTAATGACGCCCGAGCCGCTGTTTAATACGGGCGGCCTTACTGTTCGCATCCCATTCCCCTCCCCCCCCCCCCCGCGTAGACCTCCACTGTCATGGCGCAGAATGATGATCTGCCACTAGTCTTCAAGTTTGGTGAAGTCAACTCCGAGCCGGAGGAGATAGAAAATAAGGAGGAATGGGGCCTCATGGACATGGCCCAGAACAAGCTGGCCGCGGCGGTTGCTACCCCCGCTCCTCTCCCAGCTCCCATCCCCGCGCCCGCGCCAGCGACCATCCCCGTAGCATTGACGGGCTGGTCGCTGAGCACTATCGCAGAGCTGGAAGCCACGAGCATCAGCAAGGTCTCCGTGGACCCACGCGAGCTCGTGTACATGCCAGCGCCAGCGCCCGTGCCCGTGCGCGCCCCTCCACCCACCGTGGCGCCGACCCCCGTGTGTTTGGCTGCACCCGCAGCGCCCGTGCCCGTGCGCCCCCCCTTAGCGGCATGGGATCCTGCCGTCGACCGCTACCTCCCAGCGGCGCCAGTTGCCGTCCTCCTGCACCCCGTCCGTCGATTACGCGACTACGTGATGCTTGATTTACAAGTGAAGAACATTTTGTGCTGGCTTGAAGACTTCAACAACGGTGTCCCGGAGGACGACAATGACGGCGCGGCACGCCACCACTGGAAATAGTTTTTTTGTGGTTTAATACTGTATCTCGAATTCTCGATCATATGAATATAAATTCGCAGTGTGACTGAATGAAAGATATGGTTTGAACGAACTTGCGTTTTTCTCTCTTAATGTACGTACTTATCAAACGATTTTCTTTTGAAAAAACGTCGACGGTTTTTAAATATAAAACACTCATCGCAAACATTTTAGTTAAACACCCGTATGCAAACAGACAGCTTCCCCAGGAAGCCAAGGGAAAATGTGCCGAGCAGGATTTCTGCATCCCTTCAACGCAATAGGTTGTTTTGCATGACCCGTGTGCAACCACGTACAAACAATTGGGTAAGATTTGCATATCTGTCATTTTGGGTATGTTGCCATTTCTCAAACTAGAAAGATTGACATTTGTTTATCTAGTACCATTGCCATTTGTCAACCTTGTAACACTGCGATTTGTCAAAATATGCAGCTACAAATCACTAGCACTGTCGGATGTGGGGTTCCGGCAAACCCTTAAGGTTCGAACACTGGGGTGCGCGCGAAGCTTTTCCCTCGTACCGATCTACGCCCTAGCTCGCTAAGATCTCGTGGATGAACTCGACGAACTCGCAACACAGAAAGACACGAGGTTTATACTAGTTCGGGCCACCGTTGTGGTGTAATACCCTACTCCAGTGTGGTGGTGGTGGATTGCCTCTTGGGCTGATGATGAACAGTACAAGGGAAGAACAGCCTCCTGAGGTTGAGGTGTTCTTGTGGCTAGGCTCTCGATCGGGTTGGATCAAGCTAAGATGAGATGCCCCTACTATGGTGGCTAGCTCTACTTATATAGGCTCTGGTCCTCTTCCCAAATAATGAGCGGGAAGGGAGCCAACAACGGCGGGCAGTTTTGAAGGGGGACAGCTAGTACAAGCTATCCTGACAAAAGAGGTCTTCGCCTACGAAAAGCTCTAGTGGTGACGCCGTATTGAGCTCCACGATGACCTCCGTCTTGCCATCCTCCTAGTCTTGGTCTCGTTGCACCAATATAGCAACCTTTGCCTGATGCCTCGGTCCTCCTCGCCTGCGCTGGCCTCCTTAGCACCAAAGAGGAAATAAGGACGCTGCGCGCGCTGGCGCCCGCCTGGTGTCGTGCGTCATGGCTCACGTCACGAGGGCCTCGTGAGGTTTGCCCCGCCTTGATATCTCCGCTCCTCGTGAGCCTGCCTAGCTAGGCTACTCCAGAGGAGGTCTTGCGTCGTCCCCTCGCGAGGCTTGGACCCTCGCGAGGGTCTTTGATGCCTTGTTGACGAAGATGGGCTGTACGGCCTGCTGCTTAGCCACGCTGTGGGCCGCAGGCAGGTAGGTCTAGGGACCTTCGTTGCCAGAACGCCAACAGTAGCCCCCGGGCCCAAGGTGCGCTCGGGCTTGGCTTCGCGGCGAAGCCAAGGGTCAAGTTCGGAGCACCGCGGGCCCCAAAATCCTGTGGCCTCGGTTGACGCGTGGCGGTTGATTGGACGTGGGCGTCTCCGCTTCCCCACGCTGCCTTTGAATCCGCCTGGCTATGCGGCCCCTGCGGCCTACACAGTTATTCCTCCGTCGCCCGCGCCTTGCTTCCTCAATTCCTCTGCTTCCTTGCGGCTCTGCTTCCCTTCCCCGATCTGACTTGCGCTCCGCCTGCTCCATCGCCATGGCGCCGAAACAAGCTGAAAAGGGGAAGAATCTGTCTCTGCCAGCTGCGCCTCCATCCTTTGCGCCAGCGCTTGGCCGGTCTCGGGTGCTCAACGACGAGGCCATGGACAAGGTGCGCCCGATGCTTGCTCCTAGCTTCAATGAGTGGGGGGAGACTGTGGCTTGGCCTGCGTCTCGCACTCACACGGCTCAGGCGGCCACCGAGGTCCTAATCTTCATAGATGCCCTCTGGGCTGGCCTGCTTCCTCCCTTCTCCGCCTTCTTCAATGCGGTGCTTGAGCATTATCAGATCCACATGCTACATCTCGACCCCCAGTCTGTGACTCTTCTTGCCGTCTTCGCCTTCGTGTCCGAAGCCATGGCTGGCATAGCCCCTTCTGTTGCCCTCCTTCGCCATTTCTTCTTATTGCATCTGACTGACCCTCAACAAAGCTCAAGATGCATGAGCTTACATGCCGTGGCTGCGACGGCGGGCGAGGGGATCGACTTCGAGCTTCCTCCATCCACGAGCGAATTCAGGACACGATGGGTGTTCGTCGATGCCGGCGTGCTCAGTCCTCTGCTCCAGGCTCCGTCGGGGCCCGTTGTTCCCAACTCCGGCTGGAGCCATCAGCGGCTCATGAGCCTCCGCCTTGCCAACGTCTGGTTCAGGTTGAGGTTGCTGAATGATCACGGCGTAACTGCACCGATGGTGGTGAAGGAATTCGTTCAACGCCGGGTCGCTTCGCTTCAGCGCCATTCTCGCCCAATGTGGACCTTGCTGAGCAGCCAGGACCACATGAGGTTTCAGGAGTCTGGGCTCCTCCTCGGGACGTGGCGAACAGTGCTCAAGGTCCTGACGGGCGTCCCCTTGCTGGCCGAACTGCCTGGGAAAAACTGTTTGCTGTACCGCTGCAAGAACAAGGATGAATTTGTAAAGAACATGCCTTCCTTCGATGAATGGGGGCCGCGGCCGATCGACCTGGAGGGGCCTCGTGAGAACCCCGTCGTCGTGGTTCCCTTCTTTGCCCCTGATGCTGAGCTCGCCCCAAGTGACGGTGCAGGTGGGCGAGCTCCGGCGAAGGCCGGTGGCTCGGGTGCTGAGGAGCACGTGCCTTGTGGTGATCCTGGGGCATCGTCCTCAGGCGCCTGCCACTCCCCTCCTGAGGCGCCGGTTGCTGAGGAGACGAAGCATGCGACTCCCGAGGCTAAGGCTCCAGGAGCCTCGGGAGGTCGTGGTGAAATGGTGCCCGGCTGTTTGCCGCAACTGGGCACCCCTGAAGATGTCCTTCCGAGCTCTTCCTCGGCCCCACTGCGCACCGGCCGCCACGTCCAACGTTTCGGTCGTCTTTGTGTGGACTTCGAGGAGCTCCGCAAGAGGAAAGGATCTCCCAGTGGCAGCAACATCTTCGGACCGCTGAAGCAGAGGAAGTACATCACCGTTGACGTGTAAGTATCATACCGCTGTGGCTCCTTGTGTGCTGTTTTTCATCTTCTGACACCAGTCTTTCAGGGCTCCTTCTACCGAGGCCGCCGAGTCACCTGAGAAATGGCCTCCTTCTTCCTCAACTCTTCCGCCGGCCTCGAGTGCTCCGAGTCCGCTTGTTGCCCCTGGAGCAGGGTTGGTTGAAGGGGCACTCCTGCCTTTCCTGGCGCGCTGAACCTGCGGCCCTGTCGCTCCTCCCCCCTGGTCTGGCGTGGAGCTTGGCAGGTGTGCCCAAGACTCCTCCGCTGGTCTTGGACGGCAATTTGTTGGCTTCGATCTTCGGCTCCTCTTCAAGCAGCGAGCCCCGGTCAGCTTGGGCTCCTCGTGAGGACTGGTTGACGTCAGGCTCGGCGTCAGCCTCCAGCCCCATGCCTGGAGGGGGCGCACCACTTGGTGCCCCACCCGCAGCCCCCGAGGCGGAGGATGAGGTGGGCACAGCGTTCGAGCTCGAGCGCGGGTGGAGCATGGTTCGTCAAGAGCTCTTCCAGGAGGCGATGGGCGCGATGCGCCGATTGGGTGAAGAGCTCGCTGGTGTTGACTCGCGCCTTGAGGCTGAGGGTCTCCGGCTGATGGAGGAGCGGCGCAAGCTGAAGGTGGCCATCAACCTCGGCCACTATCAGCGTGACCTTGAGAATGAGAAGGCCGATGCGTCCCTCAAGATTTCCCATGAAGCCCGCTCACGAGCTTTGGTGGAGGCTCGCGAGGCCGACCGCCGCCGCGAGGCTGGGGAGAAGCGCGCGTGGGAGCTCCAGGCTTGGAGCGCGTCTCTTGAGCAGCAGGTGGAGGCACGCAGGGCCACTCTTGTGTCGATGAGGGGGACGCCCGCGGAGGAAGAGGAGGTCTGGAAGCGTGAGGAGGCGCTGGCCCTGGAGGCCATGGAGCGTAGCCACGAGCTCGAGCAACTGGAGACGAGGGAGCGTCAAGTTGCCCAAGCAGAAGACGCCGTCGGGGCTCGCGAGGCTAGATTCGAGGAGGAGGTTGATCGCCGGGTGGCCGAGGTTCACGCAGATCTGGAGGGTAGGTACGACCTGAAGCTGAAGCTCGTAGGCGCGGAGGATGAGGGCAGGGCCGCTGCCCTCAGGCCCAGGTTGGACGAGGCTGAGAGGCGTGCGGAAGCCACGCCCGCCGCCCTTATTACGGCGTAGGCGGACTTGGCCTGCGCCCGCGCCGAGCTGCGTTCCCTCCGGAAGCGGGTTGATGATGCTGAGGCCGTCGCGAGGCAAAACACGGAGGAAGTGCTCCAGCGACGAACGCTGGAGCGCGAGCATGCCCCTATGCTTCAGGATCTCCGGAACAGGGCCAACATCACCCTGGGCCATATTTGCGACGTGGAGGCGCCGGCCCCTCACTCGAATGATTATGCCAGCCACCTGACCTTCTTCACCGAGGTGGTGACGCGCCTGGAGGCTCGATCTGCCAAAGCTCGCCAGCTTGTGGAGGAGAGGGGTCTTGGCCTGCTTGAGCGCGCCTTCTGCCGTGTCTTTAGCTACCTCTTGAATCCCGACCCCAACTTTGATTTCGATGCCGCTATCGCCCCCGTACCCATGGCTGTCCAGGGCGACCTAGCGCGTTGGCTTGAGGACAATGTGGATGCGTTGGTCAGGGCCTTCACTTCGGAGGACGACGCGGTGGTGGTCGTCGCAGACGAAGGCGACGTGGTTGACGACGGCGACGGGGGCGGCGACGATGCCGATGAAGACGACGACAACGCGAGTGACACATCCGCGGGTGATGCAGCGAGCGACATTTCTGGCCGATCTCTTGTTCTCCTGTCATTTCACCCTGCGCACAAACTCGGGCGTGGCCCCTGGAAAACTTGTGAGAGCATTTTGAGAGGGGGAGCCCCTCATGTAAGCAAACTGCAGTTTTTACTTTCCTATGCAATGCGAGTCTGTGTCCTCGTGAACTTGTGAATCCTATTGCGAGTTTTCTGCCTAAGTTTACCTTAGTCAGCGCCAGCTTTGAGCTGGGCTGCGACGTGTCGAGTTCCCGAGAACCCTGCGGAGCTCGTCGCCCCGTCAGAAGGGGCCCTACCGGAGCTGAGCACCAGTTTGTAGTGCTTGCGCGCACTTGGCGTGCGTGCTTCGCGCTATCCCGCTCGCGAGGAGCTCATGAGGGGAAGGCGATGGACATGAGTCCTAGTCAAAATGAGATCCAGAAGGCAAGAAATTGCTCGAACAAGAAAAGGCTCCCCCGCGCGCATCAATAAAAACTCAACTTCAACTCAAATCCAGATAAAGAAAGCAAAGCTACGAAGAAAGTGATCCAAAGCAAAAGGCCGCGTCCGGCACCTAGTCTAGTCTTCTGGTCTTCAAGTCTTCTCACCAGCGCAGAGCTAAGTGCTGCCACTAGCCGTGGGAGGGAGCCCCAGGGCCTGAGGCCGGCACCCCTGAGACTCTGGGGCGTGTACATCCCCAACTCATTATTACGGGAGAGTGTCATGGGCGGCGAGCTTCACAGGCACTGGGCCTTCTTCAAAGGTACCGGCCTTGCTTCATATCGCCAGACGAGGGCCCCGCCTTGCACCACCCTCGACCTCCTCTAAGCCGACCGGTCACCAGGTCGACACAAAGGAGGGAAAGAGGACGCCAGCGGTTCCCTCGGCGACCACAGGTCCTCTGCCGGGGGAAGGGTTGTCGAGGCCTCCCCGGAAGAGGGCCTACCTCCGGGCGCTGCCAGGCGTTGCACGCCACGGGGAGGGGCCTTGCTCCTGGCCCCCCGGCGGCCCCCAGCGTGTCTCCCTTGTTGGAACGGGTGCCGCCGTGCCAGGGTCGTCGATCGACGCTGCAACCTGAGTCATCTGCAACCCATGGTTAGCATAAGCCCGCTCCTTAGAGATTAGCGGTACCCTGTAGTTGTCGTTGCCGGCGCGACTGTCGTGGTTCTCTGTTGGTTCTTGGAAGGCTTCGGCTCCTAGCGCCCCCTCTCCCCAATCTTCTCCAATGAACGCGCCTGGGTCGTCCTCTGGTGCGTACCCTTGGTCCATCATGCGGGGCACGTAGGCTTCAGGGGCCGTCACCCCGAACACCTCACCGTGGTGCCCCACGCTCCATGTTGCTTGGCCCACGGTGACGTCCTGGAGATGATAGCACGGCATCCGGCTGGGACCATGGAGGGCGGCGCTTGGGCCCGTGCTTGCCGCGGACGGCATGGGGGAGTCGGAGCCCCCTACGCCGCTGGCTGTGCTGATGTTAATGAAGCCCCCTGGCATAATTGATGGCGCGTGGATGTGGTGAGGTTCACCGCGCGGCCCTGCAGCGGCCTGTGGAGGAAGTCGATAGCAGAAGGGTGGTGCTCCCGACGCCGCTGCATCCAGCAGCTCGGCAACGCGCTCCAGCAGTGTATCTCGGCCGCTTTCCATCAGCCTGCACCGCAGCAGCTCCCTTGCCAAGGTGAGTGCTGCCCGCATGTTTGCTTGCTCCCGCCGTGAGTGCGGTGCCGTTGCCGCGGCATGGCTTGCCGCCCTTGCTGCGGCTCGTACTTGCCGCAGGGTGAGGGTGGACGACGCCTGGCCGCGCTGCCCGCGCCCGGCGGGGTTTGGTGGCGCTCGCGCCGCCTGGAGTGCGGGGTCGAGAACTTCATGGGCAGGCGGCGCTGCCCGGGCCGGCGAGGCTGCCCAGCGATCGGAGCCGGCCCTTTAGTCATCGGACATCGTGACTGGGGAGTGTCGGCGAGCCAGTTGGTGGAGAAGAAGCTCCGGCGCCCCCCTACCTGGCGCGCCAAATGTCGGATGTGGGGTTTTGGCAAACCCTTAAGGTTCGAACACTGGGGTGCGCACGAAGTCTTTCCCTCCTACCGATCTACGCCCTAGCTCGCTAAGATCTCGCGGACAAACTCGACGAACTCGCAACACAGAAAGACACGAGGTTTGTACTGGTTCGGGCCACCGTTGTGGTGTAATACCCTACTCCAGTGTGGTGGTGGTGGATTGCCTCTTGGGCTGATGATGAACAGTACAAGGGAAGAACAGCCTCCTGAGGTTGAGGTGTTCTTGTGGCTAGGCTCTCGATCGGGTTGGATCAAGCTAAGATGAGATGCCCCTACTATGGTGGCTAGCTCTACTTATATAGGCACTGGTCCTTTTCCCAAATAATGAGCGGGAAGGGAGCCAACAACGGCGGGCAGGTTTGAAGGGGACAGCTAGTACAAGCTATCCTGACAAAAGCGGTCTTCGCCTGTGAAAAGCTCTGGTGGTGACGCCATCTTGGGCTCCTCGATGACCTCCGTCTTGCCGTCCTCCTGGTCTTGGTGTCGTTGCACCAATATAGCAACCTTTGCCTGATGCCTCCGTACTCCTCGCCTGCGCTGGCCTCCTTAGCACCAAAGAGGAAATAAGGACGATGCGCGCGCTGGCGCCCGCCTGGCGCCCGCTTGGTGTCGTGCGTCATGGCTCACGTCACGAGGGCCTCGTGAGGTTTGCCCCGCCTTGATATCTCCGCTCCTCGTGAGCCTGCCTAGCTAGGCTACTCCAGAGGAGGTCTTGCATAGTCCCCTCGCGAGGCTTGGGCCCTCGCGAGGTTCTTGGATGCCTTGTTGACGATGATGGGCCGTACGGTTGCTTAGCCACGCAGTGGGCCGCAGGCAGGCAGGTCTGGGGACCCCTGTTCCCAGAACGCCGACAAGCACTACCTAATTTTTGCAACTAAAATCACTAGCACTGTTCATATGGACACCACTAGCAGGCATGAGTTCATGGACGCATATGCAAATGTACCATTCATTACATACAACAAGTCATCAACCCACAACGACAACGAGGATACACGTTCGATTATAGATCATTTCCAACAAAACATTCTAGTAAAGTTTTTCTCACACAACAAATAATAAAGCGATGAAATGAACTTCAGCTCAACCACTCGTCGGCGTTGGAAACGCTTGCTTTGAATCAGAAGTGATTCTCTGGGAAGGGCCAGCTACTGTCAATCTCGAGACCAACGCAGGACTGATCATTGAGGCTGAAGCGGCCTATGTCAGGACCCATATTGGGACGGTAGGGAAGCATAGTAATGTCCGAGGTATAGATACAGTTGCTTCTCATAAATGGTAGTAACGTTGTGTCAACAGCAGCTGGATCACCTTCCACCATCATTAGATAGTTTTGTCCAAGGAAGAGCGAGTTTCCACCAAGACTTTCAATACTGAACTAGGGAGAAGGTGTTGGCGCTAGTACACTAGTATCCATCCCGAATACACTGCAATGGATGTTGGAATAGGTCCGGAGAGTGCGACCATACGAGACAACACCTGCTTCCTTAGTAACATCAGCAGTGCCCCGTATACAGACAAGAAGAGATGATCCATCGGAATAAGTTGCCAGGCGCCACTGAATATATGGGTCCTGCTCGTCCTCATGCTCGTGAATAAAATTTACAAGTACAGGTGGTGGAATGTTCACAGGACCTTGGAAACACAAGAAGGTTAATTAGTAAAGGGAAACTAGCTAACCCGCATGCATGTGGATGAAATAATTATAATTACGGTGGAAGACAAATGTACCGAAATCATAAGGATTCCATGCAAAAACAGTGCCACGAGTTGTGGCAGCAAACACAAGACCCTCGTATGAATTGCATCACAGTACTCATCCGTGTAAAAGTGATTTTTGAGCAATATCCATCGAGTCGAACCATGTTGGACGGCAACAAGCTTGTCGAAGATAGCGACAACATAAGCATTCCTATAACCCCAAGAGCGGTTGGTAACTCGACAAATTGCTATCTTCCATAGACGCGAGTCAGCATGATCGTATTTGAACTCACATAGAATACCAGTGTACTCAACCTCTGGGCAGTCGTCTGAGATTTTTTGAAGTGGAACCCGGTGACGAGTGTACACATTCACAAGTTCCCACTTGCAGTTGTACCCAATATAAACAACCCAATCTCCATTTGCGCCTGCCCAAGCCTTGCCCTCAAGCGATGGCATCTTAACATCATATGTATCATCATCAAGCGGCATCAACCTACACAAGGCTAGGCTTCCCTCGTCCCCGCGCCAGTCAGCAGGGTCACGGCAAAGAATATAGGGGTGATCAAACCGCTCCTGGACCCTTGGGGTTCTTTGTAATGATGTTATTAGTTGAGTCGAGAATGGTCTTGAATGAAGCTGCCATGCTAGCCGAGGTGATGACGCCGCACCGATCAATGATTTCCTCCACCGCGTCATCATTCAGATCGGGGCAAGAATAACGGGGTCATTTCTGGCTTGTTCCTCCTCATCGCAAACAGTTAATTGAACTGAACCGTATGCCCTTCATCGCACACGCAACTAAAAGCTGAACCATGTTTGATGCATCCTCCATCGCAAACGTTTTCACCTTTTTTGAGGGTTTTCATACACCACCGTTTGCGATTATCGCATTGCACACAGTTTCTCGAAGGGTCTCTTATCGTAGTGTCACGTTAGCAGCATCCTGCAGTAGTGATATATTTTATTTTTCAAGAAAAATAATCTGAATAAAAACCAAAATAACTCCAAATTGAAAATAATTTCAAAGGGACTTTAAATTTGATTCTTTTAAACTTCCAATTCATATTTCATATGTTTTGAAGAAGTCATTTTATCTTCTCTCATGAAAATCATTGAGTTGCTTAAAGTTTCTGAATTTGAAATATTTCCAAATGAAATTCAAATATTTTCAAAAACCCTTTTTTCAATGGAAGAAGTCATGGCATCTTCACTCTAGGGTTTTGTATTTGTAAGAATTTGAATTCATGGAGATCAGAAATGCAAGGTGAAAGTTTGGGAAAGTCCTTCTATTCCCTCTCATTTAACTTTCAAAAAGTTTCAAATTTCACTCAATTTCACTCAAGCAACCACACCACAATCAAAGAATCAATCAAAACTATTTAATATAACATTCCAAAATTTAGATTTTGGGATGTTACAAACCTACCACCCTTAAAATGAATCTCGTCCTCGAGATTCGGAGAGGCTAGAAAGAAATAGGTTAGTTCGGGGTCTTCTGAAAATCCATTGATCGTCACAGGGGGTCTGGGGTGCTACCACCCTTAGAAGCATGGTTACGGTTCCATAAAAAATCATATACTCCATCCTTATCGTTGACAGTGTCCAACTTCTCAGATCGTCAGAATAATTCCTTCTCTCGGCTCTTCCGGTAGTGGCATAACCTTTTTCCTCAATTCATGTGTACATTTTGTCTTGGTACTGTTTCTCCTGTGACTGGGTCTTCTTAGCTGACAGGTCTGGCGCCAATACTAAACAACTATCGATATCTCATGGTGGTCATCAAACAATTTGACTGGCTCCCTGCAGAAAACGGTCCTGGGCTTCATTCTCACCGTATGACCTACGGTTGGCAACAACTGCCTTGTACAAGAGGAAAAATTGTCATACCATTCTAATGTTTAAACAAGGTTTTTATCGTCGTCTCTCTACTATGGGTAAGTCATTCAGATTTACCATCCCAAATAGCAAGGCGAATAATAAGAGTAAGTCGGTATGGTGATCAATCCATCCCGCACCCAAATCATTACCTTGTATATGGTTTAGCGAATCTCGCATTCTAACACTCGGTCATGCTCACAAGCATTGCAGAATTTCTCTTGTCGACGAACTAAGTTCGGATAAATCCATTTATTCTGCAGGCCAAACAAACATCTATCGTTCCTTCACAACTCTTAGGTTTTATGTTACTCCTATAAGATCGTCTGTTGCTAAAGACATATCCTTTTCCAGGGGTTTTTCCTTCAGCAAGAGTGTGCTTGCTTCTTGGAAGGTCCTGGAGCCTGTGGGTTATGGCCCATATCATCACTTGTAAACCTTAAACTCATTATCGGGGGCAACTGATCATTATTTCAACATCCAGCTTCCTAGCATTCTTAAATCCATCCAATTGTATTGTCTCCCTTCCTTCTATTGGTACCAAACTAAGACATGATTACTCAGACTCATCATTGATTTACAATTGCTCCATATTACCAACATTATACCTCCTTTATATCCAATAGTACTCCATCCCTTCATACTCTTGGGATACCCGCATATCGAGACAAAACTCGTACTTATATTGTCTGAAGTCCGCTCCGCGGAATATCATTATCTTTTCCAGTGGTCAAGTGTCCTTGCAGGGTATTACCACCCTTGAAATGCACAAATTCATCCATAGACCATATTTCTCATATCCTCGAAAATGGTCAAAATCTTTCTTCATAGAGTAACTACTCATAAAATCCAACGTATGAAATCATGACACATGAACCCTATTGATTTCATGAATTTATTACAATCTCTTGAACATCCATTACATGCCTCAACTCAACACCTCACTAATAAAAAGAAATGTCCCCACTACTACTACTATATTTCGGGTTGCAACTCAACTATTTATCACAAGTCTCCTTCTCCTTGGGACATTCTCTGTCAAAGTGCCCTGCTTCATCACAACGGAAACATATTACTTCTGACAAGTCTCGAGGTTTCCTTGTGATTATATAGCCTCCTGGGGTCCTCATCTTCCCTTTCGGGCAATCATTGAAGTAGTGTCCCGAATCTTTGCACCTGAAACATGTGATATAACCCAGGTCCTTCTTTGTAGAAATTGGGTTGTTCCTGGGATCCAATCTATTTCTCTTCCTGGACTTTTCCGTACCAATCAGGGCTTCTATTTCCTGTGGGTCATACTCTAATTCCTCTGTCGGGAATTATAATAGATCCCCATTCATACAATTCTGGGAGATGTGTCCTTCTTCTCCACATGAATAGCATGACTTGGTGCAAGGTTAATTGGTTCTTCTTTGGGTGTGTCCTCCACCTCTTCCTCCATCACATGTTCTTCTAAAATTTCTATGAGGGCTCCTTTCATTGCTTCTTTCTTTTACCGGATGGTTGTTTGTTCCATGGGGTAAATGTGACACTGAGCAGGGTAGTGGGTAGTCCCTTCACATAGGAAACAAGTGATCTGCCTAGTTGGGCATTCTTCAGCTAGGTGACTTCCTTCACAATGAGGGCATTCATCCTTGTGTTCTTTATGGTTGTGTCCTATTTCTCCACACAGCTTGCATGCACAAGGTTTCTTCATATCATTTCCATAAGGCTTCAAATTCGGGGACACAAGACGAGACTTTAGCAGTGTCAACTTAAATTCTTCCCAAGTGGTTACTCTTTGCCATCCATTGATGGTTTGGTACATCCTCCACCAAGTAGCAGCACCTCTTTCAAAACACTGAAGAGCATGTTGGGTCATATTCTTTCTGGCTATAGTGTTATTCTTCATGTGATCTTCCATCTTTTGAATCCATCGGTCCGTCTCCAATTGACTTATCGGTCCAGAAAATATGAGTTCATCTCCATCCATCCTCTAATGATTCCAAGGGTTTTGGGGTGAGATAAGAGAGACAGGGAGGGATACACACAATACAAACAAAAGTTTTGAAAAGACAAATTTTATTTGTGGCTGTCGGAAAACATCAAACAAATGACAACTCACAATCGTCGCATCTAACGTAAGTGTATAACAGGGGTTTGGTCTTCTAAAGGTCAATAAATCTTCAACGTTGCCAAACTATTCAAGTCTTGTTCATGTCTCCGATGGCTTCTTCCGATCGTGCTTGTCCTTCTCAAGTTCTTTTGCAAGATCATCTCTATTGACGCGAAGTCTCTCGTGACGTCCTTTAATATTCTGGAGTTGCGTTCTGTCGTGGAGTTGTCACGGCAGATCTCCTAGTGAAAGGACTTAGTTGTGGAGCCATGGTGACATGGTTAGCTTAAAGGGATTAAAATGGGACAAAGGACACGAGGAGTTTATACTGGTTCGGCCCCTTGCGGTGAAGGTAAAAGCCTAATCCAATTTGAGGTGGTATTGCTAGGGTTTTGATTACCAGGGAGCGAATACGCTTTGCCTAGCTTTCGATCTGTTGTTTTTCTTGCCCTAAGTGGCTGCCGGGTAATCCCCTTATATACATGGGTTGACGTCCTGCGGCCTATAGAGTCCCGACCGGCTCATACAAACGTGTCCGGCTCGGTGACTTATCTTACATGCCTTATAATACAAGTTACATATACATGATGGTTTACACTTATGGGCATTAAGCCGCCTCTCGGATTGGGTCCTTTAACAAGCCTACTTCATGAACTGCCACCTTCACATACTCATGGGCTTTGTCTAGATGATCCGCCATTGGGATAACCCCGCCCCTCCTGGGCGGGTCATATCCAATAGTCATATCCCCAACATTAGGCCCCAGGTTGATTTGAACTTGTTCATGTCAATCTTCAACACTTAGAAAAATCCTTCTTCATTTTCCTGTGAAACATTGTAACCCGTCATGATGTCATCTCCGGAAATTGCAGTAACCCGCCGTGACGTCACCTATAATTAATACTACACACGGCCCAAATCTTAATAAATCCTTTTCTTTTACCGACCCTCCAAAAATCAAGGCGCTCGCATCGCCACATATCCATTTTCCTGTCTCCTCGATTCTCGCGTGTACCACTTATCCTTCCAGCCTTATAAATAGGGCCATGGGCTCACTTCTCATTCTCCCCCTTTGCCTTCTCTCCTTCTTCTTCCTCCTCGCGACGCTCCAATGCGCCCAAGCTCCGCTGCTGTCGACCTTCGTCCCATTCGTCGACTCCGACCGCTACATCACCCTGAACGGACCAGAATGTCGCGGTGCTCCTCCGCCGTCAATCAGCGTCGGTAAGTCTTCCCCTTTCCTCTTCATAGATCTGTGTTAGGGTTTCTCTGTTCGTCGGTGTTCATCACCGTTCTTCCCTTTCTCCATCCTAGATCGCATAGTTTTGATATGAAAATAGCACAGATCTCGCGTGGTAACAGTTTTAGCACTTATTTTTTGATATCAGACCATATCTTCCTTGCAATAGATCTCATATGAACACCCTCACTCTTCTGCTGCCGCCACCTTAGTTTTAGATTTTATTCCGTTTTTCTGAATAGCTGCAGATCCAATCTTATAGCTTCAATCTGCGAAACCTGTTTGTCCCAACACTTAGTAAAATTTTGCTCTTGTCAGATCTTGAATACCAGTACGTGTCATGGCGGCTTACATGTCCGGCTTACAATTACTCATATATCATTAGTCCTCACTTAAGCCGCCATTCTGAATATACACCGTAACTGTTAACTTGTGATTTCACCAACTGATTTGAACCGGCAAAATTTTCCCTTCCTTTAGCTTTTCTCTCTTCACAATGCCGCCCAAGACAGTCTATACATGCAATAGGGTTCCCAATGTCGCCACTAAGGGCTCATTCAGAGATTTTGTCGAAATCGGGTACCTGCCCGCAAAGAGTGTTATGCATTATCGTGCCCCTGAACCGGGCGAAGAAAGACCTCAGCCAAAGGATGGCGAAGTTATTGTATTCACTGATAACATGAACCGGGGTTTCTCACCACCCGGCTCTAAGTTTTTCTGAGATGTTCTGCACTTCTTCCAACTCCATCCTCAAGAAATCGGACCCAACTCCGTGTCAAATATTTGTAACTTTCAAGTCTTTTGCGAAGTATACATTCAAGAAGAGCCCAACACCGACCTCTTTAGGGAATATTTTTATTTGAACTGCCAGAATGAATTCACGAACGGGCACAACTTGGAACTCGGCGGAATCTCGATACAATGTAGAAGAGATGCCATCTTCCCTTATGCATGCCTGCCGAGTCACCCAAAGGATTGGAACCAGACGTGGTTTTACTGCAAGGATACCTCTCCGGCTGACGAGAATCCACTGCCGGGTTACCGCGTTGGGCACCTGGACCCAAAGCACAATCTTCCTAAGAAACTTACCACTGCCGAATGGGCAAAGCTTGGTCCTACCATTGCAAAGGTTAAAGCTCTACTAGGAAATGGGTTAACTGGCATTGATTTGGTCAGGTGCTGGGTTTCTTGGTGGATCATACCCTTGAGTCGTCGCACCGTCTTAATGTGCACTTACACTGGTGGTGTAAAGGATCCACTGCACCACAGCTCTGCACCATTAACTAACGAGGAAATTAACAAAATGGTTAAGTCCCTTTTAAATGAAGATCCAGAAGATTGCATTAAAGTGGGCCTGGAACCTTTCTGCAAACTTAACCCGCCACCGGATGTGATTCTCCGAATTTATTTACCTTTACCTCATTACTCAAATACTTGTTAACCCAACCTTTGATGACCTTTACAGGCTAAGTCTGACTTTTGGAAAAAGAAGTATGATCATGAAGCTGCCAAGAAGGCCATGGCTGCCAAGAAAGCTGCCAAGAAGACCACCAAGAGAAAGAAGAAACCAAGCACCTCTGACATGCTTAATCTGGATAACACCTATGAGTCGGAGGTAGCCCTTGACTCTCTTGGCTCATTTTTCAATCATCTTATGGACACTGATTATTATCAGGATGACACGGGAGCTAGCCAAGCAGCTGAAGAAGAGGTAACTATTATTTCCTCTGGCTCAGAACCTTTGCCAAGACAGAAACTTGGACAAGTAACCAAAAAGTAAGGTTTTCACACCCCTTGGCTTATTTAGATCCTCACTTTCTTTTAAAGCAATAACAACACAAGAATCGACGTCAGACCCGGACCAGTGGAGGTGAAGAATTGTCCTCCGGCTTACCAAACACTCCCGCTCCTCGAAAACGTCGAAACGAGGTTCTTTTTAACTTCAAACTCTTTTTACCTGCCGGTGGGTCTTATTTGCTTACCACTTACTATGTTGATTCAATTGACCAGGAGATTGCCCGTTCTTCCTCTAGCGACTCATCGCAAACTGAGTTGCCGACTTTTAAAACTGCCCCTGGGTACCAATAATTACCTTTTATTCTGTATCTCTTTATACTCTTATACTTATACTGACTTGTCACCACCTGTGCAGTGGACAAGCAAAGCCTAGCAAGAAAACAAGGGTTTCCAAGCCAGCTGAGGATCCTAAAGTTATTGAACCGGAACAACAAGTCTCTGCACCTGATGCTTCTGAAAAACAACTAGATGACCCTGTCCCTGATATTCCACCCGAGATTCTGGATCTCTGCATTGATGAAACCAACATCAATTCTTTGAACCCTGCACCATCAAGCCCGCCTAAGCCATCAGAGACTCATACTGATGATGTTCTAATCACTGACACCGGCTTTAGAGAGCCGGGAAATCCAATAGCTTTGGCCAAGCATACTGCCAAGCAAGAGGTTATTGAAAGGCGGAAGATGAGGTTTGACGTCTCCCATTAAGATTAAGCAGGAGTGAGATACTCTCTGGCTACCTCAGCCAAGTACACTCCAGCCACGATCTTGAAGTTGATATGGTGAAGCAAATGCACCAAAAGTATGAGGTATGCCTTCCATCTTTGAATAATTATGTACATCCTGCCAGCCCCTAAGTCTACTAGTTATGATAAGATTGAATAGGCTATAGACTTAGAATAATCCATAAGCTTTTGTCGTAGAATCCCCTCCAAGGCCGGTTGTCATAGTTAAAATTAAACCGGATGTTGAAGCAATTTAGCATTGCATACGTAGTCCCCAAGGGCTGGTTTAATCAGCATGAATGAGCCAGTCCTGCTTACCATTGTTTAAGAAAGGAGAGCTTATCTGTGTGGCCCCCATGAATCGGCTGTGATTGTTTACAGCACAACCGGTTCATCATTAAGAAGATACAAGCGATATGCATTAGCCCCCAAATGCCAAGTAGTCTTGCTTGCAAAGTGCTTCGGACTTTATTCATAAGAGCTGTTTTACTTAACGAAATGCTTTGACAGACATTAGCCCCCAAGTGCCAAGTGTTGTTGCTTGCAAAAGGCTTGGGACTTATATTCTTGTAATCCTGATATGAATGTATTGACAACTTTGTGCTTTATACAGGCTGCTACTGTTGAACTGGAGTCACAGTTAAATGATGCAAAGACCCGGCTGGTGAATCAGGAGTCTGAGACCCGGAAAGCTAAATCCAAATTCTAGTTTAGCATAGCGGAATCGGAAAAGCTGAAGACCAGTTTTGAGGCGGAGAAAAGCACTTGGGCTGAAGAAAAGACAACTTTAACGCAACGAGCTGAAAAAGCCGAGGCAGCTCTTCAAGAGGTGACCACTGAACTCACCGGCATAAAACACCATGTATCTCAGATGGTTTCTGCTATCTTCGGTGATTCGCTTTGCTAATCATTAAAAATGAATCCTTGTAGTGATAATATAAACCGCCATTAACCAATCTGTGATTTATCCAGGTCCCAGGAGCAGCAACCTTAACCAAGACATGCTTGTGAAGCTCAAAGCTGTCTACACACTTGTCGAACAGTTGTATATCGGAGCTCAACATGCACTGGCCACAATTTCTCCAACGAATCAAGCACCTACTCTTTTAATAGATGTCTTGAAAAAACTTTATGTGCTTCCTGCTAGGATGGATGAAATGACGCGGTCGTCTGCAAGAGCCGGTGCTGTGACGGCTTTGAGCCGGGCCAAGGCATGGGTACCAGAGCTTGACCCGGCTGAGGTAGCCACTGGTTACCCGAGCTTGAAAGAAGATGGTACGCCATTTGACCAGAAGGACTTCTATGCTTGCGTGAAAGAGATACATCCAATGGCGACTATGATTGCTAATGACTCGGACCTTTCAAAGTACCATCCGGCTTATAACAAGGAGAACCAGAAGATGCCGACCCCGGCTTATAGAGTGATGGACATAATCCCCCCAATCTGTAAGCACACTTTTGCCCCTGAAGTTGAGCCATCTGATCTTATAGACGACGACGCTGAATTTCAAGCTTTATCTGGCATCTATTGGTCATCACCAAATTTTCAGACGGCGGAGGAGGACAAAGAACCGGAAAAGGATGACCTAGAAGCCTCAAGCTAGCAAGACCAAGAAGAGTAAGCCGCGGGGCGGTTTACATATTTGATTCTTGGAAAAAACACTTGATCCCATTTGGCTCATGGAGTCATGTAATAGGGTAGTAAAACATGAATCTGTCGTTCCATCATGCACGTTCTTGTTTTGCGCAATACTAATGATCCGCCGGTTTGAAAGACAATCATTTTATTCTGAGGACAATATTGATTTATGCAGATCAGACTTGATTATGCTCCTGCACACAAATAAATCACAAGTGCCCTGGCGGTTTACCGCCGGGCGGGTCATGATATCCAATTAAGGCCACTGGGGACGAACAGTCCTTAACCAGGGCCGGTCTGACCATAATACTTAACATAATAAAATATCGTACCTGTGGCATGTGCTTAGACTGTTGGCTTAATAGCTTTATGCAATTTAGAGTTTGTAGAACTATAACTCCAAACATAATATTATGATACTCTGATGACTTAGAGTCCGCCATCCTGGCGGGTTGTAGGGTCCCAAAAGATGCTTCAAATATGAGCCATAATTAGGGCAACTTGGCCCGATGTGTAAAAAGCAAATGGCGAAAAAGAAATCGTATAAAGAAAAGAAATCAAAAAATTCGAGGCTTTGAAGGCTGCCAAGCCAAAGTGTCTTCTTCGATGAAACTAGCCGGAGCCACTGGAAGGTACGTGCTTTCTGTGAGCCTGACTCACAGTACCCAATCGACATTTGAACCCAGATAAAGTCAGGTCTTGCTTAAAGATAGACTTATCAGGAGTACGCGGGGTCAGAGTAACAGCATACATCACGGGCCGATTTATCCAAGTTTCAAGGAAGGCGGCTTATGAAGCCTGGATCTATCCTGACCATCTGTAAGCCGTGCTCTCACATGACAAACCGCCATTTGAACTTTAACAAGCTCAAGATCTTTGGTCAAATACGCCGTAAAAGATTGATCGTTAAGAGTTTGGCGGTTTAATCAGGATTACCCGATGGAGTTGAAGCAGCTGGCTACAGGTAGGATGACCCGGAAAGGTTATGTTCTCTTTTGTCGAATACGCCTATGTCTGAACAATATAACCTGGTCAAGAGGGTAGTCACACTATGTTCTCCTTGGTCGAATACGCCTATGTTTGAACAGGAAGCCCCCAAGTGACATACTGACGAATTACGCTCATCGGGGACCTATGTTTGAGCTGTGTTGTGCATCCAACTCTCTTTGGACCCTGTAGTTTGGGCGTCAAGCCTCTTAAGTAAACATGTAAGATGACGATAAAGACTCAACTTCGAGGAAGTGAAACGATAGAGGCCCTGAATTATCATGGATGCTGGCTTTATTATACTGTTTATTATATATACATTATCAAACTACGTACATCACGAGAGCTGGTGGCTCAAGTATAGTAGGGCCGACGATGAGCAATATTCCACGGCTGACGGGTCTCTTCCTCCGACTTACATGAGTCCTTGTGGTCGCGAACGTCGATAAGATAATATGACCCATTATGCAGATTCTTGCTGACCACAAAAGGTCATTCCCAAGGCGGTGATAGATTATGCATGTCTGTCTGATCCTGGATGAGCCGGAGCACTAAGTTGCCTTCTTGAAAGGTTCTTGTTTTGACTCGGCGGCTGTGATAATGACGTAGGTCTTGCTGATAAATCGTCGAACGAGTTGCCGCGAGGTCACGCTCCTCATCTAACAGGTCAAGTGCATCTTGACGGGCTTTTTCATTATCGGCCTCAACGTAAGCCGCCGCCCAGGGTGAATCGTGACGGATGTCACTAGGGAGAACCGCCTCTGCTCCATAAACCATGAAGAAAGGTGTGTAACCCATAGATCTGCTGGGGGTTGTATTGATACTCCATAATACTGAGGGTAACTCCTCTACCCAACAACCCGGCGTTCTTTGCAAAGGAACCATAAGCCGGGGCTTGATACCTCACAGGATCTCTTGATTTGCCCGTTCTGCCTGACCATTGGACTGAGGGTGAGCCACAGAGGAAACACCAAGCCGGATATGCTCCCATTGACAAAATTCTTTCATAGAGCATTTAGAGAGATTAGTACCATTATCTGTTATAATGCTGTGTGGAAAGCCAAAACGGAAGATCACCTTCTTGATGAATTGAACCACCGTTGCTGCATCACACTTACTAACCGGCTCTGCCTCAATCCATTTAGTAAACTTATCAACTGCCACCAATAGGTGGGTCTTCTTATCCTTGGACCTCTTAAAAGGACCAACCATATCAAGCCCCCAAGTTGCAAACAACCAAGTAAATGGAATCATCCTCAACTCTTGAGCCGGCACATGAGCTCGTCGTGAAAACTTCTAACAACCGTCACATTTGCTGAACAAATCCTCAGCATCAGCATGAGCCGTCAACCAATAGAACCCATGACGAAAAGCCTTGGCTACAAGAGATTTAGAGCCGGCATGATGACCACAATCTCCTTCATGAATCTCCCGCAAAATTTCACAGCCTTCTTCAGGAGAGACGCAACGCTGAAACGCCCCTATGACACTGCGATGGTGCAATTCCCCATTGACAATTGATATTGACTTAAACCGCCGGGTGATCTGTCTGGCCAAGATCTCATCCTATGGCAACTCGCTCCGGGTCATGTAAGCCAAATACGGAACCGTCCAATCAGGAATAGCATGAAGAGCCGCCACCAATTGTACCTCCGGGTCAGGGATAGCAAGATCCTCCTCTGTAGGTAATTGGACAGAAGGATTAAGCAGAATATCGAGGAACGTATTAGGCGACACCGGCTTACGCTGAGACCCTAACCGGCTTAAAGTATCAGCCGCCTCATTCTTCCTGCGATCAATATGTTCAACCTGATAACCCTTGAAATGACCTGCAATAGCATCAACCTCTCAGCGATAAGCCGCCATGAGTGGATCCTTAGAATCCCAGGTGCCAGAGACTTGTTGAGCTACCAGATCTGAATCGCCGAAGCATCTCACCCGGCTTAAGTTCATCTCTTTCGCCATTCGAAGACCGTGGAGCAAGGCCTCATACTCAGCTGCATTGTTAGTGCAAGGAAACATTAACCGGAGAACATAAGAAAACTTGTCACCTCGTGGGGAAGTCAAGACAACTCCATCCCCCGAGACTTCCAACTACCTGGATCCATCAAAGTGAATAGTCCAGTATGTATTGTCCGGCTTTTCCTCAGGCGTCTGCAACTCTATCCAATCATTGATAAAATCCACGAGTGCTTGTGACTTGATGGCCGTACGAGGCACACATTTCAAACCATGGGGCCCAAGCTCGATGGCCCACTTGGCAATCCGGCCCGTGGCTTCTCTATTTTGGATGATGTCCCCCAAAGGAGCAGAGCTAACCACAGTAATGGGATAACCCAGAAAATATTGCTTAAGCTTCTGGCTTGCCATGAAGACCCCATCCACAAGCTTCTGCCAGTGCGGATACCTTTGGTTGGACTCAATAAGCACCTACTGATGTAGTAAACCGGCCGTTGAACCAGGTATTCCTTGCCTGCCTCTTTCCTTTCCACCACAATAGCTACACTGACGGCACGGCTATTAGCAGCCACATATAACAACAGAGGCTCCTTATCAGTAGGGGCAGCAAGAACGGGCGGCTCAGCCAACTGTTTCTTCAGATCCTCAAACGCTTGATTAGCAGCATCACTCCAAACAAAATGATATGTATTCTTCATCATCTGATAAAGAGGAATAGCCTTCTCACCTAACCGGCTTAGGGCCGCAATACGACCTGCCAGACGCTGAACATCATTAACACACGCCGGCTTAGCCAATGAAGTACTGGCTTTGATCTTCTCCGGGTTAGCCTCAATGCCTCTGTTAGAAACCAGAAAGCCCAAGAGCTTGCCTGTTGGTACACCAAAAACACACTTGGCCGGGTTAAGCATCATCTTGTAGACCCGGAGATTGTCAAATGTCTCCTTCAAATCATCAATCAAGGTCTCCTTTTTCCTGGATTTCACCACAATGTCATCTACATAGCATGAATATTATGCCCAATCTGATTGTGAAGGAAATTTTGCACACACCGCCAATAAGTCGCCTAGGCACTCTTGAGCCCGAAAGGCATAGACACATAATAGAAGGCTCCAAACGGAGTAATGAAAGTTGTCTTCTCCTGGTCCTTAACTGCCATCTTGATCTGATGATAACCAGAATAAGCATCCAAAAAACTCAAATGCTCACAACCCGCCGTAGCATCAATGATTTGATCAATACGAGGGAGAGCAAACGGATCAGCCGCACAAGCCTTGTTCAAGTCCATGTAATCCACACACATCCTCCAAGTGCCATTCTTCTTGAGTACCAACACCGGGTTAGCCAACCACTCAGGATGAAAAAGTTCCACGATAAACCCGGCCGCCAAGAGCCGGGCCACTTCTTCACCAATGGCCTTCCTCCTCTCCTCATTAAAACACAGAGGAATTGCTTGACCGGCTTAAATTTCGGATCAATATTAAGAGTGTGCTCAGCGAGTTCCCAAGGTACACCCGGCATGTCTGAAGGCTTCCATGCAAAGATGTCCCGGTTCTCACGGATGAACTCGATGAGCGCACTTTCCTATTTCGGATCCAGATTGGCACTGATGCTGAACTGCTTAGATGAGTCTCCAGGAACAAAATCAACCAACTTAGTGTCATCTGCCGATTTAAACTTTAACAAAGGATCATGCTCCATGGTTGGCTTCTTTAAGGACGTCATGTCCGCCGGGTCAACATTATCCTTGTAAATTTTCAGGTCCTCTGTTGCACAAACTGATTCAGCATAGGCAGCGTCACCCTCTTCACACTCCAAGGCCACTTTGCGACTCCCATGCATCGTAATGGTGCCCTTGTAACCCGGCATCTTAAGCTGCAAATAAACATAACATGGCCTTGCCATGAATTTAGCATAAGCGGGCCGCCCAAACAGAGCATGGTAAGGCCTTTTGATCTTAACCACCTCGAAGGTCAAAGTTTCAGATCTGGAATCATGCTCATCTTAAAAGGCAACCTCCAAAGATATCTTACCCACTGGATATGCCGACTTACCAGGCACCACCCCGTGAAAAACGGTGTTCGACGGCTTAAGATTTTTGTCAGTCAGCCCCATGCGACGGAAGGTTTCATAATAAAGTATATTAATACTGCTGCCTCCATGAGTACCTTAGTAAATTTATAGCCTCCGACCTGAGGCACCACCACTAGTGCCAGGTGACCCGGATTATCATCCCGGGGCGGGTGATCCTCACGGCTCCACACAATAGGTTGCTCTGACCACCGTAAGTAACGTGGCACCGCCGGCTCAACAGCATTAACTGCCCTCTTATGAAGCTTCTGATCCCGCTTACACAGGCTGGTGGTGAAGACGTGGTACTGCCCACTGTTCAATTGCTTCGGGTTGCTCTGATAACCAGACTGCTGCTGCTGATTCCCCAGATTATTCTACTAGGTGTAACCGCCTTGATTGCCCTAGCCGTGAAACCCGGAATTTGAGCCGCCGTTTCCATGACCCAGACCATGAGAGCCGGATCCTGAACCGCCGTCGGGCCACGGTTGTGCTGGACAGACTCCCTAAAGTGTCTCATTATACTACAATCCTTCCACAAATGTGTAGCTGGCTTCTGATCCGTTCCGTGTTTTGGACGTGGCTGACTCAATGTTGCCTCAAGGTCAAACCTCGTCCCTTGAGTCGCCCCCCTTGCGACGCTGGTTGTAACTTCGTGCACCGGTGTTAGCCTCAAAATCATCAGCCTTGCACTTACCGTTGCCGCCCTGATTGGCTGGGTTGTACTGTTGTCCCTTCATGCCGCTACTCTTCTCACTACAAAAAAAAGACACATCCGTGACATTTTGGGCCAAACGAATTTTTTCTGTCATACTTATGACACTTCTATGACGATAATTGTGACAAAACCCGGTATCATCATAGATGTGGTGGGTTCCTACTTCTATGACAAAAAATCATGACAGAAAATGGGCTTTTCGTCCTGGGCGGGCTGGAGACGCAGCTACATGACATTCTTTGGGCCGTCCATGACGGAAAAAACCGTGGTAGAAGCGAGGGCGAGGAAAATATCGGGGTGTTCCTGGTTACGGTGGGAAGTCGGGGCCGAGCGATGCGCGTTTCTCTCGTACACACACGGGCGTGGGTGCGAGGCGTTGGGCTCTAACTGAACCTGAGTGAGGCGTTGGGCTCTAACTGAACCCGAGCGATTGCATTGTAGGCTACGCGTTACTGAACCCGAGCGATCGATCGATGGCTGTTAACTGAACCCGATCGAGCCATTCCTTCGCTACTGCTGCTAACTGAAGCCGACCGATGCTGCCTCTGGATGAACAGTGAGCATTGCTGGGGGTTTGGATGAACAGTTCCCGGTGGGGGTGTATGAGTAGAACCCCGTGGTGTTGCCTCTGGATGAATAGGACCCCGATCGATCGAGCCGGTTGGGGCTGGATGAACAGGACCCCGTGGAGGGCTGGATGAACAGGACCACCCCGTGGAGGGCTGGATGAACAGTAGACAGTGGAGGGCTGGATGAACAGTAGCCCGTGGAGGGGTGGTTGAACAGGAGCTTGTGGAGAGGGCTGGCTGAACAGTAGCCGGTGGAGTAGCGCGCGGTGTAGGCTGGATGAACAGGAGCTCGTGGATGAACAGTCGCAGATGGAGGCTGGAGGAGTCGACGGTGGATGAACAGTAGCCCGTGGAGGCTGGAGGGGGTCGACGGTGGAGATGAACAGTATCCAGTGGAATCCCGTTTTGCGGTACGCCACACCCCTGCCGATGAACAGGACCCCCGTTTCGACCGTAGCGCTCCAACACAAGTCCGTTTCCTCTGTTCTGCGGTACGCCACACCCCTCCCGATCAGTAGGACCCCCGTTTGGACCGTAGGAGATCCGTTTCCTCCATTTTGTGATATGCCAGACCCCTCCCGATGAACAGGATCCCGTTTCAAATGTGGCCGGTCGAACACAAGGTCGTTTCCTCCGTTCTGTGGTACGCCAGGCCTCGTTTCCATCGGTTGTTCCGTCCAAGCCCTCCCGATGAACACGACGACGCATTCTATTCCGACCCAGCTGGTTGGCTCCACATGAACACGACGACGACGTTGTTTCTCCGTTCCGACCCAGCCATGTACACGAGCCCTGGCCGTACGTACGCGCGAGTAGGCGTTCGAGACCCCGCCCGTATGTACGCACGTGGCCGTATTTACTTTCTTGCACACTGGCCGATGTACGTACGTGTACATGCTACGTGGGCGCCTCTACTACGACACGTGCGCACCTCTACATCGACTAGTATGTATGTACACGTTCGCGACCAGAATGACAACGCTACGTACGCTTTGACCAGGTGGGTCCCGACTATCAGGCACTTCCTTGCGTTCGAAGATGTAGCTGGTGGGTCCCAGCAGTCAGGGGGTGAATCATTTTTTTTGCCCGGACGCACTTCCTTACATGCGAAGATGTAGCTGGTGGGTCCCAGCAGTCAGGGGGGAACATTTTTTTCGCGATGGCCCGTCTGATGGGTCCCCGCTGTCAGGTGGAGGAATAATTATTTTGCGCGTAATAAGGAGGCACTTCCTTGCTGCGGCCGTGGACCCAGCTGTCAGCCTCTCCACGTATAGTCCACGTCCGATGGAAGCCATTCCTTGACCACGTTGACCACGTCGTGCCGAAAGCACCAGGGCGGTGGATATGGCGAGGCCTAGGAAGGGGATGACGCGGAGCCGGGGAAGACGCGACAGTGGAAGCCCGCGCGGAGAGGAGTACGAGGGTTCACTGGTTCGGCTGCGGTGTGAGGCTGCCGTCACCGCAGAATAACAGGGGTGTGGGTGAGTAGAGGGATGACCTGGCCAGCGACGGGAGTAGTAGGGGGCGGTGAGGCCTCCGCGGCATCACAGCCGGCCACGGGAGGCAGGAGCACGTGGCACGACCGGCGCTGCTTTGGGCGGCTGGAGCAAGAAGACCAGAGGTTGAAGAAGCACTACGGCCGTTGGATGGACATCGTACGGTCACTGCAGCTAGAATCGTTTATATTGACTAAGTTGAAAAAGCCCTTGGTACGCGTGAACTTAGTAGGCCCACAGGTCAGCCTCCGAAATGGTGCGGCCCAGATGTCAGGGGGAGGAATCATTTTTTGGGCGGCTGAAGCAAGAATATCCGGGATTGAAGAAGAAGCACGACATCCGTTGGATGGACATCCAACGGCCACAGCTGCCAGAACCGTGTGTTGTTCACAAAGCCTTGCATACGCGTCAACTTAGTTTTTTTTAGGGGACGTGTCAACTTAGAAGGCCCACAAGTGTGTGGCAGAGAACATATAGCCCATTTGTGATTTGTAAGAATGTACAACCCATTTTTTAATTCTAATGGAATTTACTATAGCCAATTTACAGTTTGTTAAAAGTACAGCCCATTTTCTAGCTAGGACAACGATTAATAATTTCAACCAACCGCTCAAAACAGAATTCAAAAGAAAATTCCCACATTTTTATGGGATCCAAAATAGTTTTATCTGAAATTTCTATTCAGATTAAATAAAATTTCAAAATAAAGTTGTATTACATTAAAATCCAACGAAATATTGCGCGCCCAACAAGTAATGAAATTAAAATTTTCAAATTCCAAAAATAATATATTTTTTGAACTAATTATGCGTTTGGTGCATTTTTTTATAGTTACTGCCCAGTTATTATAATTACATCCCATTTATTATTTCTTAAAGTCCATTTTCTTGTTAATCCTAATGCATACCTCCTAGGAAAGTTTGCAGCCCAGCGGGGCGGAGAATAACAGTTGACCCGGATATTGTGTACAACTATCGGCCCAGATGCATTGCTGATGTTGAAAAAAAGGCCTGTGTAGTACAATACAACCTAACATGGCTACTCAGCCCACATTCAGCGACGCCGTAAAGGCCCAAACAAGGCTTCTGTACAACTTTTTGAAGTCACTGAGCTCAGTTAGTAACTTAAGAAAAAGTTAGATTACAGTGGAACCTAATTAAAAGTTGTCACGACCAAAGAAATAATTCAACGGGTCCCACTTGTGCATATGTGCGTGTGTGCGTGTGGGCGTGTGCGTGTGTGTGTGTGTGAGAGAGAGAGACCCATCGGTTGATGCTCGTAAATACATCTTTCAGCCATATGCATTGCTGATGCTCAGTAAAAACTTATATAGTTGACACAATCATATAGAACATCATAGCACACTGAACTTGCATACAAAAATTTCACGCAGGCGGCACAATGAGGATGGAAGCAGTGGATCGCTACGGGTAGGGCTATGTTGAAACCAACGAACTCGTACATAACGGTTCATCGTCTTTATCAATGACGGGGAAATATCTTGAATGATGTGCAAAGAAAACAGACAGACAACACAATAAGTTCTGCTAGCACATTAAGTTGACGTGCAGCCCTTTCTAAAAAAAGTTCAGATACAAAATTAGAACATGTCACAATCAAATGTACTGGCACATCAGTGCTTCAAACCCATAGCTCGGATTTAACTAGTATCTGACAAATTAGAGCACATCCAGGCAGCCAGCCCTGCCTCTTCTCCCACAGAAGTAGTGGCCTCCGCGACGCGATGGAGTAGGCCCTGTGCCATCCATCGTTCTGAGCAACACGGAGAAAGTCTGACGTTGACTCCTATAATGGGCGTCGTTGACAGACCCTGGCACCAGCGGCGGCAGCAGGACTTCGATTGATGGATTGACCACTTCTTCGACATGCACGAATACTCGATACAGGTACATCCCTAACGTGGTCCGCGGCGGCCTTGGTGGCGACGAATAGTACAACCCCGATTCCTGCACCGGTATCTCAACACCAATCACCTTCGGTATGGTGGACGGCTTCTTCATCCATGCCATAACCGTCAGAGCCCGGCTGTCTGGAGGAACAAACATACTTACGAGCTCACCTCCAAGGTCGTTGATAAGCTCATTCATGGACTCGCTGTTCCAAGCACATCGAGGCATGCCGTGGAAGGTAAGCTTTGTTAAAAACTCAAGCTCAGAGGGCACCGAGCCCCATCCTGGGTGCCACCGATCAAAGCTCACCAGCGCGCCATCGCAGAACAAATGCCGGGAAGATTCTAACACACGACTGTAGTCGAAAGTTGTCCGGAACCTGACGAAGAAATCAGCCGGTGGCGGACAGACTTCGACGAGCAAGTCACTTATTTGGATGCCATCCGCAATGCCAAGAGCTTTGACAAGGTCGTCTGGCGAGACGGGAGGCCGGTCGCCGTTGATGGTTACCATCAGCACTTTGCCGGCAAACTGGTCATCAAGCGCCGACATGCCACTGTTGAGCGACAACACGCAGCGACCGAAGGCAGGACAGACCTCAGGATCTACGGCTCGGAGATCCGCGTTGACCGGCAACATGATAGTGAGCTTGAGTACAGGGAGTACAGGAGGGGGATTTGGGGGACTGGAGTAGGAATCGAGATTCCAGAGGTGGGGGAGGGGCGGGAGAATGGGGATGAAAAGGTAGCTTGAATTTCGAACACGCGCCAATATGCTCTCGGCACGCAAGCGCACGAAAACACCGGTGGCGCCCACATGTCGGCCTAAGAGTCCTTATTCTTTCTTTTTTGGAGAGCCCGACCTTTTTTTTGAGGATCTTTTGAGAGCCCGGCCTGAGAGTCATAATTGACCTGCTTGGCGTTGCGTTACTACTCGGCCCATATTGAATGACACCTCACTGGCCCAAACAAGTGTACATCATCGAAAAGACACTGAGCTCAAATTATATAACTTGAAAAAAAGAGATACACTCTGAACACTGGAGAATGGTGATGCCCTCATTTAGCCCACCAGTAGTTCGAGACAATAAACAGTTCGAAACAACGATATATACAACATTCAAACACTGACTAGTGACTACTACTGACATAAACAGCAAGACATGATAGTTCATAAGAAGTCTTGCTACACCACCAAAACTCACCCATCTGCAGCACTCAGACTCTCGTGGTCCAGACGAGAATGACACTCTAAACAAAGGCAACTATTACATAGTAAGAGTGACATAGACGAGGATGACCGAATGACAAGGAATATGCATAACAAAAGAAAGAACTACCCATCCAGAACAGGCAGCAGAGACAACAAAGTCATTCGAAGAGATGATCCAACACCATCATAATCTGCAGCCCCGCTTCAGCGACCAATGATCTGGAGACACCAGTACTCCACCCTTTCGATGCAACAGCCCAATTACCTATCAACCTGAAGGCTTGAACCACATCACTGCCTATCGTAATTGAGACATCCAAGGATCAAAGTTAATCCGGATGCCTTTGTCATTCTCACCTTCTTTTGGCTGCAGGCTGTATCGTTGACAATCAGGGGAGTTTGCTCCCGAACTCCTAGGGCTCGCCGTGTAGACACAGTTTTCCATAGCAAACAGAGCCTCTCTGCCATCAAGGTCCTTGCCAACGGTGATCTCCTGGTTAATCGGATAATTGAGTCCGAGAAACTGAGAGTGTGAACCAAGGCTGTTTACCCGCCTCCAACTAAAAAATCCTGAAGGCCCCAACAAGCTGGTATCCTGCTCATAGACGTAACAGCCACTGTCTGGATACTCACATATTTCACGGTGCTTGTATACAGTGGGTTTTTTGCAATATAACTTTTCTGGCTCATGCGTCCGAATGATCATCAGTCTTTTGCCGTCGTCTGATCGAGCGAGGAATCAGTTGTGCTTCCATGTTTTTGGCAAAGGTGGTGTGATTACAAAGGGCAGTAACTATAGGGACACTGCATCATATAAAAAAGGACAGGCATTGTTAATGTAAGATCAACATTGTTCAGAGTATGAGTAGGATAATGCAAGAAACAACATTGATATGTCCCTTTTGGAACTGGGAGGAAAATACAGGAAAATGTATACTGGGTTCGAAAATATAGAAGTGCCATGCATGGTTATACTCATGTTATCTCGCAATCGATTCTTCACAGGAAACTACCATGTCATGCATGTTATGTAATCATGTTCTGTCCTCACAAACAAATTCTTCAAGGTAACTAACAGACCATGCATTGTTATATACTTGTATTCTATGGGCAAATTTTTTGTGAGGATATTATTCTAGGCATTTATTGCTGAAGGGCGAATATAGGTATGTACACATGGTAAGCATTATAGGATTTCACTACTTCCAAATATAGAGTTCTCCATATGCACATTTACTTCCCTAATGTATGGTTAGATGAAACCAACAGTGTGGTGCATGTTTCTACATCATGAAAATGAGGAAACTAACATGGCCGTTGATACACACTCATATTTAGTAGTAGTATATAGATTACTGTAAAATAAGGAGAATATCCATATATTCCTAACCGTTTGATTATTCAGGGGTACAAATTGGCTGTAATGACATGGTCACAATCGCATGAATTAACTCATTCCAAATATAGCTGATTTACGGCGTCTCTAATACATTGCCATAGTTCTACTCAAATTCTGCTCAAACAGGGATATGCCAATCATCACAAAAAGTTCAAACAGTGTCATGGCGTCATCATTAACACAAGACGGAAAGAACTTACACGCGCCGCCCCAGCAATACATGGTGCCATCTGCTTTGTCGATTGCGTAGATGATGCCATTGTGTTCAATAGCATCACAGAAGTGTGTATCAACTTTGACGATGATCCACTGCGAGCTGAGTTGTCTCCAGCTAAAGAAGGCATCGGCGTAAAGATAAGCGAGTCCGCGGTCCAACAAGGCAATTAGCTTGAAGTCTGCGTAATTCGCATGTCGTGTGGGCACTTGGCAAATTACAATCTTTTGCAAAACAAGGTCCGTCCAACTGACATGGTAATCTAGAAGACTTGGACCGCGATGGTAAAACTCTATATAATCCAACAGAGGAAGGATAATCTCATGGGATGTCTGGAAGTTCATGAGCACCAACTTTTTACCGTCTTCTCTGAAGGCAGCCATCCAGTGGGAGTTCATGCCGACCCAGTACATACCTGCCAAGGAGTTTCGGGTGATGGTGATCGCATTGAAGTCGAGGGAAATGATGTAAGGCGACCCACTACATACCCGCAAAGAAGTTTCGGCTAATGGAGATCGGATTGAAGTCGAGGGGAATCATGTACGCCTCCATATCATGGTTAGCCAATCTCGCAAGACCAGATAGCAGCAAGCAGGGTGTCTTGAAAAGCTTAGGCCTCGCTTCGATGATGGCCGTGTGCATGCCCCTCGAGCATGCAGCCAGCCGCAGGGCGCTCAACATATCCATACACGAACAACAGAGGTCGAGGACGTCACTGGGGAGATTGGTCCAATCTCGGCTCATATGGATGCTGCGTGGTTCGCGTTCGGCCATGGTGGAGTTTGGAAGGTGGGGTTTTGGGGGGCTTGATTTACGGGGGAGAAGGCTGTCGGTGCTGGAGCGGCTAGCAAGGGAATAGTGGTACTAGGGGAGGATAGCGAGGCGAGGGTACGCGGGGGCACAATGAGATGATGAAGAGTGACCTCAGGATCTTCGGAGAGACGGAGATGGAGATGGAGTGGTGCTAGGGGAGAGGAAGATGAGGCGAGGCATGCTATACAGCGGCGGTGACAGTGACTGCACAGTGCACAAGGTGAGGTGGACTTTGGTAACCCGGACACGCCGCCTAGAGTGGTGTCACCTCGGGCGCAGGGTCTTGTCACTTCACTGTGAGGACCGGATGAATAATAGTATTTTAACCATCAAGTGTACCACAGTTGTACTACTACTAGTAGTAGGAGTAGTAGGAACATGAGTAGTACTTCCGTGCTAGCATGCCTCTGGGTTCACTTCATCCTCCAGCTATCATCCATATTGCGAGTAGAACCAAATTCTCGTGCACGCGGAAGCGCGAAAAAGGACTTTTCTTGTTTGAGGATAACCGCATATTCCTTAACCGTAGTAGGAACATGAGTAGTACTCCCTCCGGTCCTCTTTTGTCTGCGCATAACTTTTTCAGTATTTCTCTAATTAGTCCGCGTATATACGCTTTTGCATGCGCCCATTTCCCTCCATGCCCCGCATTCACAGCATTAATTAGCGTACGCATGAGCAGCTGCAGCCAGATTCCAGCCAATAAACTGCAGCATGCAAGTGGGCCATTTTGTGCGCGTGGGATGAGAAAAGGCAACCAAAGAGCCCGTCCAATCCATTGCATCCAGCAGTCAAACCACCGCAGCTCTCCTCATGCATGCGCATAACTTCTCCCAGTTACTCCTCCATCGGGAACCGATTTTCCTCGGCTTTTTCACTACTCCTTGATCTTCATTTGCATCCAAACCACACTGCATTCACATTGTTTTAACCTCTTCACATCCTCCTGGAGTAATTCCGAAGCCCCTATAAATAATCATCTTCTTCAGTTAGACTAGCCATCTAATCCTAATTCTCCAAACCATAGCCCTCCGGTCCAGCGGTTCCAAATGGCGAAAGAGATCGAGATGCAGGTTTTTAGCATCCAACATGTCCTCGTCGAAGGCTCGTTGAGCATAGTTGCCACAGTCACCGACCACCCAAGGGTTGTTCGAAAGTGGATCAACAATGTATCCAACTCCCTCCAAAAGGTGGAGATGAATGTCATCGGTCTCGACACAGAGTACACGGAGCATGCCACTGGGAAGATCCAACGCGCCGCTGTCCTTCAGCTGTGCCTCGAAGATGATGTTTTGGTGTACCACATCATACACGCGCCCTCCATACCAGGTGAGCTTCACGATATCTTGTCTCGGGAGGACATATACTTCTGTGGGGCAGCCATCGTAGGGGACAAACAGAAGTTGGAGCCGTACAACCTTGATTTGAAAAGCATCGCTCACCTACAAACCAAAATAAAAATTCCTGTAGAAGATTGTGATAAACCGACACCATCCCTATTCGACGTAGCAAATTTTGTGCTAGGAACAAATCTTCAGAAGGGTGACGAGACGCTGGCATTAAGGTCGTCTAGATGGGAGAATTATCCCTTGACGTACGAGCGGATAAAATATGTTGCCCTCGATGCCCGTGTGAGTTTCGAGATAGCTGCAAGGTCCAGAGAGCTTGTTGCGAAGCCGTCTCCCACAGAAAATGAGAACAAGAAGAAGAAGAAGAAGAAGAAGAAGAAGAAGATGCTGCACCAGCATCATGGCCTTATGGATGGATGAACTATTTCCTCTCTTGTAAAAAAATTCCCTCTCTATGTATATTGATATAGATGGACTATTTCGATGGTGTGCATGTCTTTGGAACAAGTAGTAGCGTGGGTCCGCTTGACTATAAGGAACTATTTATCCGCCTAGCTTTCTCTACTACTCCTTCTAGTGATCCGTATGCAATGCATGTGTCCGTAGACATGACACCTTGTCCATGGAAGTTCGACTATGGCGACCATCACGTTTCATCCATTGCCACTCGCGATTCCCACGACGCCGCTCCAACCCACGGCACCACGTCCCCCGACGTGCGCCTCACCCCTCTCGGCCGCACCGCCCCTCTGCCTTTGTGTGCATGACATGTGGGCCACCTTAAATGCGGCGAGCATCAAGTTTCTACCACAGCCACACGTGATTCCCACGACGCCGCACGAACCCATGACACCACACGTCCCCTGACCCACGGCTCACCCCTCTCGGCCCCACTGCCCCTCTTCCTTTGGGAGCATTACATGTGGACCAGCCACCTATCAGGTCCACATGTTATTGACTCAAAGGCAGGTGTAGTAAGGCATTGAAGCTCAGTCCCGAGGGCCCTGAGAGGGAAATATAACTCCTGCGCCAGGCTGGTGCTACCGCTGCACGAACTCGTGCCAAACTCGAGATTTGTTTCTTTACTATACATGCACACAACGATTTAATGGACATTGTAATCTCAACATGTGATGGGGAGCTCTAAATTTGAATTTGAAACTTATAAAACGAAAAGATTCAAAACAAATAAACTAGGAGAGAGGGAGTATATCGTAGGATTTGTCCCATATGAAACAAGTCCCCTGGTTTGTCACCGCGAAGATGCAGTTAGAAAGGAGCACAGCGTCTTCGTACTCGTACGGCAACAAATCGGCCGCAGACAACATTATCCACCTTTGACCGCCATGTGCAAGGTTCGTGCTATCTTATTCAATCTCACCGTGGTTCCATCGTACCAATTTATGCGGTGGCCCATTGCATGGCTGATCCCAATGTTGGACAAAGGTTCTACGGGAATGGTGTCACCGTTGTAAATGTTGTGCAAATTGATGTTGGTACCCTCCCGTACATATGCCAGCCAATCTCCACTCGTACCGAGCCTAACCTGTGAAACAGTGGGCAGGGAGAGAATTAGGAAATGGACACGGAAGTAGTCTTTAGAATGCATTTACTACGTGATCAAACTCATCTTACCTGCTCATCAAAGGAAATCCGAGTGCCCCTCAACGTCGGCATCTCAAGGGGCGTCAACTTGCAACTACGGCCACGCCGCGCTGGAGAGACCCCCAAGGAAACATCCTCGTGCATTTGTATGAGTAGTTTATCTTGTGAGAGAAAAGGATGAACGAAGGAAGGCCTCTAGAGATAGAGATAGACACTACTACTACCAATGTGCTGGCCCGTGCGTTGCAATGGATCCAAAGTAGTAGAATAATACTTGTTCACGTGCTTGAAATATAAACACTCTAGTTTTGATATACATGTGTCAGCAGACATGGCAGCTTGTCCATGGAAGTTGAACCACGACGACCATCACGTTTCTTGTTTCTACCACTGCCACACCTACACGTGATTCACACGATGCCGCTCCAACCCTACATGTAAGCACGACGTCCCCCGACGTGGACATGGATCCTCTGACATGGCTATCACTGCCTTACCCTGCCTTTCCTTCGCTGACTGGTGGGACCCACACTTGGGGGTCCCACATGTCAGTGATAGAATGGTAGTATTGTTCACGGTAGGGGATCCTCATCCCCCCGACGTGCGCCTCATCCCTCTCGGCCCCACCGCTCCTCAGCCTTTGTGTGCATGACATGGGGCCAGCTGAACTGCGGCGACCATCAACTTTCTACCACGGCCACACCCGATTGGACGCGGTTTGCCTGCTCCGCTGTTGTGCTCCGATCCGTACTCCCGCACCATCGAATTTTCATCCAGCGGCTGTGACACATTTCGTCCCGGGCATCAATCCTCAGCTGGAGTACTTCTGTACTACAGGTAGTACCCGCCGGTGTGGCCATTTACGCCTCGTAACGCCCCGACGCCCGGTTGTGGCACCCTCGCTACGGCCACGCCACCACCGGCTGGTTCATCTCGAACGAGTGAGTCGCGAACCACACCACCACCATGAGAATGACATGTGGGCCAACCGCATTTAAGGTCCATGTGTCATTGACTCATAGGTCGGGCACTAAGCCACTGAAGTTCGGTCCCGTGGGCCCCGATAGGGAAATGTAACTCCTACGACAGGCCTTGTGGTGCTCCCGCAGTACGAGCTCGTGCCAAACCCATAATTGGTTTCTTACTACTACCAACTACTAGTAAGGTACACGTGCATTGCACGCATGAGATTCTGGTGGTTTGTGCATTATGCTTCTACATGTGGAGTCTTCTAGATTCTACATGTGGAAAAATCTGGTGGAATGTAGATGATATCGAACGGCCAGTAGTGCTCGGATTTGCCATCTTTGTACCATCGAATCGGCTTCATCCAACGACCAACTTTCAAAGTTATCCACACACTATATAGGGGGTATAGATATAGATATGCCGGCCCATTGCAATGGATCCAAAGTATATCTGTTTAGTGGAGTGCACTCTAAACACATTATCTATTTATTTTTCTCTAACCTTCCATAGCCATGCAACCAAGCCACATAAGCTTCATGGGTGCCCCCACATCATATTATTCATACTACGTTGACTGAAAAAAGATAAATCACCCAAAATAAGATCTTCCCGTTTTTTGTTCCTATGATGCTGTGCCGTGCATGTACCTACTAGTTGTATAGTGGTAGTACTAGTTGTATAGTACAAACTTGGTACTAGTAGGAGTAGAGTAGTACGGAATGCTCCTACTCTATCAACGAGCCCCATCTGACACCGAATTTCTTGGCTTCCGTGCTACAGCTAGATCTTCCCCTCGTTTCTGTTTTCCAACCCGGCGGCGGGCGGGGTGCGGTTTGCCAATAGTCGGTTTGCTCAACAGCGGTCCCACATGAAAGTGAAAATGCTAGGCAACACGCCTTCCCTAAGCTATGTGTCATGCCGGACGGGCCGTGGAGTACTCCCGATTCCCGAGCTTGTGGGGGGGGGAGTGTGACGCGAACGCGGCAGGCCTTTTCCTTTTACTAGCAATGTGCCCGTGCATTGCGACGGATCCAAATTAGTAGAATAGTAGTACTTGTTCACAAACTTGAAAGACATCAGTCTTGTTTTGATATACTCCTAATATATTACTCCCTTCGTTCCTAAATATTTGTCTTTTTAGAGATTTCAAATGGACTATCACATACGGATTATATAGATATATTTTGAAGTGTAGATTCACTCATTTTGCTCCGTATGTAGTCACTTATTGAAATCTCTAGAAAGACCATTTTTTTGGAACGGAGGGAGTACTTTTCACTCAAAATATATTTCTCAGGATGTTTTGATGAGGTGAGGGAGGGATGTGGTTGCTTTCAAGATAATAAGGGGTTTTTTTGCAAATTGGAGCAGAGAAGTGGGCTGTTGTTGCAAAAATGCCACAACTTACCTCACAGCCGTTAGATGCAGATCTAATGGTCAGAAACGATGGATGGCAGACACACCACCATCACCAACTGAGTCTTTTATAGGAGTAGGAGTAGAGAAACATGTATAAATTGTAACATTTTGGTTCTGCACCTTGGCACGATCGATAGATAGAAATAACGATTGGAAACGCTAGGGCGGGGCTATTTCCGCTAGATAAGCAGGGTACGTAGTAGCTAGGTTGGCGCATCGTCGGTTTGGTCACACGCGGTCCGACATGTTCTATTGTTTCTAGCATGATTCCCGTGCGTTGCACGAAGTTGATGGAAAAGGTAAGCACAACTTATAAATTGACGGATGGTGTACTAGTTACAGTGATGCATATAATTAAGCAAAGGGATCGCACATGTCGGTATTGATTTGAATGAGAATGCAACAGCACAATAAGAATTAAGGTCGCGATGATGATGCAATCGCAGTGGTGGTTACAGAAGGCAAGAAGAAAGATGCATCCATCAACGTACGACCTCCTCCTCCTCAACTTAGTGCGCCGGGCCACCGACCGGTGGCTAAGGAGCGGCGGCTTTTGTGGCGAGGTCGAGGTGCTTCTCAGCAAAGGCATCCATGGCTTCCAGCCGGTTGAGGAAGGCCAACGTCGTAGCATCCTCACTGGCCTTGTAGATACCTATGTACACGATTTTCTCGTACACGTGGATGTGTAGGTCGACGAATTCTTGCAGGGCGAGGTGCCTCATGGCGAGCGCGACCTCCAGGTGGACATTCTTCATGGCGTCGGCGGGCAGTCGCAGGGCCACCAGTGCTTGAAAGAGGTTCCGGCCATGGAGGCGATTAGGGTGGCAGGCAAGGAGGAGCCCGGGCGCGCGGGCTGGGGGAGTACGGCGATGTCGTCCGCGAGCTTCTTGAGGACGGTGAACTTGTTGGTGGTGGCAATGATCATCTGGTCCAACTGAGAGCCGTAGTTAGCGTCGAAGGCGACCATCCACTAGCCGGTCTCCAACACCGTCTGGAGACGATCCTCGGCGCCATGCCGCAGGCCGACGTCGTGGACCATCTGGCATAGCCGCTGGCCGCTCGCGCGCATCGCCGCCATGGGTCTGGAGTGAGCTCTTTTGCGCTTAGTGTAGGTGCTTAGGCAAATGCTTAGGTGCGTACAATGTGGTAGATGCATTGGAATGGAGGGGTGCCTTTATATGAGGGCAAGCTGCGTTGCATTCACATCATGCAGCCTCTTTTCCCGGTCCTCCTCCCATTACTTCCATCATCCATTAATTGAAGGAGGATGCATTGGCCGTTCAACATTTCGGGAACCGCTACTCCCTCCCTCGTCTGCATTAAAGCCGTATCGGGAACTGCGCCGCTCACTGTCAAATCGAATAGTACTGCGCCGCCTGCTACACGCACGGCTGAACACGCCTCCTCGCCTCCATCAAACCCCTCCGTTAAACCCGCATGCAAACCGAGAAACCTACTCCGGCCACACGTCCGTTCATGAGCGGGCCGAAATTAAACGCAACATCGCCCGTCCACCCTCAGTTTAAACGAGGCCAGACGCCGGCCAAGCTCCTACCGTCCGCCCTCTATTTACACGAGGCCAGACAGACAGCGGGCAAGAATCGCACCCCTCCGCCGCTCCCCCATCTCCTCCTTCACCATTTTCTCCACTCTTCCGATGGCTTCCGAGGAGCCGTTCTCCGGCATATTACCCGGCTGGGTGGCCCGTCGAGCCCTCCGGATACGGGCGAGGCTGCTCGGTGCTTCACGAACCTCGCTTGGCCCAACCAAGCTAGTTGCCACCCCAAGGGCGCGTGGTTCAGCAACTCGCCACTCCAGTTCAGCTTGATGAGGAGTGGCGAGTTTCTCCACGCCGGCACGGCGGCGAGCACACCGGTACAGGCGTCATCACTTCCGCGTCATACCGCGCCACCAGTGTCTGCGGTGCCGCGCCTCCCGTGTCTGAGGGCGCGCCTCCCGTGCTTGCGGCAACGCCATGCTGGCAGAGACAGAAGCCGGGTGCGTGGAGAGCGACAAGTCGGTGGCCAGCTTCTCCGTGTCCGCCGCCATCATCGAGGAGAAGTAGAACACGGGAGGCCGCCGCCACTTGGGTCCCATGAAGGCCACCGCCAAGGCGAGGACTGCGCATTCAGGTGGTTTCTTTGCTTCTTCGTCTTTCCGAGGACCTTCGTCGACCCCGCAAAGTGTCTGCCGGACATGAGGAAGACAAAGGGATCCGCGGGCAGCCATTTATATTATGTACTCCCTCTCCAGCCGGCGGGAAATATTTGTTCTAAGAATGGATAAATTCTATGTACCTATAACTAAAATAAGTCTAGATACATCCATTTCTAGGACAAGTATTTCCGGACGGAGGGAGTATTAATTATACCAAGAGAGCCGGATTGGCACCGCTTAGTTCATGTAAATGTAATGAAATACATCATGTTTATATGAAGATCCGGCTTTTTTATACGAAATCCTCCATGCTTCTATGAAATCAGTCCGTGTTTGCAAGAATTTCATCTGGTTGGTTAGAGTTGTGAAAATGTATGCCGCTGGCATTTGATGTCGTCCTCCGCGGAAATAATAGAGTGACATCCAATCCATTTGAGTTAATTGCGTGTATGATTGTCCCTCTATAAAAAATTAATTGCATGTACAGTGTACACGTGACTTGCAGGGTGCCTACAGCTTCGTACAGAAAGTTAAAAAGAAACAAGTCCATCCTTAATCTTGTATTCTAAGTACTCTGTGGGTTCCACTGTTAGTACAGTAGCGAAATAAGTATATATTAAATAAGTAATATATAATATAAAAATCTAAAGTTAAAGACAGAATTCGAACTCATGTCAACGCGTTGTGAGCATCCGGCGCTAACCAGTCCAGCACATTTTTGTTGTAGACCATGCTGGAGATATATCTCCATGTCTACTCTTATACTCCATCCGTTCCTAAATATTTGTCTTTTTCAGATTTCAAATGGACTACCACATACAGATGTGTATGTAGACATATTTTAGAGTGTAGATTCACTCATTTTGCTCCATATGTAGTCACTTGTTGAAATCTCTAAAAAGACAAATATTTAGGAACGGAGGGAGTAGAAAACAGAGTTGGTGATGATGGTGTGCGTGCCATCCTGCAATATAGGCCGTGGGGTTTGTATCTAACGGATAGGAAGGAAACTATGGCAATTTTGCAAAAATATACCCACACCCCTCTCCACGTTCACAAATACGGACTTCCCTCGTTCATCCTTTTCTCTCACAAGATAAACTACTCATACAAATGCATCTTCATGTTCTGTGCAACGCACGAGCATCTAGCTAGTTTCTTCTAAAATAGTTACTGCGATAATTGGGTTGAAGTGATATATTTTATGTCTGCCCCGAATGATTTCAGATTCACTAGTAGTAACAAAGAAAAGGTTACCTTGTTAATTAATAGAAAACAGGGTGAAAACTATCACATGAGGCCGGTAAAAACGAGGCACACTGGGTTCAGCATCATCATCACTATAGCTGTGCGCGCGCGAGAAGTCTACATATCGAGGGCGCTACTGAGCGAGGCACAGAGACACAATGTTTGAGAGAGAAACCAATTGACAGATTACGATCAGGTCGAGTTGTCACCCTGCTGTTGTCATTGTTGGGGTGGGGGAGGGGGAGGGATAGAAAGACGTATCAAGAGTGTGCGCGGTAGGCACAGAGGCACAACTAGCGAGTGTGTGTGTATGTGCGTGTGTGTGTTTGAAAGAGGAGTAGATAGATTACTATCAAGATCGTGGTGCCGCCCTACTCCTTCGGTGTCGGGTAGTGTGTGTGCGTGTGTGTGTGTTTGAGAGAGAAGCCAGTCGATAGATTAGTATCAAGATCGAGGTGTCACCCTACTCCTTCGGTGTTGGGAAGTGTGTGTGTGTGTGTGTGTGGTTGTGTGGGTGTGGGTGTGTGTGTCGGCGGGGGGGGGGGGCAGTGACACTTACATATCCCTACTCTTATAAAAAACAGAGTTGGTGATGATGGTGTTCCTGCCATCCTGCAATATAGGCCATCCGATTTATATCCGACGGATAGGAAGGAAACTGTGGCAATTTTGCAAAAATATGCCCACACCCCTCTCCGCATTTGCAAATAAGGCATTCCCTCGTTCATCCTTTTCTCCCACAAGATTAACTACTCAGACAAATGCATCTTGATGTTCCGTGCAACTCATGGGCATCTTGCTAGTAGGGAGAAGGAGTTTGTGTGACACATATCTAGCTATATTAAGGGATAGGTAGATAGCATTTGTGTGAGGCATACTTCAAGCATCACTGTCGGTGTCAAAACCAGCGGATCTCGGGTAGGGGGTCCCGAACTGTGCGCCTAAGGTGGATGGTAACAGGAGGCGGGGGACACGATGTTTACCCAGGTTCGGGCCCTCTCGATGGAGGTAATACCCTACTTCCTGCTTGATTGATCTTGATGATATGAGTATTACAAGAGTTGATCTACCACGAGATCGTAGAGGCTAAACCCTAGAAGCTAGCCTATGGTATGATTGTTGTTGTCCTACGGACTAAACCCTCCGGTTTATATAGACACGGAGGGGGCTAGGGTTACACAGAGTCGGTTAGAAGGGAGGAGATCTACATATCCGTTTTGCCAAGCTTGCCTTCCATGCCAAGGAGAGTCCCATCCAGAAACGGGTCGAAGTCTTCAATCTTGTATCTTCATAGTCCAACAGTGCGGCCTAAGGATATAGTCCGGCTGTCCGAGGACCCCCTAATCCAGGACTCCCTCAGTAGCCCCCGAACCAGGCTTCAATGGCGATGAGTCCGGCGCGCAGATTGTCTTCGGCATTGCAAGGCGGGTTCTTCTCCAAATTCTGAATACTTATTTGAGCAGTGTCCGGCTTCCCATAAATGTTGCACTACTTGGCTTCCGTGCCTAATAATGGATATTCTCCACGTGTCGAGCGAATGCGAGAAGTCGGGGCATTTTTCCAATTGCCACCCTAGCCATGTGGGTAAATCGTCTATTAAAGAGATGGGGATTCTCAGATCCAGATCACACCATCCTCCCACAGCGAGTATCCATTGGAGCGCGCCCGAAAAAATCCATTCCAACATGGCCGGTCGTCGCAGCTCCTCCTCTCGCTCCCGTAGCCCTAAACCCGGCAATTGGAAGATGTGTTCCGTCCCCCACAGCCAATTACCAGAGTTGTAGACCCAGGGATTTCTCCCTCCAGCGTATATGGTCCCCGTTCGAGCCGGGCTCGCCACCTATAACAGCGGGGAGCAAGCGGAGATCTTTCCCAGCCCATCCATGGGGGAGCGGGTATGCCTCGTCCCTTACTTATTAAGAGGGCTTGGATTTCCAATTCATCCGTTCCTCCGCGGGCTCCTGGAGTTCTATGGCCTCCAGCTGCGTAATTTCACTCCCGCCTCCATATTACACATTGCTGGCTATGTCGCCCTCTGCGAGCTGTTTCTGGGCTGCGAAGCTTATTTCGAGCTATGGAAGAGGCTATTCTGCCTCGTACCCCGTACACAGGAGGGGTCACTGTACAAAGTAGGCGGAGCCGAAATATGGCGCATCGCCGGGACCGGATACCTGTCCGGTACTCCGAAGAAGACATCCGAGGACTGGCCTTCGGAGTGGTTTTATATGGAGGACGTCCCCCTTCCAGACCCTATTCGGATGGGCCTCCCTGAGTTCGACAACGCTCCCGTGAAGAAACGCCGCAGCTGGCGCCCTCGGAGCCCTCAGGAGGAAGATAACGGGGAAGTCCTTTACCTGGTGGGACGGATAAAAATGCTGGCTCAATCAGGACTGACAGTAATCGAGGTTATGTCAATATGTATAATGCGGGGGGTACAGCCACTTCAATATCGAGGGCACCCCATGTGGCACTTTAACGGGGAAGATGATGCCACCCGCTGCGGGCGTCAGGGACCAGACTCAGTTGCTGCTCTAGCAAAAATTATGTCTGATTTGTACAAGGGAGAGGAAGAGGAGTTCATCCGCATTAAGCCACGGGATGGATTCTCCATGTACAACCCTCCAAGCTGGGGGAGCTGTCACTTTGTACTCCCAGCCTTCCCGCATTCTTCATCATAAGTACTTACCTTGCCGTTTCATGGCAGGAACTGCAAAAAGCTGTAAGGGAGGTCAACAGCCCGCCTCCACAACCGAAGGACCCTGACCGGACCCTCAATCCCGGACTCGAAGAGGATCCGGACATATTTGTGGAGCTGATCGACAGGACATTCTATCAATTGAGCTGCGATGATGCCATGGGGGCCATCGTAGCCGACTATCCTGGGCTACTCCCTGCATGGCATGTAAGTAAAACCAGAGTCCCAACTTCCGAGAAGGATCTCCTTTTTTGCACTTCACCTACCGTACACATATGGTGTCTTACAGGGAAGGCCCTCAGGACGCCATGCCGAACCCGCACTGACTCGCCAACAAGGGGCACCGAAGCTGGGTAGGCTAAAAAGGAAGGCGGTCAGGACTGAGACACCGTCGCAGAGGTATGATACAGAACCTCGCTCCGTGGTTGTCGTATTTTAAAATGTAATAACGTCCACGTTTCCTAGTAGGAAAAACGCTCGCCGGACTATGTCCGAAGAGGTTGCCGATCACGCCTCCACCAGTCGGGCTCCAGGGCCGGACATAGAGGCGGAAGCTAACACGGGGCGAACGCCGGATGCTCCTCCTACAGAGGATGCGGATAGATTATCCGCTACAAATTCTGAATTGGAGAGCGCCATGAATCACAGGCGTCGCCGGGCCGTACTCCGTGACGCTTGTTTCTCCCAAGAGGCGTTTGATGCCTTCAACTCAGGAGACGCGTACATCCGTGCCGCTCAAACTAGTCTTGCCAGAGCCACGGACCAGTATGTAAAGGATATACGGGTAAGAAAATCTGATGATTATATATATCAGTAGCCCCTGAGACTTGAAACAGTTGACACAACTGATTTAAGGATCATTATTTGTGCAGGTTCTTACAGAGAAGAATACCCAATTGTCTCAAGAGCTGGAAGAGTGCAAATCCCAGCTACGGGCCGCAGTTGCCGCGTTGAAGGAGTCCGAGAAGGCCCCCTCTGGTAACACTTGTTTCCATTGCAAAGAATGACAGGTACCAGATAGTATGTGGCATGCATGCAAATCTAACAATAGATGTTGCAGATGACTCCGGAGTGAATCCGGAGGCCGTGCCGGGGGATACGCAACATGCTAATCGACAGCTAAATGCTGGCGAGCGCGTGCTTACGCGGGTTAGGCAGGAGAAAAATGATCTCCAAGACGCCAATATCCAGCTGGGCGTGGAACTGAAAGATGTTCGAGCCCAGCTTGCGGAGTCCGTGAAGGAGAATAAGCGGCTTCGACGCGGCATTTTCAGTAAGTGCTTGAACGAACTTTTGAAAGAGTTCGGCGAAGAAGCCGGCTAACAGAGTTATGTCTGCAGGTATGCTGACGGGTCGTCCCGCGGAGGAGATTCCCGGGTCTGCGGGTGATCTTCTACCAGAGCTCTCACAACTGCACGAACAAGTTTGGCAGGTGATGCAGGGTATTGCCCAAGCCTTGTGGCCATCCGCCTCCCCGCCAGGAGGCATGGGAGAGCTTATAGAGAAGCTCTAGGGAGCGCGGCGGCGGTTCCGATTATGGAAGATATCAGCCTGCCGACAAGGTGCAAGGGAAGCCTGGGCCATGGTGAAGACGCGATATACCAAAGCTGACCCAAACCCCATGGCCGAGGTCGGACCTATGGGGCCTGATGGGAAAGAGATCCCCGTCAGTTTGGTGTATGACCAAGTAGAATTAGCCGCAAAGTATTCCCAACAGGATTGTAGGCTAGACAGCCTGTTGGATGGTATAGAAGAAGAATTTAATTAGTCTAAGTGACTGTGTACTTCAAGTGACATATATTGTCCCTAGCCGGATTGTAAATCATTTTTCATGGCGGACCTTTTTGCTTCGACCTCTGGACCCGATAGTCCGGAGTGTATCCGAATACCCGCTCAGTTATGTAAAAACCGGGGTACGCGTGGAAACCAGGCGTAGGGGTCATAAGTGCTTGAACAGACAAGTACCCAACTAGCTATGTTATATTACATGGATAGTAAGAAACATCTTCCAGGGAGAATAGTTCCGTTAAGGGTTCCTTTCCCTGGGTACGCATGCCCTAATGTGCATGTCCGAACTGCGAAAAGACACACAGGCTATAAACATCTGGGGTCATGTATTAAAATAAATAAAAGTCATCTTTTGTTCACCGACCGAGTATTCCCTTAAGAACGCTAGCTTTCGGCTTCACCCAGTCTGAGGTACACATCCGGCTGACCCGGCAGTAACAATCGCAGAGTTGCTCCCCTTATGCCCTAGCCGAATTAACGGGAACGTAGGGCATAAACACAAGAGCCAGGCAACCCAGCTTGGCCAAAACTTAAGTCATATCGATGCATATAATGGCGAAAAAAGGTACATGTGGAAGAATAACACATGTGTGGGGCATAAAGCCCGGAAAATAGTTATATTAAGCTTCTGTATAAGAAGCCCCCAGGTATAATGAGCGCGGTTAGCGCGTCAAGATTGTGTAGTCAAGACACAATTTAGCCTTTTAAGGCCTTGAAGAAAAGGAAAAAAGAAGAGAGAAAGAGAGAAAAGACAGATAACGGATATGTAAAGAATTGACGGAGGTAAGGAGACGAACATAGAGTCCGGCACTAGGCGTAGAACCTTCGGAGTCTGGCTGCGTTCCATGGGTTTGGCTCGAGTCGATTATCCAATGCATCCCGCAGACGGTACGCTCCACCGGTCAGAACCTGGTCAATAATGAAGGGACCTTCCCATTTGGGCTTGAGCTTGTTCTTTTTCTTCTCTGTTAGGCGTAGAAGGAGTTCGCCAACGTTATAAGCTTTGGCCCGTACTTCTCTGCTTTGATACCTTCGAGCCTGTTGCTGATAGAATGCGGAACGGGCTTTTGCCATGTCACACTCCTCCTCCAAGGCGTCCAAACTGTCCTGCCGATCGAGCTCGGCCTTTTTTTCTTCATACATGCGCACTCGAGGTGAGTCATGAATTATGTCGCAGGGTAGTACCGCCTCTGCGCCGTACACCATAAAAACGGTGTGTATCCGGTAGTGCGATTTGGCGTAGTCCGCAGCCCCCATAGTACGGAGTGGAGCTCCTCTACCCAGTGCGTGTTTGATTCCTTTAAGGACCGCACTAATCTGGGTTTAATGCCGCTCATGATAAGACCATTTGCTCGCTCGACTTGACCGTTAGTTTGCGGGTGATAGACAGAAGCATAATCGAGCTTGATGCCCATGTTGCTGCACCAAAGTCTTACCTCGTCGGCTGTAAAGTTCGAGCCGTTGTCGGTGATGATGCTGTGGGGGATGCCATAACGGTCTACAACCCCAGATATGAAGTCTATCACTGGTCCGGATTCAGCCGTTTTGACTGGTTTGGCTTCTATCCATTTGGTGAATTTGTCCACCATGACCAATAGGTATTTTTTCTTATGGGTTCCCCCTTTGAGGGGTCCGACCATATCAAGCCCCCAGACCGCAAAGGGCCAAGTAATGGGGATTGTTTGGAGAGCGGTAGGCGGCATATGGCTTTGGTTTGCAAAAAGCTGGTAACCGACGCAACGTTGAACAAGGTCCTGTGCGTCTGCTCAGGCCGTCGGCCAATAGAACCCTGTACGGAAGGCCTTGCTTACAAGGGCCCGGGCTGCGGCGTGGTGGCCGCCGAGTCCAGCATGGATTTCTGCCAAAAGCTTCCGCCCTTCCTCTTCGGAGATGCACCTTTGAAGGACTCCGGTAGTGCTTTTCTTGTAAAGCTCTCCCTCGTGGACCTTATAGGCTTTAGACCGCCGCACTATGCAGCGTGCCTCATTTTGGTCCTCAGGTAGTTCCTGCCTGGTTAGGTACGCCAGGAATGGTTCTGTCCACGGGACGATGACGGCCATTATCACGTGGGTTGAAGGTGTTATTTTGGTGGCAGAGCCTCCGATGTGTCAGAGTGTTCGGTATCTGGTGTTGTGGCCGGGTCCGGACTATTGTTACCGGTGTCCCCTTCCCATACCATGGATGGCTTAAACAACCTTTCCAAGAAGATGTTAGGTGGGACAGGGTCGCGCTTAGCGCCGATACGGGCGAGGATATCCGCCGCCTGATTATTTTCCCGAGCCACATGGTGGAATGCAAGCCCTTCGAACCGAGCTGACATTTTGAGGACGATGTTGCAATAAGCCGCCATTTTCGGATCCTTGGCATCGAAGTCTCCATTTATTTGAGATATTGCGAGGTTCGAGTCCCCACACACCTCCAGGAATTGAATGCCCATGGAAACTGCCATCCGGAGACCATGTAACAGGGCCTCGTATTCTGCTGCGTTGTTGGAGTCTATGTATAGTATTTGGAGTACATATTGGACTGTATCTCCGGTGGGGGACATCAGGACGACGCCAGCCCCCAGACTAGCCAGCATTTTAGAGCCGTCGAAGTGCATGATCCAATTGGAGTATGCGCCGTATTCTTTAGGGAGTTCGGCTTCTGTCCACTCGGCGACAAAATCGGCCAGTACTTGCGACTTAATGGCTCGCCATGGTCTATATGTTATGTCGAACGGGAGGAGCTCGATAACCCATTTGGCAATCCGGCCCGTGGCATCGCGGTTGTTTATTAAGTCGTTGAGTGGTACTTCCGAGGCCACCGTAATTGAACACTCTTGAAAGTAGTGTCATAATTTCCGGGATGCCATAAATACCGCATCTGTGGGTACCGTATTTGCATGGAGTGAGGACAGTGGATACATAATATACCGGCTTTTGAAGTGGGAATTTATGTCCGTCTCTCGTTCGACGACGAGCACTGCGCTTACAACTTGGTGAGTTGCCGCTATATATAACAGCATTGGTTCGCCGACATTTGGCGCGGCCAAGATTGGGTTGGTGGCCAAGATGGCTTTTATTTCTTCCAATCCGGCCGTGGCCGCGTCCGTCCACTCGAAGTGTTCGGTGCGCCGAAGAAGGCGATAAAGGGGTAGTGCCTTTTCTCCTAATCGGGAGATAAAGCGGCTTAAGGCCGCCACGCATCCAGTTAACTTCTGGATTTGCTTGAGGTCACTTGGGATAGCCAACTATGACAGAGCTCGGATTTTAGCCTGATTTGCTTCAATTCCTCTACTGGAGACGGTGAAGCCCAGGAGCTTTCCGGCGGGCATGCCGAAAACGCATTTTTCCGGATTGAGCTTGATGTCGTATGTTCGGAGATTGTCGAACGTGAGCCTCAAGTTTTCTGTTAAGGATTCGACGTGTCTGGTGTTAACGACCACATCGTCTACGTATGCCTCCACTGTTTTGCCGATCTATTTTTCTAAACATGTCTGAATCATGCGTTGATATGTTGCACCGGCGTTTTTGAGCCCAAAGGGCATTGTGTTAAAACAGAGGGGGCCGTATGGAGTGATAAATGCCGTTGCGGCTTGATCAGACTCCGCCATCTTAATTTGGTGGTAACCGGAGTATGCGTCGAGGAAGCACAATGAGTCGTGTCCTGCAGTAGCATCGATAATATGATCGATGCGGGGGAGGTGGAAGGGATCCTTGGGGCAAGCCTTGTTAAGGTCCTTGAAATTGACACATAGGCGCCAGGATTTATCCTTCTTTGGTACCATCACCAGGTTTGCTAGCCAGTCCGGATGTTTTATTTCTCTAATGAATCCGGCCTCCAGTAACTTGGCTAGCTCCTCTCCCGTAGCTTGTCGCTTAGGTTCAGAGAAACGCCGAAGAGTCTGCTTGACCGGCTTGAATCCCTTTAGAATGTTAAGGCTATGCTCGGCCAGCCTGCGTGGGATTCCTGGCATGTCTGAAGGATGCCAGGGGAATATGTCCCAATTCTCGCGCAGGAACTCCCATAGTGCGGCGTCTACAGTGGGGTTTAACTGTGCCCCGATGGATGCTATTTTTGTAGGGTCCGTTGGGTGGACTTGGAATTTGAATATTTCATCCGCTGGTTTAAAAGAGGTGGACTTGGATCTTTTGTCGAGTATCACGTCGTCCCTGTCCACTGTGGAGCGCAGTGCAGTTAATTCCTCGGCCGTGAGGGCTTCGGATAATGCCTCGAGGGCCAGTGCGGCTGTTTTGTTTTCGGCGCGGAGTGCTATGTCTGGATCACTAGCTAGTGTGATGATTCCATTGGGCCCGGGCATTTTGAGCTTCATGTACCCGTAATGGGGTATGGCTTGGAAGATCGTGAATGCCTCCCGCCCTAGAAGGGTCTGGTATCCGCTACTGAACGGGGCCACTTGGAATGTAATTTCTTCAGACCTATAATTCTCCGGCGTGCCGAATACCACATCTAGTGTGATTTTCCCAGCGCATCGTGCCTCCCGACTAGGGATGATTCCTCTGAAGGTCGTGCTGCTTTGCTCAATGCGGTTTCTGTCTATTTCCATTTTTTGAAGAGCCTCCTCATAAATGAGGTTTAATCCGCTGCCGTCGTCCATGAGCACTTTAGTAAGCCGAAAGCCGTCCACAATTCGACTAAGGACCAAGGCGGCTGGTGCTCGGGCTGTTCGGAATTTAGATTCGTCACTGGCATTGAAGGTGATAGCCGTGTCGCTCCATGGATTTATTGCTGCCACGTGGCAGACTTCGGCAAGGCTGTGGAGTGCTCGCGTACGCCTATTATTTGAGGCGAAGGTCTCGAAGACTGTCAATATTGTATTGTTGTTATCAACGGGGTGGTGCTCTGAAGTATTTTTAATGAGGAGATCCTCGCCGCTCTTGGCCACTTGCCGGAGTACCCAACATGCTCTAAGGCTGTGTGTTGGTATGGTATCCGCTGTACTCTGAATTTTGCTTCTTTGTAATTGAGTCGGGCGACTTATGAGAGTGCACCCTTTTAGTTCGGACTGGGGGTTTTGTCAGAGCCGGATTATCCCAAAATTTTGTTTGGGTTTTCCAGGCGCTTTCCATCGCACAGTACTTCCGTACTATGGCCGCCAAGTCAGCGAAGTGTGCTATGTCACGGCGACTTATGGCAATGAGGATTCCCTTGTCCGTGCAATTATTGCAAAAGAATGAAATTGCGTCTTCCTCACGACAGTCCTTGACTTTGTTCATTACAAGGAGGAATCTGGCCCAATAGTGATGTACTATCTCCTGGGACTCTTGCCTAATGTGGGAAAGATCGTTTATATCTGGGTGGGTGGGTGGATTTAAGTCCGGACCTTGACCCGATCTGAGACCCAGGGGCGGAGGAGTTTCCGATCTTGGAAGTTCGGACTGCGGGATGTTGCCCAGTGGGTCTGGCCTGCTGCCTGATTCTAGGTTCAGGGTTTGGGCGATGTCCACCCGTAGACGGGTATCCGGCTCGGAGATCTCGGGAATCCGGACATAGTTTGTCCCCAAGATAGAGGAAGAATCGCCGCATTGCTCCTCCACCACCGCTATCTGATGGGTGACCGGCGGAGAGTTAATCTCCCTTTGGTCGGGTTTAAGCCCAATCCGATCATAGTCCGTAGCGACTCCCAAAGCGCTATGCGATCCAAGAGCTCATTCAAAGAGGAGAGCTCCATTTGATTCATCCGCTCGGTAAGTTCCGAGCCGATGTGGAGGCTGTTTTCGATGAACCGAGAAGTCATCGTCAACGCAGCAGCCGAACGGGCGGTCATGACGAAGCCGCCTAGTCGGAGAGTTTGGCCTACAGCCAGGGCTACCCCAGAGGTGATCTTCCCCCTGACAACGAGACGAGCCATCCTTCCTTATGATGACGGCACAATGGAACTCTCAATGAAAGCACCAATGTTGGTGTCAAAACCGGCGGATCTCGGGTAGGGGGTCCCGAACTGTGCGCCTAAGGCGGATGGTAACAGGAGGCGGGGGACACGATGTTTACCCAGGTTCGGGCCCTCTCGATGGAGGTAATACCCTACTTCCTGCTTGATTGATCTTGATGATATGAGTATTACAAGAGTTGATCTACCACGAGATCGTAGAGGCTAAACCCTAGAAGCTAGCCTATGGTATGATTGTTGTTGTCCTACGGACTAAACCCTCCGGTTTATATAGACACCGGAGGGGGCTAGGGTTACACAGAGTCGGTTACAAGGGAGGAGATCTACATATCTGTTTTGCCAAGCTTGCCTTCCATGCCAAGGAGAGTCCCATCCGGACACGGGTCAAAGTCTTCAATCTTGTATCTTCATAGTCCAACAGTCCGGCCAAAGGATATAGTCCGGCTGTCTGAGGACCCCCTAATCCAGGGCTCCCTCAATCACGAAGATAAACAAAATTGTGTGCATGCAAGTGCCGGCAAAAATGAAGCGAGAAACAATGTGTGTGTGTGTGCACGTGCGCGCGCGCGTGTGTGTGAGAGAGAGAGAGGGAGGGAGGGAGAGAGAGAAATATCAAAACAAAAGGTGCTCTGCTAGAATCCCATTGTATGTATTCATATGGTTCCGGAACTCGAGTTAACATTAGGCATATGTGTGAGAGACATTATTATACTTTGAGACATTAGTGGCTTTGGGTGTGCGGAATTAAAGGGGTGGGCGTGTTCGACAGAGAGAGCGTGTGTGTTTCTGTGTGAGAGACTTGTAGGACGGGGTAGAAAGACGAATTATAACCTTGACGGAGGGAGAGAAATACACGAAGTGCGCATGTGTGATTCCGATGCCCACAGGGAAATGAGATACGTATGCGTGTGAGAGAGATTGCACAATTCATTCACATATCACTATCTAGCGATCGTGGACGTGCATCGCTTGAACATAAATCAATATCTACTTTGTATCGTGGCCAAAGGTACGATTTCGATTCAACGCTATAAAGATTGAACACTCACATATCACATTTTTTTCTATTTAAATAAACCATTTCAGCTGTGCATGCCAAAGTTACAGTGATGCTTCTTCAAACAACCAATGTAGCTATCATGTACATGCACCATTATTACTCTTGTATTCAAAATCATTAGTCTTGGATGATTTAAGGTTCTATTATGAAGTAATATATGTAATATTCATATATGAATTCAACGGGTACGCAATTTATGAAATGGAGGCTATGTAATCATATGAGGTAACACTTTTAAGTAGCGGACTACAATATCCATTTCTTTTTGTGCGCCTCTACACTAACACGTCAATGCATTATGTTTAAAGTAAATAACCAATTGCACTAAATTATCTATTTACACGAGAAATACATAGGCTGAGCGTTTGATCCCTTTTTTTGTGAACGCGCCACTACACCCGTACGATTGGCCGCGCCCGTGTGAATGTCCAAGTTATCGGCGCATCATCCTGAGTTATTGTCTTTTTTTTCTGGGGTGGACTTCACACCAGTTATTAACTGCTGACGCATGCCCCGTGTACACAGTCTCGCATGACCTTCCCGCTAGCACGGTCCAAAAGTAGTTGAAACTGGATACGAACGATCCCGCGGGCGGCAAAATCTCCTGCCTCCTTATAAATTTCCGCCACCTTAGTCTTTAGCATGCAAAATTCCCCTTTTGTCCTTGGTGCACGGAGACCAACAGTTACAATACCGCCCTCATCTACATAATAGGTCGGGGCTGCTTTGGTAACTTCCGGTTCCCCCACTACACGGCACCCCCATTTCCTCTCCCCCTCCCGCAAAAACGACTAACTCCACAGCACCAGAGCATCTCTCATCACGCCGTCCGTACTTCATCGGCCTTTCTCCCCTCCCCTCTCGAAACCCTAGACTGCTCATCCACTGGCGTACCAAAGCCCATTCACTGCCAGCGGCGTCCACCTCGCCGGATCTGCTTCTGCGGCTGCATCTACCCCTCCCACCTCCCCTAAAAATAAGTAGACTGCTCATCCACCACTGTACCACAGCCCATTCAGTGTCGGCCTTGTCCATGGTGCCGGATCTGCTTCGCCAGTACTCTCGTCAACCGCAGCGCATTTGCAGCGGCTCATTCGTACTCCCCACCGGAGATGCTTTGTCCACACCCCCCCGGAGCCGCCCCACCGACGACCCCGTCGACGGCCTCTGATCCTCTTTGCCGACACCTTCCTCAACCCTACTGGAGCCGCTTCGCCGACACCATCATCAACCCCACCGGAGTAGCTTCACCTATACAATTTTCAACCCCACCGGGGCCGCTTTGCTAACTCACAAGTCCACGGCCTCAGATTCGCTTCCTCGCACCCTCATCCAACCTACCGGAGCAGCTTCTGACGCCCCGTCCACGGCCGCAGATCCGCATCGTCGACACCATCCTTAACCCAACCACCGGAGTAGCTTCACCTACGCCCTCGTCCACGGCAACAGATCCGCTTCGCCCACACCGTAGTCCCCCTACCGGAGCCGCTCCACAAACACCCTACTCGACAGTTCTAGATCTCCTTACCGGACCCCGACAGCTAGCGCAGCGTCATCACCCTTGACATTTCTAACCTGATTCCCACCGTCTGGCAAGATGCCAAGCACCCGCCACGGCCTAGGTACTTGTCACCTTTAAACCTGTCCAGCATCACCTGCCCGATGTACTTCAAATATACTAATTGGTCGTTGTTACCTATTATGCAGCTGGCAAAAACTACAAGGACGATTTTTCTTCTGGATCTAACAGCTTGGCCAACAAAGATCCTGGACCGAGGCATTGCTATGATCTTGTAAGCGTGTCTCTCTCTCTTGTATTGTTCTGTGCCTGCCAGCGTGCTTTGCTAGGATTTTCGACCAGTAATCCCTTTGTGCAGACAATGATTTCTCCTACTGGCTGCTAAATTAGATATGTAGATGTCATACATGATACTACCTCGTAGCTCCGTTCCTAAATATAAGTGTTTCTAGAGATTCCACTATAGGCTACATACGGAGCAAAATGAGTGAATCTACACTCGAAAATGCATCTATATACATCTGTATGTGGTCCATACCGGAATCTCTACATAGAAATATATTTAGGAATAGAGGCAGTACATTACACAAAATTGTAGGTGGCATGTAGGAATTCCAATGCACTACATTAGGCTCCCTTAGAGTGCCTGCTAGTCCAGCACACAGAGTCATGGCTAGTTTATGCTACGCACACAATCATTAATTGGTGGTTTAAATATGCGTAAGGGATATGCAATGTATTATCATGTAGAGATGTCTGAAATTAGCTGTGTCAACTTGCAGATAGGGTTACACAATGAAAAAGTACAAGATGTATGTGGCAATTTCATGGAACATCGCAAAAAAAAGGAGAGCCAGCGGTGAGCCTATACAGTGTGTTATGGTACGTCACTCCTCCATTGCAATCTGTAACATCCCAAATTTTCAATTTGGAATGTTATACATTAGATCATCATCGCATAGCATATTTTATTGCATTTTGGCAAAATCCTCGAAAATCCGAAGCAACTCAAGGACCCTCGGAGAGAGTTGGGGATATTTCGCGGTTTCATATTTGACTTTATCAAATAATGAAACGAGGATTTTTGGTTTTAATTATTTTTCTCTCCGAAAAATATTTCATATTAAAATGAATGAGAGGAGAAAATATGACTTCTCCAAAATAATTGAAATATTGGAGAAAAAATATTAAGATCAAATATTTGATTTTATTTGCAATTTTAATTGTATTAGAAAAATTGCACGTTTTCAAAACTGCATTTTTGGGCCAAGCAAATGTTCATCTCGTTCTAATTATTTTAATTAGACGGTGAAAATTTGTTTTGGCATTTTTGGATTTTTATTTATTTTTCTATGATTTTTTTAGGTTCGGCGAAATTATTTTAAAAAAAGTCACGAGCGCGCCGACTGGGCCGAAGCCCAGCCGACGGCCCAGCTCCCCGCGCGGCCAGCGCCCCGTCTCCCTCCTGAGCACGCCAGCCGCCGCCGCCCATGTCCTGGTCGGACACGACGCCGCCGCCGTCGCCCCCTCCCCAAGGCAGCACCCCCCTTCTATATATACCCCAGCCCCGCCGCCTCCCTCTCCTCACCCCACCCCCACAGCCGCCGCCAGGAGCCGCCTGAAGGAGCCGACCCCGCCACCGAAGGAGGAGCCGCCGGAGCTCCCGAACGCCGCCGCCCGCCGTCCCGTTCGTCGCCCCTCGCCGAAGCCGACGACGCCCGCACCCCGCCGCCCCTCGCCGCCCCCGTCCAGACCCCGCCGAAGCCCGTCCCGAGGCTCGCCGGAGGTTAGCCGCCGCCTCCGTCTGTCGTCCGGTTTTTTTTTAAAACCGCCTCGGTTTTTTTTGAACCCTAGGTTTATTTTTTTAGACCGGTTTATTTATTTTCTGTCGGTTTAGTTAGTTAGTGAGCGTTCGCCCGATCAGTTCGTTTTAACGAACGTGTTCGTCGGTTAGTCGCAGCTAACGAACGTCCGTTCATTTAACTGTTCGTCAGTTTTCTTTTTAGTCGGATTTTCCGCGATTATTCCAGATCGCGATTCCTGATCAGATTTTCGTTCTGGTATATCTTTTATCTCGTTTATCGGAATCAGGCGATTCAAGCGCCTAGAGTTTCGTCTCGAAATTCTCTTTCCGTTTAACCTATTCAAAGAAGTTTTTGCTACTGTAAAATTTGACCTAGATTCAGATTAGTAAACGAAGCTTGTTTCTTTCGCCGTTTGACTTTTGTTGCTTCGTTCGATTTGTTTCTTTTTGCAAACCGGAGTTCTTAAGTTGAACTTTCTGGTTAGACCTTTTATTTGAGTTTTACCTATGTATTTGATGAGTGCTTATTGTATGCTTGTTTGTTTGCGATAGAGTACCCGGAGTGCGCCGCTTGCTACTTTGAATCTTTAGGTTTCACGGATCATCAGCAAGGCAAGTAACACTTTGATCATACTTCTTTTACTACCCAGTTTTATTGCATTAGACCAATCGTCAAACATTGCATGATTAGGATCTAATTAAATTGTGGGTATTGGGAAGTAGTTGAGGTAGTACCTATTACCTGTTTATTATCAAACCTTTGGGAGTCACTTCCACGTTTGCTTATATCGCTATGCTATGCTAAGTAGACGTGGATTGGGTTTGAGTGTTACCATGACAGATGTGAGATTGTTAATTAATGGTTAACCTTAAGGTGGCAACTAAAACTCACATCTGGGTGGATTGAGGTACCTGGGTATTCCAGGATTGCCTGTTTTCTTTTGGACCGCCACCCAGGTTCAAAGGGATCATGAGATTATTCATGCTAGAAACTTCTGTGTGTAGCCACAAGCTATTATGGGCTCTAGCATAGTTGACTAAGTTGTGTGGACTCTTACAGTGGTAGACTAGCAGATGTAGGGGAAAGTAGGTGTAACGGTCTACCCATTCGTAAGGTGCAAACACTTATGAAAGACTGTGTCTCGGTCATCCGTTTCTCAAACATCATGTAGTGCGAGAATCAAGCGAACGCGATCGAGTCTTGTGGGGAAAAGTGCACAAACCTCTACAGAGTGTATAAACTAATCATGGTTAGCCATGTCCCCGGTTATGGACGTCTTGAGTATCTAGTACTTGGATTATCCTGTGAATCTCATCATGTTACTTTAATTAATTTTGTTGGGTTAATGATGATACTTAATTGGGATTGAGATGCTGTCAACCATCTCAATGTTTAACAACCACCATGATAGTTAAATAAAATTTATTCCTTTTCAGTAGGGAAAAATTGGCTTTTCGCAAAACTGTAACCATAGAGCCTTCTACCAGCCATATATGCATGTAGTATAGCATTATTTTGTTCATTACTCTCTATGTGTTACATTGCCAGCATATCCCATGTGTTGACCCATTTTCGGGCTGCAACGTTTCATGTTGCAGACTTTTCAGACGACGAGTAAGGTGCCTTAGGTCGTGGTCTTATACTCAGTGCTGCCGTTAGAGTTGATGGACTCACTTATCTTTCAAGTCTTCTGCTGTTATCGTTTTAAATGGCCTTAAGCCATATTTGTCATACTTATTTCTCTCTTGAGATACTCGATGTAATAAGTGTGTGATTGCTACTCTGTTATAAATCCTCCATTTGTACTGTGCGTGTCAGCATTACTGATCCAGGGATGACACTGGTGCACAGCAGCACAGACTGTTTGAGGTCTGGTCGCTACAAAGGTGGTATCAGAGCACACGCTCACTGTAGGACACGACCACTAAGCTTAAACCCTAGAACACTACTCTCTTCTCATTTCTGACTCCTCTCCACTTTCTACTCTTTTAGGAATGGCGGATGCAAGGAACAAGTTCATGCAACCGGATGAAGATACACCTTTTGGACGACACTTGAAGGAAGTCACTAAGTACCTGAACATCGGAATACCAAGCTTCACCGGGACTTACAAAGCCACACTACCAGAAGAGGAGCGCTGGAAGATTCAAGTTCAAGTTCCAGGAAGGACGTTTACGCCAGTCACTGGGCCTATAGAGTTTTCCTTTGATGCACCAACCTGGAGTTTAGGGAAGAGCATGGCAGCCCACATCTCTATGGGACGCATTGGAGAAGTCTACCATAGGGAGCTTACGGATACTATTTATCAGATTTGTGGACGCTGAGATGAGCAATGGGAGATGATCAGCACCAAGAAGGATGGAGCAATTGCAGCTTTCATCCAGGAGCAAAACCAACACATTCGTCACCAGGAGAACCAGATGTGCGCAGACATGTTAGATCTGAAGAAGGCATTGACCAAGATCACGGAGTTGGAGGAAGAACTCAAGTCTACGCGTGATGGATATGAGGAGGAGATCGCCACGTTGTTGGAGAAGAATGACGACCTGATAAAGAAGATCAGAGTATTCATGGGAGACCCAGCTCCAGGAGGAGAAGATGACGATTCCACTTGCCCGGATAACTACATCATCATCGACGACACCGACTCAGACCCCAGTGAAGATGACTTTGTTGACGAAGCTGGAGCAGATATCATGGAGTCTTCGACCGATCAAAATTTCTAGTAGACCACCATAATCAGTAGTAGTATTTCCCCATGTATATAGTATAGTCCGAGCACTTTGTAACGATAGTTAGATCGATGGTATGCCTTGTTTGATTGAGTGATATTGATTGTGTTTGTCTCATGTGCATATGGGTAGTGTTTTCTCTCTAGACCTCATTCTATTCTAAATTCTCATCTTTTCTAAACCTATCAGATGCCTCCGAGACGCGACACCGGATTTGTTTTCCCACCGGAGATCACTCAGTTGATTCAGCAGCAGATTGCCCTGATGCAAGTGTTAGTACAGAACCAAGGCAACAACAACAACAACCCACCACCACCACCTGTTGATCACTTAGCCCGTTTCTTGAGGCTAAATCCGCCGGTGTTTTCCAGCAGCACCGAGCCGATTGTTGCAGATGATTGGCTCCACAAAGTTGGAAGGGAGTTGACCACTGCAGGATGCACAGATGCGGAGAGAGTGCGTTTTGCCGCACATCAGCTTGATGGACCCGCAGCATCATGGTGGGAGAATTACGCAGCCACACACCCTATTGACACTGTCACATGGGACCAGTTTCAGCAAGCTTTCCGTACTGCCCATGTTTCATCAGGAGCTATGGCTATGAAGAAGCATGAGTTTCGCAACCTACGCCAAGGAGGACGCACCGTAGGCCAGTATGTGGAGGACTTTAGTAAGTTAGCACGTTATGCTCCATATGACGTTGCTACAGATGCAGCCAAGCAGGAGAAGTTTCTGGAAGGACTGAATGATGAGCTAAGCGTGCAGTTGATGGTAGCAACCTTCAACAACTACCAGGAGTTGGTAGATAGAGCTCTCATGATTGAAGGGAAGCAACAGCAGATTGAAAACCGTAAGAGGAAGTATGGACAAGGGAAGTATAATTCTGGAGCTCAGCAGAAACCACGTTTTACCCCAAAATCGGGAGGACAGTTTCAGCATACCCATGGAGGAGGTAGTTCGCACAACCATAATGGCCCCAAGAATGGTAATGGGAATGGAGGAAGCAACGACCAGAACTGTACCAACCCTTCAACCCCAGCTAAGAGAGACCTGAGCCAAGTCACTTGCTTTAAGTGCCAGAAGACTGGAAATTATGCCAATGAATGTCCTGAAGCCCAGAATGGAAATGGCAATGAAAGCTCTGGGAAGAAGCCGAACCCTTTCAACAAAGGACATGTGAACCACGCTAGCGTGGAGGAGGTAGAAGCTCAGCCAGATGCAGTAATAGGTAAGTTTTTGGTTAAGTCATTTACTGCACTCGTTCTTTTTTATACTGGTGCATCGCATTCATACATATCAAGGGGATTTGTGGATAAATTTAAGTTGCCCACCAAAGTTCTCAGAACACCTATGTTAGTAACCTCGCCAGGAGCAGAGTATATGGCAAGCCAAGGATGTTTTCAGATGCCATTGGCCATAGGTAGGCATGTTTTCCCCTCAGACCTAATAGTTTTGGAGTCGCAAGGTTTGGACGTAATATTGGGAATGGATTGGCTATCGATGTATGGGGGAAACATCGATTGCGCCAGTAAGACGATTTTGCTTACCACCCCAGGAGGGAGAAGGATTAAGTATGTATCCCGGCATGTGCCGAAGAGGACTCAAGTAAATTCCTTATCAGGAGTTGTACAGGAAGAAGTACCAGTGGTGAAGGATTACCCGGATGTATATCCAGAAGAGTTGCTAGGCATGCCACCAGATAGAGACATTGAGTTTTTGATTGAGCTTTTGCCAGGCACAGGGCCAATATCTAAGAGACCGTACAGAATGCCCGCAAAAGATTTGGAGGAGATTAAGAAGCAGATTAAGGATTTACTGGATAAAGGCAATATTCGCCCAAGTTCTTCACCTTGGGGATCACCCGTACTTCTAGTGGAGAAGAAAGATGGATCGTTGAGGATGGTTGTTGATTATCGTGGATTGAATGAAGTGAGCATCAAAAATAAGTACCCACTACCGATGATCAATGATTTGTTTGACTGATTACAAGGAGCTAAGGTATTTTCCAAGATCCATCTATGATCAGGATACCATCAGTTGAAGATTCGAGAGCAGGATATACCTAAGAAGGCTTTTACCACCAGGTATGGGCTATATGAGTATACCGTTATGTCATTTGGTCTGACTAACGCACCTGCCTATTTCATGAACCTGATGAACAAAGTGTTTATGGAGTTTTTGGATAAGTTCGTCGTAGTGTTCATTGATGACATTTTAGTCTACTCCAAGAATGAAGAGGAGCATAAGGAACATTTACGTTTGGTACTTGAGAAGCTCAGAGAACATCAGTTATACGCCAAGTTCAGCAAATGTGAGTTTTGGTTGAAGGAAGTTGGATTCCTCGGACACGTTATATCCGGAGAAGGAATAGCAGTAGACCCCACCAAGGTTGACACGGTAACAAGCTGGGAATCACCCACATCAGTTGGAGAGATCCGGAGTTTTCTTGGACTTGCAGGATACTACCGGAGGTTCATTGAGAATTTCTCGAGGATTGCTAAGCCCATGACAGATCTGTTAAAGAAGGACACCAAATTCAATTGGACTGAGGAATGTGAAGCTAGTTTCCAAGAGTTGAAGAAGCGTTTTGTTACATCACCAGTGCTGATTCTGCCAGATCAACGCAAGGATTATGAAGTATATTCGGACGCTTCACGTCGAAGACTTGGAGCAGTGCTAATGCAGGAGGGAAGAGTTGTTTCATATGCTTCACGACAACTCAAACCCCATGAGAAGAATTATGCCATGCATGATTTGGAGTTAGCAGCCGTAGTACATGCCTTGAAGACATGGAGACATTTTCTCATCGAAAATCACTGTGAGGTGTACACGGATCACAAGAGTTTGAAATACATCTTCACGCAGAAGGAGTTGAATCTTAGGCAAAGGAGATGGTTGGAGCTCATAAAGGATTATGATATGAGATTGCATTATCACCCCGGAAAGGCTAACGTAGTAGCTGATGCGTTGAGCCGCAAGAGCCATGTTAACACCCTCATGACCGGAGAGTTACCGAAATTATTAGCCGAGGATCTTCGCGAGCTATGTTTGGAGATAGTTCCAAGTGGCTATTTAGCAACGTTGGAGATTCAGTGTACCTTGATGGAAAAGATCAGGGAAGCTCAGAAGACAGACAAGGAAATTGACGAGATAAAGAAAAGGATGAGTAAAGGAAGAGCCAAGGGATTTCGTGAGGATGACCACGATACCTTATGGTTTGAGGACCGTGTTTATGTGCCCAATGATCCGGAAATCAGGAAGTTGATCTTGCAAGAGGCCCATGATTCACCGTATTCGATTCACCCAGGAAATACCAAGATGTATTTGGATTTGAAGGATACTTTCTGGTGGACCGGAATGTAGAAAGATATTGCAGAGTATGTCGCAGTTTGTGATGTATGTCAGAGAGTGAAGGCAGAGCATCAGAAGCCAGCAGGATTGCTACAGCCATTGCCGATACCCGAATGGAAATGGGATAAACTAGGCATGGATTTTATCACGGGATTGCCCAGGACTCGTTCAGGCTATGACTCAATATGGGTTGTAGTCGATCGTTTGACGAAAGTAGCTCATTTCATCCCAGTGAGGACCACTTACACCAGTGCTAAGTTGGCGAAGATATACATGACCAGGATCGTATGTCTGCATGGAGTTCCGAGGACCATTGTATCAGATAGAGGAACCCAGTTTACTTCAAAGTTTTGGAATCAGTTACATGAAACTTTGGGTACCAGGCTAGAGTTCAGTACAGCCTTTCACCCACAGATAGACGGACAGACCGAGAGAGTCAATCAGATTTTGGAAGATATGCTGAGAGCTTGTGCGCTAGATTATGGATCTAGTTGGGATGACAATTTGCCGTATGCAGAGTTTTCTTACAACAACAGTTATCAAACCAGTTTGAAGATGGCCCCTTTCGAAGCTTTGTACGGAAGGAGGTGTAGAACGCCATTGTTATGGGACGAAGTTGGAGACCGCCAGTTGTTTGGACCAGATTTGATTAAAGAGTCTGAACGGAAAGTGAAGTTGATTCGCGATAGGCTCAAGGTAGCCTAGTCTAGGCAGAAGAGTTATGCGGATTCTAAACGCAAGGAGACAGTTCACGAAGTCGGAGACAGGGTTTATCTTCGTGTATCACCACTTCGAGGAGTGAAGCGCTTTGGAGTTAAAGGAAAGTTAGCGCCATGTTTTGTAGGACCATACAAAATTTTGGAGCGTATGAGAGAAGTTGCTTACAAACTAGAATTGCCTGAAGTATTGTCAGGAGTTCATGATGTATTTCACGTTTCCTAGTTGAAGAGGTGCCACGCAGGGATGGCTGAGATACCACTGAGAGATACGGTGCCATTGGAAGAGTTTCAGCTGGATAGTGACTTGACCTATGAGGAGAAACCATTTAAGATTCTTGAGTATGCCAGCCGAGTCACCCGCAGCAAGCTTATCAAGGTTTGCAAAGTTCAGTGGAGTCGCCATACCGAGGACGAAGCCACCTGGGAACGAGAGGAAGATCTACGGAAGAACCACTCTCACCTATTTTCTAGCCAACCCGAATCTCGAAGGCGAGATTCATCTTAAGGGGGTAGGTTTGTAACATCCCAAATTTTCAATTTGGAATGTTATACATTAGATCATCATTGCATAGCATATTTTATTGCATTTTGGCAAAATCCTCGAAAATCCTAAGCAACTCAAGGACCCTCGGAGAGAGTTGGGGATTTTTCGCGGTTTCATATTTAACTTTATCAAATAATGAAACGAGGATTTTTGGATTTAATTATTTTTCTCTCCGAAAAATAATTCATATTAAAATAAATGAGAGGAGAAAATATGACTTCTCCAAAATAATTGAAATATTGGAGGAAAAATATTAAGATCAAATATTTGATTTTATTCGGATTTTATTTGCAACTTTAATTGCATTAGAAAAATTGCACGTTTTCAAAACTGCATTTTTGGGCCAAGAAAATGTTCATCTCGTTCTAATTATTTTAATTAGATGGTGAAAATTTGTTTTGGCATTTTTAGATTTTTATTTATTTTTCTACGATTTTTTTTAGGTTCGGCAAAATTATTTTAAAAAAAAGTCGCGAGCGCGCCGACTGGGCCGAAGCCCAGCCGACGGCCCAGCTCCCCACGTGGCCCAGCACCCCGTCTCCCTCCCGAGCACGCCAGCCGCCGCCGCCCGTGTCCTGGTCGGACACGACGCCGCCGCCGTCGCCCCCTCACCAAGGCAGCACCCCCCTTCTATATATACCCCAGCCCCACCGCCTCCCTCTCCTCACCCCACCCCCACAGCCGCCGCCAGGAGCCGCCTGAAGGAGCCGACCCCGCCGCCGAAGGAGGAGCCGCCGGAGCTCCCGAATGCCGCCGCCCGCCGCCCCGTTCGTCGCCCCTCGCCGAAGCCGACGACGCCCGCACCCCGCCGCCCCTCGCCACCCCCGTCCAGACCCCGCCGGAGCCCGTCCCGAGCCTCGCCGGAGGTTAGCCGCCACCGCCGTCCGCCGTTCGATTTTTTTAAAAAAACTGCCTCGGTTTATTTTTTTTTGAACCCTAGGTTTATTTTTTTAGATCGGTTTATTTATTTTTTGTCGGTTTAGTTAGTTAGTGAGCGTTTGCCCGATCCGTTCGTTTTAACGAACGTGTTCGTCGGTTAGTCGCAGCTAACGAACGTCCGTTCGTTTAACTGTTCGTTAGTTTTCTTTTTCGTCGGATTTTCCGCGATTATTCCAGATCGCGATTTCTGATCAGATTTTCGTTCTGGTATATCTTTTAGCTCGTTTATCGGAATCGGGCGATTCAAGCGCCTAGAGTTTTGTCTTGAAATTCTCTTTCCGTTTAACCTATTCAAACAAGTTTTTGCTACTGTAAAATTTGACCTAGATTTAGATTAGTAAATGAAGCTTGTTTCTTTCGCCGTTTGACTTTTGTTGCTTCGTTCGATTTGTTTCTTTTTGCAAACCGGTGTTCTTAAGTTGACCTTTTTGGTTAGACCTTTTATTTGAGTTTTACCTATGTATTTGATGAGTGCTTATTGTATGCTTGTTTGTTTGCGATAGAGTACCCGGAGTGCGCCGCTTGCTATTTCGAATCTCTAGGTTTCACGGATCATCAGCAAGGCAAGTAACACTTTGATCATACTTCTTTTACTACCCAGTTTTATTGCGTTAGAGCAATCCTCAAACATTGCATGATTAGGAGCTAATTAAATTGTGGGTATTGGGAAGTAGTTGAGGTAGTACCTATTACTTGTTTATTATCAAACCTTTGGGAGTTACTTCTACGTTTGCTTATATCGCTATGCTATGCTAAGTAGACATGGATTGGGTTTGAGTGTTACCATGACAGATGTGAGATTGTTAATTAATGGTTAACCTTAAGGTGGCAACTAAAACTCACATCTGGGTGGATTGAGGTACCTGGGTATTCCAGGATTGCCTGTTTTCTTTTGGACCGCCACCCAGGTTCAAAGGGATCATGAGATCATTCATGCTAGAAACTTCCGTGTGCAGCCACAAGCTATTATGGGCTCTAGCATAGTTGACTAAATTATGTGAACTCTTACAGTGGTGGACTAGCAGATGTAGGGGAAAGTAGGTGTAACGGTCTACCCATTCGTAAGGTGCAAACACTTCTGAAAGACTGTGTCTCGGTCATCCGTTTCTCAAACATCATGTAGTGCGAGAATCAAGCGGAGGCGATCGAGTCTTGTGGGGAAAAGTGCACAAACCTCTGCAGAGTGTATAAACTAATCATGGTTAGCCATGTCCCCGGTTATGGACGTCTTGAGTATCTAGTACTTGGATTATCCTGTGAATCTCATCATGTTACTTTTATTAATTTTGTTGGGTTAATGATGATACTTAATTGGGATTGAGATGCTGTCAACCATCTCAATGTTTAACAACCACCATGATAGTTAAATAAAATTTATTCCTTTGCAGTAGGGAAAAATTGGCTTTTCGCAAAACTGTAACCATAGAGCCTTCTACCAGCCATATATGCATGTAGTATAGCATTATTTTGTTCATTACTCTCTGTGTTACATTGCCAGCATATCCCATGTGCTGACCCATTTTCGGGCTCCAATGTTTCATGTTGCAGACTTTTCAGACGACGAGTAAGGTGCCTTAGGTCGTGGTCTTATACTCAGTGCTACCGTTGGAGTTGATGGACTCACTTATCTTCCAAGTCTTCCGCTGTTATTGTTTTAAATGCCTTAAGCCATATTTGTCATACTTATTTCTCTCTTGAGATACTCGATGTAATAAGTGTGTGATTGCTACTCTGTTATAAATCCTCCATTTGTACTGTGCATGTCAGCATTACTGATCCAAGGATGACACTGGTGCACAGTAGCACAGACTGTTTGAGGTCTGGTCGCTACACAATCATCGTGACATGTTATTTGTATGTCAGTTCTATTGGCCAAGTTTCTTTGGGACTGTTATTACGAGTTATCCTAAGAAAATAAGCACATGTGAATACAAGCTCCATGTAATAAGCCAACTAGTTCTTTTCATTGCTTTTTCAGCTTATCTTTGGTATGATCAGTGAAAAGTCTAGATTGCATTATATTTTTTCATTTTGCTGCCCATATGAAAATTAATTTGACTTGCAAACATCACAAACTGACCTTAGTGCAATAATTAATATGATAGGAAAACAGACCATCACTATTTGCTCAAAATGCAAATACAAAGATACCATCTACTTGGCACAATCTACTTTGGTCAATGTTTTCCATAGAGATCCCATTGCTTAATTTAAACGAAGAACGCATGACCCACATTTAATTGAAGAACAATTATTTATTGAAATTCGATGGTCCAAGTGGCTGGTTATTATCATATAGCAGCACCACCTGAAAGCATCATATAGCAGCAGCTCATAGCAACTTATCATACAGCAGGAGCAGCAATAGCAGCAGTGTGCAATTCATAATATACCAGCAGCAGCTCATAGCAATTCATCATATAGCAGCAGCAGGAGCAGCTCATAGCAATTCATCATATAGCAGCAGCAGGAGCAGCTCATAGAAATTCATCATATAGCATCAGCAGGAGCAGCTCATAGCAATTCATCATATAGCAGCAGCAGGAGCAGCTTATAGCAACTTATCATATAGCAGCAGCAGCTCATAGCAATTCATCATATAGCAGTAGCAGCTCATAGCAATTCATCATATAGCAGTAGCAGCTCATAGCAATTCATCATATAGCAGCAGCAGCTCATAGCAATTCATCATATAGCGGCAGCAGGACTAGCTCATAGCAATGCATCATATAGGAGCAGCAGAAGCAACTCATAGCAATTCATCATATAGTGGATCAGAATGAAAATTTGGCAAAAAATCAGAGGAGATCCTCACCTTGTTGGATGAGCTCATCCTTCAACAGCACCTCAAGGCCACGGCCTGGGAGGTGGGGAGGGGTAATAAGGTGCCTTCTGCCGCAGTGTGGCATCAGCCGTAGTTGTGCAGCACCTACCGGAGTAGTGCGTTGGACGAACCACAGTGGAGCAGCTGCTGGAGACCATGAGAATAAGGGGCGGCACCAGAGGGAGGAGCAGCCAGGGAGATTTGCCCCTACCCGCCGGGCATGTAGCCTAGCTGGACAGAGCATCGTCGAGGACCAGGCCAGATGAGACCAGTGGCGACAGCTCGCTGGAGGAACCCTAGTGCTGCAGGCAGGGGATTGAGGTAGAGGGAAAGGGGAGAGGAGATGCAAGCGGGCAGGGCAATGAACGCTTGCGTGTTTGTTTTTTCTTGAGGGTGAGGTGTGACGCGGGCGTTAGCAGTTGCATTTTGAGTGTAATATAGGCAGACAATAGAGTCATTTCACTATTCCCCTTCCCTTCAATTTTTAGTGAGGTTCTACCCGAAATACCCCCCTCCAAAGCGAAATTAGTTAAGCCCAAGCCCATAACTCAAAAATGACTTCTTTACATCTTTTATGGCTTATTTTAACAATAAGCCCTGAAAAGGCGGAATAGAGCTGGCCCTTAACCTGCAATTCAATTGTGCGTGCAATGATGAATCACTCCTACCTGCTATAGTGTACATTTAGGCATCATCATACATGGCATAACCTAATACATGTGCATTCCATTGTAGAATCTGGAATATGCAATGTTTATGTTAGTTCATACGTTGCACATGATGTTTAAATGCCCCTTAAATCTGGTCAGTCAAGTGATGGTCTTTAAGCCTCCTTTTTTGCTTCTTTTCTTGATATGTAAGATTTGCTCACACAACTGTTCAATTGCTTGTTTGCATCAGCCAGCCATACTAGGACTGTTTTCTTTGATTACTTGCTGTTCTTGACCTAACACTCTAACGGAGCTTGTCAATGATTTAAACACTAAGGGCTACTGTAGTGGGGCCTTTTCTAACTCATAGGTGACATAAAGGTTTGGCTGTACACTAAAGTAGGCTCTCCAAGAGTACCCAGAGATCCAGTTCGAAGGTATGCCTAGTTTTTACATAGTGCAGACATAGTAAATGCTCATTTCATTGGGTGCAAGTGCAAGAGATGCGGCATGTTTCATTATGTGGTGTTGTTTTGTTATAATCTCATCCTTTTGTGTTCATAGACTAGAAAGTATGCATATTTATCTTCCAAGGAGACGAGTAACTAGTTTGTGTCACCTTGCAGAGGGGGTGCAATGAAGATAAGATTGAGGATTTCAAAGTACAAGATGTTAGGAAGGAGCCTTGCAAGAGAAGTAGGAGATGCGCTGAGCCTCTTCAACCTGTTAAGGTAAGACACTGTATCCAACTCAACAGTTCAATTCCTTGTTTGTTTTAGGCATAGTTAATTTGCTCTTTTCAATTGCTTTATTTGTCCTAAGTTAATGAGATGCCCAAAGAAAGATGCCTGATGTTGGGTACTTGTATAACTATTAGTTGACATAATTAAAGGCCTTACCATTTAATAACTCTGCCGAAGTGTGCCTGAAGCTTTGAAGTCTAACCAACTATTATCGCATGAGGCTCACAATCTAGTTTATACTAGGCTAATGATTGCATAGTTTTGCTTGCTGTAGTATGTTTGTATGAAACCCTCTGCTGTTCATTATGCTCCCTAAGACTTTAACTGAGCTACAGAATGGCCAACTGCTTGCTTACTTCTATGCAACGTGCTGTCTAAATTTGTAACTTGTCTGTGTTTTGGATTGGGCCCCAACATCATGCTCCTCTGGTGAGCTAAGAGAGATTTCTGTATGCAGGCTGCATAGACTACCTTTTTATAATTTTTAAAATATCACCTGCTTATGCTTCATGACGTGTAACATTATTGTTAGTCCTGTTTTTCCATGTACAAAATAGTCTGTCTTGCTCGCTTCACTGTTGTAACTATATTTTTTCCCTAGTCATGTGTACTTACAGAAACATTTCAGGATGAAGTGACATCGACACAAAGATCTACGAGCAGTGCGGCATGGCCGTTACCGAATGATTATGGATTGGAATTGGAATGTGCTGATGTTCTCGAGCATGAACTAGAGGTGGCAAGACAACGTGTACATGATTCTTAACGTACAATCAAAAAGTTGAGACTGGACATGCAGGTATTAGATGCAGGAGTCAAAAAATGAAACAAGACACTGAGGTAACAATGAAGGAATTGGAGATTTTGCAGACTGAAATTTGTGCTATCTAAATCCGGCCAATCCTATTTTCTGAAGAGATTATAGTTCAAATGGTAAGTTATGTTGATGCGCGTCCATGATGTATGAGCTGTATTTGCCCAGTGTATGTAATTTGTTGTTTGTGTATGCTTTATTATCACTGGTGCCGAACCATAATGCCCAGTGGGTATAATCGGCTGTAATTTCTTTATTGTATAGTGTAGGATTATTCTACGTTTCTATGCCTTAGTCTCTTTATTGTATAGTGTATGTTTTTTAGAGGTGATAGTATAGAGTAGGATAATTCTTTGAATATGCTATATCGTTCAAACGGGGGCCAACTCGCCCAAACGTTGTAGTGACCATAGCCCTCCACGGGCCGTACGATCCATGGGCCTTCTATCGGCCGTCGGATCCATGGGCCTTCTATCGGCCGTCGGATCCATGGGCCTTCTATGGGCTGTCAGATCCATGGGCCGTCGGATAAATGGGCCTTCTATGGGCCGTCGGGTCAATGGGCCTTCTACGTCCCGTAGGATCCATGGGCTTTCTATGGGCCGTCTCATCTATGGGCCTTGTACGGGCCGTATAAGGGGCCGTAAACGGGCTAGAGTGGAAATCGTACGTTTTATGGGCTGACCATAATGGGCCGTTAATAGGCCGTATTTGATGATGCTATGAAAGTGGCCCAACAGATTAACGGGCCACAAATGGGCCTACTGTATCCACGGGCTGAATTTGGCCCACAAGCAGAAAAGGCCAGTAACGGGCCGTAAGTAACCGAATGTTGGAAATGAGCCCAAGAATAAATGGCCCTGAGAAGGCCAAAAGGTAACACGGGCTGGAAATGACCCAATGGAATAAAGGGCCGCTAATGGGTATAAAGCGATACACTGTTCATTATGGGCCGGTTTCACCACGGACCATTAATGGGCCAAGAGTTACAAAGGGACTCATATGGGCCGAAATACGTCATGGGCCATACATGGGCCGGAAGTTACAATGGGCTGGAATCATATTGGACGGCCCAGATGACGGTACTGGGCCTAATTCCGTTAGGTCGTAACGGGCCATGAGTTAGCGGGCTGTAAATGGGCTATATGCGAACATGTCGTTAACAGGCTTTTCGTGGGCCGGGCCGCCACCTTTTGACCAAGTCAAATGGGCTGGCCTTTTCACAGGAATGGGCCTCTGTTGGGCCGTGCCACGTGTCGACGTATCATAGGCGCCTTGCGTCCCATGAGTGGATGACATATGTCCCAACGGTGAGCCGACACGTGTTTCCTTCAGCCAATGATGATTTTACACGTGGAAAATCCCCATTGGTCGGGGTTGTTAATGGGTTATCAGATCCAAAACCGGACCCGATAGCTTAACGGCATTCCGTTACGGTGGATGCCACGTGTCGGTCACCCTTGACGAAAGCACTTCTGTGACGCGCGATTTATGGTCATGGAAGTGGACACTTTCGTGATGATAATTTTGGTAATGTCATGGCAGACTTCTATGACAGCACAGGTATGACTATCTTGATTCTGTCATAAATTTGTCATGGATGTACATGCATGACAGAAAACGTGACCTACTGTGACAAACACGTATCATCACGGAAGTGTATTTTTTTGTAGTGTCTTTCCCTTTCCCGATCTTCCATCCTCAGAGTCGGGGTCCTTGGTACTATCAGAGTCGGCATACTTGACATGTGCTGCCATAAGCTCCCCCATGTCATTGCAATGACGCTTAAACCGCCAAGTTTCTGCTTGAGTGGAATGAAACGATAATTTTCTCCAACATTAGAACCGCTAAGCTGACGTTGATGTTATCCGAAGAATGTATGATAGTCGAGACCCGACGCACCCAGTTGGTCGTTGACTCGCCCTCAGCTTGAACATAAGAAACCAAATCCACAATCGACATAGGCTGCTTGCACGTATCTTTGAAATTCTGGATAAACCGGGCCTTCAGCTCTGCCCATGACTCGATGGAGATAGCCGGCAGCCCCTTCAACCAGGTACGAGCCGTCCCCTCCAACATCATGGTGAAGTACTTTGCGTATGCAGCCTCACTAACATCCAACATCTCCATAGCCATCTCATAACTCTCCACCCAAGCCTCAGGGGGCTGATCTGCTGTGTAATTAGGCACCTTACAAGGGCCTTTGAAGTCCTTAGGCAGACGCTCATTTCGTAGAGCCGCCGTTAGACACGGCACACCGAAAGCCCTAGAAGTTAGACCTGCTTCAATTGAAGCTGTCGGGTAAACCGGCGCGTGCTGACGAGCCGCCAGCTGAGGCACCAGCTCGGCCTCCCAACGTGCTCTGCCCTAGTCCACCAAACCCTGTGCATTAGCACCATTGTGCGCCGGGTCATGTCCATGAGGTTGGTTACGGCACTGCTCCGTACTCGAGACTGCTGGCGAGTCAATGTGTCTACTGTAGCTCCGGCTTGGACGAGAGGTCGAATGAATCCAGTCACGACTATAAGAATAATCTTGTTGCTGCACTAAAGCTGTCTGAAGATGCTCCCTAGCCCTTCTGGTTTCAACCGCCGTGGGAGTCTCGCCTTCAATTGGCAGAGCCGCCAATCGCGTAGCTGCAGCAATCATATTGTCTAAAGGGGTGCAGTAATGACCCGGCGGTGTCACCACATGCTGAGGCGGGGTGTTATTCATATGCGGAGAGCCTGTCACGCGCGGCTGACCCGGCGTTCCACCCCCTCATGCTTCAGCCGTCTGGTTTACCACCGGCGGGTTACTGGCCCCTGCCCCGGGTGTGTTGAAGAGCTCCCTCGACTCATAAACCGAGGGCAGACGACTCCGGTGCTTTCTCCTCAAGACTTCGTTTGAAGTGTTCTGATCCACCATAAGCCGGTATGAATCTGCTTGAATCTGCTGCGCTTGGGCGTTCAAAACGGCCCGTTCTGCAGCCATCCTGGTGTTTTCCGCTGCCAAGTCTGCCTTAGCTTGCACAATCTCATCACAAAATTTAGCCACTTCCACCTTATGCGGCTCCTGGTTGTCTGGGGTTACATCAACCTCCATCAGAGTCGCCAGAGCTTCTAACAGATCTGTCAAAACTTGAGCCGGCGGGCGAGCTGACTGATAACCCACAAGTATAGGGGATCAATTGTAGCCTCTTTCGATAAGTAACAGTGTCGAACCCAACGAGGAGCTAAAGGTAGAACAAATATTCCCTCAAGTTCTATCGACCACCGATACAACTCTACGCACGCTTAACGTTCACTTTACCTAGAACAAGTATGAAACTAGAAGTACTTTGTAGGTGTTTTTGGATAGGTTTGCAAGAATATAAAGAGCACGTAAATAAAAACTAGGGGCTGTTTAGGTAAAGACACAACTAAATTAGTTTTAGTAGAGAGCTTTTTGTCACGAGAAAGTTATTTGTCCCTAGGCAATCGATAACTAGACCGGTAATCGGTATTGCAATATTATATGAGGGAGAGGCATAAGCTAACATACTTTCACTACTTGGATCATATGCACTTATGATTGGAACTCTAGCAAGCGTCCGCAACTACTAAGGATCATTAAGGTAAAACCCAACCATAGCATTAAAGTATCAAGTCCTCTTTATTCCCATACACAAACAACCTACTTACTCGGGTATGTGCTTCTGTCACTCACGCCACCCACCATAAGCAAATCATGAACATATTGCAAACCCTACAGCGGGGATCCCTCATGCTTGCACGACACAGAGAGCACCATAGGACAACACCAATAATAAAACATGCAACTCAAACCAATCACGATCATCAATTAACCCATAGGACAAAACGGGTCTACTCAAACATCATAGGATAGCCATACATCATGGGGAAATAATATATAGCGTTGAGCACCATGTTTAAGTAGGGATTACAGCGGTTAAAAGAGGGGTTACATCGCTGTATAGAGGGGAGGAAGAGTTGGTGATGACGGCAGTGAAGTTGTTGGTGAAGATTGCGGTGATGATGATGGCTCCGGCGGCGTTCCGTCGCCACCGGAAGCGAGGGGGAGAGAGCCCCCCTCCTTCTTCTTCTTCTTCTTCTTCTTCTTCCTTGACCTCCTCCCTAGATGGGAGAAGGGTTTCCCCTCTAGTCCTTGGTCTCCATGGCATGGAGGGGTGAGAGCCCCTCCGAGATTGGATCTCTCTCTCTGTCTCTCTCTGTTTCTGCGTTCTGGGATTCTGCCGTTTCACCATTTCTTATATATCCGGAGATCCGTAACTCCGATTGGATTGAAACCTCCGCCCAGATTTTTCTCCGAAAATTAGCTTTCTTGCGGCCAAAGAAGAGTAGCAACCACCTTACGGGGGGGCCCACGAGGGTCAGGGGCGCGCTCAGGGGGCAGGCGCACCCACCTGCCTCGTGGCCCCCTCGGGCACCTTCTCGCGTTGATTCTTCTTCCCATATTTCACAAATATTCCAAAAATATTCTCCACCCGTTTTTATCCCGTTTGGACTCCGTTTGATATGGGGTTTCTGCGAAACAAAAATATGCAACAAACAGGAACTGGCACTGGGCACTGGATCAATATTTTAGTCCCAAAAATAGTATAAAAAGTTGCCAAAAGTATATGAAAGTTGTATAATATTGGCATGGAACAATCAAAAATTATAGATACGAGGGAGACGTATCAGCATCCCCAAGCTTAATCCCTGCTCGTCCTCGAGTAGGTAAATGATAAAAAAGATAATTTTTGATGTGGACTGCTATCTAGCATAATCTTGATCACATAATCTAATCATGGCATGAATATTAAGACACGAGTGATTCAAAGCAATAGTCTATCATTTGACATTAAGACAATAATACTTCAAGCATACTAACCAAGCAATTATGTCTTATCAAAATAACATAGCCAAAGAAAGCTCATCCCTACAAAATCATATAGTCTGGCTATGCTCCATCTTCACCACACAAAGCTTTCAAATCATGCACAACCCCGATGACAAGCCGAGCAATTGGTTCATACTTTTTAACGCGCTTCAGCCTTTTCAACCCTCACGCAATACATGAGCGCAAGCCATGGACATAGCACTATGGGTGGAATAGAATATGATGATGGAGGTTTGTGTGAGAAGACAAAAAAGGAGAAAGTCTCACATCGACACGGCTAATCAACGGGCTATGGAGATGCCCATCAATTGATGTCAATGTGAGGAGTAGGGATTGCCATGCAACGGATGCACTAGAGTTATAAGTGTATGAAAGCTCAAACTGAAACTAAGTGGGTGTGCATCCAACTTGCTTGCTCATGAAGACCTAGGGCATTTGAGGATGCCCATCATTGGAATATACAAGCCAAGTTCTATAATGAAAATTCCCACTAGTATATGAAAGTGATAACTCAAGAGACTCTCTATATGAAGAACATGGTGCTACTCTGAAGCACAAGTGTGGTAAAAGGATATTAACATTGCCCCTTCTCTCTTTTTCTCTCATTTTTTTGTTTTTTTTTGTTTTGTTTGTTTTGGTGGGCTTCTTTGGCCTCTTTTTTATTTGGGCTTCTTTGGCCTCTTTTATTTATTTTTAAAGTCTGGAGTCCCATCCTGACTTGTGGGGGAATCATAGTCTCCATCATCCTTTCCTCACTGGGGCAATGCTCTAATAATGATGATCATCACACTTTTATTTACTTACAAGTCAATATTACAACTCGATACTAGAACAAAGATACGACTCTATATAAATGCCCCCGGCGATGTACCGGGATGTGCAATGATCTAGCGTAGCAATGACATCAAAAAACGAACAAGCCATGAAAACATCATGCTAGCTATCTTACGATCATGCAAAGCAATATGACAATAAATGCTCAAGTCATGTATATGATGATGATAGAAGTTGCATGGCAATATATCTCGGAATGGCTATGGAAATGCCATGATAGGTAGGTATGGTGGCTGTTTTGAGGAAGATATAAGGAGGATTATGTGTGATAGAGCGTATCGTATCACGGAGTTTGGATGCACCGGCGAAGTTTGCACCAACTCTCAAGGTGAGAAAAGGCAATGCACGGTACCGAAGAGGCTAGCAATGATGGAAGGGTGAGAGTGCGTATAATCCATGGACTCATATTAGTCATAAAGAACTCATATACTTATTGCAAAAGTTTATTAGCCCTCGAAGCAAAGTAATACCACGCATGCCCCTAGGGGGATAGATTGGTAGGAAAAGACCATCGCTCGTCCCCGACTGCCACTCATAAGGAAGACAATCAATAAATACCTCATGCTCCAACTTCATTACATAACGGTTCACCAAACGTGCATGCTACGGGACTTGCAAACCTCAACACAAGTATTTCTCAATTTCACAATTACTCAACTAGCACGACTCTAATATCACCACCTTTATATCGCAAAACTATTGCAAGGAATCAAACATATCATATTCAGTGATCTACAAGTTTTATGTAGGATTTTATGACTAACCATGTGAATGACCAGTTCCTGTCATCTCTCTAAATAGATATAAGTGAAGCAAGAGAGTTTAATTATTTCTACAAAAGATATGCCCACGCTCTAACAAATATAAGTGAAGCAAAAGAGCATTCTACAAATGGCAGTTTTCTATGTGAAGAGAAACAGGCAATCCAAACTTCAAATGATAGAAGCGAAGCACATGAAGCATTCTATAAAGCCATACTCAAAAGATTTAAGTGAAGTGCAATGAGCATTCTATAAATCAACCAAGGACTATCTCATACCAGCATGGTGCATAAAAGAAAAGTGAAAACTAAATGCAAAAGACGCTCCAAGATTTACACATATCGCGTGAACGAAACGAATCCGAAAACATACCGATACTTGTTGAAGAAAGATGGGATGCCTTCTGGGGCATCCCCAAGCTTAGACTCTTGAGTATCCTTGAATATTTACTTGGGGTGCCTTAGGCATCCCCAAGATTGAGCTCTTGCCTCTCCTTCTTCTCCTCACATCGAGACATCCTCGATCTTTGAACACTTCATCCACACAAAACTCAACAGAAAACTCGGTAAGATCCGTTAGTATAATAAAGCAAATCACTACTCTAAGTACTGTTGAAAACCAATTCATATTTTTTTTGCATTGTAGCTACTGTAATATAACTTTTCCATGGCTTAATCCACTGATATAAATTGATAGTTTCATCAAAACAAGCAAACTATTCATCAAAAACAGAATCTGTCTAAAACAGAACAGTCTGTAATAATCTGAACATTCACCATACATATGCTACTCCAAAAATTCTACTAAAATTAGGAAAAATAAACAATTTGTATATAAAGACAGTGCAAAAAGTTTCAGAACCATTTGACGTTCCAGTAAAAAATGTAAAATCGCGCACTACAGCGAAAGTTTCTGTCCTGCACCGCACAAACCAACAAGCATCGTAAACATCCTAAAGGAAAACCTTGGCACATTATTTTTATAATACAATGGAATTGTACAAGGAGATAATTATTTTTGTTGAAAATTTTCTGTAATCAAGATTCACAAAGTTTCCGTGAGCATGAACAAAGTTCAAGGAGCTCCCCCACTTCAACAATGCTTGTCTCTCTCACTTTCACTTTCCTTTTTGAAAAGTTTTTGTTCCCCACTTTATTTTTTTGTATTTAAACTATATGAAAGCACTCAACAGAAATAAATGACTCTCTAAAACTTCTGGGTTATCTCCCTGGCAGCGCTTTCTTTAAAGCCATTAAGCTAGGCATATAGTGCTCAAGTAATGGATCCACCCGGATCCCAAGGTATATCAAAGCCAATTTTAATTAACAATGATTTGTGATTTAGTAGTGAGCACAAAGTAACATATATCATGCAACAACGAAGTCTAACTCTCTTCCTATGCATCGGCTTGTCATAAAAGAACAATTCATGCACACATAGTAAAGGCCAATGCATAGTATAAACAGTTTCTTGAAATTTTATCATATTGGAAACATGGAGAGGCGGAGATATAGTTCCTCTCTCATAATAATTGCAAGTAGGAGCAGCAAGCACATGCATATTATATTCATCAAAATCATCATGTGCAACAGTAAAAGGCAACCCATCAATATAATCCTTAATAAGGGCAAACTTCTCCGATATAGTGTAGTCGGGAGAATTCAAAAAGATAATAGGACTATCATGCGTGGGTGCAATAGCAACAATTTCATGTTTAACATAAAGAACTATAGCAAGTTCATCTCCATAAGCATAATTCATATTGGCATCTTGGCCACAAGCATAGCAAGCATCATCGAAAAGGGATATTTCAAGAGAATCAATGGGATCATAACAATCATCATAGCAATCATCCTTCGGTAAGCACGAAGGGAACTTAAACAATGTACGAGTTGAAGAGTTACTCTCATTAGAAGGTGGGAACGGGTGATCAATCCGTTCTTCCTCCTTTTGTTCTTCGCTCTCCTCCTCATCTTTTTCATCCAATGAGCTCACAATGTCATTAATTCCTTCTTCCATAGACTCCTGCAAAATATCAGTCTCTTCTTGGACAGCGGAGACTTTCTCAATAAACGCATCAATATCGGCATTGTATTCATAATTCTCATAGCAATATTTAAGGATAGCTAAATTTTCAGGTCTATAAACTGAATCATCAAAATCTTCAAACTCTTTAAACAAAGATTCAATTTCACATGCACCCTTAAAAGCAACAAATTCTTCTATTCGTTCGACATCATAGTAATCATATATACCTCTAGCATAAGAAGCCAAGGTTTAATTATCATTAAATTTGCATGAAAAGGGAAGGTGTGGAGCCTTCATCCTAGAGCAACAAGTATAATCATACCTCAAGCATAGTTGCCTAGCATACCACTTCAACATATAAATTTGATCCCATAATAGTTTCCCTTTTTGAGTCAAGCGATAATCCCTAAAGTATTCACGTTGATCCAACGTGTCTCCCATTACAAAGTTGAATGGGGTTTTCTTAGGATTATCAAAGTAGTACATAATATCTTTCACATAATGAGCATCGAGGGTTTTAGGAGATTCCCCATCTCCATGAGTAGCATGTAAACCTAATTTTTTTGGTATTTCGTGTTCCATATCCATAACTAAAGATAGAGAACAACTTAGAACAGCAAATAAAAACTACTTAGTGATAAATCAAACAAGCACACACGAGAATATTCACCCCACGCTATGACTCCCCGGCAACAGCGCCAGAAAAAGGTCTTGATAACCCACAAGTATAGGGGGTCAATTGTAGCCTCTTTCGATAAGTAAGAGTGTCGAACCCAACGAGGAGCTAAAGGTAGAACAAATATTCCCTCAAGTTCTATCGACCACCGATACAACTCTACGCACACTTAACGTTCGCTTTACCTAGAACAAGTATGAAACTAGAAGTACTTTGTAGGTGTTTTTGGATAGGTTTTCAAGAATATAAAGAGCACGTAAATAAAAACTAGGGTCTATTTAGGTAAATACACAACTAAATTAGTTTTAGTAGAGAGCTTTTTGTCACGAGAAAGTTATTTGTCCCTAGGAAATCGATAACTAGACCGGTAATCGTTATTGCAATTTTATATGAGGGAGAGGCATAAGCTAACATACTTTCTCTACTTGGATCATATGCACTTATGATTGGAACTCTAGCAAGCGTCCGCAACTACTAAAGATTATTAAGGTAAAACCCAACCATAGCATCAAGTCCTCTTTATTCCCATACGCAAACAACCTACTTACTCGGGTATGTGCTTCTGTCACTCACGCCACCCACCATAAGCAAAGCATGAACATATTGCAAACCCTACAGCGGGGATCCCTCACGCTTGCGCAACACGCAGAGCACCATAGGACAACACCAATAATAAAACATGCAACTCAAACCAATCACGATCATCAATTAAGCCATAGGACAAAACGTATCTACTCAAACATCATAGGATAGCCATACATCATTGGGAAATAATACATAGCATTGAGCACCATGTTTAAGTAGAGATTACAATGGGTAAAAGAGGGGTTACACCGCTGTATAGAGGGGGGAACAGTTGGTGATGATGGCGGTGAAGTTGTTGGTGAAGATTGCGGTGATGATGATGGCTCCGGCGGCGTTCCGGCGCCACCGGAAGCGAGGGGGAGAGAGCCCCCCTCCTCCTTCTTCTTCCTTGACCTCCTCCCTAGATGGGAGAAGGGTTTCCCCTCTAGTCCTTGGTCTCCATAGCATGGGAGGGGCGAGAGCCCCTCCGAGATTGGATCCGTCTCTCTGTCTCTCTCTGTTTCTGCGTTCTGGGATTCTGCCCTTTCACCGTTTATTATATATCCGGAGATCCGTAACTCCGATTGGATTGAAACCTTCGCCCAGATTTCTCCAAAAATTAGCTTTCTTGCGGCCAAAGAAGAGCAGAAACCGCCTTACGGGGGGCCCACGAGGGTCAGGGGCGCGCCCAGGGGGCAGGCGCGCCCCCCTGCCTCGTGGCCGCCTCGGGCACCTTCTCGCGTTGATTCTTCTTCCCATATTTCACAAATATTCCAAAAATATTCGCCATCCGTTTTTATCCCGTTTGGACTCCATTTGATATGGGGTTTCTGTGAAACAAAAATATGCAACAAACAGGAACTGGCACTGGGCACTGGATCAATATGTTAGTCCGAAAAATAGTATAAGAAGTTACCAAAAGTATATGAAAGTTGTATAATATTGGCATGGAACAATCAAAAATTATAGATACGACGGAGACGTATCACTGACCCGCCAGCGCCTGCGGCCGTCACTGCCGCTGTACTAGAAGTTATAGTCACGGCAGCTGTCGAACCAAGAACCGGCTGGGTGCCAGCCATGAAGATCGCCACCCTATTCGGCGGCTCACGGGGCTCCGGAATACTGTTGCCATCAGAACAGCCCCCAAGCCGTCCGTCTTGTAGCCGATACATTGAGTTGGTCTCGCCTGTGGACGACTCATCATCAGAGTAGATGGTCATCTCACCGCCAGACACAAAGCCTTCCAACTCAGCCCCATGGGTGAACCCAACGAAGACACGCTTTATGGCAGGTTGAACCCGGGCGGGTCGTGCATGCTGAGCCGTCTCGATGATGTCGGTGCAGATGTCCAGCTCAGGGCCTGGTTTGCCGATCTTGCTGATGAAGACGTGGATTCCTCCGAAGGGGACCCAGTACCCGTACTGAATTGAGCCGGCCTCGGGGCCCCAGTGTGCATCGTCGATGTCGAGCTTGCTGCAACGACTCTTGGTCATCCGGCCCACAGCGTATCCCTTGATCCCCTCGAAGCTGCCCTTCAAGAACTCAAAACCACCGTGCGCGAGCCCCACGGTGGGCGCCAACTGTCGTGGAGTTGTCACGACAGATGTCCTAGTGAAAGGACTTAGTTGTGGAGCCATGGCAAAGTGGTTAGCTTAAAGGGGTTAAAACGGGACAAAGGACACGAGGAGTTTATGCTGGTTCGGCCCCTTGCGGTGAAGGTAAAAGTCTAATCTAGTTTGAGGTGGTATTGCTAGGGTTTCGATTACCAGGGAGCGAATACGCTTTGCTTAGCTTTCGATCTGTTGTTTTTCTTGCCCTAAGCCGCTACCGTGTCATCCCCTTACATACATGGGTTGACGTCATGTGGCCTACAGAGTCCCGGCCGGCTCATACAAACGTGTCCGGCTCGGTGACTTATCTTACATGCCTTATAATACAAGTTACATAAACATGGCGGTTTACACTTATGGGCCTTAAGCCGCCTCTTGGTTTGGGCCCTTTAACAGGCCTACTTCATGAACCACCACCTTCACATATTCATGGGCTTTGTCTAGATGATCCGCCATTGGGATAACCCGGCCCCTCCTGGGCGGGTCATATCCAATAGTCATATCCCCAACACGTTTCAAACTTCTGGGTTTCAACATCCTTGCATGAACCATGGTCCTACTGTCCTTCAGTTCCTGACGAATCTCCGGTATCTCGAGGTTTTGCTCCTCCAGCTTGGCTACTTTCAGCTTCTGGGTCCTGAGTTCCTCACGAAATGCTTCCTTGTCAAATACGGCTTCCTGAAGATCCATCTTAAAAATTCTTGATGTAATACTCCAGATCCTGGTGATACACCAGCTAAGGTTAAAACTTCATCTTTTGCTGATAGGTGCTCCATTAGCCCTTTTGTCATCCAATCCTTCTGAAGAAAATGCATGCTTAACCCATCACGGTGACACTAGCATAGGCGAGCGGTAACATCATGGATAGCCGTGTCTATGCCCATGTCATTGCCATGAGCTATCATTCCATAGTTGATATCTCCTGCCTTAGGGGTTTCTTGACAAAAACTTTGAGTTTTTAACGCTCCAGGTTCCGGTCTCTCTCCGACACACCTTGATCTCGGGTATTGATAGCTTCAATAGTCTGATAAGTTCCATAAGGGTAGCCTTCCTAGGTCATACCAATCTGGGAATTCTTCAGAACCTTCAAATTCTCCTAGTCTTCGGAGTCTTCAACCGTTGTAGTTTCCATTATTATAATGCACGGCAAAATCCTCTTCATTCCGGAGTGGTCTTAGTTGTCCGATATCTTGTACTTCTTGGAGTGGTCTCATCAGTCGAATCTTCGTGTGGTCGAAATGGGAAAGGGGTATAGTCTAACTAAAAGGGAATATTTGGTAAATCTTAGAAAATAAGAGAGGTAAAAGATCTTTTTGAAAATAATGTTTTAGATAAAATATTTCCTATGGGCTTGCCAGTTTCTAAAGGTCACGTCCTACAGTCAACATGTGTTCTGATACCATCTTGTAGCGACCCGACCTCAGACGGTCAAGTCTCTGTGCTTAAGTGTCATCCCTGGATCGGTATGCTGACACACACAGTACTCGAGGATTTATAACAGAGGTAAATCACATGTATAAAGTAACGTAAATACTATTACCTCAATCCAAATAGCGGAAGAAATAACAAACTTGTGGAGTTCCCAACAACACCAACGGCAAAGTTGAGTGTAGACATCATAACCCTAACGTATCACTTACTCGTCGTAAGATTCCTACAACATGAGACATTGCAGCCATGTAGGTCAGTACATTTAATGTACTGGAAAATTCACACCATAGGATAATGAAGAACAATAGCTATCACTACATGCATATTTGGCTGGTGGAGGCTCTAAGTTTAATTTTTGCATAACGCTAATATTTACCCGAAACAAAGGAATATATTTTATTTAACTACAAAGTTGTCGGTGTACTAAAGTAGGGGCACTCCTTTGTACCCCTTTACTCGTGCACGAACAGTCAGAGCCACGCGCCGCGACCACACCTAGCAAGGCAGAGGAGGGAAGCCAGAGAGAAGCCGAAGCGCAAGACAACCGACGCAACGCCAAGACCAGAAACACCAAAGAGCAAGAGGGCAAGGTGGACTCCCCCGGCAAGGCCCTTGCCGGGGCAGCCTCCGCGGCCCCGGCAAGAGCCTTGCCGGGGCAACTTGCCCAGTACCAGTAGAGCGAGCCACCCTCGAGTGCAAGAGTTCCAAACGCCGCCAATAACTGCATTGGAACCAAGGCTCAGGAGGCACCTCTGTGGTGGCATGCAGATCTTTGTCAAGATCATAAGGACACAAGATCAGATGAGGACCAGAAGACGGCGACCCTCGGCGGGATCCCAGCCGAGGGAATCCACAAGACCCCCGGCAAGCGCCTTGCCGGGGACAATTGCGACGCCACGGCAAGACCCTTGTCGGACCCCCGGCAAGGCCCTTGCCGAGAGCGCCAGCAAGGCCACTACCAGGCCCGTGTCGACCAAGACTCCGCCGCCGTTCGCATGCAGCTGCCAGCCCAACCAGCTGGGCAGGCACCTGCGTGGCAATGTGGGGCTTCCAGGCCAACTCAGCAAGCACCTGCGTGGTGGCATGCAGATCTTCGTGAAGGCCCTGCCACCGCGCCACCTCAGAAGCATGTCTGCCTACATGGCACCGCATGCATCGCTGGCCTGGGCGCGTGTCGAAGCAAGACGGAGCGGCGACGGATGGGACGGGCCTCGTTCCCGTCCCCGTTAAAGCTAATGGACACCTAAGTAGCACATTTAATGTGTTTTGTCCCCTAATGCCAGGCGATAAGCTTGCGCACTGTAGACCTTTCCACCTCTTGTGTGCCACCATGGCAACCCTTTTTGCCTATAAAAGGAGGCCCGAGGCGACCAGGAGAGGGATTCGGCTCTTTTGGGCAAGTTACACCCCGTAGCTAGCTCAAGAACACAAGAACACTCAATACATCCACCAAAGCAGGACTAGGGTATTACGCATCCTCGCGGCCCGAACCTGGGTAAACGATCTTTGTGCTGGCTCCTGGACCTGCTCTTCTCGCAACCCCGCAGTCGCCGACCGTAGTAGGGATTCCTGTGATCCGATAGGTGTCGTTCCCACCGACATCTTTGGCGAACGACCCGTGTTGAACGTGCGACGTGGAGGATCGTGCGTGACGTGGGGGTCATGCGTGGGGCAGTTCCCGCACGCATGCGTCATATCGTAGTAAAGAGGCGGCTCGCGCCTTCCCCATAAGAAGAGGGAGGCGTAGAGGCGTGGCTCATTTACTGAGTGGACTCGGGTCTCGGTCTTCAAGGCGCCCTCGCCCCATGATCACGGGGTGGGGAACGGTTTCCTCACCCGTCCCTTCGACCCTGCTTGCTCGCCACGTGCCTTTCATGTAGGTGGCAGGCGGTGGAGGCGGGAAACCGGGCCGTCGCCGATTGGGGCAGCGGGCGAAACAATTACTGCGGTAAAATCCCGCCCCGACTGCCCGCGCACCGTTCTGGGCCTGGCCCAACAACGTGTCGCGCTTATGTGTGGCCCAGGCCCGGGGGCTCCTGTCGGTGTACTAAAGTAGAGGCACTCCTTTGTACCCCTTTACTTGTGCACGGACAGTCAGAGCCTCGCGCCGCGGCCACACCTAGCAGGGCAGAGGAGGGAAGCCGGAGAGAAGCCAAAGCGCAAGACAACCGAGGCAACGCCAAGACCAGAAACACCAAAGAGCAAGAGGGCAAGGTGGACTCCCCCGGCAAGGCCCTTGCCAGGGCGGCCTCTGCGGCCCCGGCAAGAGCCTTGCCGGGGCAACTTGTCCAGTACCAGCAGAGCGAGCCACCCTCGAGCCCAAGAGTTCTAAACGCCGCCAATAACTGCGTTGGAACCAAGGCTCGGGAGGCACCTCTGTGGTGGCATGCAGATCTTTGTCAAGATCATAAGCACACAAGATCAGATGAGGACCAGAAGACGGTGACCCTCGGCGGGATCCCAGCCGAGGGAATCCACAAGACCCCCGGCAATAGCCGTGCCGGGGACAACTGCGACGCCACGACAAGACCCTTGCCGGACCCCCGGCAAGGCCCTTGCCGAGAGCGCCAGCAGGGCCACTGCCAGGCCTGCGTCGTCCATGACTCCGCTGCTGTTCGCATGCAGCTACCAGCCCAAACAGCTGGGCAGGCACCTGCGTGGCAACATGGGGCTTCCAGGCCAACTCAGCAAGCACCTGCGTGGTGGCATGCAAATCTTCGTGAAGGACCTGCCACCGCGCCACCTCAGCAGCATGTCTGCCTACATGGCACCGCACGCATCGCTGGCCTGGGCGCGGGTCGAAGCAAGACGGAGCGGCGATGGATGGGACGGGCCTCGATCCCGTCCCCGTTAAAGCTAATGGACACCTAAGTAGCACATTTAATACGTTTTGTCCCCTAATGCCAGGCGATAAGCTTGCGCACTGTAGACCTTTCCACCTCCTGTGTGCCACTGTGGCAACCCTTTTTGCCTATAAAAGGAGGCCCGAGGCGACCAGGAGAGGGATTCGGCTCTTTTGGGCAAGTTACACCCCGTAGCTAGCTCAAGAACACTCAATACATCCACCAAAGCAGGACTAGGGTATTACGCATCCTCGCGGCCCGAACCTGGGTAAACGATCTTTGTGCTGGCTCCTGGACCTGCTCTTCTCGCAACCCCGCAGTCGCCGACCGTAGTAGGGATTCCTGTGATCCGATAGGTGTCGTTCCCACCGACATCTTTGGTGAACGACCCGTGTTGAACGTGCGACGTGGAGAATCGTGCGTGACGTGGGGGTCATGCGTGGGGCAGTTCCCGCACGCATGCGTCATATCGTAGTAAAGAGGCGGCTCGCGCCTTCCCCATAAGAAGAGGGAGGCGTAGAGGCGTGGCTCATTTACTGAGTGGACTCGGGTCTTGGTCTTCAAGGCGCCCTCGCCCCATGATCACGGGGTGGGGAACGGTTTCCTCACCCGTCCCTTCGACTCTGCTTGCTCGCCACGTGCCTTTCATGTAGGTGGCAGGCGGTGGAGGCGGGAAACCGGGCCGTCGCCGATTGGGGCAGCGGGCGAAACAATTACTACGGTAAAATCCAGCCCCGACTGCCCGCGCACCGTTCTGGGCCTGGCCCAACAACGTGTCGCGCTTATGTGTGGCCCAGGCCCGGGGGCTCCTGTCGGTGTACTAAAGTAGAGGCACTCCTTTGTACCCCTTTACTTGTGCACAGACAGTCAGAGCCACGCGCCGCGGCCACACCTAGCAGGGCAGAGGAGGGAAGCCAGAGAGAAGCCGAAGTGCAAGACAACCGAGGCAACGCCAAGACCAGAAACACCAAAGAGCAAGAGGGCAAGGTGGACTCCCCCGGCAAGGCCCTTGCCGGGGCGACCTCCGCAGCCCCGGGAAGAGCCTTGCCGGGGCAACTTGTCCAGTACCAGCAGAGCGAGCCACCCTCGAGCCCAAGAGTTCCAAACGCCGCCAATAACTGCGTTGGAACCGAGGCTTGGGAGGCACCTCTGTGGTGGCATGCAGATCTTTGTCAAGATCATAAGCACACAAGATCAGATGAGGACCAGAAGACGGTGACCCTCGGCGGGATCCCAGCCGAGGGAATCCACAAGACCCCCGGCAAGCGCCGTGCCGGGGACAACTGCGACGCCACGACAAGACCCTTGCCGAACCCCCGGCAAGGCCCTTGCCGAGAGCGCCAGCAGGGCCACTGCCAGGCCCGCGTCGTCCATGACTCCGCCGCTGTTCGCATGCAGCTGCCAGCCCAACCAGCTGGGCAGGCACCTGCATGGCAACATGCGGCTTCCAGGCCAACTCAGCAAGCACCTGCGTGGTGGCATGCAGATCTTCGTGAAGGCCCTGCCACCGTGCCACCTCAGCAGCCTGCCTGCCTACATGGCACCGCACGCATCGCTGGCCTGGGCGCGTGTCGAACCAAGACGGAGCGGCGATGGACGGGACGGGCCTCGTTCCCGTCCCCGATAAAGCTAATGGACACCTAAGTAGCGCATTTAATGTGTTTTGTCCCCTAATGCGAGGCGATAAGCTTGCACACTGTAGACCTTTCCACCTCCTGTGTGCCACTGTGGCAACCCCTTTTGCCTATAAAAGGAGGCCCGAGGCGACCAGGAGAGGGATTCGGCTCTTTTGGGCAAGTTACACCCCGTAGCTAGCTCAAGAACACTCAATACATCCACCAAAGCAGGATTAGGGTATTACGCATCCTCGCGGCCCGAACCTGGGTAAACGATCTTTGTGCTGGCTCCTGGACCTACTCTTCTCGCAACCCCGCGCCCGCCGACCGTAATAGGGGTTCCTGTGATCCCATAGGTGTCGTTCCCACCGACAAAAGTTTGTTGAAAAAATATTGAGAAGGTAACCCCAACTCAATCCCAAATTAACATCAATAACCCAACAAATTATTTAAGTATCGTGATGAGATCAATCAAATAATTCAAGTACCAGATACTCAAGATGTCCATAACCGGGGACACGGCTAATCATGATTAGTTTGTACACTCTGCAGAGGTTTGCGCACTTTTCCCCACAAGACTCGATCTCCTCTGTTGAATTTCTTGCACTACATGATGTTTGAGAAACGGATGACCGAGACACGGTCTTTCAGAAGTGTTAGCTCGTTACGACGGGTAGACAGTACCACCTACATCCCTACATCTGCTAGTCTACCAGTGTAAGAGATCACACAACATACTCAACTATGCCAGAGCCCATAATGGCTTGTGGCTGCACATGGAAGTTTCTAGCATGAAATCTTATGATCCCATTGAGCCTGGGTGGCGAACCATAGGATGATCACACGGGTACCCCGGGATCTCCTTGGACAACACTGGATTCCCTAGGTGTCCGGGAAATCCACTGGTATCCCAGGGGTGCCCCAACCAATCCACCCAGATGTGTATTAAAGTAGCCACCTTAAGTTTAAACCTTAGTTGACAATAACTCTCACATCTGTCATGAATTCTCTCAAACCAAACCACGTCTACGAGCATAGCATAGCAGTATAAGCATAACGTAGTAATCCCAGGGTCGATAAAAGACAATAGGTTCCTACCTCAGCAACTACTTCCCAATACCCACATGTTATCAAAATCCTACTCATGCAATGTTTGAGGGTTGAAACTAATGCATAAAAACTGGGTATGAAAAGTATGATCAAAGTGTGAACTTGCCTTGTACTGTTTATGAAGATGATTCACACTCATAACTCCTGATAGTTCTACTTGTCACACTCCGGTCAATCTATCGTGAGCAAGCAATTGCATACATAAGCACTCATGCAAAAGAATCGAAGAAAAGATCTCGGAAAACTTCGAAAACAAGCAATTCACTCTTGCAACAGAAAACAATTTCTAACAGTACCAAAATTAAGTGAATTTCACCTTATCAGAAATTTTAGGTCAAGAGCTTCAAATAGCAAAAAGAATCAATTAAATCAGAGTTATAAAACTCGAGTTACAGACCAAAGAAATTTGAATTCAAATCTGTTTGGAACCAAATTTTAAATTTTCGAAAACATGTTCAAGTTGATTATCTGAACAGAGGGGATCATAACGAAGAAGTGGGCATTGGTTTAGTTGGATTTGGACAAGCGAGTAAAAAGATGTGATTATTTGAAGAACATGGACTAATCTGCGAAGAAAATATTCGCAAATGGGTCCCTGGAAGAAAAATAAAATAAAACGAAAAAACTACGGAACGACGTTCGCTGCGGGAAGCTAATGAACGAAAACTATTCGCTGGAGCGTCTAGACGAACGAACGTTCGTAACATAGACGAAACAAAAAAAGTGACCGTCGGATCTTGATCCGACGGACGGAATCGGGATAGGGTTTACCGCGGCGGTGGCGGACTCCGGCGACGTCGAGCAGCGGCGGTGGGGCTGCGGGCGGCGAGGCGGGGCTGCGGGCAAGGGGAGCGGTGGCGCGGGGAGGCGAGCGGCGAGCGGCAGGCTTCGGGCAGCGGTGTCTGATGTGGTCGAGGGGCCCCGGGGTGGCTATTTAAAGGCCGGGCGAGGCGGCCTACGCGAGGGGCGACGGCGGTGTGTCCGCCTCGGACACGGCGGCGGCCGGCGGCGTACGGGCGCGGGACTCCGCCCGGGGTCGATGGGGACGGCGCGGCTGGGCTGGGCTAGGCCTGGCTGGCTAGCTGGGACGGCCCAGTTCGGCGGAGAGAAAATATTTTTTAAATATTTTTCAGAGAACTAAATAAAAATAAACAACAAATAATAACAATTATATTTAGGCATATTATATATCAAAATTTTCAAAAAAAGATTTTCTACAACAAGAACATTTTTCTAACATCAAATAAAATCCACAAAAAATTAAATAAAGCAAAGAGTGCATCTGGTGCAATAAAACCAAATAAAAATCATTTTAAAAATAGCAGAATAACTTCAAATTTATTTCTCTCCATTTTTCTATTGTAGGGAATCATTTTACCCTATTTTCCATATATTTTATTTTTGGAGAAAAATAATTTGAATAAAATAAAAATAACTCCAAATTGAAAATAATTTCAAAGGGACTTTAAATTTGATTCTTTTAAACTTCCAACTCATATTTCATATGTTTTGAAGAAGTCATTTTATCTTCTCTCATGAAAATCATTGAGTTGCTTAAAGTTTCTGAATTTGAAATATTTCCAAATGAAATGCAAATATTTTCAAAAACCATTTTTTTTATTTATTTCAATGGAAGAAGTCGTGTCATGTTCACTCTAGGGTTTTGTATTTGAAAGAATTTGAATTCATGGAGATCAGAAATGCAAGATGAAAGTTTGGGAAAGTCCTTTTATTCCCTCTCATTTAACTTTCAAAAAGTTTCAAATTTCACTCAATTTCACTCAAGCAACCACACCACAATCAAACAATCAATCAAAACTATTTATTTAATATAACATTCGAAAATTTAGAATTTTGGGATGTTACATGGAAACTAAGGGATATTAATGCCTACTTTTAATAGAGAACCGGAACAAAGCATTAACACATAGTGAATACATGAACTCCTCAAACTACGATCATCACCGGGAAGTGTCCCGACTTCTGTCACTCCGGGTTTGCCGGATCATAACATGTAGTAGGTGACTATAACTTGCAAAATCGGATCTAGAACATAGATATAATGGTGATAACATAAACGGTTCATATCTGAAATGATGGCACCCGGGCCCAAAGTGACAAGCATTAAGCATGACAAAGTCATAGCAACATCAATCTCAGAACATAATGGATTCTAGGGATCAAGCCCTAAAAAAACTAACTCGATTACATGATGAATCCCATCCAACTGCTCACCGACCAGCGAGCCAACGAAGGAATTACTCACTCCCGGTGGGGAGCATCATGGAATTGGCGATGGAGAAGGGTCGGTGATGACAAAGATCGAAGATCCCCCTCTCCTAAGCCCCGAACGGACTCCATATCTGGCCTCCCAATGAAGAACAGGAGGTGGCGGTGGCTCCGTCTCGTGAAACGCGATAATTATTTCTCCCTCATCTTTTCTTCGAAAATGATCGAGTAGTTCAAAATACTTTGCATGTTAGATATATCATAGGCGGTTCCCAAACAGAAAATAAAGTTTATTCCTTTTTCAACCATACTTTCACTTTCCATGGCTAGCCGTATCCACGAGTGCCTTCCATACCAACACTTTCCAACGAATTTATTATTTGACAACATAAAGTAAATTCATTTTTCATTTCGGGACAGGCATCCCTAATACCTTTGCCGTACTCTCGTGCAATGACAAGTGAACAAACACTCATCTTGAGAATAACATATCTAGCATGGAAATATATCAGCCACCCCCTACCGTTTCATGAGCGGTACGAGTACACAAAAGATAAATTTATTTTGAAAAATAGAGATGGCACATACAAATTTTCTTAGAACGGCAAAAGAATACCGCATATAGGTAGGTATAGTGGACTCTGATAACCCACAAGTATAGGGGATCGCAACAGTTTTCGAGGGTAGAGTATTAGACCCAAATTTATTGATTCGACACAAGGGGAGCCAAAGAATATTCTCAAGTATTAGCAGTTGAGTTGTCAATTCAACCACACCTGGATAACTTAGTATCTGCAGCAAAGTATTTAGTAGCAAAGTAGTATGGAAGTAACGGTAACGGTAGCAAAAGTAACAGTGATAGTTTTGTAGTGATTGTAACAGTAGCAACGGTAAAGTAAATAAGCGAAGAACAATATGTGAAAAGCTCGTAGGCATTGGATCGGTGATGGAGAATTATGCCGGATGCGATTATTCATGTAACAGTTATAACATAGGGTGACATAGAACTAGCTCCAATTCATCAATGTAATGTAGGCATGTATTCCGAATATAGTCATACGTGCTTATGGAAAAGAACTTGCATGACATCTTTTGTCCTACCCTCCCGTGGCAGCGGGGTCCTAATGGAAACTAAGGGATATTAAGGCCTCCTTTTAATAGAGTACCGGACCAAAGCATTAACACATAGTGAATACATGAACTCCTCAAACTACGGTCATCACCGGGAGTGGTCCCGATTATTGTCACTTCGGGGTTGCCCGATCATAACACATAGTAGGTGACTATAGACTTGCAAGATAGGATCAAGAACTCACATATATTCATGAAAACATAAAAGGTTCAGATCTGAAATCATGGCACTCGGGCCCTAGTGACAAGAATTAAGCATAGCAAAGTCATAGCAACATCAATCTCAGAACATAGTGGATACTAGGGATCAAACCCTAACAAAAATATCTCAATTACATGATAAATCTCATCCAACACATCACCGTCCAGCAAGCCTATGATGGAATTACTCACGCACGGCGGTGAGCATCATGAAATTGGTGATGGAGGATGGTTGATGATGACGATGGCAACGGATTCCCCTCTCTGGAGCCCCGAACGGACTCCAGATCAGCCCTCCCGAGAGAGATTAGGGCTTGGCGGCGGCTCCATGTCGTAAAACGCGACGAATCCTTCTCTCTGATTTTTTTCTCCCTGAATGTGTGTTGGGGAACGTAGCAGAAATTCAAAATTTTCTACGCATCACCAAGATCAATCTATGGAGTAATATAGCAACGAGGGGAAGGGGAGTGCATCTACATACCCTTGTAGATCGCGAGCGGAAGCGTTCGAGAGAACGGGGTTGATGGAGTCGTACTCGTCGTGATCCAAATCACCGATGATCCTAGCGCCGAACGGACGGCACCTCCGCGTTCAACACACGTACGGAGCAGCGACATCTCCTCCTTCTTGATCCAGCAAGGGGGGAGGAGAGGTTGATGGAGATCCAGCAGCACGACGGCGTGGTGGTGGAAGTAGCGGGATTCCAACAGGGCTTCGCCAAGCGCTGCGGGAGGAGGGAGGTGTGTCACGGGAGGGAGAGGGAGGCGCCAGGGCTTAGGTATTTCTGCCCTCCCTTCCCCCCACTATATATAGGGACAAGGGAGAGGGGGCGCAGCCTTGGCCCTTCCTCCAAGGAAGGGTGCGGCCAGGGAGGAGTCCTTCCTCCCCAAGGCACCTCGGAGGTGCCTTCCCCCTTTAGGACTCTCCCTTTTTCTTATCTCTTGGCGCATGGGCCTCTTGGGGCTGGTGCCCTTGGCCCATATAGGCCAAGGCGCACCCCCTACAGCCCATGTGGCCCCCCGGGGCTGGTGGACCCCCTTGGTGGACCCCCGGACCCCTTTCGGCACTCCCGGTACAATACCGATAAAGTGCGAAACTTTTCCGGCGACCAAAATAAGACTTCCCATATATAAATCTTTACCTCCGGACCATTCCGGAACTCCTCGTGACGTCCGGGATCTCATCCGGGACTCCGAACAACTTTCGGGTTACCGCATACTAATATCTCTATAACCCTAGCATCACCGAACCTTAAGTGTGTAGACCCTACGGGTTCGGGAGACATGACCGAGACGACTCTCCGGTCAATAACCAACAGCGGGATCTGGATACCCATGTTGGCCCCACATGTTCCACGATGATCTCATCGGATGAACCACGATGTCGAGGATTCAATCAATCCCGTATACAATTCCCTTTGTCTATCGGTATGGTACTTGCCCGGTATGCTAACATGATTCCGACGGACTTAAGCATCGCTACGGATGAGAAAATCTCATCGTAGTCAACTCCTTGAACTTGTGAAAATACTCTTTGCCACAAGTCGAGCTTCATAGACGGTAACCTTACCGTCCACGTTCGTCTTCTTCTTAAAGATCCATTTATCTCGGATTCCATGGCTTCTAACCATTTGTCGGAATATGGGCCCACCATCGCTTCTCCATAGCTCATAGGTTCATCATTGTCCAACAACATGACTTCCAAGACAGGATCACGTACTACTCTGAAGTATTACGCATCCTCGTCGTCCTACGAGGTTTGGTGGTGACTTGATCCGAAGTTTCATGATCACTATCATAAGCTTCCACTTCAATTGGTATAGGTGCCACAGGAACAACTTCCTGTGCCCTGCTACACACTAGTTGAAGTTATGGTTCAATAACCTCATCAAGTCTCCACCATCCTCCCACTCAATTCTTTCGAGAGAAACTTTTCCTCGAGAAAGGACTCGTTTCTAGAAGCAATTACTTTTGCTTCCAGATCTGAAATAGGAGGTATACCCAACTGTTTTGGGTATTCTTATGAAGATGTATTTATCCGCTTTGGGTTCGAGCTTATCAGCCTGAAACTTTTTCACATAAGCTTCGCAGCCCCAAACTTTTAAGAAACGACAACTTAGGTTTCTCTAAACGGTGTCGTCTCAACGGAATTGCGTGGTGCCCTTTTAAAGTGAATGCGGTTATCTCTAATGCCTAACCCATAAACGGTAGTGGTAATTCGATAAGAGACATCATGGTATGCACCATATCCAATGATGTTCGGACACACCATCACACTATGGTGTTCCAGGCGGTATTAATTGCGAAACACTTTCCACAATGTCTTAATTGTGTGCCAAACTCGTAACTCAGATACTCATCTCTATGATCATATCACAGACATTTTATCCTCTTGTCACGACGATCTTCAACTTCACTCTGAAATTACTTGAACCTTTCAATAATTCAGACTTATGTTTTATCAAGTAAATACACTCAGCATCTACTCAAATCATCTGTGAAGTAAGAACATAACGATATCCACTGCATGCCTCAGCACTCATTGGACTGCATACATCAAAATGTATTACTTCCAATAAGTTGCTCTCTTATTCCATCTTACTGAAAACGAGGACTTTCAGTCATCTTGCCCATGTGGTATGATTTGCATGTCTCAAGTGATTCAAAATCAAGTGAGTCCAAACGATCCATCTGCATGGAGTTTCTTCATGCATATATACCAATAGACATGGTTCGCATGTCTCAATCTTTTCAAAAAACGAGTGAGTCCAAAGATCCATCTACATGGAGCTTCTTCATGCGTTCTATACCAATATGACTCAAATGGCAGTGCCACAAGTATGTGGAACTATCATTACTATTTTGTATCTTTTGGCACGAACATGTGTATCACTACGATCGAGATTCATTTTAGGTGCAAAACCATTGGAGGTATTATTCAAATAAACAGAGTAACCATTATTCTCCTTAAATGAATAACCGTATTGCGATAAACATAATCCAATCATGCTCAACGCAAACACCAAATCTCGATGGTAGAGGGAGCATGCGATGCTTGATCACATCAACCTTGGAAACACTTCCAACACATATCGTCATCTCACCTTTAGCTAGTCTCCGTTTATTCCGCAGCTTTTATTTCGAGTTACTAACACTTAGCAACCGAACCAGTATCTAATACCCTGGTGCCGCTAGGAGTACTAGTAAAGTACACATTCATATAATGTATATCCAATATACTTCTGTCGACCTTGCCTGCCTTCTCATCTACCAAGTATCTAGGGTAGTACTGCTTCAGTGACCGTTCCCCTCATTACAGAAGCACTTAGTCTCGGGTTTGGGTTCAACCTTGGGATTCTTCACTAGAGCAGCAAACGATTTGTCGTTTCATGAAGTATCCCTTTTGCCCTTGCCCTTCTAGAAACTAGTGGTTTTACTAACCATCAACAATTGATGCTCCTTCTTGATTTCTACTTTCGCGGTGTCAAACATCGCGAGTTGCTCAAGGATCATCATCTATCCTTGATATTTATAGTTCATCACGAAGCTCTAATAGCTTGGTGGCAGTGATTATGGAGAACCATCACTATCTCATCTGGAAGATTAACTCCCACTCGATTCAAGCGATTGTAGTACTCAGACAATCTGAGCACATGCTCAATGATTGAGCTTTTCTCCCTTAGTTTGCAGGCTTAAGAAACTTGTCAGAGGTCTCATACCTCTTGATGTGCGCACTAGTCCGAAATCCCAATTTCAGTCTTCGGAACATCTCATATGTTATGCGACGTTTCAAAAACCCGTCTTTGGTGCCACAATTCTAAACCGTTAGCATTACTCACTGAACTATCACGTAGTCATCAAAACGTGTATGTCAGATGTTTCGCAACATCTACAGACGACGCTGAGGTTCAGCACACCGAGCGGTGCATTAAGGACATAAGCCTTCTGTGCAGCAATGATGACAATCCTCAGTTTACGGACCCAGTCCGCATAATTGCTACTACCAGCTTTCAACTAAATTTTCTCTAGGAACATATCTCAACCAGTAGAACTTAAGCGCAAGACATAATTCGCAAAGACCTTTTGACTATGTTCATGATAATGAAGTTTGTCTGATTAATGAACTCCCACTCAGATAGACATCCCTCTAGTCATCTAAGTGATACATGATCCGAGTCAAACTAGGCCGTGTCCGATCATCACGTGAGACGGACTAGTCATCATCGGTGAACATCTCCATGTTGATCGTATCTTCTATACGACTCATGCTCGACCTTTCGGTCTCTTGTGTTCCGAGGCCATGTCTGTACATGCTAGGCTCGTCAAGTCAACCTAAGTGTTTTGCATGTGTTCCGAGGCCATGTCTGTACATGCTAGGCTCGTCAACACCCGTTGTATTCGAACGTTAGAATCTATCACACCCGATCATCACGTGGTGCTTCGAAACAACGAACCTTCGCAACGGTGCACAGTTAGGGGGAACACGTCTCTTGAAATTTTAGTGAGGGATCATCTTATTTATGCTACCGTCGTTCTAAGCAAATAAGATGCATAACATGATAAACATCACATGCAATCAAATAGTGACATGATATGGCCAGTATCATTTTTGCTCCTTTGATCTCCATCTTCGGGGCACCATGATCATCTTTGTCACCGGCATGACACCATGATCTCCATCATCATGATCTCCATCATTGTGTCTTCATGAAGTTGTCACGCCAACGATTACTTCTACTTCTATGGCTAACGCGCTTAGCAATAAAGTAAAGTAATTTACATGGCGTTATTCAATGACACGCAGGTCATACAAAAAAATAAAGACAACTCCTATGGCTCCTGCCGGTTGTCATACTCATCGACATGCAAGTCATGATTCCTATTACAAGAACATGATCAATCTCATACATCACATATATCATTCATCACATCCTTTTGGCCATATCACATCACATAGCATACCCTGCAAAAACAAGTTAGACGTCCTCTAATTGTTGTTGCATGTTTTACGTGGCTGCTATGGGTTTCTAGCAAGAACGTTTCTTACCTACGCAAAAACCACAACATGATATGCCAATTTCTATTTACCCTTCATAAGGACCCTTTTCATCGAATCCGTTCCGACTAAAGTGGGAGAGACAGACACCCGCTAGCCACCTTATGCAACTAGTGCATGTCAGTCGGTGGAACCTGTCTCACGTAAGCGTACGTGTAAGGTCGGTCCGGGCCGCTTCATCCCACAATGCCGCCGAAACAAGATAAGACTAGTAGCGGCAAGAAGAATTGGCAACATCTACGCCCACAACTGCTTTGTGTTCTACTCGTGCATAGAAACTACGCATAGACCTAGCTCATGATGCCACTGTTGGGGAACGTAGCAGAAATTCAAAATTTTCTACGCATGACCAAGATCAATCTATGGAGTAATCTAGCAACGAGGGGAAGGGGATTGCATCTACATACCCTTGTAGATCGCGAGCGGAAGCGTTCGAGAGAACGGGGTTGATGGAGTCGTACTCGTCGTGATCCAAATCACCGATGATCCTAGCGCCGAACGGACGGCACCTCCGCGTTCAACACACGTACGGAGCAGCGACGTCTCCTCCTTCTTGATCCAGCAAGGGGGGAGGAGAGGTTGATGGAGATCCAGCAGCACGACGGCGTGGTGGTGGAAGTAGCGGGATTCCAACAGGGCTTCGCCAAGCGCTGCGGGAGGAGGGAGGTGTGTCACGGGAGGGAGAGGGAGGCGCCAGGGCTTAGGTATTGCTGCCCTCCGTTCCCCCCACTATATATAGGGCCAAGGGAGAGGGGGGGGCGCAGCCTTGGCCCTTCCTCCAAGGAAGGGTGCGGCCAGGGAGGAGTCCTTCCTCCCCAAGGCACCTCGGAGGTGCCTTCCCCCTTTAGGACTCTCCCTTTTTCTTATCTCTTGGCGCATGGGCCTCTTGGGGCTGGTGCCCTTGGCCCATATAGGCCAAGGCGCACCCCCTACAGCCCATGTGGCCCCCCGGGGCTGGTGGACCCCCGGACCCCGTACGGCACTCCCGGTACAATACCGATAAAGTGCAAAACTTTTCCGGCGACCAAAATAAGACTTCCCATATATAAATCTTTACCTCCGGACCATTCCGGAACTCCTCGTGACGTCCGGGATCTCATCCGGGACTCCGAACAACTTTCGGGTTACCGCATACTAATATCTCTATAACCCTAGCGTCACCGAACCTTAAGTGTGTAGACCCTACGGGTTCGGGAGACATGCAGACATGATCGAGACGACTCTCCGGTCAATAACCAACAGCGGGATCTGGATACCCATGTTGGCTCCCACATGTTCCACGATGATCTCATCGGATGAACCACGATGTCGAGGATTCAATCAATCCCGTATACAATTCCCTTTGTCTATCGGTATGGTACTTGCCCGAGATTCGATCGTCGGTATCCCGATACCTTGTTCAATCTCGTTACCGGCAAGTCTCTTTACTCGTTCCGTAACACATCATCCCGTGATCAACTCCTTGGTCACATTGTGCACATTATGATGATGTCCTACCGAGTGGGCCCAGAGATACCTCTCCGTTTACACGGAGTGACAAATCCCAGTCTCGATTCGTGCCAACCCAACAGACACTTTCGGAGATACCTGTAGTGCACCTTTATAGTCACCCAGTTATGTTGTGACGTTTGGTACACCCAAAGCATTCCTACGGTATCCGGGAGTTGCACAATCTCATGGTCTAAGGAAATGATACTTGACATTAGAAAAGCTCTGAGCAAACGAACTACACGATCTTGTGCTAGGCTTAGGATTGGGTCTTGTCCATCACATCATTCTCCTAATGATGTGATCCCGTTATCAACGACATCCAATGTCCAGGGTCAGGAAACCGTAACCATCTATTGATCAACGAGCTAGTCAACTAAAGGCTTACTAGGGACATGGTGTTGTCTATGTATCCACACATGTATCTGAGTTTCCTATCAATACAATTCTAGCATGGATAATAAACGATTATCATGAACAAGGAAATATAATAATAACCTATTTATTATTGCCTCTAGGGCATATTTCTAACAATTTGAATATATAGAGTTGGAGTTGAGGTCGGTGGAGCACCAGGGGGCCCACGAGGCAGGGGGCGCGCCCAGGGGGTAGGCGCGCCCCCCACCCTCGTGGACAGGGTGTGGGCCCCCTGGCCTTGATTCTTTCGCCAGTATTTTTTATTATTTCCAAAAATAATCTCCGTGAAGTTTCAAGTCATTCTGAGAACTTTTGTTTCTGCACAAAAATAACACCATGGCAATTATGCTGAAAACAGCGTCAGTCCGGGTTAGTTCCTTTCAAATCATGCAAGTTAGAGTCCAAAACAAGGGCAAAAGTGTTTGGAAAAGTAGATACGACGGAGACGTATCAACTCCCCCAACTTAAACCTTTGCTTGTCCTCAAGCAATTCAGTTGATAAACTGAAAGTGATAAAGAAAAATTTTACAAACTCTGTTTGGTCTTGTTGTTGTAAATATGTAAAGCCAGCATTCAAGTTTTCAGCAAAGACTATGACTAACCATATTCACAATAACATTTAGGTCTCCTGTTTACTCATGTCAATGGCATAATCAACTAGCGAGCAATAATAATAAATCTCGGATGACAATACTTTCTCAAAACAATCATGATATGATATAACAAGATGGTATCTCGCTAGCCCTTTCTGAGACCGCAAAACATAAATGCAGAGCACCTTTGAAGATCAAGGACTGACTAAACATTGTAATTCATGGTAAAAGAGATCCAGTCATAGCCATACTCAATATAAATTAATAGTAATGGATGCAAATGACAGCGGTGCTCTCCAGCTGGTGCTTTTTAATAAGAGGGTGATGACTCAACATAAAAGTAAATAGATAGGCCCTTCGCAGAGGGAAGCAGGGATTTGTAGAGGTGCCAGAGCTCGATTTTTGAAATAGAGATAAATAATATTTTGAGTTGTATACTTTCATTGTTAACATAACAACCGAGAGAGGGCGATATCTTCCATGCTATACACATTATAGGCGGTTCCCAAAAAGAATGGTAAAGTTTTTACTCCCCCTCCACCAACAAGCATCAATCCATGGCTTGCTCGAAACAACGAGTGCCTCCAACTAACAAGAGTCCCGAGGGAGTTTTGTTTGCAATTATTTTGATTTGATTTGCATAAAGCATGGGACTGGGCATCCCTGTGACCAGCCATTTTCTCGTGAGTGAGGAGCGGAGTCCACTCCTCTTGAGAATAACCCGTCTAGCATGGAAGATACAGACAGCCCTAGTTGATACATGAGCTATTCGAGCATACAAAACAGAATTTCATTTGAAGGTTTGGAGTTTGGCACATACAAATTTACTTGGAATGACAGGTAGCTCCGCATATAGGAAGGTATGGTGGACTCATATGGAATAACTGTGGGGTTTAAGGGATTGGATGCACAAGCAGTATTCCCGCTTAGTACAAGTGAAGGCTAGAAAAAGACTGGGAAGCGACCAACTAGAGAGCGACAAGAGTCATGAACATGCATTAAAATTAATAAACATTGAGTGCAAGCATGAGTAGGATATAATCCACCATGAACATACATATCGTGAAGGCTATGTTGATTTGTTTCAACTACATGTGTGAACAAGTGCCAAATCAAGTCACTTGAATCATTCAAAGGAGGATACCACCCCACCATACCACGTGACAACCATTTTAATAGCATGTTGGCATGCAAGGTAAACCATTATAAACTCCTAGCTAATTAAGCATGGCATAAGCAACTGTAATCTCTAATTGTCATTGCAAACATGTTTATTGATAATAGGCTGAATCAGGAACGATGAACTACTCATATTTACAAAAACAAGAGAGGTCGAGTTCATACCAGCTTCTCTCATCTCAATCAGTCCATCATATATCGTCATTATTGCCTTTCACTTGCACGACCGAATGGTGTGTATAATAATAATAGTGCACGTGCATTGGACTAAGCTGGAATCTGCAGGCATTCAATAAACAGGAGAAGACAAGGCAATATGGGCTCTTGTTTAAATCAACAATAATGCATATAAGAGCCACTTCAACATTTTCATTATGGTCTTCTCCTATCGACCCCCAAAGAAAAGAAATAAAACTATTTACACGGGAAAGCTCCCAACAAACAAAAGAAGAACATGAAATCTTTGTGTGTTTTCTTTTAATTACTACTACAAGCATGAAAAGTAAACTAGCTAAAAGCTACAACTAATTTTTTGGTTTTCTTAAGGTTTTTCAAACACACAAGAAGAAAGCATAAAAAGGAAAATAAACTAGCATGGATAGTACAATGAAAAAGTATGAGCACCGACATCTAGCAATGAGTGTGTGAACATAAATGTAATGTCGGTGAGGAATACGTACTCCCCCAAGCTTAGGCTTTTGGCCTAAGTTGGTCTATGGCCACGGCTGGCCTGGCGGATATCCGAAGTTATATCTGGAGTCGTACTGAGATGAAGCCTCGGGTTGCCACTGGTTGGCAACCTCCTCCGGATCCCACCGGTAAACAAACTGGCGTGGGGGAACAAATTGTGGTTCTGGATCTGGCTTTGTGGCTGATGTGGGGTTCCGGTAGGCGTGAATGGCCTCCAACGGAACAAGGTACTCGCCTGTAGATAAATCAAACAAGGAAGGAGCGGGCAAGGTAATAATCTCAGGGTGATTTTTATCAAATAACAGTCTATAGTTAAGCTCCTTTTTCCTGTTCTTAACAATAAAATCATGTGCAACCATACTCTTGTAATTTAGAAGAACAGTAGGCAAAAAAAATTCTTCCTTCTCATAATGCCTAATAGGTATATTAAAGTATGAAGCGAGGCGCGAGGCAAAGATGCCTCCCAAGATGGGGCCCTTAGTACGGCTAAGATTTAACCGCTTTGCAACAATAGCGCCCATACTAAATGAGTCATCACGAAACAAGGCATGGCACAAAATAACAATGTCAGGGGCACTTAGGTTGCCATAGTTTCCGCGACCAATTAAACATCTACTAGCAAATAATGCAAAGTAACGTAAAACAGGAAAAGTATGCTAGTGATTCTTGCATCAGAAACTTTCCTAGTTTCCCCTAAAGCAATTGTATCAATAAACCCCTCCACATCGTCACGCTGTGGTTCCTCTACGCTGCCCAGAAAAGGCAACTTGCCAACCTCACAAAATCCAGAGAGGGGCATCTCCTTGTACTCATCATATAAATAGAAATCCACCGAAGGTGGAGACCTCCTAGAATGGAAATGAAAATTTTGCACAAAGATATTAGTGAGTAAGAGATATTGTTCGCGTTTGTCGCGGAGGAAGTCGGTGAGGCCTGCATTCTCAGCCAATTCATAAAAATCATCATAAATCCCGGCTGCTCTCAAGAAATCATCACAAGGCCATTCACACGGCCGAACTTCCGTGATGCGAGGGAGATTATACTTGGGCCTCTCTTCTTCTTCACTTTGCTTATCCTTCGAGCTTCAGCTCGAAGAGCCCCTCAAAAATCTCTTCATGATTTTCTGAAATTTTTAATAACTCAAAATAAAAGTGAACCAAACTCAACAAAATTGATAGCAACTACTCCCACAAGTGCCTAGAGACTATATCCTGCATTAAAACTACTTGGAACCATATGAATTTGACATGCAAGCTCAAGAACATGGTCACCTAGGCAACACAAATTTGCAATGAATAAAGCACTAAAACAAAAACTAATTGGAGCATTGGAGGAGTCACATACCAAGGAACAATCCCCCAAAGCAGTTTTGTGAGAGGTGCTTTGAGCAAGGAGATCGAAAATGGCAGCAAGATGAGCTAGAACTCGTGCTTGAGCTGTCTGGTGATTTTTTTTTGGGAGGAAGAAGGGGTGTGTGGTTGCTGGAATAAGTGGAGGGGAGCCACCATGGACCCACGAGGCAGGGGGGCGCGCCCTGGACCCTCGTGGCCAGGTGCTTGCTCCCCCTGCCGTGTTCTCGGTGCCAGATATTCTCAAATATTCTAGAAAAAATCATATTTCAATTTCAGGGCATTTGGAGAACTTTTATTTTCAGGGTATTTTTTATTGCACGGATAATTCAGAAAACTAACAGAAAATACTATTTTTACTTTATTCATTCTAAATAACAGAAATTAAAAGGAGGGTACAGAAGGTTGTGCTTTATGACTTCATCCATCTCATGCTCATCAAAAGGAATCCACTAACAAGGTTGATCAAGTCTTGTTAACAAACTCATTCCGAATAACATGGAACCGGAGAAATTTTGAATAACACTATGTTACCTCAACGGGGATATGCACATCCCCAACAATAAGAATATCATATCTCTTTTTGACAGTAGGAAGAGGAAATTCAAAACCTCCAATAATAATCGAAGGAATTTTTCCAATAGACTTGATACTGTGGACTTGAGGTTGTTTCCTCGGAAAGTGTACCATATGCTCATTTCCATTAACATGAAAAGTGACATTGCCTTTGTTGCAATCAATAACAGCCCCTGCAGTATTCAAAAAGGGTCTTCCAAGACTAATAGACATACTATCGTCCTCGGGAATATCAAGAATAACAAAGTCCATTAAAATAGTAATGTTTGCAACCACAACAGGCACATCCTCACAAATACCGACAGGTATAGCAGTTGATTTATCGGCCATTTGCAAAGATATTTCAGTAGGTTTTAACTTATTCAAATCAAGTCTATGATATAAAGAGAGAGGCATAACACTAACACCGGCTCCAAGATCACATAAAGAAGTTCTAACATAGTTTCTTTTAATGGAGCATGGTATAGTTGGTACTCCCGGATCTCCAAGTTTCTTAGGTATTCCACCGTTAAAATATAATTAGCAAGCATGGTGGAAATTTCAGCTTCCGGTATCTTTCTTTTATTTGTGACAATATCTTTCATATACTTAGTATAAGGATTCATTTTGAGCATATCAGTCAAACGCATATGTAAAAAGATAGGTCTAATCATTTTAGCAAAGCGCTCAAAATCCTCATCATCCTTTTTCTTGGATGGTTTGGGAGGAAAAGGCATGGGTTTCTGAACCCATGGCTCTCTTTCTTTACCGTGCTTCCTAGCAACAAAGTCTCTCTTATCATAACATTGATTCTTTGATTGTGGGTTATCAAGATCAACAGCGGGTTCAATTTATACATCATTGTCATCGCTAGGTTGAGCATCAACATGAACATCATCATTAACATTATCACTAGGTTCCTGTTCATTTCCAGAATGTGTTCAGCATCAGAAATAGAAATATCATTGGGATTCTCAGGTGTGTCTACAATAGGTTCACTAGAAGCATGCAAAGTCCTATCATTTTTCTTTTTCTTATTTTTAGAAGGATTAGGTGCATCTAAATTATTTCTCTGAGAATCCTGCTCAATTCTGTTAGGGTGGCCATCAGGATACAAAGGTTCCTGAGTCACTTTACCCCCTCTAGTTGCAACTCTAACAGCAAAGTCATCATTCTTATTATTCAATTCATTGAGCAAGTCATTCTGAGCTTTAAGTACTTGTTCTACTTGAGTGGTAACCATAGAAGCATGTTTACTACCGAGTTTAAGTTCACCTTTAACTCTAGACATATAATCACCCAAGTGTTCAATCATATAAGCATTGCATTTTAATTCTCTACCAACATAAGCATTGAAGTTTTCTTGCTTAACCATAAAATTATCAAACTCATCTAAGCATTGGCTAGCAAACTTAGTAGGAGGGACTTCATCTTTATCATATCTATAAAGAGAATTTACCTTCACTACCTGTGTCAGGTTATCAAGACCATATGCTTCTTCAACAGGCGGTAAATTAAGACCATGTATTTCTTCAACAGGAGGTAAATTCTTAACATCTTCAGCTTTTATACCTTTTTCCTTCATAGATTTCTTTGCCTCTTGCATATCTTCAGGACTGAGAAATAGGACACCCCTTTTCTTCGGAGTTGGCTTAGGAGTTGGTTCAGGAAGTGTCCAATTATTTTCATTGGTCAACATATTATTCAATAGAATTTCAGCTTGATCAACGGTTCTTTCCCTGAAAACACAACCAGCACAACTATCCAGGTGGTCTCTGGAAGCATCGGTTAGTCCATTATAAAAGATATCAAGTATTTCATTTTTCTTAAGAGGATGATCTGGCAAAGCATTAAGTAATTGTAGAAGCCTCCCCCAAGCTTGCGGGAGACTCTCTTCTTCAATTTGCACAAAATTATATATTTCCCTTAAAGCAGCTTGTCTCTTATGAGCGGGGAAATATTTAGCAGAGAAGCAATAAATCATATCCTGGGGACTACGCACACAACCAGGATCAAGAGAATTAAACCATATTCTAGCATCACCTTTAATGAGAATGGAAATATTTTAAGGATATAATAGTAGTGAGTTTTCTCATCATTAGTGAACAGGGTGGCTATATGATTTAATTTAGTAAGATGTGCCACAACAGTTTCAGATTCATAGCCATAGAAAGGATCAGATTCAACCAAAGTAATTATATCAGGGTCGACAGAGAATTCATAATCCTTATCAGTAACAAAGATAGTTGAAGTAGCATAAGCAGGATCATATTTCATTCCAGCATTCAGAGATTTTTGTTTCAGCTTAGCCAATAATTTCTTAAGATCACTTCTATCATTGCAAGCAAGAAAGTCTCTAGCAGTTTCTTCATCCATAACATAACCCTCAGGCACAACAGGCAATTGGGGAGAATCTTCATCATCACTTTCATCAATATTATTAGTTTCAATCATTTCATTCTCTCTAGCCCTAGGAAGTTGTTCATCAAGAAATTCACCAATGGCACAGTAGTATCAAGCATAGAAGTAGTTTCATCATAAGTATCATGCATAGCAGAAGTGGCATCATCAATAACATGCGACATATCAGAATTAATAGTAGAAGCAGGTTTAGGTGTCGCAAGCTTACTCAAAACAGAAGGTGAATCAAGTGCAGAGCTAGATGGCACTTCCTTACCTCCCCTCGCAGTTGAGGGATAAATTTTAGTTTTTTCGTCTTTCAAGTTCTTCATAGTGACCAGCAGATATAAATCCCAAGTGACTCAAAGAATAGAGCTATGCTCCCCGGCAACGGCGCCAGAAAATAGTCTTGATAACCCACAAGTATAGGGGATCGCAACAGTTTTCGAGGGTAAAGTATTCAACTCAAATTTATTGATTCGACACAAGGGGAGCCAAAGAATATTCTCAAGTATTAATAGTTGAGTTGTCAATTCAACTACACCTGGATAACTTCGTATCTGCAGCAAAATATTTAGTAGCAAAGTAGTATGGAAGTAACGGTAATGGTAGCAAAAGTAATAGTGATAGTTTTGTAGTGATTGTAACAGTAGCAACGGTAAAGTAAATAAGTGAAGAACAATATGTGAAAAGCTCGTAGGCATTGGATCGGTGATGGAGAATTATGCCGGATGCGATTATTCATGTAACGGTTATAACATAGGGTGACACAGAACTAGCTCCAATTCATCAATGTAATGTAGGCATGTATTCCGAATATAGTTATACGTGCTTATGGAAAAGAACTTGCGTGACATCTTTTGTCCTACCCTCCCGTGGCAGCGGGGTCCTAATGGAAACTAAGGGATATTAAGGCCTCCTTTTAATAGAGTACCGGACCAAAGCATTAACACATAGTGAATACATGAACTCCTCAAACTACGGTCATCACCGGGAGTGGTCCCGATTATTGTCACTTCGGGGTTGCCGGATCATAACACATAGTAGGTGACTATAGACTTGCAAGATAGGATCAAGAACTCACATATATTCATGAAAACATAATAGGTTCAGATCTGAAATCATGGCACTCGGGCCCTAGTGACAAGCATTAAGCATAGCAAAGTCATAGCAACATCAATCTCAGAACATAGTGGATACTAGGGATCAAACCCTAACAAAACTATCTCGATTACATGATAAATCTCATCCAACCCATCACCGTCCAGCAAGCCTACGATGGAATTACTCACGCACGGCGGTGAGCATCATGAAATTGGGGATGGAGGATGGTTTATGATGACGATGGCAACGGATTCCCCTCCCCGGAGCCTCGAACGGACTCCAGATCAGCCCTCCCGAGAGAGATTAGGGCTTGGCGGCGGCTCCGTATCGTAAAACGCGATGAATCCTGCTCTCTGATTTTTTTTCTTCCCGAACGTGAATATATAGAGTTGGAGTTGAGGTCGGTGGAGCACTAGGGGGCCCACGAGGCAGGGGGCGCCCAGGGGGGAGGCACGCCCCCCACCCTCATGGACAGGGTGTGGGCCCCCTGGCCTTGATTCGTTTGCCAGTATTTTTTATTATTTCCAAAAATAATCTCCGTGAAGTTTTAGGTCATTCCGGGAACTTTTGTTTCTGCACAAAAATAACACCATGGCAATTCTGCTAAAAATAGTGTCAGTCCGGGTTAGTTCCATTCAAATCATGCAAGTTAGAGTCCAAAACAAGGGCAAAAGTGTTTGGAAAAGTAGATACAACCGAGACGTATCAACTCCCCCAAGCTTAAACCTTTGCTTGTCCTCAAGCAATTCAGTTGATAAACTGAAAGTGATAAAGAAAAACTTTTACAAACTCTGTTTGGTCTTGTTGTTGTAAATATGTAAAGCCAGCATTCAAGTTTTCAGCAAAGACTATGACTAACCATATTCACAATAACATTTAGGTCTCATGTTTACTCATGTCAATGGCATAATCAACTAGCGAGCAATAATAATAAATCTCGTATGACAACACTTTCTCAAAACAATCATGATATGATATAACAAGATGGTATCTCGCTAGCCCTTTTTGAGACCGCAAAACATAAATGCAGAGCACCTTTGAAGATCAAGGACTGACTAAACATTGTAATTCATGGTAAAAGAGATCCAGTCATACTCAATATATATTAATAGTAATGGATGCAAATGACAGCGGTGCTATCCAGCTGGTGCTTTTTAATAAGAGGGTGATGACTCAACATAAAAGTAAATAGATAGGCCCTTCGCAGGGGGAAGCAGGGATTTGTAGAGGTGCCAGAGCTCGATTTTTGAAATAGAGATAAATAATATTTCGAGTGGTATACTTTCATTGTTAACATAACAACCGAGAGATGGCGATATCTTCCATGCTACACACATTTTAGGCGGTTCCAAAACAGAATGGTAAAGTTTTTACTCCCCCTCCACCAACAAGCATCAATCCATTGCTTGCTCGAAACAACGAGTGCCTCCAACTAACAAGAGTCCCGGGGGAGTTTTGTTTGCAATTATTTTGATTTGATTTGCATAAAGCATGGGACTGGGCATCCCGGTGACCAACCATTTTCTCGTGAGTGAGGAGCGGAGTCCACTCCTCTTGAGAATAACCCGCCTAGCATGGAAGATACAGACAACCCTAGTTGATACATGAGCTATTCGAGCATACAAAACAGAATTCCATTTGAAGGTTTGGAGTTTGGCACATACAAATTTACTTGGAACGGCAGGTAGATACCGCATATAGGAAGGTATGGTGGACTCATATGGAATAACTTTGAGTGCAAGCATGAGTAGGATATAATCCACCATGAACATACATATCGTGAAGGCTATGTTGATTTGTTTCAACTACATGTGTGAACATGTGCCAAGTCAAGTCACTTGAATCATTCAAAGGAGGATACCACCCCACCATACCACGTGACAACCATTTTAATAGCATGTTGGCATGCAAGGTAAACCATTATAAACTCCTAGCTAATTAAGCATGGCATAAGCAACTATAATTTATAATTGTCATTGCAAACATGTTTATTCATAATAGGCGGAATCAGGAACGATGAACTAATCATATTTACAAAAACAAGAGAGGTCGAGTTCATATGAGCTTCTCTCATCTCAATCAGTCCATCATATATCGTCATTATTGCCATTCACTTGCACGACCGAACAGTGTGTATAATAATAATAGTGCACATGCATTGGACTAAGCTGTAATATGCAGGCATTCAATAAACAGGGGAAGACAAGGCAATATGCGCTCTTGTTTAAATCAACAATAATGCATATAAGAGCCACTTCAGCATTTTCATTATGGTCTTCTCCTATCGACCCCCAAAGAAAAGAAAAGAAATAAAACTATTTACATGGGAAAGCTCCCAACAAACAAAAGAGGAACATGAAATGTTTTTGTGTTTTCTTTTAATTACTACTGCTACAAGCATGAAAAGTAAACTAGCTAAAAGCTACAACTAATTTTTTTGGTTTTCTTAATGTTTTTCAAACACACAAGAAGAAAGCATAAAAAGGAAAATAAACTAGCATGGATAGTACAATGAAAAAGTATGAGCACCGACATCTAGCAATGAGTGTGTGAACATAAATATAATGTCGGTGAGAAATACGTACTCCCCCAAGCTTAGGCTTTTGGCCTAAGTTGGTCTATGGCCACGGCTGGCCTGGCGGATATCCGATGTTGTAACTGGAGTCGTACTGAGATGAAGCCTCGGGTTGCCACTGGTTGGCAACCTCCTCCGGATCCCACCGGTAAACAGACTAGCGTGGGGGAACAAATTGTGGTTCCGGATCTGGCTCTCACTACAAAAAAAGACACATCCGTGACATTTTGGGCCGAACAAATTTTTTTTTCTGTCATACTTATGACACTTCTATGACGATAATTGTGACAAAACCCGGTATCATCATAGATGTGGTGGGGTCCTACTTCTATGACAAAAATCATGACAGAAAATAGGCTTTTCATCCTGGGCGGGCCGGAGATGAAGCTGCATGACATTCTAAAAACCGTGGTAGAAGCGAGGGCGTGGAAAATATCAGGGAGTCCCCGGTTACGGTGGGTGGTTGTGGGCCGAGCGATGCACGTTTCTCTCGTACGTACGCGCGTGTGTGCAAGGCATTGGGCTCTAACTGAACCCGAGCGAGGCGTTGGGCTCTAACAGAACCCGAGCGATTGCACTGCAGGCTACGCGTTACTGAACCCGACCGATCGATTGATGGCTGTTAACTGAACCCGATCGAGCGATTCCTTCGCTACTGCTGCTAACTGAAGCCGATCGATGCTGCCTCTGGATGAACAGTGAGCGTTGCTGGGGGGGTTTGGATGAACAGTTCCCGGTGGGGGTGGATGAACAGGACCCCGTGGCGTTGCCTCTGGATGAACAGCGAGCGTTGCTGGGGGGTTTGGATGAACAGTTCCTGGTGGGGGTGGATGAACAGGACCCCGATCGTTCGAGCCGGTTGGGGCTGGATGAACAGGACCCCGTGGAGGGAAGGATGAACAGGACCACCCCGTGGAGGGCAGGATGAAAAGTAGACGGTGGAGGTCTGGATGAACAGTAGCTCGTGGAGGGGTGGTTGAACAGGAGCCTGTGGAGAGGGCTGGTTGAACAGTAGCCGGTGGAGTAGCGCGCGGTGGAGGCTGGATGAACAGGAGCCCGTGGATGAACAGTCGTAGGTGGAGGCTGGAGGAGGTCGACGGTGGATGAACAATAGCCCGTGGAGGCTGGAGGGGGTCGACGGTGGAGATGAAAAGTATCCCGTGGAGTCCCGTGTTGCGGTACGCCACACCCCTCCCGATGAACAGGACCCCCGTTTCGATCGTAGCGCTCCAACACAAGTCCGTTTCCTCCGTTTTGCAGTACGCCACACCCCTCCCGATCAACAGGACCCCCGTTTCGACCGTAGGAGGTCCGTTTCCTCCATTTTGCGGTATGCCCGACCCCTCCCGATGAACAGGATCCCGTTTCGAACGTGGCTGGTTGAACACAAGGCCGTTTCCTCCATTCTGCGGTACGCCAGGCCTCGTTTCCATCGGCTGTTCCGTCCAAGCCCTCCCGATGAACACGACGACGCATTCCGTTTCGACCCAGCCGGTTGGCTCCCCATGAACATGACGACGACGCTGTTTCTCCATTCCGACCCAGCCATGTACATGAGCCCTGGCCGTACGTATGCGCGAGTAGGCGTTCGAGACCCTGCCCGTATGTACGTATGTGGCCGTATTTTCTTTCTTGCACACTGGCCGCTGTACGTACGTGTACATGCTACGTGCGCGCCTCTACTACGACACGTGCGCGCCTCTACATCGACCAGTATGTACATACACGTTCGCGACCAGAATGACAACACTACGTACACTTCGACCAGGTGGGTCCCGACTGTCAGGCACTTCCTTGCCTGCGAAGATGTAGCTGGTGGGTCCCAGCAGTCAGGGGGGGCGAATTGTTTTTTGCCCGGATGCACTTCCTTGCGTGCGAAGATGTAGCTGGTGGGTCCCAGCAGTCAGGGGGAAACGTTTTTTTTTTGCGAAATACGGTGGCCCGTCCGGTGGGTCCCCGCTGTCAGGTGGAGGAATAATTATTTTGCGCGTAATAAGGAGGCACTTCCTTGCCGCGGCCGTGGACCCAGCTGTCAGCCTCTCCACGTACAGTCCATGTCCGATGGAAGCCGTTCCTTGACCACGTTGACCATGCCGCGCCGAGAGCACCAGGGCGGTGGATGACTGCGAGGCCTAGGAAGGGGACGACGCGGAGTTGGGGAAGATGCGGCAGTGGAAGCTATAGCTGGTGGACGACTGCGAGGCCTAGGAGTACGAGGGTTCACTGGTTCGGCTGCGGTGTGAGGCTGTAGTCGCCGCAGGGCCTGGCCATCGGTGGTAATAGTAGGGGGCGGTGAGGCCTCCGCGGCAGCACAGCCGGCCACGGGAGGCAGGAGCATGCGGCACGACCGGCGCTGCTTTGGGCGGCTGGAGCAACAAGACCAGAGGTTGAAGAAGCACTACGGCCGTTGGATGGACATCGTATGGTCACTGGAGCTAGAATCGTGCATATTGACTAAGTTGACAAAGCCCTCCATCCCCGTCAACTTAGTAGGCCCACAAGTCAGCCTGCCACTATACTGGGTCCCAGGTAGCAGGGGGAGTATTCATTTTTTTTGTGCGTAATAAGGAGGCACTTCCTTGCGTGCGAAGATATAGCTGGTGGGTCCAAGCTGTCAGCGGCGGTAACTTTTTTTCGCGAAATACAGAGGCCCTTTCGGTGGGTCCCGGATGTCAGGTGGAGGAATCATTATTTTGCGCGTGATAAGGAGGCATTTCCTTGCGTGCAGCCATGGACCCAGCTGTCAGCCTCTCCACGTACAGTCCACTTCAGATGCATGTCGGACGTGGACCCAGCTGTCAGCCTCTCCACATACAGTCCACTTCCGATGGATGTCATTCATTGACCACATTGACCAGGCCGCGCCGAGAGCACCAGGGCGGTGGACGACGGCGAGGCCTAGGAAGGGAACGACACAGAGGCAGGGAACACTCGGCAGTTGTTTCCCACGCGGAGGGGAGTACGACTGTACGAGGGTTTACTGGTTCGTCTGCCGTCGCCGGAGAATAACAGCAGGTGTGGGTGAGTAGAGGGATGGCTAGGCCAACGATGGGAGTATGGAGGGGCGGTGAGGCCTTTGCGGCAGCATAGCCGGCCGCGGGAGGAGGGAGCAGGCAGTCCCGCCGGCGCTTGTTTGAGCGGCTGGAGCAGGAAAAGCAGAGATTGAAGAAGCACGACAGCCGTTGGATGGACATCCAACAGTCACTGCTCTCGTGTGCATTATTTCTAATAATGTACAGCCCATTTGCTAATTCTTAATAATTTTTTTGGAGCCCATCTTCTTTTTGTTAGCATTACACCCCATATTGTGCCCACGGTTAAAAAGTATACGAATTTTTTGCATATTTCGGTGCGGTCAACTGTTTTTAATCCCAAATTATCGATTCACATTCAAACTATTTTGAAAAATAATTTATATAAATATAAAATCCAAATAATTGTCCATGCATAAAAATCAATGGAATTTAAAATCTTGTAATGAAAAAAAATTGAAACTAATTCCCGGTTTGATGTGTTTTAAAAATGTACAGCCCATTTCTGGGCAGACCGAATGAAACTCTCCTTGTCTTGAAAGATTTGCAGCCCAGCAGGGCTGATAACGCAAGTAGGCCTCGTTTGGGTATTTCTTTTAAAAAATAGAACTGGGCTAGCCATTTTTAGCAAGAAAAAAACACAACTGGGCTCATGATGTGGTAAACATAAATAAAACCCTGGCTAGACAGGCCACAGCCCCGCACAGCCCCGTTGTTACCCTGATCCGTCGCTAAAACTAGTATAAATAACAACTGCTTGTTCCTCGAAAAAAACTGCGCGACCTGCTCGGTCCCTGGTGTCAGCCACTTGTAGTGTAATTCTCCCGTTTATTGACTACGTTGACAATGGCGTGAGCCCCAGATGTCCAACCATTAGGAGGAACCATATTTTTGGGCTTGTAATATAGAGGCACTTGCTTGCGTACTGCCATGATGCAGGTGGGTCCCTACTGTCATCCTCTCCACGTACAGTCATCTCCTTGTTCCTCTCGGTTGTTGACGACGTTGACAACGCAAGAGGGCGGCGCACCGCGAGCAAACCAAGGCCGCAAGGTGGAGGACGACGACGAGGCCTCGGACGGAACGAACAGGAGCCGTGGAAGATGCGCCGGTCCAGTCGCAGGCGGAGGGGAGTACGAGGGTTGACTGGTTCGGGTGCGGGTGCGTGTTGGGGCTGACGTCGCCGGAGAATAACAGGACGTGTGGGGGAATAGAGGGAGGGACTGGCTAACATTGGAGGGTACGTACGGTAGGGCGGCGGATGCGCTGCCAGCCATGGGAGGCGGGAGCAGGCGGAGCCGGCGGGGTGGTTTGGTTTGGGTGGTTGGAGGAAGAAGAAGACAAGAGATAGAAGATACACGACAGATGTTGGATGTCAATCCAACGGCTGGTAGGCAGAATCGTTTGTTGACTGGCTAGTAAGTCGACACCACCTTGGATAGGCTATTTCCTCGCGGGTCCCAAATGTCAGAATCCAAATCTGTCATGGTCATGCAGCACTTCCTATGAAAATTTATAGCCCATTTGATGTGCTAGTTGGAAATAAGTTTGTGGGTGCTGGTGGGGGCTAATCACTTGGCTTCTGTAATGCACAGTGAGCTCAAGCAGCCGGCGAGAGTGATGTTATTTCCCTTGGTTGGGATTTGTTAGTTGTTACAATATTTCACTCTAAATTAAACGACTGGAAAGCCATTTGCCTTGCTTCGAAGAAAATATGACAATCACAGCCGAGTTGAAAAGGGCAAGAACATCTAACTCCAGCTTACAAACTATACAAAAGCACGAGGGTTAATTGTTCATCAGGTTTACAAAAAAACCCAGGTTGAAAGGGCAACAACATCTAACTCCAGCACTGTTTTTGGCAGTCACAGTCAAATAGATCGGTCAGGTCCATACAATGAACATCCTAGGTCATAAAATTTACTGGATTATGACCATAATATGTTGTAAATAGAAGCCCGGCACGTTCAGAAGTTCTTTTGCCCACCTGAAACTCCTTTTTTTGCTCTTCCACATACCCATCCATCAAAACCATGCTGCTGATAAACTTAAGCCTGATGGACAATAGTAACCTCGCATTCAGCAAGAAGAATGTGACAAATCTAGTGTTTGCACGGTTGGCTACATATCGTTCTAGCGTTATTGTCTTCAATCGAATCTCATGAGAAGTGAGAAAATCCCAATGCTTAAGACTCCACCGATTGGTTATAACTTTCTTACCCCATTATTGCCTAAATAGACATGAAGATTGAAAACAGTTAAGGTTTAAAAAAAGGAGTGTCGAAAGAGCAACAGCTGAACGGTTAATTCTAGTACACTATATGTGGGCTTCTAATGTGCGTGAAATTATCACCTTTATATACAACTTCTCCAGACATGGAAAGCATTGCAGCAAGCCAATAATCTTGTTCAGATCAAAACTATTCATTTAGATATATAAGATCTTGACAGAATCCAGCACCATTGATAGGCCATCCATGGAGAAACTCTTCATTGAGCATAGAACATAATATTAGTACAAAATGTGTACTCCAAGATGACATATAACTTATGCGCAGAAATTTAAAATGCAGCTTATGGTTACAAGTGTAGATGATAATGTAAAGTACCTGAAGAACTGTGGAGCCAAACACCATATTGAAATGAGCACAGAGATCATGTATTACACCCAAGGTATCCAGTTTAGGCGCAGAGAGGATGGTTATTTGCAACGGTGAATAACTAGAATCAATGATCAACCTTTGAAGTGAAGGGGCATCTTGGATGATGAGCTGCCTCCCGTCAAAACAAAATTCCAATTCTTACAAGGTTAGGCGACTTTATTTGGAGACAACCGATTCTAACTGTGAAAACAAGCACCAAGCACTCTAGGGCAGGGCAACTGGAGTGGATGATGCTATGCAATGAGGCCTCCGATATACGAACCCGCACAAGTGAAAGTTTCTTCAGAAATGGGAGTCGAAGGTTTAGTACCAGATTGTCTGGTAGGTCGCACAGCGTAAAGGTGGCAGTGTGGAGAGAGGAGGAAAACCGCGAGATGGACATCGGTGCTGAGGGCACATGTAGATGGCGTTCGGTATCTGGTAGGTGATTTCCAGGGGAATAGTAGAACTCAAGCAGCTGTAGTTCTGTGAATTCAGGGGATTTCAGCCAGGCGTCCACCGTGCAGGGCATGGTATGCTTGCTCAGGTAGCATGATGGGATGCAGAGGCATTGAACGGAGCCCTGGTGGGAGGAGATGATGGCTCTAGGGATTTCAAAATCATTGAAGAGAGATAGCTGACGACAGTCGAGATTAAGGGGCACGGCGCACCATGGAGGGAGCCACTGAATTGAGAGGACTAGGGTGCGGCAGCAATCCTTGGTGGGGAGAAGCGAGATGATCTCCCCAAGGACGGCGTCTGGGAGATCGCTGATGCGGTCCACCCGAGATTCTACGGGTTCCTGGGATCTGGTGGGGGCGGGGTCGCCGCTTCTCCCCGCGCTGCCGGGTGCGGGATCTACAACAGGCGTCGCCGCTGGCGGGAGCCTCATCTTCTTGGCGCTGGGGTCAGCCGACTCCGTTTTCCTCAAGGGCGTCGCATCGCGCTCATGGATTTGAGCAGAGTAACGAATGACGAGCCTAGTTGTAGTGCGAGTGAAGGAGAAGGGGAGCTGGGGTTTTTATGTAGTAGTGAGGAAGAAGGGGAGCTGGGGTTTTCTGTAGGAGTGAGGTGAGGAATTTGGGGGTACGAGTGGAGCGAGCTGACATGAGGTGGGTGGGAGTGAGGAGGAAGAAGAACACCCAGGTTTTTTTGGGGGGCGGTGTGCTGGGTGTGGGTAGCGCCTCTCATTCAGTAAATATATGGACTTTTGAATTGATTTTACTATTTACTAGGGTGGATGGGCTGTTTTGTCTTGGGCCCAGAGAAACAATTACTACTAGTACAGTGGAGACACTCTACAGCTACCCAGAAAAGCAATTACTACTAGTACAGTGGATACAATACCGCCTCTGGCTCCTCCTAGGTCATCGAAACGTCTCCCTCTACTGAATGCCATTATACTTTTGTTCACCGACATGTGGGCCATGCAGCGCGCGGGCCCAAATGCCATCCACCAAATTAGAAGGCAGTATGTAGGCGAGAGTCACCCCGATCGTAGCGCGGCAATAACGAGCCGTCGTATGACAAAACCCCACCTCCCCGCAGTCTAAGTTTGACGGATGAAGTAACCATCATTTCACTCTTCGTTGAATCCCCTTCTCCCTCACCGTCTTCAAGAAAGGCAACACTCGCATCTGCCACTGTTCTTCTCTCCCAACGAAGGGAAGGTAAGCGGATCCGTGATGTTGGTATATTTTCATTCAGAAGCAGTAACCGATCCTCACTCTCTTTTTTGTTTCATTGTCATTGCGATTGTGTTTTCCTTTCAGTGGTCTCCTAGTATTCGTTAGTTTCATGATGGACCAAGGAGAACCAGGCAAAGATCTGCCAATATTGAAGCAGACGCGGGAGGCTGATCCCCACGAGACAGAGAGCTCCAAGAAGATGGAGGCAGCCACCGAGCCGACCCCAGATACGCTCACGGCCACTACTGAGATGGTCAACGCCCCGTTTGAGGTTACAGCCCCCATGGCACTGCAGGAGCAGTTTTCCCCCTTCGAGGATGTGTCCCCCCCCCCCCCCCCCCCGCTGAGCCGCCCAAGGTGATTTTCTTCTTTGCCGATCTCGATTGTGGTTTTTCATCGAAGTATGTGGTGATGAATAATGCAAAATTTTATTAGCTTCGATGCCATGCTATACATAGTGGTTTAAATAACTTGTGTTTCTTATGCTGGAAAGTAATTCAGAATTTGTTTCTTTTTCAATTAGATCCCTGATGCAGACAAGGATTGTGTGGTTGTACATGTCACTCGCTATGAGGCGGATGACCTGAATATACGCACTAGGAAAACGGAGTTTTTAGGCTGTTGGATCCTGGAAGCCATTTGCGCTTATACCAATGAAGAGTTGTATTCCAGCCTCACTATTGTCAGGCGTGTTGTCCAGGGTGTACTGAAGCACAAGAAGTTCAAAGCTACTCCTTCGTTTGTGAGGCATACTGTTCTTGTCAAGTTTACGCAGGAAGATGACGTTGCATGCCTCCACAAAAAAGTTTATGAGTGGCAAGGCCACAAGGTTTTCTTCATGAAGGTTCACAGGATTGAGCTGCTGCCAGACGTCCTCGATGATGTTCATGGCAAGGTCCGTCTTGTGTCCAGCACAAATTAGATATAGGCATGCAATACTTGCCCCAGGTAGTGTTTAATAGTAGTTTGGATTCTGTCTAATTATCCGAACCTTGCCTGTTGTCGAGCCCTCTGGGGCTAGTACTCTGTTTGAATCCGTCTATGGGAACAGCTGCTACTTTTCTGTGCCCGTGAATCATCGTAATTGTTGCCGAAATAGATGCATCCTCACTAGTTTTATCATACGAGCAGTGTGTGTTTTGATGAAATAGAGTACTCGTTCGAGAACTGTGCGCCGACATATACATAAGTACTTGTAAACACTGTTGGTGCTACCCCACTTGTAAGCAGTTGTGCAAAACACGACACATTGGCTCAGCTCGCTTCAACACTCGGCTATCGACCAGCTAACAATCAACAATCTGCTGTCTGACATATAAGCAACTATGCATCTTGTTACAGTGGTTCATGCAGTTAACTGAGGCCACAATGTAAATTCCAAACGTTCACACGCTAGTCCAGCGTCCATGTGGAACACTCACATTAAACTCGGCTTCATAAAAAACTTGAAAAGCATAAGTGGAGCAGTTTTATACATCTCAATGATTCATAGAACATAACAAACATATACTAGTTAATAGCAAAAGACAAAGTTGTGAGAAGGTTTACAAATCAGGAAAAAACAAGCAAGGCTTCTCTGAGCAAAGGGCCTCCCGGCAGGCTTAAATTTCCCGGAGTTCACTCTGGTTTTGTCCTTGTTGCCACCATCCAGGGTTAGGTTCTCTCATTCCAGAATAACCAATTATAATTGTGTTCTCAGCTGGAATGCTGAACTGAACCATGCAGTGTACTGACCAGCTGAAAGTCTTGTGCATTCCACTAAATTTAAGCGCCGCTATTTGCAGAAATAAGCAGACCACAATGCCTCTTGTCCGTGCATCTGTCCCAAAAACCTCCGTGCAGCTGTGCCAGCTTGTCCTCGGTCCATGGATGAACTAGAGGAAAGTGCATTCTAGACTAGGATGCAGATGTTTTCGCTCGTCCCTGCACTGCAATCAGGAAGTAAAACGTATGAATCAGCTTCTTTTAGATTGCTTTGGTCATTCTACCTAGTAACTACCAATGTAGGAATACCTGGAAGATGGGTGGTTAGACGACGGCAACGAGAGATAGCCATCTCATTTTGCGCAGTTCTACTAAAACTGAGGTGTGTGCTTTTGATTGCGCGGATAGAAACGATACGGAGACAGACATCCCGAAATGATATGGAGACAGACATCCCTGTTTGCGCAAATACGACATACGGTTATTTAAATAGTGACAGATATTTGCAGTGGCGTATGATTAACGGCAGCATCTATTGTGTTATAATTGGCACAAGATTGACAGTATGAAATTATCCTTAAGTAAGTAGCATCACATCACATCAACACTGCCACTAGATTAACATGCAGAACAATAGCATTAGTATTACTGTCATGAGAGTAGCACATGGTTAGTAAATGTGCAATCAAATTCGTGCAGTTCCACTGGGATGAAGCAATGTTAGCGGTGTGAGATTTAAGTGTAACTGCAAAAACACAATTCATGGGAAATAAAGCAAGACGGAAGCACTTCATAAAATGGTAGTGGCATTGCTTCAATTTATCGACGGCACTAGACCATTACTTATAGTGACATTAGGTAGCATTGCTTAATGCTTCATGTGATTTTACATTAACGGTAGCGATATGGGTGTAGGGACAGCAGAGGCATAAAGTGGTGAGGCAGATGTGGTCGCCGAGAGCGGCAAACACTCAGGCAGCATGTCTGCATTTGTCCCATTTTTATCTCCTCGGCGACATTTTCCTATGTGAGCACAGGAAATCTAGACCTACTCATTCTCGTTTGCGTTGTCCCCCAACACCCGTCACTTTCTTTCCTTTTTCAACCAAGAGATAGGTCCACTTCCCACCACCCTTCGCCATCCACCATGCTTTCTTCGCCTTTTCAACCTAGAGACCGGTTGGGTAGCAAGTATCTACTACTTTCCCCCGTTTCCTCTTAGAACCAAGTCCTAGATTCATGCTACAGCTTTCCCACTTTCTTCCCTGTTTGAACCAACTCTTATAGTCGACTGTATGAACTAGCTTTACCTCTAATAATAGTAAAAGTCTAGGTGGCTTTGGAACAGCGGACGGAAGTAGAAAAAGATCCACACGAAGCCAAGTGGGGAGCTGGGGCAGTAGAGCAAGGCAGGTTTCGAAGGAATATATACCTGAGGGTCGTCGGCATGTGGCAAAGATGACGTCGGGAGGCCGCATCTTGGCACAATACCGCAGGGAGGAAGAAGGGGTCGGAGGCCCTCTGGAGCCGGCGCTCTCTCGGAGAGAACGGCACGGCCGCCGATCGGGACGCGCGGGCAGCCGTTGGTCTCCTCCCTCGCCGCCGACGACAGCGTGAACGATGCACCTACACCCCTGCCCCGATCGAGGTTGTCCGGCCGGATTTGTGACCAGCCGTGAGCTGGGAGAGAGTGTGGCCACCTATGTCTTGCTTAGATCTGGAGAGCATGAGAGAGTGAACGAGAGGAACCCTAGTAAAGCAAGCGCTAAGGCCCCTGCTTATATATGTAGTGGAGTGATTTTGTTGTACCAGCTTGAAAAAAGTGCGCTCCTACGTGTACCCGCGAGTGGGTGTGAGAGAACTAGTGCGTGCGTGCATGCACCGCTTCTCTTCGTGAGAGTACAATATACTATGCCCAAAGAACGTTCGCCACAAGAGTAATAGTATAAGTGTGTGATGTGTGAGCTAAAATAAAATGTGCGCGACGTCTTTTGTTTTTTAGAAGTTCTGACGGTAGGGTGTGAAGAGCACATATGTGTGTGACATCTACCTGCAGATAGACGGTGGGTGCGAGAGGACTCGGGAGGGTGCATGTGCGTGAGAGAGAGGGGGGCACGTATCAATGCAATGCATGTGTCCGTAAATCATTATCCGACAAACGTTCGCCACAAGCCTTTTCCTAACGAACGTCGTAAGAACCGTTAGATCGGCATCCGACAGTGTCAGTTTTGCCATGTCATTTAACAGAACAGCCACTCCTCCTACACACAAATCTTCCACGTGAGTGTTAGCAACTTCCTTATGCTCCCCCCGTTCCAAAATGCAGTGCATATAGCTTAATTGAAAATTCGAACCTCGCAAACTTTTACCGAGTTTTCGTGTACCAAATTGCACATGTAGAATACCCTGTATATATCATTTCATTCATCTTCGAGAGGTAACTATAAAGATGGGGGAGGAGTCTACAAAGAAAGACCATCGTATCACCTGCAGCAATTTCAACCATCCTTTGGTGTGGAGGAATATCATAGGAACTCTATATGATATGATTTTTATAGGATTTTTTCCTTTAGAGCCAATTGGTTCATAGGAATAGATTCATATACTCCACATTTCAAAGGAAATAAACATGATATCATTTCTACAGCTTTAGAGCCACTTGGTTCATATGAATGGATTCCTATACTCCCATAATTTCAAAGGAAAATAAACATTAGCATATATTCAATAGAAAAGTTCCTATGATAGGAACCAAATTACATCTCTTTTCTAATCCCTCCTCATAGGAATTGAGATACATGTCATCTCTAGATTCAATAGAAAAGTTCCTATGATGTCAACCAAATGACATCTCTTTTCCAATCCCTACTCATAGGAATTGAGATACTCCATGTCATATCTTTCCCTACAACTTCCATGTATACATCTTATATTCCTAAATAGCTAGTACAACCCACTAGTAGCTTTTTTCCAAGACATGCAACTTTGGCACAAGAACTATATAGTGTGTGAATAACTTGAAAGATGGTCGCTGGATGAAGCTAATCCGACAGTACAGAGATGGAAAATCCGACCACTACTGGCCGTTGGATATCATAAACATTCCACCAGATCTGCCACATGTACAATTTAGAAGACTCCATGGTTGAACTTAAGCATAATGCACAAACCTCAAAACACATGCACTTCTCCTTTGTTCTAGAATCTTTCGTATCATAATTGATTTTTTTCTAAATGAAATGCCATTATTTGTTTTTTACTTTATGCTTTACAATGCACAACCCCATGAATCTTAACATTTTTATAAAACTAATTGATTTTGAATGAGATGAACTATAAGAACTAAACGAACATCTACATCATGCATATATGACTCAAAGCTTTACATGGTATAGTGTGTATTTATTCATAATTTGGTTTCGGAATCTCATGCGTTCAATGCATGTGTACCTTACTAGTTTTCAGTAGAGTAGCAAATTTCACGCGGCCCCGGGTATATCAAAATGCAGGGCCCATGCATCATTGCCTTTTGGTCGAACCTACGTCCACAATTTTTTGTACGTACTATATCTCCACTGGTCCCCGAACCCAAAATGCTGCCTCATTCCCCTAAAACCAAGCGGCCCACACATATTTAAGGCGTCGACTCGAACTCAACCCCTCTCCCGTTTACGACGACGTGGCCCCGCACGCCCTAGTAGTACTCCTACAAACCCTACCGCCGCACGCATCATCGGTTTTCTTCAAGAGGACGAGGGAGAAGCTGATTTGTAGTGGAGGCGCTTTCAAAAAAATGATCTGTAGTGGATAACCCTACCCTAGGGTGCCCTAGGTAGCTGCCGCACGCATCATTGGTTTTCTCTTTTCTTTATGCTCTTGTGCCCTAGAGTGAAATGATGGTTGCTTCGTCCGTCCAGCTTAATGCGGGAAAGGTGGGGCTTTGTGATTTGACCCCTCATCGCTCATTCTATACTACTGTGGCGCTACGACCGGGGTGCCTCCAATTCCAACCGCTGCTCCAAACTGTAATTTGGTGCATCGCACGTGGAACAAGACGGTGGATGAGCCACATGTCGGCCAAAGGGGTCCTGTTAAGTGTGTCGCCATTTCGTGTACGGACTGACCCTGCTTGAGTCGCTACGCCAACACGACAGGTGCAGCCTACCACTTGGTTTTGCTCCTTGGTGAATCCCGACTATATTGATCTAAAAAGATACGTAATGAACTACCCTCTCCGTCTCGTTTTTTTAGACGTCTCGGTTTATAAGGCATGCACGTAGTTCTAGGTCATCCATTTGACTAACTAAATCTGAGTTACTATGTCACAAAAAGTATATCATTGGATTATTAAGCGGATGTAGTTTCTAAACATATACTGTTCATCACATATATAGCCAGTTAAATTCTCAACCTAGAACGACGTGCATGCCATGTAAACCGATACGGAGGAAGTATAGTAGTAAAAATGAGGTGATTTTACCGAGCGATCGGCGGGGGAGCATGGCCTGTCATGCGGTCCCATGTGTCATGATGTACCAAGGCGATGCGTGTGTCCCTCTTGAGGCAGAAGCAATACTACGTGCTTTGAGATGATGGCGAACCAAAGTGTGAAATAATGGTTGCTACGTCTGTCTGGGAAGGTGCGGCATTGTGATTTGACGTCTCATTGCTCATTACTACTACTACTGGGGCGGTACGACTGGGGTGCGTCCCCCCTGCTCTTCTGCACTGTTATTTGGTGCTTGACACGTCGACCCGGTTGCTATATGTCCCACATGTTGGCGATAGGAAGTACAGAATTCATGAAAGCGAGCGTCGACGGAGGAGTACAAGTGTGACGCCCCTAATTTGACCGTACACTAATCATGCACGCAAATGTGTACGATCAAGATCAGGGACTCACGGGAAGATATCACAACACAACTCTAAAACATAAATAAGTCATACAAGCATCATAATACAAGCCAGGGGCCTCGAGGGCTCGAATACAAGTGCTCGATCATAGACGAGTCAGCGGAAGCAACAATATCTGAGTACAGACATAAGTTAAACAAGTTTGCCTTAAGAAGGCTAGCACAAAAGTAGCAACGATCGAAAAGGCAAGGCCTCCTGCCTAGGACCTCCTAACTACTCCTCGAAGCCGAACTCCACGTAGAATCATCCTCGGGATCTCTAGCTCCTGGACTCCAGCATCTGGTTGCGACAATCCAGTATAGAAAGGGGAAAAGAGGGAGAAAAGCAACCGCGGGTACTCATCCAAAGTACTCGCAAGCAAGGAGCTACACTACATATGCATGGGTATATGTGTAAAGGGTCATATCGTTGGACTGAACTGCAGAATGCCAGAATAAGAGGGGGATAGCTAGTCCTGTCGAAGACTACGCTTTTGGCCATCTCCATCTTGCAGCATGTAGAAGAGAGTAGATTGAAGTCCTCCAAGTAGCATCGTATAGCATAATCCTACCCGGCGATCCCCTCCTCGTCGCCCTGTTAGAGAGCGATCACCGGGTTGTATCTGGCACTTGGAAGGGTGTATTTTATTCAGTATCTGGTTCTAGTTGTCATAAGGTCAAGGTACAACTCCGGGTTGTCCTTTTTCCGAGGGACACGGCTATTCGAATAGATAAACTTCCCTGCAGGGGTGCACCACATAACCCAACACGCTCAATCCCATTTGGCCGGACACACTTTTCTGGGTCATGCCCGGCCTCGTAAGATCAACACGTCGCAGCCCCACCTAGGCTCAACAGAGAGGTCAGCACGCCGGTCTAACCCTATGCGCGCAGGGGTCTGGGCCCATCGCCCTATGCACACCTGCACGTTGCGTACGCCGCCGGAAGCAGACCTAACCCCCTTAATACAAGCGCGAGCTTACGGTCCAATGCGGCGCGCGCCACTCAGTTGCTGACGTCAAGAAGTGCTTTGGCTGATACCACGACGTTGGGATACCCATAACTACTCCCGCGTAGATGGTTAGTGCGTATAGACCAAATGGCCAGACTCAGATCAAATACCCAGAACTCGTTAAGCGTGTTATTTATCCGCGAACGCCGACCAGGGCCAGGCCCACCTCTCTCCTAGGTGGTCTCAACCTGCCCTGTCGCTCCGCCATAAAGTAATAGTCGGAGGCCGTCAGGAACCCAGGCCCACCTCTACCGGGGTGGAGCCACCTGTCCTTTCAGCCCCCTCATCAGAATCACTTGCGGGTACCCCTCGAGCCGACCCGACTTTAGTCACCACATGTGTCATGTATATAAAGTGTATAGTATATACCCGTGATCACCTCCCGAAGTGATCATGGCCCAGTAGTATAGCAAGGCAAACGGACAAGAGTGTAGGGCCACTGATGGAACACTAGCATCCTATACTAAGCAGTAGGATAACAGGTAAGGGTAACAACTGTAGCAACAATGACAGGCTATGCAGCAGAATAGGATTAACCGAAAGCAGTAACATGCTACACTACTCTAATGCAAGCAGTATAGAGAAGAATAGGCAATATCTGGTGATCAAGGGGGGCTTGCCTGGAAGCTCTATTGTACAGGAAGAAAGGTCGTCGGTGACGTAGTCGTACTCAGCGGCATCAGCGCCGGTCTCGGGGTCTACCGGAGAAGAAGTAACGGAGGGGGAACACAATAAATAACAGAGCAACCAAAGCATCACAAAACATAACGAGGCAATACGCGGTGCTAGGTATGCCCTAACGCGGTAGTAAGTGATACCGGCGAAGAGGGGGAACATCCGGGAAAGTATCCCCGATGTTTGACGTTTTCGGACAGATGAACCGGAGGGGGAAAGTTGCGTGTTTGCTATGCTAGGGATGTGTGGCGGACGAACGGGTTGCGTATCCGGATTCGTCTCGTCGTTTTGAGCAACTTTCATGTATAAAACTTTTTCACCTGAGCTACGGTTGAATTTCTACTAATTTTCTAAGTTTTAAAGGTTTTCTAGAATTCTGAAATATACCTCAATTCGAAATTTAAACAGTGTATTACTTTTTATACACACATGCAGCTAGCCTATTAGAATGACACGGGGTCCAGTGGCTGAGTCAGCATACACAGTCAACTAGTCAACAGTCAATGTTTGATCTGGTCAAAGTGTGAATAGTGGTCGTGGGGCCTACTTGTCATTGACTGCTATGTTAACTAAAGTGTTAAACAGATTTATTTAGCAAGGGGACCCACATTTCATCTACACCTAGGCTAATCTAGCCACTAAATAATCCCTAAACCATCTTATCTCTAATTAACTAAGCGGCCAGAAGCAAAGCCGGTTGTGCACGTTGTGCACACACGCACGCTTATGGCCAAGCTACTGCAGCGGCCGGCGGTAGCATCAATCAGTAGCAGCAACTAGTAGTAAAAAGCGGTAGCAGCTGCAAGCAGGGCAGCGTGCCTGCCAGCAGAAGAGCAAAGCAGCGGCAGGGGCTTGTAGTAGCGCAGCAGCAGCGGTGACCGCTAGCGGCGGCGGCGGCAACGCGGGAAGTCGCGAGCAGCAGTGGGCGGATGGGTGCGCCTGGGCGTGGCCTCGGGGCAGCGAGGGCGCGGCTGAAACCAGTGGCAGCAACGACGAGCAGCGGTGGGAGCATGAGCAGCACGCAGCAGCACAACAGAAGCAAGCAGCATCACACGCACGTACACACAAGAGCTCGAGCTCCCATTCATGGAGGCCGAGCGTAAGGGCGGCCTCAACGGCGACAGATCGAGGCAAGGAAAGGGAGGATCCGGTGGAGAAGCTCACCGCGGAGCCGTAGGCGTGCTCGGGGAGGTCAGGGACGGACCGGGGCGGCGGCAATCGACGGCGGACGACGACGATGTACGCGGTGGAAACGAGGTCGATGGCGAGCGTACAGGGCGGCCCTGCTCGATTTGAGGCCCGGGATGGACGAAGTCGATTGTGGCGGTCCTCCTGAACCCGTCGGTGTGGCGGACGATGGCCGGTGGCCGCGGTGATTCGCAGCGGCGTGCTCCGGTGCGTCGTGGTTAGTTTGGCCAGTGTGTGTGTGAGAGAGAGAGAAAGGACGTGGGGCGCGAGGGGGAAAGGGAGGGAGGAGCTAGGGTTCGCCGAGGGGAAGGGGGCGAGGCTATATAGGACGGGGGGCGGCGGATGCCCGCCACGGCGGCAGGGGCGCGCCATGGCCGGGCGATGAGCGGCACGACCCCCCTGCCTCCCTGTAGCAAGGGATGGAGGCAAGTGGGGGTGGGCCGGCTGGGCTGTCCACTTGCCCGATGGGTCAGAAGCCCAGGGGGTTTTCTCCCCTTTTTATTTTTATTCTTTTCCGGTTTCTTTTATTTATTTTTCTTTTCTGTTTTATTTTATTACTAGTAGATTTTAGTTTTATAAAAATATGAGACCAACACTTAAATTAGTGTTTTAAATTACCCCTCTGCCACAAGAAGTTTCACACTTTAATAAAATAGGTCTATATTTGTTTGCTATTTAAAAGCATGTAATAAATATTTTTAGCCCCTGTTTTAATTAGTTAAAGGCATTAAACCACTTTGCAAAGATGTTGGTTCACAACCATAATTAGTTATGGAATTTTCCACACTTTGAACATTTTACTATGCATGTTTGACAAATTTGAATTTTTGACTTTAAAGTTGAATTTGAATACGAACAGTGATTTGGATCAAGTGAGGATTGGCAACGGTAATGCGATGACGTGGCGCCATTAATAGAGGTTTACTGTAGCTTAATTTTCCGGGCGTCACAATTCTCCTCCACTACAAGAAATCTCGTCCCGAGATTTAAGAGGTAGAGAAGGGGGAAGGTCTAGTTACGAAATTCTAATGGATCTTCTCGGCCTTGGTTGCTATTCTCAGAGAGGTCGATCCATTATGTTGATGTCTTCATTTCTCTGCTTCTGGTCATCATGATGAAGTTGGCATCCTTTCTTTGGGAACTCCATCGTACTTACGAAAGAATAAAGGGGCTGGGAGAACAGACCTCTGCAAGGTTGACTAACTTGTTGATAACATCGGGGAAGGTGGCGGAAATTAACTCTCGAATTGAAACTTACGAAAATATCGAGAGCAAAGTAAGGAGGTATCCTGGGAAGTTTCAAGTGGGCAGGCAATCGTTCGATGCCTGAAATAGGGCGTGAAAGGGGCTCAAGGCAACGAAAATAAGTATTGTGCATGATACCAGAATTGATCACTAGGAAGGTGGCCTGTGAATTACATACGAAATCAAGCGCGAGGAATAACTTTGGGAACAGGGGTGTACAAGAGAGTCAGGTTTCGATCCTGTGGAACTATGGGTTATGGGCCCACCATGTGGTTAGAGTAGGAAGGGCGGTGACACCTTGCACGATCATGATAGCAAGTCAAGTCAGAGGGTAGCCTGTCAGTTATATGTCAGCAACATCGTCGGTACCAAGGGCAAGGGACGAAGAGAACCATTCTCCTGCTCGTTGAAACGAGGCGGACCAATAGGCAAAGTTCTCGTCCATCGGTGGTTACCGGAATGTCACCAACAATAGTAACAGGGTCTTACTGACAGAGTTGTACACCGAGGTGTTTGCACAAGTAGGGAATTAATACTGCTTAGATCATAATGATCACCAGAAACGTTAAACCAACCAATGGAAAGGAAAATATGATTATCAGAATAAACAGAACAATGGAAAGGAAAATGTGTTAAAACACATATTTCAAGGGTATATCCTTCCCAAGGACAAGCAGGGCATGATATCTGTGACAATATATAATGTAGAGAACCCTTTAGGTAAGGGGAGAGAAACTTCATGACATTACCCATACAGCGGTGTTTGGATAATTGAGCAAGAAACATTTAGCATTGGGCTTCAAATGTTCTTGTTGAAAATCGGAGTACCACAGACATGCTTCGAGATAGCATTGACATGGTCTTCAAGCAAAGGTTGGACTTGGATATACAGAGGATTCATCAGGAACAACTTATAGAATAAGTCTTACAATTTCCTCATGGAAGAATGGTTAACCTTGCTAAGATGGAAACTATAACAATAGGTCCTCCGGCCAGGTGTGCTAGGCATGTCATCACCTTACCGGGCCATATAAAGACCAATGTTGTGACTCTTGGAAAATGTTCCAACCATCATATTTGGCTGAGATTCAGATCTAATTGGTGTCAGGATACCTCGGACTTAGGATGCCTAAGAAGAAAAAGGTGCGGCACAATTTGACGAGATGACATTGTAAGATTCTCGGGAAATGAACTATGGAAGCGAGTTCCGAAACAAGAGTCCCTCAGTAAACCAACGAGAGGATGAGGAGGTGGCTGATGGAATCAGCGACAATTCAACGAGATTAACAAAAGATGGATTTCCACAACTATGTGAACAAGGAGATAACATTTGTCAGATCAAATGGTATAATGATGTATGCTCGAGGAAAACATACACAATTAAACATTGGTTGAAAGGTGCACCCGAATATGGGCTTAGGTAGCATGATCAAGGTTAGAATGGTGATTCGATAACTAATAAACAAGGAATGAACTATCGTTCATTAACTTACAAGCAATAGGGTTGCTGGAAGTTTTGAATTTTACACATCACAGTTCATTTGTGGGTACTTCGGTTAAAATCAACATGGGGACCAAGAACTGAATGTAGACGGCAAGATGTATTACTATATCAAGAATTCTAAAGAGGTGGTGAAATTATCATGACATTCTTGATATAAAATTTGGTAATACTCCAAAGTAAAGAGGAACAAATGCTGGATAGCAAGGATCTCAAGGTATAACGCATAATACGAACAAGTTTGTGTTGGAGGGAAGGCAGTAAAGTGGCCGATGATAACACAAATCATCAAGGGAAAGGATGGTCTTTCTCATCATGAATTCAATCGATATTCTGGAAGGACTCAGAATGCTCATGATGATCACGACACATTTGTCGAGAGATTCCATGAAGATGCAATCGCTCGGCGATGACATCAAGTCAAAGGAATGATGAAGCGAAAGGTTATTGGAACCCTGGGTACGACACAAACTCGGAATCAAGCTTGTTGTTCAAGCTGAAATGATATGACGAGGAAAGTCGGCATAAGCTTAGCTCATCGTCAAAAATCGTGCTTCAGAAAGAAGGACCAGATAGCACAGTTAAAAAGTTGCATGATAATGATATAGCCGATCGGGCTAGGAATGACTTGAAGGGTTATTAATTCATAAGCAACAAAAATTACTTAGAGTTATTGAATCGGAGTGCGGAATCGATTCACTTAACGGTGTTCTCGAGTGACTAATAACTTAGAACCCGAGGGAAATTGGAATTGGCGAGAATAATAGTTGACGAAGAACTCATAAGGAGTTATGTAGTTCCGTGGTATTCTTGAGATACCAGAGTGTAATGCTCGACGGTAGATCAAAGTAGAGATTGGACTGGGGTATTGCTCTGCAGAAGACAAGTGCTCAACTTGTACGAGAAATGGTATTTAAAGGAGAACATGGTCGGAACCACGATTGCAAAAGGCCAGATCCCAGATATAAGATGAACTTATACCAAGGGAATAATTAATTTAAGAAAAGATTTAATGATAAGATCTACATCGTGTCCATGGGCATGAACGCAAAGTTCAAGGTCGACTCCCACTTCTCCAATGCATAACCTTTCATTCACTTCTCGCGTTTGATGAAGTTGCAGTGTTGAAAAATTTTATCTGGCAAAATACCAGAAGAGTATGACTCATGAAAACTTTCGAGTTCACACATATTATGAAAGGCATAGGTTCAACCCATCAAGGCATCTTAGGAACATATACCACAAACTTCGGAGTAAATATTACAAGCTCGAAAGAAGAGCATTGTTCAAAAACAGATGATACAATTTACCAAAGGCATTATATACCCATGGAAAGGCTCACAAGGTTATTCAATATGAAGGACACTGTCGGATAAAATCCAACAAAGGAACCGATGGTCCACTAGGGATCTGATGTGAGCATTGGTACTCAACCAGAGGAAGAAGAATGCAAGGAGATCTGATTATAGAAACAACTGACTAACTCAAAGTTCAAATGCAAAAGAATTATGATTTCCAAATCATGGGGTCAGAAGCAACGCTCTGATCAAGGATGGATAAGTTGAGTAGGCTTAGGGGTACAATCGATGGCAATTTGATAGGTCGAGATCCAGCTCACGTTTAAAATGACGTCTGAGCCGGAAGAATGAATTCTAGGATATGATTGAGGATTGCGAGCATTCGCAACAAATTGAATCAACGGACTCAAAATGATAATGACAAGAGATGCCAATAAGATTACGAGACTTATGGGATTATGCAAGCAAACAAGAATTTCAAGAGCAATAGGCTCCTGAGGATTTTCGAAAGATTGAATAGTATTTTGAAGACTAATGTGGAATACTTGAATCAACTGGGGATGACCGGATACTCGGTAAGTGCGAGAATTATCCGTAGGGGTATTCAGGTGACAAAGAACAGCAAGGCAGTAAGCTCAAAGGATTCTCGGAACAACAGAGAGAATTTCGGGGTATCTTGTAATAACAAGATCAACTGGGAAACATTGTAAGAATGGCGAGTATACGTGGTTATCCATAGGAGTTTATCGATGAAAGGGAATTGCAAAAGCGATGAACACAAGTCCTCGGGTTATCAGCAGAGAGGATCTTCAGGGTCTTCACGTGCAGCAGACGATCATCAGTAATAAGGGGCTCTCCGGGTGAAAGTGATAACGAGATCCTAATGTTAGATTTAGTAAAATTCACTTAACCCGAATAGAAGTGAGATCAGAGTCCCAGAGTATAGGCAAGGAGTAAAAGATCCTAATACCACCCAATGGCGACGTGGGCCCGTAAGCCACACAGCCATGTTAGTAAAACGGTTTTCACTGACTAGACTCGACTTCGGCCAAGGCGTGTGGAAGGGGGATTCCTACAGGCAGTCGGCTCTGATACCAACTTGTGACGCCCCTAATTTGACCGTACACTAATCATGCACGCAAATGTGTACGATCAAGATCAGGGACTCACGGGAAGATATCACAACACAACTCTAAAACATAAATAAGTCATACAAGCGCGAGCTTACGGTCCAATGCGGCGCGCGCCACTCAGTTGCTGACGTCAAGAAGTGCTTTGGCTGATACCACGACGTCGGGATACCCATAACTACTCCCGCGTAGATGGTTAGTGCGTATAGACCAAATGGCCAGACTCAGATCAAATACCCAGAACTCGTTAAGCGTGTTATTTATCCGCGAACGCCGACCAGGGCCAGGCCCACCTCTCTCCTAGGTGGTCTCAACCTGCCCTGTCGCTCCGCCATAAAGTAACAGTCGGGGGCCGTCAGGAACCCAGGCCCACCTCTACCGGGGTGGAGCCACCTGTCCTTTCAGCCCCCTCATCAGAATCACTTGCGGGTACCCCTCGAGCCGACCCGACTTTAGTCACCACATGTGTCATGTATATAAAGTGTATAGTATATACCCGTGATCACCTCCCGAAGTGATCATGGCCCAGTAGTATAGCAAGGCAAACGGACAAGAGTGTAGGGCCACTGATGGAACACTAGCATCCTATACTAAGCAGTAGGATAACAGGTAAGGGTAACAACTGTAGCAACAATGACAGGCTATGCAGCAGAATAGGATTAACCGAAAGCAGTAACATGCTACACTACTCTAATGCAAGCAGTATAGAGAAGAATAGGCGATATCTGGTGATCAAGGGGGGGCTTGCCTGGAAGCTCTGTTGTACAGGAAGAAGGGTCGTCGGTGACGTAGTCGTACTCAGCGGCATCAGCGCCGGTCTCGGGGTCTACCGGAGAAGAAGTAACGGAGGGGGAACACAATAAATAACAGAGCAACCAAAGCATCACAAAACATAACGAGGCAATACGCGGTGCTAGGTATGCCCTAACGCGGTAGTAAGTGATACCGGCGAAGAGGGGGAACATCCGGGAAAGTATCCCCGATGTTTGACGTTTTCGGACAGATGAACCGGAGGGGGAAAGTTGCGTGTTTGCTATGCTAGGGATGTGTGACGGACGAACGGGTTGCGTATCCGGATTTGTCTCGTCGTTTTGAGCAACTTTCATGTATAAAACTTTTTCACCTGAGCTACGGTTGAATTTCTACTAATTTTCTAAGTTTTAAAGGTTTTCTAGAATTCTGAAATATACCTCAATTCGAAATTTAAACAGTGTATTACTTTTTATACACACATGCAGCTAGCCTATTAGAATGACACGGGGTCTAGTGGCTGAGTCAGCATACACAGTCAACTAGTCAACAGTCAATGTTTGATCTGGTCAAAGTGTGAATAGCGGTCGTGGGGCCTACTTGTCATTGACTGCTATGTTAACTAAAGTGTTAAACAGATTTATTTAGCAAGGGGACCCACGTTTCATCTACACCTAGGCTAATCTAGCCACTAAATAATCCCTAAACCATCTTATCTCTAATTAACTAAGCGGCCAGAAGCAAAGCCGGTTGTGCACGTTGTGCACACACGCACGCTTATGGCCAAGCTACTGCAGCGGCCGGCGGTAGCATCAATCAGTAGCAGCAACTAGTAGTAAAAAGCGGTAGCAGCTGCAAGCAGGGCAGCGCGCCTGCCAGCAGAAGAGCAAAGCAGCGGCAGGGGCTTGTAGTAGCGCAGCAGCAGCGGTGACCGCTAGCGGCGGCAGCGGCAACGCGGGCAGTCGCGAGCAACAGCGGGCCGACGGGTGCGCCTGGGCGTGGCCTCGGGGCAGCGAGGGCGCGGCAGGGGATGCGGGCGCGGCTGAAACCAGTGGCAACAACGACGAGCAGCAGTGGGAGCATGAGCAGCACGCAGCAGCACAACAGAAGCAAGCAGCATCACACGCACGTACACACAAGAGCTCGAGCTCCCATTCATGGCGGCCGAGCGTAAGGGCGGCCTCAACGGCGACAGATCGAGGCAAGGAAAGGGAGGATCCGGTGGATAAGCTCACCGCGGAGCCGTATGCGTGCTCGGGGAGGTTGGGGACGGACTGGGGCGGCGGCAATCGACGGCGGACGACGATGATGTACGCGGTGGAAACGAGGTCGATGGCGAGCGTACAGGGCGGCCCTGCTCGATTTGAGGCCCGGGATGGACGAAGTCGATTGTGGCGGTCCTCCTGAACCCGTCGGTGTGGCGGACGATGGCCGGTGGCCGCGGTGATTCGCAGCGGCGTGCTCCGGTGCGTCGTGGTTAGTTTGGCCAGTGTGTGTGTGAGAGAGAGAGAGAAAGGACGTGGGGCGCGAGGGGGAAAGGGAGGGAGGAGCTAGGGTTCGCCGAGGGGAAGGGGGCGAGGCTATATAGGACGGGGGGGCGGCGGCAGGGGCGCGCCATGGCCGGGCGATGAGCGGCACGACCCCCCTGCCTCCCTGTAGCAAGGGATGGAGGCAAGTGGGGGTGGGCCGGCTGGGCTACCCACTTGCCCGATGGGTCAGAAGCCCAGGGGGTTTTCTCCCCTTTTTATTTTTATTCTTTTCCGGTTTCTTTTATTTATTTTTCTTTTCTGTTTTATTTTATTACTAGTAGATTTTAGTTTTATAAAAATATGAGACCAACACTTAAATTAGTGTTTTAAATTACCCCCCTGCCACAAGAAGTTTCACACTTTAATAAAATAGGTCTATATTTGTTTGCTATTTAAAAGCATGTAATAAATATTTTTAGCCCCTGTTTTAATTAGTTAAAGGCATTAAACTACTTTGCAAAGATGTTGGTTCACAACCATAATTAGTTATGGAATTTTCCACACTTTGAACATTTTACTATGCATGTTTGACAAATTTGAATTTTGACTTTAAAGTTGAATTTGAATACGAACAGTGATTTGGATCAAGTGAGGATTGGCAACGGTAATGCGATGACGTGGCGCCATTAATAGAGGTTTACTGTAGCTTAATTATCCGGGCGTCAGAACAAGACACGACTTCGGTTTTTGCTGCTTTGCGCGATCCATCGATACAAACCCGGACTAAAAAAAGGCGAGGGCGGGTCTTTTCCCGCGCGGCAGGCAGGGGAGTTTGGCATAGTCTGTTCGAGGCAAGGAGGCAGGAAGGGAAACAAGCAAATAAAGGTTGAGCAACTTAGTTCTGGGAAAATCTGATTTTACGGAGTACTTACCCACTAGGGTTTATAGGGCTCATATACAAAACATTAGTTTTTCCATTTCATAAGTCTCAATTCTACTACTAGTAGTAGTACCATCACATGTTGGATTTCGAGGTGCATTAGATCACCCGATGCAAGCAGTGTCAAGAGAAAACTCACCAATGCATGTAGAAGTTCATGGAAATTTAGTGGTCATTCATGCATTCGTTCTAATTAATGCCTCGGTAAACATAACTTCTTGAGAAAAACGAGCGTACTAATTACTTGTGCAAACTAGGGGTACGAAATTAATTCGACCACTCACCGTCTACCTTGGTTGGAGAGATTTTGAAATGGAGCCATAAACTGGAAAGGAGGGAGTAGTAACTTTTGTCTCGATTACTATTTGTGGCCTTGTATAGATGCAGAATGTATTTTTTATAGTGGCCTTGTATAAGTAAATGGAGGGAGTACTAAAGGACATATATATTCCAAACAATATGATAATCTCTCTAACCAAGGTAGTAGGGACGAGGAGTAAATGGAGGGAGTACTAGTAAAATTTTCTCCTCGTCCTGCGAGCCACCGCGCGCGTGGGCGAGGGAGCGGGCGTAAGGCGTAGTAAGCAAGTTTCACCTCATCCTGCGAGCCACCGCGCCCGTGGGCGGGGGAGACGGCGTACTAAGCAAGCTTCGCCTCGTTCTGTGAGTTGACGGGACACATCAAAAGTACTCCAGTGTATAGAGCCTTGCCTCTAAGGTAGGCCCCACATGGTTTGCCTCTTTTTTAACATAACGCGTCAAGTCGCAATTTGTTTGTTCACCCGTGGTAGACGATCCTCCCTCCATCTAGTGGACAACCTGTACACGTGTCAACTTACCACGTGGGCTGCCTTTTTGTACAGAAATGAGCTCCACCGTGTACCCGCGCGGGTGTGGTTGGGGAAGAGACGGGAGTATGTGCGCTGTGCGTGCACCTCTTCTCTACGTGCACGTCCCCCACCTACGTGGGTGTGTGTGAGAGGGACTATAGAGATACAAACCTAGACATAAAGACCGCTACAAACATCAATGTTCTGCTTATCATAGATAAGATTGATTAATACCCATAACAATCCATGTCCTTAACAAAGGGTGCATGCACGTATAGGTTGAGCGTGTGTCTTGCGTCGTGTGCTGTGTGCATGCAGGCGTGCGAGTGTTGCGTGCGTGCAAGGGTACGTTTCAGTGTTGCATGCATGTGTGCGTACGTGCGTGTGTTCATGAGTGCATGTGTACGCGTCAGTGTTGCACGCCTGCATGCGTGCGTGTGTTCGTTATGTGTACGTGTCAGTGTTGCACGCCTGCCTGTGTGCGTGTCTTGCGTGCGTGCATGTGTACGTGCGGGGTGAGGCTACACGTCAGTCGACTGACTTTTTCATCTTTGGTCATTAGATTTTCCAGCCGTTGGATACGAAATCAAGGGCCTGTAGTTTATCATCAAACTCCACCCCCCTAAGCCACCAGCCACCACCGGCCGAACCGCCGCCCCCCGCCCCCCGCGGCCGGCCCACGTCGCCACGCCGCCCCGCCCGCCCCGAAACCACAACTCACCGCCGGTCCGCCGTCGCACCGGCCATCCCTCTAGCCCCCCCCCCCCCCCGCTCTGAGCTTTTTCTCCGGCGATCCCCACCCCACCGCCCAATCAACGCGCCCCCCACCGCCGGCGACTGCCAACCAGAGGTCTCACGACTTCGAGTACCCACCGACCACTAATTTATTACCATATTTGTCCTTCATATACGCGCTGACGGGTGGGCCCTATGGTAATGTGCACTGCTGAATGTGGATTGTTTGACTGGTCAATTGATCATGTCATCAACAAATTATGGAGCTGTATGGTGAGCCAGTGACCGTATGATCACCCTAAAATGTACTCCGTATTTTATTAACACAGTACAGACTCAAACTACCATTTCTTTCTTTCATATACGGGCTGACAGGTGGGCCCCATGTTTACGCGCCCCGATGGTCCAACACTAGTTGCGCCACATGGAACGTTTGACTGGTTAATTGATTCTGTCATCAACAAAATACGGAGTTGTACGGGTGAGCTAGTGACCATATAATCATGACATGTATTTTTTTAACACGGTACAGACGCAAGGGCTCATATATACGTGCAAACACTCACCGCTATAAGCGCACACACGCAAACTCTACCCCTATGAGCACCTTCTAGAGATTGGGCCAGCATATGATCTTGAGATTTTACGAAGTCACCATAGGTGCCTCGTAGTCGAGTGGAACGTCTCCTCCCACTGAACGCACATCGCCGGAAAATACTGAAATTAACCCAGGATAAATGCGAGCACCTGGACTTTAACCCTGGTGGGATCGAGAAACCACTGTCCTCCTAACCATCCAACCACATGTTGGTTAGCACGACAAAATGTATGTGGTGACCGTGATGAGCTTATTCTGAAGTCCAGTGACCATATCATGCTTTCGCTTCAAATACAATGACCGTAAGTGTCTTCCACAAAATACGGAGCACGCATCAAATGCAAAGTCCGTCAGTGTCATCAAGAAAATACGAAGACGTATCGTCAGCTAGATACCGTATGATCACCACGAGAATGTATACGATGACCATAATGAGCATATTCTGAACTCCAGTGACCGTATAGTGCTTTAGCTTGAAATACAGTGACCATCATGCGTGAATGTGTCGTGGGCATGCATACTTTTAGAGGGCCGAGAGATAGTTTGTGTGCATACGTGAAAGTGGTGTAGAAAGAGGGGATGTCCGGTGGAGACAAGGAGAGATATGCCCTTCGTTTCTCTTTCCCGTGACTAATATTTTAGGAGAATATATAAACATTCACAATGCAGAACAAATATTTTTGGATGCACCATGCAATTAACTTTCATGTATAACATTGTACTATTGTATATGCTTATTTTCTTAGTGGCCGATTGCGTGTGTGGTGTGGTGGGCACATCATTTCTAGTTGTGGTGGGTCAACATGAGGACTCGTGGGTCGGTTCCATCCTGCACCACATAGGTTGGATCGAGACGCGTTATACGAAGACCCATGTGGAGGACTCGGCGTACAACACGAAGCTAGCTACCAGAGTCGTGGAGGACTCTATCCCCACTGGTGATAAGCCGACTATATATGATTTGTAACCCTAGGCCCCTAGTATGTTATAGAAGCTTGGGGGCTAGTTCGTCGATAGTATACACACACGCACAATGCCTGGTATTCACGTGTACTTTGTACACACCCCTATCACTAATATAAAGTACCAGGAGTAGGCTTTTTCCTCAACTGCAAGGGTCCGAACAAAGGTAAAACTTTGCCTCGTATTACCATCCAGCCTAACAGTCAGGGATATCCTACCGAATGATATGATGAATCATATCTGCTAACTACTAAGAGAGAGGTGTGTCTGGGGGGGCAATGTGTGCAAGAGAGGCCTAGAGATAATGTGCGTGCGGGAGACACGTAGGCACATATATGTGCGTATAGAGGGCTAGTAGAGACCGTGCGTGTGTATATATGCATGTGAGAGAAATAGTGTTTTCCAACTGAGATTAGTGAAAAGAGTGGTACATGGTAGTCAGAGAGAGAGAGAGAGATACAGAGAGAGCATGTGCGTGAGACTCCCCGACACCCCGAGAGAGATTGTGAGCATGTGTGAAAGAGAAATGCCGATGCATATAAAGTGTGTGCACTTATGCGGTAGATAGAGAGATATATAGCGCGTTTGTGAGAACTGGTCGAGGCATAGTGCATCTACGTGTAAAAGGCGGTTCTACGCATTAAATTAAAATATAAATGGCATTATTATTTTTTGGATGAGATCATGAATTTTGCAAATTGCGTAAGGACGAAAATCTGTCTATCAGATACCCATACTCTATTGATTCTAGCATGTGCATGTGTTTATTTCATATTATCGATGCATAGAGTGAGGGCGGTTTGAAATACAGGCAATGGATGCTTTTGCAATTCATATACAAACATTAATTAGTGCACTCCATGTTGTTAGTGTGAAGCACTTTATACATTTGTCACTTGCATGGATACATTCCAAATTGCTAGCTACGAAATAGAATACATGTCGAATTCAACATAAATGGGGTTTCAAATATTCAAATTCATAGGAAGTGCATTCATCTATTTGAACCCAAGATAATGGCATTTGTAAATCAGATGTAAAAGGGGGCATCAATCTTTGTTGTGCGTTTGAACATGCTATATATATTCATACGCATGTCTAACTTTTTTTTTGCAACCAAGGAGATTATATCTGGAACCATGCATGAACTGAGTTAAGTTGCATATTTTTTAATATATACTCGTGTACAATGTATATTCAAATGTACCACCTCCATTCCAAAATAATCGTAGCTTTAGGATTTTCAAGAGTAAATATTTGTGAAGTTTGACAAATCCTGAATGTTCAATTCAAGATAACCAAAAACGTTAATGCTTCTGCTCCCAAATATTGAACGAAGCGCCAAATAGGCCTCTGGTCACCCGAAACCCCGCGAGACTAATGTTTGGTGGTAGGAAATTACTATCCTGACTCTGGCCCGTGTAGCCTATCGGCCCGATGTCCAAAGGTCTAAACCGGGGTAGGTTTGTAACTTCACCAAGACGCCAGTCTCAACCGCCTCCGAGAAGCATTCATACGCCGTGGGCGCCTAAACACCCATGCGCTCGGCCGAAATCTATCCCGCCCACATTTGGGACACCTGAGATTACTGTCCTACCCCCAACCCACAATATGTCTGAAATTTTAGATGGGGGCAAAGTTTGTAACTTTCCCCAAATTTCAAACAAGCGCGTCCCAAACCGAAACATTGTTCCCCCTTAGTTCCCCGCCTCCCTCCGTTTCCCCATTCATACTCCATGGGCGCCAAAACGCCCTCTCCACCAGCCGCGAAACCCCAGCCTCCTCCGTCCTCCACCCCATAGCACCCAATCCACCGCCGCCCTCCTCCATCACGCCGGAGCCGGTACTGCGACGTCGTCGTCCAATGCAACCGCAACCGCAACTCCCTCAAGGACTTAGCAGCTGAAGCCGATGTAGAGCTGCCTCCACGACGATGACGCCGACGTGCTCCGTACCATAACTACTCCGACCACGCCATCCTCCGCCTCACTGCTGCCGCTCCACTTTCGCAACCGCCCACCGCACCGGAGCTGTTCCCGCTACGTCGTCGTTCGCCGCCTCAGATCTGCTTCCCCGCCGCCGACAGACGGCCACCGTACCACACTCAACAACTTGGCCATGGGTCCGTCCAAGGCCGCACCGTCCTCCACAACTTCTCGTTTCCAGCGAACCACAAGAAGATCGTTGGAAAAACAGAAGGAGGACATAACACTCCCAGCAGAAAGAGGTACTCCTCTTCCCTTATTCGTGCAAACCTTACGTCTCTGCTCACAACGTATTCATCCCACGAAAGAAACTAGTTGAGCGCTTCTTACTGCATCTTCTTCGTGATACTAAATGCACAAGGTTTCCTCCCTTTACTATTTCACCTTTGCTAGAGGTCAGTAGCCCGCCTGGATTTCAATTCAGGGTCAGTCGAACCGCAATTAAAAGAAGCAGCACCAGCTTAGGCGCGCGGAGCACCTAGTCCGCCTGTTCGCCGAGGAAGCGGCGCATCGGTGTCTATCATAGGGGTGTGGGGCGCACGAGCTGCTTGCGCCCAATCTGGAGGTCGGCGGGGCTTGAATGGATTGCCGGGGGGGCAGTGCCAAGCACGGCGGTGCGGTGAGGTCGAGGGGAGGGCGCAGGCAGGGGACTGGGCCGGTGGTCGCTGCCGTTTCGAGGAAGATCGTCAACACTGACTGGCTGGAGGTAGATGAAGGCGATCTGCCCGTTCTTTGTACATCGGACGGTGCAGAAAAAATGGATTGACCTATTTGTTTTCAGTCGAATGTTATTTTCATAGAATCCTGTAGTAATTTAGTGTGCCATGCATATTGTAGAGCTATCATATGTCTCCCGTCATTTATTTCTCACCGACCAGCTATCTGCTACCTTTACACTATACTAATTGTGCACACACTTCACCCATACTCACACTATTGTTTTTTTATGCATGGGTATTTCAGACTCTGATGCAGTGTTGATGAATGCTGAAAAGAAAAGACAGAAGTCGCTCCAGTGTAATTCGAAGATAAGCAGTAAGCGTTTCAGTGCTCTAAAGGATGCAGTGTCAGTAGTTGGAGACAGTAAATGTAGCTCTGCAGTTGATGATCTCAATTGCCACACACAACCATCCCAGGTGATTGCTTTAACTTCGCGCTGTCAAATGTGGTTGCATATTGCGTATGGTGTCTAGCTTGTATTGCTTCCAACTTGGTTAAACTGCATCTGCTTACTTTACACATTATACCTTTGATAATGGCATGCCTTCATGTTTTTTGATACATACTACATATGTCTATTAACCATGTTCGTACATCAAACTAATGCTCTTTTGTATCCCTCGTCAATCACTTATGATGAGACAGTCACCCGGGTGGGTTACTGTGAGACGCCATACTCGTTTAAAGAGTGAAGTGTCATCCTCCCCACATGATTCTCAAGAAACAGCAAGGCTAAATGAAGATAGTCAACGTAGCTCTCTAGTTGATGACGGCAATTCCCCCACACCACCATCACAGGTGCTTGCTCTAACTTCGCAGTGTGATATGTGGTTGCATGTTGCATACGGTGTCTAGCTTGTAATGCTTCTAATTAGGGTAAATTGCATCTGCTTAGTTTACACATTATGCCTGTGAATATGATATGCCTTCCTATTTTTGGTACACACTACATCTATGTGTTAACCTTGTTCTTACATGAAACTACCTCTCTTCTGTATCCTGCATCAATCACTTACGATGAGTCACCTTTATTCGTTGCATATTGCATATTATTTCTAGCCTGTTGCCATGTATTGCTTCTAATTTGGTCAAATACATTTGTTAGGGCACCCTTTTAATTTGGCAGAGTGATATTGGTTTCATCTTTCATATGGTTTCTAGCTTGCATTGATTCTAATAGTTCAAGCACCTTGTGCTTAGTTTACACTTTATACATCATACATGTCAATATGTCACGCCGTCCTGTTTTTCATACATATTCCACCCTCCTATCATGCGGCTGCCTTACATGAAAGTAGTGTTCGTCAGTATCATGCATCAATGAGTTCTGAAGAGCAAATTTTATTCCTTTTTCTTGTGGGTTTGACTTGACACGGCAAAATCAAGAAAGAGGAAGGAAAAGAGTAAGGAAGGCGATGATGGTGGTCCTCTGCAGCAATGTAAACGGAGCATCTGTACCGATTCTCCTTGTACTGATAGTGCATTACAAGGTCCAAGTCTCCGCTCCCCTACTCCACCATCCAAGGTGCTTGCTCTAACTTGGCAGTGTGATATCTGGTTGCATGTTGCATATGGTGTATAGCTTGTATTGCTCCTAATTAGTGTAAACTGCATCTGCTTAGCTTACACATGATACGTGTGAATATGACACGCTTTCCTGTTTTTGGTACATACTATATCTGTCTATCACACCATGTTCTTACATGAAATTACTCTTATTGTGTATCCTGCATCAGTCACTTATGATGGAACACCTTTAAGTTGGCAGTGTGATATTGGTTTGCGTCTTGAATATGATTTCTAGCATGTATTGCTTCTAGTTTGATGAACGCCACCTATGACGAGACAGTTTTAACTTGGCAGAGTGATATTGATTGCACCTTTCATATGGTGTCTAGTTTGCAGTGCTTCTAATTTTTTGAAGTGCCTTCTGCTTAGTTACCACATCATAGGTGTGAATATGTCAAGCCGTCCATTTTTTCGTACATATTCCATCCTCGTATCATGACTTTACCTTTCATCAGAGTAGTGTTCGTCAGTATCATGCATGAATGAGTTCTGAAGAGTGAATTATATTCCTTTTTCTTGTCGGTTTGACCTCACAATGCAAAATCATTAAAGCTGAAGGAAATTGGCAAGGTCCTTCCGAGCAACTGAAACAGAGGTTCTCTACAGATTCTACTCCGCTGTCCTCCCAACAAGATTCGCAAGACAACGCAAGGCTAGACAGTCAACGTAGCTGTGTAGATGATGAGCACATCTCCCCTACTCCACCATCACAGGTGCTTGCTCTAACTTGGCACTATTATATGTGGTTGCATGTTGCGTATGATGTCTAGCTTGTATTGCTTCTAACTTTGTTGAATTGCATCTGCTTACTTTAGACATAATGCATGTGAATATGACACGTGTTCCTGTTTCTAGAACATAGTGTACATGATGAGCACATCTCCCCTACTCCACCATAACAGGTGCTTGCTCTAACTTGGAACTGTTATATGTGGTTGCATTTTCCGTATGATGTCTAGTTTGTATTGCTTCTGATTATGTTGAATTGCATCTACGTAGCTTACAACTTATACCTGCAACGATCACTTACCCATAAGACACATTTAACTTGGGACTGTGATGTAGGTTGCATCTTGCATTGTCTTCTAGCTTGTACTGCTTCTAATTTCTTGAAATGGCACTTACGACGAGACACTTTTTACCTGATAGAGTGATATTGGTTGCATGTTCATATGGTGCCTAGCTTTCATTTCTTCTAATTTTGTTGAAATGCCTTCCGCTTACTGTTTTTTCATACATATTCCATCCTCCTATCGTACGTGTGAATATGAAAGGCTGTCTTTTTTGTATATATTCCATCCTCCTATCCTACGCTTGCCTTACATCAAAGTAGTGTTTGTCTGTATCATGCATCAACCAGTTATGCAGAGCTAATTTTATTCATCTTCTTGTGGTTTTGACTTCATAAGGCAATATCAGAAAATAGGAAGGAAAAGATTAAGTTAGGGGATGTTGGTGGTCCTCCGCACTGACGCAAACAGAGACTCTCTAGATTTGCCACTGCTACTGCTAATGAAGTTGAAGTCCCAAGTCTACATGATGAGTTCATCTCCCGTACTCCAAGGTGCTTGCTCTAAGTTGACTGTGTGATAATTGCTTTCATGTTGCATATGTTGTCTAGCCTGTATTTCTTGTATTTTGATTAAATTGCACCTGCTGAGTTCATACATTAGACATGTGCATATGACATGGCGTTCTGTGTCTAGAATACACTGCATCTATCTATCATACCATGTTCTTACATCAAAGTACTACTGTTGTGTATCCCGCATCAGTCACTCATGATTGGACACTTTTAACATGGCAGTTTGATAGTGGTTGCATCTTGCATTGATTTCTACATTGTACTGCTTCTAATTTTTCGAATTGCCACTTATGACAAGACACTTTTAACTTGGCAGAGTAATATTGGTTGCATCTTTCATATGGTGTCTAGCTTGCATCACTTCTATTTTCTTGAAAATCCTTCTGCTTAGTTTACACATCGTAGCTGTGAATATGTCATGCCGTCCTGTTTTCCTTACATATTCCATCCTCATACGGTTGTCTTACATCAAAGTATTGCTTGTCTGTATCATGCATCAATGAGTTCTGAAGAGCGACTTTATTCTTTTGTGTTGTGGGTACGGCTTGACATGGCAAAGTCAAAAAAGAGCAAGGAAAATAATATAGTAGGGAGTGGTGTTACTCATCGGGTGAAACGGAAAAGGATCGGCCGTCCAGATTCTGCTGGTACTTATAGTGCAGTAGAAGGTCCAAGTCCACCGGCTAAATCTACAAACACAGTATCACCTGCTCCACCAGCTGCAGCATCCGCTTCAACTGTACCAGCATCTCAACGAGTTACTCGTTCGTTTGCTCCGGAACTAGCCAGTTCCCAAGCTGCCTTCACACCTAACACTACTTCCGAAGCACTTCTGACACAACAGGACTTGGCAAGATCAGATGAACTTCATGAGCATCAACACCAAGACGGTACCTGGCTGAGTCAAGTTGTAGTTGCATGCTCCTTTATATGTACTCTCGCAGTTTGATGTACACTAACACTTTCCATATTCGTTGTTGAACTAGCACCATGACGCAAGCGGAAACAGACATCAGGGATAATGCTTGACAGATTAACAAAATCTAAAGGAGGAAGAATGGAGATCCATTTTGAGGCAGGATTAAAAAGGCCACGTGATGCTACAGAGTCAGCCAAGTTAGTATCAGAGGCAGCCGTTGCCGTTAGGTGTCATGCACGTATCCTCCCAACGTGGATCCAGTACAGGAATGAGAAAGACAATACCCAGTTTAACACCTTCCTTGACCATTTATCTGTAAGTAATGTTATTCATCGCAATTAGTAATATTGTCTTGCTCCGTCCCATACTTTCTAGCTTCCTCCTAATAAGACTCACATTCTTTTTTCAACAGATGAGGTTCAAGTTGGATCCGAAAGATGATGCAACAAAACAAGCATGCACTCATGTTTTTCAATCTGCTCTGCGATAGTATCGGTACCACCTTAGAAAATCTCACTTTGAAGGCAAGGCTAACAATGAAATCGCCCAAACATCTCCAGTGGAATATATTACAGATGAAGACTAGACAGCCCTCGTTAAACACTGGTCTGATCCAAAGTATCAGGTAGGCTATATGTATTTGATCAGACCACATATTGAACTTGTATTTATGTATGTGCCTTACAAGTGTATCTTCTTCTAGGCTAACTGTTTGAAGAACAAGACCAACCGTTCTAAAGTGAAATTCCAACAGACAACATGATCTCGTAGCTATATTGCACACTGCGAGGCTCTTGTAAATAGCTGCTACTTCCTTCTTTTTTCTGTGCCATATTATCGTATCTATATTGACTTGTTCCAAATACAGAGGAAAGCCTGTGCGGACCAAAAAGAACCTGAACCGAATGCAGTGCAAATCTTCAAGGATTGCCACACCAGCAAGATGAAGGGCATGAGCACACCAGTTCAAGCCGCTGTTGTAAGTCCTTACTCCTTCTGCCTTTGAACTGATTGGTACTGTGATGTATTTATTTAACTACTTGGTTTGCAGCCAATGTCAGTTACTCTGTTCACTTTTATACACAGTTGTCTTAACGTATCATTTCACCTTACATGGTTTAAAAGAGATGAAGGATATTCTTTTGGTCTTGATCTGTATTCTAGTTGTTATGTTCACGTGCGCACACAATGATAAAATAGCCTGTTTGTTTTATATCTGTTTGCCCATGATATGAATGATGTCATACTATGTTCATCCTACTTTAAGCCATGTCTCTTTATCCTTAGATGTCAACGAATGTGAGGAAATAGACAATATAGTAGGCATGCTACATGGACATATGTTCCAAAAGTGATTTTATTATGTAGTTGGCACTACAATACATGCTAATGTATTACAGTAGTTCACCAAAATAAGTTATGTATAAACGTGTAACCTACTTTGTTTGTTTTTATCCCATTAGTAACTTACCTGGTACACTAATCTACAAGTTCAAACTTTCAGGAAGCTATGGAAAAAATGATTGAACAGCCACAACCACCTGAAGGTGACGAGGCTACCACAGGCACAATGTCACCTCTTGCTGCAGTGCGTCAGTATCTCTCCACTAACAGTGCAAAAAGCACCTTCCTGCGTAATTCTGGGTTGGTTGTCAAGGTAACCTCGTCCAAATCGCCTACTGAACAACATCTTCCTGCTAGACAGAGTGATATATATGTGCTCCAGACACAAGTCCAATCCCCAATGGACGTCGTTTTGGAAACAAGAATAGTGGTTGACAAATGTCGTCAAGATATGAATGGTTTTGAAACCAGACTATCAGACATTCGCTTCGTTGTTCAAGAGCAATGGCGGAAAAAAGGTGAAGACCGTGCTGCTCCATCAGATTCCACAGCCTGAAACATTAGCACTCAGGTCAAATGATCTATGCCAACAGGCCTTTATCTACAAGGATCGTAAACTTTATGCCAACAGGCCTTTTTTTGTGATACAGCATTTATGCTGGTGCCAAAGGCTGCAATAATTACGACGCTATTTTTGTATAGTGTAGGTTTATCTTAGTAATGTATTCGCCCGAAAGCTTCGTAGGAGATCAACATGCCAACATTCGCCGGGCCCATTCCAATTGGGCTAAAAACGATTATGGGCCGAAATTTGCATGTAGCCCACTAAAAATATCTGGGCCTAAATCAGCATAAGATTTCATTTTTTTTGGTAGGCCTGTGCCTATAGTGGGCCTTTAACAGGCCTAAACATAATTTGGGCGCTCAGTAACAATAGGCCGTTTACAGGTGTAAATATCTCGAGCCCATAAAAAACATGGGCTTTTAAAAGACCGAAAGTGAGATTGGGCCCATTTACGATGCGGATCTTTCACAAGCCGAAATTCGGACGGGCCGTAAATGCGCTGACCTAATACACGGGCCTTTAACAGGCCGGAAGTTCGGTCGAGCTAGATTATCATCATTTTTATATGGGCCGTTAATGGGCCCGATGTGACGTTGGGCCACATATGGCCCATGGATTTCGTCCGACATTAACAGGCCGAAAATCACAACAGGCCGAAAGTGGCCCAAATCTATGGTGGGCCGCTAACAGGCCAAATGTCAGACATGGCCGAATATGACCCAAATCCTTCACGGTCGTTTATGGGCCGAAAGTGTCAATGGCCTGTAAATGGGCCCAAATGAAGCAGGACCTTTAACAGGCTAGAAATACACTGGGCCGTAATTCGGCCCATATACTTAGTGGACTGTTAACGAGCCAGAAGTGATCATATGCCGCGATGATGACAAGTTTAGGACAGGCCGTTGACGGGCCGGTTTGACACTAGCCGTACGGGCCTTAATTGAGAATGTTGGGACTTTATCTGGGCTGGCCCATTATGGTCCGCAAAATCTCACGGGCCTTTAGCTGGGCCGGCCCATTATGGCCCGCAAAATCTCGTGGGCCTTTAGCTGGGCCAGCCCATTATGATACGAAAAATCTCGTGGGCCTTTTGCTGGGCTGGACCATTATGGACCACAAAATCTTGTGGGCCTTTAGTTGGGCCAGCCCATTTAAACTGTATGGGCCACTTTTGGGCCGGTCCACGTGTCAGCATATCATAGGCGCATCTCGCCCATTGGATGAGTGACACCTGTGCCAACGCGGAGCTGACACGTGTTCCGTCAGCCAATCAGAATTTTACACGTGGAAAATCCCCATTGGTCCGGGCTGTTAACGGGTTATCGGATCCAAAACCGGACCCGATAGCTTAACGGCGTTCCGTTACAATGGATGCCACGTGTCGGTCACCCTTGACGAAAGCACTTCTGTGACGCGCGATTTATCGTCATGGAAGTGGACACTTTCGTGATGATAATTTTGGTAATGTCATGGAACACTTCTACGACAGCACATGTATGACTATCTTGATTCTGTCATAAAATTGTCATGGATGTACATGCATGAAAAAAAATGTGACCTACTGTGACAAACACGTATCATCACGGAAGTGTATTTTTTTGTAGTGTCTGTGGCTGATGCTGGGTTCCGGTAGCCGTGAATGGCCTCCAACGGAACAAGGTACTCGCCTGCAAATAAATCAAACAAGGAAGGAGCGGGCAAGGTAATAATCTCAGGGTGATTTTTATCAAATAACAGTCTACGGTTAAGCTCCTTTTTCCTGTTCTTAACAATGAAATCATGTGCAACCACACTCTTGTAATCTAGAAGAACAGTAGGCAACATTTTTTCTTCCTTCTCATAATGCCTAATAGGTATATTAAAGTATGCAGCGAGGCGCGAGGCGAAGATGCCTCCCAAGATGGGGCCCTTAGTACGGTTAAGATTTAACCGCTTTGCAACAATAGCGCCCATACTAAATGAGTCATCACGAAACAAGGCATGGCACAAAATAACAATGTCAGGGGCACTTAGGTTGCCACAGTTTCCACGACCAATTAAACATCTACTAGCAAATAATGCAAAGTAACGTAAAACAAGAAAATGTATGCTAGTGATTCTTGCATCGGAAACTTTCCTAGTTTCCCCTACAGCAATTGTATCAATAAACCCCTCCACATCGTCACGATGTGGTTCCTCTACGCTGCCCGGAAAAGGCAACTTGCAAACCTCACAAAATTCAGAGAGGGGCATCTCCTTGTACTCATCATATAAATAGAAATCCACCGAAGGTGGAGACCTCCTAGAATGGAAATGAAAATTTTGCACAAAGATATTAGTGAGTAAGAGGTACTGTTCGCGTTTGTCGCGGAGGAAGTCGGTGAGGCCTGCATTCTCAGCCAATTCATAAAAATCATCATAAATCCCGGCTGCTCTCAAGAAATCATCACAAGGCCATTCACACGGCCGAACTTCCGTGATGCGAGGGAGATTATACTTGGGCATCTCTTCTTCTTCACTTTGCTTATCCTTCGAGCTTTGGCTCGAAGAGCCCCTCAAAAATCTCTTCATGATTTTCTGAAAAATTCTGAAATTTTTAGTAATTCAAAATAAAAGTGAATCAAACTCAACAAAATTGATATCAACTACTCCCACAAGTGCCTAGAGACTATATCATGCATTAAAACTACTTGGAACCATATGAACTTGACATGCAAGCTCAAGAACATGGTCACCTAGGCAGCACAAATTTGCAATGAATAAAGCACTAGAACAAAAACTAATTGGACCATTGGAGGAGTCACATACCAAGGAACAATCCCCCAAAGCAGTTTTGTGAGAGGTGCTTTGAGCAAGGAGATCGAAAATGGCAGCAAGATGAGCTAGAACTCGTGCTTGAGCTGGCTGGTGATTTTTTTGGGAGGAAGAAGGAGTGTGTGGTTGCTGGAATAAGTGGAGGGGAGCCACCATTGACCCACGAGGCAGGGGGCGCGCCCCAGGGGGGTGGGCGCGCCCTGGACCCTCGTGGCCAGGTGCTTGCTCCCCCTACTGTGTTCTCGGTGCCAGATATTCTCAAATATTCCAGAAAAAATCATATTTCAATTTCAGGGCATTTGGAGAACTTTTATTTTTGGGGTATTTTTTATTGCACGAATAATTCAGAAAACTGACTGTTGAGGATATGGACCTTAGAGTCACCCGCCAGGAGGGGCCGGGTTACTCGTACGGTTGTTGCCAGAAGCCCGGAGCCAAGTTTCAAGACGATGGGCTGGAGATGGGCTGAGACCCGGATATGGCTTAAGGCCCGTAGTTATAATTATTATTATCGTAGAACTTGTAGCGTAAGGCAAGTATAGTTTAGAGTCCGAGCCGGATACTCTTATAAGCCATCCGGGACTCTAAGGGCTGCTGGGCGTCAGCCTCCTTATATAAAGGGATGACCCGGCAGCGGATTGAGGGCGACAACAATCTGATCGAGAGCCGGGGATAGTTGTTTAACTCCTGGCGATCGTAACCCTAATCAATATCACCCCAAACTGGACGTAGGCTTTTACCTTCACCGTAAGGGGTCGAACCAGTATAAACCCTCGTGTTCCTTATCCCGCATAACCCCTTCAAGCTTCCTAGTTGCGATGGCTCCACGATTAAGTCCTAGCTCAAGGACATCTGCCGTGACAATTCCACGACAGTTGGCGCCCACCGTGGGGCCTGCACACGGTGGATTTGAGTTCTTGAAGGGCAGCTTCGGAGGGATCAAGGGATACGCTGTGGGCCGGATGACCAAGAGTCGTCGCGGCAAGCTCTACATCGATGATGCGGACTGGGGCCCCGACGCCGGCTCAGTTGAGTACGGATACCGGGTCCCCTTTGGCGGAATTCATGTCTTCATTGGCAAGATTGGTGAGCCGGGTGCCCGAGCCGGATCTCTGCGCCGATCTCATCGAAACGGCTCAGCGCGCGCAACCCGCCCGAGCCCGGCCTGCCTTAAGGCGCGCTTTTGTGGGATGCATCCATGGAGGGCCCTCTGATCCATCTGGGTCTGGTGATGAGGCGGCCGCTGGCTCTGGCGGCGGGTCGGCCACCGATGAATCAAACTCATTGTACCAACTTCAAGATGGCAGGCTCATGGGTTGTTCCGATGGCGACAGTATTCCGGACCTTTTTGAGCCGCCAAGTCAGGTTGGAGTTTTTATGGCTGGTGCGCAGCCTGTTCAGAACCCCGCTGCTGGATCGGGAAACCTGGTGCCTTCTCTGGCTCAGGTGCTGATGGATCTCACGGACAAGATGACGGCCCTGTTAACCGCCATGGTTGACCCGGCGAACCAAGCTCAGCATGATGCGGAGGTGGCACAGTTAAAATTGGATTTGATAAAAGCTAAAGAGGATCTTGCAGCGGAAGGGATCAGGCTGGCTGCGGAGCGGGCGGCCCTCGACGCCCGGACTCAGCTAATTCAGGCGCAGTCCTTCCAGCTCACGATGGATCAGAACGCGGCCAACGAGGTCATGAGAAGGAGGCACCAGAAGGCCCAGTCTCGACTCCCACCGGTTTACGACCCGCGCAATCTCTTCAACATGCCGGGTGCAGGGTCTAGTAACCCGCCAGGGGTCATTGCGCCCGGGTCTGGACCCCTTATTCAGCCACGAGTGATGGGGCCTCCCCAGGTGCCCCCTGCCCCGCCTCAGTATGTGCCAATACCGCCGGGTCATTATGATAACCCGCTGGAGAACATGGTGGCTGCGGCAGCACGACTGGCGGCTCTCCCCGTTGACGGCGACTCTCCGGCGGCCATCGAAACCCGCCGGGTCAGGGAACTCCTGCAGACGGCACTAGCGCAGCAAGAGGCGTACTCCTACAGCCGCGACAGGATCCACTCGACCCCTCGTACAGGCCAGAGCCCGAGTTACAGCCGGCACATGGTCTCAGCAACCGGCTCAAGTAATGTCCGACGCCATGACCCGCCCCCTGGCCATGGCCCGGCTCATAATGGAGCCTTCTACGCAGCAGACCAAGCGCGGCAAGAGGCGGAGCAGGTGCCTCAATTGACGGCTTACCAGACCCCCCCCCCCCGGCTTATCCGACGACGTCCGTTGATGTGGGTATTTCTACCAGGACCGGGGGTGTCCCTTGTTTGGTACCAACCATCCGTAATGAACGTCTACCTAAGGACTTCAAGGGCCCTAGGAAGGTGCCTAACTATATAGCGGACTTATAGCCTGCAGCCTGGATTGAGAGTTATGAGATGGCTATGGAATTGCTGGAGGTCAGTGAGGCGGCCATGGCCAAATATTTCACCATGATGTTAGATGGAACTGCCCGCACGTGGTTGAAAGGGCTACCGCCGAACTCCATTGGGTCTTGGGCTGAGCTGAAAGCCCGGTTCATTCAAAACTTCAAAGATACCTGCAGGCAGTCTATGTCAATTGTGGATCTGACTAACTGTAAGCAGCAGGAGGGTGAATCCACGACCCATTGGGTTCGCCGGGTCAAGGAGATCATACATTCATCAGATAAGATGGATGCCGGCTCTGCAGTCTTAATGTTGGAACAGAACTGTCGCTTTGTGCTCCTTAAGATGAAACTCGGGCGGCTTAAACGCGACTGCACCGATATGGGTACCCTAATGGCGGCTCTTGTCAAGTACGCCGATTCTGATGGTACCAAGGATCCCCCTTCAGACGATGAAAGGGCAGGGAAGGGAAAGAAGAACGGCAATGGCAAGGGTCCTCAGTTTAACCCGGGGAACCAAGGAGGAGGCAAGCGTAAGGCCGATGGCAGCCTAGAGTTTGTAGCCAACGCCAACTCCCAAGGTAGTAACCCGCGACGCAAAGGGAGGCCCCCTCCCCGAGGCGGCGGGTCAGGTCCAACGCTGGAGCAGCTGTTGAATGAACCTTGTCCAAGGCATGGCTCTAGAGAGAAGCCAGCGACTCATCTATGGAAGGATTGCGCGATCATGAAGGCCTTTAAGAGCTACAATGGCCCGGGCGGCGGCTCAAATTCCGGTCCTCAGAACGGTCAAGGGGGCTTTAATCAACAGGCAGGTCAGGGTCATCAACAGCAACAGGGGGGTTATCAGACCAACCCAAAGCAGCTTAGCAGTGGACAGTATCATGTGTTCACCACTAGTTTGTGCAAACGAGATCAAAAGCTTCACAAGAGGGCTGTGAATGCTGTTGAGCCGGCGGTTCCACGCTACTTGCGGTGGTCTGAGCAGCCTATAGTGTGGAGTAGGGAGGATCACCCTCCCCGGGTGGATAACCCGGGCCACTTGGCCTTAGTGGTGGCTCCTCAGGTGGGAGGTTATAAGTTCACAAAGGTACTCATGGATGGAGGCAGCAGCATCAACATCCTATATTATGAGACTTTTTGCCGTATGGGGCTGGTTGATAAGAACCTCAGCCAGTCAAACACTATCTTCCATGGTGTGGTACCTGGTAAGTCGGCTTATCCAGTCGGCAAGATCGAGTTAGAAGTGGCTTTCGGTGATGAGAACAACTACAGGGTGGAGAAGTTGACCTTTGAGGTGGTCAAGATAAGAAGTCCATACCATGCTATATTTGGACGGCCGGCTTACGCCAAGTTCATGGCACGGCCGTGTTATGTGTACTTACAGCTCAAGATGCCGGGTCACAATGGGACCATCACGGTTCACGGCAGCCGGAAAGTGGCTCTCGAGTGTGAGGAAGGTGATGCAGCTTATGCAGAGTCTGTTTGTGCAACAGAGGAGTTGAAGTTTTACAAAGACAATGTTGACCCAACAGACATGACTTCTCTAAAGAAGCCGACTACGGAGGCTGAGCCGGCGATGAAATTTAAGTCGGCTGATGAAACTAAGCTTGTTGATTTTGTTCCAGGAGATTCATCTCAGCAGTTTAGCATCAGTGCCAATCTGGATCCAAAATAGGAAAGCGCGCTCATCGAGTTCATCCGTGAGAATAGGGACATCTTTGCGTGGAAGCCTTCTGACATGCCAGGTGTACCTAGAGAACTCGCTGAGCATACTCTCAATGTTGATCCGAAATTTAAGCCAGTCAGACAGTTCCTTCGACGGTTTAATGAGGAGAGGCGGAAAGCCATTGGTGAGGAAGTGGCCCGGCTCTTGGCGGCCGGGTTTATTGTTGAAGTTTTTCACCCAGGATGGTTGGCTAACCCGGTGCTCGTGCTCAAGAAGAACGGCACCTGGCGGATGTGTGTGGACTACACGGACTTGAACAAGGCGTGTCCGGCTGATCCTTTTGCTCTCCCCCGTATTGATCAAATCATTGATGCTACGGCAGGTTGTGCACGCTTAAGTTTCTTGGATGCCTATTCCGGGTATCATCAGATTAAGATGGCAGTTAAGGACCAGGAGAAGACGGCGTTCATCACCAGGAGAAGGTGGCGGCTTATGAAGGGGACTAATGATATATATTCAGATACGATGGGTTATTTAAGCCGCGGGGGGATTCAGAGTAAATTGGTTATTTACGGCTTTACTACAGTTAAGCCGGAGGATTCTACAGAGCATGGTTCTCTTTAAGCCAGAAATGTAAGCCGCCAAGTTTCAATGGTTGCAGTTTTTACTAAGTGTGGTAAAACAGGTTTTCGCATACTACCATAACTTTTTCGGATCAAAATGGTCGGAGCAAAGAAAATTTTCTAGACCTAAAATGCGGACGCAGGGAAGTTCTTGAGCTCGAATGAGGCATCTATACAGTGGAAGGAGATCTACTGGTACTTGAAATGAGGCTTAAACAGCTACCGCACTAACTCTATGCAAGGTTAAAGATCGATTAAGTACAGTGACTATGAGAACTACTGAGGTTTGTGGCAATGGCGATGAACGTGAAGAACACCGACGAACCCTATGGTAGATCTATCTGACAGGGCAAAGGAGACTCACCGGAGTTGGAGAAGAGCGGAAGTCGCCGCCGTTATCTGGTCCGAGTCAGGGTGATGCAGCGGCCGGGTTGATGAAGACCAGGGGCGCGACGGCGGCGGCAAGTGGCAGAGCTCTGGCAGAGGAGCGACGGCGCGAGGAGGAAGAAGAGGGCGTGAGAAGGACCCGTTGGGCCGGCCTATTTATAAGGCGAGGTCATAAGTGGGCGCGAGATTCAAGGAGACCGTGGCGTGATTATCTCCCCCCCACGACGCCTCGATTTTCGGAATGACAGTAAAGCAAAGATCCGTTGCGGATCTGGCGGAGTAAAAAACGGACTTAATGGAGGATGACGTCATGGCGGATTATCCGGAGTCCAGAGGATGACGTCACTCCGGGTTATGGCCTTCACATGAATGGTAAGCCGGAGATTTTTTCTGTCAGAAGAGTTGAAGATTGACATGAGCCGGCTCAAATCAATCTGGGGCCTAATGTTGAGGATATGGACCTTAGAGTCACCCGCCGGGAGGGGCCGGGTTACTCGTACGGTTGTTGCCAGAAGCCCGGAGCCAAGTTTCAAGACGATGGGCCGGAGATGGGCTGAGACCCGGATATGGCTTAAGGCCCGTAGTTATAATTATTATTATCGTAGAACTTGTAGCGTAAGGCAAGTATAGTTTAGAGTCCGAGCCGGATACTCTTATAAGCCGGCCGGGACTCTAAGGGCTGCTGGGCGTCAGCCTCCTTATATAAAGGGACGACCCGGCAGCGGATTGAGGGCGACAACAATCTGATCGAGAGCCGGGGATAGTTGTTTAACTCCTGGCGATCGTAACCCTAATCAATATCACCCCAAACTGGACGTAGGCTTTTACCTTCACCGTAAGGGGCCGAACCAGTATAAACCCTCGTGTTCCTTATCCCGCATAACCCCTTCAAGCTTCCTAGTTGCGATGGCTCCACGATTAAGTCCTAGCTCAAGGACATCTGCCGTGACAATTCCACGACACTGACAGAAAATACCATTTTTACTTTATTCATTCTAAATAACAAAAAGTAAAAGGAGGGTACAGAAGGTTGTGCTTTCTAACTTCATCCATCTCATGCTCATCAAAAGGAATCCACTAACAAGGTTGATCAAGTCAGGTTAACAAACTCATTCCGAATTACATGGAACCGGAGAAATTTCGAATAACACTATGTTACCTCAACGGGGATATGCACATCCCCAAAAATAAGAATATCATATCTCTTTTTGACAGTAGGAAGAGGAAATTCAAAACCTCCAATAATAATCGATGGAATTTTTCCAATAGAATTGATACTATGGACTTGAGGTTGTTTCCTCGGAAAGTGTACCGTATGCTCATTTCCATTAACATGAAAAGTGACATTGCGTTTGTTGCAATCAATAGCAGCTCCTGCCGTATTCAAAAAGGGTCTTCTAAGAATAATAGACATACTATGGTTCTCGAGAATATCAAGAATAACAAAGTCCGTTAAAATAGTAACGTTTGCAACCACAACAGGCACATCCTCACAAATACCGACAGGTATAGCAGTTGATTTATCGGCCATTTGCAAAGATATTTCAGTAGGCGTCAACTTATTGAAATCAAGTCTACAATATAAAGAGAGAGGCATAACACTAACACCGGCTCCAAGATCACATAAAGCAGTTCTAACATAGTTTCTTTTAATGGAGCATGGTATAGTTGGTACTCCCGGATCTCCAAGTTTCTTAGGTATTCCACCTTTAAAAGTATAATTATCAAGCATGGTGGAAATTTCAGCTTCCGGTATCTTTCTTTTATTTGTGACAATATCCTTCATATACTTAGCATAAGGATTCATTTTGAGCATATCAGTCAAACGCATACGTAAAAAGATAGGTCTAATCATTTCAGCAAAGCGCTCAAAATCCTCATCATCCTTTTTCTTGGATGGTTTGGGAGGAAAAGGCTTGGGTTTCTGAACCCATGGTTCTCTTTCTTTACCGTGCTTCCTAGCAACAAAGTCTCTCTTATCATAACGTTGATTCTTTGATTGTGGGTTATCAAGATCAATAGCGGGTTCAATTTCTACATCATTGTCATTGCTAGGTTGAGGATCAACATGAACATCATCATTAACATTATCACTAGGTTCATGTTCATTTCCAGATTGTGTTTCAGCATCATAAATAAAAATATCATTGGGATTCTCAGGTGTCTCTACAACAGGTTCACTAGAAGCATGCAAAGTCCTATCATTTTTCTTTTTCTTCTTTTTAGAAGGACTAGGGGCATCTAAATTATTTCTCTGAGAATCCTGCTCAATTCTGTTAGGGTGGACCTCAAGATACAAAGGTTCCTGAGTCACTTTACCCCCTCTAGCTGCAACTCTAACAGCAAAGTCGTTATTCTTATTATTCAATTCATTGAGCAAGTCATTCTGAGCTTTAAGTACTTGTTCTACTTGAGTGGTAACCATAGAAGCATGTTTACTAACGAGTTTAAGTTCACCTTTAACTCTAGACATATAATCACCCAAGTGTTCAATCATATAAGCATTGCGTTTTAATTCTCTACCAACATTAGCATTGAAGTTTTCTTGCTTAACCATAAAATTATCAAACTCATCTAAGCATTGGCTAGCAAACTTAGTAGGAGGGACTTCAGCTTTATCATATCTATAGAGAGAATTTACCTTCACTACCTGTGTCGGGTTATCAAGACCATATGTTTCTTCAACAGGCGGTAAATTAAGACCATGTATTTCTTCACCAGGAAGTAAATTCTTAACATCTTTAGCGTTTATACCTTTTTCCTTCATAGATTTCTTTGCCTCTTGCATATCTTCAGGACTAAGAAATAGAACACCCCTTTTCTTCGGAGTTGGCTTAGGAGTTGGTTCAGGAAGTGTCCAATTATTTTCATTGGTCAACATATTATTCGATAGAATTTCAGCTTGATCAACGGTTCTTTCCCTGAAAACACAACAAGCACAACTATCCAGGTGGTCTTTGGAAGCATCGGTTAGTCCATTATAAAAAATATCAAGTATTTCATTTTTCTTAAGAGGATGATCAAGCAAAGCATTAAGTAATTGGAGAAGCCTCCCCCAAGCTTGTGGGAGACTCTCTTCTTCAATTTGCACAAAATTATATATTTCCATTAAAGCAGCTTGTTTCTTATGAGCGGAGAAATATTTCGCAGAGAAGTAATAAATCATATCTTGGGGACTACGCACACAACCAGGATCAAGAGAATTAAACCATATTCTAGCATCACCCTTTAATGAGAACGGAAATATTTTAAGGATATAATAGTAGCGAGTTTTCTCATCATTAGTTAACAGGGTGGCTATATCTTTTAATTTAGTAAGATTTGCCACAACAATTTCAGATTCATAGCCATAGAAAGGATCAGATTCAACCAAAGTAATTATATCAGGGTCGACAGAGAATTCATAATCCTTATCAGTAACAAAGATAGGTGAAGTAGCATAAGCAGGATAATATTTCATTCTAGCATTCAGAGATTTTTGTTTCAGCTTAGCCAATAATTTCTTAAGATCACTTCTATCATTGCAAGCAAGAAAGTCTCTAGCAGTTTCTTCATCCATAACATAACCCTCAGGCACAACAGGCAATTCATATTTAGGGGGATAATCTTCATCATCACTTTCATCAATATTATCAGTTTCAATAATTCCATTCTCTCTAGCGCTAGCAAGTTGTTCATCAAGAAATTCACCAAGTGGCATAGTAGTATCAAGCATAGAAGTAGTTTCATCATAAGTATCATGCATAGCAGAAGTGGCATCATCAATAATATGCGACATATCAGAATTAATAGCAGAAGTAGGTTTAGGTGTCGCAAGATTACTCAAAACAGAAGGTGAATCAAGTGCAGAGCTAGATGGCAGTTCCTTACCTCCCCTCGTAGTTGAGGGATAAATTTTTGTTTTTTCGTCTTTCAAGTTCTTTATAGTGACCAGCAGATATAAATCCCAAGTGACTCAAAGAATAGAGCTATGCTCCCCGGCAACGGCGCCAGAAAATAGTCTTGATAACCCACAAGTATAGAGGATCGCAACAGTTTTCGAGGGTAGAGTATTCAACCCAAATTTATTGATTCGACACAAGGGGAGCCAAAGAATATTCTCAAGTATTAGCAGTTGAGTTGTAGATTCAACCACACCTGTCTAACTTAGTATCTGTAGCAAAGTATTTAGTAGCAAAGTAGTATGGAAGTAACGATAACGGTAGCAAAAGTAACAGTGATAGTTTTGTAGTGATTGTAACAGTAGCAACGGAAAAGTAAATAAGCGAAGAACAATATGTGAAAAGCTCGTAGGCATTGGATCGGTGATGGAGAATTATGCCGGATGCGGTTCATCATGTAACAATTATAACATAGGGTGACACGGAACTAGCTCCAATTCATCAATGTAATGTAGGCATGTATTCCGAATATAGTCATACGTGCTTATGGAAAAGAACTTGCATGACATCTTTTGTCCTACCCTCCCGTGGCAGCGGGGTCCTAGCGGAAACTAAGGGATATTAAGGCCTCCTTTTAATAAAGTACCGGACCAAAGCATTAACACATAGTGAATACATGAACTCCTCAAACTACGGTCATCACCGGGAGTGGTCCCGATTATTCTCACTTCGGGGTTGCCGGATCATAACACATAGTAGGTGACTATAGACTTGCAAGATAGGATCAAGAACTCACATACATTCATGACAACATAATAGGTTCAGATCTGAAATCATGGCACTCGGGCCCTAGCGACAAGCATTAAGCATAGCAAAGTCATAGCAACATCAATCTCAGAACATAGTGGATACTAGGGATCAAACCCTAACAAAACTAACTTGATTACATGATAAATCTCATCCAACCCATCACCATCCAGCAAGCCTATGATGGAATTACTCACGCACAGGGATGAGCATCATGAAATTGGTGATGGAGGATGGTTGATGATGACGACGGCGACGGATTCCCCTCTCCGGAGCCCCGAACGGACTCCAGATCAGCCCTCCCGAGAGAGTTTAGGGCTTGGCGGTGGCTTCGTATCGTAAAACGCAATGAATCTTTCTCTCTGATTTGTCTCTCCTTGAACACGAATATATGGAGTTGGAGTTGAGGTCGGTGGAGCTCCAGGGGGCCCACGAGACAGGGGGCGTGCCCAGGGGGACAGGCGCGCCCCCACCCTCGTGGCAAGGGTGTGGGCCCCCTGGCCTTGATTCTTTCGCCAGTATTTTTTATTATTTCCAAAAATAATCTCCGTGTAGTTTTAGGTCATTCCGAGAACTTTTGTTTCTGCACATAAATAACACCATGGCAATTCTGCTGAAAACAGCGTTAGTCCGGGTTAGTTCCATTCAAATCTTGCAAGTTAGAGTCCAAAACAAGGGCAAAAGTGTTTGGAAAAGTAGATATGACGGAGACGTATCAGTCGCGTTCCTCAAAGCTTCGGGCATGAAACTTGCGGCTATGGTAGCGGCGCAAGGCTTGCTGGTAGCGTACTGCTCTCACAGCCGCCCGAAGACGATCTTCCTCAAGGAGCATCGCGTCATCTTGCCGCAATCGCTCTTGCTCAAGCTCGTCAGAAGAGAGCACTCGAGGTGACCCGTATGTGAGTTCTGTGGGGAGAACTACTTCTGCCCCGTAAACCAGGGCAAAGGGTGTCTAGCCGGTGGCTCGATTTGGCGTTGTTCTGATCGACCAAAGAACCACCGGCAACTCATCAATCCAGCGCTTTCCACTCTTGTGCAGCCTGTCAAAAGTCTTCGTCCTCAGGCCTCGTAACACTTCAGCATTTGCCCTCTCCGCCTGGCCGTTGCTCCGTGGATGTGCCACGGAAGCGAAACAGACCTTGCTACCGAGGTCTTGGATGTATTGCATGAAGGTGCGGCTTGTGAACTGTGTGCTGTTGTTGGTGATGACTCTGTTTGGCACACCAAAGCGACACACTAGCCCCTTGAAGAACTTGACGGCTGACTGTGCAGTCACCTTCCTCACTGCCTCCACCTCTCGCCGTTTTGTGAACTTGTCCATTGCAACGTACAAGTACTCAAAGCCCCCGACAGCACGGGGGAAAGGGCCCAGGATGTCGAGCCCCATACCGAGAATGGCCAGGAGAGAGGAATTGTTTGAAGGGCTTGAGCTGGTTGATGAAGCTTCTTCGAATGGAACTGGCACGCTTCACACCTGGTTACTAGTGCCGTCGCATCCTGGAGGGCGGTGGGCTAGAAGAAACCTTGCCGGAATGCCTTGCCGGCAAGGGTCCTCGACCCTATGTGGGAGCCACATATGCCTCCATGTATTTCTGCCAATAGCCTCAGTCCTTCCTCCCGGGGGATGCACTTCAATTTCACACCGTTCGGTCTTTTTCTATACAGGACGTCGTCGACGAACTGGTACAGAGCAGACCGGCGGGCTACTTTTTCCGCTTCTTCCTGCTCCTCAGGAAGTTCTCCTGTCTGAAGGAATCAGAAAGTATGTTGTGCCCATGCCGGAGGCTGGGGCTCAACGGCAAGGACCAAAGGCACCTCTTCTACCATGGGAGCGGCCGTCTCCACGGTCAGGGCTTGACGGCCTGCCGGAGCCAGCTGTCCCTCGGCAGGCTCAGAATCCACGGCAACACCCTTGCCGGCGGCCCCTGGGGGCTCAGCGGGAAAGTACTTGCCGGGGCCTGATTTCCTCCGCTTGTTCTGCTCCGTTGATGGTTCGGCGGATGGCTGAGTTAACCGAAGCAGAAAGGTACCTGGTTCCATAGGTAGCTTGAACGCAGCACGCTTTGACAGGTAATCAGCGATGTCGTTCTCCGCTCGGGGAACGTGCTCCGCTTGTATACCGTCGAAGCGCTCCTCCAGCTTCCTCACCTTATCTACGTAGGCCTCCATCAACGGGCTCTGATAATCTTTGTTGACTTGTCTGACGACGAGCTATGAATCACCCCTGATGATGAGCTTCTTAACCATGAGGTCTGCCGTGATCCTGAGACCGGCAAGCAGCCCCTCGTACTCGACAGTGTTGTTTGTGGACATCTCCCGGGGAGAGCGGTCTCCTGGATTTCCTCGTCGGGCGTTGAGGTCCACTCAGCAATGAATTCCGCCAAGACTCTGCTCTGGATTGTCGAAGTACTTTCAAACTTCAACCCAAAGCTTGACAACTCTAAGGCCCACTCCACAATCCTTCCGGTTGCGTCTGGATTTGTGCAGTATCCGTTGCAACGGGACGCGGGTGACGACAGTGATCTCGTGGGCTTGGAAGTAATGACGCAGCTTCCTCGAGGCCATAAGGAGGCCGAAGAGCAATTTCTGCACACCGGAGTACCTTGACCTAGCCCCCTGCAAGAGGGATCTGACAAAGTAAACCGAGTGCAGCATCATCTTCTTCTTCTGCACCACTTCATTTGGCTGCGCGGGCCCTGCCCCTATGGCGTCAGACTCTGCCCGGGGCCTTGCCTTGCCGGCACCATGCCCTGCCGGGGGAATTTCTGACGTGCCATCCGCTGGTCCTGCCGTTTCCACTACCTCTTCGTTGACCTCCCTCTGCGCCACCAGCGCGGCGCTGACCACTTGATTCGTCGCTGCCAGAATACAGCAGCAACGGCTCTTGTGGTTTAGGCGCCACCAGTGCTGGTGTAGAAGAGAGGTACTTCTTCAGATCCTGCAGTGCTACTTCGGCCTCCGGGGTCCATTCCATGGGGCCCACCTTTATCAAAATCTTGATAAAGGGAAGGGCGCGCTCAGTAGACATTGAGATGAATCGGCTCATGGCGGCAACGCAACCAGTGAGCCGACGCACATCCTTGATCCGCTTGGGCGCCTTAATCTGCTCGATAGCCTTGATCTTGTCTAGGTTTGCCTCGGTTCCGCGCTGCGACACAAAGAACCCGAGAAGTTTGCCGGACAGAACGCCGAAGACACACTTCTCAGGGTTCAGCTTGAGGTTGATCTTGCGCAGGTTGGAAAACGTCTCTTCTAAGTCTTGTACAAGAGTTGCCTTGTCCTTGGTTTTGACCACTATGTCATCCATGTATGCTTCCATATTTCTATGTAGTTGGGGTTCAAAACCAATTTGGACCGCTCTTGCAAACGTTGAGCCAGCACTGTTTAACCCGAAAGGCATCTGTAAAAAGCAATACGTACCACATGGGTGATGAATGCTTTCTTCTCTTCGTCTTCTTTTGTCATGAAGATCTGGTGGTAGCCCGAGTAGGCGTCGAGGAATGGTAACAAATCACACCCGGCCGTGGAGTCAACAATCTGGTCGATGTGCGGCAACGGGAAGGGGTCCTTAGGACAAGCCTTATTGATATCTGTGTAGTCAATACACAGCCTCCACTTCCTGTTCGCCTTGCGCACTACCACCGGATTGGCCAACCACGTCGGATGGAGCACCCCCCCTCACCAAGCCTGCTGCCTCCAACTTCCTAATCTCTTCTGTGATAAACTCTTGCCTTTCCAGAGCCTGCTTCCTGACCTTCTGTTTGACGGGCCATGCATGAGGACAGACAGCTAGGTGGTGCTCAATCACCTCCCTGGGAACACCAGGGATGTCGGATGCTTGCCATGCAAACACATCGACATTCACCCGCAGGAAGGTGACGAGCGCGCCTTCCTATTTGCTATCGAGGGTGGAGCTTATGGTGAAAGCTCCTCCCATGCCATCCTCCCTAACGGACACCTTCTTGGTCTGTGGTGGCGCATCTCTGGATTTCTTGCTCTTGCCGGTGGAGCTCTCTGGCACGTCCTTGACGGTAGCACAACACTCCGAAGAGGTGCGCTTGCCGGAGTGGGTGCGAGAGGTCTTGCCGGGCTTCTTCTTCCCTCCCAGGGCTTCAGCGGCAGGAGCAAGTGCCTTGGCGGCAGCTGCTGCAACTGCTTCCTGGTAGAGTAGGTCGGCGCAGATCAACGCATCCTTCTTGTCGCAGGGGACGGTGATGATGGTCATCGGCCCAGGCATATTCAACGTGTTGTAGGCGTAATGCGCCGCCGCCATGAACTTGGCTAGTGCTGGGCGGCCGAGGATCCCGTTGTAGGGCAAGGGGATCTCGGCTACATCGAAGACAATCCTCTTCGTCCTGTCGTTCAACTCGCCTTCGAACGTCACAGGCAATGTGATCTTCCCCTTCAGCTGGCTTCTTCCCGGGTTGACCCCTTGAAACGTGCCTGTCTCCTCGAGGTCTCCGTCGGGAATTTGCAGCCTCTTGATCACAACGGGCGAGATTAATTTCAGACCGGCCCCGCCATCAACCAGCATCTTGTTCGCCTTGAGGTTGCGTATCGTTGGTGAGACAAACAACGGCAAACACCCGACCGCAGTTGTGCGATCAGGGTGGTCCTCGGCGTCAAAGATGATGGGCGTGCTGGACCACTTCAGCGGCTTCTGAGCGTCGAACGATGGCTCCGCTGCTGTGATCTCACGCGCCCACTGCTTGAGCTGGCGGTGAGAAGTATGCAGTGAGGCGCCACCATCGACGCACATGGCCTCCGTAGCCTTCTGAAACTCTTGCTCGCTGGACTCGCCGTCCTCGTTATGATCATCGTCTTCTTGCTTCTTGTCACGGCCCCGGGCGGGCCTCTCTTGCTGTTTATCCTTGCCGCGGCGGCCTCCTTGGCCACCATGCTTCTTGTCGGATCCTTCGGCACCGTCTTAACCCTTCTCCTTGTCCCGCCTCTCATACTCAGCCTTTTGCTTTTCGGCTAGCAGCTCGACCTGTCGGCAGTTCTGGAGGTCGTGGAAATTGGTGCGATGGATCTTGCAATACTGCTTGTCGGAGCCCCCCAGCTTGTCGGCAGCCGCCATGGCCCGGCAAGCGATGCACCCGGCAATTTCCTTACCAGGGTCGTCTGCCTTGGCCTTCTTTGCGGCACCGGTGCTGTCGGATCCCTCGACGGCAAGCACGGTCTTGCCCTTGCGTTTCCTGTTGCAACGCCGGCCCATCTTCGTAGGGGTGGCGGTGTCTTCATCAGTAGAGTCGGTTTCCACACCGGCGTCCTCGCCGGGGTACTTCCTTCCCTCTTCAGCCCGGCGCACCTATCGGCCAGATCATAAAGTTCGGCCACATCCTGAACCTTGTTCATCACCAGCTCTTCGCGCATCTTTTGGTTGCACACGTTTTGGTGGAACGCGCTAATCACGGCAACGGGATGAACATCGGGGATGTTGTACTGCACCCGGCTGATCCTCTGGATGTACTTGCGCAGGGTTTCCCCTTCCTTCTGGGGAATGATATGCAAATCACTGGCCTGGCCATGAGCTTGGTGGCCTCCGGTGAAGGCACCAACGAACTCATGGCACAGATCCGACCAAGAAGAAATGTAATCCGCCGGCAAGTGCATCAACCAAGACATGACGTTGGGCTTCAGTGCCAATGGGAAGTAACTGGCAAGCACCTTGTCGTCGCAAGCTCCGGCAGCTTGCAACGCGATGGTGTAGATGCTGAGGAACTCTGACGGATGGGTCTTGCCATTGTACTTCTCGTCGACGTCGGGATTGAACGTGCGATGGGACGGCCACTGGAACTGCCGCAGCTCACGGGTAAAGGTTGGGCAACCCACCTCATAAGGTAGGCCGCCGGAGCCCCCAGTGTTGGGTGGTCCATAGCGGGTCCCGCCCGCTTATCCGACTGGTGGCATGTATCGCGCCGGCGCTCGATAGTGGTTCGAGCATCTTCGTGGGCTCGTTCTCGAAGAACATGGCGCTGGTCGCGGTGGGTCCGTGTGTCGGACGACGCTATGGAAATGTTATCACATGCGTCGTCATGACGGATCGACACCGGCGGCAGCTGGCGCGGGGGAGGAGAGTGTACTGTGGCTGCACCTCCCTCGGTCCTCCCACCGCTGACATGTGGTGGCTCGACGGAGCACCGGTCCGAGGGCCCCGCTAGTCGCGGATCATCTTTATTGGCGACAGCGATGAGGCTCTGGATGGTGGCTCTCCACTCGTCGAGCTTCTCCGCAGTAGGAGGGAAGTCGAGGAGCAGCTGCGCGTGCGCCAAAGCTTCTGCTGGCGTGGGTGGTGGCGACATCTGCGTGGACCGTGGCGCGCTTCGACTTCTAACCACGTTAGAAGGAGCTCTATCACGGCCCAGCGGCTGCGTGCCATTTTCGCCAGCACTTCGGCAGGCATGCTGGACTCCTTCGTCCCGCGAATCATGCACAGGGCTCTTCCCACGGCAGTGTCCAGGGTCACCGGCGTGGTGACGCTGCTCATCGCGCACACCATGGGAAGAGCGTGCTGCGGGTGCCGGGGTGGGCGTCTTGGAGGTCGTTGCGCCGCCTGTAGGGGCACATCGATGCCCCTGGAGGGCCCCGCGTCGCCTGCTGGGGGCCCATCCCCGTCTTTGGATCTGGCGGCGTGCGGCTCGTCGTCTGGCGCACGAACGACGCCGCTCGCGAGGCTCTGGCTACCTGGGCGATGCTGGTGCTCGCGGGCCGCGGCTCGGGTTCTGCCCGCGACCGGTCCGCTGCTCGCCCGCACTTGCGCGGGCCGCTCGGCCCCCGACGAGCCGATTGTCATGATCGTCTTCTTCTTGGGAGCAATGGCGACGAAGAACTGCTAGGCTAACTGCTAGACCAGATTCTCACAACTGCGCCCCCTACCTGGCGCGCCAAAGATGTCGGTGGGAACGACATCTATGGGATCACTGGAATCCCTTCTACGGTCGGTGGGCGCTGGGTTGTGAGAAGAGCAGGTCCAGGAGCCAGCACAAAGATCGTTTACCCAGGTTCGGGCCGCGAGGATGCGTAATACCCTAGTCCTGCTTTGGTGGATGTATTCAGTGTTCTTGAGCTTTCGAACAAGCTACGGTGGCTGCCAAGTTCCAAAGAGCCGAATCCCTCTCCAGTATGCCTCGGGCCTCCTTTTATAGTCGAAAAGGGGTTGCCACAGTGGCACACAGGAGGTGGAAAGGCATACAGTGCGTGAACTTATCACCCGGCATTACGGGACAAAGCGCATTAAATGTGCTACTTCGGTGTCCATTAGCTTTATCAGGGATGGGAACGAGGCCCGTCCCGTCCGTAGCCGCTCCGTCTCGCTTCGACACGCGCCCAGGCCAGCGATGCGTGCGGTGCCATGTAGGCAGGCAGGTACTGAGGTGGCGTGGTGGCAGGGTCTTCACAAAGATCTGCATGCCACCACGCAGGTGCTTGCTGAGTCGGTCTGGAAGCCGCGTGTTGCCACGCAGGTGCCTGCCCAGCTGGTTGGGCTGGTAGCTGCATGCGAATGGCGGCGGAGCCTTGGCTGGTGCGGGCCTGGCAGTGGCCCTGCTAGCACCCTCGGTAAGGGCCTTGCTGGGGGCCCGACAAGGGTCTTGCCGCGGCGTCGCAGTTGTCCCCGGCAAGGCGCTTGCCGGGGGTCTTGTGGATCTCCTCGGCTAGGATCCCGCCGAGGGCCGCCGTCTTCTGGTCCTCATCTGATCTTGTGTGTTTATGATCTTGACAAAGATCTGCATGCCACCACGGAGGTGCCTCGCGAGCCCTGATTCCAGTGTGGTTGGTGGGGTCGGAAATCGTGGGCTCAAGGGAGGCTCGCTCTGTTGGCATCGGGCAGGCTGCCCCGGCAAGGCCCTTGCCGGGGCTGCGGAGGCTGCCTCAGCAAGAACCTTGCCGAGGGAGTCTACCTCACCTCCTTGCCCTCTTGTGTTCCTGGTCTTGGCATTGCCTTGGCCGTCTCGTGATTTGGCTTCTTCCCGGTTTCCCTCCTCTGCCCTGCTTAGCGTGACCGTGGGCGCGGCTCTGAGTGCCCGTGCACAAGTAAAGGGGTACAAAGGAGTGCCCCTACTTTAGTACACCGACAATGATGGCCGACGCAAGGTCAACCAGGGAGTTCTTCTTGTTCGTTGGGCTGCCCCAGACCCTGTAGTGGTGACGGATGCCGACAAGGTTCTGCCAGGCCAAGCCCGAAACCTCGAGTGCTTTTAGATCGTTGATGGTGTCCACCGTAGAGAAACTGTAGTCGTGGCTCTTGATAAACCTGGCGAAACGCTCGCAAGGCCTTGTGGCTAGGCAATAGTGGTAGACGAGGACGTGATGAAGCACGCACAACTGGGCGACGACGAACTTCTGATCACATGTAACGCCCCGGATGTAATTTTCCATATTTGTAACTCCAACTCTTGCCATTTTCGGCTATGTGTTATGATATTCCCTTCGTGGTCGGGTTTTGTCTTTCGTTTTGCATTTTGTTCATGTCATGCATTGCATATCATGTCATCATGTGCATCTCAGTTGCATACGTGTTCGTCTCATGCATCCGAGCATTTTCCCCGTTGTCCGTTTTGCAATCCGACACTCCCACATGCACTGACGCACCCCTCTTGTTTCTTTTCGTGAGCGGGTGTTAAACGTTCTCGGAATGGACCGAGGTTTGTCAAGTGGCCTTGGTACACCACCGGTAGACCACCTGTCAAGTTTCGTTCCATTTGGAGGTCGTTTGATGCTCCAACGGTTAACCGGGCAACCGCAAAGGCCTTTGGTGTGTTGCAGCCAAACACCCCTACAAACAGCTCAATAACCCATCTAAGCCCCCTCCATGCTCTCGGTCGTTCGATCACGATCGTGTGGGCGAAAACCGCACTCCATTTGGAGTCTCCTAGCTCCCTCTACCTATAAATATGTGATCCTCGTCCAAATCTCGCAGTCCAAACCCTAGCCCCGCTCCCCTCGCGCCGCCGGACGAAAAAACCCGCCGACGGACGTGTCCGCCGCCCTCTCCGCCGCCCGTCGCCCCTCTCCGCCGCGCCGGTGAGCGCCGCCTCCCGAGGCGCCCCGTCGCCCGCCGGTCTCGCCCCGACCTCCGGCCGCCCTCTCCCTCTCCAACTCCGGCGACTACTCCGGTGAACCTCGAAGTTCGTGCCCGAAGCCCCCAGATCCAGATCCAAAACGACGGTTGACCCTAAAATTTCCTCCAAGTATTTTTCTGTCATATTGTGTGGCCCTGTTCATCGCATCATATCTCCTTGCATACTGCTCCGTTTCATGCGCATGATATATCGAAATGTTCATCACGAGATGCTCTTCATTTGTTCCATTGTGACATGATCGTTTGAGTTCATCTTGATGCCCAAATCTCTGATCGTGCTATATGCTGTTTACTGCTGTTACTTATCAGAACTTGATCTTTTGTTATTTTTGTTGCATTTGATGTGTGCATCTTATGGGCATGAGATCTACAGGTGTTTTGATCTATGCCATGCCATATTTACAGAGGTATATGCCATGTATTTTTGTGATCTATGTGGTGACTATCACAAGCATGCAAACTAGGCTCCGTGATGTTTATGTTTTCAGGGACTTGGGATTTTGCCAAGTCTTTTACCTGCTGTTATTTTGTTGTCATGTATCCATGTGTCTACAGTGAGATCCATGCATCTTTTGAGTATATTCAGTAAGGATGTTTTGTAGATATAGTTGTGCTATATCCATCCATGCCCCTGTTTGCAATTATGGATTTCCCTAGCATGTCTTAATCTTGCTCTACTTTTGCTATAAAATGTTCCTGGCAGAATGTTAACATGATATTCAATTTTGCCATGGTTGTTGTAGTTGATCCATACATGCTATGAACTTGCTCTTGCCATGGTTAGATTCATGAACATGCCATCTTGCTGTAGGTATGCTTGTTTTGTCATGAATTGCTTTGTGATGAGTGAATCGAGCTCACAAAGATGCATTCATAATTCTGTTAATGCCATGTTCTGTTTTCTGCTAAGTCTGAAACCAGTTAACGAAACTTGTTATGTTTACATGGGTGCCATCGTATCTTCGGATCTGTTTTGGTTCATGGTCAGTAAGGGACTTTTGTTCCATGCTTTTAGTAGATTCATGCCATGCCTTGTTTTGCTATGATAAGTTCCTGTAGCACATGTTTGGCTTGCTCTGGACATTGCTACCTGATGCTGTTTCAGCCATGTTCAGTATTTTCACCAAGTCTGTGAAGCTGATATCTTTTGCACTTTTGCCATGCTTGTTTGAACCTGTTATATTGTGATCTAGCCGTATCTCAGTGTTCATCTTTTGTCAAGCATCTCCTCTAGATCACTGCCATATGCTTTGTTGCTATGTTGGGGTGCTGTAGCATAGTTACTTGATGTATTCTATGTGCTATCATGTTGTTAATCGCAGAATCGTGTCATTCTTGTTTTGCTTGCCATTTGCAAACCGTGCATCCGTTTTCGGTGATCTTTATATCGATTTCGACCGAAATCATCTCATCTTTCCAGTGGCATACTTGGTTTGCCAAGTTGCTGCCTTGTTCATCCTTTTTCTTCCGGAGCACGCATATGCATCGCATATCACATCTCGCATATCATGCATGTATTGCATCATGTTGCTTGTGCATTTCCCGTGATTGATTGTGGTTCCATTGCTTGTGTTCTTGCTGTGGGTAGAGCCGGGAGACGAGTTCGTGAACAAGGAACCTGTTGAGTACGCTTACCAGGATCAAGCTTTCGACAACTCTGAGAACCTTGCAGGCAAGATGACCATACCCTCGAAATCACTTCTATCTTTGCTTTGCTAGTTGCTCGCTCTATTGCTATGCTGCGCTACCTACCACTTGCTATATCATGCCTCCCATATTTCCATGTCAAGCCTCTAACCATCCTTTCCTAGAAAACCGTTGTTTGGCTAAGTTACCGCTTTTGCTCAGCCCTTCTTATAGCGTTGCTAGTTGCAGGTGAAGTTGAAGTGGGTTCCATGTTCAAACATGGATATTTTGGGATATCACAATATCTCTTATTTAATTAATGCATCTATATATTTGATAAAGGGTGGAAGGCTCGGCCTTATGCCTGGTGTTTTGTTCCACTCTTGCCTCCCTAGCTTCCGTCATACCGGTGTTGCTTCTCTTCTCGCTCTCATTTGCGAATGTTAGCCACCATATATGCTTAGTGCTTGCTGCAGCTCCACCTCATTGCCCCATCTTTTCCTATAAGATTAAATAGTCTTGATCTCGCGGGTGTGAGATTGCTGAGTCCTCGTGACTCACAGATTCTACCAAAACAGTTGCAGTTGCCGACGATACCAGTGCAGATGACGCAACCGAGCTCAAGTGGCAGTTCGACGAGGAACGTGGTCGTTACTATGTTTCGTTTCCTGATGATCAGTAGTGGAGCCCAGTTGGGACGATCGGGGATCTAGCATTTGGGGTTATCTTATTTTCATTTGAATTTGACCGTAGTCGGTCTATGTGTGGATTTTGGATGATGTATGAATTAATTTATGTATTGTGTGAAGTGGCGATTGTAAGCCATCTCTCGTTATCCCATTCTTGTTCATTACATGGGATTGTGTGAAGATGACCCTTCTTGCGACAATACCTACAATGCGGTTATGCCTCTAAGTCGTGCCTCGACACGTGGGAGATATAGCCGCATCGTGGGCGTTACAAGTTGGTAATCAGAGCCATCCCCGACTTAGGAGCCCCCTGCTTGATCGAATCGCTGGCGTTGTTGAGTCTAGAACAAAAATGTTTTGAGTCTTAGGATTATATATATCGGAGAGCAGGATTCTTTTTACTCCTCAGTCCCTTCGTCGCTCTGGTGAGGCCTCCTGACGTAGAAGTTTTGACTTTTCGCTCCTCAAATTTCACTAAAAAAAATTTAGAATCACGCGGGTATCTTGCAATCGTGCCGATGGTTTTGTGACGAGAACATTGTTCTTGGTGCCTCCTGACATTTAGGGGTTGTGGCAGTGTCCCGGGGAGTTGAGCTCCGAGGTGTTGTCATCACAATTTTATCGTTGCAGTTCTGGAATACCTGAGTTTCGCCGACATCAAAAATCTCTTTTATGCAGTTGTTGGTGAGATCACCTCGACGCCACCCAGTACTGGGGCGGGAGTCCGGGAGTATTGCCATAACTCGTATAACGGATGCTTTTCGAAGGTTGAGGTACACGATTTCCGAAGGTTTCTTGGTTATGTGTTGACGGATGGATACAGCTGGATCTAGGGATTGCTAGTTTGGGTGATATATTTTGTGTCCCCTGTATCCCCAACACCAGATTGCATAACTAGAAAGTTTCGGGAGTTTATAGGTGGGATTCAAGTAGCTCTTAGCATTTCTTCCCGCAGATATTTGGTTTGTGATTGGCTAATCCTTACCACTTATTTGTTCGAGTCGTACCTTGTTATTTTATTCATCAACCTTTTATCAAGTGGCTTCTCACCTTAATGGAAGTGTGATGATTTACTATGGAATTCATTCGTTCTTCCTCGTTCGAATGTTTATTGTGAAGACTATATGTTGCAATTTCTATCCGTTGATTCAACTTGTCTATCTGTCTATCAAGATGCTAACGGATGTCACCCTCTTCAGGATGGCTCCGCCAACGCGTCAGAATCCGGAACGCAATGATGGGAATTAGGCGAACCCTCCGCCACCACCTCCGCCTCCGGAGGCATGGCAAGCTATCATGGCAGCCACCAACGCCAATGCTCAGATGATTTTGCAACTCTTGCAAGAGCGCACCCAAGGGCAAGGCAACCAAGGAAATCAAGGCCAAGGCAACAATCAGCCTCACTTCACTACCCTCAACCAGTTCCTCGCAAATCAGCCGAAGTCTTTCAGCTACTGTGCCGAGGCCACAGACGCCGATGATTGGCTCGTGGACATCAACAAGCATTTTGAATGTAGCAATGTCAGGCCTGAGGACTTTGTCAAGTTCGCTTCTTTTCAACTCAAGGATCAAGCTGCGGAGTGGTATCAACAATACAAAGATTCCAGAGGAGGTCGTGTGATTACCTGGGATGATTTCCGCCGAGACTTCAAAGCTCACCACATTCCACAAAGTGTTGTTGAGAGCAAGCGTGAGGAGTTCCGCAATCTCAAGCAAGGGAGCATGTCCGTGTATCAATACAATATCCAGTTTCAGAAACTCACTCGCTTCGCTAAGCAAGACGTTCCTGATGAAAAGAGTATGATCTATCAATTCAGAGGTGGCCTCAGAGAAGATCTGCAATTACCTCTCGTGCTTTTTGAGCCGACCAAGTATGATGATTTCTACAACATGGCACTGAAGCAAGAGGCTGCTCAGCTCAAGTGTGAGGCCTCTAAGAAGAGAGTCAGGGACGCAGTTCAGTCTTCTTCTTCCTTACTAGTGGCTGCTAAGCAACAGAAGTTCTGGTTGCCTCCTTCTCCTCCGTTTCGTCAGCCTTTCCAGCAGAAGAACAAAGGTGGCCATGGATCTTCCCACACACCCAACTCTGGCTATCAGAACAAGTCTCAGAATCAAGCTCCAAAGTCGAATGCTCCTTATCATCGTCCACTCTCAGAGGTGACTTGCAGCAAGTGTCAGCAGAAAGGTCACTATGCTAACAAGTGCTTCAACCAAAGGCGTCTTCCGCCTCCTCCTCCCGTGAGATCTTCCAGCAATGCAGTGGTCAAGCATAATCCCAAGTCTGCAAAGGTGAACATGATGAATGCAGCTCAGGCGGAGGAATCTACTGATGTGATAATGGGTAATCTCTCAGTTAATGATATTCCTGCAAAAGTTTTATTTGATACTGGTGCATCTATTTCTTTCATATCAAGACCTTTTGCATCCATGAACAATTTGCATACTGTCAATCTATCTAAGCCGATAGCGGATTCCTCTCCGGGCTTGTTCATGAATACCAAAATGATGGCTCCGGATGTTTCTATCAAGATGGGCAACTATAAATTTTTATCTTCTCCAATGGTTCTTGGCGACTCTGATATTGATCTAATTCTCGGGATGGACTGGCTTTCTAAGCACAAGGCTCAACTTGATTGTGCTGCCAGGGAAATTCAATTGACACACTCTTTTGAGGATGTGATCATCTATGCCGCTCGTGATGAGACCCTTCGGTTATTTTCTCTCAATGAGAAGGGCGAGCTAGATGCAATCTCTCAGATTCCAGTCGTTTGTGAGTACCAAGATGTCTTTCTAGAAGAGCTTCCGGGTATGCCTCCTCACCGGCCAGTTGAGTTCGTTATCGATCTTGAGCCTGGCACGGAACCTGTTTGCAAGCGTCCTTACAAGCTTGGACCCAAGGAGCTGAAGGAATTGAAGAAACAGCTCGATGAACAAGAGTGTCTGGGTTTGATCAGACCGAGTTCATCCCCATGGGGTTGTGGTGTTCTTTTTGTACAGAAGAAGGATGGCACGGACCGACTTTGTGTCGACTACCGTCCATTGAACAAGAAGACAATAAAGAACAAGTATCCACTTCCCAACATCAATGAGCTATTCGAGCAACTTAAAGGTGCTAAAGTATTCTCCAAGCTTGACCTTCGAATGGGTTATCATCAGATTCGCATTCGTGAAGAAGATATTCCCAAGACAGCATTCAGAACAAGCTTTGGTTCTTATGAATATACTGTCATGTCTTTCGGCCTTGTCAATGCTCCTCCAACATTCTCTCGAATGATGAACTTCATCTTCAACCCGTATACCAATGAATTCATGCTGGTGTATCTCGATGATATCTTGGTCTTCTCCAAGAATAAGAAGGATCATGCCAAACATTTGCGATTGGTGCTCGACAAGCTCAGAGAGTATCAATTCTATGCGAAGTTTTCCAAATGTGAGTTTTGTCTTGATGAAGTTCTTTACCTTGGTCATATCATCTCTGCCAAGGGCATCGCTGTTAATCCCGAGAAGGTGTCTGCAATTGTGAATTGGGAACCTCCTCAGAATGTCAAGAAGCTCCGCAGTTTCCTTGGTCTTGCAAGCTATTGCCGAAGATTCGTTGAGAATTTCTCTAAGATTGCAAAGCCTCTTTCCAACCTCATCCAGAAGCATGTGAAGTATGTCTTGACTTCTGAGTGTGACGTTGCTTTCACCACTCTCAAAGAGAAACTCGTCACAGCTCCTGTCTTAACTCCTCCTGATGAATCCAAGCCATTCAAAGTTTTCTGTGATGCTTCTCTTCAAGGTCTCGGTGTTGTGTTAATGCAAGAGAAGAAAGTTGTGGCCTATACCTCTCGTCAGTTGAAGTCCAACGAAAAGAACTACCCCACTCACGATCTTGAGTTGGCGGCAGTTGTCCATGCATTAATAACATGGAGACATCTCTTGTTGGGAAGAAAAGTGTACATATTCACCGATCACAAGAGTCTCAAGTACATCTTCACTCAGCCCAACCTCAACCTCAGACAAACTCGATGGGTCGAGATGATTCAAGAGTACAATCCGAGTATTGAATATACTCTAGGCAAGGCCAACGTCCATGCAGATGCTTTGAGCAGGAAGGCTTATTGCAACAGCTTAATTCTCAAGCCATTTCAACCGGATCTTTGCGAAGCTTTCCGCAAACTCAATCTCCAAGTTGTTCCTCAAGGCTTTCTTGCCAACCTCCTAGTCTCTCCTACTTTGGAAGATCAAATTCGTGAGGCACAACTCCTGGATACCATGGTGAAGAAGGTGAAACTCTGTATTGACAAGGGCATTTCCAAATACAAGTGCTATCGCATTGATGACCGAGACACTTTATTCTTCGAGGACCGGATTGTGGTTCCTAAAGGTGATCTAAGGAAAGTCATAATGAATGAGGCGCACAATTCTCTTCTTTCCATTCATCCTAGAAGTACGAAGATGTACCATGCCCTCAAGCAGTCGTATTGGTGGACTCGAATGAAGCGAGAAATCGCTCAATTCGTGAACGAATGTGATGTCTGTCGAAGGGTGAAAGCAGAACACCAACGACCAGCTGGTCTCCTCCAACCACTTGCTATTCCAGAATGGAAGTTTGACCATATCGAAATGGACTTCGTGACTGGATTTCCTAATTAAATAGATACTTTTGTACCTAAAAATGATTTTTGGCAAAAATAAAAAGCAAACTATGAGGCAGCTGTAGTTCAAATTTGACCCGCTTCCAAATGAATCGGCGGAAATTTGTCTTTTTCACGAGAGGTGGATCAAAACTTATGACACCCAACCATTTGCTCAATTGTGCATTAAATATGGCCTAATATTTTAGAAAATTGATTTGGTACAATTTTGCAACAATTATTTGGTAGGTTCTTCACAAAAAAATATCATTTTGGGCGCTCGAAAAATGGAAAGTTATTTTTTCGTCCAAAGAAAATGAAAAACTCCTTAGGCAACATTGTTTTCCATTCCAATATGCACCATTGTGCACAATATGAGATCATTTGAAGAAACTATGCCATGAATATGGCCATAAGATTGATCATTTGACTTGAAAGCATTGATCTTCACACATGATAGCTCGTTTCTAAGAACACTTTTTAAAAATAATTATCGTATTACAAGTTTATTATTTTTCCTGTTAACTTGGCCACATATAATGACACAATGCGAAGGTTTTCCTATTTTTTGATTTTTTTGAATTTTTCAAGCTTGTTTTAATATGCGGTCAAAACGGCGGGCATGACCGTTCCTAGCTAGTGGTTGAATCTTGGAAAAAATTTGGTGTTTCTCTGATTAAATAGATACTTTTGTACCTAAAAATGATTTTTGGCAAAAATAAAAAGCAAACTATGAGGCAGCTGTAGTTCAAATTTTACCCGCTTCCAACTGAATCGGCGGAAATTTGTCGTTTTCACGAGAGGTGGATCAAAACTTTTGACACCCAACCATTTGCTCAATTGTGCATTAAATATGGCCTAGTATTTTAGAAAATTGATTTGGTACAATTTTGCAACAATTATTTGGTAGGTTCTTCACAAAAAACTCATTTTGGGCGCTCGAAAAATGGAAAATGATTTTTTCGTCCAAAGAAAATGAAAAACTCCTTAGGAACATTGTTTGGCATTCTAATATGCACCCTTGTGCACAATATGAGATCGTTTGAACAAACTATGCCATGAATGTTGTCATAATATTGATCATTTGACTTGAAAACATTGATCTTCACACATGATAGCTCGTTTCTGAGATCACTTTTTAAAAATAATTATCGTATTACAAGTTTTTTATTTTTCCTGCTAACTTGGCCACATATATTGACACAATGCGAATGTTTTCCAATTTTTTGATTTTTTTGATTTTTTTCATGCCCGTTTCAAAATGCGGTCAAAACGGTGGGCATGACCGTTCCTAGCTAGTGGTTGAATCTTGGAAATTTTTTGGTGTTTCTCTGATTAAATAGATACTTTTGTACCTAAAAATGATTTTTGGCAAAAATAAACAGCAAACTATGAGGCAGCTGCAGTTCAAATTTGACCCGCTTCCAACTGAATCGGCGGAAATTTGTCTTTTTCACGAGAGGTGGATCAAAACTTTGGACACCCAACCATTTGCTCAATTGTGCATGAAATATGGCCTAGTATTTTAGAAAATTGATTTGGTACAATTTTGCAACAATTATTTGGTAGGTTCTTCACAAAAAAACTCATTTTGGGCACTTGAAAAAGGGAAAATGATTTTTTCGTCCAAAGAAACTGGCAAACTCCTTAGGCAACATTGTTTGCCATTCCAATATGCACCCTTGTGCACAATATCAGATTATTTGAAGAAACTATGCCATGAATGTGGTCATAAGATTGATCATTTGACTTGAAAGCATTGATCTTCACACATGATAGCTCGTTTCTGAGAACACTTTTTAAAAATAATTATCGTATTATAAGTTTATTGTTTTTCCTGGTAACTTGGCCACATATAATGACACAATGCGAAGGTTTTCCAATTTTTTGATTTTTTTTGAATTTTTCATGCCCGTTTCAAAATGCGGTCAAAACGACGGGCATGACCGTTCCTAGCTAGTGGTTGAATCTTGAAAAACTTTTGGTGTTTCTCTGATTAAATAGATACTTTTGTAACTAAAATTATTTTTGGCAAAAATAAAAAGGAAACTATGAGGCAACTGCAGTTCAAATTTGACCCGCTTCCAGCTGAATCGGCGGAAATTTGTCTTTTTCACGAGAGGTGGATCAAAACTTTTGACACCAACCATTTGATCAATTGTGCATAAAATATGGCCTAGTATTTTAGAAAATTGATTTGGTACAATTTTGCAACAATTATTTGGTAGGTTCTTCACAAAAAAGCTCATTTTGGGAGCTCGAAAAATGGAAAATGATTTTTTCGTTCAAAGAAAATGAAAAATTCTTTAGGCAACATTGTTTGCCATTTCAATATGCACCCTTGTGCACAATATGAGATAATTTGAAGAAACTATGCCATGAATGTGGCCATAAGATTGATCATTTGACTTGAAAGCATTGATCTTCACACATGATAGCTCGTTTCCGAGAACAATTTAAAAAAATAAATATCGTATTACAAGTTTATTATTTTTCCTCGTAACTTGGCCACATATAATGACACAATGCGAAGGTTTTCGAATTTTCTTGAATTTTTCATGCCTGTTTGAAAATGCGGTCAAAACGACGGACATGACCGTTCCTAGCTAATGGTTGAATCTTGGAAAACTTTTGGTGTTTCTCTGATGAAATAGATACTTATTTGCCTAGAAATGATTTTTGGAAAAAATAAAAAGCAATTTCTGAGGCATCTATAGTTCAAATTTGACCCGCTTTCAGCTGTATCGGCGAAAATTTGTCTTTTTCACGAGAGGTGGATCAAAAACTTTTGACACCCAACCATTTGATTACTTATACATTATATATGGCTTAATATTTTAGAAAATTGATTTGGTCCAAATTGGCAACAAATATTTGGTAGGTTCTTCATAAAAAAACTCATTTTGGGCACTCGGAAAATGAAAAACGAAATTTTCGTGCAAATGAAATGAAAACTCTATGTGGAAACATTGTTTGTCATTCCAATATGCACCCTTGTGTATAATAGGAGACCATTTTTTTGATTTTTTCAGACGAAAATGTAGAAGAAAAAAAAAGGAAAAACACAATTGCATGTGCTCTATTCTCATTGGTGGAGTCCATTGTCACACGGATCGATGACATGACGCACATCCATCCATCCATCTATCCATCTCTTCATCTCACATCCATCCATCCATCTACCTACAAAAAAGAAGGAAAAAAAAGAAAATGAATAAAGGAAACCCCCACCCGCAGTCCAACTATCCAAACACTAACTCAGATCCCATCTACCCCCTCCTCCCATCGCACTCCTCCTCCCTCGTCCTCATGTCCTCGCCGCCGCCACCGACGGCTCCCGACCCAAACTCAGATCCCATCACCATGACGCGTCGTCGCCGTCGCACCTTCCACCACCGACGTCCCCGTCTCGCATCGTCCCCGTCAACTCGCAGACGCCCCGCAACGAGCCCAACAAAACCTCGCGCACCCCCACACCTTCTTCGCCGACGCGGCCATGATGGCGGTGGCGACCGTGAGCTAGGCCGGCATGGTGACCCCGCGCCGCGCCGCCGCCCGATCCGCGACAGCCAGCTCCACCGCAAGGAGCCTGGAGGACCATCCTTCCAGGTGAGAGATCGACTCTCCCCCGTCCCCGCCCCGTCCAAATCCGCGCGCAATGCTCGCCGAATTCCGCCCCTCGTGCTCGCGGTTCTGCTCGTCCCCCTCGTCCTAGTGGCGAATGCGTGGAAGGAATTCCCGGAGCGCCCCTCGACGGGCGAGCTTGTGCCTGTACGGGCGGGCCTCGCCAGGAATTGAGATATTCCGGGCCCCCGCGCCGCCGTGCTTCCGCTCCGAATTCTATAGAAGAGTCCCGTGCGTGCGTAGGAGCACTCGAATTCCTTTTCCGCGTAGCGGCTCGCTGCGGTTTCGTTATCGCTGGAGATGGTAATACTAGCAGTACTAGTTATAGCATTTTAATAGAGCGTACGGACAGGGGCCGGCCATTTGAGATTTGGTTGAGGAATCAACCGACAGAGATGTTGCTAGTTCTCTGTATCATCGCGTGTGTGTGCTTCAAACTGCTTCTTGGGGTTAGATGGACAGTCTGTTGTATATGAAACAATCCGGTTGGTTCGTTCTGCTGCACCATGAAATAATTTGCCAATGATGTGGCTATATTGTGTCAAAGCTCACTTTTGATGAAAACTACATATTGCAAGGGAGATGTGCTACAGATTTAAGTGCTATGGAATCTCTCACCTACGCCTGGACCCATTAAAAGCCAGCACATGTGAAAGCTTAGTTCACCTATACTTTCAGTTCAGTAATAAATTATTGTGTATGGTATGTTGATACAGTCTTGACTTCTACATGACAGAGAGGCAAGCGTTCACTAAAGGCATGGCGCACGATGAAGCTGTGGCTGCCTAGAAGACTGGGAAATCAGGTACACCCCCTAAGGTAAGAAACGCTGATTTACAAGTAGCCGCTGACTACTATGATATTGCAGATCGACAGTGATGTTGCTGGTTCTTTGTATGCCGCGTGTGTGTGCTTCAAACTGCTTCTTTGTGTTGAACTAATCAACCCTGAGCTCTGTAAATAGGACATAGTATAAATGGCATTGCTCTGTCAACTTATATCAGCACTCTACAGAACCTGGGCAGTTAAATATTATTCAAGATGCACCTGTATGATGTGTGTGTGCTTGATGCTCACGTACTAAGTAAGGCTGGTGGTTGTTTTGCGACTGAATTGTGTTTCAGTTTGATACTACTATGCTTTATCTTGCCAAATTCGTCGCTGACTAGTATAGTTAGTACTATTGCAGCAGGTTGATTGATTGAGGGAAAACTCTTGCCTCTCATTAACATATCTAAAATCTACTCAAATTCCTCAACAACATATTTGTTTTTTACACAACAATGCATTCAAAAATCCGACCTATCTATATACACACTTTGTGGAAGAAATAGGATATATATATGTGCTTCTCTTGCTTCTATAGTATAGTTAGTACTCATGCCCATGATCGACCAGGTCCCTGCTCTGTTTCTTCTTCTTTTGCTTCCTGTATGTATGTATGTCTCTGACGACGAAGGTGGTTTCTTCAGAATTGATTGAGTCTGACAATGTTGTTCTGAACATTTCTTGAAACAGGGCGAGGCCGGAGATGTCTGTGCGGTGATGTCCCTGGGGTGGCGCCACTATGCCCGACGCTTGCCCTGGTCGCCGCAGTGGTGCTTCGGTGGCTTCCAGACCCTCTCCTGGATGTGGTGATGGTCACACCACAGCCGTAGTGTGGCTGAGCCTCCGCTACAGCTACAACCTCCCTCTGGTGAGCTCCTCCCCGTTCCTTCTTCTCTGGTGTAGCTCCTGCATGGCCTTGGCCATGATTTGGGTTGGATGTGGGGCTCTACTAGTTGCTGCAACCAAGCATCAACTCCTACTGGAGCTCTCTGGTGATAAATTCATGCGGTTCTAGGGTCTGTCAGTAGCTGCCCATGTGTACTTGCTTTATATATGTGCTCCGGTGATCATGGTGGTGTTGATGCTTATCTTGCGTGTCTCTGGTGGTGGTGGTGTTGACAGCAGTTACACACCTAGCTTGTAACTAATATCCTTACTGCTAATTTACCTCAAGTTTATCTGAACATGGTTGAAATGAGCGCTGCAAATTTTGATGTCTAAAATAAATTTTTACCTCAAGTCATTAAGTAATTATTTTCATTACAACACAGTTAGCTGATAATATTGACTTGAATATTTTATGTATGCTCTGATGCATGTACACATACGGTTGAGCAAATTCCGAGTTGCAGTGGAACAACCTGGAGTTAGATAGGTTCAATTTTCTTTTGTTCTATTTCTAGTTTAAGCACATGCAGGTTCTAGTAAGTGTCTATGCATGTAGCTCATGAGTCGGAATATCTAATCTAATTAGGGACCACAGACCTGCTGTGTCATGTGCAAACTTGCTTGCATTCAGTTCAGAAATTTCTGAATTCTTTGATGTTTGCTTTCACTCAATGATTGCGGTAGTCAAATTAGATGCCTCCTCTGCTGCAATTCACTCGTCTCCCTGTCATGGTTTGTCTTGAATTTTGGTAGTGTGACAAACACATTAGTAAATTCTAGTTTTTGGGTGCTAATTCTAGTTACTCTATATGAAGCAAAAGTTATCTTGCAGCCATCTAATATGCAATTCTAATATATTTCATATCCTGTTTTTTTAGTTGTATATGTCATTCGTGCATGAATTCCTTTTCTTATGTACCAGCTCCCTAATCATGTTTTTTGTTTTTTGGGTTGCTATCTTAGGAGAGAACCTAGTGTCTTATATGGGGAAGCAAAGCAGCAGCTCACAACTCCGACCTGCAACTCCCGATGAAGGCACAACGACGCACCATGCTGCTCCTTTGGAAGGTCGGCTCCTGGACCGTAAATTTCTCTTAATTTGTGCTCTTCTTGATACCAGCTCTCTGTATTGTTGCTGCATTGATGCTGAACAATATGCTCTTAATCTGTTGTTATATTCTCACCAAATGCATGGGTTGGTACTTATCATTTGCCCTTTTACAAATATATCGCAGTTTTGCTGTTATGCGAATGTTATATGCACGGTTTCTTAGTAGATCTCAACTTCAGCAGCTATTTTTCATTGTTAGGAGAATGTTATATGCACGGCTTCACTTGATTTCCTATCTTTTTTGATTTATAACCTGTAGATACTGGCCTTCATTCATCAAAAGTTGGTGTACAAGAGCTCCAGGAGAAGAATCCCGAAGAAAACCAGCACCCAACTATGTGTTTTAGCTCCCTGGAGCTGGCCATGTTAATATTAGGTGTATTTTATAGTTGAATACCTGATTTGTACTGCCATGACTGTAAAGTACTTCGTTTGGCTGTCGTCTGAAATTGTATGTGTTATTGCCTCTGTTTGAATTAAGTTATTGGTTATTGCACAAATAGTGAACTAACGTGGGGCGCCTAAACAACACCCTTGGTGTCCAATTTCACTAGTGAGTCCTTTAAAATGGGAAACAAACAAAAGAAAAACCGACAAGTGGGACCTAATTGGATGATCTGCTAGTGGGACCTGGTTTAAAATGGAATGTAAAAAGGCCAAGGCCCAAACAAGAAATGGAAGCGAAAAGGCCAAAGGCCTAGAAAATAAAAGGCCGAATTGCTGGGCTAGGCCAATGTAGCTGACCAAAATTAAAAGGAAAAAAATCATAAATGGGCTGAATTATTGGGCTAGGCCCATGTAGAAAACCGAATTGGACCGGGCTGATTCCTGTGCCACATCAGCTTGCCACGTTGGATGCCTACGTGGCCTGGGGAGGTTGCTAGTGACCAAAATTTTGGTCGAAGAACCAACGACCTTTTACAGAAGGTCATTAATTTCAGTTTACGACTGCCAGCTTTTGACCTTCTGTTTTTGGTCAAAAAAGGTCGCAAATGAAAAACTATGACCTTTCAGCGGCCAATAGTGAGGGTCACAAGTTGACATATTTCTTGTAGTGTTTGACATGCAAGCTCAAGAACATGGTCACCTAGGCAACACAAATTTGCAATGAATAAAGCACTAGAACAAAAACTAATTGGACCATTGGAGGAGTCACATACCAAGGAACAATCCCCCAAGCAGTTTTGTGAGAGGTGCTTTGAGCAAGGAGATCGAAAATCGCAGCAAAATGAGCTAGAACTCGTGCTTGAGCTGGTTGGTGATTTTTTTTGGAGGAAGGAGTGTGTGGTGGCTGGAATAAGTGGAGGGGAGCCACCGTGGGCCCACGAGGCAGGGGGGCGCGCCCTGGACCCTCGTGCCCAGGTGCTTGCTCCCCCTGTTGTGTTCTAAGTGCCAAATATTCTCAAATATTCCAGAAAAAATCATATTAAATTGGCATGGCATTTGGAGAACTTTTATTTTCGGGGTATTTTTATATTGCACGAATAATTCAGAAAACTGACAGAAAATACTATTTTTACTTTATTTAAACTAAATAACAGAAAGTAAAAGGAGGGTACAGAAGGTTGTGCTTTCTAACTTCATCCATCTCATGCTCATCAAAAGGAATCCACTAACAAGGTTGATCAGGTCTTGTTAACAAACTCATTTCGAATAACATGAAACCGGAGAAATTTCGAATAACACTATGTTACCTCAACGGGGATATGCACATCCCTAATAGTAACAATATCATATCTCTTTTTGACAGTAGGTAGAAGAAATTCAAAACCTCCAAAAATAATCGATGGAAATTTTCCAATAGAATTGATACTATGGACTTGAGGTTGTTTCCTCAGAAAGTGTACCGTATGCTCATTACCATTAACATGAAAAGTGACATTGCCTTTACTGCAATCAATAACAGCCCCTGCGGTATTCAAAAAAGGTCTCCCAAGAATAATAGACATACTATCGTCCTCGGGAATATCAAGAATAACAAAGTCCGTTAAAATAGTAACATTTGCAACCACAACAGGCACATCCGCACAAATACCGACAGGTATAGCGGTTGATTTATCGGCCATTTGCAAAGATATTTCAGTAGGTGTCAACTTATTCAAATCAAGTCTACGATATAAAGAGAGAGGCATAACACTAACACCGGCTCCGAGATCACGTAAAGCAGTTTTAACATAGTTTCTTTTAATGGAGCATGGTATAGTGGGTACTCCTGGATCTCCTAGTTTCTTTGGTATTCCACCCTTAAAAGTATAATTAGCAAGCATGGTGGAAATTTCAGCTTTCGGTATCTTTCTTTTATTAGTAACAATTTCTTTCATGTACTTAGCATAAGGATTCATTTTAAGCATATCAGTTAATCGCATACGCAAAAAGATAGGTCTAATCATTTCAACAAAGCGCTCAAAATCCTCATCATCCTTTTTCTTGGATGTTTTGGGAGGAAAAGGCATGGGTTTCTGAACCCATGGTTCTCTTTCTTTACCGTGCTTCCTAGCAACAAAGTCTCTCTTATCATAACGTTGATTCTTTGATTGTGGGTTATCAAGATCAACAGCAGGTTCAATTTCTACATCATTATCATTGCTAGGTTGAGCATCAATATGAACATCATCATCATTAGCATTATCACTATGTTCATGTTCATTACCAGATTGTGTTTCAGCATCAGAAATAGAAATATCATTTGGATTCTCAGGTGGTTCAGCAATAGGTTCACTAGAAGCATGCAAAGTCCTATCATTTTTCTTTTTCTTCTTTTTAGAAGGACTAGGTGCATCAATATTATTTTTCTGAGAGTCCTGCTCAATTTTCTTAGGATGGCCTTCAGGATACAAAGGTTCCTGAGTCATTTTACCAGTTCTAGTAGCCACTCTAACAGCATAATCATTATTCTTACTATTTAATTCATTGAGCAAATCATTTTGAGCTTTAAGTACTTGTTCTACTTGAGTGGTAACCATAGAAGCATGTTTACTAATGAGTTTAAGTTCACCTTTAACTCTAGACATATAATCACCCAAGTGTTCAATCATATAAGCATTTTGTTTTAATTGTCTACCAAAATAAGCATAGAAATTTTCTTGCTTAACCATAAAGTTATCAAACTCATCCAAACATTGGCTAGCAAACTTAGTAGGAGGGATTTCAGCTTTATCATATCTATAGAGAGAATTTACCTTTACTACCTGTGTCGGGTTATCAAGACCATGTGTTTCTTCAATAGGTGATGAATTAAGATCATATATTTCTTGAACATGCGGTAAATTAAGACCATGTATTTCTTCAATAGGTGGTAAATTCTTAACATCTTCGGCTTTTATACCTTTTTCCTTCATATATTTCTGTGCCTCTTGCATATCTTCGGGACTGAGAAATAGAACACCCCTTTTCTTCGGAGTTGGCTTAGGAGTTGGTTTAGAAAGTGTCCAATTATTTTCATTGGTCAACATATTATTCAATAAAATTTCAGCTTCATCTGGTGTTCTTTCCCTGAAAACAGAACCAGCACAACTATCCAGGTGGTCTCTGGAAGCATCGGTTAGTCCATTATAAAAGATATCAAGTATTTCATATTTCTTAAGAGGATGATCGGGCAAAGCATTAAGTAATTGGAGAAGCCTCCTCCAAGCTTGTGGGAGACTCTCTTCTTCAATTTGCACAAAATTGTATATATCCCTTAAAGTAGCTTGTTTCTTATGAGCAGGGAAATATTTAGCAGAGAAGTAATAAATCATATCCTGGGGACTACGCACTACCAGGATCAAGAGAATTAAACCATATCTTAGCATCACCCTTCAATGAGAACGGAAATATTTTAAGGATATAAAAGTAGCGGGTTCTCTCATCATTAGTGAACAGGGTGGCTATATCATTTAATTTAGTAAGATGTGCCACAACAGTTTTAGATTCATAACCATAAAAAGGATCAGATTCAACCAAAGTAATTATATCAGGATCAACAGAGAATTCAAAATCCTTATCAGTAATGAAGATAGGTGAAGTAGCATAAGTAGGATTGTATTTCATTCTAGCATTCAGAGTTTTTTTTCCAGCTTAGCTAATAATTTCTTAAGATCACTTCTATCATTGCAAGCAAGAAAGTCTCTAGTAGTTTCTTCATCGACAACATAGCCCTCAGACACAACAGGCAATTCATATTTATTGGGAGAGCCTTCATCATCACTTTCATCAATATTATCAGTTTCAATAATTTCATTCTCTCTAGCCCTAGCAAGTTGTTCATCAAGAAATTCACCAAGTGGCACAGTAGTATCAAGCATAGAACTAGTTTCATCATAAGTATCATGCATAGCAGAAGTGGCATCATCAATAACATGCGACATATCAGAATTAATAGCAGAAGCAGGTTTAGGTGTCGCAAGCTTACTCAAAACAGAAGGTGAATCAAGTGCAGAGCTAGATGGCAGTTCCTTACCTTCCCTCGTAGTTGAGGGATAAATTTTTGTTTTTGCGTCTTTCAAGTTCTTCATAGTGACCAGCAGATATAAATCCCAAGTGACTCAAAGAATAGAGCTATGCTCCCCGGCAACGGCGCCAGAAAATAGTCTTGATAACCCACAAGTATAGGGGATCGCAACAGTTTTTGAGGGTAGAGTATTCAACCCAACTTTATTGATTCGACACAAGGGGAGCCAAAGAATATTCTCAAGTTTAGCAGTTGAGTTCTCAATTCAACCACACCTGGATAACTTAGTATCTGCAGCAAAGTATTTAGTAGCAAAGTAGTATGGAAGTAACGGTAACGGTAGCAAAAGTAATATTTTTGGGTTTTGTAGTGATTGTAACAGTAGCAACGGAAAAGTAAATAAGCGAAGAACAATATGTGAAAAGCTCGTAGGCATTGGATCGGTGATGGAGAATTATGCCGGATGCGGTTCATAATGTAAAAATTATAACATAGGGTGACAATGAACTAGCTCCAATTAATCAATGTAATGTAGGCATGTATTCCGAATATAGTCATACGTGCTTATGGAAAAGAACTTGCATGACATCTTTTGTCCTACCCTCCCGTGGCAGCGGGGTCCTAGCGGAAACTAAGGGATATTAAGGCCTCCTTTTAATAGAGTACCGGACCAAAGCATTAACACATAGTGAATACATGAACTCCTCAAACTATGGTCATCACCGGGAGTGGTCCCGATTATTGTCACTTCGGGGTTGCCGGATCATAACACATAGTAGGTGACTATAGACTTGCAAGATAGGATCAAGAACTCACATATATTCATGACAACATAATAGGTTCAGATCTGAAATCATGGCACTCGGGCCCTAGTGACAAGCATTAAGCATAGCAAAGTCATAGCAACATCAATCTCAGAACATAGTGGATACTAGGGATCAAACCCTAACAATACTAACTTGATTACATGATAAATCTCATCCAACCCATCACTGTCCAGCAATTCTACGATGGAATTACTCACGCACAACGATGAGCATCATGAAATTGGTGATGGAGGATGGTTGATGATGACGACGGCGACGGATTCCCCTCTCTGGAGCCCCGAACGGACTCCAGATCAGCCCTCCCGAGAGAGTTTAGGGCTTGGCGGTGGCTCCGTATCGTAAAACGCGATGAATCTTTCTCTCTGATTTGTCTCTCCCCGAACACGAATATATGGAGTTGGAGTTGAGGTCGGTGGAGCTCCAGGGGGCCCACGAGACAGGGGGCGTGCCCAGGGGGGCAGGCGCGCCCCCACCCTCGTGGCAAGGGTGTGGGCCCCTTGGCCTTGATTCTTTCGCCAGTATTTTTTATTATTTCCAAAAATAATCTCCGTGTAGTTTTAGGTCATTTTCTGCACATAAATAACACCATGGCAATTCTGCTGAAAACAGCGTTAGTCCGGGTTAGTTCCATCCAAATCTTGCAAGTTAGAGTCCAAAACAAGGGCAAAAGTGTTTGGAAAAGTAGATACGACGGAGACGTATCAGTCGCCTTCCTCAAAGCTTCGGGCATGAAACTTGCGGCTATGGTAGCGGCGCAACGCTTGCTGGGAGCGTGCTGCTCTCACAGCGGCCCGAAGACGATCTTCCTCAAGGAGCATCGCGTCATCTTGCCGCAATCGCTCTTGCTCAAGCTCGTCATAAGAGAGCACTCAAGATGACCCGTATGTGAGTTCTGTGGGGAGAACTGCTTCTGCCCCGTAAACCAGGGCAAAGGGTGTCTGGCCGGTGGCTCGATTTGGCATTGTTCTGATTGACCAAAGAGCCACCGGCAACTCATCAATCTAGCGCTTTCCACTCTTGTGCAGCCTGTCAAAAGTCTTCGTCCTCAGGCCTCGTAACACTTCAGCATTTGCCCTCTCCGCCTGGCCGTTGCTCCGTGGATGTGCCACGGAAGCGAAACAGACCTTGCTGCCGAGGTCTTGGATGTATTGCATGAAGGTGGGGCTTATGAACTGTGTGCCGTTGTTGGTGATGACTCTGTTTGGCACACCAAAGCGACACACTAGCCACTTGAAGAACTTGACGGCTGACTGTGCAGTCACCTTCCTCACTGCCTCCACCTCTCGCCATTTTGTGAACTTGTCGATTGCAACGTACAAGTACTCAAAGCCCCCGACAACACGGGGGAAAGGGCCCAGGATGTCGAGCCCCCATACCGAGAATGGCCAGGAGAGAGGAATTGTTTGAAGGGCTTGAGCTGGTTGATGAAGCTTCTTCGAATGGAACTGGCACGCTTCACACCTGGTTACTAGTGCCGTCGCATCCTGGAGGGCGGTGGGCTAGAAGAAACCTTGCCGGAATGCCTTGCCGGCAAGGGTCCTCGACCCTATGTGGGAGCCACATATGCCTCCATGTATTTCTGCCAATAGCCTCAGTCCTTCCTCCCGGGGGATGCACTTCAATTTCACACCGTTCGGTCTTTTTCTATACAGGACGTCGTCGACGAACTGGTACAGAGCAGACCGACGGGCTACTTTTTTCGCTTCTTCCTGCTCCTCAGGAAGTACTCCTGTCTGGAGGAATCAGAAAGTATGATGTGCCCATGCCGGAGCCTGGGGCTCAACGGCAAGGACCAAAGGCACCTCTTCTAGCATGGGAGCGACCGTCTCCACGGTCAGGGCTTGACGGCCTGCCGGAGCCAGCTGTCCCTCGGCAGGCTCAGAATCCACGGCAACACCCTTGTCAGCGGCCCCTGGGGGCTCAGCGGGAAAGTACTTGCCGGGGCCTGATTTCCTCCGCTTGTTCTGCTCCGTTGATGGTTCGGCGGATGGCTGAGTTAACCGAAGCAGAAAGGTACCTGGTTCCACAGGTAGCTTGAACGCAACACGCTTTGACAGGTAATCAGCGATGTCGTTCTCTGCTCGGGGAACGTGCTCCGCTTGTATACTGTCGAAGCGCTCCTCCAGCTTCCTCACCTCATCTACGTAGGCCTCCATCAACGGGCTCTGATAATCTTTGTTGACTTGTCTGACGACGAGCTGTGAATCACCCCTGACGATGAGCTTCTTAACCCCGAGGTCTGCCGCGATCCTGAGACCGGCAAGCAGCCCCTCGTACTCGACAGTGTTGTTTGTGGACATCTCCCGGGGAAAGCGGTCTCCTGGATTTCCTCGTCGGGCGTTGAGGTCCACTCAGCAATGAATTCCGCCAAGACTCTGCTCTGGATTGTCGAAGTACTTTCAAACTTCAACCCAAAGCTTGACAACTCTAAGGCCCACTCCACAATCCTTCCGGTTGCGTCTGGATTGTGCAGTATCCGTTGCAACGGGACGCGGGTGACGACAGTGATCTCGTGGGCTTGGAAGTAATGACGCAGCTTCCTCGAGGCCATAAGGAGGCCGAAGAGCAATTTCTGCACACCGGAGTACCTTGACCTAGCCCCCTGCAAGAGGGAGCTGACAAAGTAAACCGAGTGCTGCATCATCTTCTTCTTCTGCACCACTTCATTTGGCTGCGCGGGCCCTGCCCCTATGGCGTCAGACTCTGCCCGGGGCCTTGCCTTGCCGGCACCAGGCCCTGCTGGGGGAATTTCTGACGTGCCATCCGTTGGTCCTGCCATTGCCACTGCCTCTTCGTCGACCTCCCTCTGCGCCACCAGCGCGGCGCTGACCACTTGATGCGTCGCCGCCAGAATACAGCAGCAACGGCTCTTGTGGTTTAGGCGCCACCAGTGCTGGTCTAGAAGAGAGGTACTTCTTCAGATCCTGCAGTGCTACTTCGGCCTCCGGGGTCCATTCCATGGGGCCCACCTTTTTCAAAATCTTGATAAAGGGAAGGGCGCGCTCGGCAAACATTGAGATGAATCGGCTCATGGCGGCAACGCAACCAGTGAGCCGCCGCACATCCTTGATTCGCTTGGGCGCCTTAATCTGCTCGATAGCCTTGATCTTGTCTGGGTTTGCCTCGGTTCCGCGCTGCGACACAAAGAACCCAAGAAGTTTGCCGGACAGAACGCCGAAGACACACTTCTCAGGGTTCAGCTTGAGGTTGATCTTGCGCAGGTTGGAAAACGTCTCTTCTAAGTCTTGTACAAGAGTTGCCTTGTCCTTGGTTTTGACCACTATGTCATCCATGTATGCTTCCATATTTCTATGTAGTTGGGGTTCAAAACCAATTTGGACCGCTCTTGCAAACGTTGAGCCAGCACTGTTTAACCCGAAAGGCATCTGTAAAAAGCAATACGTACCACATGGGTGATGAATGCTTTCTTCTCTTCGTCTTCTTTTGTCATGAAGATCTGGTGGTAGCCCGAGTAGGCGTCGAGGAATGGTAACAAATCACACCCGGCCGTGGAGTCAACAATCTGGTCGATGTGCGGCAACGGGAAGGGGTCCTTAGGACAAGCCTTATTGATATCTGTGTAGTCAATACACAGCCTCCACTTCCTGTTCGCCTTGCGCACTACCACCGGATTGGCCAACCACGTCGGATGGAGCACCCCCCCTCACCAAGCCTGCTGCCTCCAACTTCCTAATCTCTTCTGTGATAAACTCTTGCCTTTCCAGAGCCTGCTTCCTGACCTTCTGTTTGACGGGCCATGCATGAGGACAGACAGCTAGGTGGTGCTCAATCACCTCCCTGGGAACACCAGGGATGTCGGATGCTTGCCATGCAAACACATCGACATTCGCCCGCAGGAAGGTGACGAGCGCGCCTTCCTATTTGCTATCGAGGGTGGAGCTTATGGTGAAAGCTCCTCCCATGCCATCCTCCCTAACGGACACCTTCTTGGTCTGTGGTGGCGCATCTCTGGATTTCTTGCTCTTGCCGGTGGAGCTCTCTGGCACGTCCTTGACGGTAGCACAACACTCCGAAGAGGTGCGCTTGCCGGAGTGGGTGCGAGAGGTCTTGCCGGGCTTCTTCTTCCCTCCCAGGGCTTCAGCGGCAGGAGCAAGTGCCTTGGCGGCAGCTGCTGCAACTGCTTCCTGGTAGAGTAGGTCGGCGCAGATCAACGCATCCTTCTTGTCGCAGGGGACGGTGATGATGGTCATCGGCCCAGGCATCTTCAACGTGTTGTAGGCGTAATGCGACGCCGCCATGAACTTGGCTAGTGCCGGGCGGCCGAGGATCCCGTTGTAGGGCAAGGGGATCTCGGCTACATCGAAGACAATCCTCTCCGTCCTGTAGTTTAACTCGCCTCCGAACGTCACAGGCAATGTGATCTTCCCCTTCGGCTGGCTTCTTCCCGGGTTGACCCCTTGAAACGTGCCCGTCTCCTCGAGGTCTCCGTCGGGAATTTGTAGCCTGTTGATCACAACGGGCGAGATTAAGTTCAGACCGGCCCCGCCATCAACCAGCATCTTGTTCGCCTTGAGGTTGCGTATCGTTGGTGAGACAAACAACGGCAAACACCCGACCGCAGTGGTGCGATCAGGGTGGTCCTTGGCGTCAAAGATGATGGGCGTGCTGGACCACTTCAGCGGCTTCTGAGCGTCGAACGATGGCTCTCCTGCTGTGATCTCACGCGCCCACTGCTTGAGCTGGCGGTGAGAAGTATGCAGCGAGGCGCCACCATCGACGCACATGGCCTCCGTAGCCTTCTGAAACTCTTGCTCGCTGGACTCGTCGTCCTCGTCATGATCATCGTCTTCTTGCTTCTTCTCATGGCCCCGGGCGGGCCTCTCTTGCTCTTTATCCTTGCCGCGGCGGCCTCCTTGGCCACCATGCTTCTTGCCGGATCCTTCGGCACCGTCTTGACCCTTCTCCTTGTCCCACCTCTCATACTCAGCCTTTTGCTTTTCGGCTAGCAGCTCGACCTGTCAGCAGTTCTGGAGGTCGTGGCAATTGGTGCGATGGATCTTGCAATACTTCTTGTCGGAGGCCCCCAGCTTGTGCAGCCGCCAAGGCCCGGCAAGCGACGCACCCAGCAATTTCCTTGCCAGGGTCGTCCGCCTTGGCCTTCTTCGCGGCGCCGGAGCTATCGGATCCCTCGACGGCAAGCTCGGTCTTGCCCTTGCGTTTCCTGTTGCAACGCCGGCCCTTCTTCGTAGGGGCGGCGGTGTCTTCATCAGTAGAGTCGGTTTCCACACCGGCGTCCTCGCCCGGGTACTTCCTTCCCTCTTCAGCCCGGCGCACCTATCGGCCAAAACATAAAGTTCGGCCACATCCTGAACCTTGTTCATCGCCAGCTCTTCGCGCATCTTTCGGTTGCGCACGTTTTGGTAAAACGCGCTAATCACAGCAGCGGGATGAACATCGGGGATGTTGTACTGCACCCGGCTGATCCTCTGGATGTACTTGCGTAGGGTTTCCCCTTCCTTCTGGGGAATGATATGCAAATCACTGGCCTGGCCATGAGCTTGGTGGCCTCCGGTGAAGGCACCAACGAACTCATGGCACAGATCCGACCAAGAAGAGATGTAATCTGCCGGCAAGTGCATCAACCAAGACATGACGTTGGGCTTCAGTGCCAATGGGAAGTAACTGGCAAGCACCTTGTCGTCGCAAGCTCCGGCAGCTTGCAACGCGATGGTGTAGATGCTGAGGAACTCTGACGGGTGGGTCTTGCCGTTGTACTTCTCATCGACGTCGGGATTGAACGTGCGGTGGGACAGCCACTGGAACTGCCGCAGCTCACGGGTAAAGGTTGGGCAACCCACCTCGTAAGGTGGCCGCCGGAGACCCCAGTGCTGGGTGGTCCATAGCGGGTCCTGCCCGCTTATCCGACTGATGGCATGTATCGCGCCGGCGCTCGATAGTGGTTCGAGCATCTTCGTGGGCTCGTTCTCGAAGAACTTGGCGCTGGTCGCGGTGGGTCCGTGTGTCGGACGACGCTATGGAAATGTTATCACATGCGTCGTCACGACGGATCGACACCGGCGGCAGCTGGCGCGGGGGAGGAGAGTGTACTGTGGCTGCAGCTCCCCCGGTCCTCCCACCGCTGACATGTGGTGGCTCGACGGAGCACCGGTCTGAGGGCCCCGCTAGTCGCGGATCATCTTTATTGGCAACGGCGATGAGGCTCTGGATGGTGGCTCTCCACTCGTCAAGCTTCTCCGCAGTAGGAGGGAAGTCGAGGAGCAGCTGCGCGCGCGCGCCAAAGCTTCTGCTGGCGTGGGTGGTGGCGACAGCTGCGTGGACCGTGGCGCGCTTCGACTTCTAACCACGTTAGAAGGAGCTCTATCACGGCCCAGCGGCTGCGTGCCATTTTCGCCAGCACTTCGGCGGGCATGCTGGACTCCTTCGCCCCGCGGATGATGCACAGGGCTCTTCCCACGGCAGTGTCCAGGGTCACCGGCGTGGTGACGCTGCTCGTCGCGCACACCATGGGAAGAGCGTGCTGCGGGTGCTGGGGTGGGCGTCTTGGAGGTCGCTGCGCCGTCTGTAGGGGCACAGCGACGCCCCTGGAGGGCCCCGCATCGCCTGCTGGGGGCCCATCCCCCTCTTTGGATCTGGCGGCGTGCGGCTCGTCGTCTGGCGCACGAACGACGCCGCTCGCGAGGCTCTGACTGCCTGGGCGATGCTGGTGCTCGCGGGCCGCGGCTCGGGTTCTGTCCGCGACCGGTCCGCTGCTCGCCCGCACTTGCGCGAGCCGCTCAGCCCCGGACGAGCCGATTGTCATGATCGTCTTCTTCTTGGGAGCCATGGCGACGAAGAACTGCTAGGATAACTGCTAGAACAGATTCTCACAACTGCGCCCCCTACCTGGCGCGCCAAAGCTGTCGGTGGGAACGATACCTATGGGATCACTGGAATCCCTTCTACGGTCGGTGGGCGCTGGGTTGTGAGAAGAGCAGGTCCATGAGCCAGCACAAAGATCGTTTACCCAGGTTCGGGCCGCGAGGATGCGTAATACCCTAGTCCTGCTTTGGTGGATGTATTCAGTGTTCTTGAGCTTTCAAACAAGCTACGGTGGCTGCCAAGTTCCAAAGAGCCGAATCCCTCTCCAGTATGCCTCGGGCCTCCTTTTATAGTCGAAAAGGGGTTGCCACAGTGGCACACAGGAGGTGGAAAGGCATACAGTGCGCGAACTTATCGCCCGACATTATGGGACAAAGCGCATTAAATGTGCTACTTCAGTGTCCATTAGCTTTATCAGGGATGGGAACGAGGCCCGTCCCGTCCGTAGCCACTCCGTCTCGCTTCGACACGCGCCCAGGCCAGCGATGCGTGTGGTGCCATGTAGGCAGGCAGGTACTGAGGTGGCGTGGTGGCAGGGTCTTCACAAAGATCTGCATGCCACCACGCAGGTGCTTGCTGAGTCGGTCTGGAAGCCGCGTGTTGCCACACAGGTGCCTGCCCAGCTAGTTGGGCTGGTAGCTGCATGCGAATGGCGGCGGAGCCTTGGCTGGTGCGGGCCTGGCAGTGGCCCTGCTAGCACCCTCGGTAAGGGCCTTGCTGGGGGCCCGACAAGGGTCTTGCCGCGGCGTCGCAGTTGTCCCCGGCAAGGTGCTTGCCGGGGGTCTTGTGGATCTCCTCGGCTAGGATCCCGCCGAGGGTCGCCATCTTCTGGTCCTCATCTGATCTTGTGTCTTTATGATCTTGACAAAGATCTGCATGCCACCACGGAGGTGCCTCGCGAGCCCTGATTCCAGTGTGGTTGGTGGGGTCAGAAATCGTGGGCTCAAGGGAGGCTCGCTCTGTTGGCATCGGGCAGGCTGCCCCGGCAAGGCCCTTGCCGGGGCTGCGGAGGCTGCCTCAGCAAGAACCTTGCCGAGGGAGTCTACCTCACCTCCTTGCCCTCTTGTGTTCCTGGTCTTGGCGTTGCCTTGGCCGTCTCGTGCTTTGGCTTCTTCCCGGTTTCCCTCCTCTGCCCTGCTTAGCGTGGCCGTGGGCGCGGCTTTGAGTGCCCGTGCACAAGTAAAGGGATACAAAGGAGTGCCCCTACTTTAGTACACCGACAATGATGGCCGACGCAAGGTCAACCAGGGAGTTCTTCTTGTTCGTTGGGCTGCCCCAGACCCTGTAGTGGTGACGGATGCCGACAAGGTTCTGCCAGGCCAAGCCCGAAACCTCGAGTGCTTTTAGATCGTTGATGGTGTCCACCGTAGCGAAACTGTAGTCGTGGCTCTTGATAAACCTGGCGAAACGCTCGCAAGGCCTTGTGGCTAGGCAATAGTGGTAGACGAGGACGTGATGAAGCATGCACAACTGGGCGACGACGAACTTCTGATCACATGTAACGCCCCGGATGTAATTTTCCATATTTGTAACTCCAACTCTTGCCATTTTCGGCTATGTGTTATGATATTCCCTTCGTGGTCGGGTTTTGTCTTTCGTTTTGCATTTTGTTCATGTCATGCATTGCATATCATGTCATCATGTGCATCTCAGTTGCATACGTGTTCGTCTCATGCATCCGAGCATTTTCCCCGTTGTCCGTTTTGCAATCTGACACTCCCACATGCACCGACGCACCCCTCTTGTTTCTTTTCGTGAGCGGGTGTTAAACGTTCTCGGAATGGACCGAGGTTTGTCAAGTGGCCTTGGTACACCACCGGTAGACCACCTGTCAAGTTTCGTTCCATTTGGAGGTCGTTTGATGCTCCAACGGTTAACCGGGCAAACGCAAAGGCCTTTGGTGTGTTGCAGCCAAACACCCCTACAAACAGCCCAATAACCCATCTAAGCCCCCTCCATGCTCTCGGTTGTTCGATCACGATCGTGTGGGCGAAAACCGCACTCCATTCGGAGTCTCCTAGGTCCCTCTACCTATAAATATGTGATCCCCATCCAAATCTCGTAGTCCAAACCCTAGCCCCGCTCCCCTCGTGCCGCCGGACGAAAAAACCCGCCGACGGACATGTCCGTCGCCCTCTCCGCCGCCCGTCGCCCCTCTTCGTCGCGCCGGTGAGCGCCGCCGCCCGAGGCGCCCCGTCGCCCGCCGGCCTCGCCCCGACCTCCGGCCGCCCTCTCCCTCTCCAACTCCGGCGACTACTCCGGTGAACCTCGAAGTTCGTGCCCGAAGCCCCCAGATCCAGATCCAAAACGACGGTTGACCCCAAAATTTCCTCCAAGTCTTTTTCTGTCATATTGTGTGGCCCTGTTCATCGCATCATATCTCCTTGCATACTGCTCCGTTTCATGCGCATGATATATCGAAATGTTCATCACGAGATGCTCTTCATTTTGTTCCATTGTGCCATGATCGTTTGAGTTCATCTTGATGCCCAAATCTCTGATGCAAGAGTGCTATATGCTGTTTACTGTTGTTACTTATCAGAACTTGATGTTTTGTTATTTTTGTTGCATTTGATGTGTGCATCTTATGGGCATGAGCTCTACAGGTGTTTTGATCTATACCATGCCATCTTTACAGAGGTGTATGCCATGTATTTTTTTTTGATCTATGTGGTGACTAGCACAAGCATGCAAACTAGGCTCCGTGATTTTTGCCCTAACATGTCTTAATCTTACTCTACTTTTGCTATAAAATATTCCTGGCAGAATGTTAACATGATATTCAATTTTGCCAAGGTTGTTGTAGTTGATCCATACATGCTATGAACTTGCCCTTGCCATGGTTAGATTCATGAATATGCCATCTTGCTATAGGTATGCTTGTTTTGTCATGCATTGCTTTGTGATGAGTGAATCGAGCTCACTAAGATGCCTTCATAATTCTGTTAATGCCATGTTCTGTTTTCTGCTGTGTTTGAAACCTGTTAACGAAACTTGCTATGTTTACATGGGTGCCATCATATATTCTGATCCTTTTTGGCTCATGGTCAGTAAGGTACTTTTGTTCCATGCTTTTAGTAGATTCATGCCATGCCTTGTTTTTCTATGATAAGTTCCTGTAGCATTTGTTTGGCTTGCTCTCAACATTGCTACCTGATGCTGTTTCAGCCTTGTTCAGTATTTTCACCAAGTCTGTGAAGCTGATATCTTTTGCACTTTTGCCATGCTTGTTTGAACCTGTTATATTGTGATCTAGCCGTAGCTCAGTGTTCATCTTTTGTCAAGCATCTCCTCAAGATCACTTCCATATGCTTTGTTGCTATGTTGGGGTGCTGTAGCATAGTTACTTGATGTATTCTAAGTGCTATCATGCTGTTAATCGCAGAATCGTGTCATTCTTGTTTTGCTTGCCATTTGCAAACCGTGCATCCGTTTACGGTGATCTTTATATCGATTTCGACCGAAATCATCTCATCTTTCCAGTGGCATACTTGGTTTGCCAAGTTTCTGCCTTGTTCATCCTTTTTCTTCCGGAGCACGCATATGCATCGCATATCACATCTCGCATATCATGCATGTATTGCATCATGTTGCTTGTGCATTTCCCGTGATTGATTGTGGTTCCATTGCTTGTGTTCTTGCTGTGGGTAGAGCCGGGAGACGAGTTCGTGAACGAGGAACCTGTTGAGTACGCTTACGAGGATCAAGCTTTCGACAACTCTGAGAACCTTGCAGGCAAGATGACCATACCCTCGAAATCACTTCTATCTTTGCTTTGCTAGTTGCTCGCTCTATTCCTATGCTAGTTGCTCGCTCTATTGCTATGCTGCGCTACCTACCACTTGCTATATCATGCCTCCCATATTGCCATGTCAAGCCTCTAACCATCCTTTCCTAGCAAACCGTTGTTTGGCTAAGTTACCGCTTTTGCTCAGCCCTTCTTATAGCGTTGCTAGTTGCAGGTGAAGTTGAAGTGGGTTCCATGTTGGAACATGGATATTTTGGGATATCACAATATCTCTTATTTAATTAATTCATCTATATATTTGGTAAAGGGTGGAAGGCTCGGCCTTATGCCTGGTGTTTTGTTCCACTCTTGCCTCCCTAGCTTCCGTCATACCGGTGTTATGTTCCTTGATTTTTCGTTCCTTACACGGTTGGGTGATTTATGGGACCCCCTTGACAGTTCGCCTTGAATAAAACTCCTCCAGCAAGGCCCAACCTTGGTTTTACATTTGCCTACCTAAGCCTTTTCCCTTGGGTTTTCGCGAGCCCGAGGGTCATCTTTATTTAAACCCCCGGACCAGTGCTCCTTCGAGTGCTGGCCCAAACCGGGCGATGTCCGGCGCCCCCTGGGCAACCAGGGTCTATGCCAACCTGACGTCTTGCCCATCTGGTGTGCCCTGAGAACGAGATGTGTGCAGCTCCTATCGGGATTTGTCGGCACATTCGGGCGGCTTTGCTGGTCTTGTTTTACCATTGTCGAAATGTCTTGTAAACCGGGATTCCGAGACTGATTGGGTCTTCCCGGGAGAAGGTTTATCCTTCGTTGACCGTGAGAGCTTATAATGGGCTAAGTTGGGACACCCCTGCAGGGTATTATCTTTCGAAAGCCGTGCCCGTGGTTATGAGGCAGATGGGAATTTGTTAATGTCCGGTTGTAGAGAACTTGACAATCGACTTAATTAAAATACATCAACCGCGTGTGTAGCCGTGATGGTCTCTTTTCGGCGAAGTCCGGGAAGCGAACACGGTTTGAGTTATGCATGAATGTAAGTAGTTTCAGGATCACTTCTTGATCATTTCTAGCTTCGCGACCGTTGCGTTGCTTCTCTTCTCGCTCTCATTTGCGTATGTTAGCCACCATATATGCTTAGTGCTTGCTGCAGCTCCACCTCATTGCCCCATCTTTTCCTATAAGCTTAAATAGTCTTGATCTCGCGGGTGTGAGATTGCTGAGTCCTCGTGACTCACAGATTCTACTAAAACAGTTGCAGGTGCCGACGATACCAGTGCAGATGACGCAACCGAGCTCAAGTGGGAGTTCGACGAGGAACGTGGTCGTTACTATATTTCGTTTCCTGATGATCAGTAGTGGAGCCCAGTTGGGACGATCGGGGATCTAGCATTTGGGGTTATCTTATTTTCATTTGGATTTGACCGTAGTCAGTCTATTGTGGATTTTGGATGATGTATGAATTAATTTATGTATTGTGTGAAGTGGTGATCGTAAGCCAACTCTCGTTATCCCATTCTTGTTCATTACATGGGATTGTGTGAAGATGACCCTTCTTGCGACAATACCTAGAATGCGGTTATGCCTCTAAGTCGTGCCTCGACACGTGGGAGATATAGCTGCATCATGGGCGTTACATCACACCCGACACGACCGCCGGGGAACTCGAGGTCGAAGCCGACCACATGGTATTTGTCCCCGGCAAGCAACTGCTCCATAGTTTGGATGGAGCCCTCCACCGAGATCAGCTCGTTTGTGTACATCACCAAGAGGTCCTTCCCCCTCACGTGGGTGTCCACTACGTGAGGCGAGGTGAACTGCCGTCCGTTGTCGTCATCAGCCACGGGGACCGCTGTTGGAGCCACGGGGAGCGACATTGGAGCCGTTGGATATCCTCTCAGTATGTGTCATTGTGGGTGTGCTTGATTATTGTGTCGTGGGGCACGAGAAATGAAGGTAAATGGCCGCGGGAATAAATGGGGGCCAGGTGGCCTGGATTCTTCGCACGTCTGCATGGTAGTTTTTGCAATGGGTAATTGCATCGCCGCGCCGCGCCCGGCGCAACCGCATGCATAATGGCAGCACGAACGCACGTGATCGTGCACCGTCCCCAAACACTGGAAGCGCGCGCGGAGGGATGCGAGAGCAGAGTGCGTGCGGTGGGACAAGAGCAGAGCGCGCCGCAACCACCTCAACCGCGAGCAACCACACGCATAGAGCAGTTCAGCCGACAGTTGCGAGACGACGACATGTTGTGAAACTACGTCGTGTTCCACATCACATGGTGGTTGAACAATCGTTCACGATGTGCGTATAGAGCAGCCGTGTGCTACTGCCTCCGTCCTGGTTTATTAGCCATTCTATGCCATACTTTGACCTTAAATTTAACTAACAAAATGTTAATGCATGTTATAAAACATCAATATAATTGGAAACAATGTTCGAATACGAATACGAGGATATAATCTTTGGTGACATGCAATCGTATTTTATTAGTTAAATCTCTAGTCAAAATTCGGCACAAAAATACAAACGGGTCTTATAAAGCAGGACAAAGGTAGTAGGTAAATAAGTCGCAAACGTCTTTTATTTATTAACCGTATGTGTACGTGTCGTTTCGTCCTCCTCCCGCACGTCTTGTGACGTCGCTGGCACAAACGGCTTCGAGCACAAGCTTCAGCACCGCGCATGCGTTCTTTTGGCCAAATGGTGGCTCGAAGTGGCGCCAATGAATCGTCAGTGAGCCCGTTCCCGCGCAACCGCACAAGTTCCCGCGCATAGCCGCGCAAGCTTCTCACCCGACTCGGCGAAATCCCCCAAAATCCCAATGCTTACCGGCCTGCTATATAAATCTTCACGGCTGGCGAGTCCTACGTCGCATTTTCCCCTCCCTCCCTGTAGCTTATCTCGTCTGCTTCTCCCATAATTTTTGATTATTTCATGCCAATATTGTACAACTTTCACATATTTTTGGCAACTTTTTATATGATTTATTGGACTAACCTATTGATCCAGTGGCCAGTGCTAGTTCCTGTTTTTTTGCATGTTTTTTTTCTTGCGGAAAATCCATATTAAACGAAGTCCAAACGCGATAAAAATTTACGGAAAATTATTTTGGAATATATGTGATTTTTGGGAGGTGGAATCAACGCAAACGGGGGCCCACCGTGCCCACAACCCACCAGGCCGCGTCCCAGGCCCCAAGCGTGCCTAGGTGTCTTATGCTCTCCTCGAACATCGGTTGGAGCCATACTTCGGGCGCAAGGAAGCTTATATCCGGAAAAAAATCGTGTTAAAATTTCAGCGCAATTGGAGTTACGGATCTCCCGGAATATAAGAAACGGTTTTCGGCCAGATCTGGGGGACGCAAAATAGAGAGGGAGATCCAATCTCGGAGGGGCTCCCGCCCCTCCGCCGCCATGGAGGCCATGGACCAGAGTGGGAACTCTCCTCCCATCTAGGGGGAGGCCAATTAAGAAGAAGGAGGGGCTCTCTCCCCCTCTCTCCCGATGGCGCCGGAGTGCCACCGGGGCAAGGATCGTGATGACGATCGACATCAACAATCTTGCCACCGTCAACACCGACTCTCTTCCCCTCTATGCAATGGTGTAAAACCTCTCTTCCCCGCTGTAATATGTACTTAAACATGGTGCTCAACTCCATATATTATTTCCCAATGATCTATGGTTATTCTATGATGTTTGAGTAGATCCGTTTTGTCCTGTGGGTTAATCGTGATCTAGGTTGGTATGATTATATATTTTATTTATGGTGCTGTCCTACGGTGCCCTCTGTTTCGCGCAAACATGAGGGGCCCCCCTATAGGGTGTTGCAATACGTTTATGATTCGCATATGGTGGGTTGCAACTTATGGTGGGTTGCGAGAGTGCCAGAAGCTTAAACCCGAGCAAGTGGGTTGTTGCGTATGGGATAAAGAGGACTTGATACTTAATGCTATGGTTGGGTTTCACGACCTTAATGATCTTTAGTAGTTGCAGATGCTTGCTAGGGGTCCAATCATAAGTGCATATGATCCAAGTAGAGAAAGTATGTTAGCTCATGCCTCTCCCTCATGTAAGATTGCAAGAATGATTACCGGTACTTGTTATCGATTGCCTAGGGAGAAATGACTTTCTTGTTGACAAAAGCTATCTACTTTTATTACTTTGCAATTTATTCGTAGTTTTATTCTCGCAAAGTACTCTTACTTTCATTCTTGCAAAATAGTTTCATACTTGTTTTTAGGTAAAGCAAACGTCAAGTGTGCGTAGAGTTGTATCGGTGGTCGATAGAACTTGAGGGAATATTTGTTCTACCTTTAGCTCCTCATTGGGTTTGACACTCTTATTTATCAAAGAAGGCTACAAATGATCCCCTATACTTGTGGGTTATCAAGACTTTTTCTGGCACCGTTGCCGGGGAGCAATAGCGTGGGGTGAATATTCTCGTGTGTGCTTGTTTGATTTATCACTAAGTAGTTTTAATTCCTGTCTAAGTTGTTCTCTATCTTTAGTTATGGATATGGAACACGAAACACCAAAACAATTAGTGGTACTTGCTACTCATGGAGATGGGGAACCTCCTAAAACCCTCGATGCTCGTTATGTGAAAAATATTATGCACTACTTTGATAATCCCGAGAAAACCCCATTCAACTTGATAACGGGAGTAACATTGGATCAACGTGAATACTTTAGGTATTATCTCTTGACTCAAAAGGAAAACTTTTATGGGATCAAATTGAAATGTTGCAATGGTATGCTTGGAACTTATGTTCGAGATATGATTATACTTGTTGCTCTAGGATGAAGGCTCGACACCTTCCCTTTTCATGTGAATTTAGCGATAATGAAACCTTGTCTTCTTATGCTAATGGTATATATGATTACTATGATGTGGAACAAATAGAAGAATTTGTTGCTTTTAAGGGTGCTTATGAAATTGAATCTTTGTTTTTAAAGTTTGAAGATTTTGATGATTCAGTTTATAGACCTAAATTTTTTTCTATCCTTAAATATTTCTATGATAATTATAAATGCAATTACGATATTGATGTATTTGTTGAGAATGTCTCCGCTGTCCAATAAGATACTAATATTTTGCAGGAATCTATGGAAGAAAAAATTGATGACATAGTGAGCTCATTGGATGGAAAAGATGATGAGGAGAGCGAAGAACAAAAGGAGGAAGAGCGGATTAGTTACCCGTGCCCACCTTCTACTGAGAGTAACTCTTCAACTCATACAATGTTTAATTTCCCTTCGTGCTTACCGAAGGATGAGTGCTATGATAATTGCTATGATCCCTTTGATTCATTTGAAATATCCCTTTTTGATGAACTTGATGCTTGCTACGCTTGTGGCCAAGATGCCAATATGAAATTGTTGCTATTGCACCCACACTTATTAAGGATTATATTGATGAGTTGCCTTTTACCATTGCACATGATGATTTTGATGAATATAATATGCATGTGCTTGCTGCTCCTACTTGCAATTATTATGAGAGAGGAACTACATCTCCGCCTCTCTATGTTTCCAATACGATAAAATTGCAAGAAACTTCTTATGCTATGAATTGGCCTTTACTTGATGTTGTCGGATTTCGGGATCCGGCAAAACCCTTGAGGTTCGAACACTAGGGTGTGCACGAAGATTCCCCCTACCTAATCACGCCCAAAACCTCGCCGCGATCTCAAAAGCTAGCTCGACGAACTCGCAACACAAGAGACACAAGATTTATACTGGTTCGGGCCACTATGGTGTAATAGCCTACTCCAGTGTGGTGTGGTGGATTGCCTCTTGGGCTGAGGATGAACAGTACAAGGGGAAGAATGGCCTCCTGAGGAGAGGTGTTCTTGTGCTTGGTGAACTTGTGTGGGTGAGGATGGATCTGAATCCGTTCGAGATGAGTTCTTCCTACTGTGGTGGCTAGTCCTATTTATAGAGGCCCTGGTCCTCTTCCAAAATATTGAGCAGGAAGGGATGCCACAATGGCCAATTTGAAGGGGGACAACTAGTACAAGCTATCCTGACTAAAGGTGGTCTTCGTCTGCCAAAGACTCTGGTGGTGACGCCGTCTTGGGCTCCACGGTGACCTCCGTCATGCCGTCCTGTTGGTCTTGGTCTCATTGCACCGATATGGAAACCTTTGCCTGATTCCTCGGTACTCCTCGCCCGCGCTTGCCTCCTTAGCACCGAAAAGGAAGCGAGGACACTGTGTGCGCTGGCGCCCGCCTGGCCTTGATCGTCATGGCTTACATCATCGGAACCTCGCGAGGTTTGGCTTGCCTTGATCTCTCCGCCCCTCGCGAGCCAGCCTAGTGAGGCCGCTCCCGAGGAGGTCTTGTGTCATCCGCCTCCCGAGGCTTGGCCCCTCGCGAGGGTCTTGAGCGTTTGCTGGTGAAGACGGGTCGTACTGGGCCGCGAGTGGAGCCACGCCATGGGCCACAGGCAAGCAAGTCTGGGGACCCCCGTTCCCAAAACGCCGACAGTAGCCCCCGGGCCCAAGGCATGCTCGGACTTGGCTTCGAGGCGAAGCCAAAGGGCAAGTGCGGAGCGCTGCGGGCCCCAACAGCCTGCGGCCTTGGTCGACGCGTGGCGATTGGTTGGACGTGGGCGTCTCCGCTTCCCCCACGCTGCCTAGGCAACTGCCTGCCTGACAAAAGGCTGGCGCGGGCTACGCTTGCCTTCATTGCTTTCTTCCGCCTTGCTCCAGATCCCCTTTCTTTTGTTCCCTGTGACGAATCGAAACAAACCCCGTGGGGGCGTGTAAAGAACCTGCAATGTATTTTGTTGGTATTATCCTTATTATGAAATTGTGCGAGCGCGTGTCCTGCTTCAGCTCAGTCTCCCCTTTCTATCCTCGCGATGGCCTGGTGCTCTACGCTGACAGGTCCCGGTCCCCAGTCAGGCTGTAGCCGTCGCTAGGAGGTGAGTGGCCTGAGGTCTAGTAAGAGCTCCAGAGACACGATGCTCAGGAGGTCCCCTTTAGCGTGCAAGCGGCCACCGAGAGGTAAGAAAGGGAGGCGACGTTGCCACGGCAGGGCTGCAGCAAGTGCGGATCCCGTGTCGTTGCGATTGGTTGGTCGGAGCGCGGAACTTATCTTGGCAGTCTGGAGTCGTTTCCTTGTGTTGCACCAGACTTGTGCGCTGGCAGCCGTGGCGTAGCTAGGTTAGGCCCGTGCACGCTTCCCCTTCCTCCCCACGCTCTCCTTCGTGCTCTACGTCCTCAGGTCCCGACCCTCGAGCGATCTCAGCCGCCGCTGGTATGCCAGGTCACGATGCCGTGGTCAAGGCCAGGGGGTGAGGGCTGGAGAGCCAGTAGGAGCTCCTGAGTCACGATGCTCAGGACCCCCCTTTTAACGCGCAAGCGAATCGCGTGGGAGAAGAAGGAGCCCGCGGTACCGCCCGCTGTTGTCCTCGGGTTGTTCCTACAAGTCAGCGCGAGGAGGGGCACAGATTGCCATTATGATTGCCGGTCGGCCACTGGTCGCTCCGGAAGAATGAAGGCACTGAGGGCCTGGTGAGGTGACGCGCGCGGGGCGTGCCGCGGGCCAGAGCTCGACCGCTCAGGTTTAGCAACGTTGCAGGGACGGACCCAAGCGCAAGCACCGTGCCAGTGTGAACAGCTCCCGTGGTTGGTGACAATCAAGCGGGTGATAGCCATAGATAGGTTAAGCATGAAAAGTAGACTAGCTCAGGTAAATGCAAGAACGATACATGCCACTGGGCTGGACCCGAGCGGCTTGGGGATGATGCAGCCCGAGGGGCGCCCCCAGAAAAGTAAGCTAAAGATGTAAAGGGATACACGCCACAGGGACGGATCCACGCGGCCTGGGAATGATGTAGCCCGAGGGGCGCTCCCAGCTAAATAAACTTATAAGATGTCACCTGGTTCTTTTGTTGAAGGAATGTTGGGGCAGCTGAAGTCGCGTGGTGAAGAGGTTGCTCCTCACGAGCCACAGGGACCCTGAGCCTCGGGAGGCTCTGGGGGTCCAGGCGGTTCCTTGAGGACCGTCTCCATCTCCACCAGAACGGCGTGGTGCCTGGCCTCCTGAGCCACTAGGATGCTCCACAGGTTGCGCTGGAAGGCGGTCACCACGCTCGGTAGGCCGAAGGGCATGCGAACGTAGCTGTGAGGTGGGCCCTCGCAGTGGCCCACGTGCGAAGGCCAGGAAAGCTCCTGAGATGCAGCCCTGTTGAGCCCTGGGATGTCGATGCAAACGCGCAGCCCGCCAACCTCGCCGGGATGGGGAGCCGCGCCGGGTGAGCGGCGGTTGTCGCGCATGGCTCTTGCATCCTGCAGTTCCTGAGTGGTCTTGGTAATGAACTCCTGAGCACTGGGCGCTCCTCGCCCGGTGTCCTCCTGAGGGAAATGTGCTGCGAAGCACGCCTCCACGTGGTGCCCGAGCGCCTCCCTCATGATGTTGGCAAGGTCTGAGGCCCTCCAAAAGAGAGCCCCCGAGCCCTGCCCGAGGAGGGTGCCAGGCGCGCCTTCCTATGCAAGGGAGGGAGGCGCCCCAGGCACGGGCGCTGATCCTGACGTGGCTCCACTTGCAGCGCCGTTCTCCCGAGGCCCAGTGCAGAGTAGCTGCTTCTTCTTCTTGGGGAAGACCTCAGGAGGGTACTGTGCTGCATTGCTGTCGGGGTCTTCGATTGACGCTGCTTGGAAGGCGCGCTTGAGGGAGCACACGTCATCTCTTTCTTCATAGGGGACTGTGATGATCCCGCCGCTTCCTGGCATCTTGAGGACGTTGTAGCCGTGGTGCGTCACTGCCATGAACTTGGCCAGGGCCGGATACCCGAGGATGACATTGTATGGCAAACGGATGTGGGCGACGTCGAAGTCGATGAGCTCGGTGCGGTAGTTGTCGCGCTGTCCAAAGGTGACAGGGAGGCGGACCTGCCCTATCGGCGTGGTGGAACCGTCGGTCATTCCTGAGAAGGGCTTGGTAGGCTGAAGCTGATCGTAGGGCACTTGAAGGCTGTTGAACATCTCAACGGACAGGACGTTGAGCCCTGCACTGCCGTCGATGAGGGTCTTGGTGACTTGTACGTTGCTGATGACGGGTGAGCAAAGCATCGGGAGAGCGCCAGCGGTGGCCGCACACTTGAGCTGATCTACCGAACTGAAAGTGATGGCGCACTTGGACCACCTCAGCGGGCGTGTGGCCTTGAGCCTGGGGAGGACTGCGTTCACCTCGCGAGCAAACTGCTTGAAGATGCGCTGAGAGGCTGGGGCTTGAGCTCCGCCCAAGATGCAGGCGATAGCCCGCGGCTCCTGGAAGCCCCCAACCCCCTCGTACTGATGATGGTCGTTGTTCCTTCTTGGGGATCTTGAGGCGAACGTTGTTGAAGCACTGGATGTACTTTTGGAGGGTCTCCCCTGGCTGCTGCTTGACACGGCGCAGGTCACCCGCGGGCGGAGGGCGGTCGCGAGTGCCCTAGAAGTTGGCGACGAAGCGGTCGCGCATCTCGTTCCAGGAGGAGATGGAGCCTGGAGGCAGGTTCAGGAGCCATGAGCGGGCACCATCCTTGAGAGCCATGGGGAACCAGTTCACCATGACTTTTTCATCGCCGTTGGCCACCTCGATGCTCAGTTCGTAGAGCTGCAGGAACTCCGTGGGGTCGGGAGTGCTGTCATAGCGTGGAGGCAGGTCTAGCTTGAACTTGCCCGGCCATGCGACACTACGCAGCTCAGGAGTGAAGGCGTGGCAGCCCGCGGTGGCCACAGGGACCCTTTGCTAATGTGGAGCCTGCCCTTGATGTCCACGCGCCGCCACCGCAGGCAGCCCACGGTCTTGTCGCAGTGGTGCTGGGAGCGCGGGAGCGTTTTCTTGCGGACGAGGAACCTCTTGGCAGCTTCTTTCTTCGCGCATGGGCGCCCGACATGGTGGTTCGCGCCGGGGGGGGGGGGGCGCACGCCTCGGCGCCAGGACGCCGTCTTGGTGCGGAGGTGGTGGAGGTGGTGCTCCATGAGCCACGTCGCCTGCAGCTAGCGGAGGGCGAGGCAGGGAGAGGGATGGCGCAGGGGAGCCCCTGCGGCGCTGACGAGCTCAGCGATGCGGTCCGGCTAGTCCTCGTAGAGGTCATCGAGGGGCGGTAGGCGCAGGAGTTCGTGTGCCATGAGCAGCGCGGCCTCCATGTCCGTGGGAGCGTGACGAGCCGGCAGGGGTCAGTGACGGAGTGGCGGTACGGCCGTCCCGCCGCACCGAGGGGTGCAGCGAGGACGCTTGCTGCTCGTTCCCCGCCAGGCCGGTGACGGTGTTGGCGGCAGGCGACGGAGAACGACGGGGAGGCCCGCCGACGGGAGCCGTCTGAACGACGCGGGCGGCGAGGGTGGCCCGACGCTCAGTGCGGGCTCGGCGAGCGTCCTCCATGGAGACGACGAAGCGATGGGACGCAGATCGATGGAAGGAAAGCTTCGGCGCACCCCTACCTGTCGTGCCAAATGTCAGATTTCGGGTTCCGGCAAAACCCTTGAGGTTCGAACACTAGGGTGCGCACGAAGATTTCCCCCTACTTAATCACGCCCTCAACCTTGCCGCGATCTCAAAGGCTAGCTCGACGAACTCGCAACACAAGAGACACAAGATTTATACTGGTTCGGGCCACCGTTGTGGTGTAATACCCTACTCCAGTGTGGTGTGGTGGATTGCCTCTTGGGCTGAGGATGAACAGTACAAGGGGAAGAACAGCCTCCTGAGGAGAGGTGTTCTTATGCTTGGTGAACTTGTGTGGGTGAGGATGGATCTGAATCCATTCGAGATGAGTTCTTCCTACTGTGGTGGCTAGTCCTATTTATAGGCCCTGGTCCTCTTCCCAAATATTGAGCGGGAAGGGATGCCACAACAGCCAATTTGAAGGGGGGCAGCTAGTACAAGCTATCCTGACTAAAAGGTGGTCTTCGCCTGCCAAAGGCTCTGGTGGTGACGCCGTCTTGGGCTCCATGGTGACCTCCGTCCTGTTGGTCTTGGTCTCGTTGCACCGATATGGAAACCTTTGCCTGATGCCTCGGTACTCCTCGCCTGCGCTTGCCTCGTTAGCACCGAAGAGGAAGCAAGGACACTGTGCCCGCTGGCTCCCGCCTGGCGCCCGCCTGGCCTTGATCGTCATGGCTTACGTCATCGGAACCTCGCGAGGTTTGCCTTGCCTTGATCTCTCCGCCCCTCGCGAGCCAGCCTGGTGAGGCCGCTCCCGAGGAGGTCTTGTGTCGTCCGCCTCGCGAGGCTTGCCCCTCGCAAGGGTCTTGAGCGTTTGCTGGTGAAGACGGGCCGTACTGGGCCGCGAGTGGAGCCACGTCATGGGCCATAGGCAGGCAAGTCTGGGGACCCCCGTTCCCAGAACGCCGACAGATGTGCATGAATTGTTCTTATATGACATGCCGATGCATAGGAAGAGAGTTAGACTTCGTCATTGCATGATATATGGTGCTTTGTGCTCACTACTAAATGCCAAATCATTGTTAATTAAAATTGGCTTTGATATACCTTGGGATCTGGGTGGATTCATTACCTGAGATCTTTATGCCTAGCTTAATGGCTTTAAAGAAAGCGCTGCCAGGGAGACACCCGAAAGTTTTAGAGAGCCATTTTATTCTGTTGAGTGCTTTTATAAAGTTTAAAAAAAAATATAGAGGGGAACTTAAAACTTCACAAAAAGAAAAGTGAAAGTGAGAGGGGCGAGCATTGTGAAAGTGGGAGCTAGCCTTGAACTTTGTTCATGCCCATGGAAACTTTGTGAATCTTAATTACAGAAACTTTTCAACAAAATTAATGACCCCCTTGTACAAATCCATTGTATTATAAAAATAATCTGCCAAGATTTGCCTTTAGGATGATTAGATTGCTTGTTGGTATGTGTGGTGCAAAATTAGAATCTTTTGGCTGTAGTGCGCGATTTTATATTTTTTATTGGAACGTCGAAAGCTTCTGAATTTTTTTGCACAGTATCGCTATACAAATTTTTTATTTTTGTCCTAAATTTTCTGAATTTTTGGAGTACCAGAAGTATGGTAGAGGTTCAGATTTCTACAGACTGTCCTGTTTAAGACAGATTCTGTTTTTGATGCATTGTTTTGCTTTTGATGAAACTATCGATTCTGTCGGTGGTATAGTCCATCGAAAAGTTATAATACAGTAGCTACAATGCAAAAACAAAATATGAATTGGTTTGCAACAGTACTTAGGGTAGTGATTTGCTTTATTATACTAACGGATCTTACCGAGCTTTTTGTTGAGTTTTGTGTGGATGAAGTGATCTGAGATCGAGGAGGTCTCGGTATGAGGAGAAGGAGGAGAGGAAAGAGCTCAAGCTTGGGGATGCCCAAGGCACCCCAAGTAAATATTCAAGGATACTCAAGCGTCTAACCTTGTGGATGCCCTAGAAGGAATCCCATCTTTCTTCAACAAGTATCGGTATGTTTTTGTCTTCGTTTCGTTCATGTGATATGTGTAGCGCTTTTTGCATTTAGTTTTCACTTTTATTCTATGCACCATGCTGGTATGAGATAGTCCATGGTCAATTTATATAATGCTCATTGCACTTCACTTATATCTTTTGAGTACGGCTTTATAGAATGCTTCATGTGCTTCACTTATATCATTTGAAGTTTGGATTGCCTGTTTCTCTTCACACAGAAAACTGTTATTTGTAGAATGCTCTTTTGCTTCACTTGTACTTGTTAGAGCATGGTCTTTTGTAGAAAGAATTAAACTCTCAAGCTTCATTCTATCTATTTAGAGAGTCAAAAGGAATTGGTCATTTGCATGGTTAGTCATAAAATCCTACATAAAACTTGTGGATCACTGAATATGATATGTTTGATTCCTTGCAATAGTTTTGCGATATAGAGATGGAATATGTGGGAGGTACTAGTAAACGGTTTTGGTTAGTAAGAATATTGGTGTTAAGGTTTGTCATTCCCGAAGCATGCACATATAGTCCCTCGTTATTCTATGAAGTTGGAACATGATTTATTATTGATTGTCTTCCTTATGAGTGGCGGTCGGGGACGAGCAATGGTTTTTTCCTACCAATATATCCCCCTAGGGGCATGTGTAGTAGTACTTTGCCTCGAGGGCTAATAAACTTTTGCAATAAGTATATGATTTCTTTATGACTAATGTGAGTCCATGGATTATACGCACTCTTACCTTTCCGCAATTTGCTAGCCTCTACGGTACCGTGCATTGCCCTTTCTCACCTCGAGAGTCGGTGCAAACTTCGCAGGTACATCCAAACCCCGTGATATGATACGCTCTATCACACAAAAGCCTTATTATATCTTCCTCAAAACAGCCACCATACCTACCTATTATGGCCCTTCCGTAGCCATTCCGAGATATATTACCATGCAACTTCCACCGCTTCCGTTTTGATGACTTGAACATTCATTGTCATATTGCATTGCATGATCGTAAGATAGCTAGCATGATATTTTCATTGCTTGTCCGTTTTTTGATATTGTTGTTATGCTAGATCATTGCACATCGATGTACACTACCAGGGGCATTCATATAGTCATATTTTGTTATAGGTATCGAGTTGTAATATTGAGTTGTAAGTAAATAGAAGTGTGATGGTCATCATTATTCATTTTTAGAGCATTGCCCGAGGAAAGGATGATGGAGACTATGATTCCCACATAAGTCGGGATGAGACTCCGGACAATGAGAGAAAAAATATAAAAAAAGAAAAAAAGGAAAAAAGGAAATAAAGAAAAAGAAAAAAAGAAAGAAAAAAAGAGAGAAGGGGCATGCTACTTCCACACTTGTGCTTCACAATAGCACCATGTTTTTCATATGGAGAGTCTCCAATGTTTCATATACTAGTGGGAATTTTTCATTATAGGATTAGATGCACACCCACTTAGCTTTCAGTTTGAGCTTTCATACACTTATAGCTCTTTGTGCATTCGTTGCATGGCAATCCCTACTCCTCGCATTGATATCAATTGAGGGGCATCTCCATAGCCCATTGGTTAGCCGCGTCGATGTGAGACTTTCTTACATTTTTGTCTTTTCTATATTTACCCCTATCATCATACTCTATTCCACCCGTAGTGCTATATCCATGGCTTCCGCTCATGTATTGCGTGAGGGTTGAAAAAGCTGAAGCGCGTTAAAAAGTATGAACCAATTGCTCGGCTTGTCATCGGGTTACTTTGTGTTAAGAAGGCAGAGCCTGACAAGACTATATGATTTTGTAGGGATAGATTTCTTTGGCATGGATATTTTGAAAGACATGATTGTTTGTTGGGATGCCTGAGTATTGATTTCTTTATGTCAAATTAAAGACTATTGCTTTGAATCACTTATGTCTTAATATTCATGCCATGACTAGACATTTGATCAAGTTTATGCTAGGTAGCATTCCACATCAAAACTTATCTTTTTTATCATTTAATTGCTCGAGGACGAGTAGGAATTAAGCTTGGGGATGCTGATACATCTCCGTCGTATCTATAATTTTTGATTGTTTCACGAAAATATTATACAACTTTCACATATTTTTGGCAACTTTTTGTATGATTTATTGGACTAACCTATTGATCCAGTGCCCAGTGCCAGTTCCTGTTTTTTTCCATGTTTTTCATTTCGCAGAAAATCCATATCAAATGAAGTCCAAACGTGATAAAAATTTACGGAGCATTATTTTGGAATATATGTGATGTTTGGGAGGTGGAATCAACGCAAACGGGGGCCCACAGTGCCCACAACCCACCAGGGCGCGCCCCAGGCGCGCCCAGGTGTCTTATGCTCTCCTCGAACATCGGTTGGAGCTATACTTCCAGCGCAAGGAAGCTTAAATCTGGAAACAAATCGTGTTAAAATTTCAGCGCAATCGGAGTTACACATCTCCCGGAATATAAGAAACGGTTTTTGGCGAGATCTAGGAACGCGAAACAGCAGAGAACAGAGAGGGAGATCCAATCTCGGAGGGTCTCCCGCCCCTCTGCCGCCATGGTGGCCATGGACCAAAGGGGGAACTCTCCTCCCATCTAAGGGGAAGGCCAAGGAAGAAGAGGAAGGGGGCTCTCTCCCCCTCTCTCCTGGTGGCGCCGGAGTGCCGCCGGGGCAAGGATTGTGACGGCGATCTACATCAACAATCTTGCTACCGTCAACACGAACTCCGTCCCCCTCTATGCAGCGGTGTAACACCTCTCTTCCCCACTGTAATCTCTACTTAAGCATGGTGCTCAACTCCATATATTATTTCCCAATGGTCTATGGTTATCCTATGATGTTTGAGTAGATCTGTTTTGTCATGTGGGTAAATCGTGATCTTGGTTGGTATGATCTTATATTTTATTTATGGTGTTGTCCTATGGTGCCCTCCGTCTCGCTCAAATGTGAGGGGCCGCCACTGTAGGGTGTTGCAATACATTCATGATTCGCTTATGGTGGGTTGCCAGAGTGACAGAAGCTTAAACCCGAGTAAGTGGGTTGTTGCGTATGGGATAAAGAGGACTTGATACTTAATGATATGGTTGGGTTTCAGGACCTTTGTGATCTTTAGTAGTTGCATATGCTTGCTAGGGGTCCAATCATAAGTGCATATGATCCAAGTAGAGAAAGTATGTTAGCTCATGCCTCTCCCTCATGTAAGATTGCACGAATGATTACCGGTACTTGTTATTGATTTCCTAGGGACATATGACTTTCTTGTTGACAAAAGCTATCTACTTTTATTACCTTGCAATTTATTCGTAATTTTATTCTCGCAAAGTACTCAAACTTTTATTCTTGCAAAATAGTTTCATACTTGTTTTTAGGTAAAGCAAACGTCAAGTGTGTGTAGAGTTGTATCGGTGGACGATAGAACTTGAGGGAATATTTGTTCTACCTTTAGCTCCTCGTTGGGTTCGACACTCTTATTTATCAAAGAAGGCTACAAAGGATCCCCTATACTTGTGGGTTATCAATAGCCAATGGCACTGGTCCGTCGTCGTCGCTCAGCCACTCCGCCGTCATCAGAGGAGAGCTCTAGCTGGGAGGCTACACAGTGGCGGCGGCTGATACGTCTCCGACGTATCTATAATTTTTTATTGTTCCATGCTATTATATTATCTATTTTGGATTTTTTATATGCGTTATTATGCTATTTTATATTATTTTTTGGACTAACTTATTAACCCAGAGCCCAGTGCCAGTTTTTTTCCTTGTTTTTGATTTTTACAGGAAAGGAATATCAAACGGAGTACAAGCGGAATAAAACCTTACCATGATTTTTCTTGGACCAGAAGACACACGTAGGACTTGGAGAGGAATACAGAAGAGTCCCACGGGCTCCACAAGCCCTCAGGGCGCGCCCCTGGCTTGTGGGCCCCTCTAGACTCCTCCAACCCTAATCTTTGGCCTATAAATTCCCAAATATTCGCAAACCAACAGAGGCGTCCACCAAAATACTTTTCCGCTGCCGCAAGCCTCTGTTTCTGCGAGATCCCATCTTGGGGCCTTTTCCGGCATCCTACTGGAGGGGGATTCCATCACGGAGGGCATCTACATCAACTCTATTGCCCTACCCATGAAGCGTGAGTAGTTTACCATAGACCTACGGGTCCATAGCAAGTAGCTAGATGGCTTCTTTAATACAATGTTCTCCTCGATGTTCTTGGAGTTCTATTGGATGTAATCTTATTTTGCGGTGTGTTTGTCAAGATTCAATGAATTGTGGATTTATGATCAGATTATCTATGAATATTATTTGAATCTTCTCTAAATTCTTATATGCATTATTTTATATCTTTGTATTTCTTCGAATTATCGGTTTGTTTTGGCCAACTATATTGGTTTTTCTTGCAATGGGAGAGGTGCTTAGTTTTGGGTTCAATCTTGCGGTGTCCTCACCCAGTGACAAAGTAGGGGTAGTGAGGCACGTATTTGTATTGTTGCCATCAAGGGTAAAAAGATGGGGTTTTCATCATATTGCTTGAGCTTATCCCTCTACATCATGTCATCTTACATAAGGCGTTACTCCGTTCTTATGAACTTAATACTCTAGATGCATGCTGGATAGCGATCGATGTGTGCAGTAATAGTAGTAGATGAAGGTAGGAGTCGGTTTACATGACACGAACGTGATCCCTATATTCATAATTCATTGCCTTGGATATCGTCATAGCTTCGCGCTTTTCTATATATTGCTCTACCGTAATTTGTTCACCCACCGTATTATTTTCCTTCAAGAGAGAAGCCTCTAGTGAAACCTATAGCCCCCGGGTCTATTTTCCATCATATATTTTCAGATCTATAAACCAAAAAATACCTTGCTGCTATTTATTTACTTCTATTTTGTTTTACGTTTTAGTAATCTTTTATATATATCTCTATCCTTGCAAGTGAAAGTGAAGGGATTGACAACCCCTTATCGCGTTGGGTGCAATTGTTTGATTGTTTATGTGAGTGCACAGATTGGAGACTTGCGTGTATCTCCTACTGGATTGATACCTTGGTTCTTAACCGAGGGAAATACTTATCTCTACTTTGCTACATCACCCAGTTCCTCTTCAAGGAAAAAACCAACGCAAGGTCAAGAAGTAGCAGCGGCGCAGTCCCCGGCGTAGTGAAGTGCGCATGGCGTCCCTGTTGGGTGTGCGCGGAACACCCACCACACGCTCCGCCGCCGCCGCCCGTCGGCAGCTGTTGCCTAATAACCCACATGTATAGGGGATCGCAACAATTTTCGAGGGTAGAGTATTCAACCCAAATTTATTGATTCGACACAAGGGGAGCCAAAGAATATTTGCAAGTATTAACAGCTGACTTGTCAATTCAACCACGCCTGGAGATTAATTATCTACAACAAAGTGATTAGTAGCAAAGTAATATGATGGTTTTGATAGTAGTAGCAACAACAATAGTAACGGTGACAGTGATAGCAATGATTTTGTAGCAAGTGTAACAGTAACAATAGCAGTAGTAACTTAACAAGAACAATATAAGAGAAATTCGCAGGCATTGGATCGGTGGATTCATTGGATGATATTCATCATATAACAGTCATAACCTAGGGCGATGCGACACTAGCTCTAGTTTGTAAATATAATGTAGGCATGTATTCCGTAAATAGTCATACGTGCTTATGGAAAGAACTTGCATGACATCTTTTGTCCTACCCTCCCGTGGCAGCAGGGTCTATATGGAAACTAAGGGATATTAAGGCCTACTTTTAATAGAGAACTGGAACAAAGCATTATCGCATAGTGAATACATGAACTCCTCAAACTACGGCCATCACCGGAAAGTATCCCGACTATTGTCACTACGGGGTTTACGGATCATAACACTTAATAGGTGAATATAACTGATACATATCCAACGTATCTATAATTTATGAAGTATTCATGCTGTTATATTATCATTCTTGGATGTTTTACAATCATTTTATAGCAACTTTATATCATTTTTCGGACTGATCTATTGACATAGTGCCCAGTGCCAGTTGCTATTTTTTTGCTTGTTTCTTACATCGCAAAAAATCAATACCAAACGGAGTCCAAACGCAGCAGAACTTTTTGGAGATTTTTTCTGGACTAGAAGACACCCGGTGGGCCAAAGAAGTGTCAGAGGGGAGCTCCGAGGAGAGCACAACCCACCAAGGCGCCTGGGAGCCCAGGCGCGCACAGGTGGGTTGTGCCCACCTCGGTGGCCTCCCGCACCGCCTCTTCGCCCTATAAATTGCCGAATATTCCAAAAACCCTGGGGATAACCCTAGATCAGAAGTTCTACCACCGCATGCCTCTGTAGCCACGAAAAACCAATCTAGACCCTGTTCCGGCACTCCGCCGAAGGGGGAAATCACCACGAGTGGCCATCTTCATCATCCCGACGGCCACCATGATGAGACGGGAGTAATCCACCCTTGGGGCTGAGGGTTTGTACCAGTAGCTATGTGTTTAATCTCTCTCTCTCTCTCGTGTTCTTGAGATTTTATGATCTTGATGTATCACGGGGTTTGTTAATATAGTTGGATCATATGGTGTTTCCCCCTCTCTATCTTGTTGTGAATTGAGTTTTCTCTTTGAGATTTCGTTTTATCGGATTGAATACTTTTATAGATTTGAGAGCACTTGATATATGTCTTGCATATGAATACCCGTGGTGACAATGGGTTATTATATTTATTCACTTGAGATATGTTTTGGCACTCAACTCGTGGATTCCCGAGGTGACATTGGGGTAATCTATGCATAGGGGTTGATGCACGTTCTCGTTTTTATTTCTTCGGTAGAAATCTTGGGGCACTCTTTGAGGTTCTTTGTGTTGGATTGAATATTATAAATCCTAATTTGCTTCAGTGTTATTTTAGTACGAACTCTTGATAGATCGATCGAAAAGAATAGCTACAAAGAATTTCTTCTTATGTTCTCCGCTAGATAAGAACTTTGGAGTGATTCTTCATCGCACTTTGAGGGATGGTTATATGATCCAATTAGATTAGCATCATTGAGAGATTGCACTAGCGAAAGTACGAATCCTAGGCCTCATTTTCAAGCATTGCAATACCGTTTGTGCTCTGTTTTATCAATTTCTACCTTGCTGTTTTTTATTATTTTTATTACAAAAATCAATATCACTATCCATATTACACTCGTATCACCATCTCTTCACCGAACTAGTGCACCTATACAAATTACCATTGTATTTGGTGTGTTGGGAACACAAGAAACTTTTTATTATTTGGTTGCAGGGTTGTTTGAGAGAGTCCATCTTCATCCTACGCCTCCCACGGATGGATAAACCTTAGGTCATCCACATGAGGGAAAATTGCTACTGTCCTACAGAACGCTGCGCTTGGAGGCCCAACATGTGTCTACAAGAATAAAGTTGCGTATTAGAGATCAAGCTCTTTTCTGGCACTGTTGCCGGGGAGGTGAGTGCTTGAAGGTATATCTTTAGATCTTGCAATCGAATCTTTTAGTTTATTGTTTTATCACTAGTTTGGTTTATAAAAAGAAAATTACATAAAAATGGATTTGAGGTGGTCTCTTGTTGTTCATCTTTATAATGTCTTTCTTGAAAATGATGGAAAGGAAAATTGTGCTCAATTGATAGAAGAAGAATTCAATAAAATGTTTGGCGTGAATGATGAGCATGATTATAATGTTGTTAGTATGAATTCTTTGAATATCCAAAATACTAATGATGATTGCACTAGTCATAATAAAAATGTTTCTTATAAGCATGTCAATTTTTGTGGAGTGCATAAATTTTGTGAAGACGTGCCTTATAGGGAAGATAGATTTAGTAAGAAGCATAAACATGATAGAACAATTTATTTGCTCAAAGTGATAGACGAATTTGTACAAACTTATGTTCTCTTTGTCCTAGTACTTGTGAACTTTGCAATAAGGATGGTCATCTTAATTTCCAATGCAAACTTTTTCATGACCGAATCATGGCCAAATATTGCAATGACTTGATCACCCTTGAACTTTATAATGATCTTTGTCTATTTTTGGTGAGTGAAGAATTGATACATAAAAATAGTTGGTTTGAAGTATTCATTCTCAGGACGACATTGAAAATAATCTAAAAAATATCTATATGTTTTGCATGGTAAATTGCAATGAGAATGCTTATATTGCCAACTATAGAAAGATGGGGAAACCAATAGAATATCAAAGGAATACTAATGAAAGGGTAAAGATTTCCACTTTCCCTCCTATTGTCTCTCATGATGAAATAGGTGATGAGGAGGAGCTCCCTATTCAACCAATCTCATCAATAAGAAGCTCGAAAAAATTAATTAAACCCACACATGATGTGGTGAAGAAGAAAAAGAAGAAGAAAGAATAGAGGTAAAAAGGTGTCTCTCCCAAATAATGTTGCTCCTATTGTTGTTGTGCCTCATGAAAATAAATCAACAATAATTGTGGAAGATGATGCACTTGATGATGATATTGCTTCTATGTCTTAAGGCACAATGTCCGAGAGCACTATTGATGATGATTTTGTTAGGCCTATTGCTTGTTGTGATGATTATGATTGGGAAGATAATGATACTTCTCATAATCTTGGAAATCTTTTTGGCACCAACTTGGGAAATTATGATGATAGCAATTGTTATACCGTTGGTGCTATTCATACTATTAATGATGAGAGTGATTATGCTTGTGATATGCGAAGCCACAAGCTTGGGGATGCTATGTTTGATGAGAATGACATGTTTGAGAATTTATTTACTGCAATTAATGTTTGTCCCAAGCTTGGGGATGCTATGTGTTAATGAAGATGATCTTTTTAGTCCCCCTGCTTTGAGTGATCAAATTTGCTATGATGATTGCATGCCTCCTATCTATGATGAGAACAAAGTTGCTACTTATGATGATTATTGTGATGATACTTATGTTATAAAAAGTAGTGATGATTACATTTATAAAACTTGTCATAGTTATGATTACCCTTTTCCTTAACATTACTCTTTTAATGTGGAAAAAATTTATAGTATTCGAGTTTCATATGATACTCCCACCATTGTGAATGAGAAGAAATTTTCTTATGTGGAGATTAATAAAATTTCTATGCTTGTGGATCATCAAAAGAATGCTTTATGTGATGGTTATATTGATGAATCTATTCATGATGCTACTGAAAATTATTATGAGAGAGAAACTTGTGATTCATGATGCTCCCGTTATGTTTCATTCTTTACTTTTATGTGAGCACCTTCAAAATCATCAAGCCTAGCTAAAAGACATTAAAGAAAAGCGCTTGTTGGGAGACATAACAGCACTTTTACTTACTGTTTTTGTGTGTTCGCATGATTAGGCTACTGTATTAATCATGTTTTATAGCTTTTGTTTCAATAAAGTGCCAAGTAAAGCCTTTGGGATAGTGTGGATGATAGTTGACTTGATTTTGTGCAAATACAGAAACTTTTGTGCTCAGTCTAGGAATTTTAAAAATTCACTTGAACGTACTTATTATCTGATTTTTTATAGGTGATAGATATACAAATTCCCTATGTTTTCCTAATTGTTCAGATTTTTTGGAGTAGTGGAAGTATGGTTGGAGTACAGATTACTACAGACTGTTATATTTTTGACAAATTCTATTTTCAGTGCATAGTTTGCTTGTTTTCTAGTTTCTATGGCTTATATTTCTCAATATAAATTGTAGAAATGATAGGTTACAGTAGGCATTGTGTGAGAACAATTATGAATCTTGTCTTTGACAGTACCAAAGTGAATAGTTTGCTCTTTATCATACTAACCTATCTCACGAAGTTTCGTTAAGTTTTGTGTCATTGAAGTTTTCAAGTTTTGGGTGAGACATCGATATGAAGAGAATAAGGAGTGACAAGACCCTAAGCTTGGGGATGCCCAAGGAACCACAAGTTAATATCCAAGGAAGATCCAAGCAACTAGTCGGCGTTCTGGGAACGGGGGTCCCCAGACTTGCCTGCCTGCGGCCCACGGCGTGGCTCTGCGAGCGGGCCCGTACGGCCCATCTTCACCAACAAGCTTTCAAGACCCTCGCGAGGGGCCAAGCCCCGCAAGGCGGATGACACAAGACCTCCTCGGGAGCGACCTCACCAGGTTGGCTCGCGAGGGGCGTAGAGATCAAGGCAAGGCCAACCTCGCGAGGTTCCAGTGACGTGAGCCATGACGATCGAAACCAGGCGGGCGCCAGCGTGCACAGTGTCCTTGTTTCCTCTTTGGTGCTAAGGAGGCAAGCGCAGGCGAGGAGTACCGAGGCGTCAAGCAAAGGTTTCCATATTGGTGCAACGAGACCTAGACCAGCAGGACGACAGGACGGAGGTCACCATGGAGCCCAAGACGGTGTCACCCCCAGAGCCTTTTGCAAGCGAAGACTACTTTTGTCAGGATAAGCTGTACTAGCTGTCCCCTTTAAAATTGGCCGTTGTGGGATTCCTTCCCGCTCAATATTTGGGAAGAGGGCCAGGGCCACAATAAATAGGACTAGCCAGCACAGTAGAAGGCAACTGGGCCTGAGCTGGTCGAACCCTCACCGACACAAGTTCACCAAGCACAAGAACACCCCTCCTAAGGAGGCTGTTCTTCCTCTTGTACTATTCATCCTCAGCCCAAGAGGCAATCCACCACCACCACACTGGAGTAGGGTATTACACCAAAACGGTGGCCCGAACCAGTATAAATCTTGTGTCCCTTGTGTTGCGAGTTCGTCGAGCTAGCCTAGAGATCGCGAAGAGTGTGAGGGTGTGATCTGTGACGGGGAGATCTTCGCGCGCACCCCAGTGTTCGAACCTTAAGGGTTTTGCCGGAACCCGAGATCCGACACAACTAAGCTTGGGGATGCCCCGGAAGGCATCCCCTCTTTTGTCTCCAACATTATCGGTAACCTCACTTGGAGCTATACTTTCATTCGTCACATGCTATAAGTTCTGCTTGGTGCATCATTTTATTTTACTATGAATTGCTTGCTGTTATTTAGAATAATGTTTTGCATCTTTTACTTCGATAAAAGTGGCAAAGATAGCCTTTACTATGCTTATTTTGCAAGTCTACATGTTGCTGTTTAAAAATTGAAAGTTTATCGTTGTTGCAAAAATTCTCTAGAAAAGCCAGAATGTGATAAAATGTTGAAACTTTTTGCACAACAAGATATGATAAAATTTCTACAATATGGTAAACTTTCAGAATTTATTTGAGTTAAATAAGTATTGATATTCTTGCATTCTTTACAGACTGTACTGTTTTGACAAATTGATGTTATGTTTGCATTGTTTACATATGTTCGCTTGTTTAATGATTCTATTTGAGGATAGGAGTATTAAATATGCAGAGGCATTTAGTATGCAATGTTGAATAATAATTTTAGTGATTTCCTATAGTAGAGAATAATAAGGTTTTGCATTGATTTATACTAACTTATCTCATGAGTTCTTGTTTACTTTTGTGTGGATGAAGTTTTTAAGATTTAGGGAAACCGTGATATAAAAGGAATTAAGGAGACACAAAAGCTCAAGCTTGGGGATGTCCAAGACAGCCCAAGATAATATTTCAAGAAGTCTCAAGCATCTAAGATTGGGGATGCCTCGGTAGGCATCCCACCTTTCTTCATCAACAATTATCGGTTAGTCTCGGTTGAGCCTAAGTTTTTGCTTCTTCACACGATGTGTGCTATTCTTAGAATGTCATATTATTTTGCTTCCGCCCCCATGGCGAGCGCAGCGCTTCCTGCTCCGGCGATCGATGCCAGCGACGGGGCCAGGGGGCTCCGAGCCCTTCCTCCTGCCTTGCGGCGGGTGCAATGGCCATCCAAGTTCAAGCCGGAGATGCTGCCGTGCTACGACGGCATGGCGGATCCGGTGGCCTTCCTGCTTGCGTACGAGGAAGCCATCCTCCAGGCCGGAGGCGACGACAAGGTCATGGCCAACTGGCTCCCCATGGCCCTGACCGGTGTGCCGCGCGCCTGGCTGCTCAACCTCCCCGGATCCACAGTGGCATCTTGGGAGGAGCTGCGCGATCTCTTTGTCGCGCGCTTCGCGGCACCGGCACCCCACGCAGTCGCGGCCCTCCTCGGCGGCTCGCAAGCACCGCCCTCGGACTGCCACATCAAGCCGTTCCTTCGCCAGATCAGCGCCGCTTCCAAGCGCCCGGGGGCTCCACCGGGCTGGTCCGCGCCTGAGGCCGACCTCACCTTCGACTCAGGGGATCATCCCATCTCCACCGCCAGCTCGGGTATGCTCCTGATGCTTTGCACTCCCACCATCTGCAACCTGGCCGTCACCAAGACCCTCATCGACGGTGGCGCCGGCCTCAACGTGCTCTCTGTGGAAGCCTTCGGCCTCCTTCACGTACCACTCGAGCGACTCCGCCTCAGCAAGCCCTTCTCAGGAGTTGGCGGCAACACCGCCCACTCCCTGGGGCAGATCCGGCTTCCTGTCACCTTCGGCACGCGCGACAATTACCGCACCGAGCTGGTCGACTTCGACATTGCCCACATCGGCCTCCCGTACAACACCATCCTCGGGTACCCAGCTCTGGCCCAGTTTATGGCAGCAACTCATCCGGCTTACAACCTCAAGAAGATGCCTGGGAGCAAGGGCATCCTCACCGTCGAAGGGGACACCAAGGAGGCTCTGCTGGTGCTCAAGCATGCCTTCAAGACCGCCGCAGCGGTGCAGGCGCCTCCGAGGCCAAGGGAGCCGCACCAACCAAGAAGAAGCAGTTGTTCACCAAGACAAAGCTGAAACCAAGCAGGTGCCTGTTGATGAGGACAGGTCCTCAGGAGCCACCTTTACCATAGGTGCCGACCTCGACCCTGACCAAGAGGAAGCGTTTGTGAAGTTCTTGCCCGCAAACAAGGAGATATTCGCATGGGAACCCAAGCAGCTGGTGGGGGTCCCGAGAGAGGTGATTCAGCATCACTTAAGGGTGTGCCCCAACGTACGCCCCGTGAAGCAGCGGGCGAGACGACAGTCCACGGAGAAGCAGGCCTTCATCATCCAAGAAACCCGCAAGCTGGAGCCGGCGGGTGCCATTCGCGAAGTTCGATACCCCGAGTGGCTGGCAAACCTTGTTGTGGTGCCGAAGAAAGGCGGGAAGGAGCGCATGTGTGTCGACTTCACCAACCTCAACAAAGCCTGCTCCCAAGATCCGTTCCCACTTCCACACATCGACCAGATCGTCGACTCCACCGCAGAGTGCGATTTGCTGTGCTTCCTAGATGCGTTCTCGGGCTACCACCAGATCAAGATGGCGGTAGAAGATGTGGAGAAGACCACCTTCCTGACCCCGTGTGGTGTGTAATGCTATACTTGCATGCCTTTTGGACTGTGCAACGCGGGCGCAACCTTTCAGCGGCTGATGCACATCGCCTTAGGGCGGTAGCTCGGGAGAAACGCAGAGGCCTACATCAACGACATCATGGTGAAGTCTCGGGAGGCGAGAACCTTGATCCAAGATCTGGAGGAGACTTTCGCAATCCTACGCCAGGTGAACTTACGGCTCAACCTGGAGAAGTGCGTGTTCGGGGTCCCTTCCGGCAAGCTGCTGGGTTTCCTCGTATCCCATAGAGGGATCGAGGCGAACCCAGAGAAGGTCAAGGCAATCGAAGACATGAGCCCGCCGCAGACCCTCAAGGAGATGCAGAAGCTTACTGGTCGCGTGACTGCATTGGGCCGCTTTATCTCCAAACTGGGAGAGCGTGCCCTACCGTTCTTCAAGCTGATGAAGAAAAAGGGCCCATTCGAGTGGACTCCAGAAGCCGACCAAGCGTTTCAAGACCTCAAGAGATACCTGACCAGCCCACCAGTGATGGTGGCTCCTCGAGCCCTTGGTGCCCTACCTGTCTGCCACACCCCACTCCGCCAGCGCAGTACTGGTGGCCCTCAGAGAAGAGCGCCAGATCAAGGGCCCGCCAAGGGGAACCACCAGGCCGGACGAAGCAGCACGACACCAAGGCGAAGCTCCTGAAGCAGCAGCTGCTTCAGCGGACCACCAAGCCCCTGAAGCCAAATCCCTCGCAGAGGCACCTCAGCTCCCGGAAGCCGAAGACTTCATCAGCTCTCCCGCCCTCGTCAAGCACCCGGTGTACTTCATCAGCATAGTGCTACGGGATGCGAGGGCACAGTACCCCATGCCTCAGAAGATCCTGCTCGCGCTCCTGGTGGCCTCGCGCAAGCTGCACCACTACTTCCAGGGTCACCCCATCAAGGTTGTCTCGTCTTACCCACTGGAAATAGTGCTCAGGAGCCCCAATGCTTCCAGGCGAGTCACTGAATGGAACATCGAGCTGCAAGCGTTTGACTTGGAGTTCAGCACAACCAGGGTCATCAAGGGGGCCGCGCTCGCAGACTTTGTCGCTGAATGGACCGACGCCCCAGAACTTGAAGCAGGTGAGGACCAATCCCTATCTCCGGGAAGCGAAGTGCCGGACAGCTGGGTCATATACTTCAACGGCGCATTCTCACGCCAGGGCGCGGGGGTTGGAGTAGTGCTCATCTCGCCCACCCAGGACATGCTCTACTACGCCGTGTAGCTCTGCTTCCAGCAGGGCGAGAAGGTCTCCAACAACATAGCAGAGTACGAAGGCCTCATAGGTGGCCTCAGGGCTGCGGTGGCCCTGGGGGTGAGGCGTCTCACCATCAAGGGTGGCTCGCAGCTCCTCGTCAACTTCTCCAACAAATTTTATGAGCCAAAAGACGAGCACATGGAGGCATACCTCGTGGAGGTGCGCAAGATGGAGAAGCAGTTCTCGGGTCTGGAATTACAGCACGTGCCCCGTGGCACCAACAAGGAAGCTGACGACATCGCTAGAAGAGCATCCAAGCGGCTACCCCAAGAGCTTGGCATCTTTGAGGAGCGGCTCTTCAAGCCATCAGCAATGCCACTGCTCTCAAGGACAGCGCTGCCTCGCAATGAGCTCCCTCAACCACCTGCCTCAGGAGCCCTGGACTGCGGCCCGACCTCGGGAGCGCGCTTGCTCTTGGCGCTCAAGCCTCTGGAGGGATGCTGGATCAAGGAATTCAAGGAATACCTGACGCAAGGGACGCTGCCGGAAGAGGAGGAAGACATGGAGCGTGTGGCCCGACAAGCCACGACATATTGCATTCGGGACGGTGAGTTATACATGAAGCGGCCAAATGACGTTTCCCTACGTTGCATCTCCAGGGAGCAAGGAAGAGAGCTCCTGGCCGACATACACGGCGGGGACTGCGGGCACCACTCGTCGTCGTGGACCCTCGTCGGCAAGGTGTTTCGCAGTGGATTCTACTGGCCCACGACACTTAACGACGCAGCTGAACTTGTGAAGTCATGCGAGGCCTGCCAGTTCCACGCCAAGCAGATTCATCAGCCGGCTCAGGGCCTCCAGACCATCCCACTCACATGGCCGTTCGCGGTCTGGGGGCTGGATATCTTGGGCCCGTTCCCTTGAGCGCCCGGGGGCTACCGCTACCTCTACGTCGCCATCGACAAGTTCACCAAGTGGGCGGAGGTAGAAGCCGCCCGCACCGTCCCAGCTGGCTCCGCCGTCAAGTTCATCAAGGGTCTCGTGAGCCGCTTCGGGGTCCCCAACCGCATAATCACTGATAACGGCTCGCAGTTCACTAGTAATCTCTTCAGGACATATTGTGCTAACCTTGGAACGTAGATCTGCTACGCTTCGGTAGGACACCCCAGGAGCAATGGACAGGCCGAGCGCGCCAACGCAGAGGTCCTGAGGGGCCTCAAGACCAGGACCTTCAAGAAGAAGCTCGAGGCCTGCGGCAGGGGCTGGTATGATGAGTTCCAGTCCATGCTGTGGTCCATCCATACCACCGCCACCAAAACAGCTGAAACCCCGTTCTTCCTCGTCTACGGAGCAGAAGCGGTCCTCCCTCATGAGGTCAAGCATCGCTCCGTACGGGTCCTGGCATTTGATGAAACGCAGCAGGACGCCACGCGGGGGATGGACCTCGTGCTGGGGGAGGAACGCCGCCGCGAAGCTGCACTACGGGCGGCAAGGTATCAGCAGGCGCTGCGGCGGTACCACTGCCGCAACATTCGCCCCAGGACGCTCGAGGTGGGTGACCTCGTCCTGAGGCGGGTCCTCTCCAGGGAAGGGCTGCATAAGCTCTCACCCATGTGGGAGGGCCCGTTCAAGGTCGTCCATGTCTCCAGGCCTGGTGCCGCGCACCTGGAGACACAGGACGGGGTACCCATCCAGAACGCCTGGAACATTCAACACCTCCGGAAGTTCTACCCATGAAGAAAGGCCCAAACCTGTGAAGAAGGCCCAGTGCCTGTGAAGGTCTCCACTCATGACACTCTCACGTAATAATGAGTGGGATTGTACATGCCCCAAAGTCTCAGGAGTGCCGCCCTCGGGCCTCGGGGGCTCCCTCCCACGTCTTAGTGGCAGCACTTAGCTTCGCGCTGGTGAGAAGACTTGAAGACTAGACTAGGTGCCGGACGTGGCTTTTCATTTGCTTTCCGTAGTTGGCTCGCCCCTCTTTAATTGAAGTTTGCTTCTGGTGTTCTCGGTTGATTTGGTTCCGTTGCCTTCTGCTTGGGCTTGGCCTGTACTCTCTCTCGCATTCCTCGCGAGGGGGCTGGACACGTGCCCTCATGAACGTTTTTCCTTCCCTCGTGAGCATTTCTCTTGTTCTGCCTTTCGTCTGCTTTTCGCGAGGCACCCTCGTTCGAGCCCACAAGCTGGCGCACTTCTTCTAATCCGTGCCCCACAGGTACCGCGATACAAAGCACAGGGTCAGGGCTAGCGGCGCCTGCGACCAAGGCTCGGGAAAACGTTAAGCCTCCTATCGGGTTTTGTCTGCAGTTTCTAAGCGCCTACCAGGCCAAGGGGAGCCTCGGTAGGCACCAGGAAGCAAGCACCTCGTGGAGAGGAGACTGCTCCAAGCACGTCAAGCTAAGTAATCCTTACATAAAACAACGATGTTGCGACACAGCACAGGGACGATGAACATAGCATAATAACTGGGAAATCATAGTTCGCTGCACGCCCCCCTGGGGGGCCATACTGGTTTCTTTCTTAATACAGGAAGTAAAGGAGGAACAAGATAAAAGCGGCGCGTGCCCCTGTGGTGGACCGCGACGGCGGGCCCTTGGCGTTGACCCGAGCTCAGCCAGACCCCTCTTCGCGCTTCACGGGGGCGCGACGACGAGACGACCTGCTGCCACCTTCGAAGCGGGCGCGGCGGCTGGTCGTAACCACCGCTACTGGAGCTGTCGCCGGGAGAAGAGCCGCCATAGCTGGACGAGACGCGGTCGACGCCAAGGGCGGGTTTGCCCTCATCCTCATCACGACCATCGCCAAGGCCGAGCACCTCATCGCTGCCGTTGACCTCGGGGCAGCATCTGGCGCGGCGACCATCTTCCCCAAACACCCTCACGTAGAGGGTCGCATCGCCGCTTGAAATGAAGGGTGCGCCACTTGCCCAAGCCACGTGCGTGGGCAAACGTCTGCCAACCGCGTCCAGGGCTATGTTGCCCGCGATAGAGACCTCAACCGCGACCCAGGAAGCCCTGTTGCAGCAGCCGTCAGCCTGCAGCCAGAGCCCGCCTGGACCTGCGGCCGGCAGCTCGTCGACAAAGAAGCATGGGAGCTGAAGCGAGTTGCCGGCTAGGTCCTCCGACCAGACGACGAACTCCGTCAGCACCTCCGCCGAGTGGAAGCGCGACCGGGGAGGCCGTGCGACCACGGCGCATCTCCCTTCGTCAACAGGGCTGCCGTTCCCGGAGCGACTCCTGCCACGCGAAGCGGCACCGCTACGGCCGCGGGGGGGCGCGGCAGGGGTCGCGGTGTGCTTGCGGGGACGGCTGCGTCCACGCTTGGGCATCGGAGAGCCGGACCCTTAGCGAGGGGCCTTCCCCTCCATTGCGGAGAACCTCTTCGACGCCGCCATTGGTGTCGCTGCTGGCAATGGAGCAAGGAGGAAGAAGAAAGCAGAATGGGAAGAGATGGGCGACGGGGGCTCCGCCCCCTCCTCATTTATAGCAGGAGAAGGCCAACCAGTGCCCCCCACGATCACAGGTAATGATGGTTTTTCCTTGCATGTCGCAGGGACTTGTCAAGTCGAGCAGTTGCCAAGGCAGCGTGGGGAAGCGGAGACGCCCACGTCCAATCAACCGCCACGCGTCGACCAAAGCCGCATGCTATTGGGGCCCACGGTGCTCCGCACTTGCCCTTTGGCTTTGCCTCGAAGCCAAGCCCGAGCGCGCCTTGGGCCCGGGGGCTACTGTCGGCGTTCTGGGAACGGGGGTCCCCAGAGTTGCCTGCCTGCGGCCCACGGCGTGGCTCTGCGAGCGGACCCGTACGACCCATCTTCACCAACAAGCTTTCAAGACCCTCGCGAGGGGCCAAGCCTCGCGAGCGGATGACACAAGACCTCCTCGGGAGCGGCCTCACCAGGCTGGCTCGCGAGGGGCGGAGAGATCGAGGCAAGGCCAACCTCGCGAGGTTCCAGTGATGTGAGCCATGACGATCGAGACCAGGCGGGCGCCAGCGTGCACAGTGTCCTTGTTTCCTCTTTGGTGCTAAGGAGGCAAGCGCAGGCGAGGAGTACCGAGGCGTCAATCAAAGGTTTCCATATTGGTGCAACGAGACCAAGACCAGCAGGACGGCAGGACGGAGGTCACCATGGAGCCCAAGGCGGCATCAACCCCAGAGCCTTTTGCAGGCGAAGACTAGTTTTGTCAAGATAAGCTGTACTACTTGTCCCCTTTCAAATTGGCCGTTGTGGGATCCCTTCCCGCTCAATATTTGGGAAGTGGGCCAAGGCCACTATAAATAGGACTAGCCACCACAGTAGTAGGCAACTGGGCCTGAGTTGATCGAATCCTCACCGACACAAGTTCACCAAGCACAAGAACACCCCTCCTCAGAAGGTTGTTCTTCCTCTTGTACTGTTCATCCTCAGCTCAAGAGGCAATCCACCACCACCACACTGGAGTAGGGTATTACACCAAAACGGTGGCCCGAACCAGTATAAATCTTGTGTCCCTTGTGTTGCGAGTTCGTCAAGCTATCCTAGAGATCGCGAAGCGTGTGAGGGTGTGATCTGCGAGGGGAGATCTTCACGCGCACCCCAGTGTTCGAACCTTAAGGGTTTTGCCGGAACCCGAGACCCGACACAACTAAGCTTGGGGATGCCCCGGAAGGCATCCCCTCTTTTGTCTCCAACATTATCGGTAACCTCACTTGGAGCTATACTTTCATTCGTCGCATGCTATAAGTTCTGCTTGGTGCATCATTTTATTTTACTATGATTTGCTTGCTGTTATTTAGAATAATTTTTTGCATCTTTTACTTCAATAAAAGTGGCAATGATAGCCTTTACTATGCTTATTTTGCAAGTCTACATGTTGCTGTTTGAAAATTGAAAGTTTGTCACTGTTGCAAAAATTCTCTAGAAAAGTCAGAATGTGATAAAATGTTGAAACTTTTTGCATAATAAGATATGACAAATTTTCTACAATATGGTAAATTTTCAGAATTTATTTGAGTTAAATAAGTATTGATATTCTTGCATTCTTTACAGACTGTACTATTTTGACAAATTGATGTTATGTTTGCATTGTTTACATATGTTCGCTTGTTTACTTATCCTATTTGAGGATAGGAGTATTAAATATGCAGAGGCATTTAGTATGCAATGTTGAATAATAATTTTAGTGATTTTCTATAGTAGAGAATGAAAAGGTTTTGCATTGATTTATACTAACTTATCTCACGAGTTCTTGTTTACTTTTGTGTGGATGAAGTTTTTAAGATTTAGGGAAACCGTGATATAAAAGGAATTAAGGAGACACAAAAGCTCAAGCTTGGGGATGTCCAAGGCATCCCAAGATAATATTTCAAGAAGTCTCAAGCATCGAAGATTGGGGATGCCTCGGTAGGCATCCCACCTTTCTTCATCAACAATTATCGGTTAGTCTCGGTTGAGCCTAAGTTTTTGCTTCTTCACACGATGTGTGCTATTCTTAGAATGTCATTTTATTTTGTTTTTGCTTGCTGTTTTAAGAAAATACTTAGATCTTAAAGTTTTTAAATAAGAGAGAGACCACAATTAGCTACCTATTTACTTAACTACTCGCTTGATCTTCACTTATATCTTTTTGGAGTATCTTGTCATTTACTCTTGTGCTTCACTTATATCCTATGAGTAAATTGTTGAATGAATTGAATATCATGATGTTCAAATTATATCATGCCTAGTAGTAGCTTCACATTGGGTTTAGAAAAAGAAATCTTTTGAAACTTGACAATCACAATATTGGTCATACAAGCAATTCATGAATGATTAGTATAAGGAAGAGAACTTTCACATGCAAATATATTATCTTGGAAATCTTCTATGATTGTGCATACCCATTAATTATTTTCAAACTTGAGCAAATTATTTCAAGTTGGAAAAGGAAGACAATGTAATGAGTTTTGGTTGTGTATATTTGCATAGAAGTTATATTGTTATGGATCCTCCAACATGTGATGTTTGCCTAGGATCTTTTGCTAGCCAAAAAATTCATACTAAGTAGAGATATTACTTGTGCATCCAAAAACCCTTAAACCTAGTTTCTTGCGATGAGTGTCCACCATACCTACCTATGGATTGAATAAGATCCGTCAAGTAAGTTGTCATCGGTGCATAAAGCAATAATAATTGCTCCTAAATATGTTTGATCTTCTATTGTAAGGGAAATTTGAGCGTTGTATGAACTTGTGATGGCAAAGTAATAAAAGCGACGAATTGCATAATTAAGGTTGCTATCATAAGGGGCAATATAACTTGGCGTTCCTTTGCATTAAGAGCTTGGGCATCAAAATAAAAAGCGCATGACAACCTTTGCTTCCCTCTGCGAAAGGCCTATCTTTACTTTTCAGTATTTAATTTTATGCAAAGAGTCAATAGTATGCATTCTCATTTCAATCTCAATTATTCTCTAGTTGGCAAGCATCATGTGGTGGGGAAAGATCTAGGCACGTATGACCAGTCAAATATATTTGATCAAGATTTATTATTGTTGACAATTATCTCTATGATAAATGAGTTGGGAGGCAAAATATTAAGCCCCTATCTTTCTCTATGTTCGGTGGATGCCATTTGTTCTAAGAATATGCTTTGAGTACTACCAATCATGGAAGACTATATGATGATTGAGTATGTGGAGCTCTTACTTAGACTCTGTTGAATAAGTTGAATTGCAACTGTTTGGTGACTAAGAATATAGGTTGTTGAGTTTCAAGAGAATTCATTGTTTGAACCTTAACATGTGAATTGGTTGCTACTTTAACATGAGAATTTTTATAAGAAAGAATTGCTATTATGATGCTAGGAAAAGTGATTGAAATTATTATTGATCAAACTTATACACTTTGCTAGCATTCACACTTCATAAATTATTTCTTTTATCATTTACCTACTCGAGGACGAGTAGGATTTAAGCTTGGGGATGCTGATACGTCTCCAACGTATCTATAATTTATGAAGTATTCATGCTGTTATATTATCATTCTTGGATGTTTTACAATCATTTTATAGCAAGTTTATATCATTTTTTGGGACTAACATATTGACATAGTGCCCAGTGCCAGTTGCTGTTTTTGCTTGTTTTTTACATCGCAGAAAATCAATACCAAACGGAGTCCAAATGTAGCGAACCTTTTTGGAGATTTTTTCTGGACCAGAAGACACGCGATGGGCCAAAGAAGTATCAGAGGGGAGCTTCGAGGAGATCACAACCCACCAGGGCGCGCCTAGGGGCCCAGGCGCCCAGGTGGGTTGTGCCCACCTCAGTGGCCTCCCGCACCGCCTCTTCGCCCTATAAACTGCCAAATATTCCAAAAACCCTGGGGATAACCTAGATCAGAAGATCCGCCACTGCAGGCCTCTGTAGCCACGAAAAACCAATCCAGACCCCGTTCCGGCACTCCGCGGGAGGGGGAAATCACCACGAGTGGCCATCTTCATCATCCACCATGATGAGGAGGGAGTAATCCACTCTCGGGGCTGAGGGTTTGTACCAGTAGCTATGTGTTTAATCTCTCTCTCTCTCTCATGTTCTTGAGATGTCACGATCTTGATGTATCGCGGGCTTTGTTAATATAGTTGGATCATATGGTGTTTTCCCCTCTCTATCTTGTTCTGAATTGAGTTTTCCCTATGATATTTCATTATATCGGATTGAATACTTTTATGGATTTGAGAGCACTTAAAATATGTCTTGCATATGAATACTCGTGGTGACAATGGGGTATTATATTGATTCACTTGAGATATGTTTTGGCACTCAACTCGCGGATTCCTGAGGTGACATTGGGGTAATCTATCCATACGGGTTGATGCACGTTTTCGTCTTTTATTTCTCCGGTAGAAAACTTGGGGCACTCTTTGTGGTTCTTTGTGTTGGATTGAGTATTATAAATCTTAATTTTCTTCGGTGTTATTTTAGTATGAACTCTTGATAGATCGATCGGAAAGAATAGCTACAAACAATTTCTTCTTATGTTCTCCGCTAGATAAGAACTTTGGAGTGATTCTTCATTTCACTTTGAGGGATGGTTATATGATGCAATTAGATTAGCATTGTTTAGAGATTGCACTAGCGAAAGTACGGACCCTAGGCCTCATTTTCAAGCATTGCAATACCGTTTGTGCTCCGTTTTATCAATTGCTTCCTTGCTGTTTTTATTGTTCTTATTACAAAAATCAATATCTACTATCCATATTACACTTCTATCACCATCTCTTCGCCGAACTAGAGCACCTATACAAATTACCATCGTATATGGTGTGTTGGAGACACAAGAAACTTTTTATTATTTGGTTGTAGGGTTGTTTGAGAGAGTCCATCTTCATCCTACGCCTCCCATGGATTGATAAACCTTAGGTCATCCACTTGACAGAAAATTCCTACATTCCTACAAAACTCTGCGCTTGGAGGCCCAACACGTGTCTACAAGAACAAATTTTCATATTAGACATCACTAACTTGCATGATCGGATCTAGAACACGGATATAATGGTGATAACATAAATGGTTCAGATCTGAAATCATGGCACCGGGGCCCAAAGTGACAAGCATTAAGCATGGCAAAGTCATATCAACATCAATCTCAGAACATAGTGGACACTAGGGATCGAGCCCTAACAAAACTAACTCGATTACAAGATGAATCTCATCCAACTCCTCACCGACCAGCGAGCCTATGAAGGAATTACTCACTTCCGGTGGGGAGCATCATGGAATTGGCGATGAAGGAGGGTTGGTGATGACGAAGATCGAAGATCCCCCTCTCTGGAGCCCAAAACGGACTCCAGATCTGGCCTCCCGATGAAGAACAGGAGGTGGCGACAGCTCTGTATCACGAAAAGAGATAATTCTTCCTCCCTGATTTTTTCTGGAAAAATAGGTATTTATGGAGTTGGATTCAGGGTCTGTGGGGCCACCAGGTGGGCACAACCCACCTGGGCGCGCCTGAAGGGAGGGGCGCGCCCTGGTGGGTTGTGCTCACGTAGGGCCCCTCCTCCGGTGGTTATTGGCTCCAATATTTTTATTTTATGATATAAAAAATCCTCACAAAGTTTCATTCTAATCCGAGAACTTCTATTTCTACACAAAAAACAACACCGTGGTAGTTCTGTTGAAAATAGCGTCAGTCCGGGTTAGTTTTATTCAAATCATGCAAATTAGAGTCCAAAACAAGAGGAAAAGCATTAGGAAAAGTAGATACGATGGAGACGTATCAACTCCCCCAAGCTTAAACCTTTGCTTGTCCTCAAGCAATTCAGTTGATAAACTGAAAGTGGAAAAGAAAAACTTTTACGAACTCTTTTGCTCTTGTTTACATAAAATAAGCTTAAGTAGCAGCCATGTTTTCAGCAAAGATTATGGCCAACCATGTCAACAATAACTCTTAAAAACTATATTAACTCATATCAATGACATAATCAACTAGCGAGCAATAATAAAATATCTCAAATGACAACACCTTGTCAAAACAATCATGATATAATATAACAATAGTGGTATCACGCTATCCCTTTCTGAGACCGCAAAACATAAATGCAGAGCACCTCCAAAGTTCAAGCAGCGACTGAACATTGTAACTCTTGGTAGAAAAGATCCAGTCATGATGCATCCAACATTAACTATACTCAATGCATGTGGATGACAATAGTGCTCTCAGGATCTTGCGCTTATTTGAGAAGGTGATGGCTCAACATAAAAATAAATAGATAGTCCCTTCACAGAGGGATGCAGGGATTTGCAGCGGTGCCACAACTCAATTTTTAAAATAGAGGTAAATGAAATTTTGAGAAATGCACCCTTCTTGTTTACTTTGCGACCATTAGTTATCGATATCTCCCATGCTAACACATTAGTGGCGGTTCCCAAGCGATAAAAGTAAAGGTTTACTCCCCCTCCCCCTCCACCAACAAACACGCTCCACGGCTAACCGAATCGAAGGGTACCGTCCATACCAACATCAATCCTGGGGGGAGTTTTGTTTAATTATTTGCAAATCTATTTCAGGACTGGGAATCCCTATCACCACCCCTCTCGTGCAAGGATGAGTGAATAAACACTCATCGTGAGAATAACCCGCTTAGCATGGAAGATACCGACTACCTCCTATCGCTCTATGAACAATCCAGGCACACAAAAAATGATATTTATTTGAAGTTTTTAGAGGTGGCACATGCAAATTTACTTAGAATGGCAGGGTAATATCGCATATAGGCAGGGTTTTTAGGACTTTGATGCACAAGCAGTATTTCTGCTTAGTACAGGCGAAAGCTAGCAAATAGGTTGGGAAGCGGCCAGCTAGAGAGCGAAAACAGTCACGAACATGCATTATGCATAATGAACATTGGATACTAGCATGAGTAGGATATGAAAACCATGAACATAAATATCATAGAGGCTATGTTGTTTTGATTCAACTACATGCATTAACATGTGCCAAGTCAAGCCAGTCGGACATTCGAAGGAGGATACCATATCATCATACTACATCACAATCATTTTAACGCAATGTTGACATCTGAGATAAATCATTATCCCCTCCTAGCTACTTAAGCATAGCATGAGAAACTATAATCTCTAATTGTCATTGCGAACATGTTCGATCATAATACGCTGAATCATGGATACTAGGTTAAACATATTTACAAAAACAGAACAAGTTGAGTTCATACCCGTTTATCTCTGCCACAACAAGTTCACCAAATATCATCATTATTGCCTTGCACTTGCATGACCAAACGATTTGAAAAAAATAATAATAGTGCAAGAGTGCCGTGGACTAAGTTGGAATCCGCAAACATTTTATTCAAAGGAGAAGACAAGGTAATTCGGGCTCTTTGTTAGATCAACAATAATGCATATGAGAGACGCTCAACAATTTCCCTGGTATGACTCAATACATGGAAATTAAATTCAGAGAAACACACTGAAATATTTTTAGAGTTTTTAGTTTTTCTAGAAGAAAGCAAATTAGAATAGGAAAAGCGAAAACGGGAAAAACTATTTACATGGGAAAGCTCCCAACAAGCAAGAAGAAGAATCGAGAAATCTTTTTGGGTTTTATTTTAATACTACAACTAGTTTAAACTAGAAAGAAAAATCAAAAAGAAGTAGGAAATATTTTTGTATTTTCTCACAGTTTTTCAAACACACAAGAACAAAGCGAGAAAATAATCTAGCATGGATAATACAATGAAAAAGTGTGGACACCGACCACTGGAATGAAATGTGTGAACATGAATGTAATGTCGGTGGAAATACGTACTCCCTCAAGCTTAGGCTTTTGGCCTAGCTTGGTAATCACCACTCGTAGTAGCCATCGGGTCCTATGTTGAAGTGTTGTGGAGCGGGTACCTGAGCATCCCACTCCTGAGGCTCCTCCTCTGCAACTTCCTGGGCATTCTGGTAGGCGACGATGTCTTCTAGCATGATCCTGTATCCGCCCCTAGGAATAGAATCAAACAAAGCATTTGTAGGCAATGGAATAACATCACGAGTATTTTCACTAAAAACCAGGTTATAAGAAACAACAGTAGTAGTGTTCTCGCCATCAATAAAGTGATGATCAGCCATCGCCTGACTATCTAAGTAAACCTTGGGCAAACGGTGGTCATGTTGGCGTATCTGAATGTTAAAGTGACTCGCTAAGCGAGTAGCATAAATACCGCCATGAATTTTACCCTTGGTTCTGTTAAGGTGAAGGCAACGTGCCACAATAGCTCCCAAGCTATAAGTGTTGTCACCGTAGAGTGCGCGGCATAGGATAGCGAAATCGGAGGCACTAAGTGCACCAACCTTCTCTCTAGCAAGTAAACACTTTGCAATGAATAGAGTAAAATAATGCACTGAAGGAAACTGCAAGCTAGTGGCGATGACACTCGACACCCCTCTCTCATCTCCCACTAATAGGGTGCGATAAAAACCCTCAAATTTTGTAGGCCTTAGGCTCTCTTATTTCCCATCAGAAGGGATCAAGCATATATCATAAAATCAGTAAGTCGTATCTGACGGGTTTCAGCATGTAAATTGAACCCCACCTCAAGGGGGTTATTCCTACTTATGAAATGAAAACTTTGCACAAAGGAATTTCTAAGGAGATGATATTGTTCACACTCAGCTGCATTAAAGTCGGTGAGGCCAGCATTGGTAGCAAATTGTGCGAACTCTTGACGGATTCCGGCTCCACCCATGAAGGGGTTATGTGGCCATTCGCATGGCCGCAGTTTCGCCGTTCTCCGAGTTTGGAGGTCACTATCCGATGATTATCCCACAACTCCCTTGGAGTTCTTCTTGGAAGCAAACTTCCTAAAGAAACTCATCTTATTCCTACGAACAAACTTCTGAAATTTTTAGTCCACTATTTTTTTCTCAACAAAACTTCACAAGATTGATAGCAACTACTCATAAGCATGCATAGAGGCTATATTAAGCATTCAAACTACTTAGAACTCTAAAAATTCAACATGCAAGCTCATGTATAGCAGCACAAAGAGTAGCTAATTATTCAAAATATAAAGCACTAAAGCAAAAACTAATTGGACCAATGGAGGAGTCACATACCAAGTAGCAATCCCCCAAAATAGTTTCGGAAACAGAGCTTTGAGCAAAGAGATCGAAATCCACGGGTTTGAGAGCAAGAACACGAGAGAGAGAGAGAGAGCAATGGTGAATTTTTTCTGGAGGTAGGTGATGACATGGGCTAAAGAGATAAGTTAGGGGGCCCATGTTGGGACCACAACCCACCAGGGCACGCCTGGGGGTGCTGGCGCGCCCAAGTGGGTTGTGCCCACCTGGTGAACCCCCCTTTGATGTTATTTGCACAAAAAATTCTTAAATATTCAGAAAAAAACGTATAAAATTTCCTGGACATTCTGAGAACTTTTATTTTTGGGTCATTTTTTATTGCACGGAAAATCCAGAAAACAAGATAAACATGGCATTTTATTTTATTTAACTAAGAAAAACATAAATAAAAGGTGAGGACAGAAGGTTGTGCCTACTAGATTCATCGACTTCATACCTCCCAAAAGTGATCCATTAATAAGGTTGATCAAGTCTTATTAACAACCACCTTCGATTAGCATGAAACCGAAGAACTTTCGTAAATCACTAAGTTACCTCAATGGGCATATGCATGTCCCCAACAATAAGTATAACATGTTTATTTTTGGCAGTAGGTAGAGGTATTTGAAAACTTCCAATAGTGAGTGTCAGAGATTTTTCAATAACATTTATACCATTCACTTGGAATTGTTTCTTCGGAAAGTGCACCGTATGCTCATTACCATTTGATATGAAAAGTGACCTTGCTTTTATTGCAATCAATAACAGCCCCTTTAGTATTCAAAAAGGGTCTACCAAGGATAATCGACATGTTGTCGTCCTCGGGCATCTCAAGTATAACAAAGTCTGTTAAGATAGTAACATTTGCAACAACAACAGGCACATCCTCACAAATACCGATAGGTATGGCAGTTGATTTGTCAGCCATTTACAATGATACTTTAGTAGGTGTGAGTGTATTCAAATCAAGTCTTTTGTATAAAGAGAAAGGCATAAGACTAACACCAGCTCCTAAATCACACAAAGCAGTTTTCACATAATTTCTTTTGATGGAGCATGGTATAGTTGGTATTCCCAGATCTCCAAGTTTTTTAGGTACTCCATCCTTGTAAGAATAATTAGAAAGCATGGTGGAGATTTCAGCTTCCGGTATTTTTCTCTTATTGGTGATGATGTATTTCATGTACTTTGCATAAGGGGCCATCTTTAAAATATCAGTCAAGCGGGTACGCAAAAAGACGGGCCTAATAATTTCAGCAAAGCGTTCAAATTCTTCATCGTCTTTCTTCTTAGTTGATTTAGGTGGAAAGGGTAGGTTTTTGAACCCATGGTTCTCTTTCCTTACCATGTTTCCTAGCAACAAAGTTTCTTTTGTCATATCTTTGATTCTTAGGTTGTGAATTATCAAGATCAAGAGCTGGTTCTATTTCAACATCATTATCTGGTTCTTTATTGTTTGTTTGAGTGTCTTCATGAAGCTCATCATTACCTTTTTCATTGTCAGTAGGTGAGTGTTCATTACCAGATTGAGTTTCAACATGAGAAATAGAAACATCATTATTAGCTTCAGGAGGTTTTTCTATCTCAGGTACACTAGAGGTATGCAAAGTCCTATCATTTTTCTTCAGGAGTCTTGTTTAATTCATTTTGGGTGTCCCTCAGGATAAAGTGGTTCCTGAGTCATTCTACCTCCTCTAGTCATTACTCTGACAGCATGATCATTGATATTATTATTCATTTCATCTAGCAACTCTCTTTGAGATTTAGCAACTTGTTCTACTCTGACAGCATGATCATTGATATTATTATTCATTCCATCTAGCAACTCTCTTTGAGATTTAGCAACTTGTTCTAATTGACTTTGAAGCATAGAAGCATGTTTTCCTACGCCTCTAACATCGTTTGAGATTCTAAATAACAAGTCACTCAAGCAAGCGATCATATCAGAATTGTATTTCAATTGTTTCATAACATTTGCATTGAAGTGATCTTGTTTTCTAATGTAGTTATCAAACTCATAAAGGCATTGACTAGGATGCATATTATAAGGATTATCATTATCATTAAATTTCATTAGGGAGTTTACCTTTACCACCTTGGGTGGTGGTGTTTCAAGCCCATGTATTTCCTCAATAGGAGGTAAGTTTTTGACATCCTCAGCTTTAATACCTTTTTCCTTCATACATTTCTTTGCCTCTTCCATATCTTCAGGATTGGGATATAAGATACCCCTCTTCTTTGGAGTAGGTTTAGCCGGTGGTCCAGGAAGAGTCCAATCATCATAAATTTTCAATATTTTATTCAATAATTATTCAGCTTGTTCAACCGTTCGTTCCCCGAAACACAACCAGTGCAACTATCTAGGAAGTCCCTACAAGCATCGGTTAGTCCATTATAGAAGATATCAAGTATTTCATTTTTCTTAAGAGGATGATCAGGCAAAGCATTCAGTAAATGGACAAGCCTCCCCAAGCTTGTGGGAGACTCTCTTCTTCAATTTGCACAAAGTTAAATATTTCCTGTAAGGCAGCTTGTTTCTTATGAGGAGGAAAATATTTTTCAGAGAAGTAATAAATCATATCCTGGGGACTACGTGCACAACCAGGAGCAAGCGTATTATACCAAGTCTTAGCATCACGCTTAAATGAGAACGGAAATAATTTGAGAATATAATAGTAGCGAATTTTCTCATCCTGAGCAAATAGGGTGGCTATGTCATTCAACTTAGTAAGATGTGCCACAATAGTTTCAGTTTCATAACCATGGAAAGGATCAGATTCAACCAAAGTAATTAACCCTGGGTCAATAGAGAATTCATAATTCCTATCATGAACAAAGATAGGTGAAGTAGAAAACTTAGGATCTCATTTGATTCTAGCATTCAAAGATTTTTCTTTCAGTTTGCATAGTAATTTCTTAAGATCATCTCTATCATTGCAAGCAAGAAAGTCTCTAGTTGTCTCCTCATCCATAACATAACCTTCCGGTATCTTAGGCAATTCATATCTAGGAGGAGTAGGTCCAATAGGTGTCTTAAGATTTTCAGGTTCAAGGATTTCATCAGTTTCAACATCCTCAATAACTTTAGCTCTAGCAATCTGTTCATCAAGAAATTCTCCGAGTGGCACATTGTCATCAAGCAAGGTACTAGCATCATCATAAGCATTACCCATAGCAGAAGTAGCATCATCAATAACTGGCGACATATCGGAATTAATAGCATGTGGTGGTGTTGCAAGTTTGCTCAAAATAGAAGGTGAATCAAGTGCAGAGCTAGATGGCAGTTCCTTACCTCCCCACATCTTAAAGGGAAATATCTTAGTCTTAGTATCCTTCAGATTCTTCATTGTGATAAATTGATAATAATCCCAAGTGACTCAACAAATATAGCTATGCTCCCCGGCAATGGCGCCAGAAAAAGGTCTTGATAACCCAAAAGTATAGGGGATCGCAATAGTTTTTTAGGGTAGAGTATTCAACCCAAATTTATTGATTCGACACAAGGGGAGCCAAAGAATATTTGCAAGTATTAGCAGCTGAGTTGTCAATTCAACCACCCCTAGAGATTAATTATCTGCAGCAAAGTGATTAGTAGCAAAGTAATATGATGGTTTTGACAGTAGTAGCAACAACAATAGTAACGATGACAGTGATAGCAATGATTTTGTAGCAAGTGTAACAATAACAATAGCAGTAGTAACATAGCAAGAACAATATAAGAGAAATTAGTAGGCATTGGATCGGTGGATTCATTGGATGATATTCATCATATAACAGTCATAACCTAGGGCGATGCGGCACTGACTCCAGTTCATAAATATAATGTAGGCATGTATTCCGTAAATAGTCATATGTGCTTATGGAAAGAACTTGCATGCCGTCTTTTTTCCTACCTCCCGTGGCAGCGGGGTCCATATGTAAACTAAGGTCTCCTTTTAGCAGAGAACCGGAACAAAGCATTAGCACATAGTGAATACATGAACTCCTCAAACTACGGTCATCACCGGAAAGTATCCCGACTATTGTCACTCCGGGGTTTACGGATCATAACACATAATAGGTGAATATAACTTGCAAGATCTGTCGGATTCAGGGCTCCGCAGACCCAAGAAAGGTTCGAACTCAGGGGCGTCTGCGAAGAACTCAACCTCTCCAGCCAACCAACTCATCGCTCTCACGGCCTATCTCGATGAATAGGAAAGGAAAGAGAGACATCCGTTTACCCAGGTTCTGGGCACCTTGCGGTGTAATACCCTACTCCTGCTTTTGGGTGGATTGGCCTCGCGAGGGGCTGAGGATGAACTAGTACAGAGGAAGAACTACCTCATGAGGCTAGTTCTTGTGTTGGTGTGAGCTAGTGAGGGTTCCGGGGGGTCCAATCCAGGGATCCCCTCCTACGGTGGTGGCTAGGCTATATTTATAGTGGCCTCGGTCCTCTTCCTCCAAAACGAAGGCAGGAAGGGATCCCACAATGGCCAAGTTTGAAGGGAGACATGTAGTACATCTTATCTTGACGAAAGGTGGTCTTCACCTGCAAAGCTTCTAGTCGTGACGCTGTGGTGGGCTCGGCGATGACCTCCGTCATGCCGCCCTAGCGGTCTTGGTCTTGTAGCATGGGAATGGAAACCTTTGGCTAATTCCTCGGGACTCCGCGCCTGTGCTTGCCTCCTTAGCACAAAAGAGGAAACCTGCTGTACTTCTCCTGCTAGCGCCCGCCTGGCCGTGGTCATCATGGCTTACGTCATCTGGACCTCAGGAGATGGGAGCTTGCATAGGAATCTCCACTCCTCAGGAGCCAGCCTAGGGAGGCCGCTCCCTCTGGAGGTCTTGACGTTTTTCGCCTCGTGAGGCTTGGCCCCTTGCGAGGGTCTTGTGTTGTCGATGCTAACGATGGGCCGTACCAGGACGTTGACGGAGCCACGCCGTGGGCCGCAAGCAGGCAAGTCTGGGTACCCCTGGTTCACAGAACGCCGACAGTAGCCCCCGGGCCCAAGGCGTGCTCGGACTTGGCTTCAAGGCGAAGCCAAAGGGCAAGGCGGAAGTGCCATGGGCCCCAATCACTTGCGGACCCAGTCAACGTGTGGAATTTGATGGGACATGGGCGTCTCCACTTCCCCATGCAGCCTTGGCAACCGCCAGACTTGACGGCTGCCTGTTGCATGCGCGGCTCAGCCAACATTGCCCGTCGTGCTTGTCCTCAGCTTCCCCCTTTCCTGTGAGCTCATACCTCCTCCTCCAGATTCCACGCTGGCGCCAATCGACCTCTGCCGCCATGGCTCCGAGGTCGAAGAAGAAGGGGAAGACTCGCGCGCCCGCTGAAGCTCCGCCGGGTTTGGAGCCCGCGCTTGGTCGGTCAACGGGGATCAATCAGTAGGTATTGGACAAGGTCTGGCCGGCCCTCACCGCCAATTCCAATGAATGGAAGGCGACGACAGTCTAGCCTGCCTCCTGGGCCTTGGTCGACATGGAGGCCACCGAGATCCCCATTCATCTTCATGCTCTCCTGGCCGGCTTGGTCCCCACTTTTTCTGATTTCTTCAACGTCGTGCGCTCGCATTATTAGATCCATGCGCTGCATCTACACCCCAGGTCCATCGTTCTCCTCGCCGCCTTCGCCTTTCTGTGCGAGGCCATCGTGGGTGTCACCCCATCTGTGGTCCTATTCTGCCACTTCTTCTCGCTTCATCAGATCGACGGCGGATAATGGTCGGGATGCGTGTCATTCCAGGTGGTGGCGGCGTCGGCTGACTCCAGCATCGACTTCACGCTTCGCCCGGATGTAAAGAGATTTCGGGGGCAGTGGGTGTACGTGGACGCCACCACGCGGAGCCCCCTACTCCAGCCCCCGCGGGCACCGGCGGAACCGAGCTCCGATTGGGGTCATGTGAAGCTCATCGACCGGCGGCTCGCCCGCGTCTAGTCCAGGCTGGCCGAGCTGAAGGAGGCAGGGGTGACAGCGCCAATGGTGGTGAGGGAGTTCATCCGGCGGCACATTGCCCCGCTCCAACCACTCTCGCCCAATGTGGGCCTTCGCCGGCCCTAAAGACCCCATGAGGCTCCAGGTTCCCTCGCTTCCTTCCAAGACGCTGCAGGCGGTGCTCCAGCTCCTGAAGGGCGACCCGGCGCCTGTAGTGCTCCCAGCAGATAGGTGCCTCTTGTACAATAGCTCGAACACGGAAGCCTTCGCGAAGCAGATGCCCTGCTTCAACATGTGGGGGCTGCACCCAGAGGGTCTCGAGGGGCCTTGCGAGAATCCCGTCTTGGTGGCTCCCGTGCTTGCCGACCCTATGGCGCGCGCCCCTAAGGTGGTTGCAGGGGGCGAGTGCCGTTGAGTGCTCCTGAGGCCACCACTGGAGAGCGGGCGTCGTCGGGGTGCTCCGGAGGTGACTGTTGGGGAGGAGGTGCCATCGGGTGCTCCCGAGGTGATTGCTGGGGAGCAGGTGCCGTCAGGTGCTCCTGAGGTGGCGGTCCGCGGCCTAGCCGCGAAGGGTAATGCACCAACCCTCGGCGTACCTCGTCTAGATCTCGGGGCACTCCGCAAGAGGAAAAGGCTCTGGAGCTGCAGTGGTGGCACCCCCGGGCCTTGAAGCAGAGGAAGTGGATAGCCGTGGACGAGTAAGTACGTTATCTTCGTGGATCTTCGCGTGTCGTTTCTTTTTCTGACTGTGGCTCCTCAGGATCCCATCGGTCGCGGCAGCGAAGCCGCCTGGGGTGCGACCCCTGGAGGCCCTTATCCCGCTCGTGGTTCCAGGCCCCTCGCGTCGAGCACGCGGGGGATGAAGCCGGCCTGCGAGGTGGAGTCCCGCGGGAAGGCCGCGAGTTTGTGCTCCCAGCACCCTTCCTCCACGGCCATTTCTGGGGTGCAGGGGGCGTGCCGAGGGCCCCTCCGCTGGTGCTTGCTGGAGGTTGGGCGGCCCCAGCGCCGGCTTCATCTTCGAGCGGTGGGGCCAAGCCGCACAGCACCCTTGCCGAGGCCCGGGAAAGGGCTGAAGGAGCGCAAGCCACCAGCCCCCTGCCGGAGACGAGCGAGTCGTTCCGCGCCTCTCCGGTAGCCCCTAGCGTGGAGGAAGGGCTCGGCCGTGCACTGGAGCTCGCACGCAGGCGCAGTGCCGTCCGCCATGATCTCTTTAGGGAAGAAATGAGCACGCTGGGTCGGCTTGGGGGAGAACTTGTCGATGTCGATGCTCGGCTCGAGGCGGAGAGCCTCCGCTTGGCACGCGAGTGGCATCAGCTGAAGCTCGCCATCAACCTCGGGCATCTGCAGCATGAGCGCACCCATACGGAGGCCGCGGTGTCCCTCGCAGCTTTTTGTGAGGCCTACTCCTGCGCTCTGGAGGAGGCCAGGGCCGCTGACCGCCGCCGCAAGGCGGCCGAGGGGCGGGAGAGGGAGCTTCGAGCTTCGAACGCCACCCTTGAACGGCTGGTCCAGGCGCGTAGGGCCGCCTTGGCGGCACCACCGAGCGAGCCCCCCCTCAGATGAGAAGGGGTGCAGGCGTGTGAGGATGCACTGGCGCTTGGGGTTTTGGAGCACAGCCTGGAGCTCGAGCCGCTGGAGGTGAGGGAGCACCAAGTAGCCACAGCTGAGGAAGCCCTTGCCGCTCAGGAGGCTAGGGTCCAACAGGAGATTGACCAAAAGGTGGTGGAGGTTCGCGGGGCTCTTGTTGATGAATACCGCCGGAAGTTGGGGCTCGAGGAAACCCGCTTCCAACACAGCAGGTCGAGCTCCAGGGCAGGATCGACGCCCTGAGGGCGAAGCTGGCCGCAGTAGAGCAGTGCGAGATGGCCGCCATGGAGGCTAGGGCCTCCGCCCAAGCCGACTTGTCCTCATTTCAGCAACAGGTTGCGGGCATCACGTCCCTTGTGGAGAAGGCTAAAAACGATGCGAGCCACCGTCGAACGACGCAACACGATCGTTCCTTGATGCTTGAGGATCTCAGGGTCAGGGCCAACCTGGCCTTAGACACCATCTGCGAAGAGAGCATCTCCCGCCCGCACGAAGCTGATGATGCCGGCTACCTCCACTTCTTCACTCAAGTCATGACCCGCCTGGAAGACCGGGCCACGAGGGCTCGCGAGCTTGTCGAAGAGAGAAGCCGGGGCCTTCTTGGGCATGCATTCCCACGCGTCTTCAGCTACCTTCTTAGCCTTGACCCCGATTTTGACGTCAATGCTGTGATAGCCCCTGTGCCTAGGGTCACCCAGGGCGACCTGGCGAGCTGGGTGAATGATCATGTGGATGACCTGGTCACGTAGTTCGCCTTTGAAGACGGCGTGGATGTGCTCGCAGCCGAAGATAGCGGTGCCGAAGGTGATGATGAATACGGTGATGCCGACGGTAGCGCGTCTCGCTAGGCTTGTATTTCCTTTCCGGTCCTGACCTGTATGCCAAAAAAATTCGGACATGACCCTGCGGGGTGTAAAAGCATCTTTGGAGGGGGGTTCCCCTATAATGTATGAAATGATGATATGCTCTTGAGATAGATTCTGGAACATGCTACCGCGAACCGTAAGGCTCCCGACTAAAATAGCTGTTGTGACTTATCTTTGGTGCTGGTGGTCTTGAGCGGGTTCTTGTATCGCAGAGACACTTCACTCCTGAGGCGGGCCCTTTGGGGTCCCGCAGGGGCTTGAGCCTCACGACGCGCCTGCTGGGCCGTCCGAGAGCGCCGCGCGAGGAGCCAATTGCCATGTTTTGGCAAGGTGTGTGCGACGGCCCATGGCGGTTATGCCCCTGGGCCCTGGCACCGTTTGGGCTAGCCTGAGTGCGCACACCACACTCGCCCCTCTCGCGGGGCGCTCGAGGGGGGGGGGGGGGTTAGCAGGCATGGGCCATTCTTTTAACACAAACCAGAGAGCAAGAAGACACTGCGAATCGAAAAGTTCCCCCTTTTTTAACAAGCACGCGAAACTCCAAATTTCATTCCAAAGACAGCAAATTGTGCTTCAAAAAAGGGCAAAAAGAGATAGCCACGTCCGGTGCCTACACTAGTCTTCCAACTAGCGCAGAGCTTAGTGCTTCCACTTGGCGTGGGCATAGTCATTGGGGGACAATGTCGACGGTCAGCGTGGAGCATGGTGCTTCCACTTGGACATGGGTGGGAGCCCTCGTGAGGCCCGAGGGCGACGCTCAGGGGACTCCGGGGCATGTACAGCCCCAACTCATTATTACGTGAGAGTGTCACGAGCAGAGATCTTCACGGGCACTCCTTGCTCCTGGTGAAGACCCCGCCCGGCGCATCCCCCAACCACCATTGGGGCATCCGGAAATCAAGGAAGAGACCAAGGGGAAAGGGGCTACGCTGGCAGTGGTCAGGCAGTCACAGGCCCTCTATCGGGGGAAGGGCTCGCCGGTGCCTTCCCCGGCGAGGACCTACCTCCGGGCGGCGCGCACCACCGTTGTGGTGGCGCTCCATGCATCACAGTGCGGGGGGGTCTATGGCGTCGAGCTCCCCCCGCACAGCCCCCAATGCGTGGCACCTGCCTGGGGTGGGGCCAACACCCTGAGGTGCACGGCCACAGGCATGGCTTGGTTCACCTGCGATCAAAGGTTAGCGTAATTGTGTCCCAAAGATATTGGTGGTACCTGGTGGCTACTGCTGTCGAAGGCGCTAACGAGGCATCGGTGTTGCTCTCTATGGGCCTCGGCCGCGCACGGCCCCGATGGTCCCGATGTCCAAGCCGACGAGAGGAACAAGCGCGGGCTTCTTCGTTGTGCGCCCAGTGAGCCCATCAACGGGGGTGCAGGAGCGCCGGGGGCCACCATCTTGAGATCGGCACCCGGTCCCCCTGCCCCACTGTCCGCCACCTTGATACCAAGGCGCGACGACTGGAGGATGGCCCCTTGGCGCACGGCCCCACGAGGGGACGCCTGCCCCGGATGTACCCTCGGGGAACGCATCTTGAGCTGGGCAAGTGGTGATGTGGGCCAAGTTGCCACCGTGAGAACCCTCGAGCCCTCCAAGGAAGGGCATGCGGATGAAGTGGGGGCGAGCGCATGACCCTGGCAGCGTCCGTGGCATAGGTAGGGTGCTTCGCCCTCGCAGGCGGCGTCGAGTAGCTCGGCGACTCGTCCAAGCAAGGCGTCATGGCCGCCTTCTGCCAGCCTGCATCGCAGCAGCTCCCGTGCCACGATGAGTGCGGCTCGCGTGTTAGCCTGCTCCTGAAGAGTGCGTAGCGTTGATGCCACGGCGTAGCCTGAAGACTGTGCCGTGGCATGGTTATGGTGCCGCGTGGGAGAGGGCGCGGGTGGCCCGTGCCGTTGACGGTCGCCGACGCTGGCAGGCGTGCGAGCTGCGAGGAGCGCAGAGTGGAGAGCTTCATAGCCGAGGGGTGTCGCCCAGGCTGGCCGAGCGGCCCACCACTTAGCGTGAGCTCGCGAGTCTCCCACCATGGTGGTGATGGAGCGGATGGAGGAAAAGAGACTTCGACATGCTCCTACCTGGGGCGCCAAATGTCGAATTCAGGGCTCCGCAGACCCAAGAAAGGTTCGCACTCAGGGGCGTGTGCGAAGAACTCAACCTCTCCAGCCAACCAACTCGTCACTCTCACGGCGTAGCTCGATGAACAGGAAAGGAAAGAGACACGGCCGATTACCCAGGTTCGTGCCACCTTGCGGTGTAATACCCTACTCCTACTTTTCGGTGGATTGGCCTCATGAGGGGCTCAGGATGAACTAGTACACAGGAAGAACTACCTCAGGAGGCCAGTTCTTGTGTTGGTGTGAGCTAGTGCGGGTTCCGGGGGGTCCGATCCTGGGATCCCCTCCTATGGTGGTGGCTAGGCTATATTTATAGTGGCTTCGGTCCTCTTCCTCCAAAACAAAGGCGGGAGGGATCCCACAACGGCCAAGTTTGAAGGGAGACAAGTAGTACATCTTATCCTGACGAAAGGTGGTCTTCGCCTGCAAAGCTTCTGGTCGTGACGCCGTGGTGGGCTCGGAGATGACCTCCGTCCTGGCGGTCTTGGTCTTGTAGCACGGGAATGGAAACCTTTGGCTGATTCCTCGGGACTCCACGCCGCGCATGCCTCCATAGCACCAAAGAGGAAACCTGTTGTATTGCGCCTGCTGGCGCCTGCGTGGCCGTAGTGGTCATGGCTTACGTCATCTAGACCTCAGGAGATGGGAGCTTGCATAGGAATCTCCGCTCCTCAGGAGCCAGCCTAGGGAGGCCGCTCCCTTTGGAGGTCTTGACGTTGTCCGCCTCGCGAGGCTTGGCACCTCGCGAGGGCCTTGTGTTGTCGATGCTGATGATGGGCCGTACTAGGCCATTGACGGAGCCACGCTGTGGGCCAAAGGCAGGCAAGTCTGGGTACCCTGGTTCCGAGAACGTCGACAAGATCGGATCTAGAACATGGATATAATGGTGATAACATAAATGGTTCAGATCTGAAGTCATGGCACCTGGGCCGAAAGTGACAAGCATTAAGCATGGCAAAGTCATATCAACATCAATCTCAGAAAATAGTGGATACTAGGGATTGATACTTCTTCGTCCTATCTACTTTTCCTAATGCTTTTCCTCTTGTTTTGGACTCTAATTTGCATGATTTGAATGAAACTAACCCAGACTGAAGCTGTTTTCAGCAGAACTACCATGGTGTTGTTTTTGTGTAGAAATAAAAGTTCTCGGATTGGAACGAAACTTTCCGAGGAATTTTTATATAATAAAAGATATTCTGGAGCCAAGAACCACCGGAGGGGGGCACCTGGGTGGGCACAATCCACCAGGGTGTGCCCCCTCCATGCGCGGCCAGGTGGGTTGTCCCCACCTGGTGGCCCTGCAAGCCTCAACCCTGATACTATGAGATCATATTTCTGGAGAAAAAATGAGGGAGAAAGAATTATCGCGTTTCACGAGACGGAGCCGCCGCCACCTCCTGTTCTTCATTGGGAGGCACTACAAAAAAAAGACACATCCATGACATTTTGGGCCGAACGAATTTTTTTCCTGTCATGCTCATGACACCTCTATGACGATAATTGTGTCAAAACCCGGTATCATCATAGATGTGGTGGGATCCTACTTCTATGACAAAAAAGCATGACAGAAAATGGGCTTTTCGTCCTGGGCGAGCCGGAGACGCACCTGCATGACATTCTTTGGGCCATCCATGACGGAAAAAAAATCATGGTTGAAACGAGGGCGAGGAAAATATCGAGGAGTTCCTGGTTACGGTGGGTGGTCGGGGCCGAGCGATGCACGGAGGTTTGTGCGTTTCTCTCGTACACGTACGCGCGTGTGTGCGAGGCGTGGCGCTCTAACTAAACACGAGCGAGGCATTGGGCTCTAACTGAACCCGAGCGATTGCACTAGCTACGTTACTGAACCCCGATGGATCCCTTGCTGTTAACTGAATCGGAGTGATTCCTTCCCTAGTGCTGCTAACTAAAGCCGATCGAAGCTGCCTGTTGATGAACAGTTCCTGGTGGGGGTTGGATGAACAGTTCCCGGTGGGGGTTGGATGAACAGGATCCCGTGGTAGCAGAGGCCGTTGCCGCTGGATGAACAGGACCCCTATCGAGGAGGCGTGGGGGTGGATGAACAGTAGCCGGTGGAGGGACCCCGTACATGGAGGGCTAGTTGAACAGGACCCCGTGGAGGGGCTGGTTGAACAGGACCCCGTGGAGGGCTAGTTGAACAGTAGCCAGTGGAGGCTGGATGAACTGGACCCCGTGGAGGGCTGGATGAAAGTAGCCGGTGGAGGCTGGATGAACAGGACCCGGTGGATGAACAGTAGCTGGTGGAGGTGAGAGGAAGTCACCGGTGGACGAACAGTAGCAGGTGGAGGTCGGAGGAAGTCGACGGTGGATGAACAGTAGCCCGTGGAGTCCCGTTTTGCGGTAGGCCACACCCCTCCCGAGGAACAGGACCCCGTTTCGACCGTAGGCGCTCCAACACTAGTCTGTTTCCTCCATTTTGCGGTACGCCACACCCCTCCCGATCAACAGGACCCCGTTTCGACCGTACGCAGTCGAACACAAGTCTGTTTCCTCTGTTTTGCGATATGCCAGACCCTTCCCGATGAACAGGACCCCATTTCGACCATACCCGGTTGAACAGAAGGCTCGTTTCCTCCGTTCTGCGGTACGCCAGACCTTGTTTCGGCTGTTCTGTCCAAGCCGGTTGGCTCCCGATGAACACGACGTATTCCGTTGCCTCCCGATGAACACGACGCATTCCGTTGCCTTCCCATGAACACGACGCAGTTTCTCTGTTCCGACCCAGCTGGTTGGCTTCCGATGAACAGGACGCCGTTGTTGTCATCCATGGCCTCTCCATGTACACAAGCCCTGGCCGTACGTATGCGCGAGTACGCGTTCGAGACCCCGCCCGTATGTATGTATGTGGCCGTATTTTTTGGCATCTGGTTGTACGTACGTGTACACGGTTTTGACTGGACTGCCTGAACTGCTACCGCTCCTTACTTGGCCACGGTTCATCATGGCAGACAGACCGATCGATCAGCATGTACACAGACAACGCTACGTACGCTTTGACCGGGTGGGTCCCAGCTGTCATGGAGGATAAGGACGCACTTCCTTGCGTGCGAAGATATAGCTGGTGGGTCCCAGCTGTCAGGGAGGATAAGGACGCACTTCCTTGCATGCGAAGATATAGTTGGTGGGTCCCAGCTGTCAGGGAGGATAAGGACACACTTCCTTGCATGCGAAGATATAGCTGGTGGGTCCCAACTATCAGGGGGAAGAATCATTTTTTTGCCCATAATAAGGACAGACTTCCTTGCATGCGAAGATGTAGTTGGTGGGTCCCAGCTATCAGGGGGAGAAAACATTATTTTTAGTGTAAAAGGATGCAGTTGCATGCATGCGTCCATGGCGTGGTGCGTCCCCACTGTTAGCATTTCCACGTACAATCATCTTCTGATGACTCTCATTTGTTGACCATGTTGACCACACCCCGCACCAAGCCGGTGGACGCGAGGCCCCGGACTGGAATGCCCCGGAGATGGTGAAGACGCGGCAGTGGAGTCGCAGAAGGAGAGGAGTGGGAAACTTGACTGGTTCGAGTGTGGGGTGGGCCTACACTCGACAGAGAATAACAGGAGGTGCGGAGGAGTGGAGGGATGGCCCGGCCGTCGGCGGGGTAGCATTTCGCTACAAGGCACGCAAAACAGCACTGCTGGACGCCGGAGGCTGGAGCAGGCAGTCCCGGCAGCGCTGGGGGAAGAAGACGAGAGATTGAAGAAGAATGTCGGCGTTTGGATGTAATCCAATGCCTTGCTTAGGCTTTGACCTTTGTATTTTTATTTTTTGCAAAAGTGATTAGGCTTCGACCTACTGGCCCACATGTCAGCCATCCATTTGTTTTTTAGTCCATTTGGTGGGCTGGGTGAAACAATGATGTAGCATCTATGCAACTCGTATATCATTTGCATTTTTCTCAAAATCCGTGGACTTGCTGGGCTGGGTGAAACTATCATGTTGGGCTAGACAGAGAAATGTTATAAAAACATAAACACATGATTGCACGTCTATTACTGCATTGGTCAGTAAAATCTTTGCAAGCTTATGTACGCAATCACTAGGAGTTAACTTGCCAAGTTATATATAAACAATTATTATTATGTTGTAAGAACTTTCGATTTACGAAATAAAATATCATTTTAATTTGATGAGTTAATAGGATGTGGGGTATTATTATTATTTAGGCTAGACGTGGGACAGTTGAGTTCTAGGGAAAATTACTCGGAGAAAACTCAGATTACACCAAAAAAGAAAGTGGGAGAAAATTTAGATATAGGGTTAATGAAAACGAAAAATAAAGGAAGTGGGAAGGTCTATAAAATGGTTGGACGAACGACAGGTTTAACAGAACCATATGTTGTTTATATTATATATATGTAATAAAATAAGATATGAATGTATATATATATATACTATTATAGAAGGGAAAACATAGGTTCAATTTTGCATTCTTATAGAAAAATAGAACTGAGTTGTGCGTCGTCTTGAAAAAACAAACATAACTTGGGTTGCTGATGTTATAGACAAGCTAGGCTGGGAGGCCCAGAGGCCGCTTAATACCTGCTGCATCCAAAAAAAGTTGAAACATGTTGTGGGCTGCCCATGTTAAACAACAAAACCTAGGCCATGGACCCGGTGGGCCGGGGACTGTCAGCCTCTCGACGAACAGTCGTCTCCCGATTCCTCTTGGTTTGCTGACCATGTTGGGAACGATAGACGGCGGCGCTGCGGCGAGATCACCAAGGTGGAGGACGACGTCGAGACCTTGGACCGAACGAACTAGAGCGGGGGAAGACGCAGGCGGAGGGGAGTACGAGGGTTGACTTCTTCGTGTGCAGGGTGGGCTGCTACCTCTTGAGCATGCGTTGGTTTTCCCTTGAAGAGGAAAGGGTGATGCAACAAAGTGGCGTAAGTATTTCCCTCAGTTTTTGAGAACCAAGGTATCAATCCAGTAGGAGACTACTCGCAAATCACCTAGTACCTGCACAAACAATCAAGGACCTTGCAACCAACGCGATAAAGGGGTTGTCAATCCCTTCACGGCCACTTGCAAAAGTGAGATCTGATAAAGATAATAAGATAAATATTTTTTGGTATTTTTGTTGTATAGATTGGAAAGTAAAGATTCCAAAATAAACGGCGATAGAAATTGGCAAGTTGACGGGAAACTAATATGATGTAAAATAGACCCGGGGGCCATAGGTTTCACTAGTGGCTTCTCTCATGATACCATATATTACGGTGGGTGAACAAATTACTGCCGAGCAATTGATAGAAAAGTGCATAGTTATGAGAGTATCTAGGCATGACCATGAACATAGGCATCACGTCCGTGTCAAGTAGACCGAAACGATTCTGCATCTACTACTATTACTCCACACATCGACCGCTATCCAGCATGCATCTAGAGTTCTAAGTTCATAAGAACAGAGTAATGCATTAGGCAAGATGATATGATGTAGAGGGATAAACTCAAGCAATATGATATAAACCCCATCTTTTTATCCTCGATGGCAACAATACAATACGTGCCTTGCTGCCCTTGATGTCACTGGGAAAGGACACCGCAAGATTGAACCCAAAGCTAAGCACTTCTCCCATTGCAAGAAATATCAGTCTAGTAGGCCAAACTAAACTGATAATTCGAAGAGACTTGCAAAGATATCAAATCATGCATATAAGAATTCAGAAAAGAACCAAATATTGTTCATAGATAATCTTGATCATAAACCCACAATTCATTGGATCTCAGCAAACACACCGCAAAAAGTATTACATCGAATAGATCTCCAAGAACATTGAGGAGAACTTTGTATTGAGAAACAAAGAGAGAGAAGAAGCCATCTAGCTAATAACTATGGACTCGAAGGTCTGTGGTAAACTACTCACACATCATCGGAGAGGCTATGGTGTTGATGTAGAAGCCCTCCATGATCAAATCCCCCTCCGGCGGATCACCGGAAAAGGCCCCAAGATGGTATCTCACGGGTACAGAAGGTTGCGATGGTGGAAAAGTGGTTTCGTGGCTCCCCGGGATGTTTTCAGGGTATAAGAGTATATATAGGCGAAAGAAGTAGGTCGGTGGAGCTACGAGGGGCCCACGAGGGTGGGGGCGCGCCCTCCTACCTCGTGGCTGCCTCGTTGCGTCTCTGACTTCCACTCCAAGTCTCCTGGATTGCGTTTGTTCCAAGAAAGATCCTCGCAAAGGTTTTGTTCCGTTTGATATTCCTTTTCTGCGAAACACTGAAATAGGCAAAAAACAGCAATTGGCACTAGGCCTCCGGTTAATAGGTTAGTCCCAAAATAATATAAAAGAGCATATTAAAGCCCATTACACATCCAAAACAGATAATATCATAGCATGGAACGATAAAAAATTATAGATACGTTGGAGACGTATCAGCATCCCCAAGCTTAATTCCTGCTCGTCCTCGAGTAGGTAAATGATAAAAACAGAATTTTTGATGTGGAATGCTACCTAATATATTTTCAATGTAATTTTCTTCATTGTGGCAGGAATGTTTAGATCCGAAAGATTCAAGACAAAAGTTTAATATTGACATAAAAGTAATAACACTTCAAGCATACTAACTAAGTAATTATGTCCTCTCAAAATAACATAGCCAAAGAAAGCTCATTCCTACAAAATCATACAGTTTGGCCATGCTTCATTTTTGTCACACAAAATGCTCTCATCATGCACAACCCCAATGACAAGCCAAGCAATTGTTTCATACTTTAGTATTCTCAAACTTTTTCAACTTTCACGCAATATATGAGCGCGAGCCATGGACATAGCACTATGGGTGGAATGGAATATGATGATGGAGGTTGTGTGGAGAAGAAAAAAAAGGAGAAAGCCTCACATCGATGTGGCCAATCAACGGGCTATGGAAATGCCCATCAATTGATGTCAATGCGAGGACTAGGGATTGCCATGCAACGGATGCACTAGAGCTATAGATGTATGAAAGCTCAACAAAAGAAACTAAGTGGGTGTGCATCCAACTCGCTTGCTCACGAAGACCTAGGGCATTTTGAGGAAGCCCATCATTGGAATATACAAGCCAAGTTCTATAATGAAAAATTCCCACTAGTATATGAAAGTGACAAAATAAGAGACTCTCTATCATGAAGATCATGGTGCTACTTTGAAGCACAAGTGTGGAAAAAGGATAGTAACATTGTCTCCTCTCTCTTTTTCTCTCATCATTTTTTGGTGGGCTTCTTTGGCCTTTTTTTATTTGGGCTTCTTTTGCTTCTTTTATTTTTTTCGTCCGGAGTCTCATCCCGACTTATGGGGGAATCCTAGTCTCCATCATCCTTTCCTCACATGGGACAATGCTCTAATAATTAAGATCATCACAGTTTTATTTACTTATAACTCAAGAATTACAACTCGATACTTAGAACAAAATAGGACTCTATGTGAATGCCTCCGGCGGTGTACGGGGATATGCAATGAATCAAGAGTGACATGTACGAAAAATAAATGGTGGCCTTGCCACAAATACGATGTCGACTACATGATCATGCAAATAAATATGACAATGATGAAGCGTGTCATAATAAACGGAACGGTGGAAAGCTGCATGGCAATATATCTCGGAATGGCTATGGAAATGCCATAATAGGTAGGTATGGTGGCTGTTTTCAGGAAGATATAAGGAGGCTTATGTGTGATAGAGCATATCATATCACGGGGTTTGGATGCACCGGTGAAGTTTGCACCAACTCTCGAGGTGAGAAAGGGCCATGCACGGTACCGAAGAGGCTAGCAATGATGGAAGGGTGAGAGTGCGTATAATCCATGGACTCAACATTAGTTATAAAGAACTCACATACTTATTGCAAAAATCTACGTGCATGTTCCTAGGGTGATAGATTGGTAGGAAAAGACCATCGCTTGTCCCCGACCGCCACTCATAAGGAAAGCAATCAAAGAACACCTCATGCTTCAAATTTGTCACACAACGGTTACCATACGTGCATGCTACGGGACTTGCAAACCCCAACACAAGTATTTCTCAATTTCACAATTACTCAACTAGTACGACTCTAATATTACCATCTTTATATCTCAAAACAATTATCAAGTATCCAACTTCTCATAGTATTTAATGCACTCTATATGAAAGTTTTTATTATACCCATCTTGGATGCCTATCATATTAGGACTAATTTTATAGCCAAAGAAAATTACCATGCTGTTCTAAAATACTCTCAAAATAATATAAGTGAAGCATGATAGATCAATAATTTCTATAAAATAAAACCACCACCGTGCTCAAAATAGATATAAGTGAAGCACTAGAGCAAAATTATCTAGCTTAAAAGATATAAGTGAAGCACATAGAATATTCTAATAAATTCCGATTCATGTGTGTCTCTCTAAAAGGTGTGTGCAGCAAGGATGATTGTGGCAAACTAAAAAGCAAAGACTCCAATCATACAAGACGCTCCAAGCAAAACACATATCATGTGGTGAATAAAAATATAGCCTCAAGTAAAGTTACCGATAGACGAAGACGAAAGAGGGGATGCCTTCCGGGGCATCCCCAAGCTTAGTCTTTTGGTTGTACTTGAATTTTACCTTGGGGTGCCTTGGGAATCCCCAAGCTTAGGCTCTTGCCACTCCTTATTCCAAAATCCATCAAATCTTTACCCAAAAACTTGAAAACTTCACAACACAAAACTTAAACAGAAAATCTCATGAGCTCCGTTAGTGTAAGAAAACAAACCAACACTTTAAGGTACTGTAATGAACTCATTCTTTATTTATATTGGTGTTAAATCTACTGTATTACAACTTCTCTATGGTTCATACCCCCCGATACTAGCCACAGATTCATCAAAATAAGCAAACAACGCACAAAAACAGAATCTGTCAAAAACAGAACAGTCTGTAGTAATCTGTATCAAACGAATACTTATGGAACTCCAAAAATTCTGAAATAAATTGGTGGACGTGGGAATTTGTATATTAATCATCTGCAAAATGAATCAACCTAAAAGCACTCTCCAGTAAAAAATGGCAGCTAATCTCGTGAGTGCTAAAGTTTCTGTTTTTTACAGCAAGATCGCAAAGACTTCACCCAAGTCTTCCCAAAGGTTCTACTCGGCACAAACACTAATTAAAACATAAAACCACATCTAAACAGTGTCTAGATGAAATATTTATTATTAAACAGGAACAAAAATCACGGAACAAAAATAAAATTCGGTTGCCTCCCAACAAGCGCTATCGTTTAATGCCCCTAGCTAGGCATAAAGCAAGAATAGATCTAGGTATTGTCATCTTTGGTGCGCAATCCATAGGTGGCTCTCATAATAGATTCATAAGGTAATTTAATTTTATTTCTAGGAAAGTGTTCCATGCCTTTCCTTAATAGAAATTGGAATCTAATATTTCCTTCTTTCATGTCAATAATTGCACCAATCGTTCTAAGGAAAGGTCTACCAAGAATAATAGGACATGTAGGATTGCAATCTATATCAAGAACAATGAAATCTACGGGCACATAATTCCTATTTGCAACAATAAGAATGTCAATAATCCTTCCCATAGGTTTCTTAATGCTGGAATCCGCAAGGTGCAAATTTAAAGAACAATCATCAAATTCAGAGTAAATAGCATAAAACTACCACTTTTCGCGCTATGGTTCCAAAAACCTACCAGATTTTTATTTGTCGCTGATAACTACCAGAATTGGAGTCGGTTGTTTCAAAAAACCCAAATGACCATATGTTTTACAATTGATTGCGATTCTGACATGTCGGGCCCGCACGTAAGAGCTCTAATCGTTCGACCGTTTGTTGACCGTTATGTGGCATAAAAGCAATCAGGTCCCTGCCAAAAAATAAAAAAGCAATCGGGTCCCTGTACTTAATCAAAGAAAGCAATCGGGTCCCTATGGAGGTCGTCCTGCAGCTCACGCACCAGCGTAGTGACCTCGTCGGAGGGCCAGAGCAGGTGAGGAGGGAGCTGCCGGCCGTTGCTGCTGCTCCTTTGTGAGCCGGCGGAGGGGCTGTCGAGGGAGCTCTGCCGCCATCTCCTGGTGCCCAAGCTCCTCCCAGGTGCGTGCACGAGGGCGGGAGCGGCGCTCCTCCCAGACGTGTGGACGAGGGTGCCGGTGGTAGGCGGCTCGATGCGGAGCAGGGGTCAACGTGGCGATGCGAAGCGGCTGCCGGCGAAGTGTGAGGACGCGGAGGAGGCGTGAGGGGGGTTGCGCGAGTTCCGGCGGGATGGTTGCGCGAGTTCCGGCGACGGATCCCGACGGGTCGAGGCAGGCGGCTGACAGCGCTGGGACCCCGGCGAGGCAAGGAACGGAGGGGAGGCGCAGGGCGAAGGGTCAGAGCAGATCCGGTGACTTCCAGGCGCGGCGGCGCGCCACAGGCTCGCGGCGGTCGAGTGCATTGGATTCTCTCTCTGCCCCGATCCGATCGAAGGAAGAAGATAGGAACGAGCAGAGAAGATTTTTCTCATTGGGGATTTTTGAGAGGCTGACATATGGGGCCCATTTGTCAGTTAACGGTCAAACTGACAGTCAACCAGACGGTTCGTTTAGGAGCGGGCCACACCTGTCATAATCGCGATCAGTTGTAAAACACAAGGTCATTTGGGTTTTTTGAGACAACCGACATCAGTTTTGGTAGTTATTAGTCACAAACAAATTTCTGGTAGTTTTTTGGAACCCTAACACGAAAAGTGATAGTTTTATGCTATTCACTCTCAAATTCACGGAAACCTAACACATCACACAAAGTTTTTGGAATCGTGGAAACACTAGCACCCAAATCACATAAAGCATAGCATTCATGATCTTTAATCTTAATTTTAATAGTAGGTTCCCACTCATCATAATTTTTTCTAGGAATAGAAACTTCTAGCTCAAGCTTTTCTTCATAGGATTGCATTAAAGCATCAACGATATGTTTTGTAAAAGCTTTATTTTGATCATAAGCATGAGGAGAATTTAACACAGATTGCAACAAGGAAATACAATCTATCAAAGAGTAATTATCATAATTAAATTCCTTGAAATCCAAAATAGTGGGTTCATTGCTATGTAAAGTTTTGACCTCTTGAATCCCACCTTTATTATTTTTAGCATCAAGATCTAAAAACTCCGAATCATTGGGACGCCTTTTAACTAAAGTTGACTCATCTCTAGTCCCATCTTTATAAAGATTCATATTGGAACAAAGATTTAATAGGAGACATATCAATCACTTTTAGATCTTCATCATTATTACCCTCTAGCTCTTCCGGTTTGGCGGCCATCTTATTAACTAAAGTGGCCTGCTTATCCGAAATTTGACCTACTAAATTTTCAAGATGAGCAAACTGAGATTTCGAACTATAAAGTTCCTTAGACATATCATCGAGCTCTTTGTTCATGTACTCCATAAAACTTTTTTGTTCTTTAAGCTCGCTTCTGAAGAAATTATTATGCTCGAATTGCAAAGACATAAAGCTTCTAACGTTGTTTTCAATTTCTTCCAACCTTCTAAGGTGAGGATCAACGCTTTTTGGCAGAGCCATCAAAGCAAACAGGCACACCAACACCCAAGAACACAAGAAGCAAGTGAAAAAAGACGAACGAAAAAGAGGCGAATAAAACGGCTAAGCTGAAGGGGGGAGAGGAAAACGAGAGGCAAATGGCAAATAATGTAATGAGAGGGATAATAGTTTGTGATGGGTACTTGGTATGTCTTGACTTGAGCGTAGATCTCCCGGGCAACGGCGTCAGAAATCCTTCTTGCTACCTCTTGAGCATGTGTTCATTTTCCCTTGAAGAGGAACTGGTGATGCAGCAAAGTAGCGTAAGTATTTCCCTCAGTTTTTGAGAACCAAGGTATCAATCCAGTAGGAGACTACACGCAAATCGCCTAGTACCTGCACAAACAATCAAGAACCTTGCAACCAACGCGATAAAGGGGTTGTCACTCCCTTCACGGCCACTTGCAAAAGTGAGATCTGATAAAGATAATAAGATAAATATTTTTGGTATTTTTGTTGTATAGATTGGAAAGTAAAGATTGCAACATAAACGGCGATAGAAATTGGCAAGTTGACAGGAAACTAATATGATGTAAAATAGACCCGGGGGCCATAGGTTTCACTAGTGGCTTCTCTCATGATAACATACATTACGGTGGGTGAACAAATTACTGCCGAGCAATTGATAGAAAAGCGCATAGTTATGAGAGTATCTAGGCGTGATCATGAACATAGGCATCACGTCTGTGTCAAGTAGACCGAAAACGATTCTGCATTTACTACTATTACTCCACACATCGATCGCTATCCAGCATGCATCTAGAGTATTAAGTTCATAAGAACAGAGTAACGCATTAGGCAAGATGACATGATGTAGAGGGATAAACTCAAGCAATATGATATAAACCCCATCTTTTTATCCTCGATGGCAACAATACAACACGTGCCTTGCTGCCCCTGCTGTCACTGGGAAAGGACACCGCAAGATTGAACCCAAAGCTAAGCACTTCTCCCATTGCAAGAAATATCAATCTAGTAGGCCAAACTAAACCGATAATTCGAAGAGACTTGCAAATATATCAAATCATGCATATAAGAATTCAGAAAAGAACCAAATATTGTTCATACATAATCTTGATCATAAACCGACAATTCATCGGATCTCTCGGCAAATACACCGCAAAAAGTATTACATCGAATAGATCTCCAAGAACATCGAGGAGAACTCTGTATTGAGAACCAAAGAGAGAGAAGAAGCCATCTAGCTAATAACTATGGACCCGAAGGTCTGTGGTAAACTACTCACACATCATCGGAGAGGCTATGGTGTTGATGTAGAAGCCCTCTGTGATCGAATCCCCCTCCGGCAGATCGTCGGAAAAGGCCCCAAGATGGGATCTCACGGGTAAAGAAGGTTGCGGCTGTGGAAAAGTGGTTTCGTGGCTCCCCTGGATGTTTTCAGGGTATAAGAGTATATATAGGAGAAAGAAGTAGGTCGGTGGAGCTACGAGGGGCCCACGAGGGTGGGGGCGCCTACCCCCTGGGCGCGCCCTCCTGCCTCGTGGCCGCCTCATTGCGTCTTTGACTTCCACTCCAAGTCTCCTGGATTGCGTTTGTTCCAGGAAAGATCATCGTGAAGGTTTCGTTCATTTGGATTCTGTTTGATATTCCTTTTCTGCGAAACACTGAAATAGGCAAAAAACAGCAACTGGCACTTGGCCTCCGGTTAATTGGTTAGTCCCAAAAATAATATAAAACAACATATTAAAGCCCATTAAACATCCAAAATAGATAATATAATAGCATGGAATGATCAAAATTTATAGATACGTTGGAGACGTATCATGGGCCGATGGAGCTACCGCCGCCTGACAATGTGTGGGAGTAGAGGGATGGCCTGGGCAACGCCATAGGCTATGATGGGTCACCGAGGCGTGCGCGGCAGCACCGCCAGCTGCTGTATAGGAAGAGGACGAAAGATTGAACAAAATAAAGAAATACAAATGGATAGGTGGTTGGTCGCATATGTCTGTGTATGAGACCTGCTGGGTCCACCTGAGAAGGGGAATATGTTGGGAGGAAGGAGATTCAAAGCACGACAACCGAGTGAACTAGTTACATACATAAGCAAATAGCCACTACAAAAGCAAATATGTTAATGGGTTCTTAGAAGAAATATTTCAGACAAAACAGATAATTACGACACATAGGCTAATGCATGAAACACTCGGATGATAAAGGTGCTTAAATAGATAAAGTACAACATCTAGACCTTCCTGGCATGCTTGATCATGACGCTGCGGCTGTTCGTGTACTCGTCGGTTATGGGAAGCAGACACACCCTCATGTCCAAGATCCGCCTGTACATGTCGTAGCATGCGTATGTGTCCTTGCCCGCTTAGGTTATGTAGGCTAGATTCAGAGGTAACTCCCACGTGTTCAAGTCCTTGGTATCGTTGTCTTCTTTCATGTTGACGTAGCAGGGTTCGATGATGGTCTCGACGAGGTCAACCATGGAGTCCTTCTCCTGCCCGTTGCCGATGATCTTGTATTGCTTCTGGATGTCGACAAGCTTGTTGCACCAGATGGCCGAATCACCATGTTCTTCGTTCTCTCCACCGTAGCGATGGTGCAGTCGGCGCTGCCGATGAAATAGACGAATGCTCCAGAACCTCTGATGGCCCTACAGCAGTGGTAGATGAGAACCTCGTCCCGCACACATACCTGGGCGACGGCGATCCGCTGGTCCCTGTCAGGAGACGAATGGATGGGTACAAGGTCTAGTCTTTCTCGCCCTGTAGGTACTGCTTGAACTTGGCGAGGCAGAGCTTCACCGAGTCCGGATCGTTGGTGTACATCACATTCAACTTGGTGCAGCCATGGGACTAAACGGTGAACTCAAAGGTGAACTCCTTGCTGAAGTCCATATCTAGCAGGCTCACCCTCAGATCGCCATTGGAGTCTCTTCAAGTGAACGAGTGGGTAGGCGGCGGCAGTTCATTTTCCAGCTCTTGGGGAACTGGATTCAACAGCAAACTGAGTGTGTACAGGTGACAACAGTTAGTACTCCTCCCTCGCCCGCTGCACGCCTGGAAGAACATGCACCCTCGGTGCATTCAAACGCCTCCATTAAGAAACCTATTCCGGCCACACGTTGGTTCACGAGCGGGTCCGTATTGGTACTGTAATAACAAGTGTTAGTGGTCACTTTACTTCAATTTAATTAGCTTTAATTCAAATTTAGTCATAAAACAAGCAATGCATTAGCTCGTTCTATCAGTTCCACAGGATCAACATGCACAACAATTAGAATTATTATTCTTAGGATGCACACGATCAACACATTTGTCGCACTTTCACACAGATAATACTACCAAGTTTGAACTGTTTGTTATGGTTGCTGTCCTCTGCATCATCATGTCGTGTTTCCCAGCTTGCAAGATTAAGAACCAACAAATAAGATTCAAATAATAAGTACAACAAAGATGCCTACACATCTCATTGATTCCCAGCTTGCAAGATTCAGAACCAACAAATAAGATTCAAATAATAAGTACAACAAAGATGCCTACACATCTCATTGATTTGCAACTTGCAAGATTCAGAACCAACCCACTAGAGCCTTTTGATAAAGTGAATATCGGGATTAAATCCATCTTGGCTAGCCGTGTCATACAACCCAAGAACTTGGCGAATGCTTTTGACCATCACAACATCTGTAGTTGAGTATTCCTGTTTGCACAACACAAATAATAAAGAGCATGATTACTATAATGGTGGCACTAGTGGAAGTCAACCTGCAGCTCCACTTGTTGATTCAATTCATGCCACTTTTTATGCAGTTCACCTGAAATGAAGCAAATATTATATCATTCAGCTAGCAAGAAGTATTTGCTCTCGTGAGCTGGCAGGTTCTTCTTTAGTAGTTGCACAAAAATTGACCAACATTAAGGTTGGCTGTCCTGTTCATGTAAGGTGCAACTATAATTTGCTTATCCTTTTGTGCAGTTCCACTGAAATAAAGTGCCATTGTGGTGACAGTGACGGCTCATCTTGCAAAGGCTAATAAAATGTTGCATGAGATTACCAGCAGAATTTGACGGAGATTTTGGAAACTCCAATCACCATTTTGTGCAGTTCCACCAAAATTGAGAGATGTTGCCCACGTGACATTTTATTTGAACTGCACAAGGTCACAACAGCAACAAGGTGAAATGGATATCCCTATCTACACAAAAAGATAGAAAGAAAATAGTTGCTGGTCAATAAGAAGATACAAAACATACACGAAATGAAAGGAAGCATCTTAATTATGTTCATGGCAATCACGCAAGGACAGTAGAAATTTTAAAACGTCAGCAATGCTTCATGTTACCGGAAGCATTACGATCAACAATGACATTCGTCAAATATGGGATTACTTTAATGGTGGCATTGCTTGTTTACCAGATACAGTAAATCAACAGCAGCTAAAGAGTTAGTTTAAGGGCATGTGCGAACACGAGGACACTCAGAAGCGTAAAGAAGCAACTTACTTATCATACTGGGGAAAACAACATGAGTACCATTTGTAACACAGTTTAATTGCATCATATCACTGGAGGCATTAGGTTAACAATAACACTGGTTAGACATGTCCTTAAGGTAACAGTGTGATCGCTTCATTTTACATGCGCCCTTACATTAACAACAACTAAAAGTTGGTATAAGGACATGCGATAGTGGACGCATCAGCACAATGTACCTACAAGGAGGACGAGGAGGCATAAAGTGGTGATACCGAGTTTGTTCATACTCTGTGAGGGCAGCAAATCCAATCCTGGAGACCTTTTACTATGTGAGGTGAGCAAATCTAATCTTGGACATACTCTGTTGACTTGTCCACCAGCCGCCACTTTCTATCCTTTTTTCAACCAATAATAGATCTGTTCCTTATCCAGTTTGTACCACATTTTCCCTTTATTTCCCTTTTTAACCAAGAGACCGGTTGGGTATCCAGTCTCTACTACTTTCCCCTATTATTTCCTCTTTGAATCAAGTAATAGATTCATGCTATGACTTTCCCCCTTTCTTCGTTGTTTGAACCAAGTCCTAGATTCGAATGCATGAAGTAGCTTTACCTATAATAATACTAAAAATTTAGGTGGCTTTGGAAGAGCTGATGGAAGTAGAAAAATATGCACATGCAGACACGTGGGGAGCTGGGGCAGTAGAGCAAGGCCGCTTTCAAAGAACTTATACTTGAGGGTCGTCGGGGTGTTGGGGGTGGCAGGTCGGATCTGCGCACAATACGGCAGGGAGGAAGAAGGGTCGAAGGACCTCCCGAGACGGCTCTGTGTCGGAGAGAACGGCATGGGCAGAGGATCGGGCCCCGCCGGTAGCTATGGGTTTCCTCCCTTGCCGGCGATGACCGCGTCAACGATGCACCTAGTCCTCTACACACAACGGCCGAAGGGATCCGGCCGGATCTGTGACGAGCGGTCAGCAGAGAGAAAATGTCGCTACCGCTGTCTTGTTTAGATCTGGAGAGGATGAGAGAATGAAGAGGGCAACCCTAGTTAAGCAAGCGCTCAGTCCCCTGCCTACATATATAGTGGAGTTATTATATTTTTCTCTCCACAACAAGCGTTTCAATTTGTGTACGTGGCATTAAAGAAAAGAAACTCCCTATTTAACGTGACTAACTATACGACTCCTACTTACTAGTAGTAGTATTGTTCACTTGTGCTCCCCGGCCCTCCATTCATTGAACAACCCCATGGGTGAATAAACATACAATACTAGTATTTATACAGAACGAACAAGCTCAAACTATTTTCGCGTAGTTAAAAGTTGAGGGCGGGGCTTTTCCCGGGTAGTACGCGCGGTAGTTTTCGCGTAGGCGGTTTGACAGAGAGGCGAGGAGGGTGAAAGAGTAGCGGATTCAACTTACTTACTGTTGGAAAGGTAGGGATGTGCAATTTGACGACGCATTACCGCTGGAATGACTTGTGATATGACTACTCACTATAGTCATGAATTACTGGCGCTACGACCGGGGTGATGCCCCCCTTCCGTTCCCCACTCTAATCTGGTGCATGAAATGTCGACCCGGATGCTGGCAATCCCACATGTCGGCGAAGTATGTAAGAAGGAGCAAAGAATCATGCGGTATATATAGTGTATATACTAGGACTACTACTCACGTCGGAGGAGTGCGAACCATGGCAGCCCAGTGAACAAGCAGGCGATAGGCCATACTCCTCTTTGTTTGGATCCCTAAGTGAACCAGTAGTGCAAACCATGGCAGCCCAGTGAACCAGCAGTAGAAAACAATGTGGTGATATGGCCATAAAAACAATGTGCTACAGTCGAGTCTGTAGCACGTACAGTACTACTCCTCTTTGTTTGGATCCCTGAGTTAGAGCTAGTTTGGGTTGAAATAGCCTCAAAGTATCCAAACAGGAGGGGTTAGTTTGAGCTAGTTTGCTCTAACTCAACTAAAAAAACTAGCCCGGTGGAGAGGTTCTAATTGGGCTAGTTCTCCTCGGGCCCACTAAAAGAGAACTAAAAAAATCTCCCCTGCCTGCACCAGATCGCTCGCTCCGACCCCCTCCCATGACTCCTCTCCGTTCCCCATCGCGCTGTCCGCCCAAGCGCCGCTCTGCCGCTTGCCTTCTCCCTCCTCCGACCGCCCTCCCCCCCGGCCTCCAACGCCCTCCTCCGGCCGTCCTCTCCCTCCGGCCTCTGAAGCTCGCCCCGCTCCCCCGTCACGGGTCATTTTTCTCCCTCTATCGTGAGTGGCGGCGGCACATCTACCAGGGAGGTCGCGAGAGGGGTGAGTTTGTTCGTTCCTTCTCTGTCTCACAGCCATATCATTGATCTTGCTCGCTCTAGCGCTAATTCTGATTTGGAAAAGAAGATCCTGATTAAACTTGGTATAGATTTGTGGTGCATGCATGGAATTGTTTGATGCTGCTTGAGGAGGTAATAAATCTTTCTAGCGGCCCAAAGATTCAGTTCACCTTTCTAGGTATTCTAGTTTCAGGCTTGCATTATTTCTAGAGGCCCAAAGATTCAGTTCACCTTTCTATGTATTTCAGTTTCAGGCTTGCATTATTTCTAGAGGCCCAAAGATTCGGTTTGCAGTTGTCGGCAAGCGGCCCTGCTACCCATGCCGGTCTCAACCTCAACTCGCAAGTGCCGGTGTCGGAGGGGTTCCCGGGGCTTGGGCTCTACAGAGCCTTCCTCCAGAGTGATGATGACGAGCTCCTCCCTGGGCGCGTGAGGGGCTCCGGGCTCCCTCCCTATCGTGAATGACTTCCGTGATGAGTTAGCTCATGCTTTGTTTCATGGAGTGTAATTTGTTTTATGAACCTTGATTGACGACTTGTATGTTTAAGTGGGATATCTCATTTGTATGGACAAAATAAAATTTATTATGTTTAGCATGCTTGATTTGTAAATATGGTTCATTTATGTCAAATGTGAGCGGGAGGAGGCCACACAAGAGCCGACCACACCAAATCCGGTAGGAAATAGGGTCCAAAGTAGTCAAATGATTGAGAAGGAGCATTTATTGTCAATCCAACCCTGCCATCCAAACACCTCTTTGGTTAGAGTAGTTCAGGGTTAGAATCGAACTCTAACCTCTAACTGAGTTAGAGTTCTCCTCGTCTTGGTTCATTGGCATCATACTTTCCCCATTCCTGTGTTTTTAGTATCTTGTGAATCAAAGAGGCCCTTAGATTGGTTTATGTTCGGTTTTTTTATGAACGTGTTATGTCCAAAATTTAATGAATGTTCTCCGGTTTCTACGAAAATAATTCGGTTTCATGTAGTAATTTATTTATTTATTTATTCTTCTCCGGGGGATTTGCATGTAATTCGTGAGGTCTGAAATATAAAGTACCCCGGTATGGTTGCATATACTCCGAGTCGTGCATGCACTACGACCTAGATGCTCTATGTCCCACATGTCGGTGAAAGGGAGCACGTGGAAATAGCCTAGGAGTACATATAGGAGGATAAATGCGTGAAAACATATGTACAATGAAGCGTAGTTGCGGTTCAAAAAGGAGACATAAAGTGATGACAGGTATAGGTCGCATGCACCCAACTAGTGGTACTAGACGTACGACTACTTTTTCCCTAAAAAAAGAGGTACGAGTGCTCAGTACTCCTATTCTATCAACACGAGTCCCATCTGACAACAGCGTCCGTGCTACAGCTAGCTCTTCTCCCTCGTTTGTCTCTTCTAATTCTAAACTCAGTCGATGCGCGGTGGGCGGGGTGGGGATTTGCCGATGGTCGGTTTTCTGAACTGCGGCCCCACCTCATAGTGAAAACGTTACGACTGGAATAAAAATGCCATATACTACTAATAAAACATTAAGGCCACGAGGCGATGCAGTGCTGGTTACAGGAGGCAAGAAGAAAGATGCATCCATCAACGACGTCCACCTCCTCGACTCAGGGCACTGACCCACCAAACGGCACCTAAGTAGCAGTGGCTTTCGTGGCCAGGTCGACGTGCTTCTGAACAATGGCGTCCAAAGATTACAGCCGCTAGAAGAAGGCCAACATCTTTCTGTCCTTGCTGGCCTTGTAGTGGCCTATGTAGACGATTTCCTCGTAGACGTGGATGTGCAGGTCGACGGTTTCTTGCATGGCGAGGCGCTGCATGGCGAGCGCGGCCTCGAGGTGCACATTGTTCGTCGCGACCACCGGCACCTACAAGGCCACCAGTGCTTCAAAGAGTTCGTCTGGAGGCCGATGAGGTTGGCAGGCAACGAGGAGCCTGAGTGCGCGGGCTAGAGCAGTACGGCAAGGTCGCCCGTGCGCTTCTTGATGGCGGTGAACATGCGGATGGAGTCGACCATCATCTGGCACATGCAGAGGCGAAGCCGGCGCCGAGGAGGGCGATGACGCCGCCGGTTGACAACACCGTCTGGAAATACTGCGTGGTGCGGGGCCGCAGGTCAGCGTCTTGGATGACCTGGCATAGCCGACTGCCGCACGCGTCCATTGATGCCATGGGTGCTTGTGGCTTCTGGTCACTTGGTCTTGGTCTTGGATTGGAGTGGGCAGTGTTGTGCAGAGACTAGGAGTAGATGGATTGGAGTGGTGGGGCGCCTTTATATGAGAGTCCAAACTGTGTTGCATTCACATCATGCTGGCTCCATTCTGCTTCTCCAATTACTTACTCCTACCTCTGCATGCTAATTGAATGCGGAGGCATCATTGACCGTACAATGATTCAGGAACCGCTACCCTGTGCGTTTTTGGCATTCAAGCCGTATCAACGTAAATGCGTGTCAAAAAGAGACTAGAGTCAGTAGTATAATCAATATTGTGCACCGCTACCAAGCCAGAGAGGAAAATGAGAGAACTACGTATTTATTTACGGTGTAGATTCACTCATTTTTCTCCATATGTACTCATTTAGGGTGTAGTCACTTGTTGAAATCTCTAGAAAGGCAAATACCCCTTTCTAGTTTATAGGGATATACTAGCAAGTACTACAATAGTGGGCTTATATCCTGCTTACATAGCAATTTTGTCTCATGCAAGAGCCTGGATATATACGTGCTCCAAGGCTCCGCACCTCGCCCCACCCCTACACAAAGACTGCCACACGAGCGTTCGCAACTGCCATGTTCGGGTTGCGCTTGGCTCTTCGCCTCTTCGAGAAGACAAACAGTGATATTACTACTTCTACAGTATCGAATCAACTACTTCATGCCTGTCTACCGCGTGAGGGAGGGATAGCTTGTTGTAGTAAGCAAAAGCCTGTCCTCGTCTGCGAGCCACTGCGCGCATGGGCGAGGGAGAAGGCGTGTAGTAGTAAAATCAAGCTTCTCCTTGTTGTACGAGTTGACACGACACATCATAGCACTGACCCCACATGCTTGCGTCTAAACTTGGCTAAAAGACCCGCAGTGTACAATATATTTGTTGCAACCTTTGACATTTACCCCACCACAAATTAAAATATATATTCCAGTCTTGACCAGATGAGCGTGCAAACTACAGTCACTAGGATGACTGGTAGGGCCAGAAGATTATTTTATTAAAAAATGCTTCGAGACGGCCTCGTAGCATGGAACCGACCCCAACGATTTTAAGCTTAGAGGCATGGTACATGCTATCCTAGACTACTCCACACATGAAACTACCACACAAGTGCCCGGGTTGCGCTTGGCTCTTCGCCTCTTCGTGAAGTCGAACAATGATGGTACTACTGTAGTGGAGTACTACAGTATGCTTCTGGCCATCTGACACCGAATGAACTGCTCCTAGTCATGCGGGAGGGAGAGCGTGTAGCGAAAGCTTCTCCTAGTCATGCGAGCCACCACGCTCATGGGTGAGGGAGAGGGTGCTGTAATCAAACTTCTCCTTGTTGTACGAGTTGACGCGACACATCAAAGCAGTGCACTCGATATATTTAAATAATTTGCGTTTATCGATGCATTAATTACAGTGCATGCATGCATGCCATGCCTTTCCTTTTGATACTTGCATGTGTTGATTTAATGCACCATGAAGTAGTATGAATATGTGACGGTAAAACTTTGTAATGCCTCGGCCATAAAGCGAGAGATGGTTGTGCACGAGGAGGGCGAGATCATGCCGACGGAACAGGACCCGATGATGGAGCTCTCTATGGTCTCTATGGACCTCACCTTGCTCCACTGCCATTGTGCCTCCGCCCCTTGAAGCTCAGTGTATGAGGTTCGAATACACCTTGTCCGTTCGGCTGATCGAGCAAGGTGCAGGTTTCTTGATTGATGTGCTGTTTGATTGATTTGTGTAGTGCAAGGGAGGGCACCTGGCCTGTGCGAACTGCCGCGGTGAGCACCCCGGGAACCAGTGGCAGTGCCAGAAGTGCGAGCGCGGCGGTGGCTTCGACGTGCGGAACACGGCGGTTGATGCCGTCCTCTCCTCGGTGAGGGTGGAATGCCCGCACGAAGGCTGTGGGCTCTACGTCACTTACCACAAGCTCGCCGATCACCAGAGCGTGTGTCTCCTCGCGCCCTGCAAATGCCCTGTTCCCATCTGTGGCTACGAAGGCCCACCGCCGGCGCTCTCCCACCACATCAGCAACATGCATCCCGTGCCCGTGCACAGGATCTAGTACGGCAAGGTGCTCCAGCTGCAAGTGCCAGTGTCGGGGCCATGGCTCTTGCTGTTCGCGGAGGAGGACGGCTGCGCGTTTTTCTTGGTCGGCGGCGTGCTCGACATCAGCGCGCCTATCGCCCTGTCGGTCGTCTGCATCAGAGCGGGGCGTCACCACTACCGCACCACATGGCCAAGCTGTGGGCGAACGGCCCGCCGGGGGAGCCCAAAGGCAGGACCGACGCCATCAAGGTGGAAATGGATGTGACAAGCAGCAAGGATCTCGGCGACGTCACCGTGCAGGAGCTGACCTTCTTCACAGTTCCGCCCAAGCTGCTGGCCGGGGCTGGGTTGTCGAGAATGGTGTCCCTCCACATTCAGATTGACAAGCTCACCTCCTAAATGATTCTACAGTGCCTTCTGTTTATCTTAGTAATATCCTAATATAGGGGTTAGCTCTGTCTACTTTAGCTTAAGAGATGGTGGGTTTTGGTGGCGATGCAGTAATTACTTTGACATCACATCAACAGTTAAAGTAATATCCAACAGTCGAACGGATATTTTGTGTCTGTTGGATATAAAGATCCTTTGGGTAAGAAGTATAACAGCTTATATGCTGGTTTGTTCAGGAAGTGTTGCATACTTGTGCGAGTTGACGCGACACATCAAAGTGGTACTACTACTAGTACTCCCTCCGATCCTAATTTCTTTGCGTGTAAGTCGAGGCGCAGATACCAAGGAGGGCCTGATTGTGTCTATACTTGGACAACTCACCCGACTGCGCACCAGGCACACGAAGCTCGTGTTGTGTTGGTGCCGTGTGCGGCCCGCACATTAACCAAAACCTCGCGCCTCCAGCTTAGCCTCCGCGTTTTAAACTTCTCAATCTCAAGGCCAAGGAGCAACGGGAAACCTATGATAGAGCCAATCAGATGGTTGAGAACACTATAATTCGTAGCTACAGATGCGTGTGTGAGAGAGGACGAGTGCGTGCGTGCACCTCTTCTCTTCCTGTATAATGTACTAAACTCAGAGTACAAGTGTATGTGGGTGGCATCGACCTAGGGAGCTAGAGATGGTGCAAGTGAGAAGTCCTGAGAGACTAGGTGTGTGCGTGGGAAAGACGGAGAGAGATGATATGTGTCGATGTAATGCGCGTGAAAAAAAGACTAGTCTGTTGATAGAGCATTTCTTCATATAATCTTTTTAGCCTTTTTGCATCACATTGTAATCATATTTTCACATTATTTACTAAAGAAATATTCAAATACCCCCGTTATGCTACATTTACAACACTCCTCAATGTTTTGCAGAAAAGGGCGAAAAGGCCCAAAATCCTTCTATAATGGAGAGTGTCAAGAAACTGTAGTTGTTGTAATTTACGGAGGGACCCGATCGTGAAGAAAAGAATTAACCAGAGGGGTCAAGCTAAAGTTGAAGGGATCATCTTGCGAAGAAAGATAAGTGGAAGGGCAAAAGGGAAAAAGTGGCAGATGAGGGAGCGGATCAAAATCCCTAGCGCTCTCAATCCCCAAATCGGGCCTGGCATCTCCATGTCTCTCTTTCCCTCACCCTCCTTCTCGACCTACGGCCGCCGCCGCAGCCAGGCCAGCGTGGCGGCGCGCCAACCAGTACCTCCACCACTCCACCACGCACCACCAGCACCACCATCCATCATCCACACGCCTCCACCAGTGCCCACCTCGCGCGCCCCTCTTGCTGCTTCCTCTCTGAACCTGCTGCTGCTGCATCTTCCTTCTTCTTGCGCCGATCTGCTGCTGCTCTGCTTCCTCCACTCCTCCTGCTACTCCTTCTTTTCCCCGTGATCTGCTGCTGCTCCTTCTTCTACTGCGCTCCCTTGCTGATCTCTCACCGCTGCTATTCCTCCCCTCATCACGCTGCTGCTTCCTTCTTCTCCTGCCGCTGCTCTCTTCTTCCCTCGCCTCTAGTTGCTGCTCCTAGAATTGTCTGAACCTCAATTTGCTGCCGCTTATACCACAAAACAGCTGCTGCTCTCTCTCAATCTCTCTCTCTCTCTCTCACACTCTCTGATCTCGAATGTCTGTACTCTTGAGAAGTGTGATGTTAAGTACTTTGTAATGTTCAGATATGTTAGGTGTTAGTACTATTGTTTAGTTTCAGACTTGTGCCTGTGTGAAAATTAGTTGAATCCATTCCCTGTATACTTGGTTGTTGTAGAAACTTGTTCAGTTTGTAGTATCTGTGATTTATATATAATGTTGTGGTGTTCAACAGTTTTGGCCATGTCCCATTATCTTAGTTTTGTCCTTTTCTTATATGCTATATAGATGTGATCTTACCCTGCTATTTCCCTTTCGCCGTTGTTGATCTTCTGTGTTAGAATCTTATTTTCTCAAGAATTGTGAAAATATCAAAAAGATAGTGAACAATATCTTAACCTTTCCTATACTTGTTTGTTTCTTTCTTTCTCTATAATCTTCGGTAACAACTTTGTTTAGTTTAGGTTTATGTTTCCTTGCAATCATCGTCTAAATTCTGTCACCTAGCTTTAGCCGAGCATTGTTGCCGTCGCCTAGTCCCTGTGGAGAACATGACAATTGCAGATTTGGGCGAAATACCCCACTGTCTTTACAAATGATCATTTTGGCACCGTTGCCGGGGACTAGCGTCGTGCGACCGTGTTAGGCTATAGACTAGGTTTTGCTTTTGTTTCTATCTAGTGCCATATATTTGTGATATATCTCTTACCCCTAACCACTGTTCTAGTTATCTTCTCTTTCTTTTCTTGTTCATTTTGCAGGTTGAATTGTCTTCTTCGAAATGGCATTCTACTCAGATCATCATGCTTATGCGAGCAACACTACAAATAGCACGGAAAGTATTCAATAACTGATAAGTAAGATTTCCCATCAATTAGATGATTTAGCTCGGCAGCGAGAAGTAGTTTTTGAGGATAGGCCTAGCTCTTATGATCCTTATTCTAGAGGTCATCCTTATGTTGCTCCTACATGCCATATTTGTGGATTTCAGGGCCATTCACTCGCTGAATGTCAGCGTGGTTACTCTCCCCCTCCTGATTGTTATGGCATGAGCTTCGCCCCACAACCTAGCTCATACCAAAATAATTACTCATATGGGTGGCCTGAAAACCAGAATATGTCATATAGGAGCAACAACCCTGAGATCTCATCGTTTGCCTCTAGTTATCCATTGCAGGGATTTAGGTATGAAGGGGAGAGCCACAACTATGCACCACAACAGTTTTATTCACCTCCTACTCATATACCACAGCACCAGCAGATCTGTCCAATGGAGTTAAATGGTCCTCCATTTGGTCAACCAACAACTCCAGCACCTGTTGTGCAATCTCATGTGCAAGTGCCCACACAAGATGAGTTCGATGACATAGACAAGCTCACACTTTTGAGTCTCGAGTTCACTTGGAGTGCCGAGGATGATCCTATTAGGAAGGTTATTCTAGAGGAAATGAAGAAGATCAAGAGTGGAAAAGAGCTAGTGGAAGAAGTAAGGAAGATTGAGAAGAACATCAACGCTGGCAGCACTATTTCTTCACAGCTTGAGTTGAGTGTGGCTGAGATATCCATGGATACATGTGAGGTTCCAACACCTTCAAATTTAGTTGAGCAAGACACCGAGAGCCCAGAGGAAGAAAGACCTCAGATTGAAGAAGAAATTCTCGAAGCCAAGGAACAAGATGAACCAGAGCTTGAATGCCCAAGTGATCAAGATGAAGATCCGCTACCAATCACTCATGAAGAAGTAAAAGAAGCTGATGTAGTTGAAGATGAAGAACCTGAGATTCATTTGCCTATTATCATACAAGAGCATGATGTGCCAGGTTTACCTAATCCTCTTGATGTCATGCGTCCGTATAGTTTCTTTGCTTCTACCTTGCATTACATGATGCCATCACTTAAGGTAGATTTGAAAAAGTATTCGCTTGGACATGATCATACACACCCTGTTAGTGGCATTGCTCATATTACTGTTAATTATACTTATGTTCCTGATGCTAGTCCTTTGCTTAATGAAACATATCATTCCCATGCTAGTCTTGAGCTTAATGATAAATATCATCCTCATGTTAGTGTTGACTTTGCTGATTTCTACCATCCTAAACATGTGCTTTATAGCTATGCTTATGTAATTGGATACTTGATTGATGACTTGGAGGGTATTATCCCTACCACTTGCATTGTCTCTTTTGTGGAGTGTTCTTTTAGGTTTTTGCTACTGCACCGTTTACTACATGCTGACCAGGTTCGAGGTGACATCCCTTGGGATCCCGGTGGAGTCAGAGCATGACGATGAGGAGAAGCAATGGGGCACACATTTGGAAGAGAGGAGCTGGTGCTTGCATGTGGAAGCAAAAGGAGAAGAGCTACAGCTTAGAGAGTGATCAAGCGAGTGCTACTTCATAGTGCTCGGTGAGCTGTTTCATGACCCATTCTGAACATCATATATACATGCTGAATTCAATTGCTAGTTGGGTTGCTTGAGCTAGTTATTACTTGTTGTCAAGCTGAAATTCACCTTTGGCATTGTGCTTGATGTGAATTTGTGAACTTGATTTCTGAATGCCTTGTAAACTAGTGATCTACACCATGCGTGCTTGGCTGAAATTAGTGAGAACTATTAGTTTTGAGTTCTCAAATCCCTAGTGCACTAGTAAACTTTGTCATTTTTTGCATTTACTATGATACACCTAGATCACCATGTTTAGATGTTGAATTTGTGCCAAGTGTGTTCCCATTTAGAGCAACCACCTAACCACTATGGATTAGCATGCTATGTTCCCTGGATCGGTAGCATGTGAACCAGACATGGAGAAGTGAGGATTCCTGTTTTTTTGTGCTTATGCGTTATTCATTGAAAAACAAGTATATCTTATAAAAAAATAAGTCTAATCTACCTACAGTAGCATGTCATGTTCCCTGGATCGGTGGCATGTGAAATATGGTTTGGTTGGACAATAATTAATTATTAAAAAAATGTAATTGTCGAACCAGGTGTATACCATGTTCTCGGGATCGGTGGTATGTTCTTTTGGGGAGACAAACTAAAAAATACTAATAATTGGTCGAGCCAGGTGTATACCATGTTCTCGGGATCGGTGGTATGTTCCTATGGTGAGACTAATAATAATAAAATCATTGCTTTATTTCAGTAAATAAGTGATTTGATCACAAGCTTTGTTCTCGGGATCATGCTCTCTTTAGGAACCTTTTGGCACAATCATAATTTGAACTTGTTGATCCACTTTTATCATTGTAAAAGTTTAAAATGGTCAAGTCTACTAGTATACTACTGCTTTGAAGCACTCCTGAGCATTAATTTTCATTAGCTAAGTCCAAAGCATGCATTGTTTGGAGATCTATTTTAACAGGACATTCTTTACCCAGTTTACTGTTCACTATCTTGCCTTTGTCATATTCCTTTGCTTGAGGACAAGCAAAGATTTAAGTGTGGGGGAACCTTATAGAGCATTTCTTCATATAATCCTTTTAGCCTTTTTGCATCACATTGTAATCATATTTTCACATTATTTACTTAAGAAATATTCAAATACCCCCATTATGCTACATTTACAACACTCCTCCATATTTTGCAGAAAAGGGCGAAAAGGCCCAAAATCCTTCTATAATGGAGAGTGTCAAGAAACTGTAGTTGTTGTAATTTACGGAGGGACCCGACTGTGAAGAAAAGAAGTAACCAGAGGGGTCAAGCTAAAGTTGGAGGGATCATCTTGCGAAGAAAGAAGAGAAGTGGAAGGGCAAAAGGGAAAAAGTGGCAGCTCAGGGAGGGGATCAAAATCCCTAGCGCTCTCAATCCCCAAATCGGGCCTGGCATCTCCATCTCTCTCTTTCCCTCACCCTCCTTCTCCACCTACGGCCGCCGCCGCGGCCAGGCCAGCGTGGCGGCGCGCCAACTAGTACCTCCACCACTCCACCACGCACCACCAGCACCACTATCCATCATCCACACGCCTCCACCAGCACCCACCTCGCGCGCCCCTCTTGCTGCTTCCTCTCTGAACCTGCTGCTGCTGCATCTTCCTTCTTCTTGCGCCGATCTGCTGCTGCTCTGCTTCCTCCACTCCTCCTGCTACTCCTTCTTTTCCCCGTGATCTGCTGCTGCTCCTTCTGCTGCGCTCCCTTGCTGATCTCTCACCGCTGCTGTTCCTCCCCTCATCACGCTGCTGCTTCCTTTTTCTCCTTCCGCTGCTCTCTTCTTCCCTTGCCTCTAGTTGCTGCTCCTAGAATTCTCTGAACCTCAATCTGCTGCCGCTTATACCACAAAACTGCTGCTGCTCTCTCTCAATCTCTCTCTCTCTCACACACTCTCTGATCTCGAATGTCTGTACTCTTGAGAAGTGTGATGTTAAGTACTTTGTAATGTTCAGATATGTTAAGTGTTAGTACTGTTGTTTAGTTTAAGACTTGTGCCTGTGTGAAAATTAGTTGAATCCATTCCCTGTATACTTGGTTGCTGTAGAAACTTGTTCAGTTTGTAGTATCTGTGATTTATATATAATGCTGTGGTGTTAAACAGTTTTGTCCATGTCCCATTATCTTAGTTTTGTCCTTTTCTTATATGCTATATAGATGTGATCTTACCCTGTTATTTCCCTTTCGCCGTTGTTGATCTTTTGTGTTAGAATCTTATTTTCTCAAGAATTGTGAAAATATCAAAAAGACAGTGAACAATATCTTAACCTTTCCGATACTTGTTTGTTTCTTTCTTTCTCTATAATCTTCGGTAACAACTTTGTTTAGTTTAGGTTTATGTTTCCTTGCAATCATCATCTAAATTTTGTCACCTAGCTTTAGCCGAGCATTGTTGCCGTCGCCTAGTCCCTGTGGAGAACACGACACTTGCAGATTTGGGCGAAATACCCCATTGTATTTACAAATGATCATCTATAGCTCGCCACGAGGCTATTCCCGTCGAATGCCCCAATAACCATAAGATATGTATCCGACGGTGCCAGTTATTGCACGTGCACAATAGAACAAAAAGAAGTACCATGGCATATGCTACACCATGACTGAGAACACATGGCCACGTTACGCCATCCAGGAATAGTGTTGCACTTCAAAACTAGAACCGTTAATAAATTTTGAGCTTGCATCTCGTGACATTCCAAATTACTATCACACTATATTTAATTGCAAACCTGTTCACACCGATCACAACCTAAACCGTTTCCCACTTAGGAGCATATTCGTACTCGGTTATAAATACTACTATGCCAAGATGACTGCACATTCCTCCTCAACTCCTCATCCACAAAAACAAACAAGTCATTCAGCATCCTTCCCTTGCGTCTGCGATGGCCAGCGTGAGTTCTGGGTCGAGAGATTACCACCAGGGAGAGGCGAGCATGGAAGCAGAAGCATGAGAGATGTCCCGCCTTACCGCGAAAGCAACCGACAAGTCCCGCCGCGCGGAAGTAGCAGCACCGAGGTCCCGCCGCACTGCCGAAGCAGCACGGAGGTCCCGCCGCACCGTCGCTGCAGCAGACTGGTCCAGCCGCGCCGCGGAAGCAGCAAAGATGTCCCACCGCGCCGCGAATGCAGAAGAGATGTCTCGCCGCGCCGCGGTGGCCTGGGAAAATTTCTCACGGGCAGGCGACAACTCTTACAGGCGCATGCATGCGATCATCCATAGCCAGGTGGATCACATCTACGGCTGGGCGAGGTTGCAGGATGACACGAAAGCCTCATTTGAACAGGCTATCGGCGTCATCCGGCAACTACGGGAGGGTAATGTGAAGCTCTGGGCCGGAAGGGCGAAGCAGGCGGAGTAGACTACTGCCTTGTTGAAGAGGACATGCATCATCGTCAAGAAACTTATGGACAAGAATGCCATGCTCCGCATCGAGCGCGAACGGCTGGTGAAGGAATCCTTGTATGCTGCCAAGCAGCGTGTTAAGGACATGAAACTGATGAAAGAGATCATCACCGCTCGCTGCGAGAACTAGTCTCCGCGACCTGCAGCGCATCAAGAAAGTAGAGATCAGCGAGCCAGATCATTGTATGCGTCTTCCTTCTTCTTTTGCCCTTGTGTATTTCGGGTTTAGCCGCTTGTGGCTTTTTTAATTATCTTCCTAATTATGTAAGACAATTATTATCCATTGTCGTCGTCCTTATATATTCACCAGTCTTGCTATAAGACGCGATAGATGCTAGATAGGTCCGTCGGATCTTACATCAAGATCCGTGCAAAATTTTCTTTTCAGATTTCCTTTTTTCTCTCTTAAATCTCAGTCGAGTGAGACATAGCCACGACATTAAATAGGGGCTCGGGCGCCATTAATGGAGACCTTGGGAGAGATGTGGGCGGCAGATGGAGGTCAAAGGGCTCTCCCCCGATAAGCATGCGCAGGGGTCTGATCGCACGCCTCCAGTACTCAAATAGCTAACCTGCACGTCACCTCCTAGCTAATAAAAAAAGGGGACGCATGGCGGCACGTAAATGGTAAGTAGAACGCCCACGATTTCAATAATACTTGTGTTTCCAATTGTAGCGTGACAAGACTTGTTCCAAAATGACTTTTTTGATTGTTAATGTGTGCGAATTCGCAAATTGGACAACAAAATTACCACAACATGTTGGTGCCATGTCATGACACCAAGCCAAGTTTCATGATTTTCATGTGTGTTTTGGATTTACAGGACTTAAAAAACCAAGTTTCTCAATGATTCCGGCTGAGCCACGATACCCAAATGTTTGAATTTCATTCCCATTTCTTGCATGGGACCTAGAAATTTACCCGAGGACACACATGTGATTTTTCAACCAACTTTGGTACACTGGAGCATGTGCTTGTAGTTCAAATTTGAATTATGCACATTAAATGACCAGACACTCAATTAATGTATAAAAAGGCCAAACGAACCCGGAATAATTCCAAAATTTAACACGACACTCATATAGTTCTATGTTGCCTCTGTAAAGAAAATCAAGGGGGGCAACGTATATCGTTTCGTACACAAAGGTGACACGTTCCCTCTCAGAACCACGAGCATTGTTGAGAGAAGCTACGGTTTCCAACAAGCTTATTCCAAAATTTGTTCCAATTCGGCCAATTTTTTTACCACAGCATGTTAGTACCATGACATGACATCATGCCAAGTTTCATGATTTTCAGGCGTGTTTTGGATTTACAAGAATTTTAAAACCAAGTTTCTCAATGTTCTCGGCCGAGCCACGACGCCAGATGTTTGAATTTCATTCCCATTTTTTGCATGGGACCTAGAAATTCACCCGAGGACACACATATTATTTTTCAACCAACTTTGGTGCACTGGAGCATGTGCTTGTAGTTCAAAATTGAATTATGCACATTAAATAACCAGAAACTCAATTAATGTATAAAAAGGCCAAACGAACCCGCACTAATCCCAAAATTTAACACGACACTCTAGTTCTATGTTGCCTCTGTAAACAAAATGGGGGGGGTGGCAGCGTATATCGCTTCGCACACAAAGGTGACACGTTCCCTCTCAGAACCACGGGCCTTCTTGAGAGAAGCACCGTTTCGCAAGAAGCTTATACCAAAACTTTGTTCCAATTCGGCCAAGTTTTTTACCACAACATGTTAGTTGCATGACATGACACCATGCCAAGTTTCATGATTTCCAGGCAAGTTTTGGATTTACATGAATTTAAAAACCAAGTTTCTCAATGTTCTCGGCCGAGTCACGACGCCCAGATGTTTGAATTTCATTCCCATTTCTTGCATGGGACCTAGAAATTCACCCAAGGACACACATGTGATTTTTCAACCAAATTTTGTGCATCGGAGCATGTGCTTGCTGTTCAAATTTGATTATGCACATTAAATGACCACAAACTCAATTAGTATATAAAAAGGTCAAATGAACCCAGAATATCCAAATTTTAACAAAATGTAAACTTAACTGATATCTTCTCTATGTGGGGCATTTAATAAATGTCTATTATATATGTTTTCTACCCTATTCAAATTTAGTAGATATGACAGTTTGATGCTCTCACATAATCTATTATTGGCACTATAGGGGATGTTGATTCCTATCAACTACCATATCCAAAAGGTTTGAACAGGTACATAATCATCTTCTCTATTTTGCACAGTGCACTACCAACCCCTATACGATGATGCACATTAAACTGTTGATATGAGTTTTATGTAAACCAGAGGCTTAAAGTTGATTCTCATATTGTTTGAAATTGTGTCAATAAAGATTTTTTTAAGAATATTGTTTGCTGATGTTGTCGGATGTGTGTATGGAAGACTGTATCAACATACCATACACAATAATTTATTACTGAACTAAAAGTATAGGTGAACTAAGCTTTCACATGTGCTGGCTTTTAATGGGTCCAGGCGTAGGTGAGAGATTCCATAGCACTTAAATCTGTAGCACATCTCCCTTACAATATGTAGTTTTCATCAAAAGTGAGCTTTGACACAATACAGCCACATCACTGGCAAATTATTTCATGGCGCAGCAGAACGAACCAACCAGATTGTTTCATATACAACAGACTGTCCATCTAACCCAAAGAAGCAGTTTGAAGCACACACACGCGATGATACAGAGAACTAGCAACATCTCTGTCGGTTGATTCCTCAACCAAATCTCAAATGGCCGGCCCCTGTCCATACGCTCTATTAAAATGCTATAACTAGTACTGCTAGTATTACCATCTCCAGCGATAACGAAACCGCAGCGAGCCGCTACGCGGAAAGGGAATTCGAGTGCTCCTACGCACGCACGGGACTCTGCTATAGAATTCGGAGCGGAACCACGGCGGCGCGGGGGGCCGGAATATCTCAATTCCTGGCGAGGCCCGCCCGTACAGGCACAAGCTCGCCTGTCGAGGGGCGCTCCGGGAATTCCATCCACGCATTCGCCACTAGGACGAGGGGGACGAGCAGAACCGCGAGCGCGAGGGGCGAAATTCGGTGAGCATTGCGTGCGGATTTGGATGGGGCGGGGACGGGGGAGAGTCGATCTCTCACCTGGAAGGATGGTCCTCCAGGCTCCTTGCGGTGGAGCTGGCTGTCGCGGATCGGGCGGCGGCGGCGGCGCGGCGCGGGGTCACCATGCCAGCCTAGCTCACGGTCGCCACCGCCATCATGGCCGCGTCGGCGAAGAAGGTGTGGGGGTGCGTGAGGTTTTGTTGGGCTCGATGTGGGGCGTCTGCGAGTTGACGGGGACGATGCGAGACGGGGACGTCGGTGGTGGAAGGTGCGACGGCGATGACGCGTCATGGCGATGGGATCTGAGTTTGGGTCGGGAGCCGTCGGTGGCGGCGGTGAGGACAAGAGGACGAGGGAGGAGGAGTGCGATGGGAGGAGGGGGTAGATGGGATCTGAGTTAGGGTTTGGATAGTTGGCCTGCGGGTGGGGGTTTCCTTTATTCATTTTCTTTTTTTCCTTCTTTTCTGTAGATAGATGGATGGATGGATGTGAGATGAAGAGATGGATAGATGGATGGATGGGCGTCATGTCATCGATCCGTGTGACAATGGATTCCACCAATGAGAATAGAGCACATGCAATTGTGTTTTTCCTTTTTTTCTTCTACATTTTCGTCTGAAAAAATCAAAAAAATGATCTCCTATTATACACAAGGGTGCATATTGGAATGACAAACAATGTTTCCAGAGAGAGTTTTCATTTTATTTGCACGAAAATTTCGTTTTTCATTTTTCAAGTGCCCAAAATGAGTTTTTTTATGAAGAACCTACCAAATATTTGTTGCCAATTTGGACCAAATCAATTTTCTAAAATATTAAGCCATATATAATGTATAACTAATCAAATGGTTGGGGGTCAAAAGTTTTTGATCCACCTCTCGTGAAAAAGACAAATTTTCGCCGATACAGCTAGAAGCGAGTCAAATTTGAACTATAGCTGCCTCAGAATTTGCTTTTTATTTTTTCCAAAAATCATTTCTAGGTAAATAAGTATCTATTTCATCAGAGAAACACCAAAAGTTTTCCAAGATTCAACCACTAGCTAGGAACGGTCATGCCCGTCGTTTTGACCGCATTTTCAAACAGGCATGAAAAATTCAAAAAAAAATTGGAAAAATTGGAAAACCTTCGCATTGTGTCATTATATGTGGCCAAGTTACCAGGAAAAATTATAAACTTGTAATACGATAATTATTTTTAAAATTGTTCTCAGAAACGAGCTATCATGTGTGAAGATCAATGCTTTCAAGTCAAATGATCAATCTTATGGCCACATTCATGGCATAGTTTCTTCAAATTATCTCATATTATGCACAAGGGTGCATATTGAAATGGCAACAATGTTGCCTAAAGAATTTTTCATTTTCTTTGAACGAAAAAATCATTTTCCATTTTTCGAGCTCCCAAAATGAGCTTTTTTGTGAAGAACCTACCAAATAATTGTTGCAAAATTGTACCAAACCAATTTTCTAAAATACTAGGCCATATTTAATGCACAATTGAGCAAATGGTTGGTGTCAAAAGTTTTGATCCACCTCTCGTGAAAAAGACAAATTTCCGCCGATTCAGCTGGAAGCAGGTCAAATTCGAACTGCAGTTGCCTCATAGTTTCCTTTTTATTTTTGCCAAAAATAATTTTAGTTACAAAAGTATCTATTTAATCAGAGAAACACCAACAGTTTTCCAAGATTCAACCACTAGCTAGGAACGGTCATGCCCGTCGTTTTGACCGCATTTTGAAACGGGCATGAAAAATTCAAAAAAATCAAAAAAATTGGAAAACCTTTGCATTGTGTCATTATATGTGGCCAAGTTACCAGGAAAAAAAATAAACTTATAATACGATAATTATTTTTTAAAAGTGTTCTCAGAAACGAGCTATCATGTGTGAAGATCAATGCTTTCAAGTCAAATGATCAATCTTATGACCACATTCATGGCATAGTTTCTTCAAATAATCTGATATTGTGCACAAGGGTGCATATTGGAATGGCAAACAATGTTGCCTAAGGAGTTTTCCAGTTTCTTTGGACGAAAAAATCACTTTCCATTTTTCAAGCACCCAAAATGAGTTTTTTTTGTGAAGAACCTACCAAATAATTGTTGCAAAATTGTACCAAATCAATTTTCAAAAATACTAGGCCATATTTCATGCACAATTGAGCAAATGGTTGGGTGTCAAAAGTTTTGATCCACCTCTCGTGAAAAAGACAAATTTCCGTCGATTCAGTTGGAAGCGGGTCAAATTTGAACTGCAGCTGCCTCATAGTTTGCTGTTTATTTTTGCCAAAAATCATTTTTAGGTACAAAAGTATCTACTTAATCAGAGAAACACCAAAAATTTTCCAAGATTCAACCACCAGCTAGGAACGGTCATGCCTGCCGTTTTGACCGCATTTTGAAACGGGCATGAAAAATTCAAAAAAAAATCAAAAAATTGGAAAACATTCGCATTGTGTCAATATATGTGGCCAAGTTACCAGGAAAAATAACAAACTTGTAATACAATAATTATTTTTAAAAAGTGTTCTCAGAAACGACCTATCATGTGTGAAGATCAATGCTTTCAAGTCAAATGATCAATATTATGACCACATTCATGGCATAGTTTGTTCAAATGATCTCATATTGTGCACAAGGGTGCATATTAGAATGGCAAACAATGTTCCTAAGGAGTTTTTCATTTTCTTTGGACGAAAAAATCATTTTCCATTTTTCGAGCGCCCAAAATGAGTTTTTTTGTGAAGAACCTACCAAATAATTGTTGCAAAATTGTACCAAATCAATTTTCTAAAATACTAGGCCATATTTAATGCACAATTGAGCAAATGGTTGGGTGTCAAAAGTTTTGATCCACCTATCGTGAAAAAGACAAATTTCCGCCGATTCAGTTGGAAGCGGGTAAAATTTGAACTGCAGCTGCCTCATAGTTTGCTTTTTATTTTTGCCAAAAATCATTTTTAGGTACAAAAGTATCTATTTAATCAGAGAAACACCAAATTTTTTCCAAGATTCAACCACTAGCTAGGAACGGTCATGCCCGTCGTTTTGACCGCATATTAAAACAAGCTTGAAAAATTCAAAAAAATCAAAAAATCGGAAAACCTTCGCATTGTGTTATTATATGTGGCCAAGTTAACAGGAAAAATAATAAACTTATAATACGATAATTATTTTTAAAAAGTGTTCTTAGAAACGAGCTATCATGTGTGAAGATCAATGCTTTCAAGTCAAATGATCAATCTTATGGCCATATTCATGGCATAGTTTCTTCAAATGATCTCATATTTTGCACAATGGTGCATATTGGAATGGAAAACAATGTTGCCTAAGGAGTTTTTCATTTTCTTTGGACAAAAAATAGCTTTCCATTTTTCGAGCGCCCAAAATGATATTTTTTTGTGAAGAACCTACCAAATAATTGTTGCAAAATTGTACCAAATCAATTTTCTAAAATATTTGGCCATATTTAATGCACAATTGAGCAAATGGTTGGGTGTCCTAAGTTTTGATCCACCTCTCATGAAAAAGACAAATTTCCGCCGATTCATTTGGAAGCGGGTCAAATTTGAACTGCATCTGCCTCATAGTTTGCTTTTTATTTTTGCCAAAAATCATTTTTAGGTACAAAAGTATCTATTTAATTAGAAAAACACCAAAAGTTTTCCAAGATTCACCACTAGCTAGGAACGGTCATGCCCGCCGTTTTGACCGCATTTTGAAACGGGCATGAAAAATTCAAAAAAAAATCAAAAAATTGGAAAACATTCGCATTGTGTCATTATATGTGGCCAAGTTAGCAGGAAAAATAATAAACTTGTAGTATGATAATTATTTTTAAAAAGTGTTATCAGAAACGAGCTATCGTGTGTGGAGTATTTAAAATTTTAAAATGTAAGTTTAACATTTTTTCGAAAACACGGTCAACATTTAATCAGGACAATTTTTCTCTATTACCGTCATTTTTAATACATGGTCAACATTTTTTTATACATATTTAACAATTTTTTCTTTACACATTTAACACAATTTAAATATTTCATTGTCATTTTTAATACATTGCAAAAAACATTTCTTTGTACATTTAAAATTTTTCCAATATTGATTACCAAGTTCAAGTACAAGTTCAACATTTTTTGATGGCACTCCATTATTCAAAAATATTAGAACATTTTTCAAATTGTGATGAAGCAAAATTTTACCACATTTTGAAATTTGGACAATTTTTTTTAAAAAGTTGGTCGAGCAAAGCCTCTATTTCCCACTGATATGCATGCTCATATAGACTATGGGCTATCGGCCCACTCGGCATTACGAAAAAATATTCAGAAGAGATGTGGAGAGAAGGAGGCCACGTCGTAGTGAGGCCCAGCCCAGCAATGGCAGTTAGTGGTTAACAAGAGTTGGATTGAGATCTTTTCACAAGGAGGTTGGTGGCGTAGTGGTTTGGTGTGTGCGCGGGGACGTAGAGGTCTCGGGTTCGAACCCCGAACTACCCATTTTTTGCGCATTATTGGCAATAGGCACGAACGGATGGAGGTGTGGTTGTGGGTCCCTACCGTCAGCAGGACGGTCCTCATGGTCAAGCAAGGCGGGTCCCACTTGTGAAGCAGGGCGGGCCTCACATGGATTGTCACACTAGTCACTAAGGCGGGTCCCACTGGTCAGCTGTATGGTTCAAACTTGCTGTTATCCAGACACGTAAGCACATGAACGAGACACATAGGTAAAAATTGACACATAGACATGACACATACGCAAAATTGATGAGGTGGCGTCCAGTCATATATTCATGTCTACAACATCATGACCATCTAAATTAGTCGTAATTAGCTAGAAATAAGGCCACTGACTACTAATATCTGCTTTATGACCATCTCGTCTAAGGCAATTAAGACCTTTCTGACAAAATGGTCGTTATGGTTTAGAGTTTGAACCCTCCCAAACAGCTTACGACCAATTTGTTCAAATTGGTCGTAAATTTACGACCAATTCATCCACGGCCACTAAGAGAAGGTCACAAGTTGACATATTTCTTGTAGTGAAATTTATATGGTTCCAAGTAGCTCTAATGCATGATATAGGCTCTAGACACTTGTAGGAGTAGTTGCTATCAATTTTGTTGTGCTTGGTTCACTTTTATTTGAAGTTGCTAAAAATTTCAGAAATTTTTAGAAAACGATGAAGAGATTTTTGAGGGGCTCATCGAGCCGAAGCTCGAAGGAAAAGCAAAGTGAAGAAGCAGAGAGGCCCAAATATAATCTGCCTCGCATCGCGAAAGTTCGGCCGTGTGAATGGCCTTGTGGTGATTTCTTGAGAGCAGCCGGGATTTATGATGATTTTTATGAGTTGGCTGAGAATGCAGGCCTCACCGACTTCCTCCGCGACCAATGCGAATAGTATCTCTTACTCACCAATACTTTTGTGCAAAACTTCTACTATCATCCTAAGGAATCACCTCCTTCAGTAGAGTTTCATTTATATGATGTGGTTAAGAAGATGTCACTATATGAATTTTGCAGGGTTTGCGAAATACCTTTCGAGGGTAGCTTAGAGGAACCACATCGTAGAGATGCGGATGGGTTTATTGATACTATTATTGTAGGGGAAACTAGGAAGGTTTCCAATGCAAGAATCACTAGCATACATTTTCCTGTTTTACGCTACTTTGCAATATTTGCTAGTCGTTGCTTAATTGGTCGCGGAATCTGTGGAAACCTTAGTGTTCCTGATATTATTATTTTGTTCCATGCTTTATTCCATGATGACTCTGTTAGTATGGGCGCTATTATTGCCAAACGGTTAAGTCTGAACCGTACAAAGGGCCCCATCTTTGGAGGTGTCTATGCTTCACGCCTTGCTGCATACTATAACATACCTATTAGGCACTATGAAAAAGAAGAAAAAATGCTGCCTACTGTTTATTTAGATTATAAGAGTATGATAGCGCATGATTTTATTGTTAAGAATAGGGAAAGGGCGCTTAAATACAAATTGTTCTTTGATAAACATCACCCTGAGACTATTACCTTGCCTGCTCCTTCCTTGTTTGATTTATCTGCAGGCCAGTATCTCGTTCCGCTGGCGGCCATTCACGCCTACCGGAACCCTACATCAGCCACAGAGCCAGAGCCGAAACCACAATTTGATCCTCCACGACAGTCTAATTACCAGTGGGATCCGGAGATGATTGCCAACCAGTGGCAATCAGAGGCTTCTTCTTCACAGTACGACCCCAACTATAACTTTGGATATCCGCGAGGCCATCCGTGGCAATAAACCAACTTAGGCCAAAAGCCTAAGCTTGGGGGAGTACGTATTTCTCACCGACATTACATTTATGTTCATACACTCATTGCTAGTTGTCGGTGCTCTTACTCTTTCACTGTAATATCCATGCTAGTTTATTTTCCTTTTTATGCTTTCTTCTTGTGTGTTTGATAAATCTTAAGAAAACCAAAAAAATTAGTTGTAGCTTTTAGCTAGTTTACTTTCTTGCTGTAGTAGTAATAATTAAAAAGAAAACTCAAAAATACTTCATGTTCTTCTTTTGCTTGTTGGGAGCTTTCCCGTGTAAATAGTTTTATTTCTTTTCTTTTCTTTGGGGGTCGATAGGAGAAGACCATAATGAAATTGTTGAAGTGGCTCTTATATGCATTATTGTTGATTTAACCAAGAGGCCATATTGCCTTGTCTTCTCCTGTTTATTTAATGCTCGCAGATTCCAGCTTAGTCCAATGCACGTGCACTATTATTATTCACATCATTCAGTCGTGCAAGTGAGAGGAAATTATGACGATGTATGATGGACTGATTGAGATGAGAGAAGCTGGTATGAACTCGACCTCTCTTGTTTTTGTAAATATGATTAGTTCATCGTTCCTGATTCAACCTATTATGAATAAACATGTTTGCAATGACAATTAGAGATTATAGTTACTTATGTCATGCTTAATTAGCTAGGAGCTTATAATGGTTTACCTTGTGTGCCAACATGCTATTAAAATGGTTGTGATGTGGTATGATAGGGTGGTATCCTCCTTTGAATGATTTAAGTGACTTGACTTGGCACATGTTCACGCATGTAGTTGAAACAAAATCAACATAGCCTTCATGATATTTATGTTCATGGTGGATTATATCCTACTCATGCTTGCACTCAATGTTTATTACTTTTAATGCATGTTCATGGCTGGTGTCGCTCTCTAGTTGGTCGCTTCCCAGTCTTTTGCTAGCCTTCACTTGTACTAAGCGGGAATACTATTTGTGCATCCAATCCCGTAAACCCCAAAGTTATTCCATATGAGTCCACCATACCTTCCTATATGCGATATCTACCTGCCGTTCCAAGTAAATTTGTATGTGCCAAACTCTAAACCTTCAAATGAAATTCTGTTTTGTATGCTAGAATAGCTCATGTATCAACTAGGGTTGTCCGTATCTTCCATGTTAGGCGGGTTATTCTCAAGAGGAGTGGACTCCGCTCCTCACTCACGAGAAAATGGTTGGTCATCGGGATGCCCAGTCCCATGCTTTATGCAAATCAAATCAAAATAATTGCAAACAAAACTCCCCCGGGACTGTTGTTAGTTGGAGGCACTCGTGGTTTCGAGTAAGCCATGGATTGATGCTTGTTGGTGGAGGGGGAGTATAAACTTTATCATTCTGTTTGGGAACCGCCTATAATGTGTGTAGCATGGAAGATATCGCCATCTCTCGGTTGTTATGTTGACAATGAAAGTATGCCGCTCAAAATATTATTTATCTCTGCTTTAAAACCGAGCTCTGGCACCTCTACAAATCCCTGCTTCCCTCTGCGAAGGGCCTATCTATTTACTTTTATTTTGAGTCATCACCCTCTTATTAAAAAGCACCAGCTGGAGAGCGCTGCTGTCATTTGCATCCATTACTATTAGTTTATATTGGGTATGACTATGATTGGATCTCTTTTACCATGAATTACAATGTCTAGTCAGTCCTTGTTCTTTAAAGGTGCTCTACAATTATGTTTTGCGGTCTCAGAAAGGGCTAGCGAGATACCATCTTGTTATATCATATCATGATTGTTTTGAGAAAGTGTTGTCATCCGAGATTTATTATTATTGCTCGCTAGTTGATTATGCCATTGACATGAGTAAACATGAGACCTAAGAGTTATTGTGAATATGGTTAGTTCATAATCTTTGCTGAAAACTTGAATGCTGGCTTTACATATTTACAACAACAAGAGCAAACAACGTTTGTAAAAGTTTTTCTTTATCACTTTCAGTTTATCAACTGAATTGCTTGAGGACAAGCAAAGGTTTAAGCTTGGGGGAGTTGATACGTCTCCGTCGTATCTACTTTTCCAAACACTTTTGCCCTTGTTTTGGACTCTAACTTGCAAGATTTGAATGGAACTAACCCGAACTGACGCTGTTTTCAGCAGAATTGCCATGGTATTATTTATGTGCAGAAACAAAAGTTCTCAGAATGACCTGAAACTCCACAGAGATTATTTTTGGAAATAATAAAAAATACTAGCAAATGAATCAAGGCCAGGGGCCCACACCCTTGCCACGAGGGTGGGGGGCGCGCCCCCTGCCTCGTGGGCCCCTGGAGCTCCACCGACCTCAACTCCAACTCCATATATTCTTGTTCGGGGAGAAAAAAAATCAGAGAGAAAGATTCATCGCGTTTTATGATACGGAGCCGCCGCCAAGCCCTAAACTCTCTCGGGAGGGCTGATCCGGAGTCCGTTCGGGGCTCCGGAGAGGGGAATCCATCGCCGTTGTCATCATCAACCATCCTCTATCACCAATTTCATGATGCTCACCGCCGTGCGTGAGTAATTCCGTCGTAGGCTTGCTGAACGGTGATGGGTTGGATGAGATTTATCATATAATCGAGTTAGTTTTGTTAGGGTTTGATCCCTAGTATCCACTATGTTCTGAGATTGATGTTGCTATGACTTTGCTATGCTTAACGCTTGTCACTAGGGCCCGAGTGCCATGATTTCAGATCTGAACCTATTATGTTTTCATGAATATATGTGAGTTCTTGATCCTATCTTGCAAGTCTATAGTCACCTACTATGTGTTATGATCCGGCAACCCCGAAGTAACAATAATCGGGACCACTCCCGGTGATGACCGTAGTTTTAGGAGTTCATATATTCACTATGTGTTAATGCTTTCGTCCAGTACTCTATTAAAAGGAGGCCTTAATATCCCTTAGTTTCTGCTAGGACCCCGCTGCCACGGGAGGGTAGGACAAAAGATGTCATGCAAGTTCTTTTCCATAAGCACGTATGACTATATTCAGAATACATGCCTACATTACATTGATGAATTGGAGCTAGTTCTGTGTCACCCTATGTTATTATTGTAACATGATGAACCGCATCCGGCATAATTCTCCATCGTCGATCCAATGCCTACGAGCTTTTCACATATTGTTCTTCGCTTATTTACTTTTCCGTTGCTACTATTACAATCACTACAAAACCCAAAAATATTACTTTTGCTACCGTTACCTTTACTTCCATACTACTTTGCTACTAAATACTTTGCTGCAGATACTAAGTTATCCAGGTGTGCTTGAATTGACAACTCAACTGTTAATACTTGAGAATATTCTTTGGCTCCCCTTGTGTCGAATCAATAAATTTGGGTTGAATACTCTACCCTCAAAAACTGTTGCGATCCCCTATACTTGTGGGTTATCAGCGACCTTGTTCTTCGGCACGTTCAGTCGGCCAAGAATTCCAACAAGTTGACGCCGAAGTGGGAAGGCCCTTATCGGGTAATACGAGTCACCAGGCCCGGCGCAGTCCTCCTGGAGACCGAAGATGCTGTCCCAGTGAGCAACTCCTGGAACATCGAGCATCTTCGCAAATTTTACCCATAAGGCGCGGCCTGCTGGGCCTCTCGGCAAGCCACCTTTTGTACAAGCTTTGCCGACAAGGCATGTAACCCTCTGTACAAAGCCAGGCGCAGACCCTGACCATAAAAAACGAAGCACTGGCGCCCTAAGTTATAGCATGCATGCTAGGTTTAAGTCCCTCCCTCGGATAGGGTTGGTAGTGCTTGGCGGCGACTAACCCCTAGCCTAGAGGTCGAGTTTGCGTCTTTCTGTCTTCTTTGGTTTGCAGGGCACACGACACTTCTGCTGAGCCGCTTGGGAGAAAGAGGACGAACGGACGCCCCGGCCCCGGCAAGCCAAGACTGTCAGGGGCTGAAGACACAAGGATCCAACCCCGGCGAGCCAAGGTTGCCGGGGGCAGCGGATTCAGATAAGTCTTTCATCCCCTGTTATGCCTTTCCGTATAGAACTGGGACATGGGAAACCGCGTTTATATTCTTAAACCACCGTGCTCCCCTTTTCCTATGCCCGAGAGCCATTCCCCTGGGTCAGAACTTGGTCGTAGTCGCGGTGGCAAGAAAGTAAATGAGGGGCCTAACTCCATGTCGGTGTCAAAACCGTCGGATCTCGGGTAGGGGGTCCCGAACTGTGCGTCTAAGGTCGATGGTTGTAGGAGACGGGGGACACAATGTTTACCCAGGTTCGGGCCCTCTCTATGGAGGTAATACCCTACTTCCTGCTTGATTGATCTTGATGAATATGAGTATTACAAGAGTTGATCTACCACGAGATCGTAATGGCTAAACCCTAGAAGTCTAGCCTGTATGACTATGGTAATGAGTATATGCTTTCCGGACTACACCCTCCGGTTTATATAGACATTGGAGGGATCTAGGGTTACATAGAGTCGGTTACTTAGGAAGAAATCTTCATAGTTGATCGCCAAGCTTTGCTTCCACGCCAAGGAGAGTCCAATCCGGACACGGGTAGAGTCTTCGGCCTTCATGTCTTCACAGCCCACCAGTCCGACCCATGGATAATAGGCCGGACGCCCGAGGACCCCTTAGTCCAGGACTCCCTCAGTAGCCCCCAAACCAGTCTTCAATAACGAAGTGTTCGGCACACAAATTGTCTTCGGCATTGCAAGGCGGGTTCCTCCTCCGATGACCTCCAAGTAATGTATTCGGCCGTTGATCAATGTCGCTCCCCTTGGCTTCTGCGCGTTAAATAACTTTGTCTTCCACGTGTCGAGCGAATGTGAAAGGTCAGGGTATTTTTGCAAATAGCACCCCATCCACGCAAGGAAGAGCGCCTATTTAAAGAGATTGGATCTTAGACCCATTCGGCACCACGCAGAGAAAAATCCCCGGAGACTGCTAGGAGAAACCATTCCAACATGGTTAGCGCTCCTAGCTCCCCCTCCCATTCCGGCCCAGAGAAAGGCGAGTGGGAGAGGTGTTCTGTGCCCCACAATCAATTAGCGAAGCTGCAAACACAGGGATTTCTTCCCCCTGCAGATTTGGTCCCTGTTCGAGCGGGGCTGACCTCCTTCAATGGTGAGACTCAAGCAGAGAACTTCCCCAATCCATCCGAGGGAGCGAGTGTGTTTCGTCCCCTATCTGTTAAGAGGCGTCGGATTTCCAATCCATCCATTCCTCCGAGGGTTGCTGGAGTACTATGGCCTCCAGCTGCACAACTTTACCCCCGCCTCCATTCTGCACATTGCGGGTTATGTCACTTTATGCGAATTACTCCTGGGCATTGAGGCCCATTTTGAGCTGTGGAGGAAGTTGTTCTGTCTTGTCCCGCGCAAACATGAGGGGTCACTATTTGAAGTGGGCGGAGACGAAGTATGGCGCATTACCGATACCGGATATCTATCCGGCACACCAAGGAAGGCATCTGAAGAATGGCCTTCTGAATGGTTCTATATTGAGGGCGTCGCGCTTCCCGACCCAGTTCGAAAGGGTCTCCCAGAATTTGCAAGTGTTCCGTTGAGGAAACGCCACAGCTGGCGCCCCCAAAGTCTTGAAGAAGAGGATAGTGCGGAGGTTCGTCAGCTCCTGGGCAAGATAAGGATGCTTGCTCAGTCTGGCTTTACAATAGTGGAGGTAATAGCGACCTCCATAGTGCGAGGGGTTCAGCCACTTCAATACAGAGGGTTCCCAATGTGGCACTACAATGGGGAGGACGACGCCTCCCGTTATGGTCGGAAAGGTCCGGACACTCCTGCCGCTCTAGCCAAGATACTGGCCGAGCTGTTTAAAGGGGAGGAAGAAGAATTTCTCCGCATCAATCGCAGAGAGGGGTACTCCCTGTACAACCCTCCCAGATGGGTAAGTCCCAACCCCTTTGCGTTTATTCACTCTGCTCTCATGGCCATTTTTAACGAATCCCCAATCCGTCTTGTTTTGAAACAACACTGGCGGAAAGTAACCGAGGGGCTTAATAGCCTTGCCCCACAGCCGGAGAGCCACAACCGGGAGCTTGATCCTGGGTTCGAAGAGGACCCGGATATATTCGTGGTACTCGCGGAAGGGGTGTTTTACCAGGCGAGCTATGATGGCACAAAAGTGGCCATCATCGCCGATTATCATGGTCTTCTTCCAGCTTCCCACGTAAGTAATCAAGAGAAACCCCCCTCGAAAGAGTTTCCTCGCACTGCCTCACCCACCGCACTATCTCATGCTTCAAAGGGGAGGCGTTCGGCGCGTCATGCTACGCCGGGGATGACTCCAAGAAGAGCAGCTCCTGCGCCGAGCAACGCCTCGAAAAGGAAGGTTGGCGAAGACAAGGCCGGCCCTTCGTCAAAGAGGTATGGATTTAAAGGTATGCTTTGGCAGTCGTACCCAACCGTGATTGTTATGTCGGTCCTGTATCAGGAAAAAGGTTCACCGGACTATGTCCGGGGATTCGGCCGGTCGCACTCCCAACAACCAGGATTTAGATCCCACCGGAGAGGTGGGGCCGCTATGGGGACAACGCCAGACTGTCCTTTGGTCGAGGGTTCGGAAGATATGTCCGTTACCAACTCAGAAGTAGAGAGCGCCATGAATCATCGGCGCTGCAGGGCTGTCATACGAGACCCCAAGTCCTTGGAAGAGGCATTCAATGCCTTCAGCTCGGCTGACGCCTACATCCGAGCTGCTCGAGATGGGCTTAGAAAAGCCACAAAGCAACATTTGACAGATGTGCGGGTAAGTTTTTTCTTCGTCCGAAAAGGATAACCATATGCCCGTAGCCCCCGAGACTGAAAGAAGTTGGCACAACTGATTTAAGGATCGTTTTATAAGCAGGTCCTTTCCGAGAAGAATGCCCTGCTAGCCCAAGAGCTAGAGTAGTGTCGGGCGCAGCTAAATGCTACTACCACCGAACTGGAAAACTTCAAGAAGGCGTCTTCTGGTAACATTCCCCTCCATCAAGGAACGATAATTGTATACCAACTGTACTAATATTGTTGCTGATTGTGTAATAGGATCGCCCGATCAACTTGAAGAGAAGTTGAAGATCACCCAAGAAGGGGAAAGATAGGCAAAAAGGCTACACGCCATAGGTGAGCGTGTGTTGACCCGAGTCAAGGATGAGAAAAACAAGGTACAGGATTCCAACACCGCATTGGGCGAAGAATTGAAAGATGTGCGAGCCCAGCTAGCCAACTCCGTGAAGGAGAATAGGACGTTGCGAGGCGGTATATTCAGTATGTGTCTGAACTATTTTGAAAGTAGTTCGGAGATAAATGGAACTGTTATAATTATGATTGCAGGTATATTGACGGGCCGTCCCGACGAGGAGGTGTCTGGATCATCAAGTGGTCTGCTGCAAAGGCTGTCGCAAGTGCACGAGCAGGCTCGGCTGGAAATGCGGAGTGTTGCCAAGGCCCTATGGCCATCCGCCTCCCCTCTAGGAAGTAAGGAGGAGCTTTTAGAGTTGTTCAGGGGAGCGCGGCGGCGTATCCGACTATGGAAGATATCGGCCTGCCGAGAAGGTGCGCGAGAGGCCTGGGCCATGGTGAAAACGCGATATACCAAGCTGGATCCTAATCATATGGCCCGGGTCAGGCCGCTAGGGTCGAATGGGGAAGAAATTTCCGTTAGTTTAGTATATGACCAAGTAGAGGTGGCCGCCAAATATTCCCAACAGGATTGTAAGTTAGACCGCCTGTTGGACGGTATAGAGGAGGAAGTGTTCGAGTCCAAGTGACTATGTATTTTCCTTACCATGTGTAATTCAGGCTGAATTGTATATCATTTGTCATGGCAGACCTTTTTGCTTCAACCTCCGGACCCGAGGGTGCGGAGTGTTTCTGAATACCCTCGCGGCGGAATAGACCGGGGTATGCCTGGAAAACTAGGCGTAGGGGTCATAGTTGCTTGAACAGACAAGTTGTATCCTGCTAGTTATGTTATATTACATTGAGATCGTAAGAAACATCTTCCAGAGAGAATAGTTCCATTAAGGGTTCCTTTCCCTGGGTGTGCATGTATTAATGTACATGTTCGAATTGTGATGGAAAAATCACAGTGTATGTAACTTCTGGGGGTTTGCAATGGAGTAAATGCAAAAACGTCTTTAATTCACCGGCTGAATATTCCCTTAAGAATGCTAGCTTTCGGCTTCACCCAGTCTGAGGTACACATCCGGATGACCCGACAGTAACAATCGCAGAGGTGCTCCCTTTATGCCCTAGCCGAACTAACGGGAACGTAGGGCATAAGCACAGGAGCCACGCAACCCAGCTTGGCCAAAACTTAAGTGATATCGATGCATATAATGGCGAAGAAAAGGTACATATGGAAGAACTCATATGTGAAGAGCTTGATGCTCGAGGAATAATAATAAAAAGCTTCTGTCCCAGAAGCCCCCAGGTATAATGGACATACATATTTTAAAGATGTATGTGTCAGGGGTGTGCGGTCTAGCCGTACCAAAGCTTTAAAGCGAGAAAGGAAAAAGTAATCGGAAGAGAGAGAAAAAATAATGGAAACTACAGGGGAGAAGGAGACGAACAGGAGTTCGGCGCTAGGCATAGAATCTTCGGAGTCTAGCCACGTTCCAGGGGTTCGGCTCGAGGCGATTGTCTGATGCATCACGAAGATGGTACGCTCCTCCGGTGAGAACTTCGTCAATTATGAAGGGACCCTCCCATTTGGGCTTGAGTTTGTCCTTTTTCTTCTCCGCAGGCGTAGAACGAGTTCGCCAACGTTGTAAGTCTTGGCCCGTACTTCTCTGCTTTAATATCTTTGAGCCTGCTATTGGTAAAATGCAAAACGGGCTTTTGCGACATCGCGCTCCTCCTCCAGGGCATCTAGGCTGTCCTGCCGATCAAGCTCGGCTTCTCTCTCTTCATACATACGCACTCGAGGTGCGTCGTGAATAATATCGCAGGGCAACACGGCGTCTGCGCCATACACCATGAAGAAAGGTGTGTATCCGGTAGTACGGTTGGGCGTGGTCCGCAGCCCCCAGAGTACGGAGTCGAGCTCCTCAACCCAGTGCTTGTCTGATTCTTTCAAAGACCGCACTAGTCTGGGCTTGATGCCGCTCATAATAAGACCATTGGCTCGTTCGACTTGACCGTTGGTTTGCGGGTGGTAGAAAGAGGCGTAATCGAGTTTAATGCCCAGATTAGTACACCAGGTTTTTACCTCGTTGGCTGTGAAATTAGAGCCGTTGTCGGTGATGATGCTGTGTGGGACACCATAACGGTGCACAACACCGGATATGAAGTCTATCACCGGGCCGGACTCAGCCGTTTTCACCGGTTTAGCCTCTATCCACTTAGTGAATTTGTCCACCATAACCAGCAGATATTTTTTCTTATGGCTTCCCCTTTAAGGGGTCCAACCATATCCAGTCCCCAGACTGCGAAAGGCCAAGTGATGGGGATAGTCTGTAAGGCAGTTGGGGGCATGTGGCTTTGGTTGGCGAAGATTTGGCACCCGACGCAGCGTTGGACAAGGTCCTGTGCGTCTGCTCGGGCCGTCGGCCAATAAAACCCAGTACGGAAGGCCTTGCTAACAAGGGCCCGGGCTGCGGCGTAGTGTCCGCCTAGACCAGCGTGAATTTTTGCCAAAAGCTACCGCCCCTCCTCCTCGGAGATACATCTTTGAAGTACTCCGGTAGTACTTTTCTTGTAGAGCTCTCCGTCGTGAACCTTGTAGGCCTTCGAGCGCCAGACAATGCGGCGGGCCTCATTCTGGTCTTCGCGCAGCTCCTTCCTATTAATGTAGGCCAAGAAGGGTTCGGTCCATGGGGCAATGACTGCCATAATAAGATGGGCCGACGGTGTAATTTCGGTGGCTGAGCCCCCGATGATATCGGTGTGTTCAGAGTCTGGGGTTGTGTTCGGATCTGGACTATTGTTGCCTCCCTCCCCTTGCCACACCACGGATGGCTTGAAAAGCCTTTCCAGGAAGATGTTAGGTGGGACGGGGTCGCACTTAGCGCCAATGCGAGCAAGGATGTCCGCCGCCTGGTTACTTTCTCGGGCGACGTGATGAAATTCAAGCCCCTCGAACCGAGCCGACATTTTTAGGACGACATTATGGTAAGCTGCCATCTTTGGATCTTTGGCATCGAAGTCTCCGTTTATTTGAGATATTGCGAGGTTTGAGTCCCCGCGCACCTCCAGGCATTGTATGCCCATGGATACGGCCGTCCGAAGACCATGTAATAAGGCCTCGTATTCGACTGCATTGTTGGAGTCTGTGTATAATATTTGGGGCACATACTGGACGACATCTCCAATGGGGGACGTTAACACGACGCCCGCTCCCAGCCCCGCCAACATTTTGGAGCCGTAAAAATACATAACCCAATTGGAATATGCGCCATACTCTTTGGGGAGTTCGGCCTCTATCCATTCGGCAACGAAGTCAGCCAGCACTTGGGATTTGATGGCTCGACGTGGCTTGTATGTTATGTCAAATGGGAGTAGCTCTATGGCCCATTTGGCGATCCGTCCCGTGGCATCGCGGTTGTTTATTATGTCATTGAGTGGGACTTCGGAAGCTACCGTGATTGAACACTCCTGGAAGTAGTGTCGTAGATTTCAGGACGCCATGAAGACCGCGTATGCTATCTTTTGGTAATGGGGGTACCGGGATTTGCACGGTGTGAGGACAGTAGATACGTAGTATACTGGTTTTTGAAGTGGGAATTTGTGTCCGTCCTGGTCTCGCTCGACGACGAGCATGGCGCTCACCACATGATGTGTTGCCGATATGTATAGCAACATGGGTTCGCCAGCGTTTAGTGCGGCCAGGATTGGGTTGCTTGCTAGGAGGGACTTTATTTCCTCTAGTCCGGCAGTCGCCGCGTCTGTCCATTCGAAGTTATCGGTGCACCGTAAGAGGCGATAGAGTGGTAGTGCCTTTTCTCCTAATCTGGAGATAAAGCGACTTAATGCTGCCACACAACCAGCTAGTTTTTGGACTTGTTTGAGGTCTGTTCCTCTATTGGAAACGATGAAGCCCAGCAATTTTCCGGCTGGGACGCCGAAGACACATTTTTCCGGGTTGAGCTTAATGTCATACGCACGGAGATTGTCGAATGTAAGACGTAAGTCGTCTATTAGTGTTTCGACGTGCCTAGTTTTGATGACGACGTCATTGACGTAAGCTTCTACCGTCTTGCGGATCTGCTTCTCCAGGCATGTTTGAATCATGCGTTGGTATGTGGCGCCGGCGTTCTTGAGCCCGAAGGGCATGGTGTTGAAGCAGAATGGCCCATATGGAGTGATAAATGCTGTTGCAGCCTGATCAGACTCTTTCATTTTGATTTGATGGTATCCGGAATATGCATCGAGGAAACACAGTGAGTCGTGTCCTGCGGTGGCGTCAATGATTTGATCAATGCGGGGGAGGGGGAAGGGATCCTTAGGGCAAGCCTTGTTGAGGTCTTTGAAATCGACACATAGGCGCTAGGATTTGTCCTTCTTTGGTACCATCACCAGGTTTGCCAGCCAGTCCGGATGTTTGATTTCTCTAATGAATCCGGCCTCGATAAGCTTGGCCAGCTCCTCCCCAATGGCTTGCCGCTTGGGTTCAGAAACGTGCCGTAGTGTTTGCTTGACCGGTTTAAATCCCTTTAGTATATTGAGACTATGTTCGGCCAGCTTGTGTGGGATCCCTGGCATATCTGAAGGGTGCCATGCAAATATGTCCCAGTTTTCGAGCAGGAATTCTCGTAGTGCGGCGTCAACTGTTGGGTTCAGTTGTGCTCCGATAGATGCTGTCTTCTTGGGGTCCGTTGGGTGGATCTGGAATTTGACTATTTCTTCTGCTGGTTTGAAGGAGGTAGATTTGGGGCGTTTGTCGAGGATCACATCGTCCCTGTCCACCATGGAGCGTAGTGCGGTTAGTTCTTCGGCCGCAAGGGCTTCGGATAGCGCCTCAAGGGCCAGGGATGCGGTTTTGTTTTCAGCGCGGAGTGCTATGTCTGGTTCACTGACGAGAGTGATTATACCGCTTGGTCCGGGCATTTTGAGCTTCATATACCCGTAATGAGGTATAGCTTGGAAGCGTGTAAAGGCATCCTGTCCCAACAGGGCGTGGTATCCGCTCCTGAAAGGGGCCACTTGGAAAGTGATTTCTTCGGACCGATAGTTCTCCGGTGTGCTGAATACCACGTCAAGTGTGATTTTGCCCGCGCACCGCGCCTCCCGACTGGGAATGATTCCTCGGAAGGTTGTGCTACTTTGCCTGATGCGGTTCTTGTCTATTTCCATTTTGTGGAGTGTGTCCTCATAAATGAGGTTTAGTCCGCTGCCGCCGTCCATGAGGACCTTAGTAAGTCGAAACCCGTCCACGATGGGACTGAGGACTAATGCGGCTGGCACTCGGACTGTCTTGTTCCTCGGTTCATCACTGGCATTAAATGTTATAGCCATGTCGTTCCAAGGGTTTATTGCAGCGATTTGGCAGACTTCGGCGAGGTCACGAAGTGCTCTTTTGCGCTTGTTGTTTGAAGCGAATGTCTCGAAGACCGTCAATACTCTTGTGTCGTCGTTTTCTAGAGGGTTCTGTTCTGGGGCATCCTTGATGAGGATGTCCTCGCCGCTCTTGGCTACCTGCCGGAGTATCCAACAAGCTCTAAGGCTGTGGGTTGCCACGGTATCTGGCGTCGTGTGTATTTTGCATGGGCCATCGAGCCATCCCTCTAGAACAGTGCCGTGCCGCGTAATCGGTTTATGTTTCTTGACTGTTGGACTGGGCGTGCCGCGGGGGTGCGCCCTCTTCGCCTGTAGGAGGAGTTGAGTTGGGACCGATGGTTCCCAGTAAGATGCCTGAGTTTTCCAGGCGCTTTCCAACGCGGTGTACTTCTGTACGATAGTTGCTAAGTCAGCGAACTTCAGTATGCGGTGACGATTGATGGCGTTGAGGATTCCTTCGTCCGCACAATTGTTGCGGAACGCTGATATCGCATCCTCGTCGCGGCAATCTTTTATCTTGTCTTTGACAAGGAGGAATCTGGCCGAAAAGTGGTGAACCGTTTCCTGAGACTGCTGTTTTATGCTCATGAGGGCGTCTATGTCCGGGTGGGTGGGTGGAATTAAATCCGAACCCTAACTAGACCGATTATCCGGAGTCTGAAGGCCTTCTAGACTCAACAGTCCGGGCTTCGGAATATCTTCTGATTGCTTAGGACTGCCATCCGATTCTATGTTCGGAGGGCTGGTCACATCCTTTCGCTGGTAGGTATCCGGCTCTTCTTGATCGGCGATCCGAACATAGTCAGTCTTCGATATAGAAGAAGACTCGCCGTCCTGCTCCTCGACTACCGCTATCTGGTGGGTGACCGGTGGAGTTTTGATTTCTCCTTGATTGGTTTTAAGCCCGATCTGATCGTAATTTGTGGCGATTCCCAAAGCGGCGATGCGATCTAGGAGTTCGTTCAAGGACGAAAACTCTGCCGGATCCATCTGCTTGGAGTGTTCGGAGTTGATGCGAAGGGGGTTTTCGATGGCCCGAGAGGTCATCGTCGGCTCAACGGCCGAACGGGCGATCATAGTAAAGCCGCCCAGCCGGAGGGTTTGGCCTGGGGCCAGGACTCCTCCGGAGGTGATGTTGTCTTTAAGGACAAGGCAAGCTATCGAACCTTTCGTCGACGTCACAGTGGAACTCTCAATGAAAGCACCAAAACCGGCGGATCTCGGGTAAGGGGTCCCGAACTGTTCGTCTAAGGTCGATGGTTGCAGGAGACGGGGGACACAATGTTCACCCAGGTTCGGGCCCTCTCTATGGAGGTAATACCCTACTACCTGCTTGATCTTGATGAATATGAGTATTACAAGAGTTGATCTACCACGAGATCGTAATGGTTAAACCCTAGAAGTCTAGCCGGTATGACTATGGTAATGAGTATATGCTTTCCGCACTACACCCTCCGGTTTATATAGACACCTGAGGATCTAGGGTTACATAGCGTCGGTTACATAGGAAGAAATCCGCATAGTTGATCGCCAAGCTTGCCTTCCACGCCAAGGAGAGTCCAATCCAAACACGGGTAGAGTCGTCGGCCTTCATGTCTTCACATCCCACCAGTCCGGCCCATGGATAACACGCCGGATGCCCGAGGACCCCTTAGTCCAGGACTCCCTCACTCCACTCTACCCCTGCCTCCGCCAAAATCGTGAGAATGGTCGACTGAAGTGGGGGGAAGGCAAGGCCTGTTGCCGGGCGACAACGTTTATCTTAAAAGTAACAAGGATTCACCCCTTGGCATGGGCCTCACCCACGCACAAAGAAACCCGACAAACACCCTTTTTCATTAAAAACATCCCATACAGGTACAGTTCATACGGAATTAAAAACATGAGCAAGGGGATTACAAGTCTTAAAATTATCAAGTGCCTGCAGGCTTACAAACTAAAAAGAGATAAGGTGCCCGTAATCCCTTTCTTGTCCCTCTCCTCCGAAGGTGGAACAAGACAGCAGGAGGGCAAAAGGGGCGCCTAGGCGAGGTGCAAGGAGTAGAAGGCACCAAGAGGACATCTTGGTGCCGAGAAAGGAGCTGGAAGACGAGGCAGCGGGCCGGCAATACGCGATGAAGGCATCGGTGCCCGCGAACTCCGACTTGACCGCCGCCACCCGCCTTTTCGCCTTCTCCGGCCCTCCTACGCCAGCCGCCCAAGGAGACGACGGGGTGCGCCCCGATGGAGAGCTTGGCGAGGAAGACCCTCGGTAGGGCGCGTGGCTGAGGAAGGAGCGACGCGGTCAGTCGAAGTCGGAGTCAGCATCCTGCCGCTCGACTCCCTCATCGTCGCTGTCGCTGTCCTCCTCGTCACTCCCACTCGAGGAGGAATCTTCATCGTCGGAGGAGCTCTCCACGCAGCACTTTAGACGAGTTCCAAGATCTCCAAAGACCTTTGCGGAGAGCAGGCCGCCCTCCATTAACTTGAAATAGAGGACGAGCCCCGCCGTCAGGCTGTGGATGCGAGCAAACGTCTTCCATCCATGACAGAGGTACATGACGTGAGGAACGGGGAAGTCGACGTCGACCCGCATGTCGCCGTTCCCGCAGCCCCTCATGTGCAGCCTGAGGGTCTGGGGCGGATCGAGCTCCATCTCCCGAGCAAATGGGGAGGGGAGGCGGAGACGACGACGCGATGGCCAACGCAGCCTGATGAAAAACTCGCGGGGCTGGTCCCTGACGTGGCCTTCCATCGCGGGGGGCACTGCTGGCGGAGGCACGGCCATCGCGCCACCTCGTTCCCCTCTCCCCCGACCACCACGGCGACCTCGGCCTCACCGCCTCCCCCTTCCTCTCGTGGCCGGCTCCGCCGCAACGGGCTCGTAGGAAGGAGGAACACGCTGTCGAGCAGCGACCCTCGCCGCCACTGTCGAAGGCCCAGCACCTCCTCTCGCCATGGCAGGTGGAGGAGAGGAGCGAAGGTGGAAGAGGATGGATATTGAAGGAATGTGGAGTGACGTCCCCCTCCCCCTCCTTATAAAGGAGCGGGGTCGAGGCTCGGCCGCCCCACTCGGCCAATCCAGCCATCAGGGGCGCAGGGAATCAGGACCGACCCGCTGCCCCAATCAGCGACGGCCCGGTTTCCGGCCCCCGCCGTCTGCCACTTGCATGGAGGACGCGTGGCGAGTGGGCAGGATCGAAAGGACGGGTGAGGTGACCGTTCCCCGCCCCGTGATCGTGGGGCATGGGCGCCTTGAAGACCGCGACACGAATCTGCTTAGTAAATGAGCCACGCCTCCTTTTTATGGGGAAGGCGCGAGCCGCCTCTTTACCATGATGTGACGCATGCATGCGAGAACCGCCCCACGCATGACCCCCACGTCACGCTCAACCCTCCACGTCGTGCGTTCAACGCGGGTCGTGGGGAAGCGCAGCGGGCGAAAAATTACTGCGGTAAAATCCTGCCCCGACTGCCCGCGCACCATTCTGGGCCTGGCCCAACAGCGTGTCGGTGTACTAAAGTAGGGGCGCTCCTTTGTACCCCTTTACTTGTGTACGGGCAGCCAGATCTGCGCCCACGGCCACGCTAAGCATGGCAGAGGAGGGAAACTGGGAAGAAGCCAAAGCACGAGATGGCCAAGGCAACGCCAAGACCAGGAACACAAGAGGGCAAGGAGACGAGGTAGACTCCCTCGGCAAGGTTCTTGCCGAGGCACCCTCCGCAGCCCCGGCAAGGGCCTCGCCGGGGCAGCCTGCCTGATGCCAACAGAGCGAGCCTCCCTTGAGCCCACGATTTCTGACCCCACCAACCACATTGGAATCAGGGCTCGGGAGGCACCTCCGTGGTGGCATGCAGATCTTTGTCAAGATCATAAACACACAAGATCAGATGAGGACCAGAAGACGGCGACCCTCGGTGGGATCCTAGCCGAGGAGATCCACAAGACCCCCGGCAAGCGCCTTTCCAGGGACAACTGCGACGCCACGACAACACCCTTGCCGGGCCCCCGTCAAGGCCCTTGCCGAGGGCGCCAGCAGGGCCACTGCCAGGCCCGCACCAGCCAAGGCTCCGCCGCCATTCGCATGCAGCTGCCAGCCCAACCAGCTGGGCAGGCACCCGCGTGGCAACACGCGGCTTCCAGACCGACTCAGCAAGCACCTGCGTGGTGGCATGCAGATCTTCGTGAAGACCCTGCCACCGCGCCACCTCAGCAGCCTGTCTGCCTACATGGCACCGCACGCATCGCTGGCCTGGGCGTGTGTCGAAGCGAGTCGGAGCGGCGACGGACGGGACTAGCCTCGTTCCCGTCCCCGATAAAGCTAATGGACACCTAAGTAGCACATTTAATGTGCTTTGTCCCGTAATGCCGGGCGATAAGCTCGCGCACTGTATGCCTTTCCACCTCTTGTGTGCCACTGTGTCAACCCATTTTTTACTATAAAAGGAGGCCCGAGGCATACTGGAGAGGGATTCGGCTCTTTGGAACTACGCAGCCACCGTAGCTAGTTCGAAATCTCAAGAACACTGAATACATCCACCAAAGCAGGAATAGGGTATTACGCATCCTCGCGGCCCGAACCTGGGTAAACGATCTTTGTGCTGGCTCTTGGACCCGCTCTTCTCACAACCCTGCGCCCGCCGACCGTAGAAGGGATTCCAGTGATCCCATAGGTGTCGTTCCCACCGACAATCATCGACCCCTACTACAAGAACATGAAGGCTGCATGCAACAAGGACAAGATCGCATGGCAAAGTGCCTGGGAGCAGAGATTGGATGAAGAACACATCAAGTACGCAGCCAAGGACACGTACACAAGCTACGAGATGTACAGGCGGATTGTTGACATGAGGAAGTGCCTTCGTCCTGCCTCAGACGAGGGATCGAGCCACGGAGCAGTGGCGGCAGCCTCAGAAGAAGTAGATGATTAGATGATCATTCCTCCTAGTTTATAATGCATGTAATTGTTTATTGAGGTGTGTGCGAATGTTTTGTATAGTCACTTATGTAATTGGATGTTCATTTTTGGTTATATATGTTGCTCATCTGAAGACAGAGCAAATCACATCGCACACGGAGTAAACTAGGGAACCCATTGGTGATGATTTCATCAATCACTGACATTTACATACCAGCAAGCGTTTGCCCACAACAGACACGGGTTATTAGCAGCAATCGTCTGTGTTATTATCAGTTGTCGGGGATATACCCCACGGTATGACCCGGCCGGATATATGACCCGGATGGGACTTGGCGTTTCATCGGTAACCCGCCCGAAGACTGGCGACTCATTGGTCTGGCGACTCACTAATGACCCCGACGACGGGTCAGGTGGATGACAAGGCCCAAGGCCCAGTAGGCCGGTTCATGTTATGATAGGCCGGCTTAAAAGGAAAGGCGTAAGGAGTATTCCCTTACAAACGAAGCAAGACTAGGATTCCACTTGTAATAGAATAGTCCTAATCCTACTAGGACTCCACATGTAACCCGCCCCTCCAACTTATATAAGGAGGGACAGGGCACAGACAAGTCAATAACTCTCGAGGTAGAAGTATGGCCTCACAGTCTATCTTCCTTTGTAAGGGGTCATTAGTGAGTTGCCAGACCAGTGAGTCGCCATGTAGTCGTGAGCATCACCATGATCATTATCAATGAAGCAGGATGTAGGCTTTTACCTCCACCGTGAGGGGCCGAACCGGGGTAAATCTCGATTTCGACCAACCCCATTCAAGCTACTACCTAGTTTTGATGGCCTCACGACAAGTCCTCAGATTGGGACATCTACCGTGACAAAACCACGACAGTTGGCGCCCATCACGGGGCCAACTCATGGTGGTGTTGTGTTCTTGAAGGGATCGGGAATCGAGAAATTCATGATTAGCCGGATGAAGAAAGAGCCAGTGCAAAGGATCTACATCATCTACACGACGAGTGGCGATCTGTCGAAACCAATGGAAGATTGATTTCATTTGTATGCCGAGTCCTGCAAGCTGTCAAATTGTAGTTTCCATCGAGACCGACAAAAATTTCTGCTATCCGATCCGCCAAGTTCCACAAAGTTTCTGCTGCCAGGTTACAGGATCAAGCCCCGAGGAAGTTAGGCGCTATTGCTTGCTAAGGAGTGGAGTACTGGTCTTGTACACTAGTACGTACTTTTTTCTACTCTACGTGAGATCTACTTAAGGCTGACCAGAATACTAGCATATGCATGCCACGGAGATTTGATGGACATGTCGTTTGTTATATCAAGAGACACTACCGAGTCATCCTCACATGAAAAAAATCGCCTGCAGTTTTGGAAGTGGATGAGGCCAGGGAATCAGTCTCCGCCTTCGTTTCTAAATCGCCACCGCGGCCTTGCTCTACGTCTCCAAGCTGGCTGCCGCCTTTACCGCGCCTGAGCCACCACCGAACGGCCTCGCCTCCGCCGGCTGCCTTCAGACCCCACAGCTCCGCTTTCGCCTCAGTTTTTGTCACCGAGTCACCACGGCCACGCCATGAGCCGCCTTCTACCGCCTTGGCCATCGCCCTCGTGTGACCGGGCCTCGGCTGCAGCCAGCACGCCGCGAGCCGCCGCCTGCTTCGCCGCTCAGACCCGCAGGTGCGCCTGTGAACCACCCGCCACAAGCCGCCGTGGCCGGCTCCGCCCCTGCCTCCACTATTGCCTCGCCGCTCCTCTGCTGAGGCCTCCTCTTCAAACCTCCGTTGCCTCCGCGATGAGCCGCCATGGTGCGTTGAGCCACCGCGGCACGTTGAAACTGCCCTCTGCCGCACCCGGCACGTTGAAACTGCCCTCTGCCGCACCCGGTCACCGGGTCGCCCTCACGCCTCTTCGGCTATGGCCGGCATTCGCATCCTCCGAGAGTCGCCACTGAACCGCCCCGCGCGGGCCCCGTGTTTGCTCCACCTGTGCGGTGGGTAAGTCGTCGGCCGCCTCTCCCACCGGGTGTCCGCACTATGACCCGCCGGCCGCCTCGCTCCCCCTCTTCCGCAAGCCCCCGTGGCCCTAAGCCGCCGAGCTACCCCGACGCCCTCCTCTCGCCACCCCGCACCGGCCCGCTGGCTCCGCTGCGCCTCGCTGGCTTCGCCCCGCCCGTAGCCCGGTCTCCACACCAGCTGCCCGTCGGCTCCGCCTGGCCGCCTCCTCGCACCTCCGACGGCTCCGCCTATGTAGATGCCAATGAGAAAGATGCCGGTGCGGTTGATGATGCCACAAATAAAAGACATACGGGTGGATACAGTTGACCTGACTGTAGCTGATAATAAGGGAAAACAAGATCTCTTCAGCTTTTTTTTAACGTAAGATCTCTTCAGCTGAATGATCATCCTTTGCAAAACGTTGGTTAGATGCCGACTGCCTGTTGTTCGCCTAGCTGATATTTCAATTAATTAAGAGCATCTCCAACAGCCGCCCAACGAGTGGCGCGCTAAAATTCAGTTTGCGGCGCGCCGATCACCTGCTTTGACGCGCCGGGGAGCGCTGGCTCCAGCGACCGCGGTAAATTTATCACGCGTGCGTAGCTCCAGCAGGCGCGCTATAATGCAGCGCGCGTTCTCGCACAAACACTTTGGACTACGGTGCATAGATATTTTGTTCATCGACTAAAAATGATACATAGTTCATAGCATAGATAAAAAAGATACATAGTTCATAGCATAGATAAAAAACGATACAAAGATATTTTACATAGTTCACATAGCATAGGTAGATAAAAAGAACTACGGTGCAACTACATAATTAAACTATGGTGCAACTAGATAAAAAACTACGGTGCAACTAGAACTACTCCGAGTCGTCCTCATCATCACCCTCGCATGGTGGCGCGGTGGCGGCGGGGCGGGGAAGTGGGGAGGAAGCGGCGAGAGTGCGAGTGGCAGTGCGGATAGGGATGGGGGGTCCCGTGGCGAGCGCCGCAATTTACAGGCGCGCCGAAAGCGGCGCACCAAATCTAACGGGCAACCGCCCACTTTCTTCCGCGCGCGCGCAATCATTTTCGCGCGCTAGTTTCCCATCTCTGTGAAGCGCGGGAAAACGTCCCACTCGCGCTATAGTGCCAGTTTACCCCGCGCGCACCTTTTGACATCGCTGTTGGAGAAGCAAAGGCCTCAGACGAGAGGCAACCTTCAGAAAAGCGTCGAGGAGAGGAAAAGGGAATACAGCAGGGCACGTGCTCGCATATTTAACAGCAGTGGTAGCGGTAGTCCGGTTGATAGAAGATCAGCTGATGAAGTGGTTTTGCCCAACACCTTGGATAGGTCCACTTCCTTGGAGTTGAGCTCAAACAACAGGCACGCACACCATTTAACCTTCCATGTGAAGACTGCTGCTGCATTCATTATAAAAAAAGGGCAAAAGAAGACAGTGTGGGTGCTAGTGCCACATCAGAAAAGTCAAAGTGAGAAATGCATTTGTACGGGGTGTGTTTTTTGGCTGACTATGTCCAGCATTATCCAGCATCAGTCTGAGCTCATTCAACAAAACACCAGGTGCTATCCTTTCTATGTATTTTATCAGCACATATTAAATCATTTGAGAACAATTATTCTGGCATGTGATATTTTTTCACAGGACCATTATTCATTACAAAGGTTTGTATAAGCGGCGCGCGTCAACATCACTTTTGCATTAGCGCTTGTCCGTGCCGTGCTGCTCGATAGATACGTACGTGAGTAGCCGCCCCTGCTACATCAACACATTGCGATTGACTTGCCCGTCCGCGCGATTTACCGCGCTTGCGATTGACTCGCCCATTCGCGCGGTTTAACTCGCCCGTCTGCACCGGTTTACAACGTCGCGGCCAACTTATTTGTCTGCTCCTGCGGCCGACTCGTCCGTGATTGATTTCAGCTTCACCGTAGTGATCATCAACTCCACGGCGGATAATTTCGGGCCTAACATATTAGGTGAAATCCATCCAGTATATTTTTATATTACATATTGATTTATTTAAAATAGCAATTACTCTGACTTGCAAATTCTTTAATGCAGGACAAGTTGTCTACTTCGAAAGGGACATTTATGTCACTGAGTTGTTGAATGACTCATAACGGGAGTATATAACAAATATTATGAGATTCCAGAGCCCCGGGTCATTAGAGGGAAAATAACCCAGTCTCGGGGGCTACTGCCACACTGGTGCAAATTTAAAGACCATCAGAAAATTTCCGGCTCAAAAATGCCGAGCAATCAGAAAGTTTCGGCTCAAAAGAAAGTTTCTGGGTTATAAGAAGAGATTCCGGTTCAATATCTGGCTCAAGGGAAATTTGTCTCTCACAAAGTATTGAGCTCTTAATATCCGACTTAACATCCGGTTCAAAAAGAATCCATCTCTCGCAAGTTCGAGTTCTCAGAAAAAATTAAAGGTTGCCAAAGAGAATTTGTTACCATGATGCACGGTTTAAACATGGGTATCCTACCTTATTGGCTTATCATATTATGGGTCACTTTGGGGCTTCCTGCTCAATAAGCATAGCTATTCTTACCCTCTTGAATGGCTTCCATGCCTTATTATAGGTCACTTGGGGGCTTCCTACTCAATGAGCATAGCTATTCTTACCCTCTTGATCGGCTTCCATGCCATATTATAGGTGACTTGGGGGCTTCCTGCTCAATGAGCATAGCTATTCCTACCCTCTTGATCGGCTTCCATGCCAGAGGTCGCTTGGGGGCTTCCTACTCAATGAGTATAGCTTTCATACCCACTTGACGAGCTTCCATGCCATAACTGAGTTTTGACCCGCCTTTCTGCATGATGCTACTCCATCAGGTAATCCTGAATGACCCGCCGTACTCTTAACAGTCAATCTTTTAACTAAGACCTTGAACTTGTTAAGGTTAAAACGGCTGTTTGTCATGTGAGGGCCGGCTTACAGTGAGCGAGGACAACTCTATGGTTGTGCGGCCTATGAAAGCACTTGAACCATAGCGATTGTGAGGCCCATGAATGCTCTTGAATCTTAGCGGTTGTGCGGCCCATGAAAGCACTTGAATTTTAAGGCTGTGCGGCCTATGAAAGAACCTGAATTTTTTTTCTTCTGGGTATTTTGGATTTGCGTCCAATGAATAATTTTTCTGGTCAAGTGTGTTTGGTACAATTCAGGCCATGTAGCCTTGATTATATGACTCATAATTGAGCATATTGGGTTGGTAACCCGCCCTGATAGCGAACTCTAAGTCACCATGATATTTTGCCTTGAGCAATCAAAATCATGATATTTCATGCCTACGGGTCAATACCCACTCCGGATTATAATTATCAAGGTATCACCATCGTATCAATCTACAGCCGGCAGTATGAGCCAATTTTACAGGTATGTTTTTAATCGTTATAAGAATATGCGAGGTTTGATAACCCGCCCTGGCTTTTGACTTTAAGTCGCCAGTATATTTGGCTTCGATGGCGTTAATTCTAGTCTTTTCTATAATTGCATAAGTCTATATTATGTTTGGGTTCTTACCCGCCCTAGTTTTTGATGTTAAGTTGCCAGGGCATATGTTGTTTAAATTTTGTGCAGGATATGCAGAGCTATGGTTTACATAAATGATTAAATGCAAGCACATCATCAAAGGTTAAAATTGGTGTTTGAAAAGGATTATCAGTTCTTGCTTTTTACAAAGGCTGTAAGCCGCTGAGTTACAAAAATCCTGGATTACAATGGATGCGCATTAAGTCGCCATCGGCCAAGAGCTGCCAGGTATTTAACTCCGGATTTACTTGTCAACAGATAAAGTATTCAAATCTTTAATAGCCAAACTTGGCTACATTTTTATTATAGTACTGAATGATGGAGGTTTTCATACCGGATTATATTATTCAAATATTTAATAGCCAACATTGCTGGATTTTTATTATGGTTATCAATAACCAGTATTATGATTGAGGTTTTCAAAGACGCTTCGGAGCAATGGCTATTATTTCTTCATCCGAGGGCACCGGTTCACAACAGAGAGCATGGTTCAATATTGATATGCAAAGGCTTTCAGCAACATCATCCGGATAATGGATACAGTTTTATTTAATCCTGAGTCGCTGCAGGCATACGACCCGGCACTTGGGGGCTACATTATTCAGTCAGGATTATATCAAGTATGCAAGTCCCATGTCATTGCAAGCATGCACCATGGCACTTGGGGGCTAATGCAAAGTCATTTTAACTCGCCTTATTGAAGACCCGTCCCATCACATAGTGATGAGCCGACCCTTGGGGGCTACTAATTGCTCCTGTCAAAGTTCATGATTGGCGACCTACATGAACAACCCGGATTTTTCAAAACTTGTAGCATTTATATTAAAGCAAGTCTTAAGCTATCACTACATTCTCCTCTTAAGACTTGGGGGCTACAGGTGATATGCATATAAGGGAGGGACATCTTCAAATTCTCGGTTGTGAGCAAAGCGGGTATTATATTATTATTAGAGAAATTTGCAAAGTTTATTTCCTCTAAGCTATTCATAGAAAGGTTTAGAGAGCCGACTCAATGATTGGAAAGCTACATTTACAAAAGCAAGCACCATGTATCGATAAGATTGACCTGGCATCAGCAACAATTATGACCCGGCATCATCTGTTTTATAACCCGACAATTTTAGCAATCATAAATCGGCAAGATCTACATTTTCAAGCGGGCTGAAAATCAGATGAGTATTTCAAGACCAATATTTCTTGTCAAACTAGAGCATTGGAAGCTGAATCAAATGGATTATTCTATATAATATTTTTCTGTAAGTAACCAATGTCGGCAAATTGATTTTTAAGCTAGCCTATTGACCTAGACTTTTCAGAAGAAGTACCTGGATTTTTTGCGTTGGCAAAGTTTGAACATATCTGCTAAAAGAGATTTGCTATGAGATCATGGACACGTATCAAGAAGGAAATGACAAGGACTTAAGGATGATCAGGTGCCGGCTTAGAAAAACTTTTTACCCGAAGCACAACCTGTCAAATTTGTTCTTGTGTTTAGTTTGTAGGATCAGTTTAACATGGATAAATCCAAATTAAACTAGGGCTAATGTCGGGGATATACCCCGTGGTATGACCCGGCTGGGACTTGGCGTTTCATCGGTAACCCACCCGAAGACTGGTGACTCGCTAGTCTGGCAACTCAATAATGACACCGACGGCGGGTCAGGTGGATGACAAGGCCCAAGGCCCAGTAGGCCGGCTCATGTTATGATAGGCAGGCTTAAAAGGAAAGGCGTAAGGAGTATTCCCTTACAAAGGAAGCAAGACTTGGATTCCACTTGTAATAGAATAGTCCTAATCCTACTAGGACTCCACATGTAACCCGCCCCTCCAACTTATATAAGGAGGGACATGGCACCCCAAGGGGAACAAGTTTTAGACAGACAAGTCAATAACTCTCGAGATAGAAGTAGCGAAAGAGCACCCATGTAATCATGAGGATCACCATGATCAATATCAATGAAGCAGGATGTAGGCTTTTACCTGCACCGTGAGGGGCCGAACCTATCTCGCGTCTCTCGATTCCGACCAACCCCATTCAAGCTACTACCTAGTTGGGATGGCCTCACGACAAGTCCTCACACTAGGGCATCTGCCTTGACAAAACCACGACATCAGCCTTCCCACACATTTCTGATTACTGGCCTGTTTTTTGCGTATCACACACATCTTGTTAAGTCGAACAGTTTCTGTTGTCTTGGCTCATCGCAAACAGTTCATCCAAGTAAACTGTATTCCCTATATCGCACACACCTTGATCTGGCTAGTCGTTCCCTGTTATGTTGCCTAATCACAAATAGTTCATCCGAGTGAACTATATGTCGTATATCGCACACACCTTCATGTGGCTGACCATTTCTGTTGTTACGATCATCGCAAACGGTTCATTCGAATGAACCGTATGCCGCACATCACAGACGTAACTATAGTCTGAATCATGTTTGATGTCTCCGCCATCGCAGACAGTTTGTCTCATTTTGACAATTTTCTCACACCACCGTTTGCGATTAATGCATCACACCGGTTTCATCGAAGGGTCTCTGATCATACTGTCGCGTTAGAACCATCCTGCAGTAGTGAAAAGATATGATAAAAGAGATTTCATTGCTAGGAAACATGGTAAAGAAAAAGAGAACCATGGGTTCAGAAACCCATGCCTTTTCCTCCTAAAGATTCAAAGAATAAAGATGATGAGGAATTTTCGTGCTTTGTTGAAATGCTTAGACCTGCCTTTTTGCGTTTGCGTTTGACTGATATTCTGAAAATGTCTCCTTATGCTAAGTATATGAAAGATATTGTTACTAATAAAAGGAAGATATCAGAAGCTGGAATTTCCACCATGCTTGCTAATTATACATTTAAGGGTGGAATACCAAAGAAACTAGGAGCTCCAGGAATACCAACTATACCATGCTCCACTAAAACAAACTATGTTAGAACTGCTTTATGTGATCTAGGAGCCGGTGTTAGTGTTATGCCTTTGTCTTTATATCGTAGACTTGATTTGAATAAGTTGACACCGATTGAAATCTCTTTGCAAATGGCTGATAAATCAACTGCTATACCCATCAGTATTTGTGAGGATGTACCTGTCGTAGTTGCAAATGTTACTATCTTAACGGACTTTGTTATTCTTGATATACCCAAGGACGACAATATGTCGATCATCCTTGGTAGACCATTTTTGAATACTGCAAGGCCTGTTATTGATTGCAATAAGGGCAATGTCACTTTTCATGTTAATGGTAATGAGCATACGGTATACTTTCCGAAGAAACTACCTCAAGTTAATAGCATCAACTCTATTAGAAAATTTTCAACAATTGCTATTGGAGGTTTTGAATTCCCTATTCCTACAGTCAAAAAGAAATATGATATTCTTATTGTTGGGGACATGCATATCCCCGTCAAGGAAACTGTCAGTGTACAAAAGTAGGGGCTCTCCTTTTGACCCCTTTACTTGTGCACGGGCAGTCGGAGCCATGCGCCGCGGCCACACTTAGCAGGGCAGAGGAGGGAAGCCAGAGAGAAGCCAAAGAACAAGACAACCAAGGCAACGCCAAGATCAGAAACACAAAAGAGCAAGGGGGCGGGGCGGACTCCCCCGGAAAGACCCTTACCGGGGCAGCCTCCGCGGCCCCGACAAGAGCCTTGCCGGGGTGACTTGCCCGATGCCAGCAGAGCAGGCCACCCTTGAGCCCGTGGGTTCCAACACCACCAACCAACTACATTGGAACCAAGGCTCGGGAGGCGCCTCTGTGGTGGCATGCAGATCTTCATCAAGATCATAAACACATAAGATCAGAAGACGACGACCCTCGGCGGGGTCCTAACCGAGGAGATCCACAAGACCCCCGGCAAGCGCCTTGCCGGGGACGACTGCAATGCCACGGCAAGACCCTTGCCGGGCCCCCGGCAAGACCCTTGCCGAGGGCATCAGCGGGGCCACAGCCAGGCCCGCACCAGCCAAGACTCCACCGCCGTCCCCAAGCAGCTGCTAGCTCAACCAGCTGGGCAGGCACCTGCGTGGCGACGGGCGGCCTCTACGCCGACTCAGCAAGCACCTGCGTGGTGGCATGCGACCCTTCGTGAAGGCTCCATCACTGCGCCAACCCAGCAGCCAGCCAACGTGGCGCCACGACGCCTCATCAGCTCGGACGCGTGTCAAGGCCAGGCGATGCTGCGATAGCTGGGACGTGCTTCCTGGTCGTCCCCAATAAAGCAAGGGGGACACGTCGGCAATGCACTAAATGTGTTTGTCCTACGGTCCCAGAGGATAAGCTCGCGCACTGTAGACCTTTCCACCTCCTGTGTGCCACTGTGGCAACCCCTTTTCGACTATAAAAGGAGGCCCGAGGCATACTGGAGGGGGATTCGGATCTTTGGAACTACGCAACCACCATGGCTAGTTCGAGAGCTCAAGAACACTCAATACATCCACCAAAGCAGGACTAGGGTATTACGCATCTTCGCGGCCCGAACCTGGGTAAACGACCCGCGTGCTTCCTGTCAGACCCGCTCTTTGCACAACCTCGCGCCTGCCGATCGTAGAAGGGATCCCAATGACCCCATAGGTGTCGTTCCCACCGACATCTTTGGCGCGCCAGGTAGGGGGGAAGTTGTGAGAATCTGGTCCAGCAGTTAGCCTAGTAGTTCTTCATCGCCATGGATCCCAAGAAGAAGACGATCACGGCGATTGGCTCGTCAGGAGTCGAATGGCCCGTGCCAGTGCGGGCGAGCAGCGGGCCGGTCGCGGACAGAACCCGAGCCACGGCCCGCGAGCACCAGCACCGCTCTGGCAGTCAGAGCCTGGCGAGCAGCGTGGTTCGTGCGCCAGACGACGGGCCGCACACTGCCAAGTCCAAAGACGGGGCTGGGCCCTCCGCGGGCGGCGCGGGGCCCTCCAGGGGTGTCGTTGTGCCACCTACGAGCGGTGCAGCAACCTCCAAGACGCCTACGGCGGCGCCCACAGCACGCTCTTCCCAGGGTGTGCGCGACCAACAGCATCACCACGCCGGTGACCTTGGACACCGCCATGGGAAGAGCCATGTGCATCATCTGTGGGACGAAGGAGGCCAGCATGCCCGCCGAAGTGCTGGCGAAAATGGCACGCAGCCGCTGGGCCGTGATAGAGCTCCTTCTAACGTGGTTAGAAGTCGAAGCACGCCACGGTCCACGCAGCTTTCGCCACCACCCATGCCAGTAGAAGCTTTGGCGCGCATGCAGCTACTCCTCGACTTCCCTCCTGCCGCGGAGAAACTCGATGAAGGGAGGGCCACCATCCGGAGTCTCGTCGCCGTTGCCCAACAAAGATGATCCGCGACCGGCGGGGCCCTCGGGCCGGCGCTCCGTCGAGCCACCACATGCCAGCGGTGGAAGGACCGGGGGAGCTGCAGCCACAGTACACTCTCCTCCCCGGGCCAGTTGCCGCCGGTGCCGATCCATCGTGACGACGCTTGTGATAACATTTCCATAGCGTCGTCCGACCCACGGACCCACCGCAACCAGTGCCAAGTTCTTCGAGAACGAGCCCATGAAGACGCTAGAACCACCATCGAGCGTCGGTGCGATACACGCCACCAGTCGGATAAGCGGGCAGGACCCGCTATGGACCACCCAACACCGGGGGGGCTCCGGCGGCCTACCTTATGAGGTGGGTTTCCCAGCCTTTACCCGTGAGTTGCGGCATTTCCAGTGGCCGTCCCACCGCACGTTCAAGCCCGACGTCGGTGAGAAGTACAACGGCAAGACCCATCCGTCAGAGTTCCTCAGCATCTACACCATTGCGATGCAAGCTGCTGGAGCTCGCGACGACAAGGTGCTCGCCAATTACTTCCCATTGGCACTGAAGCCCAACGTCATGTCTTGGTTGATGCACTTGACGGCGGATTCCATTTCTTCTTGGTCAGATCTGTGCCATGAGTTCGTTGGTGCCTTCACTAGAGGCCACCGAGCTCATGGCCAGGCCAGTGATTTGCATATCATTCCCCGGAAGGAAGGGGAAACCCTGCGCAAGTACATACAGAGGTTCAGCCGGGTGCAGTACAACATCCCCGATGTTCATCCCGCCATCGTGATTAGCGCGTTCCATCAGAACGTGCGCAATCGCAAGATGCGTGAAGAGCTGGCGATGAACAAGGTTAAGGATGTGGCCGAACTTTATGTTCTGGCCGATAGGTGCGCCCGGGCTGAAGAGGGAAGGAAGTACCCCGGCGAGGACGCCGGCGTGGAAACCGACTCTACTGATGAAGACACCGCCGCCCCGACAAAGAAGGGCCGGCGTCGCAACAGGAAACGCAAGGGCAAGGCCGTGCTTGCCGTCGAGGGATCCGACGACACCGGCGCTGCCAAGAAGGTCAAGGCGGACGACCCCGGCAAGGAGATTGCCGGGTGCGCCGCCTGCCGGGCCTTGGCAGCTGCCGACAAGCCAGGGGGCTACGACAAGCAGTATTGCAAGGTCCACCGCACCAAGGCCACGACCTCCAGAACTGCCGACAGGTCGGGCTGCTTGCCGAAAAGCAAAAGGCCGAGTATGAGAGGCGGGACAAGGAGAAGGGTCAGGATGGTGCCGAAGGATCCGGCAAGAAGCGTGGCGGCCAAGGAGGCCGCCGCGGCAAGGATAACCAGCAAGAGAGGCCCGGCAGGGCCGTGACAAGAAGCAAGAAGACGATGATCATGACGTGGACGATGAGTCCGGCGAGCAATAGTTTCAGAAGGCTACGGAGGCCATGTGCGTCGATGGTGGCACCTCGCTGCACACTTCTCAGTGCCAGCTCAAGCAGTGGGCGCGTGAGATCACAGCAGCGGAGCCATCGTTCGACTCTCAGAAGCCGCTGAAGTGGTCCAGCACGCCCATCATCTTTGACGCCGAGGACCACCCTGATCGCACCACTGCGGTCGGGTGTTTGCCGTTGTTGGTCTCACCAACGATACGCAACCTCAAGGTGAACAAGACGCTGGTTGACGGCGGGGCCGGTCTGAACTTAATCTCGCTCGTTGTGATCAAGAGGCTGCAAATTCCCGATGGAGACCTCGAGGAGACGGGCACGTTTCAAGGGGTCAACCCGGGAGGAGCCAGCCGAAGGGGAAGGTCATGTTGCCTATGACGTTTGGAGGCGAGTTGAACTACAGGACGGAGAGGATTGTCTTTGATGTAGCCGAGATCCCCTTGCCCTACAACGGGATCCTCGGCCGCCCGATACTAGCCAAGTTCATGGCGGCATCGCATTATGCCTACAACACGCTGAAGATTCCTGGGCCGATGACCATCATCACCGTCCCCTGCGACAAGACGGATGCGCTGATCTGCGCCGACCTACTCTACCGGGAAGCAGTTGCAGCAGCTGCCGCCAAGGCACTTGCTCCTGCCACTGAAGCCCCGGGAGGGAAGAAGATGACCAGCAAGACCTCTCGCACCCACTCTGGCAAGCGCACCTCTTCGGAGTGTTGTGCTACCATCGAGGACGTGCCAGAGAGCTCCACCGGCAAGAGCAAGAAATCGAGAGCTGCGCCACCAGAGACTAAGAAGGTGTCTGTCAAGGAGGATGGCACGGGAGGGGCTTTCACCATAAGCTGCGCCCTCGACAGCAAATAGGAAAGCGCGCTCGTCACTTTCCTGCGGGCGAATGTCGATGTGTTTGCATGGCAAGCATCTGACATCCCCGGCGTTCCCACAGAAGTGATTGAGCACCATCTTGCTGTCTGCACCCATGCGTGACCCGTCAAGCAGAAGGTCAGGAAGCAAGCTTTGGAATGGCAGGAGTTCATCACAGAGGAGATCAGGAAGTTGGAAGTAGCCGACTTGGTGAGGGGAGTGCTCCATCCGACGTGGTTGACCAATCCGGTGGTGGTGCGCAAGGCAAACGGGAAGTGGAGGGTGTGTATTGACTACACAGATATCAACAAGGCTTGTCCTAAGGACCCCTTCCCGTTGTCGCGCATCGACCTGATTGTTGACTCCATGGCCGGGTGTGATCTGTTATCATTCCACGACGCCTACTCGGGCTACCACCAGATCTTCATGACAAGAGAAGACGAACAGAAGACAGCATTCATCACCCCATGTGGTACGTATTGCTTTTTACGGATGCCTTTCGGGTTGAAGAGTGCTGGCTCGACGTTCGCAATGGCGGTCCAAATTGGTTTTGAGCCCCAGCTATATAGAAATATGGAAGCTTACATGGATGACATAGTGGTCAAAACCAAGGACAAGGCAACTCTTGTACAAGACTTAGAAGAGACGTTTGCCAACCTGCGCAAGATCAACCTCAAGATGAACCCTGAGAAGTGTGTCTTCGGCATTCTGTTCGGCAAACTTCTCGGGTTCTTTGTGTCGCAGTGTGGGATCGAGGAAAACCTAGACAAGATCAAGGCTATCGAGCAGATTGAGGCGCCCAAGTGGATCAAGGATGTGCGTCGGCTCACTGGCTGCGTTGCCGCCATGAGCCGATTCATCTCCATGTCTGCCGAGTGCGCCCTTTCTTTTTTCAAGATTTTGAAATAGGCGGGCCCACTGGAGTGGACCCCGGAGGCCGAAGTAGCACTGCAGGATCTGAAGAAATACCTCTCTTCTACACCAGTACTGGTGGTGCCTAAACCACAAGAGCCGTTGCTGCTGTATCTGGCGGCAACGAATCAAGTGGTCAGCGCCGCGCTGGTGGCGCAGAGGGAGGTCAATGAAGAGGCAGTGGCAACGGCAGGACCGGTGGATGGCACGTCAGAGATTCCCCCGGCAGGGCCTGGTCCCGGCAGGGCCTGGTCCCGGCAAGGCAAGGCCCCTGGCAGAGTCTTTCGCCATCGAGACAGGGCCCGCGTAGCCAAGTGAAGTGGTGTAGAAGAAGAAGATGATGCAGCACCCGGTTTACTTTGTCAGCTCCCTCTTGCAGGGGGCTAGGTCAAGGTACTCCGGTGTGCAAAAATTGCTCTTCGGCCTCCTTATGGCCTCGAGGAAGCTGGGTCATTACTTCCAATCCCACGAGATCACTGTCGTCACCCGCCTCCCGTTGCAACGGATACAGCACAACCCAGACGCAACCGGAAGGATTGTGGAGTGGGCCTTGGAGTTGTCAATCTTTGGGTTGAAGTTTGAAAGTACTTCGACAATCCAGAGCAGAGTCTTGGCGGAGTTCATTGTAGAGTGGACCTCAATGCCCGACGAAGAAATCCAAGAGACCGCTCTCCCCGACAAGGAAGCAAGTCGCGACTGGATCATGTAATTTGATGGGGCTTTCTCGCTACAAGGCGCCGGTGCCGGTGTGCTGCTTGTCGCACCCACCGGAAGGCACCTCAAGTATGTGATCCAGATGCACTTTCCCAGGGAGATGTCCACAAACAACACTGCCGAGTACGAGGGGCTGCTTGCCGGTCTCAGGATCGCGGCAGACCTCGGGGTTAAGAAGCTCATCGTCAGGGGTGATTCGCAGCTTGTCGTCAGACAAGTCAACAAAGATTATCAGAGCCCGTTGATGGAGGCCTACGTAGATGAGGTGAGGAAGCTGGAGGAGCGCTTCGACGGTATACAAGCGGAGCACATTCCCCAAGCGGAGAACGACATCGGTGATTACCTGTCAAAGCACGCTGCATTCAAGCTACCTGTGGAACCAGGTACCTTTTTGCTTCGGTTAACTCAACCATCCGTCGAACCATCAACAGAACAGAACAAGCGGAGGAAATCAGGCCCCGACAAGTACTTTCCCGCTGAGCCCCCAGGGGCCGCCGGCAAGGGTGTTGCCGCGGATTCTGAACCTGCCGAGGGGCAGCTGGCTCCGGCAGGGCGCCAAGCCCTGGCCGTAGAGACGGCCGCCCCCATGGCAGAAGAGATGCCTTTGGTCCTTGTCGTCGAGCCCCAGGCTCCTGCATGGGCAAAGCATACCATCCGTTTCCTCCAGACAGGGGAACTTCCTGAGGAGCAGGAAGAAGCGAAAAAGTAGCCCGTCGGTCTGCCTTGTACCAGTTCGTCGACGACGTCCTGTACAGAAAGAGACCGAACGGTGTGAAATTGAAGTGCATCCCCCGGGAGGAAGGACTGGAGCTGTTGGCAGAGATACATGGAGGCATATGTGGCTCCCACATAGGGTCAAGGGCCCTTGCCGGCAAGGCATTCCGGCAAGGCTTCTTCTAGCCCACCGCCCTCCAGGATGCGATGGCACTAGTAACCAGGTGTGAAGCGTGCTAGTTCCATTCGAAGAATCTTCATCAACCAGCTCAAGCCCTTCAAACAATCCCTCTCTCCTGGCCGTTTTTGGTCTGGCGGCTCGACATACTGGGCCCTTTCCCTCGCGCTGTCGGGGGCTTTGAGTACTTGTACGTAGCAATCAACAAGTTCACAAAGTGGCCGGAGGTGGAGGCAGTGAGGAAGGTTACTGCACAGTCAGCTGTCAAGTTCTTGAAAGGGCTAGTCTGCCGTTTTGGTGTGCCAAACAGAGTCATCACCGACAACGGCACATAGTTCACAAGCCACACCTTCATGCAATACATCCAAGACCTCGGCATCAAGGTATGTTTCGCTTCCGTGGCACATACACGGAGCAACGGCCAGGCGGAGAGGGCAAATGCTGAAGTGTTGCGAGGCCTGAGGACAAAGACTTTTGATAGGCTGTACAAGAGTGGAAGGCGCTGGATTGATGAGTTGCCGACGGTTCTTTGGTCGATCAGAACGATGCCAAATCGAGCCACCGGCCAGACACCCTTTGCCCTGGTATACGGGGCAGAAGCAATTCTCCTCACACAACTCACATATGGGTCACCTCGAGTGCTCCCTTATGACGAGCTTGAGCAAGAGCGATTGCGGCAAGATGACGCAACGCTCCTTGAGAAAGATCGTCTTCGGGCGGCTGTGAGAGCAGCACGCTACCAGCAAGCCTTGCGCCGCTACCATAGCCGCAAGGTTCATGCCCGAAGCTTTGAGGAAGGAGACCTTGTTCTTCGGCATGTTCAGTCAGCCAAGAATTCCAACAAGTTGACGCCGAAGTGGGAAGGCCCTTATCGGGTAATACGAGTCACCAGGCCCGGCGCAGTCTGCCTGGAGACCGAAGATGCTGTCCCAGTGAGCAACTCCTGGAACATCGAACATCTTCGCATGTTTTACCCATAAGGCGCGGTTACCGGGCCTCCCGGCAAGCCACCTTTTGTACAAGCTTTGCCGGCAAGGCATGTAACCCTTTGTACAAAGCCAGGCGCAGACCCTGAGCATAAATAAACGAAGCACTGGCGCCCTAAGTTATAGCATGCATGCTAGGTTAAGTCTCTCCCTCGGTTAGGGTTGATAGTGCTTAGCGGCGACTAACCCCTAGCCTAGAGGTCGAGTTCGCGTCTTTCTCTCCTCTTTGGTTCGCAGGGCACATGGACACTTCCGCTCAGCCGCTTGGGAGAAATAGGACGAACCGGCGCCCCGGCCCCAACAAGCCAAGACTGCTGGGGGCTGAAGACACAAGGATCCAACCCCGGCAAGCCAGGGTTGCCAGGGGCTGCGAATTCAGATAAGTCTTTCATCCCCTGTTATGCATTTCCGTATGAAACTGGGACATGTGAAACCACGTTTATATTCTTAAACCACCGTGCTTCCCTTTTCCTGTACCCAAGAGCTATCCCGTGGGTCGGAACTTGGTCGTAGTCGCGGTGGCAAGAAAATGAACGAGGGGCCTAACTCTACTTCACCCCTGCCTCCGCCAAAAGCATGAGAATGGTCGACCAAAGTGGGGGGCGGCAAGGCCTGTTGCCAGGCGACAATGTTTGTCTTAAAAATAACAAGGATTCATCCCTTGGCATGGGCCTCGCTCATGCACAAAGAAACCCGGCAAGCACCCTTTTTCATTAAAAACATCCCATACAAGTACAGTTCATACGGAATTAAAAACATGAGCAAGGGGATTACAAGTCTTAAAATTAACAAGTGCCCGCAGGCTTACAAACTAAAAAGAGATAAGGTGCCCGTAATCCCTTTCTTGTCCCTCTCCTCAGAAGGTGGAACAGGACAGCGGGAGGGCAAAAGGAGCGCCCAGGCGAGGTGCAAGGAGCAGAAGGCACCAAGAGAACATCTTGGTGCCGGGAAAGGAGATGGAAGACGAGGCAGCGGGCCGGCAATACACGACGAAGGCGTCGGTGCCCGCGTACTCCGACTTGACGGCCGCCACCCGCCTTCTTTGCCTTCTCCGGCCCTTCTACGCCAGCCGCCCAAGGAGACGAAGGGGAGCGCCCCGATGGAGAGCTTGACGAGGAAGGCCCTCAGCAGGGCGCGTGGCCGAGGGAAGGGCGACGCGGTCAGTCGGAGTCGGCGTCCCGCCGCTCGACTCCCACGTCGCCGCTGTCGCTGTCCTCCTCGTCACTCCCGCTTGAGGAGGAATCTTCATCATCGGAGGAGCTCTCCACGCAGCACTTCAGGCGAGTTCCAAGATCTCTGAAGACCTTGACGGAGAGCAGGCCACTACTAGAAAAAGGGCTATAGATGGGATTGACACTAATGGCGCGCCAGACAAGCGGTGCGCCATTAGTATATACTAATGGCGCACCACCTTCTGATACGCCATTAGAGTTGAAACTACTAATGGCGCACGTGGCGCAGGGTGCGCCATTAGTATCAAAAAAAATTTTTAACTAGTGCGCCTGTCCAAACATACTAATGGCGCATCCAGACACCGTGCGCCATTACTAGTTGTAACTAGTAATGGCGCACCTGGCCCAGGGTGCGCCATTAGTATCAAAAAAAGTTTTTTTTAACTAGTGCGCCTGTCCAAACATACTAATGGCGCATCCGGACACAGTGCGCCATTACTAGTTGTAACTAGTAATGGCGCACCTGGCCCAGGGTGCGCCATTAGTATCAAATTTTTTTTTAACTAGTGCGCCTGTCCAAACATACTAATGGCGCATCCAGACACAGTGCGCCATTACTAGTTATAACTAGTAATGGCGCACCTGACCCTGGGTGCGCCATTAGTATCAAGTTTTTTTAACTAGTGCGCCTGTCCAAACATACTAATGGCGCACCACCAGAAGGTGCGCCATTAGTAACCTGGATTACTAATGGCGCATTTAGAGTTGGTGCGCCATTAGTAAGTGGGCAGCAACAAGATAGTTTGGACAACCTCTCCTACCCACACTCACTTTCTCCCCACTTCATTCTCTCCACCTCCTCCTTGTCTCGGGTGCCTCCTCTTTTTCACCTCATTTCCACCATAGATTCATTCAATTTAAGTGGTTAAATTACCTTGTTTTGATAGGTAAGTAAGGGGGGAAGCTATATTTATGTTGTTCTCCCTACAACAATGTGCACATGCACTTTTTATGGCCTAGCTAGATCTATGTATGTTCGTGGTGTTGCATATGTTTGTGGTGTTGCATATGTGTTTGTGTTTGGAGGTGTACCGGTATTTGAAATGCGATAGTTGCCAATATTTTGCCGGAATGTTGATTCATTTCCGTTTCGGCGAGAATTTTGGCATTAAGCATTCTTTTTGGTCCTATTTTTAGGGAAAGTCATGCCAAATTTTTTCTTGGTTCTAAAATATCGTTTTGCTCTACCCCGCAGGCGACCATGGTCCGCATGATGACCGAAGGCATCGTGAATAGGTTTTTGAGGTCCGCGAAGGCCGAGATGCTTCAAAAGAACGAGACGGAGATAAGATGTTCGTGTCAAAGATGCAAGCTGAAGAGCCTTATTGCGGACCCGGAATCCTGGCAGGTGCGGGACCACCTGCTTTTGCGTGGTTTCATGGATGGCTATCGGTGGCAAGGTGATGAAGATGACTACGAAGTCGTCCATGGGGGCCGGGCAAGAAATGAGGAAGGGCAGCAAGACAACCACCGCGGCTCGGGCGGGCGAGAAGACGAAGAATCCCCAGGAGATGATCACGACGGTGATGCTGTACACAGTCATCATGTAGAAGATGCAGGACATGATGATGAGGAAGATGCCGGAGCAGACGACGGGCATGATCATGAAGATGATGATGCCGGCGGAGCAGACGACGCTGGACCATCGATGGGCTGGGTGCAGGACCCTCATATTCAAGAGCTGCTTCTCAAGCAGACGGATAACGCAAGAGCTGCCGCCTGAGAGAAAGCCAAGATGGATCAACTTGAGTTAGACGCGGTTACTCCATTGTATGAAGGATGCAGGCCCGAGGATACCCGCCTGAAAGTAACGCTCATGGCTCTGGAGATGAAGGTAAAACACAAAATGACCGACGCATGCTTCAACGAGAACATGTCATTCTGGCACGAACGTCTTCCCAAGGGGAACAAGTGCCCGATCAGTTTGGAGGAGGCGAAGAAAATCGTGTGTCCTCTGGATTTACCGCACGTGAAATACCATGTGTGCATGAACAATTGCATCATTTATCGGGACAAGCACGCGGAGTCTACCATATGTCCGGTGTGCGGCGTCACTCGATACAAGAAGAGGAAGAAAGCTCCTCGAAAAGTGGTGTGGTACTTTCCGATCACTCCTCATCTGCAGCGGTATTTCGCGGACCCTAAGGTAGCAAAGTTCCTGCGTTGGCACGCGGATAGGGAGGAGAAGAAGCGAGAAGATGACGCAAATGATCCGGAGATAGATAAAAAAGACAAGATGCTGAGTCACCCTAAGGATGCGAGCCAATGGCAAGCGTTGAACTTCGAAGACCTAGAATTTGGGAACGATCCAAGGAACATCGTGCTGGGTGCGAGCACCGATGGAGTCAATCCGTTTGGCAGCCAGAGAAGCACACATAGCACCTGGCCTGTGTTTGTGTGGATGTACAACCTTCCCCCCTGGTTGTGCATGAAGAGGAAGTACATTCACATGAGTATGCTAATTGAAGGACCGAAACAACCAGGGAACGACATCAATCTGTATCTGGGGCTGCTGAAAGAGGAGCTTGACACGCTGTGGAAAACGCCAGCCAATACGTGGGACGCCGCAGAGAAAGAATATTCCCTATGAGAGTCGCGCTGCTCACGACGGTGCACGACTATCTCGGTTACGGATATGTCGCGGGGCAGGTGGTCCACGGATTTTCTGGATGCGTCAGGTGCATGGATGACACAACGTATCGCCAGCTAGATAGAGATCCCGGGTCTTCGAAAACCGTGTTCATGGGACATCGAAGGTGGCTTCGCGACGATGACCCGTGGAGAAAACGCAAGGATCTATTCGATGGTGAAACCGAACCCCGAGGACGCCCGCGTACGAGGAGCGGCGAGGAAATAGACGAGCTGTTGAAAAATTGGAAAGACTGCCCACTGCCGGGAAAGAAGCAAAAGGCGCCAGAGCCGGGAAAGAAGCGAAAGGCGCCAGAGCCGCTGCTGAAGGTATGGAAAACGAGGTCTGTTTTCTGGGACTTGCCGTACTGGAAGATCCACCGTGTGCCTCACAGCCTTGATGTCATGCATATCACGAAGAACGTGTGCGAGAGTCTGCTTGGTACCCGGCTCAACATGCCAGAGAGGACCAAAGATGGGCCGAAAGCAAGGGCAGACTTGAAATCAATGGGCATCAGGCAGGAGCTTCACGCTATATATGATGATGATGATGATGAGGCGAAGCAGGACACGAAAAGTCGTCGCAAAGGCAAAAAGGCCAAGAAGACCGGAAATGACTACCCTCCCGCGTGCTTCACTCTAAGTCAGGAGGAGATCGAGCAGTTTTTCACCTGCCTTGTAGGAGTAAAACTTCCTTACGGTTACGCGGGGAAGATAAGCAGATACCTAGACCTAGCGAAGCTGAAGTTCAGCGGGATGAAGTCTCACGACTGTCACGTTCTGATGACGCAGATACTTCCAGTTGCAATCCGTGGGATCATGGACGTGCACGTCCGTGAAACGCTATTTGGCCTATGCAACTTTTTCGACGTCATCTCTCGGAAGTCTGTTGGCGTGAGGCAACTCAGAGGGCTACAGGAAGAGATCGTGGTGATACTATGCGAGCTTGAGATGTACTTCCCGCCCGCATTCTTCGACGTTATGGTGCATCTGCTGGTCCATATCATGGACGATATCATCCAACTCGGGCCGACGTTCCTGCACAGCATGATGCCGTTTGAAAGGATGAATGGTGTCATCAAAGGATACGTTCGCAACATGTCACGTCCAGAGGGAAGCATAGCCAGGGGCTTTCTGACCGAAGAGTGCATCTCCTACTGCACGAATTATCTAGGCATCGAGAACCCCGTTGGTCTGCCCGTCAACAGGCACCTCGGCAGGCTCGCTGGATGGGGTCACCGTGAGGGTCGCCGCGAAATGCATGTCGACTTTGAGGGTCGACTCGCCGACTTTGAAAGAGCAAACCTAGTCGCGCTACAACACATAGACGTGGTCGATCCTTGGGTGGTAGAGCACAAAACCTTTATTAAGAAGACGTACAATGACCGAGGCCAACAGAGGACGGACGGAGATATACTCAAAGAGCACAACTCATGTTTCACGCGTTGGTTCAAGCAGAAGCTTCTGTCGTACCCTTTACATGAGGATTCTTCCGCGGAAGAACAACTCATATTCGCCTTGTCACAGGGCGCCGAGCACAACCTGATGACCTATGAGGCGTACGATATCAACGGCTACACATTCTACACCGAGGCCAAGGACATGAAGAGCGATGGTTATCAGAACTCCGGGGTAACGATGGAATCCTACACCGGTAACGACAAGGACAGATACTAGGAAGGATCGAGGAGATCTGGGAGCTGAGCTACGCTAGAGAGAAGGTCCCGATGTTCCGTGTCAGATGGGCCAAGAGCATCCTAAAAGAAGACCGGTATTTCACCACCATGGTTATACCCGAAGCCAAATCCAAGACCACAGGCGCAAACATCACCGCGAAAAATGAGCCATGGGTACTGGCTTCCCAAGTGGACCAATGCTTCTTCATTACCGACCCGTCAAAGCCCAGTCGTGTTGTCGTGAGGAGAGGCAAAAGGAAGATCATCGGAATGGATGGAGTAGCCAATGAGCAAGACTTCGACAAGTACGGCGACCCGAGAATCGAACATGACGACGATGATGAAGTAGCAGCATACACCACAAGAAGAAGCAGGACCACCCTACCTAAAGGACGTCCGTTCCACAGAAGAACTCCATTTGCGAAAAAGAAGGGCAAGAAGATTGTGAACAGATAGCTAGCTAAGATCGATTGTATTTAAATCGTAGCCTTCATTTCTCGATTGTATTTCATGGGCACTTTTTGAACTATCATGAATATTTTTAAATTTCATGGACACTCGATCTCGATCCCCCTCCATCTCGATCGCTATCCCACCTCGCCAGATCCGGTCCCCCTCGCCGCCGAGCACCCCCTGGTCCACCGGCCCCGCGCACCCTCCCCCGCTCCACCGGCATTACTGTTTGATGATATTTAAAAAAAATATTACTGTCTTATAAAAAAATATTACTATTATGATTTAAACAAGTTTGAACATATTTAAACACAAATAAATATCAAACAGCACTTTAAATGCATAAAAAAAATTGTGGAGCCTGGGAATCGAACCCAGGACCTCCTGGTGTGAGAACTGGCTGCTGACCAGTCGAGCTAGTAGAGGGAACTTGGTGTGGATCAGGTCAGGTGGAAGATAACCTGTTGGCTCGAGCAGAAATCAAAAAAAAATACTAATGGCGCACCAGGGTGAGGTGCGCCATTAGTATGGATGTACTTATGGCGCACCAGGGTGAGGTGCGCCATTAGTATGGATGTGCCTGTTGGAAGATAACTATCCCCTCTCTCTCCCTCGCCCTCGCCCTCGATCCCCTTCCCCTCTCCTCTCCCGACGCCGCTGCCCCGCCGCCTCGACGCCGCCCCGTCGTCCTCGTCTCCGCCCCGACGCCCCGACGCCACTGCCCCTTCCCCTCTCCTCTCCTGACGCCCCGACGCCGCTGCCCCTTCCCCTCTCCTCTCCCGACGCCGCCGCCCCGTCGTCCTCGTCCTCGCCCTCCTCCTCGTCCGCGCCACCGCCGCGCCGCTCCGACCTCCTCCTTGTCCCCTCCGGCCTCCTCCGCCTCCTCGGGTACTGCCGCCACCTCTCCCTCCCCCTCCGGCCTCCTCCTTCCCCTTTGTAAATTTTAGGGTGTAGGGTTTGACTCTGAAGCTTTGTATTCTGGCAGTCAATTGGATGCATCATGCCTTATCCAAACGCGCCTGCAATTGCTCCCCACACAGATTACTTCCATAATGCAGCATAAATTTGTTTCAATAACCCTGTAGTGCACTTTTTTTGGAACCGTCTGTTGCCCAGTTGCTGTAAACTCTTACAAATTATCACATAGTCTACTGTTGAAGTGCAGCTAGATATTGGTGAAAATGAACCATCATAAAAATCTGTAGTAGCTACTATAGTGAAAAAATACAACCAATCTTCTTTGCACTCTTATATATGTTAGCAAGCTCTTTTATTCTACTTAAGTCAAAATTGAGCACATCATCAAGTTGTGTATTTTTTTTCAAGTACCTGCACAAAGAGACACACAGGGAAAATATGGCTTCAGAGCAACAAAAGATCAAATGAAGCCCTTGTCCATGTCCAGAACTAGTTATATTGAATTTTGATGCTTCACCTAACATCTGACCACTTTATGTGGTCTAGGCGTTTACTGCATGAAGAAAAATAATCATGACTTTGTGTAAGACACTGACTGAAAATGGGTGTAGCTACACCCGGTAGTAGGATGCATTTTCCCGGTAAAAATAATCATGACTTTGTGCAAGACACTGACTGAAACTGGTTATGAATATGTATATATATATATGAATGTTAAAGAGGAAAATCATGAAGGGTAGCTGCCAAGTATTTTAGATGACAAATTCATACTTTTTAACAAATTCATAACCAGTTTTGTATACGGCTGCATGACATCATATAAAATTTTCCCATATAAAATAATACAAAGCATGTTGTAAATATAGCAGCTCTGTTCCTTTTGTTGTAATGCCTAATGCCTTCATATTCTACTTGTATCACTGTATCATTGTAGCAAAAGTACAAGGATCAGATCACTTGGGCATGAAATGGTTCCAGAAACCAAAAGCCTGTTGTAAATTATAGCAGTTCTCTGTGTTTTTGTGTAATGCCTAATGCCTTCTCTGTGTTTTTGTGCATAAATTTTAGGGCAAATCTAGCACAGTTAGCAAAGTTAGAAATCTTTTAGGAAATTAGGATAGTAGCAAAAACAGTAGCAATTTAAAAAAACAGTACCAAAAAATTAGGTATAAAAACAGTAGCAAATAAAAAATATTAGCAAATATAGCTAGGGTAATTTTGTTTAGGTATAAAAAACAGTAGCAATTTTAAAAGAATAGTAGCAATTTTAAAAACAGTAGCAAAAAAATTAGGTATAAAAACAGTAGCAAATAAAAAAAGAGTAGCAAATATAGCTAGGGAAATTTTGTTTAGGTATAAAAACAGTAGCAAATAAAAAAGCAGTAGCAAATTAAAAAAACATTAGCAAAAAATTAGGTATAAAAACAGTAGCAAATATAGCTAGGGCAATTTTGTTTAGGTATAAAAAAACAGTAGCTACAATTTGTAAAAAGCATGAGCAACTGATCTGATTCATCTCATCCTCTCTCGATCTGCAGGATACAAGTGGAACAAGGCAGGGGCGTAGGTGCTTGCTACTCAGGCACCGCGGCAGAGTCAAGCACACCCTCCTCTCCCAAGGTACCAACCCCTCTTCCTCTCCCCCTGTATATACTGCTGTCCAGTACATTTTTTTGCTCAATTTGCTGCTGTCCAGTACATCTTGTTAAAATTGCTGCTGACCAGTACATCTTTGCAATATATGGTGATGTGTACCATTCTCGATAGGATGTATCAATTGTAGTAGATGGTCAAGAAGATGTATAGAAAAGAAAAATGATGGTATACTTGTCCACCCGAGAGGCCCTTGTCCACCCGAGAGGCCCTTGAGTTTGCCGGAATGTCGATTAACTTCCGTTCCGGCAAATTCGGGTACTCCATATGTCCTATTTTCAGCAAAGGTCATGCTGAAATTTTCCATGAATTTTAGCATGACTTTGCTAAAAATAGGACATATGGGGTACTTGTGACTAATGCATGGGTCGGGGTATCTTAGTAGGTAATTAAGTAGGATCAAGTGCCCCGGCGTACTTGTGACTAATGCATGGCTTTTAGGGTGCCTCGGTGTCGATAAAAACCGAAATGATGAAAGCTTAGGCTTTTAGGGTGCCTCGGCGTCGAAAAACCCTCAATGATAAAAGCTTAGCTTTTAGGATGCCTCGGTGTCGACAAACCCTAAATGATGAGACCATGATCTTGTTCCTTGACAATAACCAACTTTTTGACCAAACTTTGTTCCTATTTAGAGAGAAACATGGCCAACAACGATGAGGCCGGGGGTTCGAGCGTCAAGCCATTCTGGAAGCTGTCCCAGGAGATGGAGGAACAACCTCACTTGTATGAGGACGCCGCCTTCCCCACCGATCCTGAGACCACTGATGGTACCGCCGAGGATGACCCCACTGATGCCACCACTGATGGTGCCGCCGAGGATGCCACCACTGATGATGGCGGCGCACGCACAGATGGCAGCCAACCGTAGAGGCAACGGAAGGACCGGCGCCCGACCGTGCTCCGCACCCTCAAGGAGGAAGTTACTGAAGTGGACTCCGACGGGAATCCAACGGCGCCCGAACGAATAGTCAAGGGGTACTCGCTTCAGCTCGGGTGCATTCTTCGGAGCACCGTCTCGATCAACACCGAGAACCTGAGGCATCGTGACCGAGGGAATTTGCGCAACCTCCTCTTCACGAAGCTGCACGAACGATACAAGTTCCCCGCTGAATTTGAAAACACAAGCCTCAAAGGGAATAAAGTGAACAATGCTACCCTCACAAAGATGAGCAAGGCCTTGTCTACTTGGAAAAGCAATGTGAAGAGAATGATCGAGAAAGGTGAGAGTTATGAGAAGATCAAGGAGAAAAATCCTTCGATCACCGAAGATGACTACAACGACTTCAAGATCAATTGCTTGAGCACCGCAAACTCCGAATCAAGTAAGTGGGGGAAAGAAATGCGGGAGCTGAACTTAGGGGAACACACACTCGGTCCCGGCGGTTACAGAGTGGCGGAGCCTATATGGGACAAGGAGGAGGCGGACCGTGCCGAGCAAGGCCTACCGCCCCTCTTCGATAAATACGGTGACAAGCAGACCAGGAACTTTGTCAGGGCCCGGTACAAGAAGGACGCGAAAACAAAGGAGCTTACCACGGATCCGAAGACCAGGGCGCTTGAGCTTGTTCTGGTAAGGAATACACCCCCTCGTAATTAGCTCCATATGGTTGCATTCTAATTAATGAAGCCAAATTTCTAAATGGTTCACATTCCTTCCGCAGGCGACTGAAAGCAGTAGCGCGGGGTCGACTAAGAGCAACCCTTGGGACACCACTCTAAATAGGGCGTTGAATGTAATGAAGAACAAGGATAAGCTCAGTAAGCCGACGTCAGCTGGTCGTGTGGCCGGCAAAGGCTTGTCGACAAAATGGTCATCATACTATGACACTGCTGGGCGAAAGGAGAAAAAGACCAGCTCGGAAAGCCAGGCGCGCGAGGTTCAAGAACTCAGGGCACAGGTGGCGCGGATTCCGGAGATTGTCCAAGAGCAAGTGCAACAACAACTCGGAGCGACGATCACCGCCATTGTGCCTACCTTGATCCAGGGGATTAGTGCGTGGATTGCGGGCGGCCAACAGGGGCCGCCCCCGATTCCTAGCTTCACGGCCAGCAACTCGCAGAACGCGATGGCGGGGCCATTGGTGTCTCCGGCGGAGGCGGCATTGGTGTCTCCGACGCCGGCACGGGAGCTTAATGCACCCGGGTGTACGCCGGCCGGCACCTCTGCAGCAAGCGGCCCCTCCGTCAACTGCACGCCCGCCGTTGGCGGTGCCTCGACATTAGCCGAGCTCGACGCCATCATCATGGTAACTAATTAAGCCTCTCTCGGCCGAGGACTTCATCTCCTTGCCTTTGACTGGGCATCCCTAACGCCCTACATGTTTTCGCAGGGCGCCGCCGACGTTCCGTGCACTCTCCTGCACTTCGTGAACAACGAGTTGGTCGATGTCGCCAAGGGCAAAATCGTTCAACCGGGCAACCCCTTGTTCCACGGTACCCAGATGCCACCCAACTTGTTTAGGGTTCAACTGGTTCGGGTGCTGCCAGGCTGCGACGAGGTGTTACCTCCGATTCGACCCATCGGGGCCGACGATGATGACGTGATGAACCTCAGCGCCTTCCTGAGCTGGCCCCTGCTTTGGCCGAAGAGCCAGATTCGTTTGGGGGCGGGGGACACCACCCCAAAGACAACACCGCCAGTCGTGCCGGCGCCAAGTCGGCCCCATGGCAAGACCGCCGCAACGGTGCCGGACATCCCTATGCCACTGGATCCAAACATGCATATGGCACAGGATCAGAACGACGACGACGACGATACATTTGCCAACGTCGATCAGTACTTTGCCGATCATGGGGACGGTGGCGACTTCATGGGGCCTCCTTCTCAAGAACCCAACCCAACAAAAGACGTGTGCGATCTAGCTGGTACCGCGGAGAAGCCAAGTTGCAACAGGCGTCGTCTGCAGTTCAGCTCTCAGGAGACGCCTCCAGCTGCCGACTTCACCGAGCCTCAGATAGGCGAGGTGCCAAATATGATCAGCCCCAACACACTCAAGAAGGCGGTCTGTGAGCAGAACTCGGTCCCATTACAGGAGATCAAGAAGAAGGCACGCAAAAGAAAGACTAACAAGGGTGCGGGCCAGCCGGCACCGAGTACGATCCGTGCTCAGGACGGGCCACCTTCAACTGCGGATATCTCGAGGAGGGTGCATGTGGCGGGTAGGCCGATGCTACCGAGAAATATGCTCGATGCTGCAACTGGTGCTATGCGGAGTCTGCATGACAGTGTTCTTTCTTTGGAGAAGCGGCGTCTCCGAGAGAAGGATGTGGCATACCCGGTTTTCGCGGCCAAGGTGCCAGAGGGCAAGGGCTTTGTGGATATCTCCATCGGGGGTACGATCGTCCTGCGGTTTGATGACATCCACGCTATGTTGAACCTTCATCCGCTGCACTACACCTTCGTTCGGCTATTTTCGCTGAGTATGGAGATGCGGATCATTCGCGACAAGACCCCGGACATCGTGATAGTCGACCCCTTCTACATGCGTGCCAAGATCTTGGGCAGCGCTGGGGACCGGCAAGTCGCGAGTTCTTACCTCGAAGGCGTCATTCTGGCAAACCAAGATAAGGATAACTTCCTCGTGCCTTACTTTCCCGAGTAAGTCCTCCCCTCAACCGCCCCGTAACATATGAATTCTTAGATTTCGATCGTTTTTCTTTTAACATTCCGTGTTTTCTGCAGTGACACACATTGCACGCTCATCCTCCTAAGCCCCAAATATTCCATGGCCACGTATTTCGAGCCGGACCGTCAGTCGAACATAGACTACACAAATGTCAAGAAGGTTCTTGATGATGTTCTCCCCGGCTACGTCAAATCTGGAGGCACCTTCACCAGGCCTATTCGTAAGTACGGCAAGCACGTGTTCTCCCACAATACGACGTTCTGCTGCGTCAAGCAGCCGCCTGGCGCTCAGAAGGGTGCCTACTACGCCATCCATCACATGCGGGCGATCGTACGGGACCATCATCAACTACTGCTACCGAGTAGACTCAAAGATTGGGCCGCGAGCGTGTCGGCAATCCAGGACGCGGACATCAGACAAGAATTCTTTCGCATCCAGTCGGAGTTTGCGGAAATCATCCATCAAGATGTCCTTCGTACCTCGGGGCAGTTCTACCTCAGAAATCAACCGTCCAACAGTGACATCGACACAATCCTACAAATGCAGGCTGACAACGCCCGTTGTTTCATGACTCCCACGATAGACGGCGGCTTCATCCACGCTCCGGTCCCTTGAGTCGAGTCGAAAGCAGTGATGCTGTGTCTAGTTCTGAAACATCGATTGGCTCATGTTGTAATTAAACTTTAATGAACTTGTAGTATGTCTCTTTGGTTTCGAGAGTCCTTCAACTTAGATGTAATCGATGCTATTAATGTCTTGCTTTTCTCTTCCGATCGTTCTGTTGCATACTTATATATTGCTTATGTATTGTCTGTGAATTGGTACTAACGTTTCGTTTGGCTACTGCATAGCGATGCCGTGGTATGTCGTGTACAAGGGTAAGGTTCCCGGAGTCTACGACGACTGGGAGGAGTGTCGGAGACAGGTTCACCGATTCAGCGGTAACAGTTACAAAGGGTACGCCACTAGGGCCGAGGCCGAATCTAGATACGCCCGCTATCTAGCGGGAGAGGGGAGGGAGCGTTGGAGGAACCGGATGAAGACGAGTTTCATCGTGATGATGCTCATCGTGATGACCGCAGCTCTCTTCTATGTGATGGTAGTTTAGATGATCGATATCGACTTGTAATGTGAAGACAAACTCACGGTCTCGAGACTTGTAATATAATGTTCTATCTTTGTTCGGTCTTTTCAATTCGGAGACTAATATGATGAATTGTATTCGGAGACTAAAATGATGAATTGTATTCAGAGACTAATCTTCTATTGTATTCGATGAATCTGTTGTTGATGTGTGCTGTCTATATTTTGTCCAATTATACATTTTGTAACCTGTGCAAAAAACAGAAAATTAAAAAATAAAAAAAAAACCTAATATTCATACTAATGGCGCATCACATCATAGTGCGCCATTAGTATGCCAAAGGATACTAATGGCGCATCACTAAACAGTGCGCCATTAGTATGCCGAAGTTACTAATGGCGCATCCTGTTGTTGTGCGCCATTAGTATGCCAAAGCACCTGGGTATACATGGCCCCCTGGGAGGCATACTAATGGCGCACTGTTGTATATACTAATGGCGCATCTGGGGTGCGCCATTAGTATACCAGATACTAATGGCGCACCAGTGGTGCGCCATTAGTAAAATATACTAATGGCGTGCTACTAATGGCGCACCACTAATGCGCCATTAATGGCCAAATTAGGTGCGCCATTAGTAGGCCTTTTCCTAGTAGTGGGCCGCCCTCCATTAACTTGACGTAGAGGACGAGACCCTCCGTCAGGCTATGGATGCGAGCAAATGTCTTCCATCCGCGACGTGGGTACATAACGTGAGGAGCGGGGAAGTCGACGTCGACCCGCATGCCGCCGTTCCCGCAGCCCCTCATATGCAATCTAAGGGTCTGGGGTGGATCGAGCTCCATTTCCCGAGAAAATGGGGTAGGGAGACGGAGACGACAACACGGTGGCCGGCGCAGCCTGATGAAGAACTCCCGAGGTTGGTCCCCGACGTGGCCCTCCATCACGGGCGGCATCGCTGGCGGAAGCACGGCCATCGCACCACCTCGTCCCCCTCTCCCTCGACCGCCGCGGCGACCTTGGCCTGGCCCCCTCCCCCTTCCTCTCATGGCCAGCTCCGCTGCCGCGAGCTCGTGGGAAGGAGGAACGCGCTGTCGAGCGGCGACCCTCGCCCCCACCGTTGAAGGGCCTGTGCCCCCTCTCGCCATGACGGGTGGAAGGAAGGAGCGGAAGTGGAAGAAGATGGATGTTGGGAGAACATGGGATGACATCCCCCTCTCCCTCCTTATAAAGGGGCGGGGTCGAGGCTCGGCCGCCCCACTCGACCAATCCAGCCATCGGAGGCGCAGGGAATCAGGACCGACCCGCTGCCCCAATCAGCAACGGCCCGGTTTCCCGCCTCCACCGCCTGCCACCTGCATGGGGGACGCGTGGCGAGCGAGCAGGATCGAGGGGACGGGTGAGGCGACCGTTCCCCACCCCGTGATCGTGGGGCGCGGGCGCCTTGAAGACCGCGACCCGAGTCCACTCAGTAAATGAGCCGCGCCTCTGCGCCTCCCTCTTTTTCTTACGGGGAAGGCGCGAGCCGCCTCTTTACTGCGATGTGACGCATGCGTGCGGGAACCGCCCAACGCATGACCCCCACGTCACGCACGATCCTCCACGTCGCGCGTTCAACACGGGTCGTGGGGAAGCACAGCGGACGAAACAATTACTGCAGTAAAATCCGCCCCACCTGCCCGCGCACCGTTCAGGGCCTGGCCCAACAACGCGTCGCACTTATGTGTGGCCCAGGCCCGGGGGCTCCTGTCGGTGTACAAAAGTAGGGGCTCTCCTTTTGACCCCTTTACTTGTGCACGGGCAGTCGGAGCCACGCGCCGCGGCCACACTTAGCAGGGCAGAGGAGGGAAGCAAGAGAGAAGCCGAAGCACAAGACAACCAAGGCAATGCCAAGATCAGAAACACAAAAGAGAAAGGGGGCGGGGCGGACTCCCCCGGCAAGACCCTTGCCGGGGCAGCCTCCGCGGCCCCGGCAAGAGCCTTGCCGGGGCGACTTGCCCGATGCCAGCAGAGCAGGCCACCCTTGAGCCCGTGGGTTCCAACACCACCAACCAACTACATTGGAACCAAGGCTCGGGAGGCGCCTCTGTTGTGGCATGCAGATCTTCGTCAAGATCATAAACACACAAGATCAGATGAGGATCAGAAGATGATGACCCTCAGCGGGGTCCTAGCCGAGGAGATCCACAAGACCCCCGGCAAGCGCCTTGTCGGGGACGACCGCAACGCCACGGCAAGACCCTTGCCGAGGGCATCAGCGGGGCCACAGCCAGGCCCGCACCAGCCAAGACTCCACCGCTGTCCCCAAGCAGCTGCTAGCTCAACCAGCTGGGTAGGCACCTGCGTGGTGACGGACGGCCTCTACGCCAACTCAGCAAGCACCTACGTGGTGGCATGCGACCCTTCGTGAAGGCTCCACCACCGCGCCAGCCCAGCAGCCAGCCAACATGGCGCCACGACGCCTCGTCAGCTCGGACGTGTGTCAAGGCCAGGCGAGGCGGCGACAGCTGGGACGTGCTTCCTTGTCGTCCTCAATAAAGCAAGGGGGACACGTCGACAACACATTAAATGTGTTTGTCCTATGGTTCCAGAGGATAAGCTCACGCACTGTAGACCTTTCCACCTCCTGTGTGCCACTATGGCAACCCCTTTTCAACTATAAAATGAGGCTCGAGGCATACCGGAGGGGGATTGGGCTCTTTGGAACTACGCAGCCACCATGGCTAGCTCGAGAGCTCAAGAACACTCAATACATCCACCAAAGCAGGACTAGGGTATTACGCATCTTCGCGGCCCGAACCTGGGTAAACGACCCGCGTGCTTCCTGTCACACCTGCTCTTTGCACAACCTCGCGCCCGCCGACCGTAGGGATCCCAGTGACCCCGTAGGTGTCGTTCCCACCGACAGCAACTGATGACCCACAAGTATAGGGGATCAATTGTAGCTCTTTTCGATAAGTAAGAGTGTCGAACCCAACGAGGAGCAGAAGGAAATGACAAGTGGTTTTCAGCAAGGTAATGTCTGCAGGTGCTGAAATTTTAAGTAGCGGGGTAGTTTGATAGCAAGATAATTTGTAATGAGCAAGTAACGATAGTAGTAGCAAAAGTGCAGCTAGGTATCCCAATCCTTTTGAGGCAAAGGACAGGCCAAAACATTCTCTTATGATAAGCAAAGCGTTCTTGAAGGTACACGGGAATTTCATCTAGTCACTTTCATCATGTTGGTTTGATTTGTGTTTGCTACTTTGATGATTTGATATGTGGGTGGACTGGTGCTTAGGTGTTGTTCTTACTTGAACAAACCTCCTACTTATGATTAACCCTCCCGCAAGCATCCGCAGCTATGAGAAAGTATTAAGAATAAATTCTAACCATAGCATTAAACTTTTGGATCCAATCGGTCCCTTACATAATAGCGCATAAACTGGGGTTTAAGCTTCTGTCACTCTCGCAACCCATCATCTATTTGCTACTCCACAATGCATTTCCTTAGGCCCAAATATGGTGAAGTGTCATGTAGTCGACGTTCACATGACACCACTAAGGGAATCACAACATACATACTATCAAAATATCGAACACATATCAAGTTCACATGATTAATTGCAACATGATTTCTCCCGTGACCTCAAGAACAAAAGTAACTACTCACAAATGATAAACATGCTCATGATCAGAGGAGTATTAAATAGCATATTGGATCTGAACATATAATCTTCCACCAAACAAACCATATAGTAATCAACTACAAGATGTAATCAACACTACTAGTCACCCACAAGCACCAATCTATAGTTCTGGTAACAAGATTGAACACAAGAGATGAACTAGGGTTTGAGTTGATATGGTGCTGTTGAAGATGTTGATGGAGATTGCCCTCCCCAAGATGGGAGAGTGGTTGGTGATGATGATGACGATGATTTCCCCCTCCGGGAGGGAAGTTCCCCCGGCGGAATCGCTCCGCCGAAGGGCAAAAGTGCCCCTGCCCAAGTTCCGCCTCGAGGCGGCGGCGCTCTGTCCCGAAAGTCCTGTCCTTACTTTTTTAGATAAAAATGACCTATATACCAGAAAATGGGCATCAGAGGTGGGCCTGGGTGAGCATGATACGTCTCCAACGTATCTATAATTTTTGATTGTTCCATGCTGTTATATTATAAATCTGGGATGTTTTATAATCATTTTATAGTCATTTTATATCATTTTTTGGTACTAACCTATTAACATAGTGCCAAGTGCCAGTTGCTATTTTTTCCTTGTTTTTTACATCGCAGGAAATCAATATTAGACGGGGTCCAAATACCCCAAAACTCTACTGAGAATTTTTATGGGCCAGAAGGAACACAATGGGCCCTGGTTGCACCTGGGGGTGCATTGAGGTGGCCACAACCCACCAGGACGCGCCAGGAGGCCCAGGCGCGCCCTGGTGGGTTGTGGCCACCTCGGGTTTTATTCATGAGGGCAACCCGATGAATAAATTTTATTTTTGTTTTTTTGCTTCTGTTCTTGAGTGTTAGCACAATTATGATACTGGTATGATTGTGTTTTTTGTGTTTTAATTAGTGTTTGTGCCAAGTAGGACCGATAGGATCATCCTGGCGGATAGTTGTTTGATCTTGCTGAAAAAGACAGAAACTTTGCATTCACGAAAACAATTCTCATTTTTTATCAGAAAGTGTTTTTGCCCTGATTCTTTTTGCAGAAGATTAATATACCAATTTCTCAGGCCTTCCTATTTTTTCAGAATTTTTGGAGTTACAGAAGTATTCAAAAATGTCAGATTGCTAGACTGTTCTGTTTTGACAGATTCTGTTTTCTTTGTGTTGTGTGCTTATTTTGATGGCTCTATTGTTTTCTTTGATGAGTTTTTGCCATAGAAAAGTTGGAATACAGTAGATATAATACAAAAACAAAATATGAATTGGTTTGATACAGTACTTATAGTAGTGTTTTGCTTTCTTATACTAACGGATCTCATGAAGGTTTTGTTGAGTTATGTGTGATTGAAGTTTTCAAGTTTTGGGTTATCTTACGATGGATGAAGGAAGGATAGAAGAGCCTAAGATTGGGGATGCCCTGGAATCCCAAGCTATTATCCAAAAATGAGCAACCAACTAAGCTTGGGGATGCCCCCGACTGGCATCCCCGCTTTCTTCCAACGATCATCGGTATTTTACTCGAAACTATATTTTTATTCGTCACATGATATGTGTTTTTCTTGGAGCGTCTTGTATGATATGAGTCTTTGCTTGTTTTACTTTGTGTTTTAAGTCATCAATCCTTGCTGGACACACCTATTTGAGAGATCCAAAATTATGTCATGACTTGTTAGAATTGATCTATATGCTTCACTTCAATTTTTATGAGCTATGGACTTCCTCTAGTGCTTCACTTATATCTTTTTGAGCACGGTGTGCTTAGTATTTTTGAAGAAATGCTCTCTTACTTCACTTAGATTTATTTGAGAGTTAGTAAAATTTTCAAGAAATTCTCTCTTGCTTCACTTTAATTAATTTCTGAGAAAGAAAAAGAATTGTGCTCATGATCTTCACTTATATTTGTTTGAGCTTATGAAAGCAACACATGAAAATTAGTCCCAAAGTGATAGATATCCAAGAAGGATATGATAAAAACTTTCATGAAGATCATTGGACAAAATAAGCTTGATTCTTAGTAATAGGTTTCAGATATGATGAAGTGATATGTGAGTTGTGTTGATGAGTAATTATGCTTTAGAGAATATTGGTGTTAAGGTTTGTGATTCCCTATGCAAGTACGAAAGTCAATAGTCATGCAATGAAATTGTATCCTACTTGTGGTGCATTATTCGGTGTTAATTATGCTTAATGCTTGCTTATGAGATTATCCGTTTCTTGGTTGATCGCTTCTCAATATTTTGCTAGCCTTCATTTTGCACCAAGTATGATCTCTACTTGTGCATCCGAAATCCTTTAAGCCAGTTTTGCCACATGAGTCCACTATATCTACCCATATGCGGTATTCTTTTGCCGTTCTAAGAAAATTTGCATGTGCCATCTCTAATTTTCAAAATAAAATTCTCTTTTGTGTACTTGTTTCGCTCGCGGAGCGGTGAGGGGTGGCTAATATTTTCCATGCTAGATGTGTTATTCTCACGATGAGTGTTTATTCACTTGTCATTGCACGAGAGTAAGGCAAAGGTTTTAGGGATGCCCAGTCCCTAAATGCAAAAATGAATTTACTTTATGTTGTCAAATAATAAATTCCTTGGAAAGTGTTGGTATGGAGGGCAACCGTGGATACGGCTAGCCATGGAAAGTGAAAGTTTTGTGGAGAAAGGAATAAACTTCGTTTTCTGTTTGGGAACCGCCTATGATATATCTTGCATGGAAAGTGTTGGGACCTCTAAGTCATTTTCTTTGGTGGGATGGATACACCTCCCAAAATGTTTTTATCTCTAAAAAATTTCACTTTGAGCTCTGACACCTCTACAAATCCCTACTTCCCTCTGTGAAGGGCCTTTCTTTTACTTTATGCAATTTTTATTTTTGAGTCTCCATCTTCTCTTATAAAAACACCAACTAGGTGGCAATATGATCGTGCTTAAGTATTGAGTGTAGCTAATATTCGAGTGTGTTTCATGAATGGATCAATGGTTGGGCATGATGTGCTAGGGATAACTTATTTTAGCGTTGATATTTTGAAAGACTATTGCTTTGAATCACATAAAAGTCCAAATGTCCATGCTATAAAGGAAAGAATATGATATGACATGTTAGGCAACATTCCACATCAAAAATTCTGTTTTTATCACTTACCTACTCGAGGACGAGTAGGACTTAAGCTTGGGGATGCTGATACGTCTCCAACGTATCTATAATCTTTGTTTTTTCCATGTTGTTATATTATCAATCTTGGATGTTTTATAATCATTTTATAGTCATTTTATATCATTTTTTAGTACTAACCTATTGACATGGTGCCAAGTGCTAGTTGCTATTTTTTTCTATGTTTTTACATTGCCGGAAATCAATATCAGACGGAGTCCAAATGCCCCGAAACTTTACGGAGAATTTTTATGGGCCAAAAGGAACACAACGGGCCCTGGCTGCGCCTAGGGTGTGCCCCGAGGGGGGAGCAACCCACCAGGGCGCGCCAGGAGGCCCAGGCGCGCCCTGGTGGGTTATGCCCACCTCGGTTGCCCCGGACTGCCTGTTTGCTCTATAAATACCCCAATATTCTAGAAACCCTAGGGGAGTAGACGAAATATTCATCCAGCCACTACAGAGTCCAAAACCACCAGATCCAATCTAGACACCATCTCGGATGGGGTTCACCACCTCCATTGGTGCCTCTCCGATGATGCGTGAGTAGTTCTTTGTAGACCTTCGGGTTCGTAGTTAGTAGATAGATGGCTTCCTCTCTCTCGCTGAATTCTCAATACAATGGTCTCTTGGAGATCCATATGATGTAAATCTTTTGCGGTGTGTTTGTTGGGATCGATGAACTTTGAGTTTATGATCAGATCTATCTTTTTATATCCATGAAAGTTACTTGAGTTTCTTTGATCTATTATATGCATGATTGCTTATAATCTCGTATTTCTTCTCCGATATTTGGGTTTTGTTTGGCCAACTTGATCTATTTATCTTGCAATGGGAAGAGGTGTTTTGTAGTGGGTTCGATCTTACGGTGCTTGATCCTAGTGACAGAAAGGGAATCGACACGTATGTATCGTTGCTACTAAGGATAAAACGATGGGGTCTATCTCTACATAGATAGATCTTGTCTACATCATGTCATCGTTCTTATTGCATTACTCCATTTCTCCATGAACTTAATACACTAGATGCATGCTGGATAGCGGTCAATGTGTGGAGTAATAGTAGTAGATGCAGGCAGGAGTCGGTCTACTAATCTTGGACGTGATGCCTATATAATGAGCATTGCATGGATATCGTCATGATTATTCAAAGTTCTATCAATTGCCCAACAGTAATTTGTTTACCCACCGTTTGCTATTTTTCTTGAGAGAAGCCACTAGTTAAACCTACGGCCCCCGAGTCATCTTACTCATATATTTGCCTTTGCGATCTACTCTTCTCTTGCATTTATTTCAGATCTATTAAACCAAAAATACAAAAATACCTTGCTGCAATTTATTCTTATTTATTTTATTTGGCGTTCGATCTATCAATCTACTACAAATTTACCTCACGTCCGTTTTCCTATCTTGAGGCGCCGTACCCCAGAAGGGATTGACAACCCCTTTAACACGTCGGGTTGCGAGGATTTGTTATCTGTGTGCAGGGGATGTTTATGTTGTGTTGCTTGGTTCTTCTACTAGTTCGATGACCTTGGTTTCATATCTGAAGGAAATACCTACCGTCGTTGTGCTGCATCATCCCTTCCTCTTTGGGGAAATACCGACGTAGCTTCAACCGACATCAAAAGGAATTTCTGGCGCCATTGTCAGGGAGGATCTTCAACATATACCAGGTTCCTCATCACAAATCTAATCTCCTTGCAATTTACATTATTTGCCATTTGCCTCTCATTTTCCTCTCCCCCACTTCACAAAAATTTGCCGTTTTATTCACCTCTCTTTTCAGTTCGCCATTTTCTTGCCGGATCTATTTTTTTGTGTGCTTTCTTGTTTGCGTAGTCATGATGCCTCAAAGAAAATATTATGATGTTCCTTACCCAAATATTTTGCTTGAAATTGAAAAAAGTACTAAGGAATATATGACTACACAATTTGAGCACAATAAGTATTTTACCGAAGAACTTAGGAGCACTCCGTTGTGCTAGATGCTATTACAAAACAACTTGATGATATTAGTAGAGAAGTTTGCAATCTTCAATCTAAGTATGCCTTTGCTGAAAGTTTGTTGGAAAAATATCTGATGCACAAGATACCTTGGTAGATCAAATGGCTGCTAAACCAATCTCATTGGAAGATAAATGTGATGAAGATCTTAAAATGATTGGTGTTTCTTCTATTGATTCTTTGTTTAGTAAAGTTAAGATTGATGAAAAAGGGACCGGAGAAGAGTCAACTTTAGGTAGAAAGTGTTCCGATATTTCGGAGGGTGAAGATCTTATTGAAAAAATTGATGAAAGTGGATTTGAAGAGGTCAAAACTTTAGCTAGTGATGTGCCCACTCTTTTGGATTACAAAGACTTTAACTATGATAGTTGCTCTTGTTGCAATCCATGATAAATTCACCCCATTCTTATGAACAAAACAAAGCTTTTACTAAACATATTGTTGATGCTATGATGAAAGCTTTTGAAGAAAAATTGGAAGTAGAAGTATCAATTCCTAGAAAATTGCATGATGAGTGGGAACCTACTATCAAAGTCAAGATAAAAAATTATGAGTGTTTTGCTTTGTGTGACTTGGGTGCTAGTGTTTCTACAATTCCGAAATCTTTATGTGATGTGCTTGGTCTTACTAATCTTGAAGAATGTTCTTTAAATTTGCACTTGGCAGATTCTACTATTAAAAAGCCTATGGGAAGAATTAATGATGTTCTTATTCTTGTAAATAGTAATTATGTGCCCATAGGTTTTATTGTTCTTGATATTGATTGCAATCCGTCTTGTTGAATTATTCTTGGTAGATCATTTTTGCGCACTATCGGTGACGTGATTGATATGAAAGAAGGCAATATTAAGTTCCAATTTCCTTTGAGGAAGGTTATTGAACACTTTCATAGAACAAGAATTAAGCCACCTTATGAATCAATCATGAGGGCATCTTATGGATCTCGAACCAAAGATGACAATACTTAGATCCTTGCTTTATGCCCAGCCAAGGGCGTAAAACTATAGCGCTTGTTGGGAGGCAAACCAATGAATAAATTTTATTTTTGCTCTTTTGCTTTCTGTTCTTTAGTGTTAGCACAATTATGCTACTGGTATGATTGTGTTTTAATTTGTGTTTGTGCCAAGTAGGACCGATAGGATCTTCTTGGCGCATAGTTGTTTGATCTTGCAGAAAAAGACAGAAACTTTGCGTTCACGAAAACAATTCTCATTTTTTAGCATAAAGTGTTTTTGCCCTGATTCTTTTTGCAGAAGATTAATATACAAATTTCTCAGGCCGTCCTATTTTTTCAGAATTTTTGGAGTTACAGATGTATTCGAAAATGTCAGATTGCTACAGACTGTTCTGTTTTGACAGATTCTGTTTTCTTTGTGTTGTTTCCTTATTTTGATGGCTCTATGGTTTTCTCTGATGAGTTTTTGCCATAGAGAAGTTGGAATACAGTAGATATAATACAAAAACAAAATATGAATTGGTTTGATACAGTACTTATAGTAGTGGTTTGCTTTCTTATACTAACGGATCTCACGAAGGTTTTGTTGAGTTCTGTATGATTGAAGTTTTCAAGTTTTGGGTTATCTTACGATGGATGAAGTAAGGATAGAAGAGCCTAAGCTTGGGGATGCCCTGGAATCCCAAGCTATTATCCAAAAATGAGCAACCAACTAAGCTTGGGGATGCCCCCGACTGGCATCCCCGCTTTCTTCCAACGATCATCGGTATTTTACTCGAAACTATATTTTTATTCGTCACATGATATGTGTTTTTCTTGGAGCGTCTTGTATGATATGAGTCTTTGCTTGTTTTACTTTGTGTTTTAAGGCATCAATCCTTGCTGGACACACCTATTTGAGAGATCTAAAATTATGTCATGACTTGTTAGAATTGCTCTCTCTGCTTCACTGATATTTTTATGAGCTATGGACTTGCTCTAGTGCTTCACTTATATCTTTTTGAGCACGGTGTGCTTTGTATTTTTGAAGAAATTCTCTCTTACTTCACTTAGATTTATTTGAGAGTTAGTAAAATTTTCAAGAAATTCTCTCTTGCTTCACTTAAATAAATTTGAGAGAAAGAAAAAGAATTGTGATCATGATCTTCACTTATATTTGTTTGAGCTTATGGAAAGCAACACATGGAAATTAGTCCCAAAGCAATAGATATCCAAGAAGGATATAATAAGCACTTTCATGAAGATCATTGGACAAAATATGCTTGATTCTTAGTAATAGTTTTCAGATATGATGATGTGATATGTGAGTTGTGTTGATGAGTAGTTATGCTTTAGTAAGAATATTGGTGTTAAGGTTTCTGATTCCCTATGCAAGTACGAAAGTCAATAGTCATGCAATGAAATTATATCCTACTTGTGGTGCATTATTCGGTGTTAATTATGCTTAATGCTTGCTTATGAGATTATCCGTTTCTTGGTTGGTCGCTTCTCAATCTTTTGCTAGCCTTCATTTTGCACCAAGTATGATCTCTACTTGTGCATCCAAAATCCTTTAAACTAGTTTTGCCACATGAGTCCACTATATCTACTTATATGTGGTATTCTTTTGCCGTTCTGAGCAAATTTGCATGTGCCATCTCTAATTTTCAAAATAAACTTCTCTTTTGTGTATTTGTTTCGCTCGCGGAGCCGTGAGGGGTGGCTAATATTTTCCATGCTAGATGTGTTATTCTCACGATGAGTGTTTATTCACTTGTCATTGCACGAGAGTAAGGCAAAGGTTTTAGGGATGCCCAGTCCCGAAATGCAAAAATAAATTTACTTTATGTTGTCAAATAATAAGTTCCTTGGAAAGTGTTGGTATGGAGGGCAACCGTGGATACGGCTAGCCATGGAAAGTGAAAGTATGGTGGAAAAAGGAATAAACTTTATTTTCTGTTTGGGAACCGCCTATGATATATCTAGCATGGAAATTGTTGGGAACTCTAAGTCATTTTTGTTGGTGGGATGGATACACCTCCCAAAATGTTTTTATCTCTAATTTTTTTTCACTTTGAGCTCTGGCACCTCTACAAATCCCTACTTCCCTCTGCGAAGGGCCTTTCTTTTACTTTATGCAATTTTTATTTTTGAGTCTTCATCTTCTCTTATAAAAGCACCAACTAGGAGGCAATATGATCGTACTTAAGTATTGAGTGTAGCTAATATTCGAGTGTGTTTCATGAATGGATCAATGGTTGAGCATGATGTGCTAGGGATAACATATTTTAGCGTTGATATTTTGAAAGACTATTGCTTTGAATCACATAAAAGTCCAAATGTCCATGCTATAAAGGAAAGAATATGATATGACATGTTAGGCGGCATTCCACATCAAAAATTCTATTTTTTATCACTTACCTACTCAAGGACGAGTAGGACTTAAGCTTGGGGATGCTGATACGTCTCCAACATATCTATAATTTTTTATTGTTCCATGCTGTTATATTATCAATCTTGGATGTTCTATAATCATTTTATAGTCATTTTATATCATTTTTGTACTAACCTATTGACATGGTGCCAAGTGCTAGTTGTTGTTTTTTCCATGTTTTTACATCGCAGGAAATCAATATCAGACGGAGTCCAAATGCCCCGAAACTTTACGGAGAATTTTTATGGGCCAGAAGGAACACAACGGGCCCTGGCTGCGCCTAGGGGGTGCCCCGACGGGGCACAACCCACCAGCGCACGCCAGGAGGCCCAGGCGCGCCCTGGTGGGTTGTGCCCACCTCGGTTGCCCCCGACCACCTCTTTGCTCTATAAATACCCCAATATTCCATAAACCCTGGGGGAGTCGATGAAATATTCTTCCAGCCACTTCAGAGTCCAAAACCACCAGATCCTATCTAGACACCATCTCGGATGGGGTTCTCCACCTCCATTGGTGCCTCTCCGATGATGCGTGAGTAGTTCTTTGTAGACCTTCGGGTCCGTAGTTAGTAGATAGATGGCTTCCTCTCTCTCGCTAAATTCTCAATACAATGGTCTCTTGGAGATACATATGATGTAACTCTTTTACGGTGTGTTTGTTGGGATCGGTGAACTTTGAGTTTATGATCAGATCTATCTTTTTATATCCATGAAAGTTATTTGAGTTTCTTTGATCTCTTATATGCATGATTGCTTATAGTCTCGTATTTCTTCTCCGATATTTGGGTTTTGTTTGGCCAACTTGATCTATTTATCTTGCAATGGGAAGAGGTGCTTTGTAGTGGGTTCGATCTTACGGTGCTTGATCCCAGTGACAGAAAGGGAACCGACATGTATTTATCGTTGCTACTAAGGATAAAACGATGGGGTCTATCTCTACATAGATAGATCTTGTCTACATCATGTCATCGTTCTTATTGCATTACCCCGTTTCTCCATGAACTTAATACACTAGATGCATGCTGGATAGCGGTCGATGTGTGGAGTAATAGTAGTAGATGCAGGCAGGAGTCGGTCTACTAATCTTGGACGTGATGCCTATATAATGATCATTGCCTGTATATCGTTATGATTATTCGAAGTTCTATCAATTTCCCAACAGTAATTTGTTTACCCACCGTTTGCTATTTTTCTCGAGAGAAGCCACTAGTGAAACCTACTGCCCTCGGGTCTTCTTTCTTATATATTTGCCTTTGCAATCTACTTTTCTCTTGCTTTTATTTTTAGATCTATTAAAACCAAAAATATAAAAATACCTTGTAGCAATTTATTCTTATTTATTTTATTTGGCGTTCGATCTATCATTCTAATACAAATTTACCATGCCCGTTTGGCTATCTTGAGGCGCCGTACCTCGGAAGGGATTGACAACCCCTTTAACACGTCGGGTTGCGAGGATTTGTTATCTGTGTGCAGGGGCTATTTACGTTGTGTTGCTTGGTTCTCCTACTAGTTCGATAACCTTGGTTTCGTATCTGAGGGAAATACCTACCACCGTTGTGCTGCATCATCCCTTCCTCTTTGGGGAAATACCGATGTAGCTTCAAGCGACATAAGAGCACAACCCACCAGGGCGTGCCCAGGTGGGTTGTGCCCACTTGGTGGGCCCCTCTGGTAGTTATTTGCTCCAGTAATTCTTAAATATTCCATAAAAAATCTCCGTGAAGTTTCAGCTTGTTTGGAGTTGTGCAGAATAGGTAGCCTGGCGTAGCTTTTCCAGGTCCAGATTTCCAGCTGCCGGAATTCTCCCTCTTTGTGTATACCTTGCATATTATGAGAGAAAAGGCATTAGAATTACTCCAAAAAGCATTATTATGGATAAAACATTATAAATAACAGTAAGAAAACATGATGCAAAATGGACGTATCAACTCCCCCAAGCTTAGACCTCGCTTGTCCTCAAGTGAAAACTGAAATCGAAAAACATGTCCACATGCTTCGAGAGAGAGGTGTCGATAAAAACAAAATACGGACATAGAAGCATCATGTTGATTATTATAACAGCAACAAAATTAGGCATGAGACTTTTATCATAGAACTTTTATCATATACTTCTCATGAATAAGTAACAATTCATCACACAATCGAAGTATGAAGCAAAAACTCTATTAATAACCAACAAACTATGTTCCCAGTCAACTTTGCAACTACAATCATCATCTTTTTAGGAAGGGTCACGTATCGGAGCCTTTAGGCAAGTCCACATACTCAACCATCATATAGTATTGTATGATTGCTAACACACACCGCGTACACATGAGCAAAACGTTTCAACTAGACACATAGAAACATAGGGGCTTATAGTTTCGCCTCCCAACGTACTCACCTCAAGGGTGATGTCAACAATAATAACTCATGCTATCTATATTCAACTGGACATATGTGCCTAGATCTTTCCTCACCACGTGATGCTTGCCAAAGGAGAAAAATAAAAGGAATAGAAGGAAAACTTTGACTCTTTTCATAAAAGTAAATACATAAAAGTAAAAGATAGGCCCTTCGCAGAGGGAAGCAGAGGTTGCCATGCGCTTATTTGTTTGTATGCTCAACCTCTTAATGCAAAAGAACGTCACGTTGCATTGCCCCTTGTGATAGCGACCTTTATTATGCAGTCTACCGCTTTTATTCTTCACCATCACAAGTTTGTGCAACGCTCAATTTTCTCTTACACTAACTGATCTCACACTTTTAGAAGCAATTTTTATTGCCTTGTTGCACCGATGACAACTTACTTGAGGGATTTTGCTCAATCCCTAGGTAGGTATGGTGGACACTTGAAAATAAGATTTGGGTTTAAAGGTTTTTGGATGCACAAGTAGTATCTCTACTTAGTGCGGAATTTTTGTCTAGCAAAGATAGGGGGCAAGCACCACATGTTGAAGGATCTATGACAATATGACTTCTATGTGAATATAAACAAACATAAACCATTAAGTTGTCTTCCTTATCCAACGTCAACAATTTTGGCATATAATATTTGGATGAGGGCTCACAATCACAAAAGATTTCTAGGATAGTATATTTATATGTGAATCTTCTCTTCCCTTATTAATTCTTTCATGAGTTGCATCATTGACTAATGCTATGTTTGTCAAAATCTAATAAAATTTTCTACTTATACTTTTCCTTATGTGGTGTCATCACCTACCATAGGATTAGTACATGATCTTTTCTTTATTTATTTCCTTTCTTTTATTTATTTCCTTTCTCTTTTTCTTTCTTTATTTCTTTTCTTTTATTTGCAACATGAAAGTAAAGAAAGCAAAAACTCAAACTAAACTTTATTATATAACTTGCACTCGAGTACAAGGATAGATCACTAAGCAAACTCTCAAAGAAGAAAGGATCGAACTAAACTTTTATTCATCTAAAGCAAAGGATTGAACTAAAATAAGTAAAGGCAAAAAAGATAGTGGGGTGATACGATACCGGGGCACCTCCCCCAAGCTTGGCGGAAGCCAAGGGGAGTGCCCATACCCGATACTCAGCTCTCTTTTGGCGGTGAAGAAGATGATAGTGATGAAGGAGAGATCTTGTGCTCGGATTTCCATGGCAGTGGTCCACCATCATAAGAGGAGGGGTGAGTATCATGGGTCCTGCAACTAGCAGCCAAACTCATACTTTTAAACCTCTCCTTATATTCAAAGACTTGGTTTTGGAGATCATGGATCTGGCTTTGGAGGAAGTTGATTTGCTCATTGAGGGTGAAGACGATGTCCTTCATGGGCTTGCCATCCACCTTGAGATCACAGGAGAGGTCCGTGATCATAAGGTGATTGGCGTTGAGTCCATGCTCCACCATCCCCTTGCACCGGAAGACATCTTGCTCCACAGCTTCAAGCCTGTCCTCCACGGTTCCCGTCCCCTTGGGACATGGCACATCGCGGAGGTGAAGCACCCCCTCATGCATCTGGATGACCTGAGGGTGCTGCACCACCTCCCGCAGATATGGGTTGATGACGTTCTTGAAGAACTTGTCCTTGGAGGAGCTTGAAGAGGCCATGGTAGACTGGATCTGACAGAAAACAGCAAGGAAAAGAAAACACAGGATTTCTCCGTGATACGGTGATCAACATGTTCGGGAAGTATATATAGATTTTTTATCTTGTGGGACAAGCATATGGTAAAAAAACGGAGTCCGGAAGGTGTCCCAGGTGGGCACAACCCACCTGGGCGCGCCTGGTGCTCCCTGGTGTCTTGTGCCCACCAGGGGACGCTTCCTGGAAGTTTCCTTATTTCCAAAATTTTTAAATATTCCAAAACTGATAAAAATATATTTTTGTGGATTTTTCGGAGTCTGTTTACTTACCGTATCACGTACCTCCTTATTTTCATGATTCTGGAGTGTTCCGGAAGGACTCTTTTATGTGTTCTTGCGGTGTCAAAGTTTGAATAATATTACTTTCAACATTAATGGGCGTACCTGAGATATAATGTTTTATTCGTTTCCCATTGTCAACCTTCGGGTTAGTACCTTCGGAATTATTTATTTTGATGGCTCCAGACTGCTAAACCTCCTCGATAACATATGCGCCTTCCCATTTTGAGAGGAGTTTTCCTGCAAAGAATATGAAACGAGAGTTGTACAAAAGAACATATTCTCCGACTTTAAACTCACGCTTTTGGATTCTTTTGTCATGCCATCTTTTAACCTTTTCTTTGAATAATTTTGCATTTTCATAAGCTTGGGTTCTCCACTCATCTAATGAGCTAATATCAAATAACCCTTTTCACGAGCAAGTTTGAAATCATAATTGAGCTCTTTGACGGCCCAATATGCCTTATGTTCTAAATCAAGAGGCAAATAACAAGCTTTTCCATAAACCATTTTATAAGGAGACATACCCATAGGATTTTTATATGATGTTCTATAAGCCCAAAGTGCATCATCTAATTTCTTAGACCAATTCTTCCTGGACCTATTAACGGTCTTTTGCAAAATTAATTTTATTTCTCTATTGCTAAGTTCAACTTGACCACTAGATTGAGGGTGATAAGGTGATGCAATTCTATGGTTAACATCATACTTGGCAAGCATTTTACGGAAAGCACCATGAAAAAAGTGTGAACCACCATCACTCATTAAATATCTAGGGACTCCAAACCTTGGGAAAATAACTTCCTTAAGCATTTTAATAGAGGTGTTGTGATCAGCACTACTGGTTGGAATAGCTTCTACACATTTAGTAACATAATCAACAGCAACCAAAATATGTGTATACACATTAGAGGAAGGAAAAGTTCCCATGTAATCAAATCCCCAAACATCAAATGGTTCAACAGCAAGTGAATAATTCATAGGCATTTCTTGACGCTTATCGATATTACCTATTCTTTGGCATTCATCACAAGATAAGACGAACTTACGGGCATCCTTGAAGAGAGTAGGCCAATAAAATCCAGATTGCAATACCTTGTGAGCAGTTCTATCTCCAGCATGATGTCCTCCATAAGCTTCGGAGTGACATTTCAGTAGGATTTATCCCTGTTCATGCTCAGGTACAAAACATCTAATAATACCATCTACTCCTTCTTTATAGAGATGTGGGTCATCCCAAAAGTAATGTCTTAAATCTTAGAAGAACTTTTTCTTTTGTTGGTATGTAAAACTAGGTGGTAAATATTTAGCAACAATGTAATTAGCATAATCAGCATACCAAGGAGTATTATGAGCAACATTTATTGCAACTAACTGCTCATCAAGAAAACTATCATCAATAGGTAGTGGGTCATCAGGCAATTTTCAATCCTAGACAAATTATCAGCTACTGGGTTCTCGGCTCCTTTTCCATCAATGATATGTAAGTCAAATTCTTGTAACAAGAGAACCCATCGAATAAGTCTAGGTTTAGCATCTTTCTTTTCCATAAGATATTTAATAGCAGCATGGTCTGTGTGAACAGTTACTTTTGAATCAACAATATAAGGTCTAAATTTATCACAAGCAAACACCACTGCTAAGAATTCTTTTTTAGTAGTAGCATAATTTTTTTGAGCACTGTCTAGAGTTTTACTAGCATCATGAATAACATCCAGTTTCTTATCAACTCTTTGTCCTAGAACAACACCAATAGCATAATCACTAGCATCACACATAATTTCAAAAGACAGGTTCCAATCAGGTGGTTAAACAATAGGTGCATAAATTAAGGCTTTCTTGAGTGTTTCTAAGGCTTCTAAACAATCATCATCAAAAACAAAAGGGATATCCTTTTCCAAAAGATTCGTGAGAGGCCTAGAAATTTTAGAGAAGTCTTTAATAAATCTCCTATAGAAACCAGCATGACCTAAGAAACTACGAATACCTTTCATATCTTCAGGATATGGCATTTTCTCAATTGCCTCAACCTTAGCTTGGTCCACTTCCATACCTCTTTCAAAAATTTTATGACCCAAGACAATGCCTTCATTAACCATAAAGTGGCACTTCTCCCAATTCAAGACAAGATTTGTTTGTTCACATCTCTGCAAAATTCGATAAAGATTGCTTAAACAATCATCAAAAGACTTCCCATAAACAGAGAAGTCATCCATGAACACCTCAACAATCTTTTCACAAAAGTCAGAGAATATGGCAGTCATACATCTTTGAAAGGTAGCAGGTGCATTACATAAACAAAAAGGCATACGTCTATAAGCATAAGTTCCAAAGGGACAAGTAAAAGTGGTATTTTCTTGATCAGGTTGAGAAACAGGTATTTGTAAAAAACCAGAATATCCATCAAGGAAGCAAAAGTGTGTGTGCTTAGATAACCTTTAAAGCATTTGATCAATAAAAGGCCGAGGGAAATGATCTTTTCTAATTGCTTTATTTAATTTTCTAAAATCAATTACCATTCTGTAGCCTGTAACAATCCTTTATGGAATAAGTTCATTCTTATCATTAGGAACAACAGTAATACCTCCTTTCTTAGGGACACAATGAACATGACCTACCCATCTACTATTAGCTATATGATAGATTATACCTGCTTCCAGAAAGTTTAAGATTTCCGTTCTTACCACTTCCTTCATCTTCGGATTTAACCGACGTTGGTGATCAACAACGGGTTTAGCATCAAGTTCCATATTAATTTTGTGCTGACATAGAGTGGGACTGATGCCCTTTAAATCATCAAGAGTATATCCAATAGAAGCACGGTGCTTCCTTAGTACTTTCAATAATCTTTCTTCTTCATGTTCTGAAAGGTTAGCACTAATAATAACAGGATATATCTTCTTTTCATCAAGATAAGCATATTTCAAAGTGTCTGGCAATTGTTTTAATTCAAACACAGGATCACCTTTAGGTGGAGGAGGACCTCCTAGAGTTTCAATAGGCAAGTTGTGTTTAAGTAGAGGACGTTGTTCAAAGAAAATCTTATCTATTTCATTTCTTTCATGCATATGTAAATCATTTTCATGGTCTAGTAAATATTGTTATAAAGGATCACTAGGTGGTACAACAATAGAAGCAAGACCAATTAATTCATATTTACTAGGCAATTCTTTTTCATGAAGCTTTCTACTAAACTTGGAGAAATTAAACTCATGAAACTCATCACCAAAATTAACACCGACAGTTTGTTTCTTACAATATATCTTAGCATTAACTGTATTCAAGAAAGGTCTACCAAAGATAATGGGACAAAAGTCATCTTGTGGGGAACCAAGAACAAGAAATCAGTAGGGTATTTTATTTTCCCACACAAGACTTCAAGATCTCTAACAATCCCAATTGGTGATATAGTGTCTCTATTAGCAAGTTTAATAGTAACATCTATGTATTCTATCTCTGCAGGTGTTATGCTTTCACAATTTCTTGATATAAGGTGTAAGGAATAGCACTCACACTAGAACCTACATAAACCATGATAATAGTTATCTCCTATTTTACCTGAGATGACGGGCATGCCAACAACAGGTCTATGTTTATCCTTTTTATTAGGCTTGGCAATTCTAGCAACTTCTTCACAAAAGTAAATAACATGCCCATCCATATCTTCTTCCAAGAGGTCTTTAACCATAGCAATAATAGGTTCTACTTCAATTTGTTCATCAAGTTTAGGTGTTCTAATATAGTTTTTGTTAACCACAGTTGAAACTTAAGCATGTTCCTTTATCCTAAAAGGGAAAGGTGTTTTCTCAATATAAGCAGAAGGAACAAGTGGATCAACATTATAAAGTATATGTCGGTGGAAACGACACCTATGGAATCACTAGGATCCCTTCTACGGTTAGCGGGTGCGGGATTGTGCAAAGAGCGGGTCTGGTAGTCAGCACAAAGATCGTTTACCCAGGTTCGGGCCGCGAGGATGCGTAATACCCTAGTCCTGCTTTGGTGTATATTTGAGTGTTCTTGAGCTCTCGAACTAGCTGCGATGCGTGCGTAGTCCCAAAGATCTGAATCCTCCTCCAGTACGCGTCGGGCCTCCTTTTATAGACAAAAGGGGTTGCCAAAGTGGCACACAGGAGGTGGAAAGGTATACAGTGTACAAGCTTATCGCCTGTCATCACAGGACAAGGTGCATTAAATGCGCCCTTTAGGTGTCCCCTTGCTTTATTGGGGACGGCAACGAGGCCAGTCCCATCCGTCGCTGCTCCGCCTCGCTCCGACACGCGTCCAGGCCAACGAGGCATGCAGCGCCACATAGGCTGGCAGGTTGCTGAGATGGCGTGGTGGTAGGGTCTTCACGAAGATCTGCATGCCACCACGCAGGTGCTTGCTGAGTTGGCCTGGAGGCCGCACGTTGCCACGCAGGTGCCTGCCCAACTGGTTGGGCTGGCAGCTGTATGGGAACGGCGGTGGAGTCTTGGCAGATGTGGGTCTGGCTGTGGCCCCGCAGGTGTCCCTGGCAAGGATCTTGCCAGGGCCCCGACAAGGGTCTTGCCGTGGCATCACGGTCATCCCCGGCAAGGATCTTGCCGGGGGGTCTTGTGGATTCCCACGGCAAGGATCTTGTCAAGGGTCATCGTCTTCGGGTCTTCATCTGATCTCGTGTGCTTATGATCTTCACAAAGATCTGCATGCCACCATGGAGGTGCCTCCCGAGCCTTGGTTCCAATGTGGTTGATGGTGTTGGAACCCTTGGGCTCAAGGGCGGCGCGCTCTGCTGGTGTTGGGAAAGTTGCCCCGGCAAGGCTCTTGCCGGGACTGCGGAGGCCGCCCGGGCAAGGGTCTTGCCGGGGGAGTCCACTTCGCCCTCTTGCTCTTTGTGCCTCTGGTCTTGGCATTGCTTTGCCCGTCTTGTGCTTTTGCCTGGAGCACTGCTCCGGTATTCTTGTGCTTCTGCTCCCTCCCTTTGCCCTGCTAAGTGTGGCGGCAGGTGCGGCTCTGACTGCCCGTGCACAAGTAGAGGGGTAAAAAGGAGAGCCCCTACTTTTGTACACCGACAGGAGCCCCCGGGCCTGGGCCACACATAAGCACAACGCGTTGTTGGGCTAGGCCCAGAACGGTGCGCAGGCAGGCGGGGCGGATTTTTACTATGGTAATTCCCTTGCCCGTCGCGCTTTCCCATGACCCGTGTTGAATGCGTGACATGGGGGTCGTGCGCGGGATGACCGTACCATGCTTGCGTCATCCATGGTGAACAGTAAAGAGGTGGCTTGCATGTTCCCTCGAAAAGGCAGAGCCCACTCATTTACTCTCTTCACCTTGGAACCGTCGTTCCACGTTTCCCACTACGCCTGCTTCTTACGCCACATACGCCGCATGCATGGCGCGGGGTAGGTGGCAGACGCATGGAATATGGGAAGGCGCGCGGGGGCCGATACTCATGTGCGTTCGATTGGGCGGGGAGGGCGGTCGATGACCTCGCTTGTTGTCACTTTAATGAACCGGATTCGAGCGGGTTCTTCAAGGGCGTAGAGCTAGTCTTTCGGCCTCCCCTTCCCATTATAAAAAAGGGAACTCAGTGGTAGGAGGAAGAACATCTCCCTGTGTCTCCCCTTCATCCCCATCCTCACTCACGGTCATGGTGAGAGGGCGCGGTCGTGGCCGTTCTTCTGCGGAGGCGACCAGGTCCTCCTCTCGCCAGAGAGCTGCGGCGGTCAAGGAAGAGCTAGATGCCCAGGGTGAAGGCCATGCTCGAGGCAGGGCCGCTTGACGGGGCCGCGGTCGGCGAGGCGGTCGAGGCAAAGGCGGCCGAGGTAGAGGTGGGCACGGATGGGGGATGCCAGCGTCGTCGCCGTCGCCATCTCCCCCACCAACTCCTCCTGCTTCGCCGAGGGGTCATGTCGGGGACTCGGCGCTCGAGTTTATCCTGCAGCTGCATGGGCTGCTGCACCGCCGCCTTCGTCTTCCCCGGGCGTTTGCAAGGGTGCTGGAGATTGACCAGCCACCGCGGCTGAGGCTTCACATGAAGGGGTGTTGCCATGGCGACATGTGGGTAAACACAGGGTTCCCCGACCCTCAAGTGATGCTCCTTCGCTGTGGATGGAAAACCTTCACACGCACCCATTGCTTGATGGATGGGCACGTCCTCTGCTTCAAGTTAGCGGAGAGTGATTTGCTCTCCGTCAAGGTCTTCGGGCGCTAGGGACATAGGCTAGGGTGCTGTGCGGAGAGCTCGACCGATGGCGAAATCTCCTCTTCGGGCAAGAGTGACGAGGAGGACAGCGACAACGACGACGAGGGTAGCGGTGGGAGGATGACGGGTCTGACTAGGCGTCTGGCGCACCGTTCCTGGGCAACGCCGGGAGCACCATCATCTGCATCGCCAACTCCTTGAACTTCTCGGGGTCGTCGCCTTGGGCGGCCGGCGTTGGAGGGACGGGGAAGACGAAGAAGGCGGGTGGCGGGCCGTCAAATCGGAGTACGATGGCCTTGACGCCTTCATCGCGTATTGCCGGGCCGCTGCCTCATCTTTCGGCTCTTCCTCCGGCACCGTCATCATCGGCCTCCTTCCGGACGCTCGCTGATATGTTCTCTAGGCGTCTTCTGCTGCTCGTACCTCGCCTAGGCACTCCTTTTGCCCTTCCGCAATCTTGTTCCGTTTCCTGAGGAGAGGGACAAGAAAGGGATTATGGGCACCTTATCTCTTTTTAGTTTGTAAGCCTACGGGCCTTAGTAGAATTTAGACCTTGTAATCCCCTCGCTCGTGCATACATTCCATACGAATTGTACTTGTTAACGACTTATGAATGAAAAGAAGGGTGTTTTCCAGGTTTCTTTTGTGCGTGGGCGGGGGGCACACCAAGGAACGAGTCCTCGTTATCTTAAGATAAACATTGTAACCCGGCAACAGTCCTTGTCGTCCTCCTGCTCTATAGCTCGATTACACTCACGCCCATGGCGGCGGTAGGGGCAAAGCAGGATTGGGCCCTTCGCCTGTTCCCTTCCCACCGTGCTACAACCAAGTCCCGGCCCAAAGTAAGTTTTTTGGACATGGGAAAAAGGGAGCATGATGGTATAAGAGTGAGCGAAGTCTTATACGTTCAAGTTTCATACAAAAGTAGGGAGTGGGGAATGAAAAGCTTATCTGATGTTGCAGCCCCCGGCAGTCTTGGCTTGCCGCGGTCAGACCTTTGGATCCGCAGCCCCCGGCAACTTTGGCTTGCCGGGGTCGGAGCGCCGGCCTGTTCTCTTTCATTCAAACAGCTCAGCAGAAATGTCCATGCACCCTGCGAACCTGAAAAAGGACGGGAAGGAACAGGGAGATGCACACTCGACCTCTATGCTAGGGGTTAGTCGCCGCTAAGCACTATCAACCCTAACCGAGGGAGAGACTCAACCTAGCATGCATGCTAAAACTTAGGGCGCCAGCGCTTCATTTATTTATGCTCAGGGTCTGCACTGGCTTTGTACAAAGGGTTACATGCCTCGCCGGCAAGGCTTGTACAAAAGGTGGTCTGCTGGGGGGGCCGGCAACCGCGCCTTATGGGTAAAACTTGTGAAGATGTTCGATGTTCCAGGAGTTGCTCACTGGAATAGCATCTTCGGTCTCAAGGCGGACTGCGCCGGGCCTGGTGACTCGTATTACCCGATAAGGGCCTTCCCACTTTGGCGTCAACTTGTTGGAATTCTTGGCCGATTGAATGCGCCGAAGAACAAGGTCGCCTTCCTCAAAACTTCGGGCATGAACCTTACGGCTATGGTAGCGGCGCAAGGCTTGCTGGTAGCACGCTGCTCTCACAGCCGCCCGAAGATGATCTTCCTCGGGGAGCGTTGCGTCATCTTGCCACAATTGCTCTTGCTCAAACTCATCATAAGCGAGCACTCGGGGTGACCCATACATGAGTTCCATGGGGAGAACTGCTTCTGCCCCGTAAACGAGGGAGAAAGGTGTCTGACCGGTGGCTTGATTTGGTGTCGTTCTGATTGACCAAAGATCCGCCGGCAATTCATCAATCCAGCATCGTCTGCACTTGTGCAGCCTGTCAAAAGTTCTTGTTCGGAGGCCTCGCACTACTTTAGCATTCGCCCTCTCAGCCTGGCCATTGCTTCGTGGGTGTGCAACAGAAGCAAAACAAACCTTGTTGCCGAGGTCCTGGATGTACTGCATGAAGACATGGCTCGTGAACTGCATGCCGTTGTCAGTGATGACTCTATTTGGCACACCAAAACGGCAGACTAGCCCCTTGAAGAATTTGACGGCGGATTGTGCTGTCACCTTTCTCACTGCCTCCACCTTCGGCCACTTTGTGAACCTGTCGATTGCAACATACAAGTACTCAAAGCCCCTGACAGCATGGGGAAAGGGGCCCAGTATGTTTAGCCCCCAGACCGAGAATGGCTAGGAAAGAGGGATTGGTCGGAGAGCTTGAGCCGGTTGATGAAGCTTCTTTGAATGGAACTAGCACACTTCACACTTGGTTACTAGTGTCGTTGCATCCTGGAGGGTTGTGGGCCAGAAGAAACCTTGCCGGAATGCCTTGCCGGCAAGGGCCCTCGACCCTATGTGGGAGCCACATATGCCTCCGTGTATCTCTGCCAACAGCTCCAGTCCTTCCTCCCGGGGAATGCACTTCAATTTCACACCGTTTGGTCTTTTCCTGTACAGAACGTCATCGATGAACTGATACATGGCAGACTGACGGGCTACTTTCTCCGCTTCTCCCTGCTCCTCAGGGAGTTCCCCTGTTTGGAGGAATCGGACGGTATGTTGTGCCCATACCAGAGCCTGGGGCTTGACGGCAAGGGCCAAAGGCATTTCCTCTGCCATGGGAACGGCTGTCTCTACGGCCGGGGCTTGACGCCCTGCCGGAGTCTGTTGCCCCATGGCAGGCTCAGCGTCCACGGCAACATCTTTGTCGGCGGCTCCTAGGAGCTCGGCGGAAAATTACTTGCCGGGCCTGATTTCCTCCGCTTGTTCTGCCCTGTCGATGGTTCAACGGATGGTTGAGTTAATCGAAGCAGAAAAGTACCTGGTTCCACAGGTAATTTGAAGGCAGCGCATTTCGACAAGTAGTGGGCGATGTTGTTCTCCCCTCGGGGAACATGCTCCGCTTGTATACCGTCAAAACGCTCTTCCAACTTCCTCACTTCGTCTACGTAGGCCTCCATCAATGGGCTTTGATAATCTTTATTGACTTGCTTGACGACAAGCTGTGAATCACCCCTAACGATGATCTTCTTGATCCCGAGGTCTGCCGCGATCCTGAGACCGGCAAGCAACCCCTCGTACTCAGTGGTGTTATTTGTTGACATCTCCCTGGGAAAGTGCATCTGGACTACATACTTGAGGTGCTCTCCGGTGGGTGCGACGAGTAGCACACCAGCACCGACGCCTTGCAGCGAGAAAGCCCCGTCAAAGTACATAATCCAGTCGCGACTCGCTTCCTTGCCGGGGAGGGCGGTCTCCTGAATCTCCTCGTGGGGCGTTGAGGTCCATTCCGCAATGAACTCCACTAAGACTCTACTCTGAATTGTCGAAGTGCTTTCAAACTTCAACCCAAAGCTCGACAGTTCCAAGGCCCATTCCACAATCCTCCCGGTTGAGTCTGGGTTGTGCAATATCCGTTGCAATGGGAGGCGGGTGATGACGGTGATTTCGTGTGCTTGGAAGTAATTACGCAGCTTCCTCGAGGCCATAACGAGGCCGAAGAGCAATTTCTGCACACCGGAGTACCTTGACCTAGCCCCCTCCAAGAGGGAGCTGACAAAGTAAACCGGGTGCTGCATCATCTTCTTCTTCTACACTATCTCATTTGGTTGCCTCGCTTTTGCTTTGCCAGCGCCAGACTCTGCCGGGGGCCTTGCCTTACCGGCACCAAGCCCTGCCAGGGGGAGCTCTGGTTTGCCATCCGCCAGCCCTGCCATTGCCATTGCCTCTTCGTCAACCTCCCTCTGTGCCACTAGCGCGGCGCTGACCACTTGGTTCATTACCGCTAGATATAGCAACAACGGTTCTTGTGGTTTAGGCGCAACCAGTATTGGCGTAGAGGAGAGGTACTTCTTCAAATCCTGCAGGGCTGCCTCGGCCTCTGGGGTCCATTCCATTGGGCCCGCCTTCTTCAAGATTTTGAAAAAGGGAAGGGCAAGCTCAGCAGACTTGGAGATGAACCTGCTCATGGCGACAACGCAGCCAGTGAGCCGACGCACAACCTTGATCCGCCTAGGCGCCTCAATTTGCTCAATGGCCTTGATCTTGTCTGGATTTGCCTCGATCCCACGCTGTGACACAAAGAACCCGAGAAGTTTGCCGGACGGAACGCCGAAGACACACTTCTCAGGGTTCAGCTTGAGGTTGATCTTGCGCAAATTTGCAAACGTCTCTTCTAAATCTTGTACGAGTGTTGCCCTGTCCTTGGTATTGACCACTATGTCATCCATATAAGCTTCCATATTTCTATGTAGATAAGGCTCAAAACCAATTTGGACTGCTCTTGCAAACGTTGAGCCAGCACTCTTCAACCCGAAAGGCATTCGTAAAAAACAATACGTACTACATGGGGTGATGAATGTTGTCTTCTCTTCATCTTCTTTCGTCATGAAGATCTGGTGGTATCCCGAGTAAGCGTCGAGGAATGATAATAAGTCACACCCAGTCGTGGAGTCAACAATCTGGTCGATGCGCGGTAACGGGAAAGGGTCCTTTGGACAAGCCTTATTGATGTCTGTGTAATCACTACACAGTCTCCACCTCCCATTTGCCTCTCGCACCACCACCGGATTGGCCAGCCACGTTGGATGGAGTAACCCTCTTACCAAGCCTGCCACTTCCAACTTCCTGATTTCCTCTGTGATGAACTCTTGCCGTTCCAGAGCCTGCTTCCTGACCTTCTGCTTGACGGGTCGCGCATGAGGACAGACAGCAATATGGTGCTCAATCACCTCCCTGGGAACGCTGGGGATGTCGGATGCTTGCCACGCAAACACATCAACATTCGCCCGTGGGAAAGTGACGAGCGCGCCTTCCTATTTGCTGTCGAGGGTGGAGCTTATGGTAAAAGCCCCTCCCGTGCCATCCTCCTTGATGGACACCTTCTTGGTCTCTGGTGGTGCAGCTCTGGATTTCTTGCTCTTGCTGGTGGAGCTCTCTGGCACGTCCTCGACGGGAGCACTACACTCCGAAGAGGTGCGCTTGTCGGAGTGGGTGCGAGAGGTCTTGCCGGCCTTCTTCCCCTCGGGGCTTCGGTGGCAGGAGCAAGTACCTTGGCGGCAGTCGCTGCAACTGCCTCCCGGTAGAGTTGGTCAGCGCAGATCAGCGCATCCTTCTTGTCGGAGGGGACGGTGATGATGGTCATCGGCCCAGGCATCTTCAGCATGTTGTAGGCGTAATGTGAGGCCGCCATAAACTTGGCTAGTGCTGGGCGGCCGAGGATCCCGTTGTAGGGCAAGGGCATCTCGGCTACATCGAAAACAATCTTCTCTGTCCTATAGTTTAACTCGCCTCCAAACAACACGGGCAGCGTGACCTTACCCTTCGGCTGACTCCTTCCCGGGTTAACCCCTTGAAATGTGCCCATCTCTTCGAGGTCTCCATCAGGAATGTACAGCCTTTTGATCACAACAGGCGAGATCAAGTTCAGACCGGCCCCGCCGTCAACTAGCATTTTTGTCACCTTGAGGTTGCGTATTGTTGGCAAGACCAACAACGGCAAACACCCGACCGCAGTTGTGCGATCAGGGTGGTCCTCGGTGTCAAAAATGATAGGCGTGTTGGACCACTTTAGTGACTTTTGGGCATCGAATGATGGTTCCGCTGCTGTGATCTCACGCGCCCACTTCTTGAGCTGGCGGTGAGAGGTGTGCAGCAAGGCGCCACCGTCGACGCACATGGCCTCTGTAGCTTTCTGGAACTCATGCTCACCGGACCCGTCGTCCTCGTCATGATCATCGTCTTCTTGCTTCTTGTCGCGGCCCCGAGCGGGCCTCTCTTGCTGGTTATCCTTGCCGCGGCGACCTCCTTGGCCGCCACGGTTCTTGCCGGATCCCTCGGCACCATCTTGACCCTTCTCCTTGTCCCACCTCTCATACTCAGCATTTTGCTTCTCAGCAAGCAGCTCAACTTGCCGGCAGTTCTGGAGGTCGTGGCCCTTGGTGCGGTGGATCTTGCAGTATTTCTTGTCGGAGCCTCCTGGCTTGTCGGCAGCCACCAAGGCCCGGCAAGCGGCGCTCCTGGCAATTTCCTTGCCGGGGTCGTCTGCCTTGGCTTTCTTGGTGGCGCCGGTGTCCTCGGATCCCTCGGCGGCAAGCACGGTCTTGCCCTTGCGCTTCCTGTTGCGGCGCTGGCCCTTCTTCGTCGGGGCGGCTGTGTCTTCGTCTGTGGAGTCAGTTTCCGCGCCAACGTCCACGTCGGGGTACTTCCTCCCCTCTTCAGCTTGAGCGCACCTATTGGCCAGAACATAAAGTTCGGCCACATCTTTGACCTTGTTCATCGCCAGCTCTTCACGCATCTTGCGGTTACGCACATTCTGATGGAAGGAGCTGATCACGGCGGCGGGATGAACATCTGGGATGTTGTACTGCACCCGGCTGAACCTCTGTATGTACTTGCGCAGGGTTTCACCTTCCTTCTGGGGGATGATATGCAAATCGCTTGCCTGGCCATGAGCTTGGTGGCCTCCGGTGAAGGCGCCAACGAACTCATGGCACAAATCCAACCAAGAAGAAATGGTATCCGCCGGCAAGTGCATCAACCATGACATGTGTAGGATCGAAAGTATGTCTAGATGGGGGTGATTAGACTACTTGACTAAATAAAAATCTAGCCTTTTCCCAATTTTAGTTCTTGGCAGATTTTAGCAACTTAGCACAAGTCAAGCAATCAACCTACACATGCAATTCTAAGAGTATAGCAACGGAATGTCAAACAATTGCATATGAAGGTAAAGGGAGGAGTTTGAGGGAGCAAACGCAATGTTGACACGGAGATTTTTTATCCGTGGTTCCGATAGGTGGTGCTATCGTACATCCACATTGATGGAGACTTCAACCCACCAAGGGTAACGGTTGCGCGAGTCCACGGAGGGCTCCACCCACGAAGGGTCCACGAAGAAGCAACCTGGTCTATCCCACCATGGCCGTCGCCCATGAAGGACTTACCTCACTATGGTAGATCTTCACGAAGTAGGCGATCTCCTTGCCCTTACAAACTCCTTGGTTCAACTCCACAATCTTGTCGGAGGCTCCCAAGTGACACCTAGCCAATCTAGGAGACACCACTCTCCAAGAAGTAACAAATGGTGTGTTGATGATGAACTCCTTGCTCTTGTGCTTCAAATGATAGTCTCCCCAACACTCAACTCTCTCTCATAGGATTGGATTTGGTGGAAAGAAGATTTGAGTGGAAAGCAACTTGGGGAAAGCTAAAGATCAAGATTTATGTGGTTGGAATGGTTTATCTTGACCTCAACACAAGTGTAGGTGGTTCTCTCTCAGAAAATATGTATTGGAAGTGTAGGCATGTTCTGATGGCTCTCTCCATGAATGAAGAGTGGGTGGAGGGGTATATATAGCCTCCACACAAAATCTAACTGTTACACACAAATCACCAAACTCGGTGGGACCGATTCAGAGAACTCGGTCAGACCGATTTGGTTCATAATGTGACCGCTAGGTGTTTTGGTGGGACCGACATGTCAACTCGGTGGGACCGATATCATTAGGGTTAGGGCATAACGTAATCTCGGTGTGACCGATTACACAAACTCGGTGGGACCGATTTTGGTAATAGTCAAACAGAGAGTTGGTCAGGCAAACTCGGTGGGACCGATTCGCTCCTTTCAGTGGGACCGAAACGTTACGAAAAGAAACAGAGAGTTTGCATTGCAATCTCGGTGGGACCGATCACTCATCCCGGTTGGACCAAAACGTTACGAAGTGAAACAGAGAGATTACAATCCCATCTCGGTGAGACCGAGATCCCTATCGGTGAGACCGAAAAGACTAGGGTTTTTGGCAGTGGCTATGTCAACTGAACTCAGTGGCACCGGATAGAAAGAATCGGTGGGGCCTAGTTGGACTTGTGGTTTGGGACATATGTGGATATGATAAAGTAGTGGAGGGTTTTGGAGCATATCACTAAGCATTTTGAGCAAGCACCTCATTAAGCAACACCTCATCCCTTCTTAATAGTATTGGCTTTTCCTATAGACTCAATGTGATCTTGGATCACTAAAATAGAAATGTAGAGTCTTGTGCTTTGAGCTTGAGCCAATCTTTTGTACTTAGCATTTTGAAGGGTCCACTTTCTAGTCCATGCCATGCCAATCATTGAGCTTTCCTGAAATATCTATCTTGAAATAGCATTAGCTTAATGAGCTATATGTCGTTAGGAATTACCAAAACCACCCAGGGATAGCTGCACTTTCAATCTCCCCCTTTTTGGTAATTGATGAAAACATATAGATCAAAGCTTCGACAAATGATAAGATTGAAAAACACCGTCGCTTTGAGAAGTATGTGATAAGCAAGAGCTCCCCCTAAATTTGTGTATTATTTAAAATTTGCTTTTGAATGCAAATGCACAATCGATTAGGATCATGGGTTACTCTTCCATGTCACATACATCTTGGTGGAGCACTCAAAATGATAGAAATTAAAACACATGCACTCATCACCAAGCAAAGTGAATGATCATAAGAGGATATAAAGATAATATCATCCAACAAGCATTAAGGGTAGCATATGATCAAACACATGATCAAACAAGTATCTCACAAGGACATAAAGTAGCATCACAAGCACAAAATAAAGTTTCAAACCAAACCAAATAAGTGCAAAGAGAGATAAAAACCAACACACACTCTCTCTCTCTCTCGAAGCCTATGATCTATACATTTTTCTCCCCCTTTGGCAACAAGTTACCAAAAAGATTGAAAATGCATAGTGCTTAACGACTCTCAGGCTTGATCTTCGGTACGAGGTGTTGAGAGAACTCCAAGGACGAAGGCTTCTTATGAAGTAGCTGGAGCTGGTGGAGTAGCTGCTGGAGGTGGAACTGGAGCTGTAGCTGCTGGTGCTGATGTTCTGGCTCTAGTGTCTGTCACTGGCACTGCAGCAGATCTCTGTCCTCTGGGCACTCTGGCAAAAGCATATGTGGTAGACTTGCCCTTCTTCTCCTCTGCTTCCTCCTGAAGTTGCTCAACTGCAGTTTGGATTTATGTTACCTTGACATCAAGGTCATAGAATTTCTGCTCAATGATCCTCTCCAGACTCTCCTGGTTCTTGGTCAGGGTGGCCAAGCCCTTCTCAATCCTCGGGGTGGATTGGATCAGATATCCAAGCTGATCTTGCTTGCTCTTCAAGAATACCTGGGATGCCTCCTCTGCTGTTGGCATCTTTGCAGCCTTCTCTCTCTTCTCATGTGCTTGAGCTGAAGATGGTTCATTCTCATTCATCACAACAGTGTTGTCTTCAAATTCAGGATAGATGGGCAGGTGCTCCTTATCCAAGATGTACTTGCCTTTGCCCATCTTTGAGTTGATGAGCTCCTGAATGTGTGGGGCATACCCACAACTTCTCTTCTGATCAGCTGCAGTCCTCTTGATTGTTTCAACAATTAGGCTCATAACTTTGAACTTCTGTGGGATATCAAATATGTGCAGCAAGTTGATGGCATGTCCTCTGATCATCTTGTGATCACCTGACTTGGGTAGCGGTGTGTGCCTTAAGATCCAGTTAATCGTTGGCAGACCAGACAACAAGTAGTGTACAAATCCAAACTTGTGTGTATCCAAAGCAGCATCTGGGATCTCTTTGTACATGTTGGCCATACTGTTGTGGCCTTTCTTCTTCTCTTCATAAATGTCCAAGTCATCCTCATGTTCCTCAGGAGCATTTATAAGCTTGGCCCACTCATCAACTATAGATTGGTACCTAGTACCCTCATACATCCATACAATCCTTCCATCTGGGTAGAAGTGTGCAGCGGAGTAGAATTGCATGATGAGCTCATCATTCCACTTGGTGAGCTTCTGGGCAACAAAAGTGTCCACTCCACATGCCTTGAAGCTATCAAGCACACCAGGGAAGTGATCTTCATTCTCCTTGATGAACTCCCAGTCAACCAATCTCATGTCACACACAATGGGCTTCTTGTCAAGCAGAATAGTCTCATAGAAGTCCTGTTGTTCCTTAGTGTGGAATCTATAGTCCACAGTAGTCCTTCTCCTGATAGCATAGGGATCAGACTCTCTCCATAGTCTCAATCCTGCATCCTTCCTGATTTTCATATTCTGTACAACTGGGTGTGCATCAGTGTGGTCAGGGATCTTGGGCTTCAGCTTTCTCAACACAACAGAATCATCTTCTTCTTCTTCAGCAGCTTGAGGCACTGGGGCCTTGTTCTTCTCTTCAGCAGGTATGTTCCTAGTGCTTCTCTTGGGTTTTGGTTTTGGAGCTAGAGCAACAGCCTTGGGAGCAGCTTTGGGCTTTGATGGAGCAGCCCCTGATTTAATTGCATCTCCCATAAGCTTTTGTGCTTTGGGTGCTGGTGCAGCATCCTCTTCCTCTTCTTCTTCTTCTTCTTCTGAATCTCTCATCATTGATGGCTTCCCAATAACTCTGGCAATGGTCTTCTTGACCCTTTCTTTTCTCTTCTTGCCATCTCTAGTTTCCTTGGGTTCAAGAGTGAACTCCATTGTTTCTTGAGTGGAGGCTCTGGCTTTTGACATTGGAACTCTTCTTGCTGGAGCCTTTGTTTTCAGTCCAGGCTTTGTTGCAGTAGCTGTGCCATACTCCTTCATCAGCACCTTTTCCTTGAAGTGACTTCATCCTCAACAGCCACGTAATCTTCATCCTCAGAATCAGAATTCCTCTTCTTCCTTGTCCTAGTGGCAGCCTTTGGCAGATTGTTGGGAGTGCTCCTGCTGCCTTCATCATAGTTGCCTGAGGGACTAGTGCCCTCACTCAACTGAACCTGCTCTTCTGACTTGTTCTGGCTGTCACTTTGGTCAGACATCTCTACAAATACTCTGACAGCAGACCCCTAGTTTGGCGACGAACTTGCAACGGCGGCAACGGCGGTGAAGATTTCCATTAACGGCGGCGGAGACCAGCGGTGGGAGGTTGCTGGCGACGAGAGGACGATCCGGAGACCCGAAGAGGCAGAGCAGGTTATGCACGGGCGTGGAGGTTCGGAAAAATTTCCAAAATTTGGCCCGTCGGTATATATAACCTGACCCTGTCGGTGTGACCGAGTGAAACGACTCGGTGGCACCGAGATGCAAAACTGCAAGCATTTACTGCAACTCGGTGTGACCGAAAAGTTCTAATCGGTTGCACCGAGATTGAAAACCCTAGATCAACTTAGTGACTCGGTAGGACCGAAAAGGATGAATCGGTCAGACCGAGATGCACAAAGAGGTTTTGGAGGTTTAAGTCTATGACGAATCGGGAACTCCGAGTGCTCCTCACACAGAGTGGTTCGAATCTGACTTGATCAAACTTTGTGATGTAGCATGAATAGAGTTTGAGACGAGAAAAGCATAGATAGCTAGAGGGAGTTCTTAGGCATTCTTGTCCATCCATTTGGCAAAAGAGAAAGAGCCAAACAATCAAAACAACAAATGGATGTCCTTGAATGAGTAAAATATGCAACCAACATGCTCACACAATAAAATGGCAAATGAAATATGCGACAAAGCATGCACAAACACTCTAGCATCTATCAAGCAATTTGGCGATGACTAGGTCATCTATATATGAGTATATTGAGTTAGGAGTCAAATGAGAACATTTGATCATAGGTCATACTCATCGTTTAAGCACAAGTGGGGTTACCACTTTTACATAAAGCATTGATGTGTTCACATCATTAGAGTTGCTTTAACTCAATTGATTTAGAGTAAAGCTCCCCCTAGATGTGATATCCCCCCTAAGAGGGATGAACTAACCTTGGGTTTTGTCGATGATGACTTCATGTAGGTGTTGAAGATGTAGATGCTCAATGTTGAAGTAGATCATTTGGAGCAATCCTTCTCCCTTGTCTTGCCAACAAGAGGGTTTGTGACTCCTTGAACTAGTGCAAGATATGGAAGTTGTTTGCACTTGTCCTTGCCAAAATGATAAGAGTGAAGTATGTTGGCGGAGTCACCCTCAAGAACTCTCTAGCTCTTCTTCTTCTGGATCCACACCATCTTGATGGGAATCCTTGGAGTTGTAGTTGTACTTGATGAAGTAGAACTTGATGTAGTCTTGGGAACCCACTTGACCAAGGCCTTAGGTGCTTCTTCAAATGCATCAATTTCCTCTTGAAGCTTGTCCTTGCCTTTTTGCTTGTGGTCTTGTGGTGGAAGATCATCTTGATCTTGTATCCCTTTGAAATAAGTAGGATCATACTTCTCTTGTTGAGGAACAAACTTCGTCTTGGGGTATTGATCTTCTTCCCACTCTACTCCATTAGCATTGAAATTTCGTTCAAAACCAACACCTTGATTCTTCCGGTGTCTTCCTTGCTTGCGCACAATTTCCTCAAATTGCTTACTTCCGACAAGGCTCTTATAAACACCTATCTCTATAATTCCCTTCAATAAGCTATTTTCTTGCTCAAGTGTAACTTGGCTAAGAGAATCATTAGTGGAATCAAGAGAATTACTAGAAGCAACAACATTGGATTTAGCATGATTCTTGTTACTACTAGATGAAGCATCTTTCTTGTTCTTGTTACTAGATTTAACTTGTGGCATGTAAGTAGACAAGAGTAAACACTTGGCAATGTAAGAAGAACTTTTCTTGCTAAGATCATCATTGATTGCCTTTAAAAACTCATGCTCTTGCTCAAGGTTGAGCTTTTCAAAGCCTAGCTTATCATGAGTCATTAAAAGTTCTTGATGATTTTCCAAGGTAGTTTCATGAGATAACTTAAGAGTGTTTAGTTCTTTAGTTAGACCCTCAATCTCCTTCTTATCATCATCATTCGTTTTATCTTGATTAGCATGATTAATTGACGTTTCATCATAGTCTTCATCACTAGAGTTGTCAACAAGTAAATCATCCTCACCTAGCAAATCATCTTCATCACTATTGAAATCAACATACTCGGGATGTGTTACCTTTGGACCTTTGGCCATGAAGCATCTTCCAATTCCTTCATTTGGTGAGTCAAATATGTCGTAGGAGTCCGTTGACACAAGTGCTAGACCGGCAACACCTTCATCTTGAGTATATTCGGAGTCGGAGTGATAACTTCTTTCGGAGTGATTGTCGGAGTTGGAGCCAGATACCCATTCACCAACATGAGCTTGATGTCTTCTTTTTGTGTAGCTCCTTGATGAATTTTCTTTCCGAATCCTTGCTTCTCCGAGAGGGTTTTCGTTCATAACGATCATCTCTACTCCTCCTTTCTCTTGGTGATGATTCTTCTCTTCTACTTATTCTTTTGGGAGAATCTTCTCTTATTTTGTAGGGGGGCGTACACTCATTTGAGTAGTGTCCGGGTCTTCCACAATTGTAGCAATTTCGCTCACGACTAGAAGATCTTTTGTCATTGTAGGACCTTGACTTGGAACTTATTTCTTTGCTTCTACTCTTGTAGAACTTGTCGAAGTTCTTTACCATTAGGCTCAATTCTTCATTGAAGGTTTGTTACTCACTTGATGATGTGCGAGCATCACCCGAGGCTTTGTAAGCACCACTTGACTTGTTGTGAAGCTCTTCCTTATCCTTGAGTGACATCTCATGAGCAACAATTCTTCCAATGACTTCAGTTGGCTTGAGATCTTTGTAATTGGGCATCATTTGGATCAATGTGCACACGGTATCATATTCTCCATCCAAGGCTCTTAGGATCTTCTTGATGATGAATTTGTCGGTCATCTCTTCACTTCCTAAGCCGGCAATCTCATTTGTGATGAGCGCAAGCCTAGAGTACATTTCGGCGACACCTTCACCATCCTTCATTTTGAACTTGTCAAGTTGACTTTGAAGCACATCCAATTTGGATTCCTTGACGGAGTCGGTACCTTCATGCATATCAATCAATGTATCCCAAATTTCCTTTGCATTCTCAAGACGGCTGATTTTGTTGAATTCTTCGGGGCACAATACATTGAAGAGAATATCACAAGCTTGAGCATTGTATTGTAGCATCTTCAACTCTTCCGCGGTAGCTTCACGGTTAGGTTCTTTCCCATCAAAGAATTCACCTTGCAAGCCAATACACACAATAGCCCAAACGGCGGGGTTATGTCCAAGAATATGCATTTTCATCTTATGCTTCCAACTAGCAAAATTTGTACCATCAAAGTAAGGACCTCTACGGTGGTAATTTCCCTCGCTAGACGCCATACTCTCCTAGGTTGTGAAACCAAGGCTATGACCACCAAAAGCTATGAAAATCAAAGTAAATGGAGACCAAAGCTCTGATACCACTTGTAGGATTGAAAGTATGTCTAGAGGGGGGGTGATTAGATTACTTGACCAAATAAAAATCTAGCCTTTTCCCAATTTTAGTTCTTGGCAGATTTTAGCAACTTAGCACAAGTCAAGCAATCAACCTACACATGCAATTCTAAGAGTATAGCAGCGGAATGTAAAACAATTGCATATGAAGGTAAAGGGAGGAGTTTGAGGGAGCAAACGCAATGTTGACACGGAGATTTTTTATCCGTGGTTTCGATAGGTGGTGCTATCATACATCCACGTTGATGGAGACTTCAACCCACGAAGGGTAATGGTTGCGCGAGTCCACGGAGGGCTCCACCCACGAAGGGCCCACGAAGAAGCAACCTTGTCTATCCCACCATGGCCGTCGCCCACGAAGGACTTGCCTCACTAGGGTAGATCTTCACGAAGTAGGCGATCTCCTTGCCCTTACAAACTCCTTGGTTCAACTCCACAATCTTGTCGGAGGCTCCCAAGTGACACCTAGACAATCTAGGAGACACCACTCTCCAAGAAGGAACAAATGGTGTGTTGATGATGAACTCCTTGCTCTTGTGCTTCAAATGATAGTCTCCCCAACACTCAACTCTCTCTCATAGGATTGGATTTGGTGGAAAGAAGATTTGAGTGGAAAGCAACTTGGGGAAGGCTAGAGATCAAGATTTATGTGGTTGGAATGGAATATCTTGACCTCAACACAAGTGTAGGTGGTTCTCTCTCAGAAAATATGTATTGGAAGTGTAGGCATGTTCTGATGGCTCTCTCCATGAATGTAGAGTGGGTGGAGGGGTATATATAGCCTCCACACAAAATCTAACCGTTACACACAAATCACCAAACTCAGTTGGACCGATTCAGAGAACTCGGTCAGACCGATTTGGTTCATAATGTGACCGTTAGGTGTTTCGGTGGGACCGACATGTCAACTCGGTGGGACCAATATCATTAGGGTTAGGGCATAACGTAATCTCGGTGTGACCGATTACACAAACTCGGTGGGACCGATTTTGGTAATAGTCAAACAGAGAGTTAGTCAGGCAAACTCGGTGGGACCGATTCGCTCATCTCGGTGAGACCGAAACGTTACGAAAAGGAAACAGAGAGTTTGCATTGCAATCTCGGTGGGACCGATCGCTCATCTCGGTTGGACCGAAACGTTACGAAGGGAAACAGAGAGATTACAATCCCATCTCGGTGAGACCGAGATCCCTATCGGTGAGACCGAAACGACTAGGGTTTTTGGCAGTGGCTATGTCAACTGAACTCGGTGGCGCCGGATAGAAAGAATTGGTGGGGCCGAGTTGGACTTGTGGTTTGGGACATATGTGGATATGAGAAAGTAGTGGAGGGTTTTGGAGCATATCACTAAGCATTTTGAGCAAGCACCTCATTAAGCAACACCTCATCCCTTCTTAATAGTATTGGCTTTTCCTATAGACTCAATGTGATCTTGGATCACTAAAATAGAAAATGTAGAGTCTTGTGCTTTGAGCTTGAGCCAATATTTTGTCCTTATCATTTTGAAGGGTCCACTTTCTAGTCCATGCCATGCCAATCATTGAGCTTTCCTGAAATATCTATCTTGAAATAGCATTAGCTCAATGAGCTATATGTTGTTAGGAATTACCAAAACCACCCACGGATAGTTGCACTTTCAACATGACATTGGGTTTAACTGCCAATGGGAAGTAATTGGCAAGCACCTTGTCGTCGCGAGCTCCAGCAGCTTGCATCGCGACGGTGTGGATGCTGAGGAACTCCGACGGGTGGGTCTTGCCGTTGTACTTCTCGCCAACATCGGGCTTGAACGTGCGGTGGGAGGGCCACTGGAACTGCCGCAACTCATGGGTAAAGGCTAGGCAACCCACCTCGTAGTGTAGGACGCTAGAGCCTCCTTGTGTTGGGTGGTCCATAGTGGGCCCCGCCCGCCTATCTGACTGGTGGCGTGCTTCGCGCCAGCGCTCGACGGTGGTTCGAGCGTCTTCATGGGCTCGCTCCCAAAGAACTTGGCGCTGATCGCGGTGGGTCCGTGGGTTGGACGATGCTATGGAAATGTTATCACAAGCGTCATCACGATGGACCGACACCCGTGGTGTCTGGCATGGGGGAGGAGATTGCACTGTGGCCGTAGCACCTCCGGTCCTTCCACCACTGGCATGCGGTGGCTCGACGGAGCGCCGGCTTGAGGGCCCCACTGGTCACGGCTCGTCTTTTTTGGCAACGCCGACGGGGCTCCAGATGGTGGCTCTCCACTCGTCGAGCTTTTTCGCAGCAGGAGGAAAGTCGAGGAGCAACTGCGCGCGCGCCAAAGCTTCTGTTGGCGTGGGTGGCGGCGAAAGCTGCGTGGACCGTGACGTGCTCCGACTTCTAACCACGTTAGAAGGAGCTCTATCACGGCCTTGCGGCTGTGCACCATTTTCCCAGCACCTCGGCATGCATGATGGCCTTCTACGTCCCGCGAATGAGGCACAAGACTCTTCCCACGGCGGCGCCCGGGGTCACCAGTGTGGTGACGCTGCTCGTCGCGCACAACCTGGCAAGAGCGCATCATGGGCGCCGGCACAGGCGTCTTGGAAGTCGCCGCGCTGCCCGTGGGTGGCACGGCGCCGCCCTTGGAGGGCCCCGCGCCGCCTGTGGGTGGCCCAGCTTTGTCTTTGGATTTGGCGGCGTGCGGCCCGTCATCTCGCGCACGAACGATGCCACTCATCAGGCTTTGACTGCCAGAGCGATGTGGGTGTTCGCGGTCCGCGCCTCGACTTCCGTCCGCGACCGCCCCACCACTCGCCCGCACTAGTACAGGCCGTTCGGCTCCCGATGAACCGATCGCCGTGATCGTCTTCTTCTTGGGAGCCATGGCGATGAAGAACTGCTAAACTAACTGCTAGACCGGATTTTCACAACTGTGCCCCCTACCTGGCGCGCCAAAGATGTCGGTGGAAATGACACCTATGGAATCACTGGGACCCCTTCTACGGTTGGCGGGCGCGGGGTTGTGCAAAGAGCGGGTCTGGTAGTCAGCATAAAGATCGTTTACCCAGGTTCGGGCCGCGAGGATGTGTAATACCCTAGTCCTGCTTTGGTGTATATTTGAGTGTTCTTGAGCTCTCGAACTAGCTGCGATGCGTGCGTAGTCCCAAAGATCCGAATCCTCCTCCAGTACACCTCGGGCCTCCTTTTATAGACAAAAGGGGTTGCCACAGTGGCACACAGGAGGTGGAAAGGTATACAGTGTACAAGCTTATCGCCTATCATTACGGGACAAGACGCATTAAATGCACCCCGTAGGTCTCCCATTGCTTTATTGGGGACGGCAACGAGGCCTGTCTCGTCCGTCGCCGCTCCGCCTCGCTCCGACACGCGTCCAGGCCAACGAGGCATGCAGCGCCACGTAGGCTGGCGGGCTGCTGAGATGGCATGGTGGTAGGGTCTTCATGAATATCTGCATGCCACCACGCAGGTGCTTGCTGAGTTGGCCTGGAGGCCGCACGTTGCCACGCAGGTGCCTGCCCAACTGGTTGGGCTGGCAGCTGTATGGGAACGGCGGTGGAGTCTTGGCAGACGTGGGTCTGGCTGTGGCTCCGCAGGTGTCCCCGGCAAGGGTCTTGCCAGGGCCCCGGCAAGGGTCTTGTCATGGCATCGCGGTCGTCCCCGGCAAGGATCTTGCCAGGGGGTCTCATGGATTCCCTCGGCAAGGATCTTGTCGACGGTCGTCGTCTTCTGGTCTTCATCTGATCTCGTGTGCTTATGATCTTCACAAAGATCTTCATGCAACCATGGAGGTGCCTCCCGAGCCTTGGTTCCAATGTGGTTGATGGTGTTGGAACCCTTGGGCTCAAGGGCGGCGCGCTCTGCTGGCGTTGGGCAAGTTGCCCCGGCAAGGCTCTTGCCAGGACTGCGGAGGCCGCCCCGGCAAGGGTCTTGCCAGGGGAGTCCACTTCGCCCTCTTGCTCTTTGTGCCTCTGGTCTTGGCGTTGCTTTGCCCGTCTTGTGCTTTTGGCTGGAGCGCTGCTCCGGTATTCTTGTGCTTCTGCTCCCTCCCTTTGCCCTGCTAAGTGTGGCCGCAGGTGCGGCTCTGACTGCCCATGCACAAGTAGAGGGGTAAAAAGGAGAGCCCCTACTTTTGTACACCGACAGTATAGTTTCTTCTTTAACCGGTACCAATTCTTTAATTTCTTCTTTAATAGGTGGGCGATATTAAACCACTTCTCTTTACAGAGTTCAACATGAGTACCAAATTATTCACGGAAGGAGGCTACTATCTCAGAGTCAAGTCCATATTTAGTGCTAAACTTTTGAAAAACATCGGCATTCATAAAAGATTTAACACAATCATAGTTAATTTTAATACTTGACTCTTTACCTCCGTCGAGTTCCCAATCTTCAGAGTTCCGTTTAATTCTTTCCAAAAGATCCCACCGGAATTCAATAGTCTTCTTTATAAAAGAACCAGCACAAGAAGTATAAAGCATGGTTTGATCATTACGAGAAAGCCGAGCATAAAAGTTCTGGATAATAATTTCTCTTGAGAGCTCATGATTGGGGCATGAATATAACATTGAATTAAGACTCCCCCAAGCTAGAGAGATACTTTCTCCTTCACGAGGCCAAAAATTATATATATAATTCCAATCACGATGAACTAGATGCATAGGATAAATTTTTTGGTGGAACTCCAATTTCAATCGATTCCAATTCCAAGATCCAATATCATCGCATAGCCTATACCATGCCAATGCTTTTCCCTTCAAAGATAAAGGGAAAACCTTCTTCATAACTTCATCTCTGGTTAAACCTGCAAGCTTGAACAATCCACAAATTTGTTCTACATATATCAAGTGCATATCAGGATGTTTGGTTCCATCTCCTGCATAAGGATTAGCTAGCAGTTGTTCTATCATACCCGAAGGAATTTCATATTCAATATTTTCAGTAGGTGAATTAGGTTGAGGGGTAGCTAATTGTGGTTCCGTTCGAGGTGAAGATACCCCGAACAAACCCCTCAAAGGATTGTTTTCCATAGTAACAAGTGACAATAAATTTCAGCACACTATATAAATGTTTCCTTACCAAATTCCACTTACCAAAGGCGTTTCACTGCCCGGCAACGGTGCCAGAAAATAGCCTTGATGACCCACAAGTATAGGGGGTCAATTGTAGCTCTTTTCGATAAGTAAGAGTGTCGAACCAAACGAGGAGCAGAAGGAAATGACAAGTGGTTTTCAGCAAGGTAATGTCTGCAAGTGCTGAAATTGTAAGTAGCGGAGTAGTTTGATAGCAAGATAATTTGTAACGAGCAAGTAACGATAGTAGTAGCAAAAGTGCAGCAAGGTAGCCCAATCCTTTTGAGGCAAAGGACAGGACAAAATGGTCTCTTATGATAAGCAAAGCGTTCTTAAGGGTACACGGGAATTTTTCATCTAGTCACTTTCATCATGTTTGTTCGATTTGTGTTCACTACTTTGATTATTTGATATGTGGGTGGACCGGTTCTTAGGTGCTGTTTTACTTGAATAAACCTCCTACTTATGATTAACCCTCCCGCAAGCATCCGCAACTATGAGAAAAGTATTAAGAATAAACTCTAACCTTAGCATTAAACTTTTGGATCCAATCGGTCCCTCACGGAATAGTGCATAAACTAGGGTTTAAGCTTCTGTCACTCTCGCAACCCATCATCTATTTGCTACTCCACAATGCATTCCCTTAGGCCCAAATATGGTGAACTGTCATGTAGTCGACGTTCACATGACACCACAAAGGGAATCATAACATACATACTATCAAAATATCGAACACATATCAAGTTCACATGATTACTTGCAACATGATTTCTCCCGTGACCTCAAGAACAAAAGTAACTACTCACAAATGATAAACATGCTCGTGATCATAGGAGTATTAAATAGCATATTGGATCTGAACATATAATCTTCCACCAAATAAACCATATAATAATCAACTACAAGATGTAATCAACACTACTAGTCACCCACAAGCACCAATCTATAGTTCTGGTAACAAGATTGAACACAAGAGATGAACTAGGGTTTGAGTTGAGATGGTATTGTTGAAGATGTTGATGGAGATTGCCCTCCCTAAGATGGGAGAGTGGTTGGTGATTATGATGACAACGATTTCCCCCTCCGGGAGGGAAGTTACCCCGGCGGAATCGCTCCGCCGGAGGGCAAAAGTGCTCCTGCCCAAGTTCCGCCTCGAGGCGGCGGCGCTCCGTCCCGAAAGTCCTCTCCTTTTTTTTCTAGGTCAAAATGACCTATATACCGAAAGATGGGCACCGGAGGTGGGCCTGGGTGAGCACAACCCACCAGGGCGCGCCTGGGCTCCCTGGCGCACCTAGGTGGGTTGTGCCCACCTGGTGGGCCCCCTCTGGTAGTTATTTGCTCCAATAATTCTTAAATATTCCATACAAAATCTCCATGAAGTTTCAGCTTGTTTGGACTTGTGCAGAATAGGTAGCCTGACGTAGCTTTTCCAAGTCCAGATTTCCAGCTGCCGAAATTCTCCGTCTTTGTGTATACCTTGCATATTATGAGAGAAAAGGCATTAGAATTACTCCAAAAAGCATTATTATGGATAAAAACATTATAAATAATAGTAACAAAACATGATGCAAAATGGACGTATCAACAACCTAGTGCTATACGAAGATTCTCCGGTTTCATGCCATTCGGAAGAAGTTCGTTAATAAGACTTGATCAACCTTATTGATGGATTCCTTTTGACGGGCATGTAACAGATGAATTTAGAAAACACAACCTTCTGTACTAACCTTTTACTTTCTGTTATTTAGATTTAATAAAGTAGAAATACTATTATTTTTCTGTTTCTGAATTATCCATGCAATAAAAAATGACCAGAAAATAAAAGTTCTCCATATGCCCTAAAGTTCTATATGATTTTTTCTAGAATATTTGAAAAAAATTGGCACTGAACACACCCCAGAGGGGTGTGAAGGAAATATGCCCTAGAGCCAATAATAAAGTTGTCATTTATATTTCCTTATATCATGATAAATGTTTATTATTTATGCTAGAATTGTATAAATCGGAAACTTACTACATGTGTGAATACATAGACAAACAGAGTGTCCCTAGTATGCCTCTACTAGACTAGCTCGTTAATCAAAGATGGTTAAGTTTCCTGGCCATAGACATGTGTTGTCATTTGATCAACGGGATCACATCATTAGAGAATGATGTGATGGACAAGACCCATCCATTAGCTTAGCATAATGATATTGCTATTGCTTTCATCATGACTTATACATGTTCCTCTGACTATGAGATTATGCAACTCCCGAATACCGAAGGAACACCTTGTGTGCTATCGAACGTCACAACGTAACTGGGTGATTATAAAGATGCTCTACAGGTGTCTCCAATTGTGTTTGTTGAGTTGGCATAGATCGAGATTAGGATTTGTCACTCCGTGTATCGGAGAGGTATCTCTGGGCCCTCTCGGTAATACTCATCACTATAAGCCTTGCAAGCAATGTGATTAATGAGTTAGTTAGGGGATGATGCATTACGGAACGAGTAAAGAGACTTGCCGGTAACGAGATTGAACTAGGTATGATGATACCGACGATCAAATCTCGGGCAAGTAACATACCGATGACAAAGGGAACACCGTATGTTGTTATGCGGTTTAACCGATTAAGATCTTCGTAGAATATGTAGGAACCAATATGAGCATCTAGGTTCCCCTATTGGCTATTGACCAGAGATGTGTCTCGGTCATGTCTACATAGTTCTCGAACCCGTAGAGTCCGCAAGCTTAACGTTCGATGATGATTTGTATTATGAGTTATGTGATTTGATGTACCGAAGTTTCTTCGGAGTCCCGGATGTGATCACGGACATGACGAGGAGTCTCGAAATGGTTGAGACATAAAGATCGATATATTGGAAGGTTATATTCAGACACCGGAATGGTTCCGAAGTGTTTCGGGTATTTTCCGGAGTACAGGGAGGTTACCGGAACCCCCCGGTAGGTTAATGGGCCTTCATGGGCCTTCATGGGCGTGCCACACCTATGGCCGGCCTCCTCTCCTCCTCCCTTTATATACGTGGGAGGGGGCACACCAAGGCACACCAAAGTTTCTCTTAGCCGTGTGCGGTGCCCCCCTGTCGTGGTTTTGTCACGGCAGATGTCCTTAGTGTCAGGACTTAGTCGCGAGGCCAACACATCTATGTGGTAGCTTGAGAGGGGTTGAGCGGAATCGAGAGATGCAACACAAGACAGGGATTTAGACAGCTTCGGGCCCCGGGAAACATCATCCGGTAACAACCCTACATGTTGTTTGTGGCTAGGTCTCATTATCATCACGAGGGAGACGCCGTAAACCGGCTCTTTGTGTCTAGCCCTAGAGATTGTTTCTTCTTGCCTGTCCCTCTTTGGGGAGCCCTGCCCCTCCTTATATATGTTCAAGGGGCGAGTTACATGTGGAGTCCTATTAGGATTAGGACTAGTCTATCTCTAATACAAACCGGATACAAGTCCGGGTCTTTAACTCCTTGTAAGGTAATATTCTTCACGCCTTTCCTCTTAAACCGGCCCACCATTAATATAAACCGGCCCTCTGGGCCTTGGGCCTTGTCATCCGTCTGTCCTACCCGCCGGGTCACCAGTGAGTTATAATGTCCAGGCAGGTTGCTTGTAAACCGCCAGGTCAGGGTGGGTCGCTAGTGAATCACCAAGTGTCAGCAGGATCTCAAATAAACCGCCAAGTCCGGCCGGGTTATACTTCCGGCCGGTTTACGCTGCGGGGTATATCCCCGACATTAGCCCCCAAGTTTAGCTTGGATTTATCCATGGTAAACTTATGCTGCAAAATAAACACAAGAACAAATTTGACAGGTTGTGCTCCGGGTTAAGAATTCTTGTAAACCGGCACCTGATCATCCTTAAGTCCTTGTCATTCCTCCTTCTAGAAAATCCAGGTCAATAACCAGCTTCATACTCAAATTGCTGACGTTGGTTTCTCATAGAAAAATATTGTGAAGAAATATTGGTCTTGAAATACTCATCTGATATTCAGCCAGTTTGAAGATGTAAAACTTGCTGGTTTAATATTACCAAAATTGTCGGTTTGTAAATATGGATGGCACCGAGTCATAATTGTTACCGACGCCGGGTCATAATTGTTGCAGACACCGGGTCAATCTGGTTTGCTCAGAACTGAGAATTTGAATATTTTTCTCCCTTATATCCATATTACCTGTAGCCCCCAAATCTTGAGCAGAACAAAGTGATGGCTTAAGACTTGTTTCCATATAATTACTGCAACTTTGAAGAAATCCATGGTGTTCATCTCAGTCACTAGTAAAAACTGAATACTCCATATATGTAGCCCCCAAGTGCTAGGTCATTATGCAATAATGAGCAGGGACTTTATAAATATGATCATGTAGATTTGAACAATAACGTGTGGCCCCCAAGGGCCGGCTCAGTAAGATAATATTGAGCTGGTACTTTATATATACTTCTTTGAAAAGAACATCATATAATGTAACCCCCATCATGGAGCTTGAACCCATGTCCACAAGGTTAAGAGCTTTCTGCTTTACCAACTGAGCAATGGACCTTTCAATATAATGGTTTTAAGACTTGTGTACCTTGAATTGTTGACATGAGCAATTGGTAGCCCCCAAAGGCCGGCTCATTATGATATGATGAGTCGGGTCTTCAATAAGATGAGCTAAAAATGACTTTGCATTAGCCCCCAAGTGTCATGGTGTATGCTCGCAGCGACATGAGACTTGCATATTTGATATAATCTCAATTTAAATAATGTAGCCCCCAAGTGCCGGGTCATAAGCCTGCAGCGACTCGGGACTATTCCTTCAATTGTAGAATAAATCATATCTATTGATAATATGATAGCCATTGCGCTAAAGCGACTTTGAAACCTTAATCATAATACTGGTTATTGATAACCATAAGAAAAATCCAGCCATATTGGCTATTAAAGATTTGAATAATATACCCAACGATTTATAAGCGCATGATTCCAATGGCGCAATCCAAATATATACTGGCGACTTATAGTCCAAAGCCAGGCCGGGTTAACAAACACCGGATAATTTCTCATCATACACTGGCGACTTATCGTCTTAAAGCCAGGCCGGGTTAATAAACACCGGTGATTTATGCATTATTCAACCTGTTTCTGCATACAGCAAGTTTAAAGTGTCCTGGCGGTTTACCGCCGGACGGGTCATAATGCCCAACATATAACCTGGGTTGATAACCAAGGCTACACTTAAGAATAATCAAATATGAAATATATCATACCTGTGTCATTGAATCACATCGTTGGTTAGCCAACTTTATTGTAGTAAAGGTGATAACCCCAATCTTGAGTACTGATAACTCCTTCCATATTGTGCCGGTTTATGATAAAACCGTACCGGGTTGTGATAAACACCGGATTAACCATATATAATACTGGTGACTTATAGTCGAAACCAGACCGGGTTGATAGTCTTTGGATTATAACTTGATCATCTATTGACAACTTGTAGTTGACAGCCTAACCGGGTTAATAAACGCCGGTTTGAAAACGTCACAAATCTTATGAAAACAAAGAAAACCCAGCAAAAGGCAAATAAAAACCGTTGTAGTCGAGGCTTTTCACGGGCTGCCAGGCCCCAAATTCGATCAAGAGGTGTAGCTATGGTTCGGATACGAACAAGCCCCCAAGTGATGATGTGGCATTGCGCTGATCAAGAGGTGTAGCTATGGTTCGGACACAACCAAGCCCCCAAGTGATGTTGTGGCATTTCGCTGATCAAGAGGTGTAGCTATGGTTCGGATACGACCAAGCCCCCGAGTGATGCTGTGGCATTGCGCCGATCAAGAGGTGTAGCTATGGTTCGGATACGACCATTCCCCCAAGTGATGCTGTGGCATTTCGCCGATCAAGAGGTGTAGCTATGGTTCGGATACGACCAAGCCCCCAAGTGATGTTGTGGCATTTCGCCGATCAAGAGGTGTAGCTATGGTTCGGATACGACCAAGCCCCCAAGTGATGCTGTGGCATTTCGCCGATCAAGAGGTGTAGCTATGGTTCGGATACGACCAAGCCCCCAAGTGATGCTGTGGCATTTCGCCGATCAAGAGGTGTAGCTATGGTTCAGATACGACCAAGCCCCCAAGTGATGTTGTGGCATTTCGCCGATCAAGAGGTGTAGCTATGGTTCGGATACGACCAAGCCCCCAAGTGATCAATAATATGATAAGCCAATAAGGCAGGATACCCATGTTCGAACCACGCATCATGGCAGCAGGTCCTCTTCGGCAACCTTTAACTTTTTGCAAGAGATAAATTCTTCTTGAGCCGGGATTTTGAACCGGATATTGAGAGCTTCAAAGCTTTGTGGGAGACATCTTTCCCTTGAACCGGATTGTAAACCGGAATCTTCATTTTCAGCCGGAAATTTTCTGACGGCCTTTCAACTCGAACTTGCGAGAAGTTAATTCCTTTTTTAACCGGAAATTCTTAAACCGGATTTAAGAGCTTCAGAGCTTCGTGGGAGACAGATTTCCCTTGAACCGGATTTTAAACCGGCATTATTCACTTTGAACCGGAAATTTTCTGACGGCCCTTAAATTTTCATCCATATGGCAGTAGCCTCCGGGACCGGGTTATCTTTCCCTCCATCGTCGTGGGGCTCTTAAATTTGCTGAAACTGGCAACCTTTGCTGAGTCATATCATTGTAGCCCCCGAGTCTCAAGGTGACTCGAAGAGTTGGCTTGAGATTCTCCATATTTGACCGTGATATAAACCGGCATAACTTGTATATCATTGGTGTTGATAGCACGATGTGAATCCACAGAAGGCTGAGGTGACTGCGGCGGGTTGTAAATGATCCCGTATGAGCCGTGTCAGCAACTCGGCCAATGGTTCCTTCCAACTGGTGATTTAAAGTTAACCAAACTGTAGTGGTGGCGACTTGTGCGCCTGCCCATTGAACCACCCAGTGCAGACGGCGGTTGATAGTATATGATAATTTGTCCATTTTGTTGAAAGAAAACCGGGCTACCCAAGCTGTGACTTGCTCATACTCAATAAACAGCTCATGCAGACAGGTGCGGCCCGGTGTGTTGATGTAGACCAGGCCGCGAGAGACGGACGGTAAAGACGACCGCAACATCTGAGGCGGCATAGATAGATGAACCGGCCATGGTGTTGTAAGCCGGTGCGGACAGGCAAGTTGTCCTCCTTGTTGTAAGCCGGCGTGGTCGCGAGAGACGGCCACGACGTTGTAAGCCGGCGCGGTCGCGAGAGACGGCCATGGTGTTGTAAGCCGGTGCGGGAGTCCGTTGAGTAACGACGACCACCTGTGCCAAAAGATGTTGGCGTGCCTCCATCTCCGCTGTATAATATCACTTTTGTCATAAATAATTGCCCTGCATAAACAATATTGCGGACCAAGGCAAAGATATACTTGTTCTTTTGGCAAAAAACCACATGTTCTAATAAAACAAACTTGGATGGATATCACCTGATTCGTTTGGAAGATGGATGATCCATTTATCGCGACAGAGGTGGCTCAGGCAGACCAGCGACTTAATATAACCCCGGCGGCTCAAAGCGGCAAGGGCAGCTCAACGCGGCTCCGGCGGGATGACGTAGATTAAGCTGCACGGGCGGCGACTTGTGCCCACCTGTTCCATCAGTAAGCGGGCGCAGACGCCGGTGCGTTATGGTGCTGACGTACACTTCATAGGCACAACATGGCACCACCTTTGCTGCACATAAAAATGTACAGACCAAAGTAATTGTTCTTTGATGAAAACAATATGTTTAATAAAATAAACTTGGATGGATATCACCTGGCATTTTTTTTGTCAGACATACAGAGACGGAGCAGACCAAGTTTCGACAAGCAGATAAATCCACAGTTGAAATTATGGACAACATCCAGCAACCCAGTGCTAGGTCAAATTGCCTGGCATCTTTGACGTGACTCTGGGCAGATTTTATCTCCTCATTGCTTTAAGTGGCAAAATGATAACAACACCCTGCCCGTCCTTTCCTTCTTTGTCTTTTTCTTGTTCACATGGGGTGAACTTGCACGTTCATAGAACGTCTTGATTGAAGTACCATCGAGGCTGTGGTTTTGAACCATTAGGTCCAGCGTTGGCTGTATGTTGTGCTGCAAAGGAAACAACGGTGAAGGCGGCCCGCGGCACGGCAGTCAGGCCGGGTCAAGGACAGCCGTAGGAGGCGGTGGGTCGGAAACCGAACAGCGACTCGCAGCGCAGGAAACGACAGCGGAGGCCGACCAAGAAAACACAGCGATGATGTCTGCTCAAGGGGAGCAACGGCGACTTGAGGTGGGTCCCTGGCGGTAGTGGCGGCTTAAGGTGACTCCCTGGCGGCGCCGGCAGAGGTCGGCGAGGCAGGGCCGACTTGCGGTAGAGGCGGCCCAGCGCAGAGGCTCGCAAAGAGGCAAGGACACAGCAGCGCCCGCTCGGAGGCAGTCGAGGTCCTGGTAGAGGAGCAGAGGACGCGACAAGGCGACAATATTGAAACCGGCGGCTCATACAGGCCGCCTTGCGGCAGAGGCGGGCGCGGGGTGTGGCCGTTGACCTCACCGGCGGCGCCGGCGCAACATGCAGCGACAAGAGCAGCGGCTCGGCGACTCCAACGAGGCGTGGGCAGAGGACCGCGAAGGCAGGGCCGGCGAAGGCGGTAGCGACGGCGGGTCAGGCGACTCAGATGTCCGCTCGGCCGGCTCACAGGCAAAAGCTGGAGCATCGCAGGCCAGAGCCGAATCCTCATCCACGTCCATGTCTTTCTCCGGGTCGTAGTCGCTTTGACCAATTCAACTGCTTTTTTTCCACACAGGCGTAGCTGAATACGTCTCCTCTTGGCTTTGTTTTCTTTCTCTTGACTTGAGGTGTAAACAACGTAGTAATAGATGTTGGCTTCGATCTTCTCATGGACTAGCATGATTCAGCCACGGAGGTGTAGTAACAGCAGAAACGCATACAGGGTGCTAGGCTGCGACCGACTAGCAGATCGTCAGATGGAAGTGCATCACGGGTGGAGAAGCAACAGCAGCCAGGCAGCGGTCAGGCACCCGCGTGACGCGGCGGGCGTATGCTAGGGAAGTGAACAGCCAGCCAGATCAGCCCCTCACGACACAAAATTACTTATGAAACGGAAAAAACGTGGTTGTGCGTCCGAATCTGGCAGCGCCTCGGTCTCGACGACCCCTGTACGCGGCGGCGGCGACTTGCCAAATCAGACCAAAACAACCATAATTTGATCCATACTGATGGAACCTCCTCTGCCCTTAGCTTCTCGCGGCAGTGCAGCGGAAAGTGATCCGGTCAAGAAGGATCGCCTGGTTGCGTGTCACGTGCACACAGACGCAATCCGGCTCTGCTTCATCTGAAAATCATGAACTTCTCGAAACCCTAGAAAGAACCCTCCAAGAACTCAACACCACCGTGCGCAGGCCCCACGGTGGGCGCCAACTGTCGTGGTTTTGTCACGGCAGATGTCCTTAGTGTCAGGACTTAGTCGCGAGGCCAACGCATCTATGTGGTAGCTTGAGAGGGGTTGAGCGGAATCGAGAGACGCAACACAAGACAAGGATTTAGACAGCTTCGGGCCCCGGGAAACATCATCCGGTAACAACCCTACATGCTGTTTGTGGCTAGGTCTCATTATCATCACGAGGGAGACGCCGTAAACCGGCTCTTTGTGTCTAGCCTAGAGATTGTTTCTTCTTGCATGTCCCTCTTTGGGGAGCCCTGCCCCTCCTTATATATGTTCAAGGGGCGGGTTACATGTGGAATCCTATTAGGATTAGGACTAGTCTATCTCTAATAATAACCGGATACAAGTCCGGGTCTTTAACTCCTTGTAAGGTAATATTCTTCACGCCTTTCATCTAAGTCCAGGTCAGGGCGGGTCGCCAGTGAATCGCCAAGTGTCAGCAGGATCTCAAATAAACCGCCAAGTCCGGCCGGGTTATACTTCCGGCCGGTTTACGCCGCGGGGTATATCCCCGACACCCCCTCCACAGTTACACACCTCGGTCATATTGCCATAGTGCTTAGGCGAAGCCCTGCGCCAGTAACTTCATCATCACCGTCACCGCCGTCGTGCTGACGGAACTCTCCCTCGGCCTCAACTGGATCAAGAGTTCGAGGGACGTCACCGAGTTGAACGTGTGCAGATCGCGGAGGTGTCGTACGTTCGGTACTTGGATCGGTTGGATCACAAAGACGTTCGACTACATCAACCGCATTACTAAACGCTTCCGCTTTCGGTCTACGAGGGTACGTGGACACACTCTCCCGCTCGTTGCTATGCTTCTCCTAGATAGATCTTGCATGATCGTAGGAATTTTTTTGAAATACTACGTTCCCCAACAATGGCATCTGAGCCAGGTCTATGCGTAGATGTTATATGCACGAGTAGAACACAAAGAGTTGTGGGCGATAATAGTCATACTGCTTACCAGCAACGTCTTACTTTGATTTGGCGGTATTGTTGGATGAAGCGGCCCGGACCAACATTACATGACCACGTTCATGAGACCAGTTCTACCGACGTGCTTCGCACACAGGTGGCTGGCGGGTGTCTGTTTCTTCAACTTTAGTTGAATCGAGTTTGACTACGCCCGGTCCTTGTTGAAGGTTAAAACAGCACACTTGACAAAAAATCGTTGTGGTTTTGATGCGTAGGTAAGAACAGTTCTTACTAGAAGCCCGTAGCAGCCACGTAAAACATGCAACAACAATGTAGAGGATGTCTAACTTGTTTTTCAGGGCTTGTTATGATGTGATATGGTGAAGATGTGATGAGATATAAATTGTTGTATGAGATGATCATGTTTTGTTAAAGTTATCGGCAACTGGCGGGAGCCTTATGATTGTCTCTTTATTGCATAAGATGCAAGCGCCATATAATTGCTTTACTTTATCGCTATGTGATAGCAATAGTTGCAAAAGGAATAGTTGGCGAGACGACCATGCGATGACACGTCGATAGAGATCAAGATGATGGAGATCATGGTGGCATGCCGGTGACGATGGAGATCATGACGGTGCTTTGGAGATGGAGATCCAAGGCACAAGATGATGATGGCCATATCATGTCACATATTTTGATTGCATGTGATGTTTATCTTTTATGCATCTTGTTTTGCTTAGTACGGCGGTAGCATTATAAGATGATCCCTCACTAAATTTCAAGGTATAAGTGTTCTCCCTGAGTATGCACCGTTGCGATAGTTCGTCGTGCCGAGACACCACATGATGATCGGGTGTGATAAGCTCTACGTTCACATACAACGGGTGCAAGCCAGTTTTGCATGTGCAGAATACTCGGGTTAAACTTGACGAGCCTAGCATATGCAAATATGGCCTCGGAACACTGAAATCGAAAGATCGAATGTGAATCATATAGTAGATATGATCAACATAGAGATGTTCACCATTGAAAACTACTCCATCTCACCTGATGATCAGACATGGTTTAGTTAATATGGATCACGTGATCATTTAGATGACTAGAGGGATGTCTATCTAAGTGGCAGTTCTTTAGTAATATGATTAATTGAACTTTAATTTATCATGAACTTAGTCCTGATAGTATTTGCATATCTATGTTGTAGATCAATAGCTTGCGATGTAGCTCCCCATTTATTTTTGATATGTTCCTAGAGAAAAATTAACTCGAAAGATGTTAGTAGCAATGATGCGAACTATCTCCATGATCTGAGGATTATCCTCGTTGCTGCACAGAAGTATTATGTCCTTGATGCACCGCTAGGTGACGGACCTATTGCAAGAGCAGATGCAGACGTTATGAACGTTTGGCAAGCTCGGTATGATGACTACTTGATAGTTTAGTGCACCATGCTTTACGGCTTAGAACCGGGACTTCAAAAACATTTTGAACGACACGGAGCATATGAGATGTTCCAAGAGCTGAAACTGGTATTTCAGACTCATGCCCAAATCGAGAGGTATGAGACCTCGGACAAGTACTTTGCCTACAAGATGGAGGAGAGTAGCTCAACCAGTGAGCATGTGCTCAGAATGTCTGAGTACTACAATCGCTTTAATCAAGTGGGAGTTAATCTTCCAGATAAGATAGTGATTGATAGAGTTCTCTAGTCACTATCACCAAGTTACTGGAACTTCGTGATGAACTATAATATGCAAGGGATGAAGAAAACGATTCCCGAGCTCTTCGCGATGCTAAAATCGGCGAAAGGTAGAAATCAAGAAAGAGCATCAAGTGTTGATGGTTAAATGACCACTAGTTTCAAGAAAAGGGGCGAATGAAAAGAAAGGGAACTGCAAGAAAGAATGAAAAGCAAGTTGCCACTCCCGTGAAAAAACCCATAGCTAAACCTAAGCCTAAAACTGAGTGCTTGTACTGCAAAGGGAATGGTCACTGGAAGCGGAACTACCCTAAATACTTGGTGGATAAGAAGGATGGCAAAGTGAAAGGTATATTTGATATACATGTTATTGATGTGTACTTTACTAGTGTTCATAGTAACCCCAGGGTATTTGATACCGGTTCAGTTGCTATGATTAGTAACTCGAAACAGGAGTTGCAAAATGAACAAAGACTAGTTATGGGCGAAGTGACGATGTGTGTTGGAAATTATTCCAAGGTAGATAAGATCACCATCGCACACTCCCTCTACCTTTGAGATTAGTGTTGGACCAAAATAAATGTTATTTGGTGTTTGCGTTGAGCATGAATATAATTGGATCATGTTTATTGCAATACGGTTATTCATTTAAGTCAAAGAATAATTGTTCTTCTGTTTACATGAATAAAACCTTCTATGGTCATACACTTAATATAAATGGTTTATTGAATCTCGGTCATAATGATACACATATTCATAATATTGATGCCAAAAGATACAAAGTTAATAATGATAGTGCAACTTATTTGTGGCACCGCCGTTTAGGTTGTATTGGTGTAAAGCGCATTAAGAAACTCCATGCTTCTGGAATCACTTGATTATGAATCACTTGATGCTTGCGAACCATGCCTCATGGGCAAGATGACTAAGACTCCTTTCTCCGGAGCAATGGAGCGAGCAACTTGTTGGAAATAATACATACGGATGTATGCGGTCCGATAAGTGTTGAGGCTCGCGGCGGGTATTGTTATTTTCTGACCTTCACAGATGATTTGAGCAGATATGGGTATATCTACTTAATGAAACACAAGTCTGAAACATTTGAAAAGTTTGAAGAATTTTAGAGTGAAGTGGAAAATCATCTTAACAAGAAAATAAAGTTTCTATGATCTGATCGCGGAGGCAAATATTTGAGTTACGAGTTTGGCCTTCATTTAAAACAATGTGGAATAGTTTCACAACTCACGCCACCTGGAACAGCACAATGTAATGGTGTGTCCAAACGTCATAACCGTGCTTTATTAGATATGGTGCGATCTATGATGTCTCTTACCGATTTACCAATATCGTTTTGGGGTTATGCATTAGAGACAGCTGCATTCACGTTAAATAGGGCACTATCTAAATCCATTGAGACGACACCATATGAACTATGATTTGGCAAGAAACCTAAGTTGTCGTTTCTTAAAGTTTGGGGTTGCGACGCTTATATGAAAAAGCTTCAACCTGATAAGCTCGAACAAAAATCAGAGAAATGTGTCTTCATAGGATACCCAAAGGACACTGTTGGGTACACCTTCTATCACAGATCCGAAGGCAAGATATTCGTTGCTAAGAATGGATCCTTTCTAGAGAAGGAGTTTCTCTCAAAAGAAGTGAGTGGGAGGAAAGTAGAACTTGATGAGGTAGTTGTACCTTCTCTCGAATTGGAAAATGGTTCATCACAGAAATCAGTTCAAGTGGTGCCTACACCAATTAGTGATGAAGTTAATGATGATGATCATGAAACTTCAGATCAAGTTACTACCAAACCTCGTAGGTCAACCAGAGTACGATCCGCACCAGAATGGTACGGTAATCCTGTTCTGGAAGTCATGTTACTAGACCATGATGAACCTACGAACTATGAGGAAGCCATGATGAGCCTAGATTCCGACAGATGGATTAAGGCCATGAAATCTGAGATAGAATCCATGTATGAGAACAAAGTGTGGACTTTGGTGGACTTGCCCGATGATCGACAAGCCATTGAAAATAAATGGATCTTCAAGAGAAAGACGGACGCTGATAGTAGTGTTACTATCTACAAAGCTCGACTTGTCGAAAAGGGTTTTTGAAAAGTTCAAGGTGTTGACTACGATGAGATTTTCTCACTCGTGTCGATGCTTAAAGTCTGTCCGAATCATGTTAGCAATTGCCACATTTTATGAAATCTGACAAATGGATGTCAAAACTGCATTCCTTAATAGATTTATTAAAGAAGAGTTGTATATGATACAACCAGAAGGTTTTGTCAATCCTAAAGGTGCTAACAAAATGTGCAAGCTCCAGCGATCCATCTATGGACTGGTGCAAGCATCTCGAAGTTGGAATATACGCTTTGATGAGTTAATCAAAGCATATAGTTTTATACAGACTTGCGGTGAAGCCTGTATTTACAAGAAAGTGAGTGGGAGCACTACAGCCTTTCTGATAAGTATATGTGAATGACATATTGTTGATCGGAAATGATGTAGAATTTTCTGGAAAGCATAGAGGAGTGTTTGAAAGGAGTTTTTCAAAGAAAGACCTCGGTGAAGCTGCTTACATATTGGGCATCAAGATCTATAGATATAGATCAAGACGCTTGATAAGATTTTTCAATTAGTACATACCTTAACAAGATTTTTGAAGTAGTTCAAAATGGAATAGTCAAAGAAGGAGTTCTTGCCTGTATTGCAAGGTGTAAAGTTGAGTAACACTCAAAACACGACCATGGCAGAAAATAGAAAGAGAATGAAAGTCATTCCCTATGCCTCAACCATAGGTTCTATAAAGTATGCTATGCTGTGTACCAAACCTATTGTGTACCTTTCCATGAGTTTGACAAGGGGGTACGATATTGATCCAGGAGTGGATCACTTGACAGTGGTCAAAATCATCCTTAGAAGACTAAGGAGATATTTCTTGGTTATGGAGGTAATAAAGAGTTCATCGTAAAGAGTTACGCCAATGCAAGCTTTTACACTGATCCGGATGACTCTGAGTCTTAATCTGGATACATATTGAAAGTGGGAGCAATTAGCTAGAGTAGCTCCATGCAGAGCATTGTAGACATAGAAAACATACGGCTCTGAATGTGACAGACCCATTGACTAAGCTTCTCTCACAAGCAAAACATGATCACACCTTAGTACTCTTTGGGTGTTAATCACATAGCAATGTGAACTAGATTATTGACTCTAGTAAAACCCTTTGGGTATTAGTCACATGGCGATGTGAACTATTGGTATTAAATCACATGACGATGTGAACTAGATTATTGACTCTAGTGCAAGTGGGAGACTGAAGGAAATATGCCCTAGAGGCAATAATAAAGTTGTTATTTATATTTCCTTATATCACGATAAATGTTTATTATTCATGCTATAATTGTATTAACCGGAAACTTAGTACATGTGTGAATACATAGACAAACAGAGTGCCCCTAGTATGCCTCTACTAGACTAGCTCGTTAATCAAAGATGGTTAAGTTTCCTGACCATAGACATGTGTTGTAATTTGATCAACGGGATCACATCATTAGAGAAAGATGTGATGGACAAGACCCATCCGTTACCTTAGCATAATGATCGTTTAGTTTTATTGCTATTGCTTTCATCATGACTTATACATGTTCCTCTGACTATGAGATTATGCAACTCCCGAATACCGGAGGAACACCTTGTGTGCTATCAAACGTCACAACATAACTGGGTGATTATAAAGATGCTCTACAGGTGTCTCCAATGGTGTTTGTTGAGTTGGCATAGATCGAGATCAGGATTTGTCACCCCGTGTATCGGAGAGGTATCTCTGGGCCCTCTCAGTAATACTCATCACTATAAGCCTTGCAAGCAATGTGACTAATGAGTTAGTTGCGGGATGATGCATTACAGAACGAGTAAAGAGACTTGAAGGTAACGAGATTGAACTAGGCATGATGATACCGACGATCGAATCTCGGGCAAGTAACATACCGATGACAAAGGGAACAACGTATGTTGTTATGCGGTTTGACCGATAAAGATCTTCGTAGAATATGTAGGAGCCAATATGAGCATCCAGGTTCCGCTATTGGTTATTGACTGGAGATGTGTCTCGATCATGTCTACATAGTTCTCGAACCCGTAGGGTCCGCACACTTAACGTTCGATGACGATTTGTATTATGAGTTATGTGATTTGATGTACCGAAGTTTGTTCGGAGTCCCGGATGTGATCACGGACATGACGAGGAGTCTTGACATGGTCGAGACATAAAGATTGATATATTGGAAGGTTATATTCGGACACCGGAATGGTGCCGAAGTGTTTCGGGTATTTTTCGGAGTACCGGGAGGTTACCAGAACCCCCGGGGGGTTAATGGGCCTTCATGGGCCCTAGTGGAAGAGAGGAGGCAGCAGCCAGGTAGAGGTGCGTGCCCCCCCCCCAAGCCCAAACGGAATTGGACTAGGGTTGGGGGGCGGCCCCCTTTCCTTCTCTCATCCTCCTCTTTCCCCCCTTCTCCTTTTGGGAATAGGAAAGGGGGGCGAATCCTACTTGGACCGGGAGTCCAAGTAGGACTCCCCCCCTTAGCGCGCCACACCTATGGCCGGTCTCCTCTCCTCCCGCCTTTATATACATGGGAAGGGGCACCCCAAAGGCACAACAAAGTTTCTCTTAGCCATGTGCGGTGCCCCCTCCACAGTTACACACCTCGGTCATATCGTCGTAGTGCTTAGGCGAAGCCCTGCGCCGGTAACTTCATCATCACCGTCACCACGCCGTCGTGCTGACGGAACTCTCCCTCGGCCTCAACCGAGCTGAACGTGTGCAGATCGCGGAGGTTCCGTATGTTCGTTACCTGGATCGGTTGGATCGCGAAGACGTTCGACTACATCAACCGTGTTACTAAACGCTTCCGCTTTCGGTCTACGGGGGTACGTGGACACACTCTCCCCGCTCGTTGCTATGCTTCTCCTAGATAGATCTTGCGTGATCATAGGAAATTTTTTGAAATACTACGTTCCCCAACAGGGTGCACCTGTGAACCACAAGCCCACAAGACGCGCCCACCCCCTTGGACGCGCCTAGGTGGCTTGTGGGGCCCACACAGGCCCCCTCACTTATTCCAACCACCGATCTACTTCTTCTTCCTCTAGAAAAAGTCACACCCTTGCTCAAACCCGTGTTCTTGCTTATCTTGCTGCCATTTTCGATCTCCTTGCTCGGGGCTCCGTTTCTGAAACTGTTTTGGGGGATTGATCTTCGGTATGTGACTCCTCCAATGGTCCAATTAGTTTTTGTTCTAGTGCGTTATATATTGCAAATTTTTGCTGCAGTGGTGACCATGTTCTTGAGCTTGCATGTCAAATTTATATGGTTCAAAGTAGTTTTGTTGCATGAGATAGCCTGTAGGCACTTGTGGGAGTAGTTGCTATCAATTTTGTTGAGTTTGGTTCACTTTTATTTTGAGTCACTAAAAGTTTCAGAAATTTTCAGAGGAAGAAAATGTTTAGGAAAATGTACCAAGGTGGTTCCTCGAAGAAGAAAGCCCCAAGGCTCGCTATACGTGAGTCGGACCTGGAACCACCACGGGGAGCTCTAGTGCGACCATGTGAATGGCCGTCAGATCACTTCATGACTCACGCAGGTTTTAAGGAAGAATTTGATATGTACGTGCACAAGCCAGCCTTACGGACTTTGTGTCAGATAAGTGCTTGCAATACTACAACCTTACTGATTCCTTTGTGCGGAGATTTGAGTATTCAGGCCAGTGCAATACACATTCTGTTTTATTTGATCTCTATGACAAATCATTTCGCATGGACCTGGAAGATTTTAATGAAGCATGTAAAATTCCGCAATGGAGCATTTATACTAAACCTCGCAAATCTGATTGCATTGACTTCCTTGCTAGCGTCAGTAGGGGAGAAACTAGAAACATAACACAAGCTACCATAGGGAGCATTCACTTTCCTGCTTTACATTATTTCACTCTCTTTATAGGTAGATGTGTTAATGGTAAACATGACCATAGCCACCTTTTCTCGCCTAATTTAAGTGTCCTCAAGAGTGCGGTAATGGGTGATAAACGATATAACTTGGGGGCTATTGTTGCAAGGCGGTTACATAATAATGCTTTAGAGGGAGATTTCTTTGGTGGAATTTATGCCACTCATTTAGCTAATTATCTCAAGGTACCTATAAGAGAAAATGATATTCAGTTACCACCCGTTTACCTTGATTATGATGCTATGGAACATTTCCAATTCCTAGAGAGGGGCGAACAACCTCTCCAGTACATACTAATCTTTGATAGGGAACGCATCTTCCATATTACGCTTCCCGCTCCTACCTTTATTGACTTTCAGGTAAAACGAAGATACTATAGTTCATAATCTTTGCCAAAAACCTGAATATTGGCTAGACATATTTGCAACAACAAGATCAAACAGAGTTTGTAAAAGTTTTTCTTTGTCACTGAATTGCTTGAGGACAAGCAATGGGTTAAGCTTGGGGGAGTTCATACGTCTCCATCGTATCTACTTTTCCAAACTCTTTTGTCCTTGTTTTGGACTCTAATTTGCATGATTTGAATGGAACTAATCCGTACTGACGATGTTTTTAGCAGAATTGCCATGGTGCTATTTTTGTGCATAAATAAAAGTTCTCGGATTGACCTGAAAATTTGCGGAGAATATTTCTGGAATATATAAAAAATACTGGCGGAAAAATATACCAGAGGGGGCCACAAGCCCAGGGGCGCGCCCCCTGGCTTGTGGGCCCCCTAGACTGTCTACAACCCTAACTCCAACTCCATATATACATATTTGCGGAGAGAGAAATCAGAGAGAAGGATTCATCGCGTTTTATGATATGAAGCCGCCGCCACCTCCTGTTCTTCATCGGGAGGGCTAATCTGGAGTCCGTTCGGGGCTCCGAAGGGTGGAATCTGTCGCCGCCGTCATCATCAACCTTCCTCCATCACCAATTTCATGATGCTCGCCGCCGGGAGTGAGTAATTCCATCGTAGGCTTGCTGGACGATGATGGGTTGGATGGGATTTATCATGTAAACAAGTTAGTTTTGTTAGGGTTTGATCCCTAGTATCCACTATGTTCTGAGATTGATGTTTCTATGAATTTGCTATGCTTAATGCTTGTCACTAGGGCCCGAGTGCCATGATTTCAGATCTAAACCTATTATGTTTTCATGAATATATGTGTGTTCTTGATCCTATCTTGCAAGTTGTAGACACCTATTACGAGTTATGATCCGCATGACCCAAGGTGACAATAATTGGGATTCTTGCCAGTGATTACCGTAGTTTGAGGAGTTCATGTATTCACTAAGTGCTAATGCTTTCTTTTGGTTCTCTATAAAAAGGAGACCTTAATATCCCTTAGTTTCCATTAGGACCCCGCTGCCATGGGAGGGTAGGACAAAAGATGTCGTGCAAGTTCTTTTCCATAAGCATATATGACTATATACGGAATACATGCCTACATTATATTGATGAATTGGAGCTAGTTTTGTGTCACCCTAGGTTATGACTGTTGGGGAACGCAATATTTCAAAAAAAATTGCCTACGATCACGCAAGATCTATCTAGGAGATGCGTAGCAACGAGTGGGGAGAGTGTGTCCACGTACCCTCGTAGACCGAAAGCGGAAGCGTTTAGTAACGTGGTTGATGTAGTCGAACGTCTTCGTGATCCAACCGATCCAAGTACCGAAGGTACGGCACCTCCGCGATCAGCACACGTTCAGCTCGGTGACGTCCCTTGAACTCTTGATCCAGTTGAGCCCGAGGGAGAGTTCCGTCAGCACGATGGCGTGGCGACGGTGATGATGAAGTTACTGGCATAGGGCTTCACCTAAGCACTATGACGAAATGACCAAGGTGTGTAACTGTTGAGGGGGGCACCGCACACGGCTAAGAGAAACTTGTGTGTTCTAGGGTGCCTCCCTGCCCCCGTATATAAAGGAGGGGAGGGGAGGCCGGCCCTCCTAGGGCGCGCCAGGAGAGGGGAATCCTACTAGGACTCCAAGTCCTAGTAGGTTTCCACCTAAGGAAGAGGGGGAAGAAGGAAGGGAGAGAGGGAAGGGAAGGAAAGGGGGGCGCCGCTCCCTTCCCCTAGTCCAATTCGGACCCAAGGGGGGCGCGCGGCCAGCCCCTTGTGGCCCTTCCTCTCTTCCCACTAAGGCCCATCAAGGCCCATTAGTTCCCTCGGGGGGTTCCGATAACCCTCCGGCACTCCGATAATTATTCGGGACTCCGAACAAACTTCGGTACATCAAATAACATAACTCATAATACAAATCGTCATCGAACGCTAAGCGTGTGGACCCTGCGGGTTTGAGAACTATGTAGACATGACCGAGACACATCTCCGGTCAATAACCAATAGCGGAACCTGGATGCTCATATTGGCTCCTACATATTCTATGAAGATCTTTATCGGTCAAACTGCATAACAACATACGTTGTTCCCTTTGTCATCGGTATGTTACTTGCCCGAGATTCGATTGTCAGTATCATCATACCTAGTTCAATCTCGTTACCAGCAAGTCTCTTTACTCGTTCCATAATGCATCATCCCGCAACTAACTCATTAGTCACATTGCTTGCAGGGCTTATAGTGATGAGTATTACCGAGAGGGCCCAGAGATACCTCTCCGATACACGGAGTGACAAATCCTAATCTCGATCTATGCCAACTCAACAAACACCATCGGAGACACCCGTAGAGCATCTTTATAATCACCCAGCACTACAAAAAAAGACACTTCCGTGATGATACGTGTTTGTCACAGTAGGTCACATTTTCTGTCATGCATGTACATCCATGACGATTTTATGACAGAATCGAGATAGTCATACCTGTGTTGTCGTAGAAGTGTTCCATGACATTACCAAAATTATCATCACGGAAGTGTCCACTTCCATGACGATAAATCGCGCGTCATAGAAGTGCTTTCATCAAGGGTGACCGACATGTGGCATCCACCGTAACGGGTCGCCGATAAGCTATCGGGTCCGGTTTTGGATCCGATAACCCGTTAACAGCCAGGACCAATGAGGATTTTCCACGTGTAAAATTGTCATTGGCCGGAGGAAACATGTGTTGGCTCAACGTTGGGACAGATGTCATCCATTCGTTGGACAGGAGGCGCCTATGATACGTCGACACGTGGCACGACCCAACAAAGGCCCATATAGGTTAAAAAGGCCGGCCCAGACAAAGGCCCGTAGTACTTACTCAGGTACTAGTGGGCCAGGCCAATAACGGCATGTTTAATAAGGCCCATTTACGGCCCAAAGCCAGATCTGGCCCGTTAATTGTTCGCCGAATATTTGGGCCCAATTACGGCCCAGTGACTTTCGGCATGTTAGAGGCCCGATGTAGACATGGGCCCATTTCAGCCCGGTGTGTCTTTCGGCCTGGGAATGGCCCGTGCTGCCCATGGGCCATATAGGGTCCGACGCGACATCCGGCCCACTAACGGCCCGTGATCAAGGTGGCAACAGTTCAGCCCAACGTGACTTTGGGCCAATGAAAGGCCTGGCGTACAATTCAGCCCGTTGATGCCTGTACTAAGCTTTCGGCCTCTTAAAGGCCCATGATATCATTGGGCCAACTAAGGCCCGAAATATGTTTTGGCCTGGTAACGGCCCGTCATATAACTAGGCCAAAAAAGGCCCAGTCTACCTTTCAGCCTGCTGAAGGCCCGTCGACGACTAGTGAAAATTGAGGCCCAACATGAATTTCGGCCTGCTAAAGGCCCATGGTTTCTTCTGGGCCATAACAGGCCAACAGAATATTCAGCCTATTAATGGACCAACGCTACATGGGTCAAACTAAGCGCTGGGTCCACAAAAGGCCCAACTAAAATTTGGGCCGAATATAGGCCGGAGTAAGTGTGAAGGCCCCAATGGCCATTCGGGCCCAAGAAAGATGCAAGCCAGCCCAATTGTGGCCCGCTAAAAACCAGGCCCGTTAGAGGCGAATGTTTCGGCCCGGTCGACTACATCAGATTTTTTTCAGATAGCGAATGATGGAAGTAACTAGTAGGAATTAAGAACAAACCTACTCTGTACAATAAAGAAATTACGGCATAGTAACTTAGAATAAACCTACACTATACAATAAAGTATTTATGGTATATTACATCCACTGGGCATCAAAGTTCACCATAAGTGATCATAAAGCGCAACGAAGAAGCAGATTACAAAAACTAGGCACCATTGCAGCGTAACAAAATAATACTGAACCGAGACCACTTCCAAGACAGTTCAAGAAAGGTTAGCCTTGCGCAGGAACTACTGCGCAAGTTGCTGAGCAAGGTTGTGAGACCGGCTAGCATGTCGTTCATAGCTTCCAGGTGTAGCTGTTTAGCAATGAGGTTCTCATTGGTGTTCTTCGCAATCTTTCTTAGAGATAGGACTTCAAGTCGAAGTTGAGTTGCAGAATGCCTTTCTGCTAGAACTTGGGACTGAAGAAGTCGAACTGATTCAGACAGCGAATTATGTGAGCTTGTCTGATTGCTTGTCTCAAGTAACTTGAACACTGCATCAAGACAAGACTTTGGGGTTATCTCGCTATCTTCAAGATGTTTTGCGTTCCTTGCTGCAATATATGTTGGGTTTGTGTCACAGCCTTCAGCAGACTTGTGCATGCCATCAGGCATATCACCCTGAAACAAGTGGAGAGATGACAAATTTTGCACGTGTATAAACAAAGATGATAATTGTGTTGTCAATTCCATCCAATTTCAAATTAGAAAATAAAGAGTAAGTTCAAAATATCAATAGCATAATTTGGCATTGTTCATAATGCGGGGAGCTTCACCACACTACTGGATTACCATGTCAACATAACAAGCATAGATGAAGGGCAAAGAAAATCATTGTATCTATTTTGGTTAATGTTCATGGCATGTTGTTTATATCATCAGCCACATCAGTAAGATAAAACAGGAGATGACAAGGTGCAAACGTGGGCTGCTTCACCACACACTAGATTATAGATCCACGAAAACAAGCATACATATAGGGAGTATTGAGTAATGTGCATGGTATGAATAAGGAATTTGGTTTTACAAGTAAAACTTAGAACTTATGGTTCTTGCGAACATGCATTTTGGGAGAAACAGCAAACTAAACAACAGTAAACGATAGGGAGTATGAGCAAATTAAACAGCAATTGAGGATAAAGGCTTTAGAAGGACTGACTTACATTAACAGTTAACACCGGCTTTATAATGCCCTTCTCCATGTCAAGGGAAGGATAACTCAAGAATTTCAGCACATAATCTTCTTCATAAGCATTGCCTATACTCTACATTTTGTAGAGAGTAATTATAGATATGATAATACTGGAAGGGATAGAGGATAATGAAGATAAGATGCAGATTGATGCTACATAATCAACCACCAATCCCTGGAAGTACAAGCATTACAGGACAAAATGTACTGACAAGAGCAATGGGCTACACTTCTGCACTGGCATTGTCTGTGTATTCAACTTTTTGGTAAGATTAAATATAGATCTGATATTTTTTTAGTAAATGGTGGGCGAGGGAGATAAGATGCAGAATGCTACACAATGAACCAATCCCTCTTCCCATAATACAAGAGTGTTTTGAACACTGGTGTACTGTACAAAATGTTCTTATACTATGGGACGGAGGGAGTAGCTGTTAATCTAAGTACAGTGATAGACGACGTTCAGTCCTTACAAGAGGACTGCAGAGCTAAACCTCTTCAAAAGCATTGGGTTGATTCTAAATTTATGTAAGAGTCCATACGGATCTTATAATGTCCACCAAATGGACGATAACGAGGCTAACATGTGCAGTGATGCTACATAATCAAACAGCTATGGAAGTAAGTATGGTCATACAGGGCAAGAGGTACTCTCAAGAGCAATGCAGTGTGCAGTATAGTTGCTAGATTCTGTGGTCCCTTGAGAATGAATGTTCTTCTGCTAACAGTTTTCGTACAAGTGAGCTGTTAAGGCAAATGCAGAAATGTAGTTCAAATTGTGATGTGATATCATAGTCAGTACCTTACACTGCATACGAGACCAATGTGTAACAAGATTATTCCAGTCAATGTCTGATAAATGTAGCACCGGAGACTTTATAGAAATTTTGTTTAGAGGCTTGCCATCGAAGTGCGCTTGCCTTAGGTAGGACGATACTTCACCAGCGAGTGCTGGAAAAGCGCAACCAACCCTTGCTCGTCTTGACAATCCAGTTTGGCCCTCGCCTACTTAAAAGAATGAAATCTTGTCTCTTCTGTCAGCAGAAACATATGCAGTAATTACCATGAATAACATTAGTACATTACTTAAGCGTAAGTTGCGGAGGAAGACTGGAAATTGTTCTGTGTCTGCGGTATAATCTTTCCATGAAGGAAAGATGCGCACAAAGTTCCTGACAACAATATAAGCTTCATCTTCTAAACTGGGAAGAAATGGAACATGGGTCCTATTTGCTGCAATTGGGGCTCTCTCTGGTTCGAAAAGGGATTTGGCAACTGGATTTGGTGTACTCTTTGCTGGAATGGGGGTTTTGCGTCGTTGAGCTGGTGCTATGTCAACTGGCATCATCATACTGTTTGCTGCAGTTGGGGTCTGCTGAGTTGGGGCATCAGAAATGACCAGTGTAGTAGGGCTAGAGTCTGCTAGAGTTGGGGTGTTTTGTGGGTCATGTGATATTGCAACTACACCTAATGGGCTATTTGATTTATCAGGTGTCACTACCTTTTCCAAATACTTTGCTCGTCCTCCTCCGCGATCAGCAATCGCCCTCTTCCTTTTGAACGTCTGATACACAAGAACAGCATTTGAATGGATAAATATGGTATGATGACAGATGGAATATGTACTGAAAATGGATAGGCAGGGTGTATTCACATACATGATGTGTAAACTAAGCTAATGCTAGTGCAACAAAGTAGAAGCAATGCAAAGCATTCATAACCCACAAGTATAGGGGATCAATTGTAGCCTCTTTCGATAAGTAAGAGTGTCGAACCCAACGAGGAGCTAAAGGTAGAACAAATATTCCCTCAAGTTCTATCGACCACCGATACAACCTACGCACGCTTGACGTTCGCTTTACCTAAAACAAGTATGAAACTAGAAGTACTTTGTAGGTGTTTTTGGATAGGTTAGCAAGAAAATAAAGAGCACGTAAATAAAAAGTAGGGGCTGTTTAGATAAAGACACAATAAAGTAAATAGAGCGAGTGTGGAAAAATGGTGGTAGGAGTTGCGAAATTGTCCCTAAGCAATTGACTACTTTACTAGACCGATAGCAAGTTTTATGTGGGAGAGGCCACTACTAGCATGTCATCCCTGACTTGGAATTCTATGCATTTATGATTGGAACTATTAGCAAGCGTCCGCAACTACTAACGTTCATTAAGGTAAAACCCAACCATAGCATTAAGTTACATTGATCCCCCTTCAATCCCGTATGCATCAATTTCTATGCTAGGTTGAAGCTTCTGTCACTCTTGCCCTCCAATACATCGTCCTATCAACATACAACTAACCCTATGGTGTGATCCACGCGCGCGCTCATATGATGGGCACCAAAGGACAGCAACATAACCACAAGCAAATTAAATCAATCATAGCAATTCATCAACCACCGACAGGACAACGAAAATCTACTCAGACATCATAGGATGGCAACACATCATTGGATAATAATATGAAGCATAAAGCACCATGTTCAAGTAGAGGGTACAGCGGGTTGCGGGAGAGTGGACCGCTGTAGATAGAGGGGGGAAGGTGATGGAGATGTTGGTGAAGATGGCGGAGGTGTTGGTGTAGATCTCGGTGATGATGATGGCCCCCGGCGGTGTTCCGGCGCCACCGGAAGCGAGGGGGAGAGAGCCCCCCCTCCTTCTTCTTCTTCCTTGACCTTCTCCCTAGATGGGAGAAGGGTTTCCCCTCTGGTCCATGGTCTCCATGGCGTGGGAGGGGCGAGAGCCCCTCCGAGATTGGATTTATCTCTCTGTTTCTGCGTTCTCCTCATTCTCTGCCCTTTCACTGTTTCGTATATATATATATATATATATATATATATATATATATATATATATATATATATATATATATATATATATATATATATATATATATATGGAGATCCGTAACTCCGATTGGATTGAAACCTTCGCCGAGATTTTTTTTCTGAAAATTAGCTTTCTTCGGCCGAAGAAGAGCAGCAACCGGCTTACGGGTGGCCCACGAGGGGGGCAGGCGCGCCCCCTGCCTCGTGCCCACCTCGGGCACCGTCTCGCGTTGATTCTTCTTCCCATATTTTCCAAATATTCCAAAAATATTCTCCGTCCGTTTTTATTCCGTTTGGATTCCGTTTGATATGGGGTTTCTGCGAAACATAAAACATGCAACAAACAGGAACTGGCACTGGGCACTGGATCAATATGTTAGTCCCAAAAATAGTATAAAAAGTTGCCAAAAAGTATATGAAAGTTGTAGAATATTGGCATGGAACAATAAAAAATTATAGATACGACGGAGATGTATCAGCATCCCCAAGCTTAATTCCTGCTCGTCCTCGAGTAGGTAAATGATAAAAAAGATAATTTTTGATGTGGAATGCTACCTAGCATAATCTTGATCATGTATCTAATCATGGCATGAATATTAAGACACGAGTGATTCAAAGCAATAGTCTATCATTTGACATAAAAACAATAATACTTCAAGCATACCAACCAAACAATTATGTCTTATTGAAATAACATAGCCAAAGAAAGCTCATCCCTACAAAATCATATAGTCTGGCTATGCTCCATCTTCACCACACAAAGCATTCAAATCTTGCACAACCCCTATGACAAGCTGAGCAATTGGTTCATACTTTTTAACGCGCTTCAGCCTTTTCAACCCTCACGCAATACATGAGCGCAAGCCATGGATATAGCACTATGGGTGGAATAGCATATGATGATGGAGGTTTGGTGGAGAAGACAAAAAGGAGAAAGTCTCACATTGACGCGGCTAATCAACGGGCTATGGAGATGCCCATCAATTGATGTCAATGTGAGGAGTAGGGATTGCCATGCAACGGATGCACTAGAGCTATAAGTGTATGAAAGCTCAAACTGAAACTAAGTGGGTGTGCATCCAACTTGCTTGATCATGAAGACCTCGGGCATTTGAGGAAGCCCGTCATCGGAATATACAAGCCAAGTTCTATAATGAAAATTCCCACAAGTATATGAAAGTGATAACTCAAGAGACTCTCTATATGAAGAACATGGTGCTACTCTGAAGCACAAGTGTGGTAAAAGGATAGTAACATTGCCCCTTCTCTTTTTTCTCTCATTTTTTTCTTTTTTTTCTTTCTTTTTGGTGGGCTTCTTTGGCCTCTCTTTTTTTTATTTGGGCTTCTTTGGCCTCTTTTATTTTATTTTTAAAGTCCGGAGTCTCATCCCGACTTGTGGGGGAATCATAGTCTCCATCATCCTTTCCTCACTGGCCAATGCTCTAATAATGATGATCATCACACTTTTATTTACTTACAACTCAATATTACAACTCGATACTAGAACAAAGATATGACTCTATATGAATGCCTCCAGCGGTGTACTGGGATGTGCAATGATCTAGCGTAGCAATGACAACATCATGCTAGCTATCTTACGATCATGCAAAGCAATATGACAATAAATGCTCAAGTCATGTATATGATGATGATGGAAGTTGCATGGCAATATATCACGGAATGGCTATGGAAATGCCATAATAGGTAGGTGTGGTGGCTGTTTTGAGGAAGATATAATGAGCTTTATGTGTGATAGAGCGTATCGTATCACGGGGTTTGGATGCATCGGCGAAGTTTGCACCAACTCTCGAGGTGAGAAAGGGCAATGCACGGTACCGAAGAGGCTAGCAATGATGGAAGGGTGGGAGTGCATATAATCCATGGACTCACATTAGTCATAAAGAACTCATATACTTACTGCAAAAGTTCATTAGCCCTCGAAGCAAAGTACTACTACGCATGCCCCTAGGGGGATAGATTGGTAGGAAAAGACCATCGCTCGTCCCCGACCGCCACTCATAAGGAAAGCAATCAAAGAACACCTCATGCTCCGACTTCGTTACATAACGGTTCACCATACGTGCATGATACGGGACTTGCAAACCTCAACACAAGTATTTCTCAATTTCACAATTACTCAACTAGCACGACTCTAATATCACCACCTTTATATCGCAAAGCTATTGCAAGAAATCAAACATATCATATCCAGTGATCTACAAGTTTTATGTAGGATTTTATGACTAACCATGTCAATGACCAGTTCCTGTCATCTTTCTAAATAGATATAAGTGAAGCAAGAGAGTTTAATTCTTTCTACAAAAGATATGCCCACGCTCTAACAAGTATAAGTGAAGCAAAAGAGCATTCTACAAATGGCGGTTTTCTAAGTGAAGAGAAACAGGCAATCCAAACTTCAAATGATATAAGCGAAGCACATGAAGCATTCTATAAAGCCATACTCAAAAGATATAAGTGAAGTGCAAAGAGCATTCTATAAATCAACCAAGGACTATCTCATACCATCATGGTGCATAAAAGAAAAGTGAAAACTAAATGCAAAAGACGCTCCAAGATTTGCACATATCGCATGAACGAAACGAATCCGAAAACATACCGATACTTGTTGAAGAAAGAGGGGATGCCTTCCGGGGCATCCCCAAGCTTAGACTCTTGAGTCTCCTTGAATATTTACTTGGGGTGCCTCGGGCATCCCCAAGCTTGAGCTCTTTCCTCTCTTCCTTCTTCTCACATCGAGACCTTCTCGATCATCGAACACTTCATCCACACAAAACTTCAACAGAAAACTCAATAAGATCCGTTAGTATAATAAAGCAAATTACTACTCTAAGTACTGTTGAAAACCAATTCATATTTTGTTTTGGCATTGTAGCTACTGTAATATAACTTTTCCATGGCTTAATCCACTGATATAAATCGATAGTTTCATCAAAACAAGCAAACTATGCATCAAAAACAGAATCTGTCTAAAACAGAACTGTCTGTAACAATCTGAACATTCACCATACTTATGTACTTGAAAAATTCTACCAAAATTAGGAAAAATAAACAATTTGTATAAAAATACAGTGCAAAAAGAATCAGAACCGTTTGACATTCCAGTAAAAAATTAGAAATCGCGCACTACAGCCAAAGTTTCTGTCCTGCACCGCACAAACCAACAAGCATTGTAAACATCCTAAAGGCAACCTTGGCACATTATTTTTTATTTTAAACCTTATAAAAGAACACAATCAGAAATAAATGACTCTCTAAAACTTCCGGGTTGTCTCCCTGGCAGCGCTTTCTTTAAAGCCATTAAGCTAGGCACATAGTGCTCAAGTAGTGAATCCACCCGGATCCCAAGGTATATCAAAGCCGATTTTAATTAGCAATGATTTGGCATTTAGTAGTGAGCACAAAGCAACATATATCAAGCAATGACGAAGTCTAACTCTCTTCCTATGCATGGGCATGTAATAAAAGAATAATTCATGCACACATAGTAAAGGCCAATGCATAGTATAAACAGTTTCTTGCAATTTTATCGTGTTGGAAACATAGAGAGGTGGAGATATAGTTACTCTCTCATAATAATTGCAAGTAGGAGCAGCAAGCACATGCATATTATATCTATCAAAATCATCATGTGTAATAGTAAAGGGCAACCCATCAATATAATCCTTAATAAGTGCAAACTTCTCCGATATAGTATAGTTGGGAGAATTCAAAAAGATAATAGGACTATCATGCGTGGGTGCAATAGCAACAATTTCATGTTTAACATAAGTAACTATAGCAAGTTCATCTCCATAAGCATAATTCATATTGGCATCTTGGCCACAAGCATAGCAAGCATCATCAAAAAGGGATATTTCAAGAGAATCAATGGGATCATAACAGTCATCATAGCAATCATCCTTCGGTAAGCACGAAGGGGAATTAAATAATATATGAGTTGAAGAGTTACTCTAATTAGAAGGTGGGCACGGGTAGCTAATCCGCTCTCCTCATCATCTTTTTCATCCAATGAGCTCACAGTTTCAGTAATTTCTTCTTCCATAGTTTCCTGCAAAATATTAGTCTCTTCTTGGACAGCGGAGACCTTCTCAATAAAAGCGTCAATATCGGAATTATATTCATAATTCTCATAGCAATATTTCAATATAGCAAAATTTTCAGGCCTATAAACATCATCATCAAAAGCTTCATACTTTTCAAACAAAGATTCAATTTCATAAGCACCCTTAAAAGCAACAAATTCTTCTATTTGTTCCACATCATAGTAATCATATATAACTCTAGCATAAGAAGCCAAGGTTTCATTATCATTAAATTCGCATGAAAAGGGAAGGTGTGGAGACTTCATCCTAGAGCAACAAGTATAATCATATCTCAAGCATAGTTGCCTAGCATACCACTTCAACATATAAATTTGATCCCATAATAGTTTCCCTTTTTGAGTCAAGCGATAATCCCTAAAGTATTCATGTTGATCCAACGTGTCTCCCATTACATAATTGAATGAGGTTTTCTCAGGATTATCAAAGTGGTACATAATATTTTTCACATATTGAGCATCGAGGGTTTTAGGAGGTTCCCCATCTCCATGAGCAGCAAGTACACCTATTTTTTTTGTATTTCGTGTTCCATATCCATAACTAAAGATAAAGAACAACTAAGAACAGCAAGTAAAAATTACTTAGTGATAAAGCAAACAAGCACACACGAGAATATTCACCCCACGCTATTGCTCCCCGGCAACGGCGCCAGAAAAAGGTCTTGATAACCCACAAGTATAGGGGATCAATTGTAGCCTCTTTCGATAAGTAAGAGTGTCGAACCCAACGAGGAGCTAAAGGTAGAACAAATATTCCCTCAAGTTCTATCGACCACCGATACAACTCTACGCACGCTTGACGTTCGCTTTACCTAAAACAAGTATGAAACTAGAAGTACTTTGTAGGTGTTTTTGGATAGGTTAGCAAGAAAATAAAGAGCACGTAAATAAAAAGTAGGGGCTGTTTAGATAAAGACACAATAAAGTAAATATAGCGAGTGTGCAAAAGTGGTGGTAGGAGTTGCGAAATTGTCCCTAAGCAATTGACTACTTTACTAGACCGATAGCAAGTTTTATGTGGGAGAGGCCACTGCTAGCATGTCATCCCTGACTTGGAATTCTATGCACTTATGATTGGAACTATTAGCAAGCGTCCGCAACTACTAACGTTCATTAAGGTAAAACCCAACCATAGCATTAAGTTATATTGATCCCCCTTCAATCCCGTATGCATCAATTTCTATGCTACGTTGAAGCTTCTGTCACTCTTGCCCTCCAATACATAGTCCTATCAACATACAACTAACCCTATGGTGTGATCCACGCGCGCGCTCATATGATGGGCACCAAAGGACAGCAACATAACCACAAGCAAATTAAATCAATCATAGCAATTCATCAACCACCGATAGGACAACGAAAATCTACTCAGACATCATAGGATGGCAACACATCATTGGATAATAATATGAAGCATAAAGCACCATGTTCAAGTAGAGGGTACAGCGGGTTGCGGGACAGTGGACCGATGTAGATAGAGGGGGAAGGTGATGGAGATGTTGGTGAAGATGGCGGAGGTGTTGGTGTAGATCTCGGTGATGATGATGGCCCCCGACGGTGTTCCGGCGCCACCGGAAGCGAGGGGGAGAGAGCCCCCTCCTTCTTCTTCTTCCTTGACCTTCTCCCTAGATGGGAGAAGGGTTTCCCCTCTGGTCCATGGTCTCCATGGGGTGGGAGGAGCGAGAGCACCTCCGAGATTGGATCTGTCTCTCTGTCTCTCTATGTTTCTGCGTTCTCCTCGTTCTCTGCCCTTCCACCGTTTTGTATATATATGGAGATCCGTAACTCCGATTGGATTGAAACCTTCGCCGAGATTTTTTTTTCTGAAAATTAGCTTTCTTGCGGCCGAAGAAGAGCAGCAACCGCCTTACGGGTGGCCCACGAGGGGGGCAGGCGCGCCCCCTGCCTCGTGGCCACCTCGGGCACCGTCCCGCATTGATTCTTCTTCCCATATTTTCCAAATATTCCAAAAATATTCTTCGTCCGTTTTTATTCCGTTTGGATTCCGTTTGATATGGGGTTTCTGCGAAACATAAAACATGCAACAAACAGGAACTGGCACTGGGCACTGGATCAATATGTTAGTCCCAAAAATAGTATAAAAAGTTGCCAAAAAGTATATGAAAGTTGTAGAATATTGGCATGGAACAATCAAAAATTATAGATACGACGGAGGCATGTCAAGCATCAGTTGCAAGATATGTGCGACCAATATAACCTTGGAAAGTTAGAGCAAGCACCTTGATGGGTGAATAAGGTAGGGCGTCTGCCTCTGACTCCTCCACTAGGGAGCTACATTGACTTAGGTCTCCCTCTAGCTTAGAATCACTGTTAGGATGATATTCTGAGCATGAATCTATAGGTGGATTGTGTTTGCATTGCATTGCATCCAGACTTGATTTCAGTCCCTTAATGCCACGTTTGACAGCTATGGCATTGTTCTGCTTTATTCTTTTCATGTGCTCAAGCTCAGAATCATTATGATGCTGTTCAGAATATGAGATTCATGAAAACATAAAAAGTAGTCAGATTATCTATGGAATGCATTGCGGATTCAACTCGAAGAGTGTCTCCCTATAAACCCCTGCATATGCAAAGTTCACCTCCCAACCGTGCTGACCAGACCCCACACAGAAATACAAACCTCTTATGTCTCTATAACAGACAGACACACATTTCAAAACTGAAGTAGGAACATCAGAATCATATAAAATTCGTATTTGAAGGAATTATCAGTGGCATAATGTTTGGTTTCAAGGGTGGAGCGCTGGTAGTGTGACACAAAGCAAGTAGGCAGATTGTATTCCATGTAAAAGATCGTAGTCTATGTAAAAGCTGGAAATGACACTTTCTTTCTATACAATGCAGTGCTCGTTGCCCACACATGATGGAAGAGATCACACAGAGAAATACTATTCACTCATATCTACGGTTCTAGTATTTTGAAATAGGGTGGTCCACCCTAAAAGAATATTGACAACAAATATGACAAGGCAAGCATAGATGTAGTGAATCAATCATTTTACTTGTGAGTTTACTAGGACAGGTATGCAGAATTGTAACTGCAGTAAGAGACCGTCCAAAATCTGAATCAAGAAGTTTGTATAGCACTTATTGTTTGCAACTAATCGACGTGAATAATTGGATATCATATCGAATGAGTAAGAAAGACAAGTAAAATTGTCAACAAACCTGGCCTGCAATAGTAATCTGGGTCAATGTCACTACGACCAACAATCCAAAATGACTAGTGTCTGTTCCTAGGGCCAGAATTTTGAAACCCTGTGAACTTTACAGGTACTAAAGATTACTGAAATACATCTAAACCATTAAGTGTAGGTAGCACTCAGCACACAACAAACCCTAATGACAGTCCTGCCTAATGAGTAATGAATCAATTAGAAAATGGGTGATGAGGAGTGGTTGCTGAGTGTTGAGGACGTATCTCAGGATAAATCGGGTTGGCTTAGTGGGTGCTGCACGCCTGATCCCTGAAAGGACTGGGAAGGTAGGCACGGCGGCGCGCCCGAGCAGCAGTGACGCTGTTGGGCGAGCGGCTCCTGACCTCTTGTTAGTCTGGCGTCTCCTCCTAGAGTCATGCCGTCCGGGGACGGCAAGTCGCCGGCGAGGCAGGCGGCTGGGGGCGAGTAGAGATCAGAAGCGTGCAGCAGAACAGAGGGGAATCGGGGCCTGGGCCGACCCAAAATCCCAGGGTGGCCCGCGGACCACCGTGGGTACCCTGTAGAGATACACACCCGAGCGGCGAACATGCATTTTCGAAACTAAATTAGGAACATTTAGCTGACCAATTAAACGACTCTGTTTTAATAATATCAGATTCGTATTTGAACAACTAAGCTTGTTTAGCTTGATGGGTGGAGCAGTGCTATTATGACATGAAGCACGTATGCTGATCATATACTGATCATAAAAGGGGGAAACCCTAAGCATTTTTTTTGGAGCAAAAGAGGGTTTCCCCTCCAATTTCTATTAAAGAAACCACCACGGAACCAACATGAGCAATTAAACCCTAAGCATGATCAATTAAATCCTATTATGACTGTGCCATGGTAGATTTAAAGCTGCAAACCGGGGAAATGCTATTTAGCATCCATTGTTTGCTCCGAACTAAGAACTAAATTCTAAGAGCTGAAAAGAAAGTACAGTAACCAAGTTATGATCTATTTTCTGGTTGAGATCAAAAAGTGGTGGAGATATGAAGTGCCACCTCTCTTGTGGCACCATGTAGGCATCGGGGGTGCGATGGCTATCAGTGGCGTTGAAGCAGATCTGCGATGGTAGACGGGTGCATCGGGTGATAAGTCCCGTTGCGATGGAAGAGAAGGTCGTGTGAGCGGCCCCGGCAAAGAGGACGACGACGCCGATGAAGCGAGAGGACGCGATGCAAGGCTCTTGGTCCGTCGCCGTGGATGAGAAACGTCCATCTCTAGCAGTGGACGATGCGGTCTTGGTAGGCGCTCCGGCATGGTGGAGGACGGTGGCAATGGATGGGGTGGAGGACGGCGGCGATGGATGGGGTGGCGGGCGGAGGAGGCTGGTGTGGGGATGGTGTTCTAGCAAGGACGGTGTATGATTGGGAAAATGGAGGGAGAGGTACAGGGAACCATGTTTTTGGGATGCGCCTATCTAAAATATGGGAAAGTTACGAACTTAGCCCCCGTTTAAAATTTGGACGTCTCGTCGGTTGGGGACAGGACGGTAATCTCGCATCTCGCAAATATTTGCCAAGAGCGATTTTGGGCGAGGAGAGGGTGTTTTGGCGCCCACCGTGTATGAACGGGGCTGACAGGTAGGGCAGTTTTGTCACGTCTGAGTGAAGTTACAAAGCTGTCCCTATTGAAATATTTGCCTACATCGATTTCGGCCGAGTCGAGTTTGTTTTGCCGCCCACCGTGTATGAATGGGGAAATAGAGGGAGAAACGGAGGTCTTTCGGACGTGCTTGAATCAAATGTGTTTTGCCGCCCATGTTTGGCGCCCACCGTGTCGGAATGGGCCCAGAGGCGGTCGTGCCACGTCTAATTGAAGTTACTAACCTACCCCTATTAAGAGCAGTGGAAATCGGGCCGATGGATTGTCCGTGTAAGGGGTAGACAGTAATTTTCATCTCCCAAACACTTGGCTTTGGGCAGCCGACGTGGGAGTGGACATTTTGCCGCTTCTTTCGAATTTTGGGACAATAAGCATCCATGTTTACCCTGGCAACTAAATTCGAATCCATTTTGTATTCCTATACGAATCTTTATAAATCATTCTATGTGTTTTTATATATCTTCAAAAGCACAACAAAGATGTATTCCACTGTCATATATGAATATGATTTACAAATGCCAATACTCGAATTCAGAAGCTAGAATCCAGTTTAAGGTGAATTTGAATATTTGGAACACTTTATGTCCAACTCAAGTGTCACACGCGGCATAATGTGTACTCCCATTTAGATATGTACACAAGCGATGTATCAAGATTCAAATACCGAGTCAATCAACCAATAATGTACAAAACTAATAGACATATAAACACTTATAGAGTATATGGATCAATAATATCAACTAACATACATAAGCCAGGCCCCTGTACTTTTTTTGCTAGAAGAGCATCCTTTTTTTAGCGAAGCTAGTACAGCATCTTGGCCCTTTCCGATGTGTGCCACTTATGGTCCATCTATACTACTGTTATTGTTGAATGCACATTCAGCCCGATTGGCATATTTGTAGGTCTGGCATAGCAATCAAAATGAAATGTCTCCGAGTCTTATCAATTAATACATACTTTTTCTCAAATAAAATTACAAACCAAAAAAAACAATTGTTACATGATCTCTAAAACAAATGGTTTGATCAATTACATGAACAAACAACACAAAGGTTATTCAACGATGGAAATAACATTTCACCTATGATTTACCAAGTGGGAATTTAATTTCCTTTTTTCCTTCAGGACCTTAACAATGCGGTCAGTCTCAGCTTGCTTCGTTTTGAAATCCACCAAATATTTAATGGTTGTCTTGAGTACTGCTTGTGATTGTGTTGTTTGCTTCCTCAACATGTCAACTTCATCTCTAAGTGTAGAAGCAGAATCTCTTTCTACCACTAGTTTAGCCTCTAGAGCATCAGCAGTTGGCAATTCATGATGCACGATTGGGCCGGTGCCACTGCTGTGGGATGATACAACGTCCATGGGGACCTCACTCTTTGATCTTGGGCTAACCTATTTTGCCATTAAAGTTCTGATTGGATTCCAAAAACTTGAAGTTAGCAAAACATCTCAACTGGGAGTTATAACAGCAAACCGGTTAAACAAACAAGGAATTAAAGAGTTTCAATTGGATGCTGAAAAGTAGTTATTAACATCATTGTAACCGGTTGTTGCAGCAGCAAAGCAGTTAAACAAACAAGTTTAGCAAAAGGCACCTGTTGTGGCATTGGAGTTTCTGTTGGATCCTAAAAAGTTGAGTAGCTAGTAATGTGATTAGAGCAACCGGTTGCAGTAGCAAAGCAGTTAAACAAACAAGTTTTGCAAAAGGAACCTGTTGTGGCATTGGAGTTTCTCTTGGATCCTGAAAAGTTGAGTAGTTAGTAACTTGATTAGAGCAACAAGTTACAACAGCAAACTTCTTACACAAATATATTTTTGAAAATGTACCTGCTGTGCAATTGGACTTCCAATTGGATCCTGAAAACTTGAAGTTGGTAAGATGATTACAGCAACAAGTTACAGCAGCAAACCAGGTAAACAAGGAAGTTTCTGAAAACATACCTGTTGTGCCAACGGAGTTTCAGTTGGATCCTGCAAACTTGAATGTTAGCAATCAATAAATAAACTTTTGCAAGAGCCATAAGAAACTAACATCAAACTAGTAAAACTAACCAGTTTTGGCAACGTATTTAATTACACATGAACTAGTAAAACTAACAAGTTCTTGGCAACGTATTAAAGTAACAAGTCTGTACCGTTTACCAGCAACACAGACATCTGTAAATATCTTTGATGTAAGCAAAATGATTCCAACACATATATAATTTAAAGAGACGGTGTCCCTCATATAAACCTGACAGTTGTCTATCTATGAACATGCAAACATTACTAGTGCTACAAGTGATAACAGCAAACCATTTAAACAAACAGGGTATCAGAACGTAAATTACACGTGAATTCTGCTGCACCCTAGAAGTACATATGACCAGCTATCTACGTGCTTAAGTAGCTATTTAAGTTCAGGCAAACAGGTAATTCTTAACAGTAAGTATCAAACACATAGATAGGCGCAGTCTATAATAGGATTAACAGGCTATGGCATTATGTAATCAGTAGCAAACTAAATTAAGCCAAGCAACATAATTGAACAATTTTGCAATAAGTGGCTAACTAAATTTGTGAGAAGCGGGTAACTAAACTTACGCTAGCTCTTTGTACAGGCACACTGCAACTTCTTTTTCGCTTACAAGGTTCTACGAAGGAGTCCATGGCATCAATTGCTTGGATACGCAGTCCCAATACTTCTTTCTTCCCACACTGCATTGGTAAGTCGAATGGTTAATCTAGTAAGATGGTGGGTCCTTGATATGTTATATGAGGACGTGTAGTCAGACTAGTTGTAGCCACACACATCACACTGGCTTTTACTGTATATTTCATGCGGTTACATTTGGCATATCGAGATCTAAGCAATCTACAATAGGATGAAAAGACTGGCATCCTTCACATTCTTGGTGAACTCAGTTCATAGAAACAAGCAATTCAACCATTCTGTGGGTAAATCAAAAGCGCCACTGGAATATTTTTCACTACCCCAATCATACACGCAAAAAGGGGCGACTCCACCGTAGGGGCTGGTATGGGCGGCCGCCTCGGGTGGCTGGAAAGTGTGCACCTAGTTTGAGTCGTCCAGGTTGGCCCAGGCTAGTTTTGTTCATCCCGACGCACGAGCAGACAATGTAAAAAATGAAGAAAAACATTTCAATTTGGATGGGGCCAATAACGTAAGTGCAAGGCAGACCCTATAGCAGGCTCGTGGCCCGAACGAGCGCCTCCCATATCGATCGACAGCATGAAAAATCCCAATTCCTTCGCTCCAGCCTCCAATCTGGTTCGCTCCTAACCTAGCCGCCGCTGGACAGACCGACACAGCACTTCCTCGCGCCCTTGTTGGAGGGCGGTCGCCAGGCTTCAAGAGAATGGAAGGACAAGAAGATGAAGATCCAACCCTGGGTGTAGCCTGCGTGGGAGGCAGCAGCGGCAGCACGGGCATGGCATCGAGCTTGTGCAAACGAACAGTCACAGCTTGCAAGAGCAGCATGCACAACGAGCAGGTACATCACATCCCTGATTATATCTAATTCAACTGTTCAGTTTCTGGCTAATAGTTAAACCTGACGGTGTTGTAAAACTGCTAGTATCACTTGATTTTGATCCAGTCACAGCGCGCCGGCCCTCTCGTCCAATCCTAAATCGCTGCCGCACGCTACTCTCCCTCTTCTCCATTGCAAAACCACCTCCTCTCCTCTCCATCATCTCCATTCCAAGACCACCGCCTCGCCTCTCCCTCTTCTCCATTGCAAAACCACCTCCTCTCCTCTCCATCATCTCCATTCCAAGACCACCGCCTCGCCTCTCCCTCTTCTCCATTGCAAAACCACCTCCTCTCTCCTCGGACGAGGATCCCCTGACGTAGCCCATCCTGCCATTGAGACACTGACACATGGGTCCCACCAAGCGAGGGGCCCACCTGTCAGCGACCGAAAGGCAGGGAAACCTCTCCTCTCCGTCATCTCCATTCCAAAACCACCATCTCGCCTCTCACTCTTCTCCATTGCAAAACCACCGTCTCGCCTCTCCCTCTTCTCTATTGCAAGACTATCGTCTCTCCTCCCATCTTCCAAAGCTAGCACCGGACCACTCAGAAGGACATCTATGGAGAGGATGCAGCAGCGAATCAGGCAGATCACCGGCGGCGACCAGGCAAAGTTAGCCAGGTTGAAGGAGATCCTTGCTTGGTTTGACAATGAGTGGGAGATTTCAAGGACGGTGAGGGCCATGTGGCAATGTATGCGAAAGAGCGAGACGGCGGTGATGAGGGCGGCGATGTACTCCTTGGCGGTAGTCACGTCGCAATCCTTCGAGTTCATCGAGTATCTCCACTGGGCGATGGAGCAGACAGATTCGCCCGAGGCAAAAGTCAGGCGGAGATGGTGGGCGCATAGTTCGAAGGTCGAGCGCCCAGAGGATAACGAATCGATCGAGTATGGTGTGCCGTTCGTGAGGGTGCAGAGCCAGCCGGAGCCACATGAGTATTCGTTCTACCACCGCCCGGATGGCGCGACGTCGCTTCCCCGCCGTTCTCCATGGTTCCCTCGACGCTTGCCTCATTTCAACGGCATCGGTAGGGTTTAAGGTAAGCTTCGCACTAACCTGATCTTCCATCTGCTCATGCTTACAATCAGTGTGACAGCTAATAAAAATCAAGCTTACAATCAGTCTCCGAGTACTACACCAATCACCCTAAAGTAGCTCTAGACCTTTGGGTCAAAGTTGTGACACTGTGTACAAATAAAGAAAAACAGATTGGTGCTTCTTTCAGAAAAGAGTACTCCCAAGAAAACTGCCAATATAAGCTACTAGTATTTTTTTAAGTCTAAGCTACTAGTATTTGGTTAGAGGATTTGCTGTCAAGAAAGATCCGTCCACAGTGAGCGCCACACATCCCACTGGTGGTGGTTGATGCCAATGCTTAGATGGAGCAGGGTTGGTGTTGGTAATTTTTACTTGGCACCTCGCACTCTGCATATATGTCGGTTCCATCCGTACATTTGTGCAGTTCCACCAAAATGCAGCTGAATAACCCTGTTTGCACAGATAATGAAAAAACGTGATTACATTATATTGGCACTACTTGATGAAACATACACTAATAAATAGAAAAAAATATTGCGATAGTATCATATATGCCATGCTGCGAGGGCGAGATGGGCCCTGCGACGCCTCATACGGTACGCCTCATACGGGAAATCGACCCAAGTCTCCCCGATACACCTTCTACCAATGATGAACATCAGTGTACAGCGGTAGTACAAGGAGGGGCCTTGAGACATTCCAATCTCTATTTTTGTGCAGATCAACTAAAATTAAGCACCCCAGTTTGCAAAAACGCTTAAACATTAACAATGGGGCTAGTTGATGAAACATATACTAACAAAGAGAAGCACTTTCTTTATCTACATTGGAAATGAAATGATAGAGAGGACACTCGCTCTATTTTAACTGTATTATTACTTCATTTTATCAGTGGCACTAGGGTCGAGCAGGTGGCAAACGAGGTGTACCGTGCGTCGCAAGGATGGAGGCCGGGGGTGCTTAGACTGGGATGCTGAAGCTGGCTCTATCTTCCCCCCTGATGTTTCTGTGGTAGCATTTGGGTTGTAATCCAAACTTGGGCGAACTTGTCTCCTGCTAGTACTCAGTCCGGTCTAGTAGTGGTTGCATAACTGCCCGTTTACACTGAGATGTTGTCGGATAATGGTTCTTTATGGTAGGGTTTCTTTAATGAAATCGGAGGAAGCCCCCTCTTTCGATATATAAAAAAATCAGTGGCACAAGTGGTGCTAAAACATTGCCTCAAATTAATAGTGCCACTAGATTAAGGTGCAAAATAATAACATTACTGCTTTATCATGGCAATGCCAAAACAGTAGCACAAGAGCAGACTCAACATGCAGGATCTTTGACAAATAGTCAGACCAAAAAGGAACATACCTCGTGATGGGAACCATATCTGCAGTCAACGCCATCATAGAAGGGATGACACCAGTCACCAACATGGATGATTCACTTCATGGGACCTTTTGGTGCAGTTCACCTAAAATGAAGCAATGTCCCATGAGCTAGCAGCTTCTTCATTTTTGTTTTAAGAAAAGGGCTCCAGCCCCGGTTCCATTTCCATCAAAAAACGAAACCCATAGAGCTTCTTCTTCATTAGTTTCAATAAAATTGAGCAACATCAAGGTTGGTTGTGAAGCTCCTGGAATGTTCAACTATAATTTGGATATCATTTGTGCAGTTCAACTAAGATCAAGCGTGAAATGTATGTCTCTGTTTGCACAAAAAAGGTGGAAAGGAGGGTGATAAACAAGTGATGAAACATAAATCAAATGAAAAGAAGCATGTTCCTTATCTGAATGGCAATCCTACAAGGACAGTAGCAATTTCTAAAGCAACAACATTGCTAGATATTAGTGTGGGTATTAGGATTAACTATGACAACCGTTAAATACGACATTACTTTAATGGTGTCATTGCTTCATTTTACCAGCAACATTACATTAACAGCTGCTACATAGTCTGTATTTGGGCACGGGAGAGTAGGCGGACCAGGACAGTTGCATTTCTAACAAAAAAGAAGCAACTTATCTTAATGGGAAATTTAGCAGGACATGAAAAAAAGTGCCAATGATTCATATTACTGGAGGCATTACATTGAAAACAACATTGGTTTAACGTGTCCTTACTTTTAACAGTGTGACTGCTACATTTTAACAGTGGCATTACATAAGAGTGGCTCGGGGCAACAAACATCAGAACAGGATATCTGGGTTGGTCCCATTTTTGTTCGGTATAGCCACCTTATACTATGTGAGGCTAGCAAATGTAGTGTTGGACTTACTCTGTTGACTTGTCCCCCAGTCCCCACTTTCTTTCCTTTTTCAACCAATAGATCGGGTTTATATTGAGTTTGTACTGCGTTTCCCTTTATTTCCCTATTAGACCAAGAGACCAGTTGGATAGCCAGTCTCTGCTACTTTTCGCCCCCATTATTTCCTCTTTCGACCAAGTCCTAGATTCAGGTAATAGCATCCCCCACCCCCTTTCTTCCTTGTTTGAACCAAGTAGTACTACATTCGAGTGCATGAACTACTTTTACCTCTTAACAGTCAAAATTTAGGTGGCTTCCGAACAGCCGATCGATCCTATCTACGAGGGGGCCTGGGAAATAGTAAAAGATACAAATGCAGCGACGTCAGGAGCTCGGGAAGTAGAGCAAGGCCGGTTTCGAAGGAAGTTATACCTGAGGGTCGCCGAGATGTTGCTAGGTGAGCAGCGGGAGGCCGGATCTGCCCACACTATGGCAGCAAGGAAGAAGGGGTCGGAGGCCCTCCCTAGCCAGCGGTGCTTGGGAGAGAACGGCAAGGCACGCTGATTAGGACGCGCCGGCAGTGGGTAAGAGCCGTCGCCGAGGATGACCGCGTGAACGTTGCACCTTCTCACCTTCCCCGGCGGAGAGGATCCGGCTGGATCTGTGACCAGCAATGAGCAGAGGGAGAGGGTGTGGCCACCGCTGTCGTGTTTAGATCTGGAGAGGAGGAAACAGTGTGAAGAGAGCAACACTAGCAAGCAAGCATGGAGGCTCCTGCCTATATAGTGGAGTACTAGTTTTCTTTTGTCTACCGGACACGGCTTGACCTCGTCAATGACTGTCGAGAAGTCTTCATGCACGTGCCCTGGAGGCGCAGTTGTCGTCATTTTGATCTGAAGCACTGGATTATAACATATAACACGAAAAAATGCCACATGACAAGAAACCATAACCTCACTGTCCAAAGGAGACAACATGAATCCCGACGGACAAACTAGACGAGGATCAAAGCTCAAATTAAAGATAAACTCGTAGAAAAGGGGTCCGTCGATAGATGTCCTAATTAACATAGCCGGCTTGACCTAGATGGCAGCCGAGTAGTCTTCGTGCATGTGCCCCCAATGACCAGCGCCTTGGAGGAAATCAGTTGTCGCTGTTTAACCCTCGCACTGATCCGAAGCACATGACACCTAATATTGCGAGATGACAAGAAACCTTTTTTGGATTTCTCATCAGAACTACAGCCCTCTACAACATAGCCTGCACGATATGTAGACGATAGCCAATCCAGGCGTGTCTGCTGGAGTCTGGTCACATGCATGGACGAACTAATCTTCTGTGTCATGCAGGGATCGTCCAGGCACCAACGTCTGTACAACATTTCTCTAGTACTATCACTCGTCTCTCTCTTCTATTAACTCACCCGACTTGCGGGGCCAGGGAGTGTGCCTATGGTCGGTTCTCGATTGCGGTCCCACATGTGCGTGAAAATGCAATATGATGCGCGTTCCATTCAGAGAGCGGCGTGCCAGACCGACCGACCGTCTGGGGTGCCACGCGAACGCGACGGGCATGCTGTATACTCCGTACATGTGTACCACCGTTTTCTTGAGGATTTGCTCCATGGCGCAATCCATGGATACAATGTTAGTATACTGTACTATTTAAAAGTCGAGGGCGGGGCTTTTCCCGCATGGTAGGCGGGGCAGTTCCGCCTAGTCGGTTCGACAGGGACGCGGGAAGATGAGGGAGTAGGCTGCTACAAACATACGGCTGTGTGATTTGATAGGGAGTTACTGCTGGACAGGTGGGGCCCCGTGATTTGACTTGCCATTTTATCATTTTAACTGCGGCGCTACGACCGGCATTAGTCTCCCGATTCCTGACCACCTCCATGGTATACAGGTGCCTCTCCCAATGCTCCACCATGTAGAGGTTGGCTCTTTCATGAGAGCCCACTCCTCCACTTTTTCCTTGCCTCTTTCCTCCACATATGCAAAAAATGCCATGTAAGCGGGCTTATAGCCCACTATTGTACTTGCTCGTACATGTGCTAAGCCTGCCACATAGGCATAAAGTCTGATGTGGCAAGTTAATTACTCCCTCCGTCTAGGTGTGCAAGTCATCTTACGAAAACCAAATAATCCCAAAACACTTAGGCGCGGTGCATTAACTTATACTCCCTGTTTTCCGGTTTATAAGGCTCAAATCTGAAATCTCATCAATCAAGGCATTTTGTGAGTGGAGGAATGTATCTCGTACTTTACAAAACTACCCCAATTAAACTCATGCATTATATTTGATTAATTGCAGTGCATGCATGCTTGAGCACTAGATAAGTAGAAACATTACATGCATTGGTGTGTTCCTTTTTAATTCTTACATGCAAAGATTTAATGCGTCTCGGAAACTAAAAATGAGATGGAGATGAGCCCTATAAATTGGAAAAAAAAAGTTGAGATAAGCCCTATAAACCGGAAAGGAGGGAGTACATCGTTTCTTGTTTCTTGACATATCAACCAATAAGAGACGTGGGGTGTGCATGCTTTTAATGACTTGAGACTACCATTTCATTGGAAGAGGTCACTCCTTGGCAAATGCAATAAATACTACGAAGAAAGAGATAGAGAGAAGCAAAAAAATACTCTTATAGCCAACCTTATAGCTAACCTTGTTGTATGAGTGACTAAGTGATGACTATGTATGACATGCCAACATCAGATAGCCTAACGCACTATGTTAAATCTCCAAGGGCGCGACCGCGCGAGCGAGGCGACAATCGTGGTAGGCGCGGCCCTGATACGGGCTGCTGGCAGCCCTTGGATATGAGATCGAACAGTTGCATGCTAAGTTGCTGAAAATTCACAGAATAACCCTCCAGGATAGGATAATCACGCCATGCAACCGTTCGATCTCAGATCCAAGGGCTCTCGGAAGCCCGTATCATGGGAGAATGGAAAGCTTCGTATCACCTGTAATTTTCCCGACGCTTGACATGACATCGAAAGCCATTTAATTGGGCATCGAGTAGACATGACATCTAATTGGGCCCCCATAGTACTGTGCATGAATCCATTTATCCACCAGGCAAGCCACTACCCTGCCGTTCGCATGCCCCACTCAGCATTTTTACAAAAACCGCTGGCAGTTCGCTCCTACTCGTCCCCGGATGTCGTTTAACATTACGGCAGTTCGCTCATAGTCGTCCCGTCCTTTCACATTACGGAAGTTCCACTAATCCTAACCCTCCTCCCAAATCCATGGCGTCCCAAATCTCCATGATCAGCGGTGAGTACAAGGTTAGAACCATCACCGGCGATGAGTTCGACGTCATCTACACCCGTTCTTCCGTGACGGTGAAAGGATGCCTTGCTCTCTTTAGACGCATGTTCGAAAACTCAAAGGATGAGTGGGTCACTGGGCTAGATGTAGAGTACACCACAGTCCTGGAAAGCGAGAAGAATCTAAAGGAGGCAGACAAGAAGAAGCCCGCCGTGATCCAGGTTTGCGTGCATGACTTATGCTTGGTCTACCACATATGCCATGCCGACATTGAGTGCGAGGAATTTAAGAACTTCCTCAAGGGTGGCCGAGTCAAATTCATTACTATAGACTTTAGGAACGTCAGGGATGTCCTGGATCGTATAGGCCTCATTGTAGGCAACCCCTTCGACCTCCAGAAGAAAGGGCTGGTGCCCTCCCGTGATCAGCCTTCAATGCTGACCCTGGCAGGAGCCATGGTTCATCCTTCGTACGGTACACTGAGGAAACCTCCGTTCAAGTTTCATCATGCATGGGAGTGGAATGTACTAGATATAGACCACATCCACTACGCTGCAATGGATGGCTACCTTTGTTTCAATATCTACAAGGGTTGGATGAAGAGCAAGAGCCAAGTGTGCGGTTCAAGCAAAGAAGTATCGCCCAAGAGGAAGAGGGACATGGACGAATTCGAGCACGTGGACGAGGAGTCCGAGTAAGGTGGCAGTGTCGTTGCTCATGGTGGTCCTAATGCAGTGTCTATCGGATTAGTTGCTTAGTTTAATTTCAGGTGTGCTTAGTTTTATTTGAGGGGTGTGTTGTGCTGGGCCCCCAGCCGAACTATGTTATGTTCCTTCTCGTTACTTTAACTCTTCAGCACGTACATACTAGTATTTCTTACAGTTCATATTTTAGTTGGTATAGTACTACCACTCGTTTCTTCACATTATATACGTACAATATATATGGCCAACATCATATAGCCAGCAGTTTACTTGTCAAAGAATTTTAGGGTGCTTAGTTTTATTTGAGGGGTGTGTTGTGCTGGACACCATTATTGTGACTCAAATCTCTTTGGCCATGTTATAATGACATAAATACTGATGGACCAACATGCCAGCTCTCCCTCTATCTCACTACAGTAAAATAAAGTGTGGGGCCTAATTGATCCCAACAGCGGGGCCACACTTATTTTCCTGTAAAATTATTCGCTTGGTTCGTCCTGACAAGCGGGGCCACACTTATCATTGTGAGAATTGGCTTATTTTTGTCATATAACATGGTCAACGGAGTTGACGTGAAAATAGCAATGTCTAATGGCATTTTTTAGCAAACATCTAACTTAACGATGCCATTTTTGAGATATCTAATTGCATTTTTGAGCAGGCATCTCACGGATCGATGGCATTTTTGAGTAGTTGTAACTTCTAATGGCAAAACTGTGTAGTGATACACAACTAGTGGCATAAATAATAAGAACCCAAGAATTAAAGAGGTATGCTAATTTCTTTAATATAATTTAGCACCCCATTTAAGCATGTACTAGCTTTTTTTAATAGTACTATATGCATAATTTGGCGACGAGCGCTCTCTATATGTACCACCTTTTTTCTTTAATTTCATCTTATAGTTTTGCTCCATGGCGCAATCCATCGATACTACTACTGTACAAAAGTATACATTTTTAAAAGGCTAGAGGGCGGGCAGTCTAGCTTGGTCGGTTTCAAGAGAGGCGAGGGCCTTTGTGATTTGACGGCTCATTACTGCTGGAAGGCAGGGCCTTGTGATTTGACTGCTCGTATAAATGTGCCAACGACCTGAGGAGGAGCAAAGAACCATGCGGTATACTCAAGTTTTCCACTGGAGTAGTATGACGGAGGAGCACGAAACACGGCAGCCAGTGCCATATGGCGATAAAAAATGCTCTAATTTGCTAGTCATCTCATTGTTAGCATTGTTCTATTCATGCCTCGCAGAGAATGTGACACGTGCGGCGAAACACCCGAAGCAAAAGAAGAAACACGGGAGCAAAAGAAGAAGGAAGATTATCACCCAAAAAAAGAAGGAAGACGCACACACAAGTCTGGGGTGTTGCTCTCTAATACATGAAGGGTTGTTGGCCACGGAGTTGTAACTGCTTCTTCATCGCCTCCACGACCTTCATCTCCTTGCGCGTCTCCTCCACCATCTTCTTCATTCTGTCCATGACGCGGGATTTCTCAACGCGAGCCTTCATCATCTGTTCCACAGCCACATTACGTACCTTGACAACAGCCGGGTGCTAGATGCGGAGCTTCGCCAACTCCTCCTTCTGTTCCATGACGAGGGCCTGCAGCATCTTCATCGAGGAACTACTATTCTCATGCGGCTTCTTCCAACCGGCCTTCTCCTCCTTCAGCAAGTCGAGCTCGTGGCAGAGCTTCGCCTTGTCCTCCTGAAGTTGTAGGATTTCGCCGGTCACCTTCTTCTCCGAGGCAATGCTCTTCTTCAGCAGCATCACCAAGCCGGTGGTCAACTCCCCCTGCTCATTGAACTCAGCGGGCATGTCGTCGAGGCTCTCCTTCAGCAGCTCCACCAAGCTGTGGATGAACTCTTGCTTATTGAGGTGCTTATTGAGCTGATCGGGCATGCCGTCGAGGGATAACGACTCCAGCGCCACCAGCTCGGCATGTTCGCCTCCGCGGCTAGGGCGCTCCTGGGAGCCATCGCCTGCCCGTGAGAGATCTTTCGAGGTCTCTGCGTGGCGGCGAGCCGTCTTTTTTTCCGCAGCCTTGGTTATCGCTCTCTTGTTACGAGTAGTTCTCGACCAAGACCTCTGCACACCGGCCATGGCAAGGACGGACGAAGAAGAAGGACTTATGAGGAGGAAGGTAGAGTAATTTTCGGTTAGGTAGTTCCCCTTTTTATAATCTAAGTACTAGCACTAGTACTAAAACCTCCATAGTGGGAACACTTTCAGGTTTGGTACGTACTACTAGGTGTGAGCAGGCTTGCACTTAATTGTAGCACTAGTACTTTCGAATGTGATGGGAACAAGGTAAAGATTAATTGATGGTTTTGGTTTCGAGGCCCGAAACGGCTCCCGATGAGTTTAGTGGAACATAAATTTCAAGTACACCCTCCATCTCAGTTTACATGGCTTGCACGTGTATCTAGGTCCTCAATGTAACTTATATAAAATAAATTGTTTAACATAAAAAAATATCATTAAAAAATAGAATATTTGAAGTTTGTAATGATATATTTTTCATAATGTATGCCTCTTATTAAGTTGGTCAAATTAATGACCTAGGTACACGTGCAAGACTTGTAAACTGAGATAGAGGGAGTACTACACTGCTCAAATGCGGTCGCACAACTCAGTGAAGTAACTGGTCGTACATGTCAGACCAAGCCGATGTGTGTCCCTTCGGTGAGACGCGGGTCCGAACTACAGTCTGTTGGTGCGATCGACCGTAAAGTACTACGCGATGGAGACTTCTGGTTGTGGCTTCGGTTGATTGTCACGACCAAGCATTCTAAAACTAGTGATAAATCAATTACCATCTTTTTCCAAACGACCAAGTATTTTTACAGGAATACAATACATATAGATGGAGTGATTTTCAAGGTTGCAAACCGACATGGCGTTGCAAGTTCACTACAGCAGCAACCGACTAGGTCACTGTGTCGCTGGCAGGGAAGGAGGGCAGCTCACCTCGCCTACGATGCATGCCTAGCGGTGCCGCCGAAACTGCTCCCGGGATTTGGCTTCTCCTACCGCCCATTTGAACAGTTGCACCGGCTGCTCATGCCATTGCGCAAGCATGCGTGTTCTTTCCTCCGCGGTCGACTCTGTCAATATGATCTCTGCCATTAGCCCTAGCTCGAAATCAATGCGACGCTGCTAGATGCTGACATCCCTCAGCATCTCTCCCCTGAGATCGACTTGCGCCTCTGCCTTGTGCTGCGCCACGCGCAGCTCCTTGGAACTTCTCTGTAATCGATGCGACGCTTCCTCGATCCGATTTGCCCTTGCTACCCACCACCTGAAACACAGCCCTGGCATGTCCTCCGGCTCCACCGATCTGTGATTCCAGAGCAATGGATCCCCTCTAAAACACATGTGGGTTTCGCTCAAAGGCGGCAGTGCTGCGGGCCGCAGCAAGAGGGCAGCCCGCGGGATCCTGTGATCTAAGGGATTATCCATGGCGGGATCCTCCATGGCAGGATCTGGTGGGCGAGGCGGGGAGGCGAGCCTAGGCGCTGGGAGAGCCCTACGATGCTAAGATAAAGATAGTACTACTCCACTTCGTCCATATTTAAATACAAAGGCCACCAACAGTAGCCCTGGCAAATATTGATCATGTTGCCTGCGTCCTGGTTTATTGGCCCCCTTTTTTGTGCCACTTTTTATGACATGCATAAATATTATGTTACTTACAAATATGGTCAAAAATTGGCACAAAATACGAAGGAGACCAATGGAAGTACTAGCAACCCATGATTTAAATACTCGCATGCGCGCAGTGGAGTAGTAATGTCTTTCTTCCGCCCTCACGTCCACTCAATTTGCATGCGCTGTATTAATTGACCATCAATGAAGTGAAGGACTTTACACGCGTCAAATTATCACATGGGTGGATCTTCGTACAAAAATGTGTCCCCCCGTGTACCCGCATGTGTGTGCGAGGGAATGAGTGCGTGCGTGGTGTGCGTGCACATCTTCTCTTCGTGCATGTACCGCCAGTGTGGCTCAGAGAGGACGAGTACATTCTTCTGGAACAAGCAGCACGTCATTGTGATCAATCCACACAAGAAGGTCGTGACAACGCCTCCACATGTGCCACCAGGCTTCATGAACTGTAAGAGAGACACTGTGTAGCATGCCATTGGAATTCTAATTTACGTGTTTTGCACATACTCGAAGTACTAGTAAGGTACACGTGCATTGCACGCATCAGATTTGGCAACCAAATTATGAATAAATACCACACTATAGCATGTAAGCTCTGAGTCATATATGCCTGATGTAGACCTTCGTTTAATTCTTATAGTTCATCTCATTGAAAATAAATTAGTTTTTATAAAAAAAAGCTAGGGCCTCTTTGATTCGTAGGATTTCCAAAACGCGGGAATAGGAAAAACATGGGATTAGAGTGGAATGTCGTCCTAAATCCTACAGGATTGTATGAGTGTTTGATTGTGCATAGAAAAAACACAGGATTCTTTCAAAGAGGTTTGAGTGGATGGGATGTTTCCTATGAAATCTAGTGCAAATGAATCCTATGGAAAAATTCCTATGGTTTACAGTCCTACGAATCAAACAACCAAGATAGGAAAAATTCCTAAGGATTTCCAAAATTATTTTGAGAATCCTTTGAATCAAAGAAGCCCTTAATGTATTTTATGATTCATGGAATTGTGCGTTGTAAAGCATAAAGTAAAAACAAATAATGGCAATTGAACTAGAAAAAAGTTTGGGCAGTTATGATACGGAAGATTCTAGAACAAAGGAGAAGCACTTGTGTTTTGAGGTTTGTGCATTATGCTTAAGTTCAACCATGGAGTCTGCTAGATTGTACATGTGGCAAAATCCGGTGGGGGGCTAGTAGATGGTGCGAGGGGCCAAGTGGAGGGAGACTATGAAGGAGTGCACAAGTCCGAGATCGATATTTACAGAGAGGGGGCGAGAACGTGCGTTGTTGCGTGCAGTGGCGGAGCCATGAAAAATAAATGAGCTAGGGGGCCAAGCATTGCTAATCCTTTATGAGGAGGGCCAATTCATCAACTTAAACCATTTTACCAGCAATTGTCTAATGATCACATTCATATTAGCCTCGATATATAGTGATGTTAGGGGGGCAGGGCCCTTGCTGCCCCCTGTCTTCGCCATTGTGCAAGCGTCTGAGAGATGAAGCGGAAGGCATGGATGATGAGAGGGGGACGTTGGATATATAATTAATGTGTGTGTATTAGCTATGTAATCCTATATAGAGAGGTATAGATTGATCGATGTGGACGTGGGAAAGAGGGTGAGACATCACTAGATATATAGATTGATCGGTTTGTGTGGGAAACTGTGAAAGACCTAGCTATATATACACACACACACAGAGGAACATCGATTGTTGCGCATGCACGTGAGAGATAAAGAATGACCGATATGATGGAGAGGGGGAGGTGTGTGTGTGTGTGTGTGTGTGTGTGTGCATGCATGGGAGACCGACCTGAAGAAAAAGATTGCATGTGTGCGATGGATAATGCCGACTGGTACTGTGTATGCATGCATGCACGAGAGAAAGTTAGTGGTACAATCATAAAAGAGAAGACGACTGTGTGGGTGTAAAAGACTAGGTGAGGTCATAATCAATGTAAGTTGAATTCAAATATTTGAATAAGAGATCATGATATTTCAAACCCATGCATGCATGAATATAACTGAGATATGCACGGTGTGGTTTCGAAACGAGCATGTTGTACTGTATACACATTGAACAAGGTGAAACTGATTTGAATTTGAGATATTGATGGCAGACATCGTTTGGCCACATTGCATCCGTGCATGGACACACTATTCTAATTGGAGATGATGGCTGGCTTTCGCATCACATATCTATATCTATACCCCTATATATATTATATTTTTTATTTTTTATATAGTGTGCGGATAACTTTAACTTTGAAAGATGGTCGCTGGATGAGGCCAATCCGATGATGCAGAGATGGCAAATTTGAGCACTACTGGCCATTGGATATCATCTAGATTCCACCAGATTTTGCCACATGTACAATCTAGAAGACTCCATGGTTGAACTTAAGCATAATGCACAAACCTCAAAATACAAGCACTTCTTATTTGTTCTAGAATCTTCCGTATCATAATTGCCCAAATGTTTTTCTACATGATTTGCCATTATTTGTTTTTACTTTATGCGTTACAACGCACAATTCCATGAATCTTAAAATAGATTAGCTTTCTTATAAAAACTAGATGATTTTGAATGAAATGAACTATAAGAATTAAACGAACATCTACATCATGCATATATGACTCAAAGCTTACATGCTATAATGTGGTATTTATTCATAATTTGGTTGCCAAATCTCATGCGTGCAATGCACGTGTACCTTACTAGTCTAAATGGTGTTTGTGTGTGTGTTGTGCTTGTTAAACACATTGTACGTAGTATATCATACATGGTTTAGATTCCAAAATCTAGCTAGAGCATACATGTACTATGATTTGAATTCAACATAAAATGGATATATATATTTGAATTTGAGATTGTATGTACATGTAGTTCGTATTTATATAGGAATTTACTTCTCCTATATTCATGTCATGTGTTGTGAAGATAATATTTAGATGGTTTTATAACTAACCCGAGTACAATCCCATTCAAATAGGGAAAATGTACTCAAATTTAGTCCATATGCTAGACAACACACATTGTTTTTTATTGTTGAGGGAAGTGCAAATTGTTTTGGTACTGTACACGTTATGTTTCTTGTCCCGATTTTTTTAGTTTTTTTTGTTGTATTTGAATGCATTTCTAGTAATATAGTAAAACGGGACATGGCTCTCTCTAGTGATGAGGTGCGAATTGTCTTTTTTTGGGTACACGTTAAGCTTGTTCTCCCGAAATTTCAAGCCACGCCTTGTTATGCCGAAATTTCAAGCTAGTGTCTCTGTCTATCGTGCTGCGAAACTCCCGCCTCTTCAACTCGCGCCTTGTTACCCCGAAATATTTAAGATATATCTTTGTATCGTTGTGCTCCGACAACTCCCTCCATCTTGACCCGCGCCTTGCTATTCCAAAATTACAATGCGCGTGAAAACTCCCACCTCCTATGAAATCCCGACAAGTGAAATGCACGTGATACCCCTGAACCGAAAGAACCGCCTAGCTCAAATCTGTGGGGGTACTTTCATAACTTACCCCACATTTCGGACAAGCGCGTCCCTAAGCCATGGTTCCCCACTCCCATCCCATCCGCCCACCCATTCGTACACCGAGGCCGTGAAAACCCGTGAAGCCCCACACCCTCCTCCGTCTGCCACCCAGTCGGAGCCTCTTCTCCAACGACGTCATCCACAGCAACACCTCGACATCCCTCATCCACCGTACAGGATGAGGATCTGTTGTCGATCTCGTCGTCCCACCGATTCGGCCACCCCGTCCTCCACCTCCAAGGAGCTGCCCGAACGTTCCCCTCGTCTTTCGCGCCACCTCCATTCCCACACCGCCATCTTCACCTGCACCGCCAGAAGAGCATCATCATCACCGTTTCCTCGGATGAAGCTGAGGCCTAATCGGCGCCACCAAAGAGGTTGTACACTAATTGCCACATTTTCTTCTTAATTCGATCTCACGGTGCTGCCGGCGCTCGGTCCCGAGCCGACACGGCGCGGCTCCATCCACGGCGGCGTCGCCGGCCACTTCCTCCACGGCGTCGCTCCCTCGGCGGCGACGTCCACATCAGTAGGAGCTGATGCTGCTTTAGCTCTCGCTCGCGCTACTGCTCCGCTCTTGCTCTTGGTCCCCTGCTTGGTCTGCTCTTGCTATTGCTCTCGCTCTTGCTCGCGCTGCTGCTCTCGCTCTTGCTCGCGCTGCTGCTCTCGCTCTTGCTCTTGCTTGCGATGATGCTCCAATTTAGCTACACTTCAGTCGACTGAATCGACTTTTGGGTCAGTCGATTTTCAGGGGGTGGGGAGCTCGCCGGAGTTAAGGAAGAACCAGCCGCAGCGGGGAGGGGGCTCGCCGGAGAGGTACCCCACTATCTATCTTAGGATTCAGGGTGGGGGCAGTGGTGGGGCAGTGGCGTGGGGATCGCCGGAGAAAAAGCTCGGCATGGGGGGCCTAGAGGGATGGTCGGGGCGGCGGCGGACCGGCGGTGGGGAGTGGTTTTGGGGCGGGCGGGGCGGCGAAACCGCTGGTCGCGGGCGGCGGGGGCGGCTGTTTGGCCGGTGGTGGCTGGCGTCTCAGGGGGGGTGGAGGTTGAAGATGAACTCCAGGCCCTTGATTTCATATCCAACGGCTGGAAAATCGACTGACCAGAGATGAAAAAGTAAGTCGACTGACGTGTAGCCTCACCTGATGCTGCTACACGACCAGCTGCCCCGGCTCTCGCACGCGCTGCTGCTGCTACTGCTACTGCTTTTTTGCTACTAGTGCGTTCAGTTTTGACAGCAAAATTCAGTTTCAATAGTTAAGTTCAGTTTCGACAATTAAATTCAGTTTTGACTATTAAGTTCAGAGATGAGCGGCTGATGTATTTTACATCTAGCACTTTGTGGTTATGTATTTTACGTCATCTATTGGAGATTCTATTAGAATTCCACTCAGGTTAACATTGTTTCTCTTGTCCTGCTTCAGCCTCGGCATCGTACAACTCACCGGAGCTGCTCCAACGATGAAACCCTCCATCACAGCTGAGTAGTACCCCGGGCTCCATCTCCAGACGCCTAAGATCTTCTTCCCCTCCTCTGACAGCCAAGTCAGCTGGAGCATCCTCACTGACCAACCCAATCACACTGAGATCGACATGGCTTCGCCAAAGAGGTTGTACACTTGTTGCATCTCTTTTTTACTCTACATGTTATATATATTGTCCACTGAGCACATGTAGTAACGTGAAATACGATTATTTTATCCTACAATATGACAAGCAGTGACGTACCATGCAACTTAGCTATCCGTGATGGACTCTCTTGAACGCCATCATTATTTATCTCTGCGCGTTTGAGTTGTGCATTTGTCGATGGGCCTGGGAGTTGAGCTAGAAGGGTAGTGGCATGGGTCCAAAGTAATAGAAGTAGCACAAAAACGTTTTTTGAGTGTAGGCTTTTCCTTGCTCAAGCCTGCCTACTAGAATAGCCAGTGCTTGAAAGGAAAAGTGAAGGAAAAACATAGGAATTGGAAAGTTTCCTATGGTACTACTATTCATGAATTTGGTTCAAAGGAATGGAGCAAAGGAAAACTGTAGGATTTGTTCCTTTAGTGTATCCTTGAAAGAAAAATCGTAGGAATTTTAATTTCCACTTGTCCTCCTTTTCAAATTCCTATTCATGAAGCACAAGACTAAGAGATAGTAGCATAATAGTATTATAACCATACATTTTCTTGTGGTTTGACTTAATCTCACCATTCTTCTTTGCATCCTGTGATCTTCCAACCCAGATTGGCAGAAATCCTGTGTTTTAAAATTCTCTGTTGTGCACGTGCATTCCTATCCTATTCCTGTCTATTTCCTATCCCTGCATTGCTAGAATCCTCAAATTCAAACAAGCCCTTACACAATTACTTCTATTACAGATATGTGTCAAAGAAAACCTTGTGTGGTTTGTCCTGCTCCTGTTGCACTGTGTTCCACCCCAGCTCAGCTACTCCAACGACGAAAGGGTTCACCACAGCAGGGATCCGCTCTCCAGACTGTCTTTCGCCGCCTCAGATCTTCTTCCCCGCCGCCGGCAGCCACGACAACTGCATTACCATCATCAACTAAGCAGATGACCTTGAGGACTACACGGGTCCACAAGAGAGGTCGCACTCTTCCGTGTCTGCTTACGTTATGCATCGCTTGATATGATGACATGCTACTTTATCGTCGTGTTCACCTATTAGACTCTGAGTCAGGTCCAAACTAATGCTGAAACTTGAGTTTTTAAATGGTTGTTGGGTACATATTGGGGCAGCAATTAGTACTATCTGGTTAAATCTCGGGTGTCTACTATGAGTTTCATGTTGGGTGCAAATAAACATTAAAGGAGACATTATCTGTATTTTTTAACTAAAGCTATTATCTGCTTGCTATCATTGGTTTTGGGTCTATCCACAGTTTGCTACCATCACTCTGGATTTGTGCATGCACTCATTACATAATCTCACCATGTTTTATTCCTATGCATGTCAGTTATTGTACACAATGGAACTGAATATGTAGAGCAAAAGAGACGAGCCTTGCGTGGCAATAAAATTTCATGCAGACGTCGCTCCATGGTGGGCGCAAAGGCAGCCCCCCTCCACCCATTTTGGATCGTAATCAAGAGGAAGATAACTGTTCTAAGGGGGATTCAGAAGGAGAAGACCACTCCTATTTACCCCCTGAGGTCTTCGCTCTAACTTTGCATGTTGATGTTGGTAATATCATGCATATGGTGCCTTGCATTGCTTACTGTATACATCAAATATGTCATCTGCTTAGTTTAGACATGATTTGTGTCAATGCCATCTGTTTAGTTTCTTTATCGTATATGTGAATCATGCAATGCCATCTTGTTTAGCCAGGCATCATAAATGTGAATTTTGCAATGCCACCCTGGTTAGCCAGTCATCTTATATGTGAATTATATCAGGCCATCATTTTTTTATTACATGTTAAATTTGTCAACAATTTTAGTACATTCAATTACTCTTCCTGTGCATCAGCCATTCACCACGGTCATGGAAAAATCTGAGGTGGAAACAAGGTCTTCAGAGCAGATAATGCTATCTGACGAAGCGCATGCCTTGATGGTTACGGATAGCTCCTCAAAGGAGGATTCAGAGACAGATGACCAGTCATATCCCCCCCCCACGAGGTGCATGCTCTAACTTGGCAGGGCTATGTTGCTCATATCGTGCGTATGGTATCTTGCATTGCTATGTCATTTGCTTAGTTTAGACATGCTTTGTGTGAATGCCACATGTTTAGTGTCTAATTACCATATATGTGAATTATGCGATGCCATCTTGTTGCAAGACATTATATATGTGAATTATGCAATGCTATCTTGTTGCAAGGCATTATATATGTGAATTATGCAATGCCATGTTGTTTAGCCAAGCGTCCTATATGTGAATTATATCATGTCGTCCTTTTTTTGTATTTCTCGTTGCATTTGTCGACAATGTTTGTATATTCAACTGCTCTTCCTGTGCATCAGCCATTTGAATTGGTGATGGAGAAATCTGGAGTGAAAACAAGGTCTTCAGAGCAGACAATGCTACCTGCTGAAGCAGATATCTTGCTGGTTACAGATAGCTCTTCAGAGGAGGATTCAGAGGCAGATGACCAGTCCTATTATCCCCCTGAGGTGTATGCTCAACTTGGCAGGGTTATATTACTCATATCATGCATATGTTGTATTGCAATGCTTAGTTTTTACATCATATGCACAATATTGAATGCCATCTCCTTAGTTGACACATCATATATGCGATTGCCCTCTGCTCACTTGCTTAGTATATAAATCATATATTTGAATTATATCATGCCAAGATGTTTACATAGACAGCATGTATCTGAATTATGGCATGCCAACCCATTTTCTAAAGACATAATATAGTTATGTCATCTCATCATGTTTACATAGTCATCATATTTTGAATTATGTCATTCTATCCGTGAATTATATCATGCCATCATGTTTCCATTGACAGCATGTTTGTGATTTATGGCATGCCAACCACTTTAATAGACACATCCTATAGTTATATCATGTCATCCTGTTTACATAGTCGTCATATTTTGAAGTATGTCATTCTATCATGTTTAGTTAGCCATCATACATGTGAAATTGTGTCATGCTATCCTGTTTAATTAGCCATCATATATGTGAAATTATGTCATGCTATTCTGTTTGGTTAGACAACATAAATGTGAATTATTTCATGCCCTGTTTTCTTCCCTACTATCCATTGCACCTGTCTATCTTACAATGTCTGTACATTCAATTACTTTTCTTGTTTATTAGCCATTTCAATTGGAGGGGGTGATGGCAGTATCTATGGGAGTAAAAACACAGTCTTCAGAAAAGATCGTGCTACCTGTCGATGCAGATAGAACCACGGTTGTACTTGCCCAAGAACCAGCCCCACCACACATAACCCAGACTCACACAGATTGTACCCCTACCCAGTTGGACAGAGAACCAGCTACACCCCTTCTAACCCCAACCCCAGCAGATAGTAACCCAGTTCCAGTTGACACAGCAGCGTCTCCACCACAGAGCACCCGAACACGAGCAGTTAGTAAGGCAACTGCAGTGCCCAAAGCACGAGGACCACCACTCCGAACCCCAAGTCAATGCTTAAAGCAGAAGAAGAATTGTTCTCAGGTCAGGTTCCGTAGCTATGGTTCATACTACTATGCTCTTGCATCACTGTATTTACTCATACCAACTAATTTAAAATTTGAAGGATGCAATTGAAACTCCAATGGCGCAATAGGTATGTTTTAAACCTGTTTCTTTAATGTGTTTGCTGTTGTAACTTGCTCTATGTTGATTTCAGTTTCAATTGAATAAACGGTTATGTTCTCATGCCATGCACAGTACAAGTGTTGTTATTGTTGTGTAGTTTCCCACACTTATATTCTGTCTATGCTGCTTTGTCTTAAATAGATATGATTCGAACTGTATCTATCTTGATTTGGCAACATAAACTATAATGATATAGACCATACAGTGACCATACTACATAGATATATGTTTGTTTCATGTTATTATCCTATCCACCTTACTACTAAACTGGTTTACCAAAATGAGTTTCATATACTACATTGTAAACCTGTGATGTGTTTGTTTATTTCTCTTTTAGAACGCGGATAAAATATTGGAGAAGAGTACCCCGTTATGCAATCGTAAAGGAAGTAATGCAGATAAGGTTTAAGATAGTGAGACATCCCTGTTGGTCTCCAAGAAAGCTGATAAAAACTATATTGAAGACACTAAGACAACCCCAAAGTCATGTCTTGATGTAGTGTTCGAGTTACTGGCTACTACTGCTGGCACCAGCTCTTCGAACTCGCTACCTAAATCAGTTCGGCTTCTTGAGTCTCAACTTCAAGTTGAAAGACATCAATCAGATGTTATGCGACAGGAAGCCGAAGGACTGAGGAAGTCCCTGCAGAATTCAGATGCATACTTTCTGGTGCAACAGCAAGTGCTGGAGGATTTAAGCGCCAAACAAGAGAAAGTTAATAAGCTTGCTAAGCATCTTGCCAGCATTATGGGTACCCAGGATATTGTTTCTTGAGATCTTCTGAAGTGGTTTTCAGTTCTGGACTTGTTTTGCTGCGGTGTTTATTTGCACTGGACACCAACTTTGACAACCAGTGTATATGATATGCTGCTTTTGTCGGGGAACGTACTAATTTCAAAAAAAATCCTACGCACACGCAAGATCATGGTGATGCATAGCAACGAGAGGGGAGAGTGTTTTATTAAGTATCCAGTTCTAGTTGTCGTAAGGTCAAGGTACAACTCCGGGTCGCCTGTTACCGTGGACACGGCTATTTGAATAGATCAACTTCCCTGCAGGGGTGCACCACATTACCCGACACACTCGATCCCTCTGGCCGGGCACACTTTCCTGGGTCATGTCCGGCCTCGGGAGATCAACACGTCGCAGCCCCACCTAGACTCAACAGAGAGGTCAGCACACCGGTCTAAATCCTATGCGCAGGGGTCTGGGCCCATCGCCCATTGCACACCTACACGTTGCGTACGCGGCCGGTGAGCAGACCTAGCCTCCCTTATACAAGAGCAGGCATTCCAGTCCAACCCGGCGCGCGCCGCCCAGTCGGTGACTTCAAAAAGACCTTCGGCTGATATCACGACGCCGGTTGCCCATATCTTGTCCCACGTGGCGGTTAGTGCGTATAAGGTCAACGACCCAACTCAGATCGAATACCAAGATATCGTTAAGCGTGTTATTATGAAGTAACCGCGGACGCCGACCAGGGCCAGGCCCACCTCTCTCCTAGGTGGTCTCAACCTGCCCTGTCGCTCCGCCACAAAGATCCACAGAGAGGGCGGTCGGGACAAAGGTCCTTTCAGCCCCCAATTCGTGAATCACTCGCGGGTACTCTATGAGCCGACCCGACTTTAGTCACCACATGTATCATGTATAAAGTATATAGTATATACCCGTGATCACCTCCCGGGTTATCACGGCCCGATAGTATAGCATAGAAGACGGACAAGAATGTAGGGCCAATGATGGAATACTAGCATCCTATACTAAGCATTTAGGATTGCAGGTAAGGGTAACAACTGTAGCAACAATGACAGGCTATGCAGCAGAATAGGATTAACGGAAAGCAGTAACATGCTATACTACTCTAATGCAAGCAGTATAGAGAAGAATAGGTGATATCTGGTGATCAAGGGGGGGGCTTGCCTGGTTGCTCTGGCAAGAGAAGGGTTCGTCGTCGATGTAGTCGATCATAGGGGTACCGGCAGCGGTCTCGGGGTCTACCGGAAAGAAGTAACGGAGGGAGAACACAATAAATAACAGAACAATCAAAGCATCACAAAGCATAACATGGCAATAAGCGGTGCTAGGGGCGACCTAACGTAGTAGGAGCTGATACTGACGACGGGGGGAAACATCCGGGAAGGTATCCCCAGTGTTTCACGTTTTCAGACAGATGAACCGGAGGGGGAAAGTTGCGTGTTCACTATGCTAGGGATGTGTGGCAGATGAATGGGCTGCGCATTCGGATTCTTCTCGTCGTTCTAAGCAACTTTCATGTACAAAGTATTTTCATCCGAGTTATGGTTTATTTTATATTAATTTTCAAAGGATTTAATCAATTTTCTAGATATAATAAATTAATTTCATTCAAAAATTAATTCATGTGTCAGCATGACGTCAGCAGTTGACCGTTGACTAGGTCAACCTGACAGGTGGGTCCCACCTGTCAGGGACTGTTTTGCTAATTAACAGTAGTTAGTTAGGTTAATTAGTTATTAGGTTAATTAATCTTAATTAGTTAATTTAAACATAATTAGTTAAGTTGATTAATTATTTAATATTTTTATTTCTTATTATTATTATTTTAAATTCCTTTTTTTAATAAACGTTCTCGGGCATGGGCCCCTCATGTCATTGGCCCAGAGGCCTAGCGGGCATAGGGCGGTGCGGTTAACGGGGCGGATGCCCGAACGAGGGGCGAACCGGGCAGCGGCGGGGGAACACGGGCGCCAGAGCACGCCGGCGGCCAGGGCGGGGCTCGCCGGCCGGCCATTTCTGGCGAAGGAAGCCGGCGAAGGAGGGGTCGCCGGAGGCAGCAGCAGGCGCGCTGCGGCCTCGCGCGAGGCGAGGTGGTCGCCGGGCGCGACCACGGCGAGCAAGGCGGTCGGGCGGGAGGGCAGGGGCGCGTGCAGGGTCCGCGAGTGGAGGGAGAGGCTGGCGCGGCAAGAGGGAACGGGAGGAGCCGCGCCGCAAGCCGCAGCAACAGGGCCGCGGTGGGGAAGGTGAGCGCGTGCGCGGTCAGGTTGCAGGGCGAGGTCAGGGTGGTTCGCGCAGCGGCGAGCGAGCGAGGCGGGGCTCACGGCGACGGGCACGGCGCACGCAAGCCAAGCGCGGGGCTGGCGGGCGTGTTCGCGAGGAGGGGGAGCAAAGGCGGGGCTTGGCGGCGGAACCGGCAAGGGGCGTGGTCGGCGCGACTACAGGCAGCGGTGGGCGAAGGCGGCAGCGGTTCATAGCAAGCAGCAGCAGAGCGAGGTGCGGGCGCGCGCGCTTTGGCGTGGCCAGGAGCAGGGGGGCGGCCACGGCGCGGGCGCAGCACGTGCGGGTGCGACGTCGCGGGCGTCGGGACGGTGTTGGTGAGCGCGTGCGCGGGATGAGGCGGAGGAGAAGAACGGGGGGGCTCACATGGGGGTTTGTAGGGCACGGGGCAGTGGGGGTCGAGGAGGAGGACGAAGACGACGGGCAGCGAGGGAGTCGTGGCGGCGCGTGGCTCCGGCCATGTGCCTCCGGCGACGACGGCGTGTCGTGCGGGACGGGCGGCGCAGTCGAATCGTGCCCCCGGTCTGATCCAGATCGGGGGGAGGGAGAGAGCGAGTGGGGGAAGTGGGTGTCGGTGGGTTAGGGTTTCGGGAGTGGGGGGTTATGGGGAGTGCGGGGGTGGGCTGGCCGGTTGGGCCTTTGCCCAGTTGGGCTAGCCAGCTGGGCCACGGTTGGCCAGTAGTTTTTTTTTGTTTTTGTTTTTTTATTCATTTATTTATTTTCTTTTACTGTTTTTTTATCTTAGAGCATTTTAGTATTTTCTAAATAATTGTTTTCGTCACTATAATTACCTATGTAATATTTGGCACAGACCGAACATTTTAGTTTTATTGTTTGAAAATTTTTGTTGTTTGCCATTAATTAAAATTTGAATCTGTATCGTTTTGAACTAACGTGAGTTTATCAACAGTAACCGAGGTGATGTGGCATCATTAGCAGAGGTTTACTGTAGCTTAATTATCCGGGCGTCACAATTCTCCTCCACTAGAAGAAATCTCGTCCCGAGATTTAGGAGCTGGAGTAAGGGGGAAGGGATATGGTTACGAAATGCTAACGGATCTTCTCAGTCTTGGTCGCTCTTCTCGAAGAGTTTGATCCATAGTGTTAATGTCTTCATTTCTCTGCATCAATGCATCATGATGAAGTTGCCGTCGTTCCTTCAGGATCTTCATCGTACTTACGAAAAGGATAAGGGGTAGCTTCACAAGGTCAGACCTCTACAAGGCTGCTTATCTGGTAGATAATATTAGGGAAGGTGGTGGAAAGTAACTCTCGAATTGAAACCTTAGAAAATATCGAGAGCAAGGTAAGAAGGTATCATGAGAAGTTTCGAGCGGGCACGCAATCTTTCGGTGCCTGAAACGGGGCGTGAAAGGGGTTCAAATCAACGGGAATAAGTATTGTGTCTGATTCCAAAGTAGATTACAAGGAAGGTGACCCCGTGAATTACATACGAAGTCAAGCGCGAGGAATAACTTTGGCAACAGGGGTGTACAGGAGAGTCAGGTTTTGATCCTGTGGAGCTTGTGGGTTATGGGCCCACCATGTGGGTTAAAGTAGGAAGGGCGGTGACATCTTGCACAGTCATGATAGCAAGGCATGTCAGCGGGTAGCCTGTTAGTTATATGTCAGCAACAACGTCGGTACTAAGGGCGAGGGACGAAGAGAACCTTTTTCCTGCTTGTTGAAATGAGGCGGACCAATAGGCAAAGTTCTCATCCATCGGTGGTTACCGGAATGTCATCAACAATAGTAACAGGGTCTTACTGACAGAGTTCTACATCGAGGTGTTTGCACAAGCAGGGAATTATTACTGCTTATATCATATAGATCATCGAAAGGGTTTAAACAAACCAATCGAAAGGGAAAAGTGTCTATCAGATTTAATCAGAACAATGGACAGAAAAAATGTGTTTAAACACATAATTCAGGGGTATATCCTTCCCAACGACAAGCAGAATGATATCCATGACAGGATAGAAAGTAGAAAACCATTTAGGTAAGGGGAGAGGAATTTCATGACATTACCCAAACAACGGTGTTTGGATAAATGATAAAGAAAATTTAGCATTGTGCTTCAAATGTTCTTATTGAAAAACGGAATACCACAGACATGCTTCGAGATATCATTGGCATGGTCTTACAAAGGTCCGACTTTGGATACAAAGGATCCATCGGAAACAACTTATAGAATAAGTCTTACAATTTCCTCATGGAAGAATGGATAACCTTGCTAAAAGGAAACTATAACAATAGGTCCTCCAGTCAGATGTGCTAGGCATGACATCACCTTACCGGGTCACATAAAGACCATTGTTATAACTCTTGGGAATATGCTCCAACCATCATATCTGACCGAGATTCAGATCTGATTGGTGTCAGGATACCTCAAGCTCAGGATGCCTGAGAGGAAGAGGTGCAACACAATTGACGAGATGACATTATATGATTCTTGGGAAATGAACTATGAAAACGAGTTCCGAAACAAGAGTTCATCATTAAACCAAGGAGAGGATGAGGAGGTGGCTGGTGGACTCAACGATAATTCATCGAGACTTCCAAAAGGATGGATTTCCACAATTGCGTGAACACAGAGATATCATTTGTCAGATCAAATGACTTAATGATGTATGCTGGAGGAAAACATTCACAATTAAACATTGGTTGAAAGATGCTCCCGAAATATGGCCTTAGGTAGCATGATCAATGTTAGAATGGTGATTCAGTAATCAATAGTCTATGAATGAACGGTCAACCAATAACTTCAAAGCAATAGGGTTGCTAGAAGGGCAGAATCCAAGCTACACCGTTCGCTTGTTGGTATCCCGGTTAGAATCTACACGGAAACCAAGAAATGAACGCAAATGGCGAGAGGTATTACCATATCAAGAATTCTTAAGAGGTGGAGCAATTCTCACAACATTATTGACATAACAAATGGTAATACTCCAAGGTAGATCATAACACCAGCTGGATAGAAAGGAACTCAAGGTACTACACGAGACATGAACAAGTTTGTGTTGGAGGGAAGGCAATAAAGTTGCCGATGATAACACAAATCATCGAGGGGAAAGGAGGTTATTTCTCATTAAGAATTCGATAGAGATCTCGGAAGAACCCAGAATGTTGATGATGATCACGACACCTTTGTCGAGAGATTTCATGAAGATGTACTCGATCGGCGATGACATCAAGTCAAAGGAATGATGAAGCGAAAGGTTAGTGGAACCAAGGGTACGACACAAACTCCAAACCGAGCTTGTTGTTCAAATAAAAATGATATGATGAGGAAGAATGATGTAAGCTTAGCTCATCGTCAAAAATTATGCTCCGGGAAGGACCAAGTAGCACAGTTAAAATTTAGCACGATAATGATATAGCCGATCAGGCTTGGGATGACTTGAAGGTTTATTAAACTCGTAAGCAACGAAAATTACTTAGAGTTATTGAATCGGAGTGCGGACTCGATTCACTATTTGGCGTTCTCGGTTGACGACAACCCAGAACCTAGGAAAACTGGAGTCGGTGAGAAAGAACAATTGATGAAGAACCCATAAGAAGCTATGCAGTTCCATGATATTCTCGAGATACCAGAGTGTAATACTCGACGGGAGATCAAAGTAAAGGTTGGTCTGGGGTATTGATCCGCAGAAGACAAATGCTTAAACTTGCCCGAGAAATGGGTACAAAGAAGAACAATATGGTCGAAACCATAGCTGCAAGGGATTCAACTTAATGACAACGGAAGAATTGCCCAAATGAATAAATATTTTGTAAGAAGCTTCCATGATAAGTTCCACATCGGGTCCATGGGCATGAACACAAGTTCAAGGTCGACTCCCACTTCTTCAATGCATAACCTTTCATTCACTGCTCTAGATAAAAATGATTTCAGTGTCAAAACCTACCTGGTGAATTACCAGAGGAGTATGACCCGTGAAAACTTTCGGGTTCACACAGATTAAGGAAGGCATAGGTTCAACCCATCGGGGCTTCTTAGAACATATACCATGAACTTCAGGAGTAAATAACACAAGCTCAAAAGTTGAGCATGGTTGACAAGAGTAGATGATACAATTTACCAAATGCATTATGTATCAGGTAAAGAATCACAAGAATTTTGGTCATCAAGGACACTGTTGGATAATAACCCGGCAATGGGTATGTCGGTCCACAACGGGGCTGATGTGAGTATCGGAACTCAATCACAGAAAGAAGGAATGCCAAGGCATCAGATTATAGAAACAACTGACTAATTCAAAGCTTAATGCAAAGAATTTTTTTGATTTCCAAATCAAGGGATCAGAAGCAATCGTTATGATCGAAAATGAATAAGTTCAATAGACTTAAAAGCACAACCGATCAAGGCATTGATTGGTCAAGAACCAGCTCATATCCAAATGACGTATGAGCCGGAAGGATAATCCTAGGATTCGACTGATGATTGTGAACATTCACAACTTATTGAATCAATGGAATCAAGAATGATAGTGACAAGGGATGCCAATAGGATTACTATACTTATGGGATTAACCATAATGCAAGCAAGCAAGAATTTCAAAAGCAATAAGTTGCTAAGGATTTTCGGAAGACCGGATATTCTTTTGAAGAACTTAGTGAAACACACAAACAACTAGGGATGGGCGGATACTCGGTAAGTGCGAGAAATTATCCGCAGGGGTGTTTATGTGGATAATGAACTGCAAGGCAGTAGGCACAAAGTATTCTCGAAATAATAGAGAGAATTTCCGAGGTATCTTGTAATAAAAAGATCAATGGGATTGAAATGGCAAGTGTATGTAGTTATCCATAATGATATAACAGTGGTAGGGAATTTTGCAAAGGCGGTGGGCACAAGTGTCTCGAGAGAACATCGGAGATTATCTTCGGAATCTTCTAGTGCAGCAGGCGATCATCTGTAATAAGGGGAACTCCGGCTGGATGTGATCACGAGATCCTAATGTTAGAGTTAGTAAAACCATTTTAACCCGAATAGAAGAGAGTTCAAAGTCCCAGAGTACAGACGAGGAATAAAAGATCCTAATACCACCCAATGGCTACGTGGGCCCGTAAGACAAACAGCCATGTTAGTAAAAAGTTTTGAAATGACTAGACGGCCAAGGAGTTTGGATGGGGAATTCCTACAGGCAGTCGGCTCTGATACCAACTTGTGACGCCCCTGATTCAATCGTACACTAATCATACACGCAAACGTGTACGATCAAGATCAGGGACTCACGTGAAGATATCACAACACAACTCTAAAAATAAGATAAGTCATACAAGCATCATAATACAAGCCAGGGGCCTCGAGGGCTCGAATACAAGTGCTCGATCATAGACGAGTCAGCAGAAGCAACAATATCTGAGTACAGACATAAGTTAAACAAGTTTGCCTTAAAAAGGCTAGCACAAACTGGGATACAGATCGAAAGAGGCGCAGGCCTCCTGTCTGGGATCTTCCTAAACTACTCCTGGTCATCGTCAGCGGCCTACACGTAGTAGTAGGAACCTCCGGTGTAGTAGGAGTCGTCGTCGACGGTGGTGTCTGGCTCCTGGGCTCCAGCATCTAGTTGCGACAACCAGGTAGAATGGAAAGGGGGAAAAGAGGGAGAAAAGCAACCGTGAGTACTCATCCAAAGCACTCGCAAGCAAGGATCTACACTACATATGCATGGGTATCTATGTAAAGGGGCAATATCAGTGGACTAAACTGCAGAATGCCAGAATAAGAGGGGGATAGCTAATCCTATCGAAGACTACACTTCTGGCAGCCTCCATCTTGCAGCATGTAAAAGAGAGCAGATGGTAAGTTCACCAAGTAGCATCGTATAGCATAAATCCTACCCGGCGATCCTCCCCTCGTCGCCCTGTGTGAGAGCGATCACCGGGTTATATCTGGCACTTGGAAGGGTGTGTTTTATTAAGTATCCAGCTCTACTTGTCATAAGGTCAAGGTACAACTCCGGGTCGCCTGTTACCGTGCACACGGCTATTCGAATAGATCAACTTCCCTGCAGGGGTGCACCACATTACCCGACACACTCGATCCCTCTGGCCGGGCACACTTTCCTCGGTCATGTCTGGCCTCGGGAGATCAACACGTCGCAGCCCCACCTAGACTCAATAGAGAGGTCAGCACGCCGGTCTAAATCCTATGCGCGCAGGGGTCTGGGCCCATCGCCCATTGCACACCTGCATGTTGCGTACGCGGTCGGTGAGGAGACCTAGCCTCCCTTATACAAGAGCAGGCATTCCAGTCCAAACCGGCGCGCGCTGCTCAGTCGCTGATGTCAAAAAGAGCTTCGGCTGATACCACGACGTCGGTTGCCCATATCTTGTCCCACGTGGCGGTTAGTGCGTATAAGGTCAACGACCCAACTAAGATCAAGTACCAAGATCTCGTTAAGCGTGTTATTATGAAGTAACCGCGGACGCCGACCAGGGCTAGGCCCACCTCTCTCCTAGGTGGTCTCAACCTGCCCTGTCGCTCCGCCACAAAGATCCACACAGAGGGCGGTCGGGACAAAGGTTCTTTCAGCCCCCAATCCGTGAATCGCTCGCGGGTACTCTACGAGCCGACCCGACTTTAGTCACCACATGTATCATGTATAAAGTATATAGTATGTACCCGTGATCACCTCCCGAGTGATCACGGCCCGATAGTATAGCATAGCAGACGGACAAGAATGTAGGGCCAATGATGGAATACTAGCATCCTATACTAAGCATTTAGGATTGCAGGTAAGGGTAACAACTGTAGCAACAATGATAGGCTATGCAGCAGAATAGGATTAACGGAAAGCAGTAACATGCTATACTACTCTAATGCAAGCAGTATAGAGAAGAATAGGTGATATCTGGTGATCAATGGGGGGGCTTGCCTGGTTGCTCTGGCAAGAGAAGGGTTCGTCGTCGATGTAGTCGATCATAGGGGTACCGGCAGCGGTCTCGGGGTCTACGGGAAAGAAGTAACGGAGGGAGAACACGGTAAATAACAGAACAATCAAAGCATCGCACAGCATAACATGGCAATAAGCGGTGCTAGGGGTGACCTAACGTAGTAGGAGGTGATACTGACGAAGGGGGAAACATCCGGGAAAGTATCCCCGGTGTTTCATGTTTTCACACAGATGAACCGGATGGGGGAAAGTTGCGTGTTCGCTATGCTAGGGATGTGTGGCGGACGATTGGGCTGCGTATTCGGATTCGTCTCGTCGTTCTGAGCAACTTTCATGTACAAAGTATTTTCATCCGAGTTATGGTTTATTTTATATTAATTTTCAAAGGATTTAATCAATTTTCTAGATATAATAAATTAATTTAATTCGAAAATTAATTCATGTGTCAGCATGACGTCAACATGACATCAGCAGTCAACGTTCACCGTTGACTTGGTCAACCTGACAGGTGGGTCCCACCTGTCATGGACTGTTTAGCTAATTAACAGTAGTTAGTTAGGTTAATTAGTTATTAGGTTAATTAATCTTAATTAGTTAATTTAAACATAATTAATTGGGATAATTAGATTTATGCCCCTAGTTGTGTCCCACTCGTCTGTTTTACCCCTAATTCCCAAAAGTCACTGGTTCTGTCCAAGTCACTTTGCTCCTATTATGCTTTTGCCCTTTGACCGTTTGACCATCAGTTTGAAAACTTCATAACTAATTCATACTAAATCAGAAAAATGCAAATAAGATACCACAATGTTTAGAAAAACATCACCTATATGTCAGTGTCATTTGCATTCGTGAAAAAAGTGTTGGAAAGTACTCATCCGAGTTTTAGCTCTTATGCTACCACCATGAATAGTAAAATCTAAAAAAGTTCAAATTTTTTATAAAAAAATTGGTGGCAAAGAATGACAAATGTTTTAAGTGCCTGCCAAGTTTCATCAGGGAATAACATTCGTGGGTGCCGCGGCAAAAAAAACAATCAGCACTCCAAAATAGATTATTTTTTTGCCACGACTTCCACGAATGTCGTTCCCTAATGAAACTTGGCAAGAATTTAGAACATTTGTTGTTCTTCGCCACCATATTTTTTTTGAATTTTTTAGAGTTCACTATTCATGGTGGTATCAAAAGAGCTAAAACTCGGATGTGCACTTTCCAACACTTTTTTCATGAATGCAAATGACACTGACATATAGGTGATGTTTTTCTGAACATTTTGGTATCTTATTTGCATTTTTCTGATTCAGTATGAATTAGTTATGAAGTTTTCAAACTGAAGGTCAAACGGTCAAAGGGCAAAAGCATAAGAGGAGCAAAGTGACTTGGACAGAACCGGTGACTTTTGGGAATTAGGGGTAAAACAGACGAGTGGGACACAACTAGGGGCATAAATCTAATTATCCCTAATTAATTAAGTTGATTAATTGATTAATTATTTAATATTTTTATTTCCTATTATTATTATTTTTAATTCCTTTTTTAATAAACGTTCTGGGGCGTGGGCCCCTCATGTCATTGGCCCAGAGGCCTAGCGGGCACAGGGCGGTGCGGTTAACGGGGCGAACCGGGCCGCGGCGGGGGAACACGGGCGCCAGAGCACGCCGGTGGCCAGGGCGGGGCTCGCCGGCCGGCCATTTCCGGCGAAGGAAGCCGGCGTAGGAGGGCTCGCCGGAGGCAGCAGCAGGCGCGCTGCGGCCTCGCGCGAGGCGAGGTGGTCGCCGGGCGCGACCACGGTGAGCAAGGCGGTCGCACGGGAGGGCAGGGGCCCGTGCAGGGTCCGCGAGCGAAGGGAGAGGCTGGCGCGGCAAGAGGGAACGGGAGGGGCCGCGCCGCAAGCCGCAGCAGCAGGGCCGCGGTAGGGAAGGTGAGCGCGTGCGTGGTCAGGTTGCAGGGGCGAGGTCAGGGGTGGTTCGCGCAGCGGCGAGCGAGCGAGGCGGGGCTCACGGCGACGGGGGCGGTGGACGCGAGCCAAGCGCGGGGCTGGCGGGCGTGTTCGCGAGGAGGGGGAGCAAAGGCGGGGCTTGGCGGCGAAGCCGGCAAGGGGCATGGTCGGCGCGACTACAGGCAGCGGTGGGCGAAGGCGGCAGCGGTTCATAGCAAGCAGCAGCAGAGCGAGGTGCAGGAGCGCGCGCGCTTTGGCGCGGCCAGGAGCAGGGGGCCGGCCACGGCGCGGGCGCAGTGCGTGCGGGCGCGACGTCGCGGGCGTCGGGACGGCGTTGGTGAGCGCGTGCGCGGGACGAGGCGGAGGAGAAGAACGGGGGGCTCACGTGGGGTTTGTAGGGCACGGGGCAGTGGGGGTCGAGGAGGAGGACGGAGACGACGGGCAGCGACGGAGTTGTGGCGGCGCGTGGCTCCGGCGATGTGGCTCCGGCGACGACGGCGTGTCGCGCGGGACGGGCGGCGCAGTCGAATTGTGCCCCCGATCCGATCCAGATCGGGGGGGCAAGAGGGAATGGGGGGAAGTGGGTGTCGGTGGGTTAGGGTTTCGGGAGTGGGGGGTTATGGGGAGTGCGGGGGTGGGCTGGCCGGTTGGGCCTTTGCCCAGTTGGGCTGGCCAGCTGGGCCACGGTTGGCCCAGTAGTTTGTTTTGTTTTTGTTTTTTTATTCTTTTATTTATTTTCTTTTACTGTTTTTTATCTTAGAGCATTTTAGTATTTTCTAAACAATTGTTTTCTTCACTATAATTACCTATATAATATTTGGCACATACCGAACATTTTAGTTTTATTGTTTGAAAATTTTTGTTGTTTGCCATTAATTAAAATTTGAATCTGTATCGTTTTGAACTAACGCGAGTTTATCAAAAATAACCGAGGTGACGTGGCATCATTAGCAGAGGTTTACTGTAGCTTAATTATCCGGGCGTCACAGTCGGCCTCCTATGGCGCGCCCCATGAGGAGTCCTACTCCCACCGGGAGTAGGACTCCCCCCTTCCAAGTAGGAGTAGGAGAGGGGAAGGAAGGGAGAGAGGGAGAGAAGGAAAGGGGGGCGTCGCCCCCCTCCTTGTCCAATTCGGACTAGAGGGGGAGGGGGTGCGCGGCTGCCCAGGCTGCCCCTCCTCTTCTCCCACTAAGGCCCATTAGGCCCAACATACTCCCCGGTAACCCCCCGGTACTCCGGTATATGTCTGAAACCTCCCGAAACACTTCCGGTGTCCGAACGTAGTCGTCCAATATATCAATCTTTATGTCTCGACCATTTCGAGACTCCTCGTCATGTCCGTGATCATATCCGGGACTCTGAACTACCTTCGGTACATCAAAACACAAAAACTCATAATACCGAACGTTAAGCATGCGTGCCCTATGGGTTCGAGAACTATGTAGACATGACCGAGACACGTCTCCGGTCAACAACCAATAGCGGAACCTGGATGTTCATATTGGCTCCTACATATTCTACGAAGATCTTTATCGGTCAAACTGCATAACAACATACGTTGTTCCCTTTGTCATCGGTATGTTACTTGCCCGAGATTCGATCGTCGGTATCTCAATAACTAGTTCAATCTCGTTACCGGCAAGTCTATTTACTCGTTCCATAATGCATATTCCCGCAACTAACTCATTAGTCACATTGCTTGCAAGGCTTATAGTGATGTGCATTACCGAGAGGGCCCAGAGATACCTCTCCGACAATCGGAGTGACAAATCCTAATCTCGATCTATGCCAACTCAACAAGTACCATCGAAGACACCTGTAGAGCACCTTTATAATCACCCAGTTACGTTGTGACGTTTGGTAGCACACAAAGTGTTCTTCTGGTATTCGGGAGTTGCATAATCTCTTAGTCATAGGAACATGTATAAGTCATGAAGAAAGCAATAGCAACATACTAAACGATCAAGTGCTAAGCTAACGGAATGGGTCAAGTCAATCACATCGTTCTCTAATGATGTGATCCTGTTAATCAAATGATAAATCATGTCTATGGCTAGGAAACTTAACCATCTTTGATTCAGTGAGCTAGTCAAGTAGAGGCATACTAGTGACGCTGTGTTTGTCTATGTATTCACACATGTACTAAGTTTCTGGTTAATACAATTCTAGCATGAATAATAAACATTTATCATGAAATAAGGAAATAAATAATAAATTTATTATTGCCTCTAGGGCATATTTCCTTCAGTCTCCCACTTGCACTAGAGTCAATAATCTAGTTCACATCGCCATGTGATTTAACACCAATAGTTCACATCACCATGTGATTAACACCCATAGTTCACATCGCCATGTGACCAACACTCAAAGGGTTTACTTAGAGTCAGTCATCTTAGTTCACATTGCCATGTGATTAACACCCAAAGAGTACTAAGGTGTGATCATGTTTTGCTTGTGAGAGAAGTTTAGTCAACGGGTCTGCCATATTCAGATATGTGTGTATTTTACAAATTTCTATGTCAACAATGCTCTGCACGGAGCTACTCTAGCTAATTGCTCCCACTTTCAATGTGTATCCAGATTGAGATTTAGAGTCATCTGGATCAGTGTCAAAACTTGCATCGACGTAACCCTTTACGACGAACCTTTTGTCACCTCCATAATCGAGAAACATATCCTTATTCCACTAAGGATAATTTTGACCGCTGTCCAGTGATCTACTCCTAGATCACTATTGTACTCCCTTGCCAAACTCAGTGCAAGGTATACAATAGGTCTGGTACACAGCATGGCATACTTTATAGAACCTATGGTTGAGGCATAGGGAATGACTTTCATTCTCTCTCTATCTTCTACCGTGGTCGGGCTTTGAGTCTTACTCAACTTCACACCTTGCAACACATGCAAGAACTTCTTCTTTGACTGTTTCATTTTGAACTACTTCAAAATCTTGTCAAGGTATGTACTCATTGAAAAAACTTATCAAGCGTCTTGATCTATCTCTATAGATCTTGATGCTCAATATGTAAGCAGCTTCACCAAGGTCTTTCTTTGAAAAAACTCCTTTCTAATACTCCTTTATGCTTTCCAGAAAATTCTACATTATTTCCGATCAACAATATGTCATTCACATATACTTATCAGAAATGTTGTAGTGCTCCCACTCACTTTCTTGTAAATACAGGCTTCACCGCAAGTCTGTATAAAACTATATGCTTTGATCAACTCATCAAAGCGTATATTCCAACTCCGAGATGCTTGCACCAGTCCATAGATGGATCGCTGGAGCTTGCAAATTTTGTTAGCACCTTTAGGATTGACAAAACCTTCTGGTTGCACCATATACAACTCTTCTTTAAGAAATCCATTAAAGAATGTAGTTTTGACATCCATTTGCCAGATTTCATAAAATGTGGCAATTTGCTAACATGATTCGGACAGACTTAAGCATCGCTACGAGTGAGAAAATCTCATCGTAGTCAACACCTTGAAATTTGTCAAAAACCTTTTTCGACAAGTCTAGCTTTGTAGATAGTAACACAACTATCAGCGTCCGTCTTCCTCTTGAAGATCCATTTATTTTCTATGGCTTGTCGATCATCGAGCAAGTCAACCAAAGTCCACACTTTGTTCTCATACATGGATCCCATCTCAGATTTCATGGCCTCAAGCCATTTCGCGGAATCTAGGCTCATCATCACTTCCTCATAGTTCGCAGGTTCGTCATGGTCAAGTAACATGACCTCCAGAACAGGATTACCGTACCACTCTGGTGCGGATCTCACTCTGGTTGACCTACGAGGTTTGGTAGTAACTTGATCTGAAGTTACATGATCATCATCATTAGCTTCCTCACTAATTGGTGTAGGAGTCACAGGAACATATTTCTGTGATGAACTACTTTCCAATAAGGGAGCAGGTACAGTTACCTCATCAATTTCTACTTTCCTCCCACTCACTTCTTTCGAGAGAAACTCCTTCTATAGAAAGGATCCATTCTTAGCAACAAATGTCTTGCCTCCAGATCTGTGATAGAAGGTGTACCCAACTATCTCCATTGGGTATCCTATGAAGACACATTTCTCCGATTTGGGTTTGAGCTTATCAGGATGAAACTTTTTAACATAAGCATCGCAACCCCAAACTTTAAGAAACGACAACTTTGGTTTCTTGCCAAACCACAGTTCATATGGTGTCATCTCAACGGATTTAGATAGTGCCCTATTTAACGTGAATGTAGTTGTCTCTAATGCATAACCCCAAAAACGATAGTGGTAAATCGGTAAGAGACATCATAGATTGCACTATATCCAATAAAGTATGGTTATGACGTTCGGACACACCATTACGCTGTGGTGTTTCGGGTGGCGTGAGTTGTGAAACTATTCCGCATTGTTTCAAATGAAGACAAAACTCGTAACTCAAATATTCTCCTCCACGATCAGATTGTAGAAACTTTATTTTCTTGTTACGATGATTTTCCACTTCACTCTGAAATTCTTTGAACTTTTCAAATGTTTCATATTTATGTTTCATCAAGTGGATATACCCATATCTGCTCAAATCATCTGTGAAGGTCAGAAAATAACGATACCCGCCGCGAGCCTCAACACTCATCGGACTGCATACATCAGTATGTATTATTTCCAACAAGTCTGTTGCTCACTCCATTGTTCTGGAGAACGGAGTCTTAGTCATCTTGCCCATGAGGCATGGTTCGCAAGCATCAACTGGTTCATAATCAAGTGATTCCAAAAGCCCATCAGCGTGGATTTTCTTCATGCGCTTTACACCAGTATGACCTAAACGGCAGTGCCACAAATAAGTTGCACTATCATTATTAACTTTGCATCTTTTGGCTTCAATATTATGAATATGTGTATCACTACGATCGAGATTCAATAAACCATTCACCTTGGGTGTATGACCATTGAAGGTTTTATTCATGTAAACAGAACAACAATTATTCTCTGACTTTAAATGAATAACCGTATTGCAATAAACATGATCAAATCATATTCATGATTAACGCAAACACCAAATAACATTTATTTAGGTTCAACACTAATCCCGAAAGTATAGGGAGTGTGCGATGATGATCATATCAATCTTGGAACCACTTCCAACACACATCAACGCTTCACCCTTAACTAGTCTCTGTTCATTCTGCAACTCATGTTTCGAGTTGCTAATCTTAGCAACTGAACTAGTATCAAATACTGAGGGGTTGCTATAAACACTAGTAAAGTACACATCAATAACATGTATATCAAATATGCCTTTGTTCACTTTGCCATCCTTCTTATCCGCCAAATACTTGGGGCAGTTCTGCTTCCAGTGACCAGTCCCTTTGTAGTGGAAGCACTTAGTCTCAGGCTTAGGTCCAGACTTGGGCTTCTTCACTTGAGCAGCAACTTGCTTGCCGTCCTTCTTGAAGTTCCCCTTCTTCCCTTAGCCCTTTTCTTGAAACTAGTGGTCTTGTCAACCATCAACACTTGATGCTTTTCTTGATTTCTACCTTCGTCGATTTCAGCATCACGAAGAGCTTGGGAATCGTTTCCGTTATCCCTTGCATATTATAGTTCATCACAAAGTTCTAGTAACTTGGTGATAGTGACTAGAGAACTCTGTCAATCACTATCTTATCTGGAAGATTAACTCCCACTTGATTCAAGTGATTATAGTACTCAAACATTCTGAGCACATGCTCACTAGCTGAGCAATTCTCCTCCATCTTGTAGGCAAAGTGCTTGTCAAAGGTCTCATACTTTTCGACATGGGCATGAGTCTGAAATACTAATTTCAACTCTTGGAACATCTCATATGCTCCGTGGCGTTCAAAACGTCTTTGAAGCCCCGATTCTAAGACGTAAATCATGGTGCACTAAACTATCAAGTAGTCATCATATCGAGCTTGCCAAACGTTCATAACGTCTGCATCTGCTCTTGCAATCGATCTGTCACCTAGCGGTGCATCAAGGACATAATTCTTCTGTGCAGAAATAAGGATAATCCTCAGATGACAGATCCAATCCGCATCATTGCTACTAACATCTTTCAACTTAGTTTTCTCTAGGAACATATCAAAAATAAAACAGGGGAGCTAAACGTGAGCTATTTATCTACAACATAGATATGCAAATACTATGAGGACTAAGTTCATGATAAATTAAAGTTCAATTAATCATATTACTTAAGAACTCCCACTTAGATAGACACCCCTCTAGTCATCTAAATGATCACGTGATCCAAATTAACTAAACCATGTCCGATCATCACGTGAGATGGAGTAGTTTCCAATGGTGAACATCACTATGTTGATCATATCTACTATATGATTCACGCTCGACCTTTCGGTCTCTAGTGTTCCGAGGCCATATCTGCATATGCTAGGCTCGTCAAGTTTAACCCGAGTATTCTGCGTGTGCAAAACTGGCTTGCACCTGTTGTATGTGAACGTAGAGCTTATCACACCCGATCATCACGTGGTGTCTCGGCACGACAAACTTTCGCAGCGGTGCATACTCAGGAAGAACACTTATACCTTGAAACTTAGTGAGAGATCATCTTATAATGCTACCGTCGATCTAAGAAAAATAAGATGCATAAAAGATAAACATCACATGTAATCAATATAAGTGATATGATATGGCCATCATCATCTTGTGCCTTTGATCTCCATCTCCAAAGCACCGCATGATCACCATCGTCACCGGCGCGACACCTTGATCTCCATCGTAGCATCATTGTCGTCTCGCCAACTATTGCTTCTACGACTATCGCTACCGCTTAGTGATAAACTAAAGCAATTACATGGCGATTGCATTTCATACAATAAAGCGACAACCATATGGCTCCTGCCAGTTGCCGATAACTCTGTTACAAAACATGATCATCTCATACAATAAAATTTAGCATCATGTCTTGACCATATCACATCACAACATGCCCTGCAAAAACAAGTTAGACGTCCTCTACTTTGTTGTTGCAAGTTTTACGAGGCTGCTACGGGCTGAGCAAGAACCGTTCTTACCTATGCATCAAAACCACAACGATATTTCGTCAAGTATGTGCTGTTTTAACCTTCACAAGGACCGGGCGTAGCCACACTCGATTCAACTAAAGTTGGAGAAACTGACACCCGCCAGCCACCTATGTGCGAAGCACGTCGGTAGAACCAGTCTCGCGTAAGCGTACGCGTAATGTCGGTCCGGGCCGCTTCATCCAACAATACCGCCGAATCAAAGTATGACATGCTGGTAAGCAGTATGACTTGTATCGCCCCCAACTCACTTGTGTTCTACTCGTGCATATAACATCTACGCATAAACCTGGCTCGGATGCCACTGTTGGGGAACGTAGTAATTTCAAAAAAATCCTACGCACACGCAAGATCATGGTGATGCATAGCAACGAGAGGGGAGAGTGTCGTTCACGTACCCTTGTAGACCGTAAGCGGAAGTGTTATGAGAAAGCGGTTGATGTAGTCGTACGTCTTCACGAACCGACCAATCCAAGTACCGAACGCACGGCACCTCCGAGTTCAGCACACATTCAGCTCGGTGACGTCCCACGAACTTCGATCCAGAAGAGCTTCGAGGGAGAGTTCCGTCAACACGACGGCGTGATGACGGTGATGATGATGCTACCGACGCAGGGCTTTGCCTAAGCACCGCTACGATATGACCGAGGTGGACTATGGTGGAAGGGGCACCGCACACGGCTAAAAGATCAACTGATCAACTTGTGTCTCCAAGGGGTGCCCCCCTCCCCGTATATAAAGGAGTGGAGGAGGGTAAGGGGGCCGGCCTCCTATGGCGCGCCCTATGAGGAGTCCTACTCCCACCGGGAGTAGGACTCCCCCCTTCCAAGTAGGAGTAGGAGAGGGGAAGGAAGGGAGAGAGGGAGAGAAGGAAAGGGGGGCGCCCCCCCCTCCTTGTCCAATTCGGACTAGAGGGGGAGGGGCGCGCAGCTGCCCTGGCCGCCCCTCCTCTTCTCCCACTAAGGCCCATTAGGCCCAATATACTCCCCGGGGGGTTCCGGTAACCCCCCGGTACTCCGGTATATGTCTGAAACCTCCCGAAACACTTCCGATATCCAAATATAGGTTTACAATATATCAATCTTTATGTCTTGACCATTTCGAGACTCCTCGTCATGTCCGTGATCACATCCGGGACTCCGAACTATCTTCGGTACATCAAAACACAAAAACTCATAATACCGATCGTCACCGAACGTTAAGCGTGCGGACCCTACGGGTTCGAGAACTATGTAGACATGACCGAGACACGTCTCCGGTCAATAACCAATAGCGGAACATGGATGTTCATATTGGCTCCTACATATTATACGAAGATCTTTATCGGTCAAACCGCAAAACAACATACGTTATTCCCTTTGTCATCGGTATGTTACTTGCCCGAGATTCGATCGTCGGTATCTCAATACCTAGTTCAATCTCGTTACCGGCAAGTCTCTTTACTCGTTCCGTAATGCATCATCCCGCAACTAACTCATTAGTCACATTGCTTGCAAGGCTTATAATGTGCATTATCGAGAGGGCCCAGAGATACCGCTCCGACAATCGGAGTGACAAATCCTAATCTCGATCTATGCCAACTCAGCAAGTACCATCGGAGACACTTGTAGAGCACCTTTATAATCACCCAGTTACGTTGTGCCGTTTGGTAGCACACAAAGTGTTCTTCCGGTATTCGGGAGTTGCATAATCTCATAGTCATAGGAACATGTATAAGTCATGAAGAAAGCAATATCAACATACTAAACGATCAAGTGCTAAGCTAACGGAATGGGTCAAGTCAATCACATCATTCTCTAATGATGTGATCCCGTTAATCAAATGACAACTCATGTCTATGGCTAGGAAACTTAACCATCTTTGATTCAACGAGCTAGTCAAGTAGAGGCATACTAGTGACGCTCTATTTGTCTATGTATTCACACATGTACTAAGTTTTCGGTTAATACAATTCTAGCATGAATAATAAACATTTATCATGAAATAAGGAAATAAATAATAACTTTATTATTGCCTCTAAGACATATTTCCTTCAGCTTTGTTCCCTATATTTGCACCGGTGGTGAACTTTGATGCCCAGTGGATGTAATATGTGTAATAGCCGTGATAGCCTAGCGTAAGTTGCTTGCTTATTTATTTCCTTGTTGTCTTGTTTATTTGTTTGCTTGTAGTCAGTGCAGTTCTTTTCCCGCGGTTTGCTAGTGGCCGCAATAACCTATTTTTTAAAACTAGGCCACAATAACCATGGGCTACATATTTACTGTAGTTACCATGGGCCTCCTACGGGCCGTAGAAACAATGGGCCTCTAAGGGTCGTAGAAACAATGGGCCTTCTACGGGCCGTAGCATCAATGGGCCTTCTACGTGTCGTATGATCGATAGGCCAAATATGGGCCAATAACAGACCGCATTATGGGTCGTAAACGGGCTAGATTTGGAATCGTCCATTCATGGGCCGACAATAACGGACCATCGTTAATCGGTCATATTTGATGATGCTATGAAAACGGCCCAACGGATTAACGGGCCGCAAACGGGCCGATTGTAACAGCGGGCTGAATTTGGCCCACAAGCAGAAAAGGCCAATAACGGGCTGTAAGTAACCAAATGCTGGAAATGAGCCCAAGAATAAATGGGCCCTGAGAAGGCCGAAAGATAACACGGGTTGGAAACGGCCCAATGTAATAATGGGCCGTTAATGGGTATAAAGGGGTACACTGTTCATTGCGGGCCAGATTCACCACGGGCCGTTAATGGGCCAAGAGTTACAAATGGCCTCGTATGGGCCGAAAGACATCATGGGCCATACATGGGCCGGAAGTTACAATGGGCTGGAATCATATTGAACGGCCCAGATGAAGCTATTGGGCTCAATTCCGATAGGCCGTAACGGGTCGTGAGTTAGTGGGTCGTAAATGGGCTATATATGAACATGCCGTTAACAAGCTTTCTGTGGGCCGACCCGTGACCTTTCGACCAAGTCAAACGGGCCGGCCTTTTCACCGGAATGGGCCTTTGTTGGGCCATGCCATGTGTCGACGTATCATAGGCGCCTCCTGTCCAATGAATGGATGACATCTATCCCAACTGTGAGCCAACACGTGTTTCCTCCGGCCAATGAGAATTTTACATGTGGAAAATCCTCATTGGTCCGGGCTATTAGCGGGTTATCAGATCCAAAACCGGACCCGATAGCTTAACGGCGACCCGTTATGGTGGACGCCACGTGTCGGTCACCCTTGACGAAAGCACTTCCATGACGCATGATTTATCGTCATGGAAGTGGACACTTCCGTGATGATAATTTTGGTAATGTCATGGAACACTTCTACGATAGCACAGGTATGACTATCTTGATTCTGTCATAAAATCGTCATGGATGTACATGCATGACAAAAAACATGACCTACTGTGACAAACACGTATCATCACGGAAGTGTCTTTTTTTGTAGTGTATGTAGGGAATCTATGAGAAAATGGAACCAATTTCTGCTTATTTTATAACTCCCCCAATCAATACTGAACTGACTGAATCTGATGTATCTAATCAAGTTTCCGGTGCAAACATACAAGCTCATGTTGTTCTTGAGCCTGAAGTGTCTAATGAACAAACTGCTAATGAACGATTTGATGCAAACATTTTACATGCTCCTGGTGATGAACATATAGTGTCTAATGAGGGATCTAATGCAAGCATTTTGCAAGCTCCCATTAAAGGATTTAGTGTCTAATTATGATCTACTATGTTGAGAGAGACATAGAGATTTGCAGGCATTGATGACAAGCAAATTATAGTACATTTTCATGGCTTGAGGAAACGTCGAGGCCATCTACCAGAAAGTCCACGTATCATGAGAACATAGCATAAATACTTTTCTAATCTGTTGTTTGAAACTATTGGCATACTTGTGCAGGATAGATATATTGATATGCAGTTTGCACTGGTTATAGGTGCAATTACACTTTGATATTTTCAGCCAGAGAACGAATAATTCAAGCAGGTACAGACCATGTTAGTAGTCCTTGTACACCATGTTGTATTTTGTGTTTTTTGGTGCTTGCATCATTTAGTGTTTTATAATCTGAACTACTTTGGATCATTAACTGGTTTTCAAAGTGCATGTAGCTTCACATTTCTCAAGTTATGTTGATTTCCGGAGTGCAAGTGCCTTCGTATTTTTTAAGTTAAATGTTCGCCCCTGGTAACTTGAATTCGTGGATCCGCCACTGCACACAAATCATACACGCAGGCCAGTACGAATTAAATGAAATGCAGGGACTTACGCTAGCTCATTGTACAGGCTCACTATAGCTCTGCTTGTGCTTGGGATGTTCCATGTACAAGTCCATGTTACCACTTCCTTGGATGTGCAGGCCTTGTGCTCCTTGCACCCCCCCTGCATTTTTGACACGGTGAATGGTTGATCATATAAGAGGAATCGACCTTGCTATTGTACCGAACGACACATACTTACAAGGTTATACGGGTGTGAAGGATGTGTACCAGATCCCGTAGCGCCATCATGCTTTGCTAAAATGGTTTTGCTTGTTTCACATGATATCTCCAAAAGAAACAAGAGTTAAAGTCAGAGTTGCATAGGTGTGTAAGCTAAGAGAGCAGTGAAAGGATATCCAAACATCGTCGGAATAGTGCACAAGGGAGTGATGTGTGGATACCTAGTTCCGGTCGGCGTTTGGGCATGCTCGCCTAGCTAGAGTGTGGGTCACTTCAAAGCCGTTGAGGGTGATGTGCTGGCGTTGGCTGGCCGCACACGGATGCAGATCTTGAGTGACAGCAGAGCGCTACGATGCGGTGGACGAGACCGTTGGTGAAGCCCCGACGGCCTCGGGGGGCGGAGGTGTGACGATGTGCTCGGTGAAGTAGCCCCGGTGAGGTGGGAGACGGCGTCGGTGAAGTGCACCTGATGCGGTGGAAGTCGGTGTTTGTGAGGCACGTCGGGTGTGGCGGTTGACGATGTCGGTGGACCACCTGGTGCGGTGGACGAGGGCGTAGATGAGGTAGCTCTGGTGCATTGGTGAAGCACGGCCATCGTCTTCGTTGTCGTCGTCCGGCACAAAGGTGGGGAAAGAGACGAGACGAGGGGCGATTCGAACTTTGCTTGGGTTGGCGGCGAATTAGGGATTTGTGCAATTTGGGCGCGGAAGGGGACGATGGAGAAGGGAGATTTTGCAGTGCTGGAATTTGGTCCGCCAGATATTTCAATCCGAAACATGGAAGCGCGAACTTATTTTGTCATCGTTCTTTTTTTTGGGGAGGAGGGGGGAGGGAGGGAGGGGGTGGGTGGCTGGGTGCTAAGCGTCCGTACGACACACGCGACAACCACGACACGACCCTGGTCTGCCTGGTGCGCCTACATTTGAGAATGCAAACGAATCTTCTTTCATTTGCAAACGAATCTGTATGTATTACCATGCCCGTGTTTTCCTTGCAAATAATTAGTCATTCGAAACGAGATACTATATATTAATTAATGAGGAGTTATTTGAAGAAAAAATTGAAATGGTATCAACGGTATCCACGCTAACGTGGATTAGAGTGTGTGTCACATCATTAGTTATTTGAATTAGAGTGTGTGTCACATAGAAATCTCCAATTCTAACGTGGATTTCGCATTTCATGGTATCCACGCTACTTTTTTAATACAAATTCATATGTATATGATGAACACCGTGGTAGTGATAAAACTTTGGATGGATTCAAACATATGACCTACAAAATAGCACAACAATCGAGTCAATGTCAACTTTTCCAAACCTAATATGGCACGAATTCGAAATAATTACCCATATGCATGGTCCTCAGTTCAAATCTTACAATGTACTCGGAATTGAATATCGATATTAAGTCTCGTACTATCTACATTCAAATGTTGTTTTTAGCCCCACCCACCCCTCGGCACACACGCTACATACTTCCTGTATCGATCAATCTTCCTTTCCTAACCACCTTAGGAAGCTATTGGTTTGCGACACACGTTCATTCTTTCTCGCCATGTTTTGATCTCTAACTCTCTCAACTACACAACCCCCTTTTTCCACTCTGTTACCAAATGTATTTACCTCGCACACCCGCCATTGCACCCCATGCCGAGCTCTCTCTTTCTCTCTCCCTCCCACCCTCTCTCGCTAGATACATGCATTGCCTATCTAGCCCCAAAACCTCTCGTGCGCACGCACGCACTTTGTCTATCTAGGTCACTCCCTAGAGACTATCTCACTCTTTCTTCCGCACGGCGGGCCACATTCACTCAATCTCGCTCTCTTTATCTGAGTCTTGATTAACCTCGTTTTCTTTCACACATAAATATATCTCCCTATTCGGGCCTCGATCGACACACTCTATACTCTCTCACGCAGATTGTCTATCTAGGTCAGTTCATCCAAGCCGCCCCCACTCTTTCGACCTCATGGCGGGCTACGCTTGCTCAATCTCTCTCTCTCTCTCGCTCTCTCCCTCTCTCTCTCTCTCTCTCTTTGTATGTCTCGATTGACCTCGCTCTTTCTCGGACACAAACGATATATCTCCATGTTTGAGCCCAATTCGACATATTCATATTGTATACTCTCTCACGCACATTGTCTATCTAGGTCACTCTCTCCAACCCATCTCACTCTTTCGATCGCACGACAACCCACACTCGCTCAATCTCTCTCCCTTTGTATATGTAATTGATTGACCTTGCTTCCTCCCACGCACAAAATATATCTACATGTGTGTGACTGGATCATCTCTCAAGCTCTATCTTACAGCCCTCACCCTTCCCAAAAGCTCAATCCAACAATATCTCTCAGAGCATATATATCTTTTCAATGAATGTCGGACCACACTCACTTTGTCTCTCTATCTATATGTCTCTCGATTGACCTCGCTTTCTCACGCCATATCTTCCACACATTGAAGCTACCTCTCCATCCCTCACAAAGCCGGAGCTATTTACATTGCGAGGGGGACTCCAACCTTGGATTAATTTGTGTAGGCATTTATTCTGGTGGGTTTAGATTATATTTCCATAGCATTCGGCCCACAACTACTCCGAACACCGTTGCAACCCCCGCACCTCCCCCAATTGATTTCCCTCTGGCTCGGTCATCGCTCTCTCGCACGTCCTTTCTCGCCTTCAATGTCGCACCATGGTATTATTGCAAAAAACTCTGTTCTTCTCTTTAATTATTACAAATAAGCTACAAAACTACACACCGATAGTCCACCTGGAATGGAACAAATTTCGACCCATAAATTAAAGTGCTACAAACTACACACCGAGGGGCCCACCTGTCATGAAACAAATTTGGACCCATATACAAATTAAAAAATAAAGGACGAGGATCGAACATGCGACCAGGGCCTTCAAGCCGCACGTCAATAGGCAACATACGTAGAACAACAATGTTTGTTGTACCCCCCTTTGTTCATATAATGTTTTTATATTACCACGGCCTATTTAATGGATAACATGTAATATTATTTTTAGTACATTAGTGGGACCGGCTCGTTAGCATGTACTATTCACCTTCACTTGCTGGTGGGTTCCATGTGTGCTCTATCTCTCTCTCCTCCCCTTCTATGTTTAGACGCACGGGCAAACACGAAGAACTCGCGGGAGATGTTGTCGTTGACCATATCTGGACGCGTTCACAAGTTACGGCACCAGTTTCACGTACTAGTAGTACTATTAGTCAATGTGTACATGCAATGCACGTTAATTTGGAAGTATATTAAGTGCATGCGGATATTAAGTAGGATGTTATTTGCTTGTTATTATGTGATTAGCACTATTTTTGGCATGAAATTAACTACACTCTAAACGTGTTGAGCGCTCGACATTGAAGCAGTCTAGGTCGTTGGATGAGAAGGAATACATGTGGCTTGATGATGTTTTATATTTAATTTGATACGGCTCTAGCAGAACATTCAATCAATCAAACCATAGATTTCATTCAGTCTGAATCCGACTTTACATTCATACGACGATCGATCTAAAATAAACGGAAATGATAAACGTTCGGATTTTAAGCATGGCAATCTGAATGTTTTTCATGGAAAATTTAGATTACGCAGTGGCAGCAGGGGCGTCTTGCGGTGGGAAGCGGCTCCTCTGTCGTGCTCTGTGTGTCGTTGGGCCACTGACCGACGGCGACAGCGGCGTCTTACGCCGTTGTTGGCGTACTCCTGGACATTGGCCCTAGCTCCAAGGAAGGCCACAATGTTCTTGACTTCGGTCTCCAGGAGCGAGTCAACTGGCGGGAGGAGGCGACTGGCGTTGGTGCAAGGAAGCGGTCGAAGGCGGCCAACCTTGCCGTTGAGGGGGGCACTGGCACCCGCTCGGGGACAGGCACTGGCAACGGCGCGGCGGAGACATTCGTGTGCACGGGCACCGGCACGGGCGCGCACGTCAGTTCACGCGCAGGCGCTGGAAGGTGCACGGGCGTGCGCGTCAGTGCACGCGCAGGCGCATGCGCTGGTAGGTGCACGCGCGCGTGAAAGTCGGCGGGGACCTCATGGAACCCCGTGGCATCAAGCTCGGCAACAATGTGCGGCTCCCAGCCCATTAATGCCACGGGGATGGGCGCTGGCGCAGTCGGGGCGACGTTAGCCGGAACGGGAGCGGGGACAAGCGCGGCGTCTTCCCGCAAGGCCAGTTCAAGCTCGTCCCAAATATCCTTATGTTCTTGAGACTTCAGCTGGGTGTCTTCCTCAGAAAACTGGAAGATTAAGGGCAGACCATCGTGATGTGGCATGGCGTACAGTTAGGTCAGGCTGGTTGGAGGTAGACGACAAGAGAATGGGAGAGGAAGAGAGAAGATTGTAGCGATACCGGGTAGTGTGGGTTGATTTTAAACTACGGCGGCGGCGACATTAAAAGTGGGAGCGGTTGGGATGAAGGTGGGTGGCGGAGCCTGGTCAAAGGGATCGCCTCCTGGTGAGCCTGTGCAGCGGTCTGCTCGCACGCCTCCCTGTCAGCCGGCGCAACGGTCTGCTCGCACGCCTCCCGTTGACTCACACGCTTGCTCGGACGGCACCTGCCGATGAGAAGCAGGACTCATGGCGGCACGTAAACGCCCACGGTTTCAATAGTGAAAGCGTTCGCCTTAACGTGGCAGGTCTTTGTTCCAAAATACCTTGGCTCTTCATTTGTGCAATTTCTCATAAGCAGCTTGTCTCAAATTGAAGAAAAAATCACGTAGGAATATTTGTGCCATATCACGTGACCATGCTCAGTTTCATGAATTTCTGGTCACTTTTGGATTTTCTGAAATTTAAAATCCAGGATTCGAAACAATATCATAACCTGCATCGTGCAATAAATTTTCAAGCGATACATCTTTCCTGTTGTATTTCTTAAGAAAGAATTTGGTCAAACATTTTGCTTAGTTAGACTTCAGACAAGTTATATATGCAAAGTAAAAGGATAATCCCTCCGTACCAGTGCATTGCCTGATATATTAACTAAGTACTAGGCACGAACAAAACGGGCTCAATTATGTGCTCATCCTGGTGTAGTACTCCTATTAGTACCAGGCAATGCAGTTGACGGGTGACCTTGGGTAGCGGCGACCAAGGGAATTAAACCGTGCTCGGCATGGTAGGTAACGTTGTCTAGTTACTAAAGCATACCCCCATTGTTCATCGGTAGTCATTATGGACCGGGGACATGAGGGGAATTTCCTAGGGCTGGAATTCTGGCCGCCAGATATTTTGACTCGAAACGCGGAGGCTCGACTGGTTGGGGTTGGCTAATGTGCGTACCACGCACGCCACCAGAAGGACACGAGCCCTTTTTTTAGGATCAACACGAGCCAAGGTCTGGCTGGTACGCCGTTGGGTCCTACCATTCGAGAATATGGAAGGAATCTTTTAAATTGCTGAATGAATCTATGTGTATTACAATGCCCGTATTTTCCTTCCAAATAGTAATCTCAATGTGGTAATTGATTTATGACGAGTTCTTGAATTAGAGTGAGTTTGTGATATAGTGATCTCAACGTGGATTTCACATTTCATGGTATCCCTAGTAAGTTTTTCATTGCAAATTCAAATTTAAAAGATGAACGGTATGGTGGTGAGAAAACTTTGTATGTATCAAGCATATGACCACACACATACGCACGCACACACACACACACAATCACAACAACAATCCAATAAGTATAGTGCATCTATTTTTCCAAACCATGCATGTATGACACTAATTCAAAAATACTCCTTCTGTTCCTAAATATTAGTCTTTTAGAGATTTCATCAAGTGAGTACATACGGAGCAAGATGAGTGAATCTACACTCTAAAATATGTTTATATACATCCGTATGTGGCAGTCCATTTGAAATCTCTAAAAAGACTAAGGCCTCCTTTGGTTTAGAGGAATGTTGTAGGAATTTCATAGGATAGAATTTCTATAGGAAAAATTCCTTTAGAGCTCTTTGGCTTGTAGGAATAGAATCCTATTCCTATGAAGGAATTCTTCCTATCCTGTACATTTCATGGGAAAATAAACATTAGCCTAGACTTAATGGAAAAAATCCTATGATGTGAATCAAAGGGCATCTCCTTTCCTATTCCTACTCATAGGATTTGAGATACATGTCATCTCATTTCCTATGACTTTCCTATTCCTACAATTTTCCTACCCTATGAACCAAAGAAGGCCTAATATTTAGGAACGAAGGGACTAAAATGTAAGACATGCATGGTCCTCAATTCAACATTTAAAATGACCAGGAAACTGAAACATGAATATTAAGTCTAGTACTACAGTACATGCAAATGTTGTGTTTAGGCGGAGCTATGTAGATTGTCGGGGGTTAACCCCTCGACCTTAGATAAAATTGTGAAGCTGTGTTTAGGATTGTTTAGATTATATTTGTCCCCACCCTCCCAAACACAGATTTGTTCTGCACCCCCTCCTCCCCGGGAGAATATCATGTGCCCCCACACCTTAGATGCTATATGCTGATACGAGTTGCTTGGAGCTTGTAGATCTGAGATATAGCAGCTCACAGGATGTCTTAATATTTTTACAGGAAACCTTAATGAGTTTGAGAATTGCACACAATTTGTACAAAAACTACTCAGATGCCCTTGGATCCCATATCCAACGACCTCGAAGCTCGTATCATCGTAGCATCTAAGATGAAGGAGGACATCATATTCTCCTGTATGTAAAAATATGATGTGCTACCACACCTTAGATGCTTTGGTGATACAAGCTCTTCGGAGCCGTTGGATTTGTGACCCAACAACTCCTGGGTGGTTCAATTGTTTTTTTGCAAAAAAGTCCCCAAAGAGTTCGGCCACTGCTTACAAGCACAAAGATTGCTCAGATGCCATTGGATCTCAGATCAAACGACCTCGAAGCTCGTATCACCGTAGCATCCAAGCTGCGAGAGCACCTGATGTTTTCTCGCACAGGAGAATATGAGGTGCTCCCGCACCGTAGATTCTATGGAGATACGAGTTCACGGAGATCTAACGGCTCACAGTAGGAGGTTTGAATGTTTTTTCAATATACGCCTAAGAGAGTTTGGGAATTGCGCAGAAACTACAAGTACTACGCATGTGGCATCTGATCACACATCATACGACCTAAATGCTTGTATCACCTAGCGGCTAATTAAGCTATGGGGAGCACCTAATATGAGCAATGGGGAGCCGTTGGATCCAAGATGCAGCAGCACACACGAGGCTTGAATGTTTTATTTGCAAAAAAACCTTGGAGAGTTTGGAAATTGCGCATATTACAAAGACTACTCCCAAGCCAGTGGATCTCCATTCCAACGATGAAAAAACTCGTATCACCATAGCATCTAAGCTGCGAGGTGGATGCGATATTCTATGCCGCTGTCATTTTTGTTTGTAAACTTGCAAAATATGTGTAACTCGTGCCGTTACTTGTCTAACCATGCAAAGTGTTTGTTCAAAAAAACATCCTACACTTGAATATCGGAACAACACACGAGGGTCCCACTTGTCATTGATCAAATTTGGACCTAAAACTAACAAATCTAAAAGACGAGATTCGAACTGGCAACCTGGACTACAAAGCGTAAGTCGATAGCCTAAAACAACAATGGTTGTTGGCTTTGTCCCATAACTTGATTTTATACAGTATTACGTTGAGTAGAGTAGAGGGAGTGGCTCGTCAACATGTGCATGACCGTTGACCCACTTACTGGTGGGTCCCAGGTCTGCGATCTCTCTCTCCTCTCCTTTAGACGCACGGGCACACACGAAGAGTGGCGCTAGCTTGTCGTGGTGTTATTATAACTAAAAAAGCTTGGAAAATAGAAGAATCGCCTAGAACAAGAGACGTTGTGGCTGGTCGAGATGGAGCTAACCACACCTATCCTCTGTGCCACGTTAGCATGATGAAGCTGTGTGGCTAGTGGGGTTTTTTCGACCGACTGGCTGGGTCCCGAGGTCGAACCATAGGTACTACGTCTGATACAGTATATTTTTACACGCACATTTTTCCTCCGGGCCGAGACATGGCACACCCTACCGCGCGGTTTCGGGGTCCTCCCGGGTGGTGCACGCATATATTCTTCCTTTCCGGGACGTGGGATGCCCTACCGCGCGTTTTTTGGTTCCTCGGTCGTAGCGCCGAAGCAAGTAAATGAGTCGTCAAATCACGAAAGACCACCTTTCCCGCCGAGTACATCAGTGAAGCACCGTGGCTAGCTAGTTGGGCTAGTGCGACCAATTAGCTAGGCCACCTCCACATTTGTTTTTTCACCCCTTTTTTATCTCCTTGCCGGCAGGTAAATTTAAATATCCACCGCGGCGTTGCTCTGGTGTTTGGGTGCGCACGCGCGGCATGATTTTTAATTTTTTTGATTGACGGGAGCAGGCGCGGCAGCAATTTAGTCATGATGACTCCACCTGTAAAACCCACTACTCGCTGATGTGAAAACTCGTCGAGTAGTGTTTTCCCATGGTGAAAACCAAAAGATTCACCCCGCTCCTCGGCTGGCTCCCTCCGCCTTCCCATAGATTGCATTGCCTTTCAGCCGTTTTGCCCCCTTTGCTTCCTCTCCCCATTGCTTCTACCTGGTGCCATGGCGGCGCAGCAGATCACGGAGTCTGAGGTGATGCGCCTGACACAGGAGCTCCAGGCCAAGGATGCGGAGCTTGGGGTCAAGGAGGTGGAGCTCCGTGAGCTCAAGGAGGAGAGGAGTACCATGCTCCTCCGTTATGTGCGGGAATTCACAGAGCTTCAAAAGCGGCAGGCGTCCACCACAAAGATGCTCGAGGTGTCGGCGGCATTGCTGCAGAAAGCGGGAGATACGATAGGCCATCAAGGGAGCCGGCTGGAGCGCGAGCGGGCCGATCGTGACGAGGTCCAGGATCGCCTCAGCCACTTGGTGGACCAAGTTGCCACGCACGTGTTGCGGCTGCGCGATGCCTACCGTCGTGCCAGCGCGACCATGCCGGCCGTCGGGCTAAACTCGTTCGACCACCCCGTTGACTTCAACGAGCTATGGCTTCCTGACCTAGTCTTCTTCTTCACCTATATCTCCGAGGAGCTGAGCCGTCTCCACGCGATGGTGGGGGCAGAGTTGGATAAGGAGGGGTTGCGGGCTGCCGTCGCCGTTGCCGGGCGAATCCTCTCAGGGCTCCATCACCGGAATCCATTCGTGCCATTGGACGCCGTCTTTGACGAGCTGGCTCCCGTCGACCGGGAGCGAGCTCTGCGGGCGGTTGCACCCTGCATCACCAATGTCGTGTGCCTCAAGAAGCAGAGGGACTACGGTGGTGTTTAGGCGTCCTCTGCATGGGCATGTCCATGTCTCGGCGCAACATGACTGTTGGATCAAACTCAGACGGTGCAGATCAGTCACTGTAGCACAAAGTGTGTGGGTGTGTTTGGTTGCATTCTCATCTCAATATAGTTGTTCCCTCTTCGTGCATTTGTGTTAACCTACTAGTGTGGACTCATGCACCCTTCATGCACTCTTCCAAACACCCAAAAGTGGGTCGAGAAGGGAACTTTTGCTCCCATCCCATGCACCGTTCATACACCCTGCCTAACACCGATTCGTGCTTCATATGGTTCATGTTTCGTGGAGTACTGTAGCACCGTGCTCTCCGTGCGCTGTAGACCTAGTTCTGTTAACATTTATCTCACCGTTCATTCTCGACCGGATAGTCCAAAAAGCGGTACTATGTTACATTACTGTTCATATAGTTGACATACGCACAACATCATTTGTTGTCGTCATATCTTACTACGCTAGCAACAAGATTATGTAGTACTGACGTATGAACCACTGCACATGCCTAGTAGTAGGAGCACTGTGTATGTTCAAGTGGCTGCCGTGTTTCGCACTCCTCCGTCGTAAGAGTGGAAACGCTTGTTGTAATCATTTTTTTCTTCAGAAAAACAGTGGACACGCTCTACCGTGCGGATCCTCCTCGACGGTCGTGAGGAACCTTGCTACTCACTTTCGCCAACGTGTGGGACAACCAACATCGGGGTCCACCAGCCATGCACTAAATTACTCCATAGTAGAGTGCCCAACTGCACAGTAGACTTCTATTTGACAGTTTCTTGATGGATGCTAGAGCACCGGCCGAAGTGATGTATATGGCTCTGACCAAAACCGTCGAGGCTCATGGTACGAAGAAGCGCAAGCACCCCGCCGAGACTACCGCAGACAAGCTCAAAGCCATCACCCTGTCCAAGCCCCCCTCTCCGGGATCCCTCATTAAGCAAGTACAGGTAATATCTCTTCTTGATGATCTTTTTCTCGATCTTGATCGTGTTTGTTCATCTAACACACAGTACTAGTACTAGTAGTACAACTTTCTGGGTGATCTTGCATGTGATTTTTGTGTGCCAAATGACGGTTCTAAATTCCTCTTTTGACCAAAACATGCGAGAGGTTGACACTGATTTCTTATAGATTACTTTCGACTACTTTATGAACATCAATGCTACCTTTGAAGAGGGTATATTTGCCTCAGTAACTTGTGTTATGGATATTGCAAGTAATCCCTCTACTCTCATGCCTTTGAAGACATGTTCTAGTGTCTTTGTTCACTCATTTCTGTGCGTATATGTAGTCATATGTGGAGTAAAATATCGAAAATCATCTTATATTTCTGTATGGAGGTAGTTAGAAAATATCGGTTTTCTGTTTGAATTAGAACCAGGTCCGCGGTGGAGATGAAGTTCTCAAAGTCATGCCGTGTGAACTGGAAGACCTGAGGATGAGTTCTACTGCTAAACTATCCAGCTGATGTGTCCTTGTCACCACGTGTCCTGAACTAGCATTTTCCTGTAGCATTGTTGTCAGGCGTGTTCTCGAGGCTGTACTTGACCACAACAATTTCCTGGCTGTGCCTTTGATTACGAAGGGTGTGGTTCTTGTAAAGCTTCTCGACAAATCTGATGCGGCCTGTCTTCATCGTCATGTTTATGAGTGGAAAGACCACTCTGTTAGGTTCTCCAAGGTTGAAGAGATGGTGATGGTGCAGGTAGACATCTCTCACGAAGTCCACGGCCTAGTCAGTTATGCGGGATTCATCCCGTAGGTCGGTGGCAAGAAATAGTCTTTAGAGTTTAATTAGTGAAATTTTGCTTGTCTGTGGTAAGTACTATTGTTCAGTACTTGATTTGTGTTTGTGAACCCTGTATTGTTTAGTACTGCCGCTTTTGGTGTGTGGTGAGTCCTGAGAACAGTCTATGTTAATGTTTGTCCACTCAATCGGTCTGTATATTTTGAAGTATCCAGATCATTTTTTTTGTGAGGACGGTTTATCAATTATGGTTACACTCCAATATCTGTATGCATTGCAGGGTTTATCGCACCCACCAGGATTTCCAGTCCCATGGATGTTCAGTCCATACGATTTGTCATGACCTTTGGACTGTCCTGCTTGTGGGAGTAGGCGGGGGCCCTGCATGCCACCCGTTGTTGGACGATCAATCTTCTGTTTAGTACTTCAACATAGTGATTTCCTGGTAAGGATTCACTCGTGTCACATCAAGTAAATCTTATTGATTTACTGTCTAAATCTTATGGATTTAATGTCATGTTTTCTTTCTTTTGCTTCAATTTTACGATGCAGGTTTTGCCATGTGACATTCATCACAGAATAAACCGTTTGGTTTGCTCTACGATGGATATTTTTGTAGGTTTCACTTCTTATGTCGTGTCAGTAACGAAGGCACTGTCCATCACTTATATTACTGGAAAAAATTGGATCAGTCTGTTGTCTGAGTACAAGCTGAATCCCTATGATGAACTGCAGTTTGGTTTAACAAACACACCACAATTAGTCCTTCTCGCGTTTAAAAGAAATGAAGAAAAAGACTGGATCACGGTCACGGAGCCTAGTCAAGTTAGAAAGCTGATCATAGCAGACCAGACACGGTCGCCGCTGTCTCGCACATCGGTACCACCTTCAGCAACGGATTGAGCACCGGCAGTTGCTCTAGCACTGACAGCGGCAGCAACTCAGTCTGATCCAGCTGAGGATTGGGCACCGACCGCGTCAGCAGATCAGGCTGATCTACCGGAGGATCGGGCGTCGACACCGGCACCTGCTCCGACACCGGCACCTGCTCTATAAGGAGCACCATCTCCGGCAGCAGCAGCAGCGGCACTACCAGTCGCACTGGCACGGGCACTAGCAACGGCTTCGACACCTACACCAACACTTGCACTTGCATCTGCTCCGGCCCGTGCAGCAGCAACGGAACCAGCAGTTGCACCGACAACAGACTGGGCTGCAGTTCGCACTTCATATACGAAAGTCCTTACAAAAACCGACATGTCCACCTTCTTGGTAAGCATTGGCCGCCCAAGTGCTTTGTTCTTTTTTCTTTCCATGTTGTTTCACATGATTCACTGTGTTGATCTAACTGTTTGTGTATGTCTTCTTGTTTGCAAAAAGAGAATTCCTAGAGCAACGGGGGAGTCGTTCAACAATCCGGGCGACCGTGGCCAAGTTTCTCTTACCATGCGCAGCCTTGGTGTGAATGAACCTACTCAATATAGCGTAAGTACAAAGGATGGTCACATGATGATTGATGCTAAAGGATGGTCAAGGTTCAAATCTAAATCATATCTTGCGGTAGGGTATGATGTCAAAATCGAACTTTCTCGGCAAGGAGAGCTGGTCCAAATCAACTTTGAAATTCTTCAGTAGCAACACGCAACTGCTGAACTGATCTATCCTCCGAGAGATTTTGATGTAATAATCTAGCATGGTGAAACAAGTGTCCTGTGTGTATAAGTAGTACGACAATATTATTTATCACATGGTATATCGTTGATAGAATTTCAACTCTGATTGGTGGTTAGGAACTGTCGTTCGATTTCATTCTAACAGTTGTCGTGCTTTATTCAATTTTGTGTATTCCCCTTGCGACAGCATCTAAAACCAGCGCCGTACCGATCGCTTGCAATATCAAAAGCGCTGAGGTAGAACATATGGGCCCCCAAACATGCAGGCCCACCAGCCTATGGCCCAAAGTTCAGAACCGTGAGCCTGTCTGAGTATTATATTCTCAGCTGAACCCCCATAATGCCCGTGCGTTGCACGTAACATCAAGATGCATTTGTATGAGTATTTTATCTTGTGAGAGAAAAGGATGAACGAGGGAAGGCCTTATTTGCAAATGTGGAGAGGTGTGTGGGTGCCTTTTTGCAAAATTACCATAGTTTCCTTCCTATCCGTCAGATATAAATCACACGGCCTATATTGCAGGATGGTAGACACACCATCATCACCAACTCGTCTATACTCTGTTAAAAAAACTCTGTTTTTTATAATTATATACGTTATATATATTCCCCTTGATTTTTCTTATGTATAAAGTTGTGATATAAAAGATTTTTAGATTTCTTTACACAGAGAGTATCTCTCTGTCAAAAATATATTTATGTGTAACTAGTTACTCCTGTCTTTCTACTTCCTTTCGCTGATATGTGGGGCATCCGGCAATGGGGTCCACGTGCCATATGCACCAAATTAGAGTGCACAACTGCACGGTAGACACACCCCGGTCGTTGCACCGCAGTAATGCCCAATGAGCCGTCAAATCACAAAAAACCCCACCTTTCCAGCTTTAGTAGTAAGCTGGACGGACGAAGCGGCAATATTTCACTGGGCCTGAATCCCCTTCTCCCTCGTGTGCTTGTTCAGAGAAAACCTCCGCTCAGCAATTGCATAGGGTTTTCTCATGGAGAACCTGGTATGAATGCTTCATCCATCCCCGATAAATCCAAGTCCCTTGGTCGCGGGTAATCCTAGGATGGCAACCGCCGCCGTTGATGCATTTTTCTTCCTACTAAATCTAGTGTGTTTCATTTGCAGTGCCCAAAGTGCGAGGACCCTACAGGTTTTTGCGCCCTCGGCGAGACGCCAAAGTTGTTCCTTCTCATCCTAACACAGGATTTTAAAACACGCACAGTATGTTCCTAGAATCCTCTTTTCTATCCGGGAGGGTGGGGTTTTTTGAACATGTTGTTGACTAATTTTGAAATTTGGATTGCTATATTTGGATAAAAGGTACTAGTACCATGGTCAACACTGACGTGAAGGAGGAAATTATTCCTAGATTTGGATAGGGAATACATTGTGTTCTCATATTATTTTTCCTGCAGTGCATTCCTTGCTCTGCCAGAACACATGTACTTAAGATGCTCGGCCTTGCCATAACTGAATACACCAGTTTAATGGTCATAGTGAAGACAAGCCATGGATATAAGTTCCGAGTTGGGTTCATGAACCAAGAAGATCGCTGCTTTTTTTATGGCCGAACTTGGATAAACTTTCTCAAGTGTTACGGACTAAAAGCTGGCGCGCGAATGTTGATGGAAATAGCAGAACCTGGTCTCATCTTCAATGCGATCTTCTACCCCGACGTCGTTCCAATTGTTCATCCATGTTAGTTTTGTATTTGGTTCTTGCTTGTTGCCTCGATTACTTCTTAATCCACCTATTCTGTCTAACTAATCACAATTTAACTTTAGAAGTAGCAATGAATCTCTCACGAAGATGCTACTGCTAACTAATATTTTCTTATAATTGGTGGCACATGTAGGTTTTTTCAGAGTTAAGCAGGCTACTCGTTTGTTATTCTGCAAGAACTCGGCTGTTACTGATGGCACTGAAGTTAAATGGGACGACATCCACAAGTTCCTACACTTTATTGATCGTCTTGAGGTCCTTGTGGGGCGTTTCGATGGTCGAAGGCCACGTGGGATGTGTGCCACTGCTGCACTCGTTGAACAGGTCCAACTGTGTCGAGAAACTTATGGTACGAGCTATTTTCTGTTATATATGTTGTTCATAAACTCTTGCTTATACACAGTTTTATAGCTGTGATCTTCTTGAAATAGAAACTGCCCAGTTCTATTATTCCTATACAGATGCCTGACCATGGTTGGGTCAGACTTGCACTTAGTCACAACATGATGTTTATGTCGACCTACTCCATTCCCCTTGGAGGTGAAAAGATACTTATTCATGGGTGGTCTCAAATAATGAAGGCCCGTCCATCTTGGAGAATAGGACAGAAGATTATGTTCCTGCTTTTCCATGGCTCTAAAGTAAATATACTATTTATTGACCACATTGCGAGATGAAGCCGCTTTCAGAGGTTGTGGATGCGCGGGGTGGCGCTTGGGCCTTGTCCTGGGGCTTGGCGGCCTCACCCTTGGTTAACTGTAGGCAAAGTAGCACTGTTCGAGGCGTGTTTTGTACGGTTGAACCTGTATAAGTACTCATACTGCTTTCAGCTATGGTTGTTAAGTGCCCCTGCTAGTTTCAGTTAAGGTTCTTAAGTACTCCTGGTGCTTTTACAGTTTGTCGTGTTTCTTCAGTCCTATCTTCCTCCAGCCGCCAAAACCAAACAAGCGCTGGCGGGATCGCCTGCTTCCACCTCCCACGGCTAGCTACGCCTCAGCGCATGCATCACCACCCCACCGTCTCCTAAATCGTTAACGCCGACGTCTGAGGCCTCGCCGTCATCCTCCGCGCGCTTTGGTGCACTCGCCGCGGCGCCGCCCTCCCGCGTTGTCAACATGGTCAACAAACAGCAGGAATCGGCAGAGGACTGTACATGGAGAGGATGACATTAGGGGCCCACCATGTCCATGGCCGGACGCAATGAAGTTCCTCATTTTTTGTTATATATACTCCATTGTCAGCGTATGGAAAAAGAAAATGCTTCCTCCTAGTGGTTTCCTGACATCGGGGACCCACGACATTGTCAGCGTATATAGTCAATAGACAAGAGAACAACACAAGTTCGGCTGACACCTGGGACGTAGCAGCTCGAGCAGTATTTTTTTATTGTTGAGACTGAGCAGGGTTTCAACTCGGCTGTGGCTTGTCTAGCCCAGGCTTATATTTTATGTTCACCATATGACCAGCCCAACTATTTTTTCTTTGTCAAAATGAGCCCGGTTTATTTTTTCTGAAGAATACCCAATTCAGGCCTACTTATTTTTCTACGCTCTGATGGGCTGCAACTCTTTCAAGACGCCTGCAAATCTTGAAAGTAATATGAAATGGGTTGTAAATATAAAAACAGATGACAAATTGGCAATTAATTTATATTTTTTATTTTTTTCACATTTTCAGATTCCTATTTCACTCTACTTTAACCTAATTTAAATATATCTTCAAAGTACTTTAAATATGGCTCGACATTTAGGTATTAAAAATAGTTTGGAACCCACAGAAATATGCGAATTTTCGTTTAAATTTTTAACCATGGCCCTTGTAAAAAAACGGACTACAATAAACTGCGTAAGAAGTTGCAATGAGCTATATATAATTATTAAAAAAAATAGGGAATGGTCTGACTTGTGGGCCTATTAAGTTGACGCATATGCAAGATTTTTTTACTTATTATATACGTCAACAAACGATTCTAGCAGATGTAACCATTGGATGTCAATCCAACGGCCGTTGTGTTTCTTCAATCTCTGATCTTCTTGCTCCAGCCGCCAAATCTAGCGCCGGCGGGACCACCTGCTCCCGCCTCCCGTAGCCGGCTGTGCTGCCGCGCAGGCCTCACCGCCCCCTACTACTCCCACCGCTGGCCAGGCCATCCCTCTACTCACCCACATCCCTCCACGGCTGTGGCTTCGCCGCCTCCAGGTCATTCCCCTCCTGGGTCTCGCCGTCGTCCATCGCGCCGGTGTTCTCGGCACGGCGTGGTCAACGTTGTCAACAAACGACAACATCGGAAGAGGGATGTACATGGAGAGGCTGACAGATCGGACCCACATGGTCCATGGCCGAACGCAAGCAAGTTCCTTCTTATTACGCCAAAAAGAATGAATACTCCCGCTGACAGCTCGGACCCACCAGCTATATCTTCGCACGCAAGGAAGTGCCTCCTTATTACGCACAAAAAAATGAATACTCCCCCTGATAGCTGGGACCCACCATAGTGGGAGGCTGACTTGTGGGCCTACTAAGTTGACGCGGACAGAGGGCTTTGTCAACTTAGTCAATATGAACGATTCTAGCTCCAGTGACCGTACGATGTCCATCCAACGGCCGTAGTGCTTCTTCAACCTCTGGTCTTCTTGCTCCAGCCGCCCAAAGCAGCGCCGGTCGTGCCGCGTGCTCCTGCCTCCCGTGGCCGGCTGTAATGCCGTGGAGGCCTCACCGCCCCCTACTACTCCCACCGCTGGCCAGGCCCTACGGCGACGGCAGCCTCACACCGAAGCCGAACCAGTGAACCCTCGTACTCCTCTCCGCGTGGGCTTCCACTGCCGTGTCTTCCTCGGCTCCGCGTCGTCCCCTTCCTAGGCCTCGCCGTCGTCCACCGCCTTAGTGCTCTCGGCGCCGCGTGGTCAACGTGGTCAATGAATGACATCCATCGGACATGGACTGTACGTGGAGAGGCTGACAGCTGGGTCCACGGCCGCAGCAAGGAAGTGCCTCCTTATTACACAGAAAATAATGATTCCTCCACCTGACAGCAGGGGCCCACCGGACGGGCCACCGTATTTGGGGAAAAACGTTTCCCCCCTGACTGCTGGGACCCACCAGCTACATCTTCGCACGCAAGGAAGTGCCTGATAGTCGGGACCCACCTGGTCGAAGCGTACTTAGCATTGTCATTCTGGTCGCGAACGCGTACGTACATACTGGTCAATGTAGAGCCGCGCACGTGTCGTAGTAGAGGCGTGCACATGGCATGTACATGTATGTACAGGGGCCAGGGTGCAAGAAAGTAAATACGGCCACATACGTACATATGAGCGGGGTCTCGAACGCCTACTCGCACATACGTACGGCCAAGGCTCATGTACATGGCTGGGTCGGAAGGAGAAACTGCGTCGTCGTCGTGTTCATGGGGAGCCAACCGGCTGGGTCGGAACGGAATGCGTCATTGTGTTCATCGGGAGCCAACCGGCTTGGACGGAATAGCCGATGGAAATGAGGCCTGGCGTACCGCAGAACAGAGGAAACGGCCTTGTGTTCGACCGACCACAGTCGAAACGGGATCCTGTTCATCGGGAGGGGTCTGGCGTACCGCAAAACGGAGGAAATAGACTTATCTTGGACCTCCTACAATCGAAACAGGGTCCTGTTGATCGGGAGGGGTGTGGCGTACCGCAAAACGGAGGAAACGGACTTGTGTTGGAGCGCTACGGTCGAAATGAGGGTCATGTTCATCGGGAGGGGTGTGGCGTACCGCAAAACGGGACTCCACGGGATATTGTTCATCTCCACCGTCGACTGCCTCCACGGGCTACTGTTCATCCACCGTTGACCTCCTCCAGCCTCTAGCTGCGACTGTTCATCCATGGGTCCTGTTCATCCAGCCTCCACGGCGCGCTCCTCCACTGGCTACTGTTCAACCAGCCCTCTCCACGGGGTCCTGTTCAACCACCCCTCCACGGGCCACTATTCATCCAGCCCTCCACCAGCTACTGTTAACCCAGCCCTCCACGGGGTCGTCCTATTCATCCAGCCCTCCACGGGGTCCTACTCATCCATCCCCCCAACCGGCTCGATCGGGATCCTGTTCATCCAGTGGCAATGGCCTCTACTACCACGGGGTCCTGTTCATCCAACCCCCCACCGGGAACTGTTCATCCAAACCCCCCCTACAACGCTCCACTGTTCACACAGGGAAGGAGGCAACAGGGTTCGATCGGCTTCAATTCGCAGCAGTAGCGAAGGAATCACTCGGGTTCAGTTAACAGAAAGGGATCGATCGCTCGGGTTTAGTAACGTAGCTAGTGAAATCGCTCCGGTTCAGTTAGAGCCCAACGCCTCGCTTGGGTTCAGTTAGAGCGCAACGCCTCACACACACGCGCGTATGTACGAGAGAAACGCGCATCGCTCGGCCCCCGACCACCCACCGTAACCGGGAACTCCCCGATATTTTCCTCGCCCTCGCTTCTACCATGATTTTTTCTGTCATGGATGGCCCAAAGAATGTCATGCAGCTGTGTCTCCGGCCCGCCCAGGACGAAAATCCCATTTTCTGTCATGATTTTTTGTCATAGAAGTAGGAGCCCACCGCATCTATGATGATACCGGGTTTTGTCACAATTATCGTCATAGAAGTGTCATAAGCATGACAGGAAAAAAATTCGTTCGGCCCAAAATGTCACGGGTGTGTCTTTTTTTGTAGTGATGGATGGTAGATATAGGTTTTTGTAATCTGAAAATATAAAAACAGCAAGGTAGCAAGTAGTAAAAGTGAGTGAAAACGGTATTGCAATGCTTCGAAACAAGGCCTAGGGTTCATACTTTCACTAGTACAAGTTCTCTCAACAATGATAACATAATTAGATCATATAATAATACATCAACGTGCAACAAAGAGTCACTCCAAAGTCACTAATTGCGGAGAACAAACGAAGAGTTTATTGTAGGGTACAAAACCACCTCAAAGTTATTCTTTCTGATCGATCTATTGGGCTATTCCTATAAGTGTCGCAAACAGCCCTAGAGTTCGTACTAAAATAACACCTTAAGATACACATCAACCAAAACCCTAATGTCACCTAGATACTCCAATGTCACCACAAGTATCCGCGGGTTTGATTATACGATATGCATCACACAATCTCAGATTCATCTATTCAAACCAACACAAAGAACTTCAAAGACTGCCCCAAAGTTTCTACCAGAGAGTCAAGACGAAAATGTGTGCCAACTCCTATGCATAAGTTCACAAGGTCACAGAACCCGCAAGTTGATCACCAAAACATACATCAAGTAGATCACGTGAATATCCCATTGTCACCACAAATAAGCACCTGCAAGACATACATCAAGTGTTCTCAAATCCTTAAAGACTGAATCCGATAAGATAACTTCAAAGGGAAAACTCAATCCATTACAAGAAGGTAGAGGGGGAGAAGCATCATAAGATCCAACTATAATAGCAAAGCTCGCGGTACATCAAGATCGTGCCAAATCAAGAACACGAGAGAGAGAGAGAGAGAGAGAGAGAGAGAGAGATCAACACATAGCTACTGGTACATACCCTCAGCCCCGAGGGTGAACAACTCCCTCCTCGTCATGGAGAGCGCCGGGGTGATGAAGATGGCCACCGGTGAAGATTTTCCCCTCTGGCAGGGTGCTGGAACAGGGTCTCGATTGGTTTTTGGTGGCTACAGAGGCTTGAGGCGGCGGAACTCCCGATCTAGGTTCTGTTCTGGAGGTTTGGGGATATATATAAGAGGTGTTAGCGTTGAGAACAAGTTAGGGGAGTCCTCGAGGGGTCCACAAGGTCAGAAGGCGCGCTCGGGGGGGGGGGGGGCGCCCTCCACCCTTGTGGAGGCCTCGTGGCTCTTCTGGCCCAACACTTTTGCTTTGGGGGCTTCTTTTGGTCCAAAAATAATCTCCGTAAATTTTCTGGTCAATTGGACTCAGTTTGATATTCCTTTTTTGCAAAACTCAAAAACAAGGAAAAACAGAAAAATGGCACTGGGCTCTAGGTTAATAGGTTAGTCCCAAAAATCATATAAAATAGCATATAAATGCATATAAAACATCCAAGATAGATAATATAATAGCATGGAACAATAAAAAAATTGTAGATACGTTGGAGACGTATCAAGCATCCCCAAGCTTAATTCCTGCTCGTCCTCGAGTAGGTAAATGATAATAACAAAAAATTTGATGTGGAATGCTACCTAACATATTCATCCATGTAATTTTCTTTATTGTGGCAAGAATATTCAGATCCATAAGATTCAAAACAAAAGTTTAATATTGACATAAAAACAATAATACTTCAAGCATACTAACAAGGCAATTATGTCTTCTCAAAATAATATAGCCAAAGAAAGCTTATCCCTACAAAATCATATAGTCTGGCCATGCTCCATCTTCATCACACAAAATATTCAAATCGTGCACAACCCTGATGACAAGCCAAGCAATTGTTTCATACTTCTGATGTTCTCAAACTTTTTCAACTTTCACGCAATACATGAGCGTGAGCCATGGACATAGCACTATAGGTGGAATAGAAGGTGGTTGCGGAGAAGACAAAAAAGAGGGAGATAGTCTCACATAAACTAGGCGTATCAACGGGCTATGGAGATGCCCATTAATAGATATCAATGCGAGTGAGTAGGGATTGCCATGCAACGGATGCACTAGAGCTATTAGTTTATGAAAGCTCAAAAAGAAACTAAGTGGGGGTGCATCCAGCTTGCTTGCTCACGAAGACCTAGGGAAATTTGAGGAAGCCCATCATTGGAATATACAAGCCAAGTTCTATAATGAAAAATTCCCACTAGTATATGAAAGTGATATCATAGGAGACTCTCTATCATGAAGATCATGGTGCTACTTTGAAGCACAAGTGTGGCAAAAAGGATAGTAACATTGTCCCTTCTCTCTTTTTCTCTCATTTTTTGGGCCTTCTCTTTTTTTGGCCTTTCCCCTTCTTTTTTTTAAATTTCCTCACATGGGACAGTGCTCTAATAATGAAGGTCATCACACTTTTATTTACTTTACAACTCAAGAAATACAACTCGATACTTAGAACAAAATATGACTTTATATGAATGCCTCCGGCGGTGTACTGGGATGTGCAATGAATCAAGAGTGACATGTATGAAAGAATTATGAACGGTGGCTTTGCCACAAATACGATGTCAACTACATGATCATGCAAAGCAATATGACAATGATGAAGCGTGTCATAATAAACGGGACGGTAGAAAGTTGCATGACAATATATCTCGGAATGGCTATGGAAATGCCATAATAGGTAGGTATGGTGGCTGCTTTGAGGAAGGTATATTGTGGGTTTATGGTACCAGCGAAAGTTGCGTGGTACAAGAGAGGCTAGCAATGGTGGAAGGGTGAGAGTGCGTATAACCCATGGACTCAACATTAGTCATAAAGAACTCACATACTTATTGCAAAAATCTATTAGTCATCAAAACAAAGTACTATGCGCATGCTCCTAGGGGGATAGATTGGTAGGAAAATACCATTGCTCGTCCCCGACCGCCACTCATAAGGAAGACAATCAAAAAATACCTCATGCTCCAACTGCGTTACATAACGGTTCACCATACGTGCATGCTACGGGACTCACAAACACTACTGCAGGATGCTGCTAACGCGACACTACGATTAGAGACCCTTCGACGAAGCTGTGTGCGATGAAATAATCGCAAATGGTGGTGTAAAAAAACATCAAAAAAGGTGCAAAAAGTTTGCGATGACGGATGCATCAAACACGGTTCGGATTTTAGTTGTGTGTGCAATGCAGGGCATACAGTTTAGTTCAATTAACTATTTGCGATGAGGATGAATAAAAGAAACGGGCAGCCAGATGGAGGTGTGTGTGCGATATACAGCATACGGTTCACTCGGATGAACTGTTTGTGATTAGGCAACACAAAAGAAACGGTCAGCCAGATCAAGGTGTGTGCGATATACGGCATGCAGTTCACTCGGATGAACTGTTTGCGTTGAGACAAGAGAACAGAAACGGTCATCCAGATTAAGGTGTGTGCGATCAGCATACGGTTCACTCGAATGAACTGTTTGTGATTAGGCAACACAAAAGAAACGGTCAGCCAGATCAAGGTGTGTGCGATATACGGCATGCAGTTCACTCGGCCTTGTCGTTAGTGCGTGACCTCTGTGGCAACCTTTCGCTCCCCACTAGCCTCTTCTTGTACCATGGCAACCGTCCACGGCCTCTTCGCCTTTCCCTCTCGATTTGGAACTGTTGTCTCACGCTCTTCCTCCCTCCATTTGCCTTCACCCTTCCTTTTGCCATTGTTCGATCATCTTCTCCATGGAGGGAACAGGCTGGAAACGACCCCATTATTCTTGCCCCGATCTGAAAGATGACGTGGTGGAGGAACTCATTGATCGGTGCGACGTCATCACCTCGGCTAGCATGGCAGGTTCGTTCAAGACCATTCTCGACTCAACTAATAACATCATTACAAGCAACCCAAGGGTCCAGGAGCGGTTTGATCTCCCCTATCTTCTTCGCCGTGACCCTGCTGACTAGCGCGGGGACGTGGGAAGCCTCGCCTTGTGCATATTGGTGTCGCTTGATAATGATACGTGTGATGTTAAGATGTCATTGCTTGAGTGCAAGGCTTGGGCAGGCGCAAATGAAGATTGGGTTGTTTATACTGGGTACAACTGTGAGTGGGAACTTGTGAATGTGTACACTCATCACCGGGTTCCACTTCCAAAAATCTCAGACTGCCCAGAGGTTGAGCACACAGACGATCCACGTGAGTTCAAATACGATCATGGTAACTGTCGTCTACGGAAGATAGCAATTTGTCGAGTTCCCAACCGCTCTTGGGATTACACGAACTATAAAGTTGTTGCTATCTTCGACAAGCTTGTTGCCTTCCTTACTTCCACGCCTCGATGGATATTGCTCAAAAATCAATTTCTGTACATGGATGAGTACTGTGATGCAATTCAATACGAGGGTCCTGTGTTTGCTGCCACCACTCATGGCACTGTTTTTGCATGGAATCATCATGCTTTCGGTACGTTTGTCTTCCACCGTAATTATAATTGTTTCATCCACATGCATACGGGTTAGCTAGTTTCCCTTTGCTAATTAATTAACCTTCTTGTGTTTCCAAGGTCCTGTGAACATTCCACCACCTATAATTGAAATTTTTTATAACCAAGGGGGAGATGACGATGCTGATGATCACGAGCATGAGGACGAGCAGGACCCATATACTCAGTGGCGCCTGGCAACTTATTCCGATGGATCACCTCTTCTTGTCTGTATACATGGCACTGCTGATGTTACTAAGGAAGCAGGTGTTGTCTCGCATGGTTGCAGTCTCCGGACCTATTCCAACATCCCTTACAGGGTATTTAGGATGGATACTAGTGTACTAGCGCCAACACCTTCTCCCTGGTTCAGTATTGAAAGTCTTGGAGGAAACTCACTCTTCCTTGGACAAAACTATCCAATGATGGCGGAAGGCGATCCAGCTGTTGTTGACACAACGTTACTTCCATTTATGAGAAGCAACTGTATCTATACCTCAGACATTGCTATGCTTCCCTACCGTCCCAATATGGGTCTTGACATAGGCCGCTTCAGCCTAGATGATCAGTCCTGCATTGGTCTCGAGATTGACAGTAGTTGGCCCTTCCCAAAGAATCACTTCTGGTTCAAAGCAAGCGTTTCCAACGCCGACGAGTGGTTGAGCTGAAGTTCATTTCATCGCTTTGTTATTTGTTGTGTGAGAAAAACTTTACTTTACTAGAATGTTTTGTTGGAAATGATCTATAATCAAACGTATATCCTCATTGTCGTTGTGGGTTGATGACTTGTTGTATGTAATCAATGGTACATTTGCATATGCGTCCATCAACTCACGCCTGCTAGTGGTGTCCATATGAACAGTGCTAGTGATTTTAGTTGCAAAAATTGGATAGTGCTAGTGATTTTTAGCTGCATATTTTGACAAATCGCAGTGTTACAAGGTTGACAAATGGCAATGTTACTAGCTAAACAAATGTCAGTCTTTCTAGTTTGACAAATGGCAACATACCCAAAATGACAGATGCAAACCTTACCCAATTGTTTCTACGTGGTTGCACACGGGTCATGCAAAACAACCGTTTGCGTCGAAGGGATGCAGAAATCCTGCTCGGCATATTTTCCCTTGGCTTCCTGGGGAAGCTATCGGTTTGCGTATGGGTGTTCTAACTAAAACGTTTGCGATGAGTGTTTTATATTTAAAAACCATTGACGTTTTTTTCAAAAGAAAATCGTTTGATAAGTCTGTACATTAAGAGAGAAAAATGCAAGTTCGTTCAAACCATATCTTTCATTCAGTCACACTGCGAATTTATATTACTATGATCGAGAATTCGAGATACAGTATTAAACCCCCAAAAGAACTATTTCCGGCGGCGGCGGAGGCGGCGTGTCGCACCATCGTTGTCGTTGTCGTCCTCTGGGACACCATTGTTGAAGTCTTCAAGGCAGCACAAAATGTTCTTCACTTGTAAATCAAACATCATGTCATCGCGCGATCGACGGGCGGGGCGCGGGAGGACGGCAACTGGCACCGCTGAGAGGTAGCGGTCGACGGCAGCGTCCCATGATGCTGAGGGGGGCGCGCACACGGGCACGGGCGCGACGGGTGCAGCCAAACGCACGGGGACCGGCGCCACGATGGGTGGAGGGGCGCGCACGGGCAGGGACACGGGCGCGGTGGGTGCAGCCAAACGCACGGGGCCCGCCCACGGTGGGTGGAGGGGCGCGCACGGGCACTGGCGCTGGCATGTACACGAGCTCGCGCGGGTCCGCGGAGACCTCGCTGACGCCTGCGGCTTCCAGCTCTACAATAGTGCTCGGCGACCAGCCCATCAATGCTATGGGGATGGTCGCTGGCGCGGGCGTGGGGATGGGAGCTGGGACAGGAGCGGGGGGAGCAACCGCCGCGGCCAGCTCGTTCTGGGCCATGTCCATGAGGCCCCATTCCTCCTTATTTTTTATCTCCTCCGGCTCGGAGTCAACTTCGCCAAACTTGAAGACTAGTGGCAGATGATCATTCTGCGCCATGGCGTTGGTGGAGGTCTACGGGAGGGAGGGGAATGGGAGGCGAATAGTAAGGCCGCCCGTATTAAACAACGGCTCGGGCGCCATTAATGGAGAGGAAGGCGGGCGACCATGGAAGTCAAAGGGCTCGCTTCCCAATGAGCATGCGCAGTGTACAGCTCGCACACTTTCCGGTGAGCCTGCGCATTGGAGGACAGCTTGCACGCCTCTCGGTTAGCCTGTGCACTCGGACTCCACTCTCACGCCTCCCATTCAGTCAAGGTCAAGCAGCTGTCCGCACGGCACCTCCTATAGCCATTAAAACGAAGACACGTGGCGTCACGTGAATAGTTAACAAAACGCACACGATTTGAATTATACAACCGTTTGAGATATTAAAGTGGCAGCTATTTTTTCAAAATGCCTTTGTTGGCTGTTATTCGAGTGCGCCTTCTGATAAGTATATTTCACATATATAATTTTGGTACTTAAATATAGCATCTATCGTGATATATTCGTCCATTCTTGCCATGATTGATTGAATATTGTTTGATAATCATAAAAAAGGATCTTTTACTAGTCTTTGGTCTATCTTGCAGAAATGTGCGCAAAGGCACTAATAATCGTCAAGATTTCGTCTATCTCGCTATTGAGAAGAGTGAAGAAGAGAAGAGAAGGAAGAAGAGACTTGTGTGAGATGAAGAGAAGTAACCAGGGGGCTAGATAAAGAAGTGGGAGGACCTTCTTGTGAAGAAAGAAGAGAAGGAAGAGGGTTAATGTGTAAACTTTGCAGATCAGATCGAGGGGTCAAAATCCCTAGCACAACCACCGACCCCCTTTGAGCCTGGCATCTCCATCTCTCTGCCCCTCACCACTTCTTCTCCCACCTTCGGCCGCCGTCGCGGCCAGGCCATCGTGGCGGCGCGCCTCCGCGACTTCGCTGCTCCACCAGCGCCTTCACCCACCAGCACCACATCATCCAGCCACCACTCCGTCTTCGCCGCCATCACCTTGGGCGCTCCACTTCGTCGCCGCGCCTGGCGCGCCCGACCAGACGGGTGTCTGGTTCCCCGCGCCACCTGCTGCTGCTCTCTCCCTCTCCGCTGCTCCTCCCCTCGTCTCCACTTCCTCTGCTTCTCTTCTTCTTCTCCTAACCCTGCTGTTGCTCTTCTTCTTCTTCTCTCAACGCTCCTGCTGCTCCTTCTCCTTGCATCCCCTTGCTGTTGTTGCCTCAACCTGCTGCTTCTTCTCCAATCCCCACGCTGCTCCTATTCCCTTTCCTTGCTGGTGTTCCTTTACTGAAGAAAACAACCTGCTGTTGTTCTTTACTTGTTGCTGATCCTGTACTTCTCTGAATCCCGAACTGCTGCTTCTCTCACTCTTTTTCTTGCAAAAATATTGTACGATGCCCTGTAAGAATTGGTGAATTGTCCAGTATTAAAGTGGTTTAGTAATATTCTGTTGATCTGCGAGTACTAGTTTAGTGGCTTGTGTAATTTCGTTTGTGTTGTCACTCGTGTAACCTGAACCTTGGTGTAGTACCTTGTGCCCATATGTGTGGCTATGTGTGTACTGTAGTTCCTGCGTCAACTATGTTCATGTGAAAATATATATGTTTGTGCTGTGATATATATTTGTCCCTGTCATATTATCTTGTATCTTTCCTCTGTTAGATGTTTGATAGTTATATATGTGTCTTTGTCATGTTATTTTCCTTTTGTTTTAGTCTCTAATTTCTCCTGCCTAATAAAATATCAAAAAGACAACTAGTACTCTCTCCTTACTGTTTGTCATTTTTATTTGTCACTGTCCTTGGTTATTTTAGGTTTATATTTTCTTGCGATCATCATCTGAATTTTCACCTAGCTTTAGCCTAGTATAGTCGCTGTCGCCTAGTCCCTGTGGTGAACACGACATCCGTAGTTTGGGGCGTAAAAACCCCGCTATACTTTCAATTGATCATTTTGGCGCCGTTGCCGGGGACTAGCGTCGAGTGACTGTGTTAGGTAATAGACTAGGTTTTTCTTCTTTTTTAATTTGTGCCATATATTTGTGATATATATCTAACACCTAACCACTGTTCTAGTTATCTTCTCTTTCTTTTCTTGTTCATTTTGTAGGCTGAATTGTCTTCTTGGAAATGGCATTCTACTCAGATCATCATGCTTATGTGAACAATTGCACAAATAGCTCGGAAAGTGTTGAAGACCTGATAAGTAAGATTTCCCATCGATTAGATGATTTAGCCCGGCAGCGAGGTATTGTTTTTGAGGATAGGCCTAGCTCTTATGATCCTTATTCTAGAGGCCATCCTTATGTTGCTCCTACATGCCATATTTGTGGATTTCAGGGCCATTCACCCGCTGAATGCCAGCGTGGTTACCCTCACCCTCCGAATTGTTTTGGTATGAGCTTTGCTCAACAGCATAGCTCATGCCAAAACAATTACACACATGGGTGGCCTGAAAACCAGAATATGTCATATAGGAACAACAACCCTGAGATCTCACTGTTTGCTTTTAGTAATCATATGCAGGGATTTAGGTATGAAGGGGAGAGCAACAACTATGCACCACAACAATGCTATTCACCTCCTACTCATATACCTCAACACCAGGAGATGTTGCCAATGGAGTTAAATGATCCTCCATTTGGTCAACCAACACCTTCAACACAAGTTCCCACACAAGATGACTTCGATGATATAGACAAGCTCACATTGCTTAGTCTCGAGTTCACTTGGAGTGCCGAAGATGATCCAATTAGGCCGGTGATACTAGAGGAAATGAAGAAGATCAAGAGTGGAAAAGAGCTAGTGGAAGAAGTAAGGAAGATTGAGAAGAACATCAATGCTGGCAGTACTATCTCATCCCTCCTTGAGCTTAGTGCTGCTGAGATCTCTAGTCATACATGTGAGGTTCCAACGCCGTCACATCCAGCTACGCAAGATAGCAAGAGCCTTGAGGAAGAGATACCTCAGATTGAAGAAGATGAACTAGAAGACGAGGAAAAAGATGATCCAGAGCTCAACTACCCAAGTGATCAAGTCGAAGACCTTGAAGATCCAATGTATACCCTTCCTGAAGAAGTAAAACAAGCTCCTGTAGTTGAAGATGAAGAACCAGAAATTCATTTGCCCATCGTCATACAAGAGCGTGATGTAGCAGGTTTATCTAATCCTCTTGATGACATGCGTCCATATGAATTGTTTGCTACTACCTTGCATTACATGATACCATCACTTAAGATTGATTTGAAAACTCATTTGCTTGGATATGATGATACATACACTGTTGGTGGTATCACTCTCATTTATGATTGTGACACTTATTCTCCTCATGCTAGTCCTTTGCTTAATGAAACATATCATTCCAATGCTAATCTTGAGCTTAATGATAAATATCATCCTCATGTCAGTGTTGACCTTGCTGATTTCTACCATCCTAAACATGTGCTTTATAGCTATGCTTATGTAATTGGATACTCGATGATGACTTGGAGGGTATTATCCCTACCGCTTGCATTGTCTCTTTTGTGGAGTGTTCTTTCAGGTTTTTGCTACTGCACCGTTTACTACATGCTGACCAGGTTCGAGGTGACATTCCTTGGGATCCCGGTGGATTCACGGTATGGTGATGAGAAGCAAAGAGCACACATGAGGAAGCAAAAGAAGAAGAGCATCAGCTTAGAGAGTGATCAAGCGAGTGCTACATGATCAAAGCCCGGTGAGCTGTTTCGTGATCCATTCTGAAATTATCATCCATTGATGCTTGCTGAATTGAATTGCTATTTGGACTGCATATACCAGTAATGATATGCTTTCAAGCTAAATTCTACCTTTGGCATATTGAGCTTGATGTGAATTAGTGTACCATGATTTCTGAATGCCTTGTAAACTAGTGATCCACATAATGCCTGCTTTGCTGAAATTAGTGAGAACTATTAGTTTTGAGTGCTCAAATCCCTAGTACACTAGAAAACTTTGTCATTTTCTGCATTTACTATGATACACCTAGATCACCATGTTTAGATGCTGAGTTTGTGCCTAATGTGTTCCCATTCAGAGCAATCACTTACCACTATGGATTAGCATGCTATGTTCTCTGGATCGGTAGCATGTGAACTAGACATGGATGAGTGATGATTCTTGTTTTTGTTCATTTGAAAAATGAAAAAAAATCTTATAATGAATAATAAGTCTGACTACCTACAGTAGCATGTCATGTTCCCTGGATCGGTGGTTAGTTTGGGCAGTAATTAATAAATAAATATGTAATTGTCGAACCAGGTGTATACCATGTTCTCTGGATCGGTGGTATGTTCCTTTGGGGAGACAAACAATTTTTTTAATAATAATTGGTTGAGCCAGGTGTATACCATGTTCTCGGGATCGGTGGTATGTTCCTTTGGTGAGACCAATAAAATAATATGTGTGTTTCTTTCAAATTCAATAAGTGGTTCACAACTTCCTTTTATTCTCGGGATCATGCTCTCTTTAGGAACCTTTTGGCACAGTCAGCATTTGAACTTGCTAATCTTCGTTTATCATTGCAAAAGTTTAAAATGGTCGAGTTTAATAGTGTCCTATTGATATGTAGCACTCTTAACCATTAATTTTCACTAGCCAAGTCCAAAGCATGCATTGTTTGGAGATCTACTTCACTTGGCATTCTTTACTCGGTTCACTGTTCACATTCTTGCTCTTGTCATATGCCTTTGCTTGAGGACAAGCAAAGATTTAAGTGTGGGGGAACTTGATAAGTATATTTCACATATATAATTTTGGTACTTAAATATAGCATCTATCGTGATATATTCGTCCATTCTTGCCATGATTGATTGAATATTGCTTGATAATCATAAAAAGGATCATTTACTAGTCTTTGGTCTATCTTGCAGAAATGTGCGCAAAGGCACTAATAATCGTCAAGATTTCGTCTATGTGGCTATCGAGAAGAGTGAAGAAGAGAAGAGAAGGAAGAAGAGACTTGTGTGAGATGAAGAGAAGTAACCAGGGGGCTAGATAAAGAAGTGGGAGGACCTTCTTGTGAAGAAAGAAGAGAAGGAAGAGGGTTAATGTGTAAACTTTGCAGGTCAGATCAAGGGGTCAAAATCCCTAGCGCAGCCACCGATCCCCTTTGAGCCTGGCATCTCCATCTCTCTCCCCCTCACCACTTCTTCTCCCACCTCCGGCCGCCGTCGCGGCCAGGCCATCGTGGCGGCGCGCCTCCGCGACTTCGCTGCTCCACCATCACCCGCGCCACCAGCACCTTCACCCACCAGCACCACATCATCCAGCCACCACTCCGTCTTCGCCGCCATCACCTTGGGCGCTCCACTTCGTCGCCGCGCCTGGCGCGCCCGACCAGACGGGCGTCTGGTTCCCCGCGCTACCTGCTGCTGCTCTCTCCCTCTCCGCTGCTCCTCCCCTCGTCTCCACTTCCTCTGCTTCTCTTCTTCTTCTCCTAACCCTGCTGTTGCTCTTCTTCTTCTTCTCTCAACGCTCCTGCTGCTCCTTCTCCTTGCATCCCCTTGCTGCTGTTGCCTCAACCTGCTGCTTCTTCTCCAATCCCCACGCTGCTCCTATTCCCTTTCCTTGCTGGTGTTCCTTTACTGAAGAAAACAACCTGCTGTTGTTCTTTACTTGTTGCTGATCCTGTACTTCTCTGAATCCCGAACTGCTGCTTCTCTCTCACTCTTTTTCTTGCAAAAATATTGTACGATGCCTTGTAAGAATTGGTGAATTGTCCAGTATTAAAGTGGTTTAGTAATATTCTGTTGATCTGCGAGTACTAGTTTAGTGGCTTGTGTAATTTTGTTTGTGTTGTCACTCGTGTAACCTGAACCTTGGTGTAGTACCTTGTGCCCATATGTGTGGCTATGTGTGTACTGTAGTTCCTACGTCAACTATGTTCATGTGAAAATATATATGTTTGTGCTGTGATATATATTTGTCCCTGTCATATTATCTTGTTTCTTTCCTCTGTTAGATGTTAGATAGTTATATATGTGTCTTTGTCATGTTATTTTCCTTTTGTTTTAGTCTCTAATTTCTCCTGCCTAATAAAAATATCAAAAAGACAACTAGTACTCTCTCCTTACTGTTTGTCATTTTTATTTGTCACTGTCCTTGGTTATTTCAGGTTTATATTTTCTTGCGATCATCATCTGAATTTTCACCTAGCTTTAGCCTAGTATAGTCGCTGTCGCCAGTCCCTGTGGTGAACACAACATCCGTAGTTTGGGGCGTAAAAACCCCGCTATACTTTCAGTTGATCACCTTCTCTCAAAATGGACACGAAAAATATCATAGCATGTCGGGTGCCATTCCATAATAGCATGTCAAGTTTCATGAATTTCAGACGAGTTTTAGATTTATTAGAATTTAAAAACAAAGTATCTCAACGTTTTGCCGACAATCAACGGTGTCCTGGTGTTTGAAATTCATTCCCATTTCTTGCATGGGACCTAAGCATGCATCCAAGGACACAAATTTGATTCTTCAACCAATTTATATGCACTCGAGCATGTGCATGTAGTTCAAATTTGAATTATGCACATAAATGCATTGAAAACTCAGTTAATGCATAAAAAAGTTCAAACGAACCCTGAAAAATCACAAAAATTGACACAATACTCCTGTTGTTCTGTGTTGACACGAGAAAAAATTTGAAAGCAATAAGAGGCAACGGATATCATTTTGTCCCCAAAGGTGGGACGTTCCCTATCGAAACCATCATGCTTGTTGTGAGAAGCTCTCGTCTTTGTTAAGCGTATACCCAAACCTGGCCCAAATGGGACAATTTTTTTACCACGGCATGTTGATGTCGCTCCATGATAGCATGCTAAGTTTCATGAATTTCAGACGAGTTTTGGATTTACTAGAATTTAAAAACCACGCATCTCAACATTTTGCCGGCAATCAACGGTGCCCTAGTGCTTGAAATTCATTCATATTTCTTGCATGGGACCTAAGTATGCACCCAAGGACACAGATTTGATTTTTCAACCAATTTATATGCACTGGAGCATGTGCATGTAGTTCAAATTTGAATTATGCACATAAATGCATTGAAAACTCAGTTAATGCATAAAAATGTCCAAACGAACCCCGAAAAATCACAAAAAGTGACACAACACTCCTGTTGTTCTATATTGACACGAGAAAAAAATTGAAAGCAATAAGAGACAATGGATATCGTTTCGTCCGCAAAGGTGCGACGTTCCCTATCGAAACCATCATGCTTGTTGTGAGAAGCTCTGGTCTGTGAGAAGCATATACCCAAACCTGCCCCAATTGGGAATTTTTTTTACCACGGCATGTTGATGCCGCTCCATGATAGCATGCCAACTTTCATGAATTTCAGACGAGTTTTGGATTTACTGGAATTTAAAAACCAGGCATCTCAACGTTTTGCCGGCAATCAACGGTGCCCTGGTGTTTGAAATTCATTCCCATTTCTTGCATGGGACCTAAGCATGCACCCAAGGACACAGATTTGATTTTTCAACCAATTTATATGCACTAGAGCACGTGCATGTAGTTCAAATTTGAATTATGCACATAAATGCATTGAAAACTAAGTAAATGCATAAAAATGTCCAAACGAACTCCGAAAAATCACAAAAATTGACACAACACTCATGTTGTTCTATGTTGACAGGAGAAAAAAATTCCAAAGCAATAAGAGGCAATGGATATCGTTTCGTCCCCAAAGGTGGGACGTTCCCTATCGAAACTATCATGCTTGTTGTGAGAAGCTCTGGCCTGTGAGAAGCTTATACCCAAACCTGCCCCAAATGGGACAAATTTTTACCATGGCATATTGATGCCGCTCCATGATAGCATGCCAAGTTTCATGAATTTCAGACGGGTCTTGGATTTACTAGAATTTAAAAACCAGGCAACTCAACGTTTTGCCGGCAATCAACGGTGCCCTGGTGTTTGAAATTCATTCCCATTTCTTGCATGGGACCTAGAAATTCACCCAAGGACACACATGTGATTTTTCAACCAACTTTAGTGCACTGGACCATGTGCTTGTAGTTCAAATTTGAATTATGCACATAAAATGCCTAGAAAACCTAGTTAATGCATGAAAAAGGCCAAACGAACCCTGAAAAATTCCAAGATTAAACACAACACTCCTGTTGTTCTATGTTGACACGAGAAAAAAATTTGAAAGCAATAAGAGGCAATGGATATCGTTTCGTTCCCAAAGGTGGGACGTTCCCTGTCGAAACCATCATGCTTGTTGTGAGAAGCTCTGGTCTGTGAGAAGCATATACCCAAACCTGCCCCAATTGGGACAAATTTTTTACCACGGCATGTTGATGCCGCTCCATGATAGCATGCCAAGTTTCATGAATTTCAGACGAGTTTTGGATTTACTGGAATTTAAAAACCAGGCATCTCAACGTTTTTCGGCAATCAACGGTGCCCTAGTGTTTGAAATTCATTCCCATTTCTTGCATGGGACCTTGAAATTCACCCAAGGACACACATGTGATTTTTCAACCAACTTTAGTGCACTGGAGCATGTGCTTGTAGTTCAAATTTGAATTATGCACATAAAATGCCTAGAAAACCTAGTTAATGCATAAAAAGGCCAAACGAACCCCGGAAAATCCCAAGATTAAACACAACACTCCTGTTGTTCTATGTTGACACGAGAAAAAAAATTGAAAGCAATAAGAGGCAATGGATATCGTTTCGTCCCCTAAGGTGGGATGTTCCCTATCGAAACCATCATGCTTGTTGTGAGAAGTTCTGGTCTGTGAGAAGCATATACCCAAACCTGCCCCAAATGGGACAATTTTTTTACCATGGCATGTTGATGCCGCTCCATGATAGCATGCCAAGTTTCATGAATTTCATATGAGTTTTGGATTTACTGGAATTTAAAAACCAGGCATCTCAACGTTTTTCCGGCAATCAACGGTGCCCTAGTGTTTGAAATTCATTCCCATTTCTCGCATGGGACCTAAGCATGCACCCAAGGAAACAGATTTGATTTTTCAACCAATTTATATGCACTAGAGCTTGTGCATATAGTTCAAATTTGAATTACGCACATAAATGCATTGAAAACTCAGTTAATGCATAGAAGCTTATACCCAAACCATCATGCTTGTTGTGAGAAGCTTATATCCAAACCTGCCCCAAATGGGACAATTTTTTTTACCACGACATGTCGATGCCGCTCCATGATAGCATGCCAAGTTTCATGAATTTCAGACGAGTTTTGGATTTACTAGAATTTAAAAACCAGGCATCTCAACGTTTTGCCGGCAATCAACGGTGCCCTGGTGTTTGAAATTCATTCCCATCTCTTGCATGGGACCTAAGCTTGCACTGAAGGACACAGATGTGATTTTTCAACCAACTTTGGTGCACTGGAGCATGTGCTTGTAGTTCAAATTTGAATTATGCACATAAAATGCCTAGAACACTCCTGTTGTTCTATATTGACACGAGAAAAAAAAATTGAAAGCAATAAGAGGCAATGGATATCGTTTCGTCCCCAAAGGTGGGACGTTCCCTATCGAAACCATCATGCTTGTTGTTAGAATCTCTGGTCTGTGAGAAGCATATACCCAAACCTGCCCCAAATGTGACAATTTTTTTGCCACGGCATGTTGATGCCGCTCCATGATAGCATGCCAAGTTTCATGAATTTCAGACGAGTGTTGGATTTACTAGAATTTAAAAACCAGGCATCTCAACATTTTGCCAGCAATCAACGGTGCCCTGGTGTTTGAAATTCATTCCCATTGCTTGCATGGGACCTAAGCATGCACCCAAGCACATATATTTGATTTTTCAACCAATTTATATGCACTGGAGCATGTGCATGTAGTTCAAATTTGAATTATGCACATAAATGCTTTGAAATTCAATTAATGCATAAAAATGTCCAAACGAACTCCGAAAAATCACAAAAATTGACACAACACCCCTATTGTTCTATGTTGACACGAGAAAAAATTTGAAAGCAATAAGAGGCAATGGATATCGTTTCGTCCCCAAAGTTGGGACGTTCCCTATCGAAACCATCACGCTTGTGTGAGAAGCTCTGGTCCGTGAGAAGCTTATACCGAAACCTGCCCCAAATGGGACAAATTTTTTACCACGGCATGTTGATGCCGTTCCATGATAGCATGCCAAGTTTCATGAATTTCAGACGAGTTTTGGGTTTACTAGAATTTAAAAACCAGGCATCTCAATGTTTTGCCGGCAATCAACGGTGCCCTGGTGTTTGAAATTAATTCCCATCTCTTGCATGGGACCTAAGCATGCACCCAAGGACACACATGTGATTTTTCAACCAACTTTGGTGCACTGGAGCATGTGCTTGTAGTTCAAATTTGAAATATGCACATAAAATGCCTAGAAAACCCGAACCCCAAAAAATTCATTCCCATTTCTTGCATAGGACCTAAGCATGCACTGAATGACACATATTTGATTTTTCAACCAATTTATATGCACCGGAGCATGTGCATGTAGTTTAATTTTGAATTGTGCACCTGAAATGGCTAGAAAACCAGTTTAATGTATAAAATGCCCAAACGAACCCTGAATAATTCCAATTATTTTACGACACACATATAGTTGCGTGTTCACTGCGGATAAAAGGTCTAGCAATTCAAACAGCGTCCATTGCCATTGTGATCCCATTATGTAATTCAAATCAAGTAGATCCCACATAGTTTATTATCACCAACCATGTGAGATGTAGTACAAATTATCTTGGAGCACCGTCGGTGTATAGTACGCCTATGGCTTACGCGAGAAGGTTCGTCGGCTACAGTCCACAGCCGGCATGTCAAGCACACTAGCTCGCTCCCCAAAAACTCCCACCTCTGCATCCCTCGCAATCTCGAAAATATCTACCGCCTGGAAGGTTTTAATGTTTGATAGCACACGATTAGTATGTGCGGACCGTGTGCGATGCTTGTTACTCCCGCTCTGCTTCATTCCCAAATTCAAATTTTCAGTAGCCCCAGTATTTTACTCCCGCCTCTGCATCCCTCGCAATCACGAAAATATCTGCTCGCCTTTGATCCAAATTTTCAGTAGCCCCGCCTTGTTACTCCCGCCTAGTAAAATTTTCAGTTGCCACAGTATTTCCTCAAACACAACCTTGCCCCCCCGCCCCCCTCCACACACACCCCAAAACCTCCGCTCACACAGACACACACAACCCTCAAAACCATTGGTAGGTCGCCGCCATCGCCGGTGCCTCCATCCTCAACCTCTGCCTATGTGTCGGGGAGCTCGAGGAGCCAATGGCCAAAAGGAGGTTTATCGCGGCCTTTTCGCCGATGCCTCGGACCCGGCAGCCGACGAAGTCCTCCCTCGTGGTCCGGCAGCGGCGGTGGGGGATGTGGGTCGCCGAGATTACAGATCGAGAGACCCACACCCGTCGATGGCTCGGTAGCTTCCACACGGCCGAGCTCGCGGCCATGGAGTACGACCGCTGGCAGGTCCGCTACCACGGCGCAGCGGCTAGGCTCAATTTCCTCTTCGGCACATGTCCGGTCGACCTTGTTCCGCCGGAGCCAGGGGTGGTGAGCTCGGCTATGGTGCGGGAGGACCGCAAGGCGTGGGAGCGCCTAGAGGCCGAGGCCACCGACGAGGCCTACATGCAAGAGCTCCGCCGGTAGCACCCGAAGCTCGTGGAGGCAGAGCGGGCGATCTTTGCCGGCGCGGAGGGAGGCGAGATTATCGCGCTCTCCTCCGATGACAAGGTCGAAGGCGGCAAGGACGGCGGCGCAGAGGGCGGCGAGGTTATCGCGCTCTCCTCCGATGACGAGGTCGAAGGCGGCGGCGACGGCGACGCGGAGGGCGTTGAGGTGGGCCCCGAGGACGAGGAGATCGACGTCGACGAGTGGAGGAGTACCTTCCCCAACGACCCCGACGACGGTACCGGCCGACTCGCGGCACACCGTACATGACGAGGAAGGATTGGCTCGACCTCTACTTCGACCGAAAGTAGTTTAGCTTAGTTTAAATTTATGTTTTATGCTCGGTTATGCAAAACTATCTATGTTTATGTTTGAATGCATGCTACTTTGGATTGAACCTGCTTTGAACTTGATCAAATTGAAGTTTACAACCTTAAGTTTAGGGGATCGACTAGAAAAGACCAAAAATTGCTGGAGTATATATATATATATATATATATATATATATATATATATATATATATATATATCCACTAAGGGTTTTAGTCCTTTAACTTTTTAAGGATCGCCTGGAGATGCCCTTATGACTTGTTTATCTCAGTTCTTCACAATGTGATGCTCTATATGTGCAACTATTTGTCGTGCAGTTCAATTTCATCAATAACAGTTTCAACAATACCATTATGAATTACGATATTTGGTTGTTGTTAAGGATATTGCAGTCAACATGCCTTTTTCGTTTTTCAATTGTTGTTTAGCAACATGCATTGTACTGAATGACTAAATATGCAATCTCAGGCTACATAGCAACAAGGAAGAGTGTTACCTTAATATTTTGATGATGTCTAGATATACATGTAATAAAATCTTATATAATGGGATGGAGGGAGTGTTGTACTACATCATTTTTCAATTGTTGTTTAGCTTCTAATATTAACTTGGTGCTTTTAGGTACATATATCATTGCCAAAGATCCACACTTCGACCCTTTCTGCGTATGGGGCAATGAGATATTCATGAACCAACATCAAGTGAGGAAACTGATAAAGATTGTTATTAAAATGGGTCAAAAGATGTCAATTGAACTATTTGTTTACACTTTATGCAAGACAACAGTGAACTGCAGGATGGTAAGTAAGAACCCTGTAGCCTTCTTTTTGCTGCCCATAATGAGTTGTGTTAGATGACAATATCTGAATCTTTTTTCTTTTGCAGTGGATCCTGAAGCAGTTTACTCAAGATTACCTCTCAAACTACATGATTGGCGGCCGGCCATCACAAGGGGTTGGACTAGAGTCCTGCATGCCTTTTGCATCCAGGAGAGCAAAAAAAGGCCATTCCGCTTCACCTTGTTCAACAACCGGAATGTATGTCGCCTCTTTCTTTACCATCTGTAATATTACAAGTATAGAACCCTGGTTCATCATTCTTTATTGGGTGCTTATGTAATTCTTAAACATATGTACACGTGAATCGAATAATGCATTGGTTGTTTGAACCTGATGGATATGAATAAAGCTATAACCTACTTTCAAGTTTAAATTAGGTACAATTTTAAACAACGGCAATTAAATTAGGGCGAAATTACGTTGTGCGGGTCATTACGGCACACACGGTTGGTAAAACACAAACGTTTGCGATATACACCATAATCCGGGACGGTTCACAGAGAGGAAATGTGTGCGAGCGTGCACACAGTTGCTGTTTGCAAAGCATGTGTGATGTCAGACACTATCACATACGGTGCGGGAAAACTAAATGTGTGTGATTGTCTACCTACCGTACACGGTTTATAATCCTGAACTGTTTGTGATGTGCCAGGCATCGTAAAACTCCCGTGCCTGGAATCTGCCTGGAAAGCTCCCGTGCCTAGAATCTGCCTGATTTTAGGTAAAACCACAAAACTCCGACTGCGATGGCAATACGAGTAGCAAGGATGAAGCGTTTGGGATATTCAAGATATCGGAAATGGTTATACAGGGACAACTATATGCATCAAGGCTCCCTATCCCCGACGGTTTATGGGTCGTGTGGGAAGGACCCCCCCTATCGCCCACACTCACTTGGCGACGGTTCCAAATGCCATCGCGGAAAGGGGTTAAAAACCGTTTGTATAGCACCGACGCGCACCCGTGAAACCTTAACACAAGTATTTCTCAAATTCACAATTACTCACTAGCATGACTCTAATATCACCATCTTCATATCACAAAACAATCATAAGGAATCAAACTTCTCATAGTATTCAATGCACTTTATATGGAAGTATTTATTATATCCCTCTTGGATGCCTATCATATTAGGACTAAATTCATAACCTAAGAAAATTACCATGCTATTTAGAGACTCTCAAAATGATATAAGTGAAGCATGAGAGTTCAACAATTTCTTCAAAATAAAACCACCGTCATGCTCTAAAAAGATATAAGTGAAGCACTAGAGGGAATGACAAACTACTCCAAAAGATATAAATGAAGATCAATGAGTAGTCGAATAATTATGTAACTATGTGAAGACTCTCTGACATTTAAGAATTTCAGATCTTAAGTACTTTATTCAAACAGCAAGCAAAAGAAAATAAAATGACATTACAAGGATAGCACATATCATGTGAAGAAGCAAAAACTTAGGCTCAACCAAAACTGGCTGATAGTTGTTGAACAAGAAAGGTGGGATGCCTACCGGGGCATCCCCAAGCTTAGATGCTTGAGGCTTCTTGAAATATTGACTAGGGATGCCTTGGGAATCCCCAGGCTTGTGCTTTTGTGTCTCCTTAATTCCTCTCATATCACGATTTCCTAATTCTTAAAAAGTTCATCCACACAAAACTCAACAAGAACTCGTGAGATAGGTTAGTATAAATCAACGCATAAACCTTATCATTCTCTACTGTAGAAAATCACTAAAATTATTATTTGACATTGCATACTAAATGCCTCTGCATATTTAATACTCCTGTCCTCAAATAGAATCATTAAACAAGCAAACATATGCAAACATAACAGCAATCTGTCTAAACAGAACAGTTTGTAAAGAATGCAAGAGGAATCATACTTCCCTAACTCCAAAAATTCTGAAAAATTGCCACACTGTAGATAATTTGTTGTTACTCATTGTGTAAAAATTTCAAGATTTTATCATATTCTCACTATTCACAAATATTCAAAACATAACAACAAACTTTCTGTTTTTAAAATAGCAACATATAGACTTGCAAAATAAGCATGGTCACTACAAAAAAAAGACACATTCGTGACATTTTGGGCCGAACGAAAATCTTCTCTGTCATACTTATGACACTTCTATGACGATAATTGTGACAAAACCCAGTATCATCATAGATGTGGTGGGGTCCTACTTCTATGACAAAAAATCAAGACAGAAAATGGGCTTTTCGTCCTGGGCGGGCCGGAGATGCAGCTGCATGACATTCTTTGGGCCGTCCATGATGGAAAAAACCGTGGTAGAAGCGAGGGCGCGGAAAATATCGGGGAGTCCCCGGTTACGGTGGGTGGTCGGGGGCCGAGCGATGCACGTTTCTCTCGTACGTACACGCGTGTGTGCGAGGCGTTGGGCTCTAACTGAACCTGAGCGAGGCGTTGGGCTCTAACTGAACCCGAGCGATTGCACTGCAGGCTACGCATTACTGAACCCGAGCGATCGATCGATGGCTGTTAACTGAACCCGATCGAGCGATTCCTTCGCTACTGCTGCTAACTGAAGCCGATCGATGCTGCCTCTGGATGAACAGTGAGCGTTGCCGGGGGGGTGGATGAACAGTTCCGGGTGGGGGTGGATGAACAGGACCCCGTAGCGTTGCCTCTGGATGAACAGTGAGCGTTGCTGGGGGGTTTGGATGAACAGTTCCCGGTGGGGGTGGATGAACAGGACCCCGATCGTTCGAGCCGGTTGGGGCTGGATGAACAGGACCCCGTGGAGGGCAGGATGAACAGGACCACCCCGTGGAGGGCAGGATGAATAGTAGACGGCGGAGGGCTGGATGAACAGTAGCCCGTGGAGGGGTGGTTGAACAGGAGCCCATGGAGAGGGCTGGTTGAACAGTAGCCGGTGGAGTAGCACGCGGTGGAGGCTAGATGAACAGGAGCCCGTGGATGAACAGTCGCAGGTGAAGGATGGAGGAGGTCGACGGTGGATGAACAGTAGCTCGTGGAGGCTAGAGGGGGTCGACGGTGGAGATGAACAGTATCCCGTGGAGTCCCGTTTTGCGGTACGCCACACCCCTCCCGATGAACAGGACCCCTGTTTCGACCGTAGCGCTCCAACACAAGTCCGTTTCCTCCGTTTTGCGGTACGCCACACCCCTCCCGATCAACAGGACCCCCGTTTCGACCGTAGGAGGTCCGTTTCCTCCATTTTGCGGTACGCCAGACCCCTCCCGATGAACAGGATCCCGTTTCGAACGTGGCCGGTCGAACACAAGGCCATTTCCTCCGTTCTGCGGTATCCCAGGCCTCGTTTCCATCGGCTGTTCCATCCAAGCCCTCCCAATGAACGTGATGACGCATTCCGTTCCGACCCAGCCGGTTGGCTCCCCATGAACACGACAACGACGTTGAAGGAAATATGCCCTAGAGGCAATAATAAAGTTATTATTTATTTCCTTATATCATGATAAATGTTTATTATTCATGCTAGAATTGTATTAACCGGAAACATAATACTTGTGTGAATACATAGACAAACAGAGTGTCACTAGTATGCCTCTACTTGACTAGCTCGTTGATCAAAGATGGTTATGTTTCCTAGCCACTGACATGAGTTGTCATTTGATTAACAGGATCACATCATTAGGAGAATGATGTGATTGACTTGACCCATTCCGTTAGCTTAGCACACGATCGTTTAGTATTCTGCTATTGCTTTCTTCATGACTTATACATGTTCCTATGACTATGAGATTATGCAACCCCCGTTTACCGGAGGAACACTTTGTGTGCTACCAAACGTCAGAACGTAACTGGGTGATTATAAAGGTGCTCTACAGGTGTCTCCGAAGGTACTTGTTGGGTTGGCGTATTTTGAGATTAGGATTTGTCACTCCGATTGTCGGAGAGGTATCTCTGGGCCCACTCGGTAATGCACATCACTATAACCCTTGCAAGCATTGCAACTAATGAGTTAGTTGCTGGATGATGTATTACAGAACGAGTAAAGAGACTTGCCGGTAACGAGATTGAACTAGGTATTGAGATACCGACGATCGAATCTCGGGCAAGTAACATACCGATGACAAAGGGAACAACGTATGTTGTTATGCGGTCTGACCGATAAAGATCTTCGTAGAATATGTGGGAGCCAATATGAGCATCCAGGTTCCGCTATTGGTTATTGACCGGAGACGTGTCTCGGTCATGTCTACATAGTTCTCGAACCCGTAGGGTCCGCACGCTTAAAGTTTGATGACGGTTATATTATGAGTTTATGTGTTTTGATGTACCGAAGATAGTTCAGAGTCCCGGATGTGATCACGGACATGAAGAGGAGTCACGAAATAGTCGAGACATAAAGATTGATATATTTGAAGCCTATATTTGGATATCGGAAGTGTTCCGGGTGAAATCGGGATTTTACCGGAGTACCGGGGGTTACCGGAACCCCCCCGGGGGTTTAATGGGCCTACATGGGCCTTAGTGGAGAAGAGGAGGGGCGGCTAGGGCAGGCCGCGCGCCCCCTCCCCCTCTAGTCCGAATTGGACAAAGAGGGGGGCGGCGCCCCCCTTTCCTTCCTCTCTCCCTCCTCCTTCCCCCTTCTCCTACTCCAGCTAGGAAAGGAGGGAGTCCTACTCCCGGTGGGAGTAGGACTCCTCCTGGCGCGCCTCCTCCTAGCCGGCCGCCTCTCCCTCCCTTGCTCCTTTATATACGGGGGCAGGGGGCACCCCATAGAGACAACAATTGATCATTGATCTCTTAGCCGTGTGCGGTGCCCCGCTCCACCATAGTCCACCTAGATAATATCGTAGCGGTGCTTAGGCGAAGCCCTGCGTTAGTAGAACATCATCATCGTCACCACGCCGTCGTGCTGACGGAACACTCCCTCAAAGCTTGGCTGGATCGGAGTTCGAGGGACGTCATCGAGCTGAACGTGTGCTGAACTCGGAGGTGTCGTATGTTCGGTACTTGGATCGGTCGGATCGTGAAGACGTACGACTACATCAACCGCGTTGTGCTAACGCTTCCGCTTTCGGTCTACGAGGGTACGTGGACAACACTCTCCCCTCTCGGTGCTATGCATCACCATGATCCTGTGTGTGCGTAGGAATTTTTTTGAAATTACTACGTTCCCCAACAGACGATGTTTCTCCGTTCCGACCCAGCCATGTACACGAGCCCTGGCCGTACGTATGCGCGAGTAGGCGTTCGAGACCCTGCCCATATGTACGTATGTGGCCGTATTTTTCTTTCTTGCACACTGGCCACTGTACGTACGTGTACATGCTATGTGCGCGCCTTTACTACGACACGTGCGCGCCTCTACATCGACCAGTATGTACGTACACGTTCGCGACCAGAATGACAACGCTACGTACGCTTCGACCAGGTGGGTCCCGACTGTCAGGCACTTCCTTGCCTGCGAAGAGGTAGCTGGTGGGTCCCAGCAGTCAGGGGGCGAATCGTTTTTTTTGCCCGGACGCACTTCCTTGCGTGCAAAGATGTAGCTGGTGGGTCCCAGCAGTCAGGGGGAAACGTTTTTTTCGCGAAATACGGTGGCCCGTCCGATGGGTCCCCGCTATAATAAGGAGGCACTTCCTTGCTGTGGTCGTGGACCCAGCTATCAGCCTCTCCACGTACAGTCCACGTCCAATGGAAGCCGTTCCTTGACCACGTTGACCACGCCACGCCGAGAGCACCAGGGCGATGGACGACGGCGAGGCCTAGGAAGGGGACGACGCGGAGCCGGGGAAGACGCGGCAGTGGATGCCCACGCGTAGAGAAGTACGAGGGTTCACTGGTTCGCTGCGGTGTGAGGCTGCCGTCGCCGCAGAATAATAGGGGGTGTGGGTGAGTAGAGGGATGGCCTGGCCAGCGGTGGGAATAGTAGGGGCAGTGAGGCCTCCGCGGCAGCACAGCCGGCCACGGGAGGCAGGAGCATGCGGCACGACTGGCGCTGCTTTGGGCGGCTGGAGCAACAAGACCAGAGGTTGAAGAAGCACTACGGCTGTTGGATGGACATCGTACGGTCACTGGAGCTAGAATCGCTCATATTGACTAAGTTAACAAAGCACTCCATCCCCGTCAACTTAGTAGGCCCACAAGTCAGCCTCCCACGAAGGTGGGTTCCAACTAGCAGGGGGGTATTCATTTTTTGTGCGTAATAAGGAGGCACTTCCTTGCGTGCGAAGATATAGCTGGTGGGTCCAACCTGTCAGTGGTGGGAATGTTTTTTTCGTGAAATACAGAGGCCCTTCCGGTAGGTCCCAGCTGTTAGGTGGAGGAATCATTACTTTGCGTAATAAGGAGGCATTTCCTTGCGTGTGGCTGTGGACCCAGCTGTCAGCCTCTCCATGCACAGTCTACTTCCGATGGAGTCGTTCGTTGACCACGTTGACCACTCAGCGCCGAGCGCATCCAAGGTGGTGGACGACGGCGAGGCCCCGGACAGCAATGAGCCGGAGATGGGAAGACGCGGGAGTAGAGTCGCAGACAGAGAGGTGTACGAGGGTTAACTGGTTCTGGTGCGGTGTGGTTCGGCAGTCGGTGGAGAAGAACAGGAGGTGTGGAGGGGTAGAGGGATGGCCTGGCCAACGGTGGAGTAGCGCTTCACAGCGAAGCGTGCTAAGCAGAGCTGCTAGCAGCAGGAGGCGGGAGCAGGTGGTGCCGGCGGCGCTGGAGGAAGAAGACGAGAGGTTGAAGATGGATGCCGGTCGTTGGATGTAAATCCAACGGCTAACGATGTCAGAATCATTTGTTGACTAAGTTGACAACGACTTGCATTGGCTTCGGCATATTGGCCAACATTTCAGCCTCCAAAAATGTGGCACGTATTCAACCCATTTTTCAGAATTTACGGTCTTTTTTTACGGGGTAGAATTTACAGTCCATTTGATCTCTATTTTTTTTGAATTACAGTCCATTAGCTGGGCTGGGTGAACAAATAATGTAGCGTCCATGCGGCCCATTTATGTTTTTCCTAAAAAATTATAGGCCATTTACACTTTCTCGAAATACACGATTTTGCTGGCTTGATTCTAATTATAATGTTGGGGTGGGCGTGGCAATGTTATCAAGAAATAAACCGGGGCTGAGCATTTTGTTATATATATATATATTTAAATAATAAGTGATTTATTATTACATTGGTCCTTAAATCTTACCAAGCTTTTGTACACAATCACCAGGATTTTCGTTGCCAAAAAAATACCAGGATTTTATTGTTAAGAAATTATCTATACTACTATATAATGTATCAGTTTCAAACTAGACCTAGAGCATCAATCATAGCCATTGGTCACCTAAATCCAATGGCTGAGATCATCAGGATTCGCCATGAACAGTAGACTGATACTGCCTCTACTGTGTTCTGGAACAATCACGTACCTTTCAAGAACAAAAGAATCCCATGTTCCCTGCCTCATGGGCCGTATTGCTGCTTGAGTACATGGCAGTTTGAGCCCAAACGAGATTGTTTGGGAGTAAAACAGGGAGCAAAAAGTAAGGTACATTCTTTTTAGATGTGCACATACAGTTTCTTGTATGAAAATAATCCCTACCTTTATAATACTTATCAATCATAATTAATTAATATCTACATTCTCTTTCTATATTTTCTTTTTGCCTTTTATCTATCAGCAAATCTATGGCTTATTCTCTTTTACCAAAATCACTCTCTTCAACTAAGACGTGCCTTGCACGAGTATACATACTAGTTTTTATAAGTTAACAAGATGTGGGATATTGTTTTCTTACATATGTAAGTATCTGTTAAATATATGATGACAATAACAATAATATATAATAACATATAAAATAATTTAAATATATATAATATAGTTAGAAGGGAAACATAAGTTGGACCAGGCGTTCCTATTCTTATATAGAAAAATAGAACAGACCTCTGCGTTTTCTTCAAAAAAAAATTACATAAATTGGGCTGCCGATGTTTCAGGAAAAATAAAACCTCGGATGGGAGGTCCATAGGCCGGTCGATACATGACGACCCTCAAGAAAATACAAACAACCTTATGGACCTCCCATCTGAGGTCGTGGGCTGCGCATGTTAAAAAAGAAAGCCTAGACGGGGCAACTATTCCACCCGGGTTCGATTCCACCTGTGGAGAGAAAATATCTCCAAATTTTTTGCCTCTGCCTTTATTGACATGTGGGTCCCAATTGTCATCTACGCACACCACATCCTACACTTGTCAAAACTTCGTCCCCCGTTTTCTCTATTTTTCGCACACTCGACATTGTGTGGGCATTTTGAAAATAGCATATCTTTTTGACTGTGCATCATATGAAGATGTGCTATGCATGAATGTTGATCACCATGATGTTAACTGGCTGGTAGTTCTAGTTTCGACCGTGAATAAAACTTCCAGCATGATGTTAACACTGTTTGAAAAGGCCGTGTTAATATAAATGCTCTGCCTCTGAAAGTTGCAGTTTCTTATGTGAAACTGAACTTGGAGTTTCTTATCTGAAACTGAAACTTGCAGTTTCTTCTCTGAGAATCACATTGTCTGGACTTTTATACTCCTATGAAACTACATTTTTTTAAGTGCTAAAAATAGATCTCTAGAATTCATAAAATACTTCATATGCTCAATACTGCAAATCTGAAATTCAAAAGACATTCATATCTGAAAGTACTCTCAAAATACACAACACAAAACACAATTCACAACCTGCAAATACTAACAACCCTAAGCTCCTCCTGACAATTCACAATCTACCTGACTATTGGTCTAGGGGGGGGCAAATCCCTCCTATTCCTCGGCGGCAGACAGCTGCCCCATGAGACGATGTGAACGGCGAGGGAGAGGATGGCGGGAAAGCGTCGTCGGGCCAACTGTTTTTCTCCTCTTGCAGTTGGGTTCGGTCGAGGAAGACTCCACCGGCTCGCTCTAGCACGTCACCCTCACAAACGGCACCCTGTAGATGCTTGATCCTTCAATCTCTGGTGGATGCTCCATCTGGGATCGATACTCCCACCACCGCTCCCTCACGATCGGATTCGGTGAATCTGTTTGCTCCATGGCCCAGAGGGGCAGCTCTATGTACTCCCGCGCGACTCCCTCCGGGAGTATCGCCGCCTTTTCGCTCTGTTGCAGATATTTGGCCATGGATGTTGCCGTCGCCGCTAGTTGGTCCTTGTTGTCAAACCAAGACTGTATCTCCAACATCCTAGCTAGCTTCACAGGGTTGCCGTATGCGATCCTCACGTATCGGTTGTACTCCTCCATCGATCTACTTCTCCACAGCACCTTCACTCGCCGGCGGTGGTTTTTGAATGGAAGAGGAGAGGAGCAGCGCTGGTTTTGGTTTAGAACGGGAGAGGAGCGACGCTGGTTTTGGATTGGAACAGGAGAGGAGGGGCGGTGGTTTTGAAATGGAAGAGGAGAGGAGCGGCGCTGGATTTATATTGGAACAGGAGAGGAGCGGCGATGGTTTAAGAGGAGAAGAGCGGAAGAGCGGCGCTGGTCTTGGAAGTATTTTTTTGTTTTGCATATTTTGGGTCAAAGTTTGACCACGTACTGTATTTGACAAGCAAAATGTGAATGCATGTCACCAAAAATTGTATCGTTTGGTTCGTATCTGAATGTACTTTCAAATTAAATTATTTTTGCAACGTATAACATATATTTTATTTGCGAAAATCATGGTCAATTATGACCCAGAATAAAAGGGAGACTAGTTAATGTGGGGTCGCTTTCTTAACTGAAGGGTAAATTGATTTTGATTTTGATCCAGTCACAGCGCGCCGGCCCTCTCGTCCAATCCTAAATCGCTGCCGCACGCTCCTCTCCCTCTTCTTCATTGCAAAACCACCTCCTCTCCTCTCCATCATCTCCATTCCAAAACCACCGTCTCGCCTCTCCCTCTTCTCCATTGCAAAACCACCTCCTCTCTCCTCGGACGAGGATCCCCTGACGTAGCCCATCCTTCCATTGAGACACTAACACATGGGTCCCACCAAGCGCGGGGCCCACCTGTCAGCGATCAAAAGGTAGGGGAACCTCTCCTCTCCATCATCTCCATTCCAAAACCACCATCTAGCCTCTCCCTCTTCTCTATTGCAAGACCACCGTCTCTCCTCCCATCTTCCAAAGCTAGCACCGGACCACTCAGAAGAACATCTATGGAGGGGATGCAGGAGCGAATCTGGCAGATCGCCGGCGGCGACCAGGCAAAGTTAGCCAGGTTGAAGGAGATCCTTACTTGGTTTGACAATGAATGGGAGATTTCAACGACGGTGAGGGCCATGTGGCAATGTATGCGAAAGAGCGAGACGACAACGATGAGGGCGGCGATGTACTCCTCGGCGGCAGTCACGCCGCAGTCCTTCGAGTTCATCGAGTATCTCCTCTGGGTGATGGAGCGGACAGATTCGCCCGAGGCGAAAGTCAGGCGGAGGTGGTGGGCGTACAGGTCGAAGGTCGAGCACCCAGAGGATAACGAATCGATCGAGTACGGTGTGCCGTTTATGAGGGTGCAGAGCCAGCCGGAGCCACAGGAGTATTCGTTCTCCCACCACAAGAGGAGGCCAGATGGCGCGACGTCGCTTCCCCGCCGTTCTCCACGGTTCCCTCAACGCTCGCCTCGTTTCAACGGCGTCGGTAGGGTTTAAGGTAAGCTTCGCACTAACCTAATCTTCCATCTGCTCATGCTTACAATCAGTGTGACAACTAATAAAAATCATGCTTACAATCAGTCTCCGAGTACTACGCCAATCACCCTAAAATAGCTCTGGACCTTTGGGTCAAAGTTGTGACACTGTGTACAAATAAAGAAAAATAGATTGGTGCTTCTTTCAGAAAAGAGTACACCCCTAGAAAACTGCCAATATAAGCTACTAGTATTTTTTTAAGTCTAAGCTACTAGTATTTGGTTAGAGGATTTGCTGCCGAGAAAGATCCATCCACAGTGAGTGCCACACATCCCACTGATGGTGGTGGATGCCAATGCTTAGATGGAGCAGGGTTGGTGTCGGTAATTTTTACTTGGCACCTAGCACTCTGCATATATGCTGGTTCCATCCGTACATTTGTGCAGTTCCACCAAAATGCAGCTGAATAACCCTGTTTGCACAGATAATGAAAAGGCGTGATTACATTATAGTGGCACTAGTTGATGAAACATACACTAATAAACAGAAGAAAATATTACATCATACTGGAAATCGACCCAAGTCTCCCCGATACACCTTCTGCCAGTGATGAACATCAGTGTACAACGGTAGTACAAGGAGGGGCCTTGAGACATTCAAATCTCTATTTTTGTGCAGATCAACTAAAATTAAGCACCCCAGTTTGCAGAAACGCTTAAACATTAACAATGGGACTAGTTGATGAAACATACATTAGCAAAGAGAAGCACTTTCTTTCTCTACATTGGAAATGAAATGATAGAGAGGACACTCGCTCTATTTTAACTGTATTATTACTTCATTTTATCAGTGACACTAGGGTCGAGCAGGTAGCAAACGAGGTGTACCATGCGTCGCAAGGATGAAGGTCGGGGGTGCTTAGACTGGGATGTTGTAGCTGGCTCTTTTAGTACCTATCTTCCCCCTGATGTTTCTGTGGTAGCATTTGGGTTGTAATCCAAACTTGGTCGAGCTAGTGCTGCGTCCCCCTACCTGCTGTGGCGAACTTGTCTCCTGCTAGTACTCAGTCCGTTCTAGTAGTAGTTGCATAACTGCCCGTTTACACTGAGATGTTGTCGGATAATGGTTCTCTATGGTTGGGTTTGTTTAATGAAATCGGAGGGAACCCCCTCTTTCGATATATAAAAAAACCAGTGGCACTAGCGGTGCCAAAACATTGCCTCAAATTAATAGTGCCACTAGATTAAGGTGCAAAATAATAACATTACTGCTTTATCATGGCAGTGCCAAAACAGTAGCACAAGAGCAGGATCAACATGCAGGATCTTTAGCAAACGGTCAGACCAAAAAGGAACATACCTCGTGATGGGAACCATATCTGCAGTCAACACCATCGTAGAAGGGATGAAACCAGTCACCAACATGGATGATTCAATTCATGGGACCTTTTGGTGCAGTTCACCTAAAATGAAGCAATGTCCCATGAGCTAGCAGCTTCTTCTTCTTCTTTTAAGAAAAGGGCTCCAGCCCCGGTTCCATTTCCATCAGAAAACGAAACCCACAGAGCTTCTTCATTAGTTGCAATAAAATTGAGCAACATCAAGGTTGGTCGTGAAGCTCCTGGAGAGTAGGCGGACTAGGACAGTTGCATCTCTAACGAAAAGAAGCAACTTATCTTAATGGGAAATTTAGCAGGACATGAAAAAAAGTGCCATTGATTCATATTACTGGAGGCATTACATTGAAAACAATATTGGTTTAACGTGTCCTGACTTTTAACAGTGCGACTGCTACATTTTACCAGTGGCATTACGTAAGAGCGGCTCGGGGCAACAAACATCAAAAGAGGATATCTGGGTTGGTCCCATTTTTGTTCAGTATATAGCCACCTTATACTGTGTGAGGCTGGCAAATCTAGTGCTGGACTTACTCTGTTGACTTGTCCCCCAGTCCCCACTTTCTTTCCTTTTTCAACCAATAGATCGGGTTTATATTGGGTTTGTACTGCATTCCCTTTATTTCCCTATTAGACCTAGAGACCAGTTGGATAGCCAGTCTCTGCCACTTTTCGCCCCCATTATTTCCTTTTCGACCAAGTCCTAGATTCAGGTAATAAAGCTTCCCCCACCCCCTTTCTTCCTTGTTTGAACCAAGTAGTACTAGATTCGAGTGCATGAACTAGTTTTACCTCTTAACAGTAAAAAATTAGGTGGTTTTCGAACAGCCGATCGATCCTATCTACACGAGGGAGCCTGAGAAATAGTAAAAGATGCAAATGCAGTGACGTCAGGAGCTCGGGAAGTAGAGCAAGGCCAGTTTCGAAGGAAGTTATACCTGAGGGTCGCCGGGATGTCGCTAGGTGGGCGGCGGGAGGCCGGCTCTGCCCACACTACGACAGCGAGGAAGAAGGGGTGGGAGGCCCTCCCTCGCCAGCGATGCTTGGGAGAGAATGACAAGGCACGCTGATCGGAACGCGCCGGCAGTGGGTAAGAGCCGTCGCCGAGGACGGCCGCGTGAACGTTGCACCTTCTCACCTTCCCCGGCGGAGAGGATCCGGCTGGATCTGTGACCAGCGGTGAGTAGAGAGAGAGAGTGGCCACCGCTGTCGTGTTTAGATCTGGAGAGGACGAGACAGTGTGAAGAGAGCAACACTGGCAAGCAAGCGTGGAGGCTCCTGCCTATATAGTGGAGTACTAGTTTTCTTTTGTCTACCGGCCGGAGCCGGCTTGACCTCCGCAATGACTGTCGAGAAGTCTTCATGCACGTGCCTCGGAGGCACAATTGTCGTCATTTTGATCAGAAGCACCGGATTATAACATATAACACGAAAAAATGCCACATGATAAGAAATCATAACCTCACTGCCCAAAGGAGACAAGATGAATCCCGACAGACAAACTAGACGAGGATCAAAGCTCAAATTAAAGATAAACTCATAGAAAAGGGGTTCGTCGATAGTAGTCTTCGTGCATGTGCCCCCAATGACTAGCCCAACTCAGTTGTTGCTGTTTAACCCTCGCAGTGATCCAAAGCACATGACACCTAATTTTGTGAGATGACAAGAAACCTTTTTTTAGATTTCTCACCAGAACTATAGCCCTGTACAACACAGCCTGCACGATATGTAGACGATAGCCAATCCAGGCGTGTCTGCTGGAGTCTGGTCACATGCATGGACGAACTGATCTTCCGTGTCTTGCAGGGATCGTCCAGGTACCAAGGTGGAGTATGTGCTTCTATTAACTCAGCCGACTTGCGGGGCCGGGGAGTGTGCCTATGGTCGGTTCTCAATTGCGGTCCCACATGTGTGTGCAAACGCAATATGACGCGTGTTCCATTCATAGAGCGGCGTGCCAGACCGACCGAACGTCTGTGGTGCGACGCGAACGCGACGGGCGTGTTGTATACTCCGTACATGTGTACCGCCGTTTTCTTGAGGCTTTGCTCCATGGCGCAATCCATGGATACAAAATTAGTATACTGTACTATTTAAAAGTCGAGGGCGGGGCTTTTCCCACGCGGTAGGCGGGGCAGTTCCGCCTAGTCGGTTTGACAGAGACGCGAGAAGATGAGGGAGTAGGCTGCTGCAAACGTAGGGTTGTGTGATTTGACAGTGAGTTACTGCTGGGCAGGTGGGGCCCGGTGATTTGACTTGCCATTATCATTTTAACTGCGGCGCTACGACCGGCTTGAGTCTCCCGATTCCTGACCACCTCCATACAGGTGCCTCTCCCGATGCTCCACCATGTAGAGGCTGGCTCTTGCTTGAGAGCCCACTCCTCCACTTTTTCCTTGCCTCTTTCCCCCACATATGCAAAAATGCCATGTAAAGCGGGCTTATAGCCCACTACTGTACGTGATCCTACAGGTGCTAAGCCTGCCACATAGGCATAATGTCTAATGTAGCAAGTTAATTAAGAAGAGAGAGACTAGTTTGGTGACCCCAGGAAGAAACGGTGCTAAGCGCGTGTACCTAGATGAAGAAAACTTAGCAATAAAAAACTAAGCACCTATGCATTGGGGACTTGAGTTGCTAAGCCATTTAATGCCCATAGCACCTCATCTAAGCACCATTTCATTGGAAGAGGTCACTCCTTGGCAAATGCAATAAATACTACGAAGAAAGAGATAGAGAGAAGTAAACAAAAAATACTCTTATAGCCAACCTTATAGCTAACCTTGTTGTATGAGTGACTAAGTGATGACTATGTATGACATGCCAACATCAGATAGCCTAACGCACCGTGTTAAATCTCCAAGGGCGCGACCGCGCGAGCGAGGCGACGGTCGTGGTAGGCGCGACCATGATACGGGCTGCTAGCAGCCCTTGGATCTGAGATCGAATGGTCGCATGCTAAGTTGCTGAAAATTTGCAGAATAACCCTCCAGGATAGGATATTCACCCATAGGTCTAGAATCACACCATGCAACCGTTCAATCTCAGATCCAAGGGCTCTCAGAAGCCCGTATCATGGGAGAATGGAAAGCTTCGTATCACCTGTAATTTTCCCGACGCTTGACATGACATCGAAAGCCATTTAATTGGGCGTCGAGTAGACATGACATCTAATTGGGGCCCCATAGTATTGTGCATGAATCCATTTATCCACCAGGCAAGCCACTACCCTGCCATTCGCACGCGCCCCCACTCAACATTTTTACAATCGATAAACCGCTCCTAGTCATCCCGTCCTTTCACATTACGGCAGTTCCACTAATACTAACTCTCCTCCCAAATCCATGGCGTCCCAAATCTCCATGATCGGTGGTGAGTACAAGGTTAGAACCATCACCGGCGATGAGTTCGACGTCATCTACACCCATTCTTCCGCAACGGTGAAAGAATGCCTTGCTCGCTTCAAACGCATGTTCGAAAACTCAAATGATGAGTGGGTCGCTGGGCTGGATGTTGAGTACACCACAGTCCTGGGAAGTGAGAAGAAACTAAAGGAGGCAGAGAAGAAGAAGCCCGCCGTGATCTAGGTTTGCGTGCATGACTTATGCTTGGTCTACCACATATTCCATGCCGACGTTGAGTGCGAGGAATTTAAGAAGTTCCTCAAGGGCGGCCGAGTCAAATTTGTTACTTTAGACTTTAGGAACGACAAGGAAATCCTGGGTCGGATAGGCCTCGTTGTAGGCAACCCCTTCGACCTCCAGAAGGAACGGCTGATGCCCTCCCTTGATCAGCCTTCAATGCTGACCATGGCAGGAGCCATGGTTCATCCTTCGTACGGTAAACTAGAGAAACCTTCGTACACGTTTCATCGTCATGCATGGCAGTGGAATGTACTAGATATGGACCACATCCACTACGCTTCAGTGGATGGCTACCTTTGTTTCAATATCTACAAGGGTTGGATGAAGAGCAAGAGTCAAGTGTGCGGTTCAAGCAAAGAAGTATCGCCCAAGAGGAGGAGGGACAAGGACGTGGACAAGGACTCCGAGTAAGGTGGCAGTGTCGTTGCTCATGGCGGTTCTAATGCAGTGTCTACCGGATTAGTTGCTTAGTTTAATTTCTGGTGTGCTTAGTTTTATTTGAGGGGTGTGTTGTGCTGAGCCCCCAGCAGAACTACGTTATGTTTCTTCTCGTTATATTTCATACATTTCATCTTTTAGTTGGTATAGTACTACCACTCGTTTCTTGACATTATATACGTACAATATATATGGCCAACATCATATAGCCAGCAATTTAGTTGTCAAAGAATTTCAGGGTGCTTAGTTTTGTCAAAGAATTCCAGGGTGCTTAGTTTTATTTGAGGGGTGTGTTGTGCTGGACACCATTAACTTATCATTGTGAGAATCGACTTATTTTTGTCATGTGACATGGTCAACGGGGTTTGACGTGAAAATAACAATGTTTAATGGCATTTCTGAGCAAACATCTAACTTAACGATGACATTTTTTAGATATCTAATTGCATTTTTGAGCAGGCATCTCACGGATCGATGGCATTTTTTGAGTAGTTGTAACTTCTAATGGCAAAACTGAGTAGTGATACACAACTAGTGGCATAAATAATAAGAACCCAAGAATTAAATAGGGCTAATTTCTTTATTTCTTTATACCTTTGTGTGCGAAACAATATACGCTGCCTGCCGCCAGATTTTCTTTACAGAGGCAACATAGAACTATATGAGTGCCTTGTTAAATTTTGGAATTATTCTGGGTTTGTTTGGCCTTTTTATACATTAATTGAGTTTCTGGTCATTTAATGTGCATAATTTAAATTTGAACTACAAGCACATGCTCCCGTGCACCAAAGTTGACTAAAAAATCACATGTGTGTCCTCGGGTGAATTTCTAGGTCCCATGCAAGAAATGGGAATGAAATTCAAACATCTGGGCATCGTGGTTCGGCCGAGAACATTGAGAAGCTTGGTTTTAAAATTCTTGTAAATCCAAAACACGCCTGAAAATCATGAAACTTGGCATTGTGTCATGTCATGGTACTACCATGCTGTGGTAAAAAAATGCAGAATAGGAACAAGTTTTGGTATAAGTTTCTTGCAAGCCAGAGCTTCTCTCAAGAAGGCTCGTGGTCCTGAGAGGGAACGTGTCACCTTTGTGTGCATAATTCAAATTTTAAATACAAGCACATGCTCCAGTGCACCAAAGCTGGTTGAAAAATCACATGTGTGTCCTCGGGTAAATTTCTAGGTCCCATGCCAAAAATGGGAATGAAATTCAAACATCTGGGCATCATGGCTCGGCTGGAAACATTGAGAAACTTGGTTTTTTAATTCCTGTAAATCTGAAACACGCATGAAAATCATGAAACTTGGCTTGGTGCCATGACATGGCACCAACATGATGTGGTAATTTTGTTGTCCGATTTGCGAAGGCGCACACATTAACAATCAACAAAGTCATTTTGGAACAAGTGTTGTCACGTTACAATCGGAAACACAAGTATTATTGAAACCGTGGGCGTTCTATTTACCATTTACGTTCCGCCATGCGTCCCCTTTTTTTATTAGCTAGGAGGCGCCGTGCAGGGTAGCTATTTGAGTACGGGAGGCATGCGATCAGACCCCTGCGCGTGCTTATCGGGAGGAGAGCCCTTTGACCTCCATCTGCCGTCCACCTCTGTCCCAAGGTACCATTAATGGCGCCCGAGCCTCTGTTTAATGGCATGGCAATGTCTCACTCGACTGAGATTTAAGAGAGAAAAAAGAAAATCTGAAAAGAAAATTTTGCACGGATCTTGATGTAAGATCCGACGGACCTATATAGCATCTACTGTGACTTATAGCAAGACTGATGAATATATATATAAGGACGACGAGGGTGGATAATAATTGTCTTACATAATTAGGAAGATAATTAAAAATGCCACATGCCGCTATGCCCGAAATACACATGGGCAAAAGAAGAAGGAAGACGCATACAACGATCTGGCTCGCTCATCTCTACTTTCTTTATGCGCTGCAGGTCACGGAGACTAGTTCTCGTGGCGGGCGATGATCTCTTTCATCAGTTTCATGTCCTTAATACATTGCTTGGCAGCATCCATGGATTCCTTCACCAGCCTGTTTGCGCTCGATGCGGAGCATGGCATTCTCGTCCATAAGTTTCTTGATTATGACGCCCGTCCTCTGCAACACGGCAGCGGTCTCCTCCTCCTGCTTTGCCCTTCCGGCGATCTTCGCCCTCAGCAGGTCGCACTCGCCCCGGAGCTTCGCGTTGCCCTCCCCGAGTTGCCGGATGACGCTGGTAGCCTCGTCCTGCATCCTCGCCCAGCTGGAGATCTGATCCATCTGGCTATGGACTATCGCATGCATGCGCCTGTAAGAGTCCTCGCCTGCCCGCGAGAAATTTTCCCGGGCCGCCACGGCGCGGCGGGACCTCCCTGCTGCTTCGGCGGCGCGGCGGGACATCTCTGCTGCTTCCGCGGCGTGGCCGGACCAGTCTGCTACATCGACGGCGCGGCGGGACCTCCGTGCTGCTTCAGCGGCGCGGCGGGACCTCTGTGCTGCTACTGCTGCGTGGCTGGACATGTCGGCTGCTTTCACGGCGAGGCGGGACATCTCTCGTGCTTCCTCGTCCATGCTCACCTCTCCCTGGTGGAAATCTCTCGATCCAGAACTCACGCTGGCTATGGCTTGATTGTTTCTTATGGATGAGGAGTTGAGGAGGAATGTGCAGTCATCTTAGCATAGTAGTATTTATAACCGAGTACTACTAATACGCTCCTAAGTGGGAAACCGTTTAGGTTGTGATCAGTGTGAACAGGTTTGCAATTAAATATAGCGTGGTAGTAGTAATTTGGAATGTGACAAGACGCGCTCAAGATTTATTGACGGTTCTAGTTTCGAAGTGCGGCACTATTCCCGGATGGCGTAACATCGGCACGTTTTCTCGGCCGTGGTGTAGCATATGCCATGGTACTACTAGTTCTTTTTCTACTGTTGTGTACGTGCAAAAACTGGCACCGCCGGATACATATCTTACGCTTGGCGTTCGATAGGAATAGCCTCGTGGCGAGCTATAGACTAGTCTTTTTTTCAGACGCATTACACCTATCTCTCGGGACTTCTCGCACGCACCATCACTGCTCCCTAGGCCGATGCCACCCACATACAGTTGTACTCTGAGAAGAGGTGCACGCACGCACTCGTCCTCTCTCACACACGCATCTGTAGCTACGAATTGTAGTGTTCTCAACCATCCGATTGGCTCTATCATAGGTTTCACGTTGCTCCTTGGCCTTGAGATTGAGATGTTTTAAACGCGGAGGCTAAGATGGAGGCGCGAGGTTTTGGTTAATGTGCGGGCCGCACACGGCACCAACACGACACGAGCTTCGTCTGCCTGGTGCGCATGCAGTCGGGTGAGTTGTCCAAGTATAGACACAACCAGGCCCTCGTTGGTATCCGCGCCTCGACTTTGGCTGGTCATAGTGGAGAGTAACAGAGACCAGTTACTAGTACCTTCATAGTGGGTAGTGTCATATACTCCCTCTTTTCCAGATTATAAGGCTCAAATCTGAAATCTCATCAATCAAGGCATTTTGTGAGTGGAGGAATGTATCTCGTACTTTACAAAACTACCCCATTTAAACTCATGCATTAAATTGGATTAATTGCAGTGCATGCATGCTTGGCCACTAGATAAGTAGAAACATTACATGCATTGGTGTGTTTCTTTTTAATTCTTACATGCAAAGATTTAATGCGTCTCGGAAACTAAAAATGAGCTGGAGGTGAGCCCTATAAATTGGAAAAAACAAAAAGTTGAGATAAGCCCTATAAACCGGAAAGGAGGGAGTACATAGTATATGCATAGTTTTGCTCCATGGCGCAATCCATCAATACTACTACTGTACAAATGTATACATTTTTAAAAGGCTAGAGGGCGGGGCAGTCTAGCTTGGTCCTTTTCACGAGAGGCGAGGGCCTTTGTGATTTGACGGCTCATTACTGCTGGAAGGCGGGGCCTTGTGATTTGACTGCTCGTATAAATGTGCCGACGACCTGAGGAGGAGCAAAGAACCGTGCAGTATACTCAAGTTTTCCACTGGAGTACGACGGAGGAGCACGAAACACGGCAGCCCAGTGCCATATCGTCTACTCTCTACTCTTATTATATATTACTAGCAAGAGGCATTGTTCTATTGGCAATAAAGAATGATCTAATTTGCTAGTCATCTCATTTTTAGCATTGTTCTATTCATGCCTCGCAGAGAAGGTGACACGTGCGGCGAAACACCCGAAGCAAAATAAGAAACACGGGAGCAAAAGAAGGAGGATTATCACCCCAAAAAAAGAAGGAAGACGCACACACAAGTCTAGGGCACTGCTCTCACTACATGAAGGGTTGCTGGCCGCGGAGTCGTAACTGCTTCTTCATCGCCTCCACGACCTCCATCTCCTTGGGCGTTCCCTCCGCCATCTTCATCATTGTGTCCATGACGTGGGATTTCTCGACGCGAGCCTTCATCATCTGTTCCACGGCCGCATTACGTACCTTGACAGCAGCCGGGTGCTCAATGCGGAGCTTCGCCAACTCCTCCTTCTGTTCCATGACGAAGGCCTGCAACATCTTCATCGAGGAACTACTATTCTCATGCAGCTTCTTCCAGCCGGCGTTCTCCTCCTTCAGCAGGTCGAGCTCGTGGCAGAGCTTCGCGTTGTCCTCCTGAAGTTGCAGGATTTCGCCGGTCGCCTTCTTCTCCGAGGCAATGCTCTTCTTCAGCAGGGTCACCAAGCCGGCGGTCAACTCCCCCTGCTCATTGAGCTCAGCGGGCATGTCGTCGAGGCTCTCCTTCAGCAGCTCCACCAAGCCGTGGATGAACTCCTTCTGCTTATTGAGGTGCTTATTGAGCTGATCGGGCATGCCGTCGAGGGAACGACTCCAGCGCCGCCAGCTCGGCATGTTCGCCTCCGCGTCTAGGGCGCTCCTGGGAGCCATCGCCTGCCCATGAGAGATCTTTCGAGGTCTCTGCGTGGCGGCGAACCCTCTTTTTTTCCGCAACCTTGGTTGCCGCTCCCTTGTTACGAGTAGTTCTCGACCTAGAGCTCTGCACACTGGCCATGGCAAGGACGGACGAAGAAGCAGGACTTATGAGGAGGAAGGTAGAGTAATTTTCGGTTAGGTAGTTCCCCTTTTTATAGCCTAAGTACTAGCACTAGTACTAAAACCTGCATAGTGGGAACACGTTCAGGTTTGGTACGTACTGATAGGTGTGAGCAGGCTTGCACTTAATTGTAGCACTAGTACTTTCGAATGTGATGGGAACAAGGTAAAGATTAATTGATGGTTTTTGGTTTCGAGGCCCGAAACGGCTCCCGATGAGTTTAGTGGAACATAAATTTCAAGTAGACTGCACTGCTCAGATGCGTAAATATTATGTTACTGTCAAAAATTGGCACAAAATACGAAGGAGACCAATGGAAGTACTACTAGCAACCCATGATTTAGCTACTCGCATGCGCGCAGTGGAGTAGTAATGTCTTTCTTCCGCCCTCACGTCCACTCAATTTACATGCGTTGTATTAATTGACCATCAATCAAGTGAAGGACTTTACACGCGTCAAATTATCACATGGGGTGGATCTTGGTACAAAATTGCGTCCGCCCATGTGCGTGCGAGGGAATGAGTGCGTGCGTGGCGTGCGTGCACATCTTCGCTTCGTGCATGTACCGCCAGTGCGGCTCGGGGAGGATGAGTACATTCTTCTGGAACCAGCAACACGTCACTGTGATCAATCCACACAAGGATGTCGCGACAATGCCTCCACATGTGCCACGTCCCCACGTGGCTTCATGAACTATAAGAGAGACACTGTGTAGCGTGCCATTGTGTTTTGCACATACTCGAAGTACTAGTAAGGTACACGTGCATTGCACGTGTCAGATTTTGCAACCAAATTACGAATAAATACCACACTGTAGCATGTAAGCTCTGAGTCATATATGCTTGATGTAGACCTTCGTTTAATTCTTATAGTTCATATCATTCAAAATCAATTAGTTTTTATAAAAAAACCTAGGGCCTCTTTGATTCGTAGGATTTCCAAAACGCGGGAATAGGAAGAACATGGGATTAGAGTGGAATGTCGTCTTGAATCCTACAGGATGGTACGAGTGTTTGATTGTGCATAGAAAAAACACAGAATTCTTTCAAAGAGGTTTGAGTGGATGGGATGTTTCCTATGAAATCTAGTGCAAATGAATCATATGGAAAAATTCCTATGGTTTACAATCCTACGAATCAAACAACCAAGATAGGAAAAATTCCTAAGGATTAGAATCCTCCAAAATTCCTTCGAGAATCCTTTGAATCAAAGAAGCCCTTAATCTATTTATGATTCATGGAATTGTGCGTTGTAAAGCATAAAGTACAAACAAAGAATGGAAATTCAACTAGAAAAAAAGTTTCGGCAGTTACGATACAGAAGATTCTAGAACAAAGGAGAACCACTTTTGTTTTGAGATTTGTGCATTATGCTTAAGTTCAACCATGGAGTCTGCTAGATTGTACATGTGGCAAAATCCGGTGGGGGGCTAGAAGATGGTGCGAGGGGCCGAGTGGAGGGAGACTATGAAGGAGTGCACAACTGCGAGATCGATATTTAGAGAGAGGGGGCGAGAACGTGCGCTGTTGCGCGCAGTGGCGGAGCCATGAAAAATGTCCCATGAGCTAGGGGGCCAAGCATTGCTAATCCTTTACGAGGAGGGCCAATTCATCAACTTAAACCATTTTTACCAGCAATTGTCTAATGATCACATTCATATTAGCCTCGATATATAGTGATGTTAGGGGGGCAGGGCCCTTGCTGCCCCCTGTCTTGGCCATTGTGCGCGCGTTTGAGAGATGAAGTGGAAGGCATGGATGATGAGAGGGGGGCGTTGGATATATAATTAATGTGGGTGTATTAGCTATATATATGTAATCCTATATAGAGAGGTATAGATTGATCGATGTGGACGTGGGAAAGAGGGTGAGACCTCACTAGATATATTGATTGATCAGTTTATGTGGAAAACTATGAAAGACATAGCTATACACACACACACACATAGAGGAGCATCGATCGTTGCGCATGCACGTCAGAGATAAAGAATGCCCGATATGATGGAGAGGGGGATGTGTGTGTGTGTGTGCGCGCGCCTTCATGGGAGACCGACCTGAAGAAAAAGATTGCATGTGTGCAATGGATAATGCCGACTAGTAGTGTGTGTGCATGCATGCACGAGAGAAAGTTAGTGGTACAATTATAAAGAGAAGACCAATGTGTGGGTGTAAAAGACTAGGTGAGGTCATAATCAATGTAAAGTTGAATTCAAATATTTGAATAAGAGATCATGATGTTTGAAACCCATGCATGCATGAATATAACGGAGATCTGCGCGGTGTGGTTTGGAAAAGAGCATGTTGCAATGTATACACATTGAACAAGGTCAGATTGGTTTGAATTTGAGATACCGATGGCACACATCGTTTGGCCACATTGCATCCGTGCATGGACAAACTATTCTAATTGGAGATGATGGGTGGCTTTCGCATCACATATCTATATCTATACCCCTATATATATATTATATTATATTATATTTTTTATATAGTGTGCGGATAACTTTAACTTTGAAAGATGGTCGTTGGATGAGGCCAATCCGATGGTGCAGAGCTGGCAAATTTGAGCACTACTGGTTGTTGGATATCATCTAGATTCCACCAGATTTTGCCACATGTACAATCTAGAAGACTCTATGGTTGAACTTAAGCATAATGCACAAACGTCAAACCACAAGCACTTCTTATTTGTTCTAGAATCTTCCGTCTCAGAATTGCCCAAATGTTTTTCTACATGATTTGTTTTTACTTTATGCCTTACAACGCACAATTCCATGAATCTTAAAATAGATTAGCTTTCTTATAAAAACTAGATAATTTTGAATGAAATTAACTATAAGAATTAAACGAACATCTACATCATGCATATATGACTCAAAGCTTACATGCTATAATGTGGTATTTATTCATAATTTGGTTGCCAAATCTCATGCGTGCAATGCACGTGTACCTTACTAGTCTAAATGGTGTCTGTGTGTGTGTTGTGCGTGTTAAACACATTCTACATAGTATATCATACTAGTCTAAATTGTCTTTTTTTCTTTTGGGTACACGTTAAGCTTGTTCTCCCGAAATTTCAAGCCGCGCCTTGTTATGCCAAAATTTCAAGCTAGCGTCTCTGTCTATCGTGCTGCGAAACTCCCGCCTCCTCAACCCGCGCCTTGTTAGCCCGAAATATTTAAGATATATCTTTGTCTCGTTGTGCTCCGACAACTCCCTCCATCTCAACCCGCGCCTTGCTATTCCAAAATTACAACGCACGCGAAAACTCCCACCTCCTGTGAAATCCCGACACGCGAAATGCCCGTGATACCCCTGAATCGAAAGAACCGCCTCATATCGGTGGGGGTACTTTCGTAACTTACCCCACATTTCGGACAAGCGCGTCCCTAAGCCATGGTTCCCCACTCCCATCCCATCCGCCCACCCATTCGTACACCAAGGCCGGGAAAACCCGCGAAGCCCCACACCCTCCTCCGTCCGCCACCCAGCCGGAGCCTCTTCCCCGACGACGTCGTCCACAGCAACACCTCGACGTCCCTCATCCACCGTACTGGATGAGGATCCGTAGTCGATCTGGTCGTCCCGCCGGTTCAACCACCCCGTCCTCCACCTCCAAGGAGCTGCCCCGACGTTCCCCTCGTCTTTCACGCCACCTGCATTCCCACACCGCCATCTTCACCTACACCACCGGAAGAGCATCAGCATCACCGTTTCCTCGGATGAAGTTGCGGCCTAATTGGCGCCACCAAAGAGGTTGTACACTAATCGCCGCATTTTCTTCTTGATTCGATCTCACGGTGCTGCCGGCGCTCGGTCCCGAGCCGACACAGCGTGGCTCCATCCACCGCGGCGTCGCCGGCCACTTCCTCCACGGCGTCGCTCCCTCGGCGGCGACGTCCACATCAGTAGGAGATGCTGCTGCTTTAGCTCTCGCTCGCGCTGCTGCTCTGCTCTTGCTCTCGGTCCCCTGCCTGGTCTGCTCTTGCTCTTGCTCGCGCTGCTGCTCTCGCTCTTGCTCTTGCTTGCGATGCTGCTCCGATTTAGCTACACTTCAGTCGACTAAATCGACTTTTGGGTCAGTCGATTTTCAGGGGGTGGGGGGGCTCGCCGGAGTTAAGGAAGAACCAGCTGCAGCGGGGAGGGGGCTCGCCGGAGAAGTACCCCGCTATCTATCTTAGGGTTCAGGGTGGGGGCGGTGGTCGCCGGCGGTGGTGGGGCGGTGGCGTGGGGATCGCCAGAGAAAAAGCTTGGCACGGGGGGGCCTAGAGGGATGGCCGGGGTGGCGGCGGACCGGCGGTGGGGAGTGTTTTCGGGGCGGGCGGGGCGGCTGTTTGGCCGGTGGTGGCTGGTGGCTCAGGGGGTGGATGTTGAAGATGAACTGCAGGCCCTTGATTTCGTATCCAACGGCTGCAAAATCGACTGGCCAGAGATGAAAAAGTCAGTCGAATGACGTGTAGCCTCACCTCTAGTGCGTTCAGTTTCGACAGTAAAATTCAGTTTCGACAGCAAAATTCAGTTTCGACAGTTAAGTTCAGTTTCGACAGTTAAATTCAGTTTCGACAGTTAAGTTCAGAGATGAGTGGCTGATGTATACATCTAGCACTTTGTGGTTATGTATTTTACGTCATCTATTGGAGATGCTATTAGAATTCCACTCAGGTTAACATTGTCTCTCTTGTCCTGCTTCAGCCTCGGCGTCGTACAACTCACCGGAGCTGCTCCAACGACGAAACCCTCCATCACAGCGGAGCAGTACCTCGGGCTCCATCTCCAGACGCCTAAGATCTTCTTCCCCTCCTCCGACAGCCAAGTCAGTCGGAGCATCCTCTCTGGCCAACCCAATCACGCTGAGATCGACATGGCTTCGCCAAAGAGGTTGTACACCTGTTGCATATCTTTTTTACTCTACATGTTATATATATCATGGCTTCGCCAAAGAGGTTGTACACCTGTTGCATATCTTTTTTACTCCACATGTTATATATATTGTCCACTGAGCACACGGAGTAACGGGAAATACGATTATTTTATCCTACTATATGACAAGCAGTGAGGTTCCAGACAACTTAGCTATCCGTGATGGACTCTCTTGAACGCCATCATTATTTATCTCTGCGCGTTTGAGCTGTGCATTTGTCGATGGCCCTGGGAGTTGAGCTAGTAGGGCAGTGGCCTGGGTCCAAAGTAATAGAAGTAGCACAAAAACATTTTTTTAGTGTAGGCTTTTCCTTGCTCAAGCCTGTCTACTGGAATCGCCAGTGCTTGAAAGGAAAAGTGAATGAAAAACATAGGAATCAGAAAGTTTCGTATGGTACTACTTTTCATGAATTTGGTGCAAAGGAATGGAGCAAAGGAAAACTGTAGGATTTGTTCCTTTAGTGTCTCCTTGAAAGAAAAACTGTAGGAATATGAATTTCCACTTGTCCTCCTTTTCAAATTCCTATTCATGAAGCACAAGACTAAGAGATAGTAGCATAATAGCATTATAACCGTACATTTTCTTGTGGTTTGACTTAATCTCACCATGCTTCTTTGCATCCTGTGATCTTCCAATTCTTGTGAACCAAACACCCAGATTGGCAGAAATCCTGTGTTTTTAAATTCTCTGTTTTGCACGTGCATTCCTATCATATTCCTGTCTATTTCCTATCCCTGCATTGTTAGAATCCTCAAATTCAAACAAGCCCTTACACAATTACTTCTATTACAGATATGTGTCAAAGAAAACCTTGTGTGGTTTGTCCTGCTCCTGCGGTGCTGTGTTCCACCCCAGCTCAGCTGCTCCAACGACTGAAGGGTTCACCACAGCAGGGATCCTCTCTCCAGACTGTCTTTCACCGCCTCTTCTTCCCCGCCGCCGGCAGCCACGACAACTGCATTACCATCATCAACTGAGTAGATGACCTTGAGGACTACACGCAAGAGAGGTCGCACTCTTCCGTGTCTGCTTATGTTATGCATCGCTTAATATGATGACATGCTACTTTATCGTCGTGTTCACCTATTAGACTCTGAGTCAGGTCCAAACTTATGCTAAAACTTGAGTTTTTAAATGGTTGTGGGGTACATATTGGGGCAGCAATCAGTACTATCTGTCTACTATCTGGTTAATCTCGGGTGTCTACTGTGAGTTTCATGTTGGGTGCAAACAAACATTAAAGGAGCCATTATCTGTATTTTTTAACTAAAGCTATTATCTGCCTGCTATCATTGGTTTTGGGTCTATCCACAGTTTGCTACCATCACTCTGGATTTGTGCATGCACTCCTTACATAATCTCACTATGTTTTATTCGTATGCATGTCAGTTATTGTACACAATGGAACTGAACATGTAGAGCAAAAGAGACGAGCCTTGCGTGGCAATAAAATTTCATGCAGACATCGCTCCATGGTGGGCGCAAAGGCAGCCCCCCTCCACCCATTTCGGATCGTAATCAAGAGGAAGATAACTGTTCTGAGGGGGATTCAGAAGCAGAAGACCACTCCTATTTACCCCATGAGGTCTTCGCTCTAACTTGGCATGCTGATGTTGGTTATATCATGCATATGGTGCCTTGCATTGCTTACTTTATACATCAAATATGTCAACTGCTTAGTTTAGACATGCTTTGTGTGAATGCCATCTGTTTAGTTTATTCACCGTTTATGTGAATTATGCAATGCCATCTTGTTTAGCCAGGCATCATATATGTGAATTTTGCAATACCATCCTGCTTAGCCAGTCATCTTATATGTGAATTATATCAGGCCATCCTTTTTTTCGTTACGTATTACATTTGTCAACAATGTTAGTACATTCAACTACTCTTCGTGTGCATCAGCCATTTGACACGGTGATGGAAAATTCTGGAGTGAAAACAAGGTCTTCAGAGCAGACTATGCTATCTGACGAAGCGCATATCTCGCTGGTTACGGATAGCTCCTCAGAGGAGGATTCAGAGACAGATGACCAGTCCTATTCCCCCCCCCCCCGAGGTGTATGCTCTAATTAACTTGGCAGGGTTATGTTGCTCATATCATGCGTATGGTGTCTTGCATTGCGATGTCATTTGATTAGTTTAGACATGCTTTGTGTGAATGCCACCTGTTTAGTGTCTAATTACCATATATGTGACTTATGCATTGCCATCTTGTTGCAAGACATTATATATGTGAATTATGCAATGTTATCTTGTTGCAAAGGCATTATATATGTGAATTATGCAATGCCATGCTGTTGAGCCAATCATCATGTATGTGAATTATATCATGCTATCATTTTTTTGTATTACGTGTTCCATTTGTCGACAACGTTTGTCTATTCAACTACTCTTCCTGTGCATCAGCCATTTGAAGCGGTGATGGAAGTATCTGGAGTGAAAACAAGGTATTCAGAGCAGACAATGCTACCTGCTGAAGCAAACATCTTGCTGGATACAGAGAGCTCCTCAAAGGAGGATTCAGAGACTGATGACCAGTCCTATTTCCCCCCTGAGGTCTATGCTCAAACATGGCAGGGTTATATTACCCATGTCATGCATGTTGTCTTGCATTGCTTAGTTTTTACATCATATATGGATTGCCATCTGCTTACTTGCTTACTATATAAATCATATATTTGAATTATATCATGCCATCATGTTTACATACACAACATCTATCTGAATGATGGCATGGCAACCCATTTAATAAAGACATCATATAGTTATATCATCTCATCCTGTTTAGTGTTTACAGTCATCATATTTTGAATTATGTCATTCTATCCGGGAATTATATCATGCTATCATGTTTCCATAGGCGGCATGTATGTGAATTATGGCATGCCAACCTATTTAATAAACACATTATATAGTTATATCATGTCATCCTGTTTACATAGTCATCATATTTTGAACTATGCCTTTCCATCTTTTTTAGTTAGCCATCATAATGTGAAATTGTATCATGCTATCCTGTTTAGTTAGCCATCATATATGTGAAATTGTGTCATGCTATCCTGTTTGGTTAGACAACATAAATGTGAATTATTTCATGCCCTCTTTTATCCCCACTATCCATTGCACCTGTCTATCATACAATGTCTGTACATTCAATTACTTTTCTTGTTTATCAGCCATTTGAATTAGAGAGGGTGATGGCAGTATCTAAGGGAGTAACAACACGGTCTTCAGAAAAGATAGTGCTACCAGTTGATGCAGATAGAACCACGGTTGTACTTGCCCAAGAACCAGCCCCACCACACATAACCTAGACTCTCACAGATTGTACCCCTACCCAGTTGGACAGAGAACCAGCTACACCCCTTCTAACCCCAACCCTAGCAGATAGTAACCCAATTCCAGTTGACACAACACCGTCTCCACCACAGAGCACCCAAACACGAACAGTTAGTAAGGGAACTGCAGTGCCCAAAGCACGAGGACCACCACTCTGAATCCCAACTCAACGCTTAAAGGAGAAGAAGAATTGTTCAGGTCAGGTTCTGTAGCTATGGTTCATACTCCTTTGCTCTTGCATCACTGTATTTACTCAGACCAACTATTTTCAAATTTGAAGGATGGAATTGAAACTCCAATGGCGCAACAGGTATGTTTTAAACTTGTTTCTTTAACTGGTTTGCTGTTGTAACTTGCTCTATATTGATTTCAGTTTCAATTGAATAAACAGTTATGTTCTCATGTCATGCACATTACAAGTGTCTCTATAGTTTCCCACACTTATTTTCTGTCTATTCTGCTTTGTCTTGAACAAATATTATTTGAACTATATCTCTATCTTGATTTGGCAACAAAAACTAGAATGATATAGACCATAAAGTGACCATGGTACATAGATATATGTTTGTTTCATGCTGTTATCCTGTGCACTTTACTACTGAATTGATTTACCAAAATGAGTTTCATATACAACATGGTAAACATGTGATGTGTCTGCTTGTTTCTCTTTTAGAACGCGGACAAAATATTGGAGAACAGTACCCCGTTATGCAATGGTGAAGGAAGTAATGCAGATAAGGTTCAAGATAGTGAGACATCCCTGTTGGTCTCCAAGAAAGCTGATAAAAACTACCTTGACGATAGTGAGAGAACCCAGAAGTCATGTCTTGATGTAGTGTTCGAGTTACTGGCCACTACCGCTAGCACAAGCTCTTCGAACTCGCTACCTGAATCAGTTCGTCTTCTTGAGCCTCAGCTTCAAGTTGAAAGACATCGATCAGATGTGTTGCGACAGGAAGCTGAAGGACTGAGGAAGTCCCTGCAGAATTCAGATGCATACTTTCTGGTGCAACAGCAAGCGCTGGAGGATTTAAGCGCCAAACAAGAGAAAGTTAATAAGCTTGCTAAGCATCTTGCCAGCATTATGGGTACCCAGGATATTGTTTCTTGATATCTTCTGAAGTGGTTTCAGTTCTGGACATGTTTTGCTGCGGCGTTTATTTGCACTGGTCGCCAACTTTGACAACTAGTGTATATGATATGCTGCTTTGTTCCCTATATTTGCACTGGTGGCGAACTTTGATGCCCAGTGGATGTAATATGTGTAATAGCCGTGATAGCCTAGCGTAAGTTGCTTGCTTATTTATTTCCTTGTTGTCTTGTTTATTTGTTTGCTTGTAGTCAGTGTTGTTCTTTTTCCGCGGTTTGCTAGTGGCCGCAATAACCTTTTTTTTAAAACTAGGCCACAATAACCATGGGCTACATATTTACTGTAGTGACACTGGGCCTTCTACGGGGCGTAGAAACAATGGGCCTTCTACGGGCCGTATCATCAATGGTCCTTCTATGGGCCGTATTATCAATGGGCCTTCTACGGGTCGTATTATCAATGGGCCTTCTACGGGCCGTATGATCGATTGCCCAAACATGGGCCAATAACATACCGCTTTATGGCCGTAAATGGGCTAGAGTTGGAATCGTCCATTCATGGGCCGACCATAATGGGCCGTCGTTAATCGGCCGTATTTGATGACGCTATGAAAACGGCCCAACGTATTAACGGGCCACAAACGGGCCGACTGTATGCACGGGCTGAATTTGGCCCACAAGCAGAAAATGACAGTAACGGGCCGTAAGTAACCGAATGCTGGAAATGAGCCCAAGAATAAATGGGCCCTGAGAAGGCTGAAAGATAACATGGGCTGGAAACGGCCCAACGGAATAATGGGTCGTTAATGGGTATAAAGTGATACACTGTTCATTACGGGCCAGTTTTACCACGGGCCGTTAACGGGCCGAGGGTTACTAAGGGCCTCAGATGGGCCAAAAGACGTCATGGGCCATACATGGGCCGGAAGTTAAAATGGGCTGGAATTAGATTGGACGGCCCAGATGACGCTATTGGGCCTAATTCAGATAGGCCGTAAACGGGCCCTGGGTTAGCAGGCTGTAAATGGGCTATATGCGAACAGGCCGTTAACAGGCTTGCCGTGGGCCGGCCCGCCACCTTTTGACCAAGTCAAACGGGCCGGCCTTTTCACAGGAATGGGCCTCTGTTGGGCCGTGCCACGTGTCGACGTATCATAGGCGCTTTGGGTCCAATGAGTGGATGACATCTGTACCAACAGTGAGCCGACACGTGTTTCCTCCAGCCAATGATGATTTTACACGTGGAAAATGCCCATTGGTCGGGGCTGTTAACGGGTTATCGGATCCAAAACTGGACCCGATAGCTTAACGGCGTTCCGTTACGGTGGATGCCACGTGTCGGTCACCCTTGACGAAAGCACTTCTGTGACACGTGATTTATCATCATGGAAGTGGACACTTCCGTGATGATAATTTTGGTAATGTCATGGAACACTTCTACGACAGCACAGGTATGACTATCTGGATTCTGTCATAAATTTGTCATGGATGTACATGCATGACAAAAAACGCGACCTACTGTGACAAACACGTATCATCACGGAAGTGTTTTTTTTGTACTGGGTAAAGGCTACACTTGACTTTTTATTGAACTAAAAGATGCAAAACATTACTCTAAATAACAGCAATCAAATCCTAATAAAGAAAATGACGCTCCAAGCAAAACACATATCATGTGGTGAATAAAAATATAGCTCCAAGTAAGGTCACCGATGAACAAAGACGAAAGAGGGGATGTCATCCAGGGCATCCCCAAGCTTAGGCTCTTGGTTGTCCTTGAATATTACCTTGGGGTGCCTTGGGCATCTCCAAGCTTAGGCTCTTGCCACTCCTTATTCTGTAGTCCATCAAAACTTCACCCAAAACTTGAAAACTTCACAACACAAAACTTAACAGAAAACTCGCGAGCTCCGTTAGTATAATAAAACAAATCATTCACTTTGGTACTGTCAAGACAAGATTCATAATTTTTCTCACATGATGCCTACTGTACCCTATCATTTCTACAATTTATATTAAGCAATATAAGCTACAAAAACTATAAAACAAGCAAACTATGCATTGAAAACAGAATCTGTCAAAAACAGAACAGTCTGCAAAGATCTGAATATCAACCATACTTATGTAACTCAAAAAATCTGAAAAATTAGGACGACCTGGGAAATTTCTATATCAATCTACTGTAAAAAATTCAGAATTTTTCGACGCTCCTGTGATTTTTACAAATTCTGGGACTGGGCGCAAAAGTTTCTGTTTTTGGACAAAATTAAATCAACTATCATCCACACTATTCCAAAGGCTTTACTTGGCACTTTATTGAAACAAAAGCTATAAAACATGATTACTACGATAGCTTAATGATGTGAACATGCAAAATTAGTAAGCGTAAATATTGGGTTGTCTCCCAACAATCGCTTTTCTTTAATGCCTTTCTAGCTAGGCATGATGATTTCAATGATGATCACATAAAAGATAAGAATTGAAACATAATGGGAGCATCATGAAGCATATAACAAGCACATTTAAGCCTAACCCACTTCCTATGCATAGGGATTTTGTGAGCAAATAACTTATGGGAGCAACAATCAACTAGCATAGGAAGGCAGAACAAGCATAACTTCAAGATTTTCAACACATAGAAAGGAAACTTGATATTATTGCAATTCCTACAAGCATATACTACTCCCTCATAATAATTTTCAGTGGCATAATGAATGAATTCAACAATATAACCATCACATAAAGCATTACTTTCATGATCCATAAGCATATAAATTTTACTACTCTCCACATAAGCAAAATTCTTCTCATTCGGAATAGTGGGAGCAAACTCAACAAAATAACTATCATGTGAGGCATAATCCAATTGAAAATTAAAATCACGATGACAAGTTTCATGGTTATTACTATTCTTTATAGCTTACATGTCATCACAATAATCATCATAGATAATAACTTTGTTCTCATAATCAATTGGAACCTCTTCCGAAATAGTGGATTCATCACTAAATAAAGTCATGACCTCTCCAAATCCACTTTCATAAATATAATCATCATAAATAGGAGGCATGCTATCATCATAATAAATTTGCTCATCAAAACTTGGGGGACAAAAAATATCATCTTCATCAAACATAGCATCCCCAAGCTTGTGGCTTTGCATATCATTAGCATCATGGATACTCAAAGAATTCATACTAACAACATTGCAATCATGCTCATCATTCAAAGATTTAGTGCAAAACATTTTATAGACTTCTTCTTCTAGCACTTGAGCACAATTTTCCTTTCCATCATTTTCAGGAAAGATATTAAATAGATGAAGCATATGAGGCAACCTCAATTCCATTTTTTGTAGTTTTCTTTTATAGACCGAACTAGTGATAAAACAAGAAACTAAAAGATTCGATTGCAAGATCTAAAGATATACCTTCAAGCACTACCTCCCCGGCAACGGCGCCAGAAAAGAGCTTGATGTCTACTACACAACCTTCTTCTTATAGTGGTTGTGTTGGGCCTCCAAGTGCAGAGGTTTGTAGGACAGTAGCAAATTTCCCTCAAGTGGATGACCTAAAGTTTATCAATCCATGGGAGGCGTAGGATGAAGATGGTCTCTCTCAAACAACCCTGCAACCAAATAACAAAGAGTCTCCCGTGTCCCCAACACACCCAGTACAATGGTAAATTGTATAGGTGCACTAGTTCGGCAAAGAGATGGTGATACAAGTGCAATATGGATGGTAGATATAGGTTTCTGTAATCTGAAAATATAAAAACAACAAGGTAGCAAGTAGTAAAAGTGAGCAAAAACGGTATTGCAATGCTTTGAAACAAGGCCTAGGGTTCATACTTTAACTAGTGCAAGTTCTCTCAATAATGATAACATAATTAGATCATATGATAATCCCTCAACGTGCAACAAAGAGTCACTCCAAAGTCACTAATAGCGGAGAACAAACGAAGAGATTATTGTAGGGTACGAAACCACCTCAAAGTTATTCTTTCTGATCGATCTATTGGGCTATTCCTATAAGTGTCACAAACAGCCCTAGAGTTCGTACTAAAACAACACCTTAAGATACACATCAACCAAAACCCTAATGTCACCTAGATACTCCAATGTCACCACAAGTATCCGCGAGTTTGATTATACGATATGCATCACACAATCTCAGATTCATCTATTCAAACCAACACAAAGAACTTCAAAGAGTGCCCCAAAGTTTCTACCGGAGAGTCGAGACGAAAACGTGTGCCAACCCCTATGCATAAGTTCACAAGGTCACAGAACCCGCAAGTTGATCACCAAAACATACATCAAGTAGATCATGTGAATATCCCATTGTCACCACAGATAAGCACATGCAAGACATACATCAAAGTGTTCTCAAATCCTTAAAGACTCAATCCGATAAGATAACTTCAAAGGGAAAACTCAATTCATTACAAGAAGGTAGAGGGGGAGAAGCATCATAAGATCCAACTATAATAGTAAAGCTCGCGGTACATCAAGATCGTGCCAAGTCAAAAACACGAGAGAGAGAGAGAGAGAGAGAGAGATCAAACACATAGCCACTGGTACATACCCTCAGCCCCGAGGGTGAACTACTCCCTCCTCGTCATGGAGAGCATCGGGATGATGAAGATGGCCACTGGTGATGATTTCCCCCTCCGGCAGGGTGCCAGAATAGGGTCCCGATTGGTTTTTGGTGGCTACAGAGGCTTGCGGCGACGGAACTCCCGATCTAGGTTCTGTTCTTGAGGTTTGGGGATATATAAGAGGTGTTGGCGTCGAGAACAAGTCAGGGGAGTCCTCGAGTGGCCCACAAGGTCAGAGGGCGCACCCGGGGGGGTGGTAGGGCGCGCCGTCCACCCTCGTGGAGGCCTCGTGGCTCTTCTGGCCCAACTCTTTTGCTTCGGGGGCTTCTTTTGGTCCAAAAATAATCTTCATAAATTTTTGGTCAATTGGACTCCGTTTGATATTTCTTTTCTGCAAAACTCAAAATAAGGAAAAAACAGAAACTGGCACTGGGCTCTAGGTTAATAGGTTAGTCCCAAAAATCATATAAAATAGCATATAAATGCATATAAAACATCCAAGATAGATAATAGAATAGCATGGAACAATAAAAAATTATAGATACGTTGGAGACGTATCAGTATGTACCAGTAGCTATGTGTTTGATCTCTCTCTCTCTCGTGTTTTTGGCACGATCTTGATGTATCGCGAGCTTTGCTATTATAGTTGAATCATATGGTGTTTCTCCCCCTCTACCTTCTTGTGATGAATTGAGTTTTACCTTTGAGGTTTCACTATTATTGGATTGAATACTATTATGGATTTGAGAACACTTGATGTATGTCTTGCATGGGATACCCGTGGTGACAATGGGGTGTTCTATTGATTCACTTGATGTATGTTTTGGCACTCAACTCACGGATTCCCGAGGTGACATTGGGGTAATCTATGCATAGGGGTTGATCCATGTTTTCGTCCTTGTTTCTCCGGTAGAAATCTTGGGGCACTCTCTGAGGTTCTTTGTGTTGGATTGAATATTATGAATCTGAAGTTGTTTGATGCATATCGTATAATTGACCCACGGATACTTGTGGTGACATTGGAATATCTAGGTGACATTAGGGTTGATTGATGTGTGTCATATGGTGTTATTTTACTACAAACTCTAGGGATGTTTGTGACACTTATAGGAATAGCTCAATGGATTGATCGGAAAGAATAACTTTGAGTTGGTTTCGTACCCTACAAGCAATTTCATCTTATGTTCTCCACGATAGGAACATTGGAGTGACTTTTGTCGCACGCTGAGGGATTACCATATGATCTAATTATGTTATCATTGTTGAGGGAACTTGCACTAGTGAAAGTATGAACCCTAGGCCTTGTTTCCAAGCATTGCAATACCATTTTCGCTCACTTTTATCACCAGTTACATTGCTATTTTTATATTTTCAGATTATATAAACCTATATCTACCATCCATATTACACTTGTATCACCATCTCTTCGCCGAACTATGCACCTATACAATTTACCATTGTATTGGGTGTGTTGGGGACACAAGATACTCTTTGTTATTTGGTTGCAGGGTTGTTTGAGAGACCATCTTCATCCTACGCCTCCCACGGATTGATAAACCTTAGGTCTTCCACTTGAGGGAAATTTGCTACTGTCCTACAAAACTTTGCACTTGGAGGCCCAACACGAGTCTATAAGAAGAAGGTTGCGTAGTAGACATCAGGGTCAACGATCACGGAGGGGTTCTTCATCATCACCCTTGCACCTTCGATGATGCGTGAGTAGTTTACCACAGACCTACGGGTCCGTAGGCAGTAGCTAGATGGCTTATTCTCTCTTTTTGATCTTCAATACAACTCCTCGATGTTCTTGGAGATCTTGATGTGATGACTTTTTGCGGTGTGTTTGTTGGGATCCGATGAATTGTGAGTTTATGATCAGATCTATCCATGAATATTATTTGGGTCTTTGTTGAACTCTTTTATGCATGATCTTTATAGCCTCGTATTTCTTCTCCGAAACTTTGGGTTGGTTTGGCCAACTAGATTGATTTTCTTGCAATGGGAAGAGGTGCTTTGTGATGGGTTCGATCTTGCGATGCTCAATCTCAGTGACAGAAGGAGACATGACATGCACGTATCGTTGCCATTAAGGATAAAAAGATGGGGTCTATTACTACATGAATAGATCTTGTCTATATCATGCCATCATTCTTATTGCATTACTCCATTTTTCCATAAACTTAATACACTAGATGCATGCTGGATAGCGATCGATGTGTAGAGTGATAGTAGTAGATGTAGGCAGGGGTCTACTAATCTTGGACGTGATGCCTATATACATGATCATTGCCTTTGATATCGTCATAATTATTTGCTCTTCTATCAATTGCCCAACAGTAATTTGTTTACCTATCGTATGCTATTTTCTCGAGAGAAGCCTCTAGTGAAATCTACGCCCCCCCAGGTCCGTTTCCTATCATATTATTTTCAAATCTATTTATCCAAAAATCCAAAAATACCTTGTTGCATTTTTTCTTTACTTATTTTGTGTGTGTTTTTGCTAGATCTATTTATCAACTCTCATACAATTTAATCTATCTCAATACCGATGAGGGATTGACAACCCCTCTTACGCGTTGGGCTACAAGTTTTTGTGGTTTGTGTGCAGGTGTTGTTTACATAGTGTTGCTTGGTTCTCCTACTGGATTGATAACCTTGATTTCATAACGGAGAGAAATACTTACTGTTGTTGTGCCGCATCATCCTCTCCTCTTCGGGGAATTACCAATGCAGATACAAGCAATCACAGCATAACCTCGGAATCTATCCACCTTCTCCGTCGACATAGGCATAGTTTCGGCCTCATATGGCTTTACTGTTGCCACTTTGTCGTTTTTATATTCTTTTTCAGACCGTTTGTTTGATGGTTGTGTGCATCTTAGCTATGCAGAGGCCGGGTGTCGCTCTTTATGCTTTGTATCCGCTCGATGCTACATTTTGAGTTAATAAAACTGCCCTTTATAAAAAAAAGCCAAGGAATGCACTGCTACCTCTTGAGCACTGCGTTGGTTTTCCCTTGAAGAGGAAAGGGTGATGCAGTAAAGTAGCGTAAGTATTTCCCTCAGTTTTTGAGAACCAAGGTATCAATCCAGTAGGAGGCCACGTTCAAGTCCCTCGCACCTACACAAACAAATAAAAACCTCGCAACCAACACAATAAAGGGGTTGTCAATCCCTTCACGGTCACTTACGAAAGTGAGATATGATAGATATGATAAGATAATATTTTTGATATTTTTATAATAAAGATGCAAAGTAAAATAAGAGACAATAAAAATAGCTAAGTACTGGAAGATTAATATGATGGAAAATAGACCCGGGGGCCATAGGTTTCACTAGTGGCTTCTCTCAAGAGCATAAGTATTACGGTGGGTGAACAAATTACTGTTGAGCAATTGATAGAATTGAGCATAGTTATGAGAATATCTAGGTATGATCATGTATACAGGCATCACGTCCGCGACAAGTAGACCGACTCCTGCCTGCATCTACTACTATTACTCCACACATCAACCGCTATCCAGCATGCATCTAGAGTATTAAGTTCAAAAGAACAGAGTAACGCTTTAAGTAAGATGACATGATGTAGAGGGATAAACTCATGCAATATGATATAAACCCCATCTTGTTATCCTCGATGGCAACAATACAATACGTGCCTTGCTGCCCCTGCTGTCACTCGGAAAGGACACCGCAAGATTGAACCCAAAGCTAAGCACTTCTCCCATTGCAAGAAAGATCAATCTAGTAGGCCAAACCAAACTGATAATTCGAAGAGACTTGCAAAGATAACCAATCATACATAAAAGAATTCAGAGAAGATTCAAATATTGTTCATAGATAAACTTGATCATAAACCCACAATTCATCGGTCTCAACAAACACACCGCAAAAGAAGATTACATCGAATAGATCTCCACGAGAATCGTGGAGAACTTTGTATTGAGATCCAAAGAGAGAGAAGAAGCCATCTAGCTAATAACTATGGACCCGAAGGTCTGAGGTAAACTACTCACACATCATCGGAGAGGCTATGGTGTTGATGTAGAAGCCTCCGTGATCAATGCCCCCCGGGCAGGACGCCGGAAAAGGTCCCAAGATGGGATCTCACGGGTACAGAAGGTTGCGGCAGTGGAATTAGGTTTTCGTGGATGCTTCTGTTGGTTTGGGGGTACGTAGGTATATATAGGAGGAAGAAGTACGTCGGTGGAGCAACGTGGGCCCCACGAGGGTGGAGGGCGCGCCCAGGGGGTAGGCGCGCCCCTGCCTCGTGCTCTCCTGGTTGCTTTCTTGGCGTAGGGTCCAAGTCCTCTGGATCACGTTCGTTCCGAAAATCACGTTCCCGAAGGTTTCATTCTGTTTGGACTCGGTTTGATATTCTTTTTCTGCGAAACACTGAAATAGGCAAAAAGCAGCAATTTGGGCTGGGCCTCCGGTTAATAGGTTAGTCCCAAAAATAATATAAAAGTGTATAATAAAGCCCGTTAAACATCCAAAACAGAATATAATATAGCATGAAGTCATAAAAAATTATAGATACGTTGGAGACGTATCAAGCACCGGAAGAACCAAGGTATTGGTTTTGAACGAAAGTTCAATGCCAATAGAGTTGAGTGAGAAGAAGATCAATACCCCAAGACGAAGTTTGTTCCTCAACAAGAGAAGTATGACCCCACTTCTTTTGAGGGAACACATGCTCAAGATGATCTTCCACCACAAGACCACAAGCTAAAGGCCAAGGACAAGCTTCAAGAAGAGATTGACTCATTTGAAGATCCACCTCAAGCTTTGGTCAAATGGGTTCCCAAGACTTCATCAAGTTCTACTTCATCGAGTACTACTACAACTCCAAGGACTCCCATCAAGTTGATGTGGGTCCCAAAGAAGAAGAACTAGAGAGTTCTTGAGGGTGACTCCGCCAACAAACTTCACTCATATTCATTTATAGTAAGGACTTGTGCAACCAACTTCAATATCTTGCACTAGTTCATCGAGTCACAAACCCTCTTAATAGTACGACAAGGGACAAGGTATCCAATGCATTCATGGACATTATCTTGTGTGCATTTCATTCTATGTCTATGGATATCCTTGTTTGTTCCTTGTGGGACTAATCCATGTAGGTATTGAAAGTGCGAAACTCGAAGGATTGCTCCCAACTCTTGATGGTCTACATCAACACTGAGCATCTACATTCACAACATCTACATGAAGTCATCATCGACAAAACCCAAGGTTAGTTCATCCCTCTCTGGGGGGATATCACATCTAGGGGGAGTTCTACTCTAAAAAAATTGAGCCAAAGCAACTCTAATGATGTGAACGCATTAATGCTTTATGTAAAAGTGGTAACCCCACTTGTGCTTAAACGATGAGTATGCCCTACGATCAAATGTTCTCATTTAGATTCTAAGTCAATATACTCATATAAAGATGACCATGTCATCGCCCATTGCTTGATAGTTGCTAGTGTTGGTTGTGCATGTTTGACACGTATTCTATTTGCTATTTCATTGTGTGAGCATGTTGTTATGCATATTTCTCATTCGAGGACATCCAATTGTAGTTTGATTGGTTTGGTTTTATTTGGCCAGTTGGATGTACAAGAATGCTTAAGCACCTTCTCTAGTTATCTATCTCATCTTGTCTCGAATTCTATTCATGCTATACCCCTCCACCACCACTTACTCAGAGAGAGAGAGCCATCAGAATGAACAACTTCCATTACTCATTTTCTAAGAAGAGAACCACCTACTCATATGTTGAGGTCAAGAGATTCCAATCCAACCATTTGAACCTTGATTTCTAGCCTTTCGCGAGTTGCTTTCCATTCATTCTCTCATCCACCAAAACCAAATATGCGAGAGAGTGTTTGAGTGTTGGGGAGACTATCATTTGAAATACAAGAGCAAGGAGTTCATCATCAACAACACTGTCTATTGCCTTTTGGAGAGTGGTGTATTCTAAATTGGTTAGGTGTCAGTTGAGAGCCTCCAAGAGATTGTGGTGCTGAACCAAGTAGTTTGTAAGGGTAAGGAGATAGCATACTTCGTGAAGATCTACCCGAATGAGGCTAGTCCTTCGTGGGTGTAAGCCATGATGGGACAGACAAAGTTGTTTTTTCGTGGACCCTTCGTGGGTGGAGCGCTCTGTGGATTCGCGCAACCGTTACCCTCCGTGGGTTGAAGTCTTCATCGACGTGGCAAAAATCATCGTGTCTTCATTGCGTTTGAAATCTCCGACCTCTCCTTTAGATTCATATGCAAAGTCTTTACTTTCAGCTACACAACTCTTAGACTTGCATGTGTAGCGTGTACTTGACTTGGTAGACTTGCTAAAACTTGCCTACATCCAAAATTGGAAAAATGATAAGTTTTATTTGGTCAAGTAGTCTAATCACCCCCTATAGATATACTTTCGATCCTACAAGAAGACTCTGGGCGATGTATGGGAGCCCGCTGGAGGTCTCGTAACCGTTTCCTGCGACCTCCGCCACGCTCGAGGGCTACTGACAGGGTCCTATACCAGGATGGCTAATGCCAAGGAGCCCGGCCTCATCCAAGACATGGGCCCACCATGCCCAGACAACCCTAGGAGGCGAAGACGACCTTCGTAGTCCCCAAGAATAGAGGGCGGCAGCGCTCTAGATCGCATCTGCCATGTATGTTAGAGTAGTCATTATGGTATACGACTTCTAGTCCAAGTCAGTTTTGTACCCCTACCCCAAGTCGGTTTGTACCCTCTTATATATTCTTGTATGCCACACCAAATCATCAATAAGCAACAGTTTTATTCAGCTTTCATGGTATCAGATACCGGTCCCAGGGTTTAGGGTATGGCTCCGCCAACGCCACCGCCGCCGCCGCCGCCCGGCTACTTCGAGCACCGGGCCGCACTCATCGCCAAGGCTGCCAACGCCGCGGCCGCTTCTCTCTCGGCCCTCACCATAGCTCCACAAAACTACCCTGCACCCATCCTCGCCGCACCAATATCTCTTGCTGACACAATCTCCGACGTCAGCCCCTACATCCCCATAGTTTTTGATCTCGCCGCCCACAACTACTACCATTGGAGACATCTCTTCGATCTCCACCTTGGCCGCTGCAACCTGCGCTCGCATGTCGCCGCCAACTGTCTTCCCCGCCCCGACGATCCGCAATGGTTGAAAGACGATCTCGCGATCGTCCAGTGGTTCTACACCCGCATCACCACCGAAATCTTCAACATGCTCGATCACGACGGTGCCACCGCTGCCAACATCTGGCACTCCCTCCGTCAGCTCTTCCAAAGCAATACCGACGCTCGGAAAAACGCTCTCCACACCGAGCTTCGCAATATGGTGCAAGAAGACGCCCCGATGAACCTGTTCTGCCAGCGCGTTAAGACCATTGGTGATGAGCTCCGCGAACTCGGCGATACAGTTAGCGACTCACAGCTAATCAATATCGTCGTCGTCGGCCTCAGCGAAGACTTTGACAAGCAAGCCTCGTTCATACCGATGATACGGCCCCCTCCTACCTTCGCTGAAGTTCGTTCCTTGCTACAACTCGCGGCGGAAACACAAGCTCGCAAGGACTCTCGCCCCAAGGTCTTTCATGCTGCGGCTCATCCTCCTCTGCCGTCTACACCAGCGCCGCCTTCCAGGCCGGCTCCTGCCGCCGGGCCGTCCGCATCATCATCTGTTCAACCGCCCCCAGGCTGGCGTCCTAGTCCGAACTACCGCGGCAAAAACCCTATTTACAGGCCACCGTCGACTCGTTCGGTTCCGCCTACGACATCACCAGCATCGAGTCCTGCACCACCCACTAGTGCTCCATCTGCGGTTGCATGGCGGCCTCCTCATGATCCTTGGACGGGGCTTGTTCAAGCATGGCCCATGCCCTGGTCCGCTCCGTCCACCCTCGGTGCTCCGCCGGCATACTCAGGTGCCTGGCAACCCGGCCTTCGGCCGCCTACTGGTGCTCCCGGGGTTCTCAACCCCCGACAGCCGGCCAATGCCTATCACGCCGCCCCGACGTATGCTTCTTATGGTCATTACAGCACCACGGCGGCGCCTACTACACACCTCAGCCGGCCGTGCTCCCGACGCCACCCCCACCACAGCCGGCCAATGCCTACTACACTCCCCAGCCGGCCCTACTGCCTTCACCATCGTATCCGCCGGCACTGCTTCCGACGCCACCCTCACCTGCGACGCCGAGCTGGGATCAAGCTGCCTTTCTCCAGGCCATGAATAACTTTGCTGCACAAGGAAACTCAGGTACGGATTGGATCTTTGATTCAGGGGCCTCTAGTCATATGTCTGCATCTAGTAATTGGTTATCTTCTTGCACTAAATCTCCTTTCCCTTCCATTATCCTTGGAGATGGATCATCTATTCCTATATATTGTGTTGGTCAGGCTCAACTTCCCTCTTCCACCAAACCTCTTTTACTTCGCGATGTTCTAGTTGCACCCGCCCTCATTAAAAATCTTATCTCTATTCGCCAATTTACTTGCGACAATCTAGTTTCGGCTGAATTTGACCCTTTTGGTTTATCTGTGAAGGATTACCTGACCAAGGCCGAGATCGCTCGCTTCAATAGCTCCGGTGATCTTTATTCTCTTAATGGAGTTCCTGCCGCCACCCCTCCAACATCCATGCTGGCCTCCGTCGATCTCTGGCATCGTCGCTTGGGCCATCCCAACCCCGCCGTCTTAGCTTCTATGCTTAGTGAATTTACCATACCATGTAATAGGGACTCTCATAATTCTGTGTTTTGCGAGTCTTGTCAATTAGGCAAACATGTGCGTCTTCCCTTTAGTTCCTCTAGTTCTTGTAGCACTTATCCCTTTGAATTAATACATTGTGATTTATGGACCTCTCCCATTGCAAGTGTTTCGGGTTTTAAATACTACCTTGTTATCCTAGATGATTTCACCCACTTTGTCTGGACTTTTCCTCTACGCAACAAATCCGATGTCCATTCTCTTTTCCTTAATTTTCAATGCTATGTGTCTGTTCACTTCTTCCTCCCAATTCGCTTTATCCAATGTGACAATGGTCGCGAGTTTGATAACATTAAAAATCGTACTTTCTTCTTACAACATGGCATCCTGCTTAGGTTCTCATGTCCCTACACCTCCCCTCAAAATGGTAAAGCAGAACGCTCTCTTCGCACCCTCAATGATATAGTTCGCACTCTCCTCATTCAATCATCTATGCCTCCCAAGTTTTGGGCTGAAGCCCTACACATGGCCACCTTCCTTCTAAATATTCGACCTTCCAAAACTAAACCCAACACTACTCCCTATTATTCCCTCTTTCTTTCCCACCCCGACTACTCCGCGGTTCGTGTTTTCGGCTGTCTCTGTTTTCCCAATGCCTACGCCACTTCTGCAAATAAATTGTCACCACGCTCTATCCCATGTGCTTTTCTCGGCTTCTCTGACGAGCACAAAGGCTATCGCTGTCTCGACCTTCACACCGGACACGTTCATGTCTCTCGTCATGTCATGTTTGCTGAGCACATTTTTCCTTTCTCACAACGCACTACTACACCATCCAACACCCCTAGCTCCGCAAACACCCCCTCTCCCCGTCCTTTCCAACTATATACTCCCCTACCTGCCGAACACAACTTATCACCACCACCATTAACACCCACCATAGCCAATCCCAACCATACACTCACCCCACCTGAGACGTCCCCAACACCCCCGACCCCTGCTCCCTCCCCAACACCCCCGGCCCCTACTCCCACTCCACCACCCAACCCTGCTCCCACTCCACTACCCAGCCCTACTCCTTCGTCCGACTCTTCCGCTGCGCCGGACTCACCAGTACCCACCTTACCCCCTCGTGCTATTCCTACAGCAGCCCCAATTAATGACCATCGCATGCGTACTAGGGCCAAATCAGGATTTCATCAACCCCAAGACCGCCTAAACCTTCATACCTCCGTATCTCTCACTTCTCTTCCAAAGAATTACAAAACTGCTCTACTTGATCCCAATTGGGCCGCTGCCATGCAAGAAGAATATAATGCTTTACTTCAAAACAACACCTGGCAACTTGTTCCTCGTCCTCCCAATACAAATATTGTTTCTGGCAAATGGATTTTTCGCCAAAAGTTCCACTCCGATGGGAGCCTCTCACGATATAAAGCCAGGTGGGTTTGTCGTGGCTTTTCTCAGCAACAAGGAATTGATTACGAAGAAACCTTCTCTCCTGTTGTTAAACCTAGCACCATTCGCACCGTTCTTAGTGTTGCTGTCTCCTCTTCATGGCCCATTCACCAACTTGATGTTAAAAATGCTTTCCTCCATGGTTCCCTTCAAGAAACTGTCTACTGCCAGCAACCTCTGGGTTTTGAAAATCCATCCTTTCCAACTCATGTATGTCTTCTTCAGAAATCTCTCTACGGTCTTAAACAGGCCCCACGAGCTTGGTTTCAACGCTTCTCCTCCTTCATTCAAACAATAGGCTTCACTCCATCTCTCTCCGACGCCTCTCTTTTTGTGTATCATCAAACTTCTGACACTGCCTATTTACTTCTCTATGTAGATGATATCATTCTTACCGCCTCCTCTCAAAAGTTCTTAGATCATATTGTCTCTCTTCTTAGATCTGAATTTTCTATGACTGACCTAGGACTCCTTCATCATTTCTTAGGCATTGCTGTTGTTCGAGATTCCTCCAGCCTTTTTCTTTCCCAACGCCAGTATATTCTTGATCTTCTTAATCGTGCTGGTATGCTTGACTGTCAATCATCTCGCACTCCTGTCGATACTAGTTTTAAACTTTCGGCTATCGGTGAACCCTTTTCCGATCCTACTCTCTATCGTAGCCTAACAGGTGCTCTCCAATATCTCACCATTACTCATCCTGAAATCTCTTTTGCTGTTCAACAAGCATGTCTCTATATGCATGATCCCCGGGTTCCTCACTATAATCATGTTAAACGCATTCTTCGGTATTTAAAAGGAACTCTCAATCATGGTCTCCACCTCAATAATTCTTCTCCAAACTCGCTTACCGCATACTCTGATGCAGACTGGGCTGGTTGTCCTGACACTCGAAGGTCCACTTCCGGTTTTTGTGTTTTTCTTGGTAACAATTTGATTTCTTGGTCTTCGAAAAGACAGGTTACAGTCTCACGTTCGTCGGCCGAGGCTGAGTATCGCGCTGTGGCACATGCCGTTGCAGATACAATCTGGATTCGGCAGTTACTCTCCGAGCTACACAGGCCTATTGAGCAGGCCACTATTGTCTACTGTGACAACATATCAGCAGTCTACATGACCAGCAATCCAGTTCAACACCGACGCACAAAGCATATTGAGATTGATATTCATTTTGTTCGTGAAAAGGTTGCTCTTGGTCAGGTTCGGGTGCTTCATGTTCCCTCTACGGCTCAGTTTGCTGACATTTTCACCAAGGCACTGCCTACTAAGTCGTTTCAAGATATCTGTTTCAGTCTCAACGTCGTCGAGCCTGCCGTTGATACTGCGGGGGGATGTTAGAGTAGTCATTATGGTATACGACTTCTAGTCCAAGTCAGTTTTGTACCCCTACCCCAAGTCGGTTTGTACCCTCTTATATACTCTTGTATGCTGCACCAAATCATCAATAAGCAACGGTTTTATTCAGCTTTCAATGTAAACCCTAGACCTCTCTTGCCTATATAAAGGGAGGTCCAGGGAACTCATTCATCATCTATCCACAGATAGGAAAACTCTCGGTAGGAATCACATTCACCATTATAACCCCTCGCACGAGGTATCCTTTCATTATAAATCATCAAAAGCACCAGGACGTAGGGTATTACTCTTCGAAGGTTCAAATCTGGATAAACCCCTCGTGTGAGCTCCGATTCATGACTTTCAGCTACGTTTGAACCCCTACAGAGGGATTTGGCGGTATTTTGCACCCTCGGCGTATTCTATATAAGCCACCAATAGATAAAGTTTGTGGATGTGTGGGAGAAGGATGAGATGAGACCCAAGGTCGTCCTAAATCGTGGAAGTACTGGTAGGAGAGGGATGAGTTGAGGCCCACATGGTATCGTCCGGCAGAAGGAGTATATTATTATATAGTAATAATAAAAGCAAGAGAGCCGAGGTCAACGTCCGTAAACGGGCAGGGTGCCGAAACGAGAGCCTCTAAAACCGAATCGAATCGAATCACTTAACTTTTCCCGTTTTAACGTTAGGAACCCCCTACGGAACCGCCAATAACTCGGCACGCAATGCCGACGGACCCGACCCGTCCACCACCCGATAGATAAAATTGGCCGGGAGCCCCCTGGGGATCAATCCTAATCGCTTGCCGACCCTCGACAGCACAGTCTAACCTGTCGCGCCGCTGCCGTATCATTGGTGGTCGCCGCGGCGCCGCCTATTATATTGCCCCTTCGATTTCCTTTCTGCCTTCTTTTTCTCTCCGCGACGCAACAACGCCAACGTTTTGGTTCCTTCCTTCCTTCCTTGCCTGCTTTCGTCTCCTCTCCTCTCCACGCCCGCCGATCCCACAGGGAACGATGGTCGACACCAGGCGGAGCGCCGCGGCCAAGCGCCCCTCGGACGACGACGACAAGGGCTCGCCGCCGCCGCCGTCCGACCAGGCGCCGGGGGCCGAGGCCCAGTCGTCGGGCGCCCGCAGGCCCGGCAAGCGCGCCAAGGTCCGGATCTCCCCCCTGCATGCGCCGCGCTCGCTTTTCGCTCGCCTTGATCCGCCCTTGCTCATCACACGACGCTCTTCTTCTTCGCAGGCTACGGCGCCCGAGGAGGATACCACCAAGACGGCCGCGCCGGCGACAGATGCGGCCGAGGCGGCGGCTGAGGCGGCTATCGCCACCGGTCCGCCGGTCGCACCGCCGGACACCACCGGCCTCCAGGCGCTCACCGGCGCCATGGACAGGCTGGAGGCCTTCCTGAGGTCAGGGGAGGCGGCGTCGAATTCGGACGGTACGAGCCTAACCTTTTGGATTCTGCTGGCGCCCAAAGACGTGCCTTTTCGGCTGGGGCCTTTGGGTCTGATGATTTTTCTCGCTTGCGTAGGGCATAAGCGTGGCGCCGCTGACAAAGATTTATCCGCAATGTTGAAGACGGCCAAGGATTTGTCTGCCAAGGCCACATCCAACAAACGCCAGGGCGCACTGGGCAGCAGGCGCCAGGAGCCCTGGTGCAGGCTAATCTCACAGTATGCCACGGTGCGTCTTCTTTCTCATCAAATCGAATTGCTTTCACTTCCTTTTTTCCCTATGCACTTAGAATATACTTATGCCAATACCATCATCAGCACTTCTCTGCTTATACAAAACGCCTGCTGTTAAACCTCGTCTTCCCTCTCAGAATAGTTGTTTTGGCAAACAATCTCTTTTAGCGAAAGCATTTCATTTCAGGCTGAAGTGTGTATTTCCACACCGTTACACGAAACCCTTGATTTTCCAACCAATATGTTTGCTGAATTGCTCGCTCCTCTTTCATCACTTTGGGATGTATTCAGCATCTCATAGAAATATATCTCTTGAGTGTCCTGGTCCTGCGTCCTGAATTGAGATATATTTATACATTCTTTGCTGTGTTCTCTCTGGTCTCTACTAGTAGAGACATACAATGTTGGATTATGGAAAATTTGCAATCAGATAACTTGTCAAACACCGTGCTTACTGTTCGGCGCATTGTGTTTTTGCTACTTCTTGAGCTTTGGTGTCAACTTCCTGGTATCAATCTTAAAAAAAAATGGTTTGGAAGTAGTGATGTTATTGACTTATATTGTACAAATTCAAGTCTAACCTTCAAGGTTAATTGCCTAAATATTTGTATTTCATTATTTTGATTAGAAGAGACTACATAATACCTAACAAATTCATCACATACTAGCAGCTCTTCATTTAGTTGACTGCATTTCTATTCGTTTTGCAGGATCCTTCCCTTCCTATTCATTCCTCCTATTTTACTGTTGGTTATGGAGCACAATATGATTTGAGACTGGGCGAGTCATCTACTAGCTCACTTGTTTGTAAACTGAAGCTTGCTACTAAGGTATAAATTTTCTTGCAAAATTTATGAGTTACAGTGTTATGCACTTGGTTTACCTCCTATTTACCCCTCTTTTTTTTATGTTGACCTTTTGATATCAGCGAGGTGCTCTACTTGAAATACACGAGCCCAAAGTTGTTCGTGTAAATGGCAAGGCTTTGGACAAGAATGCTAAAGTTACCTTAAATGGAGGGGATGAAATTGTCTTCAGTTCACCTTTGAGGCGTGCTTACGTATCCTTTATTTTATTGCCTGCCGTCTGTATGCAGCAGATAGGTTGCTGGTTCAGCTTGTGGTCTACACTGATGAAGGGGCTTTGGTTCTATTGTTCAGTTGAAGTAGTATGCAATGGTTAGGCAAATAAAGTTGTTGCTGTTTGAAGTCCTTAATTAATGTGATGATAGATATTTCAGCAACACCAGCAGGATAAATCAAGCACTTCAGCGTTTTCCTCTACTTGCAGTAGTATCCATCAGGGGCAACATTCACTTATCAAAGATATTCAAGATCATCTGTCATCTAAAGGACCCAAATTACCATCCTTTTACTTTGGTAAAAGCCGACCTCCATTGACTCCATTGACTCCATTGATGCCTATTGGTGAGACTAATGTATTTTATTTTAAATTTGCACTTTATTGTGGTATAAAAAGGCTGCTAAGGTAAATCACCTTTTGCAGGATCATCTGCGGATCCAGATATATTTGGTAGTTTCTGTAAAACAAGGGAGGACCAGTCTAACTCTGAAGAAAGTACACAGTCTGCCCGGTCTCAACTATCAAAGGAGGATCTAAAAAATGCAACACATGATGCTAGTGACATATCTGAGTCATTTGATAATTTTCCATATTATCTAAGGTAAATTCTTATGATATCTTGTAAATATACTTAGTTATTACATGTGATATTGGTCTGTCCTCATCTGGGGTATGGAGTTGGTAAATATATGGCTTCTGTGCATCATAATTTTGAACATGTGTAAGATGCTCGGTTGTTCAGCATATGTTGCTCCTATTCCCTAGTATTACTAATTGCGTGATGGATTAGGATACTTGGACAATCTGTATGATGATCTCTTTGTTAGCGATCACAGATGTAATGTGTTGGTTTAATTTTGTCCCATGATTAAGAACAGTGTCCTGATACTAGTTGTCTTTGCAGCGAGGATACCAAATGTGCTCTTCTGTCATCAGCATTTGTGCATTTACAATGCAAAGACTATATTGAGTTTACCAGACACATTTCTTCTCTCGGTCAACGAGCATTGCTATCCGGTCCGGCAGGTATCTACCGTGCACTTGTTGTAAGCTTGGTATTGTATTGTAGCTTTGCTAATTTTACAAAGATCTGTACAAGTATATTAAGTGCAGCAACCTATCTTTACAGGGACTGAGATCTACCAACAATATCTGGTGAAGGCACTTGCAAAACATTTCGGTGCAAGGTTGCTCACAGTCAATTCTTCAATGCTGTTCGGTGTAAGCTTCTTAGCAATCACCCACGTTTTCTTATCGACATTACTGTTTGTTCTCTGTTTTCTTTATCAACTCATCGACATAAATGGTTTACTCATCTTCCTGTAGTTCGTTTTGCAAAAAAGACAAAAAAACCTTGCTTTTGTGTGATTCCCATAAGAGTAGTCTGTATTTTGTTTGGTAATATATTTAACTAATTGAGAAACTCAAAACATATATTTCTTGTTTTAGGGGCAGACTTCCAAGGAATTAGAGTCATACAAAAAAGGTAAGAACATTGATATTTTACGATATTTTGTAGGCCATCGTCTTTTTCTGGTGCAAGTTTATGGCTGATCAGTAGTATCAATGATACTCTGGAACATGGTTCAAATGTTTCGGTATGTCTGTAAAATAAATGTCATTGATAATCTGATATTTTGTTCAGGTGATAGAGTGAGGTACATTGGTTCATTACTGCCGACAAACGTTATCCTTGACGGACATAGGTATTCATTGTCTTGGCACTATTTGCACTTCCTGCAACTATTTGCAGTCATTCTATTTTGAATGAAATTGTTTGATGTTTTGGTTCAACGAACAAAATAAAGAGGGTGCAATTTTTTTGATTTGTCTACTGTCTTTCGTTGCTTCCTGAGGTTTATGAAGATGTGGATATCTCGTCCTGGGAAAGCATACAAACTTCTCATTGTTGTTATTACCTGCAACTTAATGTTCTATAATGCTGCCTCTGGCTGATGTTAGATTGTTTGATCTGTAGTCCTCCAGAATTTGGCTCGCTAGGTCAAATATGTCTTCCTTTCGAAGAAAATAGATCATCAAAGGTTGGGGTAAGGTTTGATGAACAAATCCCAGGAGGTATTGATCTTGGAGGCAGTTGTGAAGTTGATCATGGCTTATTTTGTTCAGGTTAGTCTTTGGTGTGTTCATTTTTTTTCTAAAGAAATGACGATAAATTGAGTGTTGCTAGTTGTGCTTAAATTTATGGTTACAGTGAAGTTCAGTTCAGTTCAGTTGCTTATTTGAATTCCAATCTACTGTCATTCCAGTTGATTCTTTATGCCTCGACAGTCCAGGATGGGAAAATAGATCCAAGCACCCATTTGATATGATCATTCAGGTATGTACATCTATGCATTAATTTTAGTCATGATCTGCATCAATGTTATTTTTGCTTTCCTTATTAACTGTGTGTGTTCCACAGTTTATCTCTGAAGAAATACAGCATGGTCCTATGGTCCTATTTCTGAAGGACACAGAAAAAATATGTGGGAATAATGATTCCTATTATGGTCTGAAGAGCAAGCTTGAACATTTCCCGGCAGGTGTCTTTATTGTTGGTTCTCATATCCAGCCTGACAGTCGCAAAGAGAAGGTACTGTTTGTAGAGTTTGTTTATTGTGATCTATGAATGCTCATTGTAAATCTTTTGCGTGGTTAACTTGTCACTTATAGCTAACAGAGATACTTGCACATGCAGGCAAATGCGGGGTCTCTTTTCCTTTCAAAGTTCCCTTATAGCCAAGCAATTCTTGACCTTGCATTGCAGGTAGCTTTTAATTGTATTGTACCAAATATTACCATTTGTTGCGAAAATAGTTTATGTTTATGACCTATATTAGTTTTTTCAGAACTTTAATTAGCTAGCAACAGGGGTACAATCAGCGTTTAACGCCATTTCAATTTCCCTTGGGTAGTTTCGCAGCCAAACTGTAGTTCTACCTGCACCCTACCTTGCTTAGCTAAGTCATGACTAATGGCTATCCTGCACACACACACACACATCCGTTTCCCTCATCATCTCACATATAACACTAAAACATACCTATATTAGTTAACTGTGTTGGAAATAATGTTTCTCGTTCGGGAATTCCTTTCGCAGGAAATATGTGGGACCTCAGTTCAACCTTGGACCAATTTTTTCCCTTTTTATGTATCTTCCTTTGGCATTGTCAGGCCAGATTTTTTCTGTGGGTTGCACATTTGACAATCAATACACATAATTTTATAGTCATGCATGATGGTTTCATACCATCACAAATCCAACATTAAGTTTGAAATTTGCCAATAGTACCATACAAGTGGACCCATGGGTTGCGTTTCACGATGATGAATAGTGGATGCCTGAAGGGCTGATTCCTTGAAGTTCTTCAAAATTTTGGGTGTGCCGGTGCATGCACACTATTCCCCTAGTATGGCTTCTCTTTTTCCGGTGTCATCATTGGCATATAGGACACACCAATCCTAAGAGTAATACGTAAACCTACGAAGAAGATACTTAGCCTTTTTTTGACGAGTCTGGTAGTGTTCGGTTCCCAGCCTCAGTTTGTCACGCCTAACCTTGTGGGCACAAGTGACACTATTTCTTAGGTATGTGTTCCTGACCACAGCTGTGGCTGGCCACTTTATTACTCATGAGTGACACTATTTCTTAGGTATGTGTTCCTGACCACAGCTGTGGCTGGCCACTTTATTACTCATGTAGTGCATGTGTCATACATATAACCTTTTGCCAACTTTTGCTACACTTGTGCCTCCATTATTGCCAGGAACACTTTTGTGGCAAACTAGTGCGACATCATGCATTTAGGAACAGCGTTTTTTTAATTCTCTGTGGCTTCTTTTGTAGATCTTTTCCATCATTTGACTTCTAATTGTTAAAAAAACTAGGCGACGTGCACGTTATGATTTCAGAAGTCTTCATTCTCCACCACATTGGTGCTTTCTTGTTACAAACTGACACAAGGAAATGCAGGACTTGGATCGAGTACATGATAAAAGTAAGGAAATGTCAAAGGGGATGAGGCATCTAACAAAGATTTTCCCAAATAAAGTGACGATCCAACCACCACAAGTATGTTACTCGAGTTAATCTGAAAGAATAGTTCATCTCGTGTGTAGTCCCTTCTGTCATCTTAACATCTGGAAGAACTGTTTACAGGATGAAGTTGAGCTTTCACGGTGGAACCAGATGTTAGATCAAGATATCGAAATTCTTAAAGCAAATGATAACACTTCAAAAATACGCTCTGTAAGTCAACAGTTCTAAAAACATTTCTCACCTAAGTATGTTTGCAATTATTTGTTTACGAGTATACTCTGTTGTTTTCATTAAATGTTCTGGGTACTGTTTATCTTTCTTTAATCTGTTGTTTTGTTTGAACTAGTACTGTTTGTGTTTTCTAAATTATAAATAAAGATAAGCATATAGCGCCGGTCTTGGCTTTGACATCTGTTCATGTTGCATACCTTGAAGCTTATGGTGCTGCACTATTTTATTATTCTTATTCATCTCTAGATTTGTGTCAAAGCATGTAACAGTTTCAGAAATTCTGTGAGTAACTAGAGATATATAGCTTCTCTTTTACCATCTACCGGGAGCTAAGCAGGTGGGTATGTTTTGATAGGATTATCATTGACTTTGCTATAATGTTTCCAGTTTGGTTACTTAATGGACTCGTCACTCCCATGAACTTATTTGTTATTCTTAATTAGAATTTTATTGGTTTTGTTAATATCCGTGTGCAATTCCTTTCAGTTTCTAACGCGGATTGGCTTGGAATGCTCTGATCTTGAGGCAATATGTGTCAAGGATCGCACCCTTACAAATGAGTGTGAGTAGCATTTCTATTCAAGTTTCTGCCAAGTTACAATTTTGTCCAATTGCATGATGTGTTCATTATGTTTATTTTTCAGGTATTGATACAATAGTTGGTTTTGCTTTGAGCCATCAACTAAAGCACTTAACAGCTACAAACCCTGACCCTTCAATTGATTTGCAGTTTTTCCTATCTAGTGAAAGGTTCCCCATCTATTTTTTTGTTATCCATCAAGTTGACTACACAATTTATTCTGGTTCCTCATGAACTTAATCATTTAACCTTTATTGACCATTCCAGTCTGAAGCATGGAGTTGATATGTTGGAAAGTATCCAGTCTGGCCCTAAGACCAGCAACAAAAGGAAGTCACTTAAGGTATGCCTTCGTTTAGTATATCCACTTTCTTAAGCATTTGTACTGTTTTATGCATACTGTTCATGAAGGGACAGGCCTGGCGCAGTGGTGAGGTACTCCCCACTTGTGCCAAGAGGTCCTGAGTTCAACGCAACCTCTCTGCATTGCACTGTGCAGGGGTAAGGCTTGCCTTGTATAATCCTTCCCCAGACTCCCAACTGATGTGGGAGCTTCTAGCACTAGGCCTGTCCATTTTTTTAAGCATACTGTTCATCCAGCTCACTTGTATAGTTATGCTATGCACCTTCATGACTATTTCATCTATAGTAGCTGAGAGGAAACTATGCTACAGTGCTATAACTATATGAAATCATTACAAATGAATAGAGCTAACTGTTCTTTCCAACAATGCCAGGACATTGCTACGGAAAACGAATTTGAAAAGAGGCTTCTTGCCGATGTTATACCTCCAGATGAAATAGGAGTTACATTTGAGGACATCGGAGCACTGGAAAGTGTCAAGGAAACTCTGAAGGAGTTAGTGATGCTGCCCTTGCAAAGGCCTGAATTGTTTTCCAAAGGACAACTTATGAAGGTATATATTATTTATATACTTTAAAAGCTGTTTGAAAAATGGTATTTCTTGGTAAAGTTTCCGTATTGAAGTCAAATATTAATTAAACGCCAAAACTTTACCAAGAAATACTCCTCAAAAAGCAGGCTCTTAGGAACTTCTGTGTTTTTGTAGATATGCTATATTGTATGAACGTATCACTTCTCTTGCCTTTTGTCATTTAATATAAATCTAGCAAGTGAAGCAAGTTTAATCCCTTGGTGGTCAGTTGATCATAAACTAAAAGTTTATGCCTTTCACCTTTTGGTTTTCGGAGTTGCCCAATAAATAAGGCACCTAATAAACATGGTGAAAGAAGTTATATATGCCAATCTGAATAGCAAAATATAGCTACCACTCCCTCTGTTCCTTTATATAAGGTGTATTTGTTTTTTCAAATATCAAATGAGTGCATGTTTGACCGAGTTTTTAGAAAAATATATTAGTTTCTACAATATGAAATTTAAATTTATACCATTTGATCCATCATAAAAAGTAGTTTCATATTATTTAGCAAAGTTATGATCATTTGTTCTGTTTATGAAATAGTGGAACCTTTTATCTCTAAGCTGACTATTGTTACTTCTGTTATGCTAGCCATGTAAAGGAATATTACTTTTTGGTCCGCCTGGTACGGGGAAGACGATGCTTGCGAAATCTGTGGCAACAGAGGCTGGTGCTAATTTCATAAACATATCAATGTCAAGTATATCCTCAAAGGTATTCCATTTGATAGGATTGGCTGATGTTTTGCCTTATTTCTGCATTCCGGGTGTTTGCGTCATCAGCTCTAAATCACCTGTTGTTGCAGTGGTTTGGTGAAGGAGAGAAGTACGTGAAAGCTGTGTTTTCACTGGCAAGCAAAATTGCTCCAAGTGTCATTTTCGTAGATGAGGTAAGCTAATGCAACTGTGACTATTTAATATCGATAATTTTGTTGCACTGTATGGGCACATACTTGCTAAGTTGTTAATTCTGAAGGGTGCTGCTTATTTTCTTGCCGTTTTTGCATTTTTTAGGTTGATGGCATGTTGGGTAGACGTGAGAACCCTGGAGAGCATGAAGCCATGCGCAAGATGAAAAACGAGTTTATGGTGAACTGGGATGGGTTAAGAACAAAAGATAAAGAACGCGTATTAGTCCTTGCTGCGACTAATAGGCCATTTGACCTTGATGAAGCTGTTATTAGGAGGCTTCCAAGGAGGTTATTTTTCAGTTCTTTCTTCGGATTCATATTCTGATACTCAGAGAAATTATAGTTTATTGACTGATCATTTTATGGAAATTGTTTTCTTTAGGTTGATGGTGAATTTGCCTGATGCATCAAATAGAAGAAAAATTATTAGCGTCATACTAGCCAAAGAAGATTTGGCAGATGACCTTGATCTTGAAGCCATTGCTAATTTGACGGAAGGATACTCGGGCAGTGATCTTAAGGTATTGTACTACTATAATGAGTCCTGCGGCAAACGCGTTTCTTTTCTACTATGCTCATGCTCTTCTGCAATTATTTTTCAGAATCTTTGTGTGACTGCTGCTCATCTTCCTATTAGAGAGCTCCTTGAAAAGGAGAAAAAGGTTACTTCTATCCTCCCAAACTTGTATAGTTTCTTTGTTATGTAGCCTTATGGTTGTAAATTGTAATATACCCCCTCCGTTCCAAAATTGGTTTGACTGTCTGTACTTGACCTTTGACCATAAACCTCTGATGCATTATTGGACTAACTATTGGTCAAATCTTGAATCTGTACATCAAAAGCTACGCCTTATATTTTGCAAAAGAGGTACTCCCTCTGTCCCAAAATAAATGTCTCAACTTGACACTTACTTTGTGACAGAGGAAGTAGTATCTACTCCCTCCGTTCCATATTACTTGTCGCTGATTTAGTACAACTTGTACTAAATCAGCGACAAGTAATATGGAACGGAGGGAGTAGATTAGTAATGAAATCAATGGAACATGACCATCTTCTGTATTTATATTTGACAGTGATGGATGATGTGAAATGGATTTGACCTTTTGTGTGTCCACTTGCAGGAGAGAGCTTTGGCAGAAGCAGAAAACAGACCATTGCCCCAATCGTGTTCTAGCAATGATGTCCGTGCCTTGAGAATAAGTGATTTCAAACATGCACATGAACAGGCAAGTTAGCTATGCTGTATCATGCTAAGTATTTTTAAACCCTGATATAGAAGAAAGAAATTGTGCTGCCTGATAGAATGTCCTGACCTTGTATGTCACTTGCTTGTAGGTTTGTGCAAGTGTATCTTCTGATTCAACGAATATGAATGAGCTTGTTCAGTGGAATGATCTCTACGGAGAAGGTGGGTCGAGGAAAACGACAACGCTAAGCTACTTTATGTAGCGATGTTGAGAGCTTGTACATACATGATAAACCTTAGCACAGAGCAATGGCTGCGATTGGAGGGGGGCTACAGTAAAAAGAAGTGTAGGCATCTGCTGCTAGTCATCAGATCAAGAAGGGACCGTCATAGTGAGAGCAACGGAGGGATGCAAATCTGGTTGATGCCTTGTGGCAGGTCAACAACAGCACAGCTGACATGGCCTGCTCCAGCGCATCACCATCCAAAGGAGATAGATTTGTATTTGTAGCACCATCATGCTCGGGTCAGGGCCGGTTCATGCCGGCCATCGTTTTTCGTCGGTTATTATTGAGAAAATCTTTGTTTAGATTGCAAGTTGTAGAGCCTGTGCAAGTGTACAGTATGAATGAGCATCAGGTCAGGTCAATTAACTTGTTATTGTGGTCAGTTCAGGGAAATATTCATTTTATTAACCAGATTAATTTATTACTTGGTGTCGTAATCATCTTCTACGATTTGAGTCTCGCCCTGGAGAGATTTTTCTATTCTTTTTTGTCATTAGTGGAGTTGATTATTTCATTTAGCCCCTTGGTGGCGCCGGCGTGCAGGATCACGCCACTGGGACGAGAATGATGTAGTTCTAGTGCATTTCCATTCTTGGTGTCGTAATCTTTGACGATTCAATATTTCTTGTCCTCGCCTGTGTGATTCTACTGGGAGAATTGTACTATGTATCATAATTGTGCAGGTGTATCCAGAAAGCTTTAAAAGAAATGGTTTTCTAATCTTCCACTTGAAGCTCTCCTTGAAACTTTTAATCCAAGAGAATTCTTGCATTTTCGTTCTTAACAATTTTCTAAACAATTTTTAGTATATATTCTCGGGCTTTCAGTTTATGTAGAGTTCATTATGTTTTGATACTTCACTGTGGATGTTGGACACCAGAAATAAATTTACTTTTTTTTCCTTTTGTCCAAGAAATCACACATTTAGTAAACTACATGTTTGTTGAGCTGATAAATATCCAGAAAATAGTTCGAGTAAATGAATCCTGTGCAAGAACAAGTTTGGGCGTTTCATCGAAATATGCATGCATATAAATTTTTGGGAAAAAAAATCCCAAGAGCCAAAAGGCTGCGTGCATGATCTTTTCTCTGTCTTATTCCTCTGGTCTCTGGTTTTCGAGTCTTTGCAAATATTTCTTTTTTGGAAAATGAGAATTCTTCCTCCGGACTTGCCGACATTCACATGGATCAAGTGGATGAGATCATTCCAGCAGTCTTACTTGCGATGGATCTGCACGTCTCATATTATTGTGACCTGAAGAATAGTCTAGTCGTCTCTCTCACAAATAATGGTCTTACATAGCTCATCTCTATAAACGTCGATGGTGAAGAAGTCGAAGTAGTTGGATCGAGGGCGATGAGTGATGACGATGACACTTGTGGGCGTGTTTGTAACGTTTTTGTGCCTGTTTCTTTTCACTTACTAACTGCACAATCCTCCTCCTCCTCCTCCTCCTCCTCTTCTTCTTCTTAAATGATGAAAATGAAAGTCTTTTGTCTTGTTGAAAAAAGGAAACGCTTTATCGCAAAAAAGGAAAAAGGAAACCCTTACTGAACCTCCAGAAGTTGAGCAGGAACCCTCATTGGTTTTGTGGTGCATGAATAGACAGCACAGCAAGTCTCCATTCAGTTAACTAGGCAAGAAGAAGAAAACACGGTTCTGCCATGACTGCTGGGTGCATGAAGCAGCCGATCGGTGGCCTCCTTGATCTTGAAGAAGCGCATGCAGCGTGCTTTGGATGGGGCGCCAAACATTTCCAAGGACATGATTGAACATAAACTTATTCTTGCTTAATTGATTGGCAGACCTCACGCCTAAACAAATCACGCCACAAAAGGTTTTCCAAAGAAAGAAAGAAGAAGACTGGTCTGCAGGATAGATGCATCTGAGCATGCATCTAACAAGAAAATTACACCCTGTCCCTGCACGTACGATGCGATGCTCACATGGAGTGGTTTATGAGGCCATGCACCACAAGGAGCCCCATGATGAGCGAGTGGTCCACGTTGGGCTCCACCACCAGCGTCAGCACGTCCTCGCCCAGGGACACCCCCGTCGCCGTCAGCTTCCTCTTCACCTCCGCCACCGCCAGCCCGGTGGCGTCGTCCACGATCCACGAGGCGCGCGCCGCCTGCTGCCGCCGCCTGCCGCCGTCCATCTTGTAGCGCACCGCCTGGCCGTCGCTCCTGAACTCGCAGCGCGGGCCGCGGCCCCACTTGTTGCTCACCACCGTGAACCACGGCCGCCCTCGCCCCCGCGGCGCGTCGCCGCGCTCGGGCTCCTCCCACCCGCCGCACCTGTACCCCTCCCACCTCCTGAACTTCTTGAGGACCTGGAGCACCACGCTCCCCGTGATGTCCATGAGGCACACGTCCACGGAGCGGTGGGAGCCGTAGTTGTCGACGCGGTAGACGATGCGGCCGCGGGAGTCGAAGACCGTGCAGCCGCTCCCGTTGAGCACCAGCGACTTCATCCAGATGGTGAACACCTCCCTCTGCTGGCTCCTGTGCTCTTCCCCTTCCCCTCCTTCCCCTTGGTCTTGGTCTTTGACGACTTGGCCTTCGCCGGCCGCCGCCGCTGGCTCCTCAGCCGGAGGAGCACCGGCGGCCGGCGTGTCTTCTAGGAGTAGCCGCTTCTGCGACGAACAGGAGGCCGAGGAGTGTACCTTGACCTTGGGCGTCCAGAGTTCAGCACCAAGGCACCACCTTGCGCCTCCCATGAGTGGCCCGCACAGATTAACTCTTCCACTACTTGATTATGGGAGGTATGGGGGTTTCTGTAACCATTGAGGTCCGAGTGTGTGTGTGTATATATTTATACACACACACACACACGCAACTACACAAGAGAGAGAGAGAGAGAGAAGAGAGAGAGAGAGAGAGAGAGAGAGAGAGAGAGAGAGAGAGAGATTATATTAGCTTAAACGTGTGGGAGATAGAGATAGGCAGTAGTAGAAGCGTTTGTTTTCTGGCCTGCATTGAGGTCGTCAGCCGTACTCCACTTACCGCATTTGATTTATGTCATCCTTATCAAGTTGGCACACATTACTAGCTACCCCGGCCTGTATATCTATAGCTGATGCGGAGACTTTTTTTGTAATCCCAACTAGTGCTTACTGCTACGTACGTACGTACTGATTAGTGATTACAGTAGTAGTATTTCGTTGGTGCAGCCCCCAGTCTGCACGCCACGGCAGGCTGTCACAGCAACAGTGTTACGATGCTTTGCCGACCAGCACTAGACTCCGGGGTCGCCTCTTGTCCCTTTGAATTGAATTGCTTCATTATTTGGAAATTATTAAGCAGGGTGCATGCATGCATGCATCTCGCTCGCCTACAATGCGCTTATATATTTGCCAGATTTTGATCTCTCCATATGGGTTGTATCATAGATTTGTATTGTGCGTGTATGATACCATTTTCATGGTGCGTAGGATCACACGACTCTGTTCGGTCTAGTTCCTTGTGGTGGAAACTGTCCATTTGGTTTTACCAGATTTAGATTTCTCACACCGCGTTCTATCATAAATTTGCATTATGCGTGCATGATGTTGTCTTCATAGTGCATAAGATCTTGCATAAGATCACACGACCTGAGTGTAGCTCAGTTCACTATAGTAAAAACGTATGTACCCCAAGAGTCAACTCTAAAAACCGACGCGCGGAAATGTAACATAGAATTTTTTTTCCGCCGGAGGGAAGACCACATGTTGCCCTCACGTCGCTCCTGCGAGCGACCGAGGGGACGCACCCGCCGCCGGCCTCTAGGCCTCCTCCTCCCCTCCCTCCCCTCGCTGCCGCCGGGCAAAGCCCGGTTGGTGCTGGCGGCGGCGGGGCCTCTTCTCTCCCTGGCGCGGCGGAGATCGGCGCGGGCCGGCATCCCTGCGTGGAGGCGCGTTGCTGGACCGGGGCGGCGCGGCATCTGGGCCGCTCGGGGGGGGGGGGGGGGGGAGGGTGTGTTCTACTCGTGGTGTGGGAGGGCTGGCGATGTTCTGTGGCGGCGGGGTGTGCTCGGGGTGTTGGTGAGGGGCGGACAGATCCGATCTGGGATGGGCGTCTCCTCCGGCCGCCGTTTCGCGGGCGGCACGGTCTGTGGCGGCGCGAGCCGACCGCCTCCGGTGGCTGCGGGCGATGGTGGGGGTCCGGTGTGGTGGTTAGGCTGGTCGCCGGCGCATGGTCTTGGCCCCCCTGTGGGGGTCTGGTTGCAGCGGCCGGCCGTGCTGGTGGTTGTGCATGCCCGGTGACTCCCTCGCTTCGAGCTCGCTGGGCGGCGCGGGTCGGGCAGTGGCCCGGCGTGGCTGCTGCCCCGGCCGTGGGTGGCTTCATGGTGTCTTGGCAGGTCGACTGCGGCGGCGACTGGCATGTTCCGGCGTCGGTACGTTCGTAGTTGACTTGTGTCGGCCTTCTCTTCCTCTCCTCATCGTCCGGGCGTTACTTCGTCGAAGGACTGTCCTTCTCCAAGCTGCGGTCCACCGCTCGTCTCGTGCCCGGTGCGGCAGGACCGACCTTGTCTCGCGCACGGTGCCGCAGGACCGAGCCCGTCTCACGCACGGTGCAGCAGGACCGAACTTGTCTCGCACATGGTGCCATAGGACCGAGCTTGTCTCGCGCCCAGTGCTGCAGGACGGGTCGATGAAGGCCAGTTTTGTCCGGTCTTTTGGGTCTCGGCGCTGGGGGCTGTCCAAGGGTGTGAAAGGCGGGACCTTTCCGCTCGTCTCTTTGGTTGGGGTAGCAGTGGATCTCGGGTGAGGTGGTGTCAAGGTCTTGGATGCTGGGGCGGCGGTCCTGGTGGTGGTAGCGCGGTGCTCATGGGCAGAGCCTGTGGTTTGGTGCTGCCCGGTGGCCATGGCCGTGTGAGTGGCGTGGTAGCTGGGGTGTGGCGTTCGGTGACTGTGGGTGTTGGCCGGGGTGAAAAGTTGTTCTGTCTTCGGACGGACCGGCGCGGCGAAGCTCGTTCCCTTCTTGAAGGCATCGTCGCGGCTCTCACTGCCCGTCGTGCTGCTCCAGAGAAAACTCTGATCCTCGGATCGGGCGGCGGCGGCGCTCCGGTGTTGTATCCTTCCTGAAGGCGCCGCCTGGAAGCCCACAGTTCATCATATGCGGCTTCATTTCTTCGCGGTGACGTGTTCCCGATAGAAACCCCGGTTGCTCTTGTAGTGCTAGGGATGGTGTTGCTGCGATCATTGCCTAATCTTGACTTGGGTGTGTGTGTGTTGTGGTGGCGTGCGTTTATATCGGGTTGTTACTGATCATTGCTTTATATATAAAGCGGGGCGAAAGTCTTTTTGGTAAAACAGGACGCGGGACTCGCACTCGGCTTACACCACCCTATGTCAAGAAGAGCTAGAAAAACACCTGGCTTAGCCAAGGATCTCGGCATAAACCGCAACATACATTCGGCTTATACAATGTGCTCGACAAACTGCCCTGCCATGTGGCCTTTCTCCCCGCACTCGACTGCTTCCTGACGACGGGCGGTATATGCTGAGTGCACTCTAACGGATGACTGAGCTTGAATATATGCCAGCCATTAGCTGGTCCGTTCAATTTTTTTTATTTCTAACACAAAAGCCGTCATACATCGTAAGCCGAGTGATCGATAGGAAACACTCGGCTAAGCACGACGCGCGCGAGGAAGACCAAACCATGACGTCGCCTCAGCCCCACGATTTAGGTCATGTTTTCAATTTGTGCCGTAAGAGCAACTTCAATGGGGCGATCCAAACGAACGGCGCATTTGTCCGCTTTTTGTCCATTTGGGTCGGCCGCCCGCCTAGCGTCCGCCCAGTTTTGCATTTGGGTCGGCTGTGCGCCCAACGCGCCGACTCATTTCATGTCTGCATTCAACTTTTAAATAAAAAAGGTCCGCGGCCGATCATGCCAGCGGCCATGTCTCATGCTGGCACCATGCCAGCGCCGACATACAATGCCGGCTTCAGAAAATACCACAGTTCATGCTGGCGCACTCGCCAGCCGGCCGGCACACATGTCACCACACAAAAAAGGGTGAGACTTGAGTTCGACCACGCCATCGCAGCTCCCGTGGTCATGCCGGCACACCTGCCGGCATACAAAAAAGATGGCCCTCGACGCCATAGATCACTCGTCGTCGAACTTGAGCATGTCGGCCTGCATCTTCTCGAACCACGGCCTCTTCCTTGGCGACACGGTGTTGAGATCCACCTTCATGATCTCCACCCCGGTCATCATGTGAAAGATCGTGGATGTCGCCTAGAGGGGGGGGGGGGTGAATAGGCGCTTTAAAAAAACGGTTTAGGCTTGAACAAATGCGGAATAAACCTAGCGGTTAATTTGACAAGCACAAAACCTACAACAACTAGGCTCACCTATGTGCACCAACAACTTATGCTAAGCAAGATAAACAACTAAGTGATAGCAAGATATATGACAAGAAACAATATGGCTATCACAAAGTAAAGTGCATAAGTAAAGGGTTCGGGTAAGAGATAACCGAGGCACGCGGAGACGACGATGTATCCCGAAGTTCACACCCTTGCGGATGCTAATCTCCGTTTGGAGCGGTGTGGAGGCACAATGCTCCCCAAGAAGCCACTAGGGCCACCGTAATCTCTTCACGCCCTCGCACAATGCAAGATGCAGTGATTCCACTAAGGGACCCTTGAGGGCGGTCACCGAACCCGTACAAATGGCAACCCTTGGGGGCGGTCACCGAACCCGTACACTTTGGCAACCCTTGGGGGCGGTCACCGGTACCCATCAAATTGCTCGGGGCGATCTCCACAACCTAATTGGAGACCCCGACGCTTGCCCGGAGCTTTACACCACAATGATTGAGCTCCGAACACCACCAACCGTCTAGGGCGCCCAAGCACCCAAGAGGAACAAGCTCAAGGGCACCAAGCACCCAAGAGTAATAAGCTTCTCAACTTGTAACTTCCACGTATCACCGTGGAGAACTCAAACCGATGCACCAAATGCAATGGCAAGGGCACACGGAGTGCCCAAGTCCTTCTCTCTCAAATCCCACCGAAGCAACTAATGCTAGGGAGGAAAATGAGAGGAAGAACAAGAAGGAGAACACCAAGAACTCCAAGATCTAGATCCAAGGGGTTCCCCTCACATAGAGGAGAAAGTGATTGGTGGAAATGTGGATCTAGATCTCCTCTCTCTTTTCCCTCAAAAACTAGCAAGAATCCATGGAGGGATTGAGAGTTAGCAAGCTCGAAGAAGGTCAACAATGGGGGAAGAACACGAGCTCAAAAGATGAGGTTCATTGGGGAAGAAGACCTCCTTATATAGTGGGGGAAACAATCCAACCGTTACCCCCACTTCAGCCCCGCAGAGAGCGGTACTACCGCTTGGCCAACGGTACTACCGCTTGCCCTATAAGCGGTACTACCGCTCCCCCTCGCGGTACTGCTGCTGAGCCCAGAGCGGTACTACCGCGGTGGCAGGGCGGTACTACCGCATAGGAGCGGTACTACGGCCCCCACTGCCGCGGCTAGTACCGTAAAACCCGACACGAAAAAGACCCCTCGAATCGAGGCGGTACTAGTACGAGACCGTAGCGGTACTACGGCTGGGGCCACCAGCGGTACTACCGCTCTGGAGCGGTACTACCGCTCTAGAGCGGTACTACCGCTTGTAGCACCCAAGCGGTACTACCGCTCCGGCCCGCGGTACTACCGCTAGGAAACCAAAACTGCCATAACTTCTGCATATGAGCTCCGAATTGAGCAAACTCAAGCTTGTTGGATTGAGAACGACGAGTAGCATCAAAACAACGACAGGGGAGGTATGCCAACAAATAGAGGAGTGAAACCTCCAACCGAGAAGAACCGGCATAACCTCCAACATCGAAAACATCATAGAAGATGCGAGTGAACTCCGTTTTCGATGAACTCGAGCTTGTCATCAAGATGACCATAAGCTCCAAAACTCACAAAGAGAAGAACCAAACAAGAACCAACAAAGATGATGCAAGGATGCAATGGTTTGAGCTCTCTATGAACGATACGATCAAGCTACTCATCGAGAGCCCCCCTTGATAGTACGGCAATCGATCCTATAACCCGGTCTCCCAACTACCATCATGAGACCGGTAAAATAGAAAACCTATCAAGAGCAAACCTTTGCCTTGCACATGGTCCACTTGAGCTAGATGATGACGATCTTGACTCCCTCAAGTTGGACCACCTTTCTTGGTTGTGTTGGCTCGATGAAGACTAGTTGATTGCTCCCCCATACTCCACTATGGGTGAGCCACTCTTCCGCACATCTTCACAAGTCCATTGTCACCACAATGGACGGCAAGCTTCAAGCATTTGATCTCTTCATGATGCTTCACTTGAACTTGCACACCGCAACCTAACCCCACAAAGAACTCTCACGAAGATCATGGGTTAGTACACAAAGCGTAATTGACAATGCTTACCACACCATGGGATCGCTTGATCCCTCTCGGTACATCTTGTGCGCTTTGTGTGTTGATCAACTTGATTCACTCTTGACTTAGTCTTGATCACACAATCTTCTTCTTCAAGACATGCTTGCAATAAGCTCTACTCTCACATGACCAATCTTTGGATAATTCCTTAATAACACCTTGGTCACCACATAAACTCCTTGAAACCAACACATGGACTTCAAGAAATGCCTATGGACAAATCCTTCAAATATAACTCAAGGCAACCATTAGTCCATAGAGATTGTCATCAATTACCAAAACCACCGCATGTTCTTTCATCATGCTTGCAAGAGCCACTTCTTTCGCCTTTGTCTTAGCGTTGGCGGCCTCGATCTCTAGCATCTTGGCTTGCTTCTCCGCCTCGAGCTCGAACATCTTGGCTTGCTTCTCGGCGTCAAGATCAAGCCTCCTCCTTTGGATCTCCATGAAAGCATCCATTTGCTCTGCCTTGAAACGCCGACGCTCCTCCTCCCTTGAGTCCTTCTTATTAATCATGCCATCCACGCTTGCGATCAAGGCATTGGTGGCCGCATCTCGCTTGTCCTCCTTCTTGGAGTTGGTCTTCCCCCTCGGCCGTGCCGGCTCGCCCTCCCCAACATCCTCCACGGCTTTCTTCCCCCACGTGCCTTGAGGGCGGCATATTGCGCCTTGAACTTCTCTTCGTCCTTGATGACCCGATAGCAATGGGAGAGGTTGAAGCACTTGCCATTGTGTTGAACCTTGAATGCATCCAAAGCTTGAAATGCCTACAAAATGTTTCCATGCAAGCATATGGGCAAGTGATAGCAAATGAAGACGTAAAAGGATGATCTTGATGGCACAAAAGAGGGCGGCTTGCTTGCTATCATACCATGTCCTGCATGCCGATGCCGCTCACGGGGCGGGCCTTGACGCTCTCAAGGGTAGCGCAAAACTTGTTGCACTCTTGTTGGATCACCCTCCACCGCTTGGAAATGGAGACCCACCCACGCGTGCTCACAAATTGGTAAGGTGGAAACTTCTTGCGCTCATGAAACTCGTGGTGCACACGAGTCCAAAAGGTCGAATGCTTTTGCTCGGCGCCCGTCTTTGGGTCTTGTCCAATGTCTCGCCAACACTCGCAAAGAAGCTTGTCCTCGGCAGCTGTGTACGCCTTCGTGCGCTTGCTCTTGTGCTTCGACTTAGGACCGGCGGATTGGTTGACGAGCTCGTCCTCGAACAAAGGCTCCACTTCGATGTCGCACTCGTCCTCTTCCTCTAGCCCATAGTCCTCTGGGAACTCGTGGTCGAGGAGGAAGCCGTCCAGGTCGATGCCGATCTGATCACGCATGAAGGCCGCCTGATCGAGATCATAGCCAGCGGCTGGCGTGAACGCCCCGCGGCCGTCCTGGCTTTGTGTCTCGTCGGGATCGTAGCCAGCGCCCGGCGCACCACCCTCGAAGATGAGGTTTTGCATGTAGTCCTCGTCGACGGCGGACGGCATTTCCCCGAACAGGTTACGGGCGTCCGGGAGCCCGCCGGCCGGCGTCTGTCGCGCGCGTTTCCTCGTGCCGCCGGACGACGAGCCACCGACCACCTGGGTGGCGTTGAGGTCGATGGGCGCGGGCGTGGAAGGCGCGACCACGCTCACGTCGGATGGGCACTCCCCGGAGAGGCGGGAGGCCTGCGGGTAGACGTGGAAGCCGGGGACCGGGTTGCAAGCCGACGCGCGGGGTGAGTCGGGCATCACCATCCGAGGAAACGCCGACGATCCGGTGCTGGCCGCGGCGACGGCGGCTTGGAGGATGCTGTGCTGGCTAGGGTTTACCCCTAGCATGTAGAGCGCCTGCCTCGTTGCCGCGGCGACGCGGGCGTTGGTGAACTCCTGCTGCGCGGCGGCGACGGCGGCGGCCTGCGCGGCGGCCTCATCCCTCGCGTCCGCGGCGTGCCTCCGGCCCTTCCTCTTGGCCGACTCCCTTGCCCGCTGTTCGGACGTCAGCGCCTTCTTCGGCTTGGTCGCCGCGGCGGTCTTGCGCGGGGCATGAGGCTTGCCTTTCCCGGAGGGGGCGACGGCGCCGGACGAGGCGAGGGAGGCGAGGCCGGCGGCAGCGTCGAGGTCGAGGTCGATGGCGTCCTCCATGGCTGGTTGGGGGGCGGGGGCGCGCGCGGGCGGGAGCGTTTTTGGGGAAAATGAGAGGAAATGGTGGTGGCTGCCACCGACCGGCGGGCCCGGGGAGAGGAGTAGGCGCGCGCGCGCGTCCGTCTCGTGTCCGCGCCGACGGAAATCCGGCTCAAAATTGGGCCTGGAATGGGTCGCCCGCGGACGAAAAACGGACGCGCGTCCGTTTGGATTGGCGCGTTGGGCCGCCACTTTTGTCCGCGCCGACCCAAACGGACGCGGGCGGACGAAATGAGTCGCCCCATTGGAGTTGCTCTAAGAGTTGTTTTATAGAACAACATCATTTCGCTCTTTCAAACATTTGTCTATATGTAACATTATTTGAAGCCTTCAGTACTGGATGTGATCTACTCCTTCTGTCCTATAATGTAAGACGTTTTTTGACACTAATATAGTGTCAAAAAATGTCCTACATTTTGGGACGGAGGGAGTATTAATTTGTGTTGATTTGCATACCTTGTGAGAATCAAAGTTTTACTTAGATGGATATAGTGGAGACAATTGTACTCCTTACTCATAAAGAAAAATTCAAGTTTGATGGCATACATGCTCTTTAACGGCAGATTGTTCTACGTACTTTTTTTTAGAAAAGGAGGTTTAAATCCCGGCCTCTGCATCAAGCGATGCATGTAGTCATCTTTATTTATTATTCAACTAAGGTCTAACAAGAACATACATCAAACCACCCGAAGCCACCACTCACACCTATGTAACTCGATTATGTGAAATGCTCTCACTCCCCATATCTAAACCGGTGTCGTAGCCGATCCGTCCACATAACGTATCAGAACGAACAACTAGTGCAGCAGACCTAAAGTGTACACCACACATACACTCGATTTAGACGGCGCCATCATCATTGGACCGCTGACCCATCTTCAGGAGAGAGATCCGCATCATCCTTGTCAGTCCATCCATCCGTCGACGCCACCATGGCGCCCAACGGCGCCACCGCCCCGCGCTCGTCCATCCAGACGCGAAGATTCTAGAAGATCTGCCGTGCGTAGCACCCGCCGACTACGCATGACACAGCGTAGCACCTGTCGGCCAGGCATGACTTGACATCTCCACCGAAGCTCCGTGCATGACGAAGCCGCTGCACCTCCTGCATCTGTCTTCCGGCGCTGCTCCACAAACGATGCTCCCAAGAGAGAAACGACACCGCAGTACCGCCATCGCCAGATCTGGAAGACCAGATCCTAGGGTTTTCCCCGGAGCAGCATGAGTGGGTCGACAGTCGTTGCACGACGATGCCTTCATCAAGGTAATGGCGCATAACGTCGCATTGCCTGCCGTCGGCTCGGTTTTCACCGACAATTATGTCATTCCGACTCACAGCTGGTACTAGATGACGGATCTCGAGATCTGACCATCCAGTCTCAGGCCGACCACCTCCGACGGAGGAGATGGCCACCACCGCCGGCTGCGCCGGCCAGATCGGATCTGACCGGAGGCGCTGCCACGCCGCCCACCGGACAAGAACAACGTGAAGGACACCCGACCACTGGAGGTAGCCGCCGCCTGGTTGATCCTGCTGCCGGATTGGTCGTCATCTGCACGCGTGCGCCCGCGCCGCGGCCACCACGCCTCCTCCATGGATCTGGGCAGGATCCCATCCCTGAAGAAGAGGGCTGCGGTGAAATGGACGCACAGCCGCGACCACCGCCGTCCTCCCGCCACCATCGGGCCTAGCGACACGGGCGGAAGAGCGCCGCGCCGTCCACCCATCGCTCGAGCCTCCCGCCCGAGGACAAGCCACACCAGGGTGCCAGGGGCCCCGCCGCCACCGGATCTGCACGGGCTTAGCCCGGCCGAGTCCATAGGGGCTGCGGCGAGGAGGAAGAGAAGGTGCGAGAGGGACCTGGCGGAGTAGATCTCGCCGCTGCCCGAGTCGCCCTGGGAGGTTCATAATTTCATTCTTCATCAAGTAGATGAGCATGTGGTGTGAGTGACTGCTTACGTAGTGTTTGTGGGGACGTGTGCCCATAGTCCATGGACACCACAGACTTAAATGAGTTGGATCACACACTTCAAAATTATCATCATTTGCCATTTCCACATGGCATCGCACCGAATCAATGGGTGCATCATGCGTAGCATTATGATACTTCTAGTATCTAGTTTGGTGGCTGAAGTTGGATACACATAAACCCCACTACACAACAAGAACTGAACAATCTTTATTTGTCGAGAGGTGGCCACTAACCGCATTGATGTTGACGAACGGAAGACTCCAACTTTATGTTTTGTTTCATCCAAGCAGGGCATGTGAAAAGATGTTTATGCTTCCGTGAGATCTTATCAAACTAGTTTGGCCAGACAGAGCATGGAAAGTGTCTAATGATGCTTTGCCCTTTTTGCGTAAAATGCAGAAATATCTGCTTTTGATTTGGTACACAAGATAGTGACAATATAATAACCTTGAACGGTCAACTATGGAAAAAAGACACCTCGAACGGTCCTCGTACGTTCGTGTTCCATGTGCCATAAACTCACGCGTTCGCTGTGTATTGGATCCGTTTTCATTATTGCTGTTCCGTATTTTTGGGTAATTGCTAGGACCTACTAATGGAAAATCTGCATGCTTGTATTGTCACAGCAGTTCAGACAACATGATACACATACATAAGCTTGGCCTGATCTAGGCATGGTACGACTCTATCAGGGATAATAAATAGTGATGCAACCTACTTTGTGTCTGGCACCACAAGGATGGTGATAATCTTGCTTGGTTGAGGCCCTTTCCATATTCTGAAGGAAAGAGACACCAGGCTGCTGCTGCGTGCATTGTAGAGTGTAGAGTAGCTAGGTTCCATAGTGAGCCTATTTCGGTAAAAAAAAAATCGGTTCCATCGTAAGTACTGCGGGTTGGAAGCGTTGCATCTATTCTAGGCTCAGAATCATCCAAAGTCATGGTAACCATAGTCCTAAGCGAGGCGGTCTCATTCTGCAAAAGAGATCCGAGGCCAGGGGGAATGGTAGAAGGAGAAGTCACATTTTTTGGATGACAGAAAATCTGAAATCACAACATGTCAATTTGTTTTGCATACAAGTATTCTCCTACATATGAACCTGGCTTCGCTTCGCTCATCATCACATGGTGGCGGCTTTAGATAACCTGGCAACGATACAAAAACGGCCGTACTTGAGAACGAAACGAAAACGATAGGGATAATATTATGAGTGGTTCGGGAACAAACATCAGCCAAGCATACAAGCTATGCTTATTATTCTTACAAGTGGACATAAATTATTTCATGAGATGTTTGGCCTCGGTAAAGCATGGTATCTACCCGGCAGGCGTCCGGTTTAAGGAGCACGCCGGACTGGTGGGTGCCCATATACGTTCTGGTTGGGACCTCAGGTCTTAGATGTTAGGTTTGGCTGCGATGTCTGTTTGATATTAGGCCCAGACTATCAACATCCCTTCAACAATTGGATAGGAGTAGCGACACTTTTGTTGCCTAGACGGTGCTTTCAGTCTTACTGTTGTATGACTTTGTAAGGTCTTGTGTGAATAATTAATAAAGTGACTGCATGCATCGTCCAGATGCAGAGGCCGGGGGTCCTCCTCCATTTCTAAAAAAAAACATTGTGTCACAATACCGGTCAATAGCTGCAAAAAAAGACCCAATAGTTGCAGAGTGGCTCATCAGTGTCCCCGCAAAAAAAAGAAAAGAGTAGCTCATCAGTAGGACACTATCTAACCATCTTAGAGCAACTCTAGCAGACCCCGCATCCCGTCTCGGCCCGCAAAATAACCGTCAAAGTGCGGGTCGGGGCGGGAAAACCTGCCCGATCAGACCCCGCATCCCGCCCCGGCCAGCAAATATTTTTGTGGGGCGCGACAAAACTTCTCCCCCAACCTCTAGTTTCACGGGCTGGGAGGCCGACCCGAGCTCAGCCCCTATCCACAGCGAGATTTGGCGGGAGGGACATTTCCGCGCGCCCTTTCCTGCTCCCCCACCCTCCGCCACCATTGCCCCGCCTCCACACGCTCCGGTGCTTCCTCCCCGGCCGTCCCTCGCCGCCATGGACGACCCCCTGCTGTCCCCCGTCACCGTCGAGATCGCGCATGCTCCTTCCCCTCGGGCGGATCTCGTCGCCGGCCATGTTAGCCCCGTCGCCGCCGCCCAAGCGAACGTCGCGCCTGCCCGCAAGCGGCAGGGCAACGTGCAGGGCGGGAATCCGGCTGCCCCCGCCGCGAAGGCCCGCGCTCCGGGCGCCAACGCCGCAGCGCGATCCCGGCCGGCGGCGGAGAAGGTCAGCAAGGTCGCCGGCGTAAAGCGGAGGAAGATTCCGGCTACAAAGAAGCCGCGTTCTTCATCCTCTCACTCCATCCCGGAAAGAGGTGCCCCGGTGATGCCGTTCAACGGTGCTGCTCCCCCCGCAAGCGAGGTGCTCGACGAAATGGCCGGAAGGTATGCGTCTTCGGTCATGGCGATTTTCTTTCATTTTTCGCCATTTTTTGCGATAGCTCGTGACTTGTTATCATTCACTATAGCGATGGTTCGAACAATGCAACTACCGAGTTCGTGAACTTGTTGGACACCAACGCCGTTGACATTGATCAAGCCCCGTTCGCCGCATTCGACTACAATGAAACGGAGGGCGGCGTGGACGATCATGGTTGTGAGGACGAATTGGAGGAGATCGAAGCGGAAGCATATGAGCAATCGCAAACAAGAACTGGGAAAAGTCAAAGATCGAAGAACTACACGATCTTAGAAGATCAAGCTTTGATCAAAGCATGGAGTGCGGTGTCTCTTGATGCATGCACGGGTACTTCTCAAACCGCCAAGAGATATTGACAAAGGATCGAAGATCAATACTTCCGCATTATGGCAAAGCATCCCAATAGGACTCCACGTACATTTCGGTAGCTTCAAGGGCGTTGGGAGACTATCAAGCCTATGTGCAACCGTTGGGCAGCTTGCTTGGAGCAAGTACGCAATGCACCTCCAAGTGGAACCATGGAATCCGACTATGTGAGTTTGTTTTGCCTTTGTTCAAGTTGTGCATCATCATATTTGCATCATGAGAAATGATTGCAGCACTTTGTTCACATTGTGTAGGACAAGATTGCTCAACATATATACAAGGACATGGAAGCTTCGGAAGGCAAATTCTTCAAACTAGAGCATTGTTGGGAGTTGCTCCAAAAGTGCGAGAAGTGGAAGTTGATCGACAAAGAATCCCCACCAAAGAGAGGCTCACTTACAAACATGGATGAAGATGAGGATGATGATGGCCCAAGAAATTTGAACAAGCCCGATGGCGACAAGAAGACTAAGGAGAAGATGAAGAGAGAGCAAGAAGCATCGAGCTTGAGGGAGAAGATTGATGCCATGGTGCAATCAAACGAGTTGATGTTGTTGAAGTCGTTGGAGGTCAAGAAAGAGTTGGCCGAGAAGAAGGCAAAGAAGAAGCAAGAAAAGTGGCAATTGCTTAAGGAAGAGGGGCTGTGCAAAGCTGCCATTGAGGAGAGAAGAGCACGCGCTGCAGAAAACAAAGCCATGTCCAAGCTGCTCGCCGAAGAGAACGAGATCATGTCAATGAACCGCAATGACATGGACGATCTCACCAAAACATGGCATGATATGGCAAGGAGAGAAATCTTGAAGAGGAGAATGGTTGTGTCGGCCGGTGCGTGCTACAGTTCCGGAGATGTTTTCTCTGCTCCATATGGTGACAATGTCGATGATTTCAGTGCGGGAGTTGAAACAAGCGCCGGAGGTGGATTCGTTGGTGGCAATGAACTTCAAGATGGACTCGATGACGCGGAGTGAAGATCGATCAAGATGGTGCCGGACATGGGCGCAATCTTTTGTAGGGCCCTCTTTTGCGTTTTTCGTACTGAACTTGACTTTTATTTACGCGTAAAACTCTGTTATGTCGTTTGAATTTGAACTTATTTGTGGAAACCTATGTCAAATGCGAGAATTTGCCATTTTCTGTTTGCGGGTCGTCGTGGCGGTGTCCGAGCAAAACCCGCAGAAGCCGACCCGTAAAAAAGTATATTCCGCGAATATACCTTTTTACGGGTCCTTTTAAGGGGTCTGCATCTGTGGCAGCCCGAGCCAGCCCGCAAATGCGGTTTTGCGCAAACTGCAAACGCGATTTGCGGGCCGGCCGAATGCGGGGTCTGCTAGAGTTGCTCTTAACAAATCAACAAACACAACCTGAAAGCTGCCCTTACCTTCTGGACAAATTCTGTCTATTTTTACAAAAAAGCACAACATCATACAACTTTCTGCGAGGGCCGTTGTTTCAAGTGTTAGATAGACCTGATGATCGGCCAGGATAGGGTGTCAAAAGCTCTCGATATGTCCAGTTTCAGCAGCACACCTTTGGTTTTCCTCTGGTGAAGTTTGCGAGCCATTTGTCTAACAAGCAAGAAATTGTCGTGGATGCTTCTACCCTTGATAAACGCTGACTGATTGACACTCACTACCCTTGATGCTCCTGGCCGTTCCTTTTTGAGGTGCTTCGAGCTAAGGGGTTCTCTGCCCGCTGGATCTCCTGGATTGCAACTCTGCTCACTTCGGCAAGCTCCAGAGTTGTGGTCAATGGATGTTCGGGAGAGAAGTTTATGCATGCGCAAGGACTGCGCCAAGGAGAGTCCCTCTCCCCTCTCCTCTTTGTTATTGCTATGGATGTGCTTACGGCGATGATGGTCAAGGCTCAAGAGCTGCATGTGCTTAGCAAGATTCCTGGCTGCACGCCTCTGCAGCGGCTGTCTCTCTACGCGGATGATGTTGTCCTCTTCATTAGGCCGATAAGATCGGATTTGTTTTTTGTGAAGGAAGCTCTTGGGATCTTCGGAGAGGCATCGGGGCTGGTCATAAACTTTGCCAAGTCCTCGGCTGTCATGATCAGAGCCTCCGAGGAAGAGGAAGAACTGGTGAAGGACGCGCTTCCTTGGACAATGGAGAAATTTCCGATCAAGTACCTAGGGTTGCAGTTGAGTATCAAGCATCTCAAGAGATCTGACTGGCAGCCGATCATTGATACAGTTCTTAAGCTAATGCCGGGATGGCAAAGAGGGCTTATCACCAGGCCTGGACGACTTGCTCTGGTCAATCACGTGGTTCGAGCGCGGCCTACACACCATCTGATCATCGCGGAGGCTCCTAAGTGGGCGTTAGAAAGAATTGACAAAGGATGCAGAAAGTTCTTCTGGGCTGGGACGGAGGAGGTCCATGGAGGCAAGTGAAGGAAATATGCCCTAGAGGCAATAATAAAGTTATTATTTATTTCCTTATATCATGATAAATGTTTATTATTCATGCTAGAATTGTATTAACCGGAAACATAATACATGTGCGAATACATAGACAAACAAAGTGTCACTAGTATGCCTCTACTTGACTAGCTCGTTAATCAAAGATGGTTATGTTTCCTAGCCATAGACATAAGTTGTCATTTGATTAATGAGATCACCTCATTAGGAGAATGACGTGATTGACTTGACCCATTCCGTTAGCTTAGCACCCGATCGTTTAGTATGTTGCTATTGCTTTCTTCATGACTTATACATGTTCCTATGACTATGAGATTATGCAACTCCCGTTTACCGGAGGAACACTTTGTGTGCTACCAAACGTCATAACGTAAATGGGTGATTATAAAGGTGCTCTACAGGTGTCTCCAATGGTACTTGTTGGGTTGGCGTATTTCGAGATTAGGATTTTTCACTCCAACTGTCGGAGAGGTATCTCTGGGCCCACTCGGTAATGCACATCACTATAAGCCTTGCAAGCATTGTGACTAATGAGTTAGTTGCGGGATGATGTGTTACGGAACGAGTAAAGAGACTTGCCGGTAACGAGATTGAGCTAGGTATCGAGATACCGACGATCAAATCTCGGGCAAGTAACATACCGATGACAAAGGGAACAACGTATGTTGTTATGCGGTCTGACCGATAAAGATCTTCGTAGAATATGTGGGAGCCAATATGGGCATCCAGGTCCCGCTATTGGTTATTGACCGGAGACGTGTCTCGGTCATGTCTACATAGTTCTCGAACCCGTAGGGTCCGCACGCTTAAAGTTACGATGACAGTTTTATTATGAGTTTATGTATGTTGATGTACCGAAGGAGTTCGGAGTCCCGGATGAGATCGGGGACATGACGAGGAGTCTCGAAATGGTCGAGACGTAAAGATCGATATATTGGACGACTATATTCGGACTTCGGAAAGGTTCCGAGTGATTCGGGTATTTTTCGGAGTACCGGAGAGTTACGGGAATACGTATTGGGCCATACGGGAAAGAAGGAAAAGGGCCTCAAGGGTGGCCGCACCCCTCCCCTTGGTCTGGTCCTAATTGGACTAGGGAAGGGGGGCGCCCCCTTCCTTCCTTCTCTTTTTCCCTTCCTCTTTTCCTATTCCATATGGGAGGTGGAATCCTACTAGGACTAGGGAGTCCTAGTAGGACTCCACACTTGGTGCGCCCCCTCCTAGGGCCGGCCTCCTCCTCCCTTGCTCCTTTATATACGGGGGCAAGGGGGCACCCCAGAGACACAACAATTGATCCTTGAGATCTCTTAGCCGTGTGCGGTGCCCCCCTCCATCAAATTACACCTCGATAATACCGTTGCGGAGCTTAGGCGAAGCCCTGCGTCGGTGGAACATCATCATCGTCACCACACCATCGTGCTGACGAAACTCTCCCTCAACACTCGGCTGGATCGGAGTTCGAGGGACGTCATCGAGCTGAACGTGTGTAGAACTCGGAGGTGCCGTGCGTTCGGTACTTGATCGGTCGGATCGTGAAGACGTACGACTACATCAACCGCGTTGTGATAACGCTTCCGCTGTCGGTCTACGAGGGTACGTGGACAACACTCTCCCCTCTCGTTGCTATACATCACCATGATCTTGCGTGTGCGTAGGAAATTTTTGAAATTACTACGTTCCCGAACAGTGGCATCCGAGCCTGGTTTTATGCGTTGATGCTATGCACGAGTAGAACACAAGTGAGTTGTGGGCGATATAAGTCATACTGCTTACCAGCATGTCATACTTTGGTTCAGCGGTATTATGAGATGAAGCGGCCCGGACCGACATTACGCGTACGCTTACGCGAGACTGGTTTCACCGTTCGGAGCACTCGTTGCTTAAAGGTGACTGGCGGGTGTCTGTCTCTCTCACTTTAGTTCAACCGAGTGTGGCTACGCCCGGTCCTTGCGAAGGTTAAAACAACACCAACTTGACGAACTATCGTTGTGGTTTTGATGCGTAGGTAAGAACGGTTCTTACTAAGCCCGTAGCAGCCACGTAAAACATGCAACAACAAAGTAGAGGACGTCTAACTTGTTTTTGCAGGGCATGTTGTGATGTGATATGGTCAAGACATGATGTGATATAATTTGTTGTATGAGATGATCATGTTTTGTAACCGAGTTATCGGCAACTGGCAGGAGCCATATGGTTGTCGCTTTATTGTATGAGATGCAATCACCATGTAATAGTTTTACTTTATCACTAAGCGGTAGCGATAGTCGTAAAAGCAATAAGTTGGCGAGACGACAACGATACTACGATGGAGATCAAGGTGTCGAGCCGGTGACGATGGTGATCATGACGGTGCTTCGGAGATGGAGATCACAAGCACAAGATGATGATGGCCATATCATATCACTGATATTGATTGCATGTGATGTTTATCTTTTATGCATCTTATCTTGCTTTGATTGACGGTAGCATTATAAGATGATCTCTCACTAAAATTTCAAGATAAAAGTGTTCTCCCTGAGTATGCACCGTTGCAAAAGTTCTTCGTGCTGAGACACCACGTGTTAATCGGGTGTGATAGGCTCTACGTTCAAATACAACGGGTGCAAAACAGTTGCACACACGGAATACTCAGGTTAAACTTGACGAGCCTAGCATATACAGATATGGCCTCGGAACATAGAGACCGAAAGGTCGAGCGTGAATCATATAGTAGATATGATCAACATAGTGATGTTCACCATTGAAACTACTCCATCTCACGTGTTAATCGGACATGGTTTAGTTGCTTTGGATCACGTAATCACTTAGATGATGAGAGGGATATCTATCTAAGTGGGAGTTCTTAAGTAATATGATTAATTGAACTTAAATTTATCATGAACTTAGTCCTGATTATATTTTGCAAATTATGTTGTAGATCAATAGCTCGCGTTGTTGCTTCCCTGTTTATTTTTGATATATTCCTAGAGAAAAATTATGTTGAAAGATGTTAGTAGCAATGATGCGGATTGGATCCGCGATCTGAGGATTATCCTCATTGCTGCACAGAAAAATTATGTCCTTGATGCACCGCTAGGTGACAGACTTATTGCAGGAGCAGATGCAGACGTTATGAACGTTTGGCTAGCTCAATATGATGACTACTTGATAGTTTAGTGCACCATGCTTAACGGCTTAGAATCGGGACTTCAAAGACGTTTTGAACGTCATGGACCATATAAGATGTTCCAGGAGTTGAAGTTAATATTTCAAGCAAATACCCGAGTTGAGAGATACGAAGTCTCCAACAAGTTCTATAGCTAAAAAGATGGAGGAGAATCGCTCAACTAGTGAGCATATGCTCAGATTGTCTGGGTACTACAATCGCTTGAATCAAGTGGGAGTTTATCTTCCAGATAAAATAGTGATTGACAGAATTCTCTAGTCACCATCACCAAGTTAGTAGAACTTCGTGATGAACTATAGTATGCAAGGGATGACGAAAGTAATTCCCGAGCTCTTCGTGATGCCGAAATCGACGAAGGTAGAAATCAAGAAAAACATCAAGTGTTGATGGTTGACGAGACCACTTCAAGTGTTGATGGTTGATGAGACCGCTAGTTTCAAGAAAAGGGCAAAGGAAAAAAGGGGAACTTCAAAAAGAACGGCAAGCAAGTTGCTGCTCAAGTGAAGAAGCCTAAGTCTGGTCCTAAGCCTGAGACTAAGTGCTTCTACTGCAAAGGGACTGGTCACTGGAAGCGGAACTACCCCAACTATTTGGTGGATAAGAAGGATGGCAAAGTGAACAAAGGTATATTTGATATACAAATTATTGATGTGTACTTTACTAGTGTTTATAGCAATCCCTCGGTAATTGATACTGGTTCAGTTGCTAAGAGTAGTAACTCGAAACAGGAGTTGCAGAATAAACAGAGACTAGTAAAAGTGAACAAAGGTATATTTGATATACAGATTATTGATGTGTACTTTACTAGTGTTTATAGCAATCCCTCGGTAATTGATACTGGTTCAGTTGCTAAGAGTAGTAACTCGAAATGGGAGTTGCAGAATAAACAAAGACTAGTAAAAGTGAACAAAGGTATATTTGATATACAGATTATTGATGTGTACTTTACTAGTGTTTATAGCAACCCCTCGGTAATTGATACTGGTTCAGTTGCTAAAGAGTAGTAACTCGAAAACGGGAGTTGCAGAATAAACAGAGACTAGTAAAAGGCGAGGTGACGATGTGTGTTGGAAGTAGTTCCAAGATTGATATGATCATCATCGCACACTCCCTGTACTTTCGGGATTAGTGTTGAAACTAAATAAGTGTTATTTGGTGTTTGCGTTGAGCATGAATATGATTTGATCATGTTTATTGCAATACGGTTATTCATTTAAGTTAGAGAACAATTGTTGTTCTGTTTACATGAATAAAAACCTTCTATGGTCATACACACCAATGAAAATGGTTTGTTGGATCTCGATCGTAGTGATACACATAATCATAATATTGAAGCCAAAAGATGCAAAGTTAATAATGATAGTGCAACTTATTTGTGGCACTGCCGTTTAGGTCATATTGGTGTAAAGCGCATGAAGAAACTCCATACTGATGGGATTTTGGAATCACTTGATTATGAATCACTTGATGCTTGCGAACCGTGCCTCATGGGCAAGATGACTAAAACGCCGTTCTCCGGAACTATGGAGAGAGCAACAGATTTGTTGGAAATCATACATACAGATGTATGTGGTCCGATGAATATTGAGGCTCGTAGCAGGTATCATTATTTTCTGACCTTCACAGATGATTTGAGCAGATATGGGTATATCTACTTAATGAAACACAAAGTCTGAAACATTTGAAAAGTTCAAAGAATTTCAGAGTGAAGTGGAGAATCATCGTAACAAGAAAATAAAAGTTTCTACGATATGATCGCAGAGGTAAAATATTTGAGTTACGAGTTTGGCCTTCAGTTAAAACAATGTGAAATAGTTTCACTACTCACGCCACCTGAAACACCACAGTGTAATGGTGTGTCCGAATGTCATAACCGTACTTTATTGGATATAGTGCAATCTATGATGTCTCTTACCAATTTACCACTATCGTTTTGGGTTATGCATTAGAGACAGCTACATTCACGTTAAATAGGGCACCATCAAAATCCGCTGAGACGACGCCTTATGAACTGTGGTTTGGCAAGAAACCAAAGTTGTCGTTTCTTAAAATTTTGGGGATGCGATGCTTATGTGAAAAAATTTCATCCTGATAAGCTCAAACCCAAATCGGAGAAATGTGTCTTCATAGGATACCCAAAGGAGACAGTTGGGTACACCTTCTATCACAGATCCGAAGGCAAGACATTCGTTGCTAAGTATGGATCCTTTCTAGAGAAGGAGTTTCTCTCGAAAGATGTGAGTGGGAGGAAAGTAGAACTTGATGAGGTAACTGTACCTGCTCCCTTATTGGATCACAGAAATCTGTTCCTGTGACTTCTACACCAATTAGTGAGGAAGTTAATGATGATGATCATGTAACTTCAGATCAAGTTACTACCAAACCTCGTAGGTAAACCAGAGTAAGATCCGCACCAGAGTGGTACGGTAATCCTGTTCTGGAGGTTATGTTACTAGACCATGACGAACCTACGAACTATGAAGAAGCGATGGTGAGCCCAGATTCCGCAAAATGGCTTGAGGCCATGAAATCTGAGATGAGATCCATGTATGAGAACAAAGTGTGGACTTTGGTTGACTTGCCCGATGATCGGCAAGCAATTGAGAATAAATGGATTGTCAAGAGGAAGACGGACGCTGATAGTAGTATCACTATCTACAAAGCTAGAATTATCGCAAAAAGGTTTTCGACAAGTTCAAGATATTGACTACGATGAGAGTTTCTCACTCGTATCTATGCTTAAGTCTGTCCGAATCATGTTAGCAATTGCCGCATTTTATGAAATCTGGCAAAGGGATAAACAAAACAGCATTCCTTGATGGATTTATTAAAGAAGAGTTGTATATGATACAACCAGAAGGTTTTGTCAATCCTAAAGGTGCTAACAAAATATGCAAGCTCCAGCGATCCATCAATGGACTGGTGCAAGCATCTCGGAGTTGGAATATACGCTTTGATAAGTTGATCAAAGCATATAGTTGTATACAGACTTGCGGTGAAGCCTGTATTTACAAGAAAGTGAGTGGGAGCACTACAACATTTCTGATAAGTATATGTGAATGACATATTGTTGATCGGAAATAATGTAGAATTATTCTGCAAAGCATAAAGGAGTGTTTGAAAGGAGTTTATCAAAGATAGACCTCGGTGAAGCTGCTTACATATTGAGCATCAAGATCTATAGAGATAGATGAAGACGCTTGATAAGTTTTTCAATGAGTACATACCTTAACAAGATTTTGAAGTAGTTCAAAATAGAACAGTCAAAGAAAAGAGTTCTTGCCTGTGTTACAAGGTGTGAAATTGAGTGAAGACTCAAAGCCCGACCACGGCAAAAGATAGAAAGAGAATGAAAGTCATTCCCTATGCCTTGGCCATAGGTTCTATAAAGTATGCCATGCTGTGTACCAGATCTATTGTATACCCTACACTGATTTTGGCAAGGGAGTACAATAGTGATCTAGGAGTAGATCACTGGACAGCGGTCAAAATTATCCTTACTGGAATAAGGATATGTTTCTCGATTATGGAAGTGACAAAAGGCTCGTCGTAAAGGGTTACGTCGATGCAAGTTTTGACACTAAATCTAGATGACTCTAAGTCTCGGTCTTGATACATATTGAAAGTGGGAGCAATTAGCTAGAGTAGCTCCGTGCAGAGCATTGTAGACATAGAAATTTGCAAAATACTTACGGATCTGAATGTGACAGACCCGTTGACTAAAATTATCTCACAAGCAAAACATGATCACCCCTTAGTACTCTTTGGGTGTTAATCACATAGCGATGTGAACTAGATTACTGACTCTAGTAAACCCTTTGGGTGTTGGTCACATGACGATGTGAACTATGGGTGTTAATCACATGGTGATGTGAACTATTGCTGTTAAATCACATGGCGATGTGAACTAGATTATTGACTCTAGTGCAAGTGGGAGACTGAAGGAAATATGCCCTAGAGGCAATAATAAAGTTATTATTTATTTCCTTATATCATGATAAATGTTTATTATTCATGCTAGAATTGTATTAACCGGAAACATAATACATGTGCGAATACATAGACAAACAAAGTGTCACTAGTATGCCTCTACTTGACTAGCTCGTTAATCAAAGATGGTTATGTTTCCTAGCCATAGACATAAGTTGTCATTTGATTAACGAGATCACCTCATTAGGAGAATGACGTGATTGACTTGACCCATTCCGTTAGCTTAGCACCCGATCGTTTAGTATGTTGCTATTGCTTTCTTCATGACTTATACATGTTCCTATGACTATGAGATTATGCAACTCCCGTTTACTGGAGGAACACTTTGTGTGCTACCAAACGTCACAACGTAAATGGGTGATTATAAAGGTGCTCTACAGGTGTCTCCAATGGTACTTGTTGGGTTGGCGTATTTCGAGATTAGGATTTGTCACTCCAAATGTCGGAGAGGTATCTCTGGGCCCACTCGGTAATGCACATCACTATAAGCCTTGCAAGCATTGTGACTAATGAGTTAGTTGCGGGATGATGTGTTACGGAACGAGTAAAGAGACTTGCCGGTAACGAGATTGAACTAGGTATCGAGATACCGACGATCAAATCTCGGGCAAGTAACATACCGATGACAAAGGGAACAACGTATGTTGTTATGCGGTCTGACCGATAAAGATCTTCGTAGAATATGTGGGAGCCAATATGGGCATCCAGGTCCCGCTATTGGTTATTGACCGGAGACGTGTCTCAGTCATGTCTACATAGTTCTCGAACCCGTAGGGTCCGCACGCTTAAAGTTACGATGACAGTTTTATTATGAGTTTATGTATGTTGATGTACCGAAGGAGTTCGGAGTCCCAGATGAGATCGGGGACATGACGAGGAGTCTCGAAATGGTCGAGACGTAAAGATCGATATATTGGACGACTATATTCGGACTTCGGAAAGGTTCCGAGTGATTCGGATATTTTTCGGAGTACCGGAGAGTTACGGGAATACGTATTGGGCCTTATTGGGCCATACGGGAAAGAAGGAAAAGGGCCTCAAGGGTGGCCGCACCCCTCCCCTTGGTCTGGTCCGAATTGGACTAGGGAAGGGGGGCGCCCCCTTCCTTCCTTCTCTTTTTCCCTTCCTCTTTTCCTATTCCATATGGGAGGTGGAATCCTACTAGGACTAGGGAGTCCTAGTAGGACTCCACACTTGGTGCGCCCCCTCCTAGGGCCGGCCTCCTCCTCCCTTGCTCCTTTATATACGGGGGCAAGGGGGCACCCCAGAGACACAACAATTGATCCTTGAGATCGCTTAGCCGTGTGCGGTGCCCCCTCCACCAAATTACACCTCGATAATACCGTTGCGGAGCTTAGGCGAAGCCCTGCGTCGGTGGAACATCATCATCGTCACCACGCCGTCGTGCTGACGAAACTCTCCCTCAACACTCGGCTGGATCGGAGTTCGAGGGACGTCATCGAGCTGAACGTGTGTAGAACTCGGAGGTGCCGTGCGTTCGGTACTTGATCGGTCGGATCGTGAAGACGTACGACTACATCAACCGCGTTGTGATAACGCTTCCGCTGTCGGTCTACGAGGGTACGTGGACAACACTCTCCCCTCTCGTTGCTATACATCACCATGATCTTGCGTGTGCGTAGGAATTTTTTTGAAATTACTACGTTCCCCAACAGCAAGTGCCTGGTCGCATGGGAGCGGGTGTGCATGCCGAAATACCTAGGAGGTCTTAGTGTGCTGAATCTTTACAAGCAAGGGATCGCGCTCCGTTTGCGTTGGGAATGGCTCAAGCGCACGGACGATCTCCGGCCATGGCAAGGGCTGAACCTGATGGCCGACAAACAGGTGGCCATGGCGTTCAACAGCTTGGTCAAATGGGAGCTTGGCAATGGGAGATGTGTGTTGTTTTGGAAGGACAGATGGATCAATGGAAGCTCCATCGCTGAGGTGGCTCCGATGATCAGAGCCATGATCAAGACACAGGTCGCCAATAGGAGAACAGTTAAGGATGCTCTACATCTTCATACTTGGACATCTGACATTGTTGGGGATATGAGCACGGATGCCCTGGTGCAATTCATCCGGCTTTGGGATCTGGTCATTGGTATGAGCCTGGTCCCTGACTCTGAAGACAAACCACTTTGGCAATTGAGCTCTAATGGTATCTACTCTGCACGCACCGCCTATAAAATGCTATGCGAGGGAGGCATCCGATTTCAATGCTCTTCGGCGATATGGAAATGTTGGGCGCCGCTGACCTGCAAGATATTCATATGGCTGGCGCTGCAATACCGCGTCGGGACATCCGATAGGAGGCAACGACATGGCCTTCAAGAACATAGCTCGCCATGTTTCCTTTGTGAGCAGGAAGAGGACACGGTGGATCACATCTTGCTGCAGTGCGTCTATGCTCGCCAAGTTTGGTTCATCTGTTTCAGGCGGCTAGGCATTGAGCTTTCTATACTTCCAACACAGCAAGATTGTTTGGAGGCGTGGTGGTCAGGCTCCAGGAAACACATCGTTAAGCCTCACCGTAAGGGATATGACGCGCTCGTCATCTTGATATGCTGGAATCTTTGGAAGCAAAGAAACGGCAGAGTGTTCTCGCACTCCAACAATGCCAATGAGTGGGGAGCCGCAGACATTATTGCTCGAGAACTAAGACTTTGGATAGCGGCTCGGAGGAGAGGAGTTCAACAGCTTGCCGAGTAGTTGCTTAGTGTGTGGAGTGGAGTGGAGTTTGGGTTTGCTCCCGCTGTGGGATTAGCCACCCGTTGTAATTCTTATAATTAATCCTCTGCCTTCTATAAAGCTAAGGTATGCAATTTGCGTACTCTCAAAAAAAAGATAGACATGATGATGGCTAAGATTAGCACTCGAATTGTCAAGGGCCTTCCTTCTTGACGAACCATTTCAATACTTAAGTTTATACGACAGATCTACTGATATTACTGTGGACGCACACACAAAAAAAACCTTCACCAACCTTCATCATTCAATAGCACAACCGTGGGTACATCGCAAGAAAATTCCACGAGCATAACCTTGCTCTAGCAGAGGAATGATTGGGTTTTACAATATCGTTCCAAGGCAATATGACAAATATATTCTTAACAAAGATGTGCAAGCGTGGAAGGATCTATACAACAGTTATGACGGTGATGCCGCATTTATTAACCGATCTGAAATGATATGCCACAATTGAGTTTTTATTTGTTTCTCTTCATTTTCCTTTTTCTTCTTCAAAATCCTACGTCCAAGTTGTAGTGTTTATTTATTTATTTCTAGACTCCAGTGCTTCTCGTATGTACTCTTCTAGCTGAATTATGTCCAGCCATCTTTGGAAATAAATAGCATGTTGATGTTGTTTAACAATAAAAACACATGAATCTTAACTATTAAAACATCTATGTCCATGAGTGTTAAACGGAGAAAAGATATAGCTTGAACAATCACTAAGTTTTGTAAGGATATAATATGTCCCATGGTGCGCGTCTCGAAGGCGAGCATGTGCGGTGGGTTTCATGGTAGTTCTTGAACTCACTCTTCCTTTTTTCCATCTCCTGTAATCTCGGTACAGTTGTATTTTCCGTTATGCAATTAATGAAAAGGGGTTAGCCTGATTCAAAAAAAAAGGATATAGGACTGCTACCGTTCAAAATATCAAATACAAATCTCTATAAGTTACTTTTAATAGGATTACTGATTTCCAAGTTAGATAAGAAAATTTAAAGAGATGTGGTAGTAAGGGGTGCGGTAAAAAAACTTGCAAGAGGTGCATGGAGATGCACTTTTGTCTCTTGTATGTCATGGATGCTGGTCTCACCAAATCCTATTTGGCGCTTCAGGCTCTGGTTAGTAGTCCTTTTCATAGCGAGTGCCCCCACGTTGGGAATCAGTGCTGTTTAAGATGGGCTGGCCCATACCAGCTTTCCCTTTCATAGCGAGTGCCCCCACGTTGGATTGTTGAAGGATAGTGGTATCCCAACCCACCAGGGTTCATATCCTGATGCTTGCATTATTCCTGTAGATTTCCCGATGCGCGTTCAGTGAGAGAAGACATTGCCGTCGACTACGAGGCGTCTGTAGTGACTTCGTCAATCTCAAGATGATATGTCGGCTCGGTTTCTCAAAGGTGCTCATAAGGGTAGTGTTTGCGTGTGTATTCATAGGGATAAGTGTATACATGTATATATGAGCACCGACGTGTGTATTGTGTTCTAAAGAAAAGAAGCTTCCAAAAAGTTTTTTTGGTTTTTTGTTCAGTTTCAGCTCGTTCTTTACTCTTATTTTTTATTTTAAAATTTCAATAACATTTTTTAAATTCATGAACCTTTATTAAAGTCGTGAGCAATTTTCAAATATGTGAACTTTTTTCAATCATGAACTTTTTGGAAAATTACGAACAATTTTCATGTTTGTGAAAAATTCCAATGACTGAAATTTTTACAAATTCATGAACATTTTTCAATTTTTAAACTTTTTAAAGTTCATGTTTTTAAATTCACAATCCTATTTTCAAATTTGCAAAGTTTTTCCAAATTCATGAATTTTTTTAAAGGCGTGATTTTTTTCATATTTCATGAACTTTTTAAAACTCACGAAGCTTTTCCAATTCCATGATTTTTTAGAATTACCTTCTTTTAAATTTCTTGAACATTTTTCAAATTCATATTTTCTTTAAAAAATCTGTAAACTTTATTTGATTTCCTAATTTGTTTCAAAAGTTTCATAAAAACCAGACACTTTTTTTTCTGTGACAGCAACCAACAGCAGAAAATTTCTCGCAAAAAAAAACCGAGCCCGCCAGAGCGAGCGAGTTTTTTCTTTTCTTTTCAGAAACATGAAGGAAATAAATACGAGAGCAACTAGTTAACGAGCGCTCCTTCGGGAGCCTCGCAACGATCAGCGCCACTTGACGCGCTCTCAGCCATTCGCCACGTGTCGCGCTCTGGACGCTCCCTCCAGATTTTGTTTTCTTTTATTTTTTCGTGCACGATTTCGGCTTTTTAAACGGTTTTTCCCGGGTTTTTCGACGTTTTGATTTCCCCCAGTCTTCCTTAGCTTTTCGACCAATTTTTTTTTGAAATTTTTTACTTGAAAAAACGCGTTTTCATTTTTTGCGAAAAGTCATGGTTTTCTTCCTTGAGAGGCACGGTTGTGCTTTAACCAGAGTCACGGCCGTGCCTTTCGGAAGCAAAAAAAAACGCGTTTTCTGTTTTTTTCTTTCGCGAGAGTCACGGTTTTACTTCCGCGAGAAGCACGGTTGTGCTTTCACGAGAGTCACGGCCGTGCCTCTCGAAAAGGGAAAAACAAAAAGCGTTTTCTGTTTTTTTCTTTCGCGAGAGTCACGGTTTTGCTTCCGCGAGAGGCACGGGTGTGCTTTCGCGAGAGTCACGGCCGTGCCTATCGGAAAGGGAAAAAATACATGTTTTTTCTTTTTTTTTTCTTTCGCGAGAGTCACGGTTTTGTTTTCGCGAGAGTCACGGGCGTGCCTCTTTCGGAAAGGGAAAAACGTGTTTTCCGTTTTTTTCCTTCCACGAGAGTCACGGTTTTGCTTCCACGAGAGGCATGGTTGTGATTTCGCGAGAGGCACGAGCATGCCTCTTTCGGAAAGGGAAAAACCGTGCTCCCGGTTTGGTTTTTTCGTCTGTTTTTTTTCATGAAAAAAAGTTCGTCAAAACCTATCAACATGGGATCTAGTTTTGAAGATATCGACGCGAGGAATCCAATGGTGAAAACGGGTTATGATTTGGACGCACGGTTTAAGAGATAAAACATTTTGAATAAACGAACCTATGAAAAAAGGAAAAACTCCCAGGTTGCGACAAGTGGCACGCTATATGTGCGCCACTTGTCATAACGTGGGAAGGTGAAGTATTCTTTGCAACGAGTACTTCTTAATTAGTGATTTCAAATAAATACACGAACGAAACAACGAGCGAGTGAGTGAAGCAATTCCTTTTTGTTATTTGATTATGAATTTCATGAACTTTTAAAAAATCCTGAACAATTTTAAAATTTGAAGACATTTTCCCTTTTTTATCCAAACACAAAAAGTTTTTTCAAATTCATGATTTTCTTCATATTCGTGAACATTTTTTCAAATCCATGAACACATTTTTTAAAATTCACACACCTCTTTAAAATTCATAAAATTTTCAAATACTGTAACGTTTTAAGCCCATGAACATTTTATAAGAAAAATCATGTTTTTTTATAGTTTTGATAACTGTTTCCAAATTCATGACATTTGAAATAATCCATGAATATTATTCAATTTCATGAACATTTTATAGTTGTTTCAAGATCGCAACTGATTTTAAAATCATGATTTTTTTTTTCAAGTCATGGTTTTCTTAAACTTATAAAGTTTCTAAAAGTACATGAACTTTTTCCAATTCATGGAACATTGTTTCACAAGTCAATGGTGAAATGTTTAGCGGGTCAGCGGTCGGTTGGGGCAAGTGCTATTTAGCGCTCATAGCGTCAGATGTGGCCAAACAACACCCTCAAGCCGTAACCCTTCTGGAGTTGACGTGTCAATTGGGGTATGCAGGGTCTGCTCTGCTTCCAGATCCATTCTAGCTATCTGTTCCCGAATGAGATCTGCGGCACCATCACGAGCTCCACTACCGACACGGGCTTCACTGCCACCGCGGCCAACATCACACCCATCGTTGGTGTTGTGGTTATTCTATGCATCACCATCTCTCTCAGCAGAGGATCAGCCGTGTTTCTTGCTGGCGGATCGGCCAGGAATACCTCCGCTACAGAAGCAAGGCTCCCACAACTCTCTTCGTCATAAAAAATATGAGCAAATAAATCATGGACAAATTCCGAAGACTGGATCATAGCTACATGTTGCATAGTTGCCCGACACGTAGACCGATAATGAGGATGCGACTTGCCGGAGTGCTTCTTTCGGCGACGTCGTGTGGCAAACTGTCCATCAGCGCTAAATGTAACCGACTCCTGAAGGATCAGCACAGTCGTTGGCGCGGTAGTGCATACAACCGCGAGCATGCAAAGCGTCAGCGTTCAACGGGGCATCAGGATACCACGCCGAGTCGTCAGCGGTGAAAATGATCAAAAAAAAAAGGACGACACTCCCCGGGATCATCTCAACACTGGAAAACTAAAGAAGAAACCACCTGCGACATGGATTGCAAGATGCGCAGCCCCACAGTGGGAGCCAACTGTCGTGGTGTGAAATCCGACAGTAAGAGAGGGGAGGTTACGAGGCTTGATTCAGCGAAGCGCAACAGGGTGACACAAGGGTATATTACTCAGGCCCCTCTGGATGGAGGTAAAAGCCCTAGTCGTGTTCTCCGAAGAGATTGTTCTTTGCGTATAGTTTTGTTGTTACATATGGCTCTAAACCGGTAACCAGGTGCCACGGGGTGCTTATATAGAGCTTGCTACCCCTGGACTTCTTGTACGTTACTGGTTAATTGAAGAGGGAATTATTACACGTCCACTACCAGAGGTAACAAACGGTCTAAAAGCGGAAAAGACATGATATGCCATATTTCGTCACTTGGAGTTATACGAAAAACTGTATGTTTTCGGTTTAGTCCGCCTTTTTTGTGGAATGGGACCATCAACATGGAAGCAAACTTCGGCATACCAACGACGTGGGATGAACCACAGTTAATCCGATTTGGTGTAAGATATGGAAATTATCTTGTCCGGCAAAGGTTAAAAAAATTATTTCGTGTATGCTACCTGGCACACTCACGTGTCGTGTTACGCTTGCCAATAGACATATGAATATCTCGTCCACCTGTCTTACTTGCTCCTCTGGTCAAGAAGGTATGAAGCATATGTTATTCCTCTTCAATAGGGCAAGGGAGTTTGGAGAAAGCTGGGTGAAAGATCGTGGATGTCGCCTAGAGGGGGGTGAATAGGCGCTTTAAAATAATTATGGTTTAGGGTTGAACAAATGCGGAATAAAATTAGCGTTTAATTTCTCAAGCAGAAAACCTAAAACAACTAGCCTCACCTATGTGCACCAACAACTTATACTAAGCAAGATATACAACATGAAACACTATGGCTATCATAAAGTAAAGTGCATAAGTAAAGGGGTCGGGTAAGAGATAACCGAGGCACGCGGAGGAACGATGTATCCCGAAGTTCACATCCTTGCGGGTGCTAATCTCCGTTTGGAGCGTGTGGAGGTACAATGCTCCCAAGAAGCCACTAGGGCCACCGTAATCTCCTTGCGCCCTTGCACAATGCAAGATGCCGTGATTCCACTAAGGGACCCTTGAGGGCGGTCACCGAACCCGTACAAATGGCAACCCTTTGGGCGGTCACTGGTACCCGTACATTTTGGCAACCCTTGGGGGCGGTCACCGAAACCTGTACAAATTGCCCGGGACAATCTCCACAACCTAATTGGAGACCCTGGCGCTTGCCCGGAGCTTTACACCACAATGATTGAGCTCCGAAGCACCACCAACCATCTAGGGCGCCCAAGCACCCAAGAGGAACAAGCTCTAGGGTACCAAGCACCGAAGAGTAATAAGCTTCTTAACTTTCACCTCCACATATCACCATGGAGAACTCAAAACTGATGCACCAAATGCAATGGCAAGGGCACACAGAGTGTCCAAGTCCTTCTTTCCCAAATCCCACCACAAAAACTAATGCCATGGAGGAAAATGAGAGGAAAAACAAAAAAAGAACACGAAGAACTCCAAGATCTAGATCCAAAAGGTTCCCCTCACATAGAGGAGAAAGTGATTGGTGGAAACGTAGATCTATATCCCCTCTCTCTTTTCCCTCAAGAACTCTCAAGAATCATCAGAGGGACTTAGGTATAGCAAGCTCGAAGAAGGTCAATAATAGGGGAAGATCACGAGCTCGAAAGATAAGAACCATTAGGGAAGAAGACCCCCTTTTATAGGCCTCCCCAAATTCAACCGTCATGTGCACTGGATGCATACAAGCGGTACTACCGCTCTAGGGAGCGGTCCTACCACTAGGGTGGAAGTGCCCGGAGTATAGTGCACAGAAGAATCATCCCGAGGTGGCAGTGCCGCCGGAGCGGTACTACCACTCGCCCTAGCGGTACTACTGCTGAGGTAGCGGAATACATGGGAGAAGCGGTAGTACCGTCCCTTACAGCCGCCCAACAACCATGGAGAGGAAAACGAGTCCAGAGGCAATAAAATAGGTGGAAGTAGCGAGTAGTATGATACGTCTCCATCATATCTACTTTTCCAAACTCTTTTGCCCTTGTTTTGGACTCCAATTTGCATGATTTGAATGGAACTAACTCGGACTGACGTTGTTTTCAGCAGAATTGCCATGGTGTTATTTTTGTGCAGAAATAAAAGTTCTCGGAATGACCTGAAACTTCACGAAGATTATTTAATAAAAAATATTGGCGAAAGAATCAACTAGAGGGGACCCACCACCTGTCCACAAGGGTGGGGACGCGCCCTACCCCTAGGTGCGCCCCCTGTCTTGTGGGTCCCACGAAGCTCCACCGACCTCAACTCTAACTCCATATATTCACGTTCGGGGAGAAAAAAATCAGAGAGAAGGATTCATCGCGTTTTATTATACGGAGCCCCCACCACCTCCTATTCTTCCTCGGGAAGGTAGATCTGGAGTCCGTTTTGGGCTCCGGAGAGGGGAAATCGTCGCCATCGTCATCATCCTCCATCACCAATTTCATGATGCTCACCGCCGTGCATGGGTAATTCCATCGTAGGCTTGCTGGACGATGATGGATTGGATGAGATTTACCATGTAATCGAGTTAGTTGTGTTAGGGTTTGATCCCTAGTATCCATTATGTTCTAAGATTGATGTTGCTATGACTTTGCTATGCCTAATGCTTGTCACTAGGGCCCGAGTGCCATGATTTCATATCTGAACCTATTATGTTTTCATGAATATATTTGTGTTCTTGATCCTATCTTGCAAGTTATAGTCGCCTACTACATGTTATGATCCGGCAACCCCAGAGTGACAATAGTCAGGACACTTCCCGTGATGACCGTAGTTTGAGGAGTTCATGTGTTCACTAAGTGCTAATGCTTTGGTCCGTTTCTCTATTAAAAGGAAGCCTTAATATCCCTTAGTTTCCATTAGGACCCTGTAACGCCCACGATGCGGCTATATCTCCCACGTGTCGAGGCACGACTTAGAGGCATAACCGCATTGTAGGTATTGTCGCAAGAAGGGTCATCTTCACACAATCCCATGTAATGAACAAGAATGGGATAACGAGAGTTGGCTTACAATCGCCACTTCACACAATACATAAATTAATTCATACATCATCCAAAATCCACACATAGACCGACTACGGTCAAATCCAAATGAAAATAAGATAACCCCAAATGCTAGATCCCCGATCGTCCCAACTGGGCTCCACTACTGATCATCAGGAAAAGAAACATAGTAACGACCACGTTCCACATCGAACTCCCACTTGAGCTCGGTTGCGTCACCTGCACTGGCATCGTCGGCACCTGCAACTGTTTTGGTAGAATCTGTGAGTCACGAGGACTCAGCAATCTCACACCCGCGAGATCAAGACTATTTAATCTTATAGGAAAGGATGGTGTAATGAGGTGGAGCTGCAGCAAGCACTAAGCATATGGTGGCTAACATACGCAAATGTGAGCGAGAAGAGAAGCAACACAACGGTCGCGAAGCTAGAAATGATCAAGAAGTGATCCCGAAACTACTTACGTTCATGCATAACTCAAACCGTGTTCACTTCCCGGACTCCGCCGAGAAGAGACCATCACGGCTACACACACGGTTGATGTATTTTAATTAAGTCAAGTGTCAAGTTCTCTACAACCGGACATTAACAAATTCCCATCTGCCTCATAACCGCGGGCACGGCTTTCGAAAGATAATACCCTGCAGGGGTGTCCCAACTTAGCCCATTATAAGCTCTCACGGTCAATGAAGGATAAACCTTCTCCCGGGAAGACCCGATTAGTCTCGGAATCCCGGTTTACAAGACATTTCGACAATGGTAAAACAAGACCAGCAAAGCCGCCCGATGTGCCGACAAATCCCGATAGGAGCTGCACATATCTCGTTCTCAGGGCATAACGGATGAGACATCCTACGAGTAAAACCAGGCCTCAAGTTTCCCCGAGGTGGCCCCGCATTCTACTCGTTTCGGACCAACAATCGAAGGAGCACTGGCTCGGGGGGTTAAAATAAAGATGACCCTCGGGCTCGCGAAAACCCAAGGGAAAAAGGCTTAGGTAGGCAAATGGTAAAACCAAGGTTGGGCCTTGTTGGAGGAGTTTTATTCAAGGCGAACTGTCAAGAGGGTCCCATAAATCACCCAACCGCGTAAGGAACGCAAACTCAAGGAACATAAGACCGGTATGACGGGAACTAGGGCGGCAAGAGTGGAACAAAACACCAGGCATAAGGCCGAGCCTTCCACCCTTTACCAAATATATATATGCATTAATTAAATAAGAGATATTGTGATATTCCAAAATATCCATGTTCCAACATGGAACCAACTTCAACTTCACCTACAACTAGCAACGCTATAAGAAGGGCTGAGCAAAAGCGGTAACTTAGCCAAACAACGGTTTGCTAGGAAAGGATGTGTAGAGGCTTGACATGGCAATATGGGAGGCATGATATTGCAAGTGGTAGGTAGCGCAGCATGGCAATAGAGCAAACAACTAGCAAAGCAAAGATAGAAGTGATTTCGAGGGTATGGTCATCTTGCCTGCAAGGTTCTCAGAGTTGTCGAAAGCTTGATCCTCGTAAGCGTACTCAACAGGTTCCTCGTTCACGAACTCGTCTCCCGGCTCTACCCATAGCAAGAACACAAGCAACGGAACCACAATCAATCACGGGAAATGCACAAGCAACATGATGCAAAACATGCATGATATGCGAGATGTGGTATGCGATGCATATGGGTGCTCCGGAAGAAAAAGAATGAACAAGACAGTAACTTGGCAAACCAAGTAAGCCACTGGAAAGAGGAGATGATTTCGGTCGAAACCGATATAAAGATCACCGGAAATGGATGCACGGTTTGCAAATGGCAAGCAAAACAAGAATGACACGATTATGTGGTTAACAGCATGATAGCACTTAGAATACATCAAGTAACTATGCTACAGCACCCCAACATAGCAACAAAGCACATGGCAGTAATCTACAGGAGATGTTTGACAAAAGATGAACACTGAGCTACGGCTAGATCACACCATAACAGGTTCAACCAAGCATGGCAAAAGTGCAAAAGATATCAGGTTCACAGACTGAAATTACTGGACATGGCATAAACAGCATCAGGTAGCAATGTTCAGAGCAAGCAATCAACATGCTACAGGAACTTAACATAGCACAACAAGGCATGGCATGAATCCACTAAAATCATAGGACAAAAGTCCCTTACTGACCGTGAGCCAAAAGGATCAGAAGATATGATGGCACCCATGTAAACAGAACACAGAACATGACATTAACAGAAATTATGAGGGCATCTTGGTAAGCTTGATTCACTCATTACAAAGCAATGCATGACAAAACAAGCATACCTATAGGAAGATGGCATGTTTATGAAGGTAACCATGGCAAGAGCAACTTCATAGCATGTATGGATCAACTACAACAACCTTGACAAAATTGAATATCATGTTAACATTCTGCCAGGAATATTTTATAACAAAAGTAGAGCAAGATTAAGACATGCTAGGGCACTCCATAGCTGCAAACAGGGGCATGGATGGATAGAGCACAACTATATCTACAAAACATCCTTACTGAACATACTCAAAATAAGCATGGATCTCACTGTAGCCACATGGATACGTAGCAACAAAATAACAGCAGATAAAAGACAGCAAAATTGCAAGTCCCTGAAAACAGAAGCATCACGAAGCCTAGTTTGCATGCTTGTGCTAGTCATCACATAGATCACAAAAATACATGGCATACACCTCCGTAAAGATGGCATGACATAGATCAAAACACCTGTAGAGCTCATACTCATAAGATGCACACATCAATTGCAACAAAAATAACAAATCACCAAGTTCTGATAAGTAACAATAGTAAACATCATCTAGCACTCTTGCACCAGAGATTTGGGCATCAAGATGGACTCAAACGAGCATGGCGCAATGGAACAAAATGAAGAGCATCTCGTGATGAACATTTCGACATATTACACACACAAAACGAAGCAGTATGCACGGAGTTTTGGTCCGTCAAATATGCAACGTAATGCAATATTCCTGGACTTGGCAGAAATCGAGGGGGGGAAAAGTCAACCTTCGGGTCCGCCAGATCTAGGGTTCGTCGCTCGCCGGAGACGGCGCTGGTCGCCGGAGTCGGAGGGGAGAGGGAGGAGATGGCCGGCCGGAGCTCGGGGTCGGGGTAGGCGCGGTCGAGGGAGGTCGGGCGCGGTCGCCGGCGAGGCGGCGCGGGGTCCTGCGAGGGCGCGACGGAGGCGGCGGCCAGGCGGCGGGGTCCGGCCGGGCGGCGCGGCGAGGTCGCCGGCCGGCGGCGCGGGATCCGCACGGCAGCGGCGGGCGGCGGCGGGTGCGGTCGGCGGCGCCGACGTGAGTGGAGGAGGCGGCGGGGGCGTACGGGCTCGGGCGGGCCCTCCTCGGGCTCGCCGGGCCACGGGCGGTGGGTGGCGGCGGTGCTGATGTGGCGGCGCGTGGTTGGCCGGGCGCGGCGGCGGGATTCGTCCGGCGACGGGCGGACGTGTCCGGCGCGCGGAGGAAGCGGTGGCTAGGGTTTGGACGCAAATTTCGGAGGGGAAGGTGCTTATATAGGCATAGGGAGCTAGGAGAGTCCAAATGGAGTGCGGTTTTCACCCACACGATCGTGATCGAACGACCGAGAGCATGGAGGGGACTTAGAGGGGTTATTGGACTGTTTGGAGGGGGGTTTTTCTGCAACACACAAAAGACCTTTGCGGTTACCCGGATAACCGTTGGAGCATCAAACGACCTCCAAATGGAACGAAACTTGACAGGTGGTCTACCAGTGGTATACCAAGGCCACTTGACAAACCTCGGTCCATTCCGAAAACGTTTAACACCCACTCACGAAAAGAAACAAAAGGGGTGCGCCGGTGCATGTGGGAGTGTCGGATTGCAAAACGGATAACGGGAAAAATGCTCGGATGCATGAGACGAACACGTATGCAAATGAGATGCACATGATGACATGATATGAAATGCATGACATGAACAAAATGCAAAACGAAAGACAAAAACCCAACCACGGAGGGAATATCATAGCACATAGCCGAAAATGGCAAGAGTTGGAGTTACAAATATGGAAACTTACATCCGGGGCGTTACAACACTCCACCACTACGAGAGGATCTCGTCCTGAGATCTAGGACTGAAAGAAATCCGGATATTCGGAACAGAGGTGGTCCTCGCATTCCCAGCTGGCTTCTCGGTCGGAATGGTGCGACGACTTCACTTTCAGGAATTTGATTGACTTGTTGCGAGTCTTGCGCTCAGTTTCTTCAAGAATAGCAACGGGGTGCTCATGATAAGACAGATCTTCTTGGAGGTCAATCTCTTCGAAGTTGATGGTGCGCTCAAGAGTCTTGAAGCACTTGCGAAGCTGTGACACATGGAACACATCGTGCACGTTCGCGAAGTTGGAGGGAAGCTCAAGTTGATAGGCGAGGTCGCCTCTTTTGCCAATGATCTTGAAAGGACCCACGTATCTAGGGGCAAGCTTCCCTTTGATACCGAAGCGGCGAGTGCCTTTCATTGGAGAGACGCGGAGGTAGACATGGTCTCCTATCTCGAAAGCCAAATCACGGTGCTTGCTATCATAGTAACTCTTCTGGCGCGATTGCGGGGCTTTGAGATTTTCACGGATGACTTTACACATTTCTTCAGCCTCTGTAATTAAGTCATTGCCAAGAAGTTGGCGTTCACCAGTCTCTGACCAATTGAGAGGATTACGACACTTTCTGCCATAGAGAATCTCGAATGGGGCCTTGCCCGAACTCGCTTGGAAACTGTTGTTGTAGGAGAATTCGGCATATGGAAGGCAATCTTCCCACTTCAAGCCAAAGGAAATGACACAAGCCCTGAGCATATCTTCAAGGATTTGATTGACTCGCTCGACTTGGCCACTAGTTTGAGGATGGAAAGCTGTGCTGAAGCGAATGTTGGTGCCCATGGCCTTCTGGAAGGAGTCCCAGAACTTAGAAGTGAAGATGCTTCCACGATCTGAAGAAATCAATTGTGGAATGCCGTGCAAGGAGACAATCCTGGAGGTGTATAGCTCTGCCAACTGAGCTGCTGTGATAGATTCTTTGATTGGAAGGAAATGAGACACTTTAGTAAGCTTGTCGATGACAACGAAGATAGCATCATTTCCGCGCTTGGACTTTGGAAATCCAGTCACGAAGTCCATTTCGATATGATCAAACTTCCACTCTAGAATAGCAAGAGGTTGGAGGAGACCAGCTGGTCGTTGGTGTTCTGCTTTCACCCTTCGACAGACATCACATTCATTCATGAATTGAGCGATTTCTCGCTTCATTCGAGTCCACCAATACGACTGCTTGAGGTCATGGTACATCTTCGTACTTCCAGGATGAATGGAAAGAAGAGAATTGTGCGCCTCGTTCATAATGACTTTCCTTAGATCACCTTTAGGAACCACAATCCGGTCCTCGAAGAATAAAGTGTCTCTGTCATCAATGCGATAGCACTTGTATTTGGAAAGATCCTTGTCAATACCACGTTTCACCTTCTTCACCATGGTATCCAGGAATTGTGCCTCACGAATTTGATCTTCCAAAGTAGGAGAGATTATGAGGTTGGCAAGAAAGCCTTGAGGAACAACTTGGAGATTCAGTTTGCGGAAAGCTTCACAAAGATCCGGTTGAGATGGCTTGAGAATTAAGCTGTTGCAATAAGCCTTCCTGCTCAAAGCATCTGCAATGACGTTGGCCTTGCCTGGAGTATATTCAATACTCGGATTGTACTCTTGAATCATTTCGACCCATCGAGTTTGCCTGAGGTTGAGGTTGGGCTGAGTGAAGATGTACTTGAGACTCTTGTGATCGGTGAATATGTCCACTTTTCTTCCCAACAAGAGATGTCTCCATGTTATTAATGCATGGACAACTGCCGCCAACTCAAGATCGTGAGTGGGGTAGTTTTTTGCATTGGCCTTCAACTGACGAGAGGTATAGGCCACAACTTTCTTCTCTTGCATTAACACAGCACCGAGACCTTGAAGAGAAGCATCACAGAAAACTTCGAATGACTTGGATTTGTTAGGAGGAGTTAAGACAGGAGCTGTGATGAGTTTCTCTTTGAGAGTGTTGAAAGCAACGTCACACTCAGGAGTCCAGACATACTTCACATGCTTCTGGAGGAGGTTGGAAAGAGGCTTTGCAATCTTAGAGAAATTCTCAACGAATCTTCGACAATAGCTTGCAAGACCAAGAAAACTGCGGAGCTGCTTGACATTCTGAGGAGGTTCCCAATTCACAATTGCAGACACCTTCTCGGGATTAACAGCGATGCCCTTGGCAGAGATGATATGACCAAGGTAAAGAACTTCATCAAGCCAAAACTCACATTTGGAAAACTTCGCATAAAATTGATACTCTCTGAGCTTGTCGAGCACCAATCGCAAATGTTTGGCATGATCCTTCTTATTCTTGGAGAAGACCAATATATCATCGAGATACACCAGGACAAATTCATTGGTATAGGGGTTGAAGATGAAGTTCATCATTCGAGAGAACGTTGGAGGAGCATTGACAAGGCCGAAAGACATGACAGTATATTCATAAGAACCAAAGCTTGTTCTGAATGCTGTCTTGGGAATATCTTCTTCACGAATGCGAATTTGATGATAACCCATCCGGAGGTCAAGCTTGGAGAATACTTTAGCACCTTTGAGTTGCTCGAATAGCTCATTGATGTTGGGAAGTGGATACTTGTTCTTGATTGTCTTCTTGTTCAATGGACGGTAGTCGACACAAAGTCGATCCGTGCCATCCTTCTTCTGGACAAAAAAAAAACACCACAACCCCATGGAGATGAACTTGGTCTGATCAAACCCAGACGCTCTTGTTCATCGAGCTGTTTCTTCAATTCCTTCAGCTCCTTGGGTCCAAGCTTGTAAGGACGCTGGCAAACGGGTTCAGTGCCGGGCTCAAGATCGATAACGAACTCAACTGGCCGGTGAGGAGGCATACCCGGAAGCTCTTCTGGAAAGACATCTTGGTACTCACAAACGACTGGAATTTGAGAAATAGCATCCAACTCGCCCTTCTCATTGAGAGAAAATAACCGAATTCTTTCATCACGAGCGGCATAGATGATAACATCCTCAGAAGAGTGTGTCAATTGAATTTCCCTGGCAGCACAATCAAGTTGAGCCTTGTGCTTAGAAAGCCAGTCCATCCCGAGAATTAGATCAATATCTGAGTCACCAAGGACAATTGGTTTAGACAGAAATTTATAGTTTCCCATCTTAATAGAAACATCGGGAGCAACCAAACTAGAAGTCATAAGCTTTCCCGGAGAAACAACTTACATAACTTTGGATAAAATCTCTGTGTCAACATTGTGCTTCGATGCAAATGGTTATGACATGAAAGAATGTGATGCACCAGTGTCAAATAAAACTTTTGCAGGAATATCATTAACTGAGAGATTACCCATTATCACATCAGTAGATTCCTCCGCTTGAGCTGCATTCATCATGTTCACCTTAGCAGACTTGGGATTATGCTTGACCACTGCATTGCTGGAAGATCTCACAGGAGGAGGAGGCGGAAGGCGCCTTTGGTTGAAACACTTGTTAGCATAGTGACCTTTCTGCTGACACTTGTTGCAAGTCACCTCTGAGAGTGGACGATGATAAGGAGCATTCGACTTTGGATCTTGATTCTGAGACTTATTCTGATAGCCAGGGTTGGGTGGGTGGGAAGATCCATGGCCACCTTTGTTCTTCTGCTGGAAAGGCTGACGAAACGGAGGAGGAGGAGGCAACCAGAACTTCTGTTGCTTAGTAGCCACTAGTGAGGAAGAAGAAGACTGAACTGTGTCCCTGACTCTCTTCTTAGAAGCCTCACACTTGAGCTGAGCAGCCTCTTGCTTCAGAGCCATGTTGTAGAAATCATCATACTTGGTCGGCTCAAAAAGCACGAGAGGTAATTGCAGATCTTCTCTGAGGCCACCTCTGAATTGATAGATCATGCTCTTTTCATCAGGAACGTCTTGCTTAGCGAAGCGAGCGAGTTTCTGAAACTGAGTATTGTATTGATACACGGACATGCTGCCTTGCTTGAGATTGCGGAACTCCTCACGCTTGCTCTCAACAACACTTTGTGGAATGTGGTGAGCTTTGAAGTCTCGGCGGAAATCATCCCAGGTAATCACACGACCTCCTCTGGAATCTTTGTATTGTTGATACCACTCGGCAGCTTGATCCTTGAGTTGAAAAGAAGCGAACTTGACAAAGTCCTCAGGCCTGACATTGCTACATTCAAAATGCTTGTTGATGTCCACGAGCCAATCATCGGCGTCTGTGGCCTCGGCACAGTAGCTGAAAGACTTCGGCTGATTAGCGAGGATCTGGTTGAGGGTAGCGAAGTGAGGCTGATTGTTGCCTTGGCCTTGATTTCCTTGATTGCCTTGCCCTTGGGTGCGCTCTTGCAAGAGTTGCAAAATCATCCGAGCATTGGCGTTGGTGGCTGCCATGATAGCTTGCCATGCCTCCGGAGGCGGAGGTGGTGGAGGAGGGTTCGCCTGACTCCCTCATTGCGTTCCGGATTCTGACGCGTTGGCGGAGCCATCCTGAAGAGGGTGACATCCGTTAGCATCTTGATAGACAAATAGAAAAGTTGAATCAACGGATAGAAATTGCAACATATAGTCTTCACAATAAACATTCGAACGAGGATGAACGAATGAATTCCATAGTAAATCATCAAACTTCCATTAAGGTGAGAAGCCACTTGATAAGAGATTGATGAATAAAATAAAAAGGTACGAGTGGAACAAATAAGTGGCAAGGATTACCCAATCACAAACCAAATATCTGCGGGAAGAAATGCTAAGAGCTACATGAATCCCACCTATAAACTCCCGGAACTTTTTGGTTATGCAATCTGGTGTTGGGGATACAGGGGACACAAAATATATCACCCAAACTAGCAATCCCTAGATCCAGCTGTATCCATCCGTCAACACATAACCAAGAAACCTTCGGAAATCGTGTACCTCAACCTTCGAAAAGCATCCGTTATACGAGTTATGACAATACTCCCGAACTCCCGCCCCAGTACTGGGTGGCGTCGAGGTGATCTCACCAACAACTGCATAAAAGAGATTTTCGATGTCGGCGAAACTCAGGTATTCCAGAACTGCAACGATAAAATTGTGACGACAACACCTCGGAGCTCAACTCCCCGGGACACTGCCACAACCCCTAAATGTCAGGAGGCACCAAGAACAATGTTCTCGTCACAAAACCATCGGAACGATTCCAAGATACCCGCGTGATCCTAAATTTTTTTAGTGAAATTTGAGGAGAGAAGAGTCAAAACTTCTACGTCAGGAGGCCTCACCAGAGCGACGAAGGGATTGAGGAGTAAAAAGAATCCTACTCTCCGATATATATAATCCTAAGACTCAAATTTTTTTTGTTCTAGACTCAACAACGCCAACGATTCGATCAAGCAGAGGGCTCCTAAGTCGGGGATGGCTCTGATTACCAACTTGTAACGCCCACGATGCGGCTATATCTCCCACGTGTCGAGGCACGACTTAGAGGCATAACCGCATTGTAGGTATTGTCGCAAGAAGGGTCATCTTCACACAATCCCATGTAATGAACAAGAATGGGATAACGAGAGTTGGCTTACAATCGCCACTTCACACAACACATAAATTAATTCATACATCATCCAAAATGAACACATAGACCGACTACGGTCAAATCCAAATGAAAATAAGATAACCCCAAATGCTAGATCCCCGATCGTCCCAACTGGGCTCCACTACTGATCATCAGGAAAAGAAACATAGTAACGACCACGTTCCTCGTCGAACTCCCACTTGAGCTTGTTTGCGTCACCTGCACTCGCATCGTCGGCACCTGCAACTGTTTGGTAGAATCTGTGAGTCACGAGGACTCAGCAATCTCACACCCGCGAGATCAAGACTATTTAAGCTTATAGGAAAGGATGGTGTAATGAGGTGGAGCTGCAGCAAGCACTAAGCATATGGTGGCTAACATACGCAAATGAGAGCGAGAAGAGAAGCAACGCAACGGTCGCGAAGCTAGAAATGATCAAGAAGTGATCCTGAAACTACTTACGTTCATGCATAACTCAAACCGTGTTCACTTCCCAGACTCTGCCGAGAAGAGACCATCACGGCTACACACACGGTTGATGTATTTTAATTAAGTCAAGTGTCAAGTTCCCTACAACCGGACATTAACAAATTCCCATCTGCCTCATAACCGTGGGCACGGCTTTCGAAAGATAATACCCTGCAGGGGTGTCCCAACTTAGCCCATTATAAGCCCTCACGGTCAACGAAGGATAAACCTTCTTCCGGGAAGACCCGATCAGTCTCGGAATCCCGGTTTACAAGACATTTCGACAATGGTAAAACAAGACCAGCAAAGCCGCCCGATGTGCCGACAAATCCCGATAGGAGCTGCACATATCTCGTTCTCAGGGCACAACGGATGAGACATCCTACAAGTAAAACCAGGCCTCAAGTTTCCCCGAGGTGGCCCCGTAGTCTACTCGTTTTGGACCAACACTCGAAGGAGCACTGGCCCGGGGGGGGGGGGGGTTAAAATAAAGATGACCCTCGGGCTCGCGAAAACCCAAGGGAAAAAGGCTTAGGTAGGCAAATGGTAAAACCAAGGTTGGGCCTTGCTGGACGAGTTTTATTCAAGGCGAACTGTCAAGGGGGTCCCATAAATCACCCAACCGCGTAAGGAACGCAAACTCAAGGAACATAATACCGGTATGACGGGAACTAGGGCGGCAAGAGTGGAACAAAACACCAGGCATAAGGCCGAGCCTTCCATATAGATGCATTAATTAAATAAGAGATATTGTGATATTCCAAAATATCCATGTTCCAACATGGAACCAACTTCAACTTCACCTGCAACTAGCAACGCTATAAGAAGGGCTGAGCAATTGCGGTAACTTAGCCAAACAACGGTTTGCTAGGAAAGGATGGTTAGAGGCTTGACATGGAAATATGGGAGGCATGATATAGCAAGTGGTAGGTAGCGCAGCATGCAAATAGAGCGAACAACTAGCAAAGCAAAGATAGAAGTGATTTCGAGGGTATGGTCATCTTGCCTGCAAGGTTCTCAGAGTTATCGAAAGCTTGATCCTCGTAAGTATACTCAACAGATTCCTCGTTCACGAACTCGTCTCCTGGCTTTACCCACAGCAAGAACACAAGCAACGGAACCACAATCAATCATGGAAGATGCATAAGCAACATGATGCAAACACATGCATGATATGCGAGATGTGGTATGCGATGCATACGCGTGGTCCGAAAGAAAAAGAATGAACAAGGCAGTAACTTGGCAAACCAAGTACGCCACTGGAAAGAGGAGATGATTTCGGTCGAAATCGATATAAAGATCACCGGAAATGGATGCACGGTTTGCAAATGGCAAGCAAAACAAGAATGACACGATTATGCGATTAACAGCATGATAGCACTTAGAATACATCAAGTAACTATGCTACAGCACCCCAACATAGCAACAAAGCACATGGCAGTAATCTACAGGAGATGTTTAACAAAAGATGAACACTGAGCTACGGCTAGATCACACCATAACAGGTTCAACCAAGCATGGCAAAAGTGCAAAAGATATCAGGTTCACAGACTGAAATTACTGGACATGGCATAAACAGCATCAGGTAGCAATGTTCAGAGCAAGCAATCAACATGCTACAGGAACTTAACATAGCACAACAAGGCATGGCATGAATCCACTAAAATCATAGGACAAAAGTCCCTTACTGACCGTGAGCCAAAAGGATCAGAAGATATGATGGCACCCATGTAAACATAGCAAGTTTCGTTAACAGGTTTCAGACTTAGCAGAAAACAGAACATGACATTAACAGAAATTATGAGGGCATCTTGGTGAGCTTGATTCACTCATCACAAAGCAATGCATGACAAAACAAGCATACCTATAGGAAGATGGCATGTTTATGAAGGTAACCATGGCAAGAGCAACTTCATAGCATGTATGGATCAACTACAACAACCTTGACAAAATTGAATATCATGTTAACATTCTGCTAGGAATATTTTATAGCAAAAGTAGAGCAAGATTAAGACATGCTAGGGCACTCCATAACTGCAAACAGGGGCATGGATGGATAGAGCACAACTATATCTACAAAACATCCTTACTGAACATACTCAAAATAAGCATGGATCTCACTGTAGCCACATGGATACGTAGCAACAAAATAACAGCAGATAAAAGACAGCAAAATTGTAAGTCCCTGAAAACAGAAACATCACGAAGCCTAGTTTGCATGCTTGTGCTAGTCATCACATAGATCACAAAATATATGGCATACACCTCCGTAAAGATGGCATGGCATAGATCAAAACACCTGTAGAGCTCATACTCATAAGATGCACACATCAATTGCAACAAAAATAACAAATCACCAAGTTCTGATAAGTAACATCAGTAAACATCATATAGCACTCTTGCACCAGAGATTTGGGCATTAAGATGGACTCAAACGAGCATGGCGCAATGGAACAAAATGAATAGCATCTCGTGATGAACATTCCGACATATTACACGCACAAAGCGGAGCAGTATGCACGGAGTTATGGTGCGTCAAATATGCAACATAATGCAATATTCTTGGACTTGGCAGAAATCGAGGGGGGGGGGAGTCAACCTTCGGGTCCGCCAGATTTAGGGTTCGTCGCTCGCCGGAGACGGCGCTGGTCGCCGGAGTCGGAGGGGAGAGGGAGGAGATGGCCGACCGGAGCTCGGGGTCGGGGTAGGCGCGGTCGAGGGAGGTCGGGCGCGGTCGCCGACGCGGCGGCGCGGGGTCCAGCGAGGGCGCGACGGAGGTGGCGGCCAGGCGGCGGGGTTCGGCCGGGCGGCGCGGCGAGGTCACCGGCCGGCGCGGGATGCGCACGGCAGCAGCGGGCGGCGGCGGGTGCGGTCGGCGGCGCCGACGGGAGTGGAGGAGGCGGCGGGCGGCGTACGGGCTCGGGCGGGCCCTCCTCGGGCTCGCCGGGCCGCGGGCGGTGGGTGGCGGCGGTGCTGACTTGGCGGCGCGCGGTAGGCCGGGCGCGGCGGCGGGATTTGTCCGGCGCCGGGCGGACGTGTCCGGCGCGCGGAGGGAGCGGTGGCTACGGTTTGGACGCAAATTTCGGAGGGGAAGGAGCTTATATAGGCATAGGGAGCTAGGAGAGTCCAAAGGGAGTGCGGTTTTCTCCCACACGATCGTGATCGAACGACCGAGAGCATGGAGGGGACTTAGAGGTGTTATTGGAATGTTTGGAGGGGTTTTTTGCTGCAACACACAAAAGACCTTTGCGGTTACTCGGTTAACCGTTGGAGCATCAAACGACCTCCAAATGGAACGAAACTTGACAGGTGGTCTACCGGTGGTATACCAAGGCCACTTGACAAACCTCGGTCCATTCCGAGAACGTTTAACACCCGCTGACGAAAAGAAACAAAAGGGGTGCGCCGGTGCACGTGGGAGTGTCGGATTGCAAAACGGACAACGGGGAAAATGCTCGGATGCATGGGACGAACACGTATGCAAATGAGATGCACATGATGACATGATATGAAATGCATGACATGAACAAAATGCAAAACGAAAGACAAAAACCCAACCATGGAGGGAATATCATAGCACATAGCCGAAAATGGCAAGAGTTGGAGTTACAAATATGGAAACTTACATCCGGGGCGTTACAGACCCCGCTGCCATGGGAGGGTAGGACGAAAGATGTCATGCAAGTTCTTTTTCATAAGTACGTATGACTATATTCGGAATACATGCCTATATTATATTGATGAATTGGAGCTAGTTCTGTGTCACCCTAGGTTATAACTGTTGCATGATGAATGCCATCCGACATAATTATCCATCATTGATCCATTACCTACGAGCTTTTCATATATTGATCTTTGCTAAGTTACTTTTCCGTTGCCACTGTTACGATTGCTACAAAAGTGCTACTATTACTTTTGCCACCGTTACCGTTACTTCCATACTACTTTGCTACTAAATACTTTGCCGCAAATATCAAGTCTTTCAGGTGTGGTTGAATTGACAACTCTGCTGCTAATACTTGAGAATATTCTTTGGCACCCCTTGTGTTGAATCAATAAATTTAGGTTGAATACTCTACCCTCGAAAACGGTTGCCATCCCCTATACTTGTGGGTTATCATAGTACCGCTTAGAGCAGTACTACCGCTCGCCACTACCGCCCTACTACCACTGAAGCGATAAAGAGTCCAGAAGCCGAAAACAAGCGGTAGTGCCCACGACACTGGAACCACGGAAGTACCGCGCAAGCGGTACTACCGCTGCCCAGGACGATACTACCGCTAGAGAGCAACAAAATGGCCTAAGCAAAACAGATGGATGCAGGAGAGCCTGAACTTCCATAACTTCTGCAAATGAGCTCCAAATTGAGCAAACTCAGGCTTGTTGGATAGATGATGATGATACGTCTCCAACGTATCTAAATTTTTTGATTGTTCCATGCTATTATATTATCTGTTTTGGATGTTTTATATGCATTATATGTTATTTTATATTTTTTGGGACTAAGCTATTAACCTAGAGCCCAGTGCCAGTTCCTGTTTTTTCTCTGTTTTTTCAGTTTCGCAGAAAAGGAATACCAAACAGAGTCCAAACGGAATAAAACCTTCACGATGATTTTTCTTGGACCAGAAGACAACCAGGAGACTTGGAGATGAAGTCGGAGGAGCCACGAGGCGGCCACAAGGACGGAGGGCGCGCCCAGGGGGGTAGGGCGTGCCCCCACCCTTGTGGGCCCCTTGTGCACCTCCTAGCCTAATTCTTTCGCCTATATATTCCCATACATCCCCAAACCACCAGACGCATCCACGAAAACACTTTTCCACTGCCGCAACCTTCTGTACCTGTGAGATCCCATCTAGGGACCTTTTCCGGCAGCCTGCCGGAGGGGGATTCGATCACGGAGGGCTTCTACATCAAATCTATTGCCCTTCTGATGAAGCGTGAGTAGTTTACCACAGACCTACGGGTCCATAGCTAGTAGCTAGATGGCTTTTTCTCTCTCTTTGATTCTCAATATCATGTTCTCCTCGATGTTCTTGGAGATCTATTCGATGTAATACTTTTTTGCGGTGTGTTTGCCGAGATTCGATGAATTGTGGATTTATGATCAGCTTATCTATGAATATTATTTGAATCTTCTCTGAATTCTTTTATGCATGATTTTATATCTTTGTAATTCTCTTTGAACTATCGGTTTGGTTTGGCCAACTAGATTGGTTTTTCTTGCAATGGGAGAAGTGCTTAGCTTTGGGTTCAATCTTGCGGTCCTTTCCCAGTGACAGTAGGGGCAGCAAGGCACGTATTGTATTGTTGCCATCGAGGATAAAAAGATGGGGTTTTCATCATATTGCTTGAGTTAATTCCTCTACATCATGTCATCTTACTTAATGCATTACTCCGTTCTACATGAACTTAATACTCTAGATGCATGCTAGATAGCGGTCTATGTGTGGTGTAATAGTAGTAGATGTAGAATCGTTTCGGTCTACTTGACACAGACGTGATGCCTATATTCATGATCATTGCCTTAGATATCGTCATAACCCTGTGCTTTTCTATCAATTGCTTGGCAGTAATTTGTTCACCCACTGTAATATTTTCTATCTTGAGAGAAGCCTCTAGTGAAAACTATGGCCCTGATGACCCACAAGTATAGGGGATCAATTGTAGCTCTTTTCGGTAAGTAAGAGTGTCAAACCCAACGAGGAGCAGAAGGAAATGACAAGTAGTTTTTAGTAAGGTAATGTCCGCAAGTGCTGAAATTGTAAGTAACTGAGTAGTTTGATAGCAAGATAATTTGTAACGGGCAAGTAACGATAGTAGTAACAATGCAGCAAGATAGCCCAATCCTTTTGAGGCAAAGGACGGGCCAAAACGGTCTCTTATAATAAGCAAAGCGTTCTTGAGGGTACACGAGATTTTCATCTAGTCACTTTCACCATGTTGGTTTAATTTGTGTTCGGTACTTTGATAATTTGATATGTGGGTGGACCGGTGCTTAGGTGCTGTTCTTACTTGAACAAACCTCCTACTTATGATTAACCCTCCCGCAAGCATCCGCAACTACGAGAAAAGTATTAAGAATAAATTCTAACCATAGCATTAAACTTTTGGATCTAATCAGCCCCTTACAGAATAGCACATAAACTGGGGTTTAAGCTTCTGTCACTCTCGCAACCATCATCTAATTGCTACTCCACAATGCATTCCCTTAGGCCCAAATATGGTGAAGTGTCATGTAGTCAACGTTCACATGACAGCACTAAGGGAATCACAACATACATACTATCAAAGTATCAAACACATATCAAGTTCACATGATTACTTGCAACATGATTTCTCCCGTGACCTCAGGAACAAAAGTAACTACTCACAAATGATAATCATGCTCAAGATCAGAGGGGTATTAAATAGCATATTGGATCTGAACATATAATCTTCTACCAAATAAACCATATAGTAATCAACTACAAGATGTAATCAACACTACTAGTCACCCACAAGCACCAATCTATAGTTCCGGTAACAAGATTGAACACAAGAGATGAAATAGGGTTTGAGATGAGATGGTGCTGTTGAAGATGTTGATGGAGATTGCCCTCCCCAAGATGGGACAGTTGTTGGTGATGATGATGAGGATGATTTCCCCCTCCGGGAGGGAAGTTCCCCCGGCGGAATCGCTCCGCCGGAGGGCAAAAGTGCTCCTGCCCAAGTTCTGCCTCGAGATGGCGGTGCTCCATCCTGAAAGTCCTCTCCTCCTTTTTCCTAGGTCAAAACGACCTATATACCAGAAGATGGGCACCGGAGGTGGGCCTGGGTGAGCACAACCCACCAGGGCGCGCTTGGGCTCCCTGGCGCGCCCAGGTGGGTTGTGCCCACCTGGTGGGCCCCTCTGGTAGTTATTTGCTCCAATATTCATTATATATTTGATAAAAAATCTCCGTGAAGTTTCAACTTATTTGGAGTTGTGTAGAATAGGTGGCCTGATGTAGCTTTTCCAGGTCCAGATTTCCAGCTGCCAGAATTCTCCCTCTTTGTGTATACCATGCATATTATGAGAGAAAAAGCATTAGAATTACTCCAAAAAGCATTATTATGGATAAAAACATCATAAATAACAGTAAGAAAACATGATGCAAAATGGACGTATCAACTCCCCCAAGCTTAGACCTCGCTTGTCCTCAAGCGAAAACCGAAATCGAAAAACATGTCCACATGCTTAGAGAGAGAGGTGTCGATAAAAACAAAATACGGACATTGAAGCATCATGTTCACTATTATAACATCAACAAACTTAAACATAAGACTCTTGCAATAAGGCTCTTATCATAGACTTCTCATGAATAAGTGACAATTCATCACACTATTGAAGTATAAAGCAAAAACTCTATTAAAGACCAACAAACTATGTTCTCAGTCAACTTTGCAACTACAATTCATTATCTTTTCATGAAGGGTCACGTATCGGAGCCTTTAGGCAAGTCCACATACTCAACCATCATATAGTCTTCTATGATTGCCAACACTCACCACGTACACATGAGCAAAACGTTTCAACCGGACACATAGAAAGATAGGGGCTTATAGTTTTGCCTCCCAACGTATTCACCTCAAGGGTGATGTCAACAATAATAAATCACGCTATCTATATTGAACTGGACATATGTGCCTAGATCTTTCCTCACCACATGATGCTTGCCAAAGGAGAAAAATAAAAAGGAATAGAAGGAAAATTTTGACTCTTTGCATGAAAGTAAATACATAAAAGTAAAAGATAGGCCCTTCGCAGAGGGAAGCAGAGGTTGCCATGCGCTTATTTGTTTGTATGCTCAACCCCTTCGTGCAAAAGAACGTCACGTTTTATTGCCCCTTGTGATAGCAACCTTTATTATGCAGTCTGTCGCTTTTATTCTTCACCATCACAAGTTCGTACAACGCTCGATTTTCTCTTACAATAAATGATCTCACACTTTTAGAAGCAATTTTTATTGCCTTTTTGCACCGATGACAACTTACTTGAGGGATCTTCCTCAATCCCTAGGTAGCTATGGTGGACTCTTGAAAATAAGATTTGGGTTTAAGGGTTTTTGGATGCACAAGTAGTATCTCTACTTAGTGCGGAATTTTTGGCTAGCAAAGATAGGGGGCAAGCACCACATGTTAAAGGATCCATGACAATATGACTTCTATGTGAATATAAACAAACACAAACCATTAAGTTGTCTTCCTTGTCCAACGTCAACAATTTTGGCATATAATATTTTGATGAGGGCTCACAATCACAAAAGATTTCTAGGATAGTATATTTATATGTGAATATTCTCTTCCCTTATTAATTCTTTCATGAGTTGCATCATTGACTAATGCTATGTTTGTCAATCTCTAATAAAATTTTCTACTTATACTTTTCCTTATGTGGTTTCATCACCTACCATAAGATTAGTATATGATCTTTTTCATTATTTCTTTCCTTTTATTTATTTCCTTTCTCTTTTTCTTCCTTATTTCATTTCTTTTATTTGCAACATGAAAGTAAAGAAAGCAAAAACTCAAACTAAACTTTATTATATATCTTGCACACGATTTCAAGGATAGATCACTAAGCAAACTCTCAAAGAAGAGGATCGAACTAAACTTTATTCATCTAAAGCAAAAGATCGAACTAAAATAAGTAAAGGCAAAAGGATAGTGGGATGATACGATACCGGGGCACCTCCCCCAACCTTGGCGGAAGCCAAGGGGAGTGCCCATACCCGATACTTAATTCTCTTTGGTGATGAAGAAGAAGGTGGTGGTGAAGAGATCTTGTCCTCGGATTTCCATGGCAGTGGTCCACCATCATAAGAGGAGTGAGTCTCAAGGGTCCTGCAACTAGCGGCCAAACTCATACCTTTAAACCTCGCCTCATATTCAAAGACTTGGTTTTGGAGATCATAGATCTGGCTTTGGAGGAAGTTTATTTGCTCGTTGAGGGTGAAGACGATGTCCTTCATGGGCTTGCCATCCACCTTGAGGTCACGGGAGAGGTCCGTGATCATGAGGTGATTGGCGTTGAGTCCACGCTCCACCATCCCCTTGCACCGGAAGACGTCCTGCTCCATAGCTTCTAGCCTAGCCTCCATAGTTCCTGTCCCTTTGGGACCTTGCACATCGCGGATGTGGACCAACCCCTCATGCATCTGGATGACCTGAGGGTGCTGCACCATCTCCCGCAGATATGGGTTGATGACGTTCTTGAAGAACTTGTCCTTGGAGGAGCTGGAGGTGGCCATAGTAGATGGGATCTGACAGAAAACAGCAAGGAAAAGAAAACAGAAGATTTCTCCGTGATACGGTGATCAACAAGTTCGGGGAGTATATATAGATTTTTTTATCTTGGGAAACAAGCAAACTGTAGAAAAACAGAGTCCGGAAGGTGTCCCAGGTGGGCACAACCCACCTGGGCGCGCCAGGCAAGCCTGGCGCGCCCTGGTGTCTTGTGCCCACCAGGGTACGCTTCCTGAAAGTTTCTTATTTTCTTGTTTTTCTAAATATTCTAAAACTGACAAAAAATATTTTTGCGGATTTTTCGGAGTCCGTTTACTTACCGTACCACGTACCTCCTTATTTTCACAATTCTGGAGTGTTCCGGAAGGACTCTTTTATGTGTTCTTCCGGTGTCGAAGTTTGGATAATATTACTTTCAACATTAATGGGTGTACCTGAGATATAATGTTTTATTCGTTGCCCATTAAAACCCTTTGGGTTAGTACCTTCGGCATTATTTATTTTGATGGCTCCAGACCGATAAACCTCCTCGATAACATAGGGGCCTTCCCATTTTGAGAGGAGTTTTCCTGCAAAGAATCTGAAACGAGAGTTGTACAAAAGAGCATATTCTCCGACTTTAAACTCACGCTTTTGGATTCTTTTGTCATGCCATCTTTTAACTTTTTCTTTGAATAATTTTGCATTTTCGTAAGCTTGGGTTCTCCATTCATCTAAAGAACTAATATCAAATAACCTCTTTTCACCAGCGAGTTTGAAATCATAATTGAGTTCTTTGATGGCCCACAAAGATAGGGGGCAAGCACCACATGTTAAAGGACCCATGACAATATGACTTCTATGTGAATATAAACAAACATAAACCATTAAGTTGTCTTCCTTGTCCAATGTCAACAATTTTGGCATATAATATTTTGATGAGGGCTCACAATCACAAAAGATTTATAGGATAGTATATTTATATGTGAATCTTCTCTTCCCTTATTGATTCTTTCATGAGTTGCATCATTGACTAATGCTATGTTTGTCAATCTCTAATAAAATTTTCTACTTATCCTTTTACTTATGTGGTGCCATCACCTACCATAGGATTAGTATATGATCTTATTGATTTATTTCCTTTCTTTTATTTATTTCCTTTCTCTTTTTCCTTTCTCTTTTTCCTTTCTTATTTCTTTTCTTTATTTGCAACATGAGAGTAAAGAAAGCAAAAACTCAAACTAAACTTTATTATATAACTTGCAAACGATTACAAGGATAGATCACTAAGCAAACTCTCAAAGAAGAAAGGATCGAACTAAACTTTTATTCATCTAAAGCAAAAGATCGAACTAAAATAAGTAAAAGCAAAAAGATAGTGGGATGATACGATACCGGGGCACCTCCCCCAAGCTTGGCGGAAGCCAAGGGGAGTGCCCATACCCGATACTCAGTTCTCCTTTGGTGGTGAAGAAGATGATGGTGGTGATGAAGCGATCCTGTCCTTAAGGATCAAGAGATTCTCCAACCGACGGATGACGCTCCGTATATGGATGATATGCTCTTGATGCAGAATATTTTCGCGAGTGAGATACTTATTTTGTATGCGAACTATTTCAATGATGCGAAAAGCCTCAATCTCAGCAGGAGTAAGGTGAGTAAGGTAGGGCTTAAGGATATCTTCTTCCTCCTCCTTGGCCAGCAGTGCTTGTGCTGCCGCCGGGGATGGATCTACGGTAGCTTCCTTGCCCTTGTCTCCCTTGACGGCGTCCATAGGCTCCTCCCTCTTCGTCTCGATCTTCATCAACCAAGCATCTTCTTCCATGTTGTTGGAGGAGCAAGAAGACATGATGCCTGGCTTGATAAATCTGACTGGAAACAGCAAGAAAAGAGAACAGAGGATTTCTTCGCGATACGGTGATCAACAGGTTCGGGAAGTATATATAGATTTTTTTATCTTGGAGGACAAGCATACGGAAGAAAAACGGAGTCCAGAAGGTGTCCCACGTGGGCACAACCCACCTGGGCGCGCCCTGGTGTCTTGTGCCCACCAGGGTACGCTTCCTGGAAATTTCTTTATTTCCAAAATTCTTAAATATTCCAAAACTGATAAAAAATATTTTTGCAGATTTTTCGGAATCCGTTTACTTACCGTATCACGTACCTCCTTATTTTCACGATTCTGGAGTGTTCCGGAAGGACTCTTTTATGTGTTCTTCCGGTGTCAAAGTTTGGATAATATTACTTTCAACATTAATGGGCGTACCTGAGATAGAATGTTTTATTCGTTGCCCAATGACAACCTTTGGGTTAGTACCTTCGGGATTATTTATTTTGATGGCTCCAGACCGATAAACCTCCTCGATGACATATGGGCCTTCCCATTTTGAGAGGAGTTTTCCTGCAAAGAATCTGAAACAAGAGTTGTACAAAAGAACATATTCTCCGACTTTAAACTCACGCTTTTGGATTCTTTTGTCATGCCATCTTTTGACTTTTTCTTTGAATAATTTTGCATTTTCATAAGCTTCGGTTCTCCATTCATCTAAAGAACTAATATCAAATAACCTCTTTTCACCAGCAAGTTTGAAATCATAGTTGAACTCTTTGACTGCCCAATATGCTTTATGTTCTAACTCAAGAGGCAAATGACAAGCTTTTCCATAAACCATTTTATAAGGAGACATACCCATAGGATTTTTATATGCTGTTCTATAAGCCCAAAGTGCATCATATAATTTCTTAGACCAATTATTCCTGGACCTATTGACATTCTTTTGGAAAATTAATTTTATTTCTCTATTGCTAAGTTCAACTTGACCACTAGACTGAGGATGATAAGGTGATGCAATTCTATGGTTAACATCATACTTGGCAAGCATTTTACGGAAAGCACCATGAATAAAGTGTGAACCACCATCGGTCATTAAATATCTAGGGACTCCAAACCTTGGGAAAACAACTTCCTTCAGCATTTTAATAGAGGTGTTGTGATCAGCACTACTGGTTGGAATAGCTTCTACCCATTTAGTAACATAATCAACAGCAACCAAAATATGTGTATACCCATTAGAGGAAGGAAAATGTCCCATGTAATGAAATCCCCAAACATCAAATGGTTCAACATCACGTGAATAGGTCATAGGCATTTCTTGACGCTTATTGATATTACCTATTCTTTAGCATTCATCACAAGATTCGACGAACTTAATGGCATCCTTGAAGAGAGTAGCCAATAAAATCCAGATTGCAATACCTTGTGAGCAGTTCTATCTCCAGCATGATGCCCTCCATAAGCTTTGGAGTGACATTTCCATAGGATTTGTCCCTGTTCATGCTCAGGTACACAACGTCTAATAATACCATCTACTCCTTTATAAAGATGTGGGTCATCCCAAAAGTAATGTCTTAAATCATTGAAGAATTTTTTCTTTTGTTGGTAAGTAAAGCTAGGTGGTAAATATTTAGCAACAATGTAATTAGCATAGTCAGCATACCAAGGAGTACTATGAGCAACATTTATTGCAGCTAACTGCTCATTAGGAAAACTATCATCAATAGGTAGTGGGTCATCAGGCAAATTTTCAAGCCTAGATAAATTATCAGCTACGGGGTTCTCATCTCCTTTTCTATCAATGATATGTAAATCAAATTCTTGTAACAAGAGAACCCATCGAATAATTCTAGGTTTAGCATCTTTCTTTTCCATAAGATATTTAATAGCAGCATGATCGGTGTGAACAATTACTTTGCATTCAACAATATAAGGTCTAAATTTATCACAAGTAAACACCACTGCTAAGAATTCTTTTTCAGTAGTAGCATAATTTCGTTGAGCACTTGATACGTCTCCAACGTATCTACTTTTCCTAACGCTTTTCCTCTTGTTTTGGACTCTAATTTGAAAGATTTGAATGAAACTAACCCCGGACTGACGCTGTTTTCAGCAAAACTACCATGGTGTTGTTTTTGTGCAGAAATAAAAGTTCTTGGAATGGAACGAAACTCCGCGAGGAATTTTTATATAATATATAAGAATTTATGGAGCCAAGACATACCGGAGAGGGGCCCCTGGGTGGGCACAACCCACCAGAGTGCGCCCCCTCCTGGTGCGCCTAGGTGGGTTGTCCCCACCTGGTGGCCCCGCTGACCCTGAAACTGACGCTATAAAATCCTTTTTTTCCAAAAAAAATCAGGGAGAAAGAATTATCGCGATCCACGAGACAGAGCCGCCGTCACCTCCTGTTCTTCATCGGGAGGCCAGATCTCGAGTCCGTTTGGGGCTCCGGAGAGAGGGATCTTCGTTCTTCATCATCACCAACCCTTCTCCATCGCCAATTCCATGATGCTCCCCACCAGGAGTGAGTAATTCCTTCGTAGGCTCGCTGGTCAGTGAGGAGTTGGATGAGATTCATCATGTAATCGAGTTAGTTTTGTTAGGGCTTGATCCCTAGTATCCACTATGTTCTTAGATTGATGTTGCTATGACTTTGCTGTGCTTAATGCTTGTCACTTTGGGCCCGGGTGCCATGAACTCAAATCTGAACCGTTTATGTTATCATCATTATATCCATGTTTTAGATCCGATCTTGCAAGTTATAGTCACCTACTACGTGTTATGATCCGGCAACCCCGGAGTGACAATATTCGGGACCACTCCGGTGATGACCGTAGTTTGAGGAGTTCATGTATTCACTATGTGTTAATGCTTTGTTCCGGCTCTCTATTAATAGGAGGCCTTAATATCCCTTAGTTTCCAATATGGACCCCGCTGCCACGGGAGGGTAGGACAAAAGATGTCATGCAAGTTCTTTCCATAAGCATGTATGACTATTTACGGAATACATGCCTACATTATATTGACGAACTGGAGCTAGTGCCGTATCACCCTAGGTTATAACTGTGTCATGATGAATATCATCCAACAAGTCACCGATCCAATGCCTACGAATTTATCTTATATTGTTTCTGCTAAGTTACTACTGCTATCATCACTGTTACGCTTGCTACAAAAATACTGCTATCACTGTTACCGTTACCGTCGCTACTGTCACTGCTATCAAAACTATCATATTACTTTGCTACTGATCACTTTGCTGCAGATAATTAATCTCCAGGTGTGGTTGAATTGACAACTCAGCTGCTAATACCTTCAAATATTCTTTGGCTCCCCTTGTGTTGAATCTGTAAATTTGGGTTGAATACTATACCCTCGAAAACTGTTGCGATCCCCTATACTTGTGGGTTATCAAGACCTTTTTCTGGCGCCGTTGCCGGGGAGCATAGCTATATTTGTTGAGTCACTTGGGATTATGAATTTATTACTATGAAGAATCTGAAGGATCCTAAGACTAAGATTTATCCCTCAAAGACGAGGGGAGGTAAGGAACTGCCATCCAGTTCTGCTTTAGATTCACCTTCTGTTATGAGTAAACTTGCAACACCACCACATGCTATCAATTCTAAGATGTCGCAAGTTATTGATGATGCTACTTCTACTATGAATGATGCTTATGATGATGCTAGTACCTTGCTTGATAATGATGATGTGCCACTTGGTGAATTTCTTGATGAACAAATTGCTAGAGTAATACAACATGATGTTGTTGCATCTGATGATGAGCTTGAAACTGAAACTCCTGAACACCTGCTAGAACTAGCCTTCCTAGATATGAATTGCCTAAGGTACAGGAAGGTTATGTTATGAATGAGGAGACAACTAGAGATATTCTTGCTTGTAAGGATAGAGATGATCTAGAGAAATTATTATGCATGTATAAAGAAAAATCTCTGAATGCTAGAATGAAATGTGATCCTAGGTTTGCTACTTCACCTATCTTTATTGATGATATGGATTATGAATTCTTTGTCGACCCAGAGTTAATTACTTTGGTTGAATCTGATCCTTTCCATGGTTATGAAACTGAAACTATTGTGGCACATCTTACTAAGTTGAATAATATAGCCACCCTTTTTACTCATGATGAGAAAACTCGCTATTACTTTATTCTCAAATTATTTCCTTTCTCATTAAAGGGTGATGCTAAAGCTTGGCACAATACTCTTGCTCTTGGTTGTGTGTGTAGTCCCCGGATAGGATTTATTACTTCTCTGGAAAAAAAATTCCTGCTCATAAGAAACAAGCTGCCTTACAGGAAATATTTAACTCTGTGCAAACTAAAGAAGAGAGTCTCCCACAAGCTTGGGGGAGGCTTTGCCAGTTACTTAATGCTTTGCCTGATCATCCTCTTAAGAAAAATGAAATACTTGATATCTTCTATAATGGACTAACCGATGCTTCTAGGGACTTCCTAGATAGTTGTGCTGGTTGTGTTTTCAGGGAATGAAATATTGGACAAGCTGAAGAATTATTGAATAACATATTGAAAAATTATGATGATTGGACTCTTCCTGAACCACCGGCTAAACCAACTCCAAAGGAGAGGGTTATATTATATCTCAGTCTTGAAGATATGCAAGAGGCAAAGAAATCTATGAAGGAAAAATGTATTAAAGCTGAGGATGTTAAAAATTTACCTCCTATTGAAGAAATACATGGGCTTAATACACCACCAATGCCTAAGGTGGTAGATGTAAATTCTCTAATGAAATTCAATGATAATGACAATCCTCACAATATGCATCCTAGTCAATGCCTTTATGAGTTTGAAAACTACATTAGAAAACAAGATCACTTCAATGCAAATGTTATGAAACAATTGAAATATAATTCTGATATGATTGCTCGCTTGAGTGACTTGTTATTTAGAATCTCAAATGATGTTAGAGGTGTTGGAAAGCATGCTTCTATGGTTCAAACCCAGTTAGAAGAAGTTGCTAAATCACAAAGAGAATTGCTTGATGAAATGAATCATAATATGAATGACTTTGCTGTTAGAGTTGCAAGTAGAGGAGGTAAAATGACTCAGGAACCACTTTATCCTGAGGGACACCCAAAAAGAATTGAACAAGATTCACAAAGAAATAACACTAGTGCACCTAGTCCTTCTAGAAAAAAAAGAAAAAGAAAAATGATAGGACTTTGCATACTTCTAGTGAACCTGAAATAAAGAAACCTCCTGATAATGATAATGAAACTTCTATCTCTGATGCTGAAACTCAATCTGGTAATGAACATCCACCTAGTGATAATGAAAAAGATATGAGTTTCATGAAGACACTCAACCAAACAATGAAAAAGAACCAGATAATGATGTTGAGATAGAACCACCTGTTGATCTTGACTAAGAACAAAAGATATGACAAAAGAGACTTCATTGATAGAAAACACGGTAAAGAAAGAGAACCGTGGGTTCAAAAAACTATGCCTTTTCCACCCAAGTCAACTAAAAAGAAAGATGCTGAAGAATTTGAACGTTTTGCTGAAATGCTGAGGCCAGTCTTTTGCGTACTCGCTTGACTGATATCTTGAAAAAGCCTCCTTATGCAAAGTATATGAAAGACATCATCACTAATAAGAGAAAAATATCGGAAGCTGAAATATCCACTATGCTTGCTAATTATACTTTCAAAGATGGAGTACCTAAAAAACTTGGAGATCCGGGAATACCAACTATACCTTGCTCTATCAAAAAGAATTATGTGAAAACTGCTTTGTGTGATTTAGGAGCTGGTGTTAGTGTTATGCCTTTCTCTTTATATAAAAGACTTGATTTGAATAAACTCACACCTACTGAAATATCTTTGCAAATGGCTGACAAATCAACTGCCATACCTATCGGTATCTGTGAGGATGTGCCCGTTGTTGTTGTTGCTAATGTTACTATTTTGACTAACTTTGTTATACTTGAGATGCCCGAGGACGACAACATGTCGATTATCCTTGGTAGACCCTTCTTGAATACTGCAGGGGCTGTTATTGATTGCAATAAAATCAAGGTCACTTTTCATATCAATGGTAATGAGCATACGGTGCACTTTCCAAAGAAACAATTCCAAGTGAATGGTATTAATGTTATTGAAAAATCTCCGACAATCACTATTGGAATTTTCAAATACCTCTACCTACTGTTAAAAAGAAATATGAAATGCTTATTGTTGGGGATATTCACATTCCCATTGAGGTAACTTAGTGATTTACGAAAGTTCTTCGGTTTCATGCTAATCGGAAGTGGTTGTTAATAAGACCTGATCAACCTTATTAATGAATCATTTTTGAGCAGTATGAAGTTGATGAATTTAGTAAGCACTACCTTCTGTCCCTACTTTTTATTCTCTATTTTTATTAGTTAAATAAAATAAAATGCCATATTTTGTTCTGTTTTCTTAATTTCCCGTGCAATAAAAAATGACCCAAAAATAAAAGTTCTCAGAATGCTCTAAAAATTTAATATGATTTTTTTCTGAATATTTCTGAATTTCTAGTGCAAATAATATCAGAGGGAGGTGCACCAGGTGGGCACAACCCACCTGGGCGCGCCAGGACCCCCAGGCGCGCCTTGGTGGGTTGGGGTCCCCACGTGGGCCCCCTCACTTATCCCTTCATCCCACATCATCACTTACCTCCAGAAAAAATCCCCATTGCTCTCTCTCCCGTGTTCTTGCTCTCAAACCCGCGGATTTCGATCTCTTTGCTCGAAGCTCCATTTCCGAAACTGTTTTGGGGGATTGTTGCTCGGTATGTGACTCCACCGTTTGTCCAATTAGTTTTTGTTTTAGTGATTTATATTTTGAATAATTAGCTACTCTTGGTGCTGCTGTAGGTAAGCTTGCATGTTGAATTCTTAGAGTTCTAAGTAGTTTGAATGCTTGCTATGGCTTCTATGTATCCCTATGAGTAGTTGGTATCATTTTTGTAAAGTTTTGTTGACAAATTTTTGTCACCCAAATTTTTTTCAGAAAATTGTATGCGGACATGATGAACCTATTTGGAAGGAGTTCTTCGAGGAGGCGATCCTCGGGGGCATCTTCTAGTGACAGTTCTGCTCACCGGTCTTATGTTGAACCAAGTGAAAGTTCCACACAAGATGCCGCCACCAAAACATGCTTATGGCCTTGTGATGATTATATGGTGCGTGTGGGCATTAAGGAGGAATTTGAGCAATATGTTCACAATGCCGGTCTCGGTCCCTACCTTTCAGATAAGTGCGAACAACGCTACCTTCTCACTGAATCATTTGTCAAAGGATTTAAATTCTTTCCCCGTGAGTCTAGGGTGTCGTTTTTGCTTTATGATAGTCCATTTACCATCTCACTAGAGAATTTTGCTTACCACTGTTGTCAGCGTTCTGGGAACGGGGGTCCCCAGACTTGCCTGCCTGCGGCCCATGGCATGGCTGTGTTAACAGGCCTGTACGGCCCATCTTCATCAACAAGGCATTCAAGACCCTCGCGAGGAGCCAAGCCTCGTGAGGCGGACGACACAAGACCTCCTCAGGAGCGGCCTCACCAGGTTGCCTCGCGAGGAGCGGAGAGATCAAGGCAGGGCAAACCTCACGAGGTTCTCGTGACGTGAGCCATGACGATCGAGACCAGGCGGGCGCCAGTGCGCGCAGTGTCCTTGTTTCCCCTTTGGTGCTAAGGAGGCAAGCGCACGCGCAGAGTACCGAGGCATCAAGCAAAGGTTTCCATATCGGTGCAACGAGACCAAGACCAGCAGGACGGCAAGACAGAGGTCACCATGGAGCCCAAGGCGGCGTCACCACCAGAGCCTTTTGCAGGCGAAGACTACTTTTGTCAGGATAAGTTGTACTAGCTGTCCCCTTTCAAATTGGCCGTTGTTGGCTCCCTTCCCGCTCAATATTTGGGAAGAGGACCAGGGCCTATATAAGTAGAACTAGCCACCACAGTAGGGGGATCGATTCCATCTTCCATCCTCTCACCCACAAGCTCACAGAGCACAAGAACACCTCAACCTCAGGAGGCTGTTCTTCCCTTTGTACTGTTCATCATCAGCCCAAGAGGCAATCCACCACCACCACACTGGAGTAGGGTATTACACCACAAAGGTGGCCCGAACCAGTATAAATCTTGTGTCTTTTGTGTTGTGAGTTCGTCGAGTTCGTCCGCGAGATCTTAGCAAGTTAGGGCGTGGATCGGTAGGGGGGAAAGAACTTCGCGCGCACCCCAGAGTTCGAACCTTAAGGGTTTTGCCAGAACCCGTGATCCAACATTTGGCGCGCCAGGTAGGGATGCGCCGAAGCTTACTTTCAGTCGCTCCGCGTCCAGCTGCTCCGTCGTCTCCATGGCGGACGCTCGCCGTGCTCGTGCTGAGCGCCGGGATGCCCTTGCCACCCACGTCGCTCAGACGGCTCCCGTCGGTGGGCCACCTCGTCGTTCCCCGTCGCCTGCTGCCAACGCCGCTATCGGCCCGACGGGGAACGAGCAGCAAGCGTCCTCGCTGCACCCCTCGGTGCGGCGGGACGGCCGCACCGCCACCCCATCGCCGACTCCCGCAGGTTCGTCGTCCCACGCTCGTCGCGCTCCCATGGACGCGCGGGCCGCACTCCTCATGGCGCACGAGCTCCTGCGCTACCGCCCGGTGGACGACCTCTACGAGGACTGGCTTGACCGCATCGCCGAGCTTGTCCGCGCCGCAGGGGGCTCCCCTGCGTCGTCCCTCTCTTCGCCTCGCCCTCCGCCAGCTACAGGCGACGTAGCTCACGGAGCGCCTCCGCCACCTCTGCCCCAAGACGGCGCCAAGGCGCGCGCCTCCACGACATGACCCGCCGCGCTGGGCGCCCGCGCGTGAAGAAAGAAGCTGTCAAGAAGTCCCTCGGCCGCAAGAGAACGCTCCGCCACTCCTCGCACTGCCGCACCAGGATCGTCTGCCGCGGCCGGGCCCCGCGCAGCTTGCCGAAGCGGCGCGTGGGCGTCAAGACCAAGCTCCGCCTCCAAGATGGGCCCCGGCGACCACGGCCGGCTGCCGCGCCTTCACCCCCGAGCTGCGTAGCATCGCCTGGCCGGGCAAGTTCAAGCCAGATCTGCCTCCTCGCTATGACGGCACCCCCGACCCCGCGGAGTTCTTGCAGCTCTACGAGCTGAGCATCGAGGCGGCCAACAGCGACGAGAAAGTCATGGCGAACTGGTTCCCTATGGCGCTCAAAGACGGCGCCCGTTCGTGGCTCCTGAACCTGCCTCCACGCTCGATCTCCTCCTGGGATGAGATGCGCGACTGTTTCATTGCCAACTTCCAGGGCACTCGCGACCGCCCGCCGGCCGCGGGTGACCTGCGCCGCGTCAAGCAACAACCAGGAGAGACCCTCCAGAAGTACATCCAGCGCTTCAACAACGTCCGTCTCAAGATCCCCAAGGTGATGGACGAGGCCATCATCTCCGCGTTCTCCGATGGGGTCTGTGACGTCAAGATGAAGGAGGAGCTCGCTATCCACGAGGAACTGTGCACATCCCAGGAGCTATTCAACCTGGCGACCAAGTGCGCAAGAGCTGAGGAAGGGCGCCTCTCCCTCGAGCTGCCGACTGCGGACCCGGAGGAGAAGAAAGCCAAGGCCAAGGACGTGAAGCGCAAGGGAGCAGCCGTGCTCGCGGCGGAGCCGGACACCAAGCGAGGCAGAGATCAGCCCGAGTCATCCAAGAGCAGCTGACCATTCTGCGCGTTCCACAACCTGCATACCCACAACACCAGCGACTGTCAAGAGCTCAGAGCCATTCAAGAAGGATGTTTCGGTCGACGCCCCGAGCGCAGCGACCGGGGCTACGGCCGAGGAGGAGGACGTGGTGGCGGACACGGGGACGACCGTGGCCCGCGCCAGGAGTGGCGCGACCGACCTCGTGAGGACCGCTGGCAGGATCAGCCTCGCGAGGGCGCATGGAGGGATCAGCCTCGTGAGGACCGTCCTCAAGGCAACGCTGGCCTTCCTCCGCTGTCGCCACCACCAAGAAGGAATGATGACCATCATCAGGACGAGGGGGCTGGGGGCTTCCAGGAGCCGCGTGCCATCGCCTGCATCTTGGGCGGAGCTCAGGCCCCAGCCTCGCAGTGTATCTTCAAACAGTTTGCTCGTGAAGTGAATGCAGTCCTCCCCAAGCTTGAGGCCACACACCCGCTCAGGTGGTCCAAGTGCGCCATCACCTTCAATTCAGCGGATCAGCTCAAGTGCGCGGCCACCGCTGGCGCCCTCCCGATGCTTTGCTCCCCAGTCATCAGCAACGTGCAAGTCACCAAGACCCTCATCGACGGCGGCGCAGGGCTCAATGTCCTGTCCGTCGACACGTTCGACAACGTCCAAGTGCCGTATGATCAGCTTCAGCCTACCAAGCCTTTCTCAGGAGTGACCGACGGCTCCACCACACCGATAGGGCAGGTCCGCCTTCCTGTCACCTTCGGAGAACACAAGAACTACCGCACCGAGCTCATCGACTTCGATGTCGCGCACATCCTCCTGCCGTACAACGCCATCCTCGGGTATCCAGCCCTGGCCAAGTTTATGGCAGTGACCCATCACGGCTACAATGTCCTCAAGATGCCGGGAAGCGGCGGAATCATCACGGTCCCATGCGAAGAAAGAGATGCGGTGTGCTCCCTTGAGCGCGCCTTTCAAGCTGCAACAATCGACGACCCCGACAGCAAGAGCGAGTACCCTCCTGAGGCCACCCCCAAGAAGAAGAAGCAGCGCCGTGCAGGACCTCAGGAGGGTGGCGTCGCAACTGGAACCTCGTCAGGATCAGCGTCCGCGCCAGGGGCGCCTCCCTCCATCGCATAGGAAGGCACGCCCGGCGCCCTTCTCGGGCAAGGCTCGGGGGCTCTCTTCTGGAGGGCCTCAGACCTTGCCAACAGCACGAGGGAGGCGCTCGGGCACCACTTGGAGGCATGCTTTGCGGCACGTCTCCCTCAGGAGAACACAGGGCGAGGAGCGCCCACCGCTCAGGAGTTCATCACCAAGACTACTCAGGAACTACAAGACGCAAGGGCCATGCGCGGCGACCGCCGCTCGCGAAGCGTAGCTCCCCATCCAGGCGAGGATGCTGGGTTGCACGTCTGCATCGACGTCCCAGGGCTCAACAGGGCCGCCTCTCAGGAGCCTTTCTGGCCTTTGCGTGTGGGACACTGCGAGGGCCCACCGCACAGCTACGTTCGCATGCCTTTTGGCCTGCCGAGCGTGTCGTCCGCTTATCGGTGCAACTTGCGGCGCATCCTGGCTGCTCAGGAGGCCAGGCAGCACGCCGCCCTGGTGAATATGGAGACGGTCCTCAAGGAACCACCTGGACCCCAGAGCCTCCCGAGGCTCAGGGCCCCGGTGGCTCGTGAGGAGCAATTCCTTCGCCGCGTACCTTCAGTTGCCCCGACACCCCTTCATCGACAGAACCAGGTGACATTTTCCAAGTTTATTTAGCTGGGAGCGCCCCTCGGGCTGCATCATTCCCAGGCCGCGTGGGTCCGTCCCTGTGGATCCCTTTTTTCTTATGTCTTTAGCTTACCTTGCTGGGGGCGCCCCTCGGGCTGCATCATCCCCAAGCTGCTTGGGCCTGACCCGGTGGCGTGTATTTTCCCTGCTTTTACCTAAGCTAGTATGCTTTCCATGCTTAATCTACCTATGATTATTACCTGCTCGATCACCACCCACTATGGGAACCGCACGCTGGCCGTCTTTCTTCAGGATCCTTCGCGTGGGTAGGATAAGCACAGTGTCTGTGGTCGGGCCCGTCCCTGTAGCGTCGATAAATCCAGCGGCTGAGCTCTGTCTGTCTGGCCGGCCCCGTTCACGTCACCTCCTGGGGCCGTTGGTTCTTGACCCTCTCACGCGATAACCTCAGGAGATTCGTTCGGCGCAGGTTGTCTGACCACCTCGCAGGACCAGCATAGCAAACAAGAACCAAGACCAGGCGCAACCCGCCTTGAGGTAGGGCCTCGTGAGTCCCGCGCTGGCTCACGAGTGCCTAGATACACCTCATCTAGCCCTGTCGTGCAAGCCACGTGTCAGGGCGGGGCTGTACACGCCCCGGGGGCTCTCCGCAGAGGGAGCCCCCCTCCCACGCACAAGTGGAAGCACCATGCTCCGCGCTGGCTGTCGACACTGCGGAGGAGCGGCTATGCTCGTGCACAAGCGGAAGCACTATGCTCCGCGCTGGTGATAAACAACTGAGGGCGGCCTCACGGCAGTACCAACCTCAGGGAGCCCCAGAGCTCAGTGTCTAGCCTCACCGCAACGCCTCCCCTCGGGAGAGTCGCGCGAGGGGGCTGGGCAAGGGGGCTGCGCTCGGGTCACGCCCAAGTGTACGCCACCCAACCAGGTCTCCCGGACCTAGTCATCGCGCGCCCCTCCCGAGCCGGGCCTCGGCGAGGGCAAAGGTATGGAGATTGTTTGCACGTCAAGGGGGACTCCTGAGCATCGTGACTCAGGAGCCTAACTGGTCACGTAGCCCCTCACTCCTTGGTCCGTCCTGGTCTCCGGTCGGCCCAACGGCGGTTGAGGTATGCGCGGGGCCGGGCTCTGCCGACGTAGAACATTAACCTATCCTCGCGTACTCTTCCTATAAGTTGTTTGCGCGTCAAGGAGGACTCCTGAGCATCGCGACTCAGGAGCCTAACTGGTCACGTAGCCCCTCACTCCTTGGTCCGTCCTAGTCTCCGGTCAGCCCAACGGCGGTTGAGGTATGCGCGGGGCCAGGCTCTGCCGACGCAGAACACAAAGCAAATAGGAAGAAAATCACAAAATCTCAAAGCAAATATTACAAGCCATATCGTTCTCCCAAATACCAAGGACGAGTTTAAACGCCTCCACGAGGCATGCTACATGTTGCAGGGATAAAAACAGGGAAGCAGCCGCAAGCAAGTCACCCCTGGGCACCGCCATCACCTGCGGAAGGCGCTCCTCCCTTGGTAGCGTCGCCTTCACCTGCACCGCCAGATGGAGCCGCAGGATCGGTGGCATCGCCGGTCGAGGGCGCGAGGACGAAACCGCGGAACTTCTTCAGCAGGGCCTCCACTTGACCTTTCACGGCTGCGGCGGCAGCTGTGCAGTGTTCATCAGCTACAGGCTCCAGCAGCTCGTCAAGACGGGCACTCGGGTCGCGAAGGTACAGATGGCTGAAGACACGCATCAATGCAGCTGAAGAAAGGACGCGAGCCTCTGCCTCAGCCATGGGACCGATGCCCTCCACGACTTCCTCGAGCGCCTTCACCAAGTGGGGAAGCAGCTGAGCAGGGCCATCCTTGTCGGTGGTCAGCGGCTTCTCCAAGCCCTTCTCGTATAGTGACTTCAGCGCCACGCTAGATCTCTTCTCAAGAAGCGAGAAGGCCACGCGGTCTTCAGCCAGGACCTTCGCCCTGGCGTCAAGATCGGCTTCCTTCACCTTCGCCTTCCACTCCAACTCCTCCAGCTGGCCGCGCTCCGCGGCCTGCGCCTTCGCCAGCTCTCCCAGCTCGGCGTCGCGGCCCTTGATGGCATCCTCCCGGGCCCTCATCTCCTCCTCCTTCACCTGGCGATTACGTACTTCTCCTGCGAGCTGGTCATGCAGCCTCTTCAGCTCGTCCTCCAGCTCTCGACAGTGGTCGCGGGCGGCCTCGGCGTCCTTCAGCGCCGCCTCGCGATCGACCGCAGCTTTGGCGGCGGCCTGCTTCTCCTTCTTGGAGGCCGCCGCGGCCTAGCTCAGCGACGCTCGAACCGCCGAATCAGAGTGAAGCCAGCCAAAGGCCAGCTCCAGGCGCCCGGCTACCAGGTGCGGGTCCGTGCCCAGGAGATCTTCCCGCAGCTGGGCCATCTCCGAAAGAACGCGCTCCAAGGCGGCAGAGGAAGCAGAAGAACCTGGGGCCAGGGGCGCAGTAGGAGGAGGGGGCGGCGCTGTCACCAAAACCTGGAGATCAAAGGCTCCAGAGCCCTTGGGACCTCATCAGCAGAGCCGGGGGCTGACTCCTCCCGACGATGCTCCTCTTGGCCTCGCAAGGGCGACCTTGCTGGGGAGGCGCGAGTGCTGTCGTCTCCTTTCTCCGTAGAGGGGGCGTGGCCGCTGTACCCTCCTTTCTTTTCTTCGCCGAAGGCATCGGCCTGATCAACCAAGGGTGAATGTCAGAAAATAGCAAGTACAAGCAGGAACAAGACGAAGCTCGAAGCACTTACTGATCCACCGCGACATAGTCCACCTTCCGCTTGGGGAGCCTGAAACCTGAAAGCTTCGGAGCCTGAGGAGAGGGCACACGGGCTCCGGGAGCAGAAGACGGCGCAGCGGAGGGGCCGGAGGCAGCTCCAGGCGGTGTCAAGGCGGAGGCAGCATCTCGAGAGACCAGCGATGACCTGCCCCTTGTCGGGATGGCGGGCAGATCCCCCTCCTCCTGGCGGGCGTCGGTCTCGGCGTTGTCCGGCAAAGCGCGGAGGATGTCGGCCTTGCTCAAGGGGGAAGTCTCCCCCATTTCCTCGGGGGTCGCCTCCGAGTCCATGATGACCCACAAGTATAGGGGATCTATCGTAGTCCTTCCGATAAGTAAGAGTGTCGAACCCAACGAGGAGCAAAAGGAAATGATAAGCGGTTTTCAGCAAGGTATTCTCTGCAAGCATTGAAATTATCGGTAACAGATAGTTTTGTGATAAGGTAATTGGTAACAAGTAACGAATAACAAGTGTAAATAAAGTGCAGCAAGATGGCCTAATCCTTTTTGTAGCAAAGGATAAGCCTGGACAAATTCTTATATAGAGAAAAGCGCTCCCGAGGACACATGGGAATTATCGTCAAGCTAGTTTTCATCACGTTCATATGATTCGCGTTCGGTACTTTGATAATTTGATATGTGGGTAGACCGGTGCTTGGGTGCTGTCCTTACTTGGACAAGCATCCCACTTATGATTAACTCCTATTGCAAGCATCCGCAACTACAAAAGGAGTATTAAGGTAAACCTAACCATAGCATGAAACATATGGATCCAAATCAGCCCCTTACGAAGCAACACATAAACTAGGGTTTAAGCTTCTGTCACTCTAGCAACCCATCATCTACTTATTACTCCCAATGCCTTCCTCTAGGCCCAAACAATGGTGAAGTGTCATGTAGTCGACGTTCACATGACACCACTAGAGGTGAGACAACATACATCTCATCAAAATATCGAACGAATACCAAATTCACATGACTACTAATAGCAAGACTTCTCCCATGTCCTCAGGAACAAACGTAACTACTCACAAAGCATATTCATGTTAATAATCAGAGGGGTATTAATATGCATAATGGATCTGAACATATGATCTTCCACCAAATAAACCAACTAGCATCAACTACAAGGAGTAATCAACACTACTAGCAACCCACAGGTACCAATCCCAGGCTATGAGACAAAGATTGGATACAAGAGATGAACTAGGGTTTTAGAGGAGATGGTGCTAGTGAAGATGTTGATGGAGATTGACCCCCTCCCGATGAGAGGAGCGTTGGTGATGACGATGGCGATGATTTCCCCCTCCCGGAGGGAAGTGTCCCCGGCAGAACAGCTCCGTTAGAGCCCTAGATTGGTTCCGCCTCGTGGCGGCGGAGTCTCGTCCCGAAAGCTTGCTTATGATTTTTTTCTCGGACGAAAGACTTCATATAGCAGAAGATGGGCACCGGAGGGCCACCAGGGGGCCCATGAGGCAGGGAGGCGCGCCCCCACCCTCGTGGCCAGGGTGTGGGCCCCCTCTGGTATTTTTTCGCTCAATATTTTTTATTATTTCCAAAAATAACTTCCGTGGAGTTTCAGGACTTTTGGAGTTGTGCAGAATAGGTCTCTAATATTTGCTCCTTTTCCAGCCCAGAATTCCAGCTGCCGGCATTCTCCCTCTTTATGTAAACCTAGTAAAATAAGAGAGAATAGGCATAAGTATTGTGACATAATGTGTAATAATAGCCCATAATGCAATAAATATCAATATAAAAGCATGATGCAAAATGGACGTATCAACTCCCCCAAGCTTAGACCTCGCTTGTCCTCAAGCGGAAGCCGATAACGATAAATATGTCCACATGTTTAGAGATAGAGGTGTCGATAAAATAAAATACGGACATGAGGGCATCATGATCATGCTTATAACAGCAACATACATATATATATATATTGTCATATGATTTCTTATGCTAAAGTAATAATCTATTCACAATATAAAGTATGAATCAGAAACTTCATTGAGAACTAACAAACTATAATCTCAGTCATTGAGGCAATTGCAATTTATCATAACATTAGAAAGAGTCTATGTAAGAGCTTTTCAGCAAGTCCACATACTCAACTATCATTTAGTCTTTCACAATTGCTAACACTCACGCAATACTTGTGGTTACAGAGTTTTAATCGGACACAGAGAAAGATAGGTTCTCGTGACGTGAGCCATGACGATCGAGACCAGGCGGGCGCCAGCGCGCAGTGTCCTTGTTTCCCCTTTGGTGCTAAGGAGGCAAGCGCAGGCGCAGAGTACCGAGGCGTCAAGCAAAGGTTTCCATATCGGTGCAACGAGACCAAAACCAGCAGGATGGCAAGACGGAGATCACCATGGAGCCCAAGGCGGCGTCACCACCAGAGCCTTTTGCAGGCGAAGACTACTTTTGTCAGGATAAGCTGTACTAGCTGTCCCCTTTCAAATTGGCCATTTTTGGATCCCTTCCCGCTCAATATTTGGGAAGAGGACCAGGGTCTATATAAGTAGAACTAGCCGCCACAGTAGGGGGATCGATTCCATCTTCCATCCTCTCACCCACAAGCTCACAGAGCACAAGAACACCTCAACCTCAAGAGGTTGTTCTTCCCTTTGTACTGTTCATCATCAGCCCAAGAGGCAATCCACCACCACCACACTAGAGTAGGTTATTACACCACAACGGTGGCCCGAACTAGTATAAATCTTGTGTCTTTTGTGTTGTGAGTTCGTCGAGTTTGTCCGCGAGATCTTAGCAAGCTAGGGCGTGGATCGGTAGGGGGGAAAGAACTTCGCGCGCACCCCAGAGTTCAAACCTTAAGGGTTTTGCCGGAACCCGTGATCCGACAACTGCAAGCTCCCGCCTCCGCTTGATGAACCACCAAAGGCTGAGTTCGAAACATTCTTGACTAGTCTTTGTTACGGTGAAAGGAGGGGAGTGACACAAGGTAGAATAAAGAGCATTCATTTTCCCGCAATTCAGTACTTTGCATTATTTAACAGGAAATGCATAGTAGGCAAGCAAGACTGTAGCACGCTTTGTGGCCCAGACTTGAGCCTCATACGCTCCGCTCTCACTGGTGAAAGGAATTATAACCTTGGAGCGATTGTTGCATGCAGACTTTAGCATAACGCTAACAGTGGCTGGTTCTATGGTGGAATTTATGCCACACGTTTAGCACGAGGGCTGTGTGTTTCACCTTTGCCCTTTGATCCTATCCTACCCACGCAGTATTTAGATTTTAACACCTTGAAAGACCATAAGATCCTTAAGGGAAAGGTTGATAACTTCACTTACAATCTATTGTTTAACCAAACATCTGTTGTGCACACATATTTGCCTGCGCCTAGTCTTTTTGACTATCACAACAAGGGAAGACATTTTGTTCTTGAGAGTGAGGCCCAAGCTCACAACGCAACACTGGAGGCAGCATGGCAGGCTGAGGCGTTCGCACCGAGAGCCTCCGTGAGCTACCATGCCGATTACTATCCAGACTACTGATTGACTACCAAGTTAGGCCAAAAGCCTAAGCTTGGGGGAGTACGTGTTCTCACCGACATTACATTCTTGTCCACTTATATTCATTTGTTGGTGTTCACACTTTTTCATTGTATCATCCATGCTTAGATTTATTTTCTTGCTTTCTTCTTCTGTGTTTGAAAAACTTTAGAAAAACCAAAAAATTTAGTTGCAATAGTTTACTTTCTATGCATGCTTAGTAGTAGCACTAAAAAGAAAATCCAAAAAGATTTCCTTGTTCTTCTTTTGCTTGTTGGGAGCTTTCCCGTGTAAATAGTTCTTCTTGTTTTTGCTTTCCCTTTTATTTGCTTGTTCAAGAAAACCAAAAACTCCAAAAATATTTCAGTGTGTTTCTCTGAATTTCTTTTCTTTTGATTCGAGTTGTATCAAGGAGAAGAACACGATGAAAATGTTGAGTGGCTCTCATATGAATAATTGTTGATCTAATAAAGAGCACATTTTACCTTGTCTTCTCCTGTTGAATAAAATGTTTGCAGATTCCAGCTTAGTCCACGGCACTCTTGCACTATTATTATTTTCCTACCGTCGGTCGTGCAAGTGACAGGCAATAATGACGATATTCGATGAACTGGCCGTGACAGAGAGAAATGGGTATGAACTCGACTTGTTCTGTTTGTGTAAATATGTTTAACCTAGTATCCATGATTCGGCCCATTATGATTAAACATGTTTGCAATGACAATTAGAGATTATAGTTTCTCATGCCATGCATAAGTAGCTAGGAGTGGATAATGATTTATCTTGGATATCAACATAGTGTTAAAATGATCATGATGTAGTATGATGATATGGTATCCTCCTCTAAATGTTCGAGTGGCTTGACTTGGCACATGTTCATGCATGTAGTTGAATCAAAACCAACATAGCCTCTATGATATTTATGTTCATGGTGTTCATATCCTACTCATCCTAGTGTCCAATGTTACTTATGCATAATGCATGTTTATGACCATTGTTGCTCTCTAGCTGGCCGCTTCTCAATCTAATTGTTAGCCTTCGCCTGTACTAAGTGGGAACTCTGCTTGTACATCAAAAACCTTGAACCCAAAGTTAATCCAGATGAGTCCACCATACCTACCTATATACGGTATTACCCTGCCGTCCTAAGTAAATTTGCATCTGCCACCTCTAAAAACTTCTAAATAAATATCCTTTTTTGTGCCTGGATCGTTCATGGAACGACAGGAGGTGGTCGGTATCTTCCATGCTAAGTGGGTTATTCTCAGGTCGAGTGTTTATTCACTCGCCATCGCACGGGAAAAGGGCGGTAATAGGGATGCCCAGTCCCAAACTGCAAACATGAAAAAGAGTTAATCTCTTAAATAATCAAACAAAAACTCCCAATGGAGTAAAAACCTTTACTTTTATCGCTTGGGAACCGCCACTAGCGTGCTTAGCATGGAAGATATTGATAACTGATGGCCGTGAAGTAAATGAGAAGGGTGCATGTCTCAAAATATTATTTATCTCTGTTTTAAAACTTGAGCTCCCGCACCTCTGCAAATCACTACTTCCCTCTGCGAAGGGACTATCTATTTACTTTTATGTTGTGTCATCACCTTCTAAAACAAGCGCTAGAACCTGAGAGCACAACTGTCATGACTTATGCATTATGTGTAGATAATGTTGGGTGCATCATGACTGGATCTTTTCTACCATGAATTACAATGTTTAGTCGCTGCTTGAACTTTGAAGGTGCTCTGCATTTATGTTTTGCGGTCTTAGAAAGGGCTAGCGAGATACCACTATTGTCATATTATATCATGGTTGTTTTGACAACGTGTTGCCGTTTGAGATATCTTATTGTTGCTCACTAGCTGATTATGTCATTGATATGAGTCATTATAATCTTTAAGAGTTATTATTGGCATGGTTAGTTATAATGTTGGCTAAAAACCTGGGTGCTGTTTAAGCTTATTTATGCAAACAAGAGCAAAAGAGTTCGTAAAAGTTTTTCTTTTTCACTTTTAGTCTATCAACTGAATTGCTTGAGGACAAGCAAAGGTTTAAGCTTGGGGGAGTTGATACGTCTCCAACGTATCTACTTTTCCTCTTGTTTTGGACTCTAATTTGCATGATTTGAATGAAACTAAGACGCTGTTTTCAGCAGAACTACCATGGTGTTGTTTTTGTGCAGAAATAAAAGTTCTCGGAATGGAACGAAACTTCGCGAGGAATTTTTATATGATATATAAGAATTTATGGAGCCAAGACCTACCGGAGAGGGGCCCCTGGGTGGGCACAACCCACCAGGGCGCGCCCCCCTCTCCTGGCGCGCCCAGGTGGGTTGTCGCCACCTGGTGGCCTCGCTGACCCTGAAACCGACGCTATAAAATCCTATTTTTTCAGAAAAAAATCAGGGAGAAAGAATTATCGCGATCCATGAAATGGAGCCGCCATCACCTCCTGTTCTTCATCAGGAGGCCAGATCCGGAGTCCGTTTGGGGCTCCGGAGAGGGGGATCTTCGTTCTTCCTCATCACCAACCCTTCTCCATCGCCAATTCCATGATGCTCCCCACCGGGAGTGAGTAATTCCTTCGTAGGCTCACTGGTCGGTGAGGAGTTGGATGAGATTCATCATGTAATCGAGTTAGTTTTGTTAGGGCTTGATCCCTAGTATCCACTATGTTCTTAGATTGATGTTGCTATGACTTTGATGTGCTTAATGGTTGTCACTTTGGGCTCAGGTGCGATGAACTCATATCTAAACCATTTATGTTATCATCATTATATCCATGTTTTAGATCCGATCTTGCAAGTTATAGTCACCTACTACGTGTTATGATCCGGCAACCCCGGAGTGACAATATTCGGGACCACTCCCGGTGATGACCGTAGTTTGAGGAGTTCATGTATTCACTATGTGTTAATGCTTTGTTCCGGTTCTCTATTAAAAGGAGGCCTTAATATCCCTTAGTTTCCAATATGGACCCCGCTGCCACGGGAGGGTAGGACAAAAGATGTCATGCAAGTTCTTTCCATAAGCACGTATGACTATTTACGGAATACATGACTCCATTATATTGACGAACTGGAGCTAGTGCCGTATCACCCTAGGTTATAACTGTCTCATGATGAATATCATCCAACAAGTCACCGATCCAATGCTTACGAATTTATCTTATATTGTTTCTGAAGTTACTACTGCTATCATCACTGTTACACTTGCTACAAAAATACTGCTATCCCTGTTACCGTTACTGTTGCTACTGTCACTGCTATCAAAACTATCATATTACTTTGCTACTGATCACTTTGCTGCAGATAATTAATCTCCAGGTGTGGTTGAATTGACAACTCAGCTGCTAATACCTTCAAATATTCTTTGGCTCCCCTTGTGCCGAATCTATAAATTTGGGTTGAATACTCTACCCTCGAAAACTGTTGCGATCCCCTATACTTGTGGGTTATCAGCACTGTCTAGAGTTTTACTAGCATAATGAATAACATTCAGTTTCTTATCAACTCTTTGTCCTAGAACAGCACCAACAACATAATCACTAGCATCACACATAATTTCAAAAGGCAAGTTCCAATCAGGTGGTTGAACAATAGGTGCAGAAATTAAGGCTTTCTTGGGCGTTTCGAAGGCTTCTAAACAATCATCATCAAAAACAAAAGGAATATCCTTTTGCAAAAGACTCGTAAGAGGCCTAGTAATTTTAGAAAAGTCTTTGATAAATCTCCTATAGAAACCAGCATGACCTAAGAAACTATGAATACCTTTTATATCTTTAGGACATGGCATTTTCTCAATTGCATCAACCTTAGCTTTGTCCACTTCAATACCTCTTTCAGAAATTTTATGACCCAAGACAATACCTTCATTAACCATAAAGTGGCACTTCTCCCAATTCAAGACAAGATTTGTTTGTTCGCATCTCTGCAAAACTCGATCAAGATTGCTTAAACAATCATCAAAATACTTCCCATAAACAGGGAAGTCATCCATGAAAACCTCAACAATCTTTTCACAAAAGTCAGAGAATATAGCAGTCATACATCTTTGAAAGGTAGCAGGTGCATTACATAGTCTATAAGCATAGGTTCCAAAGGGACAAGTAAAAGTGGTCTTTTCTTGATTAGGTTGAGAAACAGGTATTTGTGAAAAACCAGAATATCCATCAAGGAAGGAAAAATGTGTGTGCTTAGATAATCTTTCAAGCATTTGATCAATAAAAGGCAGAGGGTAATGATCTTTTCTAGTTGCTTTGTTTAATTTCCTAAAATCAATTACCATTTCTATAGCCTGTAACAATTCTTTGTGGAATAAGTTCATTCTTATCATTAGGAAAAAAGTTATACCTCCTTTCTTAGGGACACAATGAACAGGACTTACCCATCTACTATCAGCTATAGGATAGATAATACCTGCTTCCAGAAGTTTTAATATTTCCTTTCTTACCACTTCTTTCATCTTCGGATTTATCCGGCGTTGGTAATCAACAACGGGTTTAGTATCAGGCTCCATATTAATTTTGTGCTGACATAGAGTGGGACTAATGCCCTTTAAATCATCAAGAGTATATCCAATAGCAGTTCGGTGCTTCCTTAGAACTTTCAATAATCTTTCTTCTTCATGTTCTGAAAGGTTAGCACTAATAATAACATGATATATCTTCTTTTCATCAAGATAAGCATATTTCAAAGTGTCTGGCAATTGTTTTAATTCAAACACAGGATCACCTTTAGGTGGAGGAAGACCTCCTAGAGTTTCAATAGGCAAATTGTGTTTAAGTAGAGGACGTTGTTCAAAGAAAATCTTATCTATTTCATTTCTTTCATGCATATGTAAATCATTTTCATGGTCTAGCAAATATTGTTCTAGTGGATCAGTAGGAGCCACAACAATAGAAGCAAGACCAATTAATTCCCTTTACTAGGCAATTCTTTTTCATGAAGCTTTCTACTAAACTTGGAAAAATTAAACTCATGAGACTCATCAAACTAACACCGATAGTTTGTTTCTCACAATCTATTTTAGCATTAACGGTGTTCAAGAAAGGTCTACCAAAGATAATGGGACAAAAGTCATCTTGTGGGGAACCAAGAACAAGAAAATCAGTAGGGTATTTTATTTTCCCACACAATACTTCAACATCTCTAACAATCCCAATTGGTGATATGGTGTCTCTATTAGCAAGTTTAATAGTAACATCTATGTCTTCTATCTCTGCGGGTGCTATGTCATTCATAATTTCTTGATATAAGATGTAAGGAATAATACTCACACTAGCACCTATGTCACATAAACCATGATAACAGTGATCTCCTATTTTAACTGAGTCAACGGGCATGCTAACAACAGGTCAATGTTTATCCTTTTTATCAGGTTTGGCAATTCTAGCAGCATCTTCACAGAAGTAAATAACATGCCCATCCATATCTTCTTCCAAGAGATCTTTAACCATAGCATCACTAGGTTCTAGTTTGATTTGTTCATCAGGTTTAGGTGTTCTAATATAGCTTTTGTTAACCGCAGTTGAAACTTTAGTAGGTTCCTTTATCCTAACAGGGAAATGTGGTTTCTCAATATAAGCAGAAGGAACAACTGGATCAACATTGTAAAGTATAGTTTCTTCTTTAATTGGTACCGGTTCTTTGATTTCTTATTTAATAGGTAGGTGATATTTAAACCACTTCTCTTTAGGGAGATCAACATGAGTAGCAAATGATTCACAAAAGGAGGCTACTATCTCAGAGTCAAGTCCATATTTAGTGCTAAACTTTTGAAAAGCATCGATATCCATAAAAGATTTAACACAATCATACTTAAGCTTAATACCTGACTCTTTACCTTCGTTGAGTTCCCAATCTTCAGAGTTGCGTTTAATTCTTTCCAAAAGATCCCACCGGAATTCAATAGTCTTCTTCATAAAAGAACCAACACAAGAAGTATCGAGCATGGTTTGATCATTACGAGAAAGCCGAGCATAAAAGTTCTGGATAATAATTTCTCTTGAGAGATCATGATTGGGGCATGAATATAACATTGACTTAAGCCTCCCCCAAGCTAGAGTGATACTTTCTCCTTCACGAGGCCAAAAATTATATATATAATTCCGATCACGATGAACTAGATGCATAGGATGAATTTTTTGGTGGAACTCCAATTTCAAACGATTCCAATTCCAAGATCCAATATCATCGCATAGCCTATACCATGCAAATGATGTTCCCTTCAAAGATAAAGGGAAAACCTTTTTCATAACTTCTTCCCCGGGTAAACCTGCAAGATTGAACAATCCACAAATTTGTTCTACATATATCAAATGCATATCAGGATGTTCGTTCCATCTCCTGCATAAGGATTAGCTAGCAGTTTTTCTATCATACCTGAAGGAATTTCATATTCAATATTTTCAGTAGGTGTAGTAGGTTGAGGGGTAGCTAATTGTGGTTCCGGTCGAGGTGAAGATACCCCAAACAAACCCCTCAAAGGATTGTTTTCCATAGTAACAAGTGACAATAAATCTCAGCACACTATAGAAATGTTTCCTTACCAAATTCCACTTACCAAAGGCGCTTCACTCCCCAGCAACGGCGCCAGAAAATAGCCTTGATGACCCACAAGTATAGGGGATCAATTGTAGCTCTTTTCGATAAGTAAGAGTGTCGAACCCAACGAGGAGCAGAAGGAAATGACAAGTAGTTTTCAGTAAGGTAATGTCTGCACGTGCTGAAATTGTAAGTAACAGAGTAGTTTGATACCAAGATAATTTGTAACGGGCAAGTAATGATAGTAGTAACAGTGCAGGAAGATAGCCCAATCCTTTTGAGGCAAAGGACAGGCCAAAATGGTCTCTTATAATAAGCAAAGAGTTCTTGAGGGTACACGGGATTTTCATCTAGTCGCTTTCACCATGCTGGTTTAATTCGTGTTTGGTACTTTGATAATTTGATATGTGGGTGGACCGGTGCTTAGGTGCCGTTCTTACTTGAGCAAACCTCCTACTTATGATTAACCCTCCCGCAAGCATCCGCAACTACGAGAAAAGTATTAAGAATAAATTCTAACCATAGCATTATACTTTTGGATCCAATCGGTCCCTTACGGAATAGCGCATAAACTCGGGTTTAAGCTTCTGTCACTCTCGCAACCCATCATCTAATTGATACTCCACAATGCATTCCCTTAGCCCAAATATGGTTAAGTGTCATGTAGTCGACGTTCACATGACACCACTAAGGAAATCACAGCATACATACTATCGAAATATCGAACACATATCAAGTTCACATGATTACTTGCAACATGATTTCTCCCGTGACCTCAAGAACAAAAGTAACTACTCACAAATGATAATAATGCTCAAGATCAGAGGGGTATTAAATAGCATATTGGATCTGAACATATAATCTTCCACCAAATAAACCATATAGTAATTAACTACAAGATGTAATCAACACTACTAGTCACCCACAAGCACCAATCTATAGTTCCGGTAACAAGATTGAACACAAGAGATGAACTAGGGTTTGAGATGAGATGGTCTTGTTGAAGATGTTGATGGAGATTGCCCTCCCCAAGATGGGAGAGTTGTTGGTGATGATGATGACGATGATTTCCCCCTCCAGGAGGGATGTTCCCCCGGAGGAATCGCTCCGCCCGAGGGCAAAAGTGCTCCTGACCAAGTTCCGCCTCGAGACGGCGGCACTCCATCCTGAAAGTCCTCTCCTCCTCTTTCCTAGGTCAAAACGACCTATATACCAGAAGATGGGCACCAGAGGTGGGCCTGGGTCAGCACAACCCACCAGGGTGCGCTTGGGCTCCCTGGCGTGCCCAGGTGGGTTGTGCCCACCTGGTGGGCCCCCTCTGGTAGTTATTTGCTCCAATATTCATCATATATTTGATAAAAAATCTTCGTGAAGTTTCAGCTTGTTTGGAGTTGTGCAGAATAGTTGGCCTGACGTAGCTTTTCCAGGTCCAGATTTACAGCTGCCAGAATTCTCCCTCTTTGTGTATACCTTGCATATTATGAAGAAAAGGCATTAGAATTACTCCAAAAAGCATTATTATGGATAAAAACATCATAAATAACAGTAAGGAAACATGATGCAAAATGGACGTATCACGCCCGGGGGTCTATTTTCCATCATATAAGTTTTCGATCTATTATTTTGCAATCTTTTACTTTACGATCTATAAACCGAAAATACAAAAAATATTTACTTTATGGTTTATCTATCTCTATCAGATCTCACTTTTGCAAGTAACCGGGAAGGGATTGACAACCCCTTTATCGCGTTGGATGCAAGTTGTTTGATTGTATGTGCAGGTATTCGGTGACTTGTGCGTTGTCTCCTACTGGATTGATACCTTGGTTCTCAAACTGAGGGAAATACTTATCTCTACTTTGTTGCATCACCCTTTCCCTTCAAGGGAAAAACCAACGCAAGCTCAAGAAGTAGCAATAAGAATTTCCGGCGCCGTTGCCAGGGAGATCTACGCCAAGTCAAGCCATACCAAGTACCCATCATAAACTCTCATCTCTTGCATTACATTATTCGCCTTTCGCCTCTTGTTTTCCTCTCCCCCACTTCTAAAATGATTTTCAAAAAGATTTGCCTTTTCTTCGCCCCTCTTCCGTTTGTCTTCTTTGTTTGCTCTTTGTGTGCTCGTGTGTTGGTGTGCTTGCCTGTCTTTATGGCTCAACCAAAGAACGTTGATCCTCACTCTAGGAGGATGGAAGAAATTGAAAATAATGTTAGGAGCTTCATGTCTTTACAATTTGAGCATAATAGTTTCTTTAGAAACGAGCTTAAGGAGCAGAAAAGTTCTATGGAATACATGAATAAACAGCTCGATGATATGTCTAAGGAATTTTATGGTTTGAAATCTCAGTTTGCTCATCTTGAAAATTTAGCAGGCCAAATTTCTGATAAACAAGCTACCCTGGTAAATAAGATGGCCGCTAAACCAAAATCTTTAAATAATGATGAAGATCTTAAAGTGATTGATGTGACTCCTATTGACTCTTTATTTTCCAATATAAATCTTGATAAGGATGGGACTGGAGATGAGTCAACATTAGCTAAAAGTCGTCCAAATGATTCGGAGTTTTTAGATCTTGATGCAAAAATTAATAAAAGTGGGATTGGAGAGGTCAAAACTTTAAGTAGCAATGAAACCACTCTTTTGGATTTCAAGGAATTTAATTATGATAATTGTTCTTTAATAGATTGTATTTCCTTGTTGCAATCCATGCTGTATTCTCCTCATGCTTATAATCAAAACAAAGCTTTTACTAAACATATCGTTGATGCCATGATGCAATCTTTTGAAGAAAAGCTTGAATTGGAAGTTTCTATACCTAGAAAACTTTATGAGGAGTGGGAACCTACTATTAATATTAAGATTAAAGATTACGAGTGCCATGCTTTGTGTGATTTGGGAGCTAGCGTTTCCATGATTCCAAAAACTTTATGTGATGTGCTTGGTTTCCGTGAATTTGATGATTGTTCTTTAAATTTGCATCTTGCGGATTCCGCTATTAAGAAACCTATGGGAAGGATTAATGATGTTCTTATTGTTGCAAATAGGAATTATATATGTGCCCGTAGATTTCATTGTTTTTGATATAGATTGCAATCCTACATGTCCTATTATTCTCGGTAGACCTTTCTTTAGAACGATTGGTGCAATTATTGATATAAAAGAAGGAAACATTAGATTTCAATTTCCGTTAAGGAAGGGCATGGAACACTTTCTGAGAAAGAAAACTAAATTGCCTTATGAATCTATTATGAGAGCCACTTATGGATTGCATGCCAAAGATGACAATACCTAGATCTATTCGTGTTTTATGCCTAGCTAAGGGCGTTAAACAATAGCGCTTGTTGTGAGGCAACCCAATTTTATTTTTGTTTTTGCTTTTTAGGTTCTGTTTTGCAATAAATAATTCATCTAGCCTCTCGTTAGATGTGGTTTTATGTTTTAATTAGTGTTTGTGCCAAGTAAGACCTTTGGGATAGCTTACGGTGATAGTTGATTTGATCTTGCTGAAAAACAGAAAATTTTGCGCCCAGTCCGTGAATTTTTAAAAATCACAGAAGCGTGATAAAATTCAGAATTTTCTACACAAGATTTATATACAAATTTCCCCTATTTTCCTAATTTTTCAGAATTTTTGGAGTTACAGAAGTATTCGAACTATCCAGATTGCTACAGACTATTCTGTTTTTGACAGATTCTGTTTTCTATGTGTTGTTTGCTTATTTTAATGATTCTATGGGTAGTATCGGGGGGTATGAACCATGGATAAGTTGAAATACAGTAGATATTACATCAATATAAATAAAGAATGAGTTCACAACAGTACCAAAAGTGGTGATTTATTTTCTTATACTGACGGAGCTTATGAGATTTTCTGTTGAGTTTTGTGTCGTGAAGTTTTCAAGTTTTGGGTAAGGATTTGATGGACTATGGAATAAGGAGTGGCAAGAGCCTAAGCTTGGGATGCCCAAGTCACCCCAAGGTAAAATTCAAGGACAACCAAGAGCCTAAGCTTGGGGATGCCCCGGAAGGCATCCCCTCTTTCGTCTTCGTCTATCAGTAACTTTACTTGAGGCTATATTTTTATTCACCACATGATATGTGTTTTGCTTGGAGCGTCTTGTATGATTTGAGTATTTGCTTTTTAGTTTGCCACAATCATCCTTTCTGTACACACCTTTTTAGAGGGACACACATGAATCATGATTTATTAGAATACTCTATGTGCTTCACTTATATCTTTTCAGCTAGGCAATTTTGCTCTAGTGCTTCACTTACATCTTTTTAGAGCACGGTGGTGGTTTTATTTTATAGAAATTGATGAACTCTCATGCTTCACTTATATTATTTTGAGAGTCTTTAAATAGCATGGTAAGTTGCTTTGGTTATAAATTTAGTCCTCATATGATAGGCATCCTAGAGGGATATAATAAAAACTTTCATATAAGGTGCATTGAATACTAGGAGAAGTTTGATTCCTTATGATTGTTTTGAGATATGAAGATGGTGATATGAGAGTCATGGTAGTGAGTAGTTGTGAATTTGAGAAATACTTGTGTTAAAGTTTGTGATTCCCTTAGCATGCATGTATGGTGAACCGTTATGTGATGAAGTCGGAGCATGATTTATTTATTGATTGTCTTCCTTATGAGTGGTGGTCGGGGACGAGCGATGGTCTTTTCCTACCAATCTATCCCCCTAGGAGCATGTGCGTAGTACTTCGTTACCACACATTGGGCTCCGGGCGCTCCAAGCTCTCTCGACTTATTAACCGCCTTGATCTCTGTCCAGGAGTTGCAACTAGTTTCTGGTGTTTGTAGGTAGTGTTAGTAGTCTACCAAGTGGCACCCGGCCAGGTGGGCTTGGGACAGACTAGGCACAAGTGGCACGGTGTACCAAGCATAGATCCATCCATCGAGGTGGGCTTGGGAACCCTACGCACATCGTTTGGGGCCGTGAGCGACACCCCGGCCGGATCTCCTTGCGGATGGAACCCGAATAGGCGATAAACCTGGACGAGAGACTTGTGTGGTTAGTCAGGTCGTGGCCGACACCCTCGCCAGGCTTCTGCTTGAAGGTTGCCGAGGTACACGACGTGTACATGGTGGTAAGTGGCGAGAGCGTGTGTGAAGAAGTACACCCCTGCAGAGATACTTGTCTATGAGCTGTACAGGCAACCCAGAAGTCCTTTACCGCGGACACGGCTATTCGAATAGATGATGTTAACCCTGCAGGGGTGTACTTCTTCACACACGCTCTCGCCACTTACCACCATGTACACGTCGTGTACCTCGGCAACCTTCAAGCGGAAGCCTGGCGAGGGAGTCGGCCACGACCTGACTAACCACACAAGTCTCTCGTCCAGGTTTATCGCCTATTCGGGTTCCATCCGCAAGGAGATCCGGCCGGGGTGTTGCTCACGGCCCCAAACGATGTGTGCAGGGTTCCCAAGCCCACCTCGACGGATGGATCTACGCTTGGTACACCGTGGCACGGTGCCTAGTCTGTCCCAAGCCCACCTGTACCGGGTACCACTTGGTAGACTACTAACACTACCTACAAACACCAGAAACTAGTTGCAACTCCTGGACAGAGATCAGGTTGATTAATAAGTCGAGAGAGCTTGGAGCGCCCGGAGCCCAATGTGTGGTGGTAACTGTTCATGGATCACAAACACAGAACTCAGTTCCTGAGGACGGTTTCAATGAGACAACCCACCATGTACTCCTACATGGCCTCTCACCGCTACCTTTACCAAATCGTGTTCACACACTTAGCTCTCACACCGTAGGACATGTTCACAACTTTCCAATTCATTCCCGATGAATCAGACCTGACACAACTCTAAGCAATAGCAGGCATGACAAACAAGCATGAATGAGTAGGCACATCAGGGCTCAAACAACTCCTACTCATGCTAGTGGGTTTCATCTATTTACTGTGGCAATGACAGGTCATGCAGAGGATAAGGGGTTCAGCTACCGCAGCATGAAACAGTTGCATCGTTGTTGTCCTAATGCAATAAAAGAGAGCAGGAGCGAGAGAGTGGGATTTTATCGGAATGAACAAGGGGGTTTTGCTTGCCTGACACTTCCAAAGATAATATAGCTCTTCATCGGTGTCATCGATCGCATCGTCGAAGCAACGTCTACTGAGAGGGGACAACACCGGCAAACAGAGAAGTAACACGATCAATGCAATGCACAATATGATGCATGCTATGACATGGCAATATGAATGTGTTTTGAGCTAATGCATCTAGCAACATATTAAATGGAGTTGGTTTGAATCTTAGGTTCAAATTCAAACTTCATATGTGGAAATTCAAATGCCATTTACATGATTTGTCCTAAACAGTAGCTATAAGTTGCTCTAACATGCATGAAAAAGGTACAGATGGATAGATTGGATTTTTCTGATCATTTTTCATATATAAATCTTTTCAATCTGAGTTATAGATTATTTTCTATGATTTTTAGAAGTTTATAGGATTTTCTGGAATTTCCTGAATAAGAATAAATCCAGAAAATAATTAACTGCATCAGCACTGCGTCACTGTGATGTCAGCAGGTCAACAGGCCAGGTCCAGGTCAAACCTGACCAGTGGGGTCCACTGGTCAGTGAGACAGACACTAATCCCGCATTGACTCCGGCTTCGACCCGCTGCGGGGCCCGCTGTCAGCGTCTACTGGTGGTCCAGCTGGCGGGGTTAGTGCTAATGACGAGGCCACGTCGGCCCTCGCCGGAGTTTCGCCGGTGACAACCAAAGCTGCGGTGACAACTCGCCGGACTTGAGCTACAGACGGCGGTTGGACGCGCGGGAACCACCAGGAGGTAGCCCACGCTCTTCCGCATCCAGGGGTGGTGTCAGAAGGTCGCGGGGTGGCCTGGTTCGCCGACGGCGAGCACTTGGGCGGCCGCCAGAGTTTGGTGTGTGCGGCAGCTGCGGCTAGAGCATGTGGCGGAGCAAGTTAAGCAGCGGGGCGGCAGCTATGGACCAGTAGGAGCACAACCATGTGCTCGGACGCAAGCTTTGGGTGCCCTGGCCACGGCGGCGCCATGGCCGGCGACACGGAGCTCTCGGCTCGGGTGGCTAGACTGGCTAGAGGAGGGGATTGACTGCGGGGAGTGGGGGAAAACGCTCGGGGGTTCACAGCGGTGCCGTAGAGATGGCCAGCGTGCTCGGGGAAGGCCTGGGGCGACGAGACGACGGCGGCGATCTCGGCCGGCCGTGGTTGGAGATGTTGTTGCGGGCGTCGCTTCGGGGCTCTCCTCGTCGCGTGGCTCAGCAAGGAGGAACAAGGATGAAGTAGCGGAGCTTCCTAGCACAGTGAGAGGCGAGGGAGGTACGGTGGTCAGGCGGGCGGCAGCGGCGAACTCGGTGGCGCTCGGGCGGCTGCTGGAGAAAGGGGCAGAGGTGAGGGAGAGAGTGCAGCGAGTGAGGGAGAGGAGAGTAGGGCTTCGAGCCGTCTCCAGGTGCGGGGTTGGGTTGACGGAGAGCGCGACACAGCGAAGCAGGAGGTGGCGCAGCGCCTACGTGCGCGCGGCGACCACGCGTCTGTCCTTCTGTCCAGGGAGGAAGACGACAGGGAGGCTGCGGTGGTGGGTTGGGCCAGGAAAAGAACTGGGCCGGCTCTGCTGCAGGTAAGCACCAGGTAAGTCTTTCTCTCCTCTGTCTTTTATTCATGTTTTCTATTTTCTGTCTTTGTTTTTTGGATTTAGTAAAATACTAAACCACTTTATAAAATCCTGAAATAAATTGTGGGCAGATACTGGATTATTCCCAACATCCCTCAACTACTTTTCAGAATTATTAGAACATTTAAAAGATTTATAGAATTGAACTGCCCTAATTCAAAAACAATATGAGTTAATTCAAAAATCCATAAATGGCCAAGAAATATGCTGATCATTTTTGGCAGAGGTTTTCACCTTTATCAAAAATCATGAACATTTCCAAAGGGCATTTTGGGTTCATTGAAAACATTTTTATTTTGATCCTAATTGCATTTCATTTGGTGCTAGGGTTTGTCATCCCCATTTCAAATTTAAATGAAATTTAGACATGATGCAGCAACCAAGCTAGTCCAAGTGCATAGCAAGGCTAGGGATGTGACAACTCGCCCCCACTAAACAAGAATCTCGTCCCGAGATTCAAGCGTAGGGTAAGAGGAAAAGGGGACACAAAAGCTAGCACAATCTTCTCGATCCAATACCCTCATCGAAGATGTTGACTCATTGCTTCAAATTGATCTTGTCGTCTTTGCTTTCGGGATCTTCATCCAACATGATGACGACAGAAGAAACTCTATAGGAATCGATCTTCTTAAAGATCGAGCAACTCACGATCAACTCACGGAATGAGATGTTGAACATCTCTCGAGCCAAGACACGGAACATACATCCAGAGGGAAGGAGTGAAACAGAGAATGAAGATTCAAGTTGATAAGCACAATTCCACGCCGAATAAAATGGTGCATGGTTTCAAGATAACGAGGAGTTAATTGCCATGACTCCATAACGGGGCACCTTAGGAAAGGTGACTCGTAGAATTATTCCCTTAAGTGGCAAAAAGAATTACTTTTGATACAAAGATCATTGAAACTCTTTATACCAGCCTAAGGCAATCACAAACGATCGTGTGAACTAATTCGAAAGAATGGCATACTCATACTAGAAGGAATGATGTGGACTACCTTGTTGAAGACAACACAAGGGGTGATTTGCTTATTACCGGAAATGGTCGGAACCCCTGGTGGGACCACTTTTGAAGATGGTCCTTATCAGTAATTACTGGGAAGGGTAATCCAAGGTAGGATGGCACAATGACGGTGCAAGCTGGGAACAAAAACACAAATGCTAGGAATGATTCTAGTAACTGGGGAGAAGCTCAACAGTAGAGAGTGAATCTACTGTTTGAAAGGTTTAGCATAACCGAAGGAAACTGGGAGCAATCCCAGTTAGTGCCGATGATAACACCTAGTGCTTGTGCGTGCTCTCAAGAACTTGAGCATTTCCATATTCATCAAGGTTTTACCAACATCCGCGCTGAGGATCCTGGCAACACATCATACTACCATGATGAACGGTGATGGAGGATGCAGGTGCAAAGGAAGATAACACTTTCTCAGATTTTTCCTTAGCAATGCCAAAGAAGCAAATCTGGATGATCGACCGAGAGACATTTAGCACTCCGCTTCTAATGTTCTCCTTGATGTACTGGTTACTACGGTCATGCTTAAAGCATCAACATAGCCATCAAGTAGTGGTCGGACTTCGGAATACAAAGGATCCATAAGGAACAACTTGTGGGATAAGTCATATGAAATCCTCATGGGAAGTGACCAAACGGCTTAATCAGGATACTACAATAATGGTGCTTCCAGCTAGGTGTGTCGGCCAACATCAACCTTGTCGGGACCTACATCATAGATCTTGGAAAAGTTCCAACCATCATATCTGCCTGAGATTCAGATCCGGTTGGTAACGGAATATTTCAGACAACACGTCTGGAAAAGAAAGTTTGCAACACAAATCGACGAGATGATGTTGCGAGATTCTCGGGAATGAGCTACGATAGCAAGCTCTAAAACACGAGCTAGTTCTGCTACAAACCTGTGAACACACTGTCCTAGACAAGCACGACCACATGGTAGTCTTATAATAAAACACTATCGAGTTCAGGTTAGGATCCATCATCAAGGATTTTCGAAGTCTTTACGCGCGCTAGACTTCTTTTCCTTGAACAAGTCAATCGGTGGCTTGGGTGCTAGAAATTCATATGTAACGAAGATGATCAGTCTAACATACCACAGAATACTTTGCACATGCATGACTAACTTGGGATGATTCCACAGGAAGCAAAAACAATCTTTCTCGAATTCACGGTGGCAACTTGCACCTAATGCACGTGAACTTGGAGGAAGTCACTTCTTACACCAAACATGTATTTCATGAACGGGACATGAAGATAATGCTTACAAAAGTTTCCAACACTAGCTTGATGTTCAACATGAGTCATGGAGGAGACGAGATGCTGCTGATGGGATCAATAGCAACTCATCGGAATCTCCATATCACTGGACTTCCACCATCATGTGAACACGGTGATAGCATTGGTCAGACCCAAAGATATAATGGTGTATGCTCGAGGGATCAACCACGAGTAAAACAACATTATGAACATCATTGGTTCTGATTTGATTTGATGATAGCCCCTACTCAAATCAAGGTCTTGATACGACAATAGGTCCAACAACTGATCACAGGGACCAATCGATGAAGGTATCATCTATATTCAACACACGCAAATATATCCCTTGAAATGAACTAAGCTGGCAAGCTTTTATCTTCCAACTCTCCAAGTTGTTGTTTAGCTTGACCAACTAGCTCAGGGGTATCCAACACGGATTCTTGGAGAAGGGGTGGTTTACAGGAAACCAACTTGATCACGAATTCAACATAGCGGTCAGGTGACAACCTGGTGATACTTCCGAGAAGATATTCGGAAATCACGTACCACCGATATGTTGCTAAGCTCGAGAACAACCTTGCTTTTCAGGGCAAGATGATATGACTGAATAAGCAAGGACTGACACTATCCTAACTCATTGATCGAAAGGTGCACCGGGAATAAGAACTAGGTAGCATGATCAATCTTAGGATGATGATTCAATAACCAGCACGCTAAGAATGAGAGTATTTCCATTAACTACCAAGCAACGAGTTGCTCAGAGTATTGATTTCACACATCATGGTTCACTTGTCGGCATTCCGGTTGCGACAACACGGGACCGAGGAATGAAAATGATGGCGAGAAGTATCACTACATCAAGAATTCATGAGAGATTGTGTGATTCTCACGTCATTCTTGATATGAAAGAGGGTGACATCCCAAGGTAGAACAGATCAAAGGCTAGATTGGCAATTTGATCTGCGGAATACAACTACTTTGACCCAATCCTAGATATGGACGAGGTTCTGGAGTTTGTTTCTCCTAGTTATTCTGAAATAGAACGGCTTGACGGACCACAAGAATAATAGGCATCGATAACACAAATGCACAATTACTCCTAACTATCAATTGATAGACGAAGGTCGGAATACGACTGAAGAGGGACAACTCAAAGGAACATATATCTTTCCGAGTTGTGAATGCATAGATTAGTATGTCGAGCAAAGCTCAACATCTCTTCCGGATAACCCATGCGGAAAGGGTAGAACTGGCAGATTGACAGTATAGAATGGAGAACTCATCAAGAGCACTCTTATTGTGATCTTTTGGTTCAAGAACTTCTGCCGTAAGCAATTCATGGTATTTGGAAGAAGGATATACCACGGACCTCGAGGACTGTCGCAAGGTTACTAATATCCTAAAGGAACGAGCAAACACTATCAACACGAGGTAAGTAGAGTGAATCTTGGGTCAAGGACCCAAGAGTAGGATACCTACTACTAAATGGCATCACGGGATGCTTTCGAGAATAATGGCCAGAATCATCACACTGGGGATGCAAGCATTGCTAGATTACTAAGTGGTCCTCTAAGACACCTAGGGTCATAATAATAACTCCAACATATATGTCAAGGCAACAGAGTACCTCAACTCAACGATTAGTGTGGTTAATCTGGCCCAAAGGAACATCGAGAACGGAAAGAAGGGATTTGCAAATGCGTCAGATTATTTAGAAGCCTGGGATGACTCGGACAACATAACGGCTGTAAATGCTCAAAGAATTTGAGACATCCTGCAAAATAGTGGCATAACCACTCAGAATCACAATATCAAGGTTCCGAGATCAACTGTCAACACATGGAAGTAGTAGAAACTGAACTGAGGCTTCAGACCAACAATCCTACGAGTCTACGGATTAGTAACACGTGATCCTGATAGAAAGATGAGAAGCCTAGTTCTTAATCCCTGTAGAAAAGAAGAGGTTGACTCAGATCAGAAGGGCATAAGGTAAAGGAGTAAAAAGAGCCTTACGTTCCCTTCCACAATCAATTCCCTTATATAACTAAAGCATTTCTAGACTCAACTTCGACCAGTTTGGCTTGGTAATCCTACAGGCAGTCAGGCTCTGATACCAAAGCTGTCAGGACCCCGATTCCAAGTCACACCGATCTAGCCTGTAACACCTCATATCACTTTGCGGCCTCATGCACGGTACTCCCACGGGTGTCGCCTTACCATGGCCCGGGACCGTTTGTGCCTTTTGGCTCACGTATATGACAATGTCGCTAGCATCCATATGACAGAGAACCCGGGCCGACATGGCTAGTCGTGAACCCAAAGCGGCACTAACGTATGGGGACAAGCATACATGAATCAACATCGAACGTGTCGGTCAGCAGCGTGCGAATCCAGGCTGTAGCACTGGGCTAACAGGACTCCGGGAACCCGGGCTGTAGCAGGCTAGGCAGGACTCCGGATGTCACCGCGTGACATTTCCCCGAAGGGACAGACACAGGAACGATATGAAACACATGCCGGCCAGTCAAGTGTCCAGAGCAGTAGTGCTGGGCTAGCAGGACTCCGGTGAACCGGGCTGTAGCAGACTACTATGGCTCAAGGAGGCACTAGACTACATTTCCCCATAAGAGAGGCTGCTAAGGATAGACAACTAGATTTTCGGATCCCACACATACCAAGCATTTCAATCATACACACAATATGCTCGATATGTGCAAATACAACATGGCATCACAACAAGACTCTACGACTCAGAGTATTTATTCATTAGGCTCCGAAGAGCTAGATATTACAAACATGGGTCTCATGACCCAACATTCAGAGCATACAAGTCAAAGCACATGCGGAAGCTTAACATGTCTGAGTACGGACATCTACAAATGAAAAAGGCTGAGAAGCCTGACTATCTACCAGATCCTGCCGAGGGCACAAGATCGTAGCTGAGGTATCAAGCTAAATGTCGAAGTCCACACGGAACTACTAGCGAGACTGACATCTCTCTGCAAAACATAAAATAGGCAAACATGAGTACAAATGTACCCAGCAAGACTTACATCAGAACTATCTACATATGCACCGGCATCAGCAAAGGGGGTGGTGGAGTTTAACTGCAGCAAGCCAGCTTTGACTCGGTGGCTATCCTGAACTACGACTGCAAGTAACTCTTTCGAGGTGGCGCACACGAGTCCACATATTCACCATATCAACACACCACTATGGATCCGCTCCCGTCTCCCTACGAGAACGCAATCCATAGCACTCACGCTTATCTTGCGCATTTTAGAGTATCCACTTTCACTTGTCTATGAGCTGTACAGGCAACCCAGAAGTCCTTTACCGCGGACACGGCTATTCGAATAGATGATGTTAACCCTGCAGGGGCGTACTTCTTCACACACGCTCTCGCCACTTACCATCATGTACACGTCGTGTACCTCGGCAACCTTCAAGCGGAAGCCTGGCGAGGGAGTCGGCCACGACCTGACTAACCACACAAGTCTCTCGTCCAGGTTTATCACCTATTCGGGTTCCATCCGCAAGGAGATCCGGCGGGGGTGTTGCTCACGGCCCCAAACGATGTGTGCAGGGTTCCCAAGCCCACCTCGACGGATGGATCTACGCTTGGTACACCGTGGCACGGTGCCTAGTCTGTCCCAAGCCCACCTGTACCGGGTACCACTTGGTAGACTACTAACACTACCTACAAACACCAGAAACTAGTTGCAACTCCTGGACAGAGATCAGGTTGATTAATAAGTCGAGAGAGCTTGGAGCGCCCGGAGCCCAATGTGTGGTGGTAACTGTTCATGGATCACAAACACAGAACTCAGTTCCTGAGGACGGTTTCAATGAGACAACCCACCATGTACTCCTACATGGCCTCTCACTGCTACCTTTACCAAATCGTGTTCACACACTTAGCTCTCACACCGTAGGACATGTTCACAACTTTCCAATTCATTCCCGATGAATCAGACCTGACACAACTCTAAGCAATAGCAGGCATGACAAACAAGCATGAATGAGTAGGCACATCAGGGCTCAAACAACTCCTACTCATGCTAGTGGGTTTCATCTATTTACTGTGGCAATGACAGGTCATGCAGAGGATAAGGGGTTCAGCTACCGCAGCATGAAACAGTTGCATCATTGTTGTCCTAATGCAATAAAAGAGAGCAGGAGCGAGAGAGTGGGATTGTATCGGAATGAACAAGGGGGTTTTGCTTGCCTGACACTTCCGAAGATAGTATAGCTCTTCATCGGTGTCATCGATCGCATCGTCGAAGCAACGTCTACTGAGAGGGGACAACACCGGCAAACAGAGAAGTAACACGATCAATGCAATGCACAATATGATGCATGCTATGACATGGCAATATGAATGTGTTTTGAGCTAATGCATCTAGCAACATATTAAATGGAGTTGGTTTGAACCTTAGGTTCAAATTCAAACTTCATATGTGGAAATTCAAATGCCATTTACATGATTTGTCCTAAACAGTAGCTATAAGTTGCTCTAACATGCATGAAAAAGGTACAGATGGATGGATTAGATTTTTCTGATCATTTTTCATATATAAATCTTTTCAATCTGAGTTATAGATTATTTTCTATGATTTTTAGAAGTTTATAGGATTTTCTGGAATTTCCTGAATAAGAATAAATCCAGAAAATAATTAACTGCATCAGCACTGCGTCACTGTGATGTCAGCAGGTCAACAGGCCAGGTCCAGGTCAAACCTGACCAGTGGGGTCCACTGGTCAGTGAGACAGACACTAATCCCGCGTTGACTCCGGCTTTGACCCGCTGCGGGGCCCGCTGTCAGCGTCTACTGGTGGTCCAGCTGGCGGGGTTAGTGCTAATGACGAGGCCACGTCGGCCCTCGCCGGAGTTTCGCCGGTGACAACCAAAGCTGCGGTGACAACTCGCCGGACTTGAGCTACAGACGGCGGTTGGACGCGCGGGAACCACCAGGAGGTAGCCCACGCTCTTCCGCATCCAGGGGTGGTGTCAGAAGGTCGCGGGGTGGCCTGGTTCGCCGACGGCGAGCACTTGGGCGGCCGCCAGAGTTTGGTGTGTGCGGCAGCTGCGGCTAGAGCATGTGGCGGAGCAAGTTAAGCAGCGGGGCGGCAGCTATGGACCAGTAGGAGCACAACCATGTGCTCGGACGCAAGCTTTGGGTGCCCTGGCCACGGCGGCGCCATGGCCGGCGACACGGAGCTCTCGGCTCGGGTGGCTAGACTGGCTAGAGGAGGGGATTGACTGCGGGGAGAGGGGGAAAACGCTCGGGGGCTCACAGCGGTGCCGTAGAGATGGCCAGCGTGCTCGGGGAAGGCCTGGGGCGACGAGACGGCGGCGGCGATCTCGGCCGGCCGTGGTTGGAGATGTTGTTGCGGGCGTCGCTTCGGGGCTCTCCTCGTCGCGTGGCTCAGCAAGGAGGAACGAGGATGAAGTAGCGGAGCTTCCTAGCACAGCGAGAGGCGAGGGAGGTACGGTGGTCAGGCGGGCGGCAGCGGTGAGCTCGGTGGCGCTCGGGCGGCTGCTGGAGAAAGGGGCAGAGGGGAGGGAGAGAGTGCAGCGAGTGAGGGAGAGGAGAGAGGGGCTTCGAGCCGTCTCCAGGTGCGGGGTTGGGTTGACGGAGAGCGCGACACGACGAAGCAGGAGGTGGCGCAGCGCCTGCGTGCGCGCGGCGACCACGCGTCTGTCCTTCTGTCGAGGGAGGAAGACGACAGGGAGGCTGCGGTGGTGGGTTGGGCCAGGAAAAGAACTGGGCCGGCTCTGCTGCAGGTAAGCACCAGGTAAGTCTTTCTCTCCTCTGTCTTTTATTCATGTTTTCTATTTTCTGTCTTTGTTTTTTGGATTTAGTAAAATACTAAACCACTTTATAAAATCCTGAAATAAATTGTGGGCAGATACTGGATTATTCCCAACATCCCTCAACTACTTTTCAGAATTATTAGAGCATTTAAAATATTTATAGAATTTAAATGCCCCAATTCAAAAACAATATGAGTTAATTCAAAAATCCATAAATGGCCAAGAAATATGCTGATCATTTTTGGCAGAGGTTTTCACCTTTATCAAAAATCATGAACATTTCCAAAGGGCATTTTGGGTTCATTGAAAACATTTTTATTTTGATCCTAATTGCATTTCATTTGGTGCTAGGGTTTGTCATCCCCATTTCAAATTTAAATGAAATTTAGACATGATGCAGCAACCAAGCTAGTCCAAGTGCATAGCAAGGCTAGGGACGTGACAACTTCGTTTCGATAACTAATAGATTTTTGCAATAAGTATATGAGTTCTTTATGACTAATGTTGAGTCCATGGATTATACGCACTCTCACCCTTCCACCATTGCTAGCCTCTCTAGTACCGCGCAACTTTCGCCGGTACCATAAACCCACCATACACCCTCCTCAAAACAACCACCATACCTACCTATTATGGCATTTCCATAGCCATTATGAGATATATTGCCATGCAACTTTCCACCGTTCCGTTTATTATGACACGTTCCATCATTGTCATATTGCTTTGCATGATCATGTAGTTGACATCGTATTTGTGGCAAAGCCACCATTCATAATTCTTTATACATGTCACTCTTGATTCATTGCACATCCCGGTACACCCCCAGAGGCACTCATATAGGGTCATATTTTGTTCTAATTATCGAGTTGTAATTCTTGAGTTGTAAGTAAATAAAAGTGTGATGATCTTCATTATTAGAACATTTTTCCATGTGAGTAAAGGATGATGGAGACTATGATTCCCCCACAAGTCGGGATGAGACTCCGGACGAAAAAAAGAGGCCAAATAAATGTGAGAATGCCCAGATTAAAAAATGAGAGAAAAGAGAGAAGGGGCAATGTTAGTATCCTTTTACCACACTTGTGCTTCAAAGTAGCACCATGATCTTGATGATAGAAAGTCTCCTATGTTAACACTTTCATATACTAGTGGGAATTTTCCAATGTATAACTTGGCTTTTATATTCCAATGATGGGCTTCCTCAAATTTCCCTAGGTCTTCGTGAGCAAGCGAGTTGGATGCACACCCACTTAGTTTTGTTTTTAGCTTTCATAAACTTATAGCTCTAGTGCATCCGTTGCATGGCAATCCCTACTCACTCACATTGATATCTATTGATGGGCATCTCCATAGCCCGTTGATACGCCTAGTTGATGTGAGACTATCTCCTTCTTCTTGTCTTGTCCACAACCACCTTCGATTCCACCTATAGTGCTATGTCCATGGCTCACGCTCATGTATTGCGTGAAAGTTGAAAAAGTTTGAGAACATCAAATGTATGAAACAATTGCTTGGCTTGTCATCGGGGTTGTGCATGATTTGAATATTTTGTGTGATGAAGATGGAGCATAGCCAGACTATATGATTTTGTAGGGATAAGCTTTCTTTGGCCATGTTATTTTGAAAAGACATAATTGCCTTGTTAGTATGCTTGAAGTATTATTGTTTTTATGTCAATATTAAACTTTTCTTTTGAATCTTACGGACCTGAACATTCATGCCACAATAAATAAATTACATGGATAAATATGTTAGGTAGCATTCCACATCAAAAATTCTGTTTTTATCATTTACCTACTCGAGGACGAGCAGGAATTAAGCTTGGGGATGCTTGATATGTCTCCAACGTATCTATATTTTTTTATTGTTCCATGCTATTATATTATCTGTTTTGGGCATTTTATATGCATTAATATGTTATTTTATATTATTTTTTGGACTAACCTATTAACCTATAGCCCAGTGCCAGTTCCTATTTTTTCCCTGTTTTTGAGTTTTGCAGAAAAGGAATACCAAACGGAGTCCAAACGGAATAAAACCTTCACAATGTTTTTTCTTGGACCAGAAGACAACCAGGAGACTTGGAGATGAAGTCGAGGAGCCATGAGGCGGCCACAAGAACGGAGGGGGCGCCCAGGGGGTAGGGCGCCCCCCACCCTTATGGGCCCCTCGTGCACCTCCTGACCTAATTCTTTCGCCTATATATTCCCATATACCCCCAAACCACCAGAGGCATCCACGACAACACTTTTCCACCGCCGCAACCTTCTGTACCCATGAGATCCCATCTAGGGACCTTTTCCGGCACCCTGTCGGGGGGGGGGGGATTTGATCACGGAGGGCTTCTACATCAACTCTATTGCCCTTACGATGAAGCGTGAGTAGTTTACCACAGACCTACGGGTCCATAGCTAGTAGCTAGATGGCTTCTTCTCTCTCTTTGATTCTCAATACCATGTTGTCCTCGATGTTCTTAGAGATCTATTCAATGTAATACTTTTTTGCGCTGTGTTTGCCGAGAATCGATGAATTGTGGATTTATGATCAGCTTATCTATGAATATTATTTGAATCTTCTCTGAATTCTTTTATGCATGATTTTATATCTTTATAATTCTCTTCAAACTATCGGTTTGGTTTGGCCAACTAGATTGGTTTTTCTTGCAATGGGAGAAGTGCTTAGCTTTGGGTTCAATCTTGCGGTGTCCTTTCCCAGTGACAGTAGGGGCAGCAAGGCACGTATTGTATTGTTGCCATCGAGGATAAAAAGATGGGTTTTTCATCATATTGCTTGAGTTAATTCCACTACATCATGTCATCTTACTTAATGCATTACTCCATTCTATATGAACTTAATACTCTAGGTGCATGTTGGATAGCGGTCGATGTGTGGAGTAATAGTAGTAGATGCAGAATTGTTTCGGTCTACTTAACACGAACGTGATGCCTATATTCATGATCATTGCCTTAGATATCGTCATAACCTTGCGCTTTTCTATCAATTGCTCGGCAGTAATTTGTTCACCCACCATAATATTTTCTATCTTGAGAGAAGCCTCTAGTGAAATCTATGGCTCCCGGGTCTATTTTCCATCATATAAGTTTCCGATCTACTATTTTGCAATCTTTTACTTTCCAATCTATAAACCAAAAATATTTACTTTATCATTTATCTATCTCTATCAGATCTCACTTCTGCAAGTAACCGTGAAGGGATTGACAACCCCTTTATCGCGTTGGGTGCAAGTTGTTTGATTATTTGTGCAGGTATTCGGTGACTTGTGCGTTGTCTCCTACTAGATTGATACCTTGGTTCTCAAACTGAGGGAAATACTTATCTCTACTTTGCTGCATCACCCTTTCCTCTTCAAGGGAAAAACCAACGCAAGCTCAAGAAGTAGCAGACGACAAATACTATCCAACAGTGACAGTATGCCTAAGAAATAGAGATATGAAACCTCTATGAGTGAAGAACCGACAAAAACTCCAATGTTGGAAACATCATAGAACATGCATATATGAACTCCGTTTTTGATGAACTCGAGCTTGTCATGAAGATGATTATAAGCTCTAAAGCTGACAAAGAGAAACACCAAACAAGGACCAAGAAAGATGATGCAAGGATGCAATGGTTTGAGCTCTCTATGAACGATATGATCAAGCTACTCACTCGAGATCCCCCTTGATAGTACGACAATCGATCCTACAACCCGGTCTCCCAACTACCACCATTAGAACGGTAAATAGAAAACCTACCAAAGGCAAACCTTTGCCTTGCACATAGTCCACTTGAGCTAGATGATGACGATCTTAACTTCCTCAAGTTGGACCACCTTTCTTGATTGCGCTGGCTCGATGAAGACTAGTAGATTGCTCCACCATACTCCACTATGGTGAACCACTCTTCGGCATATCTCCACAAGTCCATTGTCACCACAATGGACGGCAAGCTTCAAGCATGATCTCTTCATGATGCTCTACTTGAATTTGCACACCGCAATCTTGATGACGATCACCACTTGATGTCATCCTCCAAGGGTTGTATGAGATCTTTATCTTGACGCAAGCCCATGGAAACATACCTAACCCCACATAGAACTCTCTCGTAGACCATGGGTGAGTACACAAAGCGTAATGGACAATGCTTACCATACCATGAGATCACTCGATCTCACTCGGTACATCTTCTATGCTTTGTGTGTTGATCAACTTGATTCACACTTTGACTTGGTCTTGATCAACCTTGTATCATGTCTTCCACATGACCAATCTTTGCATAATTTCTTAAATAGCACCTTGGTCATCTCATAAACTCCTTGAACCCAACACATGGACTTCAATAAAATCCTATGGACAAACCCTTCAAATATAACTCGAGGCAACCATTGGTCCATAGAGATTGTCATCAGTTACCAAAACCAAACATGGGGGCACCGCATGTTCTTTCAATGGGGATGGATGATATTCTTTTATAAAGTATGTGAAGTAGATCATGCTGGTGAGGCGATGCTGGAGTATTTACTTCTTCCGCCATAACGGGATTTGGGTATTATGGGCAATAAAAATGTGCGTGAAATGATTGCCATCCCAACTTGGTATTTGTGGTGGAAAAGGCATAAATTGGATCACAAAGAGGCAACTCAGAATGTGCACCAGCTTTCTATGGGGATTCGTGCTCTTACGACCAACTTTGTTACTGCTTCCTATCAAAAGATTTCCATTAAGAGGGGGCTTCTTCTTTTGATTATGACCTACATAGGGGCACGATTGGGGCTCCTAAGAGATGACAAAGGCAGATTCATTGCTCGGATAATGGTAATATAGACATGTTGCGCGGATGTCTTGACGGTTGAAGCTTTGGCCCTCAAATTCGATGTATCGCTTGTGCAAAGTAAATGATGCAATCATGTTATTATTAATTTAGACAATCTTGAGGTGATTGATACCATGAAAAATGGAAGACGGTCGGCAGGTATGAGGACGACAATTTTTTGATGATTGTTTTCATTTTGCTTATGATTTTTCTATTTCTAGATTTGAGCATTGTAATAGAGAAACAAATAAAGTTGCTCACGAGCTTGCTTGATTGACTAGATTTTCTTTGACTTGTGTTTGGTTTGAGGAGCCTTTAAATGAAATTGTAGATATCCTCATAAACAATGTAACGGTTATTTCAAATGAATAAAGCTTGTGATTTTCTTCAAAAAGAAAACAAAGGGTCTAAAAGCTAACAGTAACCCCAATCTTTGAAACTTGGCAACCCCTGAGTTAATGTTTTTGACCGTTGGACTGCTTTGAGCCAAGTGTGGTCTATCCTAGTGAGGACATGTCCTTCTCAATCCGAGTCGAGTGATGAAAATCTCCACACTAGTAACCTACCCCAAGTGACAAAAACACCTTTTACGTGTATGATGATATGTTGGTACATTTTGAATGTGGGCTTGGGCCTCCATGAGCCTATGTTTGGTTTTAGGTCACCGTGGGCCTACCCAGTGGGAGATAACCTCATCATCTTCCATTTTCGCGTGGGCGGCCATCAAGATGTGGTCAAAGTACTCGGGGAAATGGGAAAGTGGGCGTGGTTGACGACCGATTCAACCTTACAGCGCGCGTCATACTCGACCCACTCCGAGAACTCCCATGTGTTGGTAATCGTTGCATGGAAAACAAAAAAAATTCTACGCACACGCAATGATCTATCCATGGAGATGCATAGCAACGAGGGGGAGAGTGTGTACGTACCCTCGTAGATCCTAAGCGGAAGCGTTTCTCAACGCGGTTGATGTAGTCGAACTTCTTCGCATTTCAACCGATCAAGTATCAAACTCACGGCACCTCCGCGTTCTGCACACGTTCAGCTTGGTGACGTCCCTCGCCTTCTTGATCCACAAGACGTCGAGGTAGTAGATGAGTTTCGTCAGCACGGCGGCGTGGTGACGGTGATGGTGAAGTGATCTCCGCAGGGCTTCGCCTAAGCACTATGAAAATATGACCGAGGGAGTAAACGGTAGACGGGGGCGCCGCACACGGCTAAGACAATGTTTTGTTCTTGTGTGGCGCCCCCTACCCATGTATATATAGGTGGGGGAGGAGGCAGCCCCTAGGGTGCCCCAAGAGACCTGGCGGCATCCCTAGGGCTGCTGCCTTGCCCTGCGCCCCCCTTTCCTTGCAAGAAGGGGGGAGAGGGAAGGAAGGGGGAGTCCTACTCCACACTTTCCTTTCCCTCCCCTCTTTACTTCTCCTCCTCATAGGGCCGGCCTATATAGGGGCACATCAGCCCCTTGTGGGCTGGTGTGTTCCCTCTCTTGGCCCATAAAGCCCATATCTTTGTCGGGGTTGCCCGAAACTCCTTTTCGGTGACCCGGTAAGTACCCGGTACCCTCCGAAACACTTTCGATCTCTGAATACCATTGTCCTATATATCAATCTTTACCTCTCAAAAATTTGGAGACTCCTCGTCATGTCCGTGATCTCATCCAGGACTCCGAACAACATTCATTCACCAAATCACATAACTCATATAATACTATATCGCCAACGAACGTTAAGCGTGCGGACTGATGTCGCTTGAAGCTACGCCGGTGTTTCCCCAAAGAGGAAGGGATGATGCAGCACAGCGGCGTTAGGTATTTCCCTCAGATATGAAACCAAGGTTATCGAACCAGTAGGGGAACCAAGCAACACAACGTAAACAACCCCTGCACACAGATAACAAATCCTCGCAACCGACGTGTTAAAGGGGTTGTCAAACCCCTCCGGGGTACGGCGCCTCAAGATAGGCAAACGAATGTGAGATAAATTGTAGTAGATTGATAGATCGAACGCCAAATAAAATAAATAGAAATAAAATGCAGCAAGGTATTTTTGTATTTTTGGTTTAGTAGATCTAAAAATTAATGCAAGGAAAAAGTAGATCGCAAAGGCAAATATATGAGAAAGAGACCCGGGGGCCGTAGGTTTCACTAGTGGCTTCTCTCGAGAAAAATAGCAAACGGTGGGTGAACAAATTACTGTTGGGCAATTGATAGAACTTCAAATAATCATGACGATATCCAGGCAATGATCATTATATAGGCATCATGTCCAAGATTAGTAGACCGACTCCTGCCTGCATCTACCACTATTACTCCACACATCGACCGCTATCCAGCATGCATCTAGTGTATTAAGTTCATGGAAAAACAGAGTAATGCAATAAGAACGATGACATGATGTAGACAAGATCTATCTATGTAGAGATAGACCCCATCGTTTTATCCTTAGTAGCAACGATACATACGTGTCGGTTGCCCTTCTATCACTGGGATCAAGCACCGTAATATCGAACCCACTACAAAGCACCTCTTCCCATTGCAAGATAAATAGATCAAGTTGGCCAAACAAAACCCAAATATCAGAGAAGAAATACGAGGCTATAAGTAATCATGCATATAAGAGATCAAAGAAACTCAAATAACTTTCATGGATATAAAAAGATAGATCTGGTCATAAAATCAAAGTTCATCGATCCCAAAAAACACACCGCAAAAGAGTAACATCATATGGATCTCCAAGAGACCATTGTATTGAGAATTCAGTGAGAGAGAGGAAGCCGTCTAGCTACTAACTACGGACCCAAAGGTCGACAAAGAACTACTCACGCATCATCGGAGAGGCACCAATGGAGGTGGTGAACCACATCCGAGATGGTGTCTAGATTGAATCTGGTGGTTCTGGACTTTGCGGCGGCTGGATGAATATTTCGTTGACTCCCCTAGGGTTTCTGGAATATTGGGGTATTTATAGAGCAAAGAGGCGGTCCGAGGGGCACCCGAGGTGGGCACAACCCACCAGGGCGCGCCTGGGCCTCTTGGCGCACCCTGGTGGTTTGTGCCCTCCTCGAGGCACCCCCCAGGCGCAGCCAGGGCCCATTATGTTCCTTATGGTCCCAAAAAAATCTTCGTGGAGTTTCGTTGCGTTTGGACTCCGTCTGATATTGGTTTCATGCGTTGTAAAAAACATGCAGAAAATAGCAACTGGCACTTGGCACTATGTCAATAGGTTAGTACCAAAAAATGATATAAAATGACTATAAAATGGTTATAAAACATCCAAGATTGATAATATAATAGCATGGAACAATAAAAAATTATAGACACGTTGGAGACGTATCAGCATCCCCAAGCTTAACTCCTACTCGTCCTCGAGTAGGTAAGTGATAAAAACAGAATTTTTGATGTGGAATGCTGCCTAACATGTCATATGATATTCTTTTCTTTATAGCATGGACAATTGGACTTTTATGTGATTCAAAGCAATAGTCTAGTTTTGACATAATAATTTAGATACTCAAGCATATCAACAAGCAACCAAGTCTTTCAAAATATCAATGCTAAAATAAGTTATCCCTAGCGCATCATGCTCAACCATTGATCCATTCATGAAACACACTCGCATATTAACTACACCCAATACTAAAGTACGATCATATTGCCTCCTAGTTGGTGCTTTTTATAAGAGAAAATGGAGACTCAAATTCAAAATAAAAATTGCATAAAGTAAAAGAAATGCCCTTCGCAGAGGGAAGTAGGGATTTGTAGAGGTGCCAAAGCTCAAAGCGAAAAAATTAGAGACAAAAACATTTTGGGAGGTGTATCCATCCCACCAACGAAAACGACTTAGAGTTCCCAACACTTTCCATGCTAGATATATCATAGGCGGTTCCCAAACAGAAAATAAAGTTTATTCCTTTTTCCACCATACTTTCACTTTCCATGGCTAGCCGTATCCACGGTTCCCCTCCATACCAACACTTCCCAAGGAATTTATTATTTGACAACATAAAGTAAATTCATTTTTTCCATTTCGGGACTGGGCATCCCTAAAACCTTTGCCTTACTCTCGTGCAATGACAAGTGAATAAACACTCATCGTGAGAATAACACATCTAGCATGGAAAATATTAGCCACCCCTCACCGCTCCGCGAGCGAAACAAATACACAAAAGAGAAGTTTATTTTGAAAATTAGAGATGGCACATGCAAATTTTCTTATAACGGCAAAAGAATACCGCATATAGGTAGATATAGTGGACTCATGTGGCAAAACTGGTTTAAAGGATTTTGGATGCACAAGTAGAGATCATACTTGGTGCAAAATGAAGGCTAGCAAAAGATTGAGAAGCGACCAACCAAGAAACGAATAATCTCATAAGCAATCATTAAGCATAATTAACACCGAATAATGCACCACAAGTAGGATATAATTTCATTGCATAACTATTGACTTTCGTGCTTGCATAGGGAATCACAAACCTTAACACCATTATTCTTACTAAAGCATAATTACTCATCAACATAACTCACATATCACATCATCATATCTCAAAACTATTACTAAGAATCAAGTCTATTTTGTCCAATGATCTTCATGAAAGTTTTTATTATATCCTTCTTGGATATCTATCACTTTGGGACTATTCATGTGTTTCTTTTCATAAGCTCAAACAAATATAAGTGAAGATCATGAGCATAATTTTTCTTTTCTTTCTCTCAAAATAATTTAAGTGAAGCAAGAGAGAATTTCTTCAAAATTTTACTAACTCTCAAATAAATATAAGTGAAGCAAGAGAGCATTTCTTCAAAAATACTAAGCACACCGTGCTAAAAAAGATATAAGTGAAGCACTAGAGCAAGTCCATAGCTCATAAAAATTTAAGTGAAGCATAGAGAGCAATTCTAACAAGTCATGACATAATTTTGGCTCTCCCAAATAGGTGTGTCCAGCAAGGGATTAAGACTTAAAACACAAAATAAAACAAGCAAAGACTCAAATCATACAAGACGCTCCAAGCAAAACACATATTATGTGGTGAATAAAAATATAGCTTCGAGTAAAATACCGATGGTCGTTAGAAAAAAGAGGGGATGCCACTCGGGGGCATCCCCAAGCTTAGTTGGTTGCTCATTTCTGGATAATAGCTTGGGATTCCGGGGTATCCCCAAGCTTAGGCTCTTCTATCCTTCCTTCATCCATTGTAAGATAACCCAAAACTTGGAAACTTCAATCACACAAAACTCCACAAAACCTTCGTGAGATCCGTTAGTATAAGAAAGCAAACCACTACTAAAAGTGTTGTATTAAACCAATTCATATTTTGTTTTTGCATTATATCTACTGTATTTCAACTTTTCTATGGCAAAAACTCATTAAAGAAAAACCATAGAGCCATCAAAATAAGCACACAACGCAAAGAAAACAGAATCTGTCAAAACGGAACAGTCTGTAGCAATCTGACTTTTTCGAATACTTCTGTAACTCCAAAAATTCTGAAAAACTAGGATGAGCTGGGTAATTTTTATATTAATCTTCTGCAAAAATAATTGGCATTTTATCATGTTCTGATGATTTTTAACAATTATTTTTGTGAGCGCAAAAGTTTCTGTTTTTCAGCAAGATCAAACAACTATCACCCAAGAAGATCCTAACGGTTCTACTTGGCACAAACACTAATTAAAACACAAAAAACACAATCATAATAGTAGCATAATTGTGCTAACACTCAAGAACAGAAAGCAAAAAGTAAAAAACAAAATTTATTCATTGGGTTGCCTCCCAACAAGCGCTATAGTTCTACGCCCTTAGCTAGGCATAAAGCAAGGATCTAACTTTTGTCTTCCAAAGTTTTGGCAACTTTTGTAAGGGTTTTCTCAAACCCGGGAGGCTCTTTACGCTTCCCTAAATTTTCCGGAAAAGAGACCATCTTAAGATCCAAAATATCCAATCGCTTGTTGCAAAGAGTAATCAGGGTATTCATGCGATTGATACTACCATTGAGGTGTTTGAGGGGTTCATTATATTTCTGTATTTCAACCATATGTTTATGCAAATCACCAAGTTTATCCAACATTTGAACTCCCTCAGGGGTAAAAGAAAACCCCTTCTTTTGAGGTGGAATTCCTAAAATTCCTTCTAAAATTTCATAGGCAGCATTGGCATCAAGCTCAATAAAATTCCCTTTGGTGGCAAAAATCCAGAAGTTGTCTATGATGCAAAGCCAATCCCATGTAAAAATTACGAAGCAAAACCTTAGCATCCCCCTTTAAACTAGAAATATGATACGATTCCATAAGCCTATACCAGGCATCTTTCAAATTTTCTCCTTGTCTTTGCTTGAAGTAAAGAACTTCAAAATCGGGTGACAAAGGAGGAGTAGGAACGCTAGCCATCAAGACTGGAAAGCAAGAAAACGGCGAACGAAAAAGAGAGGCGAATAAAACGGCAAATTTTTGTGAAGTGGGGGAGAGGAAAACGAGAGGCAAATGGCAAATAATGTAAATTGCGAGGAGATGAGATTTGTGATTAGGAACCTGGTATATGTTGAAGATCCTCCCCGGCAACGGCGCCAGAAATTGCATGTTGACGGGGGGCTATCTTGACTTGATTCTCCCCGGCAACGGTGCCAGAAATTCCTTTTGACGTCGCTTGAAGCTACGTCGGTGTTTCCCCAAAGAGGAAGGGATGATGCAGCACAGCGGCGATAGGTATTTCCCTCAGATATGAAACCAAGGTTATCGAACCAGTAGGAGAACCAAGCAACACAACGTAAATAGCCCCTGCACACAGATAAGAAATCCTCGCAACCTGACATGTTAGAGGGGTTGTCAATCCCTTCCAGTGTACGGCGCCTCAAGATAGGCAGACGGACGTGAGATAAATTGTAGTAGATTGATAGATCGAACGCCAAATAAAATAAATAGAAATAAAACACAGCAAGGTATTTTTATATTTTTGGTTTAGTAGATCTGAAAATAAATGCAAGGAAAAAGTAGATCGCAAAGGTAAATATATGAGAAAGAGACCCGGGGGCCGTAGGTTTCACTAGTGGCTTCTCTCGAGAAAAATAGCAAACGGTGGGTGAACAAATTACTGTTGGGCAATTGATAGAACTTCAAATAATCATGACGATATCCAGGCAATGATCATTATATAGGCATCACGTCAAAGATTAGTAGACCGACTCCTGCCTGCATCTACTACTATTACTCCACACATCGACCGCTATCTAGCATGCATCTAGTGTATTAAGTTCATGGAAAAACGGAGTAATGCAATAAGAACGATGACATGATGTAGACAAGGTCTATCTATGTAGAGATAGACCCCATCGTTTTACCCTTAGTAGCAATGATACATACGTGTCGGTTCCCCTTCTATCACTGGGATCAAGCACTGTAAGATCGAACCCACTACAAAGCACCTCTTCCCATTGCAAGATAAATAGATCATGTTGGCCAAACAAAACCCAAATATCGGAGAAGAAATACGAGGCTATAAGCAATCATGCATATAAGAGATCAAAGAAACTCAAATAGCTTTCATGGATATAAAAAGATAGATCTGATCATAAACTCAAAGTTCATCGATCCCAACAAACACACCGCAAAAGAGTTACATCATATGGATCTCCAAGAGACCATTGTATTGAGAATTCAGCAAGAGAGAGGAAGCCATCTAGCTACTAACTACGGACCTGAAGGTCTGCAAAGAACTACTCACGCATCATCGAAGAGGCACCAATGGAGGTGGTGAACCCCATCCGAGATGGTGTCTAGATTGGATCTGGTGGTTCTGGACTCTGCGGCGGCTGGATGAATATTTCGTCAACTCCCCTAGGGTTTCTGGAATATTGGGGTATTTATAGAGCAAAGAGGCGGTCTGGGGGGCACCCGAGGTGGGCACAACCCACCAGGGCGCGCCTGGGCTTCCTGGCGTACCCTGGTGGGTTGTTCCCTCCTCGAGGCACCCCCCATGCGCAGCCAGGGCCCATTATGTTCCTTCTGGTCCAAAAAAAATCTCCGTGGAGTTTCGTTGTGTTTGGACTCCGTCTGATATTGATTTCCTGCGATGTAAAAAACATGCAGAAAATAGCAACTGGCACTTGGCACTATGTCAATAGGTTAGTACCAAAAAGTGATATAAAATGACTATAAAGTGACTATAAAATGATTATAAAACATCCAAGATTGATAATATAACAACATTGTACAATCAAAAATTATAGATACGTTGGAGACGTATCACGGACCCTACGGGTTCGAGAACTATGTAGACATGACCGAGACACCTCTCCGGTCAATAACCAATAGCGGAACCTGGATGCCCATATTGGCTCCTACATATTCTATGAAGATCTTTATTGGTCGAACCGTTATGACAACATACATAATTCCCTTTGTCCATCGATATGTTCCTTGCCCGAGATTCGATCGTCGGTATCTTCATACCTAGTTCAATCTTGTTACTGGCAAGTCTCTTTACTTGTTTCGTAATACATCATCCTGTAACTAACTCATTAGTTACTTTGCTTGCAAGGCTTCTTATGATGTGTAGTACCGAGAGGGCCCAAACATACCTCTCCGATACTTGGAGTGACAAATCCTAATCTCGATCTATGCCAACTCAACAAACACCTTCAGAGATACCTGTAGAGCATCTTTATGATCACCCAGTTACGTTGTGACGTTTGATAGCACACAAGGTATTCCTCTGGTATCCGGGAGTTGCATAGTCTCATAGTCGAAGGAATATGTATTTGACATGAAGAAAGCAATAGTAATAAACTGAACGATCAAAATGCTAAGCTAACGGATGCGTCTTGTCCATCACATCATTCTCCTAATGATGTGATCCCGTTATCGAATGACAACACATGTCTATGGTTAGGAAACCTTAAACATATTTGATCAACTAGCTAGTCTAGTAGAGGCTTACTAGGGACACGGTATTTGTTTATGTATTCACACATGTATTTAGGTTTCCGATCAATACAATTCTAGCATGAATAATAAACCTTTATCATGAAAAAGGAAATATAAAATAACAACTTTATTATTGCCTCTAGGGCATATTTCCTTCAGTCTCCCACTTGCACTAGAGTCAATAATCTAGTTTACATCACCATGTGATTAACACCAATAGTTCACATCGTCATGTGATTAACACCCATAGTTCACATCGTCATGTGACTAACACCCAAAGAGTTTACTAGAGTTAATAATCTAGTTCACTTCGCCATGTGATTAACACCCAAAGAGCACTAAGGTGTGACCATGTTTTGCTTGTGAGAGAGGTTTAGTCAACGGGTCTGCCACATTCAGATCCATATGTATTTTGCAATTTTCTATGTCTACAATGCTCTGCACGGAGCTACTCTAGCTAATTGCTCCCACTTTCAATATGTATCCAGACTGAGACTCAAAATCATCTAGATTAGCTTTAAAGCTTACATCGATGTAACCCATTACGACGTACCCTTTATTACCTCCATAGCCGAGAAACATTTCCTTAGTACTCTAAGGATAATTTTGACCGCTGTCCAGTGATCTACTCCTGGATCACTATTGTACCACCTTGCCAAACTCATGGCAAGGTACACAACAGGTTTGGTACACAACATGGCATACTTTATAGAACCTATGGCTGAGGCATAGGGAATGACTTTCATTCTCTCTCTATCTTCTGCCGTGGTTTGGTTTTGAGTCTTACTCAACTTCACACCTTGCAACACAGGCAAGAAACCTTTCTTTGACTGATTCATTTTGAACTTCTTCAAAATGTTGTCAAGGTATGTGCTTTGTGAAAGTCCTATTAAGCATCTTGATCTATCCCTATAGATCTTGATGCCCAATATATAAGTCGCTTCACTGAGGTCTTTGATATGTCCGTATCTATAATTGTCGATTGTTCCATGCTGTTTTATTATCAATCTTGGATGTTTTATAATCATTTTATAGTCATTTTATATCATTTTTTGGTACTGACCTATTGACGTAGTGCCAAGTGCCAGTTGCTGTTTTTTCCATGTTTTTTACATCACAGGAAATCAATATCAAACGGAGTCCAAATGCCACGAAACTCCACGATGATTTTTTATGGGACAGAAGGAAGGCATTGGGCCCTGGTTGCACCTAGGGGGTGCCCCGAGGGGGGCACAACCCACCAGGGCGCGCCCTGGTGGGTTGTGCCCACCTCGGGTGCCCCCCGGACCGTCTCTTTGCTCTATAAATACCCCAAAAATCCACAAACCCTAGGTGAGTCGATGAAATATTCATCCAACCGCCGCAGAGTCCAGAACCACCAGATCCAATCTAGACACCATCACGGAGGGGTTCACCACTTCCATTGGTGCCTCTCCTATGATGTGTGAGTAGTTCTTTGTAGACCTTCGGGTCCGTAGTTAGTAGCTAGATGGCTCCCTCCCTCTCGCTGAATTCTCAATACAATGGTCTCTTGGAGATCCATATGATGTAACTCTTTTGCGGTGTGTTTGTTGGGATCTGATGAACTTCGAGTTTATGATCAGTTATATCTTTTTATATCCATGAAAGTTATTTGAGTTTCTTTGATCTCTTATAGCCTCGTATTTCTTCTCCGATATTTGGGTTTTGTTTGGCCAACTTGATCTATGTATCTTGCAATGGGAAGAGGTGCCCGGTAGTGGGTTCGATCTTACGGTGCTTGATCTCAGTGACAGAAAGGGAACCAACACATATGTATCGTTGCTACTAAGGATAAAAAGACAAGATCTATATCTACCACCATATAGATAAACGGATCTTGTCTACATCATGTCATCGTTCTTATTGCATTACTCCGTTTTTCCATGAACTTAATACACTAGATGCATGCTAGATAGCGGTCGATGTGTGGAGTAATAGTAGTAGATGCAGGCAGGAGTTGGTCTACTAATCTTGGACGTGATGCCTATGTAATGATCATTGCCTGGATATCGTCATAATTATTTGAAGTTCTATCAATTGCCCAACAATAATTTGTTTACCCACCGTTTGCTATTTTTCTCGAGAGAAGCCACTAGTGAAACCTACGGCCCTCGGGTCTTATTTCTCATATATTTGCCTGGCGATCTATTTTTCCTTTGTGTTTTTATTCAGATCTATTAAACCAAAAATACAAAAATATCTTGCTCCATTTATTTTATTTGCGATCTATTATTTCAATCTATTATAATTTTCTCCCGTCATCGTGCCTTCTGGCGTCGTTACCCGAAAGGGATTGACAACCCCTTTAACACGTCGGGTTGCGAGTGGTTGTTATTTGCGTGCAGGGGCTGTTTACGTTGTGTTGCTTGGTTCTCCTACTGGTTCGATACCTTGGTTTCATTACTGAGGGAAATACCTACCGTTGATGTGCTACATCATCCTCTCCTCTTGGGGGAAACACCGATGTAGTCTTGGCAAACATCATCAAGGGAATTTTCTGGCGCCGTTGCCGGGGAGGATCTTCAACATAACCAGGTTCCTAATCACAAAGCTCATCTCGTTGCAATTTACTTTATTTGCCATTTGCCTCTCGTTTTCATCTCCCCCACTTCACAAAAATTTGCCATTTTATTCGCCTCTCTTTTTCCGTTTGCCGTTTTCTTGTCAGGTCTATTCTCTGCTTGCAATCATGAGTGATTTTGGTATGGCACCAACAGATGATGCCCTGACTCCTAAGATTGGACGTATAGGCAATCTGGATGCTATAACTTTTATCTTGGGGCAAGGGAATGTTATGGGAAAAGAACGTATCCAAGAATTTTTCAATTGTGTTGGAAATCTTAGTCTTGATGATGCTCCTATACTTAAAACTACTAGATCTTATGCGGATGCTATTTCAGCACTAGTTCTGAAACTTGAAAGTAAATTTATCCGCACTCATCCTACTTTGCAAATATTGTTTTTTGAGCTTCCCGAAATGAAGAATCCCAGAGCCAAAAAGTTGGCCACTCTCGTTCTTATGAACGAATTTGACTACATAATTCGGGAAGCTAGGGAAATCTTTGACTTTTATGGTATGAATCGTGAAAAACCCATAATAGATGAAATTCTTTATAATAGTGACTATGCACTAAGGCATTTTCTTGGGGATAATAAGATCTTTGACGAGAATCTTAAAAAGGAGGTCCCCGTTCTAGAAATAATCCAACAAGTTTTTCATAATGTTAATCAACACTATTCTTGGATTGTTGCGGGAAATCAAAGGGGTTATGATGAAAACTAGATAAGGAATGCTAAAGTTTCTATGGATAATATGTTTTATGTTGTGTTTACAAAACCTCCTGATAAAAATACCCCAAAGAAAACTAAGAAGAAGAAGGATGACAAAACTTTGATCCTTGCTATATGCCTAGCTAAGGGCGTAAAACTATAGCGCTTGTTGGGAGGCAACCCAATGAATAAAATTTATTTTTGCTTTTTGCTTGCTGTTCTTGTGTGTTAAAACAATTATGCTACTGTTATGATTGTGTTTTTGTGTTTTAATTAGTGTTTGTGCCAAGTAGAACCAATAGGATCTTCTTGGGTGATAGTTGTTTCATCTTGCTGAAGAAGACAGAAACTTTACGCTCACGAAAATAATTTTCATAAATCACAGAAAAGAGCTTTTGCCCTGATTCTTTTTGCAGAAGATTAATATATAAATTACCCTGGTCTTCCTATTTTGGTTGAATATTTGGAGTTCCAGAAGTATTCGCAAAAGTCAGATTACTACAGACTGTTCTGTTTTGACAGATCCTGTTTTCTTTGTGTTGTGTGCTTATTTTGATGGCTCTATGGTTTTCTTCGATGAGTTTTTGCCATAGAAAAGTTGGAATACAGTAGATATAATACAAAAACAAAATATGAATTGGTTTGATACAGCACTTATAGTAGTGGTTTGCTTTCTTATACTAACTGATCTCACAAAGGTTTTGTTGAGTTTTGTGTGATTGAAGTTTTCAAGTTTTGGGTTATCTTACGATGGATGAAGGAAGGATGTAAGAGCCTAAGCTTGGGGATGCCCCGGCATCCCAAGCTATTATCCAAGAATGAATAACCAACTAAGCTTGGGGATGCCCCCGAGTGGCATCCCCCCTTTCTTCCAACAACTATCGGTATTTTACTTGAGGCTATATTTTTATTCGTCACATGATATGTGTTTTGCTTGGAGCGTCTTGTATGATATGAGTCTTTGCTTGTTTTATTTTGTGTTTTAAGTCATCAATCCTTGCTGGACACATCTATTTGAGAGAGCAAAAATTATATCATGATTTGTTTGAATTGCTCTCTATGCTTCACTTAAATCTTTTATGAGCTAGGACTTGCTCTAGTGCTTCACTTATATCTTTTTGAGCACGGTGTGCTTAGTATTTTTGAATAAATGCTCTCTTGCTTAACTTAGATTTATTTGAGAGTTAGTAAAATTTGAAGGAAATTCTCTCTAGCTTCACTTAAATTATTTTGAGAGAACGAAAATTTGTTATGCTCATGATCTTCACTTATATTTGTTTGAGCTTATGAAAAGCAACACATGAAAATTAGTCCCAAAGTGATAGATATCCAAGAAGGATAAAGAAAAAAGAAAAAGTCATGAAGATCATTGGACAAAATAAACTTGATTCTTAGTAATAGTTTTGAGATATGATGATGTGATATGTGAGTTATGTTGATGAGTAATTGTGCTCTAGTAAGAATATTGGTGTTAAGGTATGTGATTCCCTATGCATGCACGAAAGTCAATAATCATGCAATGAAAATTATATCCTACTTGTGGTTCATTATTCGGTGTTAATTATGCTTAATGCTTGCTTATGAGATTATTCGTTTCTTGGTTGGTCGCTTCTCAATCTTTTTGCTAGCCTTCATTTTGCACTAAGTACGACCTCTACTTGTGCATCCAAAATCCTTTAAACCAGTTGTCGGTGGAAACGACACCTATGGGATCACTGGAATCCCTTCTACGGTTGGCAGGCGCGGGGTTGTGAGAAGAGCAGGTATAAGAGCCAGCACAAGGATCGTTTACCCAGGTTCGGGCCGCGAGGATGCGTAATACCCTAGTCCTGCTTTGGTGTGTATTTCAGAGTGTTCTTGAGCTCTCGAACTAGCTATTGTGGCTGCGTAGTTCCAAAGAGCTGAATCCTTCTCTTGGTCGCCTCGGGCCTCCTTTTATAGGAAAAAGGGGTTGTCATAGTGGCACACAGGAGGTGGAAAGGTGTACAGTGCGCGAGCTTATCGCTCGGCATTACGGGACAAAGCGCATTCAATGCGCTACTTAAGTGTCCATTAGCTTTATCGGGGACGGGAACGAGGCCCGTCCCGTCCGTCGCTGCTCCGCCTCGCTTTGACACGCGCCCAGGCCAGCGATGCGTGCAATGCCATGTAGGCAGGCAGGCTGCTGAGGTGGCGCGGTGGCAGGGCCTTCACGAAGATCTGCATGCCACCACGCAGGTGCTTGCTGGGTCGGTGTAGAGGCCGCCCGTCGCCACGTAGGTGCCTGCCCAGCTGGTTGAGCTAGCAGCTGCTTGGGGACGGCGGTGGAGTCTTGGCAGGCGCAGGCCTGGCTGATGCCCTCGGCAAGAGTCTTGCCGGGGGCCCGGCAAGGGTCTTGCCGTGGTGTTGCAGTTGTCCCCGGCAAGGCGCTTGCCGGGGGTCTTGTGGATTTCCTCGGCTAGGATCCCGCCGAGGGTCGCCGTCTTCTGGTCCTCATCTGATCCTGTGTATTTATGATCTTGACAAAGATCTGCATGCCACCACGGAGGTGCCTCCCGAGCCCTGGTTCCAATGTAGTTGTTGACGGCGTTTGGAACCCTTGGGCTCAAGGGTGGCTCGCTCTGCAGGCGTTGGGCATGTTGCCCCGGCAAAGCTCTTGCAGGGGCCGTGGAGGCCGCCCCAGCAAGGCTCTTGCCGGGGGAGTCCACCTCGTCCCTTTGCTCTTTTATGCTTCTGGTCTTGGCGTCGCCTTGGTTGCCTTGTGCTTCGGCTTCTCTCCGGCTTCCCTCCGGCTTCCCTCGTCTGCCCTGCTAAGTGCGGCCGCGGCACGCGGCTTTGACTGCCCGTGCACAAGTAAAGCGGTCAAAAGGAGAGCCCCTACTTTTTTACACCGACAGGAGCCCCCGGGTCTGGGCCACACATAAGTTCGACGCGTTGTTGGGTCAGGCCCAGAACGGTGCGCGGGGAGGTGGGGCAGATTTTTACCGTAGTAATTGTTTCGTCCGCTGCGTTTCCCCACGACCCGCGTTGAACGCGCGACGTGGAGGGTCGTGCGTGACGTGGGGGTCATGCGTGGGGCAGTTCCCGCACGCATGCGTCACGTCGCAGTTAATGGGAAAAGAGGCGGCCCGCGCCTTCCCCGTAAAAAGGAATAACCGTGGGCGCGCTGCTCATTTACCCTCCGTGCTTTCCCCAATCTCGGAACCGCCGTCCCCTTCTTCCTCCTTCTCAAGTTGTTGCCTTCGCTCGCCGCCGCTGTGCCTTCGCCATCCTCCATTCCTCGCCTCCCGCAGCCGCCATGGCACCCAAGACCAGCAGAGGCAAGGGAGTGGACAAGGACGCCGGGGAGAAGGAGCCGCCGGAGAGCGAGCTGGCGGTGCGGCGGATGCAGCACGCCTACTTCCGGTCGAAGGTCGACGCGGTCGAACTCTGGGACTACTATAAGCACCTATGGGGGTGCAAGACGGGAAGCGAGACGATGGGGCATCCGGCCACGCGCGTCATCCCTGCCGCCTTCGCCAAAGCCGGCCCGAATTGGTACCCATTCTTCGTCGATTACTTCTCCTGCGGGCTCTGTCCCCCTTTCTCCGATTTCTTCAGCGACATCATGCACACCTATGGCTTCCGCCTTCTAGATTTTACTCCAAATGCCATGGCGTGCATGGCTCTTTTCGCGCACCTCTGCGAGGGCTTCACCGGGGTGCATCCCAACACGGCGCTCTTCCGCCACTACTTCTTCCCTCACATCCAAAAGGGGGGCGCCATTTCCGGTTGTGTCGCCTGGATCCCAAGGACCCAGGAGAAAGGGGCATATCCGGACGGCGCCCAGAAGGAGAGGTGGGAGGAGTGGCGGGGCCGGTGGTGCTGGATTGAAGAGAAGGACCCGCAGGACTTTTGCTGGGTCAGCCACGCACCGCCGGTCCGCAGGAATGACTGGAGTGATGTTGACGTCAACGACAAGAAGCTCACGATCGCCACCACCAGGATTCTTCGTCTCACCGAGGCCGGGCTCACCCTTGAGATGATCGGGGCGGATTTCATCCGCCGCCGAATCGCTCCGCTGCACAACAAGGGGAGGTCGGCCTGGCTCTTCACGAATGCCACCGACATCATGAGGCTCCGCCCTGGCTTGGACCACAACCTCACGGTGATGGGGCACTGATAATCCCCAAGTGTAGGGACTCATCGTAGCAATTTCCAAAGGTGTAAGTGATAAGTATGGAGTGTCGAACCCACAAGGAGCTAAAGGTAAGATCAATATTCTCTCAAGCCCTATCTGCCACTGATACGACTCTACGTACACTGAACGTTCGCTTCCAATTAGAAACGAGAAATAAAACTACGTTGTGGGTATGAAGAGGATAACTTTGTATGATATCGAAGAGCTAAAATATAGAAGTAGGTGCTGTTATCATAAAGTTAGAATATATTACTAAATATTATAAATAGCGAGTGTGGAATAATGGTGGATCGGTGTGCGGAATTGTCCTAGGCAATCGTTAACAAGACCGGTAATCACTATTGCAGTTTCATATGAGGGAGAGGCATAAGCTAACATACTTTCTCTACTTGGATCATATGCACTTATGATTGGAACTCTAGCAAGCATCCGCAACTACTAAAGATCATTAAGGTAAAACCCAACCATAGCATTAAAGCATCAAGTCCTCTTTATTCCCATACGCAACAATCCCTCTTACTCGGGTTTGTGTTTCAGTCACTCACCAACCCACTATAAGCGAATCATGAACGTATTGCAACACCCTACAGCGGAACCCCTCACGCTTGCGCGACACGGAGGGCACCATAGGACAACATCAAAGTAAAACATACAACTCATACCAATCTAGATCATCAATCAACACAAAAGATATCTACTCAAAACATCATAGGATGGCAACACATCATTGGATCATAATATGTGGCATAAAGCACCATGTTCAAGTAGGGATTACAGCGGGGTGTGGGAGAGTGGACCGCGTACAATAGATGAGGATGGTGATGTTGATGAAGACGATCACCGTGGTGATGATTCCCCTCCTGATGGCACTCCGGTGCCACCAAGAGAGAGGAGGAGAGGTTCTCCCCCTTGTGCTTCCTCCTCCATGGCCTCCACCCTCTGGTCCTTGGCCTACATGGTGATGATGGCCCCTCCGGGATACTCCTCCATGGCCACCGGTGATGATGGCCCCCTCCGACAGGGTGCCGGAGAGGGCCTAGATTGATTTCTCATGGCTATAGAGGCTTGTGGCGGCAGAACTTCCGATCTAGGTTTCTTTCTGGAAGTTTGGGTATATATGAGAGGTGTTGGCGTTGATTTCACCCCAGGGGGGTTTCCGGGCTGTCCACGAGGCAGGGGGCGCGCCCCAGGGGGGTGGGCGTGCCCCCGACCCTCGTGGGTAGCCCGGGACTCTTCTGGCCTACTTCCGGTACTCCGTGGGCTTCTTCTGGTCCAAAAATGATCTCCGTCAAGTTGCACGTCAATTGGACTCCGTTTGGTTTTCCTTTTCTGCGATACTCTAAAACAAGGAGAAAACAAAAACTGGCACTAGGCTCTAGGTTAATAGGTTAGTCCCAAAAATCATATAAAAGTGTATAATAAAGCCCATTAAACATCCAAGATAGATAATATAACAGCATGAATACTTCGTAAATTATAGATACGTAGGAGACGTATCAGCATCCCCAAGCTTAATTCCTGCTTGTGCTCGAGTAGGTAAATGATAAAAGAAATAATTTATGAAGTGTGAATGCTAGCGGGTGCACAAGTTTGATCAATGATAATTTCAATCACCTTTTCTAGCATCATTATATGTCATAACAGTAGCCCATCTCATAAAACTTCTCATGATAAAGTAACAAGCTGTTCACATGTTAAAGTATAGATCATAAACTTTCTTGAAAACTAACAAACCGTGTTATCAGTCATCAAACAATTACAATTCATCTTATTTTCAGGAAGAGTCTATGTCAGAGCTTTGATTTAGCAAGTCCACATACTCAACTATAATTTAGTCTTTCACAATTGCTAACACTCATGCAATACTTGTGGTTATGGAGTTTTAATCGGACACAGAGAAAGATTGGGGCTTATAGTTTGGCCTCCCAACCTTTTACCTCAAGGGTAATGTCAACAATAATAGCTCATGCTAACTTACATCCAATTAGATATATATATTAGGATCCTTCCAACATCCTGTGCTTGCCATAGGATAAAATGTAAAAAGGAAAGGTGAAGATCACCATGACTCTTGCATAAGGTAGAAGATAGAAGTAAAATATAGGCCCTTCGCAGAGGGAAGCAGAGGTTGCCATGCGCTTTCAGGGTTGGATGCACAAAATCTTAATGCGAAAGAACGTCACTTTATATTGCCACTTGTGGTATGGACCTTTATTATGCAGTCCGTCGCTTTTATTTCTTCCACATCACAAGATCGTATAAAGCTTATTTCCTCCACACCAATCAATCATACATATTTAGTGAGCAACTTTATTGCTTGCACCGATGACAACTTACTTGAAGGATCTTACTCAATCCATAGGTAGATATGGTGGACTCTCACGGCAAAACTGGTTTTAAGGGTATTTGGAAGCATAAGTAGTATCTCTACATGGTGCAAAGAATTTGCCTAGCATGAGGGGGAAAGGCAAGCTCAACATGTTGGATGATCCATGACAATATACTTTATTTCAGATGTAAGAAAACATAACCCATTACGTTGTCTTCCTTGTCCAACATCAACTCTTTAGCATGTCATATTTTAATGAGTGCTCCCAATCATAAAAGATGTCCAAGATAGTATATTTATATGTGAAACCTCTCTTCCTTCCATATTCTTTCATGAATTGTTCAAGTGACCAATTCTACGTTTGCTAACTTTCAATAAGTTTAATACCTATACTTATTATGTGTGAAGTCATTACTCCCCATGTTATAAGCATATGAAACATATATAAATTCAGGTTTATGACATTCAATTTATTCAACCATTTACTCATAGGATATACGTGAAGCACATGAGTAAATGACAAACTACTCCAAAAGATATGAGTGAAGAACACTGAGTAGTCAAATAATTAACTAGCCATGGGAGGATTCTTTTTATTAAATATTTCAGATCCAATGATTTTATTCAAACAACAAGTGAAATTGAAAATACGCTCCAAGCAAAACACATATCATGTGACGAATAAAAATATAGCTCCGAGTAAGGTATACCGATAGTTTTGAAGACGAAAGAGGGGATGCCTTCCGGGGCATCCCCAAGCTTAGGCGCTTGAGTCTTCCTTGAATATTACCTTGGGGTGCCTTGGGCATCCCCAAGCTTAGGGTCTTTCCACTCCTTATTCTCCTCATATCGATATCTCACCCAAAGCTTGAAAACTTCAATCACACAAAACTTAACGTAACTTCGTGAGATAGGTTAGTATGATAAAGAGCAAACCATTCACTTTGGTGCTGTCAAAGACAAGGTTCATAATTGTTCTCACACAATTCCTACTGTACCATATCATTTCTACAATTTATATTGAGGAATATAAGCCATAGAAACTAGAAAACAAGCAAACTATGCAATGAAAACAGAATCTGTCAGAAACAGAACAGTCTGTAATGATCTGAACAATAACCATACTTCTGCTACTCCAAAAATTATTAAATAAATTGGAGGACGTGAGGAATTTGTCTATTAATCTTCTGCAAAAATAATCAACTCAAAATCACTCTTCTGTAAAAAATGACATCTATTCTCGTGAGCGCAAAGTTTCTGTTTTTTACAGCAAGATCACATTAACTTTCACCCAAGTCTTCCCAAAGGTCTTACTTGGCACTTTATTGAAACAAAAGCTATAAAACATGATTACTACAGTAGATTAATCATGTAAACACACAAAAACAGTAAGGGTAAATATTGGGTTGTCTCCCAACAAGCGCTTTTCTTTAATGCCTTTTAGCTAGGCATGATGATTTCAATGATGCTCACATAAAAGATAGGAATTAAAGCACAAAGAGAGCATCTTGAAGAATATGACTAGCACATTTAAATATAACCCACTTCCTATGCCTAGGGATTTTGTGAGCACACAATTTATAAGAACAACAATCAACTAGCATAGGAAGGCTAAACAAGTATAACTTCAAAACTTTAAGCACTTAGAGAGGAAACTTGATATTATTGCAACTCCTACAAGCATGTCTTCCTCCCTCATAATAATTTTCAGTAGCAACATGGATAGCAACTTTGTTCTGATACTCAATTGGAACCTCTTCCGAAATAGTGGAATCATTACTAGCTAAAGTTGACACTCTTCCAAATCCACTTTCATAAATATCACACTAAGATTCAACACCCTCCAAAATAGTGGGATCACTAATTCCTAAAGTTGACACTCTTCCAAACCCACTTTAAATGATGGTATTATTCATACTCCAAAAGATATAAGTGAAGTTCATGAGATTTCTACAATTAATATAGACTAACCAATATCCAAGCTCAAAATATATAAGTGAAGCACATGAAGCATTCTATAAAACCATACTGAAAAGATTTAAGTGAAGCACAAAGAGCAATTCTATAAGATCATACTTAAAAGATATAAGTGAAGAACATGAAGTATTATAAAAATTGATGAAGGGACATCTCACACTAGCATGGTGCTTGAAGAAAAAGAAAAACACAAAGGACACAAATCATGTGAACAAAACAAAAACCGAGGTATACCGATATTTGTTGAAGAAGTAAGATGGGATGCCAACCGGGGCATCCCCAAGCTTAGATGCTTGAGTATCCTTTGAAATATTTACTTGGGGTGCCTTGGGAATCCCCAAGCTTGAACTTTTGCCTCTCTTTATTCTTCTCACATCGGTAACTCCTCGTTCTTCGAACACTTCATCCACAAAAACTTAACAAAAAACTTTGTGAGATCCGTTAGTATAACAAAGCAAATCACTACTATAAGTACTGTTGCAAACCAATTCATATTTTGTTTTTGCATTATAGCTACTGTAATATAACTTTTCCATGGTTTAATCCACTGATAGAAATTGATAGTTTCATCAAAACAAGCAAGCAATGCATCAAAAACAGAATCTGTCTTAAACAGGACAGTCTGTAGTAATCTGGAAGTTTAGCAAACTTCTGTAACTCCTAAAATTATGAAATAAATATGAAAATTTGAAAAATTTGTACAGAAGTAACGTGCAAAAAGTTTCAGACCCATTTTACTTTCCAGTAAAAAATGTAAATTCACGCACTACAGCCAAAGTTTCTGTTTTTGTTCTGCACATAGCAAACAAGCAATCTAATCATCCTAAAACCAAAGCTTGGCACATTATTTTTATAATACAATGGATATATACAAGGGTATAATTATTTACAGAGAAACTTCCATGAAAAATTCTACGTTGTTTCCGTGAGCATGAACACAAGTGCTCAAGGTCGACCCTCACTTCTTCAATGCATAACTTTCCAATCACTTCTCCTTTTGAAAAACTTTTTAGGCATGAAAGGCAAGTAATTTTTTTTGTATTTTCATTCTTTTAATTTTTTTGTATGTTTCACCCACAACTAAACAGAAATAAAAAGGAAAAACAAAATCTACTTAGTGAAGAAAGCAAACAAGCACACACGAGAATATCAACCCCACGCTATTGCTCCCCGGCAACGGCGCCAGAAAAGAGCTTGATAATCCCCAAGTGCAGGGAATCATCGTAGCAATTTACAAAGGTGGAAGTGATAAGTATGGAGTGTCGAACCCACAAGGAGCTAAAGGTAAGATCAATATTCTCTCAAGCCCTATCTGCCACTGATACAACTCTACGTACACCGAACGTTTGCTTCCAATTAGAAACGAGAAATAAAACTACGTTGTGGGTATGAAGAGGATAACTTTGTATGATATCGAAGAGCTAAAATATAAAAGTAGGTGCTGTTTCATAAAGTTAGAATATATTACTACATATTATAAATAGCGAGTGTGGAATAATGGTGGATCGGTGTGCGGAATTGTCCTAGGCAATCGTTAACAAGACCGGTAATCACTATTGCAGTTTCATATGAGGGAGAGGCATAAGCTAACATACTTTCTCTACTTGGATCATATGCACTTATGATTGGAACTCTAGCAAGCATCCGCAACTACTAAAGATCATTAAGGTAAAACCCAACCATAGCATTAAAGCATCAAGTCCTCTTTATTCCCATACGCAACAATCCCTCTTACTCGGGTTTGTGTTTCAGTCACTCACCAACCCACTATAAACGAATCATGAACGTATTGCAACACCCTACAGCGGAACCCCTCATGCTTGCGCGATACGGAGGGCACCATAGGACAGCACCAAAGTAAAACATACAACTCATACCAATCTAGATCATCAATCAACCCATAGACAAAAGATATCTACTCAAAACATCATAGGATGGCAACACATCATTGGATCATAATATGTGGCACAAAGCACCATGTTCAAGCAGGGATTACAGTGGGGTGTGGGAGAGTGGACCGCGTAAAATAGATGAGGATGGTGATGATGATGGTGATGTTGATGAAGACGATCACCATGGTGATGATTCCCCTCCTGATGGCACTCCGGTGCCACCAAGAGAGAGGAGGAGAGGTTCTCCCCCTTGTGCTTCCTCCTCCATGGCCTCCACCCTCTGGTCCTTGGCCTTCATGGTGATGATGGACCCTCCGGGATACTCCTCCATGGCCACCGGTGATGATGGCCCCCTCCGGCAGGGTGCCGGAGAGGGCCTAGATTGATTTCTCGTGGCTACAGAGGCTTGCGGCGGCGGAACTTCCGATCTAGGTTTCTTTCTGGTAGTTTGGGTATATATGAGAGGTGTTGGCGTTGATTTCACATCAGGGGGTTTCCGGGCTGTCCACGAGGTAGGGGGGCACGCCCCAGGGGGGTGGGTGCGCCCCCCACCCTCGTGGGCAGCCCGGGACTCTTCTGGCCTACTTCCGGTACTCCGTGGGCTTCTTCTGGTGCAAAAATGATCTCCGTCAAGTTGCACGTCAATTGGACTCCGTTTGGTTTTCCTTTTCTGCGATACTCTAAAACAAGGAGAAAACAGAAATTGGCACTGGGCTCTAGGTTAATAGGTTAGTCCCAAAAATCATATAAAAGTGTATAATAAAGCCCATTAAACATCCAAGATAGATAATATAACAACATGAATACTTCATAAATTATAGATACGTTGGAGACGTATCAGGCACGCCCACTTCTACCAGCGGCTCTTCCAGCTCGACGTGAACCGCGACGGCGAGGTCGAGCGGTCCGGCAAGGCCGTGAGGGCCGCCACGAAGGCCGGCAAGGTCGCCAAGGGCCCCTTATTTAAGTTGCCGGCGGGGGTGGTCCCGCTGAGCCACAACTCGCGTCGAAACGACATCATCGCCATGATGCCGGAGTTCAACGTGCACGGCCTCGTCCCAACTTGGGACGAGCCGTCGGAGGATCAGGTGCAGGAGTTTTTTGACACCTTGGAGGAGAAGTATGTCAGCACCGAGCCGCGGCTCGTCCAGGACACCACCCAGGCGGAGCTGGACTACATTGCCGCCAGGGCGGCGGAGGCGGAGCTCGCCAAGGAGGCCGGTAGCCCCGACGGCGTGGAGGACAGGGCCGCGGCGGCCGCAGAGGAGAAGGAGCTTGCCCAGTGGGCGGAGTCTGCTGGCGAAGCCAGCAGCGCCGGCACCAGGGCCCCTCTCCTCGAAGATGTGGTCGACGAGTCGTCGGAGGAGGAGGACGAGGCTGTCGATCCCCCAGCCCTGGGGAGAGGGCGAATCCTGCGGCGGGCCACCTCTAGTGAGCCGGTCCGGCCCGGCAGGGCCGTACAACCGCGGCAAGCCAAGCAGGGGTCCGCGCGCCAGACAAGGGCCGCGGCGGCGAAGAAGTTGGTGAAGGCCGCGGTGGCGAAGTAGAAAGCAACTGCCTCTTCTTCGTCCAGGCGTCCTGAGACTCCATCAGCTTCCCCTCCTCCGGCAAATGTCGACGCGGGAGTCGTCTTCGATTTCGGGTCCCTCAGCCCAAGGAGGAAGAGGAAGGCGGCAGAGGAGTAGGTGGAGGACGAGTAAGCATCTTACTCCTTTTTGTCATCTCCGTCTCCTCAATCTGTGCCGCTTGTCTTGATATGTTCTTCTTCTTTGCAGGGATGCAGAGACGCTGGCCCAGCGGGTGAAGAGGGCCAGGGCTTCGGCGAGCGGCCAGCCCCCAACAGGTACTTCCGGTACACTGCTGGTGGTGTTGAGCAGCCCGGACAGTAGCCCCCGGCACAGCCCCCAGCGTAAGTTCATCACTCACCCCTCGTCGACGTGCGTCGGGGGTACGATCCTTTGGCGCTGACCTTGTCGTGGTTGCAGGAGGAGGACAGCAGCAGGAGGAGCCACTGAGGGCTACCCCCAACACGCCGCCCCCATCGACCATGCCGCCCCGAGGGGCGTCCCCGGCAAGGGCGCCAAGCACCGAGCCCATGCACACGGAGGAGGAGGAGGCAAACTCGGGTGCTGGTGGCTTCGCCTCGGCGCCAGGTGTTGGCGGGGAGGGGACCTCTGCTTCCCAGCCCGGCACTGGTAAGTGGCTCGCCTTCCGTCCCTGTTCTTTTTCCGTTCTTTCTTAATCTTGGTCTTGGTTTCGCGTCATCCCCTTCTCGGTATCCAGATCCTCCCTCGGCAGACCCGAAGGATATAGAGGATGTCGCCAAGGATGCCGCGGCGGAGGCCGATAAGATCGCCACTGAGGAGGCCGCCAAGGGTGCTGCTGAGGACGCCGCCAAGGGCCTTCCGGGGAGCCCGGCAAGGCTGTTGCCGAGGAGGCCGGCAAGGGGCCTGCCGAGGAGGCCGGCAAGGCCGCTGCCGAGGAGGAGGTGGTCGATAACCAACCTTCCTCCTCCGCTGCCTCTGGCTCAGGCAGGTACCTAAGGGTGAGCGATGACCTATTCGTCCACCTCCCAAGAACGGCGAGCGCCGGGGCGCCCGTCGAAGGGGAGGTGTTTGATGATGAAGTGCTCGCCGCCGCCGGGCTTGAGGTCGTTGACGAGCCAACCGCCAGTGGCGGCGGTTCCCAGGAAGAGCGGCTCCTCCAGGCCATGGGTGCCAACTTCCAGAAGCTCCGGGCGCTTCACCGCGCTTGCCTGGACAAGGCTAAGTCCAGGATGGCGATGGTGGACAAGGCGGAGGCAGACCTCGAGGGGCATGTTGCCAAGGCGCAGGCTTGGTTCCGCCAGGCCCACAAGGACCTGAAGGCCGCCCAGGACGAGATGGCCAAGCGCGAGGTGGAGCTCACCATGAAGCGGGCCGACATCGAGAAGGCCCAGGAGACGGTGAAGAACCTGGTCGCCGAAGCCGAGGCCACTCAAACCCAGCACCAGGCTGCGCTGAACTCCCAGGAGGAGGACCTTGCCGCGCGCGAGGATAGGCTCACCGCAATGCTCCGTGGCAAGGACGCGGAGGTGGAGAAGCTCGTCGTGCAGCGGACCCAAGAGCTGGAGCAGAGGCACAGAGAGGCACTCAATGCCCAGGCTCTGGTTCATACCGGCAAGGTGAAGGAGCTGGAGGTGGAGCAGGACGGGCTGAAGGACCAGACCCTGAAGCTGGCCGAGGAGAAGAACACGCTCAACGGTGCCCTGGTGGAGGCGCAGGGCGCAGTCCTTGGCAAGGCTGAGCAGCTCTCCAAGGCCAACGACTCCATCAAAGATCTGAAGTTGAAGCTGGAGGGTCTTGAGAAGACACTCTCGGAGGCCAAGGCCCGAGAGGGGACCCTGGCCAAGGATCTGGAGGCCGAGAAGCAGTTGCGGAAGAACGAAGCCGCCAACCACAAGGATTTTGTGGAGGGAGAGGATCGCTGGGTCGGCCGCCTCGAAAACGTCGCCGACGGGATCACCACACAGATGGCTACCATGGGGATGCCAAATGTGAGGTACACCCCGGAGCACAGCATGAGCCCCAACGCCAAGCTGACCCTGTTCTTCGAGGGTGTTCTCGGAGCCCTGGAGCATCTTCACTCCAATCGGGCGGCCTCTCTGGCCGACGAGTCCCGGAGGCTTTGCCGGGGTGCCATGACCAAGGTCCTCACCAAGGTGGCGTACTGGAACCCCGACCTCGACTTCGACGCCGCGCTAGAGAGCTTGCCGGAGGGTGCTGACCTCACGGCGCTCAAGGAGCGTATCAAGCCCATCATCAGCTGCATCGACGGGATCGAGAGGGTGGAGGGCCAGCGCCGAGATTAGGCACCCCGTTTCTCATCGCTGCTGCAGGTTCACGACCAAGACAATCTCCATCTTTAATTAGAACCGCAACAACAATGGATGTAATATAACTCTGCAGTACTTTTGATATTATGCATGTTACTTTCCTGTTCAATCCCCCCTTTGTATGTTCACCCTACGTTAATCGGGTAGGCTTGCCGGCGCGTAATCCAGGCCACGGCGCCTTGAGGACGGATCCCCAATAGCCTACTGGGTATGCTTGCTGCCAGGTGAGCCACCTTACCGCCCTCAACCCAGCCGCTCGAACTGTCGAGCTTGACTCGAGTCAGAATCGAGAGCGTTGCTAATTGCGGAAGGCTACCCTGCCGCTCTCGATGCGACCGCTTGAGCTACTGAGCGGACTCGAAACAGAGCAAGGGCGTTGCCAATCGCGGGAGGGCCCCCTTGCGTGCAGGTTTTCCATACATAGGGCAGGACCTTCGAGTATAATAACCTTATATATAAAAAGGAAATATTTAAAGTTCGACACGACTTAGCTTTCCTGTCGCTGCACTGGCGCCCTTCGCGCTTGTAGGCGTAGCCGTTCTCTTGGCCGTCTTCTTCTTCGGAAGCCATGGCCACCAGGAACTGCTAAGCTGGCCGCTAAACCAGATTCTCACAACTGCGCCCCCTACCTGGCGCGCCAAAGATGTCGGTGGAAACGACACCTATGGGATCACTGGAATCCCTTCTACGGTTGGCGGGCGCGGGGTTGTGAGAAGAGCAGGTTTAAGAGCCAGCACAAGGATCATTTACCCAGGTTCGGGCCGCGAGGATGCGTAATACCCTAGTCCTGCTTTGGTGTGTATTTCAGAGTGTTCTTGAGCTCTCGAACTAGCTATGGTGGCTGCATAGTTCCAAAGAGCCGAATCCTTCTCCTGGTCGCCTCGGGCCTCCTTTTATAGGAAAAAGGGGTTGCCACAGTGGCACACGGGAGGTGGAAAGGTGTACAGTGCGCGAGCTTATCGCTCGGCATTACGGGACAAAGCACATTCAATGCGCTACTTAGGTGTCCATTAGCTTTATCGGGGACGGGAACGAGGCCCGTCCCGTCCGTCGCTGCTCGCCTCGCTTCGACATGCGCCCAGGCCAGCGATGCTTGCACCGCCATGTAGGCAGGCAGGCTGCTGAGGTGGCGCGGTGGCAGGGCCTTCACGAAGATCTGCATGCCACCACGCAGGTGCCTGCTGGGTCGGTGTAGAGGCCGCCCGTCGCCACGCAGGTGCCTACCCAGCTGGTTGAGCTAGCAGCTACTTGGGGACGAGGTGGAGTCTTGGCGAGCGCGGGCCTGGCTGTGGCCCTGCTGATGCCCTCGGCAAGAGTCTTGCCGGGGGCCCGGCAAGGGTCTTGCCGTGGCGTTGCAGTTGTCTTCGGCAAGGCGCTTGCCGGGGGTCTTGTGGATTTCCTCGGCTAGGATCCCGCCAAGGGTCGCCGTATTCTGGTCCTCATCTGATCCTGTGTATTTATGATCTTGACAAAGATCTGCATGCCACCACGGAGGTGCCTCCCGAGCCCTGGTTCCAATGTAGTTGTTGACGGCGTTTGGAACCCTTGGGCTCAAGGGTGGCTCGCTCTGCTGGCGTTGAGCAAGTTGCCTCGGCAAAGCTCTTGCCGGGGCCGCGGAGGCCGCACCGGCAAGGGTCTTGTCGGGGGAGTCCACCTCGCCCCTTTACTCTTTTATGCTACTGGTCTTGGCGTCGCCTTGGTTGCCTTGTGCTTCGGCTTCCCTCCTCTGCCCTACTAAGTGCGGCCGCGGCGCGCGGCTCTGACTGCCCATGCACAAGTAAAGGGGTCAAAAGGAGAGCCCCTACTTTTGTACACCGGCACCAGTTTTGTCACATGAGTCCACTATACCTACCTATATGCGGTATTCTTTTGCCGTTCTAAGCAAATTTGCATGTTCCATCTCTAATTTTCAAAATAAACTTCTTTTTTGTGTATTTGTTTCGCTCGCGGAACGGTAACGGGTGGCTAATATTTTCCATGCTAGATGTGTTATTCTCAAGCTGAGTGTTTATTCACTTGTCATTGCACAAGATTAAGGCAAAGGTTTTAGGGATGCCCAGTCCCGAAATGCAAAAAAAATATTTACTTTATGTTGTCAAATAATAAATTCCTTGGAAAGTGTTGGTATGGAGGGCACCCGTGGATACGGCTAGCCATGGAAAGTGAAAGAATGGCGGAAAAAGGAATAACCTTTATTTTCTGTTTGGGAACCGCCTATGGCATATCTAGCATGGAAAGTGTTCATAGCTCTATGTCGTTTTCGTTGGTGGGATGGATACACCTCCAAAAATGTTTTTATCTCAATTTTTTTCGCTTTGAGCTCTGGCACCTCTACAAATCCCTACTTCCCTCTGCGAAGGGCCTTTCTTTTACTTTATGCATTTTTTATTTTGAAATTTGCGTCTCCATCTTCTCTATAAAAAGCACCAACTAGGAGGCAATATGATCGTGCTCAAGTATTGGGTGTAGTTAATATTCGAGTGTGTTTCATGAATGGATCAATGTTTGAGCATGATGGGCTAGGGATAACTTATTTTAGCATTGATATTTTGAAAGACATGGTTGCTATTCTTGAGTATCTAAATTATTATGTCAAAACTAGACTATTGCTTTGAATCACATAAAAGTCCAAATGTCCATGCTATAAAGAAAAGAATATGATTTGACTTGATGAATAGCACTCCACATCAAAAATTCTGTTCTTATCACTTACCTACTCGAGGACGAGTACGAGTTAAGCTTGGGGATGCTGATACGTCTCCAACGTATCTATAATTTTTTATTGTTCCATGCTGTTTTATTATTAATCTTGGATGTTTTATAATCATTTTATAGTCATTTTATATCATTTTTGGACTAACCTATTGACATAGTGCCAAGTGCCAGTTGCTGTTTTTTCCATGTTTTTTACATCACAGGAAATCAATATCAAACGGGGTCCAAATGCCACGAAACTCCACGATGATTTTTTATGGGCCAGAAGGAAGGCATTGGGCCCTGGTTGCACCTGGGGGTGCCCCGAGGGGGGCACAACCCACCAGGGCGCGCCAGGAGGCCCAGACATGACCTGGTGGGTTGTGCCCACCTCGGGTGCCCCCCGGACCGCCTCTTTGCTCTATAAATACCCCAAAAATCCGCAAACCCTAGGGGAGTCAGCGAAATATGCATCCAGCCGCCGCAGAGTCTAGAACCACCAGATCCAATCTAGACACCATCTCAGATGGGGTTCACCACCTCCATTGGTGTCTCTCTGATGATCGTGAGTAGTTCTTTGTAGACCTTCGGGTCCGTAGTTAGTAGCTAGATGGCTTCCTCTCTCTCGCTGAATTCTCAATACAATGGTCTCTTGGAGATCAATATGATGTAACTCTTTTGCATTATGTTTGTTGGGATCTGATGAACTTCGAGTTTATGATCAGTTATATATTTTTATATCCATGAAAGTTATTTCAGTTTCTTTGATCTCTTATATGCATGATCTCTTATAGCCTCGCATTTCTTCTTCGATATTTGGGTTTTGTTTGGCCAACTTGATCTATTTATCTTGCAATGGGAAGAGGTGCCCGGTAGTGGGTTCGATCTTACGGTGCTTGATCTCAGTGACGGAAAGGGAACCAACACATATGTATCGTTGCTACTAAGGATAAAAAGACAAGATCTATATCTACCACCATATAGATAAACGGATCTTGTCTACATCATGTCATCGTTCTTATTGCATTACTCCGTTTTTCCATGAACTTAATACACTAGATGCATGCTAGATAGCGGTCGATGTGTGGAGTAATAGTAGTAGATCCAGGCAGGTGTCGGTCTACTAATCTTGGACGTGATGCCTATGTAATGATCATTGCCTGGATATCGTCATAATTATTTGAAGTTCTATCAATTGCCCAACAGTAATTTGTTTACCCACCATTTGCTATTTTTCTCGAGAGAATCCACTAGTGAAACCTACGGCCCCCAGGTCTTATTTCTCATATATTTGCCTTGCGATCTATTTTTCATTTTTGTTTTTATTCAGATCTATTAAACCAAAAATACAAAAATATCTTGCTGCATTTATTTTATTTGCGATCTATTATTTCAATCTATTATAATTTTCTCCCGTCATCGTGCCTTCTGGCGCCGTTACCCGAAAGGGATTGACAACCCCTTTAACACGTTGGGTTGCGACTGGTTGTTATTTGTGTGCAGGGGCTGTTTACGTTGTGTTGCTTGGTTCTCCTACTGGTTCGATACCTTGGTTTCATTACTGAGGGAAATACCTACCGTTGTTGTGGTACATCATCCTCTCCTCTTGGGGGAAACACCGACATAGTCTTGGCAAACATCATCAGTCTTTAATTAAAAAATTGTTATTCAAGTATCCTTTTTATCCTATTCAGAAATTCTATATCATTTCCAATCAATAATATGTCATCCACATATAATATCAGAAATGCTACAGAGGTCCCACTAACTTTCTTGTAAATACAGGCTTCACCATAAGTCTGTATAAAACCATATGCTTTGATCACCTCATCAAAGCGTATATTCCAACTCCGAGATGCTTGCACCAGTCCATAGATGGATCGCTGGAGCTTGCACACTTTGTTAGCACCTTTAGGATCGACAAAAACTTCTCGTTGCATCATATACAACTTTTCTTTAATATCCATTAAGGAATGCAGTTTTTGACATCCATTTGCCAGATTTCATAATTATAAAATGCGGCAATTGCTAACATGATCCGGACGGACTTAAGCATCTCTACGAGTGAGAAAATCTCATTGTAGTCAAGCCCTTGAACTTGTCGAAAACACTTTTGTGACAAGTCGAGCTTTGTAGACAGTAACATTACCATCAGCGTCAGTCTTCTTCTTGAAGATCCATTTATTCTCTATGCCTTGCCGATCATCGGGCAAGTCCACCAAAGTCCACACTTTGTTCTCATACATGGATCCTATCTTAGATTTCATGGCCTCAAGCCACTTGTCAGAATCTAGGCTCATCATAGCTTCTTCATAGTTCGTAGGTTCGCCTTGGTCTAATAACATGACTTCCAGAACAGGATTACCGTACCACTCTGGTGCGGATCGTGCTCTGGTTGACCTACGAGGTTCAGTAGTAACTTGATCGGAAGTTTCATGATCATCATCATTAGCTTCCTCTCTAGTTGGTGTAGGCATCACAGGAACGGATCTCTCTGATGTGCTACTTTCCAAATAAAGAGAAGGTACAACTACCTCATCAAGTTCTACTTTCTTCCTACTCACTTCTTTCGAGAGAAACTCCTTCTCTAGAAAGGACCGATTCTTAGCAACAAAGATCTTGCCTTCGGATCTGTGGTAGAAGGTGTACCCAATTGTTTCCTTAGGGTATCCTATGAAGATGCACTTCTCCGATTTAGGTTTGAGCTTATTAGGCTGAAGCCTTTTTATATAAGCGTGGTATCCCCAAAATTTAAGAAACGACAGCTTAGGTTTCTTGCCAAACCACAGTTCATACGGTGTTGTCTCGACGGATTTAGACGGTGCCCTATTTAACGTGAATGCAGTTGTCTCTAATGCATAACCCCAAAATGATAGTGGTAAATCGGTAAGAGATGTCATAGAACGCACCATATCTAATAAAGTACGGTTACGACGCTCGGACACACCATTACACTGTGGTGTTCCAGGTGGCGTGAGTTGTGAAACTATTCCATATTGTTTTAAATGAAGGCCAAACTCGTAACTCGAATATTCGCCTCCGTGATCAGATCGTAGAAACTTTATTTTCTTGTTACGATGATTCTCCACTTCACTCTGAAATTGTTTGAACTTTTCAAATGTTTCAGACTTGTGTTTCATTAACTAGACATACCCATATCTACTCAAATCATTTGTGCAGGTCAGAAAATAACGATACCCGCCGCGTGCGTCAATACTCATCGGACCACATACATCGATATGTATTGTATCCAATAAGTCATCAGCTCCCTCCATCTTTCCGGAGAATGGAGTTTTAGTCATCTTACCTACGAAGCATGGTTCGCAAGTATCAAATGATTCATAATCAAGTGATTCCAAAAATCCATCTGCATGGAGTTTCTTCATGCGCTTTACACGAATATGACCAAAACGGCAGTGCCACAAGTATATATGTTGCACTATCATTATCAACTTTGCATATTTTGGCATCAATATTATGAATATGTGTATTACTACGATCGAGATTCAAGAAACCATTTACATTGGGTGTATGACCATAGAAGGTTTTATTCATGTAAATAGAACAACAATTATTCTTTGACTTGAATGAATAACTGTATTGCAATAAACATGATCCAATCATATTCATGCTCAACGCAAACACCAAATAACATTTATTTAGGTTCAACACTAATCCCGAAGGTAGAGGGAGTATGCGATGGTGATCTTATCAACCTTGGAATCACTTCGAACACACATCGTCACCTCACCCTAAACTAGTCTCTGTTCATTTTGTAACTCCTGTTTCGAGTTACTAATCTTAACAACTGAACCGGTATCAAATTTCCAGGGGCTGCTATGAACACTAGTAAAGTACACATCAATAACATGTATATCAAATATACCTTTGTTCACTTTGCCATCCTTCTTATCCGCCAGGTATTTGGGGCAGTTCCGCTTCCAGTGACCATTTCCTTTGCAGTAGAAGCACTCAGTTTCAGGCTTGGGTCTAGCTTTGGGCTTCTTCATGGGAACGACAACTTGTTTGTTGTTCTTCTTGAAGTTCCCTTTCTGTCCCTTGCCTTTTTTCTTGAAACTAGTGGTTTTGTTAACCATAACCACTTGATGCTCTTTCTTGATTTCTACCTTCGTCGATTTCATCATCGTGAAGAGCTTGGGAATTGTTTTCGTCATCCCTTGCATATTATAGTTCATCATGAAGTTCTAGTAGCTTGGTGATCACTAGTACACGTCGGTGCTATACAAACGGTTTTTAACCCCTTTCCGTGACGGCATTTGGAACCGTCGCCTAGTGAGTGACGGCGATAGGGGGGGTCCTTCCCACACGACCCAGAAACCGTCGGGGATAGGGACCCTACAGTACTCCTACTCATTTCTGCTCGCATTGCCATCGCAGTCAGTATTCTGTGGTGCTACATTTACGATGCGCGGCCCATCACAAACGGTTCACTATTATAGAATGTGTATGATGCGCTGCCCATCACAAACGGTTCACTATTAAGAAGATTAGCTAATCGTCGTACGAGTGTCGGACAGGATTACAAAACGTCGGACCGTCGTAACATCGCCGTACACGACAACTATCGCACACGCTATTCTGTGGTGCAACGTTTACGATGCATACTTCATCAGAAATAGTTCATGGTTGCGAATCGTGTAAGATAAGGCAACTAACACAAACGTTTAGTTTGCCCGCACCGTTTGTGTTATTGTCTGACATCGCACACGCTTTGCAAACGGCAACTGTGTGCATGCTTGCACACGTTTCCTCTCTGTGAATTGTCTCGAATTATGGTGTATATCGCAAACATTTGTGTTTTACCAACCGTGTGTGCCGTAACAATCTGGAGAGCGTAATTTCACCGTAATTTAATTGCTGCTATTTCAAATTGTACCGGATTTGAATTTGAATTTGAATGTATGCTACAACTTTATTCATATCCATCAGGTTCAAACAACCAATGCAATATTCGATTCATAGGTACATATGTTCAAGAATTACATAAGAACCAAATAAAGAATGATGAACCACAGTTGTATACTTGTACTGTTAAAGACGGTAAAGAAAGAGGTGAAATACATTCTGGTTGCTGAACAAGGTGAAGCGGAATGCCCATATTGTGCCCTCCTCCATGCAGAAGGCACGCACGAATCTAGTCCAACCCCTTGTGATGGCCGACCGCCCATCCTTCACGGTCTTCATGAAAACATCTAGATAATCATCGTGTTCTGGTAGAAATACTTTAACCTTTGCATGCCCACCAATCATGTAGTTTGAGAGGTAATCTTGAGTAAACTGCTTTGGCAACCACTGCAAAGGAAAAAGATTCAGACATTGTCATCTAACACAACTCATTATGGGCAGTAAAAAGAAGGCTGCAAAGTTCTTACTTACCATCCTGCAGTTCATTGTTGTCTTGGATAAAGTGTAAACAAATAGTTTAATTGCCATCTTTGGACCCATTTTACTAACAATCTTTATCAGCTTCCTCACTTGATGCTGGTTCATCGATATCTCATTGCCCCATACGCAGAAAGGGTCGAAGCGCGGATCTTTACCAATGACATATGTTCCTAAAAGCACCAATTTAATATTAGAAGCTAAACAGCAATTGCACAATGATGTAGTACAACACTCTTTTATAATACTCTCTCCGTTCCTAAATATTTGTCTTTCTAGCGATTTCAACAAGTGACTACATACGGAGCAAAATGAGTGAATCTACACTCTAAAATATGTCTATATACATCCGTATGTGGTAGTCCATTTGAAATCTCTAAAAAGACAAATATTTAGGAACAGAGGGAGTATCTTATAACATCCAATATACTCACATATTAGATGAATTAACATCTTATATTATGGGCCGGAAGGAGTTTAGTGCATTCTTACAAATTATCGGCTGATTAACTGCTGCTGTATCCATGGGTTACAGTTAGTTTGAGCTAGTTCGGGCTCAAATAGCCCTAAAGTATATCTAAACATGAGGGCTTGTTTGAGCTAGTTGCATCTATAACCCACCCAAAAAAATATCCAACCCAAGAGGTGCTAACTGGAGCTAGTTCTCCTACTGCATTTATTGTCAATCTAACCCTGCCATCCAAACAACTCTTTGGATGGAGTTAGTTCAGGGTTAGTCATGAGCTAGAAACTAACTCTAACCTCTAGCTAAGTTGAGTATCCAAACAGGATTGTGTTGTTGTTGTTGCTGTTGCTCTTCTACGTATATCTAGACATCATTAGAACATTAATGTAACACTCTTCCTTGTTGCTATGTAGCCTAGGATTGCCTATTTAGACATTAAGTACAGTGCATGCTGCTATGTAGCCTAAGATATATTACATATGGCCCTAGTTAACCTAACGATAAATGGGTTGCAGATATATTCAGTTAAAAGTCTGATTCACCGATTAGTCCCTTATCAGCCCCTGGCCTATATGGTACCAGCAACTAATATCCTGAACAGTGAGCAGATATAAGCCATGGGATGAAACTAACCTCGATGGAAAACATCAGTTGTTCCCAAAATTGTCCTGTGTAGGTACATCGAGAAGCATGTTAAGCACAACAGGCTAAACATCAACCAAAATTATCCATGGCAGACAAAATAATCTCCAAAAGATAGCTTCAGTGTGCAGATTTAAGCACGCTAGTAAAGCAAAACAAGTGGGAAGGTGTGTTAACTGCAACAGGCCTAACATTTAACAACAAGCAAACATAGTCATTCAAACTGGTATTGTGCCGGTCTAAGTACACTGGTTACTGTTAAATAAAAATGGAAAGGTGTGTTAACTACAAGATGCAGCAACCAAATGTAGTCATTCATAGTTGTATTGTTGAAACTGGTACTGATGAAATTGAACTGCACAGTTCATACTTGCACATATAGAACATCACGTTGTGAATAACTGGAATAAACAAGGCATACTACGAACAACCAAAGATAGCATTTGAAACTGGATATATGCTAACTACAAACAACCGAACAATCAAAAAACTTTAAAAGAGGCATATGCTAGCTATAACAGGCTTAACAGCAAGCAAATATATGCATTCCTATCGGTATGTTTAAAACGGGATTGATGAAATGTAATGCACAGTAAATAATTGCACATATAGAGCATCACATTGTGAACAACTGAAATAAACAAGGCATACTGCAAACAACCAGATATAGCAATTAAAACTGGACATATTCTCACTACACTACAAAAGGAACTCGACAAAACAAATCATGGGTTTCCCCCTATGAAGAGGCACGACAAAACAAATCACGGATTTCCTCACTTGTCACAGATGGGCTCATTCCCGTGGGAAGATCATGGACCCTGGATGCGCTCCATGTTGTCGCAGATGGGCTCCTTCCCCTTGGAAGAGCACGGCTGTAGGGTGCCCTCCCTGATGTCGCAGACGAGCGCTTTGCCCTTGGAAGAGCAGATGGGCTCTTTCACCTTGGAAGACCCAGAGAGGGTGCCCTCCTCGTGGTCGCCGTCGATGAGGTCTGACTTGGAAGCTGTGGATCCCAAACCAGCATCATAGAACGTGTCCTTCAGAAATGACAAAAGGGGCTCAATGGCGATGTAGAATGGCAAATTGTTGACAGCGAACCAGAGGAGATCAGCGGTGGGGCCATGGATGAGATCGACGGTGGTTGAACCCGAGGGGTTGGGGGTGGGCCACTTAACCTGTGACATAGCCCGCCTCAGGCCGTCGCTGTCGATGACCTCGATGTCGTAGCCGGCGGCCGAGACATGCCCGCATACTCTAGCCTGCTTCTTGAGTGCCTGCCGCCAGTAATGGTCGTCAGCTTCCTCGGCGACGTCGGGCGAAGAGACCGCGATACACCTCTTTCGGGCCAGTCGCTCCTCGAGCTCCACGGGAAGTGTAGCCGGGCTTAGGCTGCGATGCTCTGGAGTGGGGGATGGAGATCTGTGGCAAAGGGGGCATTTGGCAGGCGTCATCTAAGAAACTCAGGGCGGCCTGGGTATGGAGAGCGGTGGGTAAGCTTGATGTCTACTACCAACCTTCTTCTTGTAGACGTTGTTGGGCCTCCAAGTACAGAGGTTTGTAGGACAGTAGCAAATTTCCCTCAAGTGGATGACCTCAGGTTTATCAATCCGTGGGAGGTGTAGGTTGAAGATGGTCTCTCTCAAGCAACACTGCAACCAAATAACAAAGAATCTCTTGTGTCCCCAACACACCCAATACAATGGTAAATTGTATAGGTGCACTAGTTCGGCGAAGAGATGGTGATACAAGTGCAATATGGATAGTAGATATAGGTTTTTGTAATCTGAAAATATAAAAACAGCAAGGTAACTAATGATAAAAGTGAGCACAAACGGTATTGCAATGCTAGGAAACAAGGCCTAGGGTTCATACTTTCACTAGTGCAAGTTCTCTCAACAATAATAACATAATTGGATCATATAACTATCCCTCAACATGCAACAAAGAGTCACTCCAAAGTCACTAATAGCGGAGAACAAACGAAGAGATTATTGTAGGGTACGAAACCACCTCAAAGTTATTCTTTCGGATTGATCTATTCAAGAATCCGTAGTAAAATAACACGAAGCTATTCTTTCCGTTCGATCTATCATAGAGTTCGTACTAGAATAACACCTCAAGACACAAATCAACCAAAACCCTAATGTCACCTAGATACGCCAATGTCACCTCAAGTATCCGTGGGTGTGATTATACGATATGCATCACACAATCTCAGATTCATCTATTCAAACCAACACAATGTACTTCAAAGATTGCCCCAAAGTTTCTACCGGAGAGTCAAGACGAAAATGTGTGGCAATCCTTATGCATAAGTTCACGAGGTCACGGAACCCGCAAGTTGATCACCAAAACATACATCAAGTAGGTCACGTGATATCCCATTGTCACCACAGATAAGCACATGCAAGACATACATCATGTGTTCTCAAATCCTTAAAGACTCAATCCGATAAGATAACTTTGAAGGGAAAACTCAATCCATTACAAGAGAGTAGAGTGGGAGAAACATCATAAGATCCAACTATAGCAAAGCTCGCGGTACATCAAGATCGTACCACCTCAAGAACACGAGAGAGAGAGAGAGAGAGAGATCAAACACATAGCTACTAGTACATACCCTCAGCCCCCAGGGTGAACTACTCCCTCCTTGTCATGGAGAGCGCCGGGATGATGAAGATGACCACCGATGAGGGATCTCCCCTCCGGCAGGGTGCCGAAACAGGGCCCCGATTGGTTTTTGGTGGCTACAGAGGCTTGCGGCGGCGGAACTCCCGATCTATTGTGCTCCCCAATGTTTTTAGGGTATATGGACATATATAGGCGAAAGAAGTCGGTCAGGGGAGCCACGAGGGGCCCACGAGGGTGGGGGCATGCCCAGGGGGTAGGGCGCGCCTCCCTGCCTCATGGCTTCCTCGAAGCTTCCCTAACGTCTACTCCAAGTCTCCTGGATTGCTTCCGTTCCAAAAATAACTCTCCCGAAGGTTTCATTCCGTTTGGACTCCGTTTGATATTCCTTTTCTTCGAAACACTGAAATAGGCAAGAAAACAGCAATTTGGGCTGGGCCTCCGGTTAATAGGTTAGTCCCAAAAATAATATAAAAGTGTTTAATAAAGCCCATAAACATCCAAAACAGATAATATAATAGCATGAATACTTCATAAATTATAGATACGTTGGAGACGTATCAGCATCCCTAAGCTTAATTCCTGCTCGTCCTCGAGTAGGTAAATGATAAAAGAAATAATTTATGAAGTGTGAATGCTAGCAGGTGCACAAGTTTGATCAATGATAATTTCAATCACCTTTTCTAGCATCATTATATGTCATAACAGTAGATCAACTCATAAAACTTTTCATGATCAAGTAACAAGCTATTCACATGTTAAAGCATAGACCATAAACTTTCTTGAAAACTAACACACTATGTTCTCAGTCATCAAACAATTGCAATTCATCTTATTTTCAGGAAGGGTCTATGTAAGAGCTTTGATTTAGCAAATCCCACATACTCAACTATCAGATAGTCTTCCATGATTGCTACCACTCAAAGCATATTTTTAGAACAAATAGCATCCATCGAACACAGAGAAAGATAGGGGCTTAATGTTTCGCCTCCCAACTTATTTATCATATAGATAATTGTCAACAATAATAATTCATGATCAAATATATTTGAATGGCCATATATGCTTAGATCTTTCTCCACCACATGATGCTTGCCAACTAAAAAGTAGGTTGGAATGAGAAGGAATACTACTAACTCTTGCATAAAAGTAAAAGATAGGCCCTTCGCAGAGGGAAGCAAGGATTTGCAGAGGTGCCAGAGCTCGAAGCTAAAACAGAGGTGAAAATAATTTTGAGAGGTATGCTTTCATTGTCAACATAACGACCAAGAGTTCCCAATATCTTCCATACTAGATACATTATAGGCAGTTCCCAAATAGAAAGGTAAAGATTTTACTCCCCCTCCACCAACAATCACACTCCACGACTTGTCCGAAACAACGGGTGCCGTCCAACTATCAACAATCCTGGGGGAGTTTGTTTAAATTATTTGCGAATTTGTTTTTGAACATAGGACTGGGCATCCCAGTTACCAGCCATTTTCTCATGAATGATGAGCGGAGTCCACTCATCGTGAGAATAACCCACCTAGCATGGATGCACAAGCAGTATTCCCGCTTAGTACAGATATTTTGGCTAGCAAAGGATTCTAAATAGCAAGCACCACATGTTAGAGGATCCATAACAATATAACTTCTATACAAATATACCCAAGCATAACTCATTATGTTGTCTTCCTTGTCCAACTTCAACTAATTGCTCAGGTTTGAAAATAATTAATGGGGCTCACAATCATAGAAGTTGTCCAAGATAGTATATTTATATGTGAAATCTCTCTTCCTTCAATATTCTTTCATGAATTGTTCAAGTGACCAATACAATGTTTTCTAACCTTCAAAAAATTTACCACCTCTACTTCTTATATGTGAAGGCATTACTCCCCATGGGAAAGGCATATGAAACATATATAATTTCAGATTTATGACATTCGAATCATTCAACCATTTACTCATAGGATATAAGTGAAGCACACGAGTAAATGACAAACTAGTCCAAAAAGATATAAGTGAAGATCAATGAATAGTTAAATAATTATGCAGCTTTGTGAAGACTCTCTCTCATTTAAGAATTTCGGATCTTGGGATATTATTCAAACAGCAAGCAAAACAAAATAAAACGACATTTCAAGGATAGCACTCATCATGTGAAGAAGAAAAAACTTAGGCTCAACCGATACTAACCGATTATTGTTAGAGAAGAAAGGTGGGATGCCTACCGGGGCATCCCCAAGTTTAGATGCTTGAGACTTTTTGAAATATTATCTTGGGGTGCCTTGGGCATCCCCAAGCTTGAGCTTTTGTGTCTCCTTAATTCCTCTCATATCACGGTTTCCTAAATCTCGAAAGCTTCATCCACACCAAACTCAACAAGAACTCGTGAGATAAGTTAGTATAAACCAATGCAAAAACCTTATCATTTTCTACTGTAACAAATCACTAAAATTATTATTCAACATTGCATACTAAATGCCTCTGCATATTTAATACTCCTATCCTCAAATAGAATCATTAAACAAGCAAACATATGCAAACAATGCAAACATAACAGCAATCTGCCAAAACAGTACAGTCTGTAAAGAATGCAAGAGTATCAATACTTCCCTAACTCCAAACATTATGAAAGTCTACCACACTGTAGAAAATTTATCAGAGCTCAATATGCAAAAAGTTTCAACATTTTATCATATTCTCTTTTCTAGGGAATTTTTGCAACAGCGGTAAACTTTCTGTTTTGAAACAGCAACATGTATACTTGCAAAATAATCATGGTAAAGGCTATCCTTGAAATTTTTATTGAAAATAGAGATGCAAAACATTATTCTAAATAACAGCAAGAAAATACTAACAAAATAAAATGACGCTCCAAGCAAAACGCATATCATGTGGTGAATAAAAATATAGCTCCAAGTAAAGTTACCGATGAACGAAGACGAAAGAGGGGATGCCATCCGGGGCATCCCCAAGCTTAGGATCTTGGTTGTCCTTGAATATTACCTTGGGGTGCCTTGGGAATCCCCAAGCTTAGGCTCTTGCCACTCCTTATTCCATAGTCCATCGAATCTTTACCCAAAACTTGAAAACTTCACAACACAAAACTCAACAGAAAATCTCATGAGCTCCGTTAGCGAAAGAAAACAAACCACCACTTAAAGGTACTGTAATGAACTCATTATTTATTTATATTGGTGTTAAACCTACTGTATTCCAACTTCTCTATGGTTCATACCCTCCGATACAAGCCATAGATTCATCAAAATAAGCAAACAACACACGAAAAACAGAATCTGTCAAAAACAGAACAGTCTGTAGTAATCTGTATCTAACGCAAACTTCTGTAACTCAGAAAAATCTACCAAAATAGGAAGACCTAGATAATTTGTTTATTGATCTACTGCAATTGGAATCAGTATCTTATCACGTTCTGGTGATTTTTAACAATTGTTTTCGTGAGCAGAAACTTTCTGACTTTTTCAGCAAGATCAAATAACTATCATCCAAGAAGATCCTATAGGTTTTACTTGGCACTTTATTGAAACAAAAGCTATAAAATATGATTACTACAGTAGCTTAATCATGTGAACACACAAAAACAGTAGGGGTAAATATTGGGTTGTAACATCCCAAATTTTCAATTTGGAATGTTATACATTAGATCATCATTGCATACCATATTTTATTGCATTTTGATTTGATCCTAGAAATTTCACGCAACTCAAAGACCCACGGAGAGAGTTGGGGATTTCAATTTATTTCATATTCGAGTTTTTCTCGAATTTTTGAAAAGAGGACCGTTTGATTTTAATTATTTTTCTCTGAAATATTTCTTTTATGAAAATATAAAAGAGAGAGGATAAAATGACTTCCTAAAAATAAAGAAATATCATAGATTTAATATTAAAATCAATTAAGATTTTTATTCAGAGTTTTATCGCTATTTTATTTGAATTAGGAAAAATATGTGTTTTTCAAAATTGCATTTTAGGCCCAAATAAATGTTCACCTTATCCGGCTTATTTTCAGAAGACAGGGAAAATTTATTTCGGGATTTTTGGAGTCCGTTTAGTATTTCTTTTCTTTATTTTTCTGCACGTCAGCATTATTTAAAAAAAGTCAACCGACTCCGGGCCGTACCCGAGCGGGACTCCGCCCGGGGGGCCTTTATAAGCCGCCCCACCCCGAGCCGCCGAAGCCCACCAGCGCCGCCAGCCCGCCCCGCGCCCGAAACCCTAACCCTAGCCGCCGCCGCCGCCCACCGCCGCCGCCGCCCGCGCCGCCTCGCCGGAGCCGCCCGCCGCCACCGCCGTTGCCGGAGCCGCCGGAGGTAGCCGCGCCGCTGCCGCCGGTTTTCTTCGAAAAACCGTACAGTTTTTTTAAGAACCGCGGTTTATTTTTTATTTATTTTTTGATCTTTTTTTCGGTTTAGTTATATAGCGAACACTCGTTCGTTCGTTTTAACGAACGGTTTTCACCGTTTAACCGCAGACGGCGAACGCTCGTTCGTTAGCCTGTTCGTCAGTTTTTCTTTTTCTCGGATTTTTCGCGATTATTTTCGATCGCGATTTCTGATCCGATTTTCGTTCTAGTATAACTTTTCGCTCGTTTATCGGAATCAGGCGATTCAAGCGCCTAGAGTTTCGTCTCGAAACCCTCTTTCTGTTTAACCAAGTTGAACAAGATTTTGCTACTGTAAAATTTGACTTTAGTTCAAATTAGTAAACGAAGCTTGTTTCTTTCGCCGTTTGAGTTTTGTTGTTTCGTTTGATTAGATTCTTTTTGCAAACCGGAGTTCTTAAGTTGAACTTTCTGGTTAGATCTTTTATTTGAGTTTTACCCGTGCTTTTGCTTGATTGCTTAGGGTATGCTTGTTTGTTTGCGATAGAGTACCCGGAGTGCGAAGCGTGCTACTACGAGTCTCTAGGTTTCGCGGATCATCAGCAAGGCAAGTAACACTTTGATCATACCTCTTAGTACCCAGTTTTATTGCATTAGATCAATCCTCAAACAATTGCATGGTTAGGATCTGAATTAAATTGTGGGTTTGGGAAGTAGATGAGGTAGTACCTTTTCACCTGTTTATTATCAAACCATGGGAGTTACTTCTACGCTATGCTTATATTGCTATGCTATGCTCGTAGACGTGGATTGGGTTTGAGTGTATCCATGACAGTTGTGAGATTGTTAATTAATGGTTCAACTTAAGGTGGCAACTTAAATACACATCTGGGTGGATTGAGGCACCTGGGGAATCAAGTGATTGCCTGTATTTTTTGGAAATCCCAGGGTACCGTGTGATTCTCCTATGGACTGTCACCCAGGTTCAAAGGGATCATGAGATTATTCATACTAGAAACTTCCGTGTGCAGCCACAAGCTATTAAGGGCTCTAGCATAGTTGATTAAGTCGTGTGAACTCTTACAGTGGTAGACTAGCAGATGTAGGGGATGTAGGTGGTACGGTCTACCCATCGTAAGGTGCAAACGCTTCTGAAAGACTATGTCTCGGTCATCCGTTTCTCAAACATCTTGTAGTGCGAGAAACCAAACGGAGGAGATCGAGTCTTGTGGGGAAAAGTGCGCAAACCTCTGCAGAGTGTATAAACTAATGATGGTTAGCCGTGTCCCCGGTTATGGACTTCTTGAGTATCTGGTTCTTGGATTATCATGTTGATCTCATCACTACTTAATTAATTTGATTGGGTTGTTAATGATTACTTTTAATTGGGATTGAGAGGGGGTTTACCTTCTCAATATTTTTTTCAACAAACTTTGTAGTTAAATAAAACTTATTCCGTTGTAGTAGGGAAAAATTGGCTTTTCGCAAAAACATATTAACCCTACAACCTCCACCAGCCATATATGCATGTAGTGATAGCATTATTCTGTTCTTTATCCTTTGTGTTACATTGCGAGCATATTCCATGTGCTGACCCGTTTTCGGGCTGCAACGTATCATGTTGCAGACTTTTCAGACGACGAGTAAGGAGCCTTAGGTCGTGGTCTTTCACTCAGTGATGCCGTTGGAGTTGATGGACTCACTTTATCTTCCAAGCCTTCCGCTGTTGTCGTTTTAGATGGCCTTAAGCCATATTTATTGTAATAAGTTCTGTTTTGAGACATTTGATGTAATAAGTGTGTGATTGCTACTCTGTTATAAATCCTCCAAGTACTGTGTGTGTCAGCATTACCGATCCAGGGATGACACTTATGCACAGAGATCAGACTGTTTGAGGTCTGGTCGCTACAAAGATGGTATCAGAGCACACGCTGACTATAGGACACGACCACTAAGCTAAAGCCCTAGATCACTACTCTCTTCTCATTTCTAACTCCTCTCCATTTTCTACTCTTTAGGATGGCGGATGCAAGGATTAAGTTCATGCAACCGGATGAAGACACCCCATTTGGACGCCACTTGAAGGAAGTTACTAAGTACCTGAACATTGGAATACCAAGCTTCACCGGGACCTACAACGCCACTTTACCAGAAGAGGAGCGCTGGATGATTCAAGTTCAATTTCCAGGAAGGACGTTCACGCCAGTCACTGAGCCCATAGAGTTTTCTTTTGATGCACCAACCTGGAGTCTAGGAAAGAGTATGGCAGCTCACATTACCATGGGACGCATTGGAGAAGTTTACCACAATGACCTCGAGGATACAATCTACCGGATTTGTGGGCGCCGAGATGAGCAATGGGAGATGATCAGTACCAGGAAGGATAGATCGATTGCCTCTTTAATCCAGGAGTTAAACCAGCACATTCGACGCCAGGAGAACCAGATGTGCGTAGGCATGGCGGATTTGAAGAAGGCAATGACAAGGATCACGGAGCTGGAGGAAGAACTCAAGGCTACACGCGAGGATTATATGGAGGAAATCGTCGCACTAGTAGAGAAGAATGGCGACCTGACAAAGAAGCTAGGAGTTTTCATGGGAGACCCTGCGCCAGGAGGAGAAGATGACAGCTCCACTTGCCCGGAGAACTATATCATCATCGACGACACCGACTCGGACCCTGACGATAGCGATGATGACTATGTTGAGCAGATATCATGGAGTCTTCGACCGATCAATTTTTCTAATCGACCACCATATCAGTAGTAGTATTCCACCATGTATATAGTATAGTCCAAACACTTTTGTAACGATAGTTCTAGACCGATTGTATGCCCTTGTTTGATTGATTGAGTGATATGTTTGTGTTTGTCTCATGTGCATATGGGTAGTGTTTTCCCTCTAGACCTCATTCTATTCTATTTTCTCATATTTTCTAAACCCAGCAGATGCCTCCGAGATGCGACAATGGATTTGCTTTCCCACCGGAGCTCACTCGATCCAGCAACAGAATGCATTGATGCAGATACTAGTCCAGAATCAGAACCAGGGGAACAACAACAACAACAACAACCCACCACCACTTCCACCAGTTGACCACTTAGCCCATTTTCTTAGGCTGAATCCGCCGGTGTTCTCCAGTAGCACCGAGCCGATTGTTGCAGATGATTGGCTTCGCAAGATTGATAGGGAGTTGACCACTGCAGGATGCACATATGCGGAGAGAGTGTGTTTTGCCGCACATCAGCTTGATGGACCCGCAGCATCTTGGTGGGAGAGTTTCATAGTCACTTACCCTATTGACACTGTGACATGGGACCAGTTCCAGCAGGCTTTTCGCACTGCACATGTTTCAGCGGGAGCTATGGCCATGAAGAAGCGTGAGTTTCGCAACTTACGCCAAGGAGGGCGCACTGTTGGCCAATATGTGGATGAGTTTAGTAAGTTAGCACGTTATGCCCCAGATGACGTCGCTACAGATGCAGCTAAGAAGGAGAAGTTTCTGGAAGGACTGAATGATGAGCTGAGCATGCAGTTGATGGTGGAAAATTTCAATAACTACCAGGAGTTGGTGGATAGAGCTCTCATGCTTGAAGGGAAGCAGCAACAGATTGACAACCGCAAGAGTAAGTATGGACAAGGGAAGTATAATTCTGGAGCCCAGCAGAGACCCCGTTACACCCCGAACCCGGGAGGACTTGTTAATAACCATGGAGGCCACACTCATAATGGAGGAAGTTCACACAATCATGGTGGCCCCAGAATGGTAATGGTAATGGAGGAAGCAGCGGACATAACCGTTCCAACCCAGCAACACCCGCCAAGAAAGATCTAAGCCACGTTACTTGCTACAAGTGCCAGAAGACCGGACAGTACGCAAATGAATGTCCTGAAGCTAAGAATGGAAACGGCAATGGAAGCTCTGGGAAGAAGCCCAACCCTTTCAATAGGGGACAAGTGGACCACGTTAACGTGGAGGAGGATGAAGCCCAGCCAGATGCAGTAATAGGTAAGTTTTTGGTTAAGTCATTTACTTCAGTCGTACTTTTTGATACTGGTGCATCGCATTCATACATATCAAGGGGATTCGTGGATAAGTTTAAACTACCAACCCAAGCCCTTAGGTCACCTATGTTAGTAACCTCGCCAGGAGCAGAGTATATGGCTAGCCTATGGTGTGATCAGTTACCATTAAGGATTGGTAACTACCTGTTTCCCTCGGACCTAATAGTATTGGAGTCACAAGGACTGGATGTGATATTAGGCATGGATTGGTTATCTAAGTATGGAGGAAACATTGACTATGCCAGTAAGTCGATTTTGCTTACCACCCCAAAAGGAAGAAGGATCAAGTATGTATCCCGGCATGTGCCGAATAGAACCCAAGTAAATCCCTTATCAGGAGTTGTACAGGAGGAAGTACCAGTGGTCAAGGATTTTCTGGATGTATTTCCAGAAGAGTTGTCAAGCATGCCACCGGATAGAGACACTGAGTTTTTGATTGAACTTTTGCCAGGCACAGGGCCAATATCTAAGAGACCGTACAGAATGCCCGCAAAGGATTTGGAGGAAATTAAGAAGCAGATTAAGGAGTTACTGGATAAGGGATATATTCGCCCAAGTTCGTCACCTTGGGGATCACCAGTACTTCTAGTGGAGAAGAAGGATGGATCGTTAAGGATGGTTGTTGACTATCGTGGATTGAATGAGGTGATGATCAAGAACAAGTACCCACTGCCGATGATCAATGACTTATTTGACCAGATGCAAGGAGCTAAAGTGTTTTCTAAGATCGATCTGCGATTAGGGTACCACCAGCTGAAGATTCGAGAGCAGGATATACCTAAGACAACTTTTACAACGAGGTACGGGCTGTATGAGTACACCGTTATGTCATTTGGTCTGACTAACGCACCTGCCTATTTTATGAACATGATGAACAAGGTGTTTATGGAGTTTTTGGATAAGTTTGTCGTGGTGTTCATTGATGATATTCTGGTCTACTCTAAGAATGAAAAGGAACATAAAGTGCATTTGCGTTTGGTACTTGGGAAGCTCAGGGAACATCAGCTATACGCCAAGTTCAGCAAGTGTGAGTTTTGGCTGAAGGAAGTCGGATTCCTTGGACATGTTATATCCGGGGAAGGAATAGCAGTAGACCCCACCAAAGTTGTCACTGTGACAAATTGGGAGTCACCCACGACAGTTGGAGAGATCCGGAGTTTCCTTGGACCCGCAGGATACTACCGGAGGTTCATTGAGAATTTCTCAAAGATTGCAAAGCCTATGACGGAATTGTTGAAGAAGGACACCAAATTCAATTGGACTGAGGAATGTGAGGCCAGTTTTCAGGAGTTGAAAAGATGCTTGGTTACATCACCAGTATTGATTCTACCAGATCAACGCAAAGATTATGAAGTGTATTGCGACGCTTCACGTCGAGGACTTGGAGCCGTACTTATGCAGGAGGGAAGAGTTGTTTCATATGCCTCACGACAGCTTAAACCCCATGAGTTAAATTATGCTACGCATGATTTGGAGTTAGCAGCCATAGTGCATGCGTTGAAAACATGGAGACATTTTCTCATCAGAAACCATTGTGAGGTATACGCAGATCACAAGAGTTTGAAGTATATCTTCGCGCAGAAGGAGCTGAATCTCAGACAGAGGAGATGGCTAGAGCTCGTTAAGGATTATGATATGAGATGGCATTATCACCTAGGAAAGGCTAACGTAGTAGCTGATGCGTTGAGCCGCAAGAGTCATGTAAATACCCTCATGACCGGAGAGTTACCCAAGGAGTTAGCAGAAGACCTTTGCGAGCTGCGTTTGGAGATAGTTCCAAGAGGTTATGTTGCAGCCTTGGAAATTCAGTCTACCTTGATGGATAAGATCAGAGAAGCTCAGAAGACGGACAAGGAGATTGCCGAGATAAAGGAAAGGATGAGTAAAGGAAAGGCTAAAGGATTTCGTGAGGATGAGCATGATACCTTATGGTTTGAGGACCGCGTATATGTGCCCAATGATCAGGAGATCAGGAAGTTGATTCTGCAAGAGGCCCATGATTCACCATATTCGATTCACCCAGGAAATACCAAGATGTATCTGTATTTGAAGGATAGTTTCTGGTGGACCGGAATGAAGAAGGATATTGCGGAGTATGTAGCAGTTTGTGATGTATGTCAGAGAGTGAAGGCAGAACATCAAAAGCCAGCAGGATTGCTACAACCATTGCCTATACCCGAATGGAAGTGGGATAAACTAGGCATGTATTTTATCACGGGATTACCCAGGACTCGTTCAGGCTATGACTCGATATGGGTTGTAGTCGATCATTTGACAAAAGTAGCTCATTTCATCCCCGTGAAGACCACTTACACCAGTGCTAAGTTGGCAAAGATATACATGACCAGGATCGTATGTCTGCATGGAGTTCCGAGGACCATTGTATCAGATAGAGGAACCCAGTTTACTTCAAAGTTTTGGAATCAGTTGCATGAAACTTTGGGAACCAGACTAGAGTTTAGTACAGCTTTTCACCCGCAAACAAATGGATAGACTGAAAGAGTAAATCAGATTCTGGAGGACATGTTGAGAGCTTGTGCGCTAGACTATGGATCTAGCTGGGACGATAATTTGCCTTATGCAGAGTTCTCTTATAACAACAGTTATCAAGCCAGTTTGAAGATGGCCCCTTTCGAAGCGTTGTACGGAAGGAGGTGCAGAACACCGTTGTTGTGGGACGAAGTTGGAGACCGACAGTTGTTTGGACTAGATTTGATTAAAGAGTCTGAAGAGAAGGTTAAGCTGATTCGCGATACACTCAAGGTAGCCCAATCCAGGCAGAAGAGTTACGCAGATTCTAAACGCAAGGAGACAGTCTACGAAGTCGGAGACAAAGTGTATCTTCGAGTATCACCACTTCGAGGAGTGAAGCGCTTTGGAGTTAAGGGAAAGTTAGCACCACGTTTTGTGGGACCATACAGAGTTTTGGAATGTATGGGAGAAGTTGCCTACAAGTTGGAATTACCCGAAGGATTGTCCGGAGTTCACGATGTCTTCCACGTTTCTCAGTTGAAGAAGTGCCACGCGGAGATGGCTGGTATTCCTCTAAGAGATACAGTGCCGCTAGAAACGATACAGTTGGATAGTGATTTGACATATGAGGAGAAACCAGTCAAGATACTCGAGTTTGCCAGCCGATTTACACGCAACAAAGTAATCAAGTTCTGCAAAGTTCAGTGGAGTCACCATACCGAGGATGGAGCCACTTGGGAATGAGAGGAAGACCTACGGAAGGATCACTCTCACCTATTTTCTAGCCAACCCGAATCTCGAGGGCGAGATTCATCTTAAGGGGGGTAGGTTTGTAACATCCCAAATTTTCAATTTGGAATGTTATACATTAGATCATCATTGCATACCATATTTTATTGCATTTTGATTTGATCCTAGAAATTCCAAGCAACTCAAGGATCCACGGAGAGAGTTGGGGATTTCAATTTATTCATATTCGAGTTTTTCTCAAATTTTTAAAAAGAGGATCGTTCGATTTTAATTATTTTTCTCTAAAATATTTCTTTTATAAAAAAATAAAAGAGAGAGGATAAAATGACTTCCTCAAAATAAAGAAATATCAGAGATTTAATATTAAAATCAAATAAGATGTTTATTCGGAGTTTTATCGCTATTTTATTTGAATTAGGAAAAATATGTGTTTTTCAAAATTGCATTTTAGGCCCAAATAAATGTTCACCTTGTCCGGCTTATTTTTAGAAGACAGAGAAAATTTATTTTAGGATTTTTGGAGTCCGTTTAGTATTTCTTCTCTTTCTTTTTCTGCACGTCGGAATTATTTTAAAAAAAGTCAAACCGACTCTAGGCCGTACCCGAGCGGGACTCCGCCCGGGGGGCCTTTATAAGCCGCCCCGCCCCGAGCCGCCGAAGCCCACCAGCGCCGCCAGCCTGCCCCGCGCCCGAAACCCTAACCCTAGCCACCGCCGCCGCCCTAGCCGCCGCCTCGCCGGAGCCGCCCGCCGCCACCGCCACCGCTGGAGCCGCCGGAGGTAGCCGCGCCGCCGCCGTCGGTTTTCTTCGGAAAACCGTACGGTTTTTTTAAGAACCGCGATTTATTTTTTCTTTTATTTTTTGATCGGTTTTTTCGGTTTAGTTATATAGCGAACGCTCGTTCGTCCGTTCGTTTTAATGAATGGTTTTCACCGTTTAACCGCAGACGGCGAACGCTCGTTCGTTAGCCTGTTCGTCAGTTTTTCTTTTTCTCGGATTTTCCGTGATTATTTTCGATCGCGATTTCTGATCCGATTTTCGTTCTAGTATAACTTTTCGCTCGTTTATCGGAATCAGGCGATTCAAGCGCCTAGAGTTTCGTCTCGAAACCCTCTTTCTTTTTAACCAAGTTGAACAAGATTTTGCTACTGTAAAATTTGACTTTAGTTCAAATTAGTAAACGAATCTTGTTTCTTTCGCCGTTTGAGTTTTGTTGTTTCGTTTGATTTGATTCTTTTTGCAAACCGGAGTTCTTAAGTTGAACTTTCTGGTTAGATCTTTTATTTGAGTTTTACCCATGCTTTTGCTTGATTGCTTAGTGTATGCTTGTTTGTTTGCGATAGAGTACCCGGAGTGCGAAGCGTGCTACTACGAGTCTCTAGGTTTCGCGGATCATCAGCAAGGCAAGTAACACTTTGATCATACCTCTTAGTACCCAGTTTTATTGCATTAGATCAATCCTCAAACAATTGCATGGTTAGGATCTGAATTAAATTGGGGGTTTGGGAAGTAGATGAGGTAGTACCTATTCACCTGTTTATTATCAAACCATGGGAGTTACTTCTACGCTATGCTTATATTGCTATGCTATGCTCGTAGACGTGGATTGGGTTTGAGTGTATCCATGACAGTTGTGAGATTGTTAATTAATGGTTCAACTTAAGGTGGCAACTTAAATACACATCTGGGTGGATTGAGGCACCTGGGGAATCCAGTGATTGCCTGTATTTTTTTGGAAATCCCGGGGTACCGTGTGATTCTCCTATGGACTGTCACCCAGGCTCTGAGGGATCATGAGATTATTCATACTAGAAACTTCCGTGTGCAGCCACAAGCTATTAAGGGCTCTAGCATAGTTGATTAAGTCGTGTGAACTCTTACAGTGGTAGACTAGCAGATGTAGGGGATGTAGGTGGTATGGTCTACCCATCGTAAGGTGCAAACGCTTCTGAAAGACTATGTCTCGGTCATCCGTTTCTCAAACATCTTGTAGTGCGAGAAACCAAACGGAGGAGATCGAGTCTTGTGGGGAAAAGTGCGCAAACCTCTGCAGAGTGTATAAACTAATGATGGTTAGCCGTGTCCCCGGTTATGGACTTCTTGAGTATCTGGTTCTTGGATTATCATGTTGATCTCATCACTACTTAATTAATTTGATTGGGTTGTTAATGATTACTTTTAATTGGGATTGAGAGGGGGTTTACCTTCTCAATATTTTTTTCAACAAACTTTGTAGTTAAATAAAACTTATTCCGTTGTAGTAGGGAAAAATTGGCTTTTCGCAAAAACATATTAACCCTACAGCCTCCACCAGCCATATATGCATGTAGTGATAGCATTATTCTGTTCTTTATCCTTTGTGTTACATTGCGAGCATATTCCATGTGCTGACCCGTTTTCGGGCTGCAACGTATCATGTTGCAGACTTTTCAGACGACGAGTAAGGAGCCTTAGGTCATGGTCTTTCACTCAGTGATGCCGTTGGAGTTGATGGACTCACTTTATCTTCCAAGCCTTCCGCTATTGTCGTTTTAGATGGCCTTAAGCCATATTTATTGTAATAAGTTCTCTTTTGAGACATTCGATGTAATAAGTGTGTGATTGCTACTCTGTTATAAATCCTCCAAGTACTGTGTGTGTCAGCATTACCGATCCAGGGATGACACTTATGCACAGAGATCAGACTGTTTGAGGTCTGGTCGCTACATGGGTTGTCTCCCAACAAGCGCTTTTCTTTAATGCCTTTTAGCTAGGCATGATGATTTCAATGATGCTCGCATAAAAGATAAGAATTGAAACACAAAGAGAGCATCATGAAGAATATGACTAGCACATTTAAGTCTAACCCACTTCCTATGCATAGTGATTTTGTGAGCAAACAACTTATGGGAACAATAATCAACTAGCATAGGAAGGCAAAACAAGCATAACTTCAAAACTTTAAGCACATAGAGAGGAAACTTGATATCATAGCAACTCCTACAAGCATATATTCCTCCCTCATAATAATTTTCAGTAGCATCATGAATGAATTCAACAATATAACCAGCACATAAAGCATTCTTTTCATGATCTACTTGCATAGAAATTTTACTACTCCCCACATAAGCAAATTTATTCTCATTCGGAATAGTGGGAGTATCATAAGAGACTTGAATACTATAAATTGTTTCCACATTAAAAGAGTAATGTTCAGAAAAAGGGTAATCATAATCATGACAAGTTTTAATACAATCATCACTACTTTGTATAGCATAAGTGTCATCACAATAATCATCATAAATAGGAGGCATGCTATCATCATAATAAATTTGCTCATCAAAACTTGGGAGGCTAAAAATATCATCTTCATAAATCATAGCATCCCCAAGCTTGGGACAAACATTAATTGCAGCAAATATATTCTCAAACATGTCATTCTCATCAAACATAGCATCCCCAAGCTTGGGCCCTTTCATATCATAAGCATAATCACTCTCATCATTAATAGTATGGATAGCACCAATAGTATAGCAATTGTCATCATCACAATGAGTAATAGGAGCAACATCATTTGGGAGGGATACCTTTCGACCTTTGCTTCTCTGTCTTTTATTTTTCCTCTTCACATCATGTGTGAGTTTAACCCTCTTTTTTGAGCTCCTTATTAATGAGATTGGTTGAATAGAAGGCTCCTCCTCGTTACCTGATTCATCATAAGAAATAATAGGAGGATATTGGGAAGCCTCTTCCCTTTCATTAGTATTATCTTCATCTTATATTTGTTTTCTTTTCTTAATGTAATTGGCAATATAAGGATTTTCAATGCAATTCACCGCACAATACACATAAATTTCTTCTAGATAAATATCGAGGAATTTCTCAAGGTTATATTCTTGAATATGCTTAGTTATACGTTTCATTTCTTCATAACCCAAAAGCAAACTAAGTTCATTATGATGTGCAAGGGAAATCAAATCATCACAATTTTTGGACACGATATGATCATGAAACAATTTGCATTGGAGATTTAAATGACCACGTTCATTGCAAAGTTCACAAGTATGGCAAAGAAATTTTAAATTTTCAGCACAAACATCTAGCCTCTCTTGCAACCATTTAGTTTCTAAATACTTATGCCTCTTGCAAAATCTATCTTCCCTATTTGGTGTGTACTTGCAAACTCTATGCACTCCACAAAAGTTGACATGCTTATAAGAGACATTTTCATCATGACTAGTGCAATCATCATTAGTACTATGGATATTCAAGGAGTTCATACTAACAACATTGCAATCATGCTCATCATTCAAAGATTTAGTGCCAAACATTCTAATGCATTCTTCCTCTAGCAATTGAGCACAATTATCGGAATCCTTATTCTCATGAAAGATATAAAAAGATGAAGCATATGAGGCACCCTCAATTCCTTTTTTTGTAGTTTTCTTTTATAAACTAAACTAGTGGTAAAACAAGAAAAAAAAGATTCGATTGCAAGATCTAAAGATATACCTTCAAGCACTCACCTCCCCGGCAACGGCGCCAGAAAAGAGCTTGATGTCTACTACCAACCTTCTTCTTGTAGACGTTGTTAGGCCTCCAAGTGCAGAGGTTTGTAGGACAGTAGCAAATTTCCCTCAAGTGGATGACCTAAGGTTTATCAATCCGTGGGAGGCGTAGGTTGAAGATGGTCTCTCTCAAGCAACCCTGCAACCAAATAACAAAGAGTCTCTTGTGTCCCCAACACACCCAATACAATGGTAAATTGTATAGGTGCACTAGTTCGGCGAAGAGATGGTGATACAAGTGCAATATGGATAGTAGATATAGGTTTTTGTAATCTGAAAATATAAAAACAGCAAGGTAACTAATGATAAAAGTGAGCACAAACGGTATTGCAATGCTAGGAAACAAGGCCTAGGGTTCATACTTTCACTAGTGCAAGTTCTCTCAACAATAATAACATAATTGGATCATATAACTATCCCTCAACATGCAACAAAGAGTCACTCCAAAGTCACTAATAGTGGAGAACAAACGAAGAGATTATTGTAGGGTACGAAACCACCTCAAAGTTATTCTTTCGGATCGATCTATTCAAGAGTCCGTAGTAAAATAACACGAAGCTATTCTTTCCGTTCGATCTATCATAGAGTTCGTACTAGAATAACACCTCAAGACACAAATCAACCAAAACCCTAATGTCACCTAGATACTCCAATGTCACCTCAAGTATCCGTGGGTATGATTATACGATATGCATCACACAATCTCAGATTCATCTATTCAAACGAACACAAAGTACTTCAAAGAGTGCCCCAAAGTTTCTACCGGAGAGTCAAGACGAAAACGTGTGCCAACCCCTATGCATAAGTTCACGAGGTCACGGAACCCGCAAGTTGATCACCAAAACATACATCAAGTAGATCACGTGATATCCCATTGTCACCACAGATAAGCACATGCAAGACATATATCAAGTGTTCTCAAATCCTTAAAAACTCAATCCGATAAGATAACTTTGAAGGGAAAACTCAATCCATTACAAGAGAGTAGAGGGGGAGAAACATCATAAGATCCAACTATAATAGCAAAGCTCACGGTACATCAAGATCATACCACCTCAAGAACACGAGAGAGAGAGAGAGAGATCAAACACATAGCTACTCGTACATACCTCAGCCCCGAGGGTGAACTACTCCCTCCTTGTCATGGAGAGCGCCGGGATGATGAACATGGCCACCGGTGAGGGATCTCCCCTCCGGCAGGGTGCCGGAACAGGGTCCCGATTGGTTTTTGGTGGCTACAGAGGCTTGCGGCGGTGGAACTCCCGATCTATTGTGCTCCCCGATGTTTTTAGGGTATATGGACATATATAGGCGAAAGAAGTCGGTCAGGGGAGCCATGAGGGGCCCACGAGGGTGGGGGGCGTGCCCAGGGGGTAGGGCGCGCCTCCCTGCCTCGTGGCTTCCTCGAAGCTTCCCTGACGTCTACTCCAAGTCTCCTGGATTGCTTCCGTTCCAAAAATAACTCTCCCGAAGGTTTCATTCCGTTTGGACTCCGTTTGATATTCCTTTTCTTCGAAACACTGAAATAGGTAAGAAAACAGCAATTTGGGCTGGGCCTCCGGTTAATAGGTTAGTCCCAAAAATAGTATAAAAGTGTTTAGTAAAGCCCGTAAACATCCAAAACAGATAATATAATAGCATGAATACTTCATAAATTATAGATACGTTGGAGACGTATCAAAGCTGCACGTGCAAACCGGCAGATGTTGACAATGGAGGCCTTACGGCGGCAGCGGCGACGGCAGGGACCTTGCTAGGGTTTCGAGCGAGGGAGGGGGTGTGTGTGTGCGCGCACGCCCGAGGAGGTTTTGGTGTGTGTGTGTGTGGAGGGGGGCGGGGGTGTTTGAGGAAATGACTCGGGTACTGAAAATTTTACTACACAGGAGTCAAACGCAGGAGTGAAATGCCGGGGCTATTGAAAATTTTGATGATAGTGCATCGCACACGGTCCGGAGATAACAACCGTGTGTTATGAAATAGAAAAACCCTCGAGGCGGGCAGATATTTTCTAGGGATGCAGGCGGGATTGGGAACAAGAAACATCGCACACGGTCCGAAGATAACAACCGTGTGTTATGAAACAGAAAAACCCTCGAGGTGGGTAGATATTTTCTAGGGATGCAGGCGGGATTGGGAACAAGAAACATCGCACACGGTCCGGAGATAACAACCATGTGTTATGAAGCAGAAAAACCCTCGAGGCGGGCAGATATTTTTTAGAGGGGGAGCCTCGTGGAGCCCAATGTACTATGCGGATGTGTGCGTGACAGGGGCACCGGCATGGCGCACGGCTAGTTTGAGTGAACCGTGTCTGTTGCGTCATCCGACTTGTCTAATGTTCATAAATTTGGCGAAAAATGACGCGGGAGAGGGTCAGAACAAGAACACACTTGCATGTGGACCAAATTTATGTATGAAAAGGGTGGTTTGATTTTCAAATACCAAATGCAACTTCGATGTGGCACCTATCTCGCAAAGCGCACGGTATTGCTTGCCCCCACCCCCCTCGTGTCGGCATGAAGGGAATCCTAAGTTATGAATGCATGCCCCCTCCCCCCAACCGAGGTTCACCTAGCAATGTGCGAAGTAGCTAGCAGCCCCCCTCCTCCCTCGTGTCGGCATGAAGGGAATCCTAAGCTATGAATGCATGCCTCCCCCAACCGAGGTTCACCTAGCAAAGTGCGAAGTAGCTAGCAGCCCCCCTCCCTCGTGTCGGCACGAAGGGAATCCTAAGCTATGAATGCATGCCCCCCACCAACCGAGGCTCACCCTAGCAAAGTGTGAAGTAGCTAGTAGCCCCCCTCCCTCGTGTCGGCACGAAGGGAATCCTAAGTTATGAATGCATGCCCCCCCCCAACCAAGGTTCACCTAGCAAAGTGCGAAGTAGCTAGCAGCCCCCCTCCCTCGTGGCGGCACAAAGGGAATCCTAAGATATGAATGCATGCCCCCCCCCCAACCAAGGTTCACCTAGCAAAGTGCGAAGTAGCTAGCAGCCCCCCTCCCTCGTGTCGATACGAAGGGAATCCTAAGCTATGAATGCATGCCCCCCCAACCGAGGTTCACCTAGCAAAGTGCGAAGTAGCTAGCAGCCCCCCCCCCCCTCGTGTCGCCATGAAGGGAATCCCAAGCTATGAATGCATGCCTCCCCCAACCGAGGTTCACCTAGAAAAGTGCGAAGTAGCTAGCAGCCCCCTCCCTTGTGTCGGCACGAAGGGAATCCTAAGCTATTAATGCATGCCCCCCACCAACCGAGGCTCACCCTAGCAAAGTGTGAAGTAGCTAGTAGCCCCCCCTCCCTCGTGTCGGCATGAAGGGAATCCTAAGCTATGAATGCATGCCCCCCCCAACCAAGGTTCACCTAGCAAAGTGCGAAGTAGCTAGCAGCCCCCCTCCCTCGTGTCGGCACGAAGGGAATCCTAAGCTATGAATGCATGCCCCCCAACCGAGGTTCACCTAGCAAAGTGCGAAGTAGCTAGCAGCCCCCCCCTCCCTCGTGTCGGTACGAAGGGAATCCTAAGCTATGAATGCATGCCCCCCCAACCGAGGTTCACCTAGCAAAGTGCGAAGTAGCTAGCAGCCCCCCCTCGTGTCGCCATGAAGGGAATCCTAAGCTACGAATGCATGCCCCCCCCCAACCGAGGTTCACCTAGCAAAGTGCAAAGTAGCAACCCTCCCCCCCCCCACACACACACACTTTCAGTCAGCGGGCCAGAGAGGCATATCTCATCAAGATGGATCGCAAAACGGACCAAGAATAATCCACCTTGGTCGTACAACCTCTCTCTTGTTGTTGGTCAAAGTGATGGCCGTCCATGCGACCCCGGAGATGGGCTAGCTCGCCAATAATCACACAAGTAGCTAGTCCCCGAAGACAACCACTGCATGCGTGTGGCCCAAACATATGTATGGAGAGATGTGTTTTTGAGTAACAATGGAACAACTTTGATGTGGCACCATGATTTCTAACTAGAAATCCCCACACTGAGTGAGGGTTAGGTTGATGATGCATATGTATGTTACACCACACTTCAAGCCAACAACGGGGATTCATGCATGCATGCGTGCATAGTATATGCGCTCAAACTTAAGGTCTGAATCTCACCATGACCTATACTACGATAACACGAACCAAATGAAGAATCCGCCATGGTAACCTATCTTGTTGTTGGTCAAGGTGATCATGGATGTCCACGCGGGCCCACGAATGTATAGGCTTGTTGCCGATAACCACGCGAGGGAGTGTACCATTCATAGGCAACCACTACATGCATATGTATGGAGGTGATGCGTGCATGCATGTTTGAATACCATTTCACAACATTGATGTGGCGCGTGCGTCAAAAATCATACACTAGCTCCCCACACAGAGCGAGATCGGTTCATGACGTGTCGTTGTACTAGCCACTTCGACTCGATGGGAGGGATTCATGTGTACACATGCATGTGTGTGTGCTCAAACTGTATCATGCATGTCATCCTAGAGCATGACCTATATATATACAGTATTACAAGCAAAAATAATAATCCCCTCCTAAGTCAAATTAACCTCTCTTTTCAGGCAAAAAGTAGTGATGGACCAAGCGGGCCCATAGATGGAAAGCATCGATATCTCTGATAACCGCTTCAGTGGGTGCGAGAGGACAACCACCACCGCTTTGCATGTGGGCCAAACATATATATGTTGAATACCCAAAATGCACAACTTTGATGTGCCACATGCCTCAAAAACCATAAACCATGCACCCACACAGAGCGAGGTTCATGAAGCGTACTACATATGATGGTCCATGAGGGAGTCCTGGATTAAGGGGTCCTCGGACAGCCGGACTATGTACTTTGGCCAGACTGTTGGACTATGAAGATACAAGATTGAAGACTTCGTCCCGTGTCCGGATGGGACTCTCCTTTGCGTGGAAGGCAAGCTTGGCAATTCGGATATGTAGATCTCCTCCCTTGTAACCGACTCTGTGTAACCCTAGCTGAGGGAGTCCTGGATTAGGGGGTCCTCGGACAGCCGGACTGTAGGACTATGAAGATACAAGATTGAAGACTTCGTCACGTGTCCAGATGGGACTCTCCTTGGCGTGGAAGGCAAGCTTGGCGATACGGATATGTAGATCTCCTCCCTTGTAACCGACTCCGTGTAACCCTAGCCCCCTCCGGTGTCTATATAAACCGGAGGGTTTAGTCCGTAGGACAACAGCAATCAGTCCATAGGCTAGCTTCTAGGGTTTAGCCTCTACGATCTCGTGGTAGATCAACTCTTGTAATACTCATATCATCAAGATCAATCAAGCAGGAAGTATGGTATTACCTCCATCGAGAGGGCCCGAACCTGGGTAGACATCGTGTCCCCCACCTCCCGTTACCATCCGCCTTAGACGCACAGTTCGGGACCCCCTACCCGAGATCCGCCGGTTTTGACACCGACATTGGTGCTTTCATTGAGAGTTCCACTGTGCCGTCATCATAAGGCTGGATGGCTCGTCTCGTTGTCAAGGACAACATCACCTCTGGGGGAGCCCTGGCTGTAGGCCAAACTCTCTGACTAGGCGGCTTCGTCATGACCGCCCGTTCGGCCGCTGCGCCGACGATGACTTCTCAGGTCATCAAAAACAGTCTCCACGTCGGCTCGGAATTCGCCGAGCAGATGGATCCAATGGAGCTCGCTTCTTTGAATGAGCTCTTGGATCGCTTCGCCGCCTTGGGAGTCGCTACGGACTATGATCGGATCGGGCTTAAACCCAACCAAAGGGAGATTAACTCTCCGCCGGTCACCCATCAGATAGCGGTGGTGGAGGAGCAACGCAGCGATTCTTCCTCTATCTTGAGGACAAGCTATGTCCGGATTCCCGAGCTCCCTAAGCCGGATACCCGTCTACGGGAGGACATGGCCCAAGCTCTGAACCGAGAATCAGGCAGCGGGCCAGACCTATTGGGCAACAAACTGGAGCCTGAACTTTCAAGATCGGAAACTCCGCCGCTCCTGGGTCTCAGATCGGGTCAGGGTTCGGACCTAAATCTACCCACCCACCCAGATATAAGTGATCTTTCCCACATTAGACAAGAGCCCCAAGAGACAGTACATCACTATTGGGCTAGATTCCTCCTTGTAATGAGCAAGGTCAAGGACTGTCGCGAGGAAGACGCAATTTCATTCTTTTGCAAAAATTGCACGGACAAGGGAATCCTCAACGCCATAAGTCGTCGTGACATAGCACACTTCGCTAACTTGGCGGCCATAGTACAGAAGTACTGTGCGATGGAAAGCGCCTGGGAAACCCAAACAAAATTCTGGGATCCTCCAACTCTCACTAAACACCCCGTCCGAACTAAAAGGGTGTACCCTCATAAGTCACCCGATCCAATTACAAAGAAACAAAAGCCCGCTACAGGGCGTGGAACCGTATTGGAGGGATGGCTCAACGGGCCATGCAAAATTCACAGTACAGCGGATACCATACCAACACACAGCCTTAGAGCATGTTGGGTACTCCGGCAGGTGGCCAAGAGCGGTGAGGATATCCTCATCAACAATACCGCAGAACACCATCCCGTGGAGAACAACAATACAGTATTGACAGTCTTCGAGACCTTCGCCTCAAATAATAGGCGTAAGCGAGCACTCCGCAGTCTTGCCGAAGTCTGCCAAGTAGCAGCAATAAATCCATGGAGCGATACGGCTATCACCTTCAATGCCAGTGACGAACCTAAATTCCGAACAGCCCGAGCACCAGCCGCCTTGGTCCTTAGTCCAATTGTGGACGGCTTCCGGCTTACCAAAGTGCTCATGGACGGCGGCAGCGGATTAAACCTCATCTATGAGGAGACTCTTCGAAAAATGGAAATAGACAGAAGCCGCATTGATCAAAGCAGCACGACCTTCAGAGGAATCATCCCTAGTCGGGAGGCACGATGTGCTGGCAAAATCACACTTGATGTGGTATTCGGCACGCCGGAGAATTATAGGTCCGAAGAAATCACATTCCAAGTGGCCCCGTTCAATAGCGGATACCACGCCCTTCTAGGGCGGGAGGCATTCACGATCTTCCAAGCTATACCCCATTACGGGTACATGAAGCTCAAAATGCCCGGGCCCAATGGAATCATCACTCTAGCTAGTGATCCGGACATAGCACTCCGCGCCGAAAATAAAACAGCCGCACTGGCCCTCGAGGCGTTATCCGAAGCCCTCGCGGCCAAGGAATTAACTGCGCTGCGCTCCAAAGTGGACAGGGACGACGTGATACTCGACAAAAGATCCAAGTCCACCTCTTTTAAACCAGCGGATGAAATAGTCAAATTCCAAGTCCATCCAACGGACCCTGCAAAAACAGCATCCATCGGGGCACAGTTAAACCCCACAGTAGACGCCGCACTACGGGAGTTCTTGAGCGAGAATTGGGACATCTTCGCCTGGCATCCTTCAGACATGCCAGGAATCCCACGCAGGCTGGCCGAGCATAGCCTTAACATCCTAAAGGGATTCAAGCCGGTCAAGCAAACTCTTCGGCGCTTCTCTGAACCTAAGCGACAAGCCATGGGAGAAGAGCTAGCCAAGTTACTGGAGGCCGGATTCATTCGAGAAATAAAACATCCGGACTGGCTAGCAAACCTGGTGATGGTACCAAAGAAGGACAAATCCTGGCACCTATGCGTCGACTTCAAGGACCTTAATAAGGCTTGCCCAAAGGATCCCTTCCCCCTCCCTCGCATCGATCAAATTATCGACGCTACCGCAGGACACGACTCATTGTATTTCCTCCACGCATACTCCGGATACCATCAAATTAAGATGGCAGAGTCCGATCAAGCCGCAACAGCATTTATCACTCCATACGGCCCCTTCTATTTTAACACCATACCTTTCGGGCTCAAAAACGCTGGTGCAACCTATCAACGCATGATTCAGACATGCTTGGAGACACAGATTGGCAAAACAGTGGAGGCATACGTAGACGATGTGGTCATTAAAACCAGACACGTCGAATCCTTAATAGATGACTTGAGGCTCACGTTCGACAATCTCCGAACATACGACATTAAGCTCAACCCAGAAAAATGCGTCTTCGGCGTGCCCGCCGGAAAGCTCTTAGGCTTCATCGTCTCCAACAGAGGAATTGAAGCAAATCCGGATAAAATCTGAGCTCTGTCACAGTTGGCCATCCCAACAGACCTCAAGCAAATCCAGAAACTAACTGGATGCGTGGCTGCCTTAAGCCGCTTCATCTCCCGATTAGGAGAAAAGGCACTGCCTCTTTATCGCCTTCTGCGACGCATCGAACACTTCGAGTGGACGGATGCGGCCACGGCCGGATTAGAAGAAATAAAAGCCGTTTTGGCCACAAACCCAATCTTGGCCGCACCTAACGTCGGCGAACCAATGCTGCTATATATAGCGGCAACACACCAAGTTGTAAGCGCAGTGCTCGTCGTCGAACGAGAAATGGATGGACATAAGTTCCCTCTTCAAAAGCCGGTATACTATGTATCCACTATCCTCACTCCATGCAAATCACGGTACCCACATTATCAAAATATAGCATACGCGGTCTTCATGGCATCCCGAAAACTACGACACTACTTTCAAGAGTGTTCAATTACGGTGGCCTCCGAAGTGCCACTCAACGACATAATAAACAACCACGAGGCCACGGGCCGGATTGCTAAATGGGCTATTGAGCTCCTCCCGTTCGACATAATATACAAACCACGGCGAGCCATTAAGTCACAAGTACTGGTTGATTTCGTCACAGAATGGACAGAAGCCGAACTCCCTAAAGAGTACGGCGCGTACTCCAATTGGATTATGCACTTTGACGGCTCTAAAATGCTGGCTGGTCTGGGGGCTGGCGTCGTCCTGACGTCACCCACCGAAGATACAGTCCAATACGTACTCCAAATACTATACACAGACTCCAACAACGCGGCAGAATATGAGGCCCTGTTACATGGTCTCCGGATGGCAGTCTCCATGGGCATTCAACACCTGGAGGTGCGTGGGGACTCGAACCTCGCAATATCTCAAATAAACGGAGACTTCGACGCCAAGGATCCAAAATGGCGGCTTATCGCAACGCTGTCCTCAAAATGTCAGCTCGGTTTGAGGGGCTTGAATTCCACCATGTGGCCCGGGAAAACAATCAGGCGGCGGATATCCTCGCCCGCATCGGCGCTAAGCGCGACCCTGTCCCACCTAATATCTTCTTGGAAAGGCTGTTTAAGCCATCCGTGGTATGGGCAGGGAGACCGGTAACAATAGTCCGGACCCGGCCACAACAATCGATACCAAACACTCTGACATAATCGGAGGCTCTGCCACCAAAATAACACCTTCCGCCCACGTAATAATGGCTGTCATCGCCCCGTGGACAGAACCATTCCTGGCCTATCTAACTAGGCAGGAACTACCCGAGGACTCAAACGAGGCGCGCTGCATTGTGTGGCGGTCTAAAGCCTACAAGGTCCACGAGGGAGAGCTTTATAAGAAAAGCGCTACCGGAGTCCTTCAAAGGTGCATCTCCGAAGAGGAAGGGCGGCAACTTTTGGCCGAAATTCATGCTGGACTTGGCGGCCACCACACCGCAGCTCGGGCCCTTGTAAGCAAGGCCTTCCGTACAGGTTTCTACTGGCCGACGGCCCGAGCAGACGCACAGGACCTCGTTCAACGTTGCGTCGGTTGCCATCTTTTTGCAAACCAAAGCCATATGCCGCCTACCACTCTCCAAACAATCCCCATTACTTGGCCCTTTGCGGTCTGGGGGCTTGATATGGTCGGACCCCTCAAAGGGGGAAGCCATAAGAAAAAATACTTATTGGTCATGGTGGATAAATTCACCAAATGGATAGAAGCCAAACCAGTTAAAACGGCCGAATTCGGACAAGTGATAGACTTCATATCAGGGGTTGTACACTGTTATGGCGTCCCCCACAGCATCATCACTGATAACGGCTCGAACTTTATAGCCGACGAGGTAAAACTTTGGTGCAGCAACATGGGCATCAAGCTCGATTATGCTTCTGTCTATCACCCGCAAACTAATGGTCAAGTCGAACGAGCAAACGGTCTTATCATGAGCGGCATTAAACCCAGATTAGTGCGATCCTTGAAGGAATTCGATACGCACTGGGTAGAGGAGCTCGACTCCATACTATGGGGGCTGCGGACCACGCCGAATCGCACTACCGGATACATGGTGTACGGCGCAGAGGTGGTACTGCCCTGCGACATAATTCATGACTCACCTTGAGTGCGCATGTATGAAGAGAAAGAAGCCGAGCTTGATCGGCAGGACAGTTTGGACGCCCTAGAGGAGGAGCATGACGTGGCAAAAGCCCATTCCGCATTCTATCAGCAACAGGCTCGAAGGTATCAAAGCAGAGAAGTACGGGCCAAAACTTATAACGTTGGTGAACTCGTTCTACGCCTACCGGAGAGGAAAAAGAACAAGCTCAAGCCCAAATGGGAAGGTCCCTTCGTTATCGACCAAGTTCTGGCCGGTGGAGCGTACCCTCTGCGGGATGCATCGGACAATCGACTCGAGCCAAACCCATGGAACGCAGCCAGACTCTGAAGGTTCTACGCCTAGTGCCGGACTCGGTGTTCGTCTCCTTACCTCTGTCAATTTTTTATATATGCGTTATCTGTCTTTTCTTTCTTTCTTTCTTCCCCTTTTTTCTTCAAGGCCTTAAAAGGCTAAAATGTGTCTTGACTACACAATCTTGACGCGCTGGCTGCGCTCATGATACCTGGGGGCTTCTTATACAGAAGCTTAATATTGCTACGTTTCGGGCTCTAGGCCCCAAACATGTGTTACTTTTAACATATACCTTTTTCGCCATTATATGCATCGATATGACTTAAGTTTTGGCCAAGCTAGGTTGCCTGGCTCTTGTGTTTATGCCCTACGTTCCCGTTAACTTGGCTAGGGCATAAGGGGAGCACCTCTGCAATTGTTACTGTCGGGTCAGCCGGATGTGTACCTCAGACTGGGTGAAGCCGAAAGCTAGCGTTCTTAAGGGAATATTTGGTTGGTGAACAAAAGACGATTTCTATTTATTGTACTACATGCCCCCAGAAGTTTATATCCTGCGTCTCTTTTCGCAGTCCGGACATGCACATTAATGCATGCGTACCCAAGGAAAGGAACCCTTAATGGAACTATTCTCCCTGGAAGATGTTTCTTACTATCCATGTAATATAACATAGCTAGTTGGGTACTTGTCTGTTCACGCACTTATGACCCCTACGCCTGGTTTCCACGAATATCCCGGTTTTTACATAACTGAGCGGGTATTCGAATACACTCTGGACTGTCGGGTCCGGAGGTTGAAGCGAAAGGGTCCGCCATGACAAATGATTTACAATCCGGCTAGGGACAATATATGTCACTTGAAGTACACAGTCACTTAGACTGACTAAATTCTTCTTCTATACCACCCAACAGGCTGTCTAGCCTACAGTCCTATTGAGAATACTTTGCGGCTAATTCTACCTAGTCATAAACCAAACTGACGGGGATCTCTTTCCTGTCAAGCCCCACAGGTCTGACCTCGGCCATGTGGTTCGGGTCAGCCTTGGTATATCGCGTCTTCACCATGGCCCAGGCCTCCCTTGCACCTTGTCGGCAGGCCGATATCTTCCATAATCGGAAGCGCCACCGTGCTCCCTTGAGCTTTTCTACAAGCTCTCTCATGCCTCCTGGCAGGGAGGCGGACGGCCACAAGGCTTGGGCAATGCCCTGCATCACCTGCCGCACTTGTTCGTGCAGTTGTGAGAGCTCTGGCAGAAGATCGCCCGTAGACCCGGGCATCTCCTCCGCGGGACGACCCGTCAGCATACCTACAGATATAAATCTTCAACCGGTTTCTTCGCCGAACTCTATAAAATTTCATTCAAGCACTTACTGAAAATGCCACGTCGAAGCCTCTTATTCTCCTTTACGGAGTCAGCAAGCTGGGCCCGAACATCTTTCAGTTCAACGCTCAGCCGGGTATTGGCGTCTTGGAGATCGTTTTTCTCCCGCCTAACTTGCGTAAGCACGCGCTCGCCAGCCTTTAGCTGTCGTTGAGCATGTTGCGCATCCGGATTCACTCCGGGACCATCTGCATAATCTATTGTTAGATTTGCACGCATGCCGCATACTACCTGGTACATGACATTCTTTGCAATAAAAACAAGTGTTACCAGATGGGGCCTTCTCGGACTCCTTCACCGCGGCAACTGCGGCCTGAAGCTGGGCTTTGCACTCCTCCAGCTCTAGAGACAACTGGGTATTCCTCTCCGTAAGAACCTATGCAAACAATGATCCTTAAATCAGTTGTGCCAACTGTTTCAAGTCTCAGGGGCTACTGATATACATAATTATTAGATTTCCTTACCCATATATCTTTTACATACTGGTCCGTGGCTCTGGCAAGACCATTTTGAGCAGCTCGGATGTACGTGTCTCCTGAGTTGAAGGCATCGAACGCCTCTTGGGAGAAACAAGCGTCACGGAGTACGGCCCGGCGACGCCTGTGATTCATGGCGCTCTCCACTTCGGAATTTGTAGCGGATAGCCTATCCGCATCCTCTGTAGGAGGAACATCCGGCGTTGGCCCCATGTTAGCGTCTGCCCCTATGTTCGGCTTTGGAGCCCGACTGGTGGAGGCGTGACCGGCAACCTCTCCGGATATAGTCCGACGAGCGCTTTTCCTACTAGGAAACATGGGCGTTATTATATTTTAAAAGACGACCACCACGGAGCGGGGTTCTCTTTCGTACCTCTGCGACGGCGTCTCAGTCCTGACCACATTCCTTTTAAGCCTACCCGGCTTCGGTGCCCCTTGTTGGCGAGTCACTGCGGGTTCGGCATGGCGTCCCGAGGGCCTTCCTTGTAAAACACCATATGTGTGCGGTAGATGAAGCGCAGAAAAAGGGATCCTTCTTGGAAGTTAGGGCTCCGGTTTTACTTACATGCGATGCGGGGAGCAGTCCAGGATAATCGGCTATGATGGCCACCAAGGTACCGTCACAGCTCAACTGATAGAATGTTCTGTTGATGAGCTCCACAAATGTGTCCGGATCTTCTTCGAGCCCGGGGTCGAGGGCCCGGGCAGGGTCCTCTGGTTGTGGAGACGGGCTATGGACCTCCCTCACAGCTTTTCGCAGTTCCTGCTATGAGATAGCAAGGTAAATACTTATGACAAACAATGCGGAAAGGATAGGAGTGGAAAGTAGCAGCTCACCCATCTTGGGGGGTTGTACATGGAGAATCCATCCCGTGGCTTAATACAGACAAATTCCTCTTCTTCTCCTTTATACAAATCGGAGAGTATCTTCGCTAGGGCAGCGACGGAGTCCGGACCTTTACGACCGCAGCGGGTGGCATCGTCTTCTCCATTGAAGTGCCACATGGGTTGTCCCCGATATTGAAGTGGCTGCACCCCCCGCATTATACATATGGACATAACCTCGGTTATTGTCAATCTTGATTTGGCCAGCATCTCTATCCGGCCCATCAGGTAAAAGACTTCTCCGTTATCTTCCTCCTGGGGGCTCCGAGGGCGCCAGCTGCGGCGTTTCTTCAAGGGGGCGTTGTCGAACTCAGGAAGGCCCATCCGAATCGGATCTGGAAGGGGGACGTCCTCTATATAAAACCACTCCGAAGACCAGTCTTCGGACGTCTTCTTCGGGGTACCGGACAGGTATCCTGTCCCAGCGATGCGCCATATTTCGGCTCCGCCCACTTGATATATTGACCCCTTCTGCGTACGGGGCACGAGGCAGAATAGCCTCCGCCATAGCTCGAAATGAGCTTCGCAGCCCAGGAACAACTCGCAAAGGGAGACGTAGCCAGCGATGTGTAATATGGAAGCGGGGGTAAAGTTATGCAACTGGAGGCCGTGGAACTCCAGGAGCCCGTGGAGGAACGGATGGATTGGAAATCCAAGTCCCCTTAATAAGTAAGGGACAAGGCATACCCGCTCCCCCGGATGGGTTGGGAAAGCTCTCCGCTTGCTCCCCGCCATTGTAGGTGGCGAGCCCGGCTCGAACGGGGACCATGTACGCTGGAGGGAGAAATCCCTGGGTCTGTAACTCTACTAATTGGCTGTGAGGGACGGAACACTTCTTCCAATCGCCGGGCTTAGGGCTACGGGAGCGAGAGGAGGAGCTGCGATGGCCGGCCATGTTGGAATGGATTTTTTCAGGCTCGCTCCGATGGATACTCGCTGTGGGAGGATGGTGTGATCTGGATCTAAGAATCCCCGTCTCTTTAATAGACGGTTTACTCACATGGCTAGGGTGGCAAATGTAAAAATTCCCTGGCTTCTCGCATTCGCTCAACACGTGGAAGATATCCCTTATTATGCATGGAAGCCAAGGAGTGCAACATTTATGGGAAGCCGGACACTACTCAACAGGTACTCAGAGTTTGGAGAAGAACCCGCCTTGCAATGCCGAAGACAATCTGCACGCCGGACTCATCGTCATTGAAGCCTGGTTCGGGGGCTACTGAGGGAGTCCTGGATTAGGGGGTCCTCGGACAGCCGGACTATATCCTTTAGCCGGACTGTAGGACTATGAAGATACAAGATTGAAAACTTCATCCCGTGTCCGGATGGGACTCTCCTTGGCGTGGAAGGCAAGCTTGGCGATACGGATATGTAGATCTCCTCCCTTGTAACCGATTCTGTGTAACCCTAGCCCCCTCCGGTGACTATATAAACCGGAGGGTTTAGTCCGTAGGACAACATCAATCAGACCATAGGCTAGCTTCTAGGGTTTAGCCTCTACGATCTCATGGTAGATCAACTCTTGTAATACTCATATCATCAAGATCAATCAAGCAGGAAGTAGGGTATTACCTCCATCGAGAGGGCCCGAACCTGGGTAAACATCGTGTCCCCCGCCTCCTGTTACCATCCACCTTAGACGCACAGTTCGGGACCCCCTACCCGAGATCTGCCGGTTTTGACACCGACACTAGCCCCCTCCAGTGTCTATATAAACTGGAGGGTTTAGTCCATAGGACTACAACAACAATCATAATCATAGGCTAGCTTCTAGGGTTTAGCCTCTACGATCTCGTGGTAGATCAACTCTTGTAATACTCATATCATCAAGATCAATCAAGCAGGAAGTAGGGTATTACCTCCATCTAGAGGGCCCGAACCTGGGTAAACATTGTGTCCCCCGCCTCCTGTTACCATCCGCCTTAGACGCACAGTTCGGGACCCCCTACCCGAGATTCGCCAGTTTTGACACCGACATTGGTGCTTTCATTGAGAGTTCCACTGTGCCGTCACCATAAGGCTTGATGGCTCCTTCGATCATCGGCAACGATGTGATCCAGGGTGAGGTTTTTCTCCCCGGATAGATCTTTGTATTCGACGGCTTCGCATTGCGGGCCAACTCGCTTGGCCATCTGGAGCAGATCGAGAGCTACGCCCCTGGCCGTCAGGTCAGGTTTGGAATCTTAAACTATACTGCCGACATCCGCGGAGACTTGGTCTTTGACGGATTCGAGCCCATGTCAGGTGCGCCGCATGGTCACGACGAGCCTGACTTAACTCTGCCGCCGGATGGTGTTCGGGACATCACACCTATGGTTACTCCGGCCCTCAATCCGGAGCAGATCACGCCGTCCGAGGACGGGTGGATGGACCCCGCCACGGAGGCCACACACTCAGTGGCGATAGAGCCGAATACTGACTTCATCTACTACAAGACCTGTGTTGCCGGATCCTTGGATTCGTCCTCGGCCACGGGCCCCGAACCGCCTGCGTCCGTGCCTATCGAATCTGATTGGGCGCCGATCATGGAGTTTTCCTCCGCGGATATCTTTCAGCACTCGCCCTTGGGCGATGTGCTAAATTCATTAAGGTCTCTCTCCTTGTCAGGAGGCCCTTGACCGAACTATGTCCGGCTCGAGTGGGAAGCGGACGACGAAGAAATTCGTTCCCCACCCACCACCCACTTAATAGCCACTGTCGACGACTTAACCGACATGCTCGATTTCGACTCCGAAGACATCGACGGTACGGACGACGATGCAGGAGAGGAACAGGAACCACCGCCCACAGGGCGCTGGACAGCCACTTCATCACACAATATATATATGGTAGATACACCCAAAGAAAACAATGACGAGGAACGGAAGGATGCAGCGAAGGATAGTTCCCTCGAGAAGCAACCAAAGCGATGGTGCAGACACCGCTCCAAATCCCGCGTCGGCAAAAACAACGATAACAGCGCAAGAACAAATAATACCCCGGTCGACTCCAGAGGAAACGACGGCCACATGGACCTAGCGACAGAGCAGGACGAGCCAGCGGACGGAGAACATAGTACGGAGCCGCTGTCCGATCACGGCGACGCCGAGGATAAAGCTAATCAACCTGTCTCTGGAGAGGAGAACATTCCGGACGACGATGCACACATCATCCCGGAAAGGCACTTGGAGGAAGAGAACCTCCACAGAAGGCTTATTGCCACCGCGAGGAGTCTAAAGAAGCAGAAGCAAAGGCTTAAGGCCACGCAAAATACACTCAATAGTAGATGGAACAAAGTGCTCGATACTGAAGAAAAGTACGGTGGCAGTCGCCACACAAAGAGCTATCCAAAGCGCAAGCTGCTGCCTGAATTCAATGACGAGGCCTTAGAGCCTACACAGCCGAAAAATAAAACGGCCGATCAGCCGGATTGACCACCCCGTGGCCGCGATAGGGCGGCTAACGATGTTGCACATAATTCAGCACACGATCTATGTGAGGACTTGCACCAAAAATCCAGTATAACCAGGTCCATCTACGGAACTAGGAAGCTAGCTCCGGCACAGAAGAAAAACCGAACACTACAACCGTGAGAACGCCATGACACATCCAAATACAGGGGTGCCGTGCACCCCCTATGCTTCACCGATGAGGTGCTAGATCACAAATTTCCATAGGGATTCAAAACCGTGAACATAGAGGCATACGATGGAACGACAGACCCTGGGGTCTGGATCGAGGACTTTATCCTCCATATCCATATGGCTCGCGGGGATGATCTCCACGCCATCAAATACTTGCCCCTCAAGTTAAAAGGACCAGCCAGGCACTGGCTGAAGAGCCTCCCCGAAAACTCAATTGGAAGTTGGGAAGAGCTTGAGGATGCTTTTAGGGCTAATTTTCAAGGGACCTATGTCCAACCTCCGGATGCAGACGATTTAAGTCATATAATTCAACAACCTGGAGAGTCAGCCCGAAAGCTTTGGAACAGACTCCTCACTAAGAAGAACCAGATTGTCGACTGCCCAGACGCCGAAGCCTTGGCGGCTTTCAAACACAATGTCCGAGACGAATGGCTCGCCAGACACCTTGGCCAGGAAAAACCGAGGACAATGGCAGCCCTAACAAGCCTTATGACTCGCTTCGGGCGAAGATAGTTGGCTGGCCCGTAGCGGCACCAGCGACCTAGGCACATCCGAAGTCAGGATGGTAATGGAAATCCATGACGCAACAAAAGCAAGCGTCAAAACAATGAAGACAGCCCAGATAACACGGCGGTAAACGTCGGATTCAGGGGCTCTCGACCCGGCCAACGGAAAAAGCCATTCAAAGGCAGCAGAGATGGACTGTCCGGCCTAAACAAGATTCTAGACAGATCATGTCAGATTCACGGCACCTCCGACAAACCTGCAAATCACACCAACAGAGAATGCTGGGTCTTCAAGCAGGCCGGCAAGCTAAACACCGAACACAAGGGGAGGGAGACACCAAGTGAAGACGAGGATGAGCCTCACCGGCAAAACGCTGGGGGACAGAAAAAATTCCCACCAGAGGTCAAAACAGTGAACATGATTCACATAACAAAAAGGAGGAGCAAACACGCACTCCGAGACATATGCGCCGTAGAGCCCGTCACCCCCAAGTTCAACCCTTGGTCGGCCTGCCCGATCACTTTCGATCGCAGGGATTACCCGACTAGCATCCGGCGCGGAGGATCAGCTGCCTTGGTGCTAGAACCAATAATTAACGGATACCATCTCACCCGAGTCCTTATGGACGGCGGCAGTAGTCTTAATCTGACATATCAGGACACAGCCCGCAAATGGGGATAGACCCGACAAGAATTAGCCAAAGCAATACTACCTTTAAAGGAGTAATACCAGGAACAGAGGCCCGTTGCACGGGCTCTCTAGTACTAGAAGTTGTATTCGGTTCTCCCGACAACTTCCGAAGTGAAAAGTTAACCTTCGACATCGCTCCATTCCGAAGCGGCTATCAAGCACTACTCGGAAGAACAGCCTTTGCTCGTTTTAATGCAATACCGCATTACGCTTCTCTTAAGCTTAAGATGCCCGGTCCGTGTGGCATCATCATAGTTAGCGGAAACACTGAGCGTTCCTTACATGCGGAAGAGCGTGCGGCGGCTTTAACAGCCGAACACATAATGGCCTCTCCAACCAGAATAAATGATCGGTCGTCAAGACCACGGACACGGCTAGACGAGTTCGGCAGACCACTAGCTGTAACAGATCAGATAAACCTGAAGATTGGGTCGAGGGATACACCCCCATAAGTGGTGCTAGGGGCTTCCCGCATGTAAAAAGGACTACAGTTCGGCTTGACCTTATTTAAGATTGAATTTTAATGGTCTATTAAGAATAATAAATTTTTTGCACGAAGATTTTCACCTAAGTTTTTCTCTTTTACAGATGACAATCGTGCTACACCTTCCAGGATACGGCACAATGGAGACACAGGCGCAGACGTGCAGCAGGGCCCCGCTCAAAGGTTTCTTTTTAGAAGACCCTGTGTAAACCTTTCTTACTGTCTCTTGTTGCTCTACACCCCCCGGATACTTAACACAACCGTGAGGGGTGCTGGCGTTATTGGCATTTTGCCACGTCAGACTAGTGCACGTACCTGGAAATTCAGGGTTCATTATCAAGGGCGTTACTCAGCCCGGTATATGTTGTAAAGACCGAACACCTTAGGGAGTGTTCGGCGTCGCGAGTTTGGCCTTATATGCATCAGCTCTGAATCATGTCTTTGGTCAAATGTTGGGTTTGCCCGACTCCCGTGTTCTGCTACCTTACGTTCCGCTCTATCGGCTAAGGTGGCACCGGGAGAACTACTGCGATTGTGCCCCGGTTCATCCGGACGAGCACCTCAGTAGATAAAGCCGAAAACTAACTGTCATGATAAAGCGCGAGACTGGTCAACCACTCGATGACTCAGTGGAATCTTCGCGATTCCTCCGCATTAACGAAGGGCCGGTTTCCCGGCCATGTATGTACGCGCCCCGTATTCGGATGAGCGCGGAAGTACCAGGGGCTATATAGTAGCCCCACCATCAAACTCCTATGGCTAAGTGAAAGTGTTAAAGCAATATAGTCCGATTGCCTTGTTCGCCGCGCTATCACCTCCTTAATGGACCAAGACGTTGGATCAAGTGTGAACACGCGCTTTTCCGAACACCCCCGCATTATATGCGTGGGGGCTGAAGCCGACGACTGCAAACTTTCAGGTTATATACATACATAAACGGCCGCACAGGAGGCATCATAATACTTTCAGGCAAAAGTATAAACATAGCCTTTATAATCCAAATAACATTGTTTTTACAATCGGGATACATGTCACACGAACATGATACTCTTCGAGCACTGAGCCTCTATTAAACGAGCACCTTCTAGGACTTCTTCAAAATAGTGCTCGGCCAAAACCTGGCCTGCGGCCGGATTCTGGGTTGCAACAGCGGTGGCCTCCATCTCTGCCCAGTATGTCTTGACACGGGCAAGAGCCATCCACGCACCCTCTATGCACGCCGACCTCTTTACAGTGTCGATATGCGGCACAGCACCAAGAAATCATTGCACTAAACCGAAATAACTATTCGGCCTTGGTCCTTCCGGCCAAAGATGATCCACAACAGACCTCATGGCAAGCCCGGACAACCTATGGAGCTCAGCCCACTCGGCCATTTGCTCATTTAACAGCAGCGGACGCGTTGGAGCACTGAACTGCGACCAGAACAACTTTTCCACTTCGTGATCTTTTTGATCTTTGAAAAACTCGGTCGCATCAGCAGCACTCGTTGCCAAGTCCAAGTACGCGTCTGCAGAACTCCATAATTGATCCAGAAGGGCATACTTTGGATCTCCGAACTTCGTCCGCAACAAAAAGGGCTTCCCAGCCGTGATATCTCTGGCTTAATGTAGCTCCTCCTTCGCCGCTCTGATTTTAGAGCGGGTTTCCTTGGCTGCTACCATGGCTTTCTCCAGGTCCGCCGTCTTCGTTTGGTTTTCCCTTTCAAGAAGCTCATACCGGTCGGTGGCATCCTTCAGCTCAATAGCCATCTTGGCTATTTTATCTTCGCTCCGGCGATGAGCAGCCTTTTCGGCTCTTAACTCTTCGACCGCCTTTAGGGCGGCCGCATCACTTCTCCTTGCTTGTTCCTTGGCTCGGGCAAGTTCTGCCCGAAGGGTCTCCACGGCGGCAGCTCCATCTACAGTCACAGAATATTATAGATACTAGCATCATGCTCCTCTTCATACCTGTTAACCACCGGAGAATACATACCCTGTGCCTCGTCAAGCCGCTTGTTTACAAGCACGATGTCGGCATCTACCGAATCAAGTTGCCGCTTCAGTTCCGCAAACTCACCAGTCCGGCTAGCCACCGGACCCTCAGCCGCCTGCACATGAAAGCGGCATGATCATTACCTGGGACTATGATCCTCTGTTTGCCGCCTTTTCGACAGCAACCAGAGTCTCAGGGGCTACTATCTGCAAAGGGCACACCTAGCGTGTGCGATACCATCAAAAATATATATATTACTTTGTGTACCTCAAAGCCTCTCATCAGGCTCATAAAAGCTTCATGCAACCCACTTTCGGCAGATGAAATCCTCTCAACCACTGTACCCATTAAAGTACGATGTGCCTCTGAGATAGCCGCTTGCTCCAGAGGACTCATCAGTGCGTCCGGTCGTGCACCGGACAGTCCCGGACTCTTTCTGTTGCTCTCCTTAGGAGCCGAATACTCCGGACTTCGGGTGGCCGAAGGGTTCCCTTCTAGCCTTGGTGGATCAGGAGAAATCCTCCGTGACGATACCTCAGGGTCGTCCGCCTCATGAGGCGGGGAGACAGCGGGAGGCGTTTTGCTCTCCATCATCTCCGGAAGAAGATCCCCCGAAGACGAACTCTGTTGAGCAGGGCTATGGTCCAAACTGCAAGACATGTCTCGGTTATTGTCCTCAGAGATGAAGCAGGATATATTTACTATAAAGTACTTTTGTTTACTTACAGCTCGGTGGAGGGCTGAGCCCCTTGCGGGCACTGTGCGGTAAGGATGCCCTCCGGGGCAGGGCCCCCTGGCGAAGGTTTCTTCCCTCGTTAGGAAACCATTGTTTCCAAGTCTTTAGAGGCGGTCCTCTTCCTTCCTTGGGGAGAGGGAATTTTAGATTCTTCTCCCCAGTTATCCTCCTTCGCGGAGGCACTAATTCCCCCGGTTTGGATGAGTAATGAGTGAGGCCCGCTTTCGGCTTCTTTATTCCTCCCTTTATCTTCCCCTGATGGCACTTGATAAGGCGCGAGCTCAAGCATTCTGGCTAGTACTGGATCCGTTGAGCCTTCGTGAAGGGGGGCCGAACACCTGATCATCTTCGCCTTTTTTATCCAGTCCTGGTCAAAGGGCGACTTTTCATAATGATATTGTGATAAAGAGACAGCATGTTAGGCCGCAGAATTACTTACTTGGGTATCTGGACGATTGTAGTTTAGACCCGCATCCTCGGTGGTGTCCGGACACTTTATTCGTGATCCGAAGAACAATCCATACATCTCTTCGAGCGTCACGCCGAAGAATTGCTAAATAGTTCGCGGTCCTTCCAGGTTGAACTCCCACATACGGAGAGGTCGACGTTGGCATGGCAGGACCCGACGAACTAGCATGACTTGCATTACCTTGACAAGGTTGACATCTCTCTTGAGGAGATCTCGGATGCGACTCTGCAATGTCGGCACGTCATTAGTCGGCCCCCAATCCAGCCCCTTGTTGACCCATGATACCAGTTGTGGCGGGGGGCGAACGGAAGGCAGGGGCAGCAACCCACTTAGTACTTCGGGGGGGCGTGATGTAAAACCACTCCCGCTGCCATAAGTTGGACATCTCCGGGAAGGTACCCTTTGGCCATGGAGCATCGACGCCTTTGCTTATTATGGCACCTCCGCATTCTGCGTGTCACCTATTGATCATCTTCGGCTTCATGTTGAAGGTCTTGACCCATAAGCCAAAGTGTGGGGTGATGCGGAGGAAGGCCTCACACACTACGATGAACAACGAGATGTGAAGGATGGAATCCGGAGCCAGATCATGGAAATCGAGCTCGTAATAAAACATAAGCCCTCTAACAAAGGGATCAAGACTAAAGCCTAGCCCTCGGAGGAAGTGGGAGACAAATACGACACTCTCGTTGCGTTCGGGAGTGGGGATGACCTGCCTTCGAGCAGGCAGCCTGTGCGAGATTTCGGCGGTCAGATACCTGGCTTCTCTTAGCTTCTTGATGTCCTCCTCTGTGACAGAGGAGGCCATCCACCGGCCTTGAAGGTTGGATCCGGACATGATTGAAGGTCCAAAGCGCTTAGCCTGAGCCTTGGATGTTGGAATTCGAGGTGGGGGAAGGGGAGAATCGAGTACAAGAAGAAAAGGACAGGCCTTGGCCCCTTTATAAAGAGAGTGAATATCAAGCGTCCTCCGCGCGGCCGTCAGGAACTTGCCTCAAATCGAGGAGTCATACCAGCGGGCACGATTGGGTTACCCACACCCATATTGATGAGAATCACGTGATAAGGGGAACACGATCTCTGCTTCGACAAGACGTGCCAATAAAACCGCCTCGCAACATGTGCAGTGGCAGGCTGGGAAAAACGGTTCGTAATGACCGGACCACGACAGGATGTCACGCTATGAAAAGTTGTCAGCTGATTAGATTTGTAGAAATATTATACTCTCTACGATGGTATGTGGAATTTGTTTTGCAGAGCCGGACACGATCCTTGTGTTCAAAATCTTCTATGGAGTATTCGGAGGAGGAACCCACCTTCCAATGTCGAAGCCAATCTGCGCGCCGGACTCATCGTCATTGAAGCCTGGTTCAGGGGCTACTGAGGGAGTCCTGGATTAAGGGGTCCTCGGACAGCCGGACTATGTACTTTGGCCGGACTATTGGACTATGAAGATACAAGATTGAAGACTTCGTCCTGTGTCCGGATGGGACTCTCCTTTGCGTGGAAGGCAAGCTTGGCAATTTGGATATCTAGATCTCCTCCCTTGTAACCGACTCTGTGTAACCCTAGCTAAGGGAGTCCTGGATTAGGGGGTCCTCGGACTGCCGGACTATATACTTTGGTCGGACTGTTGGACTATGAAGATACAAGATTGAAGACTTCGTCTCGTGTCCGGGTGGGCTCTCCTTTGCGTGGAAGGAAAGCTTGGCAATTTGGATATGTAGATCTCCTCCCTTGTAACCGACTCTGTGTAACCCTAGCCCCCTCCGGTGTCTATATGAACCGGAGGGTTTAGTCCGTAGGACAAGAACAACAATCATAATCATATGCTAGCTTCTAGGGTTTAGCCTCTATGATCTCGTGGTAGATCAACTCTTGTAATACTCATATCATCAAGATCAATCAAGCAGGAAGTAGGGTATTACCTCTATCGAGAGGGCCCGAACCTAGGTAAACATTGTGTCCCCCGCCTCCTGTTACCATCCGCCTTAGACGCACAGTTCGGGACCCCCTACCCGAGATCCGCCGGTTTTGACACCGACATTGGTGCTTTCATTGAGAGTTCCACTATGCCGTCATCATAAGGCTTGATGGCTCCTTCGATCATTGGCAACGATGCGACCCAGGGTGAGATTTTTCTCCCCGGACAGATCTTCGTATTCGGCGGCTTCGTACTGCGGGCCAACTCCCTTGGCCATCTGGAGCAGATCGAAAGCTACGCCCCTGGCCATCAGGTCAGGTTTGGAAGCTTGAACTATACTGCCGACATCCGCGGAGACTTGATCTCCGACGGATTCGAGCCCATGTCAGGTGCGCCACACAGTCACGACGAGCATGACTTAGCTCTGTCGTCGGACAGTGTTCGGGAGATCACACCTGCGGCTACTCCGGCCCTCAATCCGGAGCAGATCGTGCCGTCCGAAGAAGGGTGGATAGACCCCGCCCTGGAGGCCGCGCACCCAGCGGCGATAGAGCCGAATACTGACTTCATCCCCTATGAGACCTGTGCTGCCGGACACTTGGATTCGTCCCTGGCCACGGGCTCTGAACCGCTTGTGTCCATGCCTATCGAACCTGATTGGGCGCCGATCATGGAGTTTACCTCCGCGGATATCTTTCAGCACTCGCCCTTGGGCGATGTGCTAAATTCATTAAGATCTCTCTCCTTGTCAGGAGGCCCTTGGCCGAACTATGTCCGGCTCGAGCGGGAAGCGGACGACAAAGAAATTCGTTCCCCACCCACCACCCACTTAATAGCCACTGTCGACGACTTAACAGACATGCTCGATTTCGACTCCGAAGACATCGACGGTACGGACAACGATGCAGGAGAGGAACAGGAACCAGCGCCCACAGGGCGCTGGACAGCCACTTCATCACACGATATATATATGGTGGATACACCGAATGAAAACAATGACGAGGAATGGAAGGATGCAGCGAAGGATAGTTCCCTCGAGAAGCAACCAAAGCGACGGCGTAGGCCCCGCTCCAAATCCCGCCTTGGCAAAAACAGCGATAACAACGCAAGAAAAAATAATACCCCGGTCGACTCCAGAGGAAACGATGACCACATGGACCCAGCGACAGAGCAGGACGAGCCAGCGGACGGAGAACATAGTACGGAGCCGCTGTCCGATCACGGCGACGCCGAGGATAAAGCTAATCAACCTGTCTCTGGAGAGGAGAACAGTCCGGACGACGATGCACACATCATCCCGGAAAGGCACTTGGAGGAAGAGAACCTCCACAGAAGGCTTATTGCCACCGCGAGGAGTCTAAAGAAGCAGAAGCAAAGGCTTAAGGCTGCGCAAAATACACTCAATAGTAGATGGAACAAAGTGCTCGATACTGAAGAAAAGTACGGTGGCAGTCGCCACACAAAGAGCTATCCAAAGCGCAAAATAAAATAGTCGATTCAGAGCTGCTGCCTGAATTCGATGACGAGGCCTTAGAGCCTACACAACCGAAAAATAAAATAGTCGATCAGCCGGATCGACCACCCCGTGGCCGCGACAGGGCGGCTAACGATGTCGCACATAAGTCAGCACACAATCTACGTGAGGACTTGCACCAAAAATCCGGTATAACCAGGTCCATCTACGGATCTAGGAAGAGCTCCGGCATAGAAGAAAAACCGAACACTACAACCATCAGAACGCCATGACACATCCAAATACAGGGGTGCCGCGCACCCCCTATGCTTCACTGATGAGGTGCTGGATCACGAATTTCCAGAGGGATTCAAACCCGTGAACATAGAGGCATACGACGGAACGACAGACCCTGGGGTCTGGATCGAGGTATTTATCCTCCATATCCATATGGCTCGTGGAGATGATCTCCACGCCATCAAATACTTACCCCTCAAGTTAAAAGGACCAGCCAGGCACTGGCTGAAGAGCCTCCCCGAAAACTCAATTGGAAGTTGGGAAGAGCTTGAGGATGCTTTTAGGGCTAATTTTCAAGGGACCTATGTCTGACCTCCGGATGCAGACGATTTAAGTCATATAATTCAACAGCCCGGAGAGTCAGCCCGAATGCTTTGGAACAGATTCCTCACTAAGAAGAACCAGATTGTCGACTGCCCGGACACCGAAGCCTTAGCGGATTTCAAACACAGTGTCCGGGACGAATGGCTCGCCAGACACCTCGGCCAGGAAAAACCGAGGACAATGGCAGCCCTAACAAGCCTTATGTCCCGCTTTTGCGCGGGCGAAGATAGTTGGCTGGCCCGTAGCGGCACAGCGACCCAGGCACATCCGAAGTCAGGGATGGTAATGGAAAACCACGACGCAATAAAAGTAAGCGTCGAAACAATGAAGACAACCCAGACAACGCGGCGGTAAACGCCGGATTCAGGGGCTCTCGACCCGGTCAACGAAAAAAGCCATTTAAAGGCAGCAGATATGGACCATCCAGCCTAAACAAGATTCTAGATAGATTATGTCAGATTCATGGCACCTCCGACAAACCTGCAAATCACACCAACAGAGAATGTTGGGTTTTCAAGCAGGCCGATAAGCTAAATGCCGAACACCAGGGGAGGGAGACACCAAGTGAAGACGAGGATGAGCCTCGCCAGCAAAGCATTGGGGGATAGAAAAAATTCCCACCAGAGGTCAAAATAGTGAACATGATTCACGTAACGAAGAGGAGGAGCAAACACGCACTCCAAGACGTATGCACCGTAGAGCCCGTCACCCCCAAGTTCAACCCCTGGTCGGCCTGCCCGATCACTTTTGATCGCAGGGATAACCCGACCAGTATCCGGCAAGGAGGATCGGCTGCCTTGGTATTAGACCCAATAATCAACGGATACCATCTCACCCGAGTCCTTATGGACGGCGGCAGTAGTCTTAATCTGATATATCAGGACACAGTCTGCAAAATGGGGATAGACCCAACGAGAATTAGCCAAAGCAATACTACCTTTAAAGGAGTAATACCAGGCCCAGAGGCCCGCCGCACGGGCTCTCTCATACTAGAGGTTGTATTCGGTTCTCCCGACAACTTCCGAAGTGAAAAGTTAACCTCATCACTCCATTCCGAAGCGGCTATCAAGCACTACTCGAAAGAACGGCCTTCGCTCGTTTTAATGCAGTACCGCGTTACGCTTATCTTAATCTTAAGATGCCCGGTCCACGCGGCATCATCATAGTCAGCGAAAACACTGAGCGTTCCTTACGCGCGGAAGAATGTGTGGCAGCTTTAGTAGCCGAACACTAAACGGCCTCTCCAACTAGAATAAATGATCGGTCGTCAAGATCGCGGACACGGCTAGACGAGTCCGGCGTAGCACTAGCTGTAACAGCTTAGATAAACCGGAGATTGGGTTGATGGATATACCCCCATAGATGGTGCTAGGGGCTTCCCGCATGTAAAAAAGGCTACAGTTCGGCTTGACCTTATTTAGATTGAATTTTAATGGTCTATTAAGAATAATCAATTTTTCGCACGAAGACTTTCTGTGACGCCCGGATAGTTAAGCTACAGTAATTCCTGCTAATGATGCCACGTCACCACGGTTACTGTTGTCGATCTCGCGATGGTTCAAAATCGATACAAATTTAAATTTAAAATAGAGGCAAACAATAAAAGTTTTCAAATAAAGAAAACTAAACTAAAAACTGAAAACTAAAATGTTCAAATTTTAGAAAATAAATCATGGCTGATTGTGGTGGAAAAACCACATTTTGATAAAATGTTTAGATGCAAGAAATTAATTAAAACAGGGGCTAAACAATTACTTAAATGCTTTTAAAAAGAATAAACTATTACAAACCCTTTTATTTTGAAGAGCTAAATTAATAGTGGCAAAGGCACAATTTGTAACACTAAGTTAGGTGCCACTTTTGTATTTTATTAAATCTAAAATAAATAGAAACTATAATAAATCAAAAAGGATAGATAAAAAGAAAACAAAGAAGAAGGAAAAGAATCCCCCTGGGCTCCGGCCCAACAGGCCATCAACCCCACTGGGCCAACCCACCAGGCCCAGCCGGCCACACCTTATCCCCTCACCCCCCAGCCAAACCCAATCCTAACCCGAACCCCACCCACTCTCCCCAATCCCCTCTCTCTCTCTCTCTCCTCCCCGTTCTGGATCAGGGGGCGCACGCTGCTCGCCCCCGACGCCGCCCAGTTCGCCCCGCCGCCGGCGCCTCGCCTCCTCCCTGGAGCCCCTACTTGCTGACACCCCCGCCGCCTCACCTCACCGACTGCCCCGCCGCTCGACGTCGCCAGCACCAACTCGTCGTCGACACAGCTTCGCCCCGTCATCCCCTGCTCCGCTCGTCGCTCGCCGTCACCGACCTCCTCCCCGCGCCCCACTGCCTCGTACCCTACGGCCCCCGTGAGCCTCCGCCTCCCCTCCCTCCTCTCTTCGCCGTGCACGCACGCTCACCGCGCCACCGTAGCCCTCCCGCGTCCGCGCATCGGGCTCACCAGGGTTCCGCGCGCGTCGTGCCCCGCGCCGTCGCCACGTTCAGCCGCGTCCGTGCCCACGCACCGGCCACCCCGTGCGTGCCCTGGGGGTCCCCAGCTCGTGCTCCCCGCATCGTCGCCCGTTATCGCCCCTGCTCCGCCGTGGCCGTCCCTCCCGCGCTGGCCGCTGCTGCTGCTCTCCAACGCCTCGCCCGCGCGGCCCCGCTCCGCCGCTGCTGCCGCTCCCCACGCTCGCACGCGCCTCTGCTCGCCCCCCCCCCCCCCCGTCGCCCGGGCAGGCTACGGCCTCGGGCACACGCACCACACCCGGGCGCCCGCTAACGCCGAACGCACTTGGCCCCCTGGCCCAATGACGTGTGGGGCCCAGCCCTTGGAACATTAAAAAAAGAAAAATAATAATAATAATAAATACAAGTATTAATTAATTGATTAACTAAATTAATTAACATGATTAATTGTGTTTAATTAACCTAACCAATTAATTAAACTTAATTAATCATGCTTAATTAAACCCTAATTAACATGTTAGTTTATGACAGGTGGGTCCCACTGGACCCACAGTCCAACTTTGACTCTGGTCAGCTGGGTTTGACCTGCTTACGTCATGGTGATGTCATGCTGACATCACCTTACACTGTTCTGGATAATGTTCGATTTAAATAATAAAATAAATTTCAAAAATGCATAAAACTTTGATAAATCATAGAAAATAATCCGTAACTCGGATGAAAATACTTTGTACATGAAAGTTGCTCAGAACGACGAGACGAATCCGGATATGCAGCCTGTTCGTTCGCCGCACATCCCTAGCATAGCAAACACGTAACTTTCCCCCTCCGGTTCATCTGTCCGAAAACACGAAACACCGGGAATATTTTCACGGATGTTTCCCCTTTCGCCGGTATCACCTATCCCTACGTTAGGTCACCCCTAGCACAACATATCGCCGCGTCTTGCTTTGTGTTACATTTGATTGCTCTGTTATTTATTGTGTTCCCCCTCCGTTACTTTTTTCCGGTAGGCTCCGAGACCGTTGCCGATACCCCTGTGATCGGCTACATCGACGACGACCCCTTCTTCTTGCCAGAGCAACCAGGCAAGCCCCCCCCCCCCTTGATCACCAGATATCGCCTATTCTTCTCTATACCGCTTGCATTAGAGTAGTGTAGCATGTTACTGCTTTCGGTTAATCCTATTCTGTTGCATAGCCTCTCATTGTTGCTACAGTTGTTACCCTTACCTGCTACCCTACTGCTTAGTATAGGATGCTAGTGTTCCATCAGTGGCCCTACACTCTTGTCCGTCTGCCATGCTATACTATCGGGCCGTGATCACTAGGGAGGTGATCACGGGTATATACTATATACTTTATATACATGACACATGTGGTGACTAAAGTCGGGTCGGCTCGTTGAGTACCCGCAAGTGATTCTGATGAGGGGGCTGAAAGGATAGGTGGCTCCATCCCGGTAGAGGTGGGCCTGGGTTCCTGACGGCCCCTGACTGTTACTTTGTGGCGGAGCGACAGGGCAGGTTGCAACCACCTAGGAGAGAGGTGGGCCTGGCCCTGGTCGGCGTTCGCGGATACTTAACACGCTTAACAAGATCTTGGTATTTGATCTGAGTCTGGCCATTTGGTCTATACGCACTAACCAACTACGCGGGAACAGTTATGGGCACTCGATGTCGTGGTATCAGCCGAAGCCTTCGTGACGTCAGCGACTGAGTGGCGCGCGCCGGATTGGACTGGAACGCCTGCTAGGCTAGGTCTGCTTCCGGCCGCGTTCGCAACGTGCAGGTGTGCAATGGGCGATGGGCCCAGACCCCTGCGCCACAGGATTTAGACCGGCGTGCTGACCTCTCTTTTGTGCCTAGGTGGGGCTGCGACGTGTTGATCTTTCGAGGCCGGGCATGACCCAGAAAAGTGTGTCCGGTCAAATGGGATCGAGCGTGTTGGGTTATGTGGTGCACCCCTGCATGGAAGTTTATCTATTCGAACAGCCGTGTCCCTCGGTAAAAGGACGACCCGGAGTTGTACCTTGACCTTATGACAACTAGAACCGGATACTTAATAAAATACACCCTTCCAAGTGCCAGGTATAACCCGGTGATCGCTCTCTAACAGGGCGACGAGGAGGGGATCGCCGGGTAGTATTATGCTATGCGATGCTACTGGGAGGACTTCAATCTACTCTCTTCTACATGCTGCAAGATGGAGGCTGCCAGAAGCGTAGTCTTCGACAGGATTAGCTATCCCCCTCTTATTCTGGCATTCTGCAGTTCAGTCCACCGATATGGCCCTTTACACATATACCCATGCATATGTAGTGTAGCTCCTTGCTTGCGAGTACTTTGGATGAGTACTCACGGTTGCTTTTCTCCCTCTTTTCCCCCTTTCCTTTCTACCTGGTTGTCGCAACCAGATGCTGGAGCCCTGGAGCCAGACGCCACCGTCGACGACGACTCCTACTACACCGGAGGAGCCTACTACTACGTGCAGCCCACTGACGACGACCAGGAGTAGATAGGAGGATCCCAGGCAGGAGGCCTGCGCCTCTTTCGATCTGTATCCCCGTTTGTGCTAGCCTTCTTAAGGCAAACTTGTTTAACTTATGTCTGTACTCAGATATTGTTGCTTCCGCTGACTCGTCTATGATCGAGCACTTGTATTCGAGCCCTCGAGGCCCCTGGCTTGTATTATGATGCTTGTATGACTTATTTATGTTTTAGAGTTGTGTTGTGATATCTTCCCGTGAGTCCCTGATCTTGATCGTACACATTTGCGTGCATGATTAGTGTATGGTCAAATCGGGGGCGTCACACTTTCACCTAAGTTTTTCTCTTTTACAGATGACAATCGTGCTACACCCTTCTAGGATACGGCACAACGGAGACACAGGCGCAGACGTGCAGTAGGGCCCCGCTCAAAGGTTTCTTTTTAGATTAAGACCCTGTGTAAACCTTTCTTACTGTCTCTTGTTGCTTTACACCCCCCGGATACTCACCACAACCGAGAGGGATGCTGGCGTTATTGGCATTTCGCCATGTCAGGCTAATGCACGTACCTGGAAATTCAGGGTTCATTATCAAGGGCGTTACTCCGCCTGGTATACTTGGTAAAGTCCGAATACCTTAGGGAGTGTTCGGCGTCATGAGTTTGGCCTTATATGCATCAGCTCCGAATCATGTCTTTGGTCAATAGTTGGGTTTGCCCGGCTCCCGTGTTTTGCTACCTTACGTTCCGCTCTATCAGCTAAGGTGGCACCGGGAGAACTACTGCGATTGTGCCCTGGTTCATCCGGATGAGCACCTCAGTAGAGAAAGCCGAAAACTGACTGTCATGATAAAGCGCGAGACTGGTCAACCACTCGATGACTCAGCGGAATCTTCGCGATTCCTCCGCGTTAACGAAGGGCCGGTTTTCCCGGTCATGTATGTATGCGCCCCGTACTCGGACGAGTGCGGAAGTACCAGGGGCTATATAGTAGCCCCACTGTCAAACTCCTATGGCTAAGTGAAAGTGTTAAAACAATATAGTCCGATTGCCTTGTTCGTCGCGCTATCACCTCCTTAATGGACCAAGACGTTGGATCAAGTGTGAACACGCGCTTTTTCGAACACCCCTGCATTATATGCGTGGGGGCTGAAGCCGACGACTGCAAACTTTCAGGTTATATACATACATAAACGGCCGCACAGGAGGCATCATAATACTTTCAGGCAAAAGTATAAACATAGCCTTAATAATCCAAATAGCATTGTTTTTACAATTGCGATACATGTCACTCAAACATGATACTCTTCGAGCAATGAGTCTCTATTGAACGAGCAACTTCTAGGACTTCCTCAAAATAGTGCTCGGCCGAAACCTGGCCTACGGCCGGATTCTGGGTTGCAATAGCGGTGGCCTCCATCTTTGTCCAGTATGTCTTGACACGGGCAAGAGCCATCCGCGCACCCTCTATGCACGCCAACCTCTTTACAGCGTCGATATGCGGCACAGCACCAAGAAATCGTTGCACTAAACCAAAATAAATATTCGGCCTTGGTCCTTCCGGCCAAAGATGATCCACAACAGACCTCATGGCAAGCCCGGACAACCTATGGAGCTCAGCCCACTCGGCCATTTGCTCATTTAACAGCAGCGCCGCGTTGGTGCATTGAACTGCGACCAGAACAACTTTTCCACTTCGTGATCTTTTTGATCTTTGAAAAACTCGGTCGCATCAGCAGCACTCGCTGCCAAATCCAAGTACGCGTCTGCAGAACTCCATAATTGATCCAGAAGGGCATACTTAGGATCTCCGAACTTCGTCCGCAACAAAAAGGGCTTCCCAGCCGTGATATCTCCGGCTTGACGCAACTCCTCCTTCGCCACTCTGATTTTAGAGCAGGTTTCCTTCGCTGCTACCATGGCTTTCTCCAGTCCGCCGTCTTCGTTTGGCTTTCCCTTTCAAGAAGCTCATACCGGTCGGCGGCATCCTTCAGCTCAATAGCCATCTTGGCTATTTTATCTTCACTCTGGCGATGAGCAGCCTTTTCGGCTCTTAACTCTTCGACCGCCTTTAGGGCGGCCGCATCACTTCTCCTGGCTTGTTCCTTGGCTCGGGCAAGCTCCGCCCGAAGGGTCTCCACGGCGGCGGCTCCATCTACAGTCACAGAATATTATAGATACTAGCATCATGCTCCTCTTCATACCTGTTAACCACCGGAGAATACATACCCTGTGCCTCATCAAGCCGCTTGTTTACAAGCACGATGTCGGTATCTGCCGCATCAAGTTGCCGCCTCAGTTCGGCAAACTCATGTGTCTGGCTAGCCACCGGACCCCCAGCCTCCTGCACATGAAAGCGGCATGATCATTACCTGGGACTATGATCCTCTGTTTGCCACCTTTTCGACAGCAACCAGAGTCTCAGGGGCTACTATCTGCATAGGGCACACCTAGCGTGTGCGGTACCATCAAAAATATATATATTACTTTGCGTACCTCAAAGCCTCTCAGCAGGCTCATAAAAGCTTCATGCAATCCACTTTCGTCAGATGAATCCTCTCAACCACCGTACACATTAAAGTACGATGCGCCTCTGAGATAGCCGCTTGCTCCAGAAGACTCATCAGTGCATCCGGTCGTGCACCGGACAGTCCCGGACTCTTTCTGTTGCTCTCCTTAGGAGCCGAATACTCCGGACTTCGGGTGGCCGAAGGGTTACCTTCTGGCCTTGGTGGATCAGGAGAAATCCTCCGTGACGACACCTCAGGGTCATCCGCCTCATGAGGCGGGGAGACAGCGGGAGGCGTTTCGCTCTCCATCATCTCCGGAAGAAGATCCCCCGAAGACGAACTCTGTTGAGAAGGGCTATGGTCCAAACTGCAAGACATACGTCTCGGTTATTGTCCTCAGAGATGAAGCAGGATATATTTACTATAAAGTACTTTTGTTTACTTACAGCTCGGTGGAGGGCTGAGCCCCTTGCGGGCATGTGCGGTAAGGATGCCCCCCGGGGCAGGGCCCCGTGGCGAAGGTTTCTTCCCTCGTTTGGAAACCATTGTTTCCAAGTCTTCAGAGGCGGTCCTCTTCCTTCCTTGGGGAGAGGGAATTTTAGATTCTTCTCCCCGGTTATCCTCCTTCGTGGAGGCACTAATTCCCCTGGTTTGGATGAGTAATGAGTGAGGCCCGCTTTTGGCTTCTATATTCCTCCCTTTATCTTCCCCTGATGGCACTTGATAAGGCGCGAGCTCAAGCATTCTGGCTAGTACTGGATCCGTTGAGCCTTCGGGAAGGGGTGCCGAACACCTGATCATCTTCGCCTTTTTATCCAGTCCTGGTCAAAGGGCGACTTTTTAGAATGATATTGTGATAAAGAGACAGCATGTTCGGCCGCAGAATTACTTACATGGGTATTTGGACGATTGCAGTTTAGACCCGCATCCTCGGTGGTGTCCGGACACTTTATTCGTGATCCGAAGAACAATCCATACATCTCTTCGAGCGTCACGCTGAAGAATTGCTGAATAGTTCGCGGTCCTTCCGGGTTGAACTCCTACATACGGAGAGGTCGACGTTGGCATGGCAGGACCCGACGAACTAGCATGACTTGCATTACCTTGACAAGGCTGACATCTCTCTTGAGGAGATCTCGGATGCGACTCTGCAATGTCGGCACGTCATTAGCCGGCCCCCAGTCCAGCCCCTTGTTGACCCATGACGCCAGTTGTGGCGGGGGGCCCGAACGGAAGGCAGGGCAGCTACCCACTTAGTACTTCGGGGGGCCGTGATGTAAAACCACTCCCGCTGCCATAAGTTGGACATCTCCGAGAAGGTACCCTTTGGCCATGGAGCATCGACGCCTTTGCTTATTTTGGCACCTCCACATTCTGCGTGTCGCCTATCGATCATCTTCGGCTTCACATTGAAGGTCTTGAGCCATAAGCCAAAGTGTGGGGTGATGCGGAGGAAGGCCTCACACACGACGATGAACGACGAGATGTGAAGGATGGAATCCGGAGCCAGATCATGGAAATTGAGCCCGTAATAAAACATAAGCCCTCTAACAAAGGGATCAAGACTAAAGCCTAGCCCTCGGAGGAAGTGGGAGACAAATATGACACTCTCGTTGGGTTCGGGAGTGGGGATGACCTGCCTTCGAGCAGGCAGCCTGTGCGAGATTTCGGCGGTCAGATACCTGGCTTCTCTTAGCTTCTTGATGTCCTCATCTGTGATAGAGGAGGCCATCCACTGGCCTTTAAGATTGGATCCGGACATGATTGAAGGTCCGAAGCGCTTAGCCTGAGCCTTGGATGTTGGAATTCGAGGTGGGGGAAGGGGAGAATCGAGCGAGAGAAGAAAAGGACAGGCCTTGGCCCCTTTATAAAGAGGGTGAATATCAAGCGTCCTCCGCGCGGCCGTTTGGAACTTGCCTAAAATCGAGGAGTCATACTAGCAGGCATGATTGGGTTACCCACACCCGTATTGATGAGAATCCCGTGATAAGGGGAACACAATCTCTGCTTCAACAAGACGTGCCAATAAAACCGCCTCGCAACACGTGCAGTGGCAGGCTGGTTAGAAAAACGGTTCGAATAATGACCGGGCCGTGGCGTGATGTCACGCTGTGAAATTTGTCAGCAGATTAGATTTGTGGAAATATTCTACTCTCTACGGTGGTATGTGGAACTTGTTTTGCAGAGCCGGACACGATCCTTGTGTCCAAAATCTTCTATGGAGTATTCGGAGGAAGAACCCGCCTTGCAATGCCGAAGACAATCTGCGCGCCGGACTCATCGTCATTGAAGCCTGGTTCAGGGGCTACTGAGGGAGTCCTGGATTAGGGGGTCCTCGGACTGCCGGACTATATACTTTGGCCGGACTGTTGGACTATGAAGATACAAGATTGAAGACTTCGTCCCGTGTCCGGGTGGGACTCTCCTTTGCGTGGAAGGCAAGCTTGGCAATTCGGATATGTAGATCTCCTCCCTTGTAACCGACTCTGTGTAACCCTAGCCCCCTCCGGTGTCTATATAAACCGGAGGGTTTAGTCTGTAGGACAAGAATAACAATCATAATCATAGGCTAGGTTCTAGGGTTAGCCTCTATGATCTCGTGGTAGATCAACTCTTGTAATACTCATATCATCAAGATCAATCAAGCAGGAAGTAGGGTATTACCTCCATCGAGAGGGCCCGAACCTGGGTAAACATTGTTTCCCCCGCCTCCTGTTACCATCCGCCTTATACGCATAGTTCGGGACCCCCTACCCGAGATCAGCCGGTTTTGACACCAACACTAGCCCCCTCCGGTGTCTATATAAACTGGAGGGTTTAGTCTGTAGGACTACAACAACAATCATAATCATAGGCTAGCTTCTAGGGTTTAGCCTCTACGATCTCGTGGTAGATCAACTCTTGTAATACTCATATCATCAAGATCAATCAAGCAGGAAGTAGGGTATTATCTCCATCGAGAGGGCCCGAACCTGGGTAAACATTGTGTCCCCCGCCTCCTGTTACCATCTGCCTTAGAGGCACAGTTCGGGACCCCCTACCCGAGATCCGCCGGTTTTGACACCGACAGTCCCCTTCCCCCCTCTTCACTGCATACTATATGCTCCTGCCGTAATATGTACAGCCCAAAAGAATCCTCGTCAATGGTGAAATTAATTAACCTCTCCCGATGTAGGTCAAAGTGATACATGCATGCATCGACGATGGCCTCGTGGGCCCACAGATGGAAGCGTCACACGTGAGTGTCCTAGCTAGGATAACCACCGCGTGCATGCATGTGGCCCAAAAAGGTGTTGTGTGATGTTTGAATAGCCAATTTCACAATTTTGATGTGCCACGTGCCTCGGAAACCAAAAAGTGCCGACACTGATCGAGTGAGGTGTACTTGTTCACAAACATGTATGTATAGTATATATGCTAGCCCCCTCCCACCTCTTCGATGCGTACTATATACCACCATAACACAAACAAAAAACATTCTACCTTGTTGGTCAAATTAACCTCATTGCCGGTTGTTCGTCAAAGTGATGGACGACGACCTCGCGGGCCCACAGAAAGCGTCACACGTGAGTATCAAGTGTCGTGTAGGACAACCATCGAATGCATGTGGCCAAAACATGTATGTATGAAAGGGTTGTGTAATGTTTTAAATAACGATTTCACAACTCTGATGTGGCACCGGCCTGCCTAATAAAACGGCCAACCCACACGGTGGCTCACAACTCGTAGTGTACTGCGAGCCACCCGCCATCCCCAGATGCACACACCCACACACACACACCACGAATCCACCACAACTACAATGCATGTTAAATTAATTATCCCACAGTGAACATATGTTACCAACGGAGGGACATTTTAATTTTGAAAAAATCACAGAGATCATTAAGACATTTTATTACATTAATTGATTGATTTTCTACGGGTATAATGTGCAAAAATCAAATTTGAGCTACATGCACACGTGACAGTGCACCTAAATGGATTGCAAAAACACATGTGTCTCACTAGGTGCATTTTTACTCCCCGTGCAACAAATTTCAAACATTGAGAATCTTGATTTTTAAATTCTAGTACATCCAAAACTTATTTGAAGTTCATGAAACTTATCATGTTGTCATATGGACACCAATACAAAGTGGCATTGTATTTTTTTGTCAAATTTGAGACCAGTTTTGATGTAATCTTTATCTAATTACAAACGGGAGATTATTAATAATTGGGAACCAATATCCCATACGGATTATTTATTCGAACCGTGAGCGTTAGACCAACAATGGATACGTGCCATGCTTCGGTTCAGCAATAAAGCGGCAGCATTAATCATCCAAATATCAAAACAATATACGTGCCGCCGCGCGATCCGTGTGCCGTGCGAGCACGCGTGAGTTGACGGGACGCATGCGAGCAGCCGCGCAGGCAGACGGGGAGGCGTGCGTGCAGGTGTGTGAATTGACGGAGGCGTGCTTGCTGCGCAGTGTCATCGGGAGGAGTGCGAGTAGCTATGTGAAACTTTGGTAGGCATGCCAGTAGTCCGGTGCGCAGGCTCACCGGGAGGCGAGCCATTGGTTTAACCGTCGCCCGCCTCTCTCCCACAACTCCCACTACTCCATAGTAATGGTGCGCCCGAGCGGCCGCACCCCCCATCCTCGCCACACATACACAATCCTCTCTCTCCGCTTGCATCCTCAACGCCGCTCTCAGTCCTCAAAGCCGTCAGTGTATGAGGATGCCGCCGAAGCGCCCCATCGGGGGGAGTGGCAACGCCGGGGCTGCTAAAGCACTGGAGCACAGCGTGGAGATGGAGACAGAGGTTGTCGTCGCCGCCGGCGAGTAATCGCTGCACCCTGACGTCGTCAACGGCGTCGAGCTTCCACAGCCGGAGGTGGAGTTCCACACCGACTCTAGTGACGACCCCGGCGACGACTCCGACGACCACTCCGACGACGACGGACAGCTGGTTAGTCATCTATACCCATTTATGTATCAAATAGATCATAGGGTTTCTCTGGTTACTCCTGCCTCCCCCTTTTGGAATAGAAATCCTATGGTTATGTTCTCCCAATCCATGAAATCTGAGTATGTTTCGTTAGATCCGTGTAGTGTATTGATTGTTTGAATGGTACAAGTGATAAGTGATTAGTTGTTTCATCTGTGTAAATGATTTCTTCTAGTAATCCAACTAGGGTTAGTGTTCGTGCTAATAATTCCTAGCCAGGACTTGACAATTGATTTTGAATGACCTACATATGTTTGTGCCATTATTTTCTTCAAGATTGGTCTATACATAGACGACTGTGCTTAAAAATCGAACCATAATCTCTGGATATGTATAAATAAATAGCCATAAATTCCTAATCCTACTTCACGGCATGTAATCATTGATTTGATGCCAAATTTGTTTTACTATTTGTATAGGTGCTGTCTGACGATGTGGACCACGAGGATGAAGATAGCCAGAGGAGGTACAAGAGGCAAATCCTGAGGGAGCTTTATGCGGGAAAGCATAACAGGCGTATTAGGACCTGGAACGGCGGCTATCAATGCCCATTTTGCAACCACAAGCTTCGTGACGTGTATCTAAGTGTTCTGGCACATGCAAGAGAACGGGTCGTTGGCTCCTTCAAGTAGAAGTATTCTCGCAGGGTGGTGCACGGCGCGTACGCCGAGTACCTGGAGAAGCTTCAGAATCGTGTCGGCATGTGAGATGAGATATGGGATAGATCGAACTATGCATGCTTGAGTATGCTTAATGATGGTTGAACTATGTACTTATGGTTGAACTATGCTTATGTACATGTACGCTTATTATCTATGTCTGAGTATGTTAAATATTTGGTCAAAATTTGGTAAAAATTACAAAGGGGGCCAATAAACCAGGACGGAGGTAGTACGTCAATCACACACGGTTCCCAAAATTGGAACCATGTGTAATGAATTTTATTTTGCCTATTGCGTCAATCACACACGGTTCGCTCTAGCAAACCGTCGCCTCCAAAATTCTTTGTGGGACAGAAAACCCTCACACCCAATTCAAAAAAAAACCCCTCACCATCCCCACATCACAAAAACCCTCACCCCGCCCGCCACCCCCTCCGGTCCCCATTCACACCTGCACAAGCTCCTCCGCATCTATGCCATGGCACCGCCTATCGTGGCGGTAAACACTTAGCTCGGCGCCTGCCGCCACCGCCAGGCTGCCGGCAAAGCCCACCGCATTTTGCCACTTCCGCTTGCCGCCGCCTATCGCCATCGACTTTCTCAACGCTGCTCGCGGTCGACCCAGCTCCGCTCGGTTGGGGAATCTGCCGTACTGAGGGTTCTTTCTCATGGACGACAAGGTAACTAATTTAATGAGATATTATCTCATCTCTTATCCCAGTTCATCTGCCTCCTTTAATCACCCGGCGGAAATCGCCGTGAATTCATTTTTATTCGAGCTGATTTGAGGGTTTTCTTTCATTCATAGAATGTACAGTGCGCCGACACATCAGGACTTTGCGACGTCCGCCAGAGATTCCATCTCATCGTACTAGATCACTTGAGGACGCGCGAGGTATGTTCAATCTCACCCTAAATCGGTTGGCCTGGCCTACTTTCCTGAACATATTCTAAATATTGCTACATTTGGATAAAAGGTGTCACATGCACCATATACGTCAAATGGGATTTTCCCCCTCTTCTTTCTATATTAGGCAAATTAATGATGTATTGTTCTTTCAATTACTCTCATATTTCCATGACATCATGTTTACCCTATCTATTTAATTATAGATTTTTGTCCTTCGATTTCAACTGTTGTATAGTTCTTTCAATTTGGGCCCATATTTGCATGTTACCATATTTTCTGTAACAATCCTACCATTTTCTGCAGTGCAACCCTTGCTATGCAACAGATTATGTAGTGCACAATATTTCCCTTTACATAGATCAAGACTGCACGGATGTCATACTGCACACAAACCATGGATTTACAATCGTTGCTACTGTAAGACTTGATGAACGTGGTGACTTCTATTTTGGCACTGGCTTTTGGAAAGAATTTTCTAAGTTTTATGTACTGAAAGCTGGCACTAAAATTGCACTGCACATAAAAGGGCCTAGTCATGAGATATATGCACACTTCCCCGACAAAATCATCCGTCCAGACTTTGTTCGAAGTAAGTTTTCTTTTCAACTATCTGCATGTTGACTTACCCAGCAATGTCAAATGAATTGTGTAGTATTTAAGCAACCAATTGTTATTCCCTTTTCTTACTATATTCCTACCTAATAACTTCTAGTTACCAATACACTTTTCCATTGCCCTGTTTTAACTAAATATTCCCTATACTCCCATTTCTATCAGAAAGCGCCACTGACAAGGAGACTCCGGAGGTGGAGAACGGGGCTGCTAACAAGCGGAGGCGGGGCGAGCTAGAACCGCAAGCGACTCCAGCAGGCCTAGACTTCATCAGCAGCCTCCCCGATGATATGTTGACAGTCATCATCTCCCTCCTCCCAATCAAATATGGGGCGCGGACAACCGTCCTTTCCTGGCGGTGGCGCCCCTTATGGAACTCCAGCCCTCTCGACCTCATCGACACCCACGAGCTCTGCCATGGCTATCTCAAAAGCTTGGATGTGTTCTCCAAGATCCTCGGTAGTCACCTTGGCCCAACCAGAGGCCTTAGAATGGGCAAGTTCCGTTCCAACGGCAAGGACCGAGCCAAGCTTGATGACTGGTTCCGATCCCCGCCCTAGATCAGCTCGAGGAGCTCACATTTGATGATGGGCATATGCGGTCGTTGCCAATGTCCGCACTCCGCCTCGCGCCCATGCTGTGCGTCGCCAAGTTTAGGAACTACCATTCCCCCCCCCCTTAATGACGCGCCCGCTCTTATTCTACCACTATTGAAGCACCTCGAGCTCGTCGTCGTCTGCCTCTCAAACGGTGACATGGAGCGCCTGCTCCGTGGCTGTACTGCACTCGAGTACCTTCGTCTTCAGGTGATCAATGGGTTGAGTACCTTCCACATCACCTCCATGACTCTCCGGACTATTTATGTGTGTTGCTGGTGCGGCAGGAAGACATCTCAAGATGTGTACCACGGTATGGTCACTGAGGACACACCTGCACTTGAGAGATTACTTGTAGTTGATCAAGAAGGTCCAACAAGAATCAATGTCATTTCTGCGCCAAAAAATTGACAGTGGTGGGCTACTCGCCTCACAAATACTCCGAACTTGTTATTGGATCCATACCCGTTCAGGTACAACAGCCGCCTTCTACCTCTCCTTCTACAAATTAACATTATTTCTAATTTTGAAGATGTTTGTTCATCTGTCATTCAGAAAATGATTCCGACAAGCTTGACCCCGAAACTGCGCACAGTGAAGGTCTTGGCACTAGAATCTATCGGCCCCAACCTGGAGCAAGTTGTCAGTTTCCTGAGATGCTTTCCGTGCCTGGAGAAGCTATATATCGAGGTGATGTTCCTTTCCTGTTAAATGTTAACCATAAGGGAGTTCAATTTGTGACACCTTTTTCCAAGTTTACAATGACAATGTACTATGATTTCTGAAGGTTCTTTTGGAGGATTTTAGTACATACATGTCCCCCCCATATTGGTTGCTTGATCCATATGGTTGCAATCAATGAGGATTTCTCCTTTGGATTCATCTGTACTAGTTTTCTTAGGGAACTTTTCATCCACTCCAACCTCTTGTGAAGAAGGCTACATTTTTCTAGAATGTAATCAAATGCCCATGTTAATCATGTCAGATCAAAGATGGCATGTTAGTGCATTTTACAAATCCTGCAAACCAAATAGGCATGTAGTAATGTTCAAAAATTCATGTAGGCACTAACACGTTTTCTTCTTTTGTAGATAAGATTAGGCCCAGTGGTGGATAATGTGATACAATATAACAATCACGTCGAATGCCTAGATCTGCATCTCTCCGAAATTACTTTGAACTCCTACCGAGGGACCTTACCGGAGATTATATTCGCCAGGTTCTTTGTTCTCGGAGCAAGGGTGCTGAAGGAAATGAGGTTTGCCCTACATTTATTTTGCAAAAATTAATGGTTTGTTGATCAGCGCCGGCGCCTGTGGCAGAATGGAATAGGCTCCAAAAATGATGAATTTAATTTTGGAACTTCAGATGACAGAGTAATTGGAAGTCATCATGTCAAACCCATACATGACTTCTTAGTGGCTGACCCCTTTGCAAAAATTGAGAGGTTTCGAAACCAGACTTAGAAGTGCTAATATTAGTTTGAACCTCTCTGGTATCCATGTTCAGCGGATCAGCGCGAGCGTTTGCAGCTGATGAGCTGAATTTCATTTCTAATATTAGTTTGAGCCTTGTAATCTTCGAATTTGAGCCATATAACTCTGGAATTTGAACCTTGTAATATTTTTGAGATTTTGTGGTACAATCGTTGAAATGGCATCGTATGAGACTTGTATATTGCTAGCACTACTTTGACCTTAATATGCAATGGTCTTAGATTTTATTAACCATTCTCGAATCTGTTTACCTTGTCGATCTCACAGCACACGATCTAGCTAACTCGACTGCGATCTTCGACATTATTGCACACAGTTGGTTTCTTCCATCGTGTGCACTGTAGAGCGCAAAATTAATTATCGCACTCGAGTGTCCATCATCACCCTTCTGTGTAACTTTGACCTCATCACCCACGGGTAAACTTATGACCGAAGTCATTCCACACACTTTGTTTTTACAAAGCTTTTTGCCAATAAACGCCCATGATTTGTCTCTCTTCTAGCCGACGCATGGCCAAACTAGCCAGGCGGGAAGCTTGCGCGGTAAACAACGCGGTAGCGCGGGAAGAAGCTCACCGACGATACATTTGGTGCCTCTTCGAGCCCACGCGTGCGGTGTGGTGTTGTCAAGCGTGCACTGGAATCCTCCTCTATGAACGGCGTGACAAGATGTGACGATTACAGGCCGGCCAGACCCCATTTATTACAGTGGCCATTTAACCCTTGTGTCTCTTCAACCTTTCGATCGTGCCCCACCATTTCAAGAAGCACACCCACCACGAGAAGTTCTTAGAGGGTATCTTGCGCGGCTCCAATGGCGCTCCGAGCGGCTGCCGACGACGAGCAGCAGTTCACCATGCGTGCCGTGGTGGACACCCACAGAAGGTTCATGGACCTCTTGGTGGTGTACACCAACGACCCGGTCTGGGTGGAGCACTCCATCCACATCTTGGAGCTGTTGCTTGCTGAGGAGAAGTACAAGGTGGTCGGGTTCGACCTTGAGTACACCCGCGCTCATGCCGGGTCTCGTCCCAAGGTCGCCGTCGCCCAGATGTGCGTGCGCCACCACGTCCTCGTCTACCACTACTGCCTGGCCACAAGGCCTTGCGAGCGTTTCACCAGGTTTGTCAATAGCCCCCACTACATCTTCGCTATGGTGGACATCACCAACGATATAAAGGTGCTCGAGAATTCGGGCATCGCCTGCCAGAATCTTGTCGACATCCAGGGCCAATACAAGATCTGGGGCAGCAAGGAGCATGAGAAGGACTCACTGGTTCACCTCGCCGAGGCCATCATCGACCCCTACTACAGAGACATGAAGGATTCATGCAACAAGGACAAGTGTGCCTGGCACTCGGCCTGGATGGAGAAACTCGACAAAGCTCACGTCGTGCACGCGGCCAAGGAGGCGTACACGACCTACGACATGTACAGGCGGATCATTGACATGAGGAAGTGCCTCCTTCCCCAAAACGGCCAGGGATCCAGCCGGAAGCAGAGTAATGGCAAGCGTCGTCGCAACAATAAGTAGATGATTAGATCCTCGTTTCTCCTACTTTAGTATGCATGTAATTGCTTACTTTGGTGTGTGGAAATGTTATGTGTGTAGTAACTTGTGTAATTGTATGCTTAATTTGGTTATGCAATGCTATCTTTTTAAGTATATATGTTGATGCTCTGTAGACAGAGCGTAGATGTTGTGGGGACAAAGAAAATCACATCACACACGGACTAAACAATGGAACCCGTCGGTGATGTTTTCATCAATCACTCACAATTGTATACCAGCAATCATTTGCTCACAACACACACGGCTTGTTAGCAGTAATCGTCTGTGTTGTTATCGGTCTTCGCACACGTTTCCGATTACAGACCTATTTGCCGCGTATCACACACATCTTGTTAAGCTGAATCGTTTATGTTCTCATGTCTCAACGCAAACAGTTCATCCGAGTGAACCGCATGCCGTATATCGCACACACCTTGATCTGGCTGACCATTTCTTTTGTGTTGCCTAATCACAAACAGTTCATCTGAGTGAACCGTATGTTGTATATCGCACACACCTTCATCTGGCTACCCATTTCTTTTGTTCCTTCTCATCGCAAACAGTTAATTGAGCTGAATCGTATGCCCTGCATCGCACACGCAACTAAAACCTGAACTGTGTTTGATGCATCCTCCATCACAAACGTTTGCACCTTTTTTGACAGTTTTTTTACACCACTGTTTGCGATTATGGCATCGCACACAGTTTCGTCGAAGGGTCTCTGATCGTAGTGTCGCGTTAGCAGCATCCTGCAGTAGTGGATAGTGACTAGAGAAATCTGTCAGTCACTATCTTATCTGGAAGATTAACTCCCACTTGATTCAAGCGATTGTAGTACCCAGACATTCTGAGTAAATGCTCACTGGCTGAGCTATTCTCCTGCATCTTGTAGGCAAAGTACTTGTCAGAGGTCTCATACCTCTTGACATGGGCATGAGTCTGAAATACCAATTTTAACTCTTGGAACATTTCATATGCTCCGTGGCGTTCAAAAAGTTTTTGAAGTCCCAGTTCTAAGCCGTAAAGCATGGCGCACTAAACTATCAAGTAGTCATCATACCGATCTTGTCAAACGTTTATAACGTCTGGATCTGCTCTGGCAATAGGTCTATCACCTAGCAGTGCATCAAGGACATAATTCTTCTGTGCAGCAATGAGGATAATCCTCGGATCGCGGACCCAGTCTGCATCATTGCTACTATCATCTTTCAACTTTTCTCTAGGAACATATCAAAAATATATAGGAGCTATATCGCGAACTATTGATCTACAACATAGATATGCAAATACTATCATGACTAAGTTCATGATAAATTAAGTTCAATTAATCAATTACTTAAGAACTCCCACTTAAATAGACATCCCTCAAGTCATCTAAGTGATAGGTGATCCAAATCAACTAACCCATTCCGATCATCACGTGATATGGGGTAGTCATCAATGGTGAACATTTCTATGTTGATCATATCTACTGTATGATTCACGTTCGACCTTTCGGTCTCCAGTGTTCTGAGGCCATGTCTGTACATGCTAGGCTCTTCAAGTTTAACCCAAGTATTCCGCATGTGCAAAACTGTCTTGCACCCGTTGTATGTGAACATAGAGTCTATCACACCCGATCATCATGTGGTGTCTCAACACGACGAATTATAGCAACAGTGCATACTCAGGGAGAACACTTTACCTTGAAATTTAGTGAAGGGATCATCATATAATGCTACCGCGTACTAAGCAAAATAAGATGCATAAAAAGATAAACATCATATGCAATCAAAATATGTGACATGATATGGCCATCATCATCTCATGTTTTTGATCTCCATCTCCAAAGCATCGTCATGATCTCCATCGTCACCAGCTCGATACCTTGATCTCCATCGTTGCGTCGTGGTCGTCTCGCCAACTATTGCTTCTACAACTATTGCTAACGCATAGTGATAAAGTAAAGCAATTACATGGCGTTTGCATTTTATACAATAAAGAGACAACCATAAGGCTCCTGCCGGTTGTTGATAAATTTACAAAACATGATCATCTCATACAATAACGTTTATCACATCATGTCTTGACCATATCACATCACAACATACCGTGCAAAAACAAGTTAGACGTCCTCTACTTTGTTGTTGCAAGTTTTACGTGGCTGCTATGGGCTTCTAGCAAGAACCGTTCTTACCTATGCAAAAAACTACAACGATGTTTCATCAAGTTTGTTGTTTTAACCTTCTTCAAGGACCGGCCGTAGTCAAACTTGATTCAACTAAAGTAGGAGAAACTGACACCCGCCAGCCAACTTTATGCAAAACTAGTTGCATGTCTGTCGGTGGAACCGGTCTCATGAACGTGGACATGTAAGGTTGGTCCAGGCCGCTTCAACCCACAATACCACCGAATCAAAATAAGAGTTGGTGGTAAGCAGTATGACTATCACTGCCCACAACTCTTTGTGTTCTACTCGTGCATATCATCTATGCATAGACCTGGCTCAAGATGCCACTATTGGTAATCATTGCATGGAAAACAAAAAAAATTCTACGCACACGCAATGTGTCGTGGGAAACAACACCTATGGGATCACAAGAATCCCTACTACGGTTGCCGGGGCATGGGGTTGTGAGAAGAGCAGGATTAGCAGTCAACACAAGGATCGTTTACCCAGGTTCGGGCCGCGAGGATGTGTAATACCCTAGTCCTGCTTTAGTGGATGTATTGAGTGTTCTTGAGCTCTCGAACTAGCTATGGTGGCTGCGTAGTTCAAAAGAGCCGAATCCCCCTCCAGTACGCCATGGGCCTCCTTTTATAGTCGAAAGGGGCTGCCACAGTGGCACACAGGAGGTGGAAAGGCCTACAGTACCACGAGCTTATCGCCCGTATTACAGGATAAAACGCATTTAATGCGTCGCTTAGGTGTCCCCTAGCTTTATCGGGGACGGGAGCGAGGCCCGTCCCGTCCGTCGCCGCTCCTCTTCGCTTCGACACACGCCCTGGCCAGCGATGCATGCGGCGCCATGTAGGCAGGCAGCTGAGGTGGCGCCGTGGTAGGGTCTTCACGAAGATCTGCATGCCGCCATGCAGGCGCTTGCTGATCTGGCCTGGAAGCTGCATGTGGCCACGCAGGTGCCTGCCTAGTTGGTTGGGCTGGCAGCTGGCTGGCAGTGGCCCCGCTGATGTCCTCGGCAAGGGCCTTGCCGCGGGCCCGGCAAGGGTCTCGCCGTGGCGCGCAGTCGTCCCCGGCAAGGATCTTGCCGGGGGTCTCGTGGCCTTCCTCGGCAAGGATCCCGCCGAGGGTCACCGTCTTCTGGTCCTCATCTGATATCATATATCTATAGTCTTGACGAAGATCTGCATGCCACCACAGAGGTGCCTCCCGAGCCCTAGTCCAATCGTAGTTGGTTGGGTTGGAACCTGTGGGCTCAAGGGCGGCTCGCTCTGTTGGTGTTTGGGTAAGTTGCCCCGGCAAGGTTCTCGCCGGGGCCGCGGAGGCCGCCCCGGCAAGGGCCTTGCCGGGGGTCTCCACCTCGTCCCTTTGTTGTTTTGTGTTTCTGGCCTTGGCGTTGCCTCTGACCATCTTGTGTTTCGGCTTTTCTCCGGCTCCCCTCCTGTGCCCTGCTTAGTGTGGCCGTGGCGCGCGGCTTCGACTGTCCGTGCACAAGTAAAGGGGTCAAAAGGCGTGCCCCTACTTTTGTACATCGACAGGAGCCCCGATTCTGAGCCACACATAAGCGCGACACATTGTTGGGCTAGGCCCAGAGCGGTGCGCGGGCAGGCGGGGCGGATTTTCACCGCAGTAATTCTTCGTCCGCTGCGCTTCCCCACGACCCGCATTGGACGCGCGTCGTGGAGGATCGTGCGTGACGTGGGGGGCATGCGTGGGATGGTTCTCGCACGCATGCATCACATCGCAGTTAATGGGAAAGGAGGCGGCCCGCGCCTTCCCCGTAAAAAGGAATAACCGAGGGCGCGCTGCTCACTTTACCCCCTTCCCTGCGTCTTCTCCAATCTTCAGAGCCGCCGCCCCCTTTCTTCCTCCTTCTCGAGTTCTTGCCTTCGCTCGCCGCCGCTGCGTCTCCGCCGCCTTCTGTCTCTTGCTCCCCCAAGCCGCCATGGCGCCCAAATCCACCAAGGGCAAGGGAGTAGCCAAGGACGCTGGCACGACGAAGCCGCCGGAGAGTGAGCAGGCGGCGCGACGAACGCAGCTCGCCTACTTCCCCTCGACGGTCGACACGATTGAACTGCGGGATTACTTCAAGCCCCTGTGGGGGGGTGAAGACGGGGGGAGAGAAGACGGGGCATCCAGCCACGCGCGTCATCCCCGCCAACTGCGCCGAGGCCGCCTCAAATCGGGACCCTTTCTTTGTCGACTATTTCTCCTGCGGGCTCTGTCCCCCCTTCTCCGATTTCTTCAACAATGTCATGCACACCTACGGCTTCCATCTTTTGGATTTTACTCCGAATGTCGTGGCGTGCATAGCTCTTTTCGCGCACCTCTGCGAGGGCTTCGCCGGGGTGCATCCCAACACGGCGCTCTTCCGCCACTACTTCTTCCCTCGGATCCAATCGGGGGGCGCCATTTCCGGGTGTGTCGCCTAGATCCCAAGGGCCAAGGGGGCGTACCCGGAGGGCGCCATGAAGGAGAGGTGGGAAGAATGGCGGGGCCGATTGTGCTGGATTGAAGAGAAGGACCCGCCGGACTTTTGCCGGGGCGACTGGAGCGACGTTGATGCTGACGACGCGAAGCTCACGATCGCCACCACCAGGATCCTTCGCCTCACCGAGGCCGGGCTCACCCTTGAGATGATCGGGGTGGATTTCATCCGCCGCCGAATCGCTCCTCTGCACAACAAGGGGAGGCCGGCCTGGCTTTTCACGAACGCCGCCGACATCATGACGCTCCGCCCCGGCCTCGACCACAACCTTACGGTGATGAGGCACGCCCATCTCTGCCAGCGGCTCTTCCAGCTGGACGTGAACTGCGATGGTGAGGTCGGGCGGACCGGCAAGGCCACGAGGGCCGCCGTGAAGGCCGGCAAGGTCGCCAAGGGGTCCCTGTTCAGGTTGCCGGTGGGAGTGGTCCCGCTGAGCAACAACTCTCGCCGGACCGAAATCATCGCCATGATGTCGGACTTCAACGCGCATGGCCTTGACCCGAGCTGGGTCGAGCCGAAGGAACTTCAGGTGCAGGAGTTCTTCGACACCTTGCACAAGGGGTACGTCACCGCCGAGTCGCGGCTCGTCCAGGACACCTCCCAGGTGGAGCTGGACTATATCGCCGCTAGGGCGGCGGAGGCGAAGCTCGCTGAGGAGGCCAGCAGCACCGGCGGCATGGAGGACAAGGCCACGGCAGAAGCGAAGGAGAAGGAGCTCCCCCAGTGGGCGGAGGCCGCCGGGGAGGCCAGCAGCACCGGCACCGGGGCTCCTCTCGTCGAAGACGTGGTCGGTGAGTCGTCGGAGGAGGAGGCCGTGGCCATCGACCCTCCAGCCACGGGGAGAGGACGGGTTCTGCGGCGGGCCACCTCCGGCGAGCCGGTCCGGCCCGGCAGGGCCACGCAGCTGTGGCAGACCCAGGAGATGTCGCACGCCAGACGAGGGCCGCGGCGGCAAAGAAAGTGGTGAAGGTCGCGGTGGCGAAGGAGAAGGCATTCGCTTCTTCCTCGGCAAAGCGCGCTCAGATGCCACCCCCTTCCCCTCCTCCGGCAGACGTTGACGCGGGGGTCACCTTTGACTTCGGGTCCCTCCGCCCAAGGAGGAAGAGGAAGGCAGCAGAGGAGGAGGAGGACGATGAGTAAGTATCTTGCTCTTTTCTGTCATCTCCGTCTCCTCAGCCTGTACCGCTTGTCTTGACTTGTTTTCATCTTTGCAGGGATGCGGAGACGCTGGCCCAGAGGGTGAAGAGGGCCAAAGCCTCGGCGGACGATCAGCCCCCGGCGGGTACTTCAAGGGCACCACTTGTGGTGCTGAGCAGCCCGGACAGCAGCCCCCGGCACAGCCCCCAGCGTAAGTTCATCATTCACCCCTCGTCAACATGTGTTGGGGGCACGATCTCCTGGTGCTAACCTTGCTGGAGTTGCAGGAGGAGGACAGCAGCAGGAGGAGCCACAGAGGGCTACCCCTAACACACCGCCCCCATCGACCACGCCGCCCCGAGGGGCGTCCCCGACAAGGGCGCCAAGCACCGAGCCCATGCACACGGAGGAAGGGGAGGAGAACTCGGGCGCCGGTGGCTTTGCCTCGGTGCCAAATGTTGGCGGGGAGGGGACCTCTGCTCCCCAGCCCGGCACTGGTAAGCCGCTCGCCTTTCGTCCCTGTTATTTTTCTTTTCTTGCTGATTCTTGGTCTTGGCTTTGTCCCGTTCCCTTCTTGGTGTCCAGATCGTCCATCGGCGGACCAGGAGGACATTGACGCCATCATCGAGGACGTCGCCAAGGACGCCGCGGCAGAGGCCGAGAAGGTCGCTGCCGAGGAGTCCGCCAAGGGTGCTGCCGAAGACGCTGCCAAGGGGCCTGCCGGGGAGCTCGGCAAGGGGCCTGCCGGAGAGGCCGGCAAGGCCACCACCGAGGAGGAGGTGGTCGATGACCAGCCTTCCTCCTCTGTTGCCTCCGGCTCCGGCAGGTATCTGAGGGTGACTGACAACCTCTTCGTCCACCTCCCAGGGGCGTCCAGCTCCAGGGCGCCCGTCGAGGGAGAGGTGTTCGATGAAGAGGTGCTTGCCGCCGCCGGGCTCGAGGTCGTCGACAAGCCGAGCGCCGGTGGTGACGGCTCTCAGGAGGAGCGGCTTCTCCAAGCCATGGGCGCCAATTTCCGGAAGCTCTAGGCGCTCCACCGCGCTCGCCTGGACAAGGCCAAGTCCAGGATGGCAACGGTGGGCAAGGCGGAGGCGGACCTCAAGGTGCGCGTTGCCGAGGCGCAGACTTGGTTCCGCCAAGCTAGCGAAGAGCTGAAGGCCGCCCAGGGTGAGCTGTCCAAGCGCGACGTGGAGCTCACCATGAAGCTGGCCGACATCGAGAAGGCCCAGGAGACGGCGGAGGGCTTGTCCACTGCAGCTGAGGCCGCTCGGACCCAGCATCAGGCCGCGCTGAACTCCCACGAGGAGGACCTCGCCAAGCGCGTGGCGGACCTCGAGGCCAAACTCCGCGCCAAGGACAAGGAGGTGGGGAAGCTTGTCACGCAGCGGACCCAAGAGCTGGAGTAGAGGCACAGGGAGACGCTCGATGCCCAGGCTCTGGTTCACGCCGGCAAGGTGAAGGAGCTGGAGGTGGAGCGGGACGGGCTAAAGGAGCAGGCCCTGAAGCTGTCCCAGGAGAAGGACACGCTCAACGGCGCCCTGACGGAGGCGCAGGGCGCGGCCGTCAGCAGGGCCGGGGAGCCCTCCGAGGCCAACAACTCCATCAAAGACCTCAAGCTAAAGCTGGAGGGCCTCGAGGAGATGCTCTTAGAGGCCAAGGCTCGGGAGGAGACCCTGGCCAAGGATCTGGAGGCCGAGAAGCTGCAGCGGAGGAACGAAGCCGCCAGCCACAAGGATTTCGTGGAGGGCGAGAATCGCTGGATCAGCCTCCTCGAGGACGCCGCCGGCAGGATCACCACACAGCTGGCTACCATGGGGATGCCAAATGTGAGGTATGCCCCAGAGCGCAGCGGAACTACCAACGCCAAGCTGACCCTGTTCTTCGAGGGTGTTCTCGGGGCCCTGGAGCAGTTCCACTCCAACAGGGCAGCTTTGCTGGCCGACGAGAATCGAAGGCTTTGCCGGGGTGCCATGACCAAGGTCCTCACCAAGGTGGCATACTGGAACCCCACCCTTGACTTTGACGCCGCGCTGGAGAGCTTGCCGGAGGGCACTGACCTCGCGCCGCTCAAGGAGCGTATCGAGCCCATCATCAGCCTCATCGACGGAATTCAAAGGGTGGAAGGCCAGTGCCGGGATTAGGCACCCCATTTCTTATTGCCACTGCAGGTTCATGACCAAGACAGTTTCTATGTTTAGTTAGAACCGCGGCAACAATTTGATGTAATATAACTCTGCAGTACTCTTGATACAATGCATGTTATTTTCCTGTTCGATTTCCCTTTGTATGTCCACCCTATGTTAACCGGGTAGGCTCGCCGGCGCGTAAACCCAGGGCGGCGTCTTGAGGACGGATCCCCATTGGCCTGCCGGGTGCGCTTGCTGCCGGGCAAACCACCTCACCGCCCTTAGCGTGGTCGCTCGACCTGTCGAGCTTGACTCGAGTCAGAATCGAGAGCGTTTCCTAGTGTGGAAGGCTACCCTGCCACTTTCGACGCGGCCGCTTGAGCTGTTGAGCGGACTCGAAACAGAACAAGGGCGTTGCCAATTGCGGGAGGGCCCCTTTACGTGCGGGTTTTCCATACATAGGAAGGATCTCCGAGGACAATAAACTCATGTATAAAAGGAAATAGCTCAAGGCTCTGGATGACTTAGCTTTTCTGTTGCCGCGCTGGCGTCCTTCGCGCTTGCAGGCAGCGCAGTTTTCTCCTGGTCGTCTTCTTCTTGGGAGCCATGGTGATGAAGAACTGCTAGGCTAACTACTAGACCAGATTCTCACAATTGCGCCCCCTACCTGGCGCGCCAAAGATGTCGTGGGAAACAACACCTATGGGATCACAAGAATCCCTAATACGGTTGCCGGGGCGCGGGGTTGTGAGAAGAGCGGGATTAGTAGTCAACACAAGGATCGTTTACCCAGGTTCGGGCCGCGAGGATGCGTAATACCCTAGTCCTGCTTTGGTGGATGTATTGAGTGTTCTTGAGCTCTCGAACTAGCTATGCTGGCTGCACAGTTCAAAAGAGCCGAATCCCCCTCCAGTACGCCATGGGCCTCCTTTTATAGTCAAAAGGGGCTGCCACAGTGGCACACAGGAGGTGGAAAGGCCTACAGTACCACGAGCTTATCGCTCGTATTACAGGACAAAACGCATTTAATGCGTCGCTTAGGTGTCCCCTAGCTTTATCAGGGATGGGAGCGAGGCCCGTCCCGTCCGTCGCCACTCCTCTTCGCTTCGAAACGCCCCTGGCTAGTGATGCATGCGGCGCCATGTAGGCAGGCAGGCAGCTGAGGTGGCGCGGTGGTAGGGTCTTCACGAAGATCTGCATGCCGCCACGCAGGCGCTTGCTGATCTAGCCTGGAAGCTGCATGTGGCCACGCAGGTGCCTGCCTAGTTGGTCGGGGTGGCAGCTGCATGCTAATGGCGGTGGAAACTTGGCTGGTGTGGGCCTGGCAGTGGCCCCGCTGATGTCCTCGGCAAGGGCCTTGCCGGGGCCCCGACAAGGGTCTCGCCGTGGCGCGCAGTCGTCCCCGGCAAGGATCTTGCCGGGGCTCTCGTGGCCTTCCTCGGCAAGGATCCCGCCGAGGGTCGCCGTCTTCTGGTCCTCATCTGATCTCATATATCTATAGTCTTGACGAAGATCTGCATGCCACCACAGAGGTGCCTCCCGAGCCCTGGTCCAATCGTAGTTGGTTGGGTTGGAACCTGTGGGCTCAAGGGCGTCTCCCTCTGTTGGTGTTTGGGTAAGTTTCCCCGGCAAGGTTCTCGCTGGGGCCGCGGAGGCCGCCCGGCAAGGGCCTTTCCGGGGGTCTCCACCTCGCCCCTTTGATGTCTTGTGTTTCTGGCCTTGGCGTTGCCTTTGACCATCTTGTGTTTCGGCTTTTCTCCGGCTCCCCTCCTCTGCCCTGCTTAGTGTGGCCATGGCGCGCGGCTTTGTCCGTGCACAAGTAGAGGGGTCAAAAGGAGTGCCCCTACTTTTGTACACCGACACAATGATGTATCCATGGAGATGCATAGCAACGAGGGAGAGAGTGTGTCTACGTACCCTCGTAGACCGTAAGCGGAAGCGTTTCTCAATGCGGTTGATGTAGTCGAACTTCTTTGCGTTTCAACCGATCAAGTATCGGCCTCACGGCACCTCCGTGTTCTGCACACATTTAGCTCGGTGACGTCCCTCGCCTTCTTGATCCAGCAAGACGTCGAGGTAGTAGATGATTTCCGTCAGCACGACGGCGTGGTGACGGTGATGGTGAAGTGTTCTCCGCAGGGCTTCGCCTAAGCACTATGAAAATATGTCCGAGGGAGTAAATGGTGGACGGGGGCACCGCACACGGCTAAGACAATGTTGTGTCTGAAGGAAATATGCCCTAGAGGCAATAATAAAGTTGTTATATATTTCCTTATTCATGATAAATGTTTATTATTCATGCTAGAATTGTATTGATCGGAAACATAAATACATGTGTGAATACATAGACAAAACATTGTGTCCCTCGTGAGCCTCTACTTGACTAGCTCATTGATCAAAGATGGTTAAGGTTTCCTAACCATGGACATGAGTTGTCATTTGATAATGGGATCACATCATTAGGAGAATGATGTGATGGACATGACCCATCCGTTAGCTTAGCATATTGATCGTTCAGTTTTATTGCTATTGCTTTCTTCATGTCAAATACATATTCCTTTGACTATGAGATTATGCAACTCCCGGATACCGGAGGAATGCCTTGTGTGCTATCAAACACCACAACGTAACTGGGTGATTATAAAGATGCTCTATAGGTATCTCTGAAGGTGTTTTGTTGGGTTAGCATGAATCGAGATTAGGATTTGTCACTCTGAGTATCGGAGAGGTATCTCTAGGCCCTCTCGGTAATACACATCATAAGCTTGCAAGCAAATGACTAAGGAGTTAGTCACGAGGTGATGTATTACGGAACAAGTAAAGAGACTTGCCGGTAATGAGATTGAACTAGGTATGAAGATACCGACGACCAAATCTCGGGCAAGTAACATACCAATGACAGAGGGAATGACGTATGTTTTTCATTATGGTACGACCGATAAAGATCTTCGTAGAATATGTGGGAACCAATATGAGCATCCAGGTTCCGTTGTTGGTTATTGACCGGAGAGGTGTCTCGGTCGTGTCTACATAGTTCTCGAACACATAGGGTCCGCACTCTTAACGTTCGATGACGATTTTGTATTATATGAGTTATGTGATTTGGTGACCGAATGTTGTTCGGAGTCCTGGATGAGATCACGGACATGACGAGGAGTCTTGAAATGGTCGAGAGGTAAAGATTCATATATTGGACGATGATATTTGGACACCAGAAGTGTTCCGGGGGTACCGGGTACATATTGGGTCACCGGAAGGGGTTCCGGGCATCCCCCCGGGCCTAATTGGCCAAGAAGGGGACAGACCAGCCCCCAGGGGGCTAGTGCGCCCCATGCAGGCCGAAATAAGGGGGAAGGAAAGAGGGGAAGAGAGAAAGGAAGGGGAGCAATTCAGCCGCCCCCTTCCTTCTCTCCTCCCTCCTCCTTCCTTCCCCCTCCGGATGAATATGGAAGGGGGGAGGCCGAATTGGGAGGCGCCCAAGTAGGATTCCTCCTACTTGGGGCGCCCCCTGGGCTGCCTCTCCTCCCCTCCAACCTATATATATGAGGGGGGCACCGCTAGAAGATAGATCAACAATTGTTAGCCGTGTGCGGCGGCCCCCTCCACAGTTTACGCCTCCGGTCATATTGACGTAGTGCTTAGGCGAAGCCCTGCGCAGATCACTTCACCATCACCGTCACCACGCCGTCGTGCTGACAGAACTCTCCCTCGACACTTTGCTGGATCAAGAGTTCGAGGGACGTCATCGAGCTAAACATGTGCAGAACTCGGAGGTGTCGTACGTTCGGTGCTTGATCAGTCAGAACGAGAAGAAGTTCGACTACATCAACCGCGTTGTCAAACGCTTCCGCTTTCGGTCTACGAGGGTACGTGGACACACTCTCCCCCTCTTGTTGATATGCATGTCCTAGATAGATCTTGCGTGAGCGTAGGAAAAATTTGAAATTGCATGCTACATTTCCCAATAATGGCATCCGAGCCAGGTCTATGCGTAGATGATATGCACGAGTAGAACACAAAGTGTTGTGGGCGGTGATCATCATACTGCTTACCACCAATGTCTTATTTTGATTCGGCGGTATTGTTGGATGAAGCGGCCCAGACCAACCTTACATGACCATGTTCATGAGACCGGTTCCACCGACAGACATGCAACTAGTTTTGCATAAAGGTGGCTGGCGGGTGTCTGTTTCTCCAACTTTAGTTGAATCGAAATTGACTGCGGCCGGTCCTTGTTGAAGGTTAAAACAGCAAACTTTATAAATCACCATTGTGGTTTTGATGCGTAGGTAAGAACGGTTCTTACTAGAAGCCCGTAGCAGCTACATAAAACTTGCAACAACAAAGTAGAGGACGTCTAACTTGTTTTTGCAGGGCATGTTGTGATGTGATATGGTCAAGACATGATGTGATATACATTATTGCATGAGATGATCATGTTTTGTAAAAGTTATCGGCAACTGCAGGAGCCTTATGGTTGTCACTTTATTGTATGAAATGCAAACGCCATGTAATTGCTTTACTTTATCACTATGTGTTAGTGATAGTTGTAGAAGCAATAGTTGGCGAGACGACCACGACGCTACGATGGAGATCAAGGTGTCAATCCGGTGACGATGGAGATCATGACGGTGCTTTGGAGATGGAGATCAAAAGCACAAGATGATTATGGCCATGTCATGTCACATATTTTGATTGCATGCGATGTTTATCTTTTATGCATCTTATTTTGCTTAGTACGGCGGTAGCATTATAAGATGATCCCTCACTAAAATTTCAAGGTATAAGTGTTCTCCCTGAGTATGCACCGTTGTGACAGTTCGTCGTGCTGAGACACCACGTGATGATCGGGTGTGATAGGTTGTACGTTCACATACAACGGGTGCTAGACAGTTTTGCACATGCAGAATACTGAGGTTAAACTTGACGAGCCTAGCATGTACAGACATGGCCTCAGAACATTGGAGACTGAAAGGTCGAACGTGAATCATATAGTAGATATGATCAACATAGAGATGTTCACCATTGAAGACTACTCCATCTCATGTGATGATCAGACATGGTTTAGTTGATTTGGATCACGTGATCATTTAGATGGCTCGAGGGATGTCTATCTAAGTGGGAGTTCTTAAGTAATATGATTAATTGAACTTAATTTATCATGAACTTACTCCTGATAGTTTTTGCATATCTATAGTTCCCCTGTTTTTTTTATATGTTCCTAGAGAAAACAAAGTTGAAAGATGATAGTAGCAAATATACGGATTGGGTCCGTGATCTGAGGATTATCCTCATTGCTGCACAGAAGAATTATGTCCTTGATGCACCGCTAGGTGACAGACCTATTGTAGGAGCAGATGCAGACGTTATGAACGTTTGACAAGCTCGGTATGATGACTACTTGATAGTTCAGTGCACCATGCTTTACGGCTTAGAACCGGGACTTCAAAAATGTTTTGACCGCCTTGGGAGCATATGAGATGTTCCAAGAGCTGAAAATGATATTTCAGACTCATGCCCGTGTTAAGAGGTATGAGACCTCTGACAAGTACTTTGCCTACAATATGGAGGAGAATAGCTCAGCTAGTGAGCATGTGCTCGGAATGTCTGGGTTACTACAATCGCTTGAATCAAGTGGGAGTTAATCTTCTAGATCAAATAGTAATTGACAGAGTTCTCTAGTCACTATCACCAAGTTACTGGAACTTCATGAGGAACTATAATATGCAAGGGGTGATGAAAACGATTCCCAAGCTCTTCGCGATGCTGAAATTGGCGAAGGTAGAAATCAAGAAAAGCATCAAGTGTTGATGGTTGACAAGACCACTAGTTTCAAGTAAAAGGGCAAGGGAAAGAAATGGAACTTCAAGCAAAATGGGAAGCAAGTTGCCACTCCCATGAAGAAGCCCAAAGCTAGACCCAAGCCTGAAACTGAGTGCTTTTACTGCAAAGGAAATGGTCACTGGAAGCGGAACTACCCCAAATACTTGGCGGATAAGAAGGATGGCAAAGTGAACAAAAGGTATATTTGATATACATGTTATTGATGTGTACTTTACTAGTGTTCATAGTAACCCCTGGGTATTTGATACCGGTTCAGTTGCTAAGATTAATAACTCGAAACAGGAGTTGCAAAATGAACAGAGACTAGTTAAGGGCAAGGTGACGATGTGTGTTGGAAGTGATTCCAAGGTTGATAAGATCACCATCGCACACTCCCTCTACCTTCAGGATTAGTGTAGAACCTAAATAAATGTTATTTGGTGTTTGCGTTGAGCATGAGTATGATTGGATCATGTTTATTGCAATACGGTTATTCATTTAAGTCAAAGAATAATTGTTATTCTGTTTACATGAATAAAACCTTCTATGGTCATACACTCAATATAAATGGTTTATTGAATCTCGATTGTAATAATACACATATTCATAATATTGATGCCAAAAGATGCAAAGTTGATAATGATAGTGCAACATGCTTGTGGCACTTCCGTTTAGGTCATAATGGTGCGCATGAAGAAACTCCATGCGGATGGACTTTTGGAATCACTTGATTATGAATCATTTTATGCTTGCGAACCATGCCTCATGGGCAAGATGACTAAGACTACGTTCTCCAGAACAATGGAGCAAGCCACTGACTTATTGGAAATAATACATACCGATGTATGCGGTCCGATGAGTGTTGAGGCTCGCGGCGGGTATCGTTATTTTCTGACCTTCACAGATGATTTGAGAATATATGGGTATATCTACTTGATGAAACACAAGTCTGAAACATTTGAAAAGTTCAAATAATTTCAGAGTGAAGTGGAGAATCATCGTAACAAGAAAATAAAGTTTCTACGATCTGATCGTGGAGGCGAATATTTGAGTTACGAGTTTGGCCTTCATTTAAAACAATGTGGAATAGTTTCACAACTCACGCCACCTGGAACACCACAGCGTAATGGTGTGTCTGAACGTCGTAACTATACTTTATTAGATATGGTGCGATCTATGATGTCTCTTACCGATTTACCACTATCATTTTGGGGTTATGCATTAGAGACAACTGCATTCACTTTAAATAGGGCACCATCTAAATCCGTTGAGACGACACCGTGTGAACTGTGGTTTGGTAAGAAACCTAAGCTGTCGTTTCTTAAAGTTTGGGATGGCGATGCTTATGTGAAAAAGCTTCAGTATGATAAGCTTGAACCCAAATCAGAGAAGTGCATCTTCATAGGATACCTAAAAGAAACTGTTGGGTACACCTTCTATCACAGATCCAAAGGCAAGATCTTTGTTGCTAAGAATGGATCCTTTCTAGAGAAGGAGTTTCTCTCGAAAGAAGTGAGTGGGAGGAAAGTAGAACTTGATGAGGTAACTGTACCTTCTCTCGAATTGGAAAGTAGCTCATCACCGAAAAACGTTCCCGTGATGCCTACACCAACTAGAGAAGAAGCTAATGATAACGATCATGAAACTTCAGATCAAGTTGGTACTGAACCTCGTAGGTCAACCAGAGCACGCTCCGCACCAGAGTGGTACGGTAATTATGTTCTGGAAGTCATGTTACTAGACCATGACGAACCTATGAACTATGAGGAAGCGATGATGAGCCCAGATTTCGATAAATGGCTTGAGGCCATGAAATCTGAGATAGGATCCATGTATAAGAACAAAGAGTGGACTTTGGTTGACTTGCGCGGTGATCGGCAAGCCATAGAGAATAAGTGGATCTTCAAGAAGAAGACTGGCGTTGATGGTAATATTACTGTCTACAAAGCTCGACCTGTCGCGAAAGGTTTTCGACAAGTTTAAGGAGTTGACTACAATGAGACCTTCTCACCCGTAGCGATGCTTAAGTCTTTCCGAATCATGTTAGCAATTGTCGCATTTTATGATTGTGAAATCTAGCAAATGGACGTCAAAACTGCATTACTTAATGGATTTCTTAAAGAAGAGTTGTATATGGTGCAACCAGAAGGTTTTTTCGATCCTAAAGGTGCTAACAAAGTGTGCAAGCTCCAGCGATCCATCTATGGACTGGTGCAAGCATCTCAGAGTTGGAATATATGCTTTGATGAGGTGATCAAAGCATATGGTTTTATACAGACTTTTGGAGAAGCCTGTATTTACAAGAAAGTGAGTGGGAGCTATGTAGCATTTCTGATATTATATGTGGATGACATATTGTTGATTGGAAATGTTATAGAATTTTGGGATAACATAAAAGGATACTTGATTAAGAATTTTCAATGAAAGACCTCGGTGAAGCTACTTATATATTGGGCATCAAGATCTATAGGGATAGATCGAGACGCTTAATAGGACTTTCACCAAGCACATACCTTGACAAGATTTTGAAGAAGTACAAAATTGATCAGTCAAAGGAAGGGTTCTTGCCTGTGTTGCAAGGTGTGAAGTTGAGTAAGACTCAAAGCCCGACCACGGCAGAAGATAGAGAGAGAATGAAAGTCATTCCTTATGCCTCAGCCATAGGTTATATAAAGTATGCCATGTTGTGTGCCAGAACTATTGTGTGCCTTGCCATGAGTTTGGCAAGGAGGTACTATAGTGATCCAGGAGTAGATCACTAGACAGCGGTCATAATTATCCTGAGAGGACTAAGGAAATGTTTCTCGGTTATGGAGGTGATAAAGAGTTCGTCGTAAAGAGTTACATTGATACAAGCTTTGACACTAATCTAGATGACTCTAAGTCTCAATCTAGATACGTATTGAACGTGGGAGCAATTAGCTAGAGTAGCTCCATGCAGAGCATTGCAGACATAGAAATTTGCAAAATACATACGGATCTGAATGTGGCAGACCCGTTGACTAAACTTCTCTCACAAGCAAAACATGATCACACCTTAGTACTCTTTGGGTGTTAATCACATAGTGATGTGAACTAGATTATTGACTCTAGTAAACCCTTTGGGTGTTAATCACATGGCGATGTGAACTAGATTATTGGCTCTAGTAAACCCTTTGAGTATTGGTCACATGGCGATGTGAACTATTGGTGTTAATCACATGGCGATGTGAACTAGATTATTGACTCTAGTGCAAGTGGGAGACTGAAGGAAATACGCCCTAGAGGCAATAATAAAGTTGTTATATATTTCCTTATTCATGATAAATTTTTATTATTCATGCTAGAATTGTATTGATCGGAAACATAAATACACGTGTGAATACATAAACAAAACACTATGTCCCTAGCGAGCCTCTACTTGACTAGCTCGTTGATCACAGATGGTTAAGGTTTCCTAACCATGGACATGAGTTTTCATTTGATAACGGGATCACATCATTAGGAGAATGATGTGATGAACATGACCCATCCGTTAGCTTAGCATATTGATCGTTCAGTTTTATAGCTATTGCTTTCTTCATGTGTGCTATCAAACGTCACAATGTAACTGGGTGATTATAAAGATGCTCTACAGGTATCTCCGAAGGTGTTTTGTTGGGTTGGAATGAATCGAGATTAGGATTTGTCACTCCGAGTATCGGAGAGGTATCTCTAGGCCCTCTTGGTAATACACATCATAAGCTTGCAAGCAAACGACTAAGGAGTTAGTCACGAGGTATGATGACCCACAAGTATAGGGGATCTATCGTAGTCCTTTCGATAAGTAAGAGTGTCGAACCCAACGAGGAGCAGAAGGAAATGACAAGTGGTTTTCAGCAAGGTATTCTCTGCAAGCATTAAAATTATTGGTAACCGATAGTTTTGTGATAAGATAATTCGTAATGGGTAACAAGTAAATAAAGTAACTAAGGTGCAGCAAGGTGGCCCAATCCTTTTTGTATCAAAGGACAAGCCTGGACGAACTCTTATATAAAGCAAAGTGCTCCCGAGGACACATGGGAATTGTTGTCAAGTTAGTTTTCATCATGCTCATGTGATTCGCGTTCGTTACTTTGATAATTTGATATGTGGGTGGACCGGTGCTTGGGTGCTGCCCTTCCTTGGACAAGCCTCCCACTTATGATTAACCCCTCTCGCAAGCATCTGCAACTACAAAAGAAGAATTAAGGTAAACCTAACCATAGCATGAAATATATGGATCCAAATCAACCCCTTACGAGGCAACGCATAAACTAGGGTTTAAGCTTCTATCACTCTAGCAACCCATCATCTACTTATTACTTCCCAATGCCTTCCCCTAGGCCCAAATAATGGTGAAGTGTCATGTAGTCGACGTTCACATAACACCACTAGAGGAAAGACAACATACGTCTCATCAAAATATCGAACGAATACCAAATTCACATGACTACTTATAACAAGACTTCTCCCATGTCCTCAGGAACAAACGTAACTACTCACAAAGCATATTAATAATCATAATTAGAGGAGTATTAATTATCATTAAGGATCTGAACATATGATCTTGCACCGGATAAACCAACTAGCATCAACTACAAGGAGTAATCAACACTACTAGCAACCCACACTTACCAATCTGAGGTTTTGGGACCAAGATCGAATACAAGATATGAACTAGGGTTTGAGAGGAGATGGTGCTGGTGAAGATGTTGATGGATATGGACCCCCTCTCGATGAGAGGATCGTTGGTGATGATGATGGCTTCGATTTCCCCGTCCCGGAGGGATGTTTCCCCGGCAGAACAGCTCCGCCGGAGCCCTAGATTGGTTCTGCCCAGGTTCCGCCTCGAGACGGCGGCGCTTCGTCCCGAAAGCTTCCTTCTGATTTTTTACAGGTCAAAACACACCATATAGCCAAAGATTGGCACCGGAGGCCTGCCAGGGGGCCCAGAAGGTCGGGGGCGCGCCCAGGGGGTAGGGCGTGCCCTCCACCCTTGTGGCTGGCTGGTGGCCCCCCTCTGGTATTTTCTTCACCCAATATTTTTTATATATTCCAAAAACATGCTCCGTGAAGTTTCAGGACTTTTGGAGTTGTGCAGAATAGGTCTCTAATATTTGCTCCATTTCCAGTCCAGAATTCCAACTGCCGGCATTCTCCCTCTTCATGTAAACCTTATAAAATAAGAGAGAAAAAGCATAAGTATTGTGATATAATGTGTAATAACAACCCATAATGCAACAAATATCAATATAAAAACATGATGCAAAATGGACGTATCAACTCCCCCAAGCTTAGACCTCGCTTGTCCTCAAGCGAAAGCCGATATCGATAAATGTGTCCACATGTTTGGAGATAGAGGTGTCGATAAAATAAAAATACAGACATGAGAGCATCATGATCATCTTTAGAATAGCAACATATAATGCCATATAATTTCTTATGCTAAAGTAACAATTTGTTCACAAGGTAAAGTATGAATCAGAAACTTCATTGAAAACTAACAAACTATGATCTCAGTCATTGATGAAATTGCAATTTATTATAACATCAGAAGGAGTCAATTCAAGAGCTTTTCAGCAAGTCCACATATTCAACTATCATATAATCTTTCACAATTTCTAACACTCACGCGATACTTATGGGTTCAAAGTTTCAATCGGACATAGAGAAACATAAGGGCTTATAGTTTCGCCTCCCAACCTTTTACCTCAAGGGTAATGTCAACAATAATACGTTATGAAAACCTACATCCGAGTGGATATATATATATCCGGATCTCTCCAACACATAGAGCTTGCCAAAGGAAAAAATGTAAAAAGGAAAGGTGATGATCACCATGACTCTTGTATAAGGGCAGGAGATAAAAGTAAAAGATAGGCCCTTCGCAGAGGGAAGCAGAGGTTGTCATGTGCTTTTATGGTTGGATGCACAATGCAAAAGAACGTCACTTTATATTGACGCTTGTGATAAAGACCTTTATTATGTAGTCCGTTGCTTTTATTTCTTCCATATCACAAGTTCGTATAAAGCTTATTTTCTTCACACTAATATTTCATGCATATTTAGAGGAGCAATTTTTATTGCTTGCACTGATGACAACTTACTTGAAGGATCTTACTCAATCCATAGGTAGGTATGGTGGACTCTCATGGCAAAAATGGGTTTAGGGATGTTTGTAAGCACAAGTAGTATTTCTACTTGGTGCAAAGAATTTGGCTAGCATGAGAGGGAAAGGCAAACTCAACATGTTGGATGATCCATGACAATATAACTTCTATTCGGATATAAGAAAACATAACCTATTATGTTGTCTTCCTTATCCAACATCAACTTTTTAGCATGTCATATTTTAATGAGTGCTCATAATTACAAAAGATGTCCAAGATAGTATATTTATATGTGAAATCCCTCTTTCTTTATTACTTCCTATTAATTGCAACAATGACCGAAACTATGTTTGTCAACTCTCAACAACTTTTATTCATCATACTCTTTATATGTGAAGTCATTACTCTCCATAAGATCAATATATGAACTTTTTATTTCTTTCTTTTTACTTAATTCCCTCAAGATCATAGCAAGAAAGCAAAGCCCTCAACTCAAAATTACTCTTTATTATATAGCTCACGGACTCATTACATAGATAGAGATCAAAGCAAAACTCAAAGCTAGATCATACTAAAAACTTTATTCTACTAGATCAAGATATAACCAAAAGGATCGAACTAAGAAAAACGATAAAGGTAAAGATGTGGTGATGATACGATACCGGGGCACCTCCCTCAAGCTTGGAAGTTGCCAAGGGGAGTGCCCATACCCATGTATTTAGATCTCTTTCTTCGGAGGTGGTGATGATGGATTTGTTGCACTCTTCTTCTCCAGCTTACGTCCGAGGCTAAAATTTTCTTCCCTCAGAAGGTTGAGGTAGTGGATCGTCCTCTTCATCGGAGCTTGCCTCCTCCTTCCTCTTTGGATCATAGTCTTCTTCTTCCTCTGTGGTCCAGCCATAATGTTCCACATCCCCATATGCCTTTGGGTTTGTGATATAATTAGCCATGTAGCTCTCTCCCTCTGAATCCTGGGACGACATCTTGCTCCAAATCTACTGCAGAAACAACTCAAAACAAGAACAGAGGATTTTGTCGAGGTACGGTGGTCAAAACCTTCGGGAGATTATATAATGAATTTTTACCGACCATAAGAAGTATCGTGCAAGAAAACGGAGTCCAGAGGGCACACGAGGTGGCCACAAGGACGGGGGGCGCGCCTTCCACCCTTATGGACGCCTCGTGTCTCTTTTGGACTACTTTCAATTTTTCCTAATTTTTTAAATATTCCAAAACGGAGAAAATTTATCATCGGAAACATTTTGGAGTCGATTTACTTACCGTACCACATACCTACTCTTTTTCGGAGTCTGAAACGTTCTGGAGAGTGTCCCTTATGTACTCCTCCGGTGTTACGGTATTAATTATATTGGTCTCAACATTTATGGGAGCACCTGAGATATAATGTTTGATTCTTTGACTGTTTACCACCTTCGGCATTGTTAATTTTTATGGCACTGGAACGATAGACCTCCTTGATGATGTAAGGGCCTTCCCATTTAGAGAGAAGCTTTCCTGCAAAAAATCTTAAACGAGATTTGTATAGCAAAACATGATCACCTACATTAAACTCACGCTTTTGTATCCTTCTGTCATGCCATCTTTTAACTTTTTCTTTAAACAACTTGGCATTCTCATAGGCCTGGGTTCTCCATTCATCAAGTGAGCTAATGTCAAATAACCTCTTCTCACTGGCAAGTTTAAAATCATAATTGAGCTCTTTAATAGCCCAATATGCCTTATGTTCTACTCCCTCCGTTCCAATGTAACGACCCGACCTCAAACGGTCAAGTCTCTATGTATCTGTGCCATCCCTGGATCAGTATGCTGGCACACACAGTACATCAGTGTATATATCAAAGTGCAATCACATGTATAAATAACGTAGAACTGATATATACCTTATAAGTCTCAGCGGAAACAAACAATCAGGTGTGGAGTCCCATCAACGCCATCGGCAAGTTGAGTGTAGACCGTAACCCTGTATCGTAACTCTTACTCGTCGAAGAAATATCTGCAACATGATACGTTGCAGCCGTGTAGGTCAGTACATTGAATGTACCGGCAAGATCACTGTAAGAAAAACAAATGATAAACTATACTATATGCAATATGGCTTTGTGGCTCTGTATCTGAGTTTTTGCGTAAAAGCTGGATTTATTTTCCCTACAACAAAGGAAATAACCGGAGTCTGTACTACGGAGTTTTCTACCATGACATGGTTCCTCCAACCGATGTCTCATAACCCAAATCATCATAAGTTGCCCACAATTAAGTTATCAGTCCGGTGTTGAGAGTTCCAAGATAGATCCAAGTCCAGAGGCTCAAATTTTCTGTAATCGGGGACACGACTAATCGATTATGTTCTAACCCTCTGTAGAGGTTTGTACACTTTACCCGCAAGATTCGATCCCTGTTTTTACGTTCTCGCACTTCAGGGTGTTTTGAGAACAAGACGACCGAAACATGGTCTTCCGAAAAGTTCCCCTAACCACTATCCGGTACTCATCCGATCCTACCGTAGTTTTACATCAGCTAGCACCGTCCCAGCCAGAGTCACAACTAAGGTCAACCAAGCCAGAGCCCATAATGACTTGCGGTTGCACAGGTAAGCTTCCGGGCATGAAGTATTCTTCCATCTCTTTGAGCCTGGGTGGAGCTTTCCGCATGATATCACGGCGCTTCTCCGGAATCACTGAGTACTGGACGCACCATTGTACCCTTCTTAACTATTCTCCACCCAGAGGTATATTGAATTCTTGTCTCGAGTCTTGAAGTCTTGAGGTCTTGAAGATGCAATCCTTGCAGATGCCATCATGGAGTTGTCGTCATTGACGTAGATTCCTCCTTCTTCACACCACTCCCGAGCACTCATACCAAACCCCGTCTAAAATAGCGTAGCATTAAAACTATATACGTCCCGGGCTTGATAACAGGGAGATGGGTTCCTACCTCATGCATTCTACTCAACTACAAGAAGTCAATATAACTACTAGAGGGATTATGAATGGTGACACTAAATGCAATAAAAACATAGGTATGGAAAGCATGGTCAAAGTGAACTTGCATGGTATGTTGATGAAGATAACAACGCTCTCGGAAACTTTGATAAACTATTCGTCACTCGGAGAAAATCTATATCAAACAAACATGGCATTCATATAACCAAACATACTAGCAAGCAATTCTAACACTCATAATAAAATGAACAAATAAAATGCAAATCAACAAGGGCCATCAAATAAAAACCGAGAAAAACTTCACAACAAAACTACTAAAGAAAACTCTAAGACATAACACACAATAGTTTTGTCGTAAGTAAAAACTTAACAACAATTAAAACACTAAACTAATAAATTAACAGAAAAGAAAAATGTAAAACAACTAATTTAACAGAAAGTATTTTTCATAAACTTTTAGTAGCAAAAAGTAACAAATAAAAATCTTTTATAAAACTCTAACAATGACCTATACAAGTTTTCATACAGAAATAAAGAAAATATTTTTAAAAAAATAAGAATAAAATTGTCTATTGTTAAATAACAGAAACAAAATAATTTTTTTATAAAGTGACAAAAAGAAATAAATTAAAAACTATTAAAACTATAAAGAAAAGACTAAAACAAAACTAAAACTAAAACAATACTGTTTTGTCTAAACCACTAACTTAAAATAAACTAAAAATAAATCACTATATGTACTGGATAGACAAAACAATAACAAAATAGTAGCAAAAAGAATCAACCGAAAATATTTCATAAAACTCAAGATACGACCATATTAGTGATTTGAACAAATTTTATCAAATTCAAATTTAAAGTACTAAATTTGAAATCCGAGTGCACCAACAGAAACTTTAACAAATTTTGAATCTAATGCAAAAAGAATCACTCAATTTGGATAAGCACACAAAAATATATTAAATATCTAAGATTGAAACTTTTCTGTTTTTAAAACAGAAACGAAAATAAACTAAAAAACAGATCGGACAGGTGCTACGCGTCGGGCTGCTACTGGGCCTAGAGGATGTGCGATCCGATCTATAAAAAGCTTGGCTGATACTTAACAAAACCACACGTGCTAGTAAAAGAAAAACCGACCGGCTAAACCGACTAGATCTAAACCGTAAATAAAGCGATCTAGAAAAAAAATTACCCGTTCAGCGATCTAATCTAACGCGTTTATTTTAGATCGGACGGTGGAGGGGTAGTGGAGAGTTCACCGCGGCGAGGTCGACGGTGAGCGGCTCGGACGTCGTCGTCGGCGGGGTCGGCAGAGACGTCGAGTGGGTGCCGCAGTCGACGGTGACCTCGTCAGTTGTCGTGGCGTCGTTGGAGGTGGTCTGAGGAGGTCGGCGGCGAGGTTGCGGCGGTGGATGGCGTCGGGTGGCGGCGCTCCGTGGTCCTCGAGCTCCGACGAGTGCACCAGGCGATGCGGTAGTAGACGGCGGGACGCTCGGTGGTGGTGGGAGGGGTTGAGGTGGTCTGAGACGAGCAGTGCAGGGGCAATGGCGCGCCGGGTGTCTTGGACTCCAGCGAGCGATTCCGGCGTCGAGAGGGGGTCAGGGTTAGGGCTTTAGGGCGGAAACGGGCGAGCGGGACGTCTATATATAGGGGGAAGTCTACTTGGAGAAGGGGCGAAGGGAGACTCGCGATCCCGAGATCTCCGGGATATGGCGGCGCGGGTGTTGCTCCGAGCGAGCGCGTGGCTTGCGAGAGGAGGAAGGAGTAGCGGGGCCCGCTGTCAGTGACAGAGGTGAGCGAGGGAGGGAGCGGTTGACTGGGGCAGAGGGGGTTTGGTGCGGGAGAGAGGCCATGGGCCGATTCGGCTGTGGGCCGTGGGGAGGAGAGGGAGAGAGAGAGAGAGAGAGCAGTGCTGGGCTTCGGCCGGGCACTGTTCAAAGAGCTTTTTTTCTAACAGAAGGAAAAAGAAAAGAAAGAGAATAAAATAAAATATTATATTGGCATATAATATATCAAAATTTTCAGAAAAAGAAATCCTAAATCATGAACATACTTTCTAGTTCAAATAAAATATAAAGAAAAATAAAAAAGTCAAAAAGTGTTGCTGTTGCAATAAAACCCAATAAAAAGTATTTTTAAAATACCAAAATGATTTCAAAATCATTTTCTCCTAATTTTCCATTGAAGGGAATCATTTTACCCTTATTTCTATTTATTTATTTTTAGGAGAAAATTAATTTGATTAAAAGCCAAATAACTCCTAAATGGTTTTAAATTTGAATTTCAAACCACTTGCAAAACTTCCTGTTTTTTCCTCATTCAAATATATTTAAATTTGCCCCTGGTTTGGAGGGTCATATTGCTCCTCTCCTTACTTTGAAATTGGTCAGAGGAATTTGAAATTATTCAAATGGAAAGGATTCCAAATGGAATTCAAAATGATTTAACTCCCCACTCTCTTTCATTTAAATTTGGAGAAGTCATTTAATCTCCTCTCTCGAGAGTCCTTGAGTGGCATGAAGTTTGAATTAATTTCAAATGAAGTTTCAAAACATTTCAAATGGAAACACTTTTGGGGAAGTCCTTTTATTCCCTCTCATTCAACTTTCAAAAGTTTCAAATTTCACTCAATTCACACAATCAATCACTCAACAATCAAACAAACAAACATAAATATTTATTTAATATAACATTCCAAAATTTAGAATTTTGGGATGTTACATACCTACCACACTTAAAATGAATCTCGTCCTCGAGATTCGAAGAGGCTAGAAAGAAAAGGTTGGGGTTTGGGGGTCTTCTTGAAAGTCCATTGATCAGAGAGGTGAGACGATGTGGATCTTCTCATGTTCTCTGGGATAACTCCTTCATTGAGGCTCTACCGGCAAGGGCATAACCTTTTCGTCAAATACGTGTCCTTTCATCCTGGTGAGGTTCTTCCGAGACTGTGTCTTCTTAGCTGACTAGTCTGTCGCCAATACTAAATAACTTTCGAAATTCTCAGGGTGGTCAACCATGTATGGTTTCTCTTGCAGGAAATGGGTTTGGTTGAATCTCACCGTATATCCTACGATTGGCAACGGTTGCCTGTAAAGGGTTCCGTCGTCCTACCATTCTATGGTTTTATGGCTTGACGTGTCGACACTCTTCTAAGGTTTTCAAGGTTCTCTGATTTTCCATCAACATATGATAGTTCATGATAGAAGTCTCCGATATGGGGGCCAATCCAACCCGTACTTGAACCATTACTACATATGCAGACATCGAATCACGTATTCTAACACTTGGGCATACTCACAAGCATTGCAGAATTTCTCTTGTCCTGGAACTGGGTTCGGGTAAATCCATGGGTTATGCAAGCTGAACCAAACATCTATCGTTTCTTCCCAACGCTCGGGTTTTCGTATTCTCCTAAGAAATGTCTGCTGATCAAATCATAGCTTCTTCCAATATTTCTTCTTCTCGGGAGTTCTTGATCCTTATTAATTTCCTAGGCCTGTGGGTTATGGACCCACTTCAACACTTGTATAGCTTTAACTCAGCTTGGGAGTTACAATTGTTCCATATTCCAACATTACACCTCCATTTAAATCCAATAATACTTCATTCCTTCATACTCCTGAGGTAACCAAAATATTAAAATAAAACTCATACTTATTTTGTCCAAACTCCACTCCGCGGAATACATTTTCCTTTCCATGACTCGAGTGTCCTCACAGGGTACTACCACCCTTAAAAAGTAATACACAAATCCATCCGTAGACCATATTTCTCATATCCTCGAAAATGGTCAACATATGTGTTCGTAAAGTAGTAACTCATACAATTCAACATATGAAATCATGACACATTAACTTTATTGATTCATGAATTCATTACAAACTCTAAGGCTTCCATTACATAATTCAACTCATCGAACTTATGAAAATAAAATTGCTTTCTACTACTCTTATTATCCATACCAAAATCTCAACTACTCAGCTCCAGCTTTCTTCTGATCTGAACATTCCCTAGAAAAATGTCCTGCTTCCTTGCAGCGAAAACAAATGTCTCGGGGCTTCTTTGTGATTATGTAGGCTCCTTGGATTCTAGGCTTCTTTTCTGGACATTTACTAGTGTAATGACCTAAATCCTTGCACCTGTAACAAGTGATATGACTCAGGTCCTTCTCTACAGAAATTGAGTTGTTCTGGGGATGCCTTCGTTTTCTCTTCCTAGATTTCTCCGTAATGATCAGAGCTTCTATTTCCTGAGGATCAAACTTCACTTCTGCTGTCGGGAAGTCTTTGAGATACTCTTGGCTTTCCTTCGTGCAATACTCTGAAAAATGTCCTTCTTCTCCACATGAATAGCAGGCTTGGGAGAAAAACCTGTTTAGGCCCTCACCATCAGGGTCTTCAATAACTTCCTTCATCGCAGATTCTTCTGAATTTTCCCTGAGGGTTTCTTTCATGGCTTCTTTCTGCTGCTTGGTAATTTCCTGTACCTTGGGGTAAATGTGACACTAACCAGGGTAGTGTGTAGTTCCTTCACACAGGAAACAAGTAACTTGCCCAGTCGGGCACTCTTCAGCTGGGTGATTCTCCTCACAATGAGGGCATCCATCCTTGTGTTCCTCCTGGGTGTGTCCTATTTCTCCACATATCTTGCATGAACAAGTTTGCTTCATTTTACTATCACCGGGCTTCTGGATAAAACGAGACCTCAGTAGAATCGTCTTGAATTCTTCCCAAGCATTTGCTTCATTCCATCCTTGTATAGCTTGATGTATCTCTCGCCATGTTGTAGCACCTTGTGTGATGCGCCGTAAGGTGTATGGAACCATATACTCTCCTTCAATACGGTGCTCCTTCATGCGATCTTCCATGTTCCGTATCCATTGTGCTACCTCTGGCTGTGTCATTGATCTCGGAAATACAACTCCATCTTTATTCATCATCTATTGGGTCCAAGTGTTTTGGGATGAGATACGGAAGATAGAGAGAGATACACACAATACAAACAATAGTTTTGAAGAAATGGGTTTTATTTGTGGCTGTCGGAAAAACATCAAACAAATGACAACTCACAAATTGTCGCATCTAACGTAAGTATATAACTGGGGTTTGGTCTTCTAAAGGTCAAATAAATCTTCGGATCCTTCAAATTCTTCAAATCTTCAGAGTCTTCAACTGTTGTAGCTTCAACTATTCTAATGCATGGTGAAATTCTCTTTACTTTGAGATGGCCATCAGTTGTCCTATATCTTATTGACTTCAGTTGATCCTCCGTGTGGTCAAAAGGGAACAGGGTATATTCTAACAATTTGAGGTAACAGGTAATATTTGATAAATTCAGAGAAGATGAGAAGTAAGTGATACGTCTCCAACGTATCTATAATTTTTTATTGTTCCATGCTATTATATTATCTGTTTTGGATATTCAATGGGCTTTATTATACGCTTTAATATTATTTTTGGGACTAACCTATTAACCGGAGGCCCAGCCCAAATTGCTGTTCTTTTTGCCTATTTCAGTGTTTCGAAGGAAAGGAATATCAAATGGAGTCCAAACGGAATGAAACCTTCAGGAACGTGATTTTCTGAACAAACATGATCCAAAGGACTTGGAGTGGATGTCAAGCAATCAACAAGGAGGCCACGAGGCAGGGGCGCGCCTACCCCCCTGGGCGCGCCCTCCACCCTCGTGGGCCCCTCGTAGCTCCACCGACCTACTTCTTCCTCCTATATATACCTACGTACCCCGAAAACATCAGAGAAGGAGCAAAAACCCTATTTCCACCGCTGCAACCTTCTGTACCCGTGAGATCCCATCTTGGGGCCTTTTCCGGCGCTTCGACGGAGGGGGCATTGATCACGGAGGGCTTCTACATCAACACCATAGCCTCTCCGATGATGTGTGAGTAGTTTACCTCAGACCTTCGGGTCCATAGTTATTAGCTAGATGGCTTCTTCTCTCTCTTTTGATCTCAATACAAAGTTCTCCTTGATTCTCTTGGAGATCTATTTGATGTAATCTCTTTTTGCGGTGTGTTTGTCGAGATCCGATGAATTATGGGTTTATGATCAAGATTATCCATGAACAATATTTGAATCTCCTCTGAATTCTTTTATGTATGATTGGTTATCTTTGCAAGTCTCTTCGAATTATCAGTTTGGTTTGGCCTACTAGATTGATCTTTCTTGCAATGGGAGAAGTGCTTAGCTTTGGGTTGAATCTTGCGGTGCTCGATCCCAGTGATAGTAGGGGAAACGACACGTATTGTATTGTTTCCATCGAGGATAAAAAAGATGGGGTTTATATCATATTGCATGAGTTTATCCCTCTACATCATGTCATCTTGCTTAAAGCGTTACTCTATTCTTATGAACTTAATACTCTAGATGCATGCTGGATAGCGGTCGATGTGTGGAGTAATAGTAGTAGATGCAGGCAGGAGTCGGTCTACTTGTCACGGACGTGATGCCTATATACATGATCATACCTAGATATTCTCATAACTATGCTCACTTCTATCAATTGCTCGACAGTAATTTGTTTACCCACCGTAATACTTATGCTATCTTGAGAGAAGCCACTAGTGAAACCTATGGCCCCCGGGTCTATTCTCCATCATATTAACCTCCCGTCAATAAGCTATTTCTATTAACGTTTACTTTGCTTTCTTTACTTTTAGTCTTTATCACAAAAATACCAAAAATATTATCTTATCATCTCTATCAGATCTCACTTTTGCAAGTGGCCGTGAAGGGATTGACAACCCCTTTATCGCATTGGTTGCAAGGTTCTTATTTGTTTGTGTAGGTACGAGGGACTTGCGTGTGGCCTCCTACTGGATTGATACCTTGGTTCTCAAAAACGGAGGGAAGTACTTACGCTACTTTACTGATCACCCTTTCCTCTTCAAGGGAAAACCAACGCAGTGCTCAAGAGGTAGCAAGAAGGGTTTCTGGCGCCGTTGCCGGGGAGTCTACGCACAAGTCAAGACATACCAAGTACCCATCACAAACTCTTATCCCTCGCATTACATTATTTGCCATTTGCCTCTCGTTTTCCTCTCCCCCACTTCACCCTTGCCGCTTTATTCGCCCTTTCTTTCCGTCCGCCTCTTTTTCGCTTGGGTCTTGTTTGCTTGCGTGTTGGATTGCTTGCTTGTCACGATGGCTCAAGATAATACTAAATTGTGTGACTTTGCCAATACCAACAACAATGATTTTCTTAGCACTCCGATTTCTCCTCTTACCGATGTTGAACCTTGTGAAATTAATGCTGCTTTGCTAAATCTTGTCATGAAAGATCAATTCGATGGCCTTCCTAGTGAAGATGCCGCTACCCATCTAAATAGCTTTGTTGATTTGTGTGATATGCAAAAGAAGAAAGATGTGGATAATGATATTGTTAAATTGAAGCTATTTCCTTTTTCGCTTAGAGATCGTGCTAAAACTTGGTTTTCATCTTTGCCTAAAAATAGTATTGATTCTTCGAATAAGTGCAAAGATGCTCTTATCTCTAAGTATTTTCCTCCCGCTAAGATCATCTCTCTTAGAAACGATATTATGAATTTTAAGCAACTTGATCATGAACATGTTGCACAAGCTTGGGAGAGGATGAAATTAATGATACGTAATTGCCCCACACATAGTTTGAATTTATGGATGATTATACAATTTTTTATGCCGGATTGAATTTTGCTTCTAGAAACCTTTTAGATCCGGCCGCGGGGGGCACTTTTATGGAAATCACTTTAGGAGAAGCTACTAAACTCCTAGATAATATTATGGTTAAAGTAAAAAAGTGCATGCGATAGAAGAAATTAATGTTTTGAGTGGAAAGATGGATGAACTTATGAAATTGTTTGCTAATAAGAGTGTTTCTTCTGATCCTAATGATATGCCTTTGTCTACTTTGATTGAGAATAATAATGAATCTATGGATGTGAATTTTGTTGGTAGGAACAATTTTGGTAACAACGCCTATAGAGGAAATTTTAATCCTAGGCCGTATCCTAGTAATTCCTCTAATAATTATGGTAATTCCTACAACAACCCTTATGGAAATTTTAGATGCCCTCTGATTTTGAGACTAGTGTTAAAGAATTTATGATTTCTCAAAAGAATTTCAATGCTTTGCTTGAAGAAAAATTGCCTAAGATTGATGAGTTGGCTAGGAACATGGATAGAATTTCTCTTGATGTTGATTCTTTAAAACTTAGATATATTCCACCTAAGCATGATATCAATGAGTCTCTCAAGGCTATGAGAATTTCCATTGATGAGTGCAAAGAAAGAACCGCTAGGATGCATGCTAAAAAAGATTGCTTTGTGAAAGCGTGTTCTTCAAGTTTTCATGATAATAAAGATGAAGATCTAAAAGTTATTGATGTGTCCCCTATTAAATCTTTGTTTTGCAATATGAATATTGATAATGATGGGACTGGAGATGAGTCAACTTTAGTTAGAAGGCGTCCCAAAAATTCGGAGTTTTTAGATCTTGATGCAAAAATTGATAAAAGTGGGATTAAAGAGGTTAAAACTTTAGATAGCAATGAACCCACTATTTTTGATTTCAAGGAATTTAATTATGACAATTTCTCTTTGATAGATTGTATTTCCTTGTTGCAATCCGTGCTAAATTCTCCTCATGCTTACAGTCAAAATAAAGCCTTTACTAAACATATCGTTGATGCTTTGATGCAATCTTATGAAGAAAAACTTGAGTTGGAAGTTTCTATCCCTAGAAAACTTTATGATGAGTGGGAACCTACAATTAAAATTAAAATTAAAGATCATGAATGCTATGCTTTGTGTGATTTGGGTGCCAGTGTTTCCATGATTCCAAAAACTTTGTGTGATTTGCTAGGTTTCCGTGATTTTGATGATTGTTCTTTAAACTTGCATCTTGCGGATTCCACTATCAAGAAACCCATGGGAAGAATTAATGATGTTCTTATTATTGCTAATAGGAACTATGTGCCCGTATATTTTATTGTTCTTGATATAGATTGCAATCCTTCATGTCCTATTATTCTTGGTAGACCTTTCCTTAGAACGATTGGTGCAATTATCGATATGAAGGAAGGGAATATTAGATTCTAATTTCCGTTAAGGAAATTCATGGAACACTTCCCTAGAAATAAGATTAAATTACCTTATGAATCTATTATGAGAGTCACTTATGGATTGCCTACCAAAGATGACAATACTTAGATCTATCCTCGCTTTTATGCCTAGCTAGGGGCGTTAAACGATAGCGCTTGTTGGGAGGCAACCAAATTTGTATTTTTGTTTCTTGCCTTTTATTTCTATTTAGTAATAAATCTTTGATCTAGACTCTGGTTAGATGTGTTTTTATGTTTTAATTAGTGTTTGTGCCAAGTTAAACCTATAGGATCTTCTTGGATGATAGTTATTTGATCTTGCTGAAAATTCCAGAAACTTTCTGTTCACGAAAAAAATTGTTTAAAATCACCAGAATGTGATAAAATACTGATTCCAATTGCAGTAGATCAATAAACAAATTATCTAGGTTGTCCTATTTTGGTAGATTTTTCTGAGTTCCAGAAGTTTGCGTTAGATACAGATTACTACAGACTATTCTGTTTTTGAAAGATTCTGTTTTTCGTGTGTTGTTTGCTTATTTTGATGAATCTATGGCTAGTAATAGAGCTTATAAACCATAGAGAAGTTGGAATACAGTAGGTTTAACACCAATATAAATAAAGAATGAGTTCATTACAGTACCTTGAAGTGGTGTTTTCTTTTCTTTCGCTAACGGAGCTCACGAGATTTTCTGTTAAGTTTTGTGTTGTGAAGTTTTCAAGTTTTGGGTAAAGATTTGATGGATTATGGAACAAGGATTGGCAAGAGCCTAAGATTGGGGATGCCCAAGGCACCCCAAGGTAAAATTCAAGGACAACCAAAATCTTAAGCTTGGGGATGCCCCGGAAGGCATCCCCTCCTTCGTCTTTGTCTATCGGTAACTTTACTTGGGGCTATATTTTTATTCACCACCTGATATGTGTTTTGCTTGGAGCGTCTTGTATGATTTGAGTCTTTGCTTTTTAGTTTACCACAATAATCCTTGCTGTACACACCTTTTGAGAGAGACACACATGATTCGGAATTTGTTAGAATACTCTATGTGCTTCACTTATATCTTTTGAGCTATATAGTTTTTGCTCTAGTGCTTCACTTATATCTTTTAGAGCACGACGGTGGTTTTATTTTATATAAATTATTGATCTCTCATGCTTCACTTATATTATTTTGAGAGTCCTACAAAACAGCATGGTAATTTGCTTAAGTTGTGAAATTAGTCCTAAAGTGATGAGCATCCAAGATAGGTATAATAAAAACTATCATATAGAGTGCATTGAATATTATGAGAAGTTTGATACTTGATAATTGTTTTGAGATATGAAAATGGTTATATTAGAGTCATGCTAGTTGAGTAGTTGTGAATTTGAGAAATACTTGTGTTAAAGTTTGTGATTCCCGTAGCATGCACGTATGGTGAACCGTTATGTGATGAAGTCGGAGCATGATTTATTTATTGATTGTCTTCCTTATGAGTGGCGGTCGGGGACGGGCGATGGTATTTTCCTACCAATCTATCCCCATAGGAGCATGCTCTTAGTACTTCGTTTCGATAACTAATAGATTTTTGCAATAAGTATGCGAGTTCTTTATGACTAATGTTGAGTCCATGGATTATACACACTCTCACCCTTCCACCATTGCTAGCCTCTCTAGTATCGCGCAATTTTCGCCGGTACCATACACCCACCATTACCTTCCTCAAAACAGCCACCATACCTACCTAATATGGCATTTCCATAGCCATTCCGAGATATATTGCCATGCAACTTACCACCGTTCCGTTTATTATGACACTCTTCATCATTGTCACATTGCTTAGCATGATCATGTAGTTGACATTGTATTTGTGGCAAAGCCACCTTCATAATTCTTTCATACATGTCACTCTTGATTCATTGCATATCCCGGTACCCCGCCGGAGGCATTCACATAGAGTCATATTTTGTTCTAAGTATTGAGTTGTAATTCTTGAGTTGTAAGTAAATAAACGTTTGATGATCATCGTTATTAGAGCATTGTCCCAAGTGAGGAAAGGATGATGGAGACTATGATTCCCCCACAAGTCGGGATGAGACTTCGAACGAAAAAAAAAGAGGCCATAAAAAAAGGCCCAAATAATAAAATGAGAGAAAAAGAGAGAAGGGACAATGTTACTATCCTTTTACCACACTTGTGCTTCAAAGTAGCACCATGATCTTCATGATAGAGAGTCTCCTATGTTGTCACTTTCATATGCTAGTGGGAATTTTACATTATAGAACTTGGCTTGTATATTCCAGTCACGGGCTTCCTCAAAAATGCCCTAGGTCTTCGTGAGCAAGTGAGTTGGAGGCACACCCACTTAGTTTCTTTTGTTGAGCTTTCATACACTTATAGCTCTAGTGCATCTGTTGCATGGCAATCCCTACTCACTCACATTGATATCTATTAATGGGCATCTCCATAGCCCGTTAATACGCCTAGTTGATGTGAGACTATCTTCTTCTTTTGGTCTTCTCCACAACCACCATTCTATTCCACATATAGTACTATGTCCATGGCTCACGCTCATGTATTGCGTGAAGATTGAAAAAGTTTGAGAACATCAAAAGTATGAAACAATTGCTTGGCTTGTCACCGGGGTTGTGCATGATTAAATACTTTATGTGATGAAGATAGAGCATAGCCAGACTATATGATTTTGTAGGGATAACTTTCTTTGGCCATGTTATTTTGAGAAGACATGATTGCTCTGTTAGTATGCTTGAAGTATTATTATTTTCATGTCAATATTAAACTTTTATCTTGAATCTTCCGGATCTAAACATTCATGCCACAATAGAGAAAATTACATTGAGGAATACGCTAGGTAGCATTCCACATCAAAAATTCTGTTCTTATCATTTACCTACTCGAGGACGAGTAGGAATTAAACTTGGGGATGCTTGATACGTCTCCAACGTATCTATAATTTTTGATTGTTCCATGCTATTATATTATCTGTTCTGGATATTCAATGGGATTTATTATACACTTTTATATTATTTTTGGGACTAACCTATTAACCGGAGGCCCAGCCCAAATTGTTGTTTTTTTTGCCTATTTCAGTGTTTGGAAGGAAAGGAATATCAAACGGAGTCCAAACGGAATGAAACCTTCGGGAACGTGATTTTCTGAACAAACATGATCCAGAGGACTTGGAGTGGACATCAAGCAATCAACGAGGAGGCCACGAGGCAGGGGGCGCACCTACCCCCCTGGGCGCACCCTCCACCCTCGTGGGCCCCTCGTAGCTCCACCGACCTACTTCTTCCTAGTATATATACCTACGTACCCCGAAAACATCAGAGAAGGAGCAAAAACCCTATTTCCACCGCCGCAACCTTCTGTACCCGTGAGATCCCATCTTGGGGCCTTTTCCGGCGCTCCGTCGGAGGGGGCATTGATCACGGAGGGCTTCTACATCTACACCATAGCCTCTCCGATGATGTGTGAGTAGTTTACCTCAGACCTTCGGGTCCATAGTTATTAGCTAGATGGCTTCTTCTCTCTCTTTTGATCTCAATACAAAGTTCTCCTCGATTCTCTTGGAGATCTATTCGATGTAATCTCTTTTTGCGGTGTGTTTGTCGAGGTCCGATGAATTGTGGGTTTATGATCAAGATTATCTATGAACAATATTTGAATCTCCTCTGAATTCTTTTATGTATGATTGGTTATCTTTGCAAGTCTCTTCGAATTATCAGTTTGGTTTGGCATACTAGATTGATCTTTCTTGCAATGGGAGAAGTGCTTAGCTTTGGCTTCAATCTTGTGGTGCTCGATCCCAGTGACAGTAGGGGAAACGACACGTATTGTATTGTTGCCATCGAGGATAAAAAGATGGGGTTTATATCATATTGCATGAGTTTATCCCTCTACATTATGTCATCTTGCTTAAAGCGTTACTCTGTTCTTATGAACTTAATACTCCAGATGCATGCTGGATAGCGGTCGATGTGTGGAGTAATAGTAGTAGATGCAGGCAGGAGTTGGTCTAGTTGTCACGGACGTGATGCCTATATACATGATCATACCTAGATATTCTCATAACTATGCTCAATTCCATCAATTGCTCGACAGTAATTTGTTTACCCACCGTAATACTTATGCTATCTTGAGAGAAGCCACAAGTGAAACCTATGGCCCCCAGGTCTATTCTCCATCATATTAACCTCCTGTCAACAAGCTATTTCTATTACCATTTATTTTGCTTTCTTTACTTTTAGTCTTTATCATAAAAATACCAAAAATATTATCTTATCATCTCTATCAGATCTCACTTTTGCAAGTGGCCGTGAAGGGATTGACAACCCATTTATCGCATTGGTTGCAAGGTTCTTATTTGTTTGTGTAGGTACGAGTAGGGATGAAAACGGAGCGGAAATGGACGGAACTAAGTGCTATCATATTTGTTTTCACATTTTTTTACAGAAGCGGAAACGAATACAGAAACCCCGGAAATGAATACGGAAACAGATACTGCCGAAAACGGACACAGAGCGAATACAAAGCGGATACGGAAACAGAAATAGGCATTGATCGGAACTTAAAACCCCCTGAATCATAGAGAAATACACACAAAAACAAACAAATTTAATGAGTTGTTAACATGGCTACAAAATAATATCATTATGTTAGCAACTTAGCATAGTCTTGTAGTAGTACCGGACAATTGCGTATAGGGTCAAGCTTAATACATGTGTGGTAGTAGAAGTTGGGCCTTAGATCCATTCTACTAATTGTGTCATTGTGTTCTCTTTGGTGGTTAGGCTACAAAGCAGCTATATGACTATAGTAAAAACAGAAATTCCATACTCACGGAAACAGAAAGTTCCATTTCCATGCATGTTCCACCAGAAAACACCGTTCCGTTTTTGTTTTTGTTTCCACATAAAAAATTCCATTTCCACTTTCGTTTTGCAAATTTCCGTTTGCGTTTTCATATTTCCTCTCCGTTTTCATTTTTCCTCCGTAAAAACGGAAAGTTTCCACTCCATTTTCATCCCTAGGTACGAGGGACCTGCGTGTGGCCTCCTACTGGATTGATGCCTTGGTTCTCAAAAACTGAGGGAAATACTTACGCTACTTTACTGCAGCACCCTTTCCTCTTCAAGGGAAAACCAACACAGTGCTCAAGAGGTAGCAGTAAGGGTCTTTGAAAACAAAGTTTTAGAGATATCCTATCCTAGGGCTTTCCAGTTTCTAGGGTCACGACCTACAGCTAACATGTGCTCTGATACCATATATGTAACGACCCGACCTCAAACGGTCAAGTCTCTGTGTATCTGTGTGATCCCTGGATCAGTATGCTGACACACACAATACATAAATGTATATATCAAAGTGCAATCACATGTATAAAATAACGTAAAACTGATATATACCTTATAAGTCTCAGCGGAAACAAACAATCGGGTGTGGAGTCCCATCAACGCCATCGGCAAGTTGAGTGTAGACCGTAACCCTGTATCGTAACTCTTACTCATCGAAGAAATATCTGCAACATGATACGTTGTAGCCGTGTAGGTCAGTACATTGAATGTACCGGCAAGATCACTGTAAGAAAAACAAATGATAAACTATACTATATGCAATATGGCTTTGTGGCTATGTATCTGAGTTTTTGCGTAAAAGCTGGTTTTATTTTCCCTACAACAAAGGAAATAACTGGAGTCTGTACTACGGAGTTTTCTACCATGACATGGTTCCGGCAACCGATGTCTCATAACCCAAATCATCATAAGTTGCCCACAATTAAGTTATCAGTCCGGTGTTGAGAGTTTCGAGATAGATCCAAGTCCAGAGGCTCAAATTGTCTGTAACCGGGGACATGGCTAATCAATTAGGTTTTAACCCTCTGCAGAGGTTTGTACACTTTACCCGCAAGATTCGATCCCTCTTTTTACGTTCTCGCACTTCAGGGTGTTTTGAGAACAAGATGACCGAAACATGGTCTTCCGAAGAGTTACCCTGACCACTGTCCGGTGCTCATCCGATCCTACCGTAGTTTTACATCTGCTAGCACCGTCCCAGCCAGAGTCACAACTAAGGTCAACCAAGCTAGAGCCCATAATGACTTGTGGTTGCACAGGTAAGCTTCCGGGCATGAAGTATTCTTCCGTCTCTTTGAGCCTGGGTGGAGCTTTCCGCATGATATCACGGCGCTTCTCCGGAATCACTGAGTACTGGATGCACCATTGTACCCTTCTTAACCATTATCCACCCAGAGGTATATTGAATTCTTGTCTCGAGTATTGAAGTCTTGAGATCTTGAAGATGCAGTCCTTGCAGATGCCATCATGGAGTTATCGTCATTGCGTAGAGTCCTCCTTCTTCACACCATTATCGAGCACTCATACCAATCCCCGTCTAAAATAGCGTAGCATTAAAACTATATACGTCCCGGGCTTGATAACAGGGAGATGGGTTCCTACCTCATGCATTCTACTCAACTACAAGAAGTCAATATAACTACTGGTGGGATTATGAATGGTGACACTAAGGGCCTGTTCGGGAGCTCGCCAGCTCCCAGCTTCCGCGAATCCGCGAGCAGAGCTGGCCCGAACGGCCCGGCTCCAGGAAGCTGACTTCCCGGATCAAAGCAGCGTCTACGGACAAAAAATCGGAGCAGCGGTTTCGGCGATCCCAGAATCGGAAATCCTGGAGTTGACGTTATTTACCGAGAGCTGCCACCGCGAAGTGAAAGAAAACGGTTTGTGCGATGAAAGAAACGAAACGGTTCGTCCCTACCAGGCCAAAAATGAGTTTAATGGGCTAGGCCGCTAGAAGCCCAACACGAGCGACTGGATCAGGGAGTTCTAGTGCTGAACGGTTTTCCTGATCCTTAATTTTCGTCGGGAAGCTGGAAGGCAGATCGGGAAGCCAGATTTGAGGATTTCTTGGCGGTGGGGAGTTGCCGAACAGGCCCTAAATGCAATAAAAACATAGGTATGGAAAGCATGGTCAAAGTGAACTTGCCTGGTATGTTGATGAAGATAACAACGCTCTCAGAAACTTTGATAAACTATTCATCACTCCGAGAAAATCTATATTAAACAAACATGGCATTCATATAACCAAACATACTAGCAAGCAATTCTAACACTCATAATAAAATGAACAAATAAAATGCAAGTCAACAAGGGGCATCAAATAAAAACCGAGAAAAACTTCACAACAAAACTACTAAAGAAAACTCTAAGACATAACACAAAATAGTTTTGTCGTAAGTAAAAACTTAACAACCCCATAGGGTTGGCGCCCCTCTTCTCCAATACAAATTGAATCATAGCAAGGGCTAAGCTATCTTAAAACCTACTATCAATTGATAATACATAAATGATCCGGGGCTAGTGTTGGGTAGCCGGGCCCACTAGAATTCAAGTGCTTCTTATCGATTCAATACGCCCTTAACGGATCCCCGTGCTTTATCTCCATTGGGTTTTCAATTAAAACACTAAACTAATAAATTAACAGAAAAGAAAAATGTAAAACAATTAATTTAACAGAAAGTATTTTTCATAAACTTTTAGTAGCAAAAAGAAACAAATAAAAAACTAAATAAAATATTTTTTTAAAAAATAAGAATAAAATTGTCTATTGTTAAATAATAGAAACAATTTTTTTTTCAAAAGTGACAAAAAGAAATAAATTAAAACTATTAAAACTATAAAGAAAAGACTAAAACAAAACTAAAACTAAAACAGTACTGTTTTGTCCAAACCACTAATTTAAAATAAACTAAAAATAAATCACTATATGCTATTGGATAGACAACACAATAACAACAGTAGCAAAAAGAATCAACCGAAAATATTTTATAAAACTCAAGATACGGCCATATTAGTGATTTCAACAAATTTCATCAAATTCAAATTTAAAGTACTAAAATTTAAAATACGAGTGCACCAACAGAAACTTTAACAAATTTTTAATCTAATGCAAAAAGAATCACTCAATTTGGATAAGCACAGAAAAAGATATTAAATATCTAAGATTGCAACTTTTCTGTTTTTAAAACAAAAAGGAAAAAAAACAAAAAAAAAACAGATCGGACACGTGCTACGCGTCAGGCTGCTACTGGGCCTAGAGGATGTGCGATCCGATCTATAAAACGCTCGGCCGATACTTAACAAAACCACACGTGCTAGTAAAAGAAAAACCGACCGGCTAAACCGATTAGATCTAAACCGTAAATAAACCGAAGCTAAACCGATCTAGAAAAAAAACCTACCCGTTCAGCGATCCAATCTAACGCGTTTATTTTAGATCGGACGGTGGAGGGGTAGTGGAGAGTTCACCGCGGCGAGGTCGACGGTGAGCGGCTCGGACGTCGTCGGCGGCGGCGCTCCGGTCGTCGGCGGAGACGTCGAGTGGGTGCCGCAGTCGACGGTGACCTCGTCAGTTGTCGTGGCGTCGTTGGAGGTGGTCTGAGGAGGTCGGCGGCGAGGTTGCGGCGGTGGATGGCGTCGGGTGGCGGCGCTCCATGGTCCTCGAGCTCCGGCGAGTGCACCAGGCGATGCGGCAGTAGACGGCGGGACGTACGGTGGTGGTGGGAAGGGTTGAGTTGGTGGGAGATGAGCGGGGCAGGGGCAATGGCGCGGCGGATGTCTTGGACTCGGGCGAGCGATTCCGGCGTCGAGAGGGGGTTAGGGTTAGGGCTTTAGGGCGGAAACGGGCGAGGGGGAGGTCTATATATAGGGTGGAAGACTACTTGGAGAAGGGGCGAAGGGAGACTCACGATCCTGAGATCTCCGGGATACGGCGACGCGGGCATTGCTCCAAGCGAGTGCGTGGCTTGCGGGAGGAGGAAGGAGCAGCGGGGCCCGCTGTCAGGGACAGAGGTGAGCGAGGGAGGGAGCGGTCGACCGGGGCAGAGGGGGTTCGAAGCGGGAGAGAGGCCATGGGCCGATTCGGCTGTGGGCCATGGGGCGGAGAGGGAGAGAGAGAGCAGTGCTGGGCTTCGGCCGGGCAGTGTTCGAAGAGTTTTTTTCTAACAGAAGGAAAAAGAAAAGAAAGAGAATAAAATATAATATTATATAGGCATATAATATATCAAAATTTTCAAAAAAAGAAATCCTAAATCATGAACATATTTTCTATTTCAAATAAAATATAAACAAAAATAAAAAAGTCAAAAAGTGTTGCTGTTGTAATAAAACCCAATAAAAAGTATTTTTAAAATACCAAAATGATTTCAAATTTATTTTCTCCTAATTTTCCATTGAAGGGAATCATTTTACCCTTATTTCTATTTATTTATTTTTTGGAGAAAAATAATTTGATTAAAAGCCAAATAACTCCTAAATGGTTTTAAATTTGAATTTCAAACCACTTCCAAAACTTTCTCTTTTTTCCTCATTCAAATATATTTCAAATTTGCCCCTAGTTTGGAGGGTCATATTGCTCCTCTCCTTATTTTGAAATTGGTTAGAGGAATTTGAAATTATTCAAATGGAAAGGATTCCAAATGGAATTCAAAATGATTTAACTCCCCACTCTCTTTCATTTAAATTTGGAGAAGTCATTTAATCTCCTCTCTCGAGAGTTCTTGAGTGGCATGAAGTTTGAATTAATTTCAAATGAAGTTTCAAATCATTTCAAATGGAAACAATATTGGGAAAATCCTTTTATTCCCTCTCATTCAACTTTCAAAAGTTTCAAATTTCACTCAATTCACACAATCAATCACTCAACAATCAAACAAACAAACATAATTATTTATTTAATATAACATTCCAAAATTTAGAATTTTGGGATGCTACATCCAAATTACTCGTCGTGAACTAAAACCACGACGAGTAATTTGGAACGGAGGGAGTAGTTCGAGAGGTAAATGACATGCTTTTCCATAAACCATTTTGTATGGAGGCATACCCATAGGATTCTTATAAGCAGTTCTGTAAGCCCACAAAGCATCATCAAGTTTCTTAGACCAATTCTTTCTAGATCTATTAACAGTCTTTTGCAAAATTAATTTAATCTCTCTATTGCTCAGTTCCACTTGACCACTAGACCGAGGATGATATGGAGATGCAATTTTATGGTTAACATCATACTTAGCAAGCATTTTACGGAAAGAACCATGAATAAAATGTGAACCACCATCAGTCATTAAATATCTAGGGACTCCAAACCTTGGGAAAATAACTTCTTTAAGCATCTTAATAGAAGTGTTATGATCAGCACTACTAGTTGGAATAGTTTCTACCCACTTAGTAACGTAATCAACAGCAACTAGAATATGTGTATACCCATTAGAGGAAGGAAAAGGTCCCATATAATCAAAGCCCCAGACATCAAATGGTTCAATAACAAGTGAACAGTTCATAGGCATTTCCTGACGTCTACTAATATTGCCAATTCTCTGGCACTCATCACAAGATAAGACAAACTTACGGGCATCCTTAAAGAGAGCGGACCAATAGAACCCGGATTGCAATACCTTATGTGCAGTTCTATCTCCAGCGTGGTGCCCTCCGTAGGCCTCGGAGTGACACTTTGTGTAGGATATGTTCCTGTTCATGCTCAGGTACACACCGTCTAATATCACCATCTACTCCTTCTTTATAAAGGTGTGGGTCATCCCAAAAGTAATGTCTTAAATCATAGAAAAACTTTCTCTTTTGCTAGTATGTGAAACTAGGTGGTATAAATTTAGCAACAATATAATTAGCATAATCAGCATACCATGGAGTACTACGAGAAGCATTTATGACATTTAATTGTTCAACAGGAAAGCTATCATCAATAAGTAGTGGGTCATCAAGAACATTTTCTAATCTAGACAAGTTGTCTGCAACGGGGTTCTCAGCTCCCTTCTATCAATGATATGCAAATCAAATTCTTGTAGCAAGAGAGCCCATCTAATAAGTCTAGGTTTAGCATATTTCTTTTCCATAAGATATTTAATAGCAGCATGATCAGTGTGAACAGTTACTTTGGAATCAACAATATAAGGTCTGAACTTATCACAAGCAAAAACAACAACTAAAAATTCTTTTTTAGTGGTAGCATAATTTCTCTGGGTACTGTCTAGAGTTTTACTAGCATACCGAATAACATTTAATTTCTTATCAACTCTTTGTCCTAGAACAGCACCAACAACATAATCACTAGCATCACACATAATTTCAAAGGGTAAATTCCAATCAGGTGGCTGAACAATAGGTGCAGAGATCAAGGCTTTCTTAAGTATTTCAAATGCTTCTACACAATCATCATCAAAAACAAAAGGAACATCTTTTTGCAAGAGATTAGTGAGAGGCCTAGAAATTTTAGAGAAGTATTTAATAAACCTCCTATAGAAACCAGCATGACCAAGGAAACTTCTTATACCTTTGATATCTTTAGGACACGACACCTTTTCAATAGCATCTACTTTAGCTTTATCAACTTCAATACCTCTTTCAGAAATTTTATGCCCCAAGACAATACCTTCATTAACCATAAAGTGGCACTTCTCCCAATTGAATACAAGATTAGTTTCTTCACATCTCTGCAAAACTCGGTCAAGGTTGCTTAAGCAATCATAAAAAGAAGTTCCGTAAACGGAAAAATCATCCATGAAAACCTCAACAATCTTTTCACAGAAATTAGAGAATGTAGCAGTCATACATCTTTGAAAGGTAGCATGTGCATTACATAAACCAAAAGGCATACGTCTATAAGCAAAGGTACCAAAAGGGCAAGTAAAAGTGGTTTTCTCTTGATCCTCTTTTGACATAGGTATTTGAGAGAAACCAGAATAACCATCTAGAAAGCAAAAATGTGTATGTTTGGATAATCTTTCCAGCATTTTATCGATAAAAGGTAGAGGGTAATGATCTTTTCTAGTAGCTTTATTCAATTTGCGAAAATCAATTACCATTCTATATCCGGTAACAATTCTTCGAGGAATCAATTCATTCTTATCATTAGGAACAACAGTATTTCCTCCCTTCTTAGAGACACAATGAACAGGGCTTACCCATTGACTATTAGCAATAGGACAAATTATACCTACTTCCAGAAGCTTTAGTATTTCATTTCTTGCCACTTCTTTCATCTTAGGATTTAACCGTCGTTGATGATCAACAACTGGTTTAGCATCTTTCTCCAATTTAATTTTATGCTGACATAGAGTGGGACTAACGACCTTAAGATTATCAAGAGTATATCCAATAGCGGCATGGTGCTTCTTCAGAGTTTTCAATAATTTCTTTTATTCATGCTCTGAAAGGTTAGCACTAATAATAACAGGATATATCTTCTTTTCATCAAGATAAGCATATTTCAGATTATCGGGTAATTGTTTAAGCTCAAACACGGGATCACCCTTAGGTGGAGGAGGATCCCCGAGGATTTCAACAGGCAAATTGTGTTTCGAAATAGGTCCCTGATTAAATAATACTTCATCTATTTCCCTTCTTTCATTCATAAACATATTATTTTCATGGTCTAGCAAATATTGTTCTAATGGATCAGCAGGAGGCACGGCAATAGAAGCAAGACCAATAATTTCATCCTTACTAGGCAATTCTTTGTAATGAGGTTGTCTACGAAATTTAGAGAAGTTAAAATCATGAGACATATCCCCCAAACCAACAGTAACAATATCTTTCTCGCAGTCTATCTTAGCATTAACAGTATTCAAGAAAGGTCTACCAAATATAACGGGACAAAAGTTATCTTGTGGGGAACCAAGAACAAGAAAATCAATAGGATATTTAATTTTTCCACACAAGACTTCAACATCTCTTTCAATCCCAATTGGTGATATAGTATCTCTATTGGCAAGCTTAATAGTAACATCAATATCTTCTATCTCAGCTGGTGCAATGTCATTCATAATTTCTTTATATAAGGTATAAGGAATTGCACTCACACTAGCACCCACATCACATAAGCCATGATAACAATGATCTCCTATTTTAACATACAACGGGCATGCCAACCACATGTCTATGTTTATCTTTAGTATCAGGTTTAGCAATCCTAGCAACTTCAGCACAGAAATAAATAACATGCCCATCAATATTATCGACCAAGAGATCTTTAACCATAGCAATACTAGGTTCAACTTTAATTTGCTCAGAGGGTTCGGGTGTTCTAATATTACTTTTGTTGACCACAGTTGAAGCTTTAGCATGATCCTTTATTCTAACAGGGAATGGTGGCTTCTCAATATAAGCAATAGGAACAATAGGATCAACATTATAAGTAATAGTTTCTTCTTCAACTTTAATAGGTTCTACTACTTTAACTTCAATGGGACGATGATATTTAAACCACTTCTCCTTAGGGAGATCAACATGAGTAGCAAAAGATTCACAGAAAGAAGCTACTATTTCAGAGTCAAGTCCATATTTAGTGCTAAAATCACGAAAAGCATCGGTATCCATAAAAGAATTTAACACAATCAAACTTAAGGTTTATACCTGACTCTTTACCTTCCTCGAGTTCCCAATCTTCAGAGTTGCGTTTAATTCTTTCCAATAAATCCCATTTGAATTCAATATCCTTCTTCATATAGGAACCAGTACAAGAAGTATCGAGCATGGATCGATCATTATGAGAAAGCCGATGATAATTTTTTTGAATAATAATTTCTCTTGAGAGCTCATGATTGGGGCATGAATATAGCATTGACTTAAGCCTCCCCCAAGCTTGAGCGATACTTTCTCCTTCACGAGGCCAAAAATTATATATATAATTTCGATCATGATGAACTAGATGCATAGGATAAAACTTCTGATGAAATTCCAATTTCAATCGGTTGTAGTTCCATGACCCAATATCATCCAATAGCCTATACCATGTCAACGCCTTTCCCTTCAAAGATAAAGGGAATACCTTCTTCTTGACAACATCCTCGGGCATACCCGCAAGCTTAAATAATCCACAAACTTCATCCACATAGATTAGGTGCATATCGGGATGTAATGTTCCATCTCCTGCATAAGGATTAGCTAGCAGTTTCTCTATCATACCCGAAGGAATTTCATAATAAATATTTTCAGTAGGTGTAGTAGGTTGAGGAGCAACTCTTTGCTCTTCCGGTCGAGGTGAAGATACGCCGAACAAGCCACTCAAAGGATTATTTTCCATAGTAACAAGTGACAGTAAATTTCAGCACACTATATAAATGTTTCCTTACCAAATTCCACTTACCAAATGTGCTTCACTCCCTGGCAATGGCGCCAGAAAAGAGTCTTGATGACCCACAAGTATAGGGGATCTATTGTAGTCCTTTCGATAAGTAAGAGTTTCGAACCCAACGAGGAGCAGAAGGAAATGCCAAGTGGTTTTCAGCAAGGTATTCTCTGCAAGCACTGAAATTATCGGTAACAGATAGTTTTGTGATAAGATAATTCATAACGGGTAACAAGTAAATAAAGTAACTAAGGTGCAGCGAGGTGGCCCAATCCTTTTTGTAGTAAGGGACAAGCCTGGACGAACTCTTATATAAAGCAAAGCGCTCCCGAGGACACATGGAAATTGTTGTCAAGTTAGTTTTCATCATGCTAATATGATTCGCGTTCATTACTTTGATAATTTGATATGTGGGTGGACCGGTGCTTGGGTGCTTCCCTTCCTTGGACAAGCCTCCCACTTATGATTAATCCCTCTCGCAAGCATCCGCAGCTACAAAAGAAGAATTAAGGTAAACCTAACCATAGCATGAAATATATGAATCCAAATCAGCCGCATAAACTAGGGTTTAACCTTCTATCACTCTAGCAACCCATCATCTACTTATTACTTCCCAATGCCTTCCCCTAGGCCAAAATAATGGTGAAGTGTCATGTAGTCGACGTTCACATAACACGGTAACACCACTAGAGGAAAGACAACATACGTCTCATCAAAATATCGAACGAATACCAAATTCACATGACTACTTATAACAAGACTTCTCCCATGTCCTCAGGAACAAACGTAACTACTCACAAAGCATATTAATAATCATAATCAGAGGAGTATTAATTATCATTAAGGATCTGAACATATGATCTTCCACTGGATAAACCAACTAGCATCAACTACAAGGAGTAATCAACACTACCAGCAACCCACAGGTACCAATCTGAGGTTTTGGGACCAAGATCGAATACAAGAGATGAACTAGGGTTTGAGAGGAGATGGTGCTGATGAAGATGTTGATGGAGATTGACCCCCTCTCGATGAGAGGATCGTTGGTGATGACGATGGCTTCGATTTCCTCCTCCCGGAGGGATGTTTCCCCGGCCGAACAGCTCCGCCGGAGCCCTAGATTGGTTCTGCCCAGGTTCCGCCTCGAGACGGCGGTGCTTCGTCCCGAAATCTTCCTTTTGATTTTTTTCAGGTCAAAACACACCATATAGCCAAAGATGGGCACCGGAGGCCTGCCAGGGGCCCACAAGGTTGGGGGCGCGCCCTCCACCCTTGTGGCTGGCTGGTGGCCCCCCTCTGGTATTTTCTTCGGCCAATATTTTTATATATTCCAAAAACATGCTCCGTGAAGTTTCAGGACTTTCGGAGTTGTGCAGAATAGGTCTCTAATATTTGCTCCTTTTCCAGTCCAGAATTCTAGCTACCGGCATTCTCCCTCTTCATGTAAACCTTGTAAAATAAGAGAGAAAAGGCATAAGTATTGTGATATAATGTGTAATAACAACCCATAATGCAATAAATATCAATATAAAAACATGATGCAAAATGGACGTATCAAGGTGATGTATTACGGAACGAGTAAAGAGACTTGCCGGTAACGAGATTGAACTAGGTATGAAGATACCGACAATCGAATCTCGGGCAAGTAACATACCGATGACAAAGGGAATAACGTATGTTGTCATGACGGTACGACCGATAAAGATCTTCGTAGAATATGTGGGAACCAATATGAGCATCCAGGTTCCGCTATTGGTTATTGACTGAAGAGGTGTCTCGGTCATGTCTACATAGTTCTCGAACCCGTAGGGTCCGCACGCTTAACGTTCGATGACGATTTTGTATTATATGAGTTATGTGATTTGGTGACCGAATGTTGTTCGGAGTCCTGGATGAGACGGACATGACGAGGAGTCTCGAAATGGTCGAGAGGTAAAGATTCATATATTGGACGATGATGTTCGGACACCAGAAGTGTTCCGGGGGTACCGAGTACATACCGGGTCACCGGAAGGGGTTCCGGGCATCCCCCCGGGAACTACATGGGCCTAATGGGCCAAGAAGGGGACAGACCAGCCCCTAGGGGGCTGGTGTGCCCCATGTAGGCCGAAAATAAGGGGGAAGGAAAGAGGGGAAGAGAGAAAGGAAGGGGAGCAATTCGGCCTCCCCCTTCCTTCTCTCCTCCCTCCTCCTTCCTTCCCCCTCCGGATGAATATGGAAGGGGGGAGGCCGAATTGGGAGGAGCCCAAGTAGGATTTCTCCTACTTGGAGCGCCCCTTGGCTGCCTCTCCTCCCCTCCAACCTATATATATGAGGGGGGCACCGCTAGAAGATAGATCAACAGTTGTTAGCCGTGTGCGGCGCCCCCCTCCACAGTTTACACCTCCGATCATAATCACATGGTGCTTAGGCGAAGCCCGGTGCGGATCACTTCACCATCACCGTAACCACGCCGTCGTGCTGACCGAACTCTCCCTCGACACTTTGCTGGATCAAGAGTTCGAGTGACGTCATTGAGCTGAACGTGTGCAGAACTCGGATGTGGCGTACGTTCGGTGCTTGATCGGTCGGAACGAGAAGAAGTTCAACTACATCAACCACGTTGTCAAACACTTCCGCTTTCGGTCTACGAGGTACGTGGACACACTCTCCCCCTCTTGTTGCTATGCATCTCCTAGATAGATCTTGCGTGAGCGTAGGAAAATTTTGAAATTGCATGCTACGTTTCCCAACAGTGTCCTTGTGTGGCGCCCCCTACCTATGTATATATAGGTGGGGGGGGGGAGGAGGCAGCCCCTAGGGCGCCCCAAGAGACCTGGCAGCAGCCCTAGGTTTGCTGCCTTACCCCACGCCCCCTTTCCTTGTAAGAAGAAGGGGGAAGGAAAGAGGGGGGGAGAGGGAAGGAAGGGGGAGTCATACTCCACACTTTCCTTTCCCTCCCCTCTTTCCTTTTCCTCCTCATAGGGCTGGCCTGTAAAGGGGCGCACCAGCCCCTTGTGGGCTGGTGTGTTCCCTCTCTTGGCCCATAAAGCCCATATCTTTGCTGGGGTTGCCCGAAACTCCTTCCGGTGACCCGATAAGTACCCGGTACCCTCCGAAACACTTCTGGTGTCCGAATACCATCATCCTATATATCAATCTTTACCTCTCAACCATTTCGAGAATCCTCTTCATGTCCGTGATCTCATCCGGGACTCCGAACAACATTCGGTCACCAAATCACATAACTCATATAAAACTATATCGTCAACGAACGTTAACCGTGCGGACCCTACGGGTTCGAGAACTATGTAAACATGACCGAGACACCTCTCCGGTCAATAACCAATAGCGTAACCTGGATGCCCATATTGGCTCCTACATATTCTACGAAGATCTTTATCGGTCAAACCGTTATGACAACATACGTAATTCCCTTTGTCCATCAGTATGTTACTTGCCCGAGATTCGATCGTCGGTATCTTCATACCTAATTCAATCTCGTTACCGGCAGGTCTCTTTACTCGTTCCGTAATACATCATCCTGTAACTAACTCATTAGTCACTTTGCTTGCAAGGCTTCTTATGATGTGTATTACCGAGAGGGCCCAGAGATACCTCTCCGATACTCGAAGTGACAAATCATAATCTCGATCTATTCTAACTCAACAAACACCTTCGGAGATACCTTTAGAGCATCTTTATGATCACCCAATTACGCTGTGACGTTTGATAGGACACAAGGTATTCCTCTGGTGTCCGGGAGTTGCATAGTCTCATAGTCGAAGGAATATGTATTTGACATGAAAAAAGCAATAGCAATAAACTAAACGATCAAAATGCTAAGCTAACGGATGGGTCTTGCCCATCACATCATTCTCCTAATAATGTGACCCCGTTATCAAATGAAAACACATGTCCATGGTTAGGAAACCTTAACCATCTTTGATCAACGAGCTAGTCTAGTAGAGGCTTATTAGGGACACGGTATTTGTTTATGTATTCACCCATGTATTTAGGTTTCAGATCAATATAATTCAAGCATGAATAATAAACCTTTATCATGAATAGGGAAATATAAAATAACAACTTTATTATTGCCTCTAGGGCATATTTCCTTCACCATGCCCTCTCCCTGAACTCTTGCTCTCTCGACATGGTCTTCTTTGGCCTCGGCGATCAAAGGTTTGCACGGGGAGTACTCGGCTGCACCAACATGGTTGATGGGGATGATTGTGGAAGCGGCAGGGAAGGGCGAAGAGAGGGGGCGATGTGGCGACCAACTTAGGGGGTGAGTGTGGCGGTGACGACAATGGGAATTTTTATATACCCGCGAAGGGGCGTGCTCCGACGAGAAACGGGGGTGGATTTACCACGTGCGGGTTGAAAAGGGGTCTGAAATGTGGAAACCATTAATTGGCGTTCTTTTCTGGTGGAAGCGATAACCATAGGGACTAACGTCTGCGCGACCGGTTGGCGGATGACGTGCGCTTCTTACCAACACTCACAACCTTCAAATATGAACTATGACGGGCCGTATATGGAGTGCGCCCCATAAATTATGATGATCCCAAGGCATGCACCTCTACTAGAGTACCCTTTTTAGCCGAATCTACATATCAACGGTTATTATGTCGATCGACACGATAGAGTTGCCATTAAGCATTATACTCGGTTATGATTTGGTCGGCTTGTGATGTTTTTTTTCTTTCAAGAAGAACTAGACACGTGCCTTTTTCAAAAGGGAAAAAAGCCACATTTTCTAGACAAACAATTAGCCACGTGACTGTCATGAGCCAGACTTGTCGAATTGGGCCATTAAAGTATTATTATAAACTAACAGATTCTTCTAAGAAAAGAGAGTATATTAAACTAACGGAGCCATGTTAAAAAAAAAAAAAACTAACGGAGCCCTTGATTTTCCAGACGAGGACCTTTTTGCAAAAGGAGCGTTCGGTCATCTTCGCTCGCTCTAGTCGCCCCGCCTTCTCCCCCTGCGCCGGGCTCAAACCCCTAGCCCCGACGAACCCAACCTAGGGTTTCCGCTTCCAGCATGCCCCGCTGCTGACCTACTAACTTCCATGGCGCTGGCATCCTTGTCCCTGCCATGAACACGGACGCACAACTCCGCTTTAATTGCCGCAAGCGCTGCCTACCGGCTGACGGTCGCCTCGACGACCACTGGCGCGGCCAGCAGCGCAAGCGCCGCGGCGTCCGCGTCCTCGTTCCCGACTGCTTCCTCGTGCCCCCGCCGGAAGCCAAATCCGCTGATTTCGACATGTGGTACTACATCCGCAGCATCCCGGACATGTGGGACAACGGCCTGAGGCTGCTCAAGGGCTGGGTCCGTGCGTCCAAGGATGTGCCGCAGGATCCGTCGGATCTCACGTGTCTCACCAAGAACAACGATGTGAAGCCAGGGCGCGTGCTGGCCGCGGGGAATTGGAAAGTAGATGACCCCGTGAAGGTCGCCTTGAAGGCGGCGGCGCCGCCTCCTCCTCGGCGGGAGAAGGTGAAACCGTATTGGAAGTATCTCCACGAGGAGACGAGACATAATGACAAGAGCTTGGGCGAGATCGACGCCCGGGTGGCTCTTCTGGAGAAGACGCTCGAGGAGCAGAGGAGGGTGGCTCTTCTGGAGAAGACGCTTGAGGAGCAGAGGAGGGTGGCTCTTCTGGAGAAGACGCTTGAGGAACAGAGGAGGGTGGCTCTTCTGGAGAAGACGCTTGAGGAGCAGAGGACGCTGGCTGAGCCGCCTAAGGAGGTATGTTTTATCAGCGCCTTTTTATGTTGGTATATGCAGGGTGAGTAGGAAGATTACGTTCATGGACGAGAGCTCTGTAAGAGAACCCAGGTTGCAAGAGTGGACAAATTGATAACGAGGGATATGCCAACTGGATTTGCATTAGGCTTTAGAGAAAACTAGTGTTGCCCCAATCGAAAAACATGCATTGAATTTGCGAAAGAAATGGAGAAGGCATAGCGAAATAGCGCGCAATCTTGAAGGTGTCAAATCTGGTTTAACTGCTTCATCAAGTTTTGAAAGGGTCCTCTTCTGTTTCTTTTCTCTTTAATGGGTGGCTGATTGACCTGTTTGATTGTGACAACCTTATATTCTCCATTAACCCTTTGATTTATGCGTGTTGATCTGTCTTCAGGATCTGTCTCAATTCTTTGTACCTTTAACTGCTGAAGATGAAAAGGAAGTTCAGGATTGTTTGTATGGTAATGGTTCAAGGTACATTTGATGACAATTGCATCTTGTTTGAAGCTTTCCTATATACTCCCTCTGTACAGAAATATAACATTGCCCCTTTTCACTTACAGTAGCAAAGTCCTGGTGCTGCATGAACCGTCTAACATTGAGGTTAGCAGGGAAAAATTTCGGTGTTTGAGACCACATGGCTGGTTAAATGATGAGGTAAATATTCATCTTAAATGTACTAAACCATCTTCACTGATCGCAAACATGTAAGTTTTACACTGATATTTTCATGCGTAATGGGGAAAGTGATTCCTGTTGTTTTCAGGTCATTAATTTGTACCTTGAATTGTTAAAGGAGAGGGGAATGAGAGAACCAAAAAGGTTCTTGAAATGCCATTTCTTCAATACATTTTTTTATAAGAAGGTTAGAATATATGCACCTTGTGTTTTCTCCTATTGAATGTGCAGAGTGTCATATTAAATATTTGCATATCTTTCCTGTGTTCTATGGCTTTGTTTGTTTTTGCATTTCTTCTAATCACATGCCGACTTAGGATTAGTTGCAATATGCTTGATGAGCGGTTTAGATACTGTGGTTAGCGCTCGAAGGTTGCTATATTGTACCTTGGTTCTGGCTCAATTTATGGACATGCATTAGCTTATCACTTAGTGTATGTTCCATGCTGCTTATGCCTGTCACTTTATAAATTACTAGTAAGATGCCCGTGATACGCAACGGAATCACAAAAGACGATGTGGAACATAATTTACTTAAATTGTACTAGTCAAGAGTGAGTACATTGCTACAAAACAATAATAAAATGTACCGAGATATTGATCAAAATGATGTTATATTGTTGATCAATACACGTCGAGCACAATCGAACATACGGTTTCCAACTAAAAAACCCTTCTTCTAAGCCAAACGGTTTCTTCTCCATATTCACCTTTCAGGAGGACTTCCTGTGCTTTATCATTCCTTGCTCTATCCTATAGTGCATAGAGCATGTGACAAAGAAAATCTTTCCACACACGCATTTGGCAATTGCAATGACAATCCAAATAAGTCTCTGTCTTCAGCTCCTCCTCGCTTAACATGTGCTTCACCCTCCAGCCCACACACCATTCTCTGCTAGAAATAGTGACATATTAAGCACATCACTTTAACCTAACCTTTACTATCAATAATAGAAGAACGACAATGCGACAATACCAATACTTGTCCCCACGAATCTGTGCAATGGAGGTATGACGACTACTGACTGAACCTGCTAGTGCATTTCCTACTCGGTCACCCTTCCATGTCACGCATCGTCATCTCTCCATGTCTGTGAGCATTATACGAAGTAGCATGCCGCCCATGGGTAAACGAATTGATATTGTAGCGTTCCAAATCACTTAATTTTATCTTGTAGCATAGAATTCTGCAATATTGCAAGTGTGTCAGCCAATACCAAATATTGCTAAAACAGTTTGCTAAGTGCATTATAGTCCCACAAACATATCACAATCAGCAATCGGCCAAGAGAACGAACATGAAAAAAAAAGGAAAACGTAATTAAAAGTACTTGATATAAAACTTGAATACATAAGAGAGTATATACAGGTTCAAACCGTATTGTATGCACATGCATAATTGGCACTGGGAAAATTATGGTACAAAAAAGCACAGAAAACACAAAAGAGATAACACACAATGTCCGTTGGTGCACTAAGATAGACTACAACGAAAACAATTTGCTACCATGGGAGATTGATGCACAGGGCTGGATAGGATGACACCTGTGGTAGACCGTACCAGCTAGTCCATCCTCCACATCTTAACCACACAAAGCACATTTGATAGGTTCTGTAATATATTTAGGCAAAAGGGGGAAATGTGCCTATAGAGGGTCCATAGTATACCTAGACAAAGGAACAAACAATTGACAACACTTGTGATGCATTTTATATGGAATGCACACTAACTGATGGAGATGTACCTATCAAACAAAGCCGACAGACATTTTATAGAACTATACAGTGACTTGCATCTTCCAGTTTTGATGTCAACTCAGCAATAAAAGTGGCATCCTTGTCTAATAGTAGTATATTCCGAAACCGATCTATATCATTACTAAATTTTGGGGTGCCAACAAATTATTTTATCACAAAGTTATGGCAGGCATGGTATTGAGGTCAATTGCACAAATAGGCATTGCTTAACAAAGATGAAGCGGGAGTTGATGATATGTAGAGACGTTCTTACTCTTCATCAACACCAATACCTTGGTCTCTAATGAAGTAGATTAGATGTTGAAGGGCAACAAAAAACATATATTCTTTCCTCTTTATGTCTAACAAAACTCCCGCTTTATAAGTCTGTGTGCTTCTCCAGTATTTCAATTTCTGCACCTACAAAAAGGTGGGGATATTGCTAGGAAGATATTCATGCTAGAATGCTTATGGCGGGTTTGGAACAACTTAGTATTGTGCGTAAGCCAGCTGCCTACATAAGTTAGAAGATGAAAAGTCTAAAATACTCCTGAATTTTCAGTTACCACCATACCAAATGTTACATCATCACGCTACAGAATACTTGCCTGTTTCTGAATTTTAACAATCAATAGTTTGAATAAACACTTAGAAACAAAAATCATAATTTGTCAGACTCCACGATCCATGACATGAGTAGTAACCACCGTCCACAGCCCATGTCCGTTGAAATAACATTTATGTAGAAAGAGTTCTGGATGCAATTAGTTGAATAAACCATATTTCTTACCAGCTAGCTAGGAAAGAATGTGCAAATCCAAATTATGAACTGTCTAATTATTTAACATTTGCACTAACTGGCACTTCCAAAAACAAACAAATGCAATCAGGTCGGCTTGAGAAGTCTGCTATGGAAGACACAAACAAATAACATATTTGGAACACAAATATGTTGTCTTTTAAGGAAGAATAAACTGCTAACTGCACATCGTCCACTGTTTTGGTAGTTGCTGCTCCCGTATACACATAATGCAGAGAACAAAACTGCTCTCTGTAGTTTCTTCTCAATACACACATATTGAGAGAGAAATAATTAACTGCTCTATCTCAACTCAGCAAGAACGCACTAATGTAACTGGATGTAGAGAATACCTGGAGGGAAGTTGACCACCAGGTTGTTAATCCGACCACGTGAGTGACTCCTGCGGCAGCCTGTAGGCAAGTTAGGGGCAGCGGCGGGACGAGCTGATGCTGGTATTGGGGCCACCTCCACCGGATCCACGAGCTGTGCATCCGCATACGTGGCGGCCTGGCTAGGTGTCTGTCACCTCATGTGTAGTGGCTGTGGAGGTCTGTAGACTAACTCGAGCCAGCTGCCATATGAGCTCACCCTGGGATTGGGGCGATTTCCACCAGATCCGGCAGCTTGGCAACCTCGTATACGGAGGGCAGAAAAATCGAGTATCTCGTCTGTAGGTTTGGCGGCTTGCTCGGGAGGACGGAGATAAGCTTTGGATGGGCGAGCTAGGGGCGGAGGCGCAGAAGAACGGGGGCGTTGTAGGCGGCGCAGATGTGGGTGGCGGCTAGATGGAGGGGGCATCGGCACACAGGTGGCCGGTGGGAGGGGCCGGCGGCGGCGAAGGTTCTAGCCTTCTAGGTGTCGATGGATACGGAGTCGTAGGCCTAGAGGTCAGGAGGTGGGCGGCTTGAGCTGGGAAGGGGTGGGGATTGGGGTTGGATGGGAAAGATCAAGGAGTTCCGTGAAAATTTGGGCAGAGTGGCGGGCATGTTTCTGCAAATGTGTCATGCCTTGCATTTGCATGCATTAGATGGAAATCTGATGGTCTGAAATCATAGATGGCAGGCACACCGCACACCATCATCACTAACTGAGATTTTTATGCGAGTATAGATGTGGTTCAAAAGTATCTGTTTGGCCACAAATTCTTGTAATTATAGATTATCAAGGACTCACGACCTTGTAATATACCGTGGAAACATCTGTTTTTTTAAGCTAAATTATACTTATGTCACTTTTGTACATCATTGGTCATTGATATTAGGATGTTTGAATATACCATGATTTCCCTCCTGGGTTTCTTAATTTGAATTTTTACGTGGGGCATCTGTTTGGAATACATTATAGATTGCCCTCCTGAGTAGTCACAATCAGGAAAGTTTCACTTCATGCATGTCATGGACACAGTGACACACACATTTTTGAATGGAGAGTAGTTCTCTGTCTGCCTTATTTGGTTCCTTTTGTTGTGTTGTTACTTGATTTGAGACCTTTGATTGGAAATTAGACTAGATATCATGCATTTCAGCCTTGATTTTCATTTGGATAAAATTGATTACCATCTAATTCAGCCCTGTTTATTTTCTGAATTCTTGCTCAGCTTGCTTGTGGAAAAACTGGATATGACTACAAATCTGTAAAAAGATGGACTACCTCCAGGAAGTTGGGTTATGAGCTCATTGAATGTGATAAAGTAAAGTGGATGCTGCGTTCTTTAATTTTCTATTGTTACTGCACGTGCTCTTTGACGTGCTTATTTCTTATGTTCAGAATTTACTTTGCAGATCTTTGTCCCCGTACATCAAAATGTGCATTGGTGTTTGGCAATTATAAACATGAAGGCGAAGACAGTACAATATCTTGATTCTCTTGGCGGCGATGATTTTCGTGTATACGAAATGCTGGTAACTTCTTTTTTTCATATTTTTTCTTCCAGAAAAGACACCCAAAGGGCATGTTAGATCTGATAATTATCAAGGAAAACAGTAGCTAGTACAATGGAAACACAGTTGGTAACAGTAGCTAGTACAAGGGCAACAACAACAACAACAAGAAAACCTTTAGTCCCAAAGAAGTTGGGATAGGCAATTGGACGCAAAATGACCAGTAAAACAAAACTACATTGAAAATAATACTAGTCATCTTCCTTCGATAGTACGCCACCCTCCGGATATTGAAAATTGCACTGAACCGACAACAAAGGAAACAGACACCTGCAAACGCCCTCGCCATACTAGGCTTTGAAGACCACAATAGCCACTCACCGCTTGAAACGAAGAAACCGCTGAAGGAACATCGGTTGGGGCATCACCCCACGCAGCATAGGCTTACAATTCTTCACCACGAGTCCATAGGGTTGGAGAAACCGGACGACAAATCAAAAGAAGATGCCGAAATCGCCACACCAAGATCCAACCGACAGCTTCTCATGATTGACACACCAACTGCCAAGATCCGTAGAGAGCCAGATACGGCAACACCTACCCTCATAGGCCCTTTGTCGAACAAATCGAAAGAAGATGCCGAAGTCGCCACACCAAGATGCAACCAACAGCTTCCCTTGATTTGACACACCAACTGCGAAGATCTGAAGAGCCAATGGATATGGCAACACCTACCCTCACAGGCCCTTCGTCGGCGTCAAATTGGACGATGTCGAGGTAGGGAGAGGCTGGAAAGACCTTATTCCAATGCGCCATCATCACCACTCGCCACCACCCGGCCAATGTCACCAGGAAACCAACCTAGTAAAAAAACCCTACTAGAACTAAGAAAAACGAAGTGGATAGGTCCTCACTCCTCTTGCCGCCGACGAGACTGCTGGATGGGCGATAAGATGGGGACGGTGGCAGCGGTGTGAAGAAGGCTTTGGATGACGGATAGGGTTGGGAGGAGGGAGTTTTGCGTTAGAACTGAATTTTTATATACTGCCTCTATTCTTTTTTTACTTCCTAGAATCCTTGTTGTCGAACTTTTTAAAGATTTCCTTGCAAAGAGAACTTTCTAAAATTGACTGTTTAGATTTATTAATTTTTAGACTAGCTATAAAATTGAATCATTAGATTTATCATTGAAAAGTATATGTTAATTCCACTGATACATCGTAATGGGAAGTTCAAATGTAGCATGCCAAAGACCTTGAAAAGTCATACATGATGTAAAAAGAAAGCAGGGAGTTATTTTTTTAGATGAAAAGGGCGAGCAGCTGGCAGTAGATGAATCAAATGCACCCTGGTTCCATTCCAATTTGGGAGTGCTTATTTTTCGAGAAAGTTAGTTTACTATATAAATAGCTTTTTGTAGTTTAACTTAAGTAAAACTTCTGGTGCACCTCCGTTTCAAAAAAAAAAAAAAACTTCTGGTGCACCTCTTCCAAATGTCAAATGTTAAATTAGGGGAAACCATATGTTTATGGGCCTCTGCACATGTGCTATGCTCTGGGAGAATTCACCTGATCTTGGTTCTTTCTATCTGCTAGAAGTACTAAATAATACCATCTCCATTAGGCATTTCCGTCTAATTCTTGCTTATAAATTGAGTAATGTCATGGTGTTTCTTCTTTACTCCATATACAGGCTAGATATATTGTGGATGAAGTGAAGGACAAGAGTAATAAAGAGATTGACATAAGTTCTTGGACCAAAGAATCTATTGATTGTATTCCTTTACAAGAGAATGGGTACGTCTTGTTTACACTAATGATCATTTAATGCGTAAACTCACTATTTATGGGTAATATCCGCTTTCAGTTCCTGTAACCATAATTTGTTGAGTATTAGTATCATTTACTCCCCTGATCCAAAATAAGTGTCGCAGTTTTGAACTAGTTTTGAACTGGAATTAGTTCAAAACTGCGTCACTTTTTATGGATTGGAGGTAGTAGTACATATGCACCATCTGTATATGTCCTTTCTTTGAAATCCATGTTTAGTTGGCTGGTCGTGCACAAAGTATGTTTTAAACTCAAAGATTAATTTTGACGGGTCTTCAATTATTTCAGGTGGGATTGTGGTATGTTTATGCTCAAGTACATTGATTTCCACAGCAGAGGAGTCAGCTTATCTTTTGGTCAGGTGAGTAAATTTGATCTGCCAAAAATTTAGCACTGGATTTGTTTCTGGGACTCTATGGAGATGCTTATTCTAGATTGATGCATACACATTGGGGCTAAGTATAAAATGGCGGAAGCTGGTCTATCTTAAGGTGATTATATGGTATGAATGCTTATGCACATTAGTTTGTCAACTGCAGGAACACATGGAATACTTTCGGAGGAGAACAGCTAAGGAAATCTTAAGACTAAGGGCTGACTAAGTCTTCTCTTTGGAAAATAAAGACAATTAAGTTCTGCAAATATTAATTATTGGGCCATTCTCCAAAACTGTGCCTTCACTCTTGGATGTTGCTGGCAAGGGTAGAAAATGTCCATTCCCCTGAGAAACTGAAGAGTTGCCGACCGTGACCTATAACTGCTGGCGTTGAAGGGTGCAGATGCTAACAAATTTCTGTAAAGCTCTTCTATATATGGATTTGATTGGCAGGAGCAGGAAAAAGGAAAGAAATCTTGAATAGGGGTTTGAGATTTTTTTTTGTAACTTAGAGAAGCCTAGTATTAAACCAGTGGCATCTTCCTTCTGTTAACTCGCTTTTGTTTCAGAGTTGGAGAAATTCCTTTTCCTGTTTTGTTAGCTTCGATGGCAAAAAATTCTGAAGTTTTGGTCCGTGTAAATTTCTGTATCTATTCACCGCAGTGACATTTGATCGCTCATGTAGAGTTTTGGTAATTGTAGTGGCAGCTTAGTTTTCAGACAAATAATCCCAAATAAGGCATCGTGGCCAAAATATCAGTCATCGTATCTTTTTGTGCTGTTTGCTCTGGAGTTTATGTTGCCTGTAGAGCCGGAGCTCCAGTATTGCCGCTAAAAGGAAAATACCCTTTTTTTCAAACTGTTAATTACAGGAAAACTGTACTAAAACCACACAACACACGCGCAATATTGCCCACGGCAGTGCCAAGTTACATTGTCACTGACACAATAACTTGACACCCGCCTCTAAGAAGAATTATGTGTCGTAGTCATCTACTCCCTCTGTTCCTAAATATAGGTCTTTATAGAAATTTCAATATAAATTACATATGGATGTATATAGACTATTTTAGAGTGTATTCACTCATTTTCCTCCGTATATGGTTCATATTGAAATCTCTAGAAAGACTTATATTAATTAAGGAACAGAGGAAGGTGTCATCCTCATCACCTCGTCCCCTCGACGCGGACACCAGCCCACGTCTGCCTCGGAGAAGACAACGCTAGCGCCACCGTTGAAGCTCGCAGCTGAGCCCTCCACACCCGCCATTGCGCCACATAAACAGCCCCGCCGCCGCTCAGGCTTTGCTCGACGACGACCTCCAGCGGTGGCGAGGGGAGGTGGGGAAGCAGGGAGGCAGGGGAGGCCCCTCGGTGACTGGATCTGGGCGCCCGGTGCGGCCGCAGGACCTGCACGGGAGTGAGTTTGAAAAATAACTAGGTAGTGCCTGGACTGGATGGATGGTTGTCATGAGTGTTCAAGTTTTTTTTTTGCGGGTGTGAGTGTTCAAGTTCAACGGTCAACTGTTCGGCTTTAGACTTTATACTGTGGGAGTAACATAAGTGGTAACATCATACATATTTAGGCAAAATAGATGACGTGGAAAGTAATTAATAAGAAAATAGAGGCATGTGGTAACATAGTACTCCCTCCGTTTTTATTTACTTTGCATATTAGGTTTGTCTAAAATCAAACTTTATATACTTTCAACAAGTTTGTTGAAAAATATATTAACATATACACCATCAAATATATATATCATTAGATTCACCATTGCACATATGTTCATATCATATAAATTTGGTTACTTTAAATGTTCATGTTGTTTTCTATAAACTTGGTTAAACTTTATAAAGTTCGACTTCAGTTAAAGGTAATATGCAGAGTAATAAAAACGAAGGGAATACGTTACTTATACTACGAGTAACATCACACATACCAAGACAATATGAGTCTACAATCTAATAAATGAAATGTTGCGTGACACCACACAGATGTTACTTCCCACTATAGAGGTAGTAATATACTCCCTCCGTCCAGAAATACTTGTCGGAGGAATGGATGTATCTAGTCATATTTCAGTTTTAGATGCATCCATTTTTATCCATTTGTGCGACAAGTATTTTCGGACGGAGGGAGTAGATAGTAACATAAGCATGTTACCACTCTAAGTTACTCCCCACTATGGGTAGTCTTAGAGTACTAATTTTGGAGATACGGGGTATCGATCCCCGTGCCTCTAGCATGCTAAGCGAGTGTGAGCTACATCCCCACGTTGTTTTGTATTACCTTTTACTGTGTATAACTGAGTTAATAATAACTGTTCCATCGTTCATGGCGTTGATACATCTTCAACGTATCTATAACTTTTGATTGTTCCATGCTATTAAAGTATCAATCTTATATGTTTTATACTCATTTACCAACAACTTTATATCTTTTGGGACTAACCTATTGGCATAGTACCCAGTGCCAGTTACTGTTTTTTGCTTGTTTTTTATTTCGTAGAAAATCAATACCAAACGGAGTCCAAATGACATGAAACTTTTTGGAGAACTTTTTCTGCCCAGAAGACACCTAGGGGGCCCAAGGAAGTGCGCCAGAGGAGGCTCGTGGGGCCCACTAGGCACCAGGGCGTGCCCTGGTGGGTAGTGGGGCCCACGGGAGGCTTCTGTAACGCCCCGGATCCGATGCGCCAGGTGTCTGCCAGTTATTCGCTGCCGTTGCCATGTCATCTGCTTGCGTGTTGCATTTTGCCATGTCATTATCTGCTTTTCATATCATGTCTTCATGTGTATCGCATTCGCATACGTGTTCGTCTCATGCATCCGAGCATTTTCCCCGTTGTCCGTTTTGCAATCCGACACTCCTATGTCACCCGGCGCCCCCTTTTGCCTCTTCTCGTGTGCGGGTGTCAAACTTTCTCGGAATGGACCGAGTCTTGTCAAGTGGCCTTGGTATACCACCGGTAGACCACCGGTCAAGTTTCGTTCCATTTGGAGGTCGTTTGGTACCCCAACGGTTAACCGGGCATCCGCAAAGTCCTTTTGGGTGTTGCAGCAAAACCCCCCCTTCAAACAGTCCCAAAACCCCTCTAAGTCCCTGCCATGCTCTCGGTCGTTCGATCACGATCGCGTGTGTTGAGAATATAGACCTTAGAGTCACCCGCCAGGAGGGGCCGGGTTACTCGTACGGTTGTTATCAGAAGCCCGGAGCCAAGTTTCAAGACGATGGGCCAGAGATGGGCTGAGACCCGGATATGGCTTAAGGCCCGTAGTTACAATCATTGTTATAGTAAACTTGTAGCGTAAGGCGTGTATAGTTTAGAGTCCGAGCCGGACACTCTTATGAGCCGGCCGGGACTCTAAGGGCTGCTGGACGTCAGCCTCCTTATATAAAGGGACGACCCGGCAGCCTATTGAGGGCGACAACAATCTCATCGAGAGCCGGGGATAGTTGTTTAACTCCTGGCGATCGTAACCCTAATCAATATCACCCCAAACTGGACGTAGGCTTTTACCTTCACCGTAAGGGGCCGAACCAGTATAACCCCTCGTGTTCCTTGTCCCGCATAACCCCTTCAAGCTTCCTAGTTGCGATGGCTCCACGACTAAGTCCTAGCTCAAGGACATCTGCCGTGACAATTCCACGACAGTTGGCGCCCACCGTGGGGCCAGCGCACGGTGGATTTGAGTTCTTGAAGGGCAGCTTCGAAGGGCTCAAGGGATACGCTGTGGGCCGGATGACCAAGAGTCGTCGCGGCAAGCTCTACATCGACGATGCAAACTGGGGCCCCGACGCCGGCTCAATTGAGTACGGGTACCGGGTCCCCTTCGGCGGAATTCACGTTTTCATTGGCAAGATTGGTGAGCCGGGCCCCGAGCCGGGTCTCTGCGCTGATCTCATCGAGACGGCTCAACTTGCGCGGCCCGCCTGGGCCCGGCCTGCCTTAAGGCATGCTTTTGTGGGGTGTATCCATGGAGGACTCTCCGATCGATCTGGATCCGGTGATGAGACGGCCGCCGGCTCTGACGGTGAGTCGGCCACCGATGAATCAAACTCGTTGTACCAACTTCTAGATGGCAGGCTCATGGGTTGTTCCGACGGCGACAGTATTCCGGACCCTTTTGAGCCGCCAAATCAGGTTGGAGTTTTTATGGCTGGTGCGCAGCCTGTTCAGAACCCCGCTGCCGGATCGGGAAACCCGGTGCCGTCTCCGGCTCAGGTGCTGATGGATCTCACGGACAAGATGACGGCCCTGTTAACCACCGCGGTTGACCCGGCGAATCAAGCTCAGCATGACGCGGAGGTGGCACAGTTAAAATTGGATTTGATAAAAGCTAAAGAGGATCTTGCAGCGGAAGGGATCAGGCTGGCTGCGGAGCGGGCGGCTCTCGACGCCCGGACTCAGCTGATTCAGGCACAGTCCTTCCAACTCATGATGGATCAGAACGCGGCCAACGAGGTCATGAGAAGGAGGCATCAGAAGGCCCAGTCTTGACTCCCACCGGTTTACGATCCACGCAATCTCTTCAACACGCTGGGTGCAGGGTCTAGTAACCCGCCAGGGGTCATTGCGCCCGGGTCTGGACCCCTTATTCAGCCACGAGTGATGGGGCCTCCCCAGGTGCCCCCTGCCCCGCCTCAGTATGTGCCAATACCCCCGGGTCATTATGATAACCCGCTGGAAAACATGGTGGCTGCGGCAGCACGACTGGCGGCTCTCCCCGTTGACGGCGACTCTCCGACGGCCATCGAAACCCGCCGGGTCAGGGAACTCCTGCAGACGGCACTGGCACAGCAAGAGGCGTACTCCTACAGCCGGGACAGGATCCACTCGACCCCTCGTCTAGGCCAGAGCCCGAGTTACAGCCGGCACATGGTCTCAGCAACCGGCTCAAGTAATGTCCGACGCCATGACCCGCCCCCTGGCCATGGCCCGGCTCATAATGGAGCCTTTTATGCAGCAAACCAAGCGCGGCAAGAGGCGGAGCAGGTGCCTCAATTGATGGCTTACCAGACCCCCCCGGCTTATCCGACGACGTCCGTTGATGTGGGTATTTCTACCAGGACCGGGGGTGTCCCTTGTTTGGTGCCAGCCATCCGTGATGAACGTCTACCTAAGGACTTCAAGGGCCCTAGGAAGGTGCCTAACTATACAGCGGACTTACAGCCTGCAGCCTGGATTGAGAGTTATGAGATGGCTATGGAATTGCTGGAGGTCAGTGAGGCGGCCATGGCCAAATATTTCACCATGATGTTAGATGGAACTGCCCGCAAGTGGTTGAAAGGGCCACCACCGAACTCCATTGGGTCTTGGGCTGAGTTGAAAGCCCGGTTCATTCAAAACTTCAAAGATACCTGTAGGCAGTCTATGTCAATTGTGGATTTGACTAACTGTAAGCAGCAGGAGGGTGAATCCACGACCCATTGGGTTCGCCGGGTCAAGGAGATCATACATTCATCAGATAAGATGGATGCCGACTCTGCAGTCTTAATGTTGGAACAGAACTATCGCTTTGTGCCCCTTAAGATGAAACTCGGGCGGCTTAAGCGCGACTGCACCGATATGGGTACCCTAATGGCGGCTCTTGTCAAGTACGCCGACTCCGATGGTACCAAGGATCCCCCTTCAGACGATGAAAGGACAGGGAAGGGAAAGAAGAACGGCAATGGCAAGGGTCCTCAGTTTAACCCGGGGAACCAAGGAGGAGGCAAGCGTAAGGCCGATGGTAGCCTAGAGTTTGTAGCCAACGCCAACTCCCAAGGTAATAACCAGCGACGCAAGGGGAGGCCCCCTCCCCGAGGCGGCGGGTCAGGTCCAACGCTGGAGCAGCTGTTGAATGAACCTTGTCCAAGGCATGGCTCTAGAGAGAAGCCAGCGACTCATCTGTGGAAGGATTGCGCGATCATGAAGGCCTTTAAGAGCTACAATGGCCCGGGCGGCTCAGGCGCCGGCAGCTTTCATGGCCCGGGCGGCGGCTCAAATTCCGGTCCTCAGAACGGTCAAGGGGGCTTTAATCAACAGTCTGGTCAGGGTCATCAACAGCAGCAGGGGGGTTATCAGACCAACCCAAAGCAGCTCAGCGGTGGACAGTATCATGTGTTCATCACTAGTTTGTGCAAACCAGATCAGAAGCTTCACAAGAGGGCTGTGAATGCTGTTGAGCCGGCAGTTCCACGCTACTTGCGGTGGTCTGAGCAGCCTATAGTATGGAGTAGGGAGGATCACCCTCCCCGGGTGGATAACCCGGGCCACTTGGCCTTAGTGGTAGCTCCTCAGGTGGGAGGTTACAAGTTCACAAAGGTACTCATGGATGGAGGCAGCAGCATCAACATCCTCTATTATGAGACTTTTCGCCGTATGGGGTTGGTTGATAAGAACCTCAGCCAGTCAAACACTATCTTCCATGGTGTGGTACCTGGTAAGTCGGCTTATCCAGTCGGCAAGATCGAATTGGAAGTGGCTTTTGGTGATGAGAACAACTACAGGGTGGAGAAATTGACCTTTGAGGTGGTCAAGATAAGAAGTCCATACCATGCTATATTTGGCCGGCCGGCTTACGCCAAGTTCATGGCACGGCCGTGTTATGTGTATTTACAGCTCAAGATGCCGGGTCACAATGGGACCATTACGGTTCATGGCAGCCGGAAAGTGGCTCTGGAGTGTGAGGAAGGTGATGCAGCTTATGCAGAGTCTGTTTGTGCTACAGAGGAGTTGAAGTTTTACAAAGACAATGTTGACCCAACGGACATGACCTCTCTGAAGAAGCCGACTACGGAGACTGAACCGGCGATGAAATTTAAGTCGACTGATGAAACTAAGCTTGTTGATTTTGTTCCAGGAGATTCATCTCAGCAGTTTAGCATCAGTGCCAATCTGGATCCAAAATAGGAAAGCGCGCTCATCGAGTTCATCCGTGAGAATAGGGACATCTTTGCGTGGAAGCCTTCTGCCATGCCAGGTGTACCTAGAGAACTCGCTGAGCATACTCTCAATATTGATCCGAAATTTAAGCCAGTCAGACAGTTCCTTCGACGGTTTAATGAGGAGAGGCGGAAAGCCATTGGTGAGGAAGTGGCCCGGCTCTTGGCGGCCGGGTTTATTGTTGAAGTTTTTCACCCAGAATGGTTGGCTAACCCAGTGCTCGTACTCAAGAAGAATGGCACCTGGCGGATGTGTGTGGACTACATGGACTTGAACAAGGCGTGCCCGGCTGATCCTTTTGCTCTCCCCCGTATTGATCAAATCATTGATGCTACGGCAGGTTGTGCACGCTTAAGTTTCTTGGATGCTTATTCCGGGTATCATCAGATTAAGATGGCAGTTAAGGACCAGGGGAAGACGGCATTCATCACTCCCTTTGGAGCCTTCTGCTATGTGTCTATGCCCTTTGGACTCAAGTGTGCACAGGCGACTTACCAGCGTTGTGTACAGAATTGTCTTCATAAACAGATCGGGCGCAATGTTCACGCTTACGTGGACGATATTGTGGTTAAATCCATCAAGGAAGAAACCCTGATAGATGACTTAAGGGAAACCTTTGATAATCTCTGGATCTATAAGATGATGCTTAACCCGGCCAAGTGTGTTTTTGGTGTTCCTGCAGGCAAACTATTGGGCTTCTTGGTTTCTGACAGAGGCATTGAGGCTAACCCGGAGAAGATTAAGGCCATCACCTCCCTAGCTAAACCGGCGTGTATAAATGACGTTCAGCGTTTGGCGGGCCGCATTGCTGCTTTAAGCCGGTTTATAAGCCGTTTGGGTGAGAAGGCTATGCCCTTATATCAGTTGATGAAGAAAACTGATAACTTTGTCTCGAATGATGCAGCTAATACCACTTTTGAGGATTTGAAAAAGCAGCTGGCAGAGCCCCCAGTCCTTGCTGCTCCGGTTGATAAGGAGCCCTTGCTACTGTATGTGGCGGCAAACGCGCGAGCCGTCAGCGTGGCTATTGTGGTGGAGCGCAAGGAGGCGGGTAAGGAGTATCCGGTTCAGCGGCCGGTTTATTATGTCAGCGAGGTGCTCATTGAGTCCAAACAACGGTACCCGCATTGGCAGAAGCTCGTATATGGTGTGTTCATGGCGATCCGGAAGCTTAAGCATTATTTTCAGGGTCATCCCATCACTGTGGTCAGTTCTGCCCCTCTTGGCGATATCATTCAAAACAGAGAGGCCACAGGGCGAATTGCTAAGTGGGCTATAGAACTTGGACCTCATGGCCTCAAATATGTGCCACGCACTGCTGTTAAATCTCAGGCTTTGGTGGATTTCATCAACGATTGGACAGAGACTCAAGTGCCTGAGCAAAAGCCGGATAACACTTATTGGACTATCCACTTCGATGGGTCCAGACAGTTGGAGGGCTCGGGGGCTGGTGTTGTATTGGCTTCCCCTAAAGGTGACAAGTTCCATTATGTGCTACGGTTGATGTTTCCTTGCACTAACAATGCGGCTGAATACGAGGCTTTGCTCCATGGTCTTCGGGTGGCTAAGGAGATGAGCTTAAGCCGGGTAAGGTGCTTTGGTGACTCAGACTTGGTGGCTCAACAAGTATCAGGCACCTGGGATTCTAAGGATCCTCTCATGGCGGCTTATCGCCGCGAGGTTGATGCCATTGCTGGGCACTTTCAGGGATACCAAGTGGAGCACATTGATCGCAGGAAGAACGAGACGGCTGATGCTTTAAGCCGGCTAGGCTCTCAGCGAAAACCGGTGCCGCCTAACACTTTCTTGGATGTCCTGTATAACCCTTCGGTTAGGTTGCCTACGGAGGAGGACTTGGCTATCCCTGACCCGGAGGCACGACTGGTGGCGGCTCTTCATGTCATACCAGACTGGACAATGCCGTATCTGGCTTATATAACCCGGGGAGAGTTGCCTGAGGATGAAACTTTGGCCAGGCAAATAACCCGGCGGGCTAAGTCAATGATCGTCATCAATGGCGAGTTACATCATCGCAGTGTTTCAGGGGCATTTCAACGTTGTATCTCCCCTGAGGAAGGCCAAGAGATCTTGCGGGAGATCCATGAAGGGGATTGTGGCCATCATGCCGGCTCAAAATCCCTTGTAGCCAAGGCTTTCCGTCATGGTTTTTATTGGCTGACGGCTCATGCTGATGCAGAGGACTTGGTCAGTAAATGTGATGGTTGCCAAAGGTTCTCACGACGGGCTCATGTGCCGGCTCAGGAGTTGAGGATGATCCCAATCACTTGGCCCTTTGCGGTCTGGGGGCTTGATATGGTTGGGCCTTTTAAACGGTCCAGGGATAAGAAGACCCACCTCTTGGTGGCAGTTGACAAATTCACAAAGTGGGTGGAAGCTGAGCCAGTTAGCAAGTGCGATGCAGCCACGACAGTTCAATTTATGAAAAAGGTGATTTTCCGCTTTGGTTTTCCGCACATCATTATAACTGACAATGGCACCAATCTCTCCAAAGGCGCCATGGAAGAATTTTGTCAACGAGAGCATATCCGACTTGATGTTTCTTCAGTGGCTCATCCTCAATCCAATGGTCAAGCTGAGCGAGCTAACCAGGAAATTCTGAAGGGTATCAAGCCCCGGCTTTTGGTCCCTTTGCAACGGACGCCGGGTTGTTGGGTGGAGGAGTTACCCTCCGTTTTATGGAGTATCAACACTACTCCTAACAGGTCTACAGGCTTCACGCCTTTCTTCATGGTTTATGGAGCAGAAGCAGTCCTCCCCAGTGACATCCGTCACGATTCACCTCGCGTGGCGGCTTATGTTGAGACGGATAATGAACATGCGCGTCAAGATGCTCTGGATTTGTTGGACGAACAGCGTGATGTGGCAGCAGCCCGTTCAGCGATTTACCAACAAGACCTGCGCCGTTATCATAGCCGCCGGGTCAAATCCCGGGTCTTCCAGGAAGGCGACCTTGTGCTCCGGCTCATCCAGGATCAAACAGATGCACACAAGTTATCCCCGCCTTGGGAAGGGCCCTTTGTGGTCAGCAAGAACTTGCACAACGGGTCATATTACCTCATTGATATTCGGGAGCATAAAGATTCGCGTAAATCTGAGGAGGAGACCCGTCGGCCGTGGAACATAGCTCAGCTCCGGCCTTACTACACTTGAGCTACCGGCTCTCGTGGTGTACATATTTATCTCGGACATATATATATATTATGATAAGCAATAAAGCAGGACCTCTGTCCTTTTTTCCTCCAAATAGGCGTGTGTTGTTTTTTACATACTGACTTAAAGGAGGATCCGGCTTATGATTGTATTCAAATCTAGCCGTAAGCAGTAAAGTCACTTGGGGGCTTCCTGTTCAAACATGGGTCGTATTCGAACCAAACAGAACATAGCTGTCGATACCCATTTGATTGGCAAAGTGCCGAGCTCATTGGGAGGTTGCCTTTGGTCATATTTGAATCATAGTTTAACCCCTCTGAGAACCGACGTGGATCGTATTCGAATCAGCGTCGTTAAACAATTTTAAGAATCACTTGGGGGCTTCCTGTTCAAACATGGGTCGTATTCGAACCAAAGAGAACATAGCTGTCGGTACCCTCTTGATTGGCATCGCCACACCCACTGGGGGCTGTATGATCGTATCCGAATCTTGGCTTAACCCCTTGGGGCCGGGTCTCTGGTCGTATTCGAACCGGAAGCCCCTCAGTTCTTCTATTTTTTTTTCACAAGTTTACTCTGAGGTGTGCATGACCGGGTTTCACTTGCCGGTTTAACTTTGGTTTACAGTGTTAGTTGCACGTCATGGGTGTCATCAAGACAGGTAAACCGGAGTCAAGGTGTCAACCTTACTACCCGGGTTATTTAAACCGGAAGATGCTTACAGGCTGTTAAGTGTGTTATTATGGCTATGTCTAGAGTATAATTAAGGGCCAGTCCTTTGTTGATTCGTATTCCGGGTTATTTATCTCAAACACCTGATTCTTAGGGCGGTAAGCCGCCTCGAGACTTGTGATTTGCCTTTTCTATGCAGATACTTAAAGGCATCTTTTGAGGTTGAGAAAAACAAAGGGATGATTCTGACCCGGAGAAACATAAAGGAGACAAATTTAAAGGGCTTTCGCGTTCAAAACGTGCACGATGGCACGACAGAGATAAACTGTTGCATTTACTCTATTACAATCATTCTTCAAGTCTAAAAGATGGAACAATGTTTGATAATCCGCCAGCTAACTTATGATGCCCGCTGAGTTGAAGTCCCCGGCTCATTTCTGTCTTCTCCTCCGGCTGATCCCAAGACCTCGAAGGTCGATGATTTCCAGTTGATGCCGCTGAGAGCTTCGAACTGGGCTTCTTCGTCAATTAACCCGGCCGGGTCAATCTCCGGGGCGAAGGTGTGCTGACGAGCCGGAGGGATCAGATTGAGGGCTTCATAGCGAGGGGTTGGAATCCTCTGATTCTCCGCATCATAACCCGGCTGGTACTTGGTTAAGTCGGTGTCGTTCCCAATGAGGGTGGCCATCGGGCGTACAGCCTTCACACATGCCGCGAAGTCCTTCTGGTCGAAGGCTGAGCCGTCTTCCTTCAGGCTTGGGTAACCCAGGGCGATGTCTGCCGGGTCTAGCTCCGGCAGGAATGCTTTGGCCCGGCTCAGCGCGGCAATTGCTCCGGCTCTTGCGGAGGCCCGTCGTAGCTCCTGGATCCGCTGCGGCAGAACAGCGACCCGACGCAGGACTTCGGCCAGATGAGTTGGCACCTCGTTGGATAAGGCTACCACAGCTAAGGCACGCTGTGACCCGGTGTAGAGTTGTTCCACCAGGGTGTACACGGCCTTTAACTTGGTGACCACGCTCTGGTTGAGGTTGGCACTCCTGGGACCTGTTTAACAAGATCAGATAAGCCGATGACAAGGATGAATCATGACATATACAGACTTGATGAAAGCTGGTGAGGCGACTTACCGAAGATAGCAGCCACCATTTGGGAAACCTGGCGCTTTAGGCCGGAGAGCTCAGCGGTCTTCTCAGTGAGGGCCTTCTCCGCCTGTTCCGCCCGGGTTACCAGTGCGGCCTTCTCTTCGACCCAGGCTTTCCTCTCAGCATTAAACTCGGTCTTCAACTTTTCTTGAGTGGCAATGCTGGATACAAACTTGGCGTTTGCCTTCCGGGTCTCCGTCTCCTGCATCTTTAGCCGGCCTTGAGATCCGCAAGGTCCGCTTCTAGTTTCTTGCCAACAGCCTGCATGTATTTCCGGGTTAATTAACAGTTGTTATATAAGTCCCAAGCGCTTTCCAAGCAAAGGCACTTGGCACTTGGGGGCTAATGCATATTGAACGTCTCTATCTACGTACTGCCGACTCAGTTGAGTAAGCCGGAACCTAAGTCTACAACATATTCAAGTATAAGTCATCGACTTGGGGGCTAGCATGGCAAAGGTAACTATACAGTAAAGTAAGAAGACGGCAGAAGGGTACCTCGGATTTTTGTTGGATCTGGTTGACCATGGCAACCTCGGCGTCCCGGCTCTTGTGGACTTGGCTGATGTAGCCAGAGACGAGCTCTCCAATGCTCAAGTCGGTGTAGCCGGAGAGGTCCAGGTTCACCCGGTGGGGCTGCAGTAACTCCCCCTTCGCGGCGCACTTGGCCAACGCGGTCGGTCTCCCCGGCTCAACGAATTCCGTCCGGGTGATTACCACGTCCGGGTCGTTTGCTGGTGGGGCTGAGCCGGAGGCCTCCTGGTTAACCGACGCTTCGGTCATTGTCTTGGTAGTCGGGGCAGGGGCCTCAGGCGCCGTGTCCATTGGAATGGTGGCTTCGGGGGCAGAGGTAGCTGGCGGCTCTTGAGCCGTTGCCTCCGGGTCAGGCAAGTCTGGCACTCCGGCTGATCTGGTCTTCTTTGCTCTTTTGGTGAGCTTTGCCTGGGCACTGAAAAGATAGAAGTGTTAGGCACACAAAGAGTAAGTACAGACAGATAATGTAAGGAGATTATTATTACCCGGGTGCAGTCTTGAAGGCCGGCAGACTTGACTGCATGGAGTCACCCGAAGAGGGGGAGGTCTCATGATAATTGGAGTCAGAAGAGTTGAGTGGGTGACGGAACACCCGCCAACGGATGAAAAGGGTACAGGTGAGAAAAAACCTCAGTGCGACGCTTCCTTGTTGCGTCGGGTAACCCGGCGGAGAGGTCGGTGTCCTTGCGGGCCCGGGTGTGACGCCGGCTTTCGTGAACCTGCTGCTTCAAAAGAAATTGAGGGTCTTGATGAGCTAATGGATGGGAAAAGCTTACTTTCCGGGTTACTCTTCGGACTTTCAGCTGTGGCAAAGGCTCCGAGTCGGAGGAAAGTGACATTACCTCTTCAACCACCGGGTTACTGGCGCTGGTGTCATCCTGTCAATGAGCAAATTTTGATAAGGCGGACAGCAACAAACAACAAATATGGCAAGAATTTAAAGGTTTAAGGATTACCTCTGACTCGGAGCTGTCACTTAATTGCAGTAGCTCCGAAGCAGTGGGTCTGCTTCCCTTTTTGCGAGGGGCGGCTTTCTTGGCGGCTTTCTTTGCCTTCCTGGCCTTCTTGGCCGCCTCATGGTCATATTTGACCCGCCAGAATTTATCATCAGCCTGAAAGATACAATGATTGACTCTTAAAACGGTTCAGTTGAAGGTTATATGCAGACGAAGATAAAAGTTAAAGTCAACGGCTTACCGCTGGGGCTGGACTGGTCTTGCAGAAGGGGGCTAGCCCGGTTCTTCCGCAGTCTGCCAAGCTCTCGTTTAGAAGAGCCTTGGTCTCTTCCTCTGCAACGTCTTCTGGAAGATCATTGCGACTGTGCCTCTGCGGGTCATCCTTTCGCCCGGTGTACTCACACATTAAGCCGGGGCGGCGGCTCAATGGGATCACCCGCCATGAGATCCAGACCTGGACCAGATCAATTCCGTTCAAACCGTTGCCTAGCAGGGCCTTGATCTTATTGATAGTTGGAAGCAGAGGTTGGCGTTCCGCTGCAGTCAGTTTGTCCGACAGCGGATGAGTTGGCTCTAGACGGGTTGGGCGAAAGCTGGGCAGCGGGTTCTCGTCAGCCGGGGACGTATCTTGGCAGTAGAACCAAGTCATATTCCAGTCCTTGGGGTGGCTTGGCGGCTCTGCGTAAGGGAACAGACAGTCCCTACGCCGCTGGATGGAGATGCCGCCTAACTCTAGACTTGGCCCGTTGGCACACTCATTTTGGCGGTTTAAGTAGAACAGCTCTCTGAAAAGCAGTAAACTGGGCTCTTCTCCAAGGTACACTTCGCAAAAGACTTGGAAGTTGCAGATGTTGGATACGGAGTTGGGTCCTATATCCTGAGGCCGTAAGTCAAAGAAGTTGAGCACGTCCCTGAAAAACTTTGAGCCGGGCGGTGCGAAGCCCCGGCTCATATGGTCTGCAAAGATCACTACCTCCCCGTCCCTTGGTTGTGGTCTCTCTTCCGACGGGTCAGGGGCACGGTAGGACATGATTTCCTTCTTAGGTAAATATCCGGACTTAACGAAATTGGCCAGGGTCTCGTCGGTGACGTTGGACTTCATCCAGTTGCAAGTGATGGGAGCCTTGGGAGGCATGGTGAAAGTTGGTGGTCTATGATAAAGAGAAAAGTGTCCGGGTTAATTATAAGCCGGAGATCTATTGTTCAAACTAAGATGGCGGCTTATGAAGGGGACTAATGATATATACTCAGTTACAGTAGGTTATTTAAGCCGCAGGGGGATTCAGAGTAAGTTGGTTATCTACGGTTATACCACAGTTAAGCCGGAGGATTCTACAGAGCATAGTTCTCTTTAAACCGGAAAGTTCTATGGCGCATGTTTTCTTTAAACCGGAGATATAAGCCGCCAAGATTCAAGGGTTGCAGTTTTTACTAAGTGTGGTAAAACAGGTTTCACATATAGCAGTAACTTTGTTGGATCAAAATGGTCAGGTGAAATGAAAACTTTCTAGACCTAGAAACAGACGAGCGGATATTCTAGAGCTCGAACGAAGCATGTAAACAGTGGAAGGAGATCTACTGGAACTTGAAATGAGGCTTAAACAGCTACCACACTAGTTCTATGCAAGGTTAAAGATCAACCAAGTACAGTGGCTACAAAAACTACCGAGGTTTGTGGCAATGGCGATGAACGCGAAGAACACAGACGAACCCTACAGCGGATTTATCTGACAGGGCAAAGGAGACTCACCGGAGTTGGAGAAGAGCGGAGGTCGCCGCCGTGTATCTGGTCCGGATCAGGGTGATGCAGCAGCCGGGTTGATGAAGACCAGGGGCGCGACGGCGGCGGCAGTGGCGGAGCTCGGGCAGAGGAGCGACGACGCGAGGAGGAAGAAGAGAGCGTGAGAAGAGCCTGTTGGGCCGGCCTATTTATAAGGCGAGGTCATAAGTGGGCACGAGATTCAAGGAGACCGTGGCGTGATTATCTCCCCCCACGATGCCTCGATTTTCGGAATGACAGTAAAGCAAAGATCCGTTGCGGATCTGGCGGAGTAAAAAACGGACATAATGGAGGATGACGTCATGGCGGATTATCCGGAGTCCAGAGGATGACGTCACTCCGGGTTATGGCCTTCGCATGAATGGTAAGCCGGAGATTTTTTCTATCAGAAGAGTTGAAGATTGACATGAGCCGGCTCAAATCAATCTGGGGCCTAATGTTGAGAATATAGACCTTAGAGTCACCCGCCAGGAGGGGCCGGGTTACTCGTACGGTTGTTATCAGAAGCCCGGAGCCAAGTTTCAAGACGATGGGCCAGAGATGGGCTGAGACCCGGATATGGCTTAAGGCCCGTAGTTACAATCATTGTTATAGTAAACTTGTAGCGTAAGGCGTGTATAGTTTAGAGTCCGAGCCGGACACTCTTATGAGCCGGCCGGGACTCTAAGGGCTGCTGGGCGTCAGCCTCCTTATATAAAGGGACGACCCGGCAGCCTATTGAGGGCGACAACAATCTCATCGAGAGCCGGGGATAGTTGTTTAACTCCTGGCGATCGTAACCCTAATCAATATCACCCCAAACTGGACGTAGGCTTTTACCTTCACCGTAAGGGGCCGAACCAGTATAACCCCTCGTGTTCCTTGTCCCGCATAACCCCTTCAAGCTTCCTAGTTGCGATGGCTCCACGACTAAGTCCTAGCTCAAGGACATCTGCCGTGACAATTCCACGACAGCGTGGGCGAAAACCGCACCTCGTTTGGACTCTCCTAGCTCCCTCTGCCTTTATATTTGCCCTCTCCCCCAAAAATTCGCGGATGAAACCCTACCGTCTCCCTCCTCGCACCGCCGGACATGTCCGCCCGCCGCCGGACGCCGTCCGCCGCCGCTCCCAGCCAATCCGGAGGCGACACGTCAGCTCCCCGCGCCTCCTCTCTCCTCCCGCCGCCGCGGCCCGCCGGGGCCCGAGGCCGGCCCGCCCCGGGCCGCATCTGGGCCGTGCCCCGCCCGAGCCCCGCCGCCCGTCCGCTTCGACCCCGCCGCCGGTAGCCGCGGCTCGCGCCGCCCCGTGCCTCCCGTCGCCGCCCTGAGATCCCGCCGCCGCCTGGGCGTCCCCGCCACCGTCGTGGCCTCGCCGCCCGGCGATGGCGCGCCGCCGCCCGGCGCTCCCCGCAGCCTCCAGCCGCCGGCGCCCCGCCCCGCCGGCGTGCCCCGTGGGCCCCGCCGCCGCAGCTCCTCCCTCCGACCTCCGCCGCCGGCACCTCCCCTCGCCGGACCGCCGCCTTGCCTCCTCCGTCGCCGTCTCCCCGCGGCCCCGCCTCGATCCCAGCGCCGAGCCCCGATCCAGTTCGCGTTGACTTCGCCCCCCCCCTCGAGGTCGAATTTTTCCTAAGTCTTTCTCTGATGTGATTATCATGCCATGTTCAACTGTGTGTAACTTCTTGCATGTAGCTCCGATTCGCGTGTGTAATATGTCAAATTGTTCGTCTCGTGATGCTCTACATTTTGTTACATTGCACCATGTTCATTAGAGCTCATCTTGATGCCCAAATCTCTGTTGGAAGAGGGCTAGTTGCTGTTATCCTCTGGTTCTTATCAGAACTTGGAGATTTGTCATTTTTGTATCATTAAATCTGTGCATCTTCTGAGCATGAGCTCTACATGTGTTTTGAAGTATGCCATGCCATCTTCCAAGTGGTATAGTTCATGTATTTTTTTGATCTCTGTGGTGACTAGCACAAGTATGCAAAGTAGGCTCCGTAATATTTCTGATTTCAGGGACTTGGTGATTTCTCTTAAGTTCTTGTCTGCTGTAATTTTGTTGCCATGTAAACTTGATGCTACAGAGAGATCCATGCATATTTTGGAGATGTTCATTAAGGATGTTTTGTAGCTATAGTTGTATTTGATCCATTCCTGCAATTGTTTGCAATTATGGAGGGCCATATCATGACTCAATATTGCTCTACTTTTGCTATAAAATATTTCTGGCAGATTCTTAACATGATATTCATTTTTGCCAAGCTTGTTATAGTTGATCCATACATGCTATGCTTTTACTCTTGCCATGGTTAGCTTCATAAACATGCCATATTGCTGTAGGTATGCTTGTTTTGTCATGTATTGCTCTGTAGTGAGTGCATCAAGCTCACAAAGAGACCTACATATTAATATTTATGCCATGCTCTGTTTTCTGCTAAGTCTGAAACCTGATAACGAAACTTGCTGTGTTTACATGCTTGCCATCATATCTTCTGGTCCTTTTTGACTTATGGTCAGTAAGGGACTTCTGTGATATGCTTTGAGTAGATTCATGCCATGCCTTGTTTTGCCATGTTAAGTTCCTGTAGCATGTTGATATCGTGCTCTGAACATTGCAACCTGATGTCATTTCTGTCATGTCCAGTAATTTCACCAAGTCTGTGAATCTGTTATTATTTTGCAATCTTGCCATGTCCTTTTGAGCATGTTCTAGTGATTTCTGGAGATAGCTCAGTGTTCATGTTTTGTTGTGCTTTACCTGTAAATCATGTCCATGCCTTTTATTTTCATGTTGAGTTGCTGTAGCATATTGTTTTGATGCTTGCCATATGCCCAGTTGCTGTTTTGAACAGATTGTTGCTATGTCTTGTTTGGAGTGTATGTGTTGCACCGTTGCTCCGTTTTGAGCATGCTCTATATGAAACTTGCTTAGTTTTGCATGTAGTCTCATATTATCATGTTGCATCCCTGTTTTGAGGTGTTTACTTGATGTTTGTATGCATTTTGCATCAATGCCATGTTTAACTTGTTTTGCTCATATCTTCTAGGCCGTAGCTCCGAGTTTAATGAACTTTATATGTAACTTGACTAGAATTTCGTGTAGATCATCATGGTGCTCTTTAACTTGCTGTTTAACAACTTCAACTTAATGCTTATTCAGTTCTGGACCAATTTTGAAATTTGCATATGAGGACTTACCGGATTTGTTATATGTTGTTTCCGGCCTCATTTAAACTTGCTTTGATGTGTTGTTCTTGTATGCATCATCTCTTGTCATGAGTAGCTTCGTTTAGCCTTGTCATGCATCATTCTTGGTTGAGCATCATGTCTTGTTCATGTGTGGTGTGTTTACCTTGTTGTGTGCTTCTTCTCGATAGTTCCCGTGTCGTTGCGATCGTGAGGATTCGTTCGTCTTCGTGGCTTCATCTTCTTCATGGGTTCGGTCTTCTTCCTAGCGGGATTTCAGGCAAGATGACCGTCACCTTGGATCTCATTACTATCATTGCTATGCTAGTTGCTTCGTTCTATCGCTATGCTGCGCTACCTATTCACTTGTTCCTCAAGCCTCCCATTTTGCCATGAATCTCTAACCTTTGTCACCCTTCCTAGCAAACCGTTGTTTAGCTATGTTACCGCTTTGCTCAGCCCCTCTTATAGCGTTGTTAGTTGCAGGTGAAGATGAATATTGCTCCATGTTGGATTATGTTTTATTGGGATATCACAATATCTTTTATATTACTAATGCATCTATATATTTTGGTAAAGGGTGGAAGGCTCGGCCTTATGCCTGGTGTTTTGTTCCACTCTTGCCGCCCTAGTTTCCGTCATACCGGTGTTATGTTCCCGGATTTTGCGTTCCTTACACGGTTGGGTGATTTATGGGACCCCCTTGACAGTTCGCCTTGAATAAAACTCTTCCAGCAAGGCCCAACCTTGGTTTTACCATTTGCCTAGCCTATTTCTTTTCCCTAGGGAGTCGCTCTCTCGAGGGTCATCTTATTTTAACCCCCCCGGGCCAGTGCTTCTCTAAGTGTTGGTCCAAATTGAGTAGACTGCGGGGCCACCTCGGGGAAACTCGAGGTCTGGTTTTACTCGTAGGATGTCTCATCCGGTGTTGCCCTGAGAACGAGATATGTGCAGCTCCTATCGGGATGTCGGCGCATCGGGCGGCTTTGCTGGTCTTGTTTTACCATTGTCGAAATGTCTTGTAACCGGGATCCCGAGACTGATCGGGTCTTCCCGGGAGAAGGAATATCCTTCGTTGACCGTGAGAGCTTATCATGGGCTAAGTTGGGACACCCCTGCAGGGTTTTATCTTTCGAAAGCCGTGCCCGCGGTTATGTGGCAGATGGGAATTTGTTAATATCCGGTTATAGAGAACTTGACACTTGACCTTAATTAAAACGCATCAACCGCGTGTGTAGCCGTGATGGTCTCTTCTCGGCGGAGTCCGGGAAGTGAACACGGTTTCTGGGTTATGTTTGACGTAAGTAGGAGTTCAGGATCACTTCTTGATCATTGCTAGTTTCACGACCGTTCCTTTGCTTCTCTTCTCGCTCTCATCTGCGTAAGTTAGCCACCATACATGCTTAGTCGCTGCTGCAACCTCACCACCTTATCCATCCCTTTCCCTTTAAGCTTTGCTAGTCTTGATACCCATGGTAATGGGATTGCTGAGTCCTCGTGGCTCACAGATTACTACACCACCAGTTGCAGGTACGGTTTTATGCGATGATCATGACGCGAGAGCGATGTTTACTTGTTCGGAGTTCTTCTTCTGCTTCTTCTTCGTTCAGGGGATAGGTTCCAGGTCGGCAGCCTGGGCTAGCAGGGTGGTTGTCGTTTGAGCTTCTGTTTATGTTTCATCCGTAGTCGGATGTTGTTCTCATGTATGATGTATTGTTGTATTCTTGCGGCATTTGTATGCCTTGTATGTATCCCCAAATATTATGTATTGTTGATGTAATGATATCCACCTTGCAAAAGCGTTTCAATATGCGGTTCTATCCTTGGTGGGACCTTCGAGTTCCTTTTGGATAGGGTCGCATATTGGGCGTGACAGCTTCTCCACCGACTATCATCTCTATAAATATTCTAAAATCCCCAAAACCCTAGGGGAGTCGACGAAGCACTTTTCCAACCGCCGCAAGTTTCAGAACCACAAGATCCAATCTAGAGGCCTTTTCCGGCACTCTGCCGGAGGGGTCAACGATCACGGATGGGCTCTTCATCATCCTTGTTGCCCATCCGATGATGCGTGAGTAGTTTACTACAGACCTACGGGTCCATAGGTAGTAGCTAGATGGCTCCTTCTCTCTTTTTGATCTTCAATACAATGTTCTCCTCGATGTTCTTGGAGATCTATTTGATTTAATGACTTTTTGCGGTGTGTTTGTTGGGATCCGATGAATTATGAGCTTATGATCAGATCTATCCATGAATATTATTTGAGTCTTTGCTGAACTCTTTTATGCATGATCTTTATAGCCTCGTATTTCTTCTCCGAAACTTTGGTTTGGTTTGGCCAACTAGATGTTGGAAATATGCCCTAGAGGCAATAATATATTGGTTATTATCATATTTCCTTGTTCATGATAAATGTTTTCATGCTAGAATTGTATTGACCGAGAACTTAAATACATGTGTGAATACATAGACAACACAATGTCCCTAGTGAGCCTCTACTAGACTAGCTCGTTGATCAAAGATGGTTAAGGTTTCCTAACCATAGACATGAGTTGTCATTTGATAACGGGATCACATCATTTGGAGAATGATGTGATGGAGAAGACCCAACCGTAAGCTTAGCATCAGATCGTTTAGTTTATTTGCTATAGCTTTCTTCACGTCAAGTATCTCTTCCTTCAACCATGAGATCGTGTAACTCCCTGGCACCAGAGGAATACTTAGTGTGTATCCCAACGTCACTTCGTAACTGGGTGATCACAAAGGTGCTCTACAGGTATATCTGAAGGAATCTGTTGGGTTGGCATAGATCAAGACTGGGATTTGTCACTCCGTATGACGGAGAGATATCTCTGGGCCCTCTCGGTAATACAACATCTTAAAGAGCTTGCAAGCAATGTGACTAATGAGTTAGTCACGGGATCTTGTATTATGCAGCGAGTAAAGAGACTTGCCGGTAACGAGATTGAACTAGGTATGGAGATACCGACGATTGAATCTCAGACAAGTAACATATCGCCGGACAAAGGGAATTGCATACGGGATTAACCGAATCCTTGACATCGTGGTTCAACCGATAAAAGATCTTCGTGGAATATGTAGGAATCAATATGGGCATCCAGGCCCCGCTATTGTTTATTGACCGGAGAGGTGTCTCGGTCATGACTACATGATTCCCGAACCCACAGGGTCGCACGCTTAACGTTCGTTGACGCTAGATTAGTATTGGGATATTTGATGATTGGTAACCGAATTTTGTTCGGAGTCCCAGATGAGATCTCGGACGTCATGAGGAGTCTCGGAATGGTTGATAGGTAAAGATTTATATATGGGAAGTCATATTTTGGGTTCCGGAAAAAAGATGCAGTTTTTTTCGGCATTGTACCGTGAAGCTTCTAGAAGGTCCCGGAGGATTCTGGAGGGGTCCAGAAGTCCAAAAGTGGGTCCACCATGACCCAAGGGCTGGCATGGGCTAAGGGGAGGCGCCCTGGCCTTATTGGGCTAGGTGCACCAAGTCCTCAAAAGGCCATATGGCTAGGGAAGGAAAAAAGGGGAGTCCTAGTAGGAATAGGATTGGACTTAGGCCCCCTTTGTTTGGGCTAGAGATTCATGAAAATCGATTCGACTGTGGATTCCAGAAAATCGCTGCAGCTGTGGATTCCGAAGAATCAGAATCGATTCATTTGTTTACCCTGTGCTGCTGCAGGAAAGAACACATGGTGCTGGTCAGACCGTCGCGGGTCAGGGAAGGCCGTAGCCGAGCTCAGGGGTGGCCGCTACTGGATCTCGGGCGCCAGATGTGGATGCTTGTGGTAGGGCGCGCGGTGCAGGGAGACCTCGGGGCGGCGTATGCGGTGACTAGGGCAGCGCGGCGCTGGTGGAGCTGCTGGACAGCGGCAGACGCGGGGCACGCGGGGCTCGCAGGCCGGAGTATGGGGAGGAGAGAAGTTTGCAGCGCCAGATCCGCCTGTTTTGGAGCTACCGGCGAACATGGCAGCGCCGGAACCCTAGAGATCGCCCCGCATCGCCCCTCTCTCTGATTCGTTCTGTTCAAAATAACGAAGGGGAGGAGAAACAAGGTCGTGGGGAGACTTGGGTCATGGGTGGAGTGGCATTCCTGTTGTAATAACGGGTAGAACTTGGGATGGACTTCAAGTTGCGTAAGTGGCAGCTCGGGAATCACCAGAATCACCAAATTCGCAGCTTCGGCTTGGACGACCATGGTAGTTCATTTTCTAAAAGCGATTCTAGGAATCTGTGTGTTCGTTTGAGGTTGAGATTTTGTGAGGCCTAGAATCCGAGAATCAGTAGTTATAGCTCAAACAAAGGCCACCTTAGAGTCCAAGTCCTCTCCCCCTTGGCTGCACCCTAGGGCTTGGAGGGTGTCGGTGTCAAAACCGGCATATCTCAGGTAGGGGGTCCCAAACTGTGCGTCTGAGGATTGATGGTAACAAGGGACAAGTGGGACACAATGTGTACCCAGGTTCGGGCCCTCTTAATGGAGGTAAAACCCTATGTCCTGCTTGATTGTATTTGATGAGTATAGGGGTTACAAGAGTTGATCTACCTCGAGATCGTAATGGCTAAACCCTAGCTGTCTAGCCTATGAGAATTATGATAGCCTCTACGGACTAAACCCTCCGGTTTATATACACACCGGAGGGGCCTAGGGTTGTACAGAGTCGGTTTGTGGGGGAAGGAAATAACATATCCAGACACCAATCTTGCCATCCACGCATAGGGGAGTCCTACCCGGACACGGGGGAAAAGTCTTCTGCTTGTATCTTCACGACCCATCAGTCCGCCCCATATCGAATAACCCGGACACCCGGGGACCCCTTAATCCAGGACTCCCTCAGTAGCCCCTAAACCACTCTTCGATGACGATGTGTTCGGCACGCGGATTGTCTTCGGCATTGCAAGGCGGGTTCCTCCTCCTGGACACTTTAAAACAATTCCCTGAACAAAGGAACTGTATACGGCTCGGTATAATTGTTACAACCCTTAGCCACGAAGGCAAGATATCCAAATAAAACAGTGTCCCTTCGCTGACAAATTTTTCGGCGAAACGTCATATCTGGCTCTTTAACATTTCGAACCGTTTTCACGCCTCCCGCTTCGCGTTTCGAGGCATAGCCTCCATTGGCACGTCTTGTCAAAACAGAGATCGTGCCTGCCCATTACGGGATCCTCATCAATACAGTTTTGGGTAATCCAACCGTGCCATTCGCACGATCTCTTTAGGAACTGGCGAGTTTTAAGGCTTGAGAGGGGGGCATTTGGCATTTCACCGCCTATATATGAGGGTAAAGATTCCTTCTTTTTCTCCCACGCCTTTCTCCTAGCTCTTGCCTTCCCTTCCTCTGAGCTCCGGCGCCCAAAATATCAACCTTTCCCATCGCCACCAACCTCCCCAGCCATGTCTGGATCTGGTTCCAAGGGCAAGTGGGAGGCCTCCTCCGTCACTGAGAAGGACGTCAAGGAGCTCCAGGGCGCGGGGTATCTGTCTGCGGACATCGCGCACAGGCTCCCCAACAAGGGTCAGGTCACGCCTGAAGGAAATATGCCCTAGAGGCAATAATAAAGTATTATTTATTTCCTTATATCATGATAAATGTTTATTATTCATGCTAGAATTGTATTAACCGGAAACATAATACATGTGTGAATACATAGACAAACAGAGTGTCACTAGTATGCCTCTACTTGACTAGCTCGTTGATCAAAGATGGTTATGTTTCCTAGCCATAGACATGAGTTGTCATTTGATTAACGGGATCACATCATTAGGAGAATGATGTGATTGACTTGACCCATTCCGTTAGCTTAGCACTCGATCGTTTAGTATGTTGCTATTGCTTTCTTCATGACTTATACATGTTCCTATGACTATGAGATTATGCAACTCCCGTTTACCGGAGGAACACTTTGTGTGCTACCAAACGTCACAACATAACTGGGTGATTATAAAGGTGCTCTACAGGTGTCTCCAAAGGTACTTGTTGGGTTGGCGTATTTCGAGATTAGGATTTGTCACTCCGATTGTCGGAGAGGTATCTCTGGGCCCACTCGGTAATGCACATCACTATAAGCCTTGCAAGCATTGTAACTAATGAGTTAGTTGCTGGATGATGTATTACGGAACGAGTAAAGAGACTTGCCGGTAACGAGATTGAACTAGGTATCGAGATACCGACGATCGAATCTCGGGCAAGTAACATACCGATGACAAAGGGAACAACGTATGTTGTTATGCGGTCTGACCGGTAAAGATCTTCGTAGAATATGTGGGAACCAATATGAGCATCCAGGTTCCGCTATTGGTTATTGACCGGAGAGGTGTCTCGGTCATGTCTACATAGTTCTCGAACCCGTAGGGTCCGCACGGTTAACGTTACGATGACAGTTATATTATGAGTTTATATGTTTTGATGTACCGAAGGTTGTTCGGAGTCCCGGATGTGATCACGGACATGACGAGGAGTCTCGAAATGGTCGAGACATAAAGATTGATATATTGGAAGCCTATGTTTGGACATCGGAAGTGTTCCGGGTGAAATCGGGATTTTTTCGGAGTACCGGGAGGTTACCGGAACCCCCCCGGTAACTTAATGGGCCTTATTGGGCCTAGGTGGAAGAGAGGAGAGGAGGCTAGGGCAGGGCCGCGCCCCCCTTCCCCCCAGTCCGAATAGGACAAGGAGAGGGGGGCGGCGCCCCCCTTCCTTCCTCCCCTCCACCTCTTCCCCCTTCCACTCCTAGTCCAACATGGAAAGGGGGGGAGTCCTACTCCCGGTAGGAGTAGGACTCCTCCTGGCGCGCCTCTACCTCCTAGGCCGGCGGCCTCCCCCTTGCACCTTTATATACAGGGGCAGGGGGGCACCTCTAGACACACAATTGATCAACGATCTTTTAGCCGTGTGCGGTGCCCCCCTCCACCATATTACACCTCGATAATATCGTAGCGGAGCTTAGGCGAAGCCCTGCGTCGGTAGAACATTATCATCGTCACCACGCCGTCATGCTGACGAAACTCTCCCTCAACACTCGGCTGAATCGGAGTTCGAGGGACGTCATCGAGCTGAACGTGTGCTGAACTCGGAGGTGCTGTGCGTTCGGTACTTGATCGGTCGGATCGTGAAGACGTACGACTACATCAACCGCGTTGTGTTAACGCTTCCTCTTTCGGTCTATGAGGGTACGTGGACAACACTCTCCCCTCTCGTTGCTATGCATCACCATGATCTTGCGTGTGCGTAGAATTTTTTTGAAATTACTACGTTCCCCAACAGTGGCATCCGAGCCTGGTTTTATGCGTTGATGCTATGCACGAGTAGAACACAACTGAGTTGTGGGCGATATAAGTCATACTGCTTACCAGCATGTCATACTTTGGTTCAGTGGTATTGTGAGATGAAGCGGCCCGGACCGACATTACGCGTACGCTTACGCGAGACTGGTTTCACCGTTGCGAGCACTCGTTGCTTAAAGGTGACTGGCGGGTGTCTGTCTCTCTCACTTTAGTTGAACCAAGTGTGGCTACGCCCGGTCCTTGCGAAGGTTAAAACAGCACCAACTTGACAAACTATCGTTGTGGTTTTGATGCGTAGGTAAGAATGGTTCTTGCTAAGCCCGTAGCAGCCACGTAAAACTTGCAACAACAAAGTAGAGGACGTCTAACTTGTTTTTGCAGGGCATGTTGTGATGTGATATGGTCAAGACATGATGCTATATTTTATTGTATGAGATGATCATGTTTTGTAACCGAGTTATCGGCAACTGGCAGGAGCCATATGGTTGTCGCTTTATTGTATGCAATGCAATCGCCATGTAATTGTTTTACTTTATCACTAAGCGGTAGCGATAGTCGTAAAAGCAATAGTTGGCGAGACGACAACGATGCTACGATGGAGATCAAGGTGTCGAGCCGGTGACGATGGTGATCATGACGGTGCTTCGGAGATGGAGATCACAAGCACAAGATGATGATGGCCATATCATATCACTGATATTGATTGCATGTGATGTTTATCTTTTATGCATCTTATCTTGCTTTGATTGACGGTAGCATTAGAAGATGATCTCTCACTAAAATTTCAAGATAAAAGTGTTCTCCCTGAGTATGCACCGTTGCGAAAGTTCTTCGTGCTGAGACACCACGTGATGATCGGGTGTGATAGGCTCTACGTTCAAATACAACGGGTGCAAAACAGTTGCACACGCGGAATACTCAGGTTAAACTTGACGAGCCTAGCATATGCAGATATGGCCTCGGAACACGGAGACCGAAAGGTCGAGCGTGAATCATATAGTAGATATGATCAACATAGTGATGTTCACCATTGAAACTACTCCATCTCACGTGATGATCGGACATGGTTTAGTTGATTTGGATCACGTAATCACTTAGATGATTAGAGGGATGACTATCTAAGTGGGAGTTCTTAAGTAATATGATTAATTGAACTTGAATTTATCATGAACTTAGTACCTGATAGTATCTTGCTTGTCTATGTTAATTGTAGATAAATGGCCCGTGCTGTTGTTCCGTTGAATTTTAATGCGTTCCTTGAGAAAGCAAAGTTGAAAGATGATGGTAGCAATTACACGGACTGGGTCCGTAACTTGAGGATTATCCTCATTGCTGCACAGAAGAATTACGTCCTGGAAGCACCGCTAGGTGCCAGGCCTCCTGCAAGAGCAACACCAGAAGTTATGAACGTCTGGCAGAGCAGAGCTGATGACTACTCGATAGTTCAGTGTGCCATGCTTTACGGCTTAGAACCGGGTCTTCAACGACGTTTTGAACGTCATGGAGCATATGAGATGTTCCAGGAGTTGAAGTTAATATTTCAAGCAAATGCCCGGATTGAGAGATATGAAGTCTCCAATAAGTTCTACAGCTGCAAGATGGAAGAGAATAGTTTTGTCAGTGAGCATATACTCAAAATGTCTGGGTATAATAATCACTTGATTCAACTGGGAGTTAATCTTCCGGATGATAGTGTCATTGACAGAATTCTTCAATCACTGCCACCAAGCTACAAGAGCTTCGTGATGAACTATAACATGCAAGGGATGAATAAGACAATTCCCGAGCTCTTCGCAATGCTAAAGGCAGCGAAGGTAGAAATCAAAAAGGAGCATCAAGTGTTGATGGTCAGTAAGACCACTAGTTTCAAGAAGAAGGGCAAAGGGAAGAAGAAGGGGAACTTCAAGAAGAACAGCAAGCAAGTTGCTGCTCAGGAGAAGAAACCCAAGTCTGGACCTAAGCCTGAAACTGAGTGCTTCTACTGCAAGCAGACTGGTCACTGGAAGCGGAACTGCCCCAAGTATTTGGCGGATAAGAAGGATGGCAAGGTTAACAAAGGTATATGTGATATACATGTTATTGATGTGTACCTTACTAATGCTCGCAGTAGCACCTGGGTATTTGATACTGGTTCTGTTGCTAATATTTGCAACTCGAAACAGGGGCTACGGATTAAGCGAAGATTGGCTAAGGACGAGGTGACGATGCGCGTGGGAAATGGTTCCAAAGTCGATGTGATCTTGGTCGGCACACTACCTCTACATCTACCTTCGGGATTAGTTTTAGACCTAAATAATTGTTATTTGGTGCCAGTGTTAAGCATGAACATTATATCTGGATCTTGTTTGATGCGAGACGGTTATTCATTTAAATCAGAGAATAATGGTTGTTCTATTTATATGAATAATATCTTTTATGGTCATGCACCCTTGAAGAGTGGTCTATTTTTGTTGAATCTCGATAGTAGTGACACACATATTCATAATGTCGAAGCCAAAAGATGCAGAGTTGATAATGACAGTGCAACTTATTTGTGGCACTGTCGTTAGGTCATATCGGTGTAAAGCACATGAAGAAACTCCATACTGATGGACTTTTGGAATCACTTGATTATGAATCACTTGGTACTTGCGAACCGTGCCTCATGGGCAAGATGACTAAAACACCGTTCTCCGGAACTATGGAGAGAGTAACAGATTTATTGGAAATCATACATACAGATGTATGTGGTCCGATGAATATTGAGGCTCGTGGCGGATATCGTTATTTTCTCACGTTGACAGATGATTTGAGAAGATATGGGTATATCTACTTAATGAAACATAAGTCTGAAACATTTGAAAAGTTCAAAGCATTATAGAGTGAAGTTGAAAATCATCGTAACAAGAAAATAAAATTTCTACGATCTGATCGTGGAGGAGAATATTTGAGTTACGAGTTTGGTCTTCATTTGAAACAATGCGGAATAGTTTCGCAACTCACGCCACCCAGAACACCACAGCGTAATGGTGTGTCCGAACGTCGTAATCGTACTTTACTAGATATGGTGCGATCTATGATGTCTCTTACTGATTTACCGCTATCGTTTTGGGGTTATGCTTTAGAGACGACTGCATTCACTCTAAATAGGGCACCATCGAAATCCGTTGAAACGACACCTTATGAACTATGGTTTGGCAAGAAACCAAAGTTGTCGTATCTTAAAGTTTGGGGTTGCGATGCTTATGTGAAGAAACTTCAACCTGATAAGCTCGAACCTAAATCGGAGAAATGTGTCTTCATAGGATACCCAAAGGAGACTATTGGGTACACCTTCTATCACAGATCCGAAGGCAAGACATTCGTTGCTAAGAATGGATCCTTTCTAGAGAAGGAGTTTCTCTCGAAAGAAGTGAGTGGGAGGAAAGTAGAACTTGATGAGGTAACTGTACCTGCTCCCTTATTGGAAAGTAGATCATCACAGAAACCAGTTTCTGCGACACCTACGCCAATTAGTGGGGAAGTTAATGATAATGATCATGAAACTTCAGATCAAGTTATTACTGAACCTCAGAGGTCAACCAGATTAAGATCCGCACCAGAGTGGTACGGTAATCCTGTTCTGGAGGTTATGTTACTAGACATGACGAACCTACGAACTATGAAGAAGCGATGGTGAGCCCAGATTCCGCAAAATGGCTTGAAGCCATGAAATCCGAGATGGGATCCATGTATGAGAACAAAGTATGGACTTTGGTTGACTTGCCCGATGATCGGCAAGCCATTGAAAATAAATGGATCTTCAAGAAGAAGACTGACGTTGACGGTAATGTTACTGTCTATAAAGCTCGACTTGTTGCGAAAGGTTTTCGACAAGTTCAAGGGATTGACTACGATGAGACCTTCTGACCCGTAGCGATGCTTAAGTCTGTCCGAATCATGTTAGCAATTGGTGCATTTTATGATTATGAAATTTGGCAAATGGATGTCAAAACTGCATTCCTGAATGGATTTCTGGAAGAAGAGTTGTATATGATGCAACCGGAAGGTTTTGTCGATCCAAAGGGAGCTAACAAAGTGTGCAAGCTCCAGCGATCCATTTATGGACTGGTGCAAGCCTCTCGGAGTTGGAATAAACGCTTTGATAGTGTGATCAAAGCATTTGGTTTTATACAGACTTTTGGAGAAGCCTGTATTTACAAGAAAGTGAGTGGGAGCTCAGTAGCATTTCTGATATTATATGTGGATGACATATTGCTGATTGGAAATATATAGAATTTCTGGATAGCATAAAGGGATACTTGAATAAGAGTTTTTCAATGAAAGACCTCGGTGAAGCTGCATATATATTAGGCATCAAGATCTATAGAGATAGATCAAGACGCTTAATTGGACTTTCACAAAGCACATACCTTGACAAAGTTTTGAAGAAGTTCAAAATGGATCAAGCAAAGAAAGGGTTCTTGCCTGTACTACAAGGTGTGAGATTGAGTAAGACTCAATGCCCGACCACTGCAGAAGATAGAGAGAAGATGAAAGATGTTCCCTATGCTTCAGCCATAGGCTCTATCATGTATGCAATGCTGTGTACCGGACCTGATGTGTGCCTTGCTATACATTTAGCAGGGAGGTACCAAAGTAATCCAGGAGTGGATCACCGGACAGCGGTCAAGAACATCCTGAAATACCTGAAGAGGACTAAGGATATGTTTCTCGTTTATGGAGGTGACAAAGAGCTCATCGTAAATGGTTACGTTGATGCAAGCTTTGACACTGATCCGGACGATTCTAAATCGCAAACCGGATACGTATTTACATTGAACGGTGGAGCTGTCAGTTGGTGTAGTTCTAAGCAAAGTGTCGTGGCGGGATCTACGTGTGAAGCGGAGTACATAGCTGCTTCGGAAGCAGCAAATGAAGGACTCTGGATGAAGGAGTTCATATCCGATCTAGGTGTCATACCTAGTGCATCGGGACCAATGAAAATCTGTTGTGCAATACTGGTGCAATTGCCTTAGCAAAGGAATCCAGATTTCACAAGAGAACCAAGCACATCAAAAGACGCTTCAATTCCATCCGGGATTTAGTCCAGGTGGGAGACATAGAAATTTGCAAGATACATACGGATCTGAATGTTGCAGACCCGTTGACTAAGCCTCTTCCACGAGCAAAACATGATCAGCACCAAGACTCCATGGGTGTAAGAATCATTACTGTGTAATCTAGATTATTGACTCTAGTGCAAGTGGGAGACTGAAGGAAATATGCCCTAGAGGCAATAATAAAGTATTATTTATTTCCTTATATCATGATAAATGTTTATTATTCATGCTAGAATTGTATTAACCGGAAACATAATACATGTGTGAATACATAGACAAACAGAGTGTCACTAGTATGCCTCTACTTGACTAGCTCATTGATCAAAGATGGTTATGTTTCCTAGCCATAGACATGAGTTGTCATTTGATTAACGGGATCACATCATTAGGAGAATGATGTGATTGACTTGACCCATTCCGTTAGCTTAGCACTCGATCGTTTAGTATGTTGCTATTGCTTTCTTCATGACTTATACATGTTCCTATGACTATGAGATTATGCAACTCCCGTTTACCGGAGGAACACTTTGTGTGCTACCAAACGTCACAACGTAACTGGGTGATTATAAAGGTGCTCTACAGGTGTCTCCAAAGGTACTTGTTGGGTTGGCGTATTTCGAGATTAGGATTTGTCACTCCGATTGTCGGAGAGGTATCTCTGGGCCCACTCGGTAATGCACATCACTATAAGCCTTGCAAGCATTGTAACTAATGATTTAGTTGCTGGATGATGTATTACGGAACGAGTAAAGAGACTTGCCGGTAACGAGATTGAACTAGGTATCGAGATACCGACGATCGAATCTCGGGCAAGTAACATACCGATGACAAAGGGAACAACGTATGTTGTTATGCGGTCTGACCAATAAAGATCTTCGTAGAATATGTGGGAACCAATATGAGCATCCAGGTTCCGCTATTGGTTATTGACCGGAGAGGTGTCTCGGTCATGTCTACATAGTTCTCGAACCCGTAGGGTCCGCACGCTTAACGTTACAATGACAGTTATATTATGAGTTTATATGTTTTGATGTACCGAAGGTTGTTGGGAGTCCCGGATGTGATCACGGACATGACGAGGAGTCTCGAAATGGTCGAGACATAAAGATTGATATATTGGAAGCCTATGTTTGGACATCGGAAGTGTTCCGGGTGAAATCGGGATTTTTCCGGAGTACCGGGAGGTTACCGGAACCCCCCCGGTAACTTAATGGGCCTTATTGGGCCTAGGTGGAAGAGAGGAGAGGAGGCTAGGGCAGGGCCGCGCCCCCCTCCCCCCAGTCCGAATAGGACAAGGAGAGGGGGGCGGCGCCCCCCCCTTCGTTCCTCCCCTCCACCTCTTCCCCCTTCCACTCCTAGTCCAACATGGAAAGGGGGGAGTCCTACTCCTGGTAGGAGTAGGACTCCTCCTGGCGTGCCTCTACCTCCTAGGCCGGCGGCCTCCCCCTTGCACCTTTATATACGGGGGCAGGGGGGCACCTCTAGACACACAATTGATCAACGATCTTTTAGCCGTGTGCGGTGCCCCCCTCCACCATATTACACCTCGATAATATCGTAGCGGAGCTTAGGCGAAGCCCTGCGTCGGTAGAACATCATCATCGTCACCACGCCGTCGTGCTGACGAAACTCTCCCTCAACACTCGGCTGGATCGGAGTTCGAGGGACGTCATCGAGCTGAACGTGTGCTGAACTCGGAGGTGCCGTGCGTTCGGTACTTGATTGGTCGGATCGTGAAGACGTACGACTACATCAACCGCGTTGTGTTAACGCTTCCGCTTTCGGTCTACGAGGGTACGTGGACAACACTCTCCCCTCTCGTTGCTATGCATCACCATGATCTTGCGTGTGCGTAGAATTTTTTTGAAATTACTACGTTCCCCAACAACGCCTACCCCGGAGCCCGACGAGAGAGTAGTGTTCATACCCCACTTCCTCCGCGGGCTAGGGTTTCCTCTTCACCCCTTCGTCCGCGGCGTCATGTTTTATTACGGGCTGGATTTCCATGATCTAGCCCCAAACTCCTTCCTCCACATATCGGCGTTCATCGTCGTGTGAGAGGCTCTCCTCCGCATCCCACCACACTTCGGCTTATGGCTCAAGGTTTTTAACCTAAAGCTGAAGGTGGTCGACGGGCAGGACGCGGACTGCGGCGGGGCTATGGTGAGCAAACTCCCCAACACCGCCTGGCCCAAAGGGGCGTTCGTGGAGACGGTCAAGGTGTGGCAGCAGGAGTGGTTCTACATCACCGAACCCCGCAATGCCAACTGGGCAGCCGCACCCGATTTCAGATCCGGACCCCCCACCAGGCTCACCTCCTGGACCCTAAGGGCCTCGACTGGGGGTCCACAGCGGATGTGCAGATGCTGGAAAAGCGCATCACCAACATGATAGGCAAAAACATCAGTCTCACAGACTTAATTCAGGTGATGCTATTCCGCCGGACTCTCCCTTGCTAGCTCCGGCCCTCTCATATGTGGGAGTTTAGTCTGGAGGAGCCACGAACCTTGAAGCACTTCTTCGGCACAACGCACGAAGACATTTGGAAGTTGCTCTTCAAGGCCCAAAAAACGTGGCCAAAGAAGACCGAAGACATAGGTCTCGACATCGAGAATCGGGCCTCGCCGGTAAGCATGATTTTCCCGAGTACCTATTCGGTAAATAAGTTTAGATATAATGTATTGCCTGTTCTTCATACAGGGCTGGACGGAAAAGGCAGAGCAGATCAAGTGTCCGGTTCTGCTGCCCGAAGACCCAGCCACACCCCAGCTGACAGAGATGCTGGTCCCGGCGCCCTATCAGGCGCCGTAGAAGAAGGCCAAGAAGAAGAAGGGCAAGGAGACCAAGAGCGGCCCCCGCCACAAGGGTCCTGCGGACGCTATGTCCGGAGAGACCGAAGCCCCCTCCTCCCATGAGGGAGACGAGGAAGAGGAAGAGGAGGAGGAGGTGGAGAGCGATTCCCCGTACAAGGGGAGGAAAAAGAAGTGAGCGGCCACCGAAGACCCGCAGGGGGAGGCGACCAAGAGGGGGAAGATGACCCTCCAGGACAGTTCGGACTCAGATGCCGAACTGGTCCCCAAAAAACCTCCCAGGGCGAAGCCCCTGACCGAATCTTAAGTGTTTAGATACTTACTGTTTATCTTTCAGTCTTCCTATTTTCATTACATAAGTTATCATATTATGCATCTTTCAGCCCTCCCCGCGATCTCTCGAACGCTTCGCTATCGGAGGGGAGTTCTCTGCCACCTGAAATGGCAAAGAGCGAGACGCCGCCACGAGCCCCCTCGCCTACCGCCATGGATGACACCGAGGTGTTATCCTGAAGGACCTCTCCAGGCCGCGGAGGGGCGGGCGAGGCTGTCGAGAAGGCGCCCGAGGGTAATACCTCGGTCGCCAAAGACATAGGGGAGGCTACCCCTATGGCAACCGACAGTGGGGACCTTCAACAATTCGGGCCCAAGCCGGACACTCTCCCGGAGACCAATGTGGCTCCAGGATCGGGTGAGCAGCCCCCCTCGAAGGAGGGGGCATCAGTTCCATCGGCGACCTCCACTAATCCGGAGGCGCCGAATACTCTAGTGGAAGCACTGCAACGTGCTTCCATCATGGAGGAGCACCGCACCCTGATGGGTGCGATGGTAGAGAAGGTTCAGTCCGCCAAGAGCGGACTGAACGAAGCTTTTACCAGCCTACTGACAGGCTTCGAGGTATGCAACGTAATGCTCTAGACGCTTTTTTCATATAAAGGAATATACCTGTGCATAGATAGTAGCCCCTGAGACTCTGCCCAGTTTGGAGAAAAGCCGGACAGAGGATCCACATATTTTTTGGAAGAGCTAACATACTTGTCTATTTTGTAACAGGCTTCCCTGTTGGCGGCAACCGCCCAGGCCGCTGAAGTTTCCAAACTCAATCAAAAACTGAAGTTGGACGATGAAGAAATCGACCACGTTAACAAGCGGTTCGATGAAACGCAAGGTATGCGTATTTAAAAGTTTGGTTGTATATCATAATCGATAGGTATATTCAGAGATGAACTCATGTAATGCTTTTTTTTATGGGCATAGTTGGTGCAGCTGAGGTCGAGACCCTCAAAGGCGCCCTTGCCCAAGCCCAAAAAGAGGCGAAGGCAAACAAGGAAGCCGCTGACAAAGCGGCTGCAGAGCTGAAGACCGAACAGGTCGCCCGCTGACAACACGAAGCTCGGGCGGCCGAGGTCGAGCAGGAGCTAAAGGACGCCATCCTCAAGTGCGAGGGTTTGGAGGAGAAGGCTTCGGCTCAATCGTCCGAACTTGACAAAGCTCTCCAAGATGCTAAGGCGGCACGGGTCGAGTCCCGAAGTGCTCGCGAGGAGATCCAGCAGGCGAAGCAGATAGCGGATGGTAAGGCCTTTCTTTTGCAGAGTATTTTTGGAGGTCAGCGGTATGCGTTACTCACACGGCTATGGAGTTCTCCAGACGCATTTGCGGATCTTCCGAGGAGTGCCGCCGATGCTGCACAGTTCTTCCGAGCCCAGGAGGGGAACTCGACCGAGAAGCTGTTCTGGTCGCAGTTTCTTGCGCCGGAGCATCTGACGCCTCTGAACGACCAGATGAAGCAGCTGATGGAGCTGCATAGGGTGGCCAGCTTGGCCATGAAGGATCTAATAGTCCGGCTTTGGCCAGCCGAACCAATTCCCAGCAGCTACTTCAGTTTGGTGAGGCGACTCGTCGATGCGCTGCCTCGACTTGATGCTGTGAAGCGCTCAGCGTGCATAGAGGGCGCTCAGATGGCCTTCGCCCGTGTCAAGATGCATTGGGCAAAGATGAAGGCCACCGACATGGCGACCGCAGGCCTGCCCGAAGGCAAGGACCACCGCAAGCCGGAGAGGTACTTTGAAGATGTCCTGGCGGGTGCCCGAATAGTAGAGAGCCAATGCTTAAAGGATGTCATATTTGAGTAGATGTATCTGGGTTATAAAAACTGTGTTTGTGAACCCATGCTTGTAATATATTTGCGCCTTTTATCTTAACTATTTTCCTCCTGTGCGGCCGTTTAATTATGAAAGTTTGCCAGTCATCGGCTTCAGCCCCCACATAGATACTACGGGGGTGTTCGGCATAGAAACTGTGTTTGTGAACCCAGGCTTGTAATATATTTGTGCCTTTTATCTTAAGTTATTTTCCTCCTGTGCGGCCATTTAATTCTGAAAGTTTGCCAGTCATCGGCTTCAGCCCCCACATAGATACTACGGGGGTATTCGGCATAGCGCGTTACCACACTTTATCCAACGTCTTGGTCCATGATGGAGGTGTCCGCGAGGTGAACTAGGCAATCAGACTATGCGGCTTTATTACTTTCACTTGGCCATAGGAGTTTGACGGTGGGGCTAAGTACTAGCCCCTTGTGCGTGTACGACATTCCAAACTAAGGTGCCTTTGCCACACGGCTGGACAAAGACTAGCCCCTCGTATAACACGGAATAAATCACCAATGATTTGTAGTATAAGACTAAGTCGTCGAATCGCCGACCAACTCTCGCCTTATCATGACAGTCAGTTTTCAGCTTTCTCTACTGAGGTATTTGACTGGACGAACCAGAAATAAAATCGCAGTAGTTCTCCCTTTGCGACATTAGCCGAACGAGCGGAATGTAAGGTGGTAAGCATAGGAGCCGTGCAACCCAACTATAGACCAAAGACATGATTCGGAGCCGATGCATATAGTGCAATATTCGGGACACCGAAGAGTACCCTATAGGTGTTCGGACTTGAGAACATGCGGAGCCGAATGCAGCCCCCGGTTTTTAAGGCCGGATTAAAGCACGTGTGGCAATCTGAAGTGAGGAAGGGATACAGATGACAAAAGAAATCAGTACCAAACAAAAGTGGTAATCAACTGTTTCCTTTATATCCTGTATAATACATCGAGACGTGCTATTACAGATAATGCCATGAGTATTAAGGCTATTTTACATGCTGAGAGTTTACACAAGGGAAAGTTTTACATAGGGCTGTTGGAAAAAGTAGCGGCTTGAAGATCCTAATGTTGCCCTGCTGCACGTCTGCGCCGTTTCTCCTTGGTTAGAAATCCCTTGAAAGGAGAAGTTGGTGGTCGTCTATAAGAAGTGGGTGCTTGGAAGGGAGCCCCTATACAACCATAAAGTAGGTAGGTTTTAATGAACCTGTAATGAAGAAAAAAAAGGAAGAGAGAGAGAGAAAGTTAGGATCCGAATAGGGTCAAGCCGCACTATAGACCGTTTTCCGCAGTATGCCTCCGGTGCCGCCGAAGGTATTTTAAGTGCGTAATTATGCACGCACGGTACGTATGCCGCAGCCTTATGGGGCGATCGGCGGAGGCTGAACTGCTATTCAAGCTCCGGATCCGCCGAACTGTCATGCTGTAATGTCGATCGGACTCGCTTGGCAGTGTCAGTGGTCTTAATGACCGATGAGTTGTTCGGCTTGATGAGTCCGTTCTGTACCTTGGCTGCGAGGGCCGCGGTGTGCTCATCAGTATGGAGGGAGCGCTCCATGTTTCCATTGACTGTGATGATGCCGCACGGTCCGAGCATTTTGAGCTTTAAATAAGGATAATGTGGGACCACATTGAAGCGGGCGAAAGCAGTTCGTCCGAGCAGCGCGTGATAACCACTGCAGAAAGGGACGATATCGAAGGTCAAGTCTTCACTTCGGAAGTTGTCCGAAGAACCGAAGACTACTTCCTGTCGGCGTCCTGGGAATGGGGGTGCCCAGACTTGCCTGCCTGCGACCCGTGGCGTGGGTCCATCAACGGACCGGTACGGCCCAACTTCAGCAGCAACAACTAAAGACCCTCGCGAGGGGCCAAGCCTCGCGAGGCGGACGACATCAAGACCTCCCTGGGGGCAGCCTCACTAGGCTGGCTCCCGAGGAGCGGAGATATCAATGCAAGGAGCACCTCGCGAGGTTCACGTGACGTGAGCCATGACGACTAAGGCCAGGCGGGCGCCAGCGGGCGCAGTGTACCAGTTTCCTCTTCGGTGCTAAGGAGGCAAGTGCAGGCGCAGAGTCCCGAGGAATCAAGGAAAGGTTTCCGTTTTGGTGCAACAAGACCAAGACCGCCAGGACGGCAGGACGGAGGTCATCGCGGAGCCCACTGCAGCGTCACCACCAGAGCCTTTGGCAGGCGAAGACTACTTTTGTCAGGATAGCTTGTACTAGTTGTCTCCCTTCAAAATTGGCCGTTGTGGGATCCCTTCCAGCCTACATTTGGGAAGAGGACCAAGGCCACTATAAATAGGACCTAGCCACCGCCGTAGCAGGGCATCTGACGGACGGTTCATTCAGATCATCCTGACACCCACCAGCTCATCGAGCCCAAGAACACCTCACCTCCTGAGGCTGTTCAACCACTGTACTAGTTCACCCTCAGCCCCTCGAGGCAATCCACCACAAAGCTGGAGTAGGGTATTACACCGCAAGGTGGCCCGAACCAGGATAAATCCCTGTGTCTCTTGTTCTTTGGGTTCGTCAAGCTAGGCCGTGGGATTGTTTAGCGGGCAGACTGGGGAGAGAGAGTTCTTCGTGTGCACCCCAGAGTTCGAACCTCTCAAGGGTCTGCGGAACCCCGAATCCGACATTTGAAGCGCCAGGTAGGGGTGCGCCGAAGCCTCTTCTCCGTCGATCAACTCGCAGCCGCTCCACCGTCTCCATGGCTGATGCTCGCCGAGCCCGTGCTGAGCGTCGAGCCGCTCTCGCCACGCGCGTCGCCTAGACGACGCCCGTCGGCGGGCCTCCCCGTCGTTCTCCATCACCCGCCGCCAACGCCGCCACCAGTCCGGCGGGAAACGAGCAGCAAGCTTCGTCGCTCCACCCCTCCGCACCGCCACCCCGTCGCTGACTCCGGCCGTCTCATCGTCCCACGCTCGTCGCGGGCCCGCGAACGCGCAGGCTGCGCTGCTCATGGCGCGCGAGCTCCTGCGCTACCGCCCCGTCGACGACCTCTACGAGGACTAGCTGGACCGGATCACCAAGCTCGTCAGCGCCGCTGGGGGCTCTCCTGCACCGACCCTCTCGCTGCCTCGCCTGCCTCCCGCTGCGGGCGACGTAGCCCATGGAGCGCCTCCGCCACCACCCCGTCAAGATGTCGTCCTTGGACCGAGGCGCGCGGCCCCATGGCGTGACCCACCGTGCGGGGCGCCCGCGCGTGAAGAAGAAAGTTGCCAGGAGGTCCAGCGGCCGCAAGCGGATGCTCCCGTGCTCCCTGCACCACCACGTCAAGACCGCGTGCCACCTGCGGTGGCGACGCGTGGGTACCAAGACCGGGCTCCACCTCCACGACAAGCTCCAGTGACCACCGCAGGCTGCTACGCCTTCACCCCTGAGCTACGCAGCGTCGTCTGGCCGGGCAAGTTCAAGCCTGACCTACCTCCATGTTACGACGGCACCCCCGACCCTGCGGAGTTCCTGCAGCTCTACGAGCTGAGCATCGAGGCGGCCAGCGGCGACGAGAAGGTCATGGCGAATTGGTTTCCCATGACCCTCAAGGATGGCGCGCGCTCGTGGCTCCTGAACCTGCCCGTGGGATCGATCTCCTCCTGGGGCGAGATGCGCAAGCGTTTCGTCGCCAACTTCCAGGGCACTCGCGACCGCTCGCCTGTCGTGGGCGACCTGCGGTGCATCAAGCAGCAGCCAGGGGAGACCCTGCAGAAGTACATCCAGCGCTTCAACTGCGTTTGCCTCAAGATCCCCAAGGTTTCAGGCGAATCCATCATCTCAGCTTTCTCTGATGGTGTCCGTGATGTCAAGATGAAGGAGGAGCTCGCCATCCATGAGGACCTGTGTACGGCTCTGGAGATGTTCAACATGGCGACCAAGTGTGCGAGAGCTGAGGAAGGGCGCCTCTTCCTCCTCGAGCTCCCAGCGGCCGACCCAGAAGACAAGAAGGCCAAGGCCAAGGACATGAAGCGCAAGGGGGCTGCCGTGCTCGCAGCCGAACCAGAGATGAAGTGCGGCTGCGACCACCCGGAATCATCCAAGGGCAGCCGCCCGTTCTGCGCCTTCCACAACATACACAGACACAATACCAATGACTGTCAAGAGCTTAGGGCCATCCGCAGCGGGCGCTTCGGTCGACGCCCCGAGCGCAACGACCGAGGCTACGACCGCGGAGGAGGCAAAAGTGGATGATGCTGGGACGACCGCGGCTGCCGCCAGGAGTGGCGCGACCAGCCTCGTGAGGATCGCTGGCAAGGCCAGCCTCGCGAGGGCACCTGGAGAGACCAACCTCGTGAGGACCGTCCTCAGGGAAATGCCGGCCTCCCTCCGCTTCCACCACCACCAAGGAGGAACGAAGACCATCACCAGTACGAGGGGGCTGGGGGCTTGCAGGAACCTCGCGTCGTTGCCTGCATCTTGGGTGGCGCTCAGGCCCCAGCCTCTCATCGCATCTTCAAGCAGTTCGCCCGTGAGGTGAACGCAGCCCTCCCCAGGCTTGAGGCCACGCGTCCGCTTAGGTGGTCCAAGTGCACCATCACCTTCAGCTCGTCCGACCAGCTCAAGTGCGCGGCAACTGCCAGCGCCCTCCCGATGCTGTGCTCACCCATCATCAGCAATGTCCTTGTCACCAAGACCCTCATCGATGGTGGTGTGGGGCTCAATGTTCTTTCCGTCGAGACGTTCGACCGCCTCCAAGTGCCATATGATCAGCTGCAGCCCACCAAGCCTTTCTCAGGAGTGAACGATGGTTCCATTACTCCGATAGGGTAGATCCGCCTCCCTGTCACCTTCGGCCAGCACGACAACTACCGCACCGAGCTCATCGACTTTGACGTCGCCCATATCCGCCTGCCGTACAATGCCATCCTTGGGTATCCGGCCCTGACCAAGTTCATGGCAGTGACCCATCATGGCTACAACGTCCTTAAGATGCCAGGGAACCGCAACATCATCACGATCGCTTGCGAGGAGAAGGACGTGGTGTGCTCCCTCGAGCGCGCTTACCAGGCTGCGGCAATTGAAGACCTGGACAACAAAGGCGCCACCTACCCTCCTGAGGCAGTCCCCAAGAAGAAGAAGCAGCTGCTCCGTCAAGAGCCTCAGGAGAGCGGTGTCTCCAGCGGCACCACCTCAGGACCCGCGCCCACGGATGGGGCGCCTCCCTCCCTCGCATAGGAAGGCGCGCCCAGCGCCCTCCTCAGGCTGGGCTCGGGGGCTTTCTTCTGGAGGGCCTCTGACTTAGCCAACGTCATGAGGGAGACGCTCGGGCACCACATGAAGGCGTGCTTCGTCGCACGTTTCCCTCATGAGGGCACAAGGCACGGGGTGCCAGGTGCTCGGGAATTCACCACCAAGACGACCGAGGAGCTTCAAGAGGCAAGAGCCATGCATGGCGAACGCCGCCCACCACCTGGCGCAGCTCCTTGTCCTGGCGAGGACGACGAGCTCCGCATCTGCATTAACATTCCAGGGCTCAATAGGGCCGCATCCCAGGAGCTTCTGGCCTTTGCGGGTTGGTCGGTGTGAGGGTCCACCTCACAGCTATGTTCGCATGCCTTTCGGCTTGCCGAACGCGGCTGTTACCTTCCAGCGTCGCCTGCGGAGCGTTCTGGCGGCTCAGGAGACCATGCATCATGCGGTCCTGGCAGAGATGGCGACGGCCCTTCGTGAGCCTCCCGAGCCCCCAGCCTCCCGAGGTTCAGGATTCAGGCGGTTCGTGAGGGGCGACTGCTCCAGCGCGCGTCTTCAGCTGCTTCAACATCCCTCCAGCAACAGTGCCAGGTGACTCTTTCCAGTTCATTCAGTTGGGGGCGCCCCTTGGGCTGCATTATCCCCAAGTCGCATGGGCCTATCCCTGCGACGTGTATCCTTTGCATCTTTAATTTACTCTGTTGGGGGCGCCCCTCGGGCTGCATCATCCCCAGGCCACACGGATCCGTCCCTGTGGCATGTATCGTTTTTACATTTACCTGAACTAGCTTGCCTCCTTCCCCAAGATGATTTATGATTATCGCCTACTTGCCTGTTGCTCGTCGCGGCCTCCCGCGTTGCTGACCGGCCTCCTGCTCATCCCGCAACGGGGGCTACACATGCTGGCACGACGCTTGTGCTCGGGTCCGTCCCTGCAACGCTGACAAACCTGAGCGACCGTGCTCTGGCTCGCGGGGCGCCCCACGCATGTCACCCCACCAGATCCTCAGTGCCTTCATCTCTTGCAGAAAGATCAACGGCAGGACAACAAACGCGATTATGGGCCATACTCTCCTCTTGAACTTACCCGCAGGAATCTCCGGAGCTTAGCTACGGGTGGCCCCGCCGGCTGCCCCCTTTTCATCCGATTCGCTTGTGCGTTAAGGGGGGGGGGGGCTCCTGAGCATCGCGTCTCTGGAGCTCCTACTGACTCTCCAGCCCTCACCCCATGGCCTTGACCACGGCATCGCGACCTGGCATACCAGCGGCGGCTGAGCCTCGCTCGAGGGTCGAGACCCGAGGACGCAGAGCATTTAGATGAGCAAGGAAGGGGGGAAGTCATCATGAGCCTTACCTAGTAACACCGCTGTGGGAGCACAAATCAGGCGCTGCGCAGGGAATCACCTCGGGCTGGATAAGATAAGTCACATATTCATGATAGCGCGACGCCGCAGTTGGAATTTTCGACTCTCGCAGCCTTGCTCCGGCAATGCCGCCTTCCTTTTCTACCTTCGGGAAGCTGCTTGCACGCCAAAGGGGACCTCTTGAGCATCGCGCCTCGGGAGCTCTTACTGGACCTTGGGCCGCTCACCTCCTGGCCTTGACCACGGCATCGCGACCTGGCATACCAGCGACGGCTGAAGCTTGGCTGGGACTGGGACCTGCCGGCGTAGAGCGCTAAGCTACCACAAGGATGAAAAGGGGGGACAATGCCGAAGCAAGATACACAACCACAACCTTATAGTAGGAATTATAAGCACTGGAGCAAAAGCATTATAGGTTCTTTACACACCCCCACGGGGTTCGTCTCAATTCCTCGCAGGGAACAAAAGAAGGAAAATCTCAAGAGGCCCTGACTACGGACGTCGCCACCGACGCCATCATCAACGGTGGGCTACGAGGGGCCGACGCCAACCCCATCCAGGCCATCGACGATGACAGGCGGATGCCGTTGCCATGCTCTGGGCACGGCGAGAGCTTGGTGGCACGTAGCTGTCGTCGCTTGTCTCCGGAGACTCGCTAGGCCCGGGAGAGTCGTTGGACTCCCAGGAGTCATCGCTGCTGCTGAAGGAGCTACCGGCAGGACTGGGGGCATGCTCGACGCCTGCTGCCACGCTGTCCCAGCGGCTTCCTCCAGGACAGCACTAAGGGAGTCCTGGATTAGGGGGTCCTCGGACAGCCGGACTGTTGGACTATGAAGATACAAGATTGAAGACTTCGCCCCGTGTCCGGGTGGGACTCTCCTTTGCGTGGAAGGCAAGCTTGGCAATTCGGATATGTAGATCTCCTCCCTTCTAGCCGACTCTGTGTAACCCTAGCCCCCTCCGGTGTCTATATAAACCGGAGGGTTTAGTCCGTAGGACGAGAACAACAATCATAATCATAGGCTAGCTTCTAGGGTTTAGCCTCTACGATCTCGTGGTAGATCAACTCTTGTAATACTCATATCATCAAGATCAATCAAGCAGGAAGTAGGGTATTACCTCCATCGAGAGGGCCCGAACCTGGGTAAACATTGTGTCCCCCGCCTCCTGTTACCATCCGCCTTAGACGCACAGTTCGGGACCCCCTACCCGAGATCCGCCGGTTTTGACACCGACATTGGTGCTTTCATTGAGAGTTCCACTGTGCCGTCACCATAAGGTTTGATGGCTCCTTCTATCATCGGCAACGATGCGTTCCAGGGTGAGGTTTTTCTCCCCGGACAGATCTTTGTATTCGGCAGGCTTCGCACTGCGGGCCAACTCGCTTGGCCATCTGGAGCAGATTGAGAGCTACGCCCCTGGCCGTCAGGTCAGGTTTGGAAACCTAAACTATACTGCTGACATCCGCGAAGACTTGATCTTCGACGGATTCAAGCCCGTGTCAGGTGCGCCGCACAGTCACGACGAGCACGACTTAGCTCTGCCGTCGGACGGTGTTTAGGAGATCACACCTGTGGTTGCTCCGGCCCTCAGTCCGGAGCAGATCGCGCCGTCCGAGGACGGGTGGATGGACCCCGCCACGGAGGCCGCACACTTAGTGGCGATAGAGCCGAATACTGACTTCATCTACTACAAAACCCGTGTTGCCAGATCCTTGGATTCGTCCCCGGCCACGGGCCCCGAACCGCCTGCGTCCGTGCCTATCGAATCTGATCGGGCGCCGATCATGGAGTTTTCCTCCGTGGATATCTTTCAGCACTCGCCCTTGGGCGATGTGCTAAATTCATTAAGGTCTCTCTCCTTGTTAGGAGGCCCTTGACCGAACTATGTCCGGCTCGAGTGGGAAGCGGACGACGAAGAAATTCGTCCCCCACCCACCACCCACTTAATAGCCACTGTCAACGATTTAACCGACATGCTCGATTTCGACTCCGAAGACATCGACGGTATGGACGGCGATGCATGAAAGGAACAGGAACCACCGCCCACAGGGCGTTGGACAGCCACTTCATCACATGATATATATATGGTGGATACACCCAAAGAAAACAATGACGAGGAACGGAAGGATGCAGCGAAGGATAGCTCCCTCGAGAAGCAACCAAAGCGACGACGTAAGCGCCGCTCCAAATCCCGCCTCGGCAAAAACAGCGATAATAGCGCAGGAAAGAATAATACCCCGGTCGACTCAAAAGGGAACGACGACCACGTGGACCCAGCGACAGAGCAAGATGAACCAGCGGACGACGAACATAGTAAGGAGCCGCTGTCCGATCACGGCGACACCGAGGGTAAAGATCATCAACCTGTCTCCGGAGAGGAGAATAGTCCGGACGACGATGCACACATCATCCCGGAAAGGCACTTGGAACAAGAGAACCTCCACAGGAGGCTTATTGCCACCGCGAGGAGCCTGAAGAAGCAGAAGCAAAGGCTTAAGGCCGCGCAAAATACACTCATCAGTAGACGGAACAAAGTGCTTAACACTGCAGAAAAGTACGGTGGCAGTCGCCACACAAAGAGCTATCCAAAGCGCAAGCTACTGCCTGAATTCGACGACGAGGCCCTAGAGCCCATACATTCAAAAAATAAAACAGCCGATCAGCCAGATCGACCACCCCGTGGCCGCGATAGGGCGGCTAACGATGTCGCACATAAGTCAGCACACAATTCACTTGAGGACTTGCATCAAAAAGCCGGTATGACCAGGTCCATCTACGGATCTAGGAAGCGCGCTCCAGCGCAGAATCAAAACCAAACACTGCAACCGTCAGAACGCCATGACACATCCAAATACAGGGTGCCGCGCACCCCCTATGCTTCACCGATGAGGTGCTGGATCACGAATTTCCAGAGAGATTCAAGCCCGTGAACATAGAGGCATACGACGGAACGACAGACCCTGGGGTCTGGATTGAGGACTTTATCCTTCATATCCATATGGCTCACGGAGATGATCTCACGCCATCAAATACTTGCCCCTCAATTGAAAGGACCAGCTCGGCACTGGCTGAAGAGCCTCCCCAAAAACTCAAGTGTAAGTTAGGAGGAGCTTGAGGATGCTTTCAGGGCTAATTTTCAAGGGACCTATGTCCGACCTTCGGATGCAGACGACTTAAGTCATATAATTCAACAGCCCGGAGAGTCAGCCCAAAAGTTTGGGAACAGATTCCTCACTAAGAAGAATCAGATTGTCGACTGCCCGGACGCCGAAGCCTTAGCGGCTTTCAAACACAGTGTCCGGGACGAATGGCTCGCCAGACACCTTGGCCAGGAAAAACCGAGGACAATGGCAGCCCTAACAAGCCTTATGACCCGCTGTTGCGCGGGCGAAGATAGTTGGCTGGCCCGTAGCGGCACCAGCGACCCAGGCACATCCGAAGTCAGGGATGGCAATGGAAAACCACGACGCAACAAAAGCAAGCGTCGAAACAATGAAGACAGCCCAGACAACACGGCGGTGAACGCTGGATTCAGGGGCTCACGATCCGGTCAACGGAAAAAGCCATTCAAAGGCAACAGAGATGGACCGTCCAGCCTAAACAAGATTCTAGACAAATTATGTTAGATTCATGGCACCTCCGACAAACCTACAAATCACACCCACAGAGAATGTTGGGTCTTCAAGCAGGCCGGCAAGCTAAACGCCGAACACAAGGGGAGGGAGACGCCAAGTGAAGACGAGGATGAGCCTCGCCAACAAAGCACTGGGGGACAGAAAAAATTCCCGCCAGAGGTCAAAACAGTGAACATGGTTCACGTAACGAAGAGAAGGAGCATGCGCGCACTCCGAGACGTATGCGCCGTGGAGCCCATTACCCCCAAGTTCAACCCTTGGTTGGTCTGCCCGATCACTTTTGATCACAGGGATTACCCGACTAGTATCCGGCACGGAGGATCGGCTGCCTTGGTGATAGACCCAATAATTGACGGATACCATCTCACCGGAGTCCTTATGGACAGCGGCAGTAGTCTTAATCTGATATATCAGGACACAGTCCACAAAATGGGGATAGACCCGACAAGAATCAGCCAAAGCAATACTAACTTTAAAGGAGTAATACCAGGCACAGAGGCCCGTTGCACATGCTCTCTACTACTAGAGGTTGTATTCGGTTCTCCCAACAACTTCCGAAGTGAAAAGTTAACCTTCGATATCGCTCCATTCCGAAGCGGCTATCAAGCACTACTCGGACGAACGGCCTTCACTCGTTTTAACGCAATACCGCATTACGCTTATCTTGAGCTTAAGATGCCCGGTCCATGTGGCATCATCATAGTTAGCGGAAACACAAAGCGTTCCTTACATGCGGAAGAATGTGTGGCGGCTTTAGCAGCCGAACACTGAACGACCTCTCGAACCAGAATAAATGATCGGTCGTCAAGACCGCGGACACGGCTAGACGAGTCCGGCGCACCACTAGCTGTAAGAGCTCAGAAAAACCTGAGATTGGGTCAATGGATATACCCCCATAGGTGACACTAGGGGCTTCCCGCATGTAAAAAGGACTACAGTTCGGCTGGACCTTATTTAGATTGGATTTTAACGGTTTATCAAGAATAACCAATTTTTAGCACGAAGACTTTAACCTAAAATTTTCTCTTTTACAGATGATAATCGTGCTACACCCTTCCAGGATACGGCACAACGGGGACACAGGCGCAGACGTGCAGCAGGGCCCCGCTCAAAGGTTTCTTTTTAGATTAAGACCCTGTGTAAACCTTTCTCACTGTCTCTTGTTGCTTGACACCCTCCGGATACTCAACACAACCGAGAGGGATGCCGATGTTATTGGCATTTCGCCACCTCAGACTAATGCACGTACCTGGAAATTCAGGGTTCGTTATCAAGGGCGTTACTCCGCCCGGTATATTTGGTAAAGTCCAAATACCTTAGGGAGTGTTCGGCGTCGCGAGTTTGGCCTTATATGCATCAGCTCCGAATCATGTCTTTGGTCAAATGTTGGGTTTGCCCGGCTCCCGTGTTTTGCTACCTTATGTTCCTCTCTATCGGCTAAGGTGGCACCGGGAGAACTACTGCGATTGTGCCCTGGTTCATCCGGATGAGCACCTCAGTAGAGAAAGCCGAAAACTGACTGATATGATAAAGCGCGAGACTAGTCAACCACTCGATGACTGAGCGGAATCTTCGCGATTCCTCCGCATTAACGAAGGGCCGGTTTCCCCGGTCATGTATGTACGCGCCCCGTACTCGGACGAGCGCGGAAGTACCAGGGGCTATATAGTAGCCCCACTGTCAAACTCCTATGGCTAAGTGAAAGTGTTAAAGCAATATAGTCCGATTGCCTTGTTCGCCGCGCTATCACCTACTTAATGGACCAAGACGTTGGATCAAGTGTGAACACACGCTTTTCCGAAGACCCCCGCATTATATGCGTGGGGGCTGAAGCCGACGACTGCAAACTTTCAGGTTATATACATACATAAACGGCCGCACAGGAGGCATCATAATACTTTCAGGCAAAAGTATAAACATAGCCTTTATAATCCAAATAGCATTGTTTTTATAATTGGGATACATGTCACTCAAACATGATACTCTTAGAGCACCGAGCCTTTATTGAACGAGCACCTTCTAGGACTTCGTCAAAATAGTGCTCGGCCGAAACCTGGCCTACGGCCGGGTCCTGGGTTGCAATAGCGGTGGCCTCCATCTTTGTCCAGTATGTCTTGACACGGGCAAGAGCCATCCACGCACCCTCTATGCACGCCGACCTCTTTACAGCGTCGATATGCGGCACAACACCAAGAAATCGTTGCACTAAACCGAAATAACTATTCGGCCTTGATCCTTCCGGCCAAAGATGATCCACAACGGACCTCATGGCAAGCTCAGACAACCTATGGAGCTCAGCCCACTCAGCCATTTGCTCATTTAATAGCAGCGGACGCGTTGGAGCACTGAACTGCGACCAGAACAACTTTTCCACTTTGTGATCTTTTTGATCTTTGAAAAACTCGGTCGCATCAGCAGCACTCGTTGCCAAGTCCAGGTACGCATCTGCAGAACTCCATAATTGATCCAGAAGGGCATACTTTGGATCTTCGAACTTCGTCCGCAACAAAAAGGGCTTCCCAGCCGTGATATCTCCGCTTGACGAAGCTCCTCCTTCGCCGCTCTGATTTTAGAGCGGGTTTCCTTGGCTGCTACCATGGATTTCTTCAGATCCGCCACTTGCGCTTTGCTCTCCTTTTCAAGAAGCTCATATCGGTCGGCAGCATCTTTCAGCTCAACAACCATCTTGGCTATTTTATCTTCGCTCTGGCGATGAGCAGCCTTTTCGGCTCCTAACTCTTCGACCGCCTTTAGGGCGGCCGCATCACTTCTCCTTGCTTGTTCCTTGGCTCGGGCAAGCTCTGCCTGAAGGGTCTCCACAGCGGCAGCTCCATCTGCAGTCACAGAATAATATAGATACTAGCATCATGCTCCTCTTCTTACCTGTTAACCACCGGAGAATACATACCCTGTGCCTCGTCAAGCCCCTTGTTTACAAGCATGATGTCGGCATCTGCCGCATCAAGTTGCCGCTTCAGTTCGGCAAATTCACCAGTCCGGCTAGCCACCGGACCCTCAGCCGCCTGCACATGAAAGCAGCATGATCATTACCTGGGACTATGATCCTCTGTATGCCGCCTTTCGACGGCAACCAGAGTCTCAGGGGCTACTATCTGCATAGGGCACACCTAGCATGTGCGGTACCGTCAAAAATATATGTATTATTTTGCGTACCTCAAAGCCTCTTAGCAGGCTCATAAAAGCTTCATGCAACCCACTTTTGGCGGATGAAATTTTCTCAACCACCGTAGCCATTAAAGTACGATGAGCCTCTGAGATGGGCGCTTGCTCCAGAAAACTCATCAGTGTGTCCGGTCGCGCATCGGACAGTCCCGGACTCTTTCTGTTGCTCTCCTTAGGAGCCGAATACTCCGGACTTCGGGTGGCCGAAGGGTTACCTTCTGGCCTTGGTGGATCAGGAGAAATCCTCCATGACGACACCTCGGGGTCGTCCGCCTCATGAGGCGGGGAGGCACGGGGAGGCGTTTTGCTCTCCATCATCTCCGGAAGAAGATCCCCCGAAAACGAACTCTGTCGAGAAGGGCTACGATCTGAACTGCAAGACATACGTCTCGGTTATTGTCCTCAGAAATAAAACGGGATATATTCACTATAAGGTACTCCTGTTTACTTACAGCTCGGTGGAGGGCTGATCCCCTTGCGGGCACTGTGAAGTAAGGATGCCCTCCGGGGCAGGACCCCCGAGAGAAGGCTCCTTCCCTTGTTTCCAATTCTTCAGAGGCGGTCCTTTTCCTTCCTTGGGGAGAAGGGATTTCGGATTCTTCCCCCCGGCTATCCTCCTTCGCGGAGACACTAATTCCCTCGGTTTGTATGAGTAATGAGTGAGGCCCGCTTTCGGCTTCTTTATTCCTCCCTTTATCTTCCCCTAATGGCACTTGATAAGGCGCGAGCTCAAGCATTCTGGCTAGTACTGGATCCGTTGAGCCCTCGGGAAGGGGGGCCGAACACCTGATCATCTTCGCCTTTTTTATCCAGTCCTGGTCAAAGAGCGACTTTTCAGCAATGATGTTGTGATAAATAAAGAGACAGCATGTTCGGCCGAAGAATTACTTACTTGGGTGTCTGGACGATTGCAGTTTAGACCCGCATCCTCGGTGGTGTCCGGACACTTTATTCGTGATCCAAAGAACAATCTATACATCTCTTCGAGCGTCACGCCGAAGAATTGCTGAATAGTTCGCGGTCCTTCCGGGTTGAACTCCCACATATGGAGAGGTCGACGTTGGCATGGCAGGACCCGACGAACTAGCATGACTTGCATTACCTCGACAAGGCTGACATCTCTCTTGAGGAGATCTCGGATGCGACTCTGCAATATCGGCACATCATTAGCCGGCCCCCAGTCCAGCCCCTTGTTGACCCATGACGCCAGTTGTGGCGGGGGGCCCGAACGGAAGGGAGGGGCAGCTACCCACTTAGTACTTCAGGGGGGCCGTGATGTAAAACCACTCCCGCTGCCATAAGTTGGACATCTCCGGGAAGGATCCCTTTGGCCATGGAGCATTGACGCCTTTGCTTATTATAGCACCTCCGCATTCTGTGTGTCGCCCATCGATCATCTTCGGCTTCACATTGAAGGTTTTGAGCCATAAGCCAAAGTGTGGGGTGATGCGGAGGAAGGCCTCACACACGACGATAAACGACGAGATGTGAAGGATGGAATCCGGAGCCAGATCATGGAAATCGAGCCCATAATAGAACATAAGCCCTCTAACAAAGGGATCAAGACTAAAGCCTAGTCCTCAGAGGAAGTGGGAGACAAATACGACACTCCCATTGGGTTCGGGAGTGGGGATGACCTGCCCTCGAGCAGGCAGCCTGTGCGAGATTTCGGCGGTCAGATACCTGGCTTCTCTTAGCTTTTTGATGTCCTCCTCTGTGACAGAGGAGGCCATCCACCGGCCTTGAAGGTTGGATCCGGACATGGTTGAAGGTCCGAAGCGCTTAGCCTGAGCCTTGGGTGTTGGAATTCAAGGTGGGGGGAGGGAAGGATCGAGCGCGAGAAGAAAAGGATAGGCCTTGGCCTCTTTATAAAGAGGGTGAATATCAAGCGTCCTCCGCGTGGCCGTTTGGAACTTGCCTAAAATCGAGGAGTCATACCAGCGGGCACGATTGGGTTACCCACACCCGTATTGATGAGAATCCCGTGATAAGGGGAACACGATCTCTGCTTCGACAAGACGTGCCAATAAAACCACCTCGCAACACGTGCAGTGGCAGGCTGGGAAAAACAGTTCGTAATGACCGGACCACGGCGGGACGTCACGCTACGAAAAGTTGTCAGCAGATTGGATTTGTGGAAATATTATACTCTCTACGGTGGTATGTGGAATTTGTTTTGCAGAGCCGGACACTATCCTTGTGTTCGAAATCTTCTATGGAGTATTCGGAGGAAGAACCCGCCTTGCAATGCCGAAGACAATCTGCGCGTCGGACTCATCGTCATTGAAGCCTGGTTCTGGGGCTACTGAGGGAGTCCTGGATTAGGGGTTCCTCGGACAGCCGGACTATATCCTTTGGCCGGACTGTTGGACTATGAAGATACAAGATTGAAGACTTCGCCCCGTGTACGGGTGGGACTCTCCTTTGCGTGGAAGTCAAGCTTGGCAATTCGGATATGTAGATCTCCTCCCTTCTAACCGACTCTGTGTAACCCTAGCCCCCTCCGGTGTCTATATAAACCGGAGGGTTTAGTCCGTAGGACGAGAACAACAATCATAATCATAGGCTAGCTTCTAGGGTTTAGCCTCTACGATCTCGTGGTAGATCAACTCTTGTAACACTCATATCATCAAGATCAATCAAGCAGGAAGTAGGGTATTACCTCCATCGAGAGGGCCCGAACCTGGGTAAACATTGTGTCCCCCGCCTCCTGTTACCATCCGCCTTAGACGCACAGTTCGGGACCCCCTACCCGAGATCCGCCGGTTTTGACACCGACAAGCACCTCAGACGGCGGCCTTCCTTGTCGAAGACCTTGAATAACAACGTGGAAGCGCCGTCATACTCAAAGTGGATCGCGAGGGCTCCCTCCGCGCGGCAGGCGCGGGCGACCTCGCCCCATCCACGGGACATGAAGATTTTTCCCGGGGAGACGACCTCGACCTCCGCCCCCGTGGCTAGGGCGTAGCACCCGGCATGCTGCAACCACAGCTCGAGCGGACCTCTCGGCAGCATATCTCCGGCAAAGAACCGCGGGAGCTAGATCCACATGCGTGGTGGCATCGCCGCCCACACCACGAACTCGCGCGAAGAGCCCTCGAAGTGGGTTCGAGAGCCGACGGGAGGGTAGGACAAAGGATGTCATGCAAGTTCTTTTCCATAAGCACGTATGACTATATTTGGAATACATGCCTACATTACATTGATGAATTGGAGCTAGTTCTGTGTCACCCTATGTTATAACTGTTGCATGAATAATCGCATCCGACATAATTCTCCATCACCGATCCAATGCCTATGAGCTTTTCCCATATTGTTCCTCGCTTATTTACTTTTCCGTTGCTACTGTTACAATCACTACAATACTATCACTGTTACTTTTGTCACCGTTACCGCTACTATCATATTACTTTGCTACTAAATACTTTGATGCAGATATTAAGTTATCCAGGTGTGGTTGAATTGACAACTCAACTGCTAATACTTGAGAATATTCTTTGGCTCCCCTTGTGTCAAATCAATAAATTTGGGTTGAATACTCTACCCCCGAAAACTGTTGCGATCCCCTATACTTGTGGGTTATCAAGACTATTTTCTGGCGCCGTTGCCGGGGAGCATAGCTCTATTCTTTGAGTCACTTGGGATTTATATCTGCTGGTCACTATGAAGAACTTGAAAGACGAGAAAACTAAAATTTATCCCTCAACTACGAGGGGAGGTAAGGAACTGCCATCTAGCTCTGCACTTGATTCACCTTCTGTTTTGAGTAAGCTTGCGACACCTAAACCTGCTTCTGCTATTAATTCTGATATGTCGCACGTTATTGATGATGCCACTTTTGCTATGCATGATACTCATAATGAAACTACTTCTATGCTTGATACTACTGTGCCACTAGGTGAATTTCTGGATGAACAACTTGCTAGGGCTAGAGAGAATGAAATTATTGAAACTGATAATATTGATGAAAGTGATGATGAAGATTCTCCCCCTAGATATGAATTGCCTGTTGTGCCTGAGGGTTATGTTATGGATGAAACTGCTAGAGACTTTCTTGCTTGCAATGATAGAAGTGATCTTAAGAAATTATTAGCTAAGCTGAAACAAAAATCTCTGAATGCTAGAATGAAATATGATCCTGCTTATGCTACCTCACCTATCTTTGTTACTGATAAGGATTATGAATTCTCTGTCGACCCTTATATAATTACTTTGGTTGAATCTGATCCTTTTATGACTATGAATCTGAAACTGTTGTGGCACATCTTACTAAATTAAATGATATAGCCACCCTGTTCACTAATGATGAGAAAACTCGCTACTATTATATCCTTAAAATATTCTCGTTCTCATTAAAGGGTGATGCTAAAACATGGTTTAATTCTCTTGATCCTGGTTGTGTGCGTAGTCCCCAAGATATGATTTATTACTTCTCTGCTAAATATTTCCCCGCTCATAAGAATCAAGCTGCTTTAAGGGAAATATATAATTTTGTGCAAATTGAAGAAGAGAGTCTCCCACAAGCTTGGGGAGGCTTCTCCAATTACTTAATGCTTTGCCTGATCATCCTCTTAAGAAAAATGAAATACTTGGTATCTTTTATAATGGACTAACCGATGCTTCCAGAGACCACCTGGATAGTTGTGCTGGTTGTGTTTTCAGGGAAAGAATAGCTGATGAAGCTGAAATTCTATTGAATAATATGTTGACCAATGAAAATAATTGGACACTTCCTGAACCAACTCCTAAGCCAACTCCGAAGAAAAGGGGTGTTCTATTTCTCAGTCCTGAAGATATGCAAGAGGCAAAGAAATCTATGAAAGAAAAAGATATAAAAGCTGAAGATGTCAAGAATTTACCTCCTGTTGAAGAAATACATGGCCTTAATTTACCACCTATCGAAGAAATACATTGCCTTGATAACCCGACACAGGTATTAAAGGTAAATTCTCTTTATAGATTTGATGAAGGTGATATTCCTCGTTATAAGTCTGCTAGCCAATGCTTAGATGAGTTTGATAATTTTATTGTCAAACAAGAAAACTTCAATGTTTATGTTGGTAGACAATTGAAACACAATGCTTATATGATTGAACACTTGAGTGATTATATGTCTAGAGTTAAAGGTGAACTTAAACTCATTAGTAAACATGCTTCTATGGTTACCACTTAAGTGGAACAAGTACTTAAAGCTCAGAATGGTTTGCTCAATGAATTGAATAGTAAGAATAATGACTTTGCTGTTAGAGTTGCAACTAGAGGGGGTAAAGTGACTCAGGAACCTTTGTATCCTGAGGGCCACCCTAAGAGAATTGATCAGGATTCTTAGAGAAATAATTTAGATGCACCTAGTCCTTGTAAAAAGAAGAAAAAGAAAAATGATAGGACTTTGCATGCTGCTAGTGAACCTGTTATTGACACACCTGAGAATCCCAATGATATTTCTATTTCTGATGCTGAAACACAATCTGGTAATGAACATGAACCTAGTGATAATGTTAATGATGATGTTCATGTTGATGCTCAACCTAGCAATAACAATGATGTAGAAATTGAACCTGCTGTTGATCTTGATAACCCACAATCAAAGAATCAATGTTATGATAAGAGAGACTTTGTTGCTAGGAGGCACGATAAAGAAAGAGAACCATGGGTTCAGAAACCCATGCCTTTTCCTCCTAAACAATCCAAGAAAAAGGATGATGAGGATTTTGAGCGCTTTGCTGAAATGATTAGACCTATCTTTTTGCGTATGCGTTTGACTGATATGCTTAAAATGAATCCTTATGCTAAGTACATGAAAGATATTGTTACTAATAAAAGAAAGATACTGGAAGCTGAAATTTCCACCATGCTTGCTAATTATACTTTTAAAGGTGGAATACCAAAGAAACTAGGAGATCCAGGAGTACCAACTATACCATGCCCCATTAAAAGAAACTATGTTAAAACTGCTTTATGTGATCTTGGAGCCGGTGTTAGTGTTATGCCTCTCTCTTTATATCGTAGACTTGATTTGAATAAGTTGACACCTACTGAAATACTTTACAAATGGCTGATAAATAAACTGCTATACCTGTCGGTATTTGTGAGGATGTGTCTGTTGTGGTTGTAAATGTTACTATTTTAACAGACTTTGTTATTCTTGATATTCCCGAGGACGCAATATGTCTATTATTCTTGGAAGACCCTTTTTGAACACTGTAGTGGCTGTTATTGATTACAACAAAGGCAATGTCACTTTTCATGTTAATGGTAATGAGCATACGGTACACTTTCCGAGGAAACAACCTCAAGTCCACAGTATAAACTCTATTGGAAAAATTCCATCGATTATTTTTGGAGGTTTTGAATTTCCTCTACCTACTGTCAAGAAGAAATATGATATTCTTATTATTGGGGACGTGCATATCCCCATTGAGGTAACCTAGTGTTATTCGAAATTTCTCCGGTTCCATGTTATTCGAAATGAGTTTGTTAACAAGACCTGATCAACCTTGTTAGTGGATTCCTTTTGATGAGCATGAGATGGATGAAGTTAGAAAGCACAACCTTCTGTACCCTCCTTTTACTTTCTGTTATTTAGAATAAATAAAGTAAAAATAGTATTTCTGTCAGTTTTCTGAATTATCCGTGCAGTAAAAAATACCCCGAAAATAAAAGTTCTCCAAATGCCCCGAAATTGAAATACGATTTTTTTCTGGAATATTTGAGAATATCTGGCACTGAGAACACAGCAGGGGGAGCAAGCACCTGGCCAAGAGGGTCCAGGGCGCGCCCACCCCCTGGGCGCGCCCCCTGCCTCATGGTGGCCCCCCTCCACTTATTCCTGCACCCACACACTCCTTCCTCCTCCCAAAAAAATCACCAACCAGCTCAAGCACGAGTTCTAGCTCATTTTGCTACGATTTTCGATCTCCTTTGTAACACCCCGGTGTAATGATGCTACAGTAATCCCTGAGATCAAGCTAATCATTTTGCTATAACAGCGCTTGGTCACTTTAATCAATATTCCATTTCAAATTCCAGTCGAATTCAATTTGAATTTATGTGTGAAATTCAAAAATGCTCAGACATGAAAACTAAAATGTTCATCATGTGGAACATATTCTTCTCGTAATATTGGTGGTAAACCAACATTTTTGCAAAATGTCTAAGTGGCCTAAAATAGCTATAACAGAAAGCTGTTAAAAGAAAAAACAGAAAGTTAAAAAAATGAACAGGAAAGAAGAAGGGGTGGGAGAGCCCTGGCCTCCCCTTGGGCCTCGGCCCACCTCGGCCAGCTGGACGGCCCACAGCCCCCTGTTCCCCTGGACCTCAACCAGCCTGGCCGGCCCAGTCGGCCCAGCTCCCCGCACCGCACCCCCTTCCTGTTCCCCGACCCGAGTCGCTACAGGCGCCGTCCCCGCCGGACCCGCCTCGCCGGCGACGCCCGGGCGAGGGGATAAGGCCCGCGCCTCCTCGCCTCCTGGATCCCCGCCTCCACTTGCACCACCCCACTCCCCTCTCCCACTCTGCCTGCTCCTCCTCTCCTCTCTCCCTTCAGATCCATCACCACCGAGCTCCGTCACCGCCGAGCACCACGCTCCACCGCGGCCACCAGCGCCCATTCCTCCCTCCGTGGTGTCTAGGAGGTCCGCGGTGGACTGCTTCTTCCTCCTCGTCATCGGGTCGAGCCCGAGGAATGCCACCGTCGTGCTCGCGTCTTCTTCCCCAACTGCGGCCACCGCTACGCCGCCGTTCGATCCGCCCCGAGTCTGCAGCTACTAAACCTCCGAGGGCCACCGTGTGTGCCGCCCGGTGAGCCCCTCTTCTTCTCCCCTCGCTCCCCTGGCCTCTTGCGCTACCATAGCCACCGCGCCGCCATGGCCGAGCTCGGCTCCGCCGAGCAGCTGGCCGCCGTCATTGCCATGCTCACCTGAGCACGGGAACGTGCTCATTGCAGCCTGTTGGGGAACGTAGTAATTTCAAAAAAATTCCTACGCACACGCAAGATCATGGTGATGTAGAGCAACGAGAGGGGAGAGTGTTGTCCAGGTACCCTCGTAGACCGATAGTGGAAGCGTTAACACAACGCGGTTGATGTAGTCGTACGTCTTCACGATCCGACCGATCAAGTACCGAACGCACGGCACCTCCGAGTTCAGCACACGTTCAGCTCGATGACGTCCCTCGAACTCCGATCCAGCCGAGTGTTGAGGGAGAGTTTTGTCAGCACGACGGCGTGGTGACAATGATGATGTTCTACCGACGCAGGGCTTCGCCTAAGCACCGCTACGATATTATCGAGGTGTAATATGGTGGAGGGGGGCACCGCACACGGCTAATAGATCAATGATCAATTGTCTATCAGGAGGTGCCCCCTGCCCCCGTATATAAAGGAGCAAGGGGGGTTCAGCCGGCCAAGGGGAGAGGCGCGCCAGGAGGAGTCCTACTCCTACCGGGAGTAGGACTCCCCCCTTTTCCATGTCGGACTAGGAGAGAAAGGGGGAAGAGGTGGAGGGGAGGAAGGAAGGGGGGGGGGGGGCGCCGCCCCCCTCTCCTTGTCCTATTCGGACTGGGGGGGAGGGGCGCGCGACCCTGCCCTGGCCTCCTCTCCTCTCTTCCACCTAGGCCCACTAAGGCCCATTAAGTTACCGGGGGGTTCCGGTAACCTCCCGGTACTCCGGAAAAATCCCGATTTCACCCGGAACACTTCCGATGTCCAAACATAGGCTTCCAATATATCAATCTTTATGTCTCGACCATTTCGAGACTCCTCGTCATGTCCGTGATCACATCCGGGACTCTGAACAACCTTCGGTACATCAAAACATATAAACTCATAATATAACTGTCATCGTAACGTTAAGCGTGCGGACCCTACGGGTTCGAGAACTATGTAGACATGACCGAGACACCTCTCCGTTCAATAACCAATAGTGGAACCTGGATGCTCATATTGGTTCCCACATATTCTACGAAGATCTTTATCGGTCAGACCGCATAACAACATACGTTGTTCCCTTTGTCATCGGTATGTTACTTGCCCGAGATTCGATCGTCGGTATCTCGATACCTAGTTCAATCTCGTTACCGGCAAGTCTCTTTAATCGTTCCGTAATACATCATCCCGCAACTAACTCATTAGTCACAATGCTTGCAAGGCTTATAGTGATGTGTATTACTGAGTGGGCCCAGAGATACCTCTCCGACAATCGGAGTGACGAATCCTAATCTCGAAATACGCCAACCCAACAAGTACCTTTGGAGACACCTGTAGAGCACCTTTATAATCACCCAGTTACGTTGTGACGTTTGGTAGCACACAAAGTGTTCCTCCGGTAAACGGGAGTTGCATAATCTCATAGTCATAGGAACATGTATAAGTCATGAAGAAAGCAATAGCAACATACTAAACGATCGAGTGCTAAGCTAACGGAATGGGTCAAGTCAATCACATCATTCTCCTAATGATGTGATCCCGTTAATCAAATGACAACTCATGTCTATGGCTTTAGGAAACATAACCATCTTTGATCAACGAGCTAGTCAAGTAGAGGCATACTAGTGACACTCTGTTTGTCTATGTATTCACACATGTATTATGTTTCGGGTTAATACAATTCTAGCATGAATAATAAACATTTATCATGATATAAGGAAATAAATAATAACTTTATTATTGCCTCTAGGGCATATTTCCTTCAGTCTCCCACTTGCACTAGAGTCAATAATCTAGATTACACAGTAATGATTCTTACACCCATGGAGTCTTGGTGCTGATCATGTTTTGCTCGTGGAAGAGGCTTAGTCAACGGGTCAGCAACATTCAGATCCGTATGTATCTTGCAAATTTCTATGTCTCCCACCTGGACTAAATCCCGGATGGAATTGAAGCGTCTTTTGATGTGCTTGGTTCTTTTGTGAAATCTGGATTCCTTTGCTAAGGCAATTGCACCAGTATTGTCACAAAAGATTTTCATTGGACCCGATGCACTTGGTATGACACCTAGATCGGATATGAACTCCTTCATCCAGACTCCTTCATTTGCTGCTTCCGAAGCAGCTATGTACTCCGCTTCACACGTAGATCCTGCCACGACACTTTGCTTAGAACTGCACCAACTGACAGCTCCATCGTTCAATGTAAACACGTATCCGGTTTGCGATTTAGAATCGTCCGGATCAGTGTCAAAGCTTGCATCAACGTAACCATTTACGATGAGCTCTTTGTCACCTCCATATACGAGAAACATATCCTTAGTCCTTTTCAGGTATTTCAGGATGTTCTTGACCGCTGTCCAGTGATCCACTCCTGGATTACTTTGGTACCTCCCTGCTAAACTTATAGCAAGGCACACATCAGGTCTGGTACACAACATTGCATACATGATAGAGCCTATGGCTGAAGCATAGGGAACATCTTTCATCTTCTCTCTATCTTCTGCAGTGGTCGGGCATTGAGTCTTACTCAATCTCACACCTTGTAATACAGGAAAGAACCCTTTCTTTGCTTGATCCATTTTGAACTTCTTCAAAACTTTGTCAAGGTATGTGCTTTGTGAAAGTCCAATTAAGCGTCTTGATCTATCTCTATAGATCTTGATGCCCAATATATATGCAGCTTCACCGAGGTCTTTCATTGAAAAACTCTTATTCAAGTATCCTTTTATGCTATCCAGAAATTCTATATCATTTCCAATTAGCAATATGTCATCCACATATAATATTAGAAATGCTACTGAGCTCCCACTCACTTTCTTGTAAATACAGGCTTCTCCAAAAGTCTGTATAAAACCAAATGCTTTGATCACACTACCAAAGCGTTTATTCCAACTCCGAGAGGCTTGCACCAGTCCATAAATGGATCGCTGGAGCTTGCACACTTTGTTAGCTCCCTTTGGATCGACAAAACCTTCCGGTTGCATCATATACAATTCTTCTTCCAGAAATCCATTCAGGAATGCAGTTTTGACATCCATTTGCCAAATTTCATAATCATAAAATGCGGCAATTGCCTACATGATTCGGACTGACTTAAGCATCGCTACGGGTGAGAAGGTCTCATCGTAGTCAATCCCTTGAACTTGTCGAAAACCTTTCGCGACAAGTCGAGCTTTATAGACAGTAACATTACCGTCAGTGTCAGTCTTCTTCTTGAAGATCCATTTATTTTCAATGGCTTGCCGATCATCGGGCAAGTCAACCAAAGTCCATACTTTGTTCTCATACATGGATTCCATCTCGGATTTCATGGCCTCAAGCCATTTTGCGGAATCTGGGCTCACCATCGCTTCTTCATAGTTCATAGGTTCGTCATGGTCTAGTAACATAACCTCCAGAACAGGATTACCGTACCACTCTGGTGCGGATCTTAATCTGGTTGACCTATGAGGTTCAGTAATAACTTGATCTGAAGTTTCATGATCAATATCATTAACTTCCTCACTAATTGGTGTAGGTGTCGCAGAAACTGGTTTCTGTGATGATCTACTTTCCAATAAGGGAGTAGGTACAGTTACCTCATCAAGTTCTACTTTCCTCCCACTCACTTCTTTCGAGAGAAACTCCTTCTCTAGAAAGGATCCATTCTTAGCAACGAATGTCTTGCCTTCGGATCTGTGATAGAAGGTGTACCCAACAGTCTCCTTTGGGTATCCTATGAAGACACATTTCTCCGATTTAGGTTCGAGCTTATCAAGTTGAAGTTTCTTCACATAAGCATCGCAACCCCAAACTTTAAGAAACGACAACTTTGGTTTCTTGCCAAACCATAGTTCATAAGGCGTCGTCTCAACGGATTTCGATGGTGCCCTATTTAGAGTGAATGCAGCCGTCTCTAAAGCATAACCCCAAAACGATAGCGGTAAATCAGTAAGAGACATCATAGATCGGACCATATCCAGTAAAGTACGATTACAACGTTCGGACACACCATTACGTTGTGGTGTTCCGGGTGGCGTGGGTTGCGAAACTATTCCGCATTGTTTCAAATGTAGGCCAAACTCGTAACTCAAATATTCTCCTCCATGATCTGATCGTAGAAACTTTATTTTCTTGTTACGATGATTTTCAACTTCGCTCTGAAATTCTTTGAACTTTTCAAATGTTTCAGACTTATGTTTCATTAAGTAGATATACCCATATCTGCTCAAATCATCTGTGAAGGTGAGAAAATAACGATATCCGCCACGAGCCTCAATATTCATCGGACCACATACATCTGTATGTATGATTTCCAACAAATCAGTTGCTCTCTCCATAGTTCCGGAGAACGGTGTTTTAGTCATCTTGCCCATGAGGCACGGTTTGCAAGTACCAAGTGATTCATAATCAAGTGATTCCAAAAGTCCATCAATATGGAGTTTCTTCATGCGCTTTACACCGATATGACCTAAACGGCAGTGCCACAAATAAGTTGCACTATCATTATCAACTCTGCATCTTTTGGCTTCGACATTATGAATATGTGTGTCACTACTACCGAGATTCATTAAAAATAGACCACTCTTTAAGGGTGATGACCATAAAAGATATTACTCATATAAATAGAACAACCATTATTCTCCGATTTAAATGAATAACTGTCTCGCATTAAACAAGATCCAGATATAATGTTCATGCTCAACGCTGGCACCAAATAACAATTATTTAGGTCTAATACTAATCCCGAAGGTAGATGTAGAGGTAGCGTGCCGACGGCGATCACATCGACTTTGGAACCGTTTCCCACGCGCATCGTCACCTCGTCCTTGGCCAGTGTTCGCTTAATCCGTAGTCCCTGTTTCGAGTTGCAAATATTAGCAACAGAACCAGTATCAAATACCCAGGTGCTACTGCGAGCTCTGGTAAGGTACACATCAATAACATGTATATCACATATACCTTTGTTCACCTTGCCATCCTTCTTATCCGCCAAATACTTGGGGCAGTTCCGCTTCCAGTGACCAGTCTGCTTGCAGTAGAAGCACTCAGTTTCAGGCTTAGGTCCAGATTTGGGTTTCTTCTCCTGAGCAGCAACTTGCTTGCTGTTCTTCTTGAAGTTCCCCTTCTTCTTCCCTTTGCCCTTTTTCTTGAAACTAGTGGTCTTATTGACCATCAACACTTGATGCTCCTTTTTGATTTCTACCTCCGCTGCCTTTAGCATTGCGAAGAGCTCGGGAATTGTCTTATTCATCCCTTGCATGTTATAGTTCATCACGAAGCTCTTGCAGCTTGGTGGCAGTGATTGAAGAATTCTGTCAATGACGCTATCATCCGGAAGATTAACTCCCAGTTGAATCAAGTGATTATTATACCCAGACATTTTGAGTATATGCTCACTGACAGAACTATTCTCTTCCATCTTGCAGCTGTAGAACTTTATTGGAGACTTCATATCTCTCAATCCGGGCATTTGCTTGAAATATTAACTTCAACTCCTGGAACATCTCATATGCTCCATGACGTTCAAAACGTCGTTGAAGACCCGGTTCTAAGCCGTAAAGCATGGCACACTGAACTATCGAGTAGTCATCAGCTTTGCTCTGCCAGACGTTCATAACTTCTGGTGTTGCTCTTGCAGCAGGCCTGGCACCCAGCGGTGCTTCCAAGACGTAATTCTTCTGTGCAGCAATGAGGATAATCCTCAAGTTACGGACCCAGTCCGTGTAATTGCTACCATCATCTTTCAACTTGGCTTTCTCAAGGAACGCATTAAAATTCAACGGAACAACAGCACGGGCCATCTATCTACAATTAACATAGACAAGCAAGATACTATCAGGTACTAAGTTCATGATAAATTTAAGTTCTATTAATCATATTACTCAAGAACTCCCACTTAGATAGACATCCCTCTAATCATCTAAGTGATTACATGATCCAAATCAACTAAACCATAACTGATCATCACGTGAAATGGAGTAGTTTTCAATGGTGAACATCACTATGTTGATCATATCTACTATATGATTCACGCTCGACCTTTTGGTCTCAGTGTTCCGAGGCTATATCTGCATATGCTAGGCTCGTCAAGTTTAACCTGAGTATTCTGCGTGTGCAAAACTGGCTTGCACCCGTTGTAGATGGACGTAGAGCTTATCACACCCGATCATCACGTGGTGTCTGGGCATGACGAACTTTGGCAACGGTGCATACTCAGGGAGAACACTTTTATCTTGAAATTTTAGTGAGAGATCATCTTATAATGCTACCGTCAATCAAAGCAAGATAAGATGCATAAAAGATAAACATCACATGCAATCAATATAAGTGATATGATATGGCCATCATCATCTTGTGCTTGTGATCTCCATCTCCGAAGCACCGTCATGATCACCATCGTCACCGGCGCGACACCTTGATCTCCATCGTAGCATCGTTGTCGTCTCGCCAACTATTGCTTTTACGACTATCGCTACCGCTTAGTGATAAAGTAAAACAATTACATGGCGATTGCATTGCATACAATAAAGCGACAACCATATGGCTCCTGCCAGTTGCCGATAACTCGGTTACAAAACATGATCATCTCATACAATAAAATATAGCATCATGTCTTGACCATATCACATCACAACATGCCCTGCAAAAACAAGTTAGACGTCCTCTAATTTGTTGTTGCAAGTTTTACGTGGCTGCAACGGGCTTAGCAAGAACCGTCCTTACCTACGCATCAAAACCACAACGATAGTTTGTCAAGTTGGTGCTGTTTTAACCTTCACAAGGACCGGGCGTAGCCACACTCGGTTCAACTAAAGTGAGAGAGACAGACACCCGCCAGTCACCTTTAAGCAACGAGTGCTCGCAACGGTGAAACCAGTCTCGCGTAAGCGTACGCGTAATGTCGGTCCGGGCCGCTTCATCTCACAATACCGCTGAACAAAAATATGACATGCTGGTAAGCAGTATGACTTATATCGCCCACAACTCACTTGTGTTCTACTCGTGCATATAACATCAACGCATAAAACCAGGCTCTAATGCCACTGTTGGGGAACGTAGTAATTTCAAAAAATTTCCTACGCACACGCAAGATCATGGTGATGTATAGCAACAAGAGGGGAGAGTGTTCTCCACGTACCCTCGTAGACCAATAGCGAAAGCGTTAACACAACGCGGTTGATGTAGTCGTACGTCTTCACGATCCGACCGATCAAGTACCGAACGCACGGCACCTCCGAGTTCAGCACACGTTCAGCTCGATGACGTCCCTCGAACTCCGATCCAGCCGAGTGTTGAGGGAGAGTTTTGCCAGCACGACGGCGTGGTGACAATGATGATGTTCTACCGACGCAGGGCTTCGCCTAAGCACCGCTACGATATTATCGAGGTGTAATATGGTGGAGGGGGGCACCGCACACGGCTAAGAGATCAATGATCAATTGTCTGTCAGGAGGTGCCCCCCTGCCCCCGTATATAAAGAAGCAAGGGGGGTTTGGCCGGCCAAGGGGAGAGGTGCGCCAGGAGGAGTCCTACTCCTACCGGGAGTAGGACTCCCCCCTTTTCCATGTTGGACTAGGAGAGAAAGGGGGAAGAGGTGGAGGGGAGGAAGGAAGGGGGGCGCCGCCCCCCTCTCCTTGTCCTATTCGGACTGGGGGGGGAGGGGCGCGCGGCCCTGCCCTGGCCTCCTCTCCTCTCTTCCACCTAGTCCCACTAAGGCCCATTAAGTTACCGGGGGGTTCCGGTAATCTCCCGGTACTCCGAAAAAATCCCGATTTCACCCGGAACACTTCCGATGTCCAAACATAGGCTTCCAATATATCAATCTTTATGTCTCGACCATTTCGAGACTCCTCGTCATGTCCGTGATCACATCCGGGACTCCGAACAACCTTCGGTACATCAAAACATATAAACTCATAATATAACTGTCATCGTAACGTTAAGCGTGCGGACCCTACGGGTTCGAGAACTATGTAGACATGACCGAGACACCTCTCCGGTCAATAACCAATAGCGGAACCTGGATGCTCATATTGGTTCCCACATATTCTACGAAGATCTTTATCGGTCAGACCGCATAACAACATACGTTGTTCCCTTTGTCATCGGTATGTTACTTGCCCGAGATTCGATCGTCAGTATCTCGATACCTAGTTCAATCTCGTTACCGACAAGTCTCTTTACTCGTTCCGTAATACATCATCCCGCAACTAACTCATTAGTCACAATGCTTGCAAGGCTTATAGTGATGTGTATTACTGAGTGGGCCCAGAGATACCTCTCCGACAATCGGAGTGACAAATCCTAATATCGAAATACGCCAACCCAAAAAGTACCTTTGGAGACACCTGTAGAGCACCTTTATAATCACCCAGTTACGTTGTGACGTTTGGTAGCACACAAAGTGTTCCTCCGGTAAACGGGAGTTCCATAATCTCAGTCATAGGAACATGTATAAGTCATGAAGAAAGCAATAGCAACATACTAAACGATCGAGTGCTAAGCTAACGGAATGGGTCAAGTCAATCACATCATTCTCCTAATGATGTGATCCCGTTAATCAAATGACAACTCATGTCTATGGCTAGGAAACATAACCATCTTTGATCAACGAGCTAGTCAAGTAGAGGCATACTAGTGACACTCTGTTTCTCTATGTATTCACACATGTATTATGTTTCCGGTTAATACAATTCTAGCATGAATAATAAACATTTATCATGATATAAGGAAATAAATAATAACTTTATTATTGCCTCTAGGGCATATTTCCTTCACAGCCCGCCGAGGCCGCCCGTGCCGCTTGCCCACCTCGTCGACCCCCGTAGCGCAATCCCGACGAGGTCCCGAACGCCACCACCGCCTCCACTCGTCGCCGACGCCGTTTCCGGCAGCTCCAGCTCCGGCCAGCCTCACCACGCGACGCGGCGGGATCTCCTCGTTCGAACGCGCCAAGTCCCGGGCCAAAAGACCCCCTGTGCGCGATTCCCGGCGAAGTCCGGCGAGCCCCGCCGCTGTTTTGGTCGCCGGCGGCGAAACCCCGACGCCGCCGATGTGGCACACCTGGGGCCCGCCTCTGGGTCACTGCCCGTGGGCCCCTGGCCCCAGTTGACCACGTTGACCGTGGTCAACTGTGCTGACTGGGCACACAGTGTCACTGACACGCGGGCCCCATCGCATATTTATTTAAATAAACGTTTTTCTAAATAAAAATGATTAGTTAAGCTAAATAGTCACTGACATGTGGGGCCCAGCTGTTAATTAACCTCTTTTTAGTTAGTTTAAAGTTCTGTTAATCCACTGTCTAGGACAGGTGGGACCCACTGGTCAGTTTGACCAGTCAGTGGGTCTGTTGACCTGCTGATGTCATGCTGACACTCTGCTGATGTCATAATTCCTTTTCTGTTAATATTAATAATTCCATAAAATACTTTAATCTTTAAAAATTCATAGAAATTAAACCGTAACTCGGATGAAAATGTTTTCTACATGAAAGTTGCTCAGAAAAATCCAACGAATCCGAATACGCGGTCCGTTCATCTGTCACATGCCCTTAGCATGCTGAACATGGAACATTCCCCCTCCGGTCATCTGTCTGACACAGGTCCGGAACCGGGAACACCTTCCCAGTTGAATTCCCCCTTCACCTATATCGTGTAGCCATACGTTAGGTCACACCCGGCACATCATATTGCCACGTTATGCTTTGTGATGCTATGTTTGCTTTATATTTACTGTTTCTTCCCCCTCTTCTCTCCGGTAGACCCCGAGACCGATGCTGCCCCTGTGATCAACTACGTCGACGACGACCCCTCCTTGCCAGAGCAACCAGGCAAGCCCCCCTTTGATCATCCCGATATCACCCATTCCATTCTATCATGCTTGCATTAGATTTTGCTACTGTTATTGTTTGCTCCTATTCTGATGCATAGCCTGCTTTTGTAACCTGCTCATTGTACCCTGCCTGCTTATCCTAAAACTACTTAGTATAGGTTGGTTAGTGATCCATCAGTGACCCCCACCTTGTCCTTGTTGCCCCTGCTTCATCATTGAAGACCCGATCAACGGGATCGAAGACCAGGCCCCGGCACCGCACATCACTTTCCCCTTAGTTGCTCGACACTACTAGGTTACTATCGAGTGCCGAGGGTGAGACCTCTACAGCACTTCTGATGTTAACCCTGTAGTGTAGTTATTCGGTTGTGGTCATCGAGGGTGATTCCGCCTTAACCACTTCCGATACGACTCTGTCGTGCAACCCCTCAAGTGTGAACCTCGGGGGTGGTTCCTCTTACGTTCACCTTGATGATTACATCGAGTGGAATTCACCGGGGGTGATTCCTCGGGTTTTCCCCTTGATGTTTGGACACACGGATACTTGGAATTTACAGTTGTTTCTTGGAAGGGCGGGTCGACCCTGAGGGGTACCCGCGAGTGATGTGGAGACGGGTTGACCTGGAGGGTGCCCGCGAGATAATTACGAGGCGTGGCCGGGCATTGCTAGCCTTTGCCGCAAGTCCTTGAGACGGGGCAACGGGGTCACATCTTTCGTGAGTCTCTGCTTGTTACCGCGTTCCTAATCCACTACGATTTGTATATTTGATCCGAGGGGCCCCTGGCCTAATAGCACTAACCATCACGTGGGCATAGTATGGGCGTTCTGCGTCGTATGCATCAGCCGAAGCTTAATAGACGTCAGCGACTGAGCGACGCGCGCCGGGTTGGACTGGTAAGCTCCTACCTTTTTAAGGAGGTAGCTAGGTCTGCTCACCGGCCGCCCACGCAACGTGCAGGAGTTCCCGGGGTGATGGCCCATGACCCCTGGGGGCATAGGTTTAGTCCGGTGTGCTGACCTCTCTGTTAAGCCTAGGTCGGGTTGCGACGTATTGTTTGGCCGAGGCCGGGCATGACCCAGGAAAGTGTGTCCGGCCGGAGTTAATCAAGCGTGGTGGGTAAGTTGGTGCACCCCTGCCGGGAAGAAAACATCTATCGATAGCCTGTCCTACGGTAACGAACACTTAGAGTTGTATCCCGATCGATACAACTAGAACTGGATACTTGTGATGAGTAATGGATTGTGGTGATAACTAGATAGTATGGCTCTGGGATTGCTTTCTCGCAGGGAGTCGAGAAAGGATCTCTGGCCGAGGTTGATAACACTTCTACTACTTTACTTTATGCTACTCTACTCCCTCCTGTTGCTGCAAGATGGTGGTTTCCAGAAGATGCTAGTCTTCGATAGGACTAGGCTTTCCCCTTCTCTTCTAGCATTCTACAGTCCAGTCCACAGATACAGCCCATTTCATTGATACCGATGCATATGTAGTGTAGATCCTTGCTTGCGAGTACTTTGGATGAGTACTCACGGTTGCTGTGCTCCCCCTTTTCCCCCTTTCTTCTTCTTTCCGGTTGATGCAACCAGATGTCGGAGCCCAGGAGCCAGATGCCACCGCCGATGCTTACTACTACGTGGAGACCGCCGACGACCAGGAGTAGTTAGGAGGCTCCCAGGCAGGAGGCCTTGCCTTTTCGATCGTTGCTACTTTTGTGCTAGCCTTCTTAAGGCAAACTTGTCTAACTCATGTCTGTACTCAGATATTGTTGCTTCCGCTGACTCTGGTGTATTTGAGCTTATGTATTCGAGCCCTCGAGGCCCCTGGCTTGTAATATAAAGCTTGTATTATTTTTAATTTGTGTCTAGAGTTGTGTTGTGATATCTTCCCGTGAGTCCTTGATCTTGATCGTACACATTTGCGTGTATGATTAGTGTACGATTGAATCGAGGGAGTCACAAGTTGGTATCAGAGCCGACTGCCTGTAGATAGCCCCCTTTCCAACTCATTGGCCGAAGTTGAGTCTAGTCACTACAAAAACTTTTACTAACATGGTTGTGTGGCTTGCGGGCCCACGTCGCCATATGGATGGTATTAGGATCTTTTACTCCTCGTCTATACTCTGGGACTCTGATCTCTCTTCCATTCGGGTTAAATGAATTTACTAACTCTAACACTAGGATCCCGTGACCACATTCACCCCAAAGTTGGATAAGCCATAGTTCTTAGAATAGTATTCTGAATAGTACACACACTGTCGTGTTGACTACGAAGTGGTATCCATCATACCTCTTTCATTATGCATGTTTCATCATGAATGATCCTTGTCTTTGCAAATGCTCAATGCTGAACTACCCCCTGTTACATGTTAGCAGGATGGTTAGACCCGCTGGTCGTGGCCGTGGTGCCAACGATCCACCACCGCCCGAATTCTTTGCCGGAATGATGCAACAATTTGAGCTGAACCGCCAGTCCATGGAAGGAATGATGGCTCAGTTTCCTCGTCCGAACATGAATCAACAACCAACCCCAGTAACTCTGCAGGACTTCATGCGCCTCAACCCAACTATCTACCACAGCTCAACTCAACCCCTTGATGCTGATGACTGGCTCCGCGACATCACATATGAAATGGAGTCTGCTAGTGTGGCCCCTGCTAGCTATGTCACCTTTGCATCTTTCTTTCTGAAGGGTCCCGCTACTCAATGGTGGGACAGCCACAGGCGTACCCTACCTGCTGGAACGGTCATCACTTGGCCGGATTTCCAAGCTGCCTTCCGTGCCCGCTTCATTCCTCAGGGAATCATGGACAAGAAGAAGCGAGAGTTCCGCAACCTCACCCAAGGCAACAAGTCTATAGATGCTTATCAGCAGGAATTCTTGGACTTGTCTCGTTATGCTGAAGAAGACATCGCAACTGATGCTCGTAAGCAAGAGAAGTTTCGTGATGGACTTCACCCTGATATCAAGCTAGCACTGCTCGTTCATGACTTTGCCGACTTCGCCACCTTGGTGAACAAGGCCATTCATGTCGAAACTGGTCTGCAGGAACATCAGGGATCCCTCAGGCGCAGCCGTGACGCTGGCTCATCTTCGGGCCCGTCTGCGCAGAAGCGTCGGATATGGATCCCCCACAGCATGTATCATCCAACTGCACCCGCACCAAGACAATCCTATGCTGCACCTCGTCTGCCTCCTCCACCGCAGAGGCAGCCTCTTAGAGATGTACCATCCCAAGCTCCTGCTCCCGATCCCAATGATGGTCTGTGCTTCAGATGTGGCCGCCCAGGCCACCTTGCTAAAGAATGCAATCAGAAAAAGAGCCAGCTGGCTCTGCCTTCAACTGGTCGTAACAATCAGCCCCATAACAACAATGCCAGACCTTATGGTCGTGGTCAGGCTAATCATGTTGATCTGAATGAAGCTCAAGACCAGCCTGCCACTGTGATGGGTACTCTTCTCGTTAATTCAGTACCGGCTTCTGTTTTATTCGATTCAGGAGCATCGCATTCATTCATGTCAGAAAATTTTGCATACGCACACGACATTCGATGCGAGCCCATGAACACTCCGATAGTGGCACGCACCCCTGCGGGTCAGTGTCGAACTACCATGATTGGTCGCGACGTCCCCGTTGAAATTGAAGGGTTGGAATTTCATGTTTCTCCCATTATTCTGGAGTCTTCCAACATTGACCTCATTCTGGGAATGGAATGGTTGAAAGCACATACCGCTTCTATCGTTTGTGCCACCAAAGTCATTCATCTCCTACATCCTTCCGATGAGATAGTAAGCTACCATGCTCAGATTGTTCAAAACGCCGAAGCACGACTTTATGTCTTGAATGCATTGAACGCAGCACCTCTTGAGGGAATTGAAAAGATTCCAGTCGTTCGCGACTTTGAAGACGTCTTTCCAGAAGAACTTCCAGGAATACCCCCTGCCCGGGTTGTCGAGTTCGTCATCGACTTGAAACCATGCACCGTTCCTATCGCCAAACGACCCTACAAGATGCCGCCTCATGAGCTCCTTGAACTTAAGGAGGAAATCGACAAATCTCTTCACAAGGGTTTCATTCGTCCAAGTTCCTCTGCTTGGGGAGCACCTTCTCTCTTCGTCAAGAAGAAGGACAGAACGAACCGTTTGGTCCAAGACTACCGTCCTATCAACCAAGCTACAATTCAGAACATATATCCCCTTCCTCAGATCAATGATCTGTATGATCAACTGGCTGGTTCATCGATTTTCTCTAAACTCGACTTGAGGTTGGGTTACCACCAGATCCGTGTTCGTGAAGAGGATATTCCAAAGACCGCATTCGTCACTCGTTATGGTTCTTATGAGTACACCGTCATGTCTTTTGGGTTGACCAATGCTCCAGCTACATTCTCTCGTTTGATGAACTATATATTCATGGATTACCTCGACAAGTTCATCATAGTCTATCTGGATGATATCCTGGTATATTCGAAGAACAAAGAAGAACATGCTGAACATCTTTGACTTGTTCTAGAGAAGCTTCGAGAGCATCGACTTTATGCCAAGTATTCCAAGTGCGAATTCTGGTTACCCAAAGTCACCTACCTTGGGCATGTCATCTCCAAGGATGGTATTGCCGTCAACCCAGAGCGAGTTCAGACTATTCTTGACTGGACCCCTCCAAAGACTGTCAAGCAAGTCAGAAGCTTTCTCGGACTAGCTAGCTATTGTCGCCGCATTGTCGAGAACTTGTCCAAGATCGCCAAGCCACTGACCAATCTGCTACACAAAGGCGTTAAGTTTGATTGGACAGACAAATGTCAGGGAAGTTTCCAGGCACTCAAGGACAAGCTGACTTCTGCCCCAGTGCTTGCTCCCCCTGATTCTCGCAAAGACTTCGTCATCTATTGCGACGCTTCACGACAAGGATTAGGCTGTGTCCTAATGCAAGAGCGCATAGTGATTGCTTATGCCTCCCGTCAAGTGCGTGCTCACGAAGAGAACTACCCAGTTCACAACCTCGAGCTTGCCGCGGTTATCTTTGCACTGAAGCTATGGCGACAATACCTTCTCGGTAATCGTTGTGAGATCTTCACCGATCATCAGAGTCTGAAGTACTTGTTTACTCAGCTAGATCTGAACCTCCGTCAGCAGCGATGGACGAAAGGTATTGCTGACTACAACTACGGTATATCCTATACCCCTGGCAAGGCTAATGTAATGGCCGATGCCCTGAGCCGTAAGTCTTATTGCAACAACTACATGGTCTTCAAAGCTCAACCCCGCCTTTATGAAGAGCTATGCAAGCTGAACCTTCAACAAGTTCCACAGGGTTCTCTGAATAACCTTGTCCTGGAACCAACTCTTCTGAAAGCAATTAAGTCTGCTCAAGCCAAAGATGCTCACGTTGATTTGATGAAAAAGGATCTTGCCTTAGAGAAATCCAGGGATTTCTCACTTGGTGAAGATGGAACCTTATACTTCAGAGATCGCATGGTAGTACCCCGGTTCGAGCTTATGACAGAGAAGGTGATGAAAGAAGCGCATGACACCCCTCTCTCTATTCATCCGGGAAGTACCAAGATGTATCTAGACATCCGTCAGAAGTACTGGTGGTCTAAGATGAAGCAAGACATTGCTCGATATATTGAAGAATGTGACGTTTGTCGTCGCGTCAAAGCAGAACATCAGAAACCGGCTGGACTTCTACAACCACTTCCGATTCTTGAATGGAAGTGGGATAAGATTCAAATGGACTTCGTCACTGGCCTTCCCAAGTCTCAGAAAGGTAACGATGCTATCTTTGTCGTCATCGACCAATTCTCGAAGGTTGCTCACTTTCTTCCAGTCAAGGAGACAATCACTACTAGTCAATTAGCAAACTTGTATATCTCTAGAATTGTGTCACTCCACGGCATTCCGAAGGAGATCATTTCAGATCGCGGCAGTTTATTCACTTCAAAGTTCTGGGATAGTTTCCAAGAGGCAATGGGAACTCATATTACTTGGAGCACTGCTTATCATCGCCAATCCCAAGGCCAAGTCGAGCGAGTCAATCAAATTCTTGAAGACATGCTTCGAGCTTGTGTTATTTCTTTCGGCAAGAAGTGGGAAGAATCTCTCCCTTATGCGGAGTTCTCCTATAACAACAGTTATCCAGCCAGCTTGAAGATGGCACCCTTTGAAGTGCTCTATGGACGTAAGTGTCGAACCCCTCTGAATTGGTCAGAAACTGGGGAATGGGCGCTCATTGGTCCAGACATTATTCAACAAGCTGAAGAGCAGGTTCGCATTGTCTGGGGTAATCTCAAGGCGGCCCAGTCCCGCCAGAAGAGCAACTATGACCGAAAACACTGGGGTTCAACTTATCAACCTGGTGAACAAGCTTATTTGCGTGTCACTCCTTTGAGAGGCACTCATCGGTTCGGAGTCAAGGGCAAGCTAGCTCCGCGCTACATTGGTCCTTTCCGCATTCTCCACCGTCGTGGACTGGTGGCTTATCAACTGGAGTTGCCACCTCAGTTCTCTCACGTCCATGACGTCTTCCATGTGTCGCAACTTCTTCGTTGTTTCAAGGATCCGGAACGTGAAGTGGATCCAGAATTGATTGAAGTTCAAGATGATCTCACATACAAGGAGCATCCGATCTGCACTCTTGAAGAAACTGAACGTCGAACACGCCAGAAGGTTACCAAGTTCCTCAAGGTGCAATGGTCGAATCATACTAAAGATGAAGCCACTTGGGAACGCGAAGATAACCTCCGGGATGAATACGCCGACCTGTTCCCTTCTACCTCTTAATTCTCGGGACGAGAATTTCTTTTAGAGGAGGAGAGTTGTAACACCCCGGTGTAATGATGCTACAGTAATCCCTGAGATCAAGCTAATCATTTTGCTATAACAGCGCTTGGTCACTTTAATCAATATTCCATTTCAAATTCCAGTCGTATTCAATTTGAATTTATGTGTGAAATTCAAAAATGCTCAAACATGAAAACTAAAATGTTCATCATGTGGAACATATTCTTCTGGTAATATTGGTGGTAAACCAACATTTTTGCAAAATGTCTAAGTGGCTTAAAATAGCTATAACAGAAAGCTGTTAAAAGAAAAAACAGAAAGTTAAAAAAATGAACAGGAAAGAAGAAGGGGTGGGAGAGCCCTAGCCTCCCCTTGGGCCTCAGCCCACCTCGGCCAGCCGGACGGCCCACAGCCCCCTGTTCCCCTGGACCTCAACCAGCCTGGCCGGCCCAGTCGGCCCAGCTCCCCGCACCGCACCCCCCTTACTGTTCCCCGACCCGAGTCGCTACAGGCGCCGTCCCCGCCGGCCCAGCCTCGCCGGCGACTCTCGGGCGAGGGGATAAGGCCCGCGCCTCCTCGCCTCCTCGATCCCCGCCTCCACTTGCACCACCCCACTCCCCTCTCCCACTCTGCCTGCTCCTCCTCTCCTCTCTCCCTTCGGATCCATCACCACCGAGCTCCGTCGCCGCCGAGCACCGCACTCCACCGCGGCCACCGGCGCCCATTCCTCCCTCCGTGGTGTCTAGGAGGTCCGCGGTGGACTGCTTCTTCCTCCTCGTCACCGGGTCGAGCCCGAGGAACGCCACCGTGGTTGCTCGCGTCTTCTTCCCCAACTGCGGCCACCGCTACGCCGCCGTTCGATCCGCCCCGAGTCTGCAGCTACTAAACCTCCGAGGGCCACCGTGTGTGCCGCCCGGTGAGCCCCTCTTCTTCTCCCCTCGCTCCCCTGGCCTCTTGCGCTACCATAGCCACCGCGCCGCCATGGCCGAGCTCGGCTCCGCCAAGCAGCTGGCCGCCGTCGTTGTCATGCTCGCTTGAGCACGGGAACGTGCTCAGTGCAGCCCGCTGAGGCCGCCCGTGCCGCTTGCCCACCTCGTCGACCCCCGTAGCACACGATCCCGACAAGGTCCCGAACGCCACCACCGCCTCCACTCATCGCCGACGCCGTTTCCGGCAGCTCCAGCTCCGGCCAGCCTCACCACGCGACGCGGCGGGATCTCCTCGTTCGAACGCGCCAAGTCCCGGGCCAAAAGACCCCCTGTGCGCGATTCCCGGCGAAGTCCGGCGAGCCCCGCCGCTGTTTTGGTCGCCGACGGCGAAACCCCGCCGCCGCCGATGTGGTACACCTGGGGCCCGCCTCTGGGTCACTGCCCGTGGGCCCCCTGGCCCCAGTTGACCACGTTGACCGTGGTCAACTGTGCTGACTGGGCACACAGTGTCACTGACATGCGGGCTCCATCGCATATTTTGTTAAATAAACGTTTTTCTAAATAAAAATGATTAGTTAAGCTAAATAGTCACTGACATGTGGGGCCCAGCTGTTAATTAACCTCTTTTTAGTTAGTTTAAAGTTTTGTTAATCCACTGTCCATGACAGGTGGGACCCACTTGTCAGTATGACCAGTCAGCGGGTCTGTTGACCTGCTGATGTCATGCTGACACTCTGCTGACGTCATAATTCCTTTTCTGTTAATATTAATAATTCCATAAAATACTTTAATCTTTAAAAATTCATAGAAATTAAACCGTAACTCGGATGAAAATGTTTTCTACATGAAAGTTGCTCAGAAAAATCCAACGAATCCGAATACGCGGTCCGTTCATCTGTCACATGCCCTTAGCATGCTGAACATGGAACATTCCCCCTCCGGTCATCTGTCTGACACAGGTCCGGAACCGGGAACACCTTCCCAGTTGAATTCCCCCTTCACTTATATCGTGTAGCCATACATTAGGTCACACCCGGCACATCATATTGCCACGTTATGCTTTGTGATGCTATGTTTGCTTTATATTTACTGTTTCTTCCCCCTCTTCTCTCCGGTAGACCCCGAGACCGATGCTGCCCCTGTGATCGACTACGTCGACGACGACCCCTCCTTGCCAGAGCAACCAGGCAAGCCCCCCTTTGATCATCCCGATATCGCCCATTCCATTCTATCATGCTTGCATTAGATTTTGCTACTGTTATTGTTTGCTCCTATTCTGATGCATAGCCTGCTTTTGTAACCTGCTCATTGTACCCTGCCTGCTTATCCTAAAACTGCTTAGTATAGGTTGGTTAGTGATCCATCAGTGACCCCCAACTTGTCCTTGTTGCCCCTGCTTCATCATTGAAGACCCGATCAACGGGATCGAAGACCAGGCGCCGGCACCGCACATCACTTTCCCCTTAGTTGCTCAACACTACTAGGTTACTATCGAGTGCCGAGGGTGAGACCTCTACAGCACTTCTGATGTTAACCCTGTAGTGTAGTTATTCGGTTGTGGTCATCGAGGGTGATTCCGCCTTAACCACTTCCGATACGACTCTGTCGTGCAACCCCTACGGTGTGAACCTCGGGGGTGGTTCCTCTTACGTTCACCTTGATGATTACATCGAGTGGAATTCACCGGGGGTGATTCCTCGGGTTTTCCCCTTGATGTTTGGACACACGGATACTTGGACTTTACAGTTGTTTCTTGGAATGGCGGGTCGACCCTGAGGGGTACCCGCGAGTGATGTGGAGACGGGTTGACCTGGAGGGTGCCCGCGAGATAATTACGAGGCGTGGCCGGGCATTCCTAGCCCTTGCCGCAAGTCCTCGAGACGGGGCAACGGGGTCACATCTTTCGTGAGTCTCTGCTTGTTACCTCTTTCCTAATCCACTACGATTTGGATATTTGATCCGAGGGGCCCCTGGCCTGATAGCACTAACCATCACGTGGGCATAGGATGGGCGCTCTGTGTCGTATGGATCAGTCGAAGCTTAATAGACGTCAGCAACTGAGTGGCACGCGCCGGGTTGGACTGGTAAGCTCCTACCTTTTTAAGGAGGTAGCTAGGTCTGCTCACCGGCCGCCCACGCAACGTGCTGGAGTTCCTGGGGCGATGGCCCATGACCCCTGGGGGCATAGGTTTAGTCCGGCGTGCTGACCTCTCTGTTAAGCCTAGGTCGGGTTGCGGCGTATTGTTTGGACGAGGCCGGGCGTGACCCAGGAAAGTGTGTCCGGCCGGAATTAATCAAGCGTGGTGGGTAAGTTGGTGCACCCCTCCAGGGAAGAAAACATCTATCGATAGCCTGTCCCACGATAACGGACACTTGGAGTTGTATCCCGATCGATACAACTAGAACTGGATACTTGTGATGAGTAATGGATTGTGGTGATAACTAGATAGTATGGCTCTGGGATTGCTTTCTCGCAGGGAGTCGAGAAAGGATCTCTGGCCGAGGTTGATAACACTTCTACTACTTTACTTTATGCTACTCTACTCCCTCCTGTTGCTGCAAGATGGTGGTTTCCAGAAGATGCTAGTCTTCGATAGGACTAGGCTTTCCCCTTCTCTTCTAGCATTCTGCAGTCCAGTCCACAGATACAGCCCATTTCATTGATACCGATGCATATGTAGTGTAGATCCTTGCTTGCGAGTACTTTGGATGAGTACTCACGGTTGCTGTGCTCCCCCTTTTCCCCCTTTCTTCTTCTTTCTGGTTGATGCAACAAGATGTCGGAGCCCAGGAGCCAGATGCCACCGCCGATGCTTACTACTACGTGGAGACCGCCGACGACCAGGAGTAGTTAGGAGGCTCCCAGGCAGGAGGCCTTGCCTTTTCGATCGTTGCTACTTTTGTGCTAGCCTTCTTAAGGCAAACTTGTCTAACTCATGTCTGTACTCAGATATTGTTGCTTCCGCTGACTCTGGTGTATTTGAGCTTATGTATTTGAGCCCTCGAGGCCCCTGGCTTGTAATATAAAGCTTGTATTATTTTTAATTTGTGTCTAGAGTTGTGTTGTGATATCTTCCCGTGAGTCCTTGATCTTGATCATACACATTTGCGTGTATGATTAGTGTACGATTGAATCGAGGGCATCACATCCTTGCTCAAAGCACCTCTCACAAAACTTCTTTGGGAGATTGATCTTTGGTATGTGACTCTTCCAATGGTCCAGTTAGTTTTTGTTCTAGTGCTTTATTCATTGCAAAATTTTGCTGCCTAGGTGACCCTGTTCTTGAGCTTGCATGTAAAATTTATATGGTCCCAAGTAGTTCTAACGCATGATATATTCTCTAGGCACTTGTGGGAGTAGGTGCTATCAATTTTGTTGAGTTTGGTTCACTTTTATTTTGAGTTACTAAAATTTTCAGAAATTTTTCAGAAGAAGAAATATGTTTAGGAAAATGTACCAAGGTGGTCCTTCAAGGAAGCAAGGTCCCAGGCCTGCAATACGTGATGCGGATGATGAACCACCGAGGGAAGCTCAAGTGCGGGCTTGTGAATGGCCTTCAGATGTCTTTATGGATCGAGCAGGAATCAAGGAAGAATTTAACACTTATGTGCGCAACGCTGATCTTGAGAGCTTCGAGGCAGATAAGTGCCGCCAGTACCACTATCTCACTGATTCCTTTGTGAGAAGGTTTGAATATTCATCATCACGCAATTCTCAAACTGTCATATTTGATCTTTATGAAAATTCTTATACTATGGACTTAGAGGATTTTAATACTGCTTGCAAACTTCCACAATGGGGTAGCACTAGTGAGCCTCGCAAATCTGAGTTTAGAGATTTTCTTGCTAGTATAACTGTGGGGGAGTCTAGAGATATAACACAAGCTACCATAGGGAGCATTCATTTTCCTGCTATACATTATTTTGCTCTCTTCATAGGTAGGTGCATAAATGGTAAGGATGAAGCATGTCACATGTGTGTCCCTGACCTCAGTGTTCTCAGGAGTGCTGTGTTAGGAGATAAACATTATAATTTGGGAGCCATTGTTGCACGTAGGTTGCATAATAATAGGATTAATGGAGATTTCTTTGGCGGAATTTATGCAACCTGTCTAGCTAATTTTCTTGGTATACCTATTCGTGATTATGATATGGAATTGCCTCCTTCTTATTTAGATTTTAATGCCATGGTTCACCATCAGTTTGTTGAGAGGAATGAACCGCCTCTCCAGTACCGACTAATCTTTGACAGGCGTCACGCTGTCAATATTGTCCTCCCTGCTCCTACTCTCTTTGACTTTCAGGCAAAGGGGAGATATGTCATAACGAGGGAGGAGGCAAATGAGTACGAGAGGAGGATGAGGGCAGCTTGCTCCGAGCTGCAGCCCACGATGCAATAGCCGTTGCATCTCAGTACGACCCCACCTATAACTTTGGATATCCGCCAGGCCAGCCGTGGCAATAGACCAACTTAGGCCAAAAGCCTAAGCTTGGGGGAGTACGTATTTCTCACCGACATTACATTTATATTCACACACTCATGCTAGTTGTCGGTGCTCATACCTTTTCATTGTAATATCCATGCTAGTTTATTTTCTTTTTCTTGCTTTCTTCTTCTGTGTTTGAAAAACCTTAAGAAAAACCAAAAATTAGTAGTAGCTTTTAGCTAGTTTACTTTCCATGCTGTAGTAGTAATTAAAAGAAAACCCAAAAAGATTTCGTGTTCTTATTTTTCTTGTTGGGAGCTTTCCCGTGTAAATAGTTTTATTTGTTTTCTTTCCTTTGGGGGTCGATAGGAGAAGACCATAATGAAAATGTTGAAGTGGCTCTTATATGCATTATTGTTGATTTAACCAAGAGCCCATGTTGCCTTGTCTTCTCCTGTTTATTGAACGCTTGCAGATTCCAGCTTAGTCCAATGCACGTGCACTATTATTATTATTCACATCGTTCGGTCATGCAAGTGAAAGGCAATTATGACGATTTATGATGGACTGATTGAGATGAGAGAAGCTAGTATGAACTCGACCTCTCTTGTTTTTGTAAATATGATTAGTTCATCGTTCCTGATTCAGCCTATTATGAATAAACATGTTTGCAATGACAAATAGAGATTATAGTTGCTTATGCCATGCTTAATTAGCTAGGAGTTTATAATGGTTTATCTTGCGTGCCAACATGCTATTAAAATGGTTGTGATGTGGTATGATAGCGTGGTATCCTCCTTTGAACGATTCAAGTGACTTGACTTGGCACATGTTCACACATGTAGTTGAAACAAATCAACATAGCTTTCATGATATTTATGTTCATGGTGGATTATATCCTACTCATGCTTTCACTCAATGTTCATTAATTTTAATGCATGTTCATGACTGTTGTCGCTCTCTAGTTGGTCGCTTCCCAGTCTTTTTCTAGCCTTCACTTGTACTAAGCGGGAATACTACTTGTGCATCCAATCCCTTAAACCCCAAAGTTATTCCATATGAGTCCACTATACCTTCCTATATGCGGTATCTACCTGCCGTTCCAAGTAAATTTGTATGTGCCAAACTCTAAACCTTCAAATGAAATTCTGTTTTGTATGCTCGAATAGCTCATGTATCAACTAGGGCTGTCTGTATCTTCCATGTTAGGCGGGTTATTCTCAAGAGGAGTGGACTCCGCTCCCCACTCATGAGAAAATGGCTGGTCACCGGGATGCCCAGTCCCATGCTTTATGCAAATCAAATCAAAATAACTGCAAACAAAACTCCCCCAGGGCTGTTGTTAGTTGGAGGCACTCGTTGTTTCGAGCAAGCCATGGTTTGATGCTTGTTAGTGGAGGGGGAGTATAAACTTTACCATTCTGTTTGGGAACCGCCTATAATGTGTGTAGCATGGAAGATATCGCCATCTCTTGGTTGTTATGTTGACAATGAAAGTATGCCACTCAAAATATTATTTATCTCTATTTCAAAATCGAGCTCTGACACCTCTACAAATCCCTTCTTCCTTTTGCGAAGGGCCTATCCATTTACTTTTATATTGAGTCATCACCCTCTTATTAAAAAGCACCAGCTGGAGAGCACCGCTGTCATTTGCATCCATTACTATTAATTTATATTGGGTATGACTATGACTGGATCTCTTTTTACCATGAATTACAATGTCTAGTCAGTCCTTGATCTTTAAGGGTGCTCTGCATTTATGTTTTGCGGTCTCAGAAAAGGGCTAGCGAGATACCATCTTTTTATATCATATTATGATTGTTTTGAGAAAGTGTTGTCATCCAAGATTTATTATCATTGCTCGCTAGTTGATTATGCCATTGATATGAGTAAACATGAGACCTAAGTGTTATTGTGAATATGGTTAGTTCATAATCTTTGCTGAAAACTTGAATGCTGGCTTTACATATTTACAACGACAAGAGCAAACAAAGTTTGTAAAAGTTTTTCTTTATCACTTTCAGTTTATCAACTGAATTGCTTGAGGACAAGCAAAGGTTTAAGCTTGGGGAGTTGATACGTCTCCGTCGTATCTACTTTTCCAAACACTTTTGCCCTTGTTTTGGACTCTAACTTGCATGATTTGAATGGAACTAACCCGGACTAACGCTATTTTCAGAAGAATTGCCATGGTGTTATTTTTGTGCAGAAACAAAAGTTCTCGGAATGACCTAAAACTTCACGAAGATTATTTTTGGAAATAATAAAAATACAGGCGAAAGAATCAAGGCCAGGGGGCCCACACCCTGTCCACGAGGGTGGGAGGTGCGCCCCCTGCCTCGTGGCCCCCCTGGTGCTCCACCGACTTCAACTCCAACTCTATATATTCGTGTTTGGGGAGAAAAAAACAGAGAGAAGGATTCATCATGTTTTACGACACGGAGCCGCCGCCAAGCCCTAATCTCTCTCGGGAGGGCTGATCTAGAGTCCGTTCGGGGCTCTGGAGAGGGGAATCCGTAGCCGTCGTCATCATCAACCATCCTCCATCACCAATTTCATGATGCTCACCGCCGTGTGTGAGTAATTTCATCGTAGGCTTGCTGGACGGTGATGGGTTGGATGAGATTTATCATGTAATCGAGTTAGTTTTGTTAGGGTATCCCTAGTATCCACCATGTTCTGAGATTGATGTTGCTATGACTTTGCTATGCTTAATGCTTGTCACTAGGGCCTGAGTGCCATGATTTTAGATCTGAACCTATTATGTTTTCATGAATATATGTGAGTTCTTGATCCTATCTTGCAATTCAATAGTCACCTACTATGTGTTATGATCCGGCAACCCCGAAGTGACAATAATCGGGACCACTCCCGCTGATGACCATAGTTTGAGGAGTTCATGTATTCACCATGTGTTAATGCTTTAGTCCGGTACTCTATTAAAAGGAGGCCTTAATATCCCTTAGTTTCCGCTAGGACCCCGCTGCCACGGGAGGGTAGGACAAAAGATGTCATGCAAGTTCTTTTCCATAAGCACGTATGACTATATTCGGAATACATGCCTACATTACATTGATGAATTGGAGCTAGTTCTGTGTCACCCTATGTTATAACTGTTGCATGAATAATCGCATCCGACATAATTCTCCATCACCGATCCAATGCCTATGAGCTTTTCCCATATTGTTCTTTGCTTATTTACTTTTCCGTTGCTACTGTTACAATCACTACAATACTATCACTGTTACTTTTGCCACCGTTACCGCTACTATCATATTACTTTGCTACTAAATACTTTGCTGCAGATATTAAGTTATCCAGGTGTGGCTAAATTGACAACTCAACTGCTAATACTTGAGAATATTCTTTGGCTCCCCTTGTGTCGAATCAATAAATTTGGGTTGAATACTCTACCCTCCAAAACTGTTGCGATCCCCTATACCTGTGGGTTATCACTCCCGTCTTCTCCTGAGCCCCGCGCTTGGGCGTACAGAGGGAGCGGGTAGCCAGGCGGAGGCCGCTCGTACCAAGGCCGCCTCACCTCCAGCTTCACGCCAGCGTCGCGGGAAGGGCTCAACCTCTTCTTCGGCGGAAGTGGCCCCTGCTCCTCGCGAGGGGTTTTCCCTTTCTCCGCGGCGGAGAACCTCCTAATCGGCGCCATGAGTGTTGAGGCAAGATGGCGAGGCGAGGAGGAAGAAGAAAGAGCAGGCGGCGAGAAGGAGGAGATGAGCAAAGGGGGCTCCACCTTCTCTTCATTTATAGCCAGGAGGAGGCCAACCGCCAGCCTCCGTGATCACACGTAATGATGGTTTTGTTCTACATGCAGCAGGGTCTCGTCAAGTCGAACGGTTGCCGAGGAAGCATGGGGAAGCGAAGGCGCCCACGTCCCATCGCCACACGCCGACCAAGGCCGCAGGCGGTTGGGGCCCGTGGCGCTCCACACTTGCCCTTTGGCTTTGCCTCGAAGCCAAGTTCGAGCGCGCCTTGGGCCCGGGGGCTACTGTCGGCCTCCTGGGAATGGGGGTGCCCAGACTTGCCTGCCTGCGGCCCGTGGCGTGGCTCCATCAACTGCCCGGTACGATCCAGCTTCAGCAGCAACAACTCAAGACCCTTGCGAGGGGCCAAGCCTCGCGAGGCGGACGATATCAAGACCTCCCTGGGGGCAGCCTCACTAGGCTGGCTCCCGAGGAGCGGAGATATCAATGCAGGGAGCACCTCATGAGGTTCACGTGACGTGAGCCATGACGACCAAGGCCAGGCGGGCGCCAGCGGGCGCAGTGTACCAGTTTTCTCTTTGGTGCTAAGGAGGCAAGCGCAGGCGCGGAGTCCCGAGGAATCAAGCAAAGGTTTCTGTTTCGGTGCAACAAGACCAAGACCGCCAGGACGTCAAGACGAAGGTCATCGTGGAGCCCACTCCAGCATCACCACCAGAGCCTTTGGCAGGCGAAGACTACTTTTGTCAGGATAGCTTGTACTAGTTGTCTCCCTTCAAAATTGGCCGTTGTGGGATCCCTTCCCTCCTACATTTGGGAAGAGGACCAAGGACACTATAAATAGGACCTAGCCACCGCCGTAGTAAGGCATCTGACGGACGGATCATTCAGATCATCCTCACACCCACCAGCTCATCGAGCCCAAGAACACCTCACCTCCTGAGGCTGTTCAACCACTGTACTAGTTCATCCTCAGCCCCTCGAGGCAATCCACCACAAAGCTGGAGTAGGGTATTACACCACAAGGTGGCCCGAACCAGGATAAATCCCTGTGTCTCTTGTTCTTTGGGTTCATCGAGCTAGGCTGTGGGATCGTTTAGCGGGCAGACTGGGGAGAGAGAGTTCTTCGTGCGCACCCTAGAGTTCGAACCTCTCAAGGGTCTGCGGAACCCCGAATCCGACACTTCCAATGTTAAGGAGCCCGTACAACGGGCCTCCACGCCGGGTATCACACCCTTAAAGGTAGTGTTGCTTGGTTTGATTCTTGACGGGTCATTACCCATCTTATGGACAGTGTCTTGATAAATCAGGTTGAGATTGCTGCCGTCGTCCATAAGGACTCTAGTGAGATGGTATTCATCGATGATGGGATCGAGTACCAGGGCCGCCGAACCTCCATGACGGATACTAGTTGGGTGGTCCCTGTGATCAAAGGTGATTGGACAAGCCGACCATGGATTGAATTTTGGGGCGACAGGCTCTACGACGTAGACGTCCCTTAGTGCGCGCTTGCGCTCCCTCTTTGGGATGTGTGTAACATATATCATGTTCACTGTTTTCACATCGGGGGGAAACTTCTTCTGTCCCCGTGTGTTCGGAGGGCGGGGCTCATCATCGTCCTCGCTTTGAGGTCCTTTCCCCTTGTGTTCGGTATGTAATTTACCTTCCTGTTTAATAACCCAGCAGTTCCTGTTGGTGTGATTGGCAGGCTTGTCAGGGGTGCCATGAATCTGGCAAGGCCTATCTAGTATCTTGTCCAAATTAGATGGACCGTCTCTAATTCCTTTGAATGGCTTCTTCCACTGACCGGGTTTGGAGCCACTGAATCCGGCGTTGATCGCCGTATCTTCAGTTTCTTCATTGTTGTTCCGACGCTTATTTTTGTTACGTCGTGGCCTTCCGTTGCCATCCCTGGTTTCAGAGGTGCCAGGGTCGCTGGTACTATTGCTTCTACGAGCCAACCAGCTGTCTTCGCCCGCACAGAAGCGGGTCATAAGTGCAGTAAGAGCTGCCATAGTTTTTTGGCTTTTCCTGACCGAGGTGTCGGGCGAGCCATTTGTCATGGACGCTGTGCTTAAAGGCTGCTAAGGCTTCGGTGACCGGACAGTCAATGATTTGGTTCTTTTTGATTAAGAACCGAGTCTAGAGTTTGCGGGCTGACTCTTCGGGTTGCTGGACTATGTGACCAAGGTCATCAGCGTCCGGTGGCCAGACATAAGTGCTCTGGAATTTGTCTCGAAAAGCATCCTCCAAGTCCTCCCAACTGCCAATGGAGTTCTCTGGGAGGCTATTCAACCAGTGCCCTGTTGTTCCTTTTAGCTTTAGGGGAACGTATTTAATGGCGTGGAGATCATCACCGTGAGCCATGTGAATGTGGAGGAGAAAATCTTCAATCCATACAGCAGGATCTGTCGTTCCATCATATGCCTCGATGTTTACGGGTTTAAACAATTCTGGAACCTGGTGCTACATTACCTCATCGGTGAAGCACAAGGGGTGAGCGGTGCCTCTATATCGGGCAACGTCACGATGGAGTTCGGATGACATCCATGTTCGGTTCTCGGCCCAAACTTGGTTATGATTGTCGCGCCAGGCTTGATGGCCATCGTCTCGTGTTGGAGCATGTCCCCTTGATCCGTAGATTGATCTGGTCTAGCCGGCTCTATTGTCCAGGTCTTGACGTAAGTCGTATGTGTAGCCCGGGGCCGCTGTCTCTTTGCCTCTACGGCGAGGTGGCACGGGCTGTTGTTCGGCATAATTGGCCGCGTTATCCTGTCAACATGGTGGTCGGTCTGGTTGATCAGCGTGGTTGTATCTTGATGGTATTGGCTCAAGGGCCTCGTCATCAAATTGTGGTAGTAGCCTGCGCTTTGGGTAGCTCTTTATTGGGCGCTCAAGGTCGTATTCTTCGGCAGCCAGGACCTTGGTCCATTTGTCGTTGAGCGTATCCTGTTCGGCTTGAAGCTGTTGCTGTTTCTTTTTCAGGCTCCTCACAATGGCGATAAGCTATCACTTGAAGTGTTCTTATTCGAGGGGTTCCTCTGGTACGATAAAATCTTCGTTACCGAGGCTAACATCCTCCTCGGAGGCCGGTAGATAGTTACTATCCTCCGAATCCTCATGATCGACAAGTTCGTCTGGGTTGACTTGTCCTTCTACCCACTCATCCAGCTCGAACGCACGCTCGACGGGGTGGTCAAAGTCTTCGGCATAGTCTGGGGTGTTGTTATCTCCGGTGCCGGTATTACTTTCCTTTTCCCGGCGCGATCGTGAGCGGCGCCACTGACGTCGGTGCTTTGGTGGTGCCTCGACAGGCTTGTCCTCGATCGGATTCTGAGTGCCATCGTCGTCCTTCTTTTCGGGCCTATCCACCATGTACACGTCGTATGTAGAAGTGGCCGTCCAACGCCCAGTGATAGGCGGGTTTTGGTCTGATTTGGCTCCGACATCATCATCCATGTTGTCGATGTCTTCGGAGGCATAGTCTAGCATGTCGGTTAGGTCCTTGACAGTGGCTATCAAGTGGGTGGTGGGTGGGACATAAAATTCCCCGCTCTCAGCCCCTAGTTCGGGCTGGGCGTAGTTCGGAAGTGATACTTCCGTAATGGCAAGAGATCGCATTAGGTCCAGCGCCTCGTTTAGGAGCGAAAGCTGGACAGGTGACTGAGGGTCTGCGGAGCTGGGTCCGGTAGTCACCTCTTGACCGAGCTCGGTAGACGCAGACCTCGAGAGTTCGGAGTTGACATCCAGAGATGAGTCCGGCTTCCCGATGATAGGGAGGGTCCTGTTGGACTCCGGGCCCGCTGACAGCATGGTAACCTCTGGGTCTCCGGCAGGTAAGCCCGTAATAGGGGAGAGTTCGGCGGGTTTTATTCTCCCATCTTCGGACAGAGTGGCCCGCTCTGGACTTAAGGCCGGGGCGGGGACGAAGGCCAATCCCTGAGCGGAATCTGATGGTGGATCTGACGGGCTTCCTTCATGTAGATGAGGAGCGGCGGCCGGGGCCGAGAACCCTTCGAAGATCAAGTCTCCTCGGGTATCAGCGATGTAGTTCAAGTTTCCAAATCTGATCTGGTGACCAGGGGCTTAGCTTTCGATCTACTCAAGGTGACCAGTTGAATTGGCATGCAGAGCGAAGCCGCTAAACACAAAGAGTTGACCAGTGAGAAAAGTCTCCTTGGCAACAGCATCGTCATTGATGACAAGCTGAGCCATCGATCCTTCTGTTGATGACACAACGGAACTCTCAATGAAAGCACCAATGTCGGTGTCGAAACCGGTAGATCTTGGGTAGGGGGTCCCGAACTGTGGGCCTGAGGATTGATAGTTACAAGGGACAAGTGGGACATAATGTTTACCCAGATTTGTGCCCTCTTAATTGAGGTAAAACCCTAGGTCCTGCCTGATTGTATTTGATGAGTATAGGGGTTACAAGAGTTGATCTACCTCGAGATCGTAATGGCTAAACCCTAGTTGTCTAGCCTATGAGAATTATGATAGCCTCTACGGACTAAACCCTCCGGTTTATATACACACCAGAGGGGCCTAGGGTTGTATAGAGTCGGTTTGTGGGGGAAGGAAAAAACATATCCGGACACCAATCTTACCATCCATGCATAGGGGAGTCCTACCCGGACACGGGGGGAAAGTCTTCTGCTTGTATCTTCACGGCCCATCAGTCCGGCCCATATCGAATATCCCGAACACCCGGGGACCCCTTAATCCAGGACTCCCTAAGAGGGGTTGTTCCCCACGCCCCTCCACCTATATATAGAGGGGAGGGGGCGCCCAAAGAGGATACACCAAGCCCTTGGTGCCCCTTTCTCGCGGGATATCCGCGGCCACCTATGGGACCGGGCAGCCCCTTGCTGGTTCGGCGGGGGACGTCGCGTTGCGCAAAGAACATATCAGCGCACGACAGCACGACAAAGAGCACACAAACAATATACCCAGGTTCGATCCGCCGTGAGGCGTAAGACCCTACTCCTGCTTTGGTGGATTGATGGTGGAATGAGTATGGTGGGGCGTAGTACACTTGCCCGGCAAGGTTTGCCTCGGGGCCGTAGAGGCTATGCGCGTATGGTGGCGTGGGTTCTTCAACTTTCCAACCTTCTAACCCTTCCTACAAGTGCCATGGGCCTCCTTTTATAGATGAAGGGGTCACCACAATGGGAAAGTGGTCATTATCCACTGATATGATAGCAAACAGTGCTATCATACCTAACTCTGCAGGCTGATAGGGTGCATTAAATGCGCCGCTTAGTGTCACATCACTGGTTGCCCGGCAAGGCCTGCCTGGCTATCCTGCCAGCTCCGGGCCTGTTCCCTTGACACATCGCAGGACGGGTGTCATCTGTGGGTTTCTCCTGTAGGAAATGGTTGCCATGTGGCGAATGGCTGCCACTTAACCATCTTGTAGCTTGACACCGCACTGATTGACAACGTGGGTCGTGCCTGAGTGGTTGGCGGGGTGGTTCAACCCCCGCGAGCCCCGGCGGCTCTGCCGGGGAGTCTTGGTTGCTTGCTTATGATGGTGGCCTCGCCCCTTGCCGGGATCGCCTGCCCAGCAAGGGAGGCCCTTCTCTTGCTGATATCTTGCTCCTCTGGCTCGATCTTGGTCCCTCTGAGCTGCATGTTGGTTCTTCAAATCTCTTGGTTCTTCAATCTCTGACTTAAGCTGGTGCTTCAATCTTTATCTTGTGCCTGTGCACAGTTGGGCAACAGACCCAGGGTTTGTTGCACCGACAGAAGCCCCCGGGCCTGCCCCGAACGCGCTGCTGAGCGTTGTTGGGGTAGGGCCTAATAAGTGCATAGGCAGGATCACTGAAGGGGTTGGCCCCTTGAGGTTTTCCGTTGCTGCTTCATTAGTCTTGACCTTGGGATGGTTTCCGATTTCTTCGCGCGTTGCGCGTGGTGTCGCAGAAGAACTTGGATTGTGGCCCGCGGATTCTTCTTGCCCCACGATCACGGGGCAAAAACTGCCATCCAACTTGCCCCCCGTTCCGCATGCACTTCGCCACATGCCCCGCATGCATTGGGCGTGGTAGGTGGTGGATGCGAAGGACACGAGAAAGAGTGCTATGGCTGAAAACTGAGCGTCGATGGTTAGAGTAGAGGGGCGGCCTCGATCCCTAGAGTCATAGTTGGTGCAGAGGGGCCGTATTGGAGGAGGGAGGCAGCCGTTTCCCGTAGGGGAGGCCAGCCCCCTGCACCGTTTCCCTATAAAAGGGGTCAGGGCAGTGTCCTTCTGCACACACTTGTTCTCCTCCTCTGTGATCCTTCTCTTCTAGCCATGGCGCGAGGGCGAGGGCGTGGTGGTGTTCCAGCGATGGCGACGAGGGTTTCTTCTCGACAGCGCGCCCCTCCCCTCCCGGACCCTGAGGCAGCGGAATCGTCCGCAAGGAGGGGAGGAAGGGAACGTGGTCATGGTCGCCGTGGTGCTCGAGGAGGAGGAGGGCGGGGCGGCGCCTCCGCCGGCGGCTCTTCCCCCGATGGAAGTTGGTGACCAACCTCGGGAGTTCGTCATCAGGCTGTACAAGCCTGTGTGTGGTCACCTTCATCTCCCAGCTCCCTTTGTGTGAGAGATGGAGCTCGAGCAACCACGTGCTCTGCGGCTGCACATGGGGGTTGTGGGAATGGAGGTATGAGGGTTGATGTCGACTTCCCTGCTCCTCATGTGATGTATATTCGCCGCGGCTGGAAGACCTTCGCTCGTGCCCATGGCTTCTCGGAGGGGCACGTTCTCCAGTTCAAGTTAATGGAAAATGCCCTGCTCTCCGTCAAGATCTTCGGGCGCTCGGGTGGTCGCTTAGGGTGTGCGCGGAGAGCTCGACCGACGATGAAAGCTCCTCCTCGAGCGAAAGTGACGAGGAGGATAGTGACGGCGATGATGACCACGGCGGACGGAGGAGCGACGACTCCGACTCCGGCTGATTGTCGCCCGCACCATCTTCATCAGGCAGCAGCACCATCATCTGCACCTGCATCTCCTCCCCGATAGTGCGATTTGTCGGGGAATTGGACGCAGAGGTGCAGATGGTGCTGTCGGGCTCCTGCAGCAACCTTCCAGCTGGACTCCGGCAGGCTTCCTCTCGGGCTGCAGCTCCGTTAGCCCTGCCGAGTCCTGCTGGCCCTGGTGACGGTGGTTAACGGGGCCGCTTTCCGCCGTGCTCTCCATCGAGGCATTCCCTCGTGCTTCCGTTCCCTCCGGGCTACCTCTCCTGGAGCCCAATGGGAGTGGGATGGGCCTCTGCCCAGGCGCTCCTTTTGCCCTCCTTGCCTTCGACGGCTGTGCCTAGGAGGAGAGGGACAAGAAAGGGCATTACAGAGCACTTATCTTTTTTCGATCTTAAACTAGTAGGCAATCACCAAATTTTAATTCAAATAATGTAATCTCTCAAGTCCATCTTTGTGTTCTGTAATGCTTGTACTTGTATCAGCATATGAATGAAAAGGATGAATCTTGCCGGGAGCCCGTGCATGTGTATGTCCATGCAGAGGTGGAGTGCCTCTTTAATGTAAATAAACAAGTTTTTCCCGGCAGGATATCCCGCCGGCACCCTTCTTTGTCTGCTGGAGAGCTACGTCTGCCGGCAAACAGACAAAGGGGCCAACCCCCCGCCAACTCCTTTTTATCAAAGGCCACTGTGACCATCTTGACCGAAGCAACGTTCGAGTCATGGATGGGAGCACCTAAGTTTCAAGAGAGAGGCGAGGTTTTCTCATGCGAAGTTATAGCTTTACAGAACACTAATGGACAAGAGGTAAACTTATCTGTTTGGCTTTGCCGGGGATCGCTGTGTCGTGCAATCTTCTCGTCCTTTGTCGAAGCCAAGTTCACGGCAGGAATCTGCAACTCCATGCAGATGAGAATGAATGTAGGATGCAATCCTATCTATATGCATATGCAAATGCTCATGAAATGCTTATGCAGTGATCTGGGTGTGCTCATGCATGCATGCAATCTTAGTCGGGGCCCCCTACAGCGCTTCTTTATTTTCTCTTGCACGGCGTCATCGCCCCGGCTTTGTACAAGGGGTTACATGCAGCTGAGGCAAGGCCTGTACAAAAGGGTGGCTGCCGGGCAGTGCCCGGCAGCCTTGCGCCTTACGGGTAGTACTTATGGAGATGCTCAATATTCCATGAGTTTTGCAGCTGAGTGCCATCTCCGGTCTCCAGACAAACTACGCCGGGTCTGGTGACTCGTACCACCCGGTAAGGGCCTTCCCACTTTGGTGACAGCTTGTTTGTACCCTTGGCGGACTGAACACGCCTAAGGACAAGGTCACCTTCCTCAAAACACCGGGCATGAACCATGCGGCTATGATAGCAGCGCAGGGCTTGCTGGTAGCATGCAGCACGCGTAGCAGCCCGGAGATGGTTCTCCTCGAGTAGCACATCGTCGTCACGCCGGTGCTGATCTTGCACTACTTCTGTTGGAGATATGCCCTAGAGGCAATCATGTATGATGATATTTCCTATGTGTTTATGAATGATGTGTATCAGCAAGTACGTGACTTGTTTGTGGGACTATGCATTGTATGATGACTGTCCTAAAAGGTCCCTAGTCAAAAGGGTTGTGTGGACGCGCAGCCGACTAGACTAGCATATGACACGGTCGATGGCTTGGTCTCACTAGCCATGGAGCATTGGATGCTAACTGGATAATATGGACTTGGAAAGGTCTGGTCGGATTCGACGTAGTCGGATCCGAGTCGAGATAAGGTCCGAGTCGGACAGACCCAACTATGAGACGCAGCGATATGTCATCTGTGAGTCTCTAGTACAACATACATTCTATGTCCTAAGACCTGAGCTGGCACATGTACTCGGGATGGTGACAGACTTGCTTTGGGCCGACCAAACGCTACTCCGTGACTGGGTAGTTACAAAGGTAGGTTACAGGCTTGTCCAGACCCATGCTGCGAGACATGGTCGAGCAAGATGGGATTTGCCCCCTCCGATCAGGAGAGATATACTCTGGGCCCCTCGTGTGATCCGACCAGGATAAGCATGGCCATGCGACAAGGATTATGAGATAATCCGGATAGTGGTCGGCATCACTGGAACGAGAAAGAGGTCGGGCTAGCACAGGGATGACAGACTTTCCTTGAGCCCGACAATATATATCGTGTGGTAAAAGGAATGGAAGTGTGATGTACAGGTTCGCCTAACCAGCTTCATAGTCTGCTTGGTGTTCGGCATGCCTTGCTAGAGGCCGCTACCAACTGTGCAGTTCGGAGGTGATCCGAACTGCGACCAAGCCGGCTTGAACCTAAGGGGTCGCGCGCTTAAGGGAAGGAACCTACGAGGTCCGATCCGGGGACACTGGTCGGATGTGATCCGAGCTGTATCCGGATTGTGGCCGAGTAGACTTATGGGCTTTTAGGGTCCGTGCGAGGCCCAAGTGTTGAGCCCGCGATGGATGCCTATATAAAGTGGGGTGTGGCACACTCATGCGGTTGATCGCTTCGGCACTGTCACTAGGGTTTGCATGTGTTGCAAATAGACACCTCCACTCGCCACCGGTTGTGTGATCGGACCTAGCAGTCCGCCGCACGACGTTCCTCCTGCACGCGCGGATACCGTTAGAGGCGGTGCACTTGCGCCGCTTCGGCGAACCTGTACTTGGGAACCGACGACCGACTGTTCGAGGGAGATCGGACGAGGAGGAGACGATCCACGCGGACGCGCTGCCCCAACTCTTCTTCCGCTGCACGGCACTGCGGGTCTAGTGGTAACGATTTGTGATCCATCTCCCATAGCATGTTCTTGGTTGTTCTGCGTGTATGAAATTTTAATTTGCAGTCGACACACCCTACCATAGAACCCAACAACTTCATCGTAGGCAAGCACTCGAGGGGACCCGTAAATGAGTTCCGTGGGGATAACTGCTTCTGCCCCGTAGACCAGGGAGAAGGGAGTCTGCCCGGTAGCTCGGTTAGGTGTTGTTCTGAGGGACCAGAGAACTACCGGCAGCTCCTCGATCCACGGCCTGTTGTGCTTCTGCAGCGTATCGAAAGTTCTTGTCTTGAGTCCATGAAGCACTTCAGCGTTCGCCCTCTCAGCTTGTCCATTGCTCCGGGGGTGTGCCATAGAGGTGAATGAGATCTTGCATCTGAGGGCACGAACGTATTGCATGAAAGCGTGGCTCGTGAATTGGGTGCCGTTGTCAGTGATGATCCTTGCAGGAACTCGGAAATGGCACACCAATTCTTTCAAGAACTTGATAGCTGACTGAGCAATCACCTTTCTCACGGTAGTCACTTCTGGCCACTTTTTAAACTTGTCGATGGCAACGAACAAGAATTCAAAGCCCCCGATTGCTCGGGTTAAGGGGCCGAGGATATCGGGCCCCCAGACCAAAAATGGCCATGATAGAGGGATTGTCTGAAGGGCTTGGGCAGGCAGGTGTGTTCTCTTGGAATGGAACTTGCAGGCTTCACATGTCGTGACGAGCTCAACTGCATCTTGGACGGCTGTGGGCCAATAGAATCCTTGCCGGAATGCTTTCCCAACTAATTCCCTTGATCCAATGTGTGAGCCGCACATTCCTCTGTGAATCTCAGCCATCAGTTCCTTTCCATCCTCCCGGCAGACACACTTCAATTTCACACCGTTGGGCCTCCTTCTATACAGAGTGTCATCGACAAACTGATACATACTGGCCCTCCGGGCTACTTTCTCAGCTTCATCTTGGTCGCCGGGAAGTTCTCCAATTTGGAGGAAGTGGACGATGTGCCTTGCCCAAGTTGGATCCTGAGGCTCGGCAACGAGGACTAGCAGCACCTCCTGTGCTGCAGGAGCACCAGCCTTGTTCACGGGGTCCATAGGCCCGACTGGAGGGGGTGGTCTGACAGGCTGTGAGGAGTTGTTTTCGGCAGGGTCTCTGCCGGGGGCGGATGGCTCGACCGGGAGAGGCTTACCATAGTCCAACTTTCTCCTTTTTTGGGCCATTGTGGCTGGTGATACGGAGGGCTGAGAGAGACGGAGAACAAAAGTTCCTGGTTCCACAGGAAGCTTTTGCGCAACACACTTTGACAGGTGATCAGCTATGATGTTTTCCGCACGGGGTATGTGCTCTGTTTGCAACCCATCAAAGTGCTCCTCCAATCTCCTTACTTCCTCGACGTATGCTTCCATCAATGGGCTTTGATAATCCTTGTTGACTTGTCTTACCACAAGCTATAAATCTCCTAGAATGATCAACTTCTTGATTCCCAATTCGGCTGCAATCCTGAGCCCGGCAAGGAGCCCTTCATACTCAGCTGTATTGTTGGTGGCTTCTTCCCGGGCAAAGTGCATTTGGACGACGTACTTCAAGTGCTCCCGGGGGAGGGGGCAACAAGAAGCACGCCAGCCCCTGCACTTTGTAGGGAAAAGCACCATCAAAACACATAATCCATTCTTGGGGTGATTCCTTGCCAAGGAGAGCTGTTTCTGTCACTTCCTCATCAGGGGTTGGCGTCCATTCTGCAATAAACTCTGCCATGCCCTACTCTGAATAGTTGACGTGCTCTCAAACTTCGAACCAAAGCTGGATAACTCCAAAGCCCACTCCACTATTCTGCCGGTGGCCTCAGGGTTTCGGAGTATCCTTTGCAATGGAAAACGTGTGACAACCGTAATCTCATGGGCTTGGAAGTAGTGGCGCAGTTTCTTGAGGCCATAACAAGGCCAAAGATCAACTTTTGCACACCAGAATACCTTGATCTAGCCCCTTGTAACAAGTGCTACCTCTTGAGCACTGTGTTGGTTTTCCCTTGAAGAGGAAAGGGTGATGCAGCAAAGTAGCGTAAGTATTTCCCTTAGTTTTTGAGAACCAAGGTATCAATCCAGTAGGAGGCCATGCACGAGTCCCTCGCACCTACACAAACAAATAAATCCTCGCAACCAATGCAATAAAGGGGTTGTCAATCCCTTCACGGTCACTTACGAGAGTGAGATCTGATAGATATGATAAGATAATATTTTTGGTATTTTTATGATAAAGATGCAAAGTAAAGAAAGCAAAATAAAGACGGCGCTAGAAATAACTTGTTGACGGGAGATTAATATGATGGAAAATAGACCCAGGGGCCATAGGTTTCACTAGTGGCTTCTCTCATGAGCATAAGTATTACGGTGGGTAAACAAATTATTGTTGAGCAATTGATAGAATTGAGCATAGTTATGAGAATATCTAGGTATGATCATGTATATAGGCATCACGTCTGAGACAAGTAGACCGACTCCTGCCTGCATCTACTACTATTACTCCACACATCGACCACTATCCAGCATGCATCTAGAGTATTAAGTTCAAAAGAACAGAGTAACGCTTTAAGTAAGATGACATGATGTAGAGGGATAAACTCATGCAATATGATATAAACCCCATCTTGTTATCCTCGATGGCAACAATACAATACGTGCCTTGCTGCCCCTACTGTAACTGGGAAAGGACACCGCAAGATTGAACCCAAAGGTAAGCACTTCTCCCATTGCAAGAAAGATCAATCTAGTAGGCCAAACCAAACTGATAATTCGAAGAGACTTGCAAAGATAACCAATCATACATAAAAGAATTCAGAGAAGATTCAAATATTGTTCATAGATAAACTTGATCATAAACCCACAATTCATCGGTCTCAACAAACACACTGCAAAAGAAGATTATATCGAATAGATCTCCACAAGAGAGGGGGAGAACATTGTATTGAGATCCAAAAAGAGAGAAGAAGCCATCTAGCTAATAACTATGGACCCAAAGGTCTGAGGTAAACTACTCACACATCATCGGAGAGGCTATGGTGTTGATGTAGAAGCCCTCCGTGATCGATTCCCCCTCCGGCGGAGCTCCGGAAAAGGCCCCAAGATGGGATCTCACGGGTACAGAAGGTTGCGGCGGTGGAATTAGGTTTTTGGCTCCGTATCTGGTAGTTTGGGGGTACGTAGGTATATATAGGAGGAAGAAGTACGTCGGTGGAGCAACGTGGGGCCCACGAGGGTGGAGGGCGCGCCCAGGGGGGTAGGTGCGCGCCCTACCTCGTGCCCTCCTGGTTGATTTCTTGACGTAGGGTCCAAGTCCTCTGGATCACGTTCGTTCCAAAAATCACGTTCCCGAAGGTTTCATTCCGTTTGGACTCCGTTTGATATTCTTTTTCTGTGAAACTCTGAAATAGGCAAAAAAACAGCAATTCTGGGCTGGGCCTCCGGTTAATAGGTTAGTCCTAAAAATAATATAAAAGTGTATAATAAAGCCCATTAATGTCCAAAACAGAATATAATATAGCATGGAACAATAAAAAATTATAGATACGTTGGAGACGTATCAAGCATCCCCAAGCTTAATTCCTGCTCGTCCTCGAGTAGGTAAATGATAAAAACAGAATTTTTTATGTGGAATGCTACCTGGCATAATTTCAATGTAATTCTCTTAATTGTGGTATGAATATTCAGATTCGAAAGATTCAAGATAAAGGTTTAATATTGACATAAAAGTAATAATACTTCAAGCATACTAACTAAGCAATTATGTCCTCTCAAAATAACATGGCCAAAGAAAGTTCATCCCTACAAAATCATATAGTTTAGTCATGCTCCATTTTCATCACACAAGAATGCTCTCATCATGCACAACCCCGATGACAAACCAAGCAATTGTTTCATACTTTAGTAATCTCAAACTTTTTCAACCTTCACGCAATACATGAGCGTGAGCCATGGATATAGCACTATGGGTGGACTAGAATATAATGATGGGGGTTATGTGGAGAAGACAAAAAAGGAGAAAGTCTCACATCAACGCGGCTAACCAATGAGCTATGGAGATGCCCATCAATTGATGTTAATGCAAGGAGTAGGGATTGCCATGCAACGGATGCACTAGAGCTATAAATGCATGAAAGCTCAACAAAAGAAACTAAGTGGGTGTGCATCCAACTTGCTTGCTCATGAAGACCTAGGGCATTTGAGGAAGCCCATTGTTGGAATATACAAGCCAAGTTCTATAATGAAAAATTCCCACTAGTATATGAAAGTGACAAAACAAGAGACTCTCTATCATGAAGATCATAGTGCTACTTTGAAGCACAAGTGTGGAAAAAGGATAGTAGCATTGTCCCCCTTTTTTTCATTTTTTTGGGCCTTCTCTTTTTTTATTGGGACAATGCTCTATGAATGATTGTCATCACACTTCTATTTATTTACAACTCAATGATTACAACTCGATACTAGAACAAAGTATGGCTCTATATGAATGCCTCCGGTGGTATACCGGGATAGCAATGAATCAAGAGTGACATGTATGAAAAAATTATGAACGGTGGTTTTGCCACAAATACGATGTCAACTACATGATCATGCAAAGCAATATGACAATAATGAACGTGTCATGATAAACAGAATGGTGGAAAGTTGCATGGCAATATATCTCGGAATGGCTATGGAAATGCCATAATAGGTAGGCATGGTGGCTGTTTTGAGGAGGATATAAGGAGGTTTATGTGTGAAAGAGCGTATCATATCACGGGGTTTGGATGCACCGGCGAAGTTTGCACCAACTCTCAATGTGAGAAAGGGCAATGCACGGTACCGAAGAGGCTAGCAATGATGGAATGGTAAGAGTGCGTATAATCCATGGACTCAACATTAGTCATAAAGAACTCACATACTTATTGCAAAAATCTACAAGTCATCAAAAACCAAGCACTACGCGCATGCTCCTAGGGGGATAGATTGGTAGGAAAAGACCATCGCTCGTCCCCGACCGCCACTCATAAGGAGGACAATCAAAGAACACCTCATGTTTCAAATTTGTTACATAACGTTTACCATACGTGCATGCTACGGGACTTGCAAACTTCAACACAAGTATTTCTCAAATTCACAACTACTCAACTATCACAACTTTAATATCACTACCTCCATATCTCAAAACAATCATCAAGCATCAAACTTCTCTTAGCATTCCACACACTCATAAGAAAGTTTTTTATTAGTCTTGAATACCTAACATATTAGGATTAATTTCCCAATTTAAGCAAATTACCATGCTGTTTAAGACTCTCAAAATAATATAAGTGAAGCATGAGAGAATAATAGTTTCTATAAAACAAAACCACCGCCGTGCTCTAAAAGATATAAGTGAAGCCTAGAGCAAAAACTATATAGCTCAAAAGATATAAGTGAAGCGCATAGAGTATTCTAATAAATTCTGAATCATGTGTATCTCTCATCAAAAGGTGTGTACAGCAAATATGATTGTGGTAAACTAAAAAGCAAAGACTCAAATCATACAAGACGCTCCAAGCAAAACACATATCATGTGGTGAATAAAAATATAGCTCCAAGTAAAGTTACCGATGGAAGTAGACGAAAGAGGGGATGCCTTCCGGGGCATTCCCAAGCTTTGGCTTTTTGGTGTCCTTAGATTATCTTGGGGTGCCATGGGCATCCCCAAGCTTAGGCTCTTGCCACTCCTTGTTCCATAATCCATCAAATCTTTTACCAAAAACTTGAAAACTTCACAACACAAAACTTTACAGAAAATCTCGTGAGCTCCGTTAGCGAAAGAAAACAAAACACCACTTCAAGGTACTGTAATGAACTCATTATTTATTTATATTGGTGTTAAACCTACTGTATTCCAACTTCTCTATGGTTTATAAACTATTTTACTAGCCATAGATTCATCAAAATAAGCAAACAACACACGAAAAACAGAATCTGTCAAAAACAGAACAGTCTGTAGTAATCTGTAACTAATGCAAACTTCTGGAACTCCAAAAATTCAGCCAAAATAGGACGACCTAGATAATTTGTTTATTGATAAGAATAAATTGGAATCAATATTTTATCACGTTCTGGTGATTTTCAACAATTATGTTCGTGAACAGAAAGTTTCTGGAATTTTCAGCAAGATCAAATAACTATCATCCAAGAAGATCCTATAGGTTAAACTTGGCCCAAGCACTAATTAAAACATAAAAGCAAATCTAACCAGAGGCTAGATCAAATATTTATTCCTAAACAGAAGCAAAAAGCAAAAAACTAAAAATAAAATCGGGTTGCCTCCCAACAAGCGCTATCGTTTAACGCCCCTAGCTAGGCATAATAGCAAGGATATATCTAGGTATTGCCATCTTTGGTAGGCAATCCATAAGTGGCTCTCATAACAGATTCATAAGGTAATTTTATTTTCTTTCTAGGGAAGTGTTCCATGCCTTTCCTTAACGGAAATTGGAATCTAATATTCCCTTCCTTCATATCAATAATTGCACCAATTGTTCTAAGGAAAGGTCTACCAAGAATAATAGGACATGAAGGATTGCAATCTATATCAAGAAAAATAAAATCTACGGGCACATAATTCCTATTTGCAATAATAAGAACATCATTAATTCTTCCCATAGGTTTCTTAATGGTGGAATCCGCAAGGTGCAAGTTTAGAGTGCAATCATCAAAATCACGGAAACCTAGCAAATCGCACAAAGTTTTGGGATCGTGGAAACACTAGCACCCAAATCACACAAAGCATAGCACTCATGATCTTTAATTTTAATTTTAATAGTAGGTTCTTACTCATCATAAAGTTTTCTAGGGATAGAAACTTCCAACTCAAGTTTTTCTTCATAAGATTGCATCAAAGCATCATCGATATGTTTAGTAAAAGCTTTATGTTGACTATAAGCATGTGGAGAATTTAGCACGGATTGCAACAAGGAAATACAATCTATTAAAGAGCAATTATCATAATTAAATTCCTTGAAATCCAAAATAGTGGGTTCATTAATATCTAGAGTTTTGATCTCTTCAATCCCACTTTTACCAATTTTTGCATCAAGATCTAAAAACTCCGAATTTTTGGAACTCCTTCTAGGTAAAGGTGGATCATATTCAGTCCCATCATTATCAAGATTCATATTGCAAAACAAAGATTTAATAGGGGACACATCAATAACTTTTAGATCTTCATCTTTATTTTCATATAAATTAGAAGAACACGCTTTAACGAAGCAATCTTTCTTAGCACGCATCCTAGCGGTTCTTTCTTTGCACTCATCAATGGAAATTATCATGGCTTTGAGAGACTCATTGATATCATGCTTAGGTGGAATAGATCTAAGTTTCAAAGAATCAACATTAAGAGAAATTCTATCAACGTTCCTAGCCAATTCATCAACTTTAAGCAATTTTTCTTCAAGCAAAGCATTGAAATTCTCTTGCGAATTCATAAGCTCCTTAACACTAGTCTCAAATTCAGAAGGCATCTTATTAAAATGTCCATAATAATTGTTGTAGGAATTACCATAATTATTAGAGGAATTACTAGGATAAGGCCTAGGATTAAAGTTTCCTCTATACGTGTTGTTACCAAAATTATTCCTACCAACAAAATTCACACCCATAGATTCAGTATTATTCTCAATCAAAGTAGACAAAGGCATATCATTAGGATCAGAAGAAACATTTTTATTAGCAAATAATTTCATAAGTTCATCCATCTTTCCACTCAAAACATTAATTTCTTCTATCGCATGCACCTTTTTATTAGTAGATCTTTCAGTGTGCCATTGAGAATAATTAACCATAATATTATCTAGGAGTTTAGTAGCTTCTCCTAAAGTGATTTCCATAAAAGTGCCTCCCGCGGCTGAATCTAAAAGATTTCTAAAAGCAAAATTCAATCCCGCATAAAAAAATTGTATGATCATCCACAAATTCAAACCATGTGTAGGGCAATTACGTATCATTAATTTCATCCTCTCCCAAGCTTGTGCAACATGTTAATGATCAAGTTGCTTAAAATTCATAATATCGTTTCTAAGAGAGATGATCTTAGCGGGAGGAAAATACTTAGAGATAAAAGCATCTTTGCACTTATTCCAAGAATCAATACTATTTTTAGGCAAAGACGAAAACCAAGTTTTAGCACGATCTCTAAGCGAAAAAGGAAATAGCTTTAATTTAACAATATCATTATCCACATCTTTCTTCTTTTGCATATCACACAAATCAATGAAGCTATTTAGATGGGTAGCAGCATCTTCACTAGGAAGGCCGGCGAATTGATCTTTCATGACAAGATTCAATAAAGCAGCATTGATTTCACAAGATTCAGTATCGGTAAGAGGAGCAATCGGAGTGCTAAGAAAATTATTATTGTTGGTATTGGTAAAGTCACACAATTTAGTATTATCTTGAGCCATCGTGACAAGCAACCAATCCAACACACGAGCAAACAAGAAGCAAGCGAAAAAGAGGTGAACGGAAAAGAGAGGGCGAATAAAACGGCAAGGGTGAAGTGGGGGAGAGGAAAACGAGAGGCAAATGGCAAATAATGTAATGCGGGAGATAAGGGTTTGTGATGGGTACTTGGTATGTTGACTTTTCCGTAGACTCCCCGGCAACGGCGCCAGAAATCCTTCTTGCTACCTCTTGAGCACTGCATTGGTTTTCCCTTGAAGAGGAAAGGGTGTTGCAGCAAAGTAGCGTAAGTATTTCCCCCAATTTTTGAGAACCAAGGTATCAATCCAGTAGGAGGCCACGCACGAGTCCCTCGCACCTACACAAACAAATAAATCCTCGCAACCAACGCAATAAAGGGGTTGTCAATCCCTTCATGGTCACTTATGAGAGTGACATCTAATAGATATGATAAGATAATATTTTTGGTATTTTTATGACAAAGATGCACTTCAAGTGCTCCCGGGGGAGGGGGCAACAAGAAGCACGCCAGCCCCTGCACTTTGTAGGGAAAAAGCACCATCAAAACACATAATCCATTCTTGGGGTGATTCCTTGCCAAGGAGAGCTGTTTCTGTCACTTCCTCATCAGGGGTTGGCGTCCATTCTGCAATAAACTCTGCCATGCCCTGCTCTGAATAGTTGACGTGCTCTCAAACTTCGAACCAAAGCTGGATAACTCCAAAGCCCACTCCACTATTCTGCCGGTGGCCTCAGGGTTTCGGAGTATCCTTTGCAACGGAAAACGTGTGACAACCATAATCTCATGGGCTTGGAAGTAGTGGCGCAGTTTCCTTGAGGCCATGACAAGGCCAAAGATCAACTTTTCCACACCAGAATACCTTGATCTAGCCCCTTGTAACAAGTGCTACCTCTTGAGCACTGTGTTGGTTTTCCCTTGAAGAGGAAAGGGTGATGCAGCAAAGTAGCGTAAGTATTTCCCTTAGTTTTTGAGAACCAAGGTATCAATCCAGTAGGAGGCCATGCACGAGTCCCTCGCACCTACACAGACAAATAAATCCTCGCAACCAATGCAATAAAGGGGTTGTCAATCCCTTCACAGTCACTTACGAGAGTGAGATCTGATAGATATGATAAGATAATATTTTTGGTATTTTTATGATAAAGATGCAAAGTAAAGAAAGCAAAATAAAGACGGCGCTAGAAATAACTTGTTGACGGGAGATTAATATGATGGAAAATAGACCCAGGGGCCATAGGTTTCACTAGTGGCTTCTCTCATGAGCATAAGTATTACGGTGGGTAAACAAATTATTGTTGAGCAATTGATAGAATTGAGCATAGTTATGAGAATATCTAGGTATGATCATGTATATAGGCATCACGTCTGAGACAAGTAGACCGACTCCTGCCTGCATCTACTACTATTACTCCACACATCGACCACTATCCAGCATGCATCTAGAGTATTAAGTTCAAAAGAACAGAGTAACGCTTTAAGTAAGATGACATGATGTAGAGGGATAAACTCATGCAATATGATATAAACCCCATCTTGTTATCCTCGATGGCAACAATACAATACGTGCCTTGCTGCCCCTACTGTAACTGGGAAAGGACACCGCAAGATTGAACCCAAAGGTAAGCACTTCTCCCATTGCAAGAAAGATCAATCTAGTAGGCCAAACCAAACTGATAATTCGAAGAGACTTGCAAAGATAACCAATCATACATAAAAGAATTCAGAGAAGATTCAAATATTGTTCATAGATAAACTTGATCATAAACCCACAATTCATCTGTCTCAACAAACACACCGCAAAAGAAGATTACATCGAATAGATCTCCATAAGAGAGGGGGAGAACATTGTATTGAGATCCAAAAAGAGAGAAGAAGCCATCTAGCTAATAAGTATGGACCTGAAGGTCTGAGGTAAACTACTCACACATCATCGGAGAGGCTATGGTGTTGATGTAGAAGCCCTCCGTGATCGATGCCCCCTCCGGCGGAGCTCCGGAAAAGGCCCCAAGATGGGATCTCACGGTTACAGAAGGTTGCGGCGGTGGAATTAGGTTTTTGGCTCCGTATCTGGTAGTTTGGGGGTACGTAGGTATATATAGGAGGAAGAAGTACGTCGGTGGAGCAACGTGGGGCCCACGAGGGTGGAGGGCGCGCCCTGGGGGGTAGGCGCCCCCTACCTCATGCCCTCCTGGTTGATGTCTTGACGTAGGGTCCAAGTCCTCTGGATCATGTTCGTTCCGAAAATCACGTTCCCGAAGGTTTCATTCCGTTTGGACTCCGTTTGATATTCTTTTTCTGCGAAACTCTGAAATAGGCAAAAAACAGCAATTCTGGGTTGGGCCTCCGGTTAATAGGTTAGTCCCAAAAATAATATAAAAGTGTATAATAAAGCCCATTAATGTCCAAAACAGAATATAATATAGCATGGAACAATAAAAAATTATAGATACGTTGGAGACGTATCAACAAGTAGCTGACGAAGTATGCTGGGCGCTGCACCACTTTCTTCCTTGCCGCGTCCTTGGGGTTGCTCTCGTTGCCATGCTCACTGCTATTCTGATCCTTTTCTGATTCTGCCGTGATCTGGCCACTTTCTGTCTTGTCCACCTCTTGCTGTGCTACCAAGGCCACACTGACCACTTGGTTGGTTGCCGCCAAGTAAAGCAAAAATGGCTCTTGGGGTTTGGGTGCAACCAAGGTAGGCACAGACAATAGGTAGGCCTTCAATTCTTTCAGAGCTGCATCTGCTTCCGGGGTCCACTTCATGGGCCCTGCTTTCTTCAAAATTTTGAAGAACAGCAGGGCACGCTCGACAGACTTGGAAATGAATCTGCTTTAGCGCGGCAACATATCCCGTCAGGCGCCTCACATCCTTAATTGTCCCTAGCGCTTGGATCTGCTCAATGGCCTTTATCTTGTCAGGGTTGGCTTCAATCCCCTGATGGGATACGAAGAATCCAAGTAGCTTGCCGGAGGGAACACCGAATACACACTTCTCCGGATTAAGCTTCAAGTAAATCTTGCGCAGATTAGCAAATGTCTCCTCCAAATCCTGGATAAGGGTGGTCTTATCCTTGGTTTGGACCATGATGTCATCCATATAGGCTTCTATGTTTCTGTGCAACTGTGGCTCAAAACCAATCTGAACTGCTCTTGCAAAAGTGGACCCGGCACTCTTAAATCCGAAAGGCATGCAGACAATGCAGTACGTACCACATGGAGTGATGAATGATGTCTTCTCCTCATCTTCTTTGGACATGAAGATCTGGTGATATTCAGAGTATGCATCTAGAAAGGAGAGCAAATGACAACCTGAAGTGGAATCCACAATCTGGTCGATGCACGGCAAGGGAAATGGGTCCTTCGGGCATGCCTTGTTGAGATATGTGAAATCAATGCAGAGCCTCCATTTCCCATTCGCCTTCCGGACCACCACTGGGTTCGCCAACCATGTAGGGTCCAGTACTCCTCTGACCAAACCAGCTGCCTCTAGATTCTTGAATTCCTCGGCAATGAACTGCTGCCGCTCCAAGGCCTGCTTCAGGACTTTCTGCTTGACGGTCGGGCGTGTGGGCAGATAGCAAGGTGGTGCTCGATTACCTCCCTGGGAACACCGGGGATATCAGATGGTTGCCAGGCAAACACATTGATATTCGCCCGTAGGAAGGCAACGAGCGCGCTTTCCAATTTTCATCAAGGGTGGCGCTGATAGTGAAAGTACCATCAACGCCAGCCAGCCCTGCCGGGACCTTCTTCACTTGGGGTGCTGCAACCTTGGATCTCTTGCTATTGGAACACTCCGGCACGTCGTCAACGTGTGCCGTGCACTCAGAAGGGGCACGCTTCCCGGACTCCTTGCCGGAGGCCCTACAATCCTTCTTCTTTCCTTTGCTTTCCTTGGCGGGAGCTGCTGCTGCCGCAGCCTCTGCCGTGAATGCATCCTGGTACATCATGTCCACGTAGATAATTGCATCCTTCTCATCCGATGGGATAGTGATGATTCCCAGTGGCCTAGGCATCTTCAAGGTGTTATAAGCATAGTGAGATGCTGCCATGAACTTAGACAGGGCCGGGCGTCACAGAATCCCATTGTACGGCAGGGGGAGATCAACTACATCAAACACAATCTTCTCAGTCTGATAGTTCAGTTCTCCCCAAACGTCACCGGCAACGTAATCTTCCCCTTGGGATGGCTCCTGCCGGGATTGAATCCTTGAAACATGCCGGTAACCTCTAGCTCTTCTTCTCCTATCTGAAGCCTGTTGATGACTGCCGGGGAAATCAGATTCAGCCTGGCCCCACCATCCACTAACATCTTTGTGACCTTGAGGTTGCGAATTGTTGGGGATACCAAAAATGGCAAACACCCTACCGCAGTGGTGCGGCCAGGGTGGTCCTCTTCATCAAAGATGATGGGCGTGCGGGACCACTTGAGTGGCTTCCGGGCCTCTGGCGCTGGTTCCATAGCATTGACTTCTCGTGCCCATCGCTTGAGTTGGCGATGAGAGGTGTGCAAAGATGCACCTCCATCAATGCATAGGGCGTCTGTGGCCTTCTGAAACTCCTGCTCACTAGTTTCCTCTTCATTCCCTTCATCACAGATTTCCTTTTCTTGGCCCCTGGCGGGTTTTCCTTGGTTTCGAAAGGGTTTGCCGAGGCGATTTGCTCCACCGCCTGGGCCCTTACCGCCAGCAGCATTCTGTCCTTTCTCCTTATCACGCTTATCATACTCCCCTCTGTTTCTTGACAAGCTGTTCAACTTGGTAACACTCCTGAAGGTCGTGTCCTTTGGTCTGGTGGATCTTGCAGTACGACCCATCACCTTTCCCAACTTTTTCAGCGGCAGCGGCTTCCCGGCAAGCAGCGCACGCAGCAGCTTCCTTGCCGGGGGCCTCAGCCTTGGCCTTCTTGCCGGTACTAGGTGTGCCCGAACCTTCTGCAGTCATCACCGCCTTATCTCTTGGCTTCTTACTGCGCTTCTTGCCCTTTCTATGACTGGTTGATTCATCCTCATCTTCTGAATCAACATTGATGCAATCCTCCTCTCCGGGAAACTTCCTTCATTCCTCTGTCCGAGCACACTTATCCACCAGTGTGTATAGCTCCTTCACAGTCTTGCGCAACCGCACATTCATCTTAGAACGAATGCGACGTTGTGCACATTGGACTGGAAGGCTGCTATAACGGCTGTCGAATGGATATTTGGAATATTTCTATGAACTTTACTGAATCTCTATAAATACTTGTGGAGGGTTTCTCCTTCCTTCTGCTGGAGAAGCTGCAGGTCGCTGGGCCTGCCGGGCTCTTGGTGGCCACCGGTGAAGGCACCGATGAACTCATGGCACAGATCTGCCCATGACGAAATGGAGTTCTTCGGCAGGTGCATCAGCCAAGACCTCACATTGGACTTGAGGGCCAAAGGGAAGTAGTTGGCGAACACCTTCTCGTCTCTTCCCCCGGCAGCCTGAACAGCGATGGTGTAGATGCTCAGGAACTCTGCCGGGTTCAGCCTTCCATCGTACTTCTCAGGTATCTCTGGCTTGAACGTGCGAACGGACGGCCAACGGGCTTGCCGCAGCTCCCATGTAAAGGCAGGGCAGCCGACCTCGAAAGGTAGGCACCCGCCAACACCGAGCGCAGGCTCGTCGACGTTGAGGCCGCCGCACCCTTCGGTTTGGCGGAGGTAATCGGGGCGTCGATCCATGACGATGCGCACATCTCCCCGCCGCCTATCCTCCAAGGCTTGACGTTGGCCTGGACGTGCTCAAGGGTCTGAAGAGGTCATCAAGACGTCGTCGGGGTCTTGATTCTGCTGCGCCCGCGTCGGCCGCCATGGTGGGGACTGCACCGTGGGGACAGCCCCTCCGTTCGGCCAGCAGTGTGGGTGGTTGCCGTCGCTTGGGGAGGTCGTGGCAGACCGGCTCGTCGCGATCCCCCAGCCTCAGCGAAACTGAGCAAGCTCTAGATGGTGGCACGCCATTCATCCATCTGCTCGGCTGCCGGCGGAAACCTTAGTAGTAGCTGAGCTCGCGCCATGGCCTCCATGGCCGTGCTTGGCATAGATGTTGATGACATCGACCGTACCATCGCCTGGCTCCTGACGGTGCCAGTGGCGGCGATGGCGGTAGTGCCGCATCTACGCAGCTATGGAACGTCCGCTTGGGCAGCAGGGTCGTGCGGTGGTGATGCTCGAGGGTCAGTGGCTCCGTTGGGCGCAGCGGTCTAGTCGGCTCGCCTGGGAGGAGGCACATGCGGCGTGACCGCCCTCGTGGCGGGGGAGGTTGGGGGCAATGGCTCACCCAGGAACAAGCATCATTGCTATGGCTGCACCCACTGGTGGGAGGAGGGGGCACGAGCGGAGTGACCCCCTCATCCACACCTTGTGGAGCGTGACCGTCGAGACGCTGCTGACGTTGTTCTCCTCCAACATCTCCAGCCCCCGTGTCAGCCGCAGGGGGAGCGGTGATGGCGCCACCTGCTCCAGCCACGCCCCCAACATCACTCACTTCCTCGCTCATCCCCGCATCCCCCGTAGCATCAAAGGCTGCGGGCGGCGGAGCCTTTGAGGTGGATGGATGGGCCGACGGGCCGGGCTTCTTCTTCTTGGGCGCCATGGTTGATGGTGTCGTCGAAGATGAAGATGGCAACGAAGATGAAGTGCTGCGTACGCTTTTAGGTTTGTGCAAGCGAGCCCCCTACCTGGCACGCCAAAGATGTCGCGGGATAGCCGCGACCACCTATGGGACCGGGCGGCCCCTTGCTGGTTCGGCAGGGGACGTCACGTTGCACAAAGAGTAGATCAGCGCACGACAGCATGGCAGAGAGTACACAAGCAATTTACCCAGGTTCAGGCCGCCGCGAGGCGTAAGACCCTACTCTTGCTTTGGTGGATTGATGGTGGAATGAGTATGGTGGGGCGTAGTACACTTGCCCGGCAAGGTTTGCCTCGGGGCCATAGCAGCTACGCGTGTATGGTGGAGTGGGTTCTTCAACTTTCCAACCTTCTAACCCTTCCTACGAGTGCCATGGGCCTCCTTTTATAGATTAAGGGGTCACCATAGTGGCAAAGTGGTCATTATCCACTGATATGATAGCAAACAGTACTATCATACCTAACTCTACGGGCTGACAGGGTGCATTAAATGCGCCGCTTAGAGTCACATCACTGGTTGCCCGGCAAGGCCTGCCAGGCTATCCTGCCAGCTCCGCGCCTGTTCCCTTGACACGTCGCAGGACGGGTGTCATCTGTGGGTTTCCCTGTAGGAAATGGCTGCCATGTGGCGAATGGCTGCCACTTAACCATCTTGCGGCTTGACACCACACTGATTGACGACGTGGGTCGTGCCTGAGTGGTTGGCGGGGTGGTTCAACCCCCGCGATCCCCGGCGGCTCTGCCGGGGAGTCTTGATTGCTTGCTTCTTTGGTGGCCTCGCCCCTTGTCGGGCTCGCCTGCCCAGCAAGGGAGACCCTTCTCTCGCCGATATCTTGCTCCTCTGGCTCGATCCTGGCCCCTCTGAGCTGCGTGTTGGTTCTTCAAATCTCTTGGTTCTTCAATCTCTGACTTAAGCTGGTGCTTCAATCTTGATCTTGTGCCTGTGCACAGTTGGGCAATAGACCCAGGGTTTGTTGCACCGACACCCTCTCTCTCCCGTTACTCCGTAGTTCTTCCGTCCTTGTTCTAGTAGCGCTCGACAAAGCCCCGCTGAACTAGCTCCACCACCACCGTCACCACCATGTCCTCGTGCTGGTTGTGATCCCATCTACTTCTCTGCCTTCTCTTGCTGGATCAAGGAGGAGGAGACGTCATCGAGCCGCACGTGTGCTAAACTCGGAGGTGTCGTCCGTTCGGCACTAGATTGGTTGGATCATGATCGGATCGCGAAGAGTACAACTACGTCAACAACATTATATACGCTTCCCCTTTCGGTCTACGAGGGTACGTACACATACTCTCCCCTATCGTTGCTATGCTTCTCCTAGATAGATCTGGGGTGTTCGTCGGAACTTTTCTGATTTTCATGCTTCGTTCCCGATCACTAGATTGATTTTTCTTGCAATGGGATGAGGTGCTTTGTGATGGGTTCGATATTGCGGTGCTCAATCTCAGTGACAGAAAGAGACATGACACGCATGTATCATTGCTATTAAGGATAAAAATATAGGGTCTATTCCTACATGAATTGATCTTGTCTACATCATGTCATCGTTATTATTGCATTACTCCGTTTTCCATGAACTTAATACACTAGATGCGTGCTGGATAGCAATAGATGTGTGGAGTAATAGTAGTAGATGCAGGCAGGAGTCAATCTACTAATCTTGGACGTGATGCATATATACATGATCATTGCCTTGGATATCGTCATAATTATTTGCTTTTCTGTCAATTCCCAACAATAATTTGTTTACCCACCGTATGCTATTTTCTCGAGAGAAGCCTCTAGAGAAATCTACAGCCGTCGGGTCTATCTCCTATCATATTAAACCAAAAATACCTTGCTGCGTTTTTCCTTTATTTATTTTATTTTGTGTTTTAGTTAGATCTATTTATCAAATCTCATACAATTTAATCTATCTCAATACCGATGAGGGATTGACAACCCCTCTTACGCTTGGCTTGTAAGTTGTTGTTGTTGTGCAGGTGATGTTTACATAGTGTTGCTTGGTTCTCCTACTGGATTGATAACCTTGGTTTCATAACTGAGGGAAATAATAACCATTGCTATGCTGCATCATCCTCTCCTCTCCGGGGAAATACCAATGCAGATAGAAGCAACCAGGAAGAATTTCTGGCGCCGTTGCCGGGGAGACATCATCAACATCGATCAGGTTCCTACACACAAACTCTCATATCCTTGCAATTACTTTATTTTCCATTTTCCTCTCGTTTTCATCTCCACCACTTCTAAAATGTTTCTTGCAAAAATCTAAAAATATTTTTTGTTTGCCTTTTTCTCATTCGATCTTTTGTTTGCTTGCCCACTTTATCATTATGGCTAGTTCTTCCCTTGCTACGTGCACCCCTAAAAATGAAATTCTCAATTTTAAGCAAAGGGGAGGAGAGAATTTAATTGTGTCCCTCTATGGATGTTTTTAATGCCATGGATAATTTAGTGGGATCACCACCTATCATTTTCAATGAAATGACTTCAACTCTTGAGCATGTTATGCAAAGGCTAGATGCTATTGCAAAGAAAATGCTCCCTCTAGAACACATTGAAAATTTGGATAAAAACGATTCATGATCATGCTAATCAAGTTGGGTCAAAGATAGGAGATACTCTTAATTGGAAAAACCCGTATTTGACGAAAGGGTAGAAGAGAGACCTGCTTGGATTGATAAATTGGAAGAAATTTTCAGTAACTTGAGCTCGACTTTTTCTTTGTTAAAATTATCGAAAAAACTCCTACTAGTAAGAATTGCAAGTCTACACATGTTCCTAGAAACAAGGGTGCCGCTTCTAGTAGCAACAATGAAGATCTTAAAATGATTAGTATTCACCCCAACTTTGTTGAAGTGATAAAAAACTCTATTTGCAAGAGTGAATTCTTCAATTTTATTCCTAGGAGCGTGATTATTGAAAATATGAGTGCCAGATATTTGAGGAATTATGGTTGTGTGATTGAGGAATTGGAAACTAAAGATGACAACACTTGAGTCTATGCATTATGCCTAGCTAGGGGCGTAAAACGATAGCGCTTGTTGGGAGGCGACTCAGTAGTTATCTTTCAAATTATTGATTTTCTTTTTGTTCTTCAATAAATATGAAATTACACTTTTGGTATGATTGTGTTTTAATTAGTGTTTGTGCCAAGTGATGCCTTTAGGATGGTTTGGGTGATAGCTGATTTCATCCTGTTGGAAAACAGAAACTTTTGCATACAGTAGAAGAATTAATGTGCTCTGCTGGAGTGACAAAAAATTCTGAATTTTTTACACAATATTTATATACAAATTGCCTACATTGTCCTAATGTTTCAGAATTTTTGGAGTTACAGAAGTATGGTTAAAGTCCGGATTACTACAGACTGTTCTGTCTTTGACAGATTCTGTTTTTGTTGCATTGTGTGCTTATTTTGATGAATCTATGGATTGTACCGGTGGGTATAAGCCATGGTAAAGTTATAATACAACACGCATAATGCAATAATAAAATATGAATGAGTCTGCAACTGTACTTAGAGTGGTGATTTGCTTTATTATACTAACGGATCTCACGAAGTTTTTTGTTAAGTTTTGTGTGATTGAAGTTTTCAAGTTTTGGGTGAGATCACGATGGATGAAGGAATAAGGAGTGAAAAGAGCCTAAGCTTGGGGATGCCCATGGCACCCCAAGGTAATATTCAAGGAGAACCAAGCAACTAAGCTGGGGATGCCCCGGAAGGCATCCCCTCTTTCTTCTAACGATCATTGGTAATTTTACTTAGAGCTATATTCTTATTCGTCACATATCATGAGTTTTTCTTGGAGCGTCTTGTATTATATGAGTCTTTTCTTTTTTTGCCTTTTAGTTTGCCACAATCATCCTTGCTGGACACACCTATTTGAGAGAGCCATAATGATGCTATGATTTGTTAGAATTGCTCTATGTGCTTCACTTAAATTTTTTGAGCTATGGAATTGCTCTATGTGCTTCACTTAAATTTTTTGAGCTATGGAATTGCTCTAGTGCTTCACTTATATCTTTTTGAGCACAGTGGTGCTTTAATTTTGAAGAAATATGCTCTCATGCTTCACTTAGATTATTTTGAGAGTTAGTAGAATTTTAAAGAAATGTCCTCTCATATTTCACTTACATTATTTTGAGAGATGAAAATTTTGAAGAAATATTTGTGCTCTTGTTCTTCACTTAAATTTGTTTGAGAGCTTGTTATAAGTAATGGTGATATATGAAATTAGTCCCAAAGTGATAGATATTCAATAGGGATAATAAAAACTATCATGAAGATCATTGGACAATATAAACTTGATTCCTTTCAACAGTTTTGCGATATGGAGATAGTAATATGTGAGTCATGTTGGTGAGTAATTATGCTTAGTAAGAATATTGGTGTTAAGGTTTGTGATTCCCTATGCAAGCACGGAAGTCAATAGTTATGCAATGAAGTTACATCCTACTTGTGGTGCATTATTCGGTGTTAGTTATGCTTAATGCTTGTTTATGATCGTTTTCGTTTTTTGGTTGGTTTCTTCTCAATCTATTTGCTACCTTTCCTTGTACTAAGCGGGAATACTGCTTGTGCATCCAAAATCGTAAACCAAGTTGTGCCAAACGAGTCCACCATACTGATGTCACTTGAACTACATCGGTATTTCCTCAAAGAGGAAGGGATGATGTAGCACAACTACGGTAGGTATTTCCCTTAGTTATGAAACCAAGGTTATCAATCCAGTAGGAGAACCAAGCAACACTATGTAAACGGTACATGCACACAAAGAACAAATACTTGCAACCCGATGCTTATGAGGGTTTCTCAATCCCTCTTACGGGTAACGCCATAGGAAATTGTCAAGTTGACGGGATAAAATTGTGATAGATTGGATAAATAGATCTCAATAAAATGCAAAATAAAAGAAATAATAAATAAAAAGTGCAGCAAAGGATTTTTTGGTTTTTGGAATAATAGATCTGAAATCAAAAGCAAATAAAATAAATCTCAAAGCAAATATGATAAAGAATAGACCCCGGGGGCCGTAGATTTCACTAGTGGCTTCTCTCGAGAAAATAGCATACGGTGGGTAAACAAATTACTGTTGGGAAATTGATAGAACCTCAAATAATTATGACGATATCCAGGCAATGATAAATATATAGGCATCACGTCCAGGATTAGTAAACCGACTCCTGCCTGCATCTACTACTATTACTCCACACATCGACCGCTATCCAGCATGCATCTAGTGTATTAAGTTCATGGAGAAAGGGAGTAATGAAATAAGAACGATGACATGATGTAGACGAGATCTATTCATTTAGGAATAGCCCCCATCTTGTTATCCTTAATAGCAACAATGCATGTGTGTCTTGCTGCCCCTTCTGTCACTGGGAAAGAACACCGCACGATCGAACCCATCACAAAGCACCTCTTCCCATGGCAAGAAAAATCGATCTAGTTGGCCTAACTAAACCAAAGATTCGAAGAAGAAATACGAGGCTATAAATAATCATGCATATAAGAGATCAAAGAAGACTCAAATAATATTCATGGATAAAAGATCTGATCATAAACTCAAAGTTCATAGGATCCCAACAAACACACCGCAAAAAGAGTTACATCAAATAGATCTCCAAGAGACCATAGTATTGAGAATCAAAAGAGAGAGAGAGAGAGGAAGCCATCTAGCTACTGCCTACGAACCCGTAGGTCTACAATGAACTACTCACGCATCATCGGAGAGGCACCAATGAGGATGATGAACCCCTCCGTGATGGTGTCTAGATTGGATATCGTGGTTATGGAACTTCCGGCGGCTGGAATTGTGTTTCGTCAACTTCCCTAGGTTTTTTGGAATATTTGGGGATTTATAGGGCGAAGAGAAGGTGCAAGAGGCCACCGAGGTGCATGGGCAAAACCCACTAGGGCGCGCCTGGGCCCCCAGGCGGGCCCAGGTGGGTTGTGCCCCCCTCGGGGCACCCCTCTGGTTCTTCTTTGGCCCATGTTGTTTCTTCTGGTCCATTAAAATTCTCCAAAAAGTTTTGCTGCGTTTGGACTCCGTTTGGTGCCGATATTCCTTGAAGTAAAAAAATAAGAGAAAAAACAGCAACTGACACTGGGCACTATGTCAATAGGTTAGGCCCCAAAAAATGCTATAATGTTTCTATAAAATGATTGTAAAACATCCAAGAATGATACTATAACAGCATGGAACAAGCAAAAAGTATAGATACGTTGGAGACGTATCAACATCCTCAAGCTTAATTCCTACTCGTCCTCGAGTAGGTAAATGATAAAAACAGAATTTTTGATGTGTAATGCTGCCTAATATGTTCATCACATATTCTTTTCTTTTGTAGCATGGGCATTTGGACTTTTATATGATTCAAAGCAATAGTCTAGTTTTGACATGAAGATTTCAATACTAAAGCATATCAACAAGCAACCATGTCTTTCAAAATATCAATACTAAAGAAAGTTATCCCCAGCCCATCATGCTCAATCATTGATCCATTCATGAAACACACTAGCATATTAGCTACATCCAATGCTCAAGTATGATCATAGTGCCCCTTAGTTGGTGCTTTATAAGAGAAGATGGAGACTCAAATAAAAATAAAAATTTCATAAAGTAAATAGATAGGCCCTTCGCGGAGGGAAGTAGGGATTTGTAGAGGTGCCAGAGCTCAAAGCTAAAATTGGGAGATATTTTTTTTGAGAGGCATACTTTTCCCGTCAACGAAAATGACTAAGTAATTCCCAACACTTTTCATGGTAGATATATCATAGGAGGTTCCCAAACAAAAAATAAGGTTGTCGGTGCAACAGACCCTGGGTATGTTGCCCAACTGTGCACAGGCACAAGATCAAGATTGAAGCACCAGCTCAAGACATGGATTGAAGGCCCAAGAGATTTGAAGAACCTGTATACAACCCAAAAAGACCAAGGACGAGTCAGGGAACAAGATATCTACGAGGAAAGGGCCTCCCTCGCTGGGCAGGCGAGCCCGGTAAGGGGCAAGGCCACCACCAGAAGAAAGCAACCAAGACTCCCCGACAGAGCCTGCCGGGGCTTGAGGGACCTGAACCACCCCGCCAACCGCGCAAGTACGACCCACGTCGTCAATCAGTGCGGTGTCAAGCCGCAAGGTGATTAAGTGGCAGCATTTGCCACATGGGAGCCATCTCCTACAGAAGAAACCCACAGGTGACACCCATCCAGCGACGTGTCAAGGGAACATATGCGGAGCTGGTGAGATAAGCCTGGCAGGCCTTGTCGGGCAGCTGGTGATGTGACACTGAGCGGTGCATTTAATGCACCCTGTCAGCCCACAGAGTTAGGTATGATAGCACTGTTTGCTATCATATCAGTGGGTAATGACCATTTTGCCACTGTGGTGACCCCTTAATCTATAAAAGGAGGCCCATGGCATTCGTAGGAGGGGGTTAGAGGGTTGGAAACTTGACAAACCCAAGCCACCATACGCTTGTGGTCATCGTAGCCCTAAGGCAGGCCTTGTCGGGCAAGTGTACCACGCACCACCACGTTCATTTCCACCATCAACCCACCAAAGCAGGAGTAGGGTCTTACACCTCGCGGCAGCCCGAACCTGGGTAAATTGCTTGTGTGCTCTTTGCCGTGCTGCAGTGCGCTGATCTGCTCTTTGTGCAACGCGACGTCCCCCGTTGAACCAGCAAGGGGCCGCCCGGTCCCGCGACATCTTTTGCACGCCAGGTAGGGGGCTCGCTTGTGCGAACCTGAAAGCATGCACATCACGTCATCTTCATCGCCATCTTCATCTTCGATGACGCCATCGACCATGGTGCACAAGAAGAAGAAGTCCGGCCCTTTGGCCCAGCCATCCAGCTCGAAGGCTCCGTCGCCCGCGGCCTCAGATGCCGCGGGGGATGCGGGGAAAAGTGAGGACGTGAGCGCTGCTAGGGGCGTGGCAGGAGCAGGTGGTGCCATCGCCACTCCCCCTACGGCCGACACGGGGGCTGAAGGCGTCGGAGGAGAACAGCTTCATCAGCGTTTCAAAGGTCAAGCTCTGCAAGGTGCGGATGGGAGGGTGACTCTGCTTACACCCCCTCCTCCCACTGGCGGGCGCAGCCACAACAACGGCGCTCGGTCCGGGATGAGCCACCGCCCTCCGTCCGTCTCTGCCATGCGGGCGGTCACGGCACGTGTGTCTCCTCTCGGGCGAGCCGACCCAACCACTGCACCCGAAGGAGCCGCGGAGCCTCGAGCGCCATCGTCGCACGACCCCGCTGCTCAGGTGGCCGCCCCACCGCAGCGCGGGCGTGCCACCGCCGCCGCGGGCACCGTCAGGAGCCAGGCGACGGTGTGGTCGAGGTCATCAACTTCCGTGCCAAGCACGGCCACGAAGGCTATGGCACGGGCCCAACTGCTACTAAGGTTCCCGCCAGCAGCCGAGAAAATGGATGAATGCCGTGCCACCATCCAGAGTCTGCTCGGTTTCGCTGAGGCTGGGGGCTCGCGACGCGCTGGCCCGCCACGACCTCCCCAAGTGATGATGACTACCCGTACTGCTGGCCGAACGGAGGGGGTTGTCCCCACCGTGCAGTCCCCACCACGGTAGCAGGCGCGGGCGCAGCAAGATCAAGATCCCGATGACATCTCGATGGCCTCTTCTGACCCTCGAGCATGTCTAGGCCAGCGGCGAACCCTGGAGGATAGGTGGCAGGGAGACGCGTGCATCATCATGGGACGGCCCCTCGACGACCCCCGCCAGACCAATGGATGCGGCGGCCTCGACATCGACGAGCCTGCGTTCGGTGTTGGCGGGTGCCTACCTTTCAAGGTCGGCTGCCCTGCCTTTACACGAGAGTTGCGGCAAGTCCGTTGGCCGTCCGTCCGCACGTTCAAGCCGGAGATACCCGAGAAGTACGACGGGAGACTGAACCCGGTAGAGTTCTTGAGAATCTACACCATCGCTGTTCAGGCTACCGGGGGAAGAGACGAGAAGGTGTTCGCCAACTACTTCCCGTTGGCTCTCAAGTCCAACGTGAGATCTTGGCTCATGCACCTGCCGGAGAACTCCATTTTGTCATGGGCATACCTATGCCACGAGTTCATCGGTGCCTTCACCGGTGGCCACCAGGAGCCCGGCAGGCCCAGCGACCTACAACTTCTCCAGCAGAAAGGAGGATAAACTCTCCGTAAGTATTTACAAAGATTTATTAAAGTCCATAGGAATATTCCGAATATCCATCCGGCAGCTGTTATAGCGGCCTTCCAGTCCAATGTGCGTAACCGTCGCATTCGTTCTAAGATGAATGTGCGGTTGCCCAAGACTGTGAAGGAGCTGTACACATTAGTGGATAAGTGTGCTCGGATGGAGGAAGGAAGGAAGTTGCCCGGGGAGGAGGATTGCATCAATGTTGATTCAGAGGAAGAAGATGAATCAACCAGTCAAAGAAAGGGCAAGAAGCGGAATAAGAAGCCAAGAGATAAGACAGTGATGACTGTGGAAGGTTCTCGCACGCCTAGTACCGGCAAGAAGGCCAAGGCTGAGGCCCCCGGCAAGGAAGTTGCCGTGTGCACTGCCTGCCGGGAAGCCGCTGCCGCGGGAAAAGCCGGGAAAGGTGATGGGCCGTACTGCAAGATCCACCGGACCAAGGGCCACGACCTCCATGAATTTTATCAAGTTGAGCAACTTGTCAAGAGACAGAGAGCAGAGTATGATAAGCGTGATAAGGAGAAAGGTCAGATTGCTTCTGGCAGAAAGGGCCGAGGCGGTGAAGCTAACCAACCCGGCAAACCCTTTCGGAACCAAGGAAAACCCGCCAGGGGCCAAGAGAAGGAAATCTGTGATGATTTGAGTGATGGAGGGAATGAAGAGGAAACTAGTGAGCAGGAATTTCAGAGGGCCACTGACGCCCTATGCATTGATGGGGGTGCGTCTTTGCACTGCTCCCATTGCCAGCTCAAGCGATGGGCACGAGAGGTCAATGCTGTGGAGCCAGCGCCAGAGGCCCGGAAGCCGCTCAAATGGCCTCGCACGCCCATCATCTTTGATGAGGAGGACCACCCTTGCCGCACCACCGCAGTAGGGTGTTTGCCGTTGTTGGTCTCCCCAACAATTCTAAACCTCAAGGTCACAAAGATGTTAGTGGATGGCAGGGCCGGGTTGAATCTGATTTCCCCAGCAGTTATTAACAAGCTTCAGATAGGAGAGGAAGAGCTGGAGGTTACCGACACGTTTCAAGGAGTCAATCCCGGCAGGAGCTGTCCCAAGGGAAAGATTTTGTTGCCGGTGACGTTCGGGGAGAGCTGAACTATAGGACTGCGAAGATTTTGTTTGATGTGGTTGAGCTCCCCCTGCCATACAATGGGATTCTGGGACGACCGGCCTTGGCCAAGTTCATGGCAGCATCCCACTATGCTTACAACACTTTGAATATGCCTGGGCCGTTAGGAGTCATCACCATCCCATCAGATGAGAAGGATGCGATTATCTTTGTGGACAGGATGTATCGGGATGCCGTCGCAGCAGAGGCTGCGGCAGCAACGGTCCCCGCCAAGGAAAGCAAAGGAAAGAGGAGGGATTGTAGGACCTCCGGCAAGGAGCCCGGGAAGCGTGCCCCCTCCGAGTGCACGGCACCCATTGACGACGTGCCGGAGTGTTCCAACAGCAAGAGATCCAAGGTTGCAGCACCCCAAGTGAAGAAGGTCCCGGCAGGGCTGGCTGGTGTTGATGGTACTTTCACCATCAGCGCCACCCTTGACGACAAATAGGAAAGTGTGCTTGTTGCCTTCCTGCGGGCGAATATCGATGTGTTTTACCTGACAACCATCTGATATCCCCAGTGTTCCTAGGGAGGTAATCGAGCACCACCTTGCTGTCTGCCCACATGCCCGACCCGTCAAGCAGAAAGTTAGGAAGCAAGCCTTGGAGCGGCAGCAGTTCATTGCCGAGGAGATCAAGAAGTTAGAGGCAGCTAGATTGGTCAGAGGAGTGTTGCACCCTACATGGTTGGCAAACTCAGTGGTAGTTCGGAAGGCAAATGGGAAATGGAGGCTTTGCATTGATTTCACATATATCAATAAGGCTTGCCCGAAGGACCCATTCCCCTTGCCGCGCATCGATCAGATTGTGGATTCTACTTCAGGTTGCGATCTGCTCTCCTTTTTGGATGCTTACTCTGGATATCACCAGATCTTCATGTCCAAAGAAGATGAGGAGAAAACATCATTCATCACTCCATGTGGTACATACTGTTTTGTCCGCATGCCTTTCGGGTTGAAGAGTGTCGGGTCTACTTTTGCAAGAGCTGTCCAGATTGGTTTTGAACCACGACTACATAGAAACATAGAAACCTATATGGATGACATTGTGGTCAAGACCAAGGATAAGGCCACCCTTATCCACAATTTGGAGGAGACATTTGCTAATTTGCGCAAGATCAACCTGATGCTTAACCCGGAGAAGTGCGTATTCGGTGTTCCCTCTGGCAAGCTACTTAGATTCTTCGTGTCCCACCAGTGGATTGAAGCCAACCCCGACAAGATCAAGGCCATTGAGCAGATACAAGTGCCAAGGACAGTCAAGGATGTAAGGCGCTTGACGGGATGTGTCACCGCGCTAAGCAGATTCATCTCAAAATCTGCCGAGCGTGCCCTGCCGTTCTTCAAAATTTTGAAGAGGGCATGGCCAATGAAATGGACCCCGGAAGTAGATACAGCCTTGCAAGAGTTGAAGGCTTACCTGTCATCTGTGCCCACCTTGGTTGCGCCCAAACCCCGAGAGCCGTTGTTGCTCTACCTGGCGGCAACCAACCAAGTGGTCAGTGCAGCTTTGGTAGCACAGCGGGAAGCAGCAGATGCAGAAAGTGGCCAGATCACGGTAGAGTCAGCAGAGGAACATGACAACAGTAAGCACGACAACGAGAGCAGCCCCAAGGACGCCGCAAGGAAGAAAGTGGTGCATCGCCCAGTTTACTTCGTCAGCTCCTTGCTACAAGGAGCTAGGTCGAGGTAATCTGATATGCAGAAGTTGATCTTTGGCCTCATCATGGCCTCAAGGAAACTGCACCACTACTTCCAAGCACATGGGATCACGGTTGTTACTCGTTTTCCGTTGCAGAGGATACTCCGAAGCTACTGGCGAAATAGTGGAGTGGGCTTTGGAGTTATCCAGCTTTGGTTTGAAGTTTGAGAGAACTTCAACCATTCAAAGCAGGCCGCTGGCAGAGTTTATTGCAGAATGGATGCCAACCCCTGATGAGGAAGCAACAGAAACATCTCTCCTCGGCAAGGAATCACCCCAAGAATGGATTATGTATTTTGATGGTGCTTTTTCCCTACAAGGTGCAGGCGCTGGCGTGCTTCTTGTTGCCTCCTCCGGGGAGCACCTGAAGTACGTCAACCAAATGCACTTTTCCCGGGAAGAAGCCACCAACAATACAGCTGAGTATGAAGGGCTCTTTGCCGGGCTCAGGATTGCAGCAGAATTGGGAATCAAGAAGCTGATCATTTTTTTGACCAATGAAAACAGCAGGAGAGACTCCTACTGATGTTTTTTATTTATTAAAATGTTAACCAATGGTTAACATTAGAGAAAAGGTCGTTTTACATGGCTTTCTTACAAGAATACAGTAAGCACTAAACTAGCTTATGTAAAGCAGGAGATTAGATAGACAAAGTTTAAATTTTGAGGGTTGATCCTGTAACCTAAGATCACAAAATCTTCCTTGAATTTCCTTAGCCACTCAGCGTGGGTGGCCGTCTCTCCACAAGGAGATTCGCAGTTAGTGGTGATACAATTTAACAAGGATTACCAAAGACCATTGATGGAAGCATACGTTGAGGAAGTAAGGAGGTTAGAGGAGCGCTTTGACGGGTTGCAAACAGAGCACGTACCCCGTGCGGAAAACAGCATAGCTGATCACCTGTCAAAGTGTGCTGCGCAGAAGCTTCCTGTGGAACCAGGACTTTTGTTCTCCACCTCTCTCAACCCTCCGTATTACCAACCACAATGGCCCGGAAAGGGAGAAAGTTGGACTACGGTAAGCCTCTCCCGATCGAGCCATCCGCTCCATGCAGAGACCCTGCCGGAAACGACTCCTCATAGCCTGCCGGACCACCCCCTCCAGCCGGGCCTATGGACCCCGCGTACGAGGCTGGTGCTCCAGCAGCTGAGGAGGTGTCGCTAGTCCTCGTTGCCGAGCCTCAGGCTCCAACTTGGGCAAGGCACATCGTCCGCTTCCTCCAAACCGGAGAACTCCCTGGCGACCCAGATGAAGCTGAGAAAGTAGCCCGGAGGGCCAGTATGTATCAGTTTTTCGATGACACTCTGTACAGAAGGAGGCCCAACGGTGTGAAATTGAAGTGTGTTTGCCGGGAGGATGGAAAGGAACTATTGGCTGAGATTCACAGAGGAATGTGCGGCTCACACATTGGATCAAGGGCATTAGTTGGGAAAGCATTCCGGCAAGGATTCTATTGGCCCACAGCCCTCCAAGACGCAGTTGAGCTTGTCACGACATGTGAAGCATGTCAGTCCATTCCAAGAAAACACAACTGCCTGCCCAAGCCCTTCAGACAATCCCTCTGTCATGGCCATTTTCGGTCTGGGGGCTCGATATCCTCGGCCCCTTTCCCCGAGCAATCGGGTCCTTTGAATTCTTGTCCGTCGCCATCGACAAGTTTACAAAGTGGCCGGAAGTGACTGCCGTGAGGAAGGTGACTGCCCAGTCAGCTATCAAGTTCTTGAAAGAATTGGTGTGTTGTTTCGGAGTTCCGGCAAGGATCATCACTGACAACGGCACCCAATTCACAAGCCACGCCTTCATGCAATATGTTCAAACCCTCAGATGCAAGATCTCATTTGCCTCTGTGGCACACCCCCGGAGCAATGGACAAGCTGAGAGGGCGAATGCTGAAGTGCTTCATGGACTCAAGACAAGGACTTTCGATACGCTGCAGAAGCACGACATGCGGTGGATCGAGGAGGTGCCGGTAGTCCTATGGTCCCTCAGAATGACACCTAATAGAGCTACCGGGCAGACTCCCTTCTCCCTGGTCTATGGGGCAGAAGCAGTTATCCCCACAGAACTCATTTACGGGTCTCCTCGGGTGCCTGCCTACGATGAAGTAGCGCAAGATCAACACCGGCATGATGACACTGTGCTACTCGAGGAGAACCGTCTCCGGGCCTCTAAGCGTGCTGCACGCTATCAGCAAGCCCTGTGTCGCTATCACAGCCGCAGGGTTCGTGCCCGGTGTTTTGAGGAAGGCAACCTTGTCCTTAGGCGCGTTCAGTCCGGCAAGGGTACACACAAGTTATCACCGAAGTGGGAAGGCCCTTACCGGGTAGTACAAGTCTCCACCTGGCGCAGTCTGTCTGGAGACCGGAGATGGCACACCGTTGCAATACTCATGGAACATTGAGCATCTCCGTAAGTTCTACCCGTAAGGCGCAGAGGTTACCGGGCCCTGCCCGGCAGCCACCCATTGTACATCACATTGCTGAAGTTGCATGTAACCCCTTATACAAGCCGGGGCGATGACCCCGTGCAAGAGAAAATAAAGAAGCGTTGTAGGGGGGCCCCAACTAAGATTGCATGCATGCACAAGCACACCCAGATCATTGCATAAGCACTTCATGAGCATTTGCATATGCATATAGATAGGATTGCATCTTGCATTCATTCTCATCTACATGGAGTTGCAGGTTCTTGCCGTGAACCTGGCTTCAACAAAGGACGAGAAGATTGTACGGCACGACGATCCCCGGCAAGCCAAACAGATAAGTTCACTCTTGTCCATTAGTATTCTTTAAAGCTACAACTTTGCATGAGAAAACCTCGCCTCTCTCTTTGAAACTTAGGTGGTCCCATCCATGACTCGAACACTGCTTCGGTCAGGGTGGTCGCAGTGTCGTTTGAGAAAAAGGAGTTGGCGGGGGGCTGGCCCCTCTGTCTGTTCCCCGACAGACGTAGTTCTCCGGCAGACAAAGAGGGTGCCGGCAGGATATCCTGTTAGGGAAAACACGTTTATTCTATTAAAGAGGCACTCTGCCTCTGCATGGACATACACATGCACGAGTTCCCGACAAGATTCATCTATTTCATTCATATGCAGTTACAAGTACAAGCATTACAGAATACAAAGATGGACTCGAGAGATTACATTATTTGAATTAAAATTTGACAATTGCCGACAAGTTTAAGATTAAAAAAAGATAAGTGCTCTGTAATGCCCTTTCTTGTCCCTCTCCTCCTAGGCACGGCCGTTGAAGGCGAATAGGGCAAAAGGAGCGCCTGGGCGGAGGCCCAGCCCACTCTCATCGGGCTCTAGGAGAGGTGGCCCGGAGGGAACAGAAGCACAAGGGAATGCCTCGATGGAGAGCACGGCGAAGGCAGCCCACCAACCGCTGCCGTCAAGGCCAATTGGGCTCGGCAGGGCTAACAGAGCTGCAGCCCGGGAGGAAGCCTGCCGAGGCCCAGCTGGGAAGGTCCCCTCCCCAGCTATAACCCAAAGAGACCGGGAGCAGTAGAGCTGGGGAGGAGGGAAGGATGAATAGGAAAGACGAGGCAACAGGTCGTTAGTAGGACACGAATGCACCGTCACATTCGTGCTCCGACGTGACGACCTGTCTCTCGTCTTCTCCTTCCTCCCTGGCTTCGTCTTCATCGACACCTCTCCGCGAAGGTGCAGACCCCAATGTCCGGGGTCCCATCCAACAAGGTGGAGGATGACCAAGATGGCTAGGGGGACGAGGTGCGCTGCTCCCCACCCTGGCGGGCAGAAAGACGCACCTCGCATGAATAACGGCCCCAAGGCCTCCGGGAGGGGCAATGCTGGGATTAGCAGTGGTCCCCAGCTCCGCCTCCCAGCCAAGCTTCGAAGAGACCAAGTGATTCATCGCACCAAGGACCAGGCTCACTCCCCGAGCGCCAGCACCAACATGAGGCAGCAATTGCCCCGAGCTGAAGCCCGGGGGCTGGCCCCGGGCTCTTCCCTTCAGCATCACCAGAAGAAGCAGAGAACCAGAAAAGAAGGAGAGGGATGAAGAGGTGGATGACTCCGCCTTCCTCCACCACTCCTTTTATAGGCAGGCCGGGGAAGGGGACTGCTCCCTCAACGGGCAACCACCGCCCTCCTCCGCCAATTCAAGGTAGGCGGGCCCTCTTCAAGATGCTCGCCCATGCCACGCGCCTCCGTTACCTACCACGCGCGATGCATGCGGCATACGTGTCCAAGGATAAGAGCACGCCGTGGGAAGAGTAATTTGGCAGTTTCTACCCCGTGCGTTAAAGTCATTCACGGGCCATCACTGCCGCGGCCCCACCACTATTGGCTTTGCATCACACACGGAGAAATTGGAAACCGCCCCAGAATCAAGACTACCACAGCAGCAACGGAAAACTTCAAGGGGCCAACCCCTTCAGCAGCCCTGCCTGTGCACTTATTTAGGCCCTACCCCGCCGACGCTCTGCAGCGCGATTGGGGCAGGCCCGGGGGCTCCTGTCGGTGCAACAGACCCCGGGTATGTTGCCCAACTGTGCACAGGCACAAGATCAAGATTGAAGCACCAGCTCAAGACAGGGGTTGAAGGCCCAAGAGATTTGAAGAACCTGTATACAACCCAGTAAGACCAAGAACGAGTCAGGGAACAAGATATCTACGAGGAAAGGGCCTCCCTCGCCGGGCAGGCGAGCCTGTCAAGGGGCCAGGCCACCACGAGAAGCAAGCAACCAAGACTCCCCGGCAGAGCCTACCGGGGCTTGCGGGGCCTGAACCACCCCGCCAACCGCGCAGGTACGACCCACGCCGTCAATCAGTGCGGTGTCAAGCTGCAAGGTGATTAAGTGGCAGCATTTGCCACATGGCAGCCATCTCCTACAGAAGAAACCCATAGGTGACACCCGTCCAGCGATGTGTCAAGAGAACAGATCTGGAGCTGGCAAGATAAGCCCGGTAGGCCTTGCCAGGCAGCTGGTCATGTGACACCGAGCGGTGCATTTAATGCACCCTGTCAGCCTGTAGAGTTAGGTATGATAGCACTGTTTGCTATCATATCAGTGGGTAATGACCGTTTTACCACTGTGGTGACCCCTTAATCTATAAAAGGAGGCCCATGGCATTCGTAGGAGGGCGTTAGAGGGTTGGAAACTTGACAAACCCAAGCCACCATACGCTTGTGGTCATCGTAGCCCTGAGGCAGGCCTTGCCGGGCAAGTGTACCACGCACCACCACGTTCATTTCCACCATCCATCCACCAAAGCAGGAGTAGGGTCTTACGCCCCGCGGCGGCCCGAACCTGGGTAAATTTCTTGTGTGCTCTCTCTTGTGCTGCCGTGCGCTGATCTGCTCTTTGTGCAACGCGACGTCCCCCGCCGAACCAGCAAGGGGCCGCCCGATCCCATAGGTGGCCGCGGATATCCCGCGACAAAGGTTTATTCCTTCTCCACCATTCTTTCACAGTCCATGGCTAGCCATATCCACGGGTGCCTTCCATACCAACACTTTCCAAGGAATTTATTATTTGACAACATAAAGTAAATTTCCTTTGCATTTCGGGACTGGGCATCCCTATTATCGCAGTACTCTCGTGCAATGACAAGTGAATAAACACTCATCTTGAGAATAACACATCTAGCATGGAAAATATTGGCCACCCCTGCCGCTTCATGAGTGGTACGGGCACACAAAAAGGAAAGTTATTTTCAAAATTAGAGATGGCACATACAAATTTTCTTAGAACGGCACGAGAATACCGCATATAGGTAGGTATGGTGGACTTATATGGCAAAATTGGGTTTACAGATTTTGGATGCACAAGTAGTATTTCTACTTAGTACAAGTGGAGGCTAGCAAATAGATTGAGAAGCAACCAACCAGGAAACGAAAAATCACATAAGCGAGCATTAAGCATAACTAACACCGAATAATGCACCATAAGTAGGATGTAATTTCATTGCACAACTATTGAATTCCGTGCTTGCATAGGGAGTCACAAACCTTAACATAAATGTTCTTACTAAAGCATAATTACTCACCAACATGACTCACATATCACTATCATCATATCTCAAAACTATTACGAAGAATCAATTTTATTTTGTCAATGATCTTAATGAAAGTTTTTATTATATCCCTCTTGAATATCTATCACTTTGGGACTAGTTTCATATGTTGCAATTGCTTTTGACAGGCTCAAACATATCTAAGTGAAGAACATGAGCATAATTTTTTTCATCTCTCAAAATTATATAAGTGAAGCATGATAGAATTTCTTCAAAAATTTACTAACTCTCAAATAAATCTAAGTGAAGCATGAGAGCATTTCTTCAAAAATATTAAAGCACACTGTGCTCAAAAAGATATAAGTGAAGCACTAGAGCAATCCCATAGCTCAATTTTTTTAAGTGAAGCATAGAGAGCAATTCTTACAAATCATAGCATAATTTTGGCTCTCTCAAATAGGTGTGTCCAACAAGGATAGATGACACAAACTAAAAAGAAAAACAAGCAAAGATTCATATAATACAAGACGCTCCAAGCAAAACTCATGATATGTGACGAATAAAAATATAGCTCCAAGTAAAATACCGATGGTCGTTAGAGGAAAGACGGGATGACTTCCCGGGGCAACCCCAAGCTTAGTTGCTTGTTTCTCTTTGGATAATAACTTGGGGTTCCATGGGGCATCCCTAAGCTTAGGTTCTTATTACTCCTTATTCCTTCATCCATCATCATCTCACCCAAAACTTGAAAACTTCAATCACACAAAACTCAACAAAACCTTCGTGAGTTCCGTTAGTATAAGAAAACAAATCACCACTCTAAGTACTGTTGCAAACACATTCATATTTAATTTTTGCATTATATCTACTATATTCCAACTTTTCTATGGCTCGTAACCCCCGATGCAACCCATAGATTCATCAAAATAAGCACACAATGCAAAGAAAACAGAATCTGTCAAAAACAGAATAGTCTGTAGTAATCTAAAAACTTCGTATACTTTTTAACTACAAAAATTCTAAAACATTAGGACAACGTAGGCTATTTGTATATCAATCTTGCGTAAAAAATTCACAATTTCATCACGCTTCTGTAATTTTAAACAATTCTACTACTGGCGCACAGAGTTTCTGTTTTTCAACAAGATCAAATCAACTATCACCCAACATGATCCCAAAGGTTTTACTTGGCAAAAACACTTATTAAAACATAAAAAACACAATCATAACAGTAGCATAATTGTGCAAACACTCAAGAACAGAAAGAAAAAGGTAAAAATAAATTTTATTCATTGGGTTGCCTCCCAACAAGCGCTATCGTTTTATGCCCCTAGCTAGGCATAGTGCATAGATCTAAGTATTGTCATCTTTAGTTCTTTATCCATAGGATGCCCTCATGATTGATTCATATGGTGTCTTAATTCTTGTTCTAGGGAAGTGTCCCATTCTCTTTCTTTGGAAATTGAAATTTAATATTGCCTTCTTTCATATCAATCACGACACCGATAGTATGTAAAACAGTCTACCAAGTATAATTGGACAAGACGGAGTGCAATCAATATCAATGACAATAAAATCTATGCGCACATAATTCCTATATGCAAGAATGCGCACATCATCAATTCTTCCCTTAGGCTTTTTAATAGTGGAATCCGCCAAGTGCAAATTAAGAGAACACTCTTCAATATCGGTAAAACCAAGAACATCACATGAAGATTTCGGAATTGTGGAAACACTAGCACCAAAATCACATAAAGCAAAACAATCATAATTTTTAATCTTGAATTTGGTAGTAGGTTCCCATTCGTCATGCAATTTTCTAGGAATTGAGATTTCTAATTCCAACTTTTCTTCCAAAGCTTTCATCATGGCATCTACGATATGTTTAGTAAAAGCTTTATTTTGCTCATAGGCATGAGGTGAATTTATCATGGATTGCAACAAAGAAATACAATCAATCCAAGAGCAATTATCATAATTAAAGTCTTTGTAATCCAAAAGAGTGGGCACATCACTAGTTAAACTTTTGACCTCTCCAAATCCACTTTTATCAATTTTTTCATCAAGATTTTCACCCTCCGAATTATAGTGATGCCTTCTAAATAAAGTTGACTCTTCTTCAGTCCCTTTATCATCAATTTTAATTTTACTAACCAAGGAATCAATAGAAGAAACACCAATCACTTTAAGATCTTCATTACTTTTATGAAAACAATCACTAGAAAACGCTCTTTCTAAGAATTCTCTTTTAGCTCTAAGCATAGCGGTTCTTTTCTTACTTTTATCCATAGAAACATATAAAGCTTTAATTGATTCCTCAACCTTGGGTACAAAAATTTTCAACTTGAGATTTTCTATGTCGTGAGAAATTCTATCAATGCTTCTAGACATATCATCAATCTTATTCAACTTTTCTTCTATCATAGTATTAAAACCTTTTTGAGCATTGATAAATTCTTTAATATTATTCTCAAGATCAGAGGTGTTCCTATTATTATAATTATTAGAGGAATTTCCAGGAAAAGGTCTAGGATTAAAATTACCTCTATAAGCATTGTTATTAAAATTGTTTCGCGAGACAAAATTCATGTCTACATGATCACTATTTTGCTCAATCAAAGTAGACAAAAAAACATCATTAAGAACAATAGGCGCACTTTTATTAGCAACAAATTTCTTAAGAGCATCAACTTTTTCACTCAAAGTACTAATTTCTTCAATCGAATTAACTTTTTTACTAGTAGGTCCTCTTTTAGTATGCCATTGTGAATAATTTTTCATAATATTATCAAGCAATCTAGTATCTTCACCCAAAGTAATTTCCATAAAAGTACCACCCGCGGCGGAATCTATAAGATTTCTAGAAACAAAATTCAACCCCGCATAGAAATTTTGTATGATCGTCCAAAGATTTAAACCATGCGCAGGACAATTTCTTAGCATCAATTTCATTCTTTCCCAAGATTGCGCAATGTAGCGACCCGATCCGAATGGATCGAAGTCTTTGCGCTTAAGTGTCATCCCTAGATTGGTATGCTGACACACACAGTACTCGAGGATTTATAACAGAGGTAAATCACATTTATAAAGTAACGTAAATACTATTACCTCAATCCATAGCGGAAGTAACAACAAAGTTATGGAGTTCCCAACAACGCCAACGGCAAAGTTGAGTGTAGATATCGTAATCCTAACGTATCACTTACTCATCCTAAGAATTCCTACAACATGAGACGTTGCAGCCATGTAGGTCAGTACATTGAATGTACTGGCAATTTCACACCATAGGATAAAAATGAGAATATCTATCTCTATATGCATATTTGGCTGGTGGAGGCTCTAAGTTTAATTTTGCATAAAGCTAATTTTTTCCCTACAACAAAGGAATACATTTTTTTACTACTAAGTTAAATTACCCATATTGATAAGGTAACCCCAACTCAATCCCAAAATCACCAAATCGTTAATAACCCAACAATTTCATTAAATAGAGTGATGAGATCAACCAATAATTCAAATACCAGATACTCAAAATGTCCATAACCGAGGACGCGGCAAATCATGATTTGTTTGTACACTTTGCAGAGGTTTGCGCACTTTTCCCCCACAAGACTCGATCTCCTCCGTTGAATTTCTCGCATTGCATGATGTTTGAGAAACGGATGATCGAGACACAGTCTTTCTGAGGAGGTCCCCTTAACCGATAGATAGGCCGGTACACCTACAATTCCCCTAACTCTGGTAGCCTATCATGGAAAGGTTTCCCACAACTTAGTCAACTATGCCAGAGCCCATAATGGCTTGTGGCTGCACATGTAAGTTTCTAGGCATGAAATATCATATGACCCCTTTGAGCCTGGGTGGCATTCCATAGGGTGATGACACGGGTACTCCGGGATCCCCTTGGGCAAGCACTGGGTTCTCCAGGTGCCCGGGCAAGCCACTGGGTTCTCTAGGGTGCCTCAACCATTCCACCCAGAGTTGTGTTAATGTTGCCACCTTAAAGTTACCCTTAATTATTTTATCTCTCTCATCTTGCATGAATCTCACATACTAATCCCCGTCTACAAGCATGGCTAAGCAATATATAACATAACGAATATTCCCGGGGTGAATCAAAAAGTTAATAGGTTCCTACCTCATGAACTACATATCAAATCCCAAATATTCCCAATCCTACTCATGCAATCTTTCAGGGTGAAACTAATGCAAGTAAAACTGGGTATAAAAGAGTATGATCAAAGTGTGAACTTGCCTTGTACTATTGATGAAGATTCTTCGCACTCATAATTCCTGATAGTTCTACTCATCACACTCTGTTCAATCTATCGTGAGCAAGCAATTATAACCACACATAAGCAATCACTCAAAGATCCAAAAGAACGAAGAAAATACTTTGGAAAACTTCAAAAACCATCAAATAAAGCTTCTAGATAGAAACATATTTTTAACAGCAGCAAAATTATGTGATTTTGATCTTAACAGAAAGTACATGTCAAGAGCTTTGATTTGAAAAAAGAATCAATTAAATCGGAGTTATAAAACTTAAGTTATAGCCAAAACAAGTTTGAATTTGAATCTGTTTGAAACCAAATTTTAAACTTTCAAAAATATGTTTAAGTGGATTATCTAGATAGAGGGGATCATAACGAAGAATTTGGCGTTGGGTTCGTTGGATTTGGATAAACGAGCAAAAGTTACGATCGTTTGAAAACCGGGGGCTAAACTGTAAGAAAAGTAATCATGGATAGGTCCCTGGCCGAAAATAAAACAGAAAAAGAAAAATCTATCGGACGAACGTCCGCTACGAAAACCTAACGAATAGGTAAAACTATCGAAATAGAAAACGTTCGCTACTTAACTAAACTAAATAAAAAAACCGGGTTTAAACGAAACCGAACCCTAAAAAGAAAAACTGGACCGGACTGGGTGGCGGTTTTACCGGTTCACGGCGGTTCGACGTCGGTGGCGGCGGCGGATCTCCGGCGACGGCTGCAGTGGCGGTTCCGGTCTCGGGCGGGGCGAGGACGGCGGCTCCGGCGACGGGCAGTGGTGGCGCGGGGCGGCGCGGTTGGCGGCGACTGCGGGGCGGCGAAGTGCGGGCGAGGCGACGGCAAAGTGCGGTGGCGAGATGCGAGGTGGCGGCGGCTGCGAGATGTGGAGGAGGGAGAGGGGGTCCGGGGCGGCGCATTTATAGGAGGGAGGGGCAGGGCGATGGCGTGGCAGAGGGGGCAAGGCGAAGCGGCGGCGGAAATCCCGATCGACCACAGTGGCGGCGGTGTCGTGTGGGCGGCGGAGTCCTGCGGGAGGTCGGGGACGCGCGCGGCTAGGCTGGCTGGGCCGCGTCCTGGCTGGCTAGCTGGGCCGGCCCAGTTCAGCGGAGAAGGTTTTGTTTTTTCTAACGGACAACAAAGATAAAATAAAACGATAAATACTAAAAATGGTATATAGGCATATTATATATCAAAATTTTCAGAAAAATATTTTCTATAACATGAACATTTTTGTAGCGTCAAATAAAGTCCACGAAAATTTAAATAAAGCAAACAGTGCTACTCGTTTATTAAAACCAAATAAAATTATTTTAAAATACCAAAATAATTTAAAATTTATTTCTCTCCATTTTTCTACTGTAGGGAATCATTTTACCCTATTTTCCATATATTTTATTTTTGGAGAAAAATAATTTGAATAAAAACCAAATAACTTCCAAACTGAAAATGATTTTCAAAATACCTTCAAAGGGCCTTTAAATTTGATTCTTTTAAACTTCCAACTCATATTTCATAGGCTTTAAAGAAGTCATTTTATCTTCTCTCATTAAAATCATTGAGTTGCATAAAGTTTCTGAATTTGAAATATTTCCAAATGAAATTCAAATATTTTCAAAACCCCTTTTTATTTTAAATGGAAGAAGTAATGTCATCTTCACTCCAGGGTTTTGTGATGAAATGAATTTGAATTCATGGAGATAATAAATGCAAGGTGAACGTTTGGGAAAGTCCTTTTATTCCCTCTCATTTAACTTTCAAAAAGTTTCAAGTTTCACTCAATTTCACACAAGCAACCACACCACAATCAAACAAACAATCAAAACTATTTATTTAATATAACATTCCACAATTTAGAATTTTGGGATGTTACAAACCTACCACCCTTAAAATGAATCTCGCCCTCGAGATTCCGAGAGCTAGCAAGAAATAGGTTAGGGTTGGGGGTCTTCTCAAAATCCATCGATCATCTCAGGGGGTCTGGGGTGCTACCACCCTTAGAAAAATGGTTACAGTTCCATCAAAACTCATATACTCCATCCTTATTGTTGACAATGTCGATCTTCTTAGATCTTTAGGATAATTCCTTCTCTGGCTCTTCCGGTAGTGGCATAACCTTTTTCCTCAATTCTTCCGTCCTTTCATCTTAGTAAGGTCCTTCTATGACCGGGTCTTCTTAGCTGACAGGTCTGGCGCCAATACTAAACAACTATCGATATCTCATGGTGATCATCAATTTATGGTTTCTCCTGCAGGAAATGGGTCTGGGCTTCATTCTCACCGTATGACCTACGATTGGCAACAACTGCCTTGTATAAGGGAAAATTGTCATACCATTCTAAGTTTTAAACAAGGTTTTGATCATCGCCTCTCTACTATGGGTAAGTCACTCAGATTTACCATCCCATATTGCAAGGCGAATAATAAGAGTAAGTCGGCATGGTGATCAATCCATTCCGCACCCAAATCATTACTTTGTACATGGTTTAGTGAATCTCGCATTCTAACACTAGGTCATCCTCACAAGCATTGCAGAATTTCTCTTGTCAATGAACTAAGTTCGGATAAATCCATGGATTTTGCAAGCCAAACAAACATCTATCGTTTCTTCACAACTCTTAGGTTTTGCGTAACTCCTATAAGATTGTCTGTTGATAAAGTCGTAACTTCTTCTAGGGTTTTTCCTTCAGCAAGAGTGTGCTTGCTTCTTGGCAGGTCCTGGGGCCTGTGGGTTATGGCCCAACTCATCACATTTATAGCTTTAACTCATCCTGGGGTTACAATTGCTCCATATTACCAACATTATACCTCCTTCATATCCAATAGTACTTCATCTCTTCATATTCTTGGGGTATCCCACATATCGAGATAAAACTCCTACTTATTTTGTCCGAAGTCCACTCCGTGGAATATCATTATATTTTCCAGGGGTCAAGTGTCCTCACAGGGTACTACCACTCTGGGAATGCACAAATTCTTCCATAGACCATATTTCTCATATCCTCGAAAATGGTCAAAGTCTTTCTTCATAGAGTAACAACTCATAAAATCCAAATCAGTACCAACGATGCTAACTTTATTGATTCTCAAATTATTACAATCTCCTGCATTTCTATTACATGCCTCAACACAACACCTCAATATAAAAGAATTGTTCCCACTACTACTACTATATTTCTTTGTTGCAAACTCAACTATTTAGCACAAGTCTCCTTCTCATTGGGACAATCTCTGGCAAAGTGCTCTGCTTCATTACAATCGAAAACATATTAATTCTGACAAGTCTCAAGGTTTCCTTGTGATTACATAGCCTCCTTGGGTCCTCGGCTTCCTTTTTGGGCAACCGCTGAAGTAGAGTCCTGAATCTTTGCACCTGAAACATGTGATATGACTCAGGTCCTTCTTTGTAGAAATTGGGTTGTTCTTGGAATCCAATCTATTTCTCTTCCAAGACTTTTCCGTGCCAATCAGGGCTTCTATTTCCTGTGGGTCATACTCTACTTCCTCTGTCGGGAATGCTACTAGATCCCCCTTCAGACAATTCCGGGAGATGTGTCCTTCTTCTCCACATGAATAGCATGACTTGGTGCAGGGTTTAATTAGGTCCTCTTCGGGTGTGTCCTCCACCTCTCCCTTCATCACAGGTTCTTCTAAAATTTCCATGAGGGGTCCTTTCATTGCTTCTTTCTTCTGATGGATGGTTCTTTGTACCATGGGGTAAATGTGACACTGAGCAGGGTAGTGGGTAGTCCCTTCACACAAGAAACAAGTAATCTGCCTAGTTGGGCATTCTTCAGCTGGGTGACTTTCTTCACAATGAGGACGTTCATCCTTGTGTTCTTTATGGTCGTGTCCTATTTCTCCATAGAGCTTGCATGCACAAAGTTTCTTCATATAATTTCCATAAGGCTTCAAATTCGGGGACACAAGACGAGACTTTAGCAGAGTCAACTTAAATTCTTCCCAAGTGGTTACTCTTTGCCATCCATTGATGGTTTGGTACATCCTCCACCAAGTAGCAGCACCTCTTTCAAAGCACTGAAGAGCATGCTGGGGCATATCCTTTCCGGCTATAGTGTTATTCTTTATGTGATCTTCCATGTTCTGAATCCATTGGTCCATGTCCAATTGAGTCATCGGTCCAGAAAATATGAGTCCATCTCCATTCATCCTCTATTGGTTCCAAGGGTTTTGGGGTGAGATAAGAGAGATAGAGAGGGATATAAACAATAGTTTTGAAGAGACAGATTATTTTGTGGCTGTCGGAAAAACATCAAACAAATGAGAGCTCACAATCGTCGCATCTAGCATAAGTATATAACAGGGGTTTGGTCTTCTTCTGATCATGCTTGCTGATCTTCTCAAGTTCTTCTGCCAGGTCATTTCTATTGACGCGAAGTCTCTCGTGACGTCCTTTAATATTCTGGAGTTGTGTTCCACACTTCTGGGTTTCAACATCCTTGGCTTGAACCATGGTCCTACTGTCCTTTAGCTCATGACGAATCTCCGGTATCTCGAGGTTTTGCTCCTCCAGCTTGGCTACTTTCAGCTTTTGGGTCCTGAGTTCTTCACGAAATGCTTCCATATCAAATACGGCTTCCTGAAGGTCCATCTTAAAATTCTTGATGTAATACTCCAGACCCTAGCGATACACCAGCTAAGGTTAAAACTTTATCTTTTGCTGATAGATGCTCCATTAGCCCTTTTGTCATACAATCCTTCCAAAGAAATGCATGCTTAACTCAGCACAGTGACAATAGCATAGGCGGGTGATAACATCATGGATAGCCGTGTTTCTGCCCATGTCATTGCCATGAGATATCATTCCATAGTTGATATCTCCTGCCTTAGGGTTTTCTTGACAAAAACATTGAGTTTTAACGCTACATGTTCTGGTCTTTCTCCGACACACCTTGATCTCGGGTATTGACAGCTTCAATAGTCTGACAAGTTCCATAAGCGTAGCCTTCATAGGTCATACCAATCTGGAAATTCTTCAGAGCCTTCAAATTCTCCTAGTCTTTGGAGTCTTCAACCGTTGTAGCTTCCATTATTCTAATGCCCAGTAAAATTCTCTTTAATCCGAAGTGGTCTTAGTTGTCCGATATCTTGTACTTCTTGGAGTGGTCTCATCAGCTGAATCTTTGCGTGCTCAAAACGTGAGAGGGTATAGTCTAACTATTTGAGATGAGACGAAAAATACTTGGAAAAGCTTAGAAAAGATGAGAGGTAAAAGATCTGTTTGAAAAATAAAGTTTTAGAGAAAACATTTCCTAAGGGCTTGCCAGTTTCTAGGGGTCACGTCCTAAAGTCAACCTGACTCTGATACCATCTTGTAGCGACCCGATCCGAATGGATCAAAGTCTCTGCGCTTAAGTGTCATCCCTAGATCGGTATGCTGACACACATAGTACTCGAGGATTTATAACAGAGGTAAATCACATGTATAAAGTAACGTAAATACTATTACCTCAATCCACAGCGGAAGTAACAACAAAGTTGTGGAGTTCCCAACAACGCCAATGGCAAAGTTGAGTGTAGATATCGTAACCCTAATGTATCCCTTACTCGTCGTAAGAATTCCTGCAACATGAGACGTTGCAGCCATGTAGGTCAGTACATTGAATGTACTGGAAATTTCACACCATAGGATAAAAATGAGAATATCTATCTCTATATGCATATTTGGCTGGTGGAGGCTCTAAGTTTAATTTTGCATAAAGCTAATTTTTTCCCTACAACAAAGGAATACATTTTATTTACTACTAAGTTAAATTACCCATATTGAGAAGGTAACCCCAACTCAATCCCAAAATCACCAAATCATTAATAACCCAACAATTTCATTAAATAGAGTGATGAGATCAACCAATAATTCAAATACCAGATACTCAAAATGTCCATAACCGGGGACACGACAAATCATGATTTGTTTGTACACTCTGTAGAGGTTTGCGCACTTTTCCCACAAGACTCAATCTCCTCCGTTGAATTTCTCGCACTGCATGATGTTTGAGAAACGGATGATCGAGACACAGTCTTTCCGAGGAGGTCCCCTTAACCGATAGATAGGTCGGTACACCTACGATTCCCCTACATCTGCTAGCCTATCATGGAAAGGTTTCCCACAACTTACTCAACTATGCCAGAGCCCATAATGGCTTGTGGCTGCACATGTAAGTTTCTAGGCATGAAATATCATATGATGCCTTTGAGCCTGGGTGGCATTCCATAGGGTGATCACACGGTACTCCGGCATCCCCTTGGGCAAGCCACTGGGTTCTCCAGGGTGCCCCAACCATTCCACCCAGAGTTGTGTTAATGTTGCTAGCTTAAAGTTACCCTTAATTATTTTATCTCTCTCATCTTGCATGAATCTCACATACCAATCTCCGTCTACAAGCATGGCTAAGCAATATATAACATAACGAATATTCCCAGGGTGAATCAAAAAGGTAATAGGTTCCTACCTCATGAATTACATAGCAAATCCCAAATATTCCCAATCCTACTCATGCAATCTTTGAGGGTGAAACTAATGCAAGTAAAACTGGGTATAAAAGGGTATGATCAAAGTGTGAACTTGCCTTGTACTGTTGATGAAGATTCTTCGCACACATAATTCCAGATAGTTCTACTCATCACACTCCTTTCAATCTATCGTGAGCAAGCAATTATAACAACACATAAGCAATCACTCAAAGATCCAAAAGAACGAAGAAAATACTTCAGAAAACTTCAAAAAACCGTCAAATCAAGCCTCTAGACAGAAACATATTTTTAACAGGAGCAAAATTTTGTTATTTTGATCTTAACAGAAAGTACATGTCAAGTGCTTTGATTTGCAAAAAGAATCAATTAAATCGGAGTTATAAAACTTAAGTTATAGCCAAAACAAGTTTGAATTTGAATCTGTTTGAAACCAAATTTTAAACTTTCAAAAATATGTTTAAGTGGATTATCTGGATAGAGGGGATCATAACGAAGAATTTGGCGTTGGTTTTGTTGGATTTGGATAAACGAGCAAAAGTTACGATCGTTTGAAAACCAGGGGCTAAATTGTAAGAAAAGTAATCACAGATAGGTCCCTGGCTGAAAATAAAACAGAAAAGAAAAATCTATCGGACGTCTGCTACAAAAACCTAACGAACGAATACGTTCGCTAAAACTATCTAAACAGAAAACGTTCGCTACTTAACTAAACTAAATAAAAACCCGGGTTTAAACGAAAACCGAACCCTAAAAAGAAAAACCGGACCGGACCGGGTGGCGGTTTTATCAGTTCACGGCGGTTCGATGTCGGCGGTGGCTCTCCGGCGGCGGTAGTTGCGGTCTCGGGCAGGGCGGGGACGGCGGCTCCGGCGACGAGCGGTGATGGCGCGGGGTGGCGCGGCTGGCGGTGGCTAAGCGGGCGGCGGCTGCGGCGGCGATGAAGTGCGAGCGAGGCGACGACAAAGTGTGGCGACGGCAGCGGCAAAATGTGAGGCGACAGCTGCGAGATGTGGAGGAGGGAGAGGGGGTCCGGGGTGGCGCATTTATAGGAGGGAGGGGCGGGGCGATGGCGTGGCGGAGGGGGCAAGGCGAGGCGGCGGCGGAAATCCCGATCGGCCACGGCGGCGTCGTCGTCGTGCGGGCGGCGGAGTCCCGCGGGAGGTCGGGGACGCGCGTGGCTGGGCTGGTTGGGCCGCGGCCTGGCTGCCTAGCTGGGTCGGCCCAGTTCGGCGGAGAAGGTTTTGTTTTTTTAACGGACAACAAAAATAAAATAAAAGGATAAATACTAAAAATGATATATTGGCATATTATATATCAAAATTTTCAGAAAAATATTTTCTATAAGATGAGCATTTTTCTAGCGTCAAATAAAATTCACGAAAATTTAAATAAAGCAAACGGTGCTACTGGTTTATTTAAAACCAAATAAAATTATTTTAAAGTACCAAAATAATTTAAAATTTATTTCTCTCCATTTTTCTAATGTAGGGAATCATTTTACCCTATTTTCCATATATTTTATTTTTGGAGAAAAATAATTTGAATAAAAACCAAATAACTTCCAAACTGAAAATGATTTTCAAAATACCTTCAAAGGGCCTTTAAATTTGATTCTTTTAAACTTCCAACTCATATTTCATATGCTTTGAAGAAGTCATTTTATCTTCTCTCATGAAAATCATTGAGTTGCATAAAGTTTTTGAATTTGAAATATTTCCAAATGAAATTCAAATATTTTCAAAAACCCTTTTTATTTTAAATGGAAGAAGTCATGTCATCTTCACTCCAGGGTTTTGTGATGAAATGAATTTGAATTCATGGAGATCATAAATGCAAGGTGAACGTTTGGGAAAGTCCTTTTATTCCCTCTCATTTAACTTTCAAAAAGTTTCAAGTTTCACTCAATTTCACACAAGCAACCACACCACAATCAAACAAACAATCAAAACTATTTATTTAATATAACATTCCAAAATTTAGAATTTTGGGATGTTACACACAACATGTTCATGCTCAAGTTGCTTAAAATTCATGATTTGAGTTCTAAGGGAAATAATTTTCGCGGGCGGAAAATACTTAATAATAAAAGCATCTTTGCACTTATCCCAAGAATTGATACTATTATGAGGCAAAGAAGAAAACCAAATTTTTGCGCAATCTCGCAAAGAAAACAGAAATAATTTCAACTTCACAATATCATTGTCCAAATCTTTTTCCTTTTACACATCGCATAATTCTATGAATGTGTTTAGATGGGACGCGACATCCTCATTAGGAGCATCAGAAAATTGATCTTTCATGACAAGATTCAACAAAGCAGCATTAATGTCACAAGACTCCGCATTAGTGGTGGGAGGAGCAATCGGAGTGCTAATAAAATCATTATTATTGGTGTTGGAAAATCACACAACTTGGTGTTTTCTTGAGTCATCGTGGCTACGCAAACAAGATTGCACACAAAAACAGATCTGACGAGAAAACGGTGAACGGAAAAGGTGGCGAATAAAATGGCAATTTTTTATGAAGTCGGGGAGATGAAAACGAGAGGCAAATGAAAAATAATGTAAATTGCAAGGAGATGAGATTTGTGATTAGGAACCTGGTAGATGTTGATGATGTCTCCCCGGCAACAGCGCCATAAATTCCTTTTGATGTCGCTTGAACTACGTCCGTATTTCCCCAAAGAGGAAGGGATGATGTAGCACAGCTACGATACGTATTTCCCTTAGTTATGAAACCAAGTTTATAAATCCAGTAGGAGAACCAAGCAACACTATGTAAACGGTACCTGCACACAAAGAACAAATACTTGCAACCCGACGCTTATGAGGGGTTGTCAATCCCTCTTACGGGTAACAGCGTAGGAAATTGTCAAGTTGACTGAATAAAGTTGTGATAGATTGGATAAATAGATCTCGATAAAACGCGAAAGAAAATAAATAATAAAAAAAGTGTAGCAAGGTATTTTTGGGTTTTTGGAATAATAGATCTGAAAACGAAAGCAAATAAAAAATTCATCTCAAAGAAAATATGATAAAGAATAGACCCGGGGGGCGTAGATTTCTCTAGTGGCTTCTCTCAAGAAAATATGATACGGTGGGTAAACAAATTACTGTTGGGCAGTTGATAGAACCTCAAATAATTATGACAATATCCAGGCAATGATCAATATATAGGCATCACTCCAAGATTAGTAGACCGACTCCTGCCTGCATCTACTACTAATACTCCACACACCGACTGCTATCCAGCATGCATCTAGTGTACCAAGTTCATGGAGAAACGGCGTAATGTAATAAGAACGATGACATGATGTAGACAAGATTCATGTAGGAATAGCCCCCATCTTGTTATCCTTAATAACAATGATTCATGTGTGTCTTGCTGCCCCTTCTGTCACTGGGAAAGAACACCGCACGATCGAACCCATCACAAAGCACCTCTTCCCATGGCAAGAAAAATCGATCTAGTTGGCCTAACTAAACCAAAGATTCAAAGAAGAAATATGAGGCTAGAAATAATCATGCATATAAGAGATCAAAGAAGACTCAAATAATATTCATGGATAAAAGATCTCATCATAAACTCAAAGTTCATAGGATCCCAACAAACACACCGCAAAAAGAGTTACATCAAATAGATCTCCAAGAGACCATAGTATTGAGAATCAAAAGAGAGAGAGAGAGAGAGGAAGCCATCTAGCTACTACCTACGAACCCGTAGGTCTACAATGAACTACTCACGCATCATCGGAGAGGCACCAATGAGGATGATGAACCCCTCTGTGATGGTGTCCAGATTGGATCTCGTGGTTCTGGAACTTGCGGCGGCTGGAATTGTGTTTCGTCGACTTCCCTAGGTTTTTTGGAGTATTTGGGGATTTATAGGGCGAAGAGAAGGTGCGGGAGGCCACCGAGGTGCATGGGCACAACCCACCAGGGCGCGCCTGGGCCCCCAGGCGCGCCCAGGTGGGTTGTGCCCCCCTCGGGGCACCCCTTTGGTACTTCTTTGGCCCATGTTGTTTCTTCCGGTCCATAAAAATTCTCCAAAAAGTTTCGCTGCGTTTGAACTCCGTTTGGTACTGATATTCTGCGAAGTAAAAAAACAAGCAAAAATAACAACTGGCATTGGGCACTATTTCAATAGGTTAGTCGCAAAAAATGATATAAAGTTGCTATAAAATGATTGTAAAACATCCAAGAATGATAATATAACAGCATGGAACAAGCAAAAATTATAGATACGTTAGAGACATATCACATACCTACCTAAATGCGGTATTTCCGTGCCGTTCCAAGTAAATTTGTATGTGCCAACTTTAGTTCTCAATATGAATTTCCTTTTTGCGTGCCCGTAGGTGGCCAATATTTTCCATGCTAGATATTATATTCTCAAGATGAGCGTTTATCCACTTGTCATTGCATGAGAGTGTGGCAAGGTAATAGGGATGCCTAGTCCCGAAATAAAAATAATACTTTATGTTGCCAAATAGTAAATTCCTTGGAAAGTGTTGGTATGGAAGGCACCCGTGGATATGACTAGCCATGGACTTTGAAAGAATGTTGGAAAAAGGAATAAACTTTATTTTATGTTTCAGAACCACCTATGATCTATCTAGCATGGAAATTATTGGGATTTCTCGGTCATTTTCATTGACAGGAAAAGCATGCCACTCAAAACAATTTTATCTCTCAATTTAAGCTATGAGCTCTGGCACCTCTACAAATCTCTGCTTCCCTCTATGAAGGGTCTATCTTTTACTTTGTGCAATTTTTATTTTCATTTCAGTCTCCATCTTCCCTTATAAAGCACCAACTAGGGAACACTATTATCATACTTGTGCATTGGATGTAGCTAATATTTGAGTGTGTTTCATGAATGGATCAATGATTGAGCATAATGGGCTAGGCATAGCTTTCTTTAGTGTTGATATTTTGAAAGACATGGTTGCTTGTTGATATGCTTGAGTATTGATGTCCTCATGTCAATTATAGACTATTACTTTGAATCATTTAAAAGTCTAAATGTCCATGCCACAGAAGAAAAGATTATGCGATGAATATGATGGGTAGCATTCCACATCAATTTTTTATCATTTCCATACTCGAGGCCGAGCATGAATTAATCTTGGGGATGCTGATACGTCTCCAACGTATCTGTAATTTTTGATTGGTCCATGCTATTAAAGTATCAATCTTCTATGTTTTATACTCATTTACTAGCAACTTTATATAATTTTTTGGGACTAACCTATTGACATAGTGCCCAGTGCCAGTTGCCATTTTTTGCTTTTTTTACTTCATGAAAAATTAATACCAAAGGGAGTGAAAATGCCACAAAACTTTTTGGAGAATTTTTTCTGCCCAGAAGACACACAGCGGGCCAAGGAAGTGCACCAGAGGAGGCCCGTCGAGCCCACTAGGCACCAGGGCGTGCCAGACGCCCCAGGCGCGCCCTGGTGGGTAGTGGGGCCCATGGGAGGCTTCTCCACCAACTATTAGCTCTATAAATATTCTAAAATCCCAAAAACCCTAGGGGAGTCGACGAAACACTTTTCCAGCCGCCACAAGTTCCAGAATCATGATATCCAATCTAAAGGCCTTTTCCGGCACTCTGCCGGAGGGGTCAACGATCACGGAGGGGTTCTTCATCACCCTTGTTGCCCCTCCGATGATGCATGAGTAGTTTACTACAAACCTACGGGTCTGTAGGTAGTAGCTAGATGGCTTGTTCTCTTTCTTTGGTCTTCAATACAATGTTCTCCTCGATGATCTTGGAGATCTATTTGATGTAATGACTTTTTGCGGTGTGTTTGTTGGGATCCAATGAATTGTGAGTTTATGATCAGACCTATCCATGAATATTATTTGAGTCTTTGTTGCACTCTTTTATGTATGATATTTATAGCCTCATATTTCTTCTCCAAAAACTTTGGTTTGGTTTGACCAACTAGATTGATTTTTCTTGCAATGGGAAGAGGTTCTTTGTGATGGGTTCGATCTTGCGGTGCTCAATCTTAGTGACAGAAAGAGGCATGACACACATGTATCATTGCTATTAAGGATAAAATGAATAGATCTTGTCTACATCATGGCATCGTTCTTATTGCATTACTCCGTTTTTCCATGAACTTAATACACTAGATGCATGCTGGATAGCGGTCGATGTGTGGAGTAATAGTAGTAGATGCAGGCAGAAGTCGGTCTACTAATCTTGAACGTGATGCCCATATACATGATCACTGCCTTGGATATCATCATAATTATTTGCTTTTCTGTCAATAGCCCAACAGTAATCTGTTTACCCACCGTATGCTATTTTCTCGAGACAAGCCTCTAGTGAAATCTACGGCCCCCGGGTCTATTTCCTATCATGTTAAAACCAAAAATACCTTGCTGCATTTTTCCTTTATTTATTTAATTTTGTGTTTTGGTTAGATCTATTTATCAAATCTCATACAATTTAATCTATCTCAATACCGAGTAGGGATTGACAACCCCTCTTACGCTTGGGTTGCAAGTTGTTGCTGTTTGTGTGCGGGTGTTGTTTACATAGTTTGCTTGGTTCTCCTACTGGATTGATAACCTTGGTTTCATAACTGAGGGAAATACTTATTGTTCCTGTGCTGCATCATCCTCTCCTCTTCAGGGAAATACCAACATAGATACAAGCAATCAGGCATCAACTAACGATTGTATGTTTTCAAAACATATGCACTTACAGTACTGCAGGTTGCTGTTAATGCGACACTACAATCAGAGACCCTTCGATGAAACTGTGTGTGATGCATTAATCACAAACGGTGGTGTAAAAAACCGTCAAAAAAGGTGCAAAACATTTGCGATGGAGGATGCATCAAACACGGTTCAGATTTTAGTTGCGTGTGCAATTCAGGGCACACGGATAACCTGTTTGAACTATTTGCGATGAGGTAGAACAACAGAAATGGGCAGCCATATCAATGTGTGTGCGATATATGGCATACAGTTTGCTCCGATGAACTGTTTGCTATTAGGGAGTGCAACAGAAACGGTTAGCCAAATCAAGGTGTGTGTGATATAGGGCATACGGTTCACTCAGACGAACTGTTTTCGATTAGCGAACACAATAGAAACGGTTCAACTTAACAAGATGTGTGTGATACGTGGCAAACAGCCGACTCGAATGAACTGTTTGCGATGAGAAATTACAACACAGACGGTTAATACAGTTAGTTCTTGTGCGATTCTGTGTGTACAAAAAACTTTGAAAAATGGAAACTAGTTGCTTGCGGTGGCTAGGAGTATTGCACACAATGCGTCTGCGAGTACTTGTGTGCGATGATTAGTAAGTTACACATATGTTTCCTTATGTTAACACTTGTGTGATAAATAACACGTGGCACCGGATACAGTATTGGGGTTGTGTGTGCGCTCCACTTAGTCTTCCCGCGCTCCAGGGAATGCTTCCCGCGCTCCAGTGAGTGCTTCCCGCGCTCCACATGGGGGAATTGTAAAATCCACGCCTCTTCCCTCACCGGTTTCCCGCCACCAGCTAACGGCTTGCTGCATATAACCTAGGCGGCAACGCACCGCCGTGACACTCTGTGCAGATCTAGTACTCACCCATCTACCATTAGTTATTCCAAGCATGCCAAGCAATGACCAAAGCTTCAACGTCGACGCCTACCTACGTTACATCTTTGGCAAGGAGAACGAGCCGGAGCAGGTTGGGGAGCAAGAGCTTCATCGGCCGGTGCAGGCACCATGGCCCATCGGCAGCGATATCGGTGTGACAGTCCTTGGGAGCACAATCGATATATTGCAGAGGAGGTGTGATGAGCAGTTTTCCATCCACCGTGTAAAAGATCCAGAGCTGCTCGGCGGCATGATCGACGACCAACCCGAAGAGCCGCCATCACCAATGCTCAACAAGAGCCTGATGCCCCGCAAGGAATGGGAAGAGGACCTCTGCGATTTAGTCAAGACACAGGCAGCCTGTGGCTTCATCATTGCCCACGGCGGCCGTTTCAACCTCGATCCTGATGATGTGGTGGCCAGGCTTGAGCGCATCCTTGGCGGAGTTAACATCCCCGACGAAGTAGAACATCGCCAACGTGATATCTTGAGGATGCAGGTGATGGACGGAATTTGCTACCAGGCCAGAGACATGGAAATGGAGCGGTTCCGCGGAGTTGTCATGCGCGCGATTGCACGCTGTCAAGCTCTTCTGGAAGACGCCCAGTAGCCCCAAGAGCCTCCTAGCGCCAGCAGCTCCGTAGGCAGAGGCGGGTCGGGACACTTGGAGTGAACGACCGCAAGGGTGCTATGCGCTGATCATTGAGTCCGAGAAGACCATCATCGGAAGGCCGCCAGCTCAGCCTTTTAGCTTATATTTTATTATAATTGTATGCATATGTAGGTCGTGAGTGTTCTGGGCCTTGCTGCATGTGGCATTTTAAATTATCCTAAATATGTAAGACAAATATTAAGAATTATTAACCATTGCCATTGTAAATTTGCCTCAACGGCGAGCAGAGCGCGTGCAGGGACGCTAGACCGGAGCGTGTCGTGGCCGCCTCAATGGCGAGCAAAACGCACGGATGGACGTGAGCAGAGTGCGTCGCGGCCACCTCAACGGCAAGCAACCACATGGTTAACCTTCTGCCATCAATAAATTTTGACCTTGTTTCTCGTCACATTGCAGATTACAATGCAATAAGTACTTGCAAATCTGTTCACACCTATCAAACTAATATGTGTTCAAACTTAGCATCGGGCTATAAAAACTACCCACTCGAAAATTACTTCACAGTTCCTCTCCTCATCACCCACAAAACTGGTTTTCCTGTCAAGTCGTTCCGCCATGACCGGTGGGAGGAGTTTAGGGTGGACATATAACCAGGCAGCAAAGACCAAGGTCGCGGAAGCACTAGAGAGGTCCCGCCGCGAAGCCGCAGCCGCATCAGAGATGTCCCGGCGCGCCGCGGAGCCCTCGAACGAGCTCTCACGGGCACGCGAGGGCTCTCACAAGCGCATTCGCGGCATCGGCCATCGGGACGAGCCGGCGTTCCTAAAGTCCTTCGCCGGCGACGACGACATTCTCGCTGACGTCACTATGCAGCAGGAGCTGGTCGACAGCTTGATGAAGCTGCTCAAGATCAGCGATGCCTCGGTTGACAAGGTGACCGGCCTCGTCGAGCAACTCATGGGTGACAATGCGAAGCTCCTCAAGTTGGTCGCGGAGAAGGAGGAGGAGGCCACCGGCTGGAAAATGCTGCATGAGCAAAGCAGTGCCTCAGAGATGACGCTGAAAGCGGCTGTCGAGGAACTGATGGGTGGCTTGAGGAAGCTCCGGATCAAGCGCGAGCAGGAGGTGGAGGAATCCATGGCTGCTTTCAAACAAAGTCGTGAGGAATTAAAGAAGCAGATGAAGGATTTCGTCGCCCGGTGATCCATCGACGAGTAGAGACAGTAGCGACCCAGATCGTTGTCTGCAATTTCCTTCTTCTCTTGCCCCCGTCTCTTCCGAGCTTTGCCGCATGTGGCATTTTAAATTATCCAGAATATGTAAGACAATTATTATCTGCGCCATTGTAAATTTTTCATTGTATTATCCGTTGCCATTTTATTTGTGGTCGTATTATTCGTTGCCCTATGTGGCAATTTATATTAGGGCAGAATACGAGTTGAAAACACGAACAGAGCAAATGTTGCCATGGGATCACAAGCAAACACCCTCCGTCCAGGTGCTTTAATTAACCCATTAATGGAGAAGTTGTGAGCGAGGCGGGCGGCGGCTGGTGGATGGAGGTCAAAGAGCTCGCTTCCCGGTGAGCATGGGCGGCCTTGCTACTCGCACGTGTCCCGTCGAGCCTGCGAGGTGGACAGGATGCACGTGTCCCATCGAGCCTGCGTGGCGGACTGCTCGCACGCGTCCCGTCGAGCCTGCACGACGAACTTCTCGCGCTCGTCCCATCTAATCAAACAAGTGCACGCAAGCCATCGAGTATGGTTAAATTTCGACACGGTTAATATAATACAACTGTTTGCGATATTAACATGTCAGCTTTTTGTTTCAAAAAGGACTTCGTTGGCTACTAATGTGTGCGCCTCTTCTCAAACTGGACGATTTTTTTACCATGGCATATATGTGCCATGTCATGAAACCATGCCAAGTTTCATGTTTTTTGGGTGAGTTTTTGATTTACTGGGATTTAAAAACCGAGATTCTCAATGTTCCAGGACGACGACAAGTTTGTAATTCATTCCCATTCCTTAAATGAGACCTAAACATGCACCCAATGACACATGTATGATTTCCCACCCATTTTGCTTCACTCGAGCATGTGCTTGTAGTTCAAATTTGAATTATGGACTATATTAAATGCGTAGAAAACTTAGTAATTAGTAATATATATACAATGGCCAAACGAACCCTGAACAGTTTCAAATTTTAGCCCGACACTCCTGTTATTCTATGTTGCTTGTAGAAAACAAAGTTCAAGGTGAGAAGAGTCAGCGATTATCGTTTCACCCACACGAGGGGCATGTTTCCCTACCGGAACCACGAGGGTTGTGACAGGCTCCGGTTTGTAAGAGGCTTGTAATATAGCTTCGCCCAAATTGGACAATTATATGTACCATGTAGTGACACAATGCCAAGTTTCATGATTTCCTGGTGAGTTTTGGATTTACAGAGATTTAAAAACCGAGATTCACAATGTTTGTGGCCAAGCCGGGATGGCGAGACAGTTGAATTCGTTCCCATTCGTTCCATGGCACCTACACATGCACCCCAAGGAAACATGTACGTTTTTTCTAGCCATTTTGGTGCACTGGAGCATGTATTTGTAGTTCGGATTTGAATTATGGACATTAAATGCAGAGAAAACTCAATTAATGAATAAAAAAGGTCAAACGAACCCTGAATAATTTCAAAGTTCAGCGCGAATCTCCCGTTGTTCCGTGTCGCGTGTAGAAGAAAATACGAGGCTAGAAGAGGGAGTGATTATCGTTTGGCCCACAAGGGGACAGATTTCCCTATCGAAACCACGAGGGTTCTTGCGACAGGCTCCAGTTTGTAAGAGGTTTGTAATAAATCTTGGCCCAAATTGGCAATGTTTTTACCACGACATATATGTGCCATGACGTGACACCATGCCACCTTTGATGACTTTCTGGTGAGTTTTGGATTTATGGGGACTTAAAAATCGAGATTCGAAATGTTTGAGGACGAGCCAGGACACCGGTACGGTTGTAATTCATTCCCATTCCTGGCATGGGACCTAAACATGCACCCAAGGACACATGTATAATTTTTCTAGCCATTTTGGTTAACTGGAGCATGTATTTGTAGTTCAGATTTGAATTATGGACATTAAATGCCTAAGAAACTCAATTAGTGTATAAAAAGGCCAAATGAACCCTGAATAAGTTTAAATTTCAGCACGGATATCATGTCGTTCCATGTTGCCCGTGGAAGAAAATACAAGGCGAAAAGAGGCAGTGATTACATTTCGCCCACAAGGGGGACACGTTTCCCTATCGGAACCATGAGGCTTCTTTGAGAGAAGCTCCGGTTTGTAAGAGGCTTGTAATAAAACTTGCGCCACAATGGACGAAAAAATTCCTCGACATATAAGTGCCACGTCGTGACACCATGCCAGGTTTCATGATTTTTGGCTTAGTTTTGGATTTACAGGGATTTAAAAACCGAGATTCTTCTCACGAAATGTTTTCAAATAGCACACGGTTCATTCACGAAAGCCGATATTCAATGAAAACTTCGTGGAAACCATATTTTAAAGTTTAATAAAAATCTGCAAAAAAATGTGGGATGTTAAGAAGGTGATGTTTTATTGCGACACAAAATTTCAAGTTGAAAAACATTACGAGAACTGAGCTATGAAAAAGACAAATTCAGCCCTGAATAGTGACATTACTATTCAGGACTATTCAACGCTAATTTTGTCTTTTTCATAGCTCACATCTCGTAATGTGTTTCAACTTGAAATTCTGTGTGGCAATAAAACACCATCCTCTTAACATCCCGCATTTTTTCAAAAAAAATTGAAACTTCAGAACATCTTTTTCTCGTGGTTTTCACCGGTTTCCACCCAATGTTGGTTTCCGTGTGATATTCTCCCCCCTGCTGCGCGCGATCTGAGTCGTGCGTTCTGATTGTCCAGAACCCAAACCCCACGGATCGTACGTGTGCACCGTCGGATGCTCCTAGATCGAACGGCAACCCTGAACCCTTTCGACAACACATGCAGTACATGGGTAAGCATTGTGCGCATGCGTCGTGCTAGCTCATGCTTCCTTCTCTACTAGGTTTTCAAAACAGGCTACCGTTTCTCGCCACTCCTCTCATCGGTTTCCCACCTCTTCTCCCATCGTTTTCCCGCTACCAGTGTCAGCGCTCATTGAAGGCTAGCGGCAACACACCGGCCATGTAAAATATCCCACACAGTTTCTAAAAGCACAAATGTGTGTGATAGGAGGGAGTAGGTCCCATAGGGTGACCAACGTGAAACGCCTTAATGGCAAGGAGGCAATTCTTATCAGCAAGGGCCGGCTTCCCATCCGCTAGCCTAGTCGAATAGAACGCGGAAGTTAAGCGTGCTTGGGCTGGAGTAGTCCAAGGATGGGTGACCCGATGGTTGCTTGGGCTGGAGTAGTCCAAGGATGGGTGACCCGATGGTTGCATATCTCAAGCTTCATTTAAATGCCATGACACGGTCATTACAGAGATATATTATATCTCTATAGTGACCTATCATGGCAATTATATAAACCTTGGGATCCTTGTTTTGCTAATTTGTAGACTATGTTTTTATGGGTTATTTTTTGCTCTAAAAAATTAAAGAATGATTGACTGGACTTGTCATGGTGATTATATAAACCTACTATGTTTTTATGGGTTATTTTTTCCTCTAAAAAAATTAAAGAATGATTGACTTGACCTATCATGGTGATTATATAAACCTTTTTCAGGTTGCATGCAGGGTATAGGGGGCAGGGTGTTCTTCTCGAGCATGTCTCCCTTGTGTGGCATATAGACGCGGCACATATCTGTGCGCTCCTCGAGGTATATATACCATCCTTTACCGACAATTAGGGGGCCCCACACAATCTATCCCTTTGACCCAACAACAAGAAGGGTTTGACCATGATGGTTTCCTACTGATACTAGTAAGGTACATGTGCATTGCACGCATGAGATTTGGTAACCAAATTATGAATAAATACCACACCATAGCATGTAAGCTTTGAGTCATATATGCATGATGTATATGTTCGTTTAATTCTTATAGTTCATCTCATCCAAAATCAATTAGTTTTATAAAAAAATCTATTTTAAGATTCATGGAATTGTGCATTGTAAAGGTAAAAACAAAAAGTGACAATTCATTTAGAAAAAAAGTTTGGGCAATTAAGATATGGAAGATTCTAGAGAACAAAGGAGAAGTGCTTGTGTTTTGAGGTTTGTGCATTATGCTTAAGTTCAACCATGGAGTCTTCTAGATTGTACATGTGGCAGAATCTGGTGGAATGTAGATGATATCCAACGGCCAGTAGTGCTCGGATTTGCCATCTCTGTACTGTCAGATTGGCTTCATCCAACGACCAACTTTCAAAGTTATTTGCACACTATATAGGTGTATAGATGTATAGATATATATAGATGTGTCCCATGCTAGAAAAAATAAAGTTTGAGTGCATGCGTGCGACGACCCCCCCCCCCCCCCGCCTCGAAGTTGGGAAATTGACATCGTACGTAGAGTCGGGTACGGTGTTCGGTTTGTAATGTAGTTGGTGGCCCATAGAAGTTGTGCATTTGGGATTTAAACACATCACACACCACCGTACCCTTACATATTTTTGGGCCGCATGCAGTGTATACGGGGTCTTCTGATTGACCATGTCTCCTTGTGCGGTTTTTTATGACGACATGCATATCTGTGGGCTCCTCGAGTGTATATATATCATCCCTTTGACCGATAATGAGGGGTATGTGTTGGCCATGAATGGATTCCTCCTAGTTCATGTTAGGGCCGGTCACCGTCACATGTCGCTCAACCAAAGCTCGAGCTCATGCGTTGTCAGGATTCCCTTCCACATGTTCGGATTGCTGGGTTCGACCTACATCAAACCCTGCGTATCTCGTCCTTAACTACCTTGCCTTCATGGTTGTTGTCTGTATCGAGAGGTAGGCACCACATCTAAATTGTACATTATTCTATATTGAAAACACACATCACCCCTTCCCAACATACATCATTTTGGGCCACATGCAAGAGGTGCTGGTTTTGTGGTCCCTTTCGTGCGATTTTTATGATGATTCAATCTATTTGCCCAAGCGGTTTATCGACAACAACAACTGTTGTTTGACCAAACAATAGATTCATTGGTCCGTCTTATGGTAGATCATGGCGACATGCATGTATGACCAAAGTATCGATCATTACGTGCATCCTCCCCGCTGACACGAAGTGGGAGGTGGTGGGCCAAGCATCCTAGCTAGGTACGACATTATGTCATTATATATATCCAAGGGTGCTTTCGGGTTTGCGAGGCAGGTGCCACCAAAGTTATGCATTGTGTATTTAAAGTTTTAAACATCCCAAATATTCCTACATATATTTGGCCACTTCCAAGTGGTTCTTGACTTTTGGCCCCTCTCATCGATCTTTGACGACGCGCCCAACCGTGGGCCTGCGCGGTCAAAGTTGTGCATTGGAATTTTGAACATCACAGACCACCCTTTTCACTCATATATATTTGGGCCACATGCTGGTGTGGCTGTCTTCTGACCCTCTCTAACGTTATTTTTTGCTGCAAAGACTCTGATGACGCTCAACAGACATGGGTATATTATCTTAACCGTGTGCGATACAAGTGCGCTGTGAATCACCACACCTGCGCAAGTGCGAGCAAATTAAGGTGGAGGTACAGGCTCAACCATGTGCGATGCAAGTGCGCTGAAATCACCACGACCGCGCAAGCGCGAGCAAATTAAGGTGGAGGTACTGGCTCAACCGTGTGCGATGCAAGTGCGCTGAAATCACCACGACTGCGCAAGCGCGAGCAAAGGGGTGGAGGTACTGGCTCAACCATGTGCGATGCAAGTGCGCTGAAATCACCACGATCGCACAAGCACGAGCAAAGGGGTGGAAGTACTGGCTCAACCGTGTGCGATGCAAGTGCGCTGAAATCACCACGACCGCGCAAGCGCGAGCAAAGGGTGGAGGTACTGGCTTAACCGTGTGTGATGCAAGTGCACTATAAAATCACCACCTGTGCAAGCTAAAGGCAGGTAAGTTTATTTGGAAATTAGGACGAACCGTGTGCGATAGACCAGCTAGCTAGAAATATAAAAACAAACTACCCACCTTGAGCATTACAAAAATTGGCGGTTCCGCGCCACTTTTCCTTATTATCATACACGCATATTGTTATTGGACCGTGCGCGATCTTGGGCACTCCCGCCCCGCATCAATTCCTTACCCAAATTTTAGTAGTCGGTGTACTTCAACCGTCGCCCATACTCCTCCAGCACCGACCTTATAGTAAAATTGCAGTAGCCGAGGCATTTGAACCATCGCCCTCCCTCGGCCACCACCATCTCCACCCACCATTACTAAAATTTTCAGTAGCCGCGGCGTATCCTCAAACACCAACCCCCCACCCCCACAGTCCCCCACCCGCCCCCCTCCCCCCTCGAACCCTAGCTCGCGGCCGCCGCCGCCGCCAACCCCTGCCGGTTTGCCCGTTCCTCCTAGCTTAGATAATAAAGTTCAGGTTACCCAGCGATTCCCATACCGTCGCCCCACTCCCTTGAGTTTTTGGATGAGGCCTGCAGTGTCCCTCCCCGCCAGATCCACATCCCCTGCTCCAGAGTGTCACATCCTAAGCTCGACCACGTATCCTGGGGAGCCCGACGAGCGTTCGGCCAAGAAGAGGTTTATCATGGCCTCTCCGGCGGCGTTGGCGAGGTGGCCGCCGTTCGCCCCGACCTGTCGATCCCGGAGCAACACGTCGTCGTGGAAGCCGGCGAAGACGTTGACTACGCTGCCATGCCGAAGGCTTCATGTCAGCGGGCTAGCGTATTACTATATCTCGAGAAAGCTGGCTACGACATCAAGCTCGTCCACAGCGACGGCTTCACGCGGGCCATGTCACAGGTTAAGTGGTCCATCCCCAACCCCTCTGGTTCAACCACCGTCGATCTCTTCGACGGCCCAGCCGCTGATCTCCTCCGCCAAACGGTCAAGGATTTGCAAGCTTTATGCGCCATCGAGCCCATTTTGTCATTTCTGAAGGACACGTTCTACGGCGGCGGCTTGGTATCCTCAATTGCCAAGTCAGATCTCATTGACCACGACCACGAGGAGGGCACCCACGAAGGTTCTTCCAAGGTGAAACAGCCCCTCTGTGACATCAGAGAGTGCACCATGGGTCTGTGCTCTTCCAACTGGAAGGATCCCGTCCATGAAATGTGAGGCAACATTCTATCAGCAAATCTTACCTTTTCTAGCTTGCCAACCCGTACCCTTTGTTGTAGTAGCATTTGCCGTGCGGTGCTTTAACTGTGTCGTGTTTAATTATTTCAGTTATGCAAAAATGTATTGTTCAATAGGGCTATGTGATGTTTAAGTATGAATTGTCCACTTCAGTTTCACGAATGGCTATATTTGGTTGTTTATAGTGAGTAGATGCCTTGTTTATCTGTATTTGGTTGTTAGGTTGGTTGGAGTGAGCATTTTTCCTGTTATCGAGCAGATGCCTTGTTTATATGTATTTGGTTCTTAGTTTGGTTGCAGTGAGCATTTGTCCAGTTATCAAGCAAATGCCTTGTTTATCTGTATTTGGTTGTTAGGTTGGTTGTAGTGAGCATTTGTCCAGTTTTCAAGCATATGCCATGTTTATCTGTATTTGCTTGTTAGGTTGGTTGCAGTGAGACTCTGTCCAGTTTTCAATGGCTATATTTGGTTGTTATACTGGTCATTTATGCCTTGTTTATTTCAGTTTCACAATGTGTTGTTCATTGTGTGCAAGTCGGAACTGTGCCGCTCAACTACATCAATACCAGTTTGAACGGCTATATTTGGTTCCGGTTATTCCTGGTGTAGTTAACACATGCCCTTTATTTCAGTTTTACACATTTATCTAGTGTGATGTTTAAGCATTACCTACGTTCTATTCATTTTCAACAATACCGGTTTCAATTGCAATATTTGATGGCTGTTAAGCCTGCTGTCGGTAACATTGCCTTCCATTTTATATCTGCTTTAACAGCATGCTGAAACCAACACATTCAAGCTATCACTTGGAGATGATGTTGTTTACCTTTGCTATATTTGTTTGATGTTAAGGTTGCTGTACTTATCATGCCTTTCAACTACTTATGCAGGACAACAACGGGAGTGGCCACCATTTTCTGCCGAGGTTAGCTTCATCCCTCGGCTTGTACTCCCCCCGTCATTCCATAATGTAGTGCATATAGATCCAGGCCTGGACACTTTTTAGCTTCTAATATTGACTTGTTGCTTGTAGGTACATATGCCCTTGGCAAGGATCCACGCATCGACCCTTTTTGCGTATGGGGCAATGAGATATTCATGAACAAGCATCAAGTGTGGAAACTGATAAGGATTATTAGCAAAAAGATACGAATGGTGGCAAGCAAATTATTTGTTTATGCTCTATCCAACACAACAGTGAGCTGTAGGATGGTAACTACAAACTCTGCAACCTTCTCTTTTTACTACCCATAATGAGTTGTTAGACAACAATGTCTGAATCTTTTTCGTTCCCAGTGGTTCCGAAGCAGTTCACTCAAGATTACCTCAAAAAGTACATGATTGGTGGACACGCAATGAAGGTTAAAGTATTTCATCCAGACTACAATGAGCATCGAGAAGCCGTAATGAAGACAGTGAAGGATGGACGGGCAGCCATCACAAGGGGTTGGCCTAGAGATGCACGCATTACGCATGGAGGAGGGCACAATATGGGCATTCCGCTTCACCTTCTCCAGCAACCAGAATGTCTTTCGCCTCTCTCTTTACAGTCTTTAGTACAAATGTGGTTCATCATTCTTTACTTGGTGCTTCTGTAGTTCTTTAGTATATGTACATTTGCATCGAATTATGCATTCGTGGTTGAACCTATATTTGTAATAAACATGGTCAGATATGAAATAAGTAATTGCCTACTTTCAAGTTCAAAACATGTGATTTTAAATTAGGGATTAATTATTGATTAATTAGGGATTACACTGCACACGGTTTGCGAAAGCGAAACGTCTGCAATAGACCTGGAGATCAGAAACGTTTCTAGGATCCACTACGTGTGCGATCAATCTCCACTGCACACACGACATCCTCTTGAAAACTGTTTGCGTTAGGCCACCTTGCGCAAACATTTACCACATAAAAACTGTGTGTGATGGACAACCTTTGGCACACAGTTTCTTCTACGCACCGTGTGTGATGCATTCAATAACGCAAACGATGAAATTGTTAATATCGTGTGCAATGGCAACACTATCACAAACGATTTAACAGGAAAAATTGTGTGTGATGTACCTGTGAACGGAAACGTTTTCCTTGGAGCAACTGTGTGGGATGTACATATGAACGGAAACGTTTAGCGGGGACTGACTATGTGGGATGTACTTGTGACCGGAAACAATTTCGCCTATATAATTGTATTTTTTTAGCTCTACTGTATGTTTCTGTATTTGAGCGCTCGCCGGTCGCACACGACCTCATTTTGCCGAGCGTGTTTGCCAGGAGGGCATATCCCCGACGGTTTCTGGGTCGTGTGGGAAGGACCCCCCTATCGCCGTCACTCACTAGGCGACGGTTCCAAATGCCGTCGCGGAAAGGGGTTTAAAACCGTTTGTATAACACCGACGCGTACTAGTGTTACTACGCGGGGGGGGTGATATGTCTGCAACGTATCTATAATTTTTGCTTGTTCCATGTTGTTATATTATCATTCTTGGATGTTTTACAATCATTTTATAGCAACTTTATATCATATTTTGGGACTAACCTATTGACATAGTGCCCAGTGCCAGTGTTGGTTTTTTGCTTGTTTTTTTACTTCGCAGAATATCAGTACCAAACGGAGTCCAAACGCAGCGGAACTTTTTAGAGAATTTTGATGGACCAAAAGAAACAACATGGGCCTAAGAAGTACCAGAGGTGTGCCCCGAGGGGGGCACAACCCACCTGGGGGCGCAGGCACGCCCTGGTGGGTTGTGCCCGCCTCGGTGGCCTCCCGCACCGCCTCTTCACCCTATGAATACCCAAATATTCCAGAAACCCTAGGGGAGTCGACGAAACACAATTCCAGCCGCCGCAAGTTCCAGAACCATGAGATCCAATCTAGACACCATCACAGAGGGGTTCATCATCCTCATTGGTGCCTCTATGATGATGCGTGAGTAGTTCATTGTGGGCCTACTAGTCCGTAGCCAGTAGCTAGATGGCTTCCTCTCTCTCTTTTGATTCTCAATACAATGGTCTCTTGGAGATCTATTTGATGTAACTCTTTTTGCGGTGTGTTTGTTGGGATCCGATGAACGTTGAGTTTATGATCAGATCTTTTATCCATGAATATTATTTGAGTCTTATTTGATCTCTTATATGCATGATTTTATTGTTCTTGATATCGATTGCAATCCGTCTTGTCCAATTATACTTGGTAGACCGTTTTTACACACTATAGGCGCCATGATTGATATGAAAGAAGGCAATATTAAATTTCAATTTCCACTAGAGAAGGGTATGGAACACTTCCCTAAAACAATAATTAGGCCACCATATGAATAAATCACGAGGGCATCCTATAGATCAAAAACTAAAGATGATAATACTTGAATCTATGCATTATGCCTAGCTAGGGGCATAAAACGATAGCGCTTGTTGGGAGGCAACCCAATGAATAAAATTTATTTTTACCTTTTTCTTCTGTTCTTGAGTGTTTGCACAATTATGCTACTGTTATGATTGTGTTTTTTATGTTTTAATTAGTATTTGTGCCAAGTAAAACCTTTGGGATCATGTTGGGTGATAGTTGATTTGATCTTGTTGAAAAACAGAAACTTTGTGCGTCAGTGCTACTTCTTGAGCTTGCGTTGGCTTTTCCCTTGAAGAGGAAAGGGTGATGCAGCAAAGTAGAGTAAGTATTTCCCTCGGTTTTAAGAACCAAGGTATCAATCCAGTAGGAGACAACGAACAAGTCACCGAATACCTGCACAAACAATCAACAACTTGCACCCAATGCGATAAAGGGCATCTTATTATAATTTACATTAGAATTGTTGTAGAAATCGCCATAATTATTAGAGGAATTACTAGGAAACGGCCTAGGATTAAAATTACCTCTATACGTGTTATTACCAAAATTGTTCCTACCAACAAAATTCACATCCATAGATTCATTATTATTTTCAATCAAAGTAGATAAAGGCATATCATTAGGATCAATAGGAGCACTCTTGCTAGCAAATAATTTCATAAGCTCATCCATCTTTCCACTCAAAACATTAATCTCTTCAATCGAATGCACTTTTTTACTAGTGGAAGATGATCTTTCGGTATGCCATTGAGAATAATTAACCATAATATTATCTAGGAGTTTAGTAGCTTCTCCTAAAGTAATTTCCATAAAAGTACCTCCCACGGCCGAATCTAAAAGATTTCTGGAAGCAAAAATCAATCCGGAATAAAAAAATTGTATAATCATCCACAAATTCAAACCATGCGTAGGGCAATTTCGTATCATCAATTTCATCCTCTCCCAAGATTGTGCAACATGTTCATGATCAAGTTGCTTAAAATTCATAATATCGTTCCTAAGGGAGATGATCTTAGCAGGAGGAAAATACTTGGAAATAAAAGCATCTTTACACTTATTCCATGAGTCAATACTATTTTTAGGCAAAGATGAAAACCAAGTTTTAGCACGATCTTGAAGCGAGAATGGAAATAGCTTCAATGTAACAATATCATTATCCGCATCTTTTTTCTTTTGCATATCACACAAATCAACGAAATTGCTTAGATGGGATGCGGGATCTTCACTAGGAAGGCCGGAAAATTGATCTTTCATAACAAGATTCAGCAAAGCAGCATTAATTTCACAAGATTCTGCATTAGTAGCGGGAGCAATCAGAGTACTAATAAAATCATTGTTGTTGGTATTGGAAAAGTCACACAATTTGGTATTCTCTTGAGTCATCATGACAAAGCAAGCAATCCAACACACGAGCACACAAAAAGCAAGCGAAGAAGACGAACAGAAGAGGGGTGAAGAAAAGGCAAGTCTTTTCGAAAATCGTTTTAGAAGTGGGGGAGAGGAAAACGAGAGGCGAATGGCGAATAATGTAATGCAAGAGATGAGAGTTTATGCTGGGTACTTGGTATGTCTTGACTTGGCGTAGATCTCCTCGGCAACGGCGCCAGAAATTCTTCATGCTACTTCTTGAGCTTGCGTTGGTTTTTCCCTTGAAGAGGAAAGGGTGATGGAGCAAAGTAGAGTAAGTATTTCCCTCAGTTTTGAGAACCAAGATATCAATCCAGTAGGAGACAACGAACAAGTCACCGAATACCTGCACAAACAATCAACAATTGTCCCTTGTTCACTTGTTCCTTCGTTGTTCCTTCAGTAGGCATTGCTGGGCAAGATTGGTTGTCGATCTTGGGCATGTGGACACTCGTTACTCCATGCTCACCCATGCCAAGCTCACCTGGGGGAGACCGATGTTCATGGAAATCTTTCTGCAGGCCGCATGGAGTATCCGGAAAGAGAGAAACAATAAGTATTTTCAAAGAATACCCCCCACATATCAATCCTGGATGCTAAGGTTCAAAATTGACTTCGGCTTCCTTCAGTATAGAGTGAAGGCAGAACAGAAAAAGTTCATTGACTCCTTCTTAGACTACATCTAGAACTTTTTTTGTTTTGCTACACTCTAGTCTCTCACTGTGTTGCGCTTGTGCTCACACCAACCCCCCTCTCCCACCTATGGGTGGGAGACACTGATTGTAACTTTCCAATGTAAATTGTAACCACCCTTCTTTGGTACTTATTTAATACAAAGCACAGTGGGAGCCTCTCCCACTGTCTGGAAATTTGAAAAAAAAAACAACTTGCACCCAATGCGATAATGGGGTTGTCAATCCCTTCACGATTACTTGCAAAAAAGTGAGATTCGATAGAGATAGATAAACGGTAAAGTAAATATTTTTGGTTTATAGATCGGAATTGCAGGAAGTAAATCAGAAACTAAAATTGTAGATCGGAAACTTATATGATGGAAAATAGACCCGGGGGCCATAGGTTTCACTAGAGGCTTCCCTCAAAATAGAAAATGTTATGGTGGGTGAACAAATTACTGTCGAGCAATTGATAGAAAAGCGCAAAGTTATGACGATATCTAAGGCAATGATCATTAATATAGGCATCACGTCTGTGTCAAGTAGACCGAAATGATTCTGTATCTACTACTATTACTCCACACATCGACCGCTATCCAGCATGCATCTAAAGTATTAAGTTCATAAAGAACGGAGTAACGCGTTAAGCAAGATGACATGATGTAGAGGAATTAACTCAAGCAATATGATGAAAACCCCATCTTTTTATCCTCGATGGCAACAATACAATACGTGCCTTGCTGTCACTGGGAAAGGACACCGCAAGATTGAACCCAAAGCGAAGCACTTCTCCCATTGCAAGAAAAACCAATCTAGTTGGCCAAACCAAATCGATAGTTCAAAGAGACTTGCAAAGATATCAAATCATGCATATAGGAATTCAGAGAAGATTCAAATAATATTCATAGATAAGCTGGTCATAAATCCACAATTCATCGGATCTCGGCAAACAGACCGCAAAAAAGTATTACATCGAATAGATCTCCAAGAACATCGAGGAGAACATGGTATTGAGAATCAAAGAGAGAGAAGAAGCCATCAAGCTACTATCTATGGACCCATAGGTCTGTGGTAAACTACTCACGCTTCATCGGAAGGGCAATGGTGTTGATGTAGAAGCCCTCCGTGATCGAACCCCCCTTCGACAGGACGCCGGAAAAGGCCCCTAGATGGGATCTCACGGGTACAGAAGGTTGCGGCGATGGAAAAGTGTTTTTGTGGCTCTCTTTGTTGGTTTGGGGATATATGAGAATATATAGGAGAAGAAACTAGGTCGATGGAGTCACGAGGGGCCCACAAGGGTGGGGGGCGCGCCCTACCCCCCTAGGGCGCGCCCTCCGTCCTCGTGGCCGCCAAGTGGCTTCTCTGACTTGCACTCCTAGTCCTCTGGATGTCTTCTGGTCGCGAAAGTTTTATTCCGTTTGGACTCTGTTTCGTATTCCTTTTCTGTGAAACTCTAAAACAAGAAAAAAACAGAAACTTGCACTGGGCTCTAGGTTAATACGTTAGTCCCAAAAATAATATAAAATAGCATATTAATGCATATAAAACATCCAAAACAGATAATATAATAGCATGGAACAATCAAAAATTATAGATACGTTGGAGACGTATCAAGCATCCCCAAGCTTAATTCGTGCTCGTCCTCGAGTAGGTAAATGATAAAAACAGAAATTTTGATGTGGAATGCTACCTAACATATTTATCCATGTAATTTTCTTTATTGTGGCATGAATGTTCAGATCCGTATGATTCGAAACAAAAGTTTAATATTGACATATAAACAATAATACTTCAAGCATACTAACTAGGCAATTATGTCTTCTCAAAATAACATGGCCAAAGAAAGCTTATCCCTACAAAATCATATAGTCTGGCTATACTCCATCTTCATCACACAAAATATTTAAATCATGCACAACCCCGATGACAAGCCAAGCAATTGTTTCATACTTTTGATGTTCTCAAACTTTTTCAACTTTCACGCAATACATGAGCGTGAGCCATGGACATAACACTATGGGTGGAATAGACGGTCGTTGTGGAGAAGACAAAAAGGAGGAGATAGTCTCACATCAACTAGGTGTATCAATGGGCTATGGATATGCCCATTAATAGATATCAATGTGAGTGCGTAGGGATTGCCATGCAACGGATGCACTAGAGCTATAAGTTTATGAAAGCCCAAAAATAAACTAAGTGGGCGTGCATCCAACTTGCTTGCTCACGGAGACCTAGGGCAATTTGAGGAAGCCCATCATTGGAATATACAAGCCTAGTTCTATAATGAAAAATTCCCACTAGTATATGAAAGTGACAATATAGGAGACTCTCTATCATGAAGATCATGGTGCTACTTTGAAGCATAAGTGTGGTAAAAGGATAGTAGCATTGCCCCTTCTCTCTTTTCTCTCATTTATTTTTTTATTTTTTATTTGGGCCTTCTCTCATTTTTTTGGCCTCTTTTTTTTCATCAGGAGTCTCATCCCGACTTGTGGGGGAATCAGAGTCTCCATCATCCTTTCCTCACATGGGACAATGCTCTAATAATGAAGATCATCACACTTCTATTTACTTACAACTCGATACTTAGAAGAAAATATGACTCTATATGAATGCCTCCGACGGTGTACCGGGATGTGCAATGAATCAAGAGTGACATGTATGAAAGAATTATGAATGGTGGCTTTGCCGCAAATACAATGTCAACTACATGACAATGATGGAGCGTGTCATAATAAACGGAACGGTGGAAAGTTGCATGGCAATATATCTCGGAATGGCTATGGAAATGCCATAATAGGTACGTATGGTGGCTGTTTTGAGGAAGGTATATGGTGGGTTTATGGTACCGGCGAAAGTTGCGCGGCACTAGAGAGGATGGCAATGGTGGAAGGGTGAGAGTGCGTATAATCCATGGACTCAATATTAGTCATAGAGAACTCATATACTTATTGCAAAAATCTATTAGTTATCAAAATGAAGTACTATGTGCATGCTCCTAGTGGGATAGATTGGTAGGAAAAGACCATCGCACGTCCCCGACCGCCACTCATAAGGAAGACAATCAATAAATAAATCATGCTCCGACTTCATCACATAACTGTTCATCATACGTGCATGCTACGGGAATCACAAACTTTAACACAAGTATTTCTCAAATTCACAATTACTTACTAGGACTCTAATATCACCATTTTCATATCTCAAAACAATCATAAGGAATGAAACTTCTCATAGTATTCAATGCACTTTATATGAAAGTTTTTATTATATCCCTCTTGGATGCCTATCATATTAGGACTAAATTTATAACCAAAGCAAATTACCATGCTGTTTAAAGACTCTCAAAATAATATAAGTGAAGCATGAGAGTTCATCAATTTCTATAAAATAAAACCACCTCCGTGCAATAAAAAGATATAAGTGAAGCACTAGAGCAATATTGCTTAGCTCAAAAGATATAAGTGAAGCACATAGAGTATTCTAATAAATCACGATTCATGCGTGTCTCTCTCAAAAGGTGTGTAAAACAAGGATGATTGTGGCAAAATAAAAAAGCAAAGACTCAAATCATATAAGACGCTCTGAGGGAGTCCTGGATCAGGGGGTCCTCGGGTGTCCGGACTATTCGACATGGGCCGGACTGATGGGCTGAGAAGATAGAAACAGAAGGCTTTCCCCCGTGTCCAGGTAGGACTCCTATGTGCGTAGACGGCAAGTTTGATGTCCGGATGTACTATTTCCTTCTTCTGCAAACCAACTCTGTACAACCCTAGGCCCCTCTGGTGTATATATAAACTGGAGGGTTTAGTTCGTGGAGGCTATCATAATTCTCATAGGCTAGACAACTAGGGTTTAGCCATTACGATCTCGAGGTAGATCAACTCTTGTAACCCCTATACTCATCAAATACAATCAAGCATGACGTAGGATTTTATCTCCATTAAGAGGGCCTGAACCTGGGTAAACATTGTGTCCCACTTGTCCCTTGGTACCATCAATCCTCAGACGCACAGTTCGGGACTCCCTACCCGAGATCTGCCGGTTTTGACACCAACATTGGTGCTTTCATTGGGAGTCCCATCGTGTTGTCGACAGAAGGATCGATGGCTCGCCTTGTCATCAACAATGGCATCACTTCTAGAGGGAACCTAACTTCTGGACAGGTCCTCCAGCTCGGCGGTTTCACCGTGGGCACCCGCACGGCCTTCAAGCCGACGCCACCCCCCGCGATTGCCAAACATCACCTCCGCATCGGTCTCGAACACTCCGAAAAGATGGATCCAGCGGACGTCTCGTCCTTGAACGAGCTGCTAGATCGCATCGCCGCCTGGGGCTTCCAACAGATTATGATCGAGTCGGGCTTAAACTCGATCAGGGGGAAATTAATTCCCCGCCGATCACCCATCTAGTAGCGATCATCGAGGAACGAGCCGAAAACACTTCTTCCCCTAAGTTAGAGACCAACTATGTTTGGATCTTCGAGTTCCCTGAGCTGGATACCCTCACTCGGGATGAAATTGTGCTTCCTCCGAACTCAGGGTCGGACATAGGGCTCGGAAAGCACTTGGATCTTCCGGGACCCGAACTGGTCACCTCGAAGATTTTTCAAGCTCCGGATTCAACCTTGGGTCAGGATTTGGGTTTTATCCCATCCACCCACCACAATCAATATTCTCCAAGCAATTCAGGCCCTCCGGACATATGTGATCTAATGTATGTATGGCTGCAACCTCAGGAAACGGTCCATCACTTCTGGGCTAGATTCCTCCTTGTTAAAAACAAGATTAAAGATTGTTGCGACGATGATGCAGTTTCGGTTTTTTATCATAATTGTACAGAAGAGGGAATCCTGAATGCCCTCAACAGCCGTCGCATATAGAACTTTGTGGAATTCTCACACTTAGTACATAAGTACTGTGCGATGGAAAGTACATGGAAGGCCCAGAAAGCCCGGTTGGAACCCACTGCCTCTAAGCGGTCCACCACATGGGCAAAACGGATACACCCCTACGAGGTATCCGATCATAAGCCCGTTGGCAAGAAAAACAAACCCCTCATGGGACACAGAACAGTTCTTGACGAACTCCTGGACAAACCCTGTGAGATACATGCGAAGCCGAGTACTGAACCAACTCACAGCATGCGAGCATGTTGGGTACTCCGGCAAGTGGCTAAAAGCAGCGAGGCTATCCTCACCAACATTACTCCAAAGAAGCATTCTCTGGAGGATGACGATCTTAATGTCTTTACGGTCTTCAAGACCTTCTCTTCAAATAATCGGCGCAAAAGGGCGCTCCGCAACCTTGCCGAAATCAACCAAGTAACCGCAATGAGCCCTTGGAGCAACGCGGCCATAAATTTCACCGCGGACGACGAACCAAGGGCCCGATCAGTCCGAGCACCAGCCGCCCTGGTTTTAAACTCAATTGTGGATGGCTTTCGACTCACCAAGATGCTCATTGATGGTGGCAGCAGACTTAATGTCATCTACGAGGACACGCTCGACAAAATGCAAATTGACAAGGCCCGCATCAAGCAAAGCAGTACCACCTTTCGAGGCATCATCCCCAGTCGTGAAGCACAATGTTCGGGGAAAATCAAACTTGATGTGGTATTCGGCACACCTGAGAATTACAGGTCCGAAGAGTTGCTTTTCCACGTGGCCCCCTTCAATAGCGGATATCACGCCCTTTTGGGGCGGGACGCCTTCTCACGCTTCCAAGCCATACCCCATTACGGGTACATGAAGCTTAAAATGTCGGGGCCCAACGGAATAATCACTATCACAAGTGATCTAGACATAGCACTCCGGCTGAAAATAAAACCGCATCCTTGGCCCTCGAGGCACTATCCGAAGCCCTCGCGGCCGAAGAACTAACCACCCTACGATCCACGATGGACAAAGACGATGTGATCCTCGATAAGAGTCCCAAATCTACCTCTTTCAGACCAGCAGATGAAATAGTTAAATTTCAAGTGCACCCGCCGGATCCTAACAAAACAGCGCCGATCGGAGCATAGCTGGATCTAGCGGTCGACGCCGCCCTACGAGCATTCCTACGTGAAAATTGGGATATCTTTGCCTGGCACTCTTTGGACATGCCCGGAATCCCACGCAGACTGGCCGAACATAGCCTCAACATAATCAAGGGGTTCAAACCGGTCAAGCAAACGCTACGGCGATTTTCCGAACCCAAACGACAAGCTATGGGGGAGGAACTAGCTAAGTTACTCGAGGTCGGGTTCATCAGAGAAATCAAACACCCGGATTGGCTAGCCAACTTGGTCATGGTGCCAAAGAAAGATAAATCCTGGCGCCTTTGTGTCGATTTCAAAGACCTCAATAAGGCTTGCCCCAAGGACCCTTTCCCGTTGCCCCGCATTGACCAGATTATCGACGCAACCGCATGACACGACTCATTGTGTTTCCTCGATGCTTACTCCGGATATCATCAGATTAAGATGAAGGAGTCTGACCAGGCCGCAACGGTGTTCATTACCCCGTACGGGCCTTTTTGTTTCAACACTATGCCATTTGGGCTTAAAAACGCTGGTGCCACTTACCAACGCAGGATTCAAACATGTTTGGAAAAACAAATCGGCAAGACAGTGGAGGCATATGTGGACGACATGGTCATTAAGACTAAACACGTCGAATCATTGGTGGACGATCTCCGCCTCGCATTTGACAACCTCCGAACATATGACATAAGGCTTAATCCGGAAAAATGCGTTTTCGGCGTTCCAGCTGGAAAGCTGCTCGGGTTCATGGTCTCCAATAGAGGAATTGAAGCGAACCCAGCCAAAATCCGAGCCTTGTCAGAATTGGCCATATCAACGGACTTAAAGCAAGTCCAAAAACTAGTAGGGTGCGTGGCAGCTTTGAGCCGCTTCATCTCCATATTAGGAGAAAAAGCATTACCTATTTACAGACTGCTCAGACGCACCGACCACTTCTAATGGACGGACGCGGCTACAACCGCATTGGAAGAAATAAAAACCTTATTAGCAGGCAACCCAATCCTAGCCGCACCAAGTGTCGGCGAGCCCATGTTGCTCTATATATCGGCAACTCACCAGGTAAAGAGGGACATAAATTCCCCATCCAGAAACCAGTATACTATGTCTCAGCGGTCCTTACACCATGCAAATCCCGATACCCTCACTATCAAAAGATAGCTTACGCGGTCTTCATGGCATCCCGCGAACTTCGGCACTATTTTCAAGAGTGTTCGATCACGGTGGCATCCGAAGTACCACTTAATGACATTATAAATAATAGGGATGCCACCGGACGCATAGCTAAATGGGCCATTGAGCTCTTGCCATTTGAAATCACATACAAGCCGCGTCGAGCTATTAAATCTCATGTGCTGGCTGACTTCATCGCCGAGTGGACGGAAGCCGAGCTCCCTAAGGAGTACAGCTCATATTCCAACTAGATTATGTACTTTGACGGCTCTAAAATGCTAGCCGGACTAGGGGCTGGGGTCATATTGACATCCCCATGGGGGACACAGTCCGCTACATACTGCAGATCATGTATACAGACTCCAATAACGCAACCGAATACGAGGCACTTCTACATGGTCTTCGAATGGCTGTCTCGATGGGCATACAATGCCTCGAGGTGCGCGGTGATTCAAACATCGCAACATCTCAGATAAATGGAGAGTTCGATGCAAAATATCCCAAAATGGCGGCATATCGAAACACCATATTAAAAATACCAGCTCGGTTCGAGGGGCTCGAGGTTCATCACGTTGCTTGAGACAGTAACCAGGTAGCTGACATCCTTGCTCGAATGGGCGCCAAGCGCGACCCCGTCCCACCTAATACCTTTGTGGAAAGGCTCCTTAAGCCATCTGTGGTGTGGCAGGACGAGAGCGGAAATACTAGTCTAGACCTGATCACTCCCCCAGCAGCCGAACACAATACAGATATCATCGGGGGTTCGGGTACCGAAGTAACACCCTCCGCGCATGAAATCATGGCAGTTATTGCTCCATGGACCGAACCCTTCCTGGCCTACCTTAATACACAGGAACTTCCTGGTGATCAAAACGAGGCCCGTCGCATAGTTCGACGTTCTAAACCCTATAAAGTTCACGAAGGTGAACTATACAAGAAAAGTACTACAGGAGTCCTTCAAAGGTGCATCTCCGAAGAGGAGGGACGACAGCTCTTGGCTGAAATACATGCTGGTCTAGGCGGCCATCACGCTGCAGCTCGGGCCCTTGTAAGCAAGGCCTTCTGGATAGGCTTCTTCTGGCCAACAGCCCGAGCAGACGCACAAGCCCTTGTGCAACGTTGTGTAGGATGTCAGCTTTTCGCCAATCAAAGTCAGATGCCTCCCATTGCCTTACGAACAATCCCCATCACTTGGCCTTTCGCGGTCTGGGGCCTAGACATGGTCGGACCCCTTAAAGGGGGAAGCCACAAAAAGAAATATTTACTGGTCATGGTGGATAAATTCACTAAATGGATAGAGGCCAAACCAGTGAAAACGGCAGAAGCAGGGCCATTGAAATCGACTTTATATCCGGCGTGGTACACCGTTATGGTGCCCCGCACAACATCATCACTGATAATGGCTCCAATTTTTCAGCCGATGAGGTGAAAAATTGGTGCGCTAACTTGGGCATTAAACTCGACTATGCATCCGTCTACCACCCTCAAACTAACGGTCAAGTTGAACGGGCCAATGGCTTGATTATGAGCGGCATTAAATCCGGACTGGTGCGCTCCCTGCAGGAGTCAGATAAGCATTGGGTTGAGGAACTCGATTCCGTGCTCTGGGGGCTGCAGACTACGCCTAATCGGACGACCGGATACACACCTTTCTTCACGGTGTACGACACAGAGGCTGTTTTGCCCTACGATATTATTCATGACCGACCTCGAGTGCGCATGTACGAAGAGTGAGAAGCCGAGCTCGATCGGTAGGATGACCTAGATGGCCTTGAAGAAGAGCGTGATATTGCAAAGGCCCGTTCCGTATTCTATCAGCAACGGGCCAGGCGATACCAAAGCAGGGAAGTGCGGGCCAAGACATACAACATCAGCGATCTCGTCTTACGTCTCCTAGAGAAGAAGAAGGACAAGCTCAAACCAAAATGGGAGGGCCCCTTAATCATAGATGAAGTTCTCACAGGGGGAGCCTATCACCTTTGTAATGCATCGGATAATTGCCTTGCGCCGAATCCATGGAACGTTTCTCGGCTTTGACGGTTCTACGCATAGTCCGACCACCTCCTTTATGTTTCTAGGCTCCTTTTCTTTCTTTCTCTTCTTTTTTATTTTCCCTTTTTGATATATCCCAGTGTGTTCAGATCTACTGAACTGTTAGGGGTACACATCTTTAAATGTATATACCCCGTTGGGGGCTTCGTTGAACGAAGTTTCTATTAAAAGCTTGTTGCTTTCATTGCTTACGTCGTTCGCTATATACAAATTTTGCCATTATATGCACCTCTATGACTTTGCCAAGCTGGGTTACCTCGCTCCTGTGTTTATACCCTACATTCCCGATTGTTCGGCTAGGGTGTAAAGGGAGCACCTCTGCGATTGTTACAACCGGGTAATCCGGACCTGTACCTCAGACGGGTGAATCTGAAAGCTAGCGTTCTTAAGAGAATAATTAGTGGGCAAGCAACGACAGATTGTTTACATTCCTGTAACTCTTTGAAACAATACGGGACAGGCTGCCCGTAATTCGGATCAAAGCCTAGCCACACGTAATTAGGCATGCCAACCCAAGGAAAGGAACCCTTAACAGGACTATTTTCCTTGGAAGATATTTCTTACGGTAAATACGTAATATAACATAACTCCCCGAACTAAATTTTTGTCTGTTCGAGCAATTTGACTGGGTTGCCTGGTTTCCGGACATAATGAATGTTTCTTACATTCCCAAATGGTATCCGGAAACACTCCACCTTCTGGGTTTAGGGGCCGAAGCCGAAAGTCTACGATGAGAAATTTTCACATGTTTGGTGGGAGGTAAATAGTAAAAGTACATTGGTACGTCGAGACAAAAATCTACTCTTTCTCAATACCATCTATAAGATTGTCTAAACTACAGTCTTCTTGCGAGTACTTCGCAGCTATCACCACTTGGTCGTACACCAAGTTCACGGGAATCTCCTTTGCGTCGGGCCCCCGAGGTCCAACTCGGGCCATATGATTCGGGTCGAGTCCGGTGTAGCGCGTTTTCACCATCGCCCACACTTCTCGCGCGCCTTCCCGGCATGCGGACGCCTTCCATAGCTCGAAACGGCGTCGGGCACCTTTGAACAGGTTTGCCAACCCCTCCATACTTTCCGGCGGGGCATCGGATGGCCATAAAGCCTTCTCCAAATTTCTCATAGCTTTCCGGGCTCATTCATGCATCACGGATAGTTCCTTAAGCACGTCGCCTTGAAATCCATATACTTCCTCTTCAGGTCGACCGGTTAGCACACCTGCAATAACATGGTTGTGACAATCCGAACTATGAGATATTATACAACCTTTAGATGGTTCAATAGGTCATACCGAATATGCCGCCTTTCAACTTCTTATTTTCTTGCTGTGCGGCCGATAACTGAGCCTTTAACTCTTTATCTCTTTGGCTTGCTTATCCTTTTCCTCCTCAAGCTTGTTCTTCTGATCAATGGTCATTGTGGCCTTTTTCATATCCGCAAGCTATGTGGTGACGGCATTCAGCTTTGTCTGGTTTGCTTTCAGCTCCTGGGACAGCGTGTTGTTCTTCTCCCTGAGAACCTGCAAGTTGTAACGATCCTTAAATCGTTTGGCCTAACCGCTTTAAGTCTCGGGGGCTATTGGCATATATCTATTTGCACAAGTTATTACACGCATATCCTTTGAAAACAATTGAGTAACTCCAGCAGGTCCATCCAAGGAAGCTCGAATATAAGCATCCACGGAGCTGAGTGCGGTAAACTCCTATTTAGAGAAAACTGGAGCGCGCATGGCCTCTTTCAGTTGACGATGATTCATCGCGCTCTCTACCTCGGAATTCGTGACGGATACGTCTGATTCGACACAAGGGGAGCCAAAGAATATTCTTGAGTATTAGCAGCTGAGTTGTCAATTCAACCACACCTGAAAGACTTAATATCTGCAACAAAGTATTTAGTAGCAAAGTAGTATGGAAGTAGTGGTAACGGTGGCAAAAGTGATAGTAGCAGTATTGTAGCAATTGTAACAGTAATAGCGAAGAAGTAACTTAGCAAAGATCAATATGTGAAAAGCTCATAGGCAATGGATCAATGATGGATAATTATGTCGGATGGCATTCATCATGCAACGGTTATAACATAGGGTGACACAGAACTAGCTCCAGTTCATCAATGTAATGTAGGCTTGTATTCCGAATAGAGTCATACGTGCTTATGGAAAAGAACTTGCATGACATCTTTTGTCCTACCCTCCCATGGCAGCGGGGTCCTATTTGAAACTAAGGGATATTAAGGCCTCCTTTTAATAGAGTATCGGACCAAAGCATTAGCACTTAGTGAATACATGAACTCCTCAAACTACGGTCGTCACCGGGAGTGGTCCCGACTATTGTCACTCCGGGGTTGCCGGATCATAACACTTAGTAGGTGACTATAACTTGCAATATCGGATCAAGAATGCAAATATATTGATGAAAACATAAAGGGTTCAGATCTGAGTTCATGGCACTCGGGCCCTAGTGACAAGCATTAAGCATAGCAAAGTCATAGCAACATCAATCTTAGAACATAGTGGATACTAGGGATCAAACCCTAACAAAACTAACTCGATTACATGGTAAATATCATCCAACCCATCACAGTCCAGCAAGCCTACGATGGAATTACTCACGCACGGTGGTGAGCATCATAGAATTGGTGATGGAGGATGGTTGATGATGACGATGGCGACGGATTCCCCTCTCCGGAGCCCCGAACGGACTCCAAATCTGCCCTCCCGAGGAAGAATAGGGCTTGGCGGCGGCTCCGTATCGTAAAACGTGATGAATCCTTCTCTCCGATTTTTTTCTCCCCGAAACAGAATATATGGAGTTGGAGTTGAGGTCGGTGGAGGTCCAGGGGGCCCACAAGGTCAGGGGGCGCGCACCCCACCCTTGTGGCTAGGGTGTGGGCCCCCTGATGCTGATTCTTTTGCCAATATTTTTATTAATTCCAAAAATAATCTCCGTTGATTTTCAGGTCATTCTGAGAACTTTTTTTCTGCACAAAAATAACACCATGGCAATTCTACTGAAAACAGCGTCAGTCCAGGTTAGTTCCATTCAAATCATGCAAGTCAGAGTCCACAACAAGGGCAAAAGAGTTTGGAAAAGTAGATATGACGGAGACGTATCAACTCCCCCAAGCTTAACCCATTGCTTGTCCTCAAGCAATTCAGTTGACAAACTGAAAGTGATAAAGAAAAACTTTTACAAACTCTATTTGATCTTGTTGTTGCAAATATGTAAAGCCAGCATTCAAGTTTTCAGCAAAGATTATGAACTAACCATATTCACAATAACATTTAGGTCTCACATTTACTAATATCAATGGCATAATCAACTAGCGAGCAATAATAATAAATCTCGTATGACAACACTTCTCTCAAAAAAATCATGATACGATATAACAAGATGGTATCTCGCTAGCCCTTTTTGAGACCGCAAAACATAAATGCAGAGCACCTCTGAAGATCGAGGACTGACTAGACATTGTAATTCATGGCAAAAGAGATCTAGTCACAGTCATACTCAATATAAATTAATAACAATGCATACAAATGACAGTTGTGCTCTCTAACTGGTGCTTTTTATAAGAGGAGGGTGACTCACCAATAAAAGTAAATAGATAGGCCCTTCGTAGAGGGAAGCAGGGATTTGCAGAGATGCCAGAACTCGAGTTTTGAAATAGAGATTGAATAATATTTTGAGCGGCATGCTTTCATTGTCAACATAGCAACTAAGAGTTCTCGGTATCTTCCATGCTACATAAATTTTAGGCGGTTCCCAAACAGAATGGTATAGTTTATACTCCCCCACCACCAACAAGCACACTCCACGACTGGTCCAAAACAACGGGTACCGTCCAACTAACAACAGTCCCGGGGGAGTTTTGTTTGCAATTATTTTGATTTGGTTTTCTTTAAGCATGTGACTGGGCATCCCGGTTACTAGCCATTTTCTCGTGAATGATGAGCGGAGTCCACTCATCGTGTGAATAACCCACCTAGCATGGAAGATATTGACAGCTCTAGTTGGTACATGAGCTATTCAAGCATACAAAACAGATTATTATTTGAAGGTTTAGAGGTTGGCACTTGCACATTTACTTGGAAAGGCAGGTACATACCGCATATAGGAAGATATGATGGACTCATATGGAACAACTTTGGGGTTTATGGAAGTGGATGCACAAGCAGTGTTCCCACTTAGTACAAGTGAAGGCTAGAATAAGACTGAAAGCGACCAACTAGAGAGCGACAACAGTCATATACATGCATTGAGATTAACCAACACTGAATGCAAGCATGAGTGGGATATAAATCACCATGAACATAAATATCGTCGAGGCTATGTTGATTTTGTTTCAACTACATGCGTGAACATGTGCCAAGTCTCGAATCATTCAAAGGAGGATACCATCCTATCATACTACATCACAACCATTTTAATTTCCATGTTGGCACGCAAGTTAAACCATTATAAACTCCTAGCTGATTAAGCATGTCATGAGTAACTATAACCTCTAATTGTCATTGCAAACATGTTTCATTCATAATAGGCTGAATCAGGAATGATGAACTAATCATATTTACAAAAACAAGATAGGTCAAGTTCATACCAGCTTTTCCTCATCTCAAAAGCGCAGCTGTAGCCCCCCAGAATCTTCGGCTCCTCGTTTTTATTCAATTATGAAATGACTCATTTTGATGGAGATTTGTAGCATCATTCAAGTAAATACAAATTGAGATCGTAGAAACATGAGCTTGTGATATAGCTACACCTAATTCCAGACCGGTTAATGCTAGAACTATAAATAAGGGAGCAAGATCTCCTATGAAATAGAAAATATTATGAATGTACTCTACGGATAGAGGAACACTACTGGAATCAGCTAATTTGCCATCTGCCAGCTCTTTGCCGTCTGCTAGCTGACTACAAAGAAGCTCTTTGCCATCAGCTACCCAAAAGCAGACGGCAAAGAAATGGCAGACGGCAAAGAAGCTCTTTGCCATCTGCGAGCTCTTTGCCGCCTGCTAGCAGACGGCAAAGAATCTTTGCCGTCCGCTGGCAGACGGCAAAGAGAGAGGTGGCCCCCACGCCCGCCCGTTTGGAAAAAACTTAACGCCCCACCTCTTTGCCGTCTGCTAGCAGACGGCAAAGAGGCAAAAAGGCGGACGGCAAAGATTGGCGGACGGCAAAGAGGAGCGTACCTAACGGCCCGTACCCCCCCCCCCCCCGCCCGTTACTCTCTGTTCTCTCCCTCTCTCTCCTCCCCGACGCGCCCCGCCACCACATCCCACCCCACCGCCACCGCCGCCGCCGCTGCCCGCCGCCGCCCCCGCCCCCCGTCGCCCCGCCACCCGCCGCCCCCCCCCCACCCCTCCGCCCCGTCAACTCCTCCGCCCCGTCGCCCCCCACCCCTCCGCCCGGCCAGCGCCACCCCGCCGCCCCTCCGTCGGCGAGCGCCCCACCCCTGCCGCAGGTGAGCCCCACCCCTCTTCTCCTTTTTTCTGTTTTTTAGATTTAGTTTAGTTTAGTTTTAGATTTAGTTTAGTTTAGTTTTTTAGTTTTAGATTTTTTTTCTGTTTTTTCTGTTTTTTAGTTTAGATTACTTTTAGTTTAGTTTTAGTTTTGTTTTAGGTTACTTAGTGCTTGGTTTAAGAAGAGGAAAAAGGAGAAGAAGAAGAAGAAGAGGAGGAGGAGGAGGAGGAGAAGAAGAAGAAGAAGAAGAAAGAGGAGAGGAGGAGGAGGAGAAGAAAGAAGAAGCAGAAGAAGAAGAAGAAAGAGGAGGAGGAGGAGGAGGAGAAAGCTAGAGGAGAGGAGGAGAAGAAGAAGACCACCGACACCCCGACCCCGACCACCGACACCCCGACCCCGACCACCGACACCCCGACACCTGACACCCCGACCACCGACACCCCGACCTCGACGACCGACACCCCCACCCCGACGCGACACCCCGACACGACACCCCGACCCCGACACGACACCCCGGCATGACACCCCGACACGACACGACACCCCGACCCCGACACCGACACCCTGACACCACACCCACCCTTACCCCGACACCGACACGGCACCCCGACCCCGACCCGGCACCCCGACCCGACACCCCTACCCCGAGACCCGACCCCGAGCCTGACCCGACACCCCGACCCCGACACCGACACGGCACCCCGACCCCGATCCGGCACCCCGACCCCGACACCCCGACCCCGAGACCCCGACCCCGAGCCTGACCCGACACCCTGACCCCGACACCGACACGGCACCCCGACCCCGACCCGGCACCCCGACCCGACAGCCCGACCCCGAGACCCTGACCCCGACCCCGAGACCCCGAGCCTGACCCGACACCCCGACCCCGACACCGACACGGCACCCCGACCCCGACCCGGCACCCCGACCCGACACCCCGACCCTGACCCCGACCCCGACCCCGACACCCCGACCCCGAGCCTGACCCGACACCCCGACCCCGACACCGACACGGCACCCCGACCCCGAGACCCCGACCCCGACCCCGACACGGCACCCCAACACCGACACGACACCCCGACCCCCGACACCTCCCGAAAAGGTGTTCTTTGGCCTTCGAGAAGCCGACGGGGTCATATATTTGTGAATTATTAGTTAGGTCATATATTTTTCGATTTTGTTATGAAAAACATCATATATAATTGTGTTGATCGGGTAGTTTTAAATGTGCAGTTGTTTCATCGCTGCGAGGTTTGGTGTTCGACGACCTCGCCGTGCGTTTGACGAGCTCTGCCCCTTCGTTCGTGGGTGAGCACAAATGACATGTCCTCCTCCCCCATTAATTATTTGATCTATTCCGATGAAACTTGATAGCTAGCTATATATGTGTCTTGAATCATCAGTATGCGTAACCAATATGTGTCTCCCGTTCGAAAGCGTCATAGTTATAAATATGCATGCATTTGCATATTTATAACCTTGATTCTTTCGAATTGTCCAACGCTATCCATGGACAGCCCGAGTATGTTTAGATTGGGTTCGTTTTCCCATATGCTTTGCTCCGGATCCGACGCATAAATTTCGTCAGTGCCTCCCATGTTGTTCTCCGGGTACACATCCTCTCTGTTTATTGCAGAGACGTGTATCAGGAGAACAGCGGGGAGGTGCTGCCGAAATTTTGCGTAGGATCCGGAGCATAGCATGGGAAAATGAACCCAATCTAAACATACTCGGGTGGGATTAGGACCTATCATTACCTATTAGAGTGTAGGTTGCATGGACGTAATAAAATTGACAAAGTAGATCAACTGATGAATATATACATGGTGAATTATATATATATATATATATTTTTGTTGTGTGTCTAGTAGCTCTGAAAGTCAAGATGAGTGATCGTGCGTGGATGTATACCGGTCACACTGGTCAGAACAAATGGAGCACTGAATGGTTCACAAAAACCAAGGGGTTTATGCGAGCCGCATTTGCAAATGGCCAGAGGAAAACCTGGTGCCCCTATTTACGGTGCGGCAATTGGGAAAAAAGGACAGAGGCTGAAATGGGCAAACACCTGCAGAAGAGTGGTTTTACGCCCGATTATACGGTGTGGACATTTCATGGTGAGTCTGCCCAACGTGACCGAGCTGAGGTGGATCGTCGTTGCACCGACGAGCATGGTACCGGGATGGAAAACATGGTGCAAGACTTCGATGATGCTCGGGATTCGGACGAGGAGATGGAGGAATCTGCAAAGGCCTTCAATGAAATGTTGGAGTCTTCAAAACGTCCGCTCCATGAGCACACTGAGCTTTGTCAGTTGGATGCCATCTCACAAGTAATGGCTCTGAAGGCTCCGTTCAACTTGGGCAGAGAATGCTACGATGCAATGATGACAGTATTTGGACGCTTTCTACCCAAAGGCCATGTAATGCCTGCAAACCTGTACCAGTCGGACAAAATCCTCCGTGCACTGAAGATGCCCTATGATAAGATACATGCCTGTGAGAAAGGATGTGTCTTGTTTAGGCTTGACTATGCGGACTTGAACTATTGTCCCATTTGCAAGTCTTCCAGGTATGTTGTGGTAGACAACGGTATGGGTGAGAAGACATAGACCAAAATCCCCGTTAGTGTTCTTCGGTATATGCCAATCGTACCAAGACTTCAACGTCTTTTCATGGTCGAAGAGACGGCCAGACAGATGACATGGCACAAAACGGGCAAAAGAACCGAACTAGATGCAGATGGGAATCTGATGATTGCACACACATCGGATGGTGTTGCGTGGAAAAAGTTTGATGAATTACATGGTGACAAAGCGGCAGATCCGAGGCATCCTCGAGTCGGCATCAGCACGGATGGGTTCAGTTTGTTTGGTATGACGGCAGCCCAATACAGTTGTTGGCCCGTATTTGTCTTTCCACTCAATCTCCCCCCGGACAGATTATGCAAAGAAAGAACATTTTCCTGACGTTGATAATTCCAGGGCCCAACTATCCGGGGGAAAATATGAATGTGTACATGCAACCGCTTAAGGACGAATTGCAAGAAGCCTGGGATAATGGGTTCAAGACATACGACGCCTATAGCAAACGGAACTTCATAATGCGTGTCTGGTACATGTACTCGACGCATGACTTGCCGGCGTATGCGCTATTCGTTGGTTGGTGTGTGCATGGAAGGTTCTCGTGCCCCACATGCAAGGGAGCTCTTGAGTTTCGTTGGCTTCAGGCCGGTCGCAAGTTTTCTTGCTTCGACATGCATAGACAGTTCCTGAATCCTCGCCATAAGTTCAGGAAAGACAAGAAGAACTTCATCAGAGGTAGAGTTGTCAAAAACTCTGCACCACCTGCATTGACAGGCCAACAGACCCTGGATCAGTTAAACGCTCTCGAGCCAGATCCAGAGCGTCCAGGGTACTTCAAGGGGTATAATTCGGGTCGACTGGCCTTCGGCCCATGAGAGTTCGGCCCACGAGACCCCGGAGGAACACACGTCCGGATGGGGTACCTGGCCGGATCAGCCCGAGGAGCCGAGTGGCCATGCTGATGATGGCGGGGAGCCGACTGATTTTGAGGAGGAGGGGGGCACCGTCTACCAGCGTGGTGCTACTCGGCTCCCGTCCGTGCCGGCGACCCGCGAGCAGAGGTGGTTGATTTTCCCTGATGGGGAGAGGTATGTAAGTGCATTTAATATTTTTGTACCTTCTGCATTCACGTTTCTTCAAATAACTAATGCGTTGGCCTTGTCATGCTGCAGGGGTTGGGACCACCATCATAGTGTCCGCCGGCCCAACTCCGTCCTTGGAGTTCTTTGCCGGCAAAACTTCCCGGGGTTTGTCACGTTGCCTGGTGAGGGTCGGCTTCCAGAGCTTGGATTGAGCTGGGAGCACTACGTGGCTGCCCCGGCCCCGCCGGATGAGATTATCTACGGTGTCGTGTGCGACACGAGGGCAGACATGGTGATCAGAAAGTTCTGGGTAATTTCTCCTTTACACATTTAAAAATCTTCAACTAGCTAGTTATTAATTGTACTAATCAATATTGTCTCATTTGATTGCAGACATTCTACAGGTGTGAGGAGGGATACGAGGAGGACGCGGCACGTGTTATCGAGAACGTCTGCAAGCGCCGACTACAGAACTTACGGCACGAGGCTCGGGTGCAGGCTGTTCGAGACTACTACGCCTTGCGTGGTATCAAGAAGACCAAGCCGGCGTGCCGCGATAAGTTCCTGAGTAAGGAGCAGTACATGAAGGTAATTCTTAAGGCCTTCTACTTAAGTTCCTTCATTTAGTAATTCTTAGCCGTAGCGCTCAAGTTTCTATTTGCTAACTTAGGCGCCTCCGAGATGGTGTGCGGATCGAATGGATTGTTGGGAGGTGTTGGTCAATGAGTGGTGCTCAAAGGAATGGCTAGCCCTCCACAACGAGGCCAAGGACAAACGTGCCCAAATGGAAGGTGTGCCACACCATCAAGGCAGCTCCAACTTATATCAGTTCGGGCGGAACTGGGTATGTGGTTTGCTTCATGATTCATGCAATTCATTCATCATGCTAGCTTGAGCCCTTTAATTACTAATTTACATTGTTTCTCTCTTTCGGGCACGCCACAATAAGGTGGATAAGGTGCCAGAGGTGTACGACCTGTATGCCATGGCCCACACTGCCTCTTTCAAGAAAGTCAAGGCTTTCTCTCAGTCTGACCTTGATGATGCAAACAACTTCACCAACATCTCCTCCCACAACAAGCTCGTGAGATATAGAGATGAGGGGAAGGAGAGGAAAGGGGAGGACTTTAACCCGAGCCAGGGTCCCATTGATCCAGAGCTGGTGATGATATCTGGTGGCGGGAGGTCCCATGGCTCCATAGCCATTGGAGATGGACTTATCCGTTGTCCTAGCACTCTCCCGGAGATCAAGGCGCGCCAGTCGAGCTCCGCTCCTGAGATAAGGCCTCGTGAACGGCCAGTGCAACTCGCCATCAAGGTTAGTGATACGTACTCAGCTATCTTTCTCCATTACATTGTGTGCGCTTCCATCAATGATTACAAAGGGTCATGTGAGTGGTGTTGCAGGCTGCTATACAGAGTGAGAGAGATAGAACGGAGAAACTTCTGGCGGAGGCGGCGGAGAGGCAGCGGGAGTTGGAGGAGAGGACGACAAAGATGATGGAGGAGGAGAGGGCACGGAATGACATGCAGGCAAGGGCCATGTACGAGCTCCTTGTGGTAAGTTTCTTCTGCAGATTAGCCAAAACATTCATGTAGTGTTTGTCTCATTACTAACTAGTATGACTGAGTCGTCAAAACCAAATGTGCAGTCTGTGTGCGAGAAGACCGGTTAGACCGCTCCGCCGATGCCAGTGATTGCTCCTGGGACCACGGTGAGTTTAATTTGAATGGACATTACTTGCTAGTCTTAACATTTGAGTGTCATCATGCTAACAAGACATTGGAAATGATCTTTGGTGCAGCGTAACTCCAGACAAGCATCGCACGATCCTTCTCCAGCTACCGACACGAGCCAGCCCGCTCCTACACCTCCAGGATCTTGGTAAGTTTATCTAGTGTTTTGCTTAACACATGCATAAAGACCTATACTTAGCTTTATTTCCTCCAATGCTTACCATAATGACCTAGACTTAGCTTCTTCTCCTCCAAAATGACTTAATAAGCTTACTGACCTCCAAAACCATCCATTTTACCTAAGTTAGCTCTAAAACGATCTGTACTTAGCTTACTTATGTCAAAAATTGCATAATTAGCTTAGTTAGCTCATAAACGATCCATTTTACCTAAGTTAGCTCTAAAATGACCCATTTTACCTTGGTTACCTTATAAATGATCCAGTTCATCCAAGTTAGCTCAAAAATGACCCATTTTACCTAGATTAGCTCCTAAATGATCCATTTTACCTACATTAGCTTTAAAATGACCCATTTCACCTAGGTTAACTCCAAAATGACCCATCTTACCTAGGTTATCTCATAAAATGATCCATTTCAACTAATTTAGCTGATAAACGATCCATTTCACCAAGTTAGCTCAAAAACAATCCATTTCACCTAAATTAGCTCTTAAATGATCCATTTCACCTAAGTTAGCTCAAAAAGATCCATTTCAACTAAATTAGCTCATAAATGATCCATTTCACCTAAGTTAGCTAAAAAACGATCCATTTCAACTAAGTTAGCTCATAAATGATCCATTTCACCTAAGTTAGCTAAAAAACGATCGATTTCACCTTAGTTACCTCAAAAACGATCCATTTGACCTTAGTTAGCTCATAAATGACCCATTTCAACTAAGTTAGCTCATAAATGATCCATTTCACCTAAGTTAGCTAAAAACGATCCATTTCACCTTAGTTACCTCAAAAACGATCCATTTGACCTTAGTTAGCTCATAAATGACCCATTTCAACTAAGTTAGCTCATAAATGATCCATTTCACCTTAGCTAGCTCATAAACGACCCATTTCAACTTAGTTAGCTCATATATGATCCATTTCACGTAAGTTAGCTCATAAATGACATACTATTCTTGTTCTAGTCTTCTTCTTGTTCTACTCTTCTTGTTCTAGTCTTCTTCTTGTTCTACTCTTCTTCTTGTTCTACTCTTCTTGTTCTAGTCTTCTTATTCTAGTCACCTATTTCTAACTTTCTTATTTTTCATTTTGCAGATTTCATTCACTTGACGAAAGCTTGCATAGATGGAGTGCTCCTTATCCCTTTCTCTGTTTCTTTTGTATCGTTGAACTATGCATGTATCGTTGGATCAAACTATTGTAATATATATGGTTGGATGCCTCTATGTTGAACTTGCTATGTATGATGGAACTATGCATGGAACTTGGTATGGTTGGATGGAACTATGCATGTATGATGAAGTTATGTGTTGGATATCTTATATGTTTGATCTGTAATTGCCTTGTGAAATATATCTATATATGTCATATATATTTGCTGTGAAAATTGTTGGATTTAATAAAAAACAGAAAAAAGAGCCAATATGCAGGCTCTTTGCCGTCTGCCACCGACGGCAACGGGCTCTTTGCCGTCTGCCGCGGACGGCAAAGAAGACACGTGGCATCCAGCTGTGCTTCCTGGGAGCTGACCCATTTGGTCAGTTTGCCTACAGTGGCAGACGGCAAAGAGTAAACGATTTTGCCGTCAGCGGCGGACGGCAAAGGCCTGCCATGTAGTGACGTGTAGATGACATCATACGGCGGACGGCAAAGACACTAGAAAGTTTGCCGTCAGCGGCGGACGGCAAAGGCACTAGAAAGTTTGCCATCAGCGGCGGACGGCAAAGGCCTGCCGTTAGCCACTTAACGGACTGACAGCACAATTATTGCCGTCCGCTCTCTTTGTCGTCCGCGGCGGACGGCAAAGGGCCTTTGCCGTCAGCCGCCAGGAAGCAGACGGCAAAGTAGCTGTTTACCGTAGCCTACTTTGCCGGAGCCTTTTGCCGTCCGCGGCTGACGGCAAAGGCCTTTGCCGTCCGCCGTTCATGCCTTTGCCGTCCGCCGTGGCAGACGGCAAAATAGCTGATTCCTGTAGTGGAATACATAAGTTGAACATAATCAAATGAGAAATTGAAAGATTTCGTTGAAATTGTTCGTTTGCAAATTTCCCGAAAAGCTAATTATAGGTTCTTCTCTCCATCGGAACAATAGGGCCGTTATGCTTATTACTAAACTTGTTGAAGAGATGAAATAGAACCAAGCTCTATCTTTTTGATCAGAGGTTGAATCGGTCATCAGAAGAAGAATTAGGCCAAAAATTAGGATACATTCTGGGAAAATGAAACTTCCATTGAAGAGAAGCAAATGAAACACTTTCATAAAAATTCTCGTAGAATCAAGAATGAAGTTTTCATTCTGTACATGCCAGATCATGAATTAGTAACTGCATCCAATCTTCGAAAAGTCCCGATTGTTTCGATTTTTGAAATGGGATATTTACGGAATCCCCATGAATAGGATCAAACCTTATTCCATGCTATTTCCATAAGATTCTTCTTTCTTATTCTTAAGCAAGCCCTCGAGAGGGCTTAGTTGATCATGATTTTTGTTTTCTCTTTCTTTTCCTTTTTCTTTGTTTCGAGAAAGATATCGTACAAAAAAATTTCATCATATATCGTCATTATTGCCTTTCACTTGCACGACCGAACGGTGTGGATAATAATAATAGTGCACGTGCATTGGACTAAGCTAGAATCTGCAACATTTATTCAAAGGAGAAGACAAGGTAATATGGGCTCTTTGTTAGATCAACAATAATGCATATGAAAGCCACTCAACATTTTCATCATGTTCTTCTCCTCTCGACCCCCAAAGAAAAGAAAAGAATTTCAAAGAAACACACTGAAATAAAAATCTTTTTGGGTTTTCTATTAATTTTACTACTAAGCATGCATAGAAAGTAAATTAACTACAACTAATTTTTTCTTAAGGTTTTTCAAACACACAAGAAGAAAGCGGAAAAAGAAATAAGCTAGCATGGATATTACAATGAAAAAGTATGAGCACCGAGTGTAATGTCGGTGAGAAATGCGTACTCCCCCAAGCATAGGCTTTTGGCCTAAGTTGGTCTACGCCCACGGATCAAAGTAGTTCACTCCGGAGCCCTGAGGAGGAAATGAAGGAAATATGCCCTAGAGGCAATAATAAAGTATTATATATTTCCTTATATCATGATAAATGTTTATTATTCATGCTAGAATTGTATTAACCGGAAACATAATACATGTGTGAATACATAGACAAACAGAGTGTCACTAGTATGCCTCTGCTTGACTAGCTCGTTAATCAAAGATGGTTATGTTTCCTAGCCATAGACATGAGTTGTCATTTGATTAACGGGATCACCTCATTAGGAGAATGACGTGATTGACATGACCCATTACGTTAGCTTAGCACCCGATCGTTTAGTATGTTGCTATTGCTTTCTTCATGACTTATACATGTTCCTATGACTATGAGATTATGCAACTCCCGTTTACCGGAGGAACACTTTGTGTGCTACCAAACGTCACAACGTAAATGGGTGATTATAAAGGTGCTCTACAGGTGTCTCCAAAGGTACTTGTTGGGTTGGCGTATTTCGAGATTAGGATTTGTCACTCCGATTGTCGGAGAGGTATCTCTGGGCCCACTCGGTAATGCACATCACTATAAGCCTTGCAAGCATTGTGACTAATGAGTTAGTTGCGGGATGATGTATTACGGAACGAGTAAAGAGACTTGCCGGTAACGAGATTGAACTAGGTATCGAGATACCGACGATCGAATCTCGGGCAAGTAACATACCGATGACAAAGGGAACAACGTATGTTGTTATGCGGTCTGACCGATAAAGATCTTCGTAGAATATGTGGGAGCCAATATGGGCATCCAGGTCCCGCTATTGGTTATTGACCGAAGAGGTGTCTCGGTCATGTCTACATAGTTCTCGAACCCAAAGGGTCCGCACGCTTAAAGTTACGATGACAGTTTTATTATGAGTTTATATGTTTTGATGTACCGAAGGTTGTTCGGAGTCCCGGATGTGATCACGGACATGAAGAGGAGTCTCGAAATGGTCGAGACGTAAAGATTGATATATTGGACGACTATATTCGGACACCGGAAGTGTTCCGGAGAAGTTTCGGATTAAACCGGAGTGCCGGAGGGTTACCGGAACCCCCCGGGGAAGTATTGGGCCTTAGTGGGACTTGAGGGGAGAGAGAGGGCAGCAGCCAGGAGGTGGTGCGCCCCCTCCCAGGAGGAGTCCTAGTTGGACTAGGAGAGGGGGGCGCAGCCCCCTTTCCCTCTCCCTCTCCCTCTCTTTCCTTCCCCCCTTCTTTTCCTAGTAGGACTAGGAAAGGGGAGTCCTACTCCTACTAGGAGGAGGACTCCCCCCCTCTCCTTGGCGCGCCCATAGGCAGCCGGCCTCCCCCTTGCTCCTTTATATACGGGGGCAGGGGAGCACCTCTAGACACACTTGATATACGATATTTTAGCCGTGTGCGGTGCCCCCCTCCACCAGATTACACCTCGATAATACCGTCGCGGAGCTTAGGTGAAGCCCTGCGTCGGTGGAACATCATCATCGTCACCACGCCGTCGTGCTGACGAAACTCTCCCTCAACACTCGGCTGGATCGGAGTTCGAGGGACGTCATCGAGCTGAACGTGTGTAGAACTTGGAGGTGTCGTACGTTCGGTACTTGATCGGTCAGATCGTGAAGACGTACGACTACATCAACCGCGTTGTGATAACGCTTCCGCTGTCGGTCTACGAGGGTACGTGGACAACACTCTCCCCTCTCGTTTGCTATGCATCACCATGATCTTGCGTGTGCGTAGGGAAATTTTTGAAATTACTACGTTCCCCAACAGGAAACTGGGGGTTCCACTGGTTAGCGAGCTCATGTGGATCCCACTGATAAATAGACTCCTGGTATGGATCAGGTGATGGCTCTGGCTCAGGAGGTGGGGATCATGTCCCCTCCCAGTATGCATGAATGTTCGCGGGTAAAACAATGTACCTGCCAGAATGCATATCTAACAAAATGGGTGCAGGCAGGGTAATAATCTGAATAGTATTCTCGCTAAATACCAGGTTATAAATAATTCTCTTTTCCTCATCATGTCTAATAATCTTATGTCCTACCATGCTGTCATAATCTAAATATATAGTGGGTAGCAATTTATCCTCTTTTTCATAGTGCCTAATGGGTCTCTCAAAGTGTTTAGCAAGGCGGGAGGGGAAGATGCCTCCGAAAATAGGACCCTTTGTACGGTTCATACTCAACCGTTTAGCAACCATAGGGCCCAAACTGTAGGTTCTATCTCTATGTAAAGCGTGCCGTAAAATAGCGAGGTCGGGGGCACTAAGGCCTCCACTCTCTCCACGACCAATTAAACATCTCCCAGCAAATAAAGAGTAATAGCGTATAGTAGGATGATGAATACTAGACACTCTCGCTCCCGACACTCCTCTACCTTCCCCTACGGTGATTTCATGAATAAGGCCTTCCACATCTCTAGGACATGGTTCCTCGACGCTAGCTTCATAAGGTAATTTGCAAACCACACAAAAGTCATAAAGCGTCATCTCTTTGTACTCATCATATAAGTGAAAGTCTGCCGTGGGTGGTGATTTCCTAGCATGGAAGTGAAAATTTTGCATGAAAGTATTAGTGAGTAACAGATACTGATTATACCGGTCGAGGAGGAAGTCGGTGATGCCTGCATTCCCAGCCAAATAATAGAAATCCTCATAAATTTTGGCCGCTTGTAAGAATGCATCACATGGCCATTCGCACGACCAAATTTCTGCGGCATGAGGAAGATCATACTTGGGCTTTTCATTCTCCTCATTTTATGTTTCCTTCAAACCTCGGCTCGAGGAGCCTCTCAATAATCTCTTCAACATTTTCTTCCTCTGAAAATTTCTGAAATTTTTAGTGACTCAAAATAAAAGTGAAGCAAACTCAACAAAATTGATAGCAACTACTCCTACAAGTGCCTAGAAGCTATATCATGCATCAAAACAACTTTGGACCATATAAATTTGACATGAAAGCTCAAGAACATGGTCACCACAGCAGCAAAAATTTGCAATGAATAAAGCACTAGAACAAAAACTAATTGGACCATTGGAGGAGTCACATACCGAAGAACAATCCCCCAAAGCAGTTTTGTGAATGGAGCTTTGAGCAAGGAGATCGAAAATGGCAGCAAGATGAGCAAGAACACGAGTTTGAGCTATGGAGTTATTTTTTCTGGAGGAAGAAGAAGAGGATGGGTCACTACTGCAGGTTGCTGCTAACGCGACACTACGATCAGAGACCCTTCGACGAAACTGTGTGCGATGCATTGATCGCAAACGGTGGTGTAAAAAACCGTCAAAAAAGGTGCAAAACGTTTGCGATGGAGGATGCATCAAACATGGTTCAGATTATAGTTGCGTGTGCGATGTTGGGCATACGGTTCAGTTCAATTAACTATTTGCGATGTGGCAGAACAAAAGAAACGGGCAGCCAGATGAAGGTGGGTGCGATATACGGCTTACGGTTCACTCAGATGAACTGTTTGTGATTAGGCAACACAAAATAAACGGTCAGCCAGATCAAGGTATGTGCGATATACGGCATGCGGTTCACTCGGATGAACTGTTTGCGTTGAGACAAGAGAACAGAAATGGTTCAATATATCAAGATGTGTGTGATATACGACTAGCCATAGATTGTGAAATAATGGTGGAACAAGGAATAAAAATTATTTTTTGTTTGGGAACCACCTATGATATATCTAGCATGGAAAGTGTTGGGAATTACTCGGTCATTTTCAATGACGGGAAAAGTATGCCTCTCAATTTTTTTTATCTTTGAGCTCTGGCACCTCTACAAATCCCTACTTCCCTCTGCGAAGGTCCTATCTATTTACTTTATGCAATTTTTATTTTTTATTTGAGACTACATCTTCTCTTATAAAGCACCAACTAAGGGGTACTATGATCGTACTTGAGCATTGGATGTAGCTGATATGCGAGTGTGTTTCATGAATGGATCAATGATTGAGCATGATGGGCTGGGGATAACTTTCTTTAGTGTTGATATTTTGAAAGACGTAGTTGCTTGTTGATATGCTTGAGTATTGAAATCTTCATGTCAAAACTAGACTATTGCTTTGAATCATATTCAAGTACAAATGTCCATGCTATAAAAGGAAAGAATATGTGATGAACATGTTAGGCAACATTCTGTTGGGAATCGTAGCATAATTTAAAATTTTCCTACGCTCACCAAGATGCATCTATGGGGTCTACTAGCAACGAGGGGAAAGGAGTGCATCTACATACCCTTGTAGATCGCGAGCGGAAGCGTTCCAATGAACGTGGATGACGGAGTCGTACTCGCCGTGATCCAAATCACCGATGACCGAGTGCCGAACGGACGGCACCTCCGCGTTCAACACACGTACGGTGCAGCGACGTCTCCTCCTTCTTGATCCAGCAAGGGGGGAGGAGAGGTTGATGGAGATCCAACAGCACGACGGCGTGGTGGTGGATGTAGCGGGTCTCCGGCAGGGCTTCGCCAAGCTTCTGCGAGAGAGAGAGAGGTGTTGCAGGGGGGAGGCGCCCAAGGCTGTAGGTTGCTGCCCTCCCTCCCCCCCTTTATATAGGCCCCCTGGGGGGGTGCCGGCCCCAAGGAGGGGCGGCGGCCACAAGGGGGGAAGGGGTGCCTTGCCCCCCAAGGCAAGGGGGAACTCCCCCCCTAGGGTTCCCAACCCTAGGCGCATGGGGGAGGCCCAAGGGGGGCGCCCCAGCCCACTAAGGGCTGGTTACCTTCCACTTTCAGCCCACGGGGCCCTCCGGGATAGGTGGCCCCACCCGGTGGACCCCCGGGACCCTTCCGGTGGTCCCGGTACAATACCGGTAACCCCCAAAACTTTCCCGGTGGCCGAAACTGGACTTCCTATATATAATTCTTCACCTCCGGACCATTCCAGAACCTCTCGTGACATCCGGGATCTCATCCGGGACTCCGAACAACTTTTGGGTTTCCGCATACATATATCTCTACAACCCTAGCGTCACCGGACCTTAAGTGTGTAGACCCTACGGGTTCGGGAGACATGCAGACATGACCGAGACGCCTCTCCGGTCAATAACCAACAGCGGGATCTGGATACCCATGTTGGCTCCCACATGTTCCACGATGATCTCATCGGATGAACCACGGTGTCGAGGATTCAGTCAATCCCGTATGCAATTCCCTTTGTCAATCGGTATGTTACTTGCCCGAGATTCGATCGTCGGTATCCCAATACCTTGTTCAATCTCGTTACCGGCAAGTCTCTTTACTCGTACCGCAATGCATGATCCCGTGACTAACGCCTTAGTCACATTGAGCTCATTATGATGATGCATTACCGAGTGGGCCCAGAGATACCTCTCCGTCACACGGAGTGACAAATCCCAGTCTCGATCCGTGCCAACCCAACAGACACTTTCGGAGATACCCGTAATGCACCTTTATAGTCACCCAGTTACGTTGTGACGTTTGGCACACCCAAAGCACTCCTACGGTATCCGGGAGTTGCACGATCTCATGGTCTAAGGAAAAGATACTTGACATTGGAAAAGCTCTAGCAAACGAAACTACACGATCTTTTATGCTATGCTTAGGATTGGGTCTTGTCCATCACATCATTCTCCTAATGATGTGATCCCGTTATCAATGACATCCAATGTCCATAGTCAGGAAACCATGACTATCTGTTGATCAACGAGCTAGTCAACTAGAGGCTTACTAGGGACACGTTGTAGTCTATGTATTCACACATGTATTACGATTTCCGGACTATACAATTATAGCATGAACAATAGACAATTACCATGAACAAAGAAATATAATAATAACCATTTATTATTGCCTCTAGGGCATATTTCCAACACATTCCACATCAAAAATTCTGTTTTTATCATTTACCTACTCGAGGACGAGTAGGAATTAAGCTTGGGGATGCTGATACGTCTCCAATGTATCTATAATTTTTGCTTGTTCCATGCTGTTATATTATCATTCTTGGATGTTTTACAATCATTTTATAGCAACTTTATATCATTTTTTGGGACTAACCTATTGACATAGTGCCCAGTGCCAGTTGATGTTTTTTGCTTGTTTTTTCCTTCGCAGAATATCAGTACCAAATGGAGTCCAAATGCAGCGAAACTTTTTGGAGAATTTTTCTTGACCAGAAGACACCTGTTGGGCCAAAGAAGTACCAAAGGGGGCTCCGAGGGGACCACAACCCACCAGGGCACGCCTGGGGGCCCAGGCGCGCCTTGGTGGGTTGTGCCCACCTCGGCCACCTCCAGCACCGCTCTTTGCCTATAAATACCCCAAAAATCCAAAACCCTAGAGGAGTCGACGAGACACAATTCCAGCCGCCGCAAGTTCGAGAACCACCAGATCCAATCTAGACACCATCACGGAGGGGTTCACCATCCTCATTGGTGCCTCTCTGATGATGCGTGAGTAGTTCATTCTAGACCTACGGGTCCGTAGTTAGTAGCTAGATGGCTTCCTCTCTCTCTCTTTTGATTCTCAATACAATGGTCTCTTGGAGATCTATTTGATGTAACTCTTTTTGCGGTGTGTTTGTTGGGATCCGATGAACTTTGAGTTTATGACCAGATCTATTTACCCATGAAAGTTATTTGAGTTCTTTGATCTCTTTTATGCATGATTACTGATAGCCTCGTATTTCTTCTTTGAATCTTTGGTTTAGTTAGGCCAACTAGATCAATTTTTCTTGCCATGGGAAGAGGTCCTTTGTGATGGGTTCGATCGTGCGGTGTTCTTTCCCAATGACAGAAGGGGCAGATAGACACGCATGTATCGCTGCTATTAAGGATAACAAGATGGGGGCTATTCCTACATGAATAGATATCGTCTACATCATGTCATCGTTCTTATTGCAAATTCCGTTTCCATGAACTTAATACACTAGATGCATGATGGATAGCGGTCGATGTGTGGAGTAATAGTAGTAGATGCAGGCAGGAGTCGGTCTACTAATCTTGGACGTGATGCCTATATATTGATCATTGCCTGGATATCGTCATAATTATTTGAGGTTCTATCAATTGCCCAACAATAATTTGTTTACCCACCGTGTGCTATTTCTTGAGAGAAGCCACTAGTGAAATCTACGGCCCCCGGGTCTATTCTTTATCATATTTGCTTTGAGATATATTTTTATTTACTTCTCTTTTCAGATCTATTATTCCAAAAACCCAAATATACATTGCTGCACTTTTTATTATTTATTTTATTTTGCATTTTATCAAGATCTATTTATCCAATCTATCACAATTTTATCCCGTCAACTGGACAATTTCTGGCGCCGTTACCCAAAAAAGGGATTGACAACCCCTTATAAGCATCGGGTTGCAAGTATTTGTTCTTTGTGTGCAGGTACCGTTTACATAGTGTTGCTTGTACTAATGCAGGATGCTGCTAACGCGACACTACGATTAGAGACCCTTTGACGAAACTGTGTGCGATGCATTAATCGCAAATGGTGATGTAGAAAAACCGTCGAAAAAGATGCAAAACGTTTGCGATGGCAGAGACATCAAACACAATTCATACTTTAGTTGCGTGTGTGATGCAGGGCATCCGGTTGATCCGTACGAACTAATTGCGATGAGATAGTACAACAGAAACAGGCAGCCATGTCAAGGTGTGTGTTATATACGGCATACAGTTCGCTCACTTGAACTGTTTGCTATTAGGGAGTACAACAGAAACGGTTAGCCAAATCAAGGTGTGTGTGATACACGGCATACGGTTCACTAGGACGAAATGTTTTTGATTAGGAAACACTACAGAAATGATTCAACTTAACAAGATGTGTGTGATATGCGGCATACAGTTCACATAGATGAACTATTTGCCATGAGCCAAAAGAACACAAACGAGTCGTGTAAACAAGATGTGTGTGATACGCGGCTAACAGCCCACTCGGGTGAACTGTTTGCGATGAGAAATTATAACATAGACGGTTACTATAGTTAATTCGTGTGTGATTCTGTGTGTACAAAAAACTTTGAAAAATGCAAACTAGTTGCTTGCGGTGGCTAGGAGTATTACACATGATGCGTCTGAAGTACTCGTGTGCGATCATTAGTAAGTTACACATATGTTTCCTTATGTTAACACGTGTGTGAATTTGCAATACGGACAATTAATATGCAAATGCTTTTTGGACATCATTGTTGATCGCCACGTCCAAAATATGGACGTCCTCTACTCTACCGCTCTACCGGGCACACACTTAAACTCAATGAACTGTGTACGATACTAATAGTTTCCATGAAAATTTAAGAACTTGGCTAACAGGATTTGAGTAACATATATATAGTGGTTACACTATTCGACAAAAGGAGGATCTTTGTAACACGGTTTTGACAACAATATGGTCCATATCTACATACTTAATATAGTAACAACTATCACATTTTAAGAGGCTGAGGGCCAACAACCATATGGTCCATATCTACATACTTAACATAGTAGCAGCTAGCACATTTTAAGAGGCTGAGGGCCAACAACCACAACTATCCACTAGAAGCCGCTTGATCATGGCGACTCGGCATCTCGTCAATGAAAAGGAAGAACCCTCATGTGCCTTGGTAGAGCATGAGTAGAACAGTGTCTCCAATTTTCCAATATGGGTGCATTGCCACGATAAGCGAGAACTTGTTAATTTGAATGGTTCCATTTCTATGGGAAATGCAGTACCTTGCAATCACTTTGGCATTATTAGCAGGCACAAGTGTAATTCGGCCACACAGGGAAATCGATCCAGGAACAGCTACAACGGGCAATTTCTGTTGAAATGTAGAATAAAAACCAATTGTAACATATCGTTGAAGATATATATAGTTTATGAGCATCAACATAAAAATAAGACTTTGTACCAGCGTTTTGTGCACACAATTGTTCTTGTTCAATGTGTGCACATATGTATAATTAATCCCATCCAAAATCCAGCGTTCATAAGATGTGCTATCTCTGTCAGATTATCAACAAATTTTATGACATGCTTCAAGTCCTTCGAGTGAAATTTGGTACGCTTAGTAACATATAGATCGTTAAGTATGCATCCAACATATCCTGCTTAAAAGGTGGAAAGGTATTATTTATTCAGAACATGGCAGAAGAATATATAGTGCGCATAAATTGGTAAATAGAATTTGTTACTGCCTAGGAATGGAGTCAAAAAATGAAATCACAATTGGTTGCTTAAATAGTGATCAATTAGTGAGAACAAATGCCCCGATTTTGCTAAGTAATATGCCAGCATGGAGAAAGTTGAAAGGACACTAACCCTTATCAGACTTTGATCAGCTGATGACGTCGGGGAAGTAAACATCCATGTTAATTATACCAGGTTGTGGTGCACGCACTAGAATTTTATTGCCAGCTTTCAGTTCATAACACTTAGAAATTTTTCTCCAAAGGTCCGCATCAAAATAGGAGTGACCATATTTATCAATTTTTATGCTAACTGTCATTGTAAATCCATGCTGCGTTGTCAATATGACATCCATGGAGTCATCAACAAAGTAAAGCCGAAGATTTCCTTCTACTCCTGTTCTTGCAAAGCAAGGGATGTACTTCTTGAAATGAAAATTAAGAATATATAATTAAAATAGATAATGTAACAAAGATTTGATGCAAATATGAGAGTAACTGAATGAACAATACATCATAAATTTGCCTAATATAGGGAAAATCGGCTTCGACATCTAGGCTGCACGTGGCACCGTACCTTTTATCCAAATCTAGCAATAGACGGTATATGTTCACAAATTTAGGCCATGCCGACTGTGGTAGGGTGAGATTGAACATACTGAGCGCTCCCTGAAATCATCCGGACTGGTGAGATAGAACTTCCTTTCCGACTGGCCGCGACCGCACTTGCCCAATTTTTGCTTGCACTGTGGACACATGAATGAAAACCCTCGAATCAGCTAGAAGAAAAATGAATTCACAGCGATTTCCACCTGTTAATTAACAACGACGGACGGACTGCGATAAGAGATGAGTGAATATTTTGCTAAATTGATTACCTTCTCCATGAGAAAAATTCCCAGCCCAATCCCGTAGAAAATCCCAATCAACCAGAGTCTAGAATGTCGATGCAAGTTGGTGCAGATAGGCGGCGACAAGCGGTAGAGGCGAAATCCCGTGCTATTTGGAGCACAACCTCCGCCCGCCGACGACAGCCATCGAGCTTAGGGTGGCCGCTGCAATAGAAGTTGATGAGGTCAAAGTTGCGGAGGAGTCCGTGGCGAGTGGGTGGGGACGAAGTGGGCGAGGGTTTTCTTTTTTCCTTTTGCATGTGTGGGTGAACATACACGGTTCGCAGAGGCGACAGAGATGAATCGTGTGCGATAGCAAATCACCAAGATTGAAGGGGAATCCAAATTCCTTTGTCCTTTGTCCATGAGTTTTTTTCTACGATGAACATAAACCCTGCAAATCACCGTGTTCAAACTTGGCACTTTTTCGGGTTCATTTACCATATTTAGGGGATTATGTTCATTTCTAGGCATTAATGCACATAATTCAAATTTAAACAATCGGTGCATGAAAAGGTGCACGAGAACGGTATGGAAAAGCATGCTCGTGCTATTTAGTAAATTCTCATGCCTTTTAAAAGGAATGGGCAGAGATTTCAAGGGAATGTGTGGCAATAGTCAACCAAAAACACGTCGTTTATTAGTTTTTCAACTATAGAAAAATGAAATACATGCTTGAAAAACATGATGGCTGACATGGTGCCATGGTATGGCCTCACCATGCCCTGGTAAAAATTTGAGAAGGTTTGGCTTATGTCGTCGTGCACGCCCTTCATAAATCGAACCATCACCGAGGAAGTTTCATGGTTTCGAGGGGGAAATCACCAAGATTGAAGGGGCCGGGAATCTCAATTTCCTTCCTAGTTTGTCATTCAGTTTTTTTCTACAATCAACATACCCCCTCCAATGCTACATGTTCAAATTTGTCATTTTTCCGGGCTCATTTATCATATTTAGGGGATTATGTGCATTTTATAGGCACTAATCCACATAATTCAAATTTGAACAATCGGTGCATGAAAGGGTGCACAAGAACGGTCTGGAAAACCATGCTCGTGGTATTTAGTAAATTCTCATGACTTTTACAAGGAATGGGTAGAGATTTCAAGGGAATGTGTGGCAATAGTCAACCACAAATGCGTCGTTTACTGGGTTATCAACTAGAAAAATGAAATATGTGCTTGAAAAACATGACGCCTGGCATGGTGCCATGGTATGGCCTCACCGTGCCCTGGTAAAAAGCTGAGAAGGTTTGGTTTATGTCGTCATGCACGCCCTTCATAAATCGAATCATCACCGAGGAAGTTTCATGGTTTCGAGGGGGAAATCACCAAGATTGAAAGGGAATCCAAATTTCTGTCCTAGTTTGTCATTCAGTTTTTTTCCAACGATCAACATACCCCCTCCAATGCAACGTGTTCAAATTTGGCATTTTCCCGGGTTCATTTACCATATTTAGGGGATTATGTGCATTTTCTAGGCATTAATGCACATAATTCAAATTCAAACAATCGGTGCATGAAAAGGTGCACGAGAACGCTCTGGAAAACCATGCTCGTGCTATTTAGTGAATTCTCATGCCTTTTACAAGGAATGGGCAGAGATTTCAAGGAAATGTGTGGCAATAGTCAACCACAAACATGTCGTTCATTGGTTTTTCAACTGTAGAAAAATGAAATACATGCTTGAAAAACATGACGGCTGGCATGGTGCCATGGTATGGCCTCACAATGCCCTGGTAAAAAATTGAGAAGGTTTGGCCTATGTCGTCGTGCACGCCCTTCATAAATCGAACCATCACCGAAGAAGTTTGTTGGTTTCGAGGGGGAAATCACCAAGATTGAAGGGGTCGGGAATGCAAATTTCCTTCCTAGTTTGTCATTTAGTTTTTTCTACAATCAACATACCCCCTCCAATGCAACATGTTAAATCTGGCATTTTTCCGGGCTCATTTACCATATTTAGGGGATTATGTGCATTTTATAGGCATTAATCCACATAATTAAATTCGAACAATTGGTGCATGAAAAGGTGCACAAGAACGGTCTGGAAAACCATGCTCATTCTATTTAGCAAATTCTCATGCCTTTTACAAGGAATGGGCAGAGATTTCAAGGAAATGTGTGGCAATGGTCAACGACAAACATGTCGTTTATTGGTTTTTCAATTGTAGAGAAATGAAATACATGCTTGAAAAACATGATGGCTGGCATGGTGCCATGGTATGGCCTCACCATGCCCTGGTAAAAATTTGAAAAGGGTTGGCTTATGTCGTCGTGCATGCCCTTCATAAATCGAACCATCACCGAAGAAATTTCATGGTTTCGAGGGGGAAATCACCAAGATTCAAGGGGTCGGGAATCCAAATTTCCTTCCTAGTTTGTCATTCAGTTTTTTTCTACAATCAACATACCCCATCCAATGCAACATGTTCAAATTTGGCATTTTCCCGGGCTCATTTACCATATTTAGGGGATTATGTGCATTTTATAGGCATTAATCCACATAATTCAATTTCGAACAATCGGTGCATGAAATAGTGCACAAGAACGGTCTGGAAAACCATGCTCGTGGTATTTAGTAAATTCTCATGAATTCTACAAGGAATGGGCAGAGATTTCAAGAGAATGTGTGGCAATAGTCAATCACAAACGCGTCGTTTACTGGGTTTTAGCAACTATAGAAAAATGAAATACGTGCTTGAAAAACATGATGCCTGGCATGATGCCATGGTATGGCTTCACCATGCCCTGGTAAAAAGCTGAGAAGGTTTGGTTTTATGTCGTCATGCACGCCCTTCATAAATCGAACCATCACCGAGGAAGTTTCATGGTTTCGAGGGGGAAATCACCAAGGTTGAAAGGGAATCTAAATTTCCGTCCTAGTTTGTCATTCAGTTTAATTCCAACGATCAACATACCCCCTCCAATGCAACGTGTTCAAATTTGGCATTTTCCCGGATTCATATACCATATTTAGGGGGTTATGTGCATTTACTAGGCATTAATGCACATAATTCAAATTCGAACAATCGGTGCATGAAAAGGTGCACAAGAACGGTTTGGAAAACCATGCTCGTGATATTTAGTAAATTCTCATGCCTTTTACAAGGAATGGGCAGAGATTGCAAGGAAATGTGTGGCAATAGTCAACCACAAACGCGTCGTTTACTGGGTTAAGAACTATAGAAAAATGAAATACATGCTTGGAAAACATGACGCCTGGCGTGGTGCCATGGTATGGCCTCACCGTGCCGTGGTAAAAATTTGAGAATGTTTTCCTTATGTTGTCATGCATGCGTTTCATAAATCGAACCATCACCGAGGAAGTTTCATGGTTTCGAGGGGGAAATCACCAAGATTGAAGGGGAATCCAAATTTCCTGTGTCCTTTGTGCATGAGTTTTTTTCTATGATGAACATACACCCTGCAAATCACCGTGTTCAAATTTGACACTTTTCCAGGATCATTTGCCATATTTAGGGGATTATGTGCATTTTCTAGGCATTAATGCACATAATTCAAGTTCAAACAATCGGTGCATGAAAGGGTGCACAAGAACGGCCTGGAAAACCATGCTCGTGCCATTTAGTAAATTCTCATGCCTTTTATCAGGAATGGGCAGATATTTCGATGAAATGTGTGGCAATAGCCAACCACAAACGTTCGTTTATTGGGTTTTCAACTATAGAAAAATGAAATAAATGCTTGAAAAACATGACGCTTGGCATTGTGCCATGGTATGGCCTCACCATGCCCTCGTAAAAATTTGAGAAGGTTTGGCTTATGTCTTCAAGCACGACCTTCATAAATCGAACCATCACCGAGGAAGTTCCATGCTTTTGAGAGGGAAATCGCCAAGATTGAAGGGGAATCCAAATTTTCTTCGCTCTTTGCCCTTGAGTTTTTTTTTCTACGATGAACATACACCCTGCAAATCACTGATACGTCTCCAACGTATCTATAATTTATGAAGTATTCATGCTATTATATTATCCATCTTGGATGTTTAATGGGCTTTACTATGCACTTTTATATTATTTTTGGGACTAACCTATTGACCTAGAGCCCAGTGCCAGTTTCTGTTTTTTTCCCTTGTTTCAGTGTTTCGCAAAAAAGGAATATCAAACGGAGTCCAAACGGAATGAAACCTTCGGGAGCGTGATTTTTGGAACGAACGTGATCCAGGAGACTTGGAGTTGAAGTCAGGGAAGCTTCGAGGTAGCCACGAGGCAGGGAGGCGCGCCTGCCCCCTGGGCGCGCCCCCACCCTCGTGGGCCCCTCGTGGCTCCCCTTACCGACTTCTTTTGCCTATATATGTCCATATACCCTAAAAACATCAAGGAGCAGAATAGATCAGGAGTTCCGCCGCCGCAAGCCTCTGTAGCCACCAACAACCAATTGGGACCCTGTTCCGGCACCCTGCCGGAGGGGGGATCCCTCACCGGTGGCCATCTTCATCATCCCGGCAATCTCCATGACGAGGAGGGAGTAGTTCACCCTTGGGGCTGAGGGTATGTACCAGTAGCTATGTGTTTGATCTTTCTCTCTCTCGTGTTCTTGAGGTGATACGATCTTGATGTATCGCGAGCTTTGCTATTATTGTTGGATCTTATGATGCTTCTCCCCCTCTACTCTCTTGTAATGGATTGAATTTTCCCTTTGAAGTTATTTTATCGGATTGAGTCTTTAAGGATTTGAGAACACTTGATGTATGTCTTGCATGTAGGTATCTGTGGTGACAATGGGATATCACGTGATTCACTTGATGTACGTTTTGGTGATCAACTTGCGGGTTCCGTGACCTCATGAACTTATGCATAGGGGTTGGCACACGTTTTCGCCTTGACTCTCCGGTAGAAACTTTGGGGCACTCTTTGAAGTACTTTGTGTTGGTTTGAATAGATGAATCTGAGATTGTGTGATGCATATCGTATAATCATACCCACGGATACTTGAGGTGACATTGGAGTATCTAGGTGACATTAGGGTTTTGGTTGATTTGTGTCTTAAGGTGTTATTCTAGTACGAACTCTATGATAGATCGAACGGAAAGAATAGCTTCGTGTTATTTTACTACGGACTCTTGAATAGATTGATTAGAAAGGATAACTTTGAGGTGGTTTCGTACCCTACAATAATCTCTTCGTTTGTTCTCCGCTATTAGTGACTTTGGAGTGACTCTTTGTTGCATGTTGAGGGATAGTTATATGATCCAATTATGTTATTATTGTTGAGAGAACTTGCACTAGTGAAAGTATGAACCCTAGGCCTTGTTTCCTAGCATTGCAATACCGTTTACGCTCACTTTTATCATTAGTTACCTTGCTGTTTTTGTATTTTCAGATTACAAAAACCTATATCTATCATCCATATTGCACTTGTATCACCATCTCTTCGCCGAACTAGTGCACCTATACAATTTACCATTGTATTGGGTGTGTTGGGGACACAAGAGACTCTTTGTTATTTGGTTGCAGGGTTGTTTGAGAGAGACCATCTTCATCCTATGCCTCCCACGGATTGATAAACCTTAGGTCATCCACTTGAGGGAAATTTGCTACTGTCCTACAAACCTCTGCACTTGGAGGCCCAACAACGTCTACAAGAAGAAGGTTGTGTAGTAGACATCAATCACCGTGTTCAAATTTGGCATTTTTCGAGCTCATTTACCATATTTAGGAGATTATGTGCATTTTCTAGGAATTTAGCGCATATAAATCCAATCCAGCTATAGCTGCACGGGTGTGATGTGAGGGACGTGGATTGTCGTTCGATCATGGTGCATCCTACGGTGCACACGCGGGATCCGTGTGGCTGGGGTTTCGGCCAATCATAACGCAACACATAATAGGCTCAGCGCACATTGTTGCCAGAGGCGACGGAGATGAATCGTGTGCGATAATGAACGAGCAAAATTGTAAGGGAAGCCAAATTTCCTGCGTCGTTTGTCGTTGAGCTCTTAAAAACCACCGCACCGTACGGCTGTCCGGCCACTCCGTCCCAGATCTCTCTCCAAGCGTCATTAATGGCACCGCGGCGCACAGTAACTGGTAAGGAAGCGATGGCATCCCGCCACGCCGCGTTCCTCGCCGCCCGCGACCGCGCACATAGTAAGGAAGCGATGGCATCTCGCCGTGCCAAGTTCATCACCTCCGGCGGCCGCACAAGTACGTGGGCGGACTTGGTTGCTGCCATGGCCGAATGGGGGTGGATCTAGAGGCGGCCAAAGCCGCACAGAAGGAGCAGAAAAGGCAGAAAGCAGTCAAGAAAAGAGAGTCCCGCCGCCGCAAGAAACAAGAGGCCGCACACCATGCTGAGGAGAGCTCGACGGAGATCGAAGCACGGTGGGCTGCCGCCTACAAGGCGGGGAAGGAGAACGACGGCGTCTGGCCAGCATGCCCGGTGGCAGCATGTGAGAACTAGTTAGTGCATGTGTCGCCCGTAAGTTGTATAATTAATTACGAGCATCTACCAGTACTACATACGTACTAGTTTTAGAGCAAATTACCAGTAGTACTTTAAGTTGGTACTATCTATTATTAACGTACAATGTTGCTAAGCGCATCCTTTGAGGGCTTCGAGCGTTCATTAGCATGTGTTCACTGAAGTTTTGTAGCTGCACCCCGGCCCTAAATACTCCCAAAACGTCTGCCCGCAGCCACCAGAGACTAGAGCTGGCCGTAGCTGGTTTTTAGTCCCACCTCGCCGCGTGAGTTGGCCGCACCCTGGCTTAAATTGATGCGCCGGTGGATGGCAGCAAGCTTCTCTCTTGTTGCATAGGATCAAATCTGGCTATGCGAGCGAGGCAGGTTGACACTTGATTGCATTTCATAAACCGATGATTGCTCATCGGGTATCACCTTGCTTCGTTCAACTACATTGAATAATCCTGATACAATGAAAGAGATTTTTGAAATTAGGTGCGGTTGGAGATGTTGATAGATACAAGAATTATTAGAAGATCACAAAACATACGGTTTCTATGGCGTACCCGTGTGCGTTTTTTTGCGTTAATGATCCATTTGTCAGTTACCTGTGCGATGTTTCCTAATAAACCAAGCGTACCATTGACCGAAAAAATCAACTACACGTGTACATTTTTTTGGAGACGGGATCTGCCAGTTTTCTCTTTTCTCGCACACGAGTATTTTATGCGCTTCGTCTGTGTTGTGTGTTTCCCCCGCCCAAGTTTCAAGTTTCACAGCGAAATTTTCATTAGGCGCGCGATTTCAGAATTTATACCTCCCACCACATCCCCACCCATCAAATTTCCTCAGTATCTCCCCCCTCCCCCCTATCGGTAGCTCAAACCGCCGCCACCACAACCACAGCTTCAACCACATCTACATTCTGCCCGAGCATCGTCGATCCAGTCAAGTAACCCACCGATCTCTATCATGGCCCCGGCCTGATTGCTTAAATGGCGCCTGCGAAACATCCTCATGCCTCCAAATCCCCACCGCCCCTACCTCCAGAGCATCAACGCGCAAGCCCAACCACATATCACGTGGAGGTCGAGGAGCTGATGGCGGTCAATGGCACGATGGCCGCTGTGCGTGTTGACCCAGAGGAACACCCGCCTCCGCCGCTGCCGACTTGGTGAAGGCTCTGGCCTAGATGAAGTGCCCCAGCAACTACCTCTCAGGGCTTACCAGGTATGATCTAACCAGCTCAATCTTACCACTACCACTTGCAATGGTTATGTTATGTATGGTTGATGTATTAAGCATGTTCGTGCCTTGTTTATTTCAGTACTGCACACTGTGTGATGTTCAAGTATTAATTGTCTAGCTCAGTTTCACCAATACCAGCAACAAACTTACAATACATGACTCAGGATATCACTAGAGATGCTGCCTATTTGCTATTTTTGGTGGATGCTAACGTTGTTGTACTTAACATGCATGTTCATGTACTTACGCAGGGTCATAACAGGCGATGATGTTGTTTGCCATCGAGGTTAGCTGCATCCCATGTATTACAGTATTTCACATCATTTGTGCAATTGCAGTTTAACTTCTAACATTTACTGGTTGCCTGTAGGTACGCATGTCAGCAGCACTGATCCATGCTTCGACCCGGAGGAACAGCTCACCTCCGCCGCCGCTGACTTTGGGCGGGCTCTGGCCAAGATGAAGTGCCCCAGCAACTACCTCTTAGGACTTACCAAGTATGAACTCACCAGTTCAATCTTACCAATACCATTTGCAATTAATGGATATGATTTGTACGGTCAATGTGTTAAGCATGTTGTAGTAAACATGCCTAACACGTTTTAGCTATTTTCCCTACCTTTTTATAGACAACTGGGCCATTCTCTGCTTTGGCAGCACCTGCCTTGCGATGTTTAACTCTGCCAATTGCATTTTTATCAGTACCGGTTTCAATGGCTATTAAGCATGTTGCAATTAACAGTTGTATCCATTTTTAAACAATTGTATTTCAATGGCTACAAACTTACAAAACATGACTTAGGATGATGTTAAGCCTGTTGCAATTAACAGTTGTATCCATTTTTTAATCTATCCCTTTGCTACCGTTCTGCTCTCCGCAATGAAGATATACTAGAGATGCTGCCCATTTGCTATTTTTAGTGGATGCTAACCCTGTTGTACTTAACATGCCTTTCCATGTACTTACGCAGGGCCATAACAGGCGATGTTGTTGTTTGCTGTCGAGGTTAGCTGCATCTCATGTCTTACAGTATTTTACATCATTTGTGCAATTGTAGTTTGGCTTCTAACATTTACTTGCTTCTTGTAGGTACACATGTCGGCGACACTGATCCACTCTTCGATCCAGAGGAACACCTCGCCTCTGTTGCGGCCAACTTGGGGCGGGCTCTTGTCCATATGAAGTGCCCCAGCCACTACCCCTCAGGACTTACCAAGTACGAACTCACTAGTTGAATCTTACCAATACTAGTTGCAATGGCCATGTTTTGTACGGTTCATGTATTAACCATGTTGTAGTAAACACGCCTAGCCCGTCTTATCTATTTTCCCTACCTTTTAATAGACAACGGGGCCATTCTCTGCTCTAGTAGCACCTGCCTTGCGATGTTTAACTCGACAATTTCATTTCTATCAGTACCAGTTTCAATGGCTATACTAGGTTGTCTGTTGCAGTAAACAATTCTATCCATTTTTTAATCCGTCCCTTTGCTACCGTGCTACTCTTTCGCAATGAAGATATCACTACAGATGCTGCCGTTTTATTACCATTTGCCATTTTTTGTGGATGTTAACACTATTGTAGTTAACATTGGCTTTCCATGTACTTACACAGGGCTACAATGGGCGATGTTGTTGTTTGCCGTCGAGGTTAGCTGCATCCCATGTCTTATACACCATCTGTTCCTAAATATAAGTATTTTTAGAGATTCCAATATAGAATATATACGGACAAAAATGAGTGAATGTAGATTCTAATCTAAACTATATCTATAATTCTATATACATCCGTATGTAGTTCATATTGAAATCTCTAAAATACTTGTACTTAGGAACGTAGGTAGTTGTATTTTACATCATTTGTGTAATCTTGGTTTAGCTTCTAACATTTACTGGTTGCTTGTAGGTACATATATGAGCGGTACTGATCCACGCTTCGATCCCTTTTGCGTATGGGCAATGAGATATTCATGAACAAGCGTCAAGTGAGGAAACTAAGGAAGATTGTTAGGCAAAACAAACGGGTGATGGGAATTAAGCTCTTTACTTACACTTTGTCCAAGACAACAGTGAACTTTAGGATGGTAAGTAATGTGTTGCCTTTTCCCCTGCCCACAACAAGTTACTCTATTAAACCTCAGTATCTGAAATTTTTCTCTTTTTAGTGGTTTTCGAAGTTATTTACTGATGATTACCTGGCAAACTATATGACCAGAGTGGAGGCAACTAAGCTTAAAGTACATAATTCATGCTACCATGATAATGCTCTAGAAGTCTTCCTGAAGGCGGTGAAGGATAGGCGGGCGATCATCACAAGGGGTTGGACAAAAGTTGTTCGTGCCTATGGCATGCAGGAGGGCACATTATGGGCATTCTGCTTCTTCAACACCATCGACAGCCAAAATGATTTACACTTGTCTCTTCACCTTTACCGCCTCTAAATATTGAGGTTCATCATAATTAATTGTTGTCTAATCCTGTAATTACTGAACATATTGTACTGAGAATTTTATTTATGGATTCGTTGTTGAACCATTGTGCTGAGAATTTGAATTCCAAGTTTTATATTTCAAAATTTCCAATTCGAATAATAAATTACAGGGGTAAATAAAATTATACAGGAGCGAATAAAATAATGTGCACACGGTTAGAAACAAAACAACGTGTGTGATGAAAAATAGAGAACAAACAGTTCTTTGACGTGAAACATTTGCGATGCTCGACGGACGCACACACGGTTTTGGCTCATATGCGTGTGCGATTCATGGTAATACGGCAAACGTTTCAAACATGTGTGCGTGTGTGATAGGAATACACTAGCAGGGAAAAGCTTATAGCTAGGCAGACGCTTACTAGTAGCGCGGGTTTATACCCCTCGCTACTGCTACTTACTAGTAGCGCGGGTTTTTACCCCTCGCTACTACTAAGTTGATAGTAGTAGCGCGGGTTTTTACCCCTCGCTACTACTAAGCGGTCTCTACCGTGCCCCCCCCCCAGAACATGCCATAGTAGTAGCGAGGCGTATAAACACGCGCTACTACTAAGTTTATAGTAGTAGCGTGGGTTTATACCCCTCGCTACTACTATGTACGAGGTAGGTGAAGTCCTCATATCCTCGGCCGAATCCCTCCTCTCTCCCTCACTCTCCCCCTCTCTCCATAGGCTCTTCGGTGGTTAGGTGCTCCTGCCCAAGTACATCTCCTCCTCCATGGCGCCCAACAAGTCCGCCTCCTCGCGTCGCTGGCGTCCAGGAGCTCGCCCGTCTTCCCCCTCGCCTCCACGCCCCCACGAAGGAGCACCTCACCACCGGTGAGCAGCCCCGATGCGCCCTCCATCTCCTTCCTTTCTCCCTTGTTTCTATTTTTCCCTCTCCCTCTCCCTTCGATTTTACTCACCTCCCATGCCCATGCCTGCGCAGGTCGTCGACATGGCCAACCAGGAGCTCTCCGCCTTGACTGCCGAAGAGGATCCTCACACCGTTGTCTTGCTCTACACTTGATCTGGTCTGCCGCTACCCGTCCGCGCCTCCGGCGACCCCGGTCGTCGCTGGATCGAACCGTTGACACCATTGACAGCATGCACGGGGTCGAGATTTTTTTTGGTTTTTGAAATTAATAGTAGTAGCAAGGGTCACAAACACGCGCTACTACTAACACGTGTACTAGTAGCGCGGGATGCACCGCGCTACTACTACATGTTGGGGAACGTAGTATTTCAAAAAAAATCCTAAAATCACACAAGATCTATCTAGGAGAAGCACAGCAACAAGCGGGGAGAGTGTGTCCACGTACCCTCGTAGACCGAAAGCGGAAGCGTTTAGTAACGCGGTTGATGTAGTCGAACGTCATCGCGATCCAACCGATCAAGTACCGAACGCACGGCACCTCCGTGATCTGCACACATTCAGCTCGGTGACGTCCCTCGAACTCTAGATCCAGTTGAGACCAAGGGAGAGTTTTGTCAGCACGACGGCGATGATGAAGTTACCGACGCAGGGCTTCGCCTAAGCACTACGACAATATGACCGAGGTGGAAAACTATGCAGGGGGGCACCGCACACGGCTAAGAAATCAACTTGTGTGTCTATGAGGTGCCCCCCTCCCCCGTATATAAAGGAGGGGAGGAGGGGCCGGCCGGCCTCAAGGGGCGCGCCCAAGGGGAGGGAATCCTACTCCTACTAGGAGTAGGTTCCCCCCTTTCCTAGTCCAACAAGGAGGGGAAGGAAGGAGGAAGCGCAGAGAAGGAAGGAGGGGGGCGCCGCCCCCGCCCCTTGTCCAATTCGGACTCAGGGCGTGCGCCACCTCCTGGCCGGCCCTCTCTCCTCTAAGGCCCATGGTGGCCCATTAACTTCCCGGGCGGTTCCGATAACCCTCCAACACTCCGGTTTTATCCGAAACTCTCCCGAACACTTCCGGTGTCCGAACAACATGGTCCAACATATCAATCTTTATGTCTCGACCATTTTTAGACTCCTCGTCATGTCCGTGATCTTATCCGGGACTTCGAAAAACCTTCGGTACATCAAATCACATAAACTCATAATACCAATCGTCATCGAACGTTAAGCGTGCGGACCCTACGGGTTCGAGAACTATGTAGACATGAACAAGACACTTCTCCGGTCAATAACCAACAGCGGAACCTGGATGCCCATATTGGTTCCTTCATATTCTACGAAGATCTTTATCTGTCAAATCGCACAACAACATACATTGTTCCCTTTGTCATAGGTATGTTACTTGCCCGAGATTTGATCGTCGGTATCATCATACCTAGTTCAATCTCGTCACCGGCAAGTCTCTTTACTCATTCTGTAGTGCATCATCCCGCAACTAACTCATTATTCGCATTGCTTGCAAGGCTTATAGTGATGTGCATTACCGAGAGGGCCCAGAGATACCTCTCCGACAATTGGAGTGACAAATCCTAATCTCGATCTATGCCAACTCAACAAACACCATCGGAGACACCTGTAGAGCATCTTTATAATCACCTAGTTACGTTGTGACGTTTGATAGCACACTAAGTGTTCCTCCGGTATTTGGGAGTTGCATAATCTCATAGTCATAGGAACATGTATAAGTCATGAAGAAAGCAATAGCAATAAACTAAACGATCATAGTGCTAAGCTAACGGATGGGTCTTGTCCATCACATCATTCTCTAATGATGTGATCCCGTTCATCAAATGACAACACATGTTTATGGCTAGGAAACTTAACCATCTTTGATTAACGAGCTAGCCTAGTAGAGGCATACTAGGGACACTCTGTTTGTCTATGTATTCACACATGTACTAAGTTTCCGGTTAATACAATTCTAGCATGAATAATAAACATTTATCATGATATAAGGAAATATAAATAACAACTTTATTATTGCTTCTAGGGCATATTTCCTTTAGTCTCCCACTTGCACTAGAGTCAATAATCTAGATTACATAATAATGATTCTAACACCCATGGAGTCTTGGTGTTGATCATGTTTTGCTCGTGAGAGAGGCTTAGTCAACGGGTCTGCAACATTCAGATCCGTATGTATCTTGCAAATCTCTATGTCTCCCTCCTTGACTTGATCGCGGATGGAATTGAAGCGTCTCTTGATGTGCTTGGTTCTCTTGTGAAATTTGGATTCCTTTGCCAAGGCAATTGAACCAGTATTGTCACAAAAGATTTTCATTGGACCCGATGCACTAGGTATGACACCTAGATCAGATATGAACTCCTTCATCCAGACTCCTTCATTTGCTGCTTTTGAAGCAGCTATGTACTCCGCTTCACACGTAGATCCCGCCACGACGCTCTGCTTGGAACTGCACCAACTGACAGCTCCACCATTCAATATAAACATGTATCCGGTTTGTGACTTAGAGTCATCCGGATCAGTGTCAAAGCTTGCATCGACGTAACCATTTATGATGAGCTCTTTGTCACCTCCATAAACGAGAAACATATCCTTAGTCCTTTTCAGGTATTTCAGGATGTTCTTGACCGCTGTCCAGTGATCCACTCCTGGATTACTTTGGTACCTCCTTGCTAAACTAATAGCAAGGCACAAATCAGGTCTGGTACACAACATTGCATACATGATAGAACCTATGGCTGAAGCATAGGGAATGGCCTTCATTTTCTCTCTGTCTTCTGCAGTGGTCGGGCATTGAGTCTAACTCAACTTCACACCTTGTAACAAAGGAAAGAACCCTTTCTTTGCTTGATCCATTTTGAACTTCTTCAAAACTTTATCAAGGTATGTGCTTTGTGAAAGTCTAATTAAGCGTCTTGATCTATCTCTATAGATCTTGATGCCCAATATATAAGCAGCTTCACCGAGGTCTTTCATTGAAAAATTCTTATTCAAGTATCCTTTTATGCTATTCAGAAATTCAGTATCATTTTTGATCAACAATACGTCATCCACATATAATATCAGAAATGCTATAGAGCTCCCACTCACTTTCTTGTAAATACAGGCTTCTACAAAAGTCTGTATAAATCCATATGCTTTGATCACACTATCAAAGCGTATATTCCAACTCCGAGAGGCTTGCACCAGTCCATAAATGGATCGCTGGAGCTTGCACACTTTGTTATCACCTTTTGGATCGACAAAACCTTCTGGTTGCATCATATACAACTCTTCTTTAAGATATCCATTAAGGAATGCAGTTTTGACATCCATTTGACAAATTTCATAATCATAAAATGCTGCAATTGCTAACATGATTCGGACGGACTTAAGCATCGCTACAGGTGAGAAAGTCTCATCGTAGTCGACTCCTTGAACTTGTCGAAAACCTTTCACAACAAGTCGAGCTATGTAGACAGTAACATTACCGTCAGTGCCAGTCTTCTTCTTAAAGATCCATTTATTCTCTATGGCTTGCCGATCATCGGGCAAGTTAACCAAAGTCCATATTTTGTTCTCATACATGGATCCCATCTCAGATTTCATGGCCTAGCGCCATTTCGCGGAATCTGGGCTCATCGTCGCTTCCTCATAGTTCGTAGGTTCGTCATGGTCAAGTAACATGACTTCCAGAACAGGATTACCGTACCACTCTGGTGCGGATCTTACTCTGGTTGACCTACGAGGTTCGGTAGTAACTTGATCAGAAGTTTCATGATCATCATCATTAGCTTCCTCACTAATTGGTGTAGGAATCACTGGAACTGATTTCTGTGATGAACTACTTTTCAATAAGGGAGCAGGTACAATTACCTCATCAAGTTCTACTTTCCTCCCACTCACTTCTTTCGAGAGAAACTCCTTCTCTAGAAAGGATCCATTCTTAGCAACGAATATCTTGCCTTCGGATCTATGATAGAAGGTGTACCCAACAGTTTCCTTTGGGTATCCTATGAAGACACATTTCTCCGATTTGGGTTCGAGCTTATCAGGTTGAAGTTTTTTCACATAAGCATCGCAGCCCCAAACTTTAAGAAATGACAACTTGGGTTTCTTGCCAAACCATAGTTCATATGGCGTCGTCTCAACGGATTTAGATGGTGCCCTATTTAACGTGAATGCAGCCGTCTCTAAAGCATAACCCCAAAACGATAGCGGTAAATTAGTAAGAAACATCATAGATCGCACCATATCTAATAAAGTACGATTACGACGTTCGGACACACCATTACGCTGTGGTGTTCCGGGTGGCGTGAGTTGCGAAACTATTCCGCATTGTTTCAAATGAAGACCAAACTTGTGACTCAAATATTCTCCTCCACGATCAGATCATAGAAACTTTATTTTCTTGTTACGATGATTTTCCACTTCACTCTGAAATTCTTTGAACTTTTCAAATGTTTCAGACTTGTGTTTCATCAAGTAGATATACCCATATCTGCTCAAATCATCTGTGAAGGTTAGAAAATAACGATACCCGCCGCGAGCATCAACACTCATCGGACCACATACATTAGTATGTATTATTTCCAACAAATCTGTTGCTCGCCCCATTATTCCAGAGAACGGAGTCTTAGTCATCTTGCCCATGAGGCATGGTTCGCAAGCATCAAGTGATTCATAATCAAGTGATTCCAAAAGCCCATCAGCATGGAGTTTCTTCATGCGCTTTACACCAATATGACCTAAACGGCAGTGCCACAAATAAGTTGCACTATCATTATTAAACTTATATATTTTGGCTTCAATACTATGAATATGTGTATCACAACTATCGAGATTCAATAAAAATAGACCACTCATCAAGGGTGCATGACCATAAAAGATATTACTCATATAAATAAAACAACCATTATTCTCCGATTTAAATGAATAACCGTCTCACATCAAACAAGATCCAGATATAATGTTCATGCTTAACGCTGGCACCAAATAACAATTATTCAGGTCTAAAACTAATCCCGAAAGTAGATGTAGAGGTAGCGTGACGACGGCGATCACATCGACTTTGGAACCATTTCCCACGCGCATCGTCACCTCGTCCTTAGCCAATCTTCACTTAATCTGTAGCCCCTGTTTCGAGTTGCAAATATGAGCAACAGAACCAGTATCAAATACCCAGGCGCTACTACGAGCATTAGAAAGGTACACATCAATAACATGTATATCAAATATACCTTTCACTTTGCCATCCTTCTTATCCGCCAAATACTTGGGGCAGTTCCGCTTTCAGTGACCAGTCCCTTTGCAGTAGAAGCACTCAGTCTCAGGCTTAGGTCCAGACTTGGGCTTCTTCACTTGAGCAGCAACTTGCTTGCCGTTCTTCTTGAAGTTCCCCTTCTTCCCTTTGCCCTTCTTCTTGAAACTAGTGGTCTTGTTGACCATCAACACTTGATGCTCCTTCTTGATTTCTACCTCCGCAGCCTTTAGCATTGCGAAGAGCTCGGGAATTGTCTTATCCATCCCTTGCATATTATAGTTCATCACAAAGCTTTTGTGGCTTGGTGGCAGTGATTGAAGAACTCTGTCAATGACACTATCAACTGGAAGATTAACTCCTAGCTAAGTCAAGTGATTGTGGTACCAAGACATTCTGAGTATATGCTCACTGATAGAACTATTCTCCTCCATTTTGCAGTTGTAGAACTTATTGGAGACTTCATATCTCTCAATCCGGGCATTTGCTTGAAATATTAACTTCAACTCCTGGAACATCTCATATGCTCCATGACGTTCAAAACATCGTTGAAGTCCCGGTTCTACGCCGTAAAGCATGGCACACTGAACTATCGAGTAGTCATCAGCTTTGCTCTGCCAGACGTTCATAACATATGGTGTTGCTCCTACGGCGGGTTTGGCACCTAGCGGTGCTTCCAGGACATAATTCTTCTGTGCAACAATGAGGATAATCCTCAAGTTACGGACCCAGTCCGTGTAGTTGCTACCATCATCTTTCAACTTAGCTTTTCTCTAGGAACGCATTAAAATTCAATGGAACAGTAGCACGGGCCATTTATCTACAACAACATAGACATGCAAAATACTATCAGGTACTAAGTTCATGATAAATTAAAGTTCAGTTAATCATATTACTTAAGAACTCCCACTTAGATAGACATCCCTCTAATCATCTAAGTGATCACGTGATCCATATCAACTAAACCATGTCCGATCATCACGTGAGATGGAGTAGTTTTCAATGGTGAACATCACTATGTTGATCATATCTACTATATGATTCACGCTCGACCTTTCGGTCTTAGTGTTCCAAGGCCATATCTGCATATGCTAGGCTCGTCAAGTTTAACCCGAGTATTCTGTGTGTGCAAAACTGGCTTGCACCCGTTGTATGTGAACGTAGAGCTTATCACACCCGATCATCACGTGGTGTCTCGGCGCGACGAACTGTAGCAATAGTGCATACTCAGGGAGAACACTTATACCTTGAAATTTAGTGAGAGATCATATGATAATGCTACCGCCGTACTAAGCAAAATAAGATGCATAAAGGATAAACATCACATGCAATCAATATAAGTGATATGATATGGCCATCATCATCTTGTGCCTTTGATCTCCATCTCCAAAGCACCGTCATGATCACCATCGTCACCGGCTTGACACCTTGATCTCCATCGAAGCATCGTTGTCGTCTCGCGAACTATCGCTACCGCTTAGTGATAAAGTAAAGCAATTACATGGTGAATGCATTTCATACAATAAAGCGACAACCATATGGCTCCTTCCAGTTGCCGATAACTGTTACAAAACATGATCATCTCATACAACAATTTATATATCATCACGTCTTGACCATATCACATCATAGCAAGCCCTGCAAAAACAAGTTAGACGTCCTCTACTTTGTTGTTGCAAGTTTTACGTGGCTGCTACGGGCTTCTAGTAAGAACCGTTCTTACCTACGCATCAAAACCACAACGATTTTTCATCAAGTGTGTTGTTTTAACCTTCAACAAGGACCGGGCGTAGTCAAACTCAATTCAACTAAAGTTGGAGAAACAGACACCCACTAGCCACCTGTGTGCGAAGCACGGCGGTAGAACCAGTCTGATGAACGCGGTCATGTAATGTCGGTCTGGGCCGCTTCATCCAACAATACCGCCGAATCAAAGTATGACATGCTGGTAAGCAGTATGACTATAATCGCCCACAACTCTTTGTATTCTACTCGTGCATACAACATCTACGCAAAGACCTGGCTCTGATACCACTGTTGGGGAACGTAGTATTTCAAAAAAAATTCTACGATCACGCAAGATCTATCTAGGAGAAGCATAGCAACGAGCGGGGAGAGTGTGTCCACGTACCCTCATAGACCGAAAGCGGAAGCGTTTAGTAACGCGGTTGATGTAGTCGAACGTCTTCGCGATCCAACCGATCAAGTACCGAACGCACGGCACCTCCACGATCTGCACACGTTCAGCTCGGTGACGTCTCTCGAACTCTAGATCCAGTTGAGGCCGAGGGAGAGTTTCGTCAGCACGACGGCGTGGTGACGGTGATGATGAAGTTACCGACGTAGGGCTTCGCCTAAGCACTACGACAATATGACCGAGGTGGAAAACTGTGGAGGGGGGCACCGCACACGGCTAAGAAATCAACTTGTGTGTCTATGGGGTGCCCCCCTCCACGTATATAAAGGAGGGGAGGGGGCGGCCGGCCTCAAGGGGCGCGCCCAAGGGGGGGAATCCTACTCCTACTAGGAGTAGGTTCCCCCCTTTCCTAGTCCAACAAGGAGGGGAAGGAAGGAGGAAGGGGAGAGAAGGAAGGAGGGGGCGCCGCCCCCACCCCTTGTCCAATTCGGACTGGGGGGCGCGCGCCACCTCCTGGCCGGCCCTCTCTCCTCTAAGGCCCATGGTGGCCCATTAACTTCCCGGGGGGATTCCGGTAACCCTCCGGCACTCCGGTTTTATCCAGAACACTTCCGGTGTCCGAACAACATGGTCCAATATATCAGTCTTTATGTCTCGACCATTTCGAGACTCCTCATCATGTCCGTGATCTCATCCGGAACTCTGAACAACCTTCGGTACATCAAATCACATAAACTCATAATACCAATCGTCATCGAACGTTAAGCGTGCAGACCCTACGGGTTCGAGAACTATGTAGACATGACCGAGACACTTCTCCGGTCAATAACCAATAGTGGAACCTGGATGCTCATATTGGTTCCTACATATTCTACGAAGATCTTTATCGGTCAAACCGCACAACAACATACGTTGTTCCCTTTGTCATCGGTATGTTACTTGCCCGAGATTCGATCACCGGTATCATCATACCTAGTTCAATCTCGTTACCGGCAAGTCTCTTTACTCGTTCCGTAGTGCATCATCCCGCAACTAACTCATTAGTCACATTGCTTGCAAGGCTTATAATGATGTGCATTACCGAGAGGGCTCAGAGATACCTCCCCGACAATCGGAGTGACAAATCCTAATCTCGATCTATGCCAACTCAACAAACACCATTGGAGACACCTGTAGAGCATCTTTATAATCACCCAGTTATGTTGTGACGTTTGATAGAACACTAAGTGTTCCTCCGGTATTCGGGAGTTGCATAATCTCATAGTCATAGGAACATGTATAAGTCATGAAGAAAGCAATAGCAATAAACTAAACGATCATAGTGCTAAGCTAATGGATGGGTCTTGTCCATCACATCATTCTCTAATGATGTGATCTCGTTCATCAAATGACAACACATGTCTATGGCTAGGAAACTTAACCATCTTTGCTTAACGAGCTAGTCTAGTAGAGGCATACTAGGGACACTCTGTTTGTCTATGTATTCACACATGTACTAAGTTTCCGGTTAATACAATTCTAGCATGAATAATAAACATTTATCATGATATAAGGAAATATAAATAACAACTTTATTATTGCTTCTAGGGCATATTTCCTTCACTACCAGTTAGCTGCAGCGTCGTAGTAGTAGCGCGGGCACCCGCGCTACTACTAGCTGTTTAACCCGCGCTACTACTAGGCTTTTTCCTAGTAGTAATACCTATCGCACACAATTATGAAAATGGACACGTTGGCGTTAGTAGAGGCACCACACATATTTTACATTCTTGAACTGTGTGTGATAACGTACCTATCGCAAATATATGGGTAGATTAAATGTTGATGTCCACCTTTTTCACACGACTATAGCGGCGTAATCGTTTGGGATGTCTCTCGGATCAGAAACGTAACATCGAGAAATAACGTGTGGGACTGGGGCGACTTCTCATACGTTTATTCTATGGCGATCGTCAGTAGCCGCTCGCCTATCCCCGACAGTTCCTGGGTCGTGTAGGAAGGACCCCCTATCGCAGTCACTCACTTGGCGACGGTTCAAAATGTCGTCGCGGAAAGGGGTTAAAAACCATTTGTATAGCACGTTACGGTAGCAGTGTTGGTTCTCCTACTGGATTGATACATTGGTTTCATAACTGAGGGAAATACCTATCGTAGTTGTGCTACATCATCCCTTCCTCTTTGGGGAAATACCGACATAGTTCAAGCGACATCAGGGGGAGGGGGCTCAGAGCCGAAACAAGGGTTTGGTGCCTTCCATCCATGGCATAAAGTTCACTAAGGTCCTTTCTCATCCCGGTGGCGACTTCTGCGATGCCACTGGTGGGCTTGTGGAGGTTGGGTCCTTTGGATCCGATGTAGATCATGGAGTTCCTGTTGTTGGTGGAGTGCCCAAAAGCTTCAGTGGATCAGGAATAATCTGATACTTCAGCATGGCGCACTGGAATGAGTGAGCTGCTCTTGGAGGAGCAAGGAGTTCGTTGTTGGGGTCACGGGTACCGCGAAAGAGGGATCTGGCCATCTCGATGAAGGTGGAGTAGCGTGCCCCCAAATCTGGAATTGAAGAGGTTCAGAGAGCATTTTCGAGAGGAAAATCGCCTCTGGCCAAGGGACTCAAATGGTGTTTCAGATCCTAGCATGTTCGACGGTGACAGAGGGATTCCAAGCGTCGTGGAGCTGGCTCATGCGGAGGTACCCAAGACTTGCAATGTAGATCTTGTTTGGTTGCATGCATCACCCCCAAACATGCCCGGTAGATGAAATAAAAGTATGTTTGGTTGTGTACATGATGTGTTGGCCCATAGGCGCACAAAACTTAAAGCACTCCAAAGCCTGGCTCGCTAGGAACGCTCGAATCGGTCGTTTCCGCGAAGGCGGGCATAAGGTGGGGAACGACGTATGCGAGGGTGCAGACATGGAGATGGTAGGAGACCAAAATATGCAACATGGGATGGGGCAAAATCTAGCCTCACCCTCCCCCCTCTCCTGTACTTTCTTGCCTCTACCGACAAATTAGATCCAAACTCAGTTCTTGGCACCAGCAGTGACTTAGATTTGTGGTATCAATGACGACGATGGCTTATAAATCCGGCACTAGGACGTGCTCCTCCCCTCCATTAGCTGCTTGTCCACTTCATCTTCGTCTCCATCTCGTCTGCCTCGTCTCTGGCATGGGCGCGTCGTCGGCTGCAATGGAGGTAACCAGCATACATACACCCTCCAATGTTAGGTCGTTGGGTAAGGTGTAGGGTCAATTTCGCCCTTACTTACCACAACATTGATTTCACTAGGACGAGCAGATCAAGTTGCTTGTCACGCATCAACACTCATAGTTATGATTTAGGTCTAGGTCATGTTGGTCCACAAGAGAGCAATTCATCGCAATTCAAAGCATATACACGATGCATTGTCTAGGATCGCAAGTAGGTCTAAAAGGGGAGGTGATTAGACTACTTGACCAATAAAAAACTAGCATTTTCCCAATTTTAGTTTTTGACGGATTTTAGCAATTCTACCAAGTCTACTAGCACCCCGCACATGCAAGTCTAATATAGTGGTAGCAGAAAGTAATGACTTCGCATATGAAAGTAGAGGAAGGGTTTTGGAGATAATCAAACACAATGAAGACACGATGGTTTTTCTCGTGGTTCCGATAGGTTGTGCTATCGTACATCCACGTTGATGGAGACTTCAACCCATGGGAGTAACGGTTGCGGGATTCCACGAAGGGCCCACGAAGAAGCAACCTTGTCTATGTCATCATGGCTTACGCCCACGAAGAACTAGCCTCACTCGGGTAGATCTTCACGAAGTAGGCGATCTCCTTGCCCTTACAAACTCCTTGGTTCAACTCCACGAGCTTGGAGGCTCTCAGGTGACAGCTAACCAATCTAGGAGACACCACTCTCCAAAAGGTAATAGATATTGTTGTTGATGATGAACTCCTTGCTCTTGTGCTTCAAAAGATAGTCTCCTCAACACTCAAACACTCTCTCACATATTTTGGCTATGTGGTAGGGGAGGGATTGGAGTGGAAAACAATTTGGGGAGGCTAGAGATCAAGGATCAAAGGTTGGAGTGCAATCCTCTTGATCTCAACACAAGGGTAGGTGGTTCTCTCTCAGAAAATGGATATAAGAAGTAGTGGCTTCGAACTGGTTGCTCTCTAAGAGTTGGTGCAATGGGTGGGGGTTTATGTAGGCAGCACCAAAAATTCAACTGTTACAAACCTTTATGCACTATTCGATGGACCGGGTGAAACCACTCGGCGAGACCGACTAGTGCAAAAGATCTGAACTTTGGTTTTTCAGTGAGATCGTATGAAACCTCGTTGTGGGATCGAATGCTGATGAAATAATCACTTTCCACACTTTGGTATCATCGATTGAAACCACTCAAAAATTCTGAAGTGAAACCAATTGGTTATAGAAGGTTGGCAAATGTTCTTCGGTGGGACCGAATGGTCATCTCGGTGAGACCGAGACGCTAGGGTTTAGGGAGTGGCTATGTCAAGTGTATCTCGGTGAGTCCGGTTGTATGTGTTTCGATGGGACAAACTTTAGGGTTTTGGACATCGATGAATGTGAGAGTGTGACTGAGGGTTTTGGAGCGATATCTCTAAGCACTAGAGCAGTTAGACCATGATCAAAACCTCATCACCTTTTAATAGTATTGACTTTTCTATGGACTCAATGTGATCTTGGATCACTTAACAAAAAATGTAGAGTCTAGAAGCTGTGCCAACACATGTCATCTGCATTTTGAGGGGTCCACATTCACATCCCATTGTCATACCTAAATTGAACTTTCCTGAAACATTCTTTAAGTAGGCATTAGTTCAATGATGTATATGTTGTTATGAATTACGAAAACCATTCAGGGATTAGTTGTACTTTCACATTATTAGCTCCAGATAGGGAGAGGTCGGCGAATCTAAAACCATGCACAATGCATAGGACTACCCCCCCCCCTTTTCAAATTTTGCATTTTAAATACTTCAATTATTTTTTTAGTCCTTTTAATTGACATATTCTTAGAACAAACCCCTTTTATATATACAAGAAAAAAAAGTTTTGTTCAGTATACTATGTGCTAAGTCTTCTTTTTCCTATTCATAATTTTCATCTATAACAATAACAATGTATAGGTTGTGAACATGCTTGGAATGCTAGAGCACCTTTCGCCAAGCTTGTGGGCACGTTTAAGGAGAGGGAGTTGCTAGAAGATAGCATCCACACCTCCGTGGAAAGAGGAAGTACCAATGCTCCTTCATATTGTGGGTCATAACCAGCCCAGTGGGATTCACAACACGTTGAGGAGATCCAGTGAGACAATTTTCTAGTATTTCAAATAAGTCTTGTATGTGATTAAGGAGCTTGGAGGAGAGATGACCAAGTAACTTACTGGTCAAACTCATTCGAAGATACACAAGAGCCCTAGATGCTATCCATATTTCAAGGGGAACAATACTCTTAGTTCATTCTATGACATGCTTGTGTTCTTGTGAGCTATAACTGTTCTTTTTATGCCATCACATGATTATATTGGCACAATAGATGATGCTCATGTGACTGCTAGATTGCCGATGTCACAAACTGCAACATACATAGGTAGAAAACACTACACAATGCTAACATTTTTGACAACAATATAAGATCAATATCCCCGATGATCTACCTAGGATATGTTGGATATGCATGTCGGTCTAGTGTTCTTGCATCCTTCAAGAAAATTCTTGACAACAATATAAGATCAATATCCCCGATGGTCTACCTAGGATATGTTGGATATGCATGTCGGTCTGGTGTTCTTGTATCCTTCAAGAAAATTCTTGACAACAATATAAGATCAATATCCCCGATGGTATGTTCTACCTAGGATATGTTGGATATGCATGTCGGTCTGGCGTTCTTGCATCCTTCCAAGAAAACCAAGTACCATGTCAACTTCCAAGAAAACCAAGTACCATGTCAACGAGTTCTCTTCTAGGAATTATCATAGAACTGCCGCCGAATTGTTTCACTCTTAACTTCACAATTGAGAGGGCATTTGGTTAAACAATAATTTTTAAGATCCATGATCAGAAGGACAGTTTACGCCTTACGAATGACAATATGAATCACTTCAAAACCAAAGGTGCTTTAAGGATTTCATTGAAAAATGTTCATCCAGTCGTACAAATATCTTCCTTCAGTGTTCTCCCTTCAGTGTATGTTAATCCAAAGAAGCTTGGGGGTTGGTTACATCAGTAATTATCGGAGCCTAATTTTTTTGCCTGTACCAAACAAGGCCACTCCCATAGAAAAACCCATGTAACAGCACCTCCTGAAACTGAGCCAGGGTCAGCTATTAAACAGAAGGAACCAGGGAAGCTCCGAAGCCATCCTGCAAACTATTAGTCACCGGAATTGCCTTTCTTTTGCCTCAGTGTGTCCTAAATGATGTATAAACTTCTACTTCTGGGTAAAGGTTAGCCGCCGTGGTTAAAACCCACCACCAGACTGCTAGAACCACCTGCGGAGTCTGCGAAATTTGTTGTACCTTCTCCTAGCTAATCCACTGTCACTAAAACTACCACCTTGAACCTGATCTTGAGCTTCTGAAAATTCCTCTGACCATGATTCCAGCGGAATAAGATGGCTGTCGTCCTTTGCCTTCCTCTTCTGCTTCTCAATCTGCTTCACATTCTCAGATATTTGGTGGAGTGTCTTATTTATCTTCGTGAAACTCCTTTCCATGGGCTCGACGACATGGGAGACTGTGTATCTGACATCATCGACCATCTGAGAACGTACCATAACACAAGTGAGACGAATGTGAGAGAATGATAAAGGAGGTACAGAAAACTGACCACTATTAGAAACTTACAATTTCACCACTTCCTAACACAACATCACGAACACTCTGAGGAAAACTCAACCGCCTGTCTCTGGAATCAGGGCGAGAGGTTTCCATGATTGTTAAATTATCAATCTCTCGTTCTTCTTCAGGATCTGGAGCCCCCAGGGATGCATAATCAGACATGACAGCAGCATTATAAACACTTCTCTCGCCACGCCTGTAGGGCTTAGCTGGGAATACTTTCATATGAACCACTGCCGCCACCCCCATCTGTCATGCAAGGGACACAAAACGTTGTGGGAATAAACTTAAACAGAGACTCTTCTTCTTAAACAATTAGAGAGCAGAGTAGCATCGTTGTCTGCAGTAAATCCATCATCGGTTGTGAACACAAGTTCACATACAAAATCACTGGTACAACAAGCGCATTGTATATAAACTTCTGATAGTACAAGACAATTCAAAGCAACACATGAACCAACCAATATTGGAAAAGGGATATGGGAACTTCCCATAACAATAACCTCCACATTTGTGAACATGTAACATAAAAAATGTAACTCAGAAACAATCTACAGTAAAACCATTCACTAATATGCAAACTACGAAGGCACTCTAGGCATAGGCAATACATGGGTTAAGAGGTTAATATGGATGAACAGAACTGTACTTCTATAGTGCAAACTATCAGAGCTAACTTGTTTCCAAAGTAAACTACATCGTGAATGAAAAAAAATGAAGCATAGGCATGTAACAGTTGGACAAATGTTTTGCATGTACTCCCTCCGTTCCTAAATATAAGTCTTTGTAGAGATTTCACTATGAACTACATGCGGATGTATATAGATGTATTTTAAGTGTAGATTCATTCATTTTGCTCCGTATATAGTCCACCTAGTGGAATCTCTACAAAGACTTATATTTAGGAACGGAGGAAGTATTCTGCATGCTCCTATGAGGGTAGATAAAGCATAGAGGTGACTTGCTGAGAAAACAAGTAAAAGCAAGTGAATCAACCCAAGACTAGAAACTGTAAAAAAAAAACATAATGGATAAAACATACCTCCAGACATATTATATAATCCTGGATACGTGTTTGCAAACTTTGTGCCAGATGTCCATTAAAAAGCCCAGTTGAAAACAGAAATGCAACAGCAATACCTTGCCACCATGTCAAAAATATAATAGATTTGAAAGTTAGAAACTTGGACAGGGGCTTAATAGGTTCCAGCTTCTCCTTTGTAGCAGTGTAGAACTGTACAAGACAGTACAATGCCCATGTCTGGCTGAAATTTAGGACAACAGCCAAATATGGGTACCTGCAAAGGGATTGACTGACACTGAGAACGCCAAACTTGAAATATTTTGCTCATTCCCCAATGCAGAATCAGATTAATTATGCATAAAACAATGAGCATCTTTAAGTTTGCGACCAATATTCAAGAGATTGCTCAGGAAAAACTACAGGCAAAGGAAACGACTCCTACCCATATCTCCATGCAAATTTTCCTTCTCCATAGATACCCAGAAGTTCTAGCAAAATTGCCAAGATAGCACAAATAGGCTTGAGTATCATCTACAGAAAATCATAAACTACATCAGAGCTATTACATACATGAAGCAAAGAGGCACAAAGGTAAAAAGCTTGTCACCATAAAATACGTACGTATTGCACAATCCCAATCTTCACGGCATAATAAAAGTCAGGACCGAGGTACCAGTTTCTCATAAACCAGTTCAATGGGAATGGATGTTTCACAATACCATAATCATAATCAACGTCTAGCAGAGGAGAACTATCACTGGGTTGAAACTGATCCTCCATGTATCTGATGGTACTTTCCTCCCCGCCTAAAATGATAAAAGATAAAATCAAATGAACAGTATAGAAAATAAATAAGGAAACCTGAGAGCTGTAGGCTAAAAAACTAGGTATTTGGCATATTGGCCCTCACTCCAATATAACAGGTCTTATGCACTGACCAAACTAAAGCAGCAAACAGAATAAGGTGCTTCATCAGCATCGACATTCTTATGATTAAAAACTGAAAATGTAACTCCAAAGTCAGAAAGGCAATGCCAACTCAAATTGTAACTTTTCTTATAATTAAATTCCTCTTTTGACGATTGATATTTCTGCATTACCAGAAAAAAAAAACATGTATTACCCGAAATAAGATTAATCAAGTAATCAATCCAATAACTAAAAGGTTAGTTGAAAAAACAGGTTAAAAGTCACAACCGTGTACAATTTGACTTCCAACTATTGGTAAAGAAGACAATTTCTTATAGGAAGGATCCAAATGGAGAAAGTACCAACCTAAGCATGCTATCAGATATCTCTCAAAGCAATACATTGCGAATGCCTCATAACAATCCCGCATCATCTCACAGATGAAAGCAACCTTTGAATTCAGTAATGAGAAGAACTACAAAAAAATAAGAAAGATCTGTTGGCATTGAAGGAAATAAAATCATAGTAACCACATACACAGAAAAATAAGTTGGTGAAAGCCAAAAGGAGGTACAAGAAAGGAACAAAAGCACTAAAGAGTAATATAACTTATCCTCAATAAGCACATTTTAAAATGGAATTACAGGGTGTTATATTAAATATAAAAAGAATATCTAGACTTACTAGAGTACAAACACTCACAGGGCATACTTAAAATAGTGGAAGTATGTAACAATGCTACCAGGTATATGTTTATAAACTATACACATGAATTATGATTACAGAATTATACTAGCAAAGTATCGTTAGAAAACGGTCACAAACATGATATGGTGAGCACAACATTGATGCTGTCAGTTTCCAAAATATTGATTGTCCATATGCTCACTCCAAGTATCAGCAATGTGACATCGACACTGAACTAAGAAGTGCAATAGCAGCTCATTGTACAAAAAACTGGAACAAAAAACAAGAACAGACAGGTCTACTTACTGATTGAACAGCATATACTGGAACCATCATAATGAGACCGATCAAGAACTTCTGCTCCTGCAATGGACAAAGTAGACAACTGAAATTGAAAGTGCAGCAGTCGAAAAGAACAGGGTAGATAGTTGAAAACTTAGAACAAATGCAGCCCAGGGAGGTATGAAATCTTTCATATCAGAATATATTCTTCTAATAAACCGAAAACTGAAATTCTGATAGAAAGCTACCTCAGGTTGATGGTACGCGCAGAGATGCTCGAAAGTTAGAAACAAGGACAGAACAAGTGCAACAGTTACAGATATCCCTGCACTGAAAATTGGCCAGCTTGACAATGACTGCGCCACTGAGATAAAGCTAGGAGAAAACATTTTCCCTGATCTACCCAAACAACTGCTCACATGGATCAGCACCAAGATGAAACGGATCACGTTTTTCGGAGCCATACTGCCAAAGACTGTATTTAGGTGGGCAACTTGCTTGTGGTCTGTCCTCTATCTGTAATTCCGGCTTTCTTCTTCTACAAGCTAGAGAATTCAGGATTCAAAAACTGAGGGGTAAATCTTCTTTTGTGCTTCTTCGATATGCTCAAGCTCTCTTTAGTCTTCTGCAAAACTTTGCTGCGGAGCATACTGGTCCTTCCCTACAGATTGACAACGATTGTAAGATAAACACACAAATATTTGCTCTTAAGATATAGTGACAGAACTTATGGCAAAGGAAGGCATGCAAGATAAGAGCACTTTTAGCTTATAAGTATCAGCAATTGTACTTATAGCACCAACGACATGAAAAAACCAACGGCATGAACAACACCCAGGAAATCACAAGAGACCCATCTTTTTCTAATAATTACGCCATGGAAGGTCGCACGTCTTAGATGCCCATCTCCATTGTGGAAAAAATGGCAATAATGAATTAATAAATTTCTTCCTTTTAGTGTCATGTTCCCTTTGATTCAGTAGGGCATACCCAGTGCTGAAAGCTCCCACACAAGGTGGGGCCTGGAGAAGGGAATTTCTAGATAGCCTTACCCTTGCATAACATTCTGCAAGGAGGTTGGTTCGAACCCAGGACCTCCAAGCCACAAGTGGACAGATTCTACTACTGCACCAGGCCCGCCCTTCATTCCCTTTGATTCAGTAGAGGTAACAAATAATCCAAGGAAAACTACTCAACCTTACACAGATACAACCGTTCAATTACTCTGTGAATGACAAGCCATCCCTCTTGCTAAATCTTCTACATATTCATACAGAACTTCGTATAAATAATTGACAACAATCATCATTATTGGAACCAATCTGTTTTAGCTACAAGGTGGTAAGAAGCCAAAATCGTCAATAATAAATCATTTCCATCGTAGTAAAACAAAATATGAATGTAATTTTCCTCGAAGAAAAGTAGCAATGCGGCACAGAATTCCAAATAACTCGCTTAAAATAAAATTTTAGGCTATTTGCCCCAATTGTGAAGACCATAGTTAAACCCTGAAATTAATGTAAGATCTATTCCAACAGACATAGGCAATCAACCCAGGAATCAATAGAACTCTCTTTCAGTTCAGCAATGGTCGCACAAGGTTATGGTAGCTTTTACTGAGGGGCTAAGTCCTTTTACTCTTGTACAATGGAGTGGAAACACAGTTCTGGGGATACATCACGACGAAATGTTAAGAGGGCATAGCACGGGTAGAACAGGAGAGATAGGTGTTTCCTGCTACAATGACTGGAGTGCAATTGTATTTGCTTGATTGCTTGATCTTTTAACGTGTGGGAAGATAAAGAGTTATTCCGTCCACAAGTCAAAACTAAGATAGAACGGGAGACTCGAACCTGGGCCGATGGGCAGGGTCATAAGAGAAAGACAATGCTGGCTGCTCTCCTTGGCCCTTGGGTATATTGAGTGACAGAAAAACACACTGCCAATTACATGACACGATGTGATGCATGTATAGCATGAAAAACTCGCATAAGGTCCACCTACCCTTCCCAACAACCAGTCGAAAGCTGAACCACCAACCAATTTATCCACATCACGAATTAGGAAACAACACAGGCAGCCGCAGATCAATGGGATACCCAGTTTCCAGACTCTGCACTGCTAAGTGCGCAGAGTAGCAATCTAGCGAGCGACTCGTCAGTAATAATATAACAGCAGCAATAGAACGGGGTCAAACATCCCCGCCGACTAGAATGGATAATTAATTACTACTCGTAGTTCAGTCATCTCACCGGGTGGAAGCAGTTCGTAATAAAACAAAAATTAATAATAGCAGAACCGAGTAAAATAAAAGTGAAGCAACCGGAACCACCCAGAACTACAGCGACGCACCTCGCGATTTACCCCCCACCACAACCGCGCGGACCACCCAGCATTGACGGGAAGTATGGATTAGCGCAACCTGGTGCCCCCTTCCCCGCCGCCCAGATCATCATACTCCAGAGTCCATACAAACAACACCGATTTCTCGCAGCAGAACAACTAGCGCATCTATGGTATGAAATCAACCGCCTCCGACGGGTCAAACTGGAGGGGGAATCGCACTAAGACGAGGGATTCGGGACCTTTGGAGTGGGAGGGGGGCGAGCAGATCGCGCCCAGGCGGCTAGGCCCCTCGGCCTCGGGCGTGGAGAAGGGGCCTCGCCTCGCCTCGCCTCGGGCTCGGCTCCCGCTTCCGCTTCGCTTCCAACGAGACGAGAGAGACGAGACGTGTACTTGTTTTTGTTGGAAGAAGAAAAGAAAAATCTCTGGGTTGGCCTCGACTGGGACTAGGGGAGTCGAGAGCGACGGGGTTTTTGCACTTGCACGCCTCCGCAGCTGTTTGTATCTGCGTGCCTGTGGGGATATGGGCCCGCATGCCAGTGGGAACAACAGATGACGCTTGGGGCCCCTCCGAGCAGGTGGTGGTGCTGGTTGACTCGTGGATGTGCCTACTGCGGATGCGCACAAGCGGTGGCGGTGGTGGCGTGAATAGGCGGCCATGTCGTGGGCCCATCAGCCAGCCGCGGGAGACCTGGACCCGGATCGGATCGTCACTCACAAATTTCTCCTCTTTTTCTTTTCTTTTTCTTTTTCTTTTTTTATGGAATAATTTCTCCTCTTTAAAAAACGAGACCAACCCGGGCTAGACTAGTCTGTTGGCATTTTTTATAGAAAAAAACTCCGTGAACACCAAGCGTCCGAGCCGAGACTCGAACCCTGGTAGGCTGGCTGCGAACTCCCGCGCCTTGTCAACTAAGCTACGCTTCGTTCTTATTTCTCCTCTTTTTCAAGGAACAAGATATCAAGAGATCCAGGCTCCGAGATGTTTACCCTACCCACCCATAAGAACAAGGGAAATCTGCCGCCCGATTAAGCGCGGGGTGTCCGCCGCCTCCCTTGCTCAATACGTGGCCTACTGGACCACGTCTCATTCATTTTATCTCTGCAACGATGGTGGTGTTGCAGAACGGTGACAGCGAACGACTACTGCGCAAGTACGCGACATGGTGAGAGATGTTTCAAATTTTGCAATATGGATCTTGTTGTAGAAATTTAGATGCGTCAGATATGCGTTTGTAACATTTACAATAAGGTTTTGCAATATGGGTCTTGTTGCAGAAAATTGAAGAAGAGGTTTGTGTAACATGGGTCTTATTGCAGAAATTTAGATAAGAAGAGGTTTGTCTAACATGGGTCTTATTGCAAAAAATTAGAGAATAAAATGTTTTGCAACAAAAGTCTTATTACAGAAAATTAAAGAAATAAAGGTTTTGTGTTGCAAGAGGAACGATACATACAACTTGCATCAACACATCCGACGGCTCGCTGACAGCCAACGCGTAGCACGCCTCTAAAAACAAAACATATGACTCCTTGTTTTGCTTCTCTAACCCCACATAAATGATCTCTCAAACTGTTAGAGGTGGAAACAAAAAATAACAGCCCGCGGCAAAAGGTAGCCAACTCTCTCAAATATACTCGACCAATCCCTCTCAAAGTAAAACTTCAGGTCCTCTGCCTTCCCGCCCAAATGGCCACCACTTTCTGCCCGCTGCCGCTGCCAACATTGATGCCTTCGATTTTGGTCGTAATGGAACCGCAAGATCCTTCCGCCACCCCGCCAGTCAGCACTGACACGATGTCATCGAAAACAACCCACGCGCCGTCGCCCACACCAAATAAGAGGCTGGGAAACAAAAACCTCTTTCGGGGCAACCACATTAGCAACAAAGGCCCGTGGCAAGGTCGATGCAAGGCCACAAACGACTTCGGGCGACAACTGGTAGTCCTCCCGCTGCTCCAACCGTCAGCAACCGCGATGGTGCTCGTTGAGGAGGAGGAGGAGGAGGAGGAGAAGAAGAAGAAGAAGAAGAAGAAGAAGGTAGCTCCGATGCCTCGTTCTCGCCGACATCTCGTACCCTGTCTCCGTCCACCCCTACGCCCGCTCGTCCGGCGCGACCGACCGTCGCTGCCATCACCGTATGTGACCACCAACTGGTCAATGAAATGCCATTAAGGTAAAAAAAATGTCTTTTTATTTCCGCTGGTGCGGTGTCCCGGCTAAGGGGTCTCTCACCATGTCAACTCCCTGCCTAGTGGGCGGGGTTGAGGACCCCTTGTCGGTACCTTCTTGGGCCGCATTGAGCAGCACATGAAGCGTAAAAGGAAGATCCAAAGACTTGGCGTATACTACTATATGCTAGATTCATGGAGGTTTCTATGTCCTCGTAAGTAGCCGACGGTTTCCTGGCCTAGCTGGTCTAGTCCATGGGCCAGACCGACAACCCGTTGATGAGGAAGGACTCCGGAGGCTTCTAACCTATGGCGTTAGCATATCGGGCTTCACTGAGGACTTGGTGTGTACTCCAAGTATATCTATTAGGATTGGCGTGTAACCCTTAGATGGCAACCGACGATGTGTAATCCTAGATACCCCTGGTGCCTATATAAGCCGGAGGGTTTAGTCCGTAGAGACACATTGATCATCGTCACCATTACCCTTAGGGTTTAGTCCACAACTTATGTTGTCGAGGTAGATCAACTCTGTACTTTGATACATCCACAATATAAACAAGAGCAGGACGTAGGGTTTTACCTCTTCAAGAGGGCCCGGACTGTTGGGGATCGTAGCAGAAATTAAAATTTTCTACGCATCACCAAGATCAATCTATGGAGTTTACTAGCAACAAGAGGGGAGGAGTGCATCTACATACCCTTGTAGATCGCGAGCGGAAGCATTCAAGAGAACGGGGTTGATGGAGTTGTACTCGTCGTGATCCAAATCACCGATGATGCAAGCGCCGAACGGACGGCACCTCCGCGTTCAACACACGTACGGAGCGGTGACGTCTCCCACGCCTTGATCCAGCAAGGAGGGGGGAGAGGTTGAGGAAGAAGGCTCCAACAGCAGCACGACGGCGTGGTGATGGTGGAGTGACAGTTCTCTGGCAGGGCTTCGCCAAGCACACGCGGAGGAGGAGAGGTGTTGGGGAGGGGAGGGGCTGCGCCTTGGATGTGGTGCTGCAGCCCTCCCCTCACCCCTCTATTTATAGGGAGAAGGGGGAAGGGGGCCGGCCCCTCTAGATGAGATCTAGAGGGGGGGCGGCGGCCAAGGGGGGAGGGAGCTTGCCCCCCAAGCAAGGGGGGCGCCCCCCTTTAGGGTTCCCCCCCCCCAAACCCTAGGCGCATGGGCCCTAGGGGGGTTGGCGCCCAGCCCACTAAGGGCTGGTTCCCTTCCACCTACAGCCCATAAGGCCCTCCGGGGCAGGTGGACCCCCGGAACCCCTCCGGTGGTCCCGGTACAATACCGGTATACCCCCGAATATTTCCGGTGACCGTATGGTGACTTCCCATATATAAATCTTTACCTCCAGACCATTCCGGAACTCCTCGTGACGTCCGGGATCTCATCCGGGACTCCGAACAACATTCGGTAATCACATACAAACCTTCCTTATAACCCTAGCATCATCGAACCTTAAGTGTGTAGACCCTACGGGTTCGGGAATCATGCAGACATGACCGAGACACCTCTCTAGCCAATAACCGACAGCGGGATCTGGATACCCATGTTGGCTCCCACATGTTCCACGATGATCTCATCGGATGAACCACGATGTCGAGGATTCAAGCAATCCCGTATACAATTCCCTTTGTCAATCGGTACTTTACTTGCCCGAGATTCGATCGTCGGTATCCCAATACCTCGTTCAATCTCGTTACCGGCAAGTCACTTTACTCGTTCCGTAATGCATGATCCCGTGACTAACTACTTAGTCACATTGAGCTCATTATGATGATGCAATACCGAGTGGGCCCGGAGATACCTCTCCGTCATACGGAGTGACAAATCCCAGTCTCGATCCGAGCCAACCCAACAGACACTTTCGGAGATACCTGTAGTGCACCTTTATAGCCACCCAGTTACGTTGTGACGGTTGGTACACCCAAAGCATTCCTACGGTATCCGGGAGTTGAACGATCTCATGGTCTAAGGAAATGATACTTGACATTAGAAAAGCTTTAGCAAACGAACTACACGATCTTGTGCTATGCTTAGGATTGGGTCTTGTCCATCACATCATTCTCCTAATGATGTGATCCCGTTATCAATGACATCCAATGTCCATGGTCAGGAAACCGTAACCATCTATTGATCAACGATCTAGTCAACTAGAGGCTCACTAGGGACATGTTATGGTCTATGTATTCACACATGTATTACGATTTCCGGATAACACAATTAAAGCATGAACAATAGACAATTATCATGAACAAGGAAATATAATAATAACCATTTTATTATTGCCTCTAGGGCATATTTCCAACAGTCTCCCACTTGCACTAGAGTCAATAATCTAGTTACATTGTGATGAATCGTACACCCATAGAGTTCTGGTGTTGATCATGTTTCGCTCGTGGAAGAGGTTTAGTCAACAGATCTGCGACATTCAAATCCGTATGCACTTTACAAATATCTATGTCTCCATTTTGAACATTTTCACGAATGGAGTTGAAGCGACGGTTGATGTGCCTGGTCTTCTTGTGAAACCTGGGCTCCTTGGCAAGGGCAATAGCTCCAGTGTTGTCACAGAAGAGAGTCATCGGCCCCGATGCATTGGGAATAACTCCTAGGTCGGCAATGAACTCCTTCATCCAGATTGCTTCATGTGCTGCCTCCGAGGCTGCCATGTACTCCGCTTCACATGTAGATCCCGCCACTATGCTTTGCTTGCAACTGCACCAGCTGACTGCCCCACCATTCAAAATATACACGTATCCGGCTTGTGACTTAGAGTCATCCAGATCTGTGTCAAAGCTAGCATCGACGTAACCCTTTACGACGAGCTCTTCGTCACCTCCATAAACGAGAAACATATCCTTAGTCCTTTTCAGGTACTTCGGGATGTTCTTGACCGCTGTCCAGTGTTCCATGCCGGGATTACTTTGGTACCTTCCTACCAAACTTACGGCAAGGTTTACATTAGGTCTGGTACACAGCATGGCATACATAATAGACCCTATGGCCGAGGCATAGGGGATGACACTCATCTTTTCTTTATCTTCTGCCGTGGTCGGGCATTGAGCCGTGCTCAATCTCACACCTTGCAATACAGGCAAGAACCCCTTCTTGGACTGATCCATATTGAACTTCTTCAATATCTTATCAAGGTATGTGCTTTGTGAAAGACCTATGAGGCGTCTCGATCTATCTCTATAGATCTTGATGCCTAATATGTAAGCAGCTTCTCCAAGGTCCTTCATTGAAAAACACTTATTCAAGTAGGCCTTTATACTTTTCAAGAATTCTATATCATTTCCCATCAATAGTATGTCATCCACATATAATATGAGAAATGCTACAGAGCTCCCACTCACTTTCTTGTAAACACAGGCTTCTCCATAAGTCTGTGTAAACCCAAACGCTTTGATCATCTCATCAAAGCGAATGTTCCAACTCCGAGATGCCTGCACCAGCCCATAGATTGAGCGCTGGAGCTTGCATACCTTGTCAGCATTCTTAGGATCGACAAAACCTTCCGGCTGCATCATGTACAATTCTTCCTTAAGGAATGCCGTTTTGACGTCCATTTGCCATATCTCATAATCGTAGAATGCGGCAATTGCTAACATGATTCGGACGGACTTCAACTTCGCTACGGGTGAGAAGGTCTCATCGTAGTCAACTTCTTGAACTTGTCGATAACCCTTAGCGACAAGTCAAGCTTTATAGATGGTAACATTTCCATCCGCGTCCATCTTCTTCTTAAAGATCCATTTATTTTCTATCGCTCGCCGATCATCGGGCAAGTCTGTCAAAGTCCATACTTTGTTTTCATACATGGATCCTATCTCGGATTGCATGGCTTCAAGCCATTTGTTGGAATCTAGACCCGCCATTGCTTCTTCATAGTTCGAAGGTTCACCGTTGTCCAACAACATGATTTCCAGGACAGGGTTGCCGTACCACTCTGGTGCAGAACGTGTCCTTGTGGACCTACGAAGTTCAGTGGTAACTTGATCATGATCGTCATCATTAACTTCCTCTCTAGTCGGTGCAAGCACCACAGAAACATTTTCTTGTGCTGCGCTACTTTCTGGTTCGAGAGGGGTCATCTCATCAAGTTCCACTTTCCTCCCACTTACTTCTTTCGAGAGAAACTCTTTCTCCAGAAAGGACCCGTTCTTGGCAACGAAGATCTTGCCTTCGGATATGAGGTAGAAGGTATACCCAATGGTTTCCTTAGGGTATCCTATGAAGACGCATTTTTCCGACTTGGGTTCGAGCTTTTCAGGTTGAAGTTTCTTGACATAAGCATCGCATCCCCAAACTTTAAGAAACGACAGCTTAGGTTTCTTTCCAAACCATAATTCATACGGTGTCGTCTCAACGGATTTCGACGGAGCCCTATTTAAAGTGAATGCGGCAGTCTCTAAAGCATAACCCCAGAATGATAGCGGTAGATCGGTAAGAGACATCATAGATCGCACCATATCCAATAGAGTGCGATTACGACGTTCGGACACACCATTACGAGGTGTTCCAGGCGGCGTGAGTTGTGAAACAATTCCACATTTCCTTAAGTGTGTGCCAAATTCGTGACTCAAATATTCCCCTCCACGATCTGATCGTAAGAACTTTATTTTCCTGTCACGTTGATTCTCAACCTCACTCTGAAATTCCTTGAACTTTTCAAACGTCTCAGACTTGTGTTTCATTAAGTAGACATACCCATATCTACTCAAGTCATCAGTGAGGGTGAGAACATAACGGTAGCCACCGCGAGCCTCAACGCTCATTGGACCGCACACATCAGTATGTATGATTTCCAATGAGTTGGTTGCTCGCTCCACTGTTCCGAAGAACGGAGTCTTGGTCATTTTGCCCATGAGGCATGGTTCACACGTGTCAAATGATTCATAATCAAGAGACTCCAAAAGTCCATCTGTATGGAGTTTCTTCATGCGTTTGACACCAATGTGACCAAGGCGGCAGTGCCACAAGTATGTGGGACTATCATTATCAACCTTGCATTTCTTGGCATTCACAATATGAATATGTGTAACATCACGTTCGAGATTCATTAAGAATAAACCATTGACCAGCGGGGCATGACCATAAAATATATCTCTCATATAAATAGAACAACCATTATTCTCGGATTTAAATGAGTAGCCATCTCGCATTAAACAAGAATGTTCATGCTCAAAGCTGGCACTAAATAACAATTATTGAGGTTTAAAACTAGTCCCGTAGGTAAATGTAGAGGTAGCGTGCCGACGGCGATCACATCGACCTTGGAACCATTCCCGACGCGCATCGTCACCTAGTCCTTCGCCAGTCTCCGCTTATTCCGCAGCTCCTGCTTTGAGTTACAAATATGAGCAACCGCACCGGTATCAAATACCCAGGAGCTACTACGAGCGCTGGTTAGGTACACATCTATAACATGTATATCACATATACCTTTGGTATTGCCGGCCTTCTTATCCGCTAAGTACTTGGGGCAGTTCTGCTTCCAGTGACCGTTTCCCTTGCAATAAAAGCACTCAGTCTCAGGCTTGGGTCCATTATTTGTCTTCTTCCCGGCAGCTTGCTTACCGGGCGCAGCAACTCCCTTGCCGTCTTTCTTGAAGTTCTTCTTACCCTTGCCTTTCTTGAACTTAGTGGTTTTATTCACCATCAACACTTGATGTTCCTTTTTGATCTCCACCTCCGCTGATTTCAGCATTGAATATACCTCAGGAATGGTCTTTTCCATCCCCTGCATATTGAAGTTCATCACAAAGCTCTTGTAGCTAGGTGGGAGCGACTGAAGGATTCTGTCAACGACCGCGTCATCCGGGAGATTAACTCCCAGCTGAGACAAGCGGTTGTGCAACCCAGACATTTTGAGTATGTGTTCGCTGACGAAACTATTCTCCTCCATCTTACAACTGTAGAACTTGTCGGAGACTTCATATCTCTCGACCCGGGCATGAGCTTGGAAAACCATTTTCAGCTCTTGGAACATCTCATATGCTCCGTGCTGCTCAAAACGCTTTTGGAGCCCCGGTTCTAAGCTGTAAAGCATGCCGCACTGAACCAGGGAGTAATCATCACTACGTGACTGCGAGGCGTTCAGAACGTCTTGAGTTGCTGGGAAAACAGGTGCATCACCTAGCGGTGCTTCAAGGACATATGCTTTCTTGGCAGCTATGAGGATAATCCTCAGGTTACGGACCCAGTCCGTGTAGTTGCTACCATCGTCTTTCAGCTTGGTTTTCTCTAGGAACGCGTTGAAGTTGAGGGCAACATTAGCGTGGGCCATTTGATCTACAAGACATATTGTAAAGGTTTTTTAGACTAAGTTCATGATAATTAAGTTCATCTAATCAAATTATTAACGAACTCCCACTCAGACAGACATCCCTCTAGTCATCTAAGTGATACATGATCCGAGTCAACTAGGTCGTGTCCGATCATCACGTGAGACGGACTAGTCATCATCGGTGAACATCTTCATGTTGATCGTATCTGCTATACGACTCATGTTCGACCTTTCGGTCTCTTGTGTTCCGAGGCCATGTCTGTACATGCTAGGCTCCTCAAGTCAAGCTAAGTGTATTGCGTGTGTAAATCTGGCTTACACCCGTTGTATGCGAACGTTAGAACCTATCACACCCGATCATCACGTGGTGCTTCGGAACAACGAACCTTCGCAACGGTGCACAGTTAGGGGGAACACTTTCTTGAAATTTTAGCGAGGGATCATCTTATTTATGCTACCGTCGTTCTAAGCAAATAAGATGTAAAACATGATAAACATCACATGCAATCAAATAGTGACATGATATGGCCAATATCATTTTGCTCCTTTTGATCTCCATCTTCGGGGCGCCGTGTTCATCATCGTCACCGGCATGACACCATGATCTCCATCATCGTGTCTTCATGAAGTTGTCTCACCAACTATTACTTCTACTACTATGGCTAACGGTAAGCAATAAAGTAAAGTAATTACATGACGTTCCAGTTGAACGCAGGTCATAAATAAATTAAGACAACTCCTATGGCTCCTGTCGGTTGTCATACTCATCGACATGCAAGTCGTGATTCCTATTACAAGAACATGATCAATCTCATACATCACATCCTTCTGGCCATATCACATCACATGACACTTGCTGCAAAAACAAGTTAGACATCCTCTTATTGTTGTTGCAAACTTTTACGTGGCTCCTATAGGTTTCTAGCAAGAACGATTCTTACCTACGCCAAAACCACAACGTGATATGCCAATTTCTATTTACCCTTCATAAGGACCCTTTTCATCGAATCCGATCCAACTAAACTGGGAGAGACAGACACCCGCTAGCCACCTTATGCAACTAGTGCATGTCAGTCGGTGGAACCTGTCTCATGTAAGCGTACGTGTAAGGTTGGTCCGGGCCGCTTCATCCCACGATGCCGCCGAATCAAGATAAGACTAGTAACGGCAAGTAAATTGACAAAATCGACGCCCACAACAACTTGTGTTCTACTCGTGCATAGAAACTATGCATAGACCTAGCTCATGATGCCACTGTTGGGGATCGTAGCAGAAATTAAAATTTTCTACGCATCACCAAGATCAATCTATGGAGTTTACTAGCAACGAGAGGGGAGGAGTGCATCTACATACCCTTGTAGATCGCGAGCGGAAGCGTTCAAGAGAACGGGGTTGATGGAGTCGTACTCGCCGTGATCCAAATCACCGATGATCCAAGCGCCGAACGGACGGCACCTCCGCGCTCAACACACGTACGGAGCGGTGACGTCTCCCACGCCTTGATCCAACAAGGAGGAGGGAGAGGTTGAGGAAGAAGGCTCCAACAGCAGCACGACGGCGTGGTGGTGGTGGAGTGACAGTTCTCCGGTAGGGCTTCGCCAAGCACACGCGGAGGAGGAGAGGTGTTGGGGAGGGGAGGGGCTGCGCCTTGGATGTGGTGCTGCAGCCCTCCCCTCACCCCTCTATTTATAGGGAGAAGGGGGAAGGGGGCCGGCCCCTCTAGATGAGATCTAGAGGGGGGGCGGCGGCCAAGGGGGGAGGGAGCTTGCCCCCCAAGCAAGGGGGGCGCCCCCCTTTAGGGTTCCCCCCCAAACCCTAGGCGCATGGGCCCTAGGGGGGTTGGCGCCCAGCCCACTAAGGGCTGGTTCCCTTCCACCTACAGCCCATAAGGCCCTCCGGGGCAGGTGGACCCTCCCGGTGGACCCCCGGAACCCCTCCGGTGGTCCCGGTACAATACCGGTATACCCCCGAATATTTCCGGTGACCGTATGGTGACTTCCCATATATAAATCTTTACCTCCGGACCATTCCGGAACTCCTCGTGACGTCTGGGATCTCATCCGGGACTCCGAAAAACATTCGGTAATCACATACAAACCTTCCTTATAACCCTAGCGTCATCGAACCTTAAGTGTGTAGACCCTACGGGTTCGGGAATCATGCAGACATGACCGAGACACCTCTCTAGCCAATAACCGACAGCGGGATCTGGATACCCATGTTGGCTCCCACATGTTCCACGATGATCTCATCGGATGAACCATGATGTCGAGGATTCAAGCTATCCCGTATACAATTCCCTTTGTCAATCGGTACTTTACTTGCCCGAGATTCGATCGTCGGTATCCCAATACCTTGTTCAATCTCGTTACCGGCAAGTCACTTTGCTCGTTCCGTAATGCATGATCCCGTGACTAAGTACTTAGTCACATTGAGCTCATTATGATGATGCAATACTGAGTGGGCCCAGAGATTCCTCTCCGTCATACGGAGTGACAAATCCCAGTCTCGATCCGAGCCAACCCAACAGACACTTTCGGAGATACCTGTAGTGCACCTTTATAGCCACCCAGTTACGTTGTGACGTTTGGTACACCCAAAGCATTCCTACGGTATCCGGGAGTTGCACGATCTCATGGTCTAAGGAAATGATACTTGACATTAGAAAAGCTTTAGCAAACGAACTACACGATCTTGTGCTATGCTTAGGATTGGGTCTTGTCCATCACATCATTCTCCTAATGATGTGATCCCGTTATCAATGACATCCAATGTCCATGGTCAGGAACCGTAACCATCTATTGATCAACGAGCTAGTCAACTAGAGGCTCACTAGGGACATGTTATGGTCTATGTATTCACACATGTATTACGATTTCCGAATAACACAATTAAAGCATGAACAATAGACAATTATCATGAACAAGGAAATATAATAATAACCATTTTATTATTGCCTCTAGGGCATATTTCCAACACGGACCTGGGTAAAAAGACGGTGTCCCTTGTCTCATGTTACCCATCGATCCGATCTCACAGCTCGGGCCCCACTACCTGAGGTCTGCCGGTTTTGACACCGACATTGTTGCTTTCATTGAGAGCTCGTTGTTGGATCGCCGAGGATTGATGGCTCGCTTGCAGATTGATAGTAGTATTGGTTGCGGTGACATCTTTGTCCCCGGCCAGCTTTTCGCCTTTGGCAGCATCGTGTTGCACGCTGATCCGCCCGGCCGCTTGGGTCGTGTTGAGAATTTCGCCCTAAACCAGGTCGTCGTGTTCGGAAGCCTGGAGTACATCACGGACACCCGAGGTGATCTAGTCCTCTCGGGATGGATCTTAGATCGGCTCAAAGATCCCTCCAGCGCAGGAACTCCGGAATAGATTTCCGACATGGTCCTCGAATCCAACCTCCCAATGGAACCAACCCTGGAGATAGATCCGGTAGTCACCACCACTGACCTAACCCCTACCTCCTAGGATGACGACCTTGAGCCGAACCTGTCCTCGGACCCGGCAGCGGCCTCTGATGCAGCTTCTCCGCCTGTTGACCAGGGGTCAGCCCTGAGCGACCGAGATGATGGGCCTGCATCAAGTGGCCCGAACAAACTGTTTCAGATTATCCCGACTTATAGCCAGGTCCTTGACACCAAGGATCTCTCGCAGATAAATGAGGTGCTGGATCGAATCCAAAATCTGGCTATCTCGTCTGTTGTTTATGATCAGATCGGATGTAAAGCCGATGACTGGGAAATTTTCATCCCGCCCACCACCCACCTAGTCGCCACGGTCGAAGACCTGACCGATACACTTGACTACGGCTCTGACGAAGCCACTGGCATGGAAGAGGATGTCAATGGCGACACCGGAACAAAACCATCCACGGTCATATCTTGTATGGGGAATTGGCCCGCAACGTCTACCTATGACGTCTACATGGTCGACACTCCTAAGGATAATTCCTAGGAGAAACCCAAGGAAATCCCTAAGTATCGTCGCCCTAAGAGGCGACCGAAGGGCAACAACGGAAGCAGAAGTACGACCAACACCACTGGCGCTGCCGATAACAGTGTTGCCCCCGACGCTGCTGAGAACCTAGGCGAAGACGATCAAGCCTTGCCCGCCCAATGGAATGGGCCCGTAGGGACACCCGTGGAGGATGATCCCGAGGACATGGGCACCTTCGATGATGGGTCGGACAAGGATTACCTCCCCTAGTTCGAGGACGATGTCAGCCTCAGACCCAAAGACTTCGTGGTGCCCATAAACCCATCCGAGCAAGCACGGTTCCAACGGAAGCTAATCGCAATTGTGCAGAGCATGAAAAAGAAGCAACAAGAGCTGTACACTCACAAAAACATATCTCAATGAAAAATGGACAAAAGTCCTCACGGCCGAGGTAGGTCTCTAAGCTCGATGTGCGGCAGCCAGATCATTTCCACGACGACGGCTGCTGTCCGACTTCGACGACGAGGCAGCAGATAATGAGCTGTGAAAGTGCAACTAATCCCTGGGTGGTTTTGGTAATTCATAACAACATATAGCTCATTGAACTAATACCCATTCAAGTCTAATATTTCCGAAAGTTCAATGAATGGCATGGAATGGATCCCTCAAAATGCTAAGGACACATATTGGCAAAAGCTCAAGACTCTTCATTTATATTTTAGTGATCCAAGATCACATTGAGTCCATAGGAAAGCCAATACTATTAAAAGGGGATGAGGTGTTGCTTAATGGTCTACATGCTCAAAATGCTTAGTGGCATTGCTCCAAAGCCCTCAACCATCTTCTCATTCCAAATATGTCCAAAACCCAAAGTCAAACTCAGCCCCATCGAAATCTTCTATCCGGTGCCACTGAGTTCATATGATATAGCCACTGCCAGAAACCCTAACACTTCGGTCACACCGATACGGATCTCAGTATCACCGAGATGTGCTACTTCTTGAGCTTGCGTTGGTTTTTCCCTTGAAGAGGAAAGGTTGATGAAGCAAAGTAGAGATAAGTATTTCCCTCAATTGAGAACCAAGGTATCAATCCAGTAGGAGAAACAAGCAAGTCCCCAATCTATGTACCTGCACAAACAATCAAACACTTGCACCCAACGCGATAAAGGGTTGTCAATCCCTTCACGGTCAGTTGCAAAGGTGAGATCTGATAAAGATAGATATAAAAGATTACTAAAACATAAAACAAAAGTAAATAAATTGCACCAAGGTATTTTTGGGTTTTTTGGTTTATAGATCTGAAAACATATGATGGAAAATAGACCCGGGGGCATATATTTCACTAGAGGCTTCTCTATTAAAGGAAAATAATATGGTGGGTGAACAAATTACTGTCGAGCAATTGATAGAAAAGCGCAAAGTTATGACGATATCTAAGGCAATTATTATGAATATAGGCGTCACGTCGGTGTCAAGTAGACTGACTCCTACCTGCATCTACTACTATTACTCCACACATTGACCGCTATCCAAACATGCATCTCGAGTATTAAGTTCATAAGAACAGAGTAACTCCTTAAGCAAGATGACATGATGTGGAGGGATAAACTCAAGCAATATGATGAAAACCCCATCTTTTTACCCTTGATAGCAACAATACAAATACATGCCTCGCTAACTGATACATCTCCAACGTATCTATAATTTTTTTATTGTTCCATGCTATTATATTATCAATCTTGGATGTTTTATATACATTTATATGTTGTTTCATATGATTTTTGGGACTAACCTATTAACCTAGAGCCCAGTGCCAGTTTCTGTTTTTCCTTGTTTTTGAGTTTTACAGAAAAGGAATACCACACGGAGTCCAATTGATGTGCCAATTTTTGATAATTTTTTATGGACCAAAAGAAGCCCCCGGAGTAAAAGAGTTGGGCCAGAAGAGTCCCGGGCCATCCACGAGGGTGGGGGCGCGCCCTACCCCCCTGCGCGCGTCCCCCTATCTCGTGGACGACTCGGAGACCCCCCCTGACGTGAGACCTACGCCAAAAATTCCTATAAATACATAAACCTCCAGAAAATAACCTAGATCGGGAGTTCCGCCGCCGCAATCCTCTGTAGCCACCAAAAACCAATCGGGACCCTGTTCCGGCACCCTGCCGGAGGGGGGATCCCTCACCAGTGGCCATCTTCATCATCCCGGCGCTCTCCATGACGAGGATGGAGTAGTTCACCCTCGGGGATGAGGGTATGTACTAGTAGCTATGTGTTTGATCTCTCGCTCTCTCTCTCTCTCTCGTGTTCTTGATTTGGCACGATCTTGATGTATCGCGAGCTTTGCTATTATAGTTGGATCTTATGATGTTTCTCCCCCTCTAGCTACTCTCTTGTAATGGATTGAATTTTCCCTTTGAAGTTATCTTATCGGATTGAGTCTTTAAGGATTTGAGAACACTTGATGTATGTCTTGCGTGGGATACCCGTGGTGACAATGGGATATTCACGTGATCTACTTGATGTATGTTTTGGTGATCAACTTGCGGGTTTCGTGACCTTGGGAATCTATGCATAGGGGTTGGCACACGTTTTCGTCTTGACTCTCCGGTAGAAACTTTGGGGCACTCTTTGAAGTACTTTGTGTTGGTTTGAATAGATGAATATGAGATTGTGTGATGCATATCGTATAATCATACCCACGGATACTTGAGGTGACATTGGAGTATCTAGGTGACATTAGGGTTTTGGTTGATTTGTGTCTTAAGGTGTTATTCTAGTACGAACTCTATGATAGATTGAACGGAAAGAATAGCTTCGTGTTATTTTACTACGGACTCTTGAATAGATTGATTAGAAAGGATAACTTTGAGGTGGTTTCGTACCCTACAATAATCTCTTCGTTTGTTCTCCGCTATTAGTGACTTTGGAGTGACTCTTTGTTGCATGTTGAGGGATAGTTATATGATCCAATTATGTTATTATTGTTGAGAGAACTTGCACTAGTGAAAGTATGAACCCTAGGCCTTGTTTCCTAGCATTGCAATACCGTTTACGCTCACTTTTATCATTAGTTACCTTGCTGTTTTTATATTTTCAGATTACAAAAACCTATATCTATCATCCATATTGCACTTGTATCACCATCTCTTCGCCGAACTAGTGCACCTATACAATTTACCATTGTATTGGGTGTGTTGGGGACACAAGAGACTCTTTGTTATTTGGTTGCAGGGTTGTTTGAGAGAGACCATCTTCATCCTATGCCTCCCACGGATTGATAAACCTTAGGTCATCCACTTGAGGGAAATTTGCTACTGTCGTACAAACCTCTGCACTTGGAGGCCCAACAACGTCTACAAGAAGAAGGTTGCGTAGTAGACATCAAGAAATTTATGGCGCCGTTGCCAGGGATGTGAGTGCTTGAAGGTATATATTTAGATCTTGCAATCAAATCTTTTAGTTTCTTGTTTTATCACTAGTTTAGTTTATACAAGAAAACTACAAAAAAATGGAATTGAGGGTGCCTCATATGCTTCATCTTTTAATGTCTTTCGTGAAAATGACGGAAAGGAAAATTGTGCCCAAGTGTTAGAAGAAGAAATCTATAAGATGTTTGGCACTAAATTTTTGAATGATGAGCATGATTGCTATTTTGTTAGTATGAATTCTATGAATATCCATGATGCTAATAATATGCAAAGCCGCAAGCTTGGGGATTCTATGTTTGATGAAGATGATATTTTTTATCCCCCAAGTTTTGATGAGCAAATTTACCATGATGAAAGCATGCCTCCTATCTATGATGATTATTGTGATGACACGTATGCTATAAAGAATAATGATAAGCATGAAACTTGTCATCTTGATCTTAATTTTCAATCACATGATAGTTATTTTGTTGATTTTGCTCCCACCACTATTCATCAGAATAAATTTGCTTATGTGGAGAGTAATAAAATTTCTATGCTTGTTGATCATGAAAAGAATGCTTTATGTGATAGTTATATTGTTGAATTCATTCATGATTCTACTGAAAATTATTATGAGGGAGGAATATATGCTTGTAGGAATTGCAATAATATCAAATTTCCTCTCTATGTGCTTAAAGTTTTAAAGTTATGCTTGTTTTGCCTTCCTATGCTAGTTGATTATTGTTCCCATAAGTTGTTTGCTCACAAAATACCTATGCATAGGAAGTGGGTTAGACTTAAATGTGCTAGTCATATTCTTCATGATGCTCCCGCTATGTTTCAATTCTTATCTTTTATGCGAGCATCATTGAAATCATCATGCCAAGCTAAAAAGGCAATAAAGAAAAGCGCTTGTTGGGAGACAACCCAATATTTACCTTTACTGTTTTTGTGTGTTCACATGATTATGCTACTGTAGTAATCATGTTCTATAGCTTTTGTTTCAATAAAGTGCCAAGTAGAACCTTTAGGAGAGCTTACGGTGATAGTTGTGTTGATCCTGCTGAAAATCAGAAACTTTTGCGCCCAGTCAATTAGTTTTGATAATTCACAGAAACGTGCTTTTGATATGATTATTTTTGCTCTGGATTGGTACACAAATTGCTCAGGTTTTCCTAATTTGGTAGAATTCTTGGAGTTAAAGAAGTATGGTAAGTTATCAGATTCCTACAGACTGTTCTGTTTTTGACAGATTTTGTTTTCTTTGTGTTGTTTGCTTATTTTGATGAATCTATGAGTAGTATCGGAGGGTATGAACCATAGAGAAGTTGGAATAGAGTAGATATTACACCAATATAAATAAACAATGAGTTCACAACAGTACCTAAGTGGTTATTTATTTTCTTATACTAACGGAGCTTACGAGTTTTCTGTTGAGTTTTGTGTTGTGAAGTTTTCAAGTTTTGGGTAAAGATTCGATGGACTATGGAATAAGGAGTGGCAAGAGCCTAAGATTGGGGATGCCCAAGGCCCACCAAGGTAATATTCAAGGACAACCAAGAGCCTAAGCTTGGGGATGCCCCGGATGGCATCCCCTCTTTCGTCTTCATTCATCGGTAACTTTACTTGGAGCTATATTTTTATTCACCACATGATATGTGTTTTGCTTGGAGCATCATTTTATTTTCTTTTGTTTTGCTTGCTGTTTTAATAAAATACCAAGATCTGAAATTCTTAAATGTTAGAGAGTCTTCGCATAGTTACATGATTATTCGACTACTCATTGATCTTCGGTTATATCTTTTGGAGTAGTTTGTCGTTTGCTCTAGTGCTTCACTTATATCTTTTAGAGCACGGTGGTGGTTTTATTTTATAGAAATTATTGATCTCTCCTGCTTCACTTATATTATTTTGAGAGTCTTTTACAACAGCATGGTAATTTGCTTTGGTTGTAAATTTAGTCCTAATATGATAGGCATCCAAGATGGGTATAATAAAAACTTCCATATAGAGTGCATTGAATACTATGAGAAGTTTGATACTTGATCATTGTTTTGAGATATGAAGATGGTAATATTAGAGTTGTGCTAGTTGAGTAATTGTGAATTTGAGAAATACTTCTGTTGGAGTTTGCAAGTCCCGTAGCATGCACGTATGGTAACCGTTGTGTGACAAATTTGAAACATGAGGTGTTCTTTGATTGTCATCCTTATGAGTGCGGTCGGGGACGAGCGATGGTCTTTTCCTACCAATCTATCCCCCTAGGAGCATGCGTGTAATGCTTGGTTTTTGATGACTTGTAGATTTTTGTAATAAGTATGTGAGTTCTTTATGACTAATGTTGAGTCCATGGATTATACGCACTCTCACCTTTCCATCATTGCTAGCCTCTTCGGTACCGTGCATTGCCCTTTCTCACTTTGAGAGTTGGTGCAAACTTCGCCGGTACATCCAAACCCTGTGCTATGATACGCTCTATCACACATAAACCTCCTTATATCTTCCTCAAAACAGCCACCATACCTACCTATTATGGCATTTCCATAGCCATTCTGAGATATATTGCCATGCAACTTTCCACCGTTCCGTTTATTATGACACGCTTCATCATTGTCATATTGCCTTGCATGATCATGTAGCTGACATCGTATTTGTGGAAAGGCCACCATGCATAATTTTTCATACATGTCAGTCTTGATTCATTGCCCATCCCGGTACACCGCCGGACGCACTCATATAGAGTCATATTTTGTTCTAGTATCGAGTTGTAAATAAATAGAAGTGTGATGATCATCATTAATAGAGCATTGTCCCATGAAAAAAGAAGAGAAAGGCCAAATAAAAAAAGGGGAAGGCCAAACAAAAAAAAGAAAAAAAAGAAAGGCCAAATAAAAAAGGGAGGCCCAAAAAAAGAAGGGACAATGCTACTATCCTTTTTCCACACTTGTGTTTCAAAGTAGTACCATGATCTTCATGATAGAGAGTCTCTTATTTTGTCACTTTCATATACTAGTGGGAATTTTTCATTATAGAACTTGCCTTGTATATTCCAACAATGGGCTTCCTCAAATGCCCTAGGTCTTCGTGAGCAAGCAAGTTGGATGCACACCCACTTAGTTTCTTTTGTTGAGCTTTCATACATTTTTAGCTCTAGTGCATCCGTTGCATGGCAATCCCTACTCCTCGCATTGACATCAATTGATGCGCATCTCCATAGCCCGTTGATTAGCCCCATCAATGTGAGACTTTCTCCCTTTTTGTCTTCTCCACACAACCTCCATCATCATATTCTATTCCACCTATAGTGCTATGTCCATGGCTCGCGCTCATATATTGCGTGAAAGTTGAAAAAGTTTGACAATACTAAAGTATGAAACAATTGCTTGGCTTCTCATCGGGGTTGTGCATGATGGGAGCATTTTGTGTGACGAAAATGAAGCATGGCCAAACTATATGATTTTGTAGGGATGAGCTTTCTTTGGCTATGTTATTTTGAGAAGACATAATTGCTTGGTTAGTATGCTTGAAGTATTATTGTTTTTATGTCAATATTAAACTTTTGTCTTGGATCTTTCGGATCTGAACATTCATGCCACAATAAAGAAAATTACATTGATAAATATGTTAGGTAGCATTCCACATCAAAAATTCTGTTTTTATCATTTACCTACTCGAGGACGAGCAGGAATTAAGCTTGGGGATGCTTGATACGAATCCAATGTATCTATAATTTTTTATTGTTCCATGCTATTATATTATCAATCTTGGATGTTTTATATACATTTATATGCTGTTTTATATGATTTTTGGGACTAAACTATTAACCTAGAGCCCAGTGCTAGTTTCTGTTTTTCCTTGTTTTTGAGTTTTACAGAAAAGGAATACCAAACGGAGTCCAATTGACGTGCCAATTTTTGATGATTTTTATGGACCAAAAGAAGCCCCCGGAGTAAAAGAGTCGGGCCAGAAGAGTCCCGGGCCATCCATGAGGGTGGGGGGCGCGTCCCCCTATCTCGTGGATGACTCGGAGACCCCCCCTGACGTGAGACCTACGCCAAAAATTCCTATAAATACAGAAACCTCCAGAAAATAACCTAGATCAGGAGTTCTGCCGCCGCAAGACTCTGTAGCCACCAAAAACCAATCGGGACCTTGTTCCGGCACCCTGTCGGAGGGGGGATCCCTCACCGGTGGCCATCTTCATCATCCTGGCGCTCTCCATGATGAGGAGGGAGTAGTTCACCCTCGGGGCTGTGGGTATGTACCAGTAGCTATGTGTTTGATCTGTCTCTCTCTCGTGTTCTTGATATGGCACGATCTTGATGTATCGCGAGCTTTGCTATTATAGTTGGATCTTATGATGTTTCTCCCACTCTACTCTCTTGTAATGGATTGAGTTTTCCCTTTGAAGTTATCTTATCGGATTGAGTCTTTAAGGATTTGAGAACACTTGATGTATGTCTTGCGTGGGATACCCGTGGTGACAATGGGGTATTCTATTGATTCACTTGATGTATGTTTTGGTGATCAACTTCGGGTTCCGTGACCTTGGGAATCTATGCATAGGGGTTGTCACACGTTTTTGTCTTGACTCTCCGGTAGAAACTTTGGGGCACTCTTTGAAGTTCTTTGTGTTGGTTGAATAGACGAATCTGAGATTGTGTGATGCATATCGTATAATCATACCCACGGATACTTGAGGTGACATTGGAGTATCTAGGTGACATTAGGGTTTTGGTTGAGTTGTGTCTTAAAGTGTTATTCTAGTACGAACTCTATGATAGATTGAATGGAAAGAATAGCTTCGTGTTATTTTACTACGGACTCTTGAATAGATCGATCAGAAAGGATAACTTTGAGGTGGTTTCGTACCCTACAATAATCTCTTCGTTTTGTTCTCCGCTATTAGTGACTTTGGAGTGACTCTTTGTTGCATGTTGAGGGATAGTTATATGATCTAATTATGTTATCATTGTTGAGAGAACTTGCACTAGTGAAAGTATGAACCCTAGGCCTTGTTTCGAAGCATTGCAATACCATTTACGCTCATTTTACCACTTGCTACCTTGCTGTTTTTATATTTTCATATTACAAATACTCATATCTATCATCCATATTGCACTTGTATCACCATCTCTTCGCCGAACTAGTGCACCTATACAATTTACCATTGTATTGGGTGTGTTGGGGACACAAGAGACTCTTTGTTATTTGGTTGCAGGGTTGTTTGAGAGAGACCATCTTCAACCTACGCCTCCCACGGATTGATAAACCTTAGGTCATCCACTTGAGGGAAATTTGCTACTGTCCTACAAACCTCTGCACTTGGAGGCCCAACAACGTCTACAAGAAGAAGGTTGTGTAGTAGACATCACTACCCCTACTTTGTCACTGGGTGAGGACACCACAAGATTGAACCCAAAACTAAGCACCTCTCCCATTGCAAGAAAAACCAATCTAGTTGGCCAAACCAAACCAATAATTCGAAGAGAAATACAAAGATATCAAATCATGCATATAAGAATTCAGAGGAGACTCAAATAATATTCATAGATAATCTGATCATAAATCCACAATTCATCGATCTCGACAAACACACCGCAAAAGAAGATTACATCAGATAGATCTCCAAGAACATCGAGGAGAACATTGTATTGAAGATCAAAGAGAGACAAGAAGCCATCTAGCTAGTAGCTATGGACCCGTAGGTCTGTGGTAAACTACTCACGCTTCATCGGAAGGGCAATACAGTTGATCTAGATGCCCTCCGTGATCGAATCCCCCTCTGGCAGGATGCCGGAAAAGGCCCCAAGATGGGATCTCACGGGAACAGAAGGTTACGACGGCGGAAAAGTATTTTGGTGGCCGCTTCTATTGATATTGGAATATTTGTGAATTTACAGAGTAGAGAGGGAGGTCGGTGGACTCCCCGGGGGGGCCACAAGCCAGGGGCGCCCCCCTAGGGCGCGCCCTGAGGGCTTGTGGTGCCCTCGGGACTCTTCTGACTTCATCTCCAACTTCCATGGGTGTCTTCTGGTCCAAGAAAAATCATCGGGAAATTTTTACTCCATTTGGTATTCCTTTTCTGTAAAACTCAAAAACAAGGAAAAAACAGAAGCTGACACTGGGCTCTAGGTTAATAAGTTAGTCCCAAAAAAATATAAAATAGCATATTGATGCATATAAAACATCCAAAACAGATAATATAATACCATGGAACAATCAAAAATTATAGATACGTTGGAGACGTATCAAGCATCCCCAAGCTTAATTCCCACTCGTCCTCGAGTAGGTAAATGATAAAAATAGAATTTTTTATGTGGAATGCTACCTAACATATTTATAAATGTAATTTGTTGGGAAACGTTGCATGGAAAAACAAAAAAATTATACGCACACGCAATGATCTATCCATAGAGATGCTTAGCAACGAGGGGGAGAGTGTGTCTACGTACCCTCGTAGACCATAAGTGGAAGTGTTTATTCAACGTGGTTTATGTAGTCGTACACCTTCGCGATCCGCCCGATCAAGTACCGAGCGCACGACACCTTCATGTTTTGCACACGTTCAGCTCGATGTCGTCCTCGCCATCTTGATCCAGCAAGCGGGGCAAGGTAGTAGATGAGTTCCGTCAGCACAACGGCATGGTGACGGTGGTGGTGAATCAATCCCGCAGGGCTTCGCCTAAGCACTGCGACGATCTAGAGTGGAGGTGTAAACTAGAGGCGGAGGGGTGCCGACACACGGCGTGGAATAAGTTGTGTATTGTGTGGCACCCCTCCCCACATATATATAGGTGTGGGAGGAGAGGAGGCAGCCCCTAGGGCACCCCAACAGGTGTGGCGGCAGCCCTAGGGCTCCTCCCTTTGGTGCGCCCCCTGCCATATAATGGCACAAGGGGGAAGGAAAGGGGGGAGGCGCCCCCTTCTTTCCTTCCTCCCTTCTCCGGGGTATGGTAAGAGGGGGTGCCCCCCTTTACCATGTATTAGGTGTGGCTGCCCTAAAAGGGGGCGCACCAGCCCATGTGGGCTCATGTGTTCCCTTCCACTTCGCCCACTAAGGCCCAATACTCTTTCGGCGCCTCCGGAACCCCTTCCGGTATTCCGATATGTACCCGATATCCTCCAGAACACTTCCGGTGTCCGAATACCATCGTCCTATACATCAATCTTTACCTCTCAACCATTTCTAGACTCCTCGTCATGTCAGTAATATCATATGGGACTCCAAACAACATTCGGTCACCAAAATACATAACTCATATAATACCAAATCGACATCAAACGTTAAGCATGCGGACCCTACGGGTTCGAGAACTATGTAGACATGACCGAGACATCTCTCCGGTCAATAACCAATAATGGAACCTGGATGCCCATATTGGCTCCTACATATTCTACGAAGATCTTTATTGTTCGAACCATTATGAAAACATACGTTATTCCCTTTGTCTATGGGTATGTTACTTGCCCGAGATTCGATCGTCGGTATCTTTATACCTAGTTCAATCTCGTTACCGGCAAGTCCCTTTACTCGTTCCATAATACATCACCTCATGACTAACTCCTTAGTCGTTTTCTTGCAAGCTTGTGATGTGTATTACCGAGAGGGCCCAGAGATACCTCTCCGATACTCGGAGTGACAAATCCTAATCTCGATCTATGCCAACTCAACAAACACCTTCGGAGATACTTGTAGAGCATCTTTATAATCACCCAGTTACGTTGTGACGTTTGATAGCACACAAGGCATTCCTTCGGTATTTGGGAGTTGCATAATCTCATAGTCGATGGAATATGTATTTGACATGAAGAAAGCAATAGCAATAAAACTGAACGATCATAATGCTATGCTAACGGATGGGTCTTGTCCATCAAATCATTCTCCTAATGATGTGATCCCGTTATCAAATGACAACTCATGTCCATGGTTAGGAAACCTTAACCATCTTTGATCAACGAGCTAGTCAAGTAGAGGCTCACTAGGGACACGGTGTTTGTTTATATATTCACACATGTATTTAGGTTTCCGAGCAATACAATTCTAGCATGAATAATAAACCTTTATCATGAATAAGGAAATATAAAATAACAACTGTATTATTGACTCTATGGCATATTTCCTTCATAATTTTCTTTATTGTGGAATGAATGTTCAGATCCATAAGATCCAAAACAAAAGTTTAATATTTACATAAAACAATAATAATTCAAGCATCTTCACCAGCACCATATCCTCTCAAAACCTAGTTCATCTCTTGTATCTGGTCTTTGTCTCAAAACCTCAGATTGGTACCTGTGGGTTGCTAGTAGTGTTGATTACTCCTTGTACGTAGTTGATGCTAGTTGGTTTATTTGGTGGAAGATCATATGCTCAGATCCTTAATGATAATTAATACTCCTCTGATTATGAACATGAAAATGTTTTTTGAGTAGTTACGTTTGTTCCTGAGGACATGGGAGAAATCTTGTTATAAGTAATCATGTGAATTTGGTATTCGTTCGATATTTTGATGAGATGTATGTTGTCTTTCCTCTAGTAGTGTTATGTGAACGTCGAATACATGACACTTCACCATGGTTTGGGCCTAGGGGAAGGCATTGGGAAGTAATAAGTAGATGATGGGTTGCTAGAGTGACAGAAGCTTAAACCCTAGTTTATGCGTTGCTTCGTAAGGGGCTGATTTAGATCCATATGTTTCATGCTATGGTTAGATTTACCTTAATTCTTCTTTCGTAGTTGCAGATGCTTGCGAGAGGGGTTAGTCCTAAGTGGGAGGATTGTCCAAGTAAGGTCAGCACCCAAGCACCGGTCCACCCACATATCAAATTATCAAAGTAACGTACGTGAATCATATTAGCATGATGAAAACTAACTTGACAACAATTCCCATGTGTCCTTGGGAGCGCTTTGTATTATATAAGAGTTCGTCCAGGCTTGTCCTTTGCTACAAAAAGGATTGGGCCACCTTGCTGCACCTTGTTTACTTCTATTACTTGTTAGCTGTTATGATTTATCTTATCACAAAACTATCTGTTACCGATAATTTCAGTGCTTGCAGAGAATACCTTGCTGAAAACCACTTGTCATTTCCTTCTGCTCCTCGTTGGGTTCGACACTCTTACTTATCAAAAGGACTATGATAGATTCCCTATACTTGTGGGTCATCAAGACTCTTTTCTGGTGCCGTTGCCGGGGAGTGAAGCGCCTTTGGTAAGGAAACATTTATATAGCATGCTGAAATTTACTGTCACTTGTTACTATGGAAAATAATCCTTTGAGGGGTTTGTTCGGGGTATCTTCACCTTGACTGGAACCACAATTAGTTGCTCCTCAATCCACTGCACCTACTAAAAATATTTATTATGAAATTCCTTCGGGTATGATAGAGAAACTGCTAGCTAATCCTTATGCAGGAGATGGAACATTACATCCCGATATGCACCTAATCTATGTGGATGAAGTTTGTGGATTATTTAAGCTTGCAGGTATGCCCGAGGATGTTGTCAAGAAGAAGGTCTTCCCTTTATCTTTGAAGGGAAAGGCATTGACATGGTATAGGCTATTGGATGATATTGGATCATGGAACTACAACCGATTGAAATTGGAATTTCATGAGAAGTTTTATCCTATGCATCTGATTCATTGTGATCGGAATTACATATATAATTTTTGGCCTCATGAAGGAGAAAGTATTGCTCAAGCTTGGGGGAGGCTTAAGTCAATGTTATATTCATGCCCCAATCATGAGCTTTCAAGAGAAATTATTATTCAAAAAATTTATGCTCGGCTTTCTCATAATGATCGATCCATGCTCGATACTTCTTGTACTAGTTCCTATATGAACAAGGATATTGGATTCAAATGGGATTTATTGGAAAGAATTAAACGCAACTCTGAAGATAGGGATCTCGATGAAGGTAAAGAGTCAGGTATAAACCTTAAGTTTGATTGTGTTAAATCTTTTATGGATACCGATGCTTTTCATGATTTTAGCACTAAATATGGACTTGACTCTGAGATAGTAGCTTCTTTCTGTGAATCATTTGCTACTCATGTTGATCTCCCTAAGGAGAAGTGGTTTAAATATCAGCCTCCCATTGAAGTTAAAGTAGCTGAACCTGTTAAAGTTGAAGAAGAAACTATTACTTATAATGTTGATCCTATTATTCCTACTGCTTATACTGAGAAACCGCCATTCCTTGTTGGAATAAAGGATCATGCTAAATCTTTAACTGTGGTCTGATACGTCTCCAATGTATATATCTATAATTTTTTATTGTTCCATGCTATTATATTATCCATCTAGGATGTTTTATATGCATTTATATGCTATTTTATATGATTTTTGGGACTAACCTATTAACCTAGAGCCCAGTGCCAGTTTTTGTTTTTTCCTTGTTTTTGAGTTTTACAGAAAAGGAATACCAAACGGAGTCCAATTGACGTGCCAATTTTTGATGATTTTTTATGGACCAAAAGAAGCCTCCGGAGTAAAAGAGTTGGGCGAGAAGAGTCCCGAGCCGTCCACGAGGGTGGAGGGCGCGCCCTACCCCCTGGGCACGCCCCCCTATCTCGTGGACGACTCGGAGACCCCCCTGACGTGAGACCGACGCCAAAAATTCCTATAAATACAGAAACCCCCAGAAAGAAACCTAGATCAGGAGTTCCGCCGCCGCAAGCCTCTATAGCCACCAAAAACCAATCGGGACCCTGTTCCGGCACCTTGCCGGAGGGGGGATCCATCACCGGTGGCCATCTTCATCATCCCGTCGCTCTCCATGACAAGGAGGGAGTAGGTCACCCTCAGGGCTGAGGGTATGTACTAGTAGCTATGTGTTTGATCTCTCTCTCGTGTTCTTGATATGGCACGATCTTGATGTATCGTGAGCTTTGCTATTATAGTTGGATCTCATGATGTTTCTCCCCCTCTACTCTCTTATAATGGATTGAGTTTTCCCTTTGAAGTTATCTTATCGGATTGAGTCTTTAAGGATTTGAGAACACTTGATGTATGTCTTGCATGTGTTTATCTGTGGTGACAATGGGATATTCACGTGATCTACTTGATGTATGTTTTGGTGATCAACTTGCGGGTTCTGTGACCTTGTGAACTTATGCATAGGGGTTGGCACACATTTTCGTCTTGACTCTCCGGTAGAAACTTTGGGTCACTCTTTGAAGTACTTTGTGTTGGTTTGAATAGATGAATCTGAGATTGTGTGATGCATATCGTATAATCATACCCACAGATACTTGTGGTGACATTGGAGTATCTAGGTGACATTATGGTTTTGGTTGATGTGTGTATTAAGGTGTTATTCTGGTACGACCTCTAGGATAGATCGAACGGAAAGAATAGCTTCGTGTTATTTTACTACAGACTCTTGAATAGATCGATCAGAAAGGATAACTTTGAGGTGGTTTCGTACCCTACAATAATCTCTTCGTTTGTTCTCCGCTATTAGTGACTTTGGAGTGACTCTTTTTTGCATGTTGAGGGATTGTTATATGATCCAAACTTGCACTAGTGAAAGTATGAACCCTAGGCCTTCTTTCCTAGCATTGCAATACCGTTTACGCTCACTTTTACCACTTGCTACCTTGCTGTTTTTATATTTTTAGATTACAAAAACCTATATCTACCATCCATATTGCACTTGTATCACCATCTCTTCGCCGAACTAGTGCACCTATACAATTTACCATTGTATTGGGTGTGTTGGGGACACAAGAGACTCTTTGTTATTTGGTTGCAGGGTTGTTTGAGAGAGACCATATTCATCCTATTCCTCCCACGGATTGATAAACCTTAGGTCATCCACTTGAGGGAAATTTGCTACTGTCCTACAAACCTCTGCACTTGGAGGCCCAACAATGTCTAGAGAAGAAGGTTGTGTAGTAGACATCAAGCTCTTTTCTGGCACCGTTGCTGGGGAGGCTAGGTAAGCGGCACTAACACCCCGTCAACTAAGCTCTTTTCTGGCGCCGTTGCCGGGGAGGTTAGTGCTTGAAGGTATATCTTTAGATCTTGCAATTGAATCTTTTAGTTTCTTGTTTTATCACTAGTTTAGTCTATAAAAGAAAACTACAAAAAAATGGAATTGAGTGCCTCATATGCTTCATCTTTTTAATATCTTTCGTGAAAATAAGGATTCCGGTAATTGTGCCAAAATGTTAGTGGAAGAATGCATTAGAATGTTTGGCACTAAATATTTGAATGATGAGCATGATTGCAATGTTGTTAGTATGAATTCCTTGAATATCCACGATGCTAATGATATGCAAAGCCACAAGCTTGGGGAAGCTATGTTTGATGAAGATGATATTTCTTGTCCCCCAAGTTTTGATGAGCAAATTTATTATGATGAAAGCACGCCTCCTATTTATGATGATTATATTGATGAAAGTGGATTTGGAGAGGTCATGACTTTATTTAGTGATGAATCCACTATTTCGGAAGAGGTTCCAATTGATTATGGGAACAAAGTTGCTATCTATGATGATTATTGTGATGACATGTATGCTATAAAGAATAATTATAACCATGAAACTCGTCACCATGATTTTAATTTTGAATTGGATTATGCCTCACGTGATAGTTATTTTGTTGAGTTTGCTCCCACTACTATTCATGAGGAGAAGTTTGCTTATGTGGAGAATAATAAAAATTCTATGCGTGTGCATCATGAAAATAGTGCTTTATGTGATAGTTATATTGTTGAATTCATTCATGATGCTACTGAAAATTATTATGAGGGAGGAATATATGCCTGTAGGAATTGCAATAATATCAAGTTTCCTCTCTATGTGTTGAAAATCTTGAAGTTATGCTTGTTTTGCCTTCCTATGCTAGTTGATTATTGTTCCTATAAGTTGTTTGCTCACAAAATCCCTATGCATAGGAAGTGGGTTAGACTTAAATGTGCTATTTATATCCTTCATGATGCTCTCTTTATGTTTCAATTCTTATCTTTTATGCGAGCATCATTGAAATCATCATGCCTAGCTAAAAGGCATTAAAGAAAAGCGCTTGTTGGGAGACAACCCAATTTTATTTTTGTTCTTTGCCTTTTGCTCCTGTTTAGTAATAAATAATATATCTAGCCTCTGGTTATATGTGGTTTTATGTTTTAATTAGTGTTTGTGCCAAGTAGAACCTTTGGGAAGACTTGGGTGAAAGTTTATGTGATGTTGCTGTAAAAAACAGAAACTTTGCGCTCACGAGATTAGCTGTCATTTTTTACAGAAGAGTTATTTTAAGTTGATTCTTTTTGCAGAAGATCAATATACAAATTATCCAGGTTGTCCTAGTTTTTCAGAATTTTTGGAGTTCCATAAGTATTCGAACAAATCAGATTGCTACACACTGTTCTGTTTTTGACAGATTCTGTTTTTGTGTGTTGTTTGCTTATTTTGATGAATTTATGAGTAGTATCGGAGGGTATGAACCATAGAGAAGTTGGAATACAGTAGATATTACATCAATATAAATAAAGAATGAGTTCACAACAGTACCAAAACTGGTGATTTTATTTCCTTATACTCGGAGCTTACGAGTTTACTGTTGAGTTTTGTGTTGTGAAGTTTTCAAGTTTTGGGTAAAGATTCGATGGACTATGGAATAAGGAGTGGCGAGATCCTAAGCTTGGGGATGCCCAAGGCATCCCAAGGTAATATTCAAGGACAACCAAGAGCCTAAGCTTGGGGATGCCCCGGAAGGCATCCCCTCTTTCGTCTTCGTTCATCGGTAACCTTACTTGGAGCTATATTTTTATTCACCACATGATATGTGTTTTGCTTGGAGTGTCATTTTATTTTCTTTTGTTTTGCTTGGTGTTTGAATAAAATACCAAGATCTGAAATTCTTAAATGTTAGAGAGTCTTCACATAGTTGCATAATTATTCGACTACTCATTGATCTTCACTTATATCTTTTGGAGTAGTTTGTCATTTGCTCTAGTGCTTCACTTATATTTTTTAGAGCACGGCGGTAGTTTTATTTTGAAGAAATTGTTGAACTATCATGCTTCAATTATATTATTTTGAGAGTCTTAAATATCATGGTAATTTGCTTGGGTTATAAAACTAGTCCTAATATGATGGGTATCCAAGAGGGATATAATAAAAACTTTCATATAAAGTGCATTGAATACTATGAGAAGTTTGATTCCTTATGATTGTTTTGAGATATGAAGATGGTGATATTAGAGTCATGCTAGTTGAGTAATTGTGAATTTGAGAGATACTTGTGTTAAAGTTTGTGAATCCTGTAGCATGCACGTATGGTGAACCGTCATGTGATGAAGTTGGAGCATGATTTATTTTTTGATTGTCTTCCTTATGAGTGGCGGTCGGGGACGAGCGATGGGCTTTTCCTACCAATCTATCCCCCTGGGAGCATGCTTGTAGTACTTTGTTTCGATAACTAATAGATTTTTGCAATAAGTATGTGAGTTCTTTATGACTAATGTTGAGTCCATGGATTATACGCACTCTCACCCTTCCACCATTGCTAGCCTCTCTTGTGCCACGCAACTTTCGCCGGTACCATACACCCACCATATACCTTCCTCAAAATAGCCACCATACCTACCTATTATGGCATTTCCATAGCCATTCTGAGATATATTTCCATGCAACTTTCCACCATTCCGTTTATTATGACACGCTTCATCATTGTCATATTGCTTTGCATGATCATGTAGTTGACATTGTATTTGTGGCAAAGCCACCTTTCATAATTCTTTCATACATGTCACTCTTGACTCATTGCACATCCCGGTACACCACCGGAGGCATTCATATAGAGTCATATTTTGTTCTAAGTATTGAGTTGTAACTAAATAAAAGTGTGATGATCATCATCATTAGAGCATTGTCCAAGTGAGGAAAGGATGATGGAGACTATGATTCCCCCACAAGTCGGGTTGAGACTCTGGACAAAAAATAAAAAATAAAAAAAAGAGGCCAAAAAAAGAGAGGGCCCAAAAAAAGAGAGTAAACAAAAAAATGAGAGAAAAAGAGAGAAGGGGCAATGCTACTATCCTTTTACCACACTAGTGCTTCAAAGTAGCACCATGATCTTCATAATAGAGAGTCTCCTGTGTTGTCACTTTCATATACTAGTGGGAATTTTCCATCATAGTACTTGGCTTGTATATTCCAACGATGGGCTTCCTCAAATGCCCTAGGTCTTCATGAGCAAGCAAGTTGGATGCACACCCACTTAGTTTGTTTTTGAGCTTTCATACACTTATAGCTCTAGTGCATCCTTGCATGGCAATCCCTACTCACTCACATTGATATCTATTGATGGCATCTCCATAGCCCGTTGATACGCCTAGTTGCTGTGAGACTATCTTCTCCTTTTGTCTTCTCCACAACCACCATTCTATTCCACCTATAGTGCTATGTCCATGGCTCACGCTCATGTATTGCGTGAAAGTTGAAAAAGTTTGAGAACATCAAAAGTATGAAACAATTGCTTGGCTTATCATCGGGGTTGTGCACGACTTAAATATTTTGTGTGATGAAGATAGAGCATAGCCAGACTATATGATTTTGTAGGGATAGCTTTCTTTAGCCATGTTATTTTTGGAAGACATGATTGCTTTATTAGTATGCTTGAAGTATTATCGTTCTTATGTCAATATTAAACTTTTGTTTTGAATCTTATGGATCTAAATATTCTTTCCACAATAAAAAAGATTACATTGATAAATATGTTAGGTAGCATTCCACATAAAAAATTCTGTTTTTATCATTTACCTACTCGAGGACGAGCAGGAATTAAGCTTGGGGATGCTTGATACGTCTTCAACGTATCTATAATTTTTGATTGTTCCATGCTATTATATTATCCATCTAGGATGTTTTATATGCATTTATATGCTATTTTATATGATTTTTGGGACTAACCTATTAACCCAGAGCCCAGTGCCAGTTCCTGTTTTTCCTTGTTTTTGATTTTTACAGAAAAGGAATACCAAACGGAGTCCAATTTACGTGCCAATTTTTGATGCTTTTTTATGGACCAAAAGAAGCCTCCAGAGTAAAAGAGTTGGGCCAGAAGAGTCCCGAGCCATCCACGAGGGTGGAGGGCGCGCCACCCTATCTCGTGGATGACTCGGATACCCCCCTGACGTGAGACCGACGCCAAAAATTCCTATAAATACAGAAAACCCCAGAAAGAAACCTAGATCGGGAGTTCCGCCGCCGCAAGCCTCTGTAGCCACGAAAAACCAATCGGGACCCTGTTCCGGCACCCTGCCGGAGGGGGGATCCATCATCGGTGGCCATCTTCATCATCCCGGCGCTCTCCATGATGAGGAGGGAGTAGTTCACCCTCGGGGCTGAGGGTATGTACCAGTAGCTATGTGTTTGATCTCTCTCTCTCTCGTGTTCTTGATATGGCACGATCTTGATGTATCGCGAGCTTTGCTATTATAGTTGGATCTTATGATGTTTCTCCCCGTCTACTCTCTTGTAATGGATTGAGTTTTCCCTTTGAAGTTATCTTATCGGATTGAGTCTTTAAGGATTTGAGAACACTTGATGTATGTCTTGCATGTGCTTATCTGTGGTGACAATGGGATATTCACATGATCTACTTGATGTATGTTTTGGTGATCAACTTGCGGGTTCTGTGACCTTGTGAACTTATGCATAGGGGTTGGCACACGTTTTCGTCTTGACTCTCCGATAGAAACTTTTGGGAACTCTTTGAATTACTTTGTGTTGGTTTGAATAGACGAATATGAGATTGTGTGATGCATATCGTATAATCATACCCACGGATACTTGTGGTGACATTGGAGAATCTAGGTGACATTAGGGTTTTGGTTGATGTGTGTCTTAAGGTGTTATTCTAGTACGAACTCTAGGATAGATCGAATGGAAAGAATAGCTTCGAGTTATTTTACTACGGACTCTTGAATAGATCGATCATAAAGGATAACTTTGAGGTGGTTTCGTACCCTACAATAATCTCTTCGTTTGTTCTCCGCTATTAGTGACTTTGGAGTGACTCTTTGTTGCATGTTGAGGGATTGTTATACGATCCAATTGTGTTATCATTGTTGAGAGAACTTGCACTATTGAAAGTATGAACCCTAGGCCTTGTTTCCTAGCATTGCAATACCGTTTACGCTCACTTTTACCACTTGCTACCTTGCTGTTTTTATATTTTCAGATTACAAAAACCTATATCTACCATCCATATTGCACTTGTATCACCATCTCTTCGCCAAACTAGTGCACCTATACAATTTACCATTGTATTGGGTGTGTTGGGGACACAAGAGACTCTTTGTTATTTGGTTGCCTGGTTGTTTGAGGGAGACCATCTTCATCCTACGGCTCCCACGGATTGATAAACCTTAGGTCATCCACTTGAGGGAAATTTGCTACTGTCCTACAAACCTCTGCACTTGGAGGCCCAACAACGTCTACAAGAAGAAGGTTGTGTAGTAGACGTCATGGTCAACAAAAGTAATATTAGAACACCCAAACCATCTGAGCAAATTAAAGTTGAACCTAGTATCGCTATGGTTAAAGATCTCTTGGTTGATAATATTGGTGGGCATGTTATTTATTTCTGCGATGAGCTGCTAGAATTGCTAAACCCAATATGAAAGATAAACATAGACCTGTTGTTGGCATGCCTGTTGTTTCTATTAAAATAGGAGATCATTGTTATCATGGCTTATGTGATGTGGGTGCTAGTGTGAGTGCAATTCCTTATACCTTATATAAAGAAATTATGAATGATATTACACCTGCAGAGATAGAAGATATTGATGTTACTATTAAGCTTGCTAATAGAGATACTATATCACCAATTGGGATCGTTAGAGATGTTGAAGTCTTGTGTGGAAAGATAAAATATCATACTGATTTTCTTGTTCTCGCTTCCCCACAAGATAAGTTTTGTCCCATTATATTTCGTAGACCTTTCTTGAATACTGTTAATGCTAAGATAGACTGCAAGAAAGATATTATTACTGTTGGTTTAGGAGATATGTCTCATGATTTTAATTTATCTAAATTTCATAGACAACCCCATGATAAAGAATTTCCTCGTAAAGATGAAATTATTGGTCTTGCTTCTATTGTCATGCCTCCTAATGATCCTTTAGAACAATATTTGCTAGACCATGAAAAATGATATGTTTATGAATGAAAGAAGAGAAATAGATGAAGTATTCTTTAATCAGGGACCTATTTTGAAACACAATTTGCGTGTTGAAATCCTTGGGGATCCTCCCCCACCTAAGGGTGATCCCGTGTTTGAGCTTAAACAATTACCTGATACTCTGAAATATGCTTATCTTGATGAAAAGAAGATATATCCTGTTATTATAGTGCTAACCTTTCAGAGCATGAAGAAAAGAAAGTATTGAAAACTCTGAAGAAGCACTGTACCGCCATTGGATATTAGTCCCACTTTATGTCAGCACAAAATAAAATTGGAGAAAGACGCTAAACCAGTTGTTGATCATCAATGACGGTTAAATCCTAAGATGAAAGAAGTGGTAAGGAATGAAATACTAAAGCTTCTGGAGGCAGGTATAATTTATCCTATTGCTGATAGTCAATGGGTAAGTCCTGTTCATTGTGTCCCTAAGAAGGGAGGTATTACTATAGTTCCTAATGATAAGAATGAATTGACCCCTCAAAGAATTGTTACAGGTTATAGAATGGTAATGATTTCCGCAAATTGAATAAAGCTACTAGAAAAGATCATTACCCTCTACCTTTTATTGAACAAATGCTAGAAATATTATCCGAACATACTCATTTTTGCTTTCTAGATGGCTATTCTGGTTTTTCTCAAATACCTGTGTCAAAAGAAGATCAAGAGAAAACCACGTTTACTTGCCCTTTCGGTACCTTTGCTTATAGACGTATGTCTTTTGACTTATGCAATGCACCTGCTACCTTTCAAAGATGTATGACTGCTATATTCTCTGATTTTTGTGAAAAGATTGTTGAGGTTTTCATGGATGATTTCTCCGTTTACAGAACTTATTTTGATGAGTGCTTAAGCAACCTTTATCGAGTTTTGCAGAGATGTGAAGAAACTAATCTTGTCTTGAATTGGGAGAAGTGCCACTTTATGTTTAATGAAGGTATTGTCTTGGGGCATAAAATTTCTAAAAGAGGTATTGAAGTTGATAAAGCTAAAGTAGATGCCATTGAAAATATGCTGTGTCCTAAAGATATTAAAGGTATAAGAAGTTTCCTTGGCCATGCGGGTTTCTATAGGAGGTTTATTAAAGACTTCTCTAAAATTTCTAGGCCTCTCACTAATCTCTTACAAAAATATATGCCTTTTGTTTTTGATGATGATTGTGTAGAAGCATTTGAAATACTTAAGAAAGCCTTGATTTCTGCACCTATAGCTCAGCCACCTGATTGGAACCTACCCTTTGAAATTATGTGTGATGCTAGCGATTTATGCTGTTGGTGTTGTTCTAGGACAAAGAGTTGATAAGAAATTAAATGCTATTCAGTGTGCTAGTAAAAATCTAGACAGTGCCCAGAGAAATTATGCTACTACTGAAAAAGAATTTTTAGCAGTTGTTTTTACATGTGATAAGTTTAGACCTTATATTGTTGATTCCAAAGTAACTGTTCACACTGATCATGCTGCTATTAAATATCTTATGGAAAAGAAAGATGCTAAACCTAGACTTATTAGATGGGTTCTGTTGCTACAAAAAATTGATTTGCACATTATTGATAGAAAGGGAGCTGAGAACCCCGTTGTAGATAACTTGTGTAGGTTAGAAAATGTTCTTGATGACCCACTACCTATAGATGATAGCTTTCCTGATGAACAATCAAATGTCATAATTGCTTCTCGTAATGCTCCATGGTATGCTGATTATGCTAATTATATTGTTGCTAAATTTATACCACCTAGTTTCACATACCAGCAAAAGAAAAAGTTTTTCTATGATTTAAGACATTACTTCTGGGATAACCCACACCTTTATAAAGAAGGAGTTGATGGTGTTATTAGACGTTGTGTACCTGAGCATGAACAGGAACAGATCCTACACAAGTGCCACTCCGAGTCTTACGAAGGACACCACGCTGGAGATAGAACTGCACACGAGGTATTGCAATCCGGGTTCTATTGGCCCACTCTCTTTGAGGATGCCCGTAAGTTTGTCTTATCTTGTGATGAATGCCAAAGAATTGGTAATATTAGTAGACTTCAGGAAATGCCTATGAACTATTCGCTTGTTATTGAACCATTTGATGTTTGGGGCTTTGATTATATGGGACCTTTTCCTTCCTCTAATGGGTATACACATATTCTAGTTGCCGTTGATTACGTTACTAAGTGGGTAGAAGCTATTCCAACTGGTAGTGCTGATCATAACACTTCTATTAAGATGCTTAAAGAGTTATTTTCCGAGGTTTGGAGTTCCTAGATATTTAATGACTGATGGTGGTTCACATTTTATTCATGGTGCTTTCCTAAAAATGCTTGCTAAATATGATGTCAACCATAGAGTTGCATCTCCTTATCATCCTCAGTCTAGTGGTCAAGTAGAATTGAGCAATTGGGAGATTAAGTTAATTTTGCAAAAGACTGTTAATAGATCTAGAAAGAATTGGTCTAAGAAACTTGATGATGCTTTGTGGGCTTATAGAACTGCTTATAAGAATCCTATGGGTATGTCTCCTTATAAAATGGTTTATGGAAAAGCATGTCATTTACCTCTTGAGCTAGAACATAAGGCATATTGGGCTATTAAAGAGATCAACTATGATTTCAAACTTGCCGGTGAGAAGAGGTTATTTGACATTAGCTCACTTGATGAATGGAGAACCCAAGCCTATGAGAATGCCAAGTTGTTTAAATAAAAAGTTAAAAGATGGCATGACAAAAGGATACAAAAGCGTGAGTTTAATGTAGGTGATCCTGTTTTGCTATACAAATCTCCTTTAATATTTTTTTGCAGGAAAGCTTCTCTCCAAATCGGAAGGCCCTTACATTATCAAGGAGGTCTATCGTTCCGGCGCCATAAAAATCAACAATGCCGAAGGTAAAAATACAAAGGTGGTAAACGGTCAAAGACTCAAACATTATAACTCAGGTACTCCCATAAATGTTGAGACTAGTATAATTGATACGTAACACCGGAGGAGTACATAAGGGACACTTTCTAGAATGCTTCGGACTCCAAAAAGGAATAGGTATGTGGTACGATAAGTAAACCGACTCCAAAACGTTTCCAATGATAAACTTTCTCCATTTTGGAATATTAAAAAAATTAGGAAAATTAAAAGTAGTCCGAAAGAGACACGAGGCCAGCACAAGGGTAGAGGGCGCGCCCTACCCCCCTGGGCGCGCCCCCGACCTTGTGGCCACCTCGTGTGCCCTCCGGACTCCGTTTTCTTGCAGGATACTTCTTATGGTCGGTAAAAATTCATTATATAATCTCCCGAAGGTTTTGACCACCGTACCACGACAATACCTCCTGTTTTTGTTTCGAGCTGTTTTTCTGACAGATCTAGATCACCATGACGTCTCCAAGCGCCCCCAAGGACAAGTTTTTCGAGAAGGTCATCAACCCCTACCTTGCGGAGGTGCTGCGACACCCTCAAGCCATTGAGATGCGTGAGGGGTGCTGCACATCCATGATGTTGAGGGACCAAAGAAGACCGGAAGCATGGAGGCAAAACTCGAAGCAATGGAGCAGCAAGTTTTCAAGTGTCAAGGGATGATGGAACGTGGACTCAACGCCAACCACATGATGATCGTGGAGTTCATCAACAAGCACAAGCTGGACCCCAACAACATTGAAGAGGCTATCTCCAGGCTTCATGAGAAAATCGAGCATCTCCATGCCCAGATCTATGACCTGCAGAACCAAAACTGTGAGTATGAATATAGATTCAAGAGAATGAGTTTGGCTGCAGATTCGAGGATCCCGGAGACCCGCTCATCTTTCTATGATGGTGAGCCTATGCCTTGGAAGATGGACGACAAACCTGCTTCACCAACAACTCCATCATCACCACCTCCGAAGAAAGAGATCTAAATACATGCTTTGCTTTCTTGCTATGATCTTGAGGGAATTAAATAAAAGAAAGAACAAAAAGAAATAAAAAGATCATATATTGATCTTATGGAGAGTAATGACTTCACATATAAAGAGTATGATGAATAAAAGTTGTTGAGAGTTGACAAACTTAGTTTTGGTCATTGTTGCAATTAATAGGAAGTAATAAAGAAAGAGAGGCCTCACATATAAATATACTATCTTGGACATCTTTTGTAATTGTGAGCACTCATTAAAATATGACAGGCTAAAAAGTTGATGTTGGACAAGGAAGACAACATAATGAGTTATGTTTGCTTATATCCGAATAGAAGTTATATTGTCTTGGATCATCCAACATGTTGAGCTTGCCTTTCCCTCTCATGCTAGCCAAATTCTTTGCACCAAGTAGAGATACTACCTGTGCCTCCAAACATCCCTAAACCCAGTTTTGCCATGCGAGTCCACCATACATACCTATGGATTGAGTAAGATCCTTCAAGTAAGTTGTCATCGGTGCAAGCAATAAAAATTGGTCTTTAAATATGTATGATCTATTAGTGTGAAGAAAATAAGCTTTATACGAACTTGTGATTTGGAAGAAATAAAAGCGACCGACTGCATAATAAAGGTCTTTATCACAAGCAGCAATATAAAATGACATTCTTTTGCATTAAGATTTTGTGCATCCAACCATAAAAGCGCATGACAACCTCTGCTTCCCTCTGCGAAGGGCCTATCTTTTATTTTTATCTTCTACCCTTATACAAGAGTCAAGGTGATCTTCACCTTTCCTTTTTACACTTTTTCCTTAGGCAAGCTCTATGTGTTGGAGAGATCCAGATATATATCCACTCAGATGTAGGTTTTCATAAAGTATTATCGTTGACATTACCCTTGAGGTAAGAAGTTGGGAGGCGAAACTATAAGCCCCTATCTTTCTTTGTTTCCGATTGAAACTTCCTACCCATAAGTATTGCGTGAGTGTTAGCAATTGTGAAAGATTAAATGATAGTTGAGTATGTGGACTTGCTGAAAAGCTCTTATATTAACTCTTTCCGAAGTTATGATAAATTGCAATTGCTCCAATGACTAAGATCATAGTTTGTTAGTTTTCAATAGAGTTTCTGATTCATACTCTACCTTGTGAATGAATTGTTACTTTAGCATAAGAAATTATATGACAATATATGTTTCTGTTCTAAAGATGATCATGATGCCCTCATGTCCGTATTTTATTTTTATCGACACCTCTATCTCTAAACATGTGGACATATTTATCGATATCAGCTTTCGCTTGAGGACAAGCGAGGTCTAAGCTTGGTGGAGTTGATACGTCCATTTTGCATCATGCTTTTATGTTGATATTTATTGCATTATGGGCTGTTATTACACATTATATCACAATACTTATGTCATTTCTCTCTTATTTTACAAGGTTTACATGAGGAGGGAGAATGCCGACGGCTGGAATTCTGGACTAGAAACGGAGCAAATATTAAAGACCTATTCTGCACAACTCCAAAAGTCCTGAAACTTCACGGAGCATGTTTTTGGAATATAAAAAAAATATTGGGCGAAGAAAGAACTAGAGGGGGGGGGGGCACCAGCCAGCCAAAAGGGTGGAGGGCGCGCCCCCAACCTTGTGGGCCCCCTGGCAGGCCTTCGGTGCCCATCTTCTGCTATATGGTGTCTTTTACCCTGCAAAAAAATCAAGAAGAAGCTTTCGGGACGAAGCGCCGCCGTCTCGAGGCAGAACCCGGGCATAACCAATGTAGGGCTCCGGTGGAGCTGTTCTGCCGGGGAAACATCCCTCCCGGAGGGGGAAATCATCGCCATCGTCATCACCAACGATCCTCTCATCGAGAGGGGGTCAATCTCCATCAACATCTTCACCAGCACCATCTCCTCTCAAACCCTAATTCATCTCTTGTATTCGATCTTGGTCCCAAAACCTTGGATTGGTACCTGTGGGTTGCTAGTAGTGTTGATTACTCCTTGTAGTTCATGCTAGTTGGTTTATTCAGTGGAAGATCATATGTTCAGATCCTTAATGATAATTAATACTCCTCTGATTATGATTATGATTATGAATATGCCTTGTGAGTAGTTATGTTTGTTCCTGAGGACATGGGAGAAGTCTTGTTATAAGTAATCATGTGAATTTGGTATTCGTTCGATATTTTGATTAGATGTATGTTGTCTTTCCTCTAGTGGTGTTATGTGAACGTCGACTACATGACACTTCACCATTACTTGGGCCTAGGGGAAGGCATTGGGAAGTAATAAGTAGATGATGGGTTGCTAGAGTGACATAAGCTTAAACCCTAGTTTATGTGTTGCTTCGTAAGGGGCTGATTTGGGTCCATATGTTTCATGCTATGGTTAGGTTTACCTTAATTCTTATTTCATAGTTGCGGATGCTTGCGAGAGGGGTTAATCATAAGTGGGAGGATTGTCCAAGGAAGGGCAGCACCCAAGCACCGGTCGACCCACATATCAAATTATCAAAGTAACGAACGCAAATCATATGAGCATGATGAAAACTAACTTGACAACAATTCCCATGTGTCCTCGGGAGCGCTTTGCATTATATAAGAGTTTGTCCAGGCTTTTCCTTTTCTACAAAAAGGATTGGGCCGCCTTGCTGCACCTTGTTTACTTGTATTACTTGTTACCCATTACGATTTATCTTATCACAAAACTATCTGTTACCGATAATTTCAGTGCTTGCAGAGAATACCTTGCTGAAAACCACTTGTCATTTCCTTCTGCTCCTCATTGGGTTCGACACTCTTACTTATCGAAAGGACTGATAGATCCCCTATACTTGTGGGTCATCAGTTTTCATCTCGGTGCCACCGATTAGAATAATCCAGTCTCACCAAGTTGCAGCAACTGCTAGCAGTTTTGCATCTCGGTGCCACTGAGACGTTCCACTCGGTGCCATCGACAGCGTCAGGGTATATATACCGCGGCTCGAAGTTTGGAAATTTCTTCAAACACTCTCGCCCGCGCCTCCCCAGCACTGCCACCCCTTGGTCTCTAGATCGTCGTCGTCTTCGCCAGTGAGCATCCGCCGCTGGTCTCCGCCGCTGTCAACGGGTTTCTTCACTGTTGTTGCCGCCGTAGCAAACCGTCACCGAGTTAGGGTACGAATTCCACCCCTGTGTACAATCCTTTACTCAGATTCTTGTACAAAGTACATTTCCTGTAATCTTCCCACGTATGAAATCAATCTATCCAACAAAGAAATCCTTTAGAATAGATTTGATGCAAAAAAACTTAGGGTTAGGTTTCCGCCGAACCCATCTCGGACCGACCGATCTAAAGATTTCGGTCACACTGATTGGCCCTGGCATTGCACTAAGTACAACTCGGTCTGATCGGAGTGTACTAATCGGTGAGACCAAAATACTTTCTCTGTGAAACCCTAGCATCTCGGAGTCACTGAACTGCGTCTTGGTCTGATCGAAACTGCATGTTAGACTCTGTTAGTGCTTTGGTGTCACCGAGTTTGTCAAATTGGTAGCTCTGAAATGCTTTCTGTAGAAAACAAAAGTTAAGTTCTTGTCTCGATTTTTGCAAAAACAAGTTGTATTTTGTGATGCTCATCTACTCTACCCACACCCATCTATTCACAGGGTCAGTTGCAGCAATGTCAGAAGCCAGTGACAGCCAGAATAAGTCTGAAGAGCAGGTCAATCTCAGTCACGACACTAGTCCCTCTAGTAGCTATGATGAGGGAAGCAGAAGCACTCCCAACAACTTGCCTAAGGCGGCTACTAGGCAAAGAAAGAAAAGAACTTATGAGAGTGAAGATGAAGACTTTGTGATTGAGGAGGAAGTGACCTCCAAGAAAAAGGTGCTCAAGAAGGAGTATGTTGTTGCTGCTACCAAGCCAGGCCTTTCCAAAAAGGGTCCTACAAAGAGGACTCCAATGTCCAAGGCCAGAGCTTCAACTCAAGAGACAATGCAGTTTACTATTGAGCCCAGAGAAGAAGAAGAAGTTGCTGCTGGTGGAAAGAAAAGGAAAGAAAGGGTCAGAAAGACCATTGCAAGAGTGACTGGAAGACTATCCATGATGAGGGATGAGGAGGAAGAAGAAGAGGAGGAAGAGCATGTTGCACCTCCTGCCAAGACACAAAAGCTGATGGCAGATGCTATCAAGACTGGGGCTGCTCCTTCAAATCCCAAGTCTGCCCCCAAGTCAACAGCTCCAAAGAGATCAACAAGGAATATCTCACCTGCAGAGAAGAACAAGGCCCCAGTGCCTGAAGTTCAGGAAGATGATGAGCCACTAGTGCTCAGGAAACTGAAGCCCAAGATCCCAGATCATAATGATGATCATCCTGTGGTAGAGAATATGAAATTGAGAAAGGATCATGGCCTGAGACCGTGGAGGCAGAATGATCCATATGCCACAAGGAGAAGGACTGATGTGGACTATCGCTTTCATACCGAAGAACAGTAGGACTTCTATGAGACTATCTTGTTGGACAAGAAGCCCATAGTTCGTGACATGAAATGGGTTGATTGGGATTACATCAATGACAATGAAGATTATTTTCCCCATGTGCATGAGAGCTTCAGGGTGAATGGTGTTGACAAGTTTGTTGGTCAGAAATTGACAAAGTGCAATGATGAGATGATCATGCAGTTCTACTCCACTACCCACTTCTACCCTGATGATAAGATAGTGTGGATGACTGAGGGCACCAGATACCAGTCATCAATCTCTGAGTGGGCCAAGCTGATCAATGCTCCCAAGGAAGAAGAAATTGATCTTGATGTGTATGGTAAGCCTAGGAAGGATCACAACTCCATGGCTAACATGTACAAGTCCATACCTGTTGCAGCCTTGGAGACACACAAGCTTGGATCTATTTATTATCTTGTTGGCTTGACCATGATGAACACTATCTTGAGGCACACTCTACTTCCCAAGTCTGGAGATCACAGGATGATACGTGGTCACTCCATCAATTTGCTTTATTTGTTTGATGTCCCACAGAAATTCAAAGTCATGAGCTTGATTGTTGAGACAGTGAAGAGGACAGCAGCAGACTAGAAGAGGTCTTGTGGATATGCCCCACACATCCAGACATTTATCAATTCCAAGGTGGGAACCGAGACATATCTGATGGACAGAGAGCTAATACGTCTCCAACGTATCTATAATTTTTGATTGTTCCATGTTGTTATGTTATCATTCTTGGATGTTCTACAATCATTTTATAGCAACTTTATATCATTTTTTGGGACTAACCTATTGACATTGTGCCCTGTGCCAGTTGCTATTTTTGCTTGTTTTTTACTTCACAGAAAATCAATACCAAACGGAGTCCAAACGCAGCGAAACTTTTTGGAGATTTTTTCTGGACCAGAAGACACCTGTTGGGCCAAAGAAGTACCAGAGGGGGGCTCCGAGGGGAGCACAACCCACCAGGGAGCACCTGGGGGCCCAGGCGCGCCCAGGTGGGTTGTGCCCACCTCGGTGGCCTCCCGCACCGCCTCTTTGGTCTATAAATACCCCAATATTCCAGAAACCCTAGGAGAGTCGACGAAAATCAATTCCAGCTGCCGCAAGTTCCAGAACCACCAGATCCAATCTAGACACCATCACGAAGGGGTTCATCATCCTCATTGGTGCCTCTCCAATGATGCGTGAGTAGTTCATTGTAGACCTACGGGTCCGTAGTTAGTAGCTAGATGGCTTCCTCTCTCTCTTTTGATTCTCAATACAATGGTCTCTTAGAGATCTATTTGATGTAACTCTTTTTGCGGTGTGTTTGTTGGGATCCGATGAACTTTGAGTTTATGATCAGATCTATGTTTTTATCCATGAAAGTTATTTGAGTTTCTTTGATCTCTTATATGCATGATTACTTATAGCCTCGTATTTCTTCTTCGAATCTTTGGTTTAGTTACGCCAACTAGATCGATTTTTCTTGCCATGGGAAGAGGTGCTTTGTGATGGGTTCGATCTTACGGTGCTTGATCCCAGTGACAGAAGGGAAACCGACACGTATGTATCGTTGCTATTAAGGATAACAAGATGGGGTCTATTTCTACATAAATAGATCTTGTCTACATCATGGCATCGTTCTTATTGCATTACTCCGTTTCTCCATGAACTTAATACACACTACAAAAAAAGACACATCCGTGACATTTTGGGCTGAATGAAAATCTTTTCTGTCATACTTATGACACTTCTATGACGATAATTGTGACAAAACCCGGTATCATCATAGATGTGGTGGGGTCCTACTTCTATGACAAAAAATCATGACAGAAAATGGGCTTTTCATCCTGGGCGGGCCGGAGACGCAGCTGCATGACATTCTTTGGGCCGTCCATGACGGAAAAAACTGTGGTAGAAGCGAGGGCGCGGAAAATCCGGGGAGTCCCCGGTTATGGTGGGTGGTCGGGGGCCGAGCGATGCGCGTTTCTCTTGTACGTACGTGCGTGTGTGCGAGGCATTGGGCTCTAACTGAACCCGAGCGAGGCGTTGGGCTCTAACTGAACCCGAGCGATTGCACTGCAGGCTACGCGTTACTGAACCCGAGCGATCGATCGATGGCTGTTAACTGAACCCGATCGAGCGATTCCTTCGCTATTGCTGCTAACTGAAGCCGATCGATGCTGCCTCTGGATGAACTGTGAGCGTTGCGGGGGGGGGGGGGTGGATGAACAGTTCTCGGTGGGGGTGGATGAACAGGACCCCGTGGTGTTGCCTCTGGATGAACAGTACCCCGATCGATCGAGCCGGTTGGGGCTGGATGAACAGGACCCCGTGGAGGGCTGGATGAACAGGACCACCCCGTGGAGGGCATGATGAACAGTAGATGGTGGAGGGCAGGATGAACAATAGCCCGTGGAGGGGTGGTTGAACAGGAGCCCGTGGAGAGGGCTGGTTGAACAGTAGCCGGCGGAGTAGCGCGCGGTGGAGGCTGGATGAACAGGAGCCCGTGGATGAACAGTCGCAGGTGTAGGCCGGAGGAGGTCGACGGTGGATGAATAGTAGCCCGTCGAGGCTGGAGGGGGTCGACGGTGGAGATGAACAGTATCCCGTGGAGTCCCGTTTTGCGGTACGCCACACCCCTCCCGATGAACAGGACCCCCGTTTCGACTGTAGCGCTCCAACACAAGTCCGTTTCCTCTGTTTTGCGGTATGCCACACCCCTCCCGATCAACAGGACCCCCGTTTCGACCGTAGGAGGTCTGTTTCCTCCGTTTTGCGGTACGCCAGACCCCTCCCGATGAACAGGATCCCGTTTCGAACGTGGCCGGTCGAACACAAGGCCGTTTCCTCCGTTCTGCGGTACGCCGAGCCTCGTTTCCATCGGCTGTTCCGTCCAAGCCCTCCCGATGAACACGACGATGCATTCCGTTCCGACCTAGCCGGTTGGCTCCCCATGAACACGACGACGACGTTGTTTCTCCCTTCCGACCCAGCCATGTACACAAGCCCTGGCCGTACGTATGCGCGAGTAGGCGTTCGAGACCCTGCCCGTATGTACGTAGTGGCCGTATTTTCTTTCTTGCACACTGGCCGATGTACGTACGTGTACATGCTACGTGCATGCCTCTACTACGACACGTGCGCGCCTCTACATCGACCAGTATGTACGTACATGTTCGTGACCAGAATGACAACACTACGTACGCTTCGACTAGGTGGGTCCCGACTGTCAGGCACTTCCTTGCGTGTGAAGATGTAGCTGGTGGGTCCCAGCAGTCAGGGGGGCGAATCATTTTTTTTGCCCGGACGCACTTCCTTGCATGCGAAGATGTAGCTGGTAGGTCCCAGCAGTCAGGGGGAAACTTTTTTTCATGAAATACAGTTGCCCGTCCGGTGGGTCCCTACTGTCAGGTGGAGGAATAATTATTTTGCCGTAATAAGGAGGCACTTCCTTGCGGCCGCCGTGGACCCAGCTGTCAGCCTCTCCAGGTACAGTACTCTTCTGATGGAAGTCGTTCCTTGACCCACGTTGACCACGCCGCGCCGAGAGCACCAGGGCGGTGGACGACGGCGAGGCCTAGGAAGGGGACAACGCGGAGCCGGGGAAGATGCAGCGGTGGAAGCCAGCGCGGAGAGGAGTACGAGGGTTCACTGGTTCGGCTGCGGTGTGAGGCTGCCATCGCCGCAGGGCCTGGCCAGCGGTGGGAATAGTAGTGGGCGGTGAGGCCTCCACGGCAGCATAGCCGGCCACGGGAGGCAGGAGCATGCGGCACGACCGGCGCTGCTTTGGGCGGCTGGAGCAACAAGACCAGAGGTTGAAGAAGCACTACGGCCGTTGGATGGACATCGTACGGTCAGTGGAGCTAGAATCGTTCATATTGACTAAGTTGACAAAGCACTCCGTCCCCATCAACCTAGTAGGCCCACAGGTCAGCTTCTGAAACGGTGCGCTCCAGATGTCAAGGGGAGGAATCATTTTTTGGGCGGGTGAAGCTAGAATATCCCAGATTGAAGAAGAAGCACGGCATCCATTGGATGGACATCCAACGGCCACTGCTGCTAGAACCGTGTGTTGACTATAAGTTGACAAAGCCTTGCATACGCGTCAACTCTTTTTTTTGAGGGGACGCATCAACTTAGTAAGGCCACAAGTGTGTGGCAGAGAACTTATAGCCCATTTGTGATTTGTAAGAATGTGCAGCCAATTTTTGAATTCTAATGGAATTTACTACAGCCCATTTACAGTTTGTTAAAAGTACAGCCCATTTCAACCAACCGTTCAAAACAGAATTCAATAAAATTTCGCACATTTTGATGGGATCCAAAATGTTTTTATCCCGAAATTTCTAGTCAGATTAAATACAATTTCAATATAAATTTATATTACGTAAAAATCCAACGAAACATTGCGCACGCAACAATTAATGAAATTAAAATTTTCAATATCCAAAAATAATATTTTATAAAGTAATTATGTGTTTGGTGCATTTTTTATAGTTACTGCCTAGTTTTTATAATTACATCCCATTTATTATTTCTTAAAGCCCATTTTCTTGTAAGCCTAATGCATCCCTCCTAGGAAAGATTTGCAGCCCAGCGGGGCGGAGAATAACAACTTGACCTTGCCTGGGTATTCCTAAAAAAAAGTATAGCTGGGCTAGCCATTTTCAGCTTGAAAAAAAATCTGGGCTGGATATCTGGCCTGGGCTAGACGGGCCACAGCCCGCCCAGTTAATAGCTGCAGCGATGTTTTCATTGTTGTTCAGAGGAGAAAAATTAATATCTGGGCTAAACATCGCTCAAGAAAAACTCTGCAGTGCTCACGCCTCAAAAACACAAATACTGCTCGAGCTGCTTGGTCCCAGCTGTCGGCCGCTTCTTGTGCAATTCTCTCGTTTATTGACTACATAGGTTCACAATGGTGTGGGACTGTGATGTCAGGAAACCAGGGGGAAGCAATTTTTTTAATAGTTTTATATACTAATAAGGAGGCACTTGCTGTCATCCTCTCTAAGTAAAGTCATCTCCTCATCCTCATGTTTGTTGACCATGTTGACAACGCGAGACGGCGGCGCCACGGGGAGCGCAACAACTCGAAGGACGACGGAGAGGGTCTCACGGGCCGTACGGATGGTCTGATACAGCGCCCGCTGCTCATTCGGGAAACTAGGATCATAGGGCCACATGTCCGCGACGGCATTGTCGTTCGCTTGTTCACCGGTGCTCGTTGAGGATACGGAGGTTGCAGCACAGGTCCTCCTGCGCTGGTAGCTCTTCCGCCATTAGGGTGTCGAAGTGCGGCCGCACCTGCTCTGTGGTGAACACGGCATGAACCGGCTTGGACAGTGGCGCCGGCTCCTGGTTGGAAGCTACGGCCATTGTCTGATTGTCGTCGCTTAGCTCGGCGAGGTAGCTGCCGAGCCAGCATGTTCGGCTGCTGGACCGACCCGCTGCCAAGCATGAGTCTGACTGCCCTGGCCCACCCAGACCGCCTCCCTCGCCCGCACGCGCTTTCCGCCCAAAACAGTCAGCGCCGCCCGCCCCGCTTCCCGGTGCATGCGATTGCTCCGCCTTCAAACGACACAAGTGCCGTCCGTCCGTCCTTCTACCGCCCACATTAATGATATGCGGTTGCCAAGGCGGCTACTCCGCGCCACACGTCCGTCCCTCCGCCGCCCACCATTGCTATATAAACTGCTGAGTCGGCCATAGCCGTAGTCATCCGCATCCGTTCCTATTCTCCTGTCCACACCACTACTGCCCACCATGGCTTCCTCGCGCTCCAGCGCTCTTCGGGACGGGCGGACGACAGACCACAAGGAGATGGCAGCCATTGCTGCCGACTGGCTGGCCGGCAGCCAGCCGGAGGACGACGACGTCCCAATGGAGAACATGGTAGTCGACGATCCGGCGCCAACCCCCTCCTCCACGCCATCCTCGCCGGTGCATTGCACCATGACCATCGGCGAGGCCCGTGCCCAATATATGGACACGGTGAGGCAGAAGCGTGAGGAGCAGTTCCGGGAGGTGCAGGCCGACGCCGCCTACAACCACCATCTCCTCCAGGAGCACCTGCAAGCGGAGGAGCAGATCGCCGCGGAGCGGGCGGAGCAGGAGGCGCTGCTCGACTCGTACCGCTCCGCCCGCGAGGGCCGCCTCGAGCGCTGGCGGTACCACATGCGGGTGGCGGAGGCTGCAGCCGCCTACAAAGAGGGCGATGAAGCGGCCGAGGCGCTGTTTGGCGAGACCGAGGACAAGGCAGAGGACAATGCCGGCTCGGATGAGTCCCCGCTCCGCTGGCGTCGATGAGGCCCTACTCCGCCGAGGCCCCGCGGCACCAGCAACGAGGCAGAGGACACCGCCGGCTCCGCCGAGGCCCCACCCTGCCGGCAACGAGGGGGGGATTTTCCCCCGCTCCGCCGAGGCGCCGCCCGCCGGCAACAAGACAGAGGACATCGCCGGCTCCGCCGTGGCCCCGCCCCGCTGCCAACGAGGCCGCGCCACACAGAAAATGAGGAAGAGTAGAACACGGTAGGTTGCCGACACTCGGGTCCAAGTAAGGCCACCGCTGCTACCCTCCGGTTGCTGGCACTGAGCTGTACATCATGGAGCAATTCTATGATTATAGGCTGATTGAAGAGCGCTCCGTGGTTGAGCAAGCTCATGAGATACATCCATTTGCTAGAGAACTTGAGCACTTCAGTTGTATGCTACCGGACAATGTGCGAAGTAAAAAGGAACAGAAGGAGTACAAAGAGTTTGAGCAGCTTTTTAGAGTTCCTGTACATTGCAATCACAGCGATTCACATGTCATAGAGAACATTCAAAACAATCGATGATTATGCATCTCAGCGATTCACATGTGAGAGCCAATATTTACTTCACAACTAAAGAATAAAGAAAAAATGGATCGACGCTGCTGACAGCAAAGGGCGTCCCATTCGAAAATATCAAAGGCATGTCTTCTTGCTAAAATCAATGAGCAAAATTTGACAAGGTTTTCCCATTCCAAAATATCAAATGCCTACGATTGTGGAATGGGCAGGGTTTGCCATCAATTCGGACATTGACATGGCACCTCGTGCTAAATAAACCAGCTGTTCTTTTTGTGCAGTTCCACCAAAATCAACCAAATTCGCGCGTAGCTTGTATGATTTCGCCCTTATATGTTCCAACACCTTGAACTTATCGGCACCTCCTTTCTTGTGGTGGAAATGAATGATTCGATGTATTCATGAACATTTTGTGCAGTTCCCATTGAAATCAAGCTGAGCACCCCTGTTTGCACAAATACAAAAAAGAGATTAGTATAAAGCAAACTCTACTATGAATTGATAGTTTAAACAGGCACCTACATGGTCCATGTAGAGCACACTTTTACAAAAATGGAACTCACCAAAAAAAATCCTAGAACAACATTGTACTCGCGCATCATAGCAAGAAAATGGAGATTTGTCAGTCCTTCTAAGCTGAAGTTAGTTTGGTCTTGTGGGGGGTAATGTAACCATCCTTCAACTGCTCCTTCTGATGAGAAGATAGACAGGGCTTCTTCATCCTGGCATAATCGGAACTAGTCACTTCACGTACTCCATATTCTTCTTCAGAGGAGGATGATCCTATTGTGCAAAGACAAGAGGATAACTAAATGCTAGCATCCCTGTTTGCTCGAAAAAAAGGAAAGGAAATATTTAAAACAACACAGATGAAGCACTTCTCAAGGACAATACCACTTTTTGATGACAGCATATAAACAGTAGCACAACACCAATAGAGATGACAAAGCTCAATCATATGGATGAAATCAGTGGGCGAGTACCAACCTTTGTCAGGAGGCTTATTGTGTAGAGCATACAGATGAAGCACTTCTCCGGAACCATCTGTTGCTATCTACTGTGGTGGCCATGCTTACTATATACTCCTCGATTAGATTAATGTTTCCAACATCTTCTTGTGCAGTTCCACTAAAATATATGGTATCTTCAAAGAAGATCCCTGTTTGCACAAGTAGAGATAATTACGTATTACATTAAGAGCGGCATCAAATTAGTGGCAAAACAATTGCTCGTTCTAGCCATAGCAATAAATTAAGATGCAAAACTATATCATTACTTGTGTCATCACAGTTCCAGTGCTTCATTACAGCACCAGGAGTTGATTTTTGTTTTTCTTCCGCTTGTTCTTCCCCTTCATCACTTGGTTCAATAACAGACAAGCTTCGCCTTCAATGTAAGATTTGGCATGTCAATTAGGTTGCACAAGTATAGCACTAAACAATGACATTAATTTTTCTGATGAAAGTGGCAAAATACAGGCCAACAATTGTGAAATACCCTTATCTTACCTCAATGGGATATTACGGTGCACATACAGATTGGAAGTCTTGTCTCCATTTGTGGAGTTCACTAAAATCAAGCAACATTACCGTACAAGTAGCACAACATATGAGAGCACACTGCAGAATCATGTGAAAGAAGGCTAGTACTGACCTCTCATGACGCAGAATTCAAACAACTCACAAGAAGAAGATCAGAACCAAATTTGCCAACACGGATAGGAAGTAAGATCTCCTCTTGTGCAGTTCCACTAAGATCAAGCAATCAAGCAACGTTGTAGGTGTGACATTTTGGTTGAACTGCACAAAATACTCTTAAAACAAAAGTGTTTTGTGTAGTGCAACAAAAGGTCACAATGGCAATGAGGTGAAGTAGATAACCCTGTTTACACAGAGGTGCAAAGGAAACAACTAGTGGTCAATAATGGTGGATGACACAGAAGCCAACAAAAAGAAGCATCTACCTTATCTAAATGGGAAAGAAAGCAAGACAGTAGCATTTCTCAAACGGTGGCATTGATTAATATTAATAGAGAGATTATATTAATAATAAAATTCGTTAAACATGTAATTTGCTTTTAACTGTGGCATTGCATCAATTTTCCAGCGGCATTATTAGAGGGTGTTTGTTTACAGGGGCATTTTGGTGGAGGGACTAAAAAACTCCATGTCAGTCCCATCTAAACCAAACAGGAGGGACTTTTAGGGACTAAAAGTGGGCATTTGGGACTAAAGAAAGAAGACCCTGAGGGAGTCTTTTTGGGACTTTTTCCAACAGTTGCCCCTGCCACGCATCGCACCTTGTCTCTATTAGTTCACTACTAGGGGTAACATGGTCTTTTAGCATGTCATTTAATAACCTCTAGTCCATGTTTAGTCCCTGGAACCAAGGAGGTAGGGACTAGGGAGTTTTTAACCAAACAGGGCCTTAGATTAACAACAGCTAAAGAGTTGCACGGGACAGTGGACGCACCAGCACCATGTGCATCTACCGATGTACTGGGGTGATGCACAGTCTGTTGCAACAAAGAACAAACAACCAAGGAGTTAATTTGTGTTGGTCCCAGTTTTGTTATCTTTAGACACCTTTCCCTATGTGAGCGCAGCAAATCTAGTCCTGCTCAAACTCTACAGCCTCGTCCCCCAAAACAAAAGATCAGTTCGTTACAGATGTGCGTACTGTGTTTGTCATTGTTTTCCCTTTTCGACCAACGTAGGTGCTGGATAGCCAGTCTGTACTAGTACTTTCCCCACTTCCTTTCCACTGTGAACCACGTCCTAGATTTATGCTATACAACTTTCCCCACTACTTTCCCCCATTCCTGTCCTCTTTGAACCACGTCTTAGATTCATGCGATACAACTTTCCCCCTTCCTTTCCTTTTTGAACCACGACCTAGATTCATGCTATACAACTTTTCCCACTACTTCCCCCATTCCTTTCCTCATTGAACCACGTCCTAGATTCATGGTATACAACTTTCCCCACTACTTTCCTGTTTGATCCAACACCTAGATTCGAGTGCAGCTGAAGCGGAAAAAGCCCACATGCAGCTAGAGCAATGCATGTGGAATAAGTAAATTATACCTTAAGGTTCTTGGGGTGTGGTTCGGTGGGCGACCGGAGGCCGTTCGACCCACACTATGTACGGCGGCGAAGAAGAAGGGGTCGGAGGCCCTCCTGCGCCGCCGCTGGGTGAAAGTGAACAGCTGCGCCGGTAGTGGATTCCCTCCCTCGCCGACGGCGACAGCGTTAAGCCTCCTTCCCTTCCCGGCGGACGGCTCTTTGACCAGAAGTGAGGGGAGAGAGGGAGGCCAGCGAAGTCTTGTTTAGATCTGGACAGGGTGAGAGAGTGTGAAGAGAGCAACTACAAGCAGACCAGGAGTGAGGGGAGAGAGAGAGGCCAACGAAGTCTTGTTTAGATCTGGAGAGGGTGAGAGAGTGTGAAGAGAGCAACTACAAGCGCTCCAGCGTGTATATATATACTGGAGAGAGTGTGAAGAGTGCAAACCCTAGAAAACAAGCGCCGAGGCTGTAGCTTATACGTGATGAGGTGATTATACGGTCACTACAAGATCGTATAGCTCCGTATCCATCCATTTTGACCAGTCAAATAATCCTCCTGGCACGAATTATGCTCAAGTGTAGTTATCGAACCCGAGACCTCAAGTTTGATGAGCGAACAGGCTAACCAGCTACACAACCCTCCCGTTATGTTCAACGAGAGGAAAATAACCTTTTATACATTCCTGTATTCGTGTGACAAGCATGCCGTGTTTGTTGTGTGTGTGGGAGTCATTGGGATTTAAATCATAATCGTGTCATGTGGCTTTGGTGGTAAGACTATCTACAGTGGTGCAGAAATAATGTAGCCTTAGTCACCTTACCTCTCTCCATGAAGTACGTTGGGTCCCACCAGTCAGAGGGTGAAACAAACAAATTAATAAGAAAAATTAAAAGCACCAGCGGTGTATCTTACCTCACACATCTCGCTACTGCTCGGGAACACTGTCCAATTGATCCCTCTGTTCGCTCACGTACTATTTTAAGTGAATCCTTATTATAACATGCACACAATTTTGGGCACTTGTATTCGACCTAAGTCAGTGTGCCACCGTATCTCGTACGACTCCCTCCGTCTAGGTGTAATAAGTCACGTTAGAAGGTGCAGCGGGACCAAGGTGCAAGCAGATTGGAGGAGAAGGAGAAACTTGACCGTTCATTCCTCCTATCAAAGCCCTGATTTCTGTCTCTAAACGCAACAATTAATCCAAACAACTAAGAGATGCCTCTTCTCTTCTTGTACGTACTCCATTTGTATCTCACTTCCTGTGGCTTCACACTCACACGATTTTCCTATTCTATGAACCTGTGTGTGCGTGTGCGTGTTTAACAACATGTGTGTGTTAGAGAGAGCGACAGATCGACCTACTCCTACGGAGAGATGGTGTGTAGTGTACGATTTTAGCTGTGAGAGTCGGTGCATCCTCTCGTTTCCGGGCGTCCGATAGGGACAGGCGGACAGCTGCCACGCCCGCTCCTGACCAGCCTGGCCCACCCAAAGCCCCTCCATCGCCCGCGCGCGCTTCCCGCCTGAAACGGTCAGCGCCGATCCAAAGAATCGGTGCCGCATTCATGCCCAGGCAGAGCGGACGCGACCTCTCACTGGCGCCTGCGTTGAAGGGAGAAGCAGATTCAAGAGTGATGGTTGCTTCGTCCGTCCAACTTACTGCTGGGTCTATGTGATTTGACGGCTCATTGGTCATTATTAATGAGGTGGTAGGACTGCTGGATGTCCCACACTTTCGGCGAAAGGAGGTACTACTAGATTACAATTTTCTCCATTCTTACGGCGGAGGAGTGCAAGAGCAGTGAAAACATGCAGGCTCAGTGATTACATGGCCCACCTCACACTATCACCATATTTTCTGGACACCGTGCGACACCTAACTCTTTACATAGTACTACTTGTATAGTACGTACTGTAATTTCTCAGCGAGATAGTACAATGCTATGAAGCTTCCAGCTTCTGTTACATGTATCTTGCGTCCAAGGTTTCCCGTTGCAACATTTCATCAAATACAAAGGAGACTAACATGCATGCTATTGCATCTCAATGATTGACAGATCATAGCAAATATGTACTCCCTCTGTTCCAAAATAAGTGTCTCAACTTTATGCTACATACGGAGCAAAATGAGTGAATCTACACTCTAAAATACGTCTATATACATCAGTGTTTGGAGTATGTACTAGTAGTTCATATTGAAATCTACTAAAGGACATATATATTCCAAACAATATGATAATCTCTCTAACCAAGGTAGTAGGGATGAGGAGTAAACGGAGGGAGTAGTAAAATTTTCTCCTCGTCCTACGAGCCACCGCGCGCGTGGGCGAGGGAGCGGACGTAAGGCGTACAGTACTACTACTACTCATGCAGTCCCTAGCCATTGAAACAGAGACAGCTAAAGAAAAAAATGATCCATGCAGTCCCTAGCCCTTGAACCGTAAACCCTAACCAGGCTTTAATTTGCTGGCAACATCAGCGCTTCCTAAGAAATGAAGTTTGCAACCCTTTGACCATCGGATCATTTTGTGCAGTTTCACCAAAATCGAGATGAGCATCCCTGTGGCAAAGAAATTGAAGAAGCGTGATTAGAATAAGATTACTGGGACTAGTTGATGAGACATAAACTCATCACAAATACAGTACGTAGAAGCCAGTAGAGGTATGTGCGGGGCAAAGAAGTAGAGAAATATCCACATGGAGTGATGTGGGCAGCTGGAGCAGTGGTGCAAGCCAGCTGTAAAGGGAGTTGTACCTGAGGGATGTCGGGACGTAGCTCAACCTAGAGGAGGGCGGCGGGAGGAGGCAACTACCCACGTCGCGGCAGTGAGCAATGGACGAAGGCAACCTCACCGGCTTTGTGAGAGAGAATGGCGGGGACCCGTGATCGGGACGTGCCGACAGTGGGTTTTCGCCGTCGGCGACGGCGACCGCATCTACATTAAGCATCCACCCCTTCCCCCGGCGGACGTGATCTGCCGGGATGTTAGAGATGTGGCCACAGTGGTTTTGTGCGAGAGAGTGTGAAAACTGAAGAGAGCAACCCCAGCAAGCAACCGTGTAGGCTCGTCCTGCCTATGTATATAGTGGAGCGGTTTCCTTTTCTCTCCATATGAACCTATTTATATTGCGTACGTGCCACTGAAGAAAAAAAACTTTATTTATAAATGACGCGGAACCTACTACTCGTTCCCCTATAAACCTTGCGCCTGGCATCTCCAAACTATTAACCTTGTGATTGGCTCTTCGCCTCTTCGGGAAGTCGAGCAATAATGGTACTGCAGTATATATCGTTCTGGCTATATGAGACCGAATGAATTGCTGCACGTCCACCACGTGGCGAGGGTCAAGGGGCGAGGGAGAGTGCATACTATTATGTCCGTTTCAATATGGACTACATACGGAGCAAAATGAGTGAATCTACACTCTAAAATACGTCTATATACATCAGTGTTTGGAGTATGTACTAGTAGTTCATATTGAAATCTACTAAAGGACATATATTCCAAACAATATGATAATCTCTCTAACCAAGGTAGTAGGGACGAGGAGTAAACGGAGGGAGTACTAGTAAAATTTTCTCCTCGTCCTGCGAGCCACCGCGCACGTGGGCGGGGGAGCGGGCGTAAGGCATAGTAAGCAAGCTTCACCTCATCCTGCGAGCCACTGCGCCCGTGGGCGGGGGAGACGGCGTACTAAGCAAGCTTCTCCTCGTGCTGCGAGTTGACGGGACACATCAAAAGTACTCCAGTGTATAGAGCCTTGCCTCTAAGGTAGGCCCCACATGGTTTGCCTCTTTTTTAACATAACGCGTCAAGTCGCAATTTGTTTGTTCACCCATGGTAGACGATCCTCCCTCCATCTAGTGGACAACCAGTACACGTGTCAAGTTACCAGGTGGGCTGCCTTTTCGTACAGAAATGAGCTCCACCGTGTACCCGCACGGGTGTGGTTGGGAAAGAGACGGGAGTACATGCGCCGTGCGTGCACCTCTTCTCTTCGTGCACGTCCCCCACCTACGTGGGTGTGTGTGAGAGATACAAACCTAGACAAATGGCTTGTGCGTTCGTGAGTGTTTTTTGTTTTTGGGGGGTTGGAGGTTGATTTCGTGAATGTATTTGTGGGAATATGTGTCGATGACATCTCAAACAAAATTTTGCATGCAATGTGTGTGAAATGGAGGCCTATCCATATCATATATAGAGGGTCGGGCGATCCACGAGAAGAGAGGGAGGGATCATAGATATCGATAGAGTCGAAGAGAGGATCAAGTGGGTGGGTGCGAGATCGATGAAGAGAGCCATCGAAATTGTGTGTGTGTGCAAGTCAAAGATATAGGGCGACTGACCTAGCTACCGGAACGTCAGAGGGCACAGGTCAAGTTTGTGTGTGGCAGGGAGACATGACTAGAGCGCTCGATGTATCGGTGTGTGTGTGTGTGTGTGTGTGTGTGTGTGTGTGTGTGTGTGTGCGAGTGGGTGGGGGGAGGGGTAGGCAGAGGCCTAACTATATAGGTAGAACGACTCGTATATGTGTTGAGAAGGAGAGACCCAGCTATGTCTTGAGGGAGATCGGTCGACATCCATACATAACTGAAGGACGGGAAATAGGATGGGACAGAGAGAGAGGAGAGAGAGAGGGAGGGAGAGGGGTAGAGTGCTGGATGGGTGATGGAGTTGCTTCTCGAAGATGGTGGGAGAGGCCTACTAGACAAACTGAGGGTGGAACTGCAATATTATCAATAAGAGTGGGGATGTGTTTCTGTGTGTGCCTGGTGTGATAGATCTGTCGGGACACATCCATGGATGATGAAGGCGAACCATGTGTTTGGTAAGCAAACCTAACTAGATCGATCGGTAGATCAATTGTTGTTTGTCGGAGGAAGGGAGAGACATAACTAATGAGGTAGATCGATCGACGCATGGGGAAAAACGAGTTATAAGGACCAAGCTAGCTATATGTATAGCGGGAGATCGGTCAGTGTACGTCCATTTGTTATAGGCAAATAAGGCTCGATGAGACGGATAGACAGAGAGAATGGAGCTAGGAGGTGGTGCGAGAGGCCCAACTACTAGCTAGATAGACGGAGGAGTGTGCGGTTGTGAGATCGATGAAAAGAGGGGCGAGAGTTTACACGTGAGTGGGACCGTATGAGAGACACGAGGCAAGGACACATAAAGGAGGAGATTGAAGGTGCGTGTGTATGTTGTAGGCAGACATCGCTGGAGAGGTTTATCGATCGTTGTGCTTCGGAAAGGAGTTGTGGAGACTGTGGGAGAACGACCTAAAGAAGAAGAAATTGAATGTGCGCGATGGAAAGAATGCTGTTTTTGAGGGAGGGGGAGGGCGAGGATGGCGTGTGCATGCACGAGAGAAAGTTAGTGGTAGCTACAAAGGTTAGAGGATTGTGTGGGTGTAAGAGACTGACAAAGATCATAATTTGATATGAAAGTGGATTCATATATTTGAATAGGAGATCATAGTGTTTTAAACATATGCATGCATGAATATAGAGGTGATATGCGTGTTGTGGTTTTGCACATGTTATACCATAATGTGATAATGCATGGCGTTTGCAACTCACAGCTAAATGTCGAACAATCTAAACCATACTATACATCGAACAATCTCACATTTTATTTGAATTTGTGATAATGTGTGGCGTTTGCAGCTTACAACTAAATATCGAACAATCTAAACAATACTATATATCGAACATTCTCACATTTTATTTGAATTTGTGGTAATGTGTGGTGTTTGCAACTCACATCTAAATACTTGTAGGCGTAGGGGGCGGGGCACCATACATAATGTGATAAACACATTATACATATGAGACATGGTTTAGTTTGTGAAGATCTAGCTAGAGCTTGAAATGTACTATGATTTGAAATCAACATAAAGTGGATACAAAAAATCGAGTTCGAGTTCATATAGTACACATAGTTCATATGTAACTCGAAACTAATCATGTGGTGTGCTGTGAAGATAATACACAAATGATGGTTTAACTTGACAATAATGATGATTGTAGATCTTATTAAAACAGAGAAGCGAATTCAAACGCTTTGACTTCACAACAATCATTATTGTAGATCTTATTCAAATAGAGAAACGAATTCAAATTTAGTTCATATTGACGCGGTAGTATATACGTTTGGAATGCACTAAAACGTTCATTTGAGTACTAGGTTGCATGCATTATACACGTAGCGAAATATTTTAATTGAACATAACATGAATTCAAAGTTTTGAATGACATTTGTAGTGCGAATTGATTTGGTACAGTACACGTTAGGCTTGTCCGGAAATTTCAACCCGCGCCTTGTTAGCCCGAAATATTTAAGATATATCTTTGTCTCGTTGTGCTCCGACAACTCCCTCCATCTCAACCCGCGCCTTGCTATTCCAAAATTACAACGCGCGCGAAAACTCCCACCTCCCGTGAAATCCCGACACACGAAATTCCCGTGATACCCCTGAACTGAAAGAACCGCCTCAAATCGGTGGGGGTACTTTCGTAACTTACCCCACATTTCGGACAAGCGCGTCCCTAAGCCATGGTTCCCCACTCTCATCCCATCCGCCCACCCATTCGTACACCGAGGCCGGGAAAACCCGCGAAGCCCCACACCCTCCTCCGTCCGCCACCCAGCCGGAGCCTCTTCCCCGACGACATCGTCCACAGCAACACCTTGACGTCCCTCATCCACCATACCGGATGAGGATCCGTCGTCGATCTGGTCATCCTGCCGGTTCAGCCACCCCGTCCTCCACCTCCAAGGAGCTGCCCCGACGTTCCCCTCATCTTTCGCGCCACCTCCATTCCCACACCGCCGTCTTCACCTACACCACCGGAAGAGCATCAGCATCACCGTTTCCTTGGATGAAGCTGCGGCCTAATCGGCGCCACCAAAGAGGTTGTACACTAATCGCCGCATTTTCTTCTTGATTCGATCTCACGGTGCTGCCGGCGCTCGGTCCCGAGCCGACAAGGCGCGGCTCCATCCACCGCGGCGTCGCCGGCCACTTCCTCCACAGCGTCGCTCCCTCGGCAGCGACGTCCACATCAGTAGGAGCTGCTGCTGCTTTAGCTCTCGCTCGCGCTGCTGCTCTGCTCTTGCTCTCGGTCCCCTGCCTGGTCTGCTCTTGCTCTTGATAGCGCTGCTGCTCTCGCTCTTGCTCTTACTTGCGATGCTGCTCCGATTTTGCTACACTTCAGTCGATTGAATCGACTTTTGGGTCAGTCGATTTTCAGGGGGTGGGGGGCTCGCCGGAGTTAAGGAAGAACCAGCCGCAACGGGGAGGGGGCTCGCCAGAGAAGTACCCCAGTATCTATCTTAGGGTTCAGGGTGGGGGCGGTGCTCGCCGGCGGTGGTGGGGCGGTGGCGTGGGGATCGCCGGAGACAAAGCTCGGCACGGGGGGGCCTAGAGGGATGGCCGGGGCGGCGGCAGACCGGCAGTGGGGAGTGTTTTCGGGGCGGGCGGGGCAGCTGTTTGGCCGGTGGTGGCTGGCGGCTCAGGGGGGTGGAGGTTGAAGATGAACTACAGGCCCTTGATTTCGTATCCAACGGCTGCAAAATCGACTGACCAGAGATGAAAAAGTCAGTCGACTGACGTGTAGCCTCACCTCTAGTGCGTTCAGTTTCGACAGTAAAATTCAGTTTCGACAGCAAAATTCAGTTTCGACAGTTAAGTTCAGTTTCGACAGTTAAATTCAGTTTCGATAGTTAAGTTCAGAGATGAGCGGCTGATGTATACATCTAGCACTTTGTGGTTATGTATTTTACGTCATCTATTGGAGATGCTATTAGAATTCCACTCAGGTTAATGTTGTCTCTCTTGTCCTGCTTCAGCCTCGGCGTCGTACAACTCACCGGAGCTGCTCCAACGACGAAACCCTCCATCACAGCGGAGCAGTACCTCGGGCTCCATCTCCAGACGCCTAAGATCATCTTCCCCTCCTCCGACAGCCAAGTCAGCCGGAGCATCCTCACCGGCCAACCCAATCACGCTGAGATCGACATGGCTTCGCCAAAGAGGTTGTACACTTCTTGTGGTTTGACTTAATCTCACCATACTTCTTTGCATCCTGTGATCTTCCAATTCTTGTGAACAAAACACCCAGATTGGCAGAAATCCTGTGTTTTTAAATTCTCTGGTTTGCACATGCATTCCTATCCTATTCCTGTCTATTTCCTATCCCTGCATTGTTAGAATCCTCAAATTCAAACAAGCCCTTACACAATTACTTCTGTTACAGATATGTGTCAAAGAAAACCTTGTGTGGTTTGTCCTGCTCTTGCGGTGCTGTGTTCCACCCAGCTCAGCTGCTCCAACGACGGAAGGGTTCACCACAGCAGGGATCCTCTCTCCAGAGTGTCTTTTGCCGCCTCAGATCTTCTTCCCCGCCGCCGGCAGCCATGACAACTACATTACCATCATCAACTGAGCAGATGACCTTGAGGACTACACGGGTCCGCAAGAGAGGTCGCACTCTTCCGTGTCTGCTTACGTTATGCATCGCTTAATATGATGACATGCTACTTTATCGTCGTGTTCACCTATTAGACTCCGACTCAGGTCCAAACTTATGCTGAAACTTGAGTTTTTAAATGGTTGTGGGGTACATATTGGGGCAACAATCAGTACTATCTGTCTACTATCTGGTTAATCTCGGGTGTCTACTATGAGTTTCATGTTGGGTGCAAACAAACATTAAAGGAGCCATTATATGTATTTTTTAACTAAAGCTATTATCTGCCTGCTATCATTGGTTTTGGGTCTATCCACAGTTTGCTACCATCACTCTGGATTTGTGCATGCACTCCTTACATAATCTCACTATGTTTTATTCCTATGCATATGAGTTATTGTACACAATGGAACTGAACATGTAGAGCAAAAGAGACGAGCCTTGCGTGGCAATAAAATTTCATGCAGACGTCGCTCCATGGTGGGCGCAAAGGCAGCCCCCTCCACCCATTTCGGATCATAATCAAGAGGAAGATAACTGTTCTGAGAGGGATTCAGAAGCAGAAGACCACTCCTATTTATCCCATGAGGTCTTTGCTCTAACTTGGCATGCTGATGTTGGTTATATCATGCATATGGTGCCTTGCATTGCTTACTTTATACATCAAATATGTCAACTGCTTAGTTTAGACATGCTTTGTGTGAATGCCATCTGTTTAGTTTATTCATCGTTTATGTGAATTATGCAATGCCATCTTGTTTAGCCATGCATCATATATGTGAATTTTGCAATGCCATCCTGCTTAGCCAGTCATCTTATATGTGAACTATATGAGGCCATCCTTTTTTTTGTTACGTATTACATTTGTCAACAATGTTAGTACATTCAACTACTCTTCATGTGCATCAGCCATTTGACACGGTGATGGAAAATTCTGGAGTGCAAACAAGGTCTTCAGAGCAGACTATGCTATTTGACGAAGCGCATATCTCGCTGGTTACGGATAGCTCCTCAGAGGAGGATTCAGAGACAGATGACCAGTCCTATTCCCCCCCCCCCCGAGGTGCATGCTCTAACTTGGCAGGGTTATGTTGCTCATATCGTGCGTATGGTATCTTGCATTGCTATGTCATTTGCTTAGTTTAGACATGATTTGTGTGAATGCCACCTGTTTAGTGTCTAATTACCATATATGTGAATTATGCAATGCCATCTTTTTGCAAGACATTATATATGTGAATTATGCAATGCTATCTTGTTACAAGGCATTATATATGTGAATTATGCAATGCCATGCTGTTTAGCCAAGCGTCATATATGTGAATTATATCATGCCGTCCTTTTTTTTGTATTTCTCATTGCTTTTGTCGACAATGTTTGTATATTCAACTGCTCTTCCTGTGCATCAGCCATTTGAATTGGTGATGGAGAAATCTGGAGTGAAAACAAGGTCTTCAGAGCAGACAATGCTACCTGGTGAAGCAGATATGTTGCTGGTTACAGATAGCTCTTCAGAGGAGGATTCAGAGGCAGATGACCAGTCCTATTATCCCCCTGAGGTGTATGCTCAAACTTGGCAGGGTTATATTACTCATATCATGCATATGTTGTATTGCAATGCTTAGTTTTTACATCATATACACGATGTTGAATGCCATCTCCTTAGTTGACACATCATATATGCGATTGCCCTCTGCTCACTTCCTTAGTATATAAATCATATTTGAATTATATCATGCCATGATGTTTACATAGACAGCATGTATCTGAATTATGGCATGCCAACCCATTTTCTAAAGACATAATATAGTTATATCATCTCATCCTGTTCACATAGTCATCATATTTTGAATTATGTCATTCTATCCGTGAATTATATCATGCCATCATGTTTCCATCGACGACATGTTTGTGATTTATGGCATGCCAACCACTTTAATAGACACATCGTATAGTTATATCATGTCATCTTGTTTACATAGTCATCATATTTTGAAGTATGTCATTCTATCCTATTTAGTTAGCCATCATACATGTGAAATCGTGTCATGCTATCCTGTTTAATTAGCCATCATATATTTGAAATTATGTCCTGCTATTCTGTTTGGTTAGACAACATAAATGTGAATTATTTCATGCCCTGTTTTCTTCCCTACTATCCATTGCACCTATCTATCTTACAATGTCTGTACATTCAATTACTTTTCTTGTTTATCAGCCATTTCAATTGGAGGGGGGATGGCAGTATCTGTGGGAGTAAAAACATGGTCTTCAGAAAAGATCGTGCTACCTGTCGATGGAGATAGAACCACGGTTGTACTTGCCCAAGAACCAGCCCCACCACACATAACCCAGACTCACGCAGATTGTACCCCTACCCAGTTGGACAGAGAACCAGGTACACCCCTTCTAACCCCAACCCCAGCAGATAGTAACCCAGTTCCCGTTGACACAGCACCGTCTCCACCACAGAGCACCCAAACACGAGCAGTTAGTAAGGCAACTGCAGTGCCCAAAGCACGAGGACCACCACTCCGAACCCCAAGTCAATGCTTAAAGCAGAAGAAGAATTGTTCTCAGGTCAGGTTCCGTAGCTATGGTTCATACTACTTTGCTCTTGCATCACTGTATTTACTCATACCAACTAATTTCAAATTTGAAGGATGCAATTGAAACTCCAATGGCGCAACAGGTATGTTTTAAACCTGTTTCTTTAACGTGTTTGCTGTTGTAACTTGCTCTATGTTGATTTCAGTTTCAATTGAACAAACAATTATGTTCTCATGCCATGCACATTACAAGTGTTGTTATTGTTGTGTAGTTTCCCACACTTATATTATGTCTATGCTGCTTTGTCTTAAATAGATATGATTCGAACTGTATCTATCTTGATTTGGCAACATAAACTAGAATGATATAGACCATACCGTGACCATACTACATAGATATATGTTTGTTTCATGCTGTTATCCTGTCCACCTTACTACTGATCTGGTTTACCAAAATGAGTTTCATATACTACATAGTAAACCTGTGATGTGTTTGTTTGTTTCTCCTTTAGAACGCGGATAAAATATTGGAGAAGAGTACCCCGTTATGCAATGGTAAAGGAAGTAATGCAGATCAGGTTCAAGATAGTGAGACATCCCTGTTGTTCTCCAAGAAAGCTGATAAAAACTATATTGAAGACATTGAGACAACCCCAAAGTCCTGTCTTGATGTAGTGTTCGAGTTACTGGCTACTACTGCTGGCACCAGCTCTTCGTACTCGCTGCCTGAATCAGTTCGGCTTCTTGAGTCTCAACTTCAAGTTGAAAGACATCGATCAGATGTTATGCGACAGGAAGCCGAAGGACTGAGGAAGTCCCTGCAGAATTCAGATGCATACTTTCTGGTGCAGCAGCAAGTGCTGGAGGATTTAAGCGCCAAACAAGAGAAAGTTAATAAGCTTGCTAAGCATCTTGCCAGCATTATGGGTACCCAGGATATTGTTTCTTGAGCTCTTCTGAAGTGGTTTCAGTTCTGGACTTGTTTTGCTGCGGTGTTTATATGCTGCTTTGTTCCCTATATTTGCACTGGTGGCGAACTTTGATGCCCAGTGGATGTAATATGTGTAATAGTCGTGATAGCCTAGCGTAAGTTACTTGCTTATTTATTTCCGTTGTCTTGTTTATTTGTTTTCTTGTAGTCAGTGCAGTTCTTTTTCCACAGTTTGCTAATGGCCAGAATAACCTACTTTTTAAACTAGGCCACATTAACAATGGGCTACATATTTATTGTAGTTAACATGGGCCTCCTACGGGCCGTAGAAACAATGGGCCTTCTAAGGGCCGTAGAAACAATGGGCCTTCTACGGGGCGTAGACACAATGGGCCTTCTACGGGGCGTAGACACAATGGGCCTTCTACGGGCCGTATCATCAATGGGCCTTCTATGGGCCGTATGATCGGTTGGCCAAACATGGGCCAATAACAGACCACATTATGGCCGTAAATGGGCTAGAGTTGAAATCGTCCGTTCATGGGCCGACCATAACGGGCCATCGTTAATAGGCCGTATTTGATGACGCTATGAAAACGGCCCAACGTATTAATGGGCCACAAATGGGCCGACTGTAACCATGGGCTGTATTTGGCCCACAAGCTGAAAATGACAGTAACGGGCTGAAAGTAAATGAATGCTGGAAATGAGCCCAAGAATAAATGGGCCCTAAGAAGGCCGAAAGATAACATGGGCTGGAAACGGCCCAACGGAATAATGGGCCGTTAATGGGTATAAAGTGATACACTGTTCATTATGGGCCAGTTTTACCACGGGTCGTTAATGGGCCGAGGGTTACTAAGGGCCTCATATGGGCCAAAAGATGTCATGGGCCATACATGGGCCAGAAGTTGAAACGGGCTGGAATTATATTGGACGGCCCAGATGACGCTACTGGGCCTAATTCGGATAGGCCGTAAATGGGCCCTAGGTTAGCGGGCTATAATTGGGCTATATGCGAACATGCCGTTAACAGGCTTGTCGTGGGCCGGCCTGCCACCTTTTGACCAAGTCAAATGGGCTAGCCTTTTCACAAGAATGGGCCTCTGTTGGGCCATGCCACGTGTCGACGTATCATAGGCGCTTTGGGTCCAATGAGTGGATGACGTCTGTCCCAACGGTAAGCTGACACGTGTTTCCTCCAGCCAATGATGATTTTACACGTGGAAAATCCCCATTGGCCGGGGCTGTTAACGGGTTATCGGATCCAAAACCGGACCTGATAGCTTAACGGCGTTCCGTTACGGTGGATGCCATGTGTCGGTCACCCTTGACGAAAGCACTTCTATGACGCGCGATTTATCATCATGGAAGTGGACACTCCCGTGATGATAATTTTGGTAATGTCATGGAACACTTCTACGGCAGCACAGGTATGACTATCTTGTTTCTGTCATAAATTTGTCATGGATGTACATGCATGACAGAAAACGTGACCTACTGTGACAAACACGTATCATCACGGAAGTGTATTTTTTTTGTAGTGACACTAGATGCATGCTGGATAGCGGTCGATGTGTGGAGTAATAGTAGTAGATGCAGGTTGGAGTCGGTCTACTAATATTGGACGTGATGCCTATGTAAAGATCATTGCCTGGATATCATCATGATTATTTGAAGTTCTATCAATTGCCCAACAGTAATTTGTTTACTCGCCGTATGCTATTTTTCTCGAGAGAAGCCACTAGTGAAATCTACGCCCCCGGGTCTCTTCTTTATTATATTTGCATTCGTGATATATTTTTATTTGCTTTTATTTTCAGATCTATTAGTCCAAAAATACAAAAATACCTTGCTGCAATTTATTATTATTTATTTTATCTCGCGTTCCCACGAGATCTATTTATCCAATCTACTACAATTTTACCTATCTTTTTACCCATGAGGGATTGACAACCCCTCTTTTACGTCGGGTTGCAAGTATTTGTTCTTTGTGTGCAGGAGTTGTTTACGTGGTGTTGCGTGGTTCTCCTACTGGTTCGATAACCTTGGTCTCATCACTGAGGGAAATACCTACCGTAGGTGTGCTGCATCACCCCTGCCTCTTTGGGGAAATACTGACATAGTTCAAGCCGCATCAAGAGCATCTACCCCTGAGGCCAGACTTTGAGGACAACAAGGTTGTCATGGATGCTTCACATCCTACTTGTGCTGAAGCGCAGGAAAATATTGAGAGAGCTAAGGCTGCAAAAGCAGCAAGTGCCCCAGATGCTTCAGTTGTGAATCTCAAGACCAATCAAGATCAACTCAGTTATCTGCTTGAGGCTACCGTGAGAATTAAGAAGAGCTTGGCCACCTTGTCTCAAAATTAGGAGAGTCTTGAAAGGATCATTTAGACAAAGATACATGACCTTGATGTGAAGGTCACTGAGATTCAGACAATTGTGGAGAAGCTTGGGGATGATGCTGAGGACAATGATGATAGACCCACGACAGATACATTCCAGAGAGTGCCAAGGGCACAAAGATCATCAGCTATGCCAGTTGCCAGAGACTTCAGGACTACCATCTCAGCACATGTAGCCACTGTCACAATTGCCCCTCCAGTGTCAACTCCTCCAGCTCCACAGACTTCAGCAGAGGCATTTGCAGACGCAGTCATCTCAACGCCATCTACGCACACCGGAGTGACAAGCCAGAAGACCCCTTCAGGTGCTCCCGGAGATCGTGCTTAGAGTTTTGTATAGCACTATACATTTTCGAACTTTTTGGTAACTTGTTGCCAAAGGGGGAGAAAGTTTAGAGACCATAGGCTTCGAGAGAGAGTGCCTTTTGCCTTTTGTTGGTTTTATTTGCCTTGCTACTCTTGCTACTTTGGTTGTTGCTTCCTATGCTAAAATTTGGGTTATGCTCATGAGATACTTATGTGATCATGTGTTTGATCATATTATGCTTAATGTGTGCTTGCATGATTATATCCTTGAATGTTTGTGTATGATCAATCACTTGTATCCTTGGTGACGAGTGCATGTTATTTAATTCTTATCATTTTGAGCGCTCCACCAAGATGTATGTGACATGGAAGAGTGACCCATAATCCCAATTGATTGTGCATTTGCAATCGAATGCAAATTTTAAATAATGCACAAATTTAGGGGGAGCTCTTGCTTATCACATACTTCTCAAAGCGATGATGTATTTCATTTATAATATCATTTGTCAAAGCTTTGATCGATATGTTGTCATCAATTACCAAAAAGGGGGAGATTGAAAGTGCAACTAATCCCCGGGTGGTTTTGGTAATTCAGAACAACATATAGCTCATTGAACTAATACCCATTCAAGTCTAATATTTAAGGAAGTTCAATGAATGGCATGGCATGGACTAGAGATGTGGACCCCTCAAAATGCTAAGGACACATATTGGAAAAAGCTCAAGACTCTTCATTTATATTTTAGTGATCCAAGATCACATTGAGTCCATAGGAAAGACAATACTATTAAAAGGGGATGAGGTGTTGCTTAATGGTCTACTTGCTCAAAATGCTTAGTGATATTGCTCCAAAGCCCTCAACCATCTTCTCATTCCAAATATGTCCAAAATCCAAAGTTAAACTCGACCCCACCAAAATCTTCTATCAGGTGCCATCGAGTTCATATGACATAGCCACTGCCAGAAACCCTAACACTTCGGTTACACCGATACAGATCTCGGTCTCATCGAGATGGCCTTGCAAACTCTCTGTTGCATGTTGCATTTATTTCAGTATCACCGAATTTGCAATCGGTCACACCGAGTTGGCTTGACATCTTCTCTGTCGCCTTATTGCTTCACTTCGGTCTCAACGAGTTGATGTTTGCCCTAAGCCCTAGCACATCGGTCCCACCAAGTTGTTCTAGTCGGTCCCACCGAGATTCCTAATGTCACATCCTAGTTAGTTCATGCATTAGAGTGTTGCATCATGTCTACATTTCACAGAAACCTGAAATGGGGATGCCAGAAACCCCCAGCACCCCCTGGAACAACTAGGGTTTACTAAAATTCTTTCAATGAACCTGAAATGCCCTCCATAAATGTTCACCACCTTTGGTCTTGGCTAAAACCTCTGCCAAAAATGGTTTCATATTTTTGGAGGCCATCTTGGATTTTTGCACAAGCCATAAGTATTTGCATTTGGGCATTTTAAATGCTATAAATATTTTTAAATGCCCAAATAATCTTGAAGGTATTTTTAGGCTGTTGGGAATAATCTCAAAGGTGCCTCAGAATATTTTCAGGATTTTTCCAAATGAAATAGTATTTTTACTATTTCAAAACACAGTACAGAAATAAATAAAAAGAGAAAAGAACAGAAGGCAGAAGACTTACCTGGCAGCCCACCTGGCGGCCCAGCACTGTGCTGGCCCGCGCCAGTCAGCTGCCTGCTCTCGCCAGAGCAGGCAGAGAGGTGACGCCGGCGAGCGTGAGCTCGCCACGGCGCCAGCAGCTTGCCGCCCCCGCCGCGGATGAGCTGGCCGACCTCTCTCGACGCGCCCCGAGCCCCCGGACATCGCCATTCTCCCCCATCGCCTCTCCCTCGCCTTCTCCCCACCATGGCCGACGGCGCCGCAGACACCTCACCGGAGTAACCGCGGCCACCGTCGACCTTGCGCCGTACTACCGTGTCCTACAGCACCGCCGTCGCCCACTCCTTCGAGCAAGCCGAGCCCCGAGCGCTCGTTTGCCCCGAATCTCCGTCACCGACCTCGCCTTCGCCGCTCACCATCGGAGATCCCCTCCGTCGTCGCCACTGCTACAGCTCATCTCCGACCTCGCCGCCTGCTCCGTCGCAACCGCCGTGAGCATGGCCACCTTCCCATCCTCTCCTCTCTCTCTCTCTCGAGCTCTGTAGCCACCGCACGAAGCTCACCCGTACGCGCCGCCGCACGAGCTCGTCGCCGACGAGGCTCCGGCCATCCAACGGCCACACCACCGTAGCCATTAGCTTCACCGCAACGCCAGGAACCCGTAGCACCCTCGCACATTCCTCGCCGCGCTCTCTAGCTACGATTTCGACTACGTCCGTACACGGCAGCCGCCCGGCTCGTCGCCGGCGTCGATTCCGGCGACCCCGAGCTCCTCCACCACCACCAGTCGACGCGGTTCGCCCCCAGCTACACATAGGTACTCTCCGCCGTCCTTTTGGTCGCCGGAGGGGGATCCCGCACTCCACCGCCGCGTCTGGACGTCGCCGGCGGCTAAATGCCGGCGAGTCAACGTGGTTTGACCACAGGTCAACCCCCCCAGGGTCACTGACGAGTGGGGCCCGCCTGCTAACTAATCTGAGTTAGAATTAAAACTAATCCTAATTAACTAATTACCTAACAGTGTCACTGACACAGGGGACCCACACGTCAGGTTTGACCTGGACGACCCCGTTGACCTGCTGACGTCACACTGACGTCAGGCTGACGCAGTAAAGCTTTTACTAGAATTATTCTTATATTGGAAATTCCAGAAATTATCACAAACTTCAAAAAATCATAGAAAATAATCTATAGCTCAGAATGAAAAGATTTATATATGAAAAATGATCAGAAAAATCCATTCTATCCATCTGCACTGGTTTCATGCATGATTAAGCAAGTTAACCTACTGTTTTATACAGAACAAGATAAAGCACTAACATGGGCCATTTATGAACTTGGAATTTGAATCTTTGATTCAAATTAGTCCAAACCCATCTGGTCTTAGTTGCATTAGCCCAATACATCCATTTTGCCATGTCCCATGCATGCATCATATTGTTGCACTTGCTTGGTGTTGATTGTGCTTCGATGTGTTCATTGTGGTAGGTCCTGCCTCCGAGGATATTCACGAGTATCCAACTGAAGGGCAGAATCCCACCACCACTTTGTCAGGCAAGCAACCCATTGATCATTTCGATACAAACCCATCTTCTCGCTTCTGCTCTCGTTTACTGCATTAAGACAACGCGATTCAAACTGCTGTGTGTTGCGGTAGTTGAACCCACTTTCCTTTGCATGACCTGTCATTGCCACAGTAACTAGATGAAACCCACTAGCATGTGTAGGAGTTGATTGAGCCTTGTTGTGTTCCTACAATGCTATGCTTGCTATGCTTAGAGTTGTGTCAGGTCTGGCTCATCAGGGTGATGAACTAGAGTGAAAGTGTGTGTGTCGGTAAAGAGAGTAAAGTGTTGAATATGATTTGGTAAAGGTATCGATGGGAGGCCATGTAGGAGTACATGGTGGGTTGTTTCATTGAGACCGTCCCTAAGAACTGAGATCTGTATGCGTGATTTAAGATTCAGCTACTACCACACATTGGGCCCGAAACCAATGGACCCCCTCGGCTTCTTATTCACCCTTGTCCTCTGTCCAGGAGTTGCACGTAGTTTCTGGTGTTTGTAGTAAGCTGGAGGCCGTGGACAGCGCTGACCAAGGGGTGGGCTGTGATGCGGTAGGCTCGTGGCCCGGTGTACCGAGTCGCCCGTTTGGTGACCGGGAACCCTGCACACATCGTTCGGGGCCGTATGTGGAAACCTCGGCCGGACTCCCTGCGGATGGAACCTGAATAGGCGATAAACCTGGACTAGAGACTCGAGTGTTTAGGTAGGCTGTGGCCGACACCCACGTTGGGCTTCCGCTTGAAGGTTGCCGAGTACATGTCGTGTAGCGACGATAAGTGGTGAGAGCGTGTGTGACGAAGTACACCCCTGCAGGGTATGAAACTATTCAAATAGCCGCGTCCGCGGTAAAGGACTACTTGGTCGCTTATGCAGTTCATAGACAAGTAAATGGATACTACTAAAAGCCTCAAGATAAGTGTGAGTACCGCGGATGGCCCTCTCGTTGGATGACGAGGGAGGATCCACGGTGGAGTATTGAGATGGTGATTAGTGGACTCGTGTGCGAAAACTATTTCACAAGTGGTGTACCGTAGGATAGCTTAGCCAAGAGTCAAAGCTGGCTTGCTGCAATAACCCCACTACCTTCTTGAGAATGAGCATGTATAGTAGGATCTGTTGTAAGACTTGCTGAGTACCTTTGTACTCATGTTGCCTAATTACTGTTTTCAGACGACAACACCGCCCCTTCTGACGGGTTCTACGTAGAACTCGACGACGACGAGTGACGCGCCACCCAGGTGGTGATCTAGGCTTGTGAAGGGCCTATGTAGATAGACAGGCTTCGTCAAGCCTTCTTTCTTTCTAGTGTCTGTACCCAGACAGTTTGCTTCCGCATGTGCTTGTATGATTGTATGACTTGAGTGTCGGGTCATGTGACCCCTATCTGTATGAACAAGTTATGTAAGGCTCTCCGGAGCCCTTTAAATAAAGTACTTGAGTTGTAGAGTTTTGTTGTGATGCCATGTTGTATTTGCACATATCGAGCATATTGTGTGTATGTTTGAAATGCTTGGTATGTGTGGGATCCGACAATCTAGTTGTTTATCTTTAGCAACCTCTCTTATGGGGAAATGTAGCCTAGTGCCTCCTTGAGCCATAGTAGTCCGCTACAGCCCGGTTCACCGGAGTCCTGCTAGCCTAGCACTACTGCTCTGGACACTTGACTGGCCGGCATGTGAGTCATATCGTTCCTGTGTCTGTCCCTTCGGGGAAATGTCACGCGGTGACATCCGGAGTCCTGCCTAGCCTGCTACAGCCCGGGTTCCCGGAGTCCTGTTAGCCCAGTGCTACAGCCCGGATTCACACGCTGCTGACCGACACGTTCGATGTTGATTCATGTATGCCTGTGCCCATACGTTAGTGCCGCTTTGGGTTCACGACTAGCCATGTCGGCCCGGGTTCTCTGTCATATGGATGCTAGCGACATTATCATATACGTGAGCCAAAAGGCGCAAACGGTCCCGGGCCATGGTAAGGCGACACCCGTGGGAGTACCGTGCGTGAGGCCGCAATGTTATATGAGGTGTTACAGGCTAGATCGGTGTGACTTGGAATCGGGGTCCTGACAGCGTTGGCATCAGAGCCGGACTGCCTGTAGGTGCGATAAGCCAAACTGGTCGATGTCGAGTCTAGAAATGCTTTAGTTATATGTAGGGGAATTGATTGTGGGAGGGAACGTAAGGTGCTTTTACTCCTTTACCTCATGCCCTCTGATCTGAGTCATACTCTTCTCATTCTACGCGGGTTAAGGACTAGGCTCTCTCCTCTCTATCAGGTTCACGTGTTACTAATCCGTAGTAACTTATAGGATTGTTGGTTCCATGCTTCGGTTCAGTTTCTATTACCCTAGTATGTTGTCGGTTGAACCAGAACCTTGACATGATGTTGTTGAGTGGTATTGCAAACTGTTGCGAATGTCTCAAATCCTTTTTTCGAGCATTTACAACCGTTATGTTGTCCAAATTCTCCTAGAAATACTAATGCCTTGCATTATTTCGTGCTTTCAGATGGCCACCCGTTCCCAGAACCAAGTGGTTCGTCTGACCCGGTGCATCGGCGTACCTGGTCACACGGCCATGTTGGTCCGAGTGATGGTTGAGACAGGCTATCGTTGGTATCCCGAGTATACCGTCGAGGAGCAGTTCCGAGACTTTAATCAAAGTCAGTATCTTTGCACAGTCAGGATCTACCCATCCTATCCTGGAGCCACTGAACCCCTCCATTGCTCTTATGGACTTGGGGTTACTATCGAGATGTCTGTGCAGGACGCAGCTTACTCAATGATGACTATCATGCGAGCCAGAACTGCCTTGCTTCAGAACACCGACTTCTGCTATATGCCAGCAGCACTCCCTGGGGCACAGGGGTACTATCAGGCCACTTACTGTGATTCTACCCATGAGGACTCACTACTCCGTACCACCATCGAGATGCTTGAGGACAAGGACCGTGAGAATCGTGCCTTGCGAATGGAGCTCTTTAATGCTCGTGCTGATCACTGGGCCACTCTGACACGGTTTGCACCTGCCGTGCAAGCTGGGTTCATGGACATGAGGGACATATACCCCGTGCGATCTGGCCTGCCAGAATGTATGGAATGGCGTGATGTAGGAGGCATCACCCCTCCTCATGGACCTCGTCTGCCACCGTTAGTTGGACCAAGGCCACACCCGAGTCCCTATGGACCGCAAGCTCCACAGGACCGACTGTTTCCAGATGATCATGTTCAGCTTCCAGGACATGGTGGTGACTTCTATGAGGATTACTACGGGGACGTCTGAGTTGGTAGTAGTTCCACCTGTATTGTAACAGTTGTAATCCCCACAGTCCTGCGTGTCATGTGGGATACGACTTGGTGTGTATCACGTTCCGGAGGTGTAGAAAAATAATGTATAGGAGCTTGGAATGCCTCTGATGAGATTTATCGTCTTTCATCGTAGTTGTACCTTGGCCTGGGCTTGTACTAAGCTATGTATGGCGTGTATGACCATTGGTATATGTATGTTGCTATGTTACCATGTCATACTGATGGTCATCTCTGCATTCCGTGTTATCCATTACATTCCGCATTTTCCCTATCAAGATTTAGCCATCCTCGTCTAAACCGTTGCTTTGTTTCTCCTAGGATGGTTAACACCCGCAACAACCCTGCTGTCCAGGCGCAGGGTGAAGCCAATGCAGCCAGGGCGGAGGATCTGCCCCAACCGCCTTCACTGGCCGAAGTTATGCTGGAGGCAGAAAGAAACAAGCGTGAGACTAACCGCTTGCTAGAGCGAATTGAGCAGAATACTGCACGTCACCAGAGGAATGACCTGGTGTCCATCAATGACTTTATCAAGTTGTACCCACCGAAGTTCAACCACTCCGTCAAGCCCCTTGATGCGGATGATTGGCTTCGCAGCATCACCCATAAGCTACGTTCTGCCAACGTAGCCGAAGCTGATAAGGTTACCTACGCTGCCTATCACCTCGAAGGCCCTGCTAGCCTTTGGTGGGAGAACTTTGAGGCTATGCACCCAGCTGGCCAAATCACTACTTGGGCTGAATTCAGTGAGGCTTTCCGTGAGCATCACATTCCGGAGGGTCTCATAGATCGTAAGCGGGAAGAATTCTGCAACTTCACCCAAGGCAGACTGACTGTGGATGCTTACAGCCGTGAGTTTGGAAATCTAGCACGCTATGCTCCTGAAGAGGTATCCACCGACGCCAAGAAGCAGGCAAGGTTCCGCAAGGGACTTAGCCCCGAGCTTCGCCGTGATCTCCGTCTGCATGAGTGCACCTCTTTCCAGAAGTTGGTCAATAAGGCCATCAGTGCCGAGACAGGACAAACTGACTACGACGCTACACGCAAGCACTCTCGTGACTTTGGTTCCTCATCTGGCTCCGGATCCCAGAAGCGCCGGGTCTGGATTCCAAATACTGCTCTGCCACCCAGGTTCACTCCGAGGCCATCCTTCGAGGCGCCTCGCCCCAACCAGCAGCATGCACCGCCCAAGGTTTATGGTGGCCCCGCTGCTAATGCTGCTCCACGCCCCAATATTGTGACATGCTTCAAGTGTGGAGAAACGGGTCACTATTTGCGCGAGTGCCCCCGAAACAACCTAAATCAACCTGGACAGTCCGTTGGCCGTGGTAAGCCAGCAGGAAAGACTTACTACGCCAAGCCAGCCACCACTGCACGTGGCCATGTCAACTACGTTTCAGCTGAAGAAACTCATGAGGATCCCAACGTCGTCCTTGGTACGCTCCTTGTTAATTGCCATCCGGCAACTGTTCTTTTCGATACTGGAGCATCTCATTCATTTATCTCTGAGAGCTATGCTCGATTACACAACACCACATTTAGTGACATGCCTACTTCCATGGAAATTCAAACTCCTGGTTCTAGATGGCAAACCTCTAAGATAAGCCATGGAAATGAAATTCTTGTTGACAGACTGGTCTTCCTTGCATCACTAATAGCTCTCAAGTCCTCGGACATAAACATCATCTTGGGTATGGACTGGATGTCAGCTCATTATGCTAAGATTGATTGTTCTACTAGAACTGTTCAACTCACCCATCCGTCGGGCAAGACAGTTAATGTTTTGACCCGAGTGTCTAAGCGTCAGCTCTACTCACTAAATGCCAACCCTCTCCCAGACCTCGAAGATGTGCCGGTAGTCCGTGACTTTCCGGATGTCTTCCCTGAAGAACTGCCAGGTATCCCACCTGACAGGGATGTTGAGTTCGTGATAGACCTCGTTCCAGGAACCGTCCCAATCTCCAGAAGACCCTATAAGATGGCACCCCTAGAGCTAGCCGAGCTTAAGAAACAACTCGATGAGTCCTTGAAAAAGGGTTTCATCCGTCCTAGTTCTTCTCCGTGGGCTTGCCCCGTCCTCTTCGTCAAGAAGAAGGATGGTACGGATCGGATGGTTGTAGATTACCGACCCGTCAACCTAGTCACAATCAAGAACAAGTATCCGCTTCCCAGGATCAACGACCTGTATGATCAGCTCGCTGGATCCTCAGTCTTCTCTAAAATGGATTTGAGGTTGGGCTACCATCAAATCAAAATCAAGAACGGGGACATTCCTAAAACGGCCTTTGTTACTCGTTATGGCCAATACGAGTATACAGTCATGTCCTTCGGTTTAACCAATGCTCCAGCCACCTTCTCTCGGTTAATGAACTCAATCTTCATGGAGTATTTGGATAAATTCGTCGTAGTATACCTCGATGATATACTCATCTACTCCAAGAACGAGGCAGAACATGCCGAGCATCTAAGGCTAGTACTAACGAAACTTCGAGAGCATCGCCTTTATGCTAAATTCTCCAAGTGTGAATTCTGGTTGCCAGAAGTGACCTATCTAGGCCACGTGATCTCTGGTAAGGGTATTGCTGTCAATCCCGAACGAGTTCAAGCCATCCTTGACTGGACTCCCCCTGAAACGGTCAAGCAAGTTCGGAGTTTCCTTGGCTTAGCGAGCTACTGCCGCCGCTTCGTCGAGAATTTCTCCAAGGTTGCTAAACCTCTAACCGAACTCCTCAAGAAAGATAAAAAGTTTGAGTGGACCTCACAGTGCGAGTTCAGCTTTCAGGAACTGAAAAGACGCTTGACATCTGCCCCCGTACTCGTACCACCAGATTTTTCTAAGGACTTTGTTATCTATTGCGACGCCTCGCGACAAGGACTAGGTTGCATACTCATGCAAGATCGTCATGTGATTGCCTATGCTTCCCGACAGTTGCGTCCACATGAGGATAATTATCCCACACATGATCTAGAGCTTGCAGCCGTAGTCCATGCACTCAAAACATGGCGACATTACCTTTTGGTAATCGTTGCGAGATTTTCACAGACCACCAGAGTCTGAAATACATCTTCACTCAACCGGATTTGAATCTCAGGCAAAGACGTTGGGTTGAGTTGATCTCAGACTACGACTTAGGAATTACTTACACCCCGGGCAAAGCCAACGTCATGGCTGATGCGCTAAGCCGTAAATCCTATTGTAACAACTTGATGTTACAACAAAGTCAACCACTTCTCCACGAGGAATTCTGTAAGCTTAACCTTCACATTGTTCCTCAAGGATTTCTATCCACCCTGGTGGCGAAACCTACCCTTACGGATCAGATCATTAAAGCTCAGAAGGTAGATCCGGGAATCTCCCGTATTAAGAGAAACATCAAGAAAGGAGTTGCGGATTGTTTCTCCGTTGATGACCAAGGTGTTGTGCTCTTTGGAGACCGCCTAGTGGTTCCCAAGGTACGCAACCTGAGGCGATTGATCCTTAAGGAAGCTCATGAATCTCCTCTCACCATTCATCCCGGTAGTACTAAAATGTATCAAGACCTACGCCAGAGGTTTTGGTGGACTAGGATGAAGAGAGAAATTGCTCAATACATTGCTAATTGCGACGTCTGCCGTCGAGTTAAAGCAGAGCATCAACGGCCTGCTGGCACCCTTCAGCCTCTAGCTATTCCTGAATGGAAATGGGATAAAATCGGTATGGATTTCATTACCGGGTTTCCCAGGACCAAGAGAGGGAATAATGCTATCTTCGTTGTTGCCGATCGTCTTTCCAAAGTAGCCCACTTCCTACCTGTTCGTGAGAGTATAACCGCTAGCCAGCTAGCAGACTTGTACATCTCCCGAATAGTGTCTCTTCATGGTGTTCCATTGGAAATTAACTCAGACCGTGGAAGTCTCTTCACCTCTCGATTTTGGGAAAGTTTCCAAAATGCTATGGGAACTCGTCTCTCTTTTAGCACCGCCTTTCACCCTCAATCAAGTGGTCAGGTAGAACGAGTTAATCAAATTCTGGAGGATATGCTCCGAGCTTCTGTCATCTCCTTCGGCATGGATTGGGAGAAATGCCTTCCATTCGCCGAGTTCGCTTATAATAATAGTTACCAAGCTAGTTTGGGCAAAGCCCCTTTCGAGGTTCTCTATGGACGAAAATGTCGAACGCCTCTTAACTGGTCGGAAACCGGGGAAAGACAACTCTTTGGCCCGGATATGATCCAGGAAGCAGAAGAGCAGGTTCGCATTATTCGTGAGAAATTGAAAACAGCCCAATCTCGCCAAAAGAGCCATTATGATCGCAAACATAGGGCTATGACTTTTGAGGTTGACGAGAAGGCTTACCTTCGGGTGACTCCTTTAAAGGGAACCCATCGATTCGGTATCAAAGGCAAATTGGCCCCTCGCTACATTGGACCCTTTCACATTCTTGCCAAGCGAGGAGAAGTTGCCTACCAATTGGAACTACCTCCGCATCTTTCCAAGGTTCATGGTGTCTTCCACGTATCTCAACTCAGGCGTTGCTTCTCGGATCCTATCCGTGGAGTGGACCACGAAACGCTTGATCTCCAAGATAATCTCACATATTGGGAGTATCCCGTTCGAATCCTTGATCAAGCCGAGCGTACCACTCGACGCCGAAACATCAAGTTTCTCAAAGTTCAATGGTCACACCATTCCGAGAAAGAAGCTACTTGGGAAAGGGAGGATCGTCTTCGACTTGAGTACCCCACCTTCTTCCCAACGGATCCTAAATCTCGGGACGAGATTCTTTTGAGTGGGGGTGAGTTGTCACATCCTAGTTAGTTCATGCATTAGAGTGTTGCATCATGTCTACATTTCACAGAAACCTGAAATGGGGATGCCAGAAACCCCCAGCACCCCCCTGGAACAACTAGGGTTTACTAAAATTCTTTCAATGAACCTGAAATGCCCTCCATAAATGTTCACCACCTTTGGTCTTGGCTAAAACCTCTGCCAAAAATGGTTTCATATTTTTGGAGGCCATCTTGGATTTTTGCACAAGCCATAAGTATTTGCATTTGGGCATTTTAAATGCTATAAATATTTTTAAATGCCCAAATAATCTTGAAGGTATTTTTAGGCTGTTGGGAATAATCTCAAAGGTGCCTCAGAATATTTTCAGGATTTTTCCAAATGAAATAGTATTTTTACTATTTCAAAACACAGTACAGAAATAAATAAAAAGAGAAAAGAACAGAAGGCAGAAGACTTACCTGGCAGCCCACCTGGCGGCCCAGCACTGTGCTGGCCCGCGCCAGTCAGCTGCCTGCTCTCGCCAGAGCAGGCAGAGAGGTGACGCCGGCGAGCGTGAGCTCGCCACGGCGCCAGCAGCTTGCCGCCCCCGCCGCGGATGAGCTGGCCGACCTCTCTCGACGCGCCCCGAGCCCCCGGACATCGCCATTCTCCCCCATCGCCTCTCCCTCGCCTTCTCCCCACCATGGCCGACGCCGCCGCAGACACCTCACCGGAGTAACCGCGGCCACCGTCGACCTTGCGCCGTACTACCGTGTCCTACAGCACCGCCGTCGCCCACTCCTTCGAGCAAGCCGAGCCCCGAGCGCTCGTTTGCCCCGAAGCTCCGTCACCGACCTCGCCTTCGCCGCTCACCGTCGGAGATCCCCTCCGCCGTCGCCACTACTACAGCTCGTCTCCGACCTCGCCGCCTGCTCCGTCGCAACCGCCGTGAGCATGGCCACCTTCCCATCCTCTCCTCTCTCTCTCTCGAGCTCTGTAGCCACCGCACGAAGCTCACCCGTACGCACCGCCGCACGAGCTCGTCGCCGACGAGGCTCCGGCCATCCAACGGCCACACCACCGTAGCCATTAGCTTCACCGCAATGCCAGGAACCCGTAGCACCCTCGCACATTCCTCGCCGCGCTCTCTAGCTACGGTTTCGACTACGTCCGTACCCGGCAGCCACCCGGCTCGTCGCCGGCGTCGATTCCGGCGACCCCGAGCTCCTCCACCACCACCAGTCGACGCGGTTCGCCCCCAGCTACACATAGGTACTCTCCGCCGTTCTTTTGGTCGCCGGAGGGGATCCCGCACTCCACCGCCGCGTCTGGACGTCGCCGGCAGCTAAACGCCGGCAAGTCAATGTGGTTTGACCACAGGTCAACCCCCCCAGGGTCACTGACGAGTGGGGCCCGCCTGCTAACTAATCTGAGTTAGAATTAAAACTAATCCTAATTAACTAATTACCTAACAGTGTCACTGACACAGGGGACCCACACGTCAGGTTTGACCTGGACGACCCCGTTGACCTGCTGACGTCACACTGACGTCAGGCTGACGCAGTAAAGCTTTTACTGGAATTATTCTTATATTGGAAATTCCAGAAATTATCACAAACTTCAAAAAATCATAGAAAATAATCTATAGCTCAGAATGAAAAGATTTATATATGAAAAATGACCAGAAAAATCCATTCTATCCATCTGCACTGGTTTCATGCATGATTAAGCAAGTTAACCTACTGTTTTATACAGAACAAGATAAAGCACTAACATGGGCCATTTATGAACTTGGAATTTGAATCTTTGATTCAAATTAGTCCAAACCCATCTGGTCTTAGTTGCATTAGCCCAATACATCCATTTTGCCATGTCCCATGCATGCATCATATTGTTGCACTTGCTTGGTGTTGATTGTGCTTCGATGTGTTCATTGTGGTAGGTCCTGCCTCCGAGGATATTCACGAGTATCCAACTGAAGGGCAGAATCCCACCACCACTTTGTCAGGCAAGCAACCCATTGATCATTTCGATACAAACCCATCTTCTCGCTTCTGCTCTCGTTTACTGCATTAAGACAACGCGATTCAAACTGTTGTGTGTTGCGGTAGTTGAACCCACTTTCCTTTGCATGACCTGTCATTGCCACAGTAGCTAGATGAAACCCACTAGCATGTGTAGGAGTTGATTGAGCCTTGTTGTGTTCCTACAATGCTATGCTTGCTATGCTTAGAGTTGTGTCAGGTCTGGCTCATCAGGGTGATGAACTAGAGTGAAAGTGTGTGTGTCGGTAAAGAGAGTAAAGTGTTGAATATGATTTGGTAAAGGTATCGATGGGAGGCCATGTAGGAGTACATGGTGGGTTGTTTCATTGAGACCGTCCCTAAGAACTGAGATCTGTATGCGTGATTTAAGATTCAGCTACTACCACACATTGGGCCCGAAACCAATGGACCCCCTCGGCTTCTTATTCACCCTTGTCCTCTGTCCAGGAGTTGCATGTAGTTTCTGGTGTTTGTAGTAAGCTGGAGGCCGTGGACAGCGCTGACCAAGGGGTGGGCTGTGATGCGGTAGGCTCGTGGCCCGGTGTACCGAGTCGCCCGTTTGGTGACCGGGAACCCTGCACACATTGTTCGGGGTCGTATGTGGAAACCTCGGCCGGACTCCCTGCGGATGGAACCTGAATAGGCGATAAACCTGGACTAGAGACTGGAGTGTTTAGGTAGGCTGTGGCCGACACCCACGTTGGGCTTCCGCTTGAAGGTTGCCGAGTACACGTCGTGTAGCGACGATAAGTGGTGAGAGCGTGTGTGACGAAGTACACCCCTGCAGGGTATGAAACTATTCGAATAGCCGCGTCCGCGATAAAGGACTACTTGGTCGCTTATGCAGTTCATAGACAAGTAAATGGATACTACTAAAAGCCTCAAGATAAGTGTGAGTACCGCGGATGGCCCTCTCGTTGGATGACGAGGGAGGATCCACGGTGGAGTATTGAGATGGTGATTAGTGGACTCGTGTGCGAAAACTATTTCACAAGTGGTGTACCGTAGGATAGCTTAGCCAAGAGTCAAAGCTGGCTTGCTGCAATAACCCCACTACCTTCTTGAGAATGAGCATGTATAGTAGGATCTGTTGTAAGACTTGCTGAGTACCTTTGTACTCATGTTGCCTAATTACTGTTTTCAGACGACAACACCGCCCCTTCTGACGGGTTCTACGTAGAACTCGACGACGACGAGTGACGCGCCACCCAGGTGGTGATCTAGGCTTGTGAAGGGCCTATGTAGATAGACAGGCTTCGTCAAGCCTTCTTTCTTTCTAGTGTCTGTACCCAGACAGTTTGCTTCCGCATGTGCTTGTATGATTGTATGACTTGAGTGTCGGGTCATGTGACCCCTATCTGTATGAACAAGTTATGTAAGGCTCTCCGGAGCCCTTTAAATAAAGTACTTGAGTTGTAGAGTTTTGTTGTGATGCCATGTTGTATTTGCACATATCGAGCATATTGTGTGTATGTTTGAAATGCTTGGTATGTGTGGGATCCGACAATCTAGTTGTTTATCTTTAGCAGCCTCTCTTATGGGGAAATGTAGTCTAGTGCATCCTTGATCCATAGTAGTCCGCTACAGCCCGGTTCACCGGAGTCCTGCTAGCCCAGCACTACTGCTCTGGACACTTGACTGGCCGGCATGTGAGTCATATCGTTCCTGTGTCTGTCCCTTCGGGGAAATGTCACGCGGTGACATTCGGAGTCCTGCCTAGCCTGCTACAGCCCGGGTTCCCGGAGTCCTGTTAGCCCAGTGCTACAGCCCGGATTCACACGCTGCTGACCGACACGTTCGATGTTGATTCATGTATGCATGTCCCCATACGTTAGTGCCGCTTTGGGTTCACGACTAGCCATGTCGGCCCGGGTTCTCTGACATATGGATGCTAGCGACATTATCATATACGTGAGCCAAAAGGCGCAAACGGTCCCGGGCCATGGTAAGGCGACACCCGTGGGAGTACCGTGCGTGAGGCCGCAATGTTATATGAGGTGTTACAGGCTAGATCGGTGTGACTTGGAATCGGGGTCCTGACACCTAACGTTCACATTTTGAACGAAATCGGTCTCACCGAGTTCTTCTATTCGGTCTGACCGAGTTGGGTCAAATGTGTGTAACGGTTGGATTTTATGTGGAGGCTATATATACCCCTCCACCCCCTTCTCCATATGTGAGAGAGCCATCAGAACGTGCCTACACTTCCGTCATACATTTTCTGAGAGAGAACCACCTACTCATGTGTTGAGATCAAGACATTCCAATCCTACCACGAGATTCTAGATTTCTAGCCTTCCCCAAGTTGCTTTCCACTCAAATCTTCTTTCCACCATATCCAAATCTATGAGAGAGAGTTGAGTGTTGGGGAGACTATCATTTGAAGCACAAGAGAAAGGAGTTCATCATCAACACAACATCTATTACCTTTTGGAGAGTGATGTCTCCTAGATTGGTTAGGTGTCGCTTGGGAGCCTCCAACAAGACTGTGGAGTTGAACCAAGAAGTTTGTAAGGGCAAGGAGATCGCCTACTTCGTAAAGATCTACTCGAGTGAGGCAAGTCCTTCGTGGGCGATGGCCATGGTGGGATAGACAAGGTTGCTTCTTCGTGGACCCTTCATGCGTGGAGCCCTCCATGGACTCGCGCAACCGTTACCCTTCGTGGGTTGAAGTCTCCATCAACGTGGATGTACAATAGCACCACCTTGATGTCTACTACGCACTCCTTGTAGACGTTGTTGGGCCTCCAAGTGCAGAGGTTTGTAGGACAGTAGAAAAATTTCCCTCAAGTGGATGACCTAAGGTTTATCAATCCGTGGGAGGTGTAGGATGAAGATGGTCTCTCTCAAACAACCCTGCAACCAAATAACAAAGAGTTTCTTGTGTCCCCAACACACCCAATACAATGGTAAATTGTATAGGTGCACTAGTTCGGCGAAGAGATGATGATACAAGTGCAATATGGATAGTAGATAAAGGTATTTGTAATCTGAAATTATAAAAAACAGCAAGGTAACTAATGATAAAAGTGAGTGTAAATGGTATCGCAATGCGTTGAAACTAGGCCTAGGGTTCATATTTTCACTAGTGCAAGTTCTCTCAACAATAATAACATAATTGGATCATATAACTATCCCTCAACATGCAACAAAGAGTCAATCCAAAGTCACTAATAGCGGAGAACAAACGAAGAGATTATGGTAGGGTACGAAACCACCTCAAAGTTATTCTTTCTGATCAATCTATTCAAGAGTTCGTACTAGAATAACACCTTAAGACACAAATCAACCAAAACCCTAATGTCACCTAGATACTCCAATGTCACCTCAAGTATCCGCGGGTTCGATTATACGATATGCATCACACAATCTCAGATTCATCTATTCAACCAACACAAAGAACTTCAAAGAGTGCCCCAAAGTTTCTACCGGAAAGTCAAGACGAAAACGTGTGCCAACCCCTATGCATAGGTTCATGGGCGGAACCCGCAAGTTGATCACCAAAACATACATCAAGTGGATCACGTGATATCCCATTGTCACCACAAATAAGCACGGCGAGACATACATCAAGTGTTCTCAAATCCTTAAAGACTCAATCCGATAAGATTACTTCAAAGGGAAAACTCAATCCATTACAAAGAGTGTAGAGGGGGAGAAACATCATAAGATCCAACTATAATAGCAAAGCTCGCGATACATCAAGATCGTATCACCTCAAGAACATGAGAGAGAGAGATCAAACAAATAGCTACTAGTACATACCCTCTGCCCCGAGGGTGAACTACTCCCTCCTCGTCATGGAGAGTGCTGGGATGATGAAGATGGCCACCGGTGAGGGTCCCCCCCTCCGGCAGGGTGCCGGAATAGGGTCCCGATTGGTTTTTGCTGGCTACAGAGGCTTGCGGCGGTGGAACTCCCGATCTATTCTGGTCCCCGATGGTTTTAGGGTATATGGATATATATAGGCGAAAGAAGTCGGTCAGGGAAGCCACGAGGGGCCCACGAGGGTGGTGGGCGCGCCCCCTGCCTCATGACTTCCTCGTTGCTTCCCTTGCGTACACTCCAAGTCTTCTGGATTGCTTCCGTTCCAAAAACAACTCTCCCAAAGGTTTCATTCCGTTTGGACTCCGTTTGATATTCCGTTTCTGCGAAACACTGAAACAAGGAGAAAAACAGAAACTGGCACTGGGCTCTGGGTTAATAAGTTCGTCCCAAAAATAATATAGAAGTGTTTAATAAAGCCCATAAACATCCAAAATAGATAATATAATAGCATGGAACAATAAAAAATTATAGATACGTTGGGGACGTATCAGCATCCCCAAGCTTAATTCCTGCTCGTCCTCGAGTAGGTAAATGATAAAAACAGAATTTTTGATGTGGAATGCTACCTAACATATTTATCAATGTAATTTTCTTTATTGTGGCAAGAATATTCAGATCCATAAGATTCAAAACAAAAGTTTAATATTGACATGAAAACAATAATACTTCAAGCATACTAACAAAGCAATCATGTCTTCTCAAAATAACATGGCCAAAGAAAGCTATCCCTACAAAATCATATAGTCTGGCTATGCTCTATCTTCATCACACAAAATATTTAAATCATGCACAACCCCGATGACAAGCCAAGCAATTGTTTCATACTTTTGATGTTCTCAAACTTTTTCAATCTTCACGCAATACATGAGCATGAGCCATGGACATAGCACTAAAGGTGGAATAGAATGGTGGTTGTGGAGAAGACAAAAAGGAGAAGATAGTCTCACATCAACTAGGCGTATCAACGGGCTATGGAGATGCCCATCAATAGATATCAATGTGAGTGAGTAGGGATTGCCATGCAATGGATGCCCTAGAGCTATAAGTGTATGAAAGCTCAACAAAAGAAACTAAGTGGGTGTGCATCCAAGTCACTTGCTCACGAAGACCTAGGGCAATTTGAGGAAGCCCATCATTGGAATATACAAGCCAAGTTCTATAATGTAAAATTCCCACTAGTATATGAAAGTGACAACATAGGAGACTCTCTATCATGAAGATCATGGTGCTACTTTGAAGCACAAGTGTGGTAAAAGGATAGTAGCATTGTCCCTTCTCTCTTTTTCTCTCATTTTTATTTTATTTTATTTGGGCCTTTTCTCTTTCTTTTTATGGCCCCTCTTTTTTTTAGTCTGGAGTCTCATCCCGACTTGTGGGGGAATCATAGTCTCCATCATCCTTTCCTCACTGGGACAATGCTCTAATAATGATGATCATCACACTTTTATTTACTTACAACTCAAGAATTACAACTCGATACTTAGAACAAAATATGACTCTATATGAATGCCTCCGGCGGTGTACCGGGATGTGCAATAACTCATGAGTGACATATATGAAAGAATTATGAACGGTGGCTTTGCCACAAATACAATGTCAACTACATGATCATGCAAAGCAATATGACAATGATGGAGCGTATCATAATAAATGGAACGGTGGAAAGTTGCATGGCAATATATCTTGGAATGGCTATGGAAATGCCATAATAGGTAGGTATGGTGGCTGTTTGAGGAAGGTATATGGTGGGAGGTATGATATTGGCGAAAGGTGAGCGGTATTACAGAGGCTAGCAATGGTGGAAGGGTGAGAGTGCGTATAATCCATGGACTCAACATTAGTCATAAAGAACTCATATACTTATTGCAAAAATTTATTAGTTATCGAAACAAAGTACTACGCGCATGCTCCTAGGGGGATAGATTGGTAGGAAAAGACCATCGCTCGTCCCCGACCGCCACTCATAAGGAGGACAATCGATAAATAAATCATGCTCCGACTTCATCACATAACGGTTCACCATACGTGCATGCTACGGGAATCACAAACTTTAACACAAGTATCTCTCAATTTCACAACTACTCAGCTAGCATGACTCTAATATCACCATCTTCAGATCTCAAAACAATCATAAGGAATCAAACTTCTCATAGTATTCAATGCACTTTATATGTAAGTTTTTATTATACCCATCTTGGATGCCCATCATATTAGTACTAAATTCATAACCAAAGCAAATTACCATGCTGTTTAGGACTCTCAAAATAATATAAGTGAAGATCAATGAGTAGTTGAATAATTATGTAACTATGTGAAGACTCTCTCTCATATAAGAATTTCAGATCTTGGTATTTTATTCAAACAGCAAGCAAAACAAAATAAAATGACATGACGCTCCAAGCAAAACACATATCTTGTACTGAATAAAAATATAGCTCCAAGTAAAGTTACCGATGAACGAAGACGAAAGAGGGGATGCCTTCCGGGGCATCCCCAAGCTTAGACGCTTGGTTATCCTTGAATATTACCTTGGGTTGCCTTGGGCATCCCCAAGCTTAGGCTCTTGCCACTCCTTATTCCATAGTCCATCGAATCTTTACCCAAAACTTGAAAACTTCACAACACAAAACTTAACAGAAAACTCGTAAGCTCCGTTAGTATAAGAAAATAAATCACCACTTAGGTACTGTTGTGAACTCATTCTAAATTCATGTTGGTGTAATATATACTGTATTCCAACTTCTCTATGGTTCATACCCTCCGATTTTACTCATAGATTCATCAAAATAAGCAAACAACACATAGAAAACAGAATCTGTCAAAAACAGAACAGTCTGTAGAAATCTGTATCAAACGTATACTTCTGGAACTCAAAAAATTCTAAAATAAATTGGTGGACCTGAGGAATTTGTATAGTAATCATCTGAAAAAATAATCAACTAAATAGCACTCTCCAGTAAAAAGTTTTAACTAATCTCGTGAGCGCTAAAGTTTCTGTTTTTTACAGCATGATCATAAAGACTTCACCCAAGTCTTCCCAAAGGTTCTACTTGGCACAAACACTAATTAAAACACAAAACCACATATAAAAAGAAGCTAGATGGATTATTTATTCCTAAACAGAACCAAAAAGCAAGAAACTAAAATAAAATTGGGTTGCCTCCCAACAAGCGCTAACGTTTAACGCCCCTAGCTAGGCATGATGATTTCAATGATGCTCACATAAAAGATAAGAATTGAAACATAAAGAGAGCATCATGCAGAATATGACTAGCACATTTAAGTCTAACCCATTTCCTATGCATAGGGATTTTGTGAGCAAACAACTTATGGGAACAATAATCAACTAGTATAGGAAGACAAAACAAGCATAGCTTCAAAACTTTAAGCACATACAGAGGAAACATGATATTATTGCAATTCCTACAAGCACATGTTCCTCCCTCATAATAATTTTCAGTAGCATCATGAATGAATTCAAAAATATAACCATCACATAAAGCATTCTTTTCATGATCTACAAGCATAGAATTTCTATTACTCTCCACATAAGCAAATTTCTTCTCATGAATAGAAGTGGGAGCAAACTCAACAAAATAACAATCATGTGAAGCATCATCCAATTGAAAATTAAAATCATGATGACAAGTTTCATGGTTATCTTTGTTCTTTATGGCATACGTGACATCACAATAATCATCATAGATAGGAGGCATGCTTTCATCATAATAAATTTGCACATCAAAACTTGGGGGAATAAAAATATCATCTTCATCAAACATAGCATCCCCAAGCTTGTGACTTTGCATATCATTAGCATCATGGATATTCATAGAATTCATACTAACAACATTGCAATCATGCTCATCATTCAAATATTTAGTGCCAAACATTCTAATGCATTCTTCTTCTAGCACTTGAGCACAATTATCGGATTCCTTATTTTCATGAAAGATATTAAAAAGATGAAGCATATGAGGCACCCTCAATTCCATTTTTTTGGAGTTTTCTTTTATAAACTAAACTAGTGATAAAACAAGAAACTAAAAGATTCGATTGCAAGATCTAAAGATATACCTTCAAGCACTCACCTCCCCGGCAACGGCGCTAGAAAAGAGCTTGATGTCTACTACGCAACCTTCTCCTTGTAGACGTTGTTGGGCCTCCAAGTGCAGAGGTTTGTAGGACAGTAGCAAATTTCCCTCAAGTGGATGACCTAAGGTTTATCAATCCGTGGGAGGTGTAGGATGAAGATGGTCTCTCTCAAACAACCCTGCAACCAAATAACAAAGAGTCTCTTGTGTCCCCAACACACCCAATACAGTGGTAAGTTGTATAGGTGCACTAGTTCGGCGAAGAGATGGTGATACAAGTGCAATATGGATAGTAGATAAAGGTATTTGTAATCTGAAATTATAAAAACATCAAGGTAACTAATGATAAAAGTGAGTGTAAACGGTATCGCAATGCGTTGAAACAAGGCCTAGGGTTCATACTTTCACTAATGCAAGTTCTCTCAACAATAATAACATAATTGGATCATATAACTATCCCTCAACATGCAACAAAGAGTCACTCCAAAGTCACTAATAGTGGAGAACAAACGAAGAGATTATGGTAGGGTACGAAACCACCTCAAAGTTATTCTTTCTGATTGATCTATTCAAGAGTTTGTACTAGAATAACACCTTAAGACACAAATCAACCAAAACCCTAATGTCACCTAGATACTCCAATGTCACCTCAATTATCCGCGGGTTTGATTATACGATATGCATCACACAATCTCAGATTCATCTATTCAACCAACACAAAGAACTTCAAAGAGTGCCCCAAAGTTTCTATCGGAGAGTCAAGACGAAAATGTGTGCCAACCCCTATGCATAGGTTCATGGGCGGAACCCGCAAGTTGATCACCAAAACATACATCAAGTGGATCACGTGATATCCCATTGTCACCACAGATAAGCACGGCGAGACATACATCTAGTGTTCTCAAATCCTTAAAGACTCAATCCGATAAGAATACTTAAAAGGGAAAACTCAATCCATGACAAGAGAGTAGAGGGGGAGAAACATCATAAGATCCAACTATAATAGCAAAGCTCGCGATACATCAAGATCGTATCACCTCAAGAACACGAGAGAGAGATCAAACACATAGCTACTGGTACATACCCTTTGCCCCGAGGGTGAACTACTCCCTCCTCGTCATGGAGAGCGCCGGGATGATGAAGATGGCCACCGGTGATGGTCCCCCCCCTCCGGCTGGGTGCCGGAACAGGATCCCGATTGGTCTTTGGTGGCTACAGAGGCTTGCGGCGGTGGAACTCCCGATCTATTCTGTTCCCCGATGGTTTTAGGGTATATGGATATATATATAGGCGAAAGAAGTCGGCCAGGGAAGCCACGAGGGGCCCACGAGGGTGGAGGGCGCGCCCAGGGAGTGGGCGCGCCTCCTGCCTCATGCCTTCCTCGTTGCTTCCCTTACGTACACTCCAAGTCTTCTGGATTGCTTCCGTTCCAAAAATAACTCTCCCGAAGGTTTCATTCCGTTTGGTCTCCGTTTGATATTCCGTTTCTGCGAAACACTGAAACAAGGAGAAAAACATAAACTGGCACTGGGCTCTGGGTTAATAAGTTAGTCCCAAAAATAATATAAAAGTGTTTAATAAATCCCATAAACATCCAAAACAGATAATATAATAGCATGGAACAATCAAAAATTATAGATACGTTGGAGACGTATCACACCTATCGGAACCACGCCAAAAATCTCTGTGTCATCATTGCATTTGCACTCTCCAAACACTTCCCTTTACCTTCGTATACAATGTTTTACTTTCCGCTGCTACACTCTTAGAATTGCATGTGTAGGTTGATTGCTTGACTTGTGCTAATTGCTAAAATCTGCCCACAACTAAAATTGGGAAAATGTTAGATTTTTATTTGGTCAAGTAGTCTAATCGCCCCCTCTAGACCTACTTTTGATCCTACAAGCTGCTCACACATGGCCATGCAGGTCAGGCTGACCGCCCCCTAGAGGGCGAGACCGGCCAGCAGGGGCACATAAAGACCCCCCTGCAAAAACCTGCCCTCATGGCAAGAGTGCAGTCGAGCATCCCTAGCCCTTCGATTTGCGCGATAAGAGACATGCCAATAAAGCTCCTACTCGATTCATTTATGGGCCAAGGGAGTGGGCACCCCCCCGACCTGGAGGGCTACGATGTCTGGTTAGACACACACATGAAAGAGCCCGGGAGCAGACACGTGCTAGGAGGACGGCCAACGCCCGACAAGATGCGGCTCGATATTCGAGGGGCCGCCCATCCAATATGTTTCACAGATGAGGTCATGGAGCATCAGTTCTCAAAGGGGTTTAAACCCATCAATATCGATCAATACGATGGAACAGCTGACCTGGCTGTTTGGATCGAATATTTTCTTCTCCACATTCACATGGCTGATACGTCTCCAACGTATCTATAATTTTTTATTATTCCATGCTATTATATTATTTGTTTTGGATGTTTTATATGCATTAATATGCTATTTTATATGATTTTTGGGACTAACCTATTAACCTAGAGCCCAGTGCCAGTTTCTGTTTTTTCCTTGTTTTAGAGTTTTGCAGGAAAGGAATACCAAACGGAGTCCAAATGGAACAAAATTTTCACCATGATTTTTCTTGGACCAGAAGACACCCAGGAGACTTGGAGTACAAGTCAGGGAAGCTTCGAGGCGGCCACAAGGGTGGAGGGCGTGCCCCCAACCTTGTGGGCCCCTCGTAGCGCCTCTGACCTAATTCTTTCGCCTATATATACTTTTATACCCCAAAACATCCAGGGGAGCCACAAAACCACTTTTCCACCGCCGCAACCTTCTGTACCCGTGAGGTCCCATCTTGGGGCCTTTTACGGCATCCTGCCGGAGGGGGAATCAATCACGGAGGGCTTCTACATCAACACCATTGCCTCTCCGATGATGCGTGAGTAGTTTACTTTAGACCTACGGGTCCATAGCTAGTAGCTAGATGGCTTCTTCTCTCTCTTTGATTCGTAATACAAAGTTCTCCTCGATTTTCTTGGAGATCTATTCGATGTAATACTCTTTTGCGGTGTGTTTGCCGAAATCTGATAAATTGTGGATTTATGATAAGTTTATCTATGAATATTATTTGAATCTCCTCTGATTTATTATATGCATGATTTTATAATTGTAGATGCAGAATCGTTTCGGTCTACTTGACACGGACATGATGCCTATATTCATGATCATTGCCTTAGATATCGTCATAACCTTGCGCTTTCCTATCAATTGCTCGGTAGTAATTTTTTCACCCACCGTAATAATTGCTATCTTGAGAGAAGCCTCTAGTGAAACCTATGGCCCCCGGGTCTATTTTACATCATATAAGTTTCCGATCTACAATTCTAGTTTCCTATTTCCTTTACTTTGCAATCTTTACTTTCTATTCCATAAACCAAAAATACCAAAAATATTACTTTACCGTTTATCCATCTCTATCAGATCTCACTTTGCGAATAACCGTGAAGGGATTGACAACCCCTTTGTCGCGTTGGTTGCAAGTTGGTGTTTTTTGTGCAGGTATTCGGTGGCTTTTTGCGTAGTCTCCTACTGGATTGATACCTTGGTTCTCAAAATTGAGGGAAATACTTACGCTCCTTTGCTGCATCACCCTTTCCCTCTTCAAGGGAAAAACCAAAGTAAGCTCAAGAGGTAGCAAGAAGGATTTCTGGCGCCGTTACCGGGGAGATCTACACCAAGCCAAGACATACCAAGTACCCATCATAAACTCTCATCTCCCGCATTACATTATTCGCCATTCGCCTCTCGTTTTCCTCTCCTCCACTTCTAAAATGATTTTCGAAAAGATTCACCTTTTCTTTGCCCCTCTTTTGTTCGTCTTATTCGCTTGCTTTTTGTGTGCTCATGTGTTGGATTGCTTGCTTTGTCACGATGGCTCAAGATAATACCAAAGTGTGTGAGTTTTCCAATACCAACAACAATGATTTTATTAGTACTCCGATTGCTCCCGATGCTATTGCGGAATCTTGTGAGATTAATACTGCTTTGCTGAATCTTGTTATGAAGATCAATTTTCCGGCCTTCCAATGAAGATGCCGCATCCCATCTTAATAATTTCGTTGATTTGTGCGATGTGCAAAAGAAAAAAGATGTAGATAATGATATTGTTAAGTTGAAGCTATTTCCGTTCTCGCTTAGAGATCGCGCTAAAATTTGGTTTTCACCTTTGCCTAAAAATAGTATTGATTCATGGAATAAGTGTAAAGGTGCTTTTATTTCCAAGTATTTTCCTCCTGCTAAGATCATCTCCCTTAGGAACGACATTATGAATTTCAAGCAACTTGATCAGGAACATGTTGCACAATCTTGGGAGAGGATGAAATTGATTCTTAGAAATTGCCCTACTCATGGTTTGAATTTGTGGATGATTATACAAAAAATTTACGCCGGATTGAATTTTGCTTTTAGAAATCTTTTAGATTCGGCCGCGGGAGGCACTTTTATGGAAATTACTTTAGGAGAAGCCACTAAACTCCTAGATAATATTATGGTTAATTATTCTCAATGGCATACCGAAAGATCTTCCACTAGTAAAAAGGTGCATGCAATTGAAGAAATAAATGTTTTGAGTGGAAAGATGGATGAGCTTATGAAATTGTTTGCTAGTAAGAGTGCTCCTATTGATCCTAATGATATGCCTTTGTCTACTTTGATTGAAAACAATAATGAATCTATGGATGTGAATTTTGTTGGTAGGAACAAATTTGGTAACAATGCGTATAGAGGTAATTTTAATCCTAGGCCGTTTCCTAGTAATTCCTCTAATAATTATGGTAATTACTACAACAATTCTTATGGAAATTATAATAAGATGCCCTCTGAATTTGAGAGTAGTGTTAAAGAATTTATTAGTTCGCAAAAGAATTTCAATGCTTTGATTGAAGAAAAATTGCTTAAGATTGATGATTTGGCTAGGAACGTGGATAGAATTTCTCTTGATGTTGATTCTTTGAAACTTATATCTATCCCACCTAAGCATGATATCAATGAGTCTCTCAAATCCATGAGAATTTGCATTGATGAATGCAAAGAAAGAACCGCTAAGATGCGTGCTAAGAAAGATTGGTTTATAAAAGTGTGTTCTTCTTGTTTCCGTGAAAATAATGATGAAGATCTAAAAGTGATTGATGTGACTCCTATTGAATCTTTGTTTTCTAATGTAAATCTTGATAAATATGGGACTGGAGATGAGTCAACTTTAGTTATAAGGCGTCCCAATAATTCGGAGTTTTTAGATTGATGCAAAAATTGATAAAAGTGGGATTGAAGAGGTCAAAACTTTAGATAGCAATGAATCCACTATTTTGAATTTCAAGGACTTTAATTATGATAATTGCTATTTAATAGATTGTATTTCCTTGTTGCAATCCATGTTGAATTCCCCTCATGCTTATAATCAAAACAAAGCTTTTACTAAACATATCGTTGATGCTATGATGCAATCTTATGAAGAAAAGCTTAATTGTAAGTTTCTATTCCTAGAAAACTTTATGATGAGTGGGAACCTACTATTAAGATTAAGATTAAAGATTATGAATGCTGTGCTTTGTGTGATTTGGGTGCTAGTGTTTCCACGATTCCAAAAACTTTATGTGATGTGTTAGGTTTCCGTGAATTTGATGATTGTTCTTTAAATTTGCATCTTGCGGATTCCACTATTAAGAAACCTATGGGAAGAACTAATGATGTTCTTATCGTTGCAAATAGGAATTATGTGCCCATAGATTTCATTGTTCTTGATATAGATTGCAATCCAACATGTCCTATAATTCTTGGTAGACCTTTCCTTAGAACGATTGGTGCAATTATGGATATGAAAGAAGGGAACATTAGATTTCAATTTTCGTTAAGGAAAGGCATGGAACACTTTCCAACAAAGAAAATTAAATTGCCTTATGAATCTATTATGAGAGCCACCTATGGATTGCATGCCAAATATGACAACACTTAGATCTATTCGTGTTTTTATGCCTAGCTAGGGGCGTTAAACAATAGCGCTTGTTGGGAGGCAACCCGATTTTATTTTTTGTTCTTGATTTTTAGGTCCTGTTTGCTTTGAATAAATCATCTAGCCTCTGGTTAGATGTGGTTTTGTGTTTTAATTACTGTTTGTGCCAAGTAAGACCTATGGGATAGCCTATGATGATAGTTAATTTGATCTTGCTGAAAAGCAGAAACTATGCGCTCACAAAAACAATTATTATTTTTGGCTGGAGAGTGATTTTTAGTTGAATCTTTTTGTAGAAGATTAATAAACAAATTATCTAGGACGTCCTATTTTCTAAGAATTTTTGAAGTTACAGAAGTATTCGAAATATCCAGATTGCTACAGACTGTTCTGTTTTTGACAGATTCTGTTTTTCGCGTGTTGTTTGCTTATTTTGATTAATCTATGGCTATTATCGGGGGGTATGAACCATGGAAAAGTTTGAATACAGTAGATATTACACCAATATAAATAATGAATGAGTTCAAAAAAGTACCTAAAGTGGTGATTTATTTTCTTATACTAACCGAGCTTACGAGATTTTCTGTTGGAGTTTTGTGTTGTGAAGTTTTCAAGTTTTGGGTGAGGATTTGATGGACTGTGGAATAAGGAGTGGCAAGAGCCTAAGCTTGGGGATGCCCAAGGCACCCCAAGGTAATATTCAGGGTTGTCAACAAGCCTAAGCTTGGGGATGCCCCGGGAAGGCATCCCGTCTTTCGTCTTCGTCTATCGGTAACTTTACTTGAAGCTATATTTTAATTCACCACATGATATGTGTTTTGCTTGGAGCATCTTGTATGATTTGAGTCTTTGCTTTTTAGTTTGCCACAATCATCCTTTCTGTACACACCTTTTGAGAGAGACACGCATGAATCGTGATTTATTAGAATTGTTGTATGTGCTTCACTTATATCTTTTGAGCTAGGCAAAATTTGCTCTAGTGCTTCACTTATATCTTTTTAGAGCACGGTGGTGGCTTTATTTTATAGAAATTGATGAACTCTCGTACTTCACTTATATTATTTTGAGAGTCTCTAAAGAGCATGGTAATTTTCTTTGGTTATAAAATTAGTCCTAGTATGATAGGCATCCAAGAGGGATATAATAAAAACTTTCATATATAGTGCATTGAATACTTTGAGAAGTTTGATTCCTTATGATTGTTTTGAGATATGAAGATGGTGATATTAGAGACATGCTAGTAAGTAGTTGTGAATTTGAGAAATACTTGTGTTAAAGTTTGTGAGTCCCGTAGCATGCACGTATGGTGAACCGTTATGTGATGAAGTCGGAGCATGATTTATTTTTTGATTGTCTTCCTCATGAGTGGCGGACAGGGATGAGCGATGGTCTTTTCCTACCAATCTATCCCCTAGGAGCATGCACGTAGTACTTTGTTTCGATGACTAATAGATTTTTGCAATAAGTATGTGAGTTCTTTATGACTAATGTTGAGTCCATGGATTATACACACTCTCACCTCTCCGCCATTGCTAGCCTCTCTAGTATCGCTCAACTTTCGCCGGTACCATAAACCCACCACATATCCTTCCTCAAAACAGCCACCATACCTATCTATTATGGCATTTCCATAGCCATTCCGAGATATATTGCCATGCAACTTTCCACCGTTCCATTTATTATGACACGCTCCATCTTTGTCATATTGCTTTGCATGATCATGTAGTTGACATCGTATTTGTGGCAAAGCCACCGTTCATCATTTTTTATACATGTCACTCTTGATTCACTGCACATCCCGGTACACCGCCGGAGGCATACACATAGAGTCATATTTTGTTCTAAGTATCGAGTTGTAATCTTGAGTTGTAAGTAAATAAAAGTGTGACGATGTTCATTATTAGAGCATTGTCCCATGTGAGGAAAGGATGATGGAGACTATGATTCCCCCACAAGTCGGGATGAGACTCCGGATGAAAAAAAGAGGCCAAAAAATGATAGACGGCCCAAATAAAAAAATGAGAGAAAAGAGAGAAGGGACAATGTTACTATCCTTCTTGCCACACTTGTGCTTCAAAGTAGCACCATGATCTTCATGATAGAGAGTCTCCTATGATATCACTTTCATATACTAGTGGGAATTTTTCATTATAGAACTTGGCTTGTATATTCCAATGATGGGCTTCCTCAAATTGATCTAGGTCTTCGTGAGCAAGCGAGTTGGATGCACACCCACTTAGTTTCTTTCTGAGCTTTCATAAACTTATAACTCTAGTGCATCCGTTGCATGGCAATCCCTACTCACTCACATTGATATCTATTAATGGGCATCTCCGTAGCCCGTTGATATGCCTAGTTGATGTGAGACTATCTCCTTCTTTTTGTCTTCTCCACAACCACCGTCTATTCCACCTATAGTGCTATATGCATGGCTCACGCTCATGTGTTGCGTGAAAGTTGAAAAAGTTTGAGAACACCAAAAGTATGAAACAATTACTTGGCTTGTCATCGGGGTTGTGCATGATTTAAATATTTTGTGTGATGAAGATGGAGCATAGCCAGACTATATGATTTTGTAGGGATAAGCTTTCTTTGGCCATGTTATTTTGAGAAGACACAGTTATTTGGTTAGTATGCTTGAAGTATTATTGTTTTTATGTCAATATTAAACTTCTGTTTTGAATCTTACGGATCTAAACATTCATGCCACAATAAAGAGAATTACATGGATAAATATGATAGGTAGCATTCCACATCAAAAATTCTGTTTTTATCATTTACCTACTCGAGGACGAGTAGGAATTAAGCTTGGCGATGCTTGATACGTCTCCAACATATCTATAATTTTTTATTGTTCCATGCTATTATATTATCTGTTTTGGATGTTTTATATGCATTGATATGCTATTTTATATGATTTTTGGGCCTAACCTATTAACCTAGAGTCCAGTGCCAGTTTCTATTTTTTCCTTTTTTTTAGAGTTTGCACAAAAGGAATACCAAACGGAGTCCAAACGGAATAAAATTTTCGTGATGATTTTTCTTGGACCAGAAGACACCCAGGAGACTTGGAGTACAAGTCAGGGAAGCTTCGAGGCGGCCACAAGGGTGGAGGGCGCGCCCCCAAACTTGTGGGGCCCGCGTAGCCCCTCTAACCTAATTCTTTCGCCTATATATACTCTTATACCCCAAAAACATGCAGGGGAGCCACGAAACCACTTTTCTACCGCCGCAACCTTTTGTACCCGTGAGATCCCATCTTGGGGCCTTTTTCGGCATCCTGCCAGAGGGGGAATCGATCACGGAGGGCTTCTACATCGACACCATTACCTCTCCGATGATGCGTGAGTAGTTTACTTCAGACCTACGGGTCCATAGCTAGTAGCTAGATGGCTTCTTCTCCCTCTTTGATTCTCAATACAAAATTCTCCTTGATGTTCTTGGAGATCTATTCGATGTAGTACTCTTTTGCGGTGTGTTTGCCGAGATCCGATGAATTGTGGATTTATGATAAGTTTATCTATGAATATTTATTTGAATCTCCCCTGAATTCTTATATGCATGATTTGATATCTTTGCAAGTCTCTTTGAACTATCGATTTGTCTTGGCCAACTAGATTGGTTTTTCTTGCAATGGGAGAAGTGCTTAGCTTTGGGTTCAATCTTGCGGTGTCCTTTCCCAGTGACAGTAGGGGCAGCAAGGCACGTATTGTATTGTTGCCATCGAGGAAAAAAAGATGGGGTTTTCATCATATTGCTTGAGTTAATTCCTCTACATCATGTCATCTTGCCTAATGCGTTACTCCGTTCTTTATGAACTTAATACTCTAGATGCATGCTGGATAGCGGTCGATGTGTGGAGTAATAGTAGTAGATGCAGAATCATTTCGGTCTACTTGACACGGACGTGATGCCTATATTCATGATCATTGCCTTAGATATCGTCATAACCTTCCGCTTTTCTATCAATTGCTCGGCAGTTCACCCACCGTAATAATTCCTATCTTGAGAGAAGCCTCTGGTGGAACCTATGGCCCCCAGGTCTATTTTACATCATATAAGTTTTCGATCTACAATTCTAGTTTCCTATTTCCTTTACTTTGCAATCTTTAGTTTCCGTTCCATAAACCAAAAATACCAAAAATATTACTTTACCGTTTATCCATCTCTATCAGATCTCACTTTGCGAATAACCGTGAAGGGATTGATAACCCCTTTGTCGCGTTGGTTGCAAGTTGGTGTTTGTTTGTGCAGGTATTATGTTGCTTGTTGCGTAGTCTCCTAGTGGATTGATACCTTGGTTCTCAAAACTGAGGGTAATACTTACGCTCCTTTGCCGCATCACCCTTTCCTCTTCAAGGGAAAAACCAACGCAAGCTCAAGAGGTAGCAATGGCCCAAGGTGATGACCTCCATGCCATAAAATACATGTCGCTCAAGCTCAAAGGACCAGTAAGGCATTGGCTCCATGGCTCCCCAGAAATTCTATTGGAAGCTGGGAGGAGCTCGAGGAGGCCTTTAGGGCAAACTGTTGGAAATATGCCCTAGAGGCAATAATAAAATGGCTATTATCATATTTCCCGTTCATGGTAAATGTTTATTATTCATTCTAGAATTGTATTGACCGGAAACTTAAATACATTTGTGAATACATAAACTACACCGTGTCCCTAGTAAGCCTCTACTAGACTAGCTCGTTGATCAAAGATGGTTAAGGTTTCCTAACCATAGACATGAGTTGTCATTTGATAACGGGATCACATCATTAGGAGAATGATGTGATGGATAGACCCAACCATAAGCTTAGCATCAAATTGTGTCACTTAGTTATTTGCTACAAATTTTGCAATGTCAAGTATCTGTTCCTTAGACCATGAGATCATGCCACTCCCGGATACCAGAGGAATACTTTGTGTTCTAGCGAACATCACTTCGTAATTGGGTGATCATAAAGGTGCTCTACAGGTATTTCTGAAGGTGTTTGTTGGGTTACATGGATCGATACTGGGATTTTTTGCTCCGTGTGACAGAGAGATATCTCTGGGTCCTCTCGGTAAAACAACATCACAAGAAGATTGCAAGCAAAGTGACTTACCAGTAACGAGATATCTCATGTGTTTAGTCACGGGATCTTGTATTACAGAACAAGTAAAGTGACTTACCAGTAACGAGATTGAACTAGGTATGGAGATACCGACGATCAAATCTCGAGCAAGTAACATATCCCTGGACAAAGGGAATTGCATACGGGATTGACTGAATCCTAGACATCGTGGTTCAATCGATAAAGATCTTTGTTGAATATGTAGGAACCAATATGGGCATCCAGGTCCCACTATTGGTTGTTGACCGGAGAGGTGTCTCGGTCATGTCTACATGATTCTCGAACCCGTAGGGTCGCACACTTAACGTTTGGTAGCGCTAGGGTGAAGGAAATATGCCCTAGAGGCAATAATAAAGTTATTATTTATTTCCTTATATCATGATAAATGTTTATTATTCATGCTAGAATTGTATTAACCGGAAACATAACACTTGTGTGAATACATAGGCAAACAGAGTGTCACTAGTATGCCTCTACTTGACTAGCTCGTTGATCAAAGATGGTTATGTTTCCTAGCCATAGACATGAGTTGTCATTTGATTAACGGGATCACATCATTAGGAGAATGATGTGATTGACTTATACATGACTTATACATGTTCCTATGACTATGAGATTATGCAACTCCCGTTTACCGGAGGAAAACTTTGTGTGCTACCAAACGTCACAATGTAACTGGGTGATTATAAAGGTGCTCTATAGGTGTCTCCAAAGGTACTTTTTGGGTTGGCGTATTTCAAGATTAGGATTTGTCACTCCGATTGTCGGAGAGGTATCTCTGGGCCTTCTCGGTAATGCACATCACTCAAGCCTTGCAAGCATTGCAACTAATGAGTTAGTTGCGGGATGATGTATTACGGAACGAGTAAAGAGACTTGCCGGTGACGAGATTGAACTAGGTATTGAGATACCGACGATCGAATCTCGGGCAAGTAACATACCGATGTCAAAGGGAACAACGTATGTTGTTATGCGGTCTGACCGATAAAGATCTTCGTAGAATATGTGGGAGCCAATATGAGCATCCAGGTTCCGCTATTGGTTATTGACCGGAGACGTGTCTCGGTCATGTCTACATAGTTCTCGAACCCGTAGGGTCCGCACGCTTAACGTTTCGATGACAGTTATATTATGAGTTTAAATGTTTTGATGTACCGAAGGTTGTTCGGAGTCTCGGATGTGATCACGGACATGACGAGGAGTCTCGAAATGGTCGAGACATGAAGATTGATATATTGGATGACTATATTCAGACACCGGAATGGTTCCGGGGGTTATCGGATATATACCGGAGTACCGGGGGGTTACCGGACCCCCCCGGAGGCTATTGGGCCTCATGGGCCCAATTGGTAGAAGAGGAGAGGCGGCCAAGGGGCAGCCGCGCGCCCCTCCCCCCCCCAAGTCTGAATTGGACAAGGAGGGAGGCAACGCCCCCCTTTCCTTTCCCCTCTCTCCTTCCCTCTCCTCTCCTAGTCCAACAAGGAAGGGAGGGAGTCCTACTCCCGGTGGGAGTAGGACTCCTCCTGGCGCGCCTCCTCCTGGCCGGCCGCACCTCCCCCCTTGCTCCTTTATATACGAGGGCAGAGGGCACCCTAGACACAACAATTGATCGTTTGATCCTTTAGCCGTGTGCGGTGCCTCCCTCCACCATAGTCTACCTCGATAATACTATAGCGGTGCTTAGGCGAAGCCCTGTGTCGGTAGAACATCATCATCGTCACCACGCCGTCGTGCTGACGAAACTCTCCCTCAACACTCGGCTGGATCGGAGTTCGAGGGACGTCATCGGGCTGAACGTGTGCTGAACTCGGAGGTGCCGTGCATTCGCTACTTGATCGGTCGGATCGTGAAGACGTACGACTACATCAACCGCGTTGTGCTAACGCTTCCGCTTTCGGTCTACGTGGGTACGTGGACAACACTCTCCCCTCTCGTTGCTATGCATCACCATGATCTTGCGTGTGCGTAGGAATTTTTTTGAACACAAGTGAGTTGTGGGCGATATAAGTCATACTGCTTACCAGCATGTCATACTTGTTGGGAATCGTAGCATAATTTTAAAATTTTCCTACGCTCACCAAGATGCATCTATGGAGTCTACTAGCAACGAGGGGAAAGGAGTGCATCTACATACCCTTGTAGATCGCGAGCGGAAGCGTTCCAATGAACGTGGATGACGGAGTCGTACTCGCCGTGATCCAAATCACCGATGACCGAGTGCCGAACGGACGGCACCTCCGCGTTCAACACACGTACGGTGCAGCGACGTCTCCTCCTCCTTGATCCAGCAAGGGGGAAGGAGAGGTTGATGGAGATCCAGCAGCACGACGGCGTGGTGGTGGATGCAGCGGGATGTCGGCAGGGCTTCGCCGAGCTTATACGAGAGAGAGAGGTGTTGCAGGGGAGGAGGGAGGCGCCCAAGGCTGTTTTGTTGCTGCCCTCCCTCCCCCCTTTATATAGCCCCCCTTGGGAGGGGGGCATCGACCAAACCCATCTAGGGTGGGGGCGGCGGCCAAGGGGGGTGCCTTGCCCCCCAAGGCAAGTGGGAAGCCCCCCACCCTAGGGTTCCCAACCCTAGGCGCATGGGGGGAGGCCCATGGGGGGGCGCCCAGCCCACTAGGGGCTGGTTCCCTTCCCACTTCAGCCCACGGGGCCCTCCGGGATAGGTGGCCCCACCCGGTGGACCCCCGGGACCCTTCCGGTGGTCCCGGTACAATACCGGTAACCCCCGAAACTTTCCCGGTGGCCGAAACTTGACTTCCTATATATAATTCTTCACCTCCGGACCATTCCGGAATCTCTCGTGACGTCCAGGATCTCATCCGGGACTCCGAACAACTTTCGGGTTTCTGCATACACATATCTCTACAACCCTAGCATCACCGAACCTTAAGTGTGTAGACCCTACGGGTTCGGGAGACATGCAGACATGACCGAGACGCCTCTCCGGTCAATAACCAACAGCGGGATCTGGATACCCATGTTGGCTCCCACATGTTCCACGATGATCTCATCGGATGAACCACGATGTCGAGGATTCAATCAATCCAGTATGCAATTCCCTTTGTCAATCGATATGTTACTTGCCCGAGATTCGATCGTCGGTATCCCAATACCTTGTTCAATCTCGATACCGGCAAGTCTCTTTACTCGTACCGCAATGCATGATCCCGTGACTAACGCCTTAGTCACATTGAGCTCATTATGATGATGCATTACCGAGTGGGCCCAGAGATACCTCTCCGTCACACGGAGTGACAAATCCCAGTCTCGATCCGTGCCAACCCAACAGACACTTTCGGAGATACCCGTAGTGCACCTTTATAGTCACCCAGTTACGTTGTGACGTTTGGCACACCCAAAGCACTCCTACGGTATCTGGGAGTTGCACGATCTCATGGTCTAAGGAAAAGATACTTGACATTGGAAAAGCTCTAGCAAACGAAACTACACGATCTTTTATGCTATGCTTAGGATTGGGTCTTGTCCATCACATCATTCTCCTAATGATGTGATCCCGTTATCAATGACATCCAATGTCCATAGTCAAGAAACCATGACTATCTGTTGATCAACGAGCTAGTCAACTAGAGGCTTACTAGGGACACGTTGTGGTCTATGCATTCACACATGTATTACGATTTTCGGACAATACAATTATAGCATGAACAATAGACGATTATCATGAACAAAGAAATATAATAATAACCATTTATTATTGCCTCTAGGGCATATTTCCAACAGTCTCCCACTTGCACTAGAGTCAACAATCTAGTTACATTGTGATGAATTGAACACCCATTGCGTCCTGGTGTTGATCATGTTTTGCTCTAGGGAGAGGTTTAGTCAACGGATCTGCTACATTCAGGTCCGTATGTACTTTACAAATATCTATGTCTCCATTTTGAACACTTTCACGAATGGAGTTGAAGCGACGCTTGATATGCCTGGTCTTCCTGTGAAACCTGGGCTCCTTCGCAAGGGCAATAGCTCCAGTGTTGTCACAGAAGAGAGTCATCGGGCCCGACGCATTGGGAATCACCCCCAGATCGGTAATGAACTCCTTCATCCAGACTGCTTCCTGTGCTGCCTCCGAGGCTGCCATGTACTCCGCTTCACATGTAGATCCCGCCACGACGCTTTGCTTGCAACTGCACCAGCTTACTGCTCCTCCATTCAAAATATACACGTATCCGGTTTGTGACTTCGAGTCATCCAGATCTGTGTCGAAGCTAGCGTCGACGTAACCCTTTACGACGAGCTCTTCGTCACCTCCATAAACGAGAAACATATCCTTAGTCCTTTTCAGGTACTTCAGGATATTCTTGACCGCTGTCCAGTGTTCCATGCCGGGATTACTTTGGTACCTTCCTACCAAACTTACGGCAAGGTTTACATCAGGTCTGGTACACAGCATGGCATACATAATAGACCCTATGGCCGAGGCATAGGGGATGACACTCATCTTTTCTATATCTTCTGCCGTGGTCGGGCATTGAGCCGTGCTCAATTGCACACCTTGCAATACAGGCAAGAACCCCTTCTTGGACTGATCCATATTGAACTTCTTCAATATCTTGTCAAGGTATGTACTCTGTGAAAGACCAATGAGGCGTCTTGATCTATCTCTATAGATCTTGATGCCTAATATAAAAGCAGCTTCTCCAAGGTCCTTCATTGAAAAACACTTATTCAAATAGGCCTTTATACTTTCCAAGAATTCTATATCATTTCCCATCAATAATATGTCATCCACATATAATAAGAGAAATGCTACAGAGCTCCCACTCACTTTCTTGTAAACACAGGCTTCTCCATAAGTCTGTGTAAACCCAAACGCTTTGATCATCTCATCAAAGCGAATGTTCCAACTCCGAGATGCTTGCACCAGCCCATAGATTGAGCGCTGGAGCTTGCATACTTTGTTAGCATTCTTAGGATCGACAAAACCTTCCGGCTGCATCATATACAACTCTTCCTTAAGGAAGCCGTTAAGGAATGCCGTTTTGACGTCCATCTGCCATATCTCATAATCATAGTATGCGGCAATTGCTAACATGATTCGGACGGACTTCAGCTTCGCTACGGGTGAGAAAGTCTCATCATAGTCAACCCCTTGAACTTGTCGATAACCCTTAGCGACAAGTCGAGCTTTGTAGATGGTCACATTACCATCCGCGTCTGTCTTCTTCTTAATGATCCATTTGTTTTCTATGGCTCGCCGATCATCGGGCAAGTCAGTCAAAGTCCATACTTCGTTTTCATACATGGATCCTATCTCAGATTTCATGGCTTCTAGCCATTTGTCGGAATCCGGGCCCGCCATCGCTTCTTCATAGTTCGAAGGTTCACCGTTGTCTAACAACATGATTTCCAGGACAGGGTTGCCGTACCACTCTGGTGCGGAACGTGTCCTTGTGGACCTACGAAGTTCAGTAGTAACTTGATCCGAAGCTTCATGATCATCATCATTAACTTCCTCCCCAGTCGGTGTAGGCACCACAGGAACATTTTCCCGCGCTGCGCTACTTTCCGGTTCGGAAGGGGTGACTATCACCTCATCAAGTTCCACTTTCCTCCCACTCAATTCTTTCGAGAGAAACTCCTTCTCCAGAAAGGACCCGTTCTTGGCAACGAAGATCTTGCCTTCGGATCTGAGGTAGAAGGTATACCCAATGGTTTCCTTAGGGTATCCTATGAAGACGCATTTTTCCGATTTGGGTTCGAGCTTTTCAGGTTGAAGTTTCTTGACATAAGCATCGCATCCCCAAACTTTAGAAATGACAGCTTAGGTTTCTTTCCAAACCATAATTCATACGGTGTCGTCTCAACGGATTTCGACGGAGCCCTATTTAAAGTGAATGCGTCAGTCTCTAAAGCATAACCCCAAAATGAGAGCAGTAAATCGGTAAGAGACATCATAGATCGCACCATATCCAATAGAGTGCGATTACGACGTTCGGACACACCGTTTCTCTGAGGTGTTCCAGGTGGCGTGAGTTGTGAAACTATTCCACATTTCCTTAAGTGTGCACCAAACTCGTGACTTCAATATTCTCCACCACGATCTGATCGTAAGAATTTTATTCTCCTGTCACGTTGATTCTCAACCTCACTCTGAAATTCCTTGAACTTTTCAAAGGTTTCAGACTTGTGTTTCATTAGGTAGACATACCCATATCCACTTAAGTCATCAGTGAGAGTAAGAACATAACGATATCCTCCGCGAGCCTCAACACTCATTGGACCGCACACATCGGTATGTATGATTTCCAATAAGTTGGTTGCTCGCTCCATTGTTCCGGAGAACGGAGTCTTGGTCATCTTACCCATGAGGCATGGTTCGCACGTGTCAAATGATTCGTAATCAAGAGACTCCAAAAGTCCATCTGCATGGAGCTTCTTCATGCGCTTGACACCAATGTGACCAAGGCGGCAGTGCCACAAGTATGTGGGACTATCGTTATCAACTTTACATCTTTTGGTATTCACACTATGAACATGTGTAACATCACGTTCGATTCATCAAAAATAAACCATTGACCAGCGGGGCGTGACCATAAAACATATCTCTCAAATAAATAGAACAACCATTATTCTCGGATTTAAATGAGTAGCCATCTCGAATTAAACGAGATCCAGATACAATGTTCATGCTCAAAGCTGGCACTAAATAATAATTATTGAGGTTTAAAATTAATCCCGTAGGTAGATGCAGAGGTAGCGTGCCGACGGCGATCACATCGACCTTGGAACCATTCCCGACACGCATCGTCACCTCGTCCTTCGCCAGTCTCCGTTTATTCCGTAGTTCCTGTTTTGAGTTACAAATATGAGCAACCGCACCGGTATCAAATACCCAGGAGCTACTACGAGTACTGGTAAGGTACACATCAATTACATGTATATCACATATACCTTTGGTGTTGCCGGCCTTCTTGTCCGCTAAGTATTTGGGGCAGTTCCGCTTCCAGTGACCACTTCCCTTACAATAAAAGCACTCAGTTTTAGGCTTGGGTCCATTCTTTGACTTCTTCCTGGTAACTGGCTTACCGGGCGCGGCAACTCCCTTGCCGTCCTTCTTGAAGTTCTTCTTACCCTTGCCCTTCTTGAACTTAGTGGTTTTATTCACCATCAACACTTGATGTTCTTTCCTGATTTCCACCTCCGCTGATTTCAGCATTGAATATACCTCAGGAATGGTCTTTTCCATCGCCTACATATTGAAGTTCATCACAAAGCTCTTGTAGCTTGGTGGAAGCGACTGGAGGATTCTGTCAATGACCGCGTCATCCGGGAGATTGACTCCCAGCTGGGACAAGCGGTTGTGTAACCCAGACATTCTGAGTATGTGCTCACTAACAGAACTATTCTCCATTTTACAGCTGAAGAACTTGTCGGAAACTTCATATCTCTCGACCCGGGCATGAGCTTGGAAAACCATTTTCAGCTCCTCGAACATCTCATATGCTCCATGTTTCTCAAAACGCTTTTGGACCCGGTTCTAAGCTGTAAAGCATGCCGCACTGAACAAGGGAGTAATCATCAGCACGCTGCTGCCAAGCGTTCATAACGTCTTGGTTCTCTGGGATTGGTGCTTCACCTAGCGGTGCTTCTAGGACATAATCTTTCTTGGCTGCTATGAGGATGATCCTCAGGTTCCGGACCCAGTCCGTATAGTTGCTGCCATCATCTTTCAGCTTGGTTTTCTCTAGGAACGCGTTGAAATTGAGGACAACGTGGGCCATTTGATCTAGAAGACATAGTGTAAAGATTTAGACTAAGTTCATGATAATTAAGTTCATCTAATCAAATTATTTAATGAACTCCCACTCAGATAGACATCCCTCTAGTCATCTAAGTGAAACATGATCCGAGTCAACTAGGCCGTGTCCGATCATCACGTGAGACGGACTAGTCAAGATCGGTGAACATCTCCATGTTGATCGTATCTTCTATACGACTCATGCTCGACCTTTCGGTCCTCCGTGTTCCGAGGCCATGTCTGTACATGCTAGGCTCGTCAAGTCAACCTAAGTGTATTGCGTGTGTTCCGAGGCCATGTCTGTACATGCTAGGCTCGTCAACACCCGTTGTATTCGAACGTTAGAATCTATCACACCCGATCATCACGTGGTGCTTCGAAACAACGAACCTTCGCAACGGTGCACAGTTAGGGTGAACACTTTCTTGAAATTATTATAAGGGATCATCTTATTTACTACCGTCGTTCTAAGCAAATAAGATGCAAAAACATGATAAACATCACATGCAATCAAATAGTGACATGATATGGCCAATATCATTATGCTCCTTTGATCTCCATCTTCGGGGCACCATGATCATCTTCGTCACCGGCATGACACCATGATCTCCATCATTGTGTCTTCATGAAGTAGTCACGCCAACGATTACTTCTACTTCTATGGCTAACGCGTTTAGCAACAAAGTAAAGTAATTTACATGGCGTTTATTCAATGACACGCAGGTCATGCAAAATAATAAAGACAACTCCTATGGCTCCTGCCGGTTGTCATACTCATCGACATGCAAGTCGTGATTCCTATTACAAGAATATGATCAATCTCATACATCACATATATCATTCATCACATCTTCTGGCCATATCACATCACATAACACATGCTGCAAAAACAAGTTAGACGTCCTCTAATTGTTGTTGCAAGTTTTTACGTGGTTTGTAGGTTTCTAGCAAGAACGTTTCTTACCTACGTATGACCACAACGTGATTTGCCAATTTCTATTTACCCTTCATAAGGACCCTTTTCATCGAATCCGTTCCGACTAAAGTAGGAGAGACACACACCCGCTAGCCACCTTATGCAACTAGTGCATGTCAATCGGTGGAACCTGTCTCACGTAAGCGTACGTGTAAGGTCGGTCCGGGCCGCTTCATCCTACAATGCCGCCGAAACAAGAAAAGACTAGTAGCGGCAAGAAGAATTGGCAAACTCAACGCCCACAACTGCTTTGTGTTCTACTCGTGCATAGTAACTACGCATAGGCCTGGCTCATGATGCCACTGTTGGGAATCGTAGCATAATTTTAAAATTTTCCTACGCTCACCAAGATGCATCTATGGAGTCTACTAGCAACGAGGGGAAAGGAGTGCATCTACATACCCTTGTAGATCGCGAGCGGAAGCGTTCCAATGAACGTGGATGACGGAGTCGTACTCGCCGTGATCCAAATCACCGATGACCGAGTGCCGAACGGACGGCACCTCCGTGTTCAACACACGTACGGTGCAGCGACATCTCCTCCTTCTTGATCTAGCAAGGGGGAAGGAGAGGTTGATGGAGATCCAGCAGCACGACGGCGTGGTGGTGGATGCAGCGGGATGTCGGCAGGGCTTCGCCGAGCTTATACGAGAGAGAGAGAGAGAGAGAGAGAGAGAGGTGTTGCAGGGGAGGAGGGAGGCGCCCAAGGCTGTTTTGTTGCTGCCCTCCCTCCCCCCCCTTCATATAGGCCCCCTTGGGAGGGGGGGCGCCGGCCAAACCCATCTAGGGTGGGGGGCGGCGGCCAAGGGGGGTGCCTTGCCCCCCAAGGCAAGTGGGAAGCCCCCCACCCTAGGGTTCCCAACCCTAGGCGCATGGGGGGAGGCCCATGGGGGGGCGCCCAGCCCACTAGGGGCTGGTTCCCTTCCCACTTCAGCCCACGGGGCCCTCCGGGATAGGTGGCCCCACCCGGTGGTCCCGGTACAATACCGGTAACCCCCGAAACTTTCCCGGTGGCCGAAACTTGACTTCCTATATATAATTCTTCACCTCCGGACCATTCCGGAATCTCTCGTGACGTCCGGGATCTCATCCGGGACTCCGAACAACTTTCGGGTTTCCGCATACACATATCTCTACAACCCTAGCGTCACCGAACCTTAAGTGTGTAGACCCTACGGGTTCGGGAGACATGCAGACATGACCGAGACGCCTCTCCGGTCAATAACCAACAGCGGGATCTGGATACCCATGTTGGCTCCCACATGTTCCATGATGATCTCATCGGATGAACCACGATGTCGAGTATTCAATCAATCCCGTATGCAATTCCCTTTGTCAATCGGTATGTTACTTGCCCGAGATTCGATCGCCGGTATCCCAATACCTTGTTCAATCTCGTTACCGGCAAGTCTCTTTACTCATACCGCAATGCATGATCCCGTGACTAACGCCTTAGTCACATTGAGCTCATTATGATGATGCATTACCGAGTGGGCCCAGAGATACCTCTCCGTCACACGGAGTGACAAATCCCAGTCTCGATCCGTGCCAACCCAACAGACACTTTCGGAGATACCCGTAGTGCACCTTTATAGTCACCCAGTTACGTTGTGACGTTTGGCACACCCAAAGCACTCCTACGGTATCCGGGAGTTGCACGATCTCATGGTCTAAGGAAAAGATACTTGACATTGGAAAAGCTCTAGCAAACGAAACTACACGATCTTTTATGCTATGCTTAGGATTGGGTCTTGTCCATCACATCATTCTCCTAATGATGTGATCCCGTTATCAATGACATCCAATGTCCATAGTCAGGAAACCATGACTATCTGTTGATCAACGAGCTAGTCAACTAGAGGCTTACTAGGGACACGTTGTGGTCTATGCATTCACACATGTATTACGATTTCAGGACAATACAATTATAGCATGAACAATAGACGATTATCATGAACAAAGAAATATAATAATAACCATTTATTATTGCCTCTAGGGCATATTTCCAACAATACTTTGGTTCGGCGGTATTGTTGGATGAAGCGGCCCGGACCGACATTACACGTACGCTTACGCGAGACTGGTTCTACCGACGTGCTTTGCACACAGGTGGCTGGCGGGTGTCAGTTTCTCCAACTTTAGTTGAACCAAGTGTGGCTACGCCCGGTCCTTGCGAAGGTTAAAACAGCACCAACTTGACAAACTATTGTTGTGGTTTTGATGCGTAGGTAAGAACGGTTCTTGCTAAGCCCGTAGCAGCCACGTAAAATTTGCAACAACAAAGTAGAGGACGTCTAACTTGTTTTTGCAGGGCATGTTGTGATGTGATATGGTCAAGACATGATGCTAAATTTTATTGTATGAGATGATCATGTTTTGTAACCGAGTTATTGGCAACTGGTAGGAGCCATATGGTTGTCGCTTTATTGTATGCAATGCAATCGCCCTGTAATGCTTTACTTTATCACTAAGCAGTAGCGATAGTCGTAGAAGCATAAGATTGGCGAGACGACAACGATGCTACAATGAAGATCAAGGTGTCGCGCCGGTGACAATGGTGATCATGACGGTGCTTCGGAGATGGAGATCACAAGCACAAGATGATGATGGCCATATCATATCACTTATATTGATTGCATGTGATGTTTATCTTTTATGTATCTTATCTTGCTTTGATTGACGGTAGCATTATAAGATGATCCCTCACTAAATTATGAAAGTATAAGTGTTCTCCCTGAGTATGCACCGTTGCGAAAGTTCTTCGTGCTGAGACACCACGTGATGATCGGGTGGATAGGCTCTACGTTCAAATACAACGGGTGCAAAACAGTTGCACACGCGGAATACTTAGGTTAAGCTTGACGAGCCTAGCATATAACAGATATGGCCTCAGAACACGGAGACCGAAAGGTCGAGCGTGAATCATATAGTAGATATGATCAACATAGTAATGTTCACCGTTGAAACTACTCGATCTCACGTGATGATCGGACATGGTTTAGTTGATATGGATCACGTGATCACTTAGAGGATTAGAGGGATGTCTATCTAAGTGGGAGTTCTTAAGTAATATGATTAATTGAACTTAAATTTATCATGAACTTAGTACCTGATAGTATCTTGCTTGTCTATGTTGATTGTAGATAGATGGCCCGTGCTATTGTTCCGTTGAATTTTAATGCGTTCCTTGAGAAAGCAAAGTTGAAAGATGATGGTAGCAATTACACGAACTGGGTCCGTAACTTGAGGATTATCCTCATTGCTGCACAGAAGAATTACGTCCTGGAAGCACCGTTGGGTGCCAGGCCTGCTGCCGATGCAACTGACAACGTTAAGAACGTCTGGCAGACCAAAGCTGATGACTACTCGATAGTTCAATGTGCCATGCTTTACGGCGTAGAACCGGGACTTCAACGACGTTTTGAACGTCATGGAGCATATGAGATGTTCCAGGAGTTGAAGTTAATATTTCAACCAAATGCCCGAATTGAGAGATATGAAGTCTCCAATAAGTTCTACAGCTGCAAGATGGAGGAGAATAGTTCTGCCAGTGAGCATATACTCAAAATGCCTGGGTATAATAATCACTTGATTCAACTGGGAGTTAATCTTCCGGATGATAGCGTCATTGACAGAATTCTCCAATCACTGCCACCAAGCTACAAGAGCTTCGTGATGAAATATAACATGCAAGGGATGGATAAGACGATTCCCGAGCTCTTCGCAATGCTAAAGGCTGCGGAGGTAGAAATCAAAAAGGAGCATCAAGTTTTGATGGTCAATAAGACCACCAGTTTCAAGAAAAAGGGCAAAGGGAAGAAGAAGGGGAACTTCAAGAAGAACATCAAGCAAGTTGTTGTTCAGGAGAAGAAACCCAAGTCTGGACCTAAGCCTGAGACTGAGTGCTTCTACTGCAAGCAGACTGGTCACTGGAAGCGGAACTGCCCCAAGTATTTGGCGGATAAGAAGGATGGCAAGGTGAACAGAGGTATATGTGATATACATGTTATTGATGTGTACCTTACTAATGCTCGCAGTAGCACCTGGGTATTTGATACTGGTTCTGTTGCTAATATTTGCAACTCGAAACAGGGGCTACGGATTTAGCGAAGATTGGCTAAGGACGAGGTGACGATGCGCGTGGGAAATGGTTCCAAAGTCGATGTAATCGCGGTCGGCATGCTACCTCTACATCTACCTTCGGGATTAGTTTTAGACCTAAATAATTGTTATTTGGTGCCAGCGTTAAGCATGAACATTATATCTGGATCTTGTTTGATGCGAGACGGTTATTCATTTAAATCAGAGAATAATGGTTGTTCTATTTATATGAATAATATCTTTTATGGTCATGCACCCTTGAAGAGTGGTCTATTTTTGTTGAATCTCGATAGTAGTGATACACATATTCATAGTATTGAAGCCAAAAGATGCAGAGTTGATAATGATAGTGCAACTTATTTGTGGCACTGCCGTTTAGGTCATATCGGTGTAAAGCGCATGAAGAAACTCCATACTGATGGACTTTTGGAACCACTTGATTATGAATCACTTGGTACTTGCGAACCGTGCCTCATGGGCAAGATGACTAAAACGTCGTTCTCCGGAACTATGGAGAGAGCAACAAATTTGTTGGAAATCATACATACAGATGTATGTGGTCCGATGAATGTTGAGGCTCCTGGCGGATATCGTTATTTTCTCACCTTCACAGATGATTTAAGCAGATATGGGTATATCTACTTAATGAAACATAAGTCTGAAACATTTGAAAAGTTCAAAGAATTTCAGAGTGAAGTTGAAAATCATCATAACAAGAAAATAAAGTTTCTACGATCTGATCGTGGAGGAGAATATTTGAGTTATGAGTTTGGTCTTCATTTGAAACAATGCGGAATAGTTTCGCAACTCACGCCACCCGGAACACCACAGCGTAATGGTGTGTTCGAATGTCGTAATCGTACTCTACTAGATATGGTGCGATCTATGTTGTCTCTTACTGATTTACCGCTATCGTTTTGGGGTTATGCTTTAGAGACGGCCGCATTCACGTTAAATAGGGCACCATCAAAATCCGTTGAGACGACGCCTTATGAACTGTGGTTTGGCAAGAAACCAAAGTTGTCGTTTCTTAAAGTTTGGGGCTGCGATGCTTATGTGAAAACCTTCAACCTGATAAGCTCGAACCCAAATCGGAGAAATGTGTCTTCATAGGATCAATCCGCCGCTTTAGTCCACTCAGCCATCTCTCCACGTTCCAAAGCAAAGGAGACTGTTGGGTATACCTTGTATCACAGATCCGAAGCCAAGACTTTTGTTGCTAAATCCGGAATCTTTTTGGAGAAGGAGTTTCTCTCGAAAGAAGTGAGTGGGAGGAAAGTAGAACTTGATGAGGTAATTGTACCTGCTCCCTTATTGGAAAGTAGTTCATCGCAGAAACCGGTTTCTGCGATGCCTACACCAATTAGTGAGGAAGTTAATGATGATGATCATGGAACTTCAGATCAAGTTGTTACTGAACCTCGTAGGTCAACCAGAGTAAGATCCGCACCAGAGTGGTACGGTAATCCTGTTCTGGAGGTTATGTTACTAGACCATGACGAACCTACGAACTATGAAGAAGCGATGGTGAGCCCAGATTCCGCAAAAATGGCTTGAGGCCATGAAATCTGAGATGGGATCCATGTATGAGAACAAAGTGTGGACTTTGGTTGACTTGCCCGATGATCGGCAAACCATTGAGAATAAATGGATCTTCAAGAAGAAGACTGACGCTGACGGTAATGTTACTGTCTATAAAGCTCGACTTGTTGCAAAAGGTTTTCGACAAGTTCAAGGGATTGACTACGATGAGACCTTCTCACCCGTAGCGATGCTTAAGTCTGTCCGAATCATGTTAGCAATTGCCGCATTTTATGAAATTTGGCAAATGGATGTCAAAACTGCATTCCTGAATGGATTTCTGGAAGAAGAGTTGTATATGATGCAACCGGAAGGTTTTGTCGATCCAAAGGGAGCTAACAAAGTGTGCAAGCTCCAGCGATCCATTTATGGACAGGTGCAAGCCTCTCGGAGTTGGAATAAACTCTTTGATAGTGTGATCAAAGCATTTGGTTTTGTACAGACTTTTGGAGAAGCCTGTATTTACAAGAAAGTGAGTGGGAGCTCTGTAGCATTTCTAATATTATATGTGGATGACATATTGCTGATTGGAAATGATATAGAATTTCTGAATAGCATAAAGGGATACTTGAATAAGAGTTTTTCAATGAAATACCTCGATGAAGCTGCGTATATATTGGGCATCAAGATCTATAGAGATAGATCAAGACGCTTAATTGGACTTTCACAAAGCACATACCTTGACAAAGTTTTGAAGAAGTTCAAAATGGATCAAGCAAAGAAAGGGTTCTTGCCTGTGTTACAAGGTGTGAAGTTGAGTAAGACTCAATGCCCGACCACTGCAGAAGATAGAGAGAAGATGAAAGATGTTCCCTATGCTTCAGCCATAGGCTCTATCATGTATGCAATGTTGTGTACCAGACCTGATGTGTTCCTTGCTATAAGTTTAGCAAGGAGGTACCAAAGTAATCCAGGAGTGGATCACTGGACAGCGGTCAAGAACATCCTGAAATACCTGAAAAGGACTAAGGATATGTTTCTCGTTTATGGAGGTGACAAAGAGCTCATCGTAAATGGTTACGTTGATGCAAGCTTTGACACTGATCTGGATGATTCTAAATCGCAAACCGGATACGTGTTTACATTGAACGGTGGAGCTGTCAGTTGGTGCAGTTCTAAACAAAGCGTCGTGGCAGGATCTACATGTGAAGCGGAGTACATAGCTGCTTCGGAAGCAGCAAATGAAGGAGTCTGGATGAAGGAGTTCATATCCGATCTAGGTGTCATACCTAGTGCATCGGGTCCAATGAAAATCTTTTGTGACAATTCTGGTGCAATTGCCTTGGCGAAGGAATCCAGATTTCACAAGAGAACCAAGCACATCAAGAGACGCTTCAATTCCATCCGGGATTTAGTCCAGGTGGGAGACATAGAAATTTGCAAGATACATACGGATCTGAATGTTGCAGACCCGTTGACTAAGCCTCTTCCACGAGCAAAACATGATCAACACCAAGGCTCCATGGGTGTTAGATTCATTACCGTGTAATCTAGATTATTGACTCTAGTGCAAGTGGGAGACTGAAGGAAATATGCCCTAGAGGAAATAATAAAGTTATTATTTATTTCCTTATATCATGATAAATGTTTATTATTCATGCTAGAATTGTATTAACCGGAAACATAATACTTGTGTGAATACATAGACACACAGAGTGTCACTAGTATGCCTCTACTTGACTAGCTCGTTGATCAAAGATGGTTATGTTTCCTAGCCATAGACATGAGTTGTCATTTGATTAATGGGATCACATCATTAGGACAATGATGTGATTGACTTGACCCATTCCGTTAGCTTAGCACTCGATCGTTTAGTATGTTGCTATTGCTTTCTTCATGACTTATACATGTTCCTATGACTATGAGATTATGCAACTCCCGTTTACCGGAGGAACACTTTGTGTGCTACCAAACATCACAATGTAACTGGGTGATTATAAAGGTGCTCTACAGGTGTCTCCAAAGGTACTTGTTGGGTTGGCGTATTTCGAGATTAGGATTTGTCACTCCGATTGTCGCAGAGGTATCTCTGGGCCCTCTCGGTAATGCACATCACTCAAGCCTTGTAAGCATTGCAACTAATGAGTTAGTTGTGGGATAATGTATTACGGAATGAGTAAAGAGACTTGCTGGTAACGAGATTGAACTAGGTATTGAGATACCGACGATCGAATCTCGGGCAAGTAACATACCGATGACAAAGGGAACAACGTATGTTGTTATGCGGTCTGACCGATAAAGATCTTCGTAGAATATGTGGGAGCCCATATGAGCATCCAGGTTCCGCTATTGGTTATTGACCGGAGACGTGTCTCGGTCATGTCTACATAGTTCTCGAACCCGTAGGGTCCGCATGCTTAACGTTTCAATGACAGTTATATTATGAGTTTATATGTTTTGATGTACCGAAGGTTGTTCGGAGTCTCGGATGTGATCACGTACATTACGAGGAGTCTCGAAATGGTCGAGACATGAAGATTGATATATTGGATGACTATATTCGGACACCGGAATGGTTCCGGGGGTTATCGGATATATACCGGAGTACCGGGGGGTTACCGGAACCCCCCCGGAGGCTATTGGGCCTCATGGGCCCAATTGGTAGAAGAGGCGAGGTGGCCAAGGGGCAGCCACGCGCCCCTCCCCCCCCCCCCCAAGTCCGAATTGGACAAGGATGGGGGCGGCGCCCCCCCTTCCTTTCCCCCTCTCTCCTTCCCTCTCCTCTCCTAGTCCAACAAGGAAGGGAGGGAGTCCTACTCCCGGTGGGAGTAGGACTCCTCCTGGCGCGCCTCCTCCTGGCCGGCCGCACCTCCCCCTTGCTCCTTTATATACGGGGGCAGGGGGCACCCTAGACACAACAATTGATCGTTTGATCTTTTAGCCGTGTGCGGTGCCCCCCTCCACCATAGTCCACCTCGATAATACTATAGCGGTGCTTAGGCGAAGCCCTGCATCGGTAGAACATCATCATTGTCACCACGCCGTCGTGCTGACGAAACTCTCCCTCAACACTCGGCTGGATCAGAGTTTGAGGGACGTCATCGGGCTGAACATGTGCTGAACTCGGAGGTGCCGTGCGTTCGGTACTTGATCGGTCGGATCGTGAAGACGTACGACTACATCAACCGCATTGTGCTAACGCTTCCGCTTTCGGTCTACGAGGGTACGTGGACAACACTCTCCCCTCTCGTTGCTATGCATCACCATGATCTTGCGTGTGCGTAGGAAATTTTTGGAAATTACTACGTTCCCCAACATAGGGTAGTATTGAGATATTAATATGGTGAAGTCCGAAGGTTGTTCGGACTCCCGGATGGGATCTGGGACATCACGAGGAGCTCCGAAATGTCATGAGGTAAAGATTTATATACGGGAAGTAATATTCAGGGTTTCAAAAAATGTTTGGGTTTTTTCGGTATTGTACGAGGAAGGTTCTAGAAGGTTCCTAAGTGGGGCCCACCTGCATGGGGGGACCCACATGAACGTGGGTAGTGGGGAAAGGACCCACACCCCTGATCTAGGTGGACCAAGATCCTCCCTTAAAAGGAATAGTATCATATCCTGAAGGGATAAGATTAGGATCCCTGAAAAGGGGATAGCAATCGATGGGAAAGGAAATGAGGGATTTCCTTCCTCCCACCTTAGCCAATGACCCCAGGGGCTTAGAAGGCAAGCCACCAGCCCCCTCCACGCCTATATAAAGGTGGAGAGGTGTTGGGGGCAGCCGCCCTTGGCCCTTGCCTGTCGCCCCCCCCCCCCCCCCCCGTTACACCTACTCCACCTCACGCAGACGCTTGGCGAAGCCCTGCTGCAGTTCCGCTGCTGCCACCACCACCACCATGCCAACGTGTTGGTTCCAATATCATCTACATCCTCTCCCTCGCTTGCTGGATCAAGAAGGATACGCCGTCGTTGAGCCGTACGTGTGTTAAGCTCGGAGATGTCGTCCATTCGGCACTAGATCGGATTAGATCGCGATTGAATCGTGAAGAGTATGACTACACACTACAAAAAACACTTCCATGATGATACATGTTTGTCACAGAAGGTCACGTTTTCTATCATGCATGTACATCCATGACGATTTTATGACAGAATGAAGATAGTCATACATGTGTTGTCGTAGAAGTGTTCCATGATAATACCAAAATTATCATCACAAAAGTGTCCACTTCCATGATGATAAATGTCACATCATGGAAGTGAAGGAAATATGCCCTAGAGGCAATAATAAAGTTATTATTTATTTCCTTATTTCATGATAAATGTTTATTATTCATGCTAGAATTGTATTAACCGGAAACTTGATACATGTGTGAATACATAGACAAAACAATGTGTCCCTAGTATGCCTCTACTTGACTAGCTTATTCATCAAAGATGGTTATGTTTCCTAGCCATAGACATGTGTTGTCATTTTATGAACGGGATCACATCATTAGGATGGACAAGACCCATTCATTAGCTTAGCATTGTGATCGTTACAGTTTTATTGCTACTGCTTTCTTCATGACTTATACATGTTCCTCGAACTATGAGATTGTGCAACTCCCGAATATCCGGAGGAACACTTTGTGTGCAATCAAACGTCACAACATAAATGGGTGATTATAAAGATGCTCTACAGGTGTTTCCGAAGGTGTTTGTTGGGTTGGCATGAATCAAGATTAGGATTTGTCACTCCGTGTATCAGAGAGGTATCTCTGGGCCCTCTCGGTAATGCACATCACTATAAGCCTTGCAAGGAATGTGACTAATGAGTTAGTTGCGGGATGATGCATTACGGAACGAGTAAAGAGACTTGCCGGTAACGAGATTGAACTAGGTATTGAGATACCGACGATCGAATCTCGGGCAAGTAACATACCGTTTTCAAAGGGAACAACGTATGTTGTTATGCGGTTTGACCGATAAAGATCTTCGTAGAATATTTAGGAGCCAATATGAGTATCTAGGTTCCGCTATTGGTTATTGACCGGAGATGTGTCTCGGTCATGTCTACATAGTTCTCGAACCCGTAGGATCCGCACGCTTAACGTTCGGTGACGATTTATATTATGAGTTATGTGATTTGATGTACCAAAGGTAGTTCGGAGTCCCAGATGAGATCGGGGACATGACGAGGAGTCTCGAAATGGTCGAGACGTAAAGATCGATATATTGGACGACTATATTTGGACATCGGAAAGGTTCCAAGTGATTCGGGTATTTTTCGGAGTACACGAGAGTTACGGGAATTCGTATTGGGCCTTAATGGGTCATATGGGAAAGGAGAGAAAGGCCTCAAAAGGTGGCCGCACCCCTCCGCATGGTCTGGTCCGAATTGGACTAGGGGGGGGGGGCGCCCCCTTCCTTCCTTCCTTCTCCTTTTCCCTTCCCTTTTTCCTATTCCATGTTGGAGGAGGAATCCTACTAGGACTAGGGAGTCCTAGTAGGACTCCACACTTCTGGCGCGCCCTAGAGGCTGCCCGGCCTCCCCTCCTCCATCCTTTATATATGGGGGCAGGGGGGCACCTCTAGACACAACAATTGATTATTGATCTTTTAGCCGTGTGCGGTGCCCCCCTCCACCATAATCCACCTCGGTCATATCATAGCGGTGATTAGGCGAAGCCCTGTGTCGGTAGCATCATCATCACCGTCATCACGCTATCGTGCTGACGAAACTCTCCCTTGAAGCTCTACTGGATCGGAGTTCGCGGGACGTCATCGAGCTGAACGTGTGCTGAACTCGGAGGTGCCGTACGTTCGGTACTTGATCGGTCGGATCGTGAAGACGTATGACTACATCAACCGCGTTGTGCTAATGCTTTCGCTTTCGGTCTACGAGGATATGTGGACGATACTCTCCCCTCTCGTTGCTATGCATCACCATGATCCTGCGTGTGCGTAGGAATTTTTTTGAAATTACTACGTTCCCCAACAGGAAGTGCTTTCGTCAAGGGTAACCGACACATGGCATCCACCATAACGCGTCGTTGTTAAGCTATCGGGTTTCGGTTTGGATCCGATAACCCATTAACAGCCGGGACCAATGGGGATTTTCCACGTGTAAAATTCTCATCGGCTCTAGCAACCACGTGTCAACTCCGCGTAGGGACATATGTCAACCGCCCAATGGACAGGAGGCGCCTATGATACATCGACACGTGGCAAGGCCCAACAGCGGCTCATTTAGGTTAAAAAGGCCGGCCCAGTCAAAATTAGCGGGCTGGCCCATTAACGGCCTGCTTGCAGACGACCCATTCGCAGTTAAGGCCCGTAGAAATAGTGTCAAATCGGCCCGTCAACGGCCTATTCTAGATTTGTCATCATTGCAGCCCATGGTCACTTCGGGCTTGTTAATAGTCCGCTAAGTATTTGGGCCGAATTACAGCCCGGTGTGTTTCCAGCCTGTTAAAGATCCTGCTACATTTGGGCTCGTTTATTGCCCAATGAAACTTTCGGCCCATAAACTACCATGAAGGAACTGGGTCATATTTGGCCCTGTCTGACATTCGACCTGTTAGTGGCCCACTGTAGATTTGGGCCACTTCCAGCCCGTTGTGTTTTTTGGCATGTTAACGTCGGACGAAATCCATGGGCCATATGTGGCCCTATGTCACATCGGGCCTATTGAAGGCCCATATAAACGATGTTACTAATCAAGCCTGGCCGCACTTACGGCCTGGTAAAGGCCCGTGTAGTAGGTCGGCACATTTACGACCCATCTGAATTTCGGCCTGTGAACGATCCGCATTGTAAATGGCCCACCATGAGCTGAGATACATTTCGGCATGCTAATGACCAGTGAGTTATTTTGCACATTTCAGGCCCAATGATCATTCAACCTCCTAAAAGCAATGGCCATAATCTAGCCCAATTAGGGCCCAATCTGAATTTTGGCCTATTAAAGGCCCATGTTATTTATGGGCCATATTAGGCCTGCGAGATAACATGTTAACAACCTATTGTTACTAAGGGCCAAATTTATGTTTAGGCTTGTTAATGCCCACTGTGGGCACAGACCTACCAAAAATAAGAAAGCTTATGCTGATTTAGGCCCAAATATTTTTAGTGGACTACATGTCGATTACGGTCCATAATCATTTTAGCCCAATTGGAATTGTGGGCCCGACGAATGTTGGCACGCTTGGCTCCTACAAAGCTTTCGGCCGAAAGGAGATCGATGATGCCGAATACATTACTAAGATAAACCTACACTGTACAAAAATAGCGTCATAATTTCTATAGCCTTTGGCAGCATGATAATGATGTATCACAACAAAATAAATTACAGCCATACAACAAAAGCCTGTTGGCATAAAAGTTTATAGTCCTTGCAGATAAAAGCACCATCAGATGTATAGAGGCACAGATCATTTGACTTGAGTGCTAATGTTTCATGTTGTAGAATCTGATGGAGCAGCATGAACTTCCCCTTTTTCCGCCATTGCTCTTGAACAATGAAGCAAATGTCTGATAGTCTGGTTTCAAAACCATTCATATCTTGACAACATTTGTCAACCACTATTCTTGTTTCAGAAACGACCTCCATTAGGGATTGTACTTGTGTCTAGAGCACAGATATATCACTCTGTCTAGCTGGAAGATTTTGTTCAGTAGGCGATTTGGACGAGGTTACCTTGACAACCAATCCAAAATTATGTAGGAAGGTGCTTTTTGCACTGTTAGTGGAGAGATGCTGATGCACTACAGCAAGAGGTGACATTGTGCCTATGGTAGCCTCGTCACCTTCAGGTGGTTGTGGTTGTTCAGTCATTTGTTCCATAGCTTGCTGAAATTTTGAATTTGTAGATTAGTGTACTAGATAAGTTACTAATGAAATAAAAACAAACAAAATAGGTTTCACATTTATACATAACTTATTTTGGTGAACTACTGTAATACATTAGCATGTATTGTAGTGCCAACTACATAATGAAATCACTTTCGAAACATATGTGCATGTGGCATGCCTACCGTATTGTCTATTTCCTCACATTCATTGACATCTAAGGATAAAGAGACATGGTTTAAAGTAGGATGAACATAGTATGACATCATTTATATCACGGGCAAATAGATATCAAACAAACAGGCTATTGTATCATTGTGTGGGCACGTGAACATCACAACTAGATTACAGATCAAGACCAAAGGAATATCCTTCCTCTCTTTTAAATCGTGTAAGGTGAAATAATACGTTAAGACAACTGTGTGTAAAAGTGAACAGAGTAACTGACATTGGCTGCAAACCAAGTAGTTAAATGAACACATCACATTAACAAGCAGTTCAAAGGCATGAGGAGTAAGGACTTACAACAATGGCTTGAAATGGTGTGCTCATGCCCTTCATCTTGCTGGTGTGGCAATCCTTGAAGATTTGCACTGCATTTGGTTCAGGTTCTTTTTGGTCCGCATGGGCTTTCCTCTATATTTGGAACAAGTCAATATAGATACGATAATATGGCATAGAAAAAAGAAGGAAGCAGCAGGTATTTACAAGAGCCTCGCAGTGTACAATATTGCTACGAGATCCTATTGTGTGTTGGAATTTCACTTTAGAACGGTTGGTCTTGTTCTTCAAACAGTTAGCCTAGAATAAGATAGAATTGTAAGGCACATACGTAAATATGAGTTCAATATATGATGTGATCAAATACATATACCCTACCTGATACTTTGGATCAGACCAGTGTTTAACAAGGGATGTCCAGTCTTCATCCATAATATATTCCACTGGAGATGTTTAGGCGATTTCATTGTTAGCCTTGCCTTCAAAGTGATTTTTCTAAGGTGATACTGATACTGTCGCAGAGCAGACTGAAAAAACATGAGTGCATGCTTGTTTAGTTGCATCATCTTTCAGATCCAACTTGAACCTCATCTGTTGAAAAAAGAATGTGAGTCTCATTAGGAGGAAGCTTGAAAGCATGGGACAGAGCAAGACAATATTACAAATTGCGATGAATAACATTACTTACGGATAAATGGTCAAGGAAGGTGTTAAACTGGGTATCGTCTTTCTCATTACTGTACTGGATCCATGTTGGTAGGATACGTGCATGACACCTAACGGCAACGGCTGCCTCTGATACTAACTTGGCTGACTCTATAGCATCACGTGGACTTTTTAAACCTGCCTCAAAATGGATCTCCATTCTTCCGCCTTTAGATTTTTTTAATCTGTCAAGCATTATCCCTGATGTCTGTTTTCGCTTGCGTCATGGTGCTAGTTCAACAACGAATATGGAAAGTGTTAGTGCACATAAAACTGTGAGGGTACATATAAAGGAGCATGCAACTGCAACTTGACTCGGTCAGGTACCGTCTTGGTGCTGAAGCTCATGAGGTTCATCTGATCTTGCCAAGTCCTGTTGTGTCAGCAGTGCTTCCAAAGTAGTGTTAGGTGTGAAGGCAGATTGGGAACATGCCACTTGCGGAGCAAACGAACGAGTAACTCGTTGAGATGTCAGTATAGTTGAAGGAGATGTTGCATCTGGTGGAGCAGGTGATACTATGTTTGTAGATTTAGCCGGCGTACTTGGACCTTCTACTGCACTAGAAGTACTAGCAGAATCTTGAGGGAAGATCCTTTTCCGTTGCACCCGACGAGTAACACCATTCCCTACTATATTCTTTTCCTTGCTCTTTTTTGACTTTGCCATGTCAAGCCGTACCCATGATGTCTACTACGCAACTTTATTCTTGTAGACACGTGTTGGGCCTCCAAGCACAGAGTTTTGTAGGATAGTAGCAATTTTCCCTCAAGTGGATGACCTAAGGTTTATCAATCCGTGGGAGGCGTAGGATGAAGATGGTCTCTCTCAAACAACCTTGCAACCAAATAACAAAAAGTCTCTTGTGTCCGCAACACACCAAATACAATGGTAATTTGTATAGGTGCACTAGTTCGGTGAAGAGATGGTGATACAAGTGTAATATGGATAGTACATATTGATTTTTGTAATAAGAACAATAAAAAACAACAAGGTAGAAATTGATAAAACGGAGCACAAACGGTATTGCAATGCTTGAAAATGAGGCTTGGGGTCCATCGCTAGTGCAATCTCTCAACAATGCTAATATAATTGGATCATATAATCATCCCTCAACGTGCGATGAAGAATCACTCCAAAGTTCCTATCTAGCGGAGAACATAAGAAGAAATTGTTTGTAGCTATTTTTTTCCGATCGATCTATCCAAGAGTTCGTACTAAAATAACACCAAGTTATTCTTTCCGATCGATCTATCAAGAGTTCATACTAAAATAACACTAAGTTATTCTTTCTGGTCGATCTATCAAGAGTTCGTACTAAAATAATACCAAAGCAAATTCAGATTCATAATACTCAATCCAACACAAAGAACCTCAAAGAGTGCCCCAGGATTTCTACTTGAGAAACAAAAGACGAGAAAGTGCATCAACCCCTATGCATAGATTACCCCAATTTCACCTCGGGAATCCGTGAGTTGAGTGCCAAAACACATATCAAGTGAATCAATATGATACCCATTGTCACCACGGGTATTGATAGCAAGACATACATCAAGTGCTCTCAAATCCATAAAAGTATTCAATTCGATAAAACGAAATCTCAAAGGGAAAACTCAATTCATCACAACAAGATAGAGAGGGGAAAACACCATATGATCCAACTATATTAACAAAGCTTGTGATACATCAAGATCATGACCTCAAGAACACGAGAGAGAGAGAGAGAGAGAGAGAGAGAGAGATTAAACAGATAGCTACTGGTACAAACCCTCAGCCCCGAGGGTGGACTACTCCCTCCTCAACCCGGCAATCTGACCCATGGGTTCGTCCGCCCATGGGCACCCGACCCGAATGGGTAGGGTATGGGTTGTCGACCTCGCCCATGGGTCTTACCCATGGGTAACCCGATTAGTCGTGGGTAGGGTATGGGTTCAAGTTTATGCCCGTGGGTTACCCGATGGGTCACCCGATTAGTACTAATAATGAAATAAATGATTTGTTCTCCATTTTACCTGATGTTTTTAATCTAATCTAAATCTAAATACACTCACGTATAGCGTCTCACTAGCAATGGTCATTAAAAAAGAACGAGGCACAAATAGCTGGGACCCATACGGGAGCAAATCCATCACTAGGCCTCTTCTCAATTCTCATTCACACGCTTGGTATGGCCCAATTCTAGCATCAGGCTGGCCCATGCAAGCAAAATGGATGGATGCAGGCTGCGGTACGCAGCGGCGCACATATGCATTAGTACCACCTCGCCTACGGGAGCACATGGGAAGGGGAGGTCTGCCTATAAAACAGATTGCTGGATCGGTACATCGTCCACTCCTTGCGATCTGTGAAATGTAAAATGCAAAATGTACATCGACTAAATAAACAAATTAATTATTGTCAGACCCGATGGTTGCCTTGTTGGGGATCGTTGCAGAAATTAAATTTTTTCTACGCATCACCAAGATCAATCTATGGAGTAACTAACAACGAGAGAGAGGGAAGTGCATCTTCATACCGTTGAAGATCGCGAGACAGAAGCGTTACAAGAACGCGGATGAGGGAGTCGTACTCGTAGCGATTCAGATCGCGGTTGATTCCGATCCAAGCGCCGAACAACGGCGCCTCCGTGTTCAACACACGTGCATCCCGGTGACGTCTCCCGCACCTTGATCCAGCAAGGAGGAGGGAGAGGTTGAGGAAGAGGGCTCCAATAGCAGCACGACGGCGTGGTGGTGATGGAGTGGCAATTCTCCGGCAGGGCTTCGCCAAGCTCACGCGGAGGAGGAGAGGTGTTGGGGGGGGGGGAGGGGCTGCGCCTTGGATGATGTCCTGCAGCCCTCCCTCTACCCCTCTATTTATAGGGAGAAGGGGGAAGGGGGCCAGCCTCTCTAGATGAGATCTAGAGGGGGGCGGCGGCCAAGGGGGAGGGGGCTTGCCCCCCAAGCAAGGGGCACCCCCTTTAGGGTTCCCCCCAAACCCTAGGCGCATGGGCCCTAGGGGGGATGGCGCCCAGCCCACTTAGGGGCTGGTTCCCTTCCACCTACAGCCCATAAGGCCCTCCGGGGCAGGTGGACCCTCCCGGTGGACCCCCGGTGGTCCCGGTACAATACCGGTATACCCCCGAATATTTCCGGTGACCGTATGATGACTTCCCATATATAAATCTTCACCTTCGGACCATTCCGGAACTCCTCGTGACATCCGGGATCTCATCCGGGACTCCGAACAACATTCGGTAACCACATACAAATCTTCCTTATAACCCTAGCGTCATCGAACCTTAAGTGTGTAGACCCTACGGGTTCGGGAATCATGCAGACATGACCGAGACCGCTCTCTAGCCAATAACCAACAGCGGGATCTGGATACCCATGTTGGCTCCCACATGTTCCACGATGATCTCATCGGATGAACCACGATGTCGAGGATTCAAGCAATCCCGTATACAATTCCCTTTGTCAATCGGTACGTTACTTGCCCGAGATTCGATCGTCGGTATCCCAATACCTCGTTCAATCTCGTTACCGGCAAGTCACTTTACTCGTTCCATAATGCACGATCCCGTGACTAACTACTTAGTCACATTGAGCTCATTATGATGATGCATTACCGAGTGGGCCCAGAGATACCTCTCTGTCATACGGAGTGAGAAATCCCAGTCTCGATCCGTGCCAACCCAACAGACACTTTCAGAGATACCTGCAGTGCACCTTTATAGCCACCCAGTTACGTTGTGACGTTTGGTACACCCAAAGCATTCCTACGGTATCCGGGAGTTGCACGATCTCATGGTCTAAGGAAATGATACTTGACATTAGAAAAGCTTTAGCAAACGAACTACACGATCTTGTGCTATGCTTAGGATTGGGTCTTGTCCATCACATCATTCTCCTATTGATGTGATCCCGTTATCAATGACATCCAATGTCCATGGTCAGGAAACCGTAACCATCTATTGATCAACGAGCTAGTCAACTAGAGGCTCACTAGGGACACGTTATGGTCTATGTGTTCACACATGTATTACAATTTCCGGATAACACAATTATAGCATGAACAATAGACAATTATCATGAACAAGGAAATATAATAATAACCATTTTATTATTGCCTCTAGGGCATATTTCCAACAGTCTCCCACTTGCACTAGAGTCAATAATCTAGTTACATTGTGATGAATCGTACACCCATAGAGTTCTGGTGTTGATCATGTTTCGCTCGTGGAAGAGGTTTAGTCAACGGATCTGCGACATTCAAATCCGTATGCACTTTACAAATATCTATGTCTCCATTTTGAACATTTTCACGAATGGAGTTGAAGCGACGCTTGATGTGCCTGGTCTTCTTGTGAAACCTGGGCTCCTTGGCAAGGGCAATAGCTCCAGTGTTGTCACAGAAGAGAGTCATCGGCCCCGATGCATTGGGAATAACTCCTAGGTCGGCAATGAACTCCTTCATCCACATTGCTTCATGTGCTGCCTCCGAGGCTGCCATGTACTCCGCTTCACATGTAGATCCCGCCACTACGCTTTGCTTGCAACTGCACCAGCTGACTGCCCCACCATTCAAAATATACACGTATCCGGCTTGTGACTTAGAGTCATCCAGATCTGTGTCGATGCTAGCATCGACGTAACCCTTTACGACGAGCTCTTCGTCACCTCCATAAATGAGAAACATATCCTTAGTCGTTTTGAGATACTTCAGGATGTTCTTCACCGCTGTCCGGTGTTCCATGCCGGGATTACTTTGGTACCTTCCTACCAAACTTACGGCAAGGTTTACATCAGGTCTGGTACACAGCATGACATACATAATAGACCCTATGGCCGAGGCATAGGGGATGACACTCATCTTTTCTTTATCTTCTGCCGTGGTCGGGCATTGAGCCGTGCTCAATCTCACACCTTGCAATACAGGCAAGAACCCCTTCTTGGACTGATCCATATTGAACTTCTTCAATATCTTATCAAGGTATGTGCTTTGTGAAAGACCTATGAGGCGTCTCGATCTATCTCTATAGATCTTGATGCCTAATATGTAAGCAGCTTCTCCAAGGTCCTTCATTGAAAAACACTTATTCAAGTAGGCCTTTATACTTTCCAAGAATTCTATATCATTTCCCATCAATAGTATGTCATCCACATATAATATGAGAAATGCTACAGAGCTCCCACTCACTTTCTTGTAAACACAGGCTTCTCCATAAGTCTGTGTAAATCCAAACGCTTTGATCATCTCATCAAAGCGAATGTTCCAACTCCGAGATGCCTGCACCAGCCCATAGATTGAGCGCTGGAGCTTGCATACCTTGTCAGCATTCTTAGGATCGACAAAACCTTCCGGCTGCATCATATACAATTCTTCCTTAAGGAAGCCGTTAAGGAATGCCGTTTTGACGTCCATTTGCCATATCTCATAATCGTAGAATGTGGCAATTGATAACATGATTCGGACGGACTTCAGCTTCGCTACGGTGAGAAGGTCTCATCATAGTCAACTCCTTGAACTTGTCGATAACCCTTAGCGACAAGTCGAGCTTTATAGATGGTAACATTTCCATCCGCGTCCGTCTTCTTCTTAAAGATCCATTTATTTTCTATCGCTCGCCGATCATCGGGCAAGTCTGTCAAAGTCCATACTTTGTTTTCATACATGGATCCTATCTCGGATTGCATGGCTTCAAGCCATTTGTTGGAATTTGGGCCCGCCATTGCTTCTTCATAGTTCAAAGGTTCACCGTTGTCCAACAACATGATTTCCAGGACAGGGTTGCCGTACCACTCTGGTGCGGAACGTGTCCTTGTGGACCTACGAAGTTCAGTGGTAACTTGATCATAATTGTCATCATTAACTTCCTCTCTAGTCGGTGCAGGCACCACAGAAACATTTTCTTGTGCTGCGCTACTTTCTGGTTCGAGAGGGGTCATCTCATCAAGTTCCACTTTCCTCCCACTTACTTCTTTTGAGAGAAACTCTTTTTCCAGAAAGGACCCGTTCTTGGTAACGAAGATCTTGCCTTCGGATCTGAGGTAGAAGGTATACCCAATGGTTTCCTTCGGGTATCCTATGAAGACGCATTTTTCCGACTTGGGTTCGAGCTTTTCAGGTTGAAGTTTCTTGACATAAGCATCGCATCCCCAAACTTTCATAAACGACAGCTTAGGTTTCTTCCCAAACCATAATTCATACGGTGTCGTCTCAACGGATTTCGATGGAGCCCTATTTAAAGTGAATGCGGCAGTCTCTAAAGCATAACCCCAAAATGATAGCGGTAGATCGGTAAGAGACATCATAGATCGCACCATATCCAATAGAGTGCGATTACGACGTTCGGACACACCATTACGCTGAGGTGTTCTAGGCGGCGTGAGTTGTGCACATTTCCTTAAGTGTGTGCCAAATTCATGACTCAAATATTCCCCTCCACGATCTGATCGTAAGAACTTTATTTTCCTGTCACGTTGATTCTCAACCTCACTCTGAAATTCCTTGAACTTTTCAAAGGTCTCAGACTTGTGTTTCATTAAGTAGACATACCCATATCTACTCAAGTCATCAGTGAGGGTGAGAACATAATGATAGCCACCGCGAGCCTCAACGCTCATTGGACCGCACACATCAGTATGTATGATTTCCAATAAGTTGGTTGCTCGCTCCATTGTTCCGGAGAACGAAGTCTTGGTCATTTTGCCCATGAGGCATGGTTTGCACGTGTCAAATGATTCATAATCAAGAGACTCCAAAAGTCCATCAGCATGGAGTTTCTTCATGCGTTTGACACCAATGTGACCAAGGCGGCAGTGCCACAAGTATGTGGGACTATCATTATCAACCTTACATTTCTTGGCACTCACACTATGAATATGTGTAACATCACGTTCGAGATTCATTAAGAATAAACCATTAACCAGCGGGGCATGACCATAAAACATATCTCTCATATAAATAGAACAACCATTATTCTCGGATTTAAATGAGTAGCCATCTCGCATAAAACGAGATCCAGATACAATGTTCATGCTCAAAGCTGGCACTAAATAACAATTATTGAGGTTTAAAACTAATCCCGTAGGTAAATGTAGAGGTAGCGTGCCGACGGCGATCACATCGACCTTGGAACCATTCCCGACGCGCATCGTCACCTCGTCCTTCGCCAGTCTCCGCTTATTCCGCAGCTCCTGCTTTGAGTTACAAATATGAGCAGCCGCACCGGTATCAAATACCCAGGAGCTACTACGAGCGCTGGTTAGGTACACATCAATAACATGTATATCACATATACATTTGGTATTGCCGACCTTCTTATCCGCTAAGTACTTGGGGCAGTTCCGCTTCTAGTGACCGTTTCCCTTGCAATAAAAGCACTCAGTCTCAGGTTTGGGTCCATTCTTTGTCTTCTTCCCGGCAGCTTGCTTACCGAGCGCGGCAACTCCCTTGCCGTCTTTCTTGAAGTTCTTCTTACCCTTGCCTTTCTTGAACTTAGTGGTCTTATTCACCATCAACACTTGATGTTCCTTTTTGATCTCCACCTCCGCTGATTTCAGCATCGAATATACCTCAGGAATGGTTTTCTCCATCCCCTGCATATTGAAGTTCATCACAAAGCTTTTGTAGCTAGGTGGAAGCGACTGAAGGATTCTGTCAACGACCGCGTCATCCGGGAGATTAACTCCCAGCTGAGACAAGCGGTTGTGCAACCCAGACATTTTGAGTATGTGTTCGCTGACGGAACTATTCTCCTCCATCTTACAACTGTAGAACTTGTCGGAGACTTCATATCTCTCGACCCGGGCATGAGCTTGGAAAACCATTTTCAGCTCTTGGAACATCTCATATGCTCCGTGCTGCTCGAAACGCTTTTGCAGCCCTGGTTCTAAGCTGTAAAGCATGCCGCACTGAACCAGGGAGTAATCATCAACACGTGTTTGCCATGCGTTCATAATGTCCTGATTTGCTGGGACGGGTGCTTCACCTAGCGGTGCTTCAAGGACATATGCTTTCTTGGCAGCTATGAGGATGATCCTCAAGTTCCGGACCCAGTCCGTATAGTTGCTACCATCGTCTTTCAGCTTGGTTTTCTCTAGGAACGCGTTGAAGTTGAGGTTGACATTAGCGTGGGCCATTTGATCTACAAGACATATTGTAAAGATTTTAGACTAAGTTCATGATAATTAAGTTCATCTAATCAAATTATTAATGAACTCCTACTCAGACAGACATCCCTCTAGTCATCTAAGTGATACATGATCCGAGTCAACTAGGCCATGTCCGATCATCACGTGAGACGGACTAGTCATCATCGGTGAACATCTTCATGTTGATCGTATCTGCTATACGACTCATGTTCGACCTTTCAGTCTCTTGTGTTCCGAGGCCATGTCTGTACATGCTAGGCTCGTCAAGACAACCTAAGTGTATTGCGTGTGTAAATCTGGCTTACACCCGTTGTATGCGAACGTTAGAACCTATCACACCCGATCATCACGTGGTGCTTCGGAACAACGAACCTTCGCAATGGTGCACAGTTAGGGGGAACGCTTTCTTGAAATTTTAGCGAGGGATCATCTTATTTATGCTACCGTCGTTCTAAGCAAATAAGATGTAAAACATGATAAACATCACATGCAATCAAATAGTGACATGATATGGCCAATATCATTTTGCTCCTTTTGATCTCCATCTTCGGGGCGCCATGATCATCATCGTCACCGGAATGACACCATGATCTCCATCATCGTGTCTTCATGAAGTTTTCTCGCCAACTATTACTTCTACTACTATGGCTAACGGTTAGCAATAAAGTAAAGTAATTACATGACGTTCCAGTTGACACGCAGGTCATAAATAAATTAAGACAACTCCTATGGCTCCTGCCGGTTGTCATACTCATCGACATGCAAGTCGTGATTCCTATTACAAGAACATGATCAATCTCATACATCACATATATCATTCATCACATCCTTCTGGCCATATCACATCACATGACACTTGCTGCAAAAACAAGTTAGACGTCCTCTAATTGTTGTTGCAAATTTTTACGTGGCTGCTATAGGTTTCTAGCAAGAACGTTTCTTACCTACGCCAAAACCCCAACGTGATATGCCAATTTCTATTTACCCTTCATAAGGACCCTTTTCATCGAATCCGATCCGACTAAAGTGGGAGAGACAGACACCCGCTAGCCACCTTATGCAACTACTGCATGTCAGTCCGTGGAACCTATCTCACGTAAGCGTACGTGTAAGGTCGGTCCGGGACGCTTCATCCCACGATACCGCCGAATCAAGATAAGACTAGTAACGGCAAGTAAATTGACAAAATTGACGCCCACAACAACTTGTGTTCTACTCGTGCATAGAAACTATGCATAGACCTAGCTCATGATGCCACTGTTGGGGATCGTTGCAGAAATTAAAAAAATTCTACGCATCACCAAGATCAATCTATGGAGTAACTAGCAACGAGAGAGAGGGAAGTGCATCTTCATACCGTTGAAGATCGCGAGACGGAAGCGTAACAAGAACGCGGATGAGGGAGTCGTACTCGTAGCGATTCAGATCGCGGTTGATTCCGATCCAAGCGCCGAACAACGGCGCCTCCGCATTCAACACACGTGCAGCCCGGTGACATCTCCCGCACCTTGATCCAGCAAGGAGGAGGGAGAGGTTGAGGAAGAGGGCTCTAACAGCAGCACGACGGCGTGGTGGTGATGGAGTGGCAGTTCTCCGGCAGGGCTTCGCCAAGCTCACGCGGAGGAGGAGAGGTGTTGGGGAGGGGAGGGGCTGCGCCTTGGATGATGTCCTGCAGCCCTCCCTCTACCCCTCTATTTATAGGGAGAAGGGGGAAGGGGGCCGGCCCCTCTAGATGAGATCTAGAGGGGGGCGGCGGCCAAGGGGGAGGGGGCTTGCCCCCCAAGCTAGGGGCGCCCCCTTTAGGGTTCCCCCCAAACCCTAGGCGCATGGGCCCTAGGGGGGATGGCGCCCAGCCCACTTAGGGGCTGGTTCCCTTCCACCTACAGCCCATAAGGCCCTCTGGGGCAGGTGGACCCTCCCGGTGGACCCCCGGAACCCCTCCGGTGGTCCCGGTACAATACCGGTATACCCCCGAATATTTCCGATGACCGTATGATGACTTCCCATATATAAATCTTCACCTCCGGACCATTCCGGAACTCCTCGTGACGTCCGGGATCTCATCCGGGACTCCGAACAACATTCGGTAATCACATACAAATCTTCCTTATAACCCTAGCATCATCGAACCTTAAGTGTGTAGACCCTACGGGTTCGGGAATCATGCAGACATGACCGAGACCGCTCTCTAGCCAATAACCAACAGCGGGATCTGGATACCCATGTTGGCTCCCACATGTTCCACGATGATCTCATCGGATGAACCACGATGTCGAGGATTCAAGCAATCCCGTATACAATTCCCTTTGTCAATCGGTACGTTACTTGCCCGAGATTCGATCGTCGGTATCCCAATACCTCGTTCAATCTCGTTACCGGCAAGTCACTTTACTCGTTCCGTAATGAATGATCTCATGACTAACTACTTAGTCACATTGAGCTCATTATGATGATGCATTACCGAGTGGGCCCAGAGATACCTCTCCGTCATACGGAGTGACAAATCCCAGTCTCGATCCGTGCCAACCCAACAGACACTTTCGGAGATACCTGCAGTGCACCTTTATAGCCACCCAGTTACGTTGTGACGTTTGGTACACCCAAAGCATTCCTACGGTATCCGGGAGTTGCACGATCTCATGGTCTAAGGAAATGATACTTGACATTAGAAAAGCTTTAGCAAACGAACTACACGATCTAGTGCTATGCTTAGGATTGGGTCTTGTCCATCACATCATTCTCCTAATGATGTGATCCCGTTATCAATGACATCCAATGTCCATGGTCAGGAAACCGTAACCATCTATTGATCAACGAGCTAGTCAACTAGAGGCTCACTAGGGACACGTTATGGTCTATGTGTTCACACATGTATTACGATTTCCAGATAACACAATTATAGCATGAACAATAGACAATTATCATGAACAAGGAAATATAATAATAACCATTTTATTATTGCCTCTAGGGCATATTTCCAACATGCCTGATAGGGTCGGGCTACCCGAATGATTCGGGCGTGGGTGTAAGTTCAGACCTATGGGCAGGGTCGTGGGTGTGGGAGTGACCCGATAATCTCTTGGGCATGGGTCTGGTAGAGGTTCACCCGACCAAACCCGACCCGACTGCTAGGTTGACTCCCTCCTCATCATGGTGGCCGCCGGGATGATGAAGATGGCCACCAGTGATGATTTCCCCCTCCGGCACTGTGCCGGAACGGGGTCTAGATTGGTTTTTCATGGCTATAGAGGCTTGCGGCGACGGAACTTCTGATCTAGGGTTACCCCCAGGGTTTTGGAATATTTGGCAATTTATAGGGCGAAGAGGCGGTGCGGGAGGCCACCGAGGTGGGCATAACCCACCTGGGCGCGCCTAGGCCCCCAGGCGCGCCCTGGTGGGTTTTTCCCCCCCTCGGGGCTCCCCCGTGGCACTTCTTTGGCCCACTGGATGTCTTCTGGTCCAAAAAAATCTCCAAAAAGTTTTGATGTGTTTGGACTCCGTTTGGTATTGATTTCCTGCGATGTAAAAAACAAGCAAAAAGCAGCAACTGGCACTGGGCACTATGTCAATAGGTTAGTCCCAAAAAATGATATAAAGTTGCTATAAAATGATTGTAAAACATCCAAGAATGATAATATATCAGCATGAATACTTCATAAATTATAGATACGTTGGAGACGTATCAACCCACAACACAAAATAATAAAATCACTCTTCAGAACTCATTGATGCATGATACATACAAGCAATACTTTGATGTAAGACAACCATATCAGGAGGATGGAATATGTAAGAAAATCAGGACGGCATGACATATTCACACCTACGATGTGTAAACTAAGCATAAGGATTTCAAGAAATGTGAAGTGATACAAGCTAGACACCATATGAAAGATGCAACCAATATCACTCTACCAAGTTAAAAGTGTCTTGTCATAAGTGGCATTTCAAAAAATTAGAAGCAGTACAACTAGAAATCAATGCAAGATGCAACCACTATCACACTGCCAAGTTAAAAGTGTCCAATCATAAGTGATTGATGCGGGATACACAACAACAGTACTTTGATGTAAGAACATGGTACGATAGATAGATGCAGTGTATTCTAGACACAGAAAGGCATATCGCACATGTATAATGTATAAACTCAGCAGGTGCAATTTAATCAAATTAGAAGAGACACAAGCTAGACAACATATGCAACATGAAACCAATTATCACACTGTCAACTTAGAGCAAGCACCTGCGATGGTGGAGTAGGGGAGATGAACTCATCATATAGACTTGGGACTTCAACTGCAGTAGCAGTAGCAGTGGCAAATCTAGAGAGCCTCCGTTGGTGTCGGTCCGGAGGACCACCAACATTCCCTAACTTACTATTTTCCTTACTCTTTTTTGATATTGCCTTCTGAAGTCAAAACCACAAGAAGAGGAATAAAATTAGCTCTGCATAACTGGTTGATAAATGATACAGAAGAACACTACTTTGATGTAAGGAAAGCGCATGATAGGAGGATAGAATACATACAAAAAAAGACAGCATTGCATATTCACACCTATGATAGGAGGATGGAATATGTATGAAAAATAGTAAGTAGAACGCATTTCAACAAAATTAGAAGAAATGAAAGCTAGGCACCATATGAACATGCAACCAATATCACTCTACCAGGTAAAAACTGTCTCCTCATAAGTGCCATTTCAACAAATTAGAAGCAGTACGAGCTAAAAGACAATGAAAGATGCAACCTACATCACACTCCCAAGTTAAATGTGTCTTATGGGTAAGTGATTGTTGCAGGATACACAACAGTACTTTGATGTAAGAACATGGTGTGATAGACAGATTTATTATGTTCCAGAAACAGGAACACGTGTCATATTGACAGGTATAAGTTGTAAGCTACGCAGATGCAATTCAAAAAAATTGGAAGCAATACAAACTAGACATCATAAAAAACACGCAACCACATATAACAGTGCCAAGTTAGAGCAAGCACCTGTGATGGTGGAGTAGGGGAGATGTGCTCATCATCTACACAACTACGTTTACTGTCCAACGTTGTGTTGTCTTGCAAATCATGTTGGGAGGACGGCGGAGTAGAATCTATAAAGACCCTCTGTTTGAGTTGCTCCGAAGGACCACCATCAACCATTGCCATACTAATTTCCTTCCGCTGTATTGATTTTGCATTGTGAAGTCAAACCGATAAGAAAAAGGAATAAAATTCGCTCTTCAGAACCCATTCATGCATGATACTGACAAACACTAATCAGATAAAAGGCAAACACATGATACGAGGATGGAATATGTATGAAAAACGGGACGGCATGACATATTCACAACTATGATGTGGTAACTAAGCAAAAGGCATTTCAACAAATCAGAAGTACTGCAAGCTAGACACCATATGAAAGATGCAACCAATATCACTATGCCAAGTTCAAACTATCCGGCTTTTCAACAAATTAGAAGTAGTACATGTTAGAAATCAAATGTAAGACGCAACCAATATCAAAGTGGCGACTTAAAGGTGCCTCATCATAAGTGACTGATGTGGGATACGCAAGAACAATAGTCTGATGTAAGAACATGGTGTGATCAGATATATTATGTTCTAAAAACAGGAACACGTGTCATATTCACAAGTATGATGTATAAAGTAAGCATATGCAATACAACAAAGTTAGAAGCAATACAAGTATGCAACATGCAACCACATATAATAGTGCCAAGTTAGAGCAAACACCTGTGATGGTGGAGTAGGGGAGATGTGCTCATCATCTACACAGCTACGTTGACTGTCTAGCCTTACGAATCTTGTTGGGAGGATGATGGAGTAGAATCTGTAGAAACCCTCTGTTTCAGTTGCTCGGAAGGACCACCATCATCCAATGCCTTACCAATTTCCTTCCGCTTTATTGATTTTGCATTGTGAGGTCAAACCAACAAGAAAAAGGAATAAATTTGCTCTTCAAAACTCATTCATGCATGATACTACCAAACACTACTCTGATGGAAGGCAAACTCATGATACGAGGATGGAATATGTACGAAAAACTAGACGGCATGACATATTCACACCTATGATGTGGAAACTAAGCAGAAGGCACTTCAACAAATTAGAAGCACTGCAAGCTAGACACCATATGGAAGGTGCAACTAATATCACTCTGCCAAGTTAAAACTATCTCGTCATAGGTGGCATTCATCAAATTAGAAGCACTACATGCTAGAAATCATATTCAAGATGCAACCAATATCACACTGCCAACTTAAAGGTGTCTCATCATAAGTGACTGATGCAGGATACACAAGAACAGTAGTTTCATGTAAGAACATGGTGTGATAGATAGATATAATGTGTACCAAAAACAGGAAGGCGTGTCATATTCACACGTATAATGGGTAAGCTAAGCAGATGTGGTTTACACTAATTAGAAACAATACAAGGTAGACACCATATGCAACATAAACCAGATATCACACTGCCAAGTTAGAGCAAGCACCTGGGATGGTGGAGTAGGGGAGCGGAGACTTGGAACTTCTAATGCACCAGCAGTACGAGGAGTATCCGTACAGATGCTTCGTTTACGTTGCTGCAAAGGACCACCACCATCGCCTTCCTTACTTTTTTCCTTCCTCTTTTTTGATTTTGCCTTGTCAAGTCAAACCCACAAAAAAGGAATAAAATTTGCTCTTCAGAACTCATTGATGCATGATACTGACGAACACTACTTTCATGTAAGGCAACCACATGATAGGAGGATGGAATATGTATGAAAAACAGGACAACATGACATTGACATCTATGATATGTAAAGTGTAAAGTAAGCGCAAGGTTTTTGAACTAATTAGAAGCAATGCAAGCTAGACATCATATGAAAGATGAAACCAATATCATTCTGCCAAATTAAAAGGGTGGCCTCATAAATGTATTTGAACAAATTAGAAGCAATACATGGCAACAGGCTAGAAATCATATGCAATATGCAACGAATAAATGTGTCTCATCGTAAGTGATTGATGCAGGATACACAAGAGCGGTAGTTTCATGTAAGAACATGGTTAACACATAGATGTAGTATGTACCAAAAATAGGAAGGCATGTCATATTCACAGCTATAATGTGTAAACTAAGCAGATGCAATTTATCCTAATTAGAAGCATTACAAGCTAGACACCATATGCAACATGCAACCACATATCACACTGTGAAGTTAGAGGAAGCACCTGCGATGGTGGTGTAGGGGAAATGCGGTCCTCAAGTACAGAGCTACGTTGAATATCTTCATTTAGACTTGTTCTTTCTAGAGAATCATGTGGGGAGGATGAAATTGCACTCTTTATAAGAGTAGCGCGTCTCATACAAACCCACGGGCGTGACTTTATCATCATAAGTGATAGATGCAGGATACACAATAACAGTATTTTGATGTAAGAACATGGTGTGATAGGCAGATGTAGTATGTACCAAAAACAGGAAGGCCTGACATATTCACATGTATAATGTGTAAGCTAAGGAGATGCAATTTAACAAATTATAAGCAATACAAGCTATGCACCATATGCAACATGCAACCAGATATCACACTGCCATGTTAGAGCAAGCACCTGGGGTTGTGGAGTAGGGGAGATGATATTTGGAACCTGCACTATAGTAGGAGTAGCAGGAGAATCTGCAGAGATCATCTGTTTCGGTATTGTTAGAGTAGTCATTATGGTATACGACTTCTAGTCCAAGTCAGTTTTGTACCCCTACCCCAAGTCGGTTTGTACCCTCTTATATACTCTTGTATGCCGCACCGAATCATCAATAAGCAATAGTTTTATTCAGCTTTCATGGTATCAGATACCGGTCCCAAGGTTTAGGGTATGGCTCCGCCAACGCCACCGCCGCCGCCGCCGCCCGGCTACTTCGAGCGTCGGGCCGCACTCATCGCCAAGGCTGCCAACGCCGCGGCCGCTTCTCTCTCGGCCCTCACCATAGCTCCACAAAACTACCCTGCACCCATCCTCGCCGCACCAATATCTCTTGCTGACACAATCTCCGACGTCAGCCCCTACATCCCCATAGTTCTTGATCTCGCCGCCCACAACTACTACCATTGGAGACATCTCTTCGATCTCCACCTCGGCCGCTGCAACCTGCGCTCGCATGTCGCCGCCAACTGTCTTCCCCGCCCCGACGATCCGCAATGGTTGAAAGACGATCTCGCGATCGTCCAGTGGTTCTACACCCGCATCACCACCGAAATATTCAACATGCTCGATCACGACGGCGCCACCGCTGCCAACATCTGGCACTCCCTCCGTCAGCTCTTCCAAAGCAACACCGACGCTCGGAAAAATGCTCTCCACACCGAGCTTCGCAATATGGTGCAAGGAGACGCCCCGGTGAACCTGTTCTGCGAGCGCGTTAAGACCATTGGTGATGAGCTCCGCGAACTCGGCGATACAGTTAGCGACTCACAGCTAATCAATATCGCCGTCGTCGGCCTCAGCGAAGACTTTGACAAGCAAGCCTCGTTCATACCGATGATACGGCCCCCTCCTACCTTCACTGAAGTTCGTTCCTTGCTACAACTCATGGCGGAAACACAAGCTCGCAAGGACTCTCGCCCCAAGGTCTTTCATGCTGCGGCTCATCCTCCTCTGCCGTCTACACCAGCGCCGCCTTCCAGGCTGGCTCCTGCCGCTGGGCCGTCCGCATCGTCATCTGTTCAACCGCCCCCAGGCTGGCGTCCTAGTCCGAACTACCGCGGCAAAAACCCTATCTACAGGCCGCCGTCGACTCGTTCGGTTCCGCCTACGACATCACCAGCACCGAGTCCTACACCACCCACCAGTGCTCCATCTGCGGTTGCATGGCGGCCTCCTCATGATCCTTGGACGGGGCTTGTTCAAGCATGGCCCATGCCCTGGTCCGCTCCGTCCACCCTCGGTGCTCCGCCGGCATACTCAGGTGCCTGGCAACCCGGCCTTCGGCCGCCTACTGGTGCTCCCGGGGTTCTCAACCCCCGACAGCCGGCCAATGCCTATCACGCCGCCCCGACGTATGCTCCTTATGGTCATTACAGCACCGACGGCGGCGCCTACTACACACCTCAGCCGGCCGTGCTCCCGACGCCACCCCCACCACAGCCGGCCAATGCCTACTACACTCCCCAGCCGGCCCTACTGCCTTCACCATCGTATCCGCCGGCACTGCTTCCGACGCAACCCTCACCTGCGACGCCGAGCTGGGATCAAGCTGCCTTTCTCCAGGCCATGAATAACTTTGCTGCACAAGGAAACTCAGGTACGGATTGGATCTTTGATTCAGGGGCCCCTAGTCATATGTCTGCATCTAGTAATTGGTTATCTTCTTGCACTAAATCTCCTTTCCCTTCCATTATCCTTGGAGATGGATCATCTATTCCTATATATTGTGTTGGTCAGGCTCAACTTCCCTCTTCCACCAAACCTCTTTTACTTCGCGATGTTCTAGTTGCACCCGCCCTCATTAAAAATCTGATCTCTGTTCGCCAATTTACTTGCGACAATCTAGTTTCGGCTGAATTTGACCCTTTTGGTTTATCTGTGAAGGATTACCTGACCAAGGCCGAGATCGCTCGCTTCAATAGCTCCGGTGATCTTTATTCTCTTAATGGAGTTCCTGCCGCCACCCCTCCAACATCCATGCTGGCCTCCGTCGATCTCTGGCATCGTCGCTTGGGCCATCCCAACCCCGCCGTCTTAGCTTCTATGCTTAGTGAATTTACCATACCATGTAATAGGGACTCTCATAATTCTGTGTTTTGCGAGTCTTGTCAATTAGGCAAACATGTGCGTCTTCCCTTTAGTTCCTCTAGTTCTTGTAGCACTTATCCCTTTGAATTAATACATTGTGATTTATGGACCTCTCCCATTGCAAGTGTTTCGGGTTTTAAATACTACCTTGTTATCCTAGATGATTTCACCCACTTTGTCTGGACTTTTCCTCTACGCAACAAATCCGAGGTCCATTCTCTTTTTCTTAATTTTCAACGCTATGTGTCTGTTCACTTCTTCCTCCCAATTCGCTTTATCCAATGTGACAATGGTCGCGAGTTTGATAACATTAAAAATCGTACTTTCTTCTTACAACATGGCATCCTGCTTAGGTTCTCATGTCCCTACACCTCCCCTCAAAATGGTAAAGCAGAACGCTCTCTTCGCACCCTCAATGATATAGTTCGCACTCTCCTCATTCAATCATCTATGCCTCCCAAGTTTTGGGCTGAAGCCCTACACATGGCCACCTTCCTTCTAAATATTCGACCTTCCAAAACTAAACCCAACACTACTCCCTATTATTCCCTCTTTCTTTCCCACCCCGACTACTCCGCGGTTCGTGTTTTCGGCTGTCTCTGTTTTCCCAATGCCTACGCCACTTCTGCAAATAAATTGTCACCACGCTCTATCCCATGTGCTTTTCTCGGCTTCTCTGACGAGCACAAAGGCTATCGCTGTCTCGACCTTCACACCAGACACGTTCATGTCTCTCGTCATGTCACGTTTGCTGAGCACATTTTTCCTTTCTCACAACGCACTACTACACCATCCAACACCCCTAGCTCCGCAAACACCCCCTCTCCCCGTCCTTTCCAACTATATACTCCCCTACCTGCCGAACACAACTTATCACCACCACCATTAACACCCACCATAGCCAATCCCAACCATACACTCACCCCACCCGAGACGTCCCCAACACCCCCGACCCCTGCTCCCTCCCCAACACCCCCGGCCCCTACTCCCACTCCACCACCCAGCCCTGCTCCCACTCCACTACCCAGCCCTACTCCTTCGTCCGACTCTTCCGCTGCGCCGGACTCACCAGTACCCACCTTACCCCCTCGTGCTATTCCTACAGCAGCCCCGATTAATGATCATCGCATGCGTACTAGGGCCAAATCAGGATTTCATCAACCCCAAGACCGCCTAAACCTTCATACCTCCGTATCTCTCACTTCTCTTCCAAAGAATTACAAAACTGCTCTACTTGATCCCAATTGGGCCGCTGCCATGCAAGAAGAATATAATGCTTTACTTCAAAACAACACCTGGCAACTTGTTCCTCGTCCTCCCAATACAAATATTGTTTCTGGCAAATGGATTTTTCGCCAAAAGTTCCACTCCGATGGGAGCCTCTCACGATATAAAGCCAGGTGGGTTTGTCGTGGCTTTTCTCAGCAACAAGGAATTGATTACGAAGAAACCTTCTCTCCTGTTGTTAAACCTAGCACCATTCGCACCGTTCTTAGTGTTGTTGTCTCCTCTTCATGGCCCATTCACCAACTTGATGTTAAAAATGCTTTCCTCCATGGTTCCCTTCAAGAAACTGTCTACTGCCAGCAACCTCTGGGTTTTGAAAATCCATCCTTTCCAACTCATGTATGTCTTCTTCAGAAATCTCTCTACGGTCTTAAACAGGCCCCACGAGCTTGGTTTCAACGCTTCTCCTCCTTCATTCAAACAATAGGCTTCACTCCATCTCTCTCCGACACCTCTCTTTTTGTGTATCATCAAACTTCTGACACTGCCTATTTACTTCTCTATGTAGATGATATCATTCTTACCGCCTCCTCTCAAAAGTTCTTAGATCATATTATCTCTCTTCTTAGATCTGAATTTTCTATGACTGACCTAGGACTCCTTCATCATTTCTTAGGCATTGTTGTTGTTCGAGATTCCTCCAGCCTTTTTCTTTCCCAACGCCAGTATATTCTTGATCTTCTTAATCGTGCTGGTATGCTTGACTGTCAATCATCTCGCACTCCTGTCGATACTAGTTTTAAACTTTCGGCTACCGGTGAACCCTTTTCCGATCCTACTCTCTATCGTAGCCTAACAGGTGCTCTCCAATATCTCACCATTACTCGTCCTGAAATCTCTTTTGCTGTTCAACAAGCATGTCTCTATATGCATGATCCCCAGGTTCCTCACTATAATCATGTTAAACGCATTCTTCGGTATTTAAAAGGAACTCTCAATCATGGTCTCCACCTCAATAATTCTTCTCCAAACTCGCTTACCGCATACTCTGATGCAGACTGGGCTGGTTGTCCTGACACTCGAAGGTCCACTTCCGGTTTTTGTGTTTTTCTTGGTAACAATTTGATTTCTTGGTCTTCGAAAAGACAGGTTACAGTCTCACGTTCGTCGGCCGAGGCTGAGTATCGCGCTGTGGCACATGCCGTTGCAGATACAATCTGGATTCGGCAGTTACTCTCCGAGCTACACAGGCCTATTGAGCAGGCCACTATTGTCTACTGTGACAACATATCAGCAGTCTACATGACCAGCAATCCAGTTCAACACCGACGCACAAAGCATATTGAGATTGATATTCATTTTGTTCGTGAAAAGGTTGCTCTTGGTCAGGTTCGGGTGCTTCATGTTCCCTCTACGGCTCAGTTTGCTGACATTTTCACCAAGGCACTGCCTACTAAGCCGTTTCAAGATATCTGTTTCAGTCTCCATGTCGTCGAGCCTGCCGTTGATACTGCGGGGGGATGTTAGAGTAGTCATTATGGTATACGACTTCTAGTCCAAGTCAGTTTTGTACCCCTACCCCAAGTCGGTTTGTACCCTCTTATATACTCTTGTATGCCGCACCGAATCATCAATAAGCAATAGTTTTATTCAGCTTTCAGGTATCTCCAGAGGACCACCATCATCCGTGCGTTCATCCTTCACAAGAAAAAGGAATGGAATTCGCTCTTCCAAATTCGTTGATGCATGATACTGATGAACACAACTTTTATGTAAGGCAACCACATTGTAGGAGGATGGAATATGTACGAAAACCGCTGAGCAGAAGGTATTTCAACAAATTGGAAGCTATGCAAGCTAGACACCATATGAAAGATCCAACCAAAATCACACTACCAAGTTAGAAGTGTCTCATCATAAGTGGCATTTCAACAAATTAGAGGCAGTACATGCTTGAAATGATATGCAAGATGCAACCAATATTACACTGTCAATTTGAAGGTGTCTCCTCAGAAGTGATTGATGAGGGATACACACAAAAAGTAGTTTAATGTAAAAACATGGTTAATTGAAAGACATAGTGTGTACCAAATATAGGAAGGCGTGTCATATTCACAGGTATAATGTGTTAACTAAGAAGATGCAATTTACCCTAATTAGAAGCAATACAAGGTAGACACCATATGCAATATGCAACCACATATCACATTGCCAAGTAAGAGCAAGCACCTGCGATGGTGGTTTAGGAGAATTGCGGTCATCAACTACAGAGCTGCGTTGACTATCTTCATTTAGCCTTGCTATTTCTTGAGAATCATGTGGGGAGGATGACACTGCACTCTTTAAAAGAGTAGCGCGTCTCACAGTAACCCACTTGCGTGACTGTCTCATCATAAGTGATTGATGAGGGATACACAAGAGGATTAGTTTGATGTAAGAACATGGTTAATAGACAGATGTAGTATGTATCAAAAATAGGAAGACATGTCATTATCAAAGGTATAATGTGTAAAGTAAGCTGATGCAATTTAACCAAATTGGAACCAATACAAGCTAGACAACATATGCAACATGCAACCACATTTGACAGGGCGAAGTTAAAGCAAGCACCTGGGATGGTTGTGTGTGGCAATTGAGATCATCAACTGCAGAGCTACATTTACTGTCTCCATGTACTAACACTGCACCCTTTAGAGCGTTGAAACGCTTAGTGCTTATCCTCGAATTAGACTGGAGCGACTTCTATCTTTTCTTTTATGTATTTATCAACAGTGCGTCAGAGTCTGAAATATCCATGCATAAAAACAATAATGTGAGTATGGGTGAAGTGTGTGCACAAGTAGTCAGTGTAAAAGTAGCAGATAGCAGGTGGGTGAGAAATAAATGACGAGAGACATATGATAGCTCTACAACATGCATGGCACACGAAATTAGATTCTAGGATTTTGAAATATGAGGATAGGGATGGCTGGGAAATGCAGATACTCCTCCAGCACACCACAAGGTGTGGTCCTATGAAAATAATAGTCGACCGAAAACAAATAGGTCAGTCCATTTTTTCTACATCGTCCGATGTACAAAGAATGGGCAGATCGCCTTCATCCACCTCCAACCAGTCAGTGTTGACGATCTTCCTCGAAACGCCAGCGACCACCGGCCTAGTCCCCTGCCTCCGCCCTCCCCTCGACCTCACCTCACCGCCGTGCTTGGTACCACCCCCCAGCCATCCCTTCAAGCCCCGCCGACCTCCATACCGGGTGCAATCAGCTCCTGCGCCCCACACCCCTATGATACACACCGATGCGCTGCTTCCCCGGCGAACAGGCGGACTAGGTGCTCTGCGCGCCTAAGCGGGTGCTACTACTTTTAATTGTGAATCAACTGACCCTGAATTGAAATCCAGGCAGGCGACTGACTTGTAGCTAAGGTGAAATAGTAAATGGGGAGAAACCTTGTGCATTTAGTATCACGAAGAACGTGCAGTAGGAAGCGCTCACCTAGTTTCTTTCGTGGGATGAATACGGTGTGAGCGGAAACGTAAGATTTGCACGAATAAGGGAAGAGGAGTACCTCTTTCTGCTGGCAGTGTTGTGTCCTCCTTCTGTTTTTCCAACGATCTTCTTGTGGTTTGATGTCGCTTGAAACTGCGTCGGTATTTCCCCAAAGAGGAAGGGATGATGTAGTACAGCTACGGTAGGTATTTCCCTCAGTTATGAAACCAAGGTATCAATCCAGTAGGAGAACCAAGCAACACTATGTAAACGGTACATGCACACAAAGAATAAATACTTGCAACCCGACGCGTATGAGGGGATGTCAATCACTCTTCGGGTAACGGCGCCAGAAATTGTCAAGTTGACGGGATAAAATTATGGTAGATTGGGTAAATAGATCTCGATAAAACGCGAAATAAAAGATGCAAATAAAAAAGTGTAGAAAGGTATTTTTGGCTTTTTGGAATAATAGATCTGAAAACAAAAGCAAATAAAAATAGATCTCAAAGGCAAATAATAGATCGGAAACCAGATATGATAAAGAATAGACCCGGGGGCCGTAGATTTCACTAGTGGCTTCTCTCAAGAAATAGCACACGGTGGGTAAACAAATTACTGTTGGGAAATTGATAGAAAATTAAATAGTTATGACGATATCCAAGGCAATGATCAATATTTAAGCATCACGTCCAAGATTAGTAGACCGACTCCTGCCTGCATTTACTACTATTACTCCACACATTGACCACTATCCAGCATGCATCTAGTGTATTAAGTTCATGGAGAAACGGAGTAATGCAATAAGAACGATGGCATGATGTAGACGAGATCTATTCATGTAGGAATAGCCCCCATCTTGTCATCCTTAATAGCAACGATACATGTGTGTCTTGCTGCCCCTTCTATCACTGGGAAAGAACACCGCAAGATCCAACCCATCACAAAGCACCTCTTCCCATGGCAAGAAAAATCGATCTAGTTGGCCTAACTAAACCAAAGATTCGAAGAAGAAATACGAGGCTATTGATAATCATGCATATAAGAGATCAAAGAAGACTCAAATAATATTCATGGATTTAGATCTGATCATAAACTCAAAGTTCATCGGATCCCAACAAACACACCGCAAAAAGAGTTACATTAAATAGATCTCCGAGAGACCATTGTATTGAGAATCAAAAGAGAAAGAGGAAGCCATCTAGCTACTGCATACGGACCCGTGGGTCTATGGTGAACTACTCACGCATCATCGGAGAGGCACCAATAAGGATGAAGAACCCCTCCGTGATGGTCTTTAAATTGGATCACGTGGTTCTGGAACTTGCGATGGCTGGAATTGTGTTTCGTCGACTCCCCTAGGGTTTCTGAAATATTTGAGTATTTATAGGGCGAAGAGGCGGTGCGAGAGGCCACTGAGGTGGGCACAACCCATCTGGGCACGCCTGGGCCTCCAGGCGCGCCCTGGTGGGTTGTGCCCCCCTCAGGGCTCCCCTCTGGTACTTCTTTGGCTCACTAGATGTCTTCTGGTCCAAAAAAAAAACTTAAAAAAGTTTCGCTGCATTTGGACTCCGTTTGGTATTGATTTTCTGCGAAGTATAAACAAGGAAAAAATAGCAACTGGCACTATGTCAATAGGTTAGTCCCAAAAAATGATATAAAGTTGCTATAAAATGATTGTAAAACATCCAAGAATGATAATATAACACCATGGAACAAAAAAAATTATAGATACGTTGGAGACGTATCAGCATCCCCAAGCTTAATTCCCGCTCGTCCTCGGGTAGGTAAATGATAAAAACAGAATTTTTGATGTGGAAAACTGCCTAACATGTTCATCACATTTTTTTTCTTTTATGGCATGGACATTTGGACTTTCATATGGTTCAAAGCAATAGTCTAGTTTTGACATGAAGATTTCAATACTCAAGCATATCAACAAGCAACCATGTCTTTTAAAATATCAACGCCAAAGAAAGCTCTCCCTAGCCCGTCATGCTTAATCATTGATCAATTCATGGAACACACTCGTATATTAGCTATATCCGATGCTCAAGTGTGATCATAGTGTTCCCTAGTTGGTGCTTTATAAGAAAAGATGGAGACTTAAATAAAAAATAAAAATTGCATAAAGTAAATAGAAAGGCCCTTCGCAGACGGAAGTAGGGATTTGTAGAGGTGCCGGAGCTCAAAACTTAAATTGAGAGATACAAAAAATTGAGAGGCATACTTTTCCCGTCAATGAAAACGATCGAGTAATTCCCAACACTTTCCATGCTAGATATATTATAGGCAGTTCCCAAACAGAAAATAAAGTTTAATCATTTTTTCACCATTATTTCACAATCAATGGCTAGTCGTATCCACGGGTGCCTTTCATACCAACACTTTCCAAGAAATTTATTATTTGACAACATAAATAAATTTATTTTTCATTTCGGGACTGGGCATCCCTATTACCGTCGTACTCTCGTGCAATGACAAGTGAATAAACACTCATCTTGAAAATAACACATATAGCATGGAAAATATTGGCCACCCCTGCCGCTTCATGAGCGGTACGAGCACACAAAAAGGAAATTTATTTTAAAAAATTAAAGATGGCACATGCATTCGTCGTTCCCTTTCGCCTGAAGAGTTCGAAGATTGGCAACGTCTTACTGCCTTCTTCCCCACGCTCTCGACAGAATTGGATTCGGTGATCTGGCCGCACACTGCCTCCGGCCGCTTCTCAGTTAAATCGCTTTATTCTAAGCTTATTGGTGGCACCCCTACTAACAAATTCTCTTAGATCTGGAAGGCTCGGATCCCTCCTAAAGTGAAAATTTTCTTATGGCAAGCCTTCAGGGGCCGGCTGCCTTCGGCTGACCAAATTCGTAAGAGAAATGGTCCCGGGTCTCAATTATGTGCCTTGTGTGGTGACTTAGAGGATACGACTCATATCTTCTTCCATTGTGTGCTGGCCAAACTTATTTGGAGTTGCGTCAGAGATTGGCTTCATGTAGCCTGGGACCCTGTTTCTTTCTCAGAGCTCCAGACCCTTGCTAGTAATTTGTCGGGCGTAACCAGACGTATCTTTTGGGTGGGCCTGGGAGCAATTTGTTGGTCTCTCTGGACGACTAGGAACAAATTTACTATTGAGCATGTGGTTTCGGCTAAACCTGTTGATTGCTTATTTAAGTCGTGTGCTCTCTTGCAGCAGTGGAAATCATTGACTAAGGTGGACGACCAAGTTGCGCTGTCTGAGCTGATCTCCAAAGTTCGGGCCTCGACGTCTAATTTTTGCAGACAAGAGCAGGATGCTTAGCTAGTGTGTGCCTCGTCGGCTAGTCTTTTTGGACAGTAATATTTTCGGCCTGCGGCTAGGGAGCCATGTATCCCCTTTTAACTCTCTTGCGTGTGGCCCTGGTTGGGGTCTTGCTGGTTGTGGGTCTTGAACCTTTGTGTATTTGCTACCTGCCTTATGGCTTTATTTATAAAGTCGGGCGCATGCCTTTCCTCTAAAAGATGGCACATACATTCCGGACTCCGACAAAATCCCATGTTTGTCTTTTGGTACTGGAATCCCCACTTTTGTCTCTTGGATACCGGAACCCATACATTCGTACTGCGAAGCGGGCATATACAGATCCCTATTAAATGGCAAAAGTGGCCATCGAACATATAGCAAAGGTTTAAGGGTCCGCCTTGAAGGCCTTGTACAATATTAGGTGCTTAGAGAGGTGTTTGGAAAAATAAACCGAACTTTTTTAAAACCAATGTCTATTTCTTCAAAAGAGACGCGCCTTACACCGTACAAGGCCTTATAGGGCATCAATTCCTTATTACTTTTTTCGCTCCGAATTAATTAGTTTTTTGTTGTCCTAAACAAAAAAACTGGACAAAAATGTATTTTAAGCTGGTGTTAAAAAGATCCATATATTATTCTAGACTTGATTAAACTTAAAAGTCTGACTTAGGACAAATCTAGAACCTCAATTAATTCAGAACAGAGTACGAACTTATACGAGCATACGCTGTAAAACGATGGTAACAGGAACATTGGTGAGAAAAAGCATGAAGCATGAATACACAAACGTCTTGCATGAATTTTTTAACAGAATCCACGAAATAACATTTAACAGACAAAGTACTAGTTGAATGAAAGGCTGGCTGGCAGGCATCGCATATGATAGTGCTCAAGTTCGATGGCTTCAGCAATACAAGTTGACACTGTTCATACAATAAAGGAGACTCATTGGACAGTTGCTGACATCTTCTCAAGAAGCATAGAGGACAACAAATATCTAGACCTGAGCACACGCCTCATCTGCCCAGTGCAGTGCTTCTATTCAGATTTCGCCTGAAAATGTGGACAAGTTAGTCAGAGCAGCCATGCCGTGATCTTCAAGGGACATGTAGACAAGGAACAACATTTACATCAGGTGACCGTGAACGAGATGGACTCCTGCTTGGACTGCGTTTCTTCGGGCTTGCCCCTGGACTTGCCACTACACCGTTTGCCGGCTGGGAACAAACATTAGAGTAGAAACAACATAAGTAAAAAACAAAAATGAAAGAGATCCATAATACTGGTGATCTGCAAAAGTTCCAAAAACATTATAGGGTAGAAACAACATATTAAGTAAACATAAAGAAACTTACAGAAGCAATTGGGGATTTCGATCTTGCTGGTGATCTGCAAAAAGTTCCACAAACAACTGAATTCAATATCCAGAATGCACATTTATATCAGCTTGAGTCCAAAAAGCCTTCATGCCTCACCCGGTATTGGACTAACCAAATGAAAGCGAAAAGAGCTCAAGGAAATGCAAACATCTGGTACTGAATGCAATTAGTGCATGCAAACTACAACCATGTGGAGAGTACAAGTAGGAAGCAAACTCATTCCTCATGCATTGGACTCCCAAGCAAATTCCTAGTCACTGTACCATCATAATCCATATCGTCATTCCTTAAGGCTCTTATGTCCAGAATTCCAAAAAATGCGCTATGCCCAAGCTCTGATGGTAATCAGTTACAGTACATTAGGTAAGGAAAATAGGGTGATTTTAGCTTTCCATAGAAGCTCTCAATAAACGAGCATACCTCATACAACCAACACAACTGTAGCAAATTCCATCCTCAATATCCTAATGTGCAATCCCCAGATCGCCGCACAATCCCAGATAAAATGAAGAGAAGTCTTCAAAAAACACAAGAATCTAAGCAGTTCACATCGTTTGTAGCATAAACTGAGTTCTTGAGAAGGAAATCCCCTTGCAGTCCGACATTATCATGTGCCAACATTATCAAAGGTGTCTGGGAACATAATCAAATAACTGAACTTCGTTACTACTACAGCCAATAGGCTGAAATGACAGAACAACTCATTCTTTAGTATACAATTGTTTTCAAATTAGCAAGCTTCTTTGCAAATGTATCAACAAATATAGAATACAAGTAAATATTACAGGAAGCCTAGATCATGTTGTACACCTGAAAGCGTAGTAGAGTACTACTATTTTGGAGGTTGGGAATCTACTGCAATCAATGTATATTACCTTGATGGAGAACGTCCTTTTGATGCTGAACGAGAACGGGAAGAAAGAGACCTTGATCTGGACCTAGATGCTGAGCGGGCCCTGGGAGATTTGCTGCATATAACAATTTCATACAACTAAGATACTTATAAAACAGAATAAAAAGGACACCATCATAATACGATATATAAACCTTGGGCTCCTGCTTTTGCTGCGGCTACGACTTGGGCTCCGGCTACGTGAGTAGGAGCGCCCACGTTTGCCATCATATTCCTTCACCTGCAGAGAAGGCACATGGTTAGCCTCATGAACCAGAATCCCAGGACTGACTAGGATGCAAGCAAGTGCTTACCCTTATATAACCTTTAGAAAACGCATTCTTAAATTCAGTGTCATCCAGTTTCTTTATCTGCAAGCGATAGTCAACAGCCAAGACGGTGTAATTAGAACAAAAAACATAGAAAGAGAACGACAAGAACTACTAATTAGTATAACACAGTAACAGTATAAAAGATTCCTATACAGTGCAATAGTTAGGTATTTTCACGCATCCAAATTAGTACCAGCAATGGTCATTGGATGAAAACCTTAATACAAATAGACAAATGAATTAGAGAGGATACAATAAAACAGATTAATACAGACTTACAGCATATTTCATATCATCATAGTTTGTGTAGTCCACAATTCCTATGGTGCCTGTAACAATATAAAAACACAGGTCAAGACACTAAATATACAAGGAATCATTATTGCTTCAGAGTACTATATGCATAAAGGAAACGAAAAATGGTATGGTAGTAAATGCAAAGCATAAAGCCGCAAATGAAATATGGCATAACATGCACATAAAGTCAGAAAGTGCCTTATAGTAGAGTAGGAGCTGCTGCCATCAACAGAAGCACAAAGGGAACAAATCACTGGTCCTGATGAAGAAAACCCTCTTCTTATAGAAATATAAACAGAAACAAACGGTATTTTGTTGTGGAACATTTCAGGTAATATGAGTGCCTAGTTTTGTCAGACTTGATTAAGCATTGGGATTCTGGACAAACAGAACAAAAAAAATGTCTTGAATAATTATTAGTAGAATGCACTTGCTGGTAATAGGAATTCTGCTTCAATTTTTTTCTTAGCTATTCAGATTTCACATGCTTGAGGAGTTATTCTTACAGGTGGTGGTAAATGATCGGGTGTGAGTTGAGGGTTAGATGGGAATTTCAGAATGGATCTGGGACTGAACTTTCCCTTTGTAAAAATAGCTCCAGAGTTATCACATTAAGCACATACTTCACTGCTTCTTAATAGTTAAGATGGGTGTTAAATCAACGTAAGTCAATTAGTATAAACCAAAGGTGTGCTCAAAATCAGGCTTACCGCCGCCTTCACGATACACTTCTGCGAAACAAACATCACCAGCCCTTCGCATATGGTCCTGAGCAGAGATTATTCAGGCAAATATTACTTGCTCGCATGAAAGAAAACATTTTACAGCTAAAATCAAGAAAGAACGGATGATAATAAAACCTTTAAATCTTGCCAGGACGCAGAAGAAGGCAGGCCAGTAACCAGAACTGTGCACAATATTGCAGAGATTAAGCTTGCTGGCAGAGGACTGGGTACTTAGCATTATTTTCAATATTATCTGTAAAAAGCCATACCACGGTAATCCGTGTGCCTGGAGACACCCCGGCGTCCGCCACCGCCGCCGCCGCCACCAAAGCTGCTAGAACGATCATGAGAGGGGCCACCACTACCTCTCCCACCATGAGCAGGTTCCACCTGCACACACCACACAGAAGTGGGCATTACACAGAGAAATTAGAGACTTTGAATGGAGTAAGTTGCTAAGACTATAGTGTTGTTACTCTTAGACGATTTCCATCGAAGTTATACCCATCCCGTCCAGCACAGGCATCTTCGGCGTCACGAGGATCTTCAAACTACAAAATTACATATAAGCTTATCATCAGTTTGTGCCCACTTTGTATACAGCAATGATGTCTCAGCAGGAGAACAAAATAGAGTGAGCACTATCAAGAGCATTAGGTTGTATATTACCTCAACAAAAGCATAGCCAGGCGGCCTTGGAGGAACCTTCAGGTCAATATCAACAATACGGCCATACTACATGAACAAGGCTGATAATATTAGACCTTTGCACAAAATCATACACGCAAATTCAGCAGTAGAAAACTAGTACATCCTGGAGCCATATCCTGACTTGAGATTCAGGAAAGTTGGATGGAAGGTACATGAGGCATCAGCCTTCTCAAGTCACTATACTTCTCTTGTCTTTGTTTTCTTTTTGCACAACGGTACCATATTCTACATCCCATTAAATTGCACAAATCGTACTGCTAATTTAATTTGGGAACAAGAATAACCACATCACAGAGATGAATCTAGCGAACATGGCTTAACAGAGAGCTTAGCGCAAATTCCTTATTTTACAACATAATGACAGAAATGAATTGCAAGACCTTGTAGAAGAGGTCCTCCACCTCCCTCTCCCGGATATCCCCAGGGAGGTTGCCAACATAGATCGTCCTGCTCCAGCGCCTGCTCATCCCTCCCTGCTGCAACCAAAGAAGGGCGTGTCAGTCAGATCCTACGAGCAACACGGACAAAAAATAACAGATATGTCTCCCCCCCGCATCTCCCCAATCAAAACAGAGCATGGTCCGTCTCCCCAACCCAAACGGAACAGCAAAGAACCTCCCAATAAAATCTATACTAATAATTTGTACGTGCTTTGCACGACAGATCATTATGTTTAAACCATTAAAATAAAAATTTAAACATCTATGTTATGGTTAAATTTATCATGTAATTCAAAAGAAGATTTATGTTTTCTAATGGGAACTCCTTGAAACTTTCATATAATTAGCATAACACACAATGGTGCAACATCGTTCTTTATGAAGCATGGTTGAAGGCCTCGTTTTACTTTCACTAAGAAATTTTATTGATGTGTGTCATGAAATATAGTTTCGCATATTCAAACTAATTAATTTCCAACTTTGCATTTTCCTCCTTTTACCACCATTAAGTTAGTTTTTTCAAAAATATACATTTCTTTTTTGGTCATAATCTCAATCTTTTTACTGGTTTCATAATCTCTATTTCAGTCTTGTGTCCTCGAGATCACTTTGTGTAAATGAAAATATTTTAAGTCAAAAAAAAACTTTCAAGCCTAAATTTTACATGGATTGTTTGAACATTTGTATCTAGCACATAAGGGTAAACCGCTATGGAGTAGTATACTGTACTACTGTAGGTTGCCAGACTGTATACACACCGCACCGAGATACTTCTAGCCTGTACTGGAATTTACAACGTCACCAATTCACAACAGATAACAGGATCCTCACGTGAAAGTTCTGAAGTAAGCCTTGGGGACAGGTGGACAGTAGTAACTTTGCTACAGCCACACAATCCTGCTCCCTCTCCTTGGCTACCTGAGTTGAGGCCTTGTAGGCACGCGATAATATCCTAGATTTCTCTAGAGTAAAACAATGACACTGTTGATGCGAATCCCTTCGCTCCAGGCCATTGGATTGACACTCATCAACGGCTGAAATTCATTCTTAGGCTTAGGGTTCAAAATTTCAAAACTCGTACACTATATTGTACTCCCTCCGTTCCAAAATATAAGTCTTTTAAGAGATTCCAATAAGGGACTACATACGGAGCAAAATGAGTGAATCTATATTCTAAAATATGTCTATATACATCCGTATATAGTCTCTTAGTGAAATCTCTAGAAAGACTTATATTTAGGAACGGAGGGAGTATATAGTATAGATATAGACTAGTGATTAGCACAGAGGACGGTAGGAGACTGGGAGGAAAAGTCGTACCTGAAGACGATGCGGATTCCAAGGGGGGGCGGAGGCTAGGGTTTGGCTTCGCGGCCGCGCAGTCTTTCGAGAGGGGGAAAGAGGAGGCTGAGGAGGGAGAAGGGTTTATGACCACTGACCACTCGGACAACAGACAAGTGCGCACCGGGTTCGTGGGAGGAGCCGCGTTCACTTTGGGCCTACTTTTCACGCGGTATGGACTGGGCTTTGCTGCCTCCAGATTCGCTCACCAGTAGGGCTCTCTTACCCCTCAAAAAAAAAACCAGTAGGGCTCTTTTTTTTTGACCAGGTATATATATCTACTAAAACTCCAAGCTCCCTAAGAATGCTGCTTTCTAGTGCGTTGGGGCTTTGGAGGGAGCCGGTGGGCCCATATGTAAGTGGCTGGATCGCTGGTACGTCGTTGGATGAATAACTTTGAATAATGATCGTTGGATGAAACCAATCCGACGGTGCAGAGATGGCAAATCCGAGCACTACTGTGACGCCCGGATAATTAAGCTACAGTAATCCCACGCTAATGATGCCACGTCACCACGGTTACTGTTGTTAACCTCGTGATGATTCGAAACCGTTTCAAAATTTAAATTCAAATTAATGTCAATAATAAAAGTTTTCAAAATTTTAAACAAAAATGTTCGGTGGGTGCCAAATATTGCACTGATAATTATTGTGGAGAAAACATATTTTTAGAAAATGCCTAAATGCATTAAAATGAAATAAAACAGAAAAGAGATAAAAGAAAATAAAATAAAAAGAAACAAACAAACAAAAAAAGAGCAAACCCCTTCCTGGACCTAACCCCCCCTCTCACTGGGCCAGATGGCCCAGCTGGCCGGCTCATCTGGGCGGCCCAGCCCAGCAGCCCACCTTTCCCCCGGTCGCCTCCCTCCTCCCTGTTCCCCCGACCCAGCGACCGCGCTCGCCGGTCGCCACCGAACCCTGTCGCCGTCCCCGTCGGAGAGGGGATAAGGGCGACATCCCCTCGACGCCTCGAGCCCTCCCCTCCACTCACCCGCTCTCCCTCTCGGCCCCTGCGCCTTTCCCCCCTCAGCTCCACCTCGTTCCCCACCGCAACCGAGCACCGCCGTCGCCATGGCTGCGCCATAGCCGCGGCCACCGAGCCCCGTTCTCCTCCCCGACGTGTCCACGAGCTCCGCCGCGTCGGGCCCCTCCTCCTCGACCACGGGCCCGAGCCCCGGGAACCCCGCATCGACCCCGCGCCATCTTCTTCCTCCTCGGATCCCCGCCGCCGTTCGCTGTCGGTTCCGACTGCACCACGCCTTCCCCGCGCCCGCTCTAAACGGCTACGCCCCGCTGTGAGCTCTTGCTCCTCCTCCCCCTCTCCATTAGCTCGCTAGCTTGCCGTAGCCACCGCGCCGCGTTAGGCCGCACCCTCCGCCGCCTGGCCTCGTCGGCGGCGTGGCCACGGCGACCTTTTGGTCCCGTTCGTGCCTCCGTTGCCTTGGCCGCATCGTGTAGGCCTCGCCCCGCTCTTCGGTTTGCCCCTGGGACCCCCTGTGCGCTAAACCCGAGCCGAGCCCGCCGCGCGCCGCCGCGATTTGGCTCGCCGGAGCTGTTCCGGCGCCGTCCGCCAACGTGGCTAAGTGGGCCCCCCTGGTCGCTGCCAGTGGGTCCTGGTGGCCCAGTTGACTGGGTTGACCCCAGTCAACTGCTGACTGGGCAGCCCAGTGTCACTGTCATGCGGGCCCCGCCGCGTAAGTAAACTAAATAAAATGTTTTTATAAATAAAACTAATTAATTAATCTAAATAGGCACTGACAGGTGGGGCCTACCTGCTAATAACCTTGTTTAAGTTAGTTATAAAACTCTGTTAGTGCCCTGTCAATGACATGTGGGTCCCACTGGACCCACCTGTCTGGTTTGACTGGTCAGCCGACCTGTTGACCTGCTGACGTCAGCGTTACCTCATGCTGACGTCATAATTCATTTTTGCTAAATTCAAATAATTCCAGAAATTCAAATAATCTTTCAAAATTCATATCTTTTAAACCGTAACTCGGATGAAAATGTTTTCTACATGAAAGTTGCTCAGAACGACGAGACGAATCCGGATACGCAGCCCGTTCGTCCGCCACACCTCCCTAACCTATCGAACTCGCAACTTCCCCCCTCCGGTACCTTTGTCCGAAAACGCGAAACACCGGGAATACCTTCCCGGATGTTTCCCCCCTTCGTCGGTATCACCTATTACCGCGTTAGGGCACACCTAGCACCGTGTATTGTCATGCTACGCTTTGTGTTGCTTTGATTGCTCTATTATTTATTGTGTTCCCCCTCCGTTACTTCTTTCCGGTAGACCCCGAGACTACTGACGACCCCCAGTTCGACTACGGAGTTGACGACCCCTCCTACTTGCCAGAGCAACCAGGCAAGCCCCCCCCCCTTGATCACCAGATATCGCCTATTCTTCTCTATACTGCTTGCATTAGAGTAGTGTAGCATGTTACTGCTTTCCGTTAATCCTATATTGATGCATAGCCTGCCCTTGCTTCTACTGTTGTTACCCTTACCTGCTATCCTACTGCCTAGTATAGGATGCTAGTGTTCCATCAGTGGCCCTACACTCTTGTCCGTCCGCCATGCTATACTACTGGGTCGTGATCACTTCGGGAGGTGATCATGGGTATATACTATATACATTATATACATGACACATGTGGTGACTAAAGTCGGGTCGGCTCGAGGAGTACCCGCAAGTGATTCTGATGAGGGGGCTGAAAGGACTGGTGGCTCCACCCCGGTAGAGGTGGGCCTGGGTTCCTGACGGCCCCCGACTGTTACTTTGTGGCGGAGCGACAGGGCAGGTTGAGACCACCTAGGAGAGAGGTGGGCCTGGCCCTGGTCGGCGTTCGCAGATACTTAACACGCTTAACGAGATCTTGGTATTTGATCTGAGTCTGGCCATTTGGTCTATACGCACTAACCATCTACGCGGGAGTAGTTATGGGTATCCCGGCGTCGTGGTATCAGCCGAAGCTCTTTTGACGTCAGCGACTGAGTGGCGCGCGCCGCATTGGACCGTAAGCTCGCGCTTGTATTAAGGGGGCTAGGTCTACTTCCGGCCGCGTACGCAACGTGTAGGTGTGCATAGGGCGATGGGCCCAGACCCCTGCGCGCATAGGGTTAGACCGGCGTGCTGACCTCTCTGTTGTGCTTAGGTGGGGCTGCGACGTGTTGATCTTCCGAGGCCGGGCATGATCCAGAAAAGTGTGTCCGGCCAAATGGGATCGAGCGTGTTGGGTTATGTGGTGCACCCCTGCAGGGAAGTTTATCTATTCGAATAGCCGTGTCCCTCGGTAAAAGGACGACCCGGAGTTGTACCTTGACCTTATGACAACTAGAACTGGATACTTAATAAAATACACCCTTCCAAGTGCCAGATACAACCCGGTGATCGCTCTCTAACAGGGCGACGAGGAGGGGATCGCTGGGTAGGATTATGCTATACGATGCTACTTGGAGGACTTCAATCTACTCTCTTCTACATGCTACAAGATGGAGGCTGCCAGAAGCGTAGTCTTCGACAGGATTAGCTATCCCCCTCTTATTCTGGCATTCTGCAGTTCAGTCCACCGATATGGCCCTTTACACATATACACATGCATATGTAGTGTAGCTCCTTGCTTGCGAGTACTTTGGATGAGTACTCACGGTTGCTTTTCTCCCTCTTTCCCCTTTCTATACCTGGTTGTCGCAACCAGATGCTGGAGTCCAGGAGCTAGAGATCCCGAGGATGATTCTACGTGGAGTTCGGCTTCGAGGAGTAGTTAGGAGGTCCCAGGCAGGAGGCCTTGCCTTTTCGATCGTTGCTACTTTTGTGCTAGCCTTCTTAAGGCAAACTTGTTTAACTTATGTCTGTACTCAGATATTGTTGCTTCCGCTGACTCGTCTGTGATCGAGCACTTGTATTCGAGCCCTCGAGGCCCCTGGCTTGTATTATGATGCTTGTATGACTTATGTATGTTTTAGAGTTGTGTTGTGATATCTTCCCGTGAGTCCCTGATCTTGATCGTACACATTTGCGTGCATGATTAGTGTACGGTCAAATCGGGGGCGTCACAAGTTGGTATCAGAGCCGACTGCCTGTAGGAATCCCCCTTCCACACTCCTTGGCCGAAGTCTAGTCTAGACATTTCAAAAACTTTTACTAACATGGCTGTGTGTCTTACGGGCCCACGTCGCCATTGGGTGGTATTAGGATCTTTTACTCCTTGCCTATACTCTGGGACTCTGATCTCTCTTCTATTCGGGTTAAATGATTTTACTAAATCTAACATTAGGATCTCGTTATCACTTTCACCCGGAGAGCCCCTTATTACTGATGATCGTCTGTTGCACGTGAAGACCCTGAAGATACTCTCCGCTGATAACCCGAGAACTTGTGTTCATCGCTTTTGCAATTCCCTTTCATCGATAAACTCCTATGGATAACCACGTATACTCGCCATTCATACAATGTTTCCCAGATGATCTTGTTATTACAAGATACCCCGAAATTCGCTCTGTTGTTCCGAGAATCCTTTGAGCTTACTACCTTGTTGTTCATTGTCACCTGAATACCCCTATGGATAATCCTCGCACTTACCGAGTATCCGCTCATCCCCAGTTGATTCAAGTATTTCACAAAAGTGTTCAAAATATCATTCTATCTTCCGAAAATCTTCAGGAGCCTGTTGCTCTTGAAATTCTTGCTTACTAGCATTATGGTTAATCCCATAAGTCTATAATCTTATTGGCATCTTTTGTCATTATCATTTTGAGTCCGTTGATTCAAATTGTTGCGAATGCTCGCAATCCTCAATCATATCCTAGAATTCATCCTTCCGGCTCAGACGTCATTTTAAACAGGAGCTGGTTCTCGACTAATCAAATTACTGTCGATTGTATCCCTAAGGCTATTCAACTTATCCATCCCTAATCAGAGCATTGCTTCGGATCCCTTGATTTGGAAATCATAATTCCTTTGCATTTGAGCTTTGAGTTAGTCAGTTGCTTCTATAATCCGATGCACTTGCGTTCCTTCTCCCTTTGATAGAGTACCGATACTCACATCAGCTCCGTTGTAGACCACCAGACCTCTTGTTGGATTATTATCTGGCAGTGTCCTCCATATTCAAATAACCTTGTGAGCCTTTCCACGGATATATAAGGCCTTTGGTAAATTGTATCCTCTACTTTCTCAACCATGCTCTGTTTTTGAGCTGGTGGTATTTACTATTGAAGCTTGTGGTATATGTTTCCACGATACCCTGACGGGTTGAACCTATGCCTTCCTTAATATGTGTGAACTCAAAAGTTTTCGCGAGTCATACTCTTCTGGTATTTTGCTAGATAAAATTTCAACACTACAACTTATTCGAAAGTGAGAGGTGAATGGAAGGTTATACATTGAAGAAGTGGGAGTCGACCTTGAACTTTGTGTTCATGCCCATGGACACGATGTAGATCCTACCATAGAAGCTTCTTGTAATAATAACTATTTCGTTGATATAATATCATCTGGTATCTGTGAATTGATCCTATGCAATCGTGGTTCCGACCATATTTTCTCTTTGATCCCATTTCTCGGACAAGTTAAAGCACTTGTCTTTTGCAAGTCAATACCCCAGTCCAACCTCTACTTTGATCTACCGTCGAGTAATACCCTCTGGTATCTCGAGAATATCTAAGAACTGTGTTGCATCTTATGAGTCTTCATCAGCTATTATTTCTCACTAATTCCAATTTTTCCAACGGGTTCTGAGTTGTTAGAACCCCTCAAGGACACCGATATGTGAATCAATTCCGCACTCCGATTCAATAACTCTAAGTAATTTTTGTTGCTTACGAGTTTAATAATCCTTCAAGTCATTCCTAGCCTGCTCGGCTATGTCATTATCGTGCCGATTTTAACCGTGCTATCTGGACCTTCCCAACGCACCAATTTCGATAGTGAGCTAATCTTGCGTCGATCTTCCTCGTCATATCACTTCTCCTTGAACTGCAAACTTGATTTCGAGTTTGTGTCCTACCCGTAGTTCCAATAACCTTTCGCTTTCATCATTCCTTTGACTTGATGTCATCGTCGATCAATTACATCTTCTTGAAAACCTCTCGACAAATTTGTCGTGATCATTGTCAACAATTTGACTTCTTCCAAGTTGTGTGTCGAAATTCAGGATGAGAAATACCATCCTTGCCCCTCGATGAATTGTGTTAACATCGACAACATTCTTACCTCCCCCCAACACAAACTTGTTCATATTTTGTGTTGTATCTTGATTTCCCCTGCTATCCAACTTATGTTATGTTCTACCTTGGAGTATTACCATATTTTATGTCAAGGATATTGTGAGAATTTCTCCACCTATTGAGAATTCTTGGTACAGTGATACTTCTCACCATCACCATTCTTTCTTGGTCCCCGTGTTGTTTCTAAACGAAATACCGACAAATGGTCTGTGACGTGTAAATTCTAAACTTCTAGCAACCCTATTGCTTTGAAGTTATTGGTCTATAGTTTCATTCTACGTCTATGGCTTAATGAATCATCATTCGAACGTTGATCGTGCTACCTAGCCCATATTTTGGGTGCACATTTCAACCAATGTTTAACTGAGTATGTTTTCCTCGAGCATACATCATTAAGTCATTTGATCTAGCTAATGTTATCTCCTTGTTCACATAGTTGTGGAAATCCATCTTTTGAAAATCTCAATGGATTGTCGCTGAGTCAATCAGTCACCTCCTCACCTCTCCTTGATGTAATGATGAACCCTTGTTCGGAACTCGCTTCCGTAGTTCATCTCCCGAGAATCTTCGATGTCGTTTCGACAATTTGTGTTGCACCTTTCTTCTCAGGCATCCTGAGTCTGAGTTATCCTGACACCAATCAAATCTGAATCTCGGTCAGATATGATGGTTGGAACATATTTCCAAGAGTTATAACATTGGCCTATTTTTGACCCGGTAAGGTGATGACATGCCGAACACACCTGGCTGGAGGACCTATTGTTATAAGCTTTCCTTTCAGCAAGGTTATCTATTCTTCCATGAGGAAATTGTAAGACTTATTCTATAAGTTGTTCCTGATGGATCCTTTTTGTTTCCAAATTCCGATCTTCACCTGTTGACCATGTCAATGCTATCTCAAAGCATGTCTATGGTACTCCGATTTTCAACAAGAACATTTGAAGCCCAATACTAAATGTTTCTTGCTCAATTATCCAAACACCGCTGTATGGGTTATGTCATGAAATTCCTCTCCCCTTACCTAAATGGTTTTCTACTTTCTATCCTGTCATGGATATGATACGCTGCTTGTCCTTGGGAAGGATACACCCTTGAAATATGTGTTTAAACACATTTTCCTTTCCATTCTTCTGTTTAATCTGATAATCATATTTTCCTTTCCATTGTTTGGTTTAACCTTTCTGGTGATCTATATGATCTAAGCAGTAATATTCTCCTACTTATGTAAACACCTCGGTGTACAACTCTGTCAGTAAGACCCTGTTACTATTGTTGGTGACATTTCGGTAACCACTGATGGACGAGAACTTTGCCTAATGGTCCGCCTCGTTTGAACGAGCAGGAAAATGGTTCTCTTCGTCCCTCGCCCTTGGTACCAACGTGTTGCCGACATAACTGACAGGGTGTTCTCTGACATGCCTTGCTATCATGACCGTGCAAGATGTCACTGCTCCTATAAAAAAACCACATGGTGGGCCCATAACCCACAGTTCCACAGGATCGAAACCTCTATCCGGGTATCAGACGCAATACGTATTCTCGTTGCTCTGAACCCCTTTCACCTTCTGATAGGCATCGAACGCTTGCCTATCGGTTTGAAACTGCTCATGGTACCTTCTTACTTTGCTCTCGACATCTTCTTAGGTTTCAATTCGAGAGATACTTATGCTTCTTCCCCTGGGTTAACCGCTTGATGCTCGATCTTGTTAGAATCCGTCCTTATAGGGAATAAGCTATTCCAATGAAAAGTTTTCCCTGCTCACCCTTTCGTAAGTACGGTGAAGATCCTGCAGGAAGGACGACAAACTTCATCATGATGACCTGAAGCAGAGGACTGAAGACATCAACGTAATGGATCGACCTCTTCGAGAAGAGCAACTATGACCGAGAAGAATCGTTAGAATTTCGTAACCAGATCCCTTCCCCCTTATAACCGCTCCTAAATATCGGGACGAGATTTCTTGTAGTGGAGGAGATTTGTGACGCCCGGATAATTAAGCTACAGTAATCCCACGCTAATGATGCCACGTCACCACGGTTACTGTTGTTAACCTCGCGATGATTCGAAACCGTTTCAAAATTTAAATTCAAATTAATGTCAATAATAAAAGTTTTCAAAAATTTAAACAAAAATGTTCAGTGGGTGCCAAATATTGCACTGATAATTATTGTGGAGAAAACATATTTCCAGAAAATGCCTAAATGCATTAAAATGAAATAAAACAGAAAAGAGATAAAAGAAAATAAAATAAAAAGAAACAAACAAACAAAAAAAGAGCAAACCCCTTCCTGGACCTAACCCCCCCTCTCACTGGGCCAGATGGCCCAGCTGGCCGGCTCATCTGGGCGGCCCAACCCAGCAGCCCACCTTTCCCCCGGTCGCCTCCCTCCTCCCTGTTCCCCCGACCCAGCGACCGCGCTCGCCGGTCGCCACCGAACCCTGTCGCCGTCCCCGTCAGAGAGGGGATAAGGGCGACATCCCCTCGACGCCTCGAGCCCTCCCCTCCACTCACCCGCTCTCCCTCTCGGCCCCTGCGCCTTTCCCCCTCAGCTCCACCTCGTTCCCCACCGCAACCGAGCGCCGCCGTCCCCATGGCTGCGCCATAGCCGCGGCCACCGAGCCCCGTTCTCCTCCCCAACGTGTCCACGAGCTCCGCCGCGTCGGGCCCGTCCTCCTCGACCACGGGCCTGAGCCCCGGGAACCCTGCATCGACCCCACGCCATCTTCTTCCTCGTCGGATCCCCGCCGCCGTTCGCTGTCGGTTCCGACTGCACCACGCCTTCCCCGCGCCCGCTCTAAACGGCTACGCCCCGCTGTGAGCTCTTGCTCCTCCTCCCCCTCTCCATTAGCTCGCTAGCTTGCCGTAGCCACCGCGCCGCATTAGGCCGCACCCTCCGCCGCCTGGCCTCGTCGCCGGCGTGGCCACGGCGACCTTTTGGTCTCGTTCGTGCCTCCGTTGCCTTGGCCGCATCGTGTAGGCCTCGCCCCGCTCTTCGGTTTGCCCCAGTTCGCACCGTAGCCCCGCCTCTGCCGCACGCCCGAACCACCCCGCCGCCGGCGAGCTCCTGGCGCTCCGCTCCGACCTCCCCAGCACCCCGCACCGCCACAGTACGACGCGCGGCGTCGAGCCACGTCGAACGCAAGCAACCGCGGCCCCTGGGACCCCCTGTGCGCTAAACCTGAGCCGAGCCCGCCGCGCGCCACCGCGATTTGGCTCGCCGGAGCTGTTCCGGCGCCGTCCGCCAATGTGGCTAAGTGGGCCCCCCTGGGTCACCGCCAGTGGGTCCTGGTGGCCCAGTTGACTGGGTTGACCCCAGTCAACTGCTGACTGGGCAGCCCAGTGTCACTGTCATGCGGGCCCCGCCGCGTAAGTAAACTAAATAAAATGTTTTTATAAATAAAACTAATTAATTAATCTAAATAGGCACTGACAGGTGGGGCCTACCTGCTAATAACCTTGTTTAAGTTAGTTATAAAACTCTGTTAGTGCCCTGTCAATGACATGTGGGTCCCACTAGACCCACCTGTCTGGTTTGACTGGTCAGCCGACCTGTTGACCTGCTGACGTCAGCGTTACCTCATGCTGACGTCATAATTCATTTTTGCTAAATTCAAATAATCTTTGAAAATTCATATCTTTTAAACCATAACTCGGATGAAAATGTTTTCTACATGAAAGTTGCTCAGAACGACGAGACGAATCCGGATACGCAGCCCGTTCGTCCGCCACACCTCCCTAACCTATCGAACTCGCAACTTCCCCCCCTCCGGTACCTCTGTCCGAAAACGCGAAACACCGGGAATACCTTCCCGGATGTTTCCCCCCTTCGTCGGAATCACCTATTACCGCGTTAGGGCACACCTAGCACCGTGTATTGTCATGATACGCTTTGTGTTGCTTTGATTGCTCTGTTATTTATTGTGTTCCCCCTTCGTTACTTCTTTCCGGTAGACCCCGAGACTACTGACGACCCCCAGTTCGACTACGGAGTTGACGACCCCTCCTACTTGCCAGAGCAACCAGGCAAGCCCCCCCTTGATCACCAGATATTGCTTATTCTTCTCTATAGTGCTTGCATTAGAGTAGTATAGCATGTTACTGCTTTCCGTTAATCCTATACTGATGCATAGCCTGCCCTTGCTTCTACTGTTGTTACCCTTACCTGCTATCCTACTGCCTAGTATAGGATGCTAGTGTTCCATCAGTGGCCCTACACTCTTGTCCGTCCGCCATGCTATACTACTGGGCCGTGATCACTTCGGGAGGTGATCATGGGTATATACTATATACATTATATACATGACACATGTGGTGACTAAAGTCGGGTCGGCTCGAGGAGTACCCGCAAGTGATTCTGATGAGGGGGCTGAAAGGACTGGTGGCTCCACCCCGGTAGAGGTGGGCCTGGGTTCCTGACGGCCCCCGACTGTTACTTTGTGGCGGAGCGACAGGGCAGGTTGAGACCACCTAGGAGAGAGGTGGGCCTGGCCCTGGTCGGCGTTCGCAGATACTTAACACGCTTAACAAGATCTTAGTATTTGATCTGAGTCTGGCCATTTGGTCTATACGCACTAACCATCTACGCGAGAGTAGTTATGGGTATCCCGGCGTCGTGGTATTAGCCGAAGCTCTTTTGACGTCAGCGACTGAGTGGCGCGCGCCGCATTGGACCGTAAGCTCGCGCTTGTATTAAGGGGGCTAGGTCTGCTTCCGGCCGCGTACGCAACGTGCAGGTGTGCATAGGGCGATGAGCCCAGACCCCTGCGCGCATAGGGTTAGACCGGCGTGCTGACCTCTCTGTTGTGCTTAGGTGGGGCTGCGACGTGTTGATCTTCCGAGGCCGGGCATGACCCAGAAAAGTGTGTCCGGCCAAATGGGATCGAGCGTGTTGGGTTATGTGGTGCACCCCTGCAGGGAAGTTTATCTATTCGAATAGCCGTGTCCCTCGGTAAAAGGACGACCCGGAGTTGTACCTTGACCTTATGACAACTAGAACTAGATACTTAATAAAATACACCCTTCCAAGTGCCAGATACAACCCGGTGATCGCTCTCTAACAGGGCGACGAGGAGGGGATCGCCGGGTAGGATTATGCTATACGATGCTACTTGGAGGACTTCAATCTACTCTCTTCTACATGCTGCAAGATGGAGGCTGCCAGAAGCGTAGTCTTCGACAGGATTAGCTATCCCCCTCTTATTCTGGCATTCTGCAGTTCAGTCCACCGATATGGCCCTTTACACATATACACATGCATATGTAGTGTAGCTCCTTGCTTGCGAGTACTTTGGATGAGTACTCACGGTTGCTTTTCTCCCTCTTTCCCCTTTCTATACCTGGTTGTCGCAACCAGATGCTGGAGTCCAGGAGCTAGAGATCCCGAGGATGATTCTACGTGGAGTTCGGCTTCGAGGAGTAGTTAGGAGGTCCCAGGCAGGAGGCCTTGCCTTTTCGATCGTTGCTACTTTTGTGCTAGCCTTCTTAAGGCAAACTTGTTTAACTTATGTCTGTACTCAGATATTGTTGCTTCCGCTGACTCGTCTGTGATCGAGCACTTGTATTCGAGCCCTCGAGGCCCCTGGCTTGTATTATGATGCTTGTATGACTTATGTATGTTTTAGAGTTGTGTTGTGATATCTTCCCGTGAGTCCCTGATCTTGATCGTACATATTTGCGTGCATGATTAGTGTACGGTCAAATCGGGGGCGTCACAACTACTGGCCGTTGGATATCATCTGCATTTGTTGTAGAATCTTCCTATCATAATTGCCCAAACTTTTTTCTAGATGAATTGCCATTATTTGTTTTTACTTTATGCTTTACAACGCATAATTTTATGAATCTTAAAATAGATTATTTTTTTATAAAAATTAATTGATTTTGAATGAGATAAACTATAAAAATTAAACGAACATCTACATCATCCATGTATGACTCAAAGCTTACATGTTATAGTGTGGTATTTATTCATAATTTCGTTGCCAAATTTCATGTGTGCAATGCATGAATTACCTTACTATATACTAAAACTCCAAGCTCCGTAGAAATGATGCTTTCTAGGGCGTTGGGGCTTTGGAGGATGTGGTGGACCCATATGTAAGTGGCTGGATCGCTGGTACGTCATGCGCTTATCCCTTCGCTTATACAGGCTGCTCGCTCCGAGCATCCGGGCCGGACGTGCCGCCACCAGCTTAGCCATGGAGAATAGCTGACCGACCTGGAAAAACACGCACCTGACTCACTATATTTAAAGTTCATCATGTGATAAAAAAAATATAAATGATGTGCTTTGCATGGTGTCCCACCCTGGAAGTTAATTTTTTGTTCACTTCACTATAAAATAACTTCCTTTGCTTTATTATGAACATGATATTTGGTTGTGATTGTACCCAAATTGTGGAAAGAAATGCCTGCACAGATAAGAAAGATGGTTTGGTGCAGTGTATGATTTTTTTTCATATGGTTGTTTGCCTGGCTGAATGTGCATTCTTACGTTTGTAATATAATGGAAAACGGTTCGGGTGCCAAAACTGCTAATTGACCTCATGAGTGGGTGAATGTAATGCACATAGAAAATAAAGTTTATCTGCATAGATAGGGCAATTGAAAATTGGTACATGATTTTCCCTTTGTCTTAGACACGTAGATGTTCGAGCTTGCATATTTTAGCGCTTAAAGCAAAAACGTGTTTTTCTATAGGTCCTATTTGTTTTTTGTATAGATATGTGTCTTGTGACGTCCCCGATTCAATCGTACACTAATCATGCACGCAAATGTGTACGATCAAGATCAGGGACTCACGGGAAGATATCACAGCACAACCCTAGACACAAATAAAATAATACAAGCTTAATATTACAAGCCAGGGGCCTCGAGGGCTCGAATACAAAAGCTCGAGACACAAGCGTCAGCGGAAGCAACAATATCTGAGCACAGACATAAGTTAAAAAAGGACGCCTTAAGAAGGCTAGCACAAAAGCAACATGATCGAAGAGGCAAGGCCTCCTGCCGGGGACCTCCTAACTACTCCTGGTCGTCGACAGCCTCCATGTAGTAGCAAGCATCATCGGGTAGTAGTAGACGTCAACAGTGGCATTTGGCTCCAGGGATCCACCATCTGGTTGCAACAACCGGAAAGAAGGAAGAAAGGGGAAAAGGGGGTAGCAAAGCAACCGTGAGTACTCATCCAAAGTACTCGCAAGCATCAGATCTATACTAAGTATGCATTGGTATCAAATGGAAGGGTTGTATCTGTGGACTGAACTGCAGAATGCCAGAATAGAGGGGGAAGGCCTAGCCTATCGAAGACTAGCATCTTCAAGCAGCTCCAAGCATCTTGCAGCATGTAGAAGAGTAAAGAATAGCAGTTTATAATTAACAAGCATGTAGTAGCATTAATGCCCAGAGATCCTTCCTCGACTCCCTGCGAGAAAGCAATCCCGGGGCCACATATCTCAAGTATCCATTTCTAGTTGTAAAAGATCAGGATATAAGTCTGAACGTCCGTTACCGTGGACACGGCTATTAGTAGATAATCTTCCCTGCAGGGGTGCACCACGTTTTCCAACACGCTTGATTACTCTGGCCGGACACACTTTTCTGGGTCAATGCCCGACCTCGGAAGATCAACACGTCGTATCCCTACCTAGGCTCAACAGAGAGGTCCCCACCGGTCTACATCCTAAGCACTCCGGGGTATGGGCCCATCGCCAGTTGCACTCCGGGTCGTTGTGCGCAAGGGGATACTAGCACCACCTCTGCCTAGATGGCGCGATCCGGCCCGGCCACAATGCTGAACTAGACGTCTGACAAAGCTTCGGTTGATACTACGACGCCGAGGCCCATAACTATTCTCGCGTGGTGGTTAGTGCGAAAGGCCAGAAGCCAACTCAGAACAAATACCCAACCATAGTGTATTATTAGCTTGCGGAGACGAGCAGAGACTCACGATAATGTGACCCCGTTGCCCCGTCTCGAGGAAATACGGCAAGGGCTAGCCCAGCCCACTCGGGGGCAGCCTGCCTGCCCGGCCGTGCCTCGTAACCATCTTGCAGGTGCTCTCCAGGCCCGCCTGACTTTCCCAAAGGTCTCAAGTAAAGTCAAGGTAACCGTGTGTCCAAACATCAAGGGGAAAACCCGAGGAATCACCCTCGGTGGATTCCACTCGATGTAATCATCAAGGTGAACGTAAGAGGAACCACCCTCGAGGTTCACACTTGAGGGGTTGCACGACAGAGTCGTATCGGAAATGGTTAATGAGGAATCACCCTTGTTGACCACGACCGAATAGCTACACTAGAGAGATCTCATCAGGAGTGATGTATGAGGTACCACCCTCGGCACTCGATGGCAACTCTGCAGAGTCGAGCAACAAAAGGGGCGTGATGTGATGTGAGGTGTCGGGCTCTGGTCGTCGATCACATTGATCGAGTCATCGATGATGAAGCAGGGGCAACAAGGACAAGTGGGGGTCGCTGATGGATCACTAACCAACCTATACTAAGCAGTTTAGGACAAGCAGGTAAGGTAACAATAAGCAGGTTACAAAAGCAGGCTATGCATCAGAATAGGAGCAATCAATTACAGTAGCAAAATCTAATGCAAGCATGAGAGAATGGAATGGGCGACATCGGGATGATCAAAGGGGGGCTTGCCTGGAAGCTCCGTTGAAAGGGAAGAAGGGTCGTCGTCGACGTAGTCGATCACAAGGACATCAACAGCGTTCTCGGGGTCTACCGGAGAGAAGAGGGGGAAGAAACAATAAATACAAAGCAAACAAATGCAAAACTATGCATATGACAAGACAATAAGCAGCGTTAGGGATGTTCTAACGCGGTGCTGCGTGATACAGGTGAAGGGGGAAAACATCCGGGAAAGTATCCCCGGTGTTCGGCATTTTCAGGCAGACGAAAAGAGGGGGAAGGCTTCATGTTCGCTATGCTAGGGACGTGTGACAGACGAACGAAGGGCGTATCCGTATTCATCTCGAAATTCTAAGCAACTTTCATGTATAAAGCTTTTCAATCCGAGCTACGATTTATTTTCTACGAATTTCTAAAGTTTTAGCAATATTCTGAAATTAATATTAATTCGAAAATAATGATTAAAAGCTAGGTGCACCCAGCTCTGTGTACACAACAGTGTACACAAAGGATGACATGTGGGCCAGGGTGGACCCAGTTGACTAGTCAAAGTTTGACTGGTCAACAAGGGGTGGGGCCCCCGTGTCATACACTGCTTAGAGTAAATAGGTTATTAGGCTAATTAGTTTTAATTAGTTTAACTAAACAAATTTAATTAGTTTAATTAAGATTAATTAGCTTAATTAATTAATTGTTATTAAAACTTTTTTTATAGAAAAGGGGCGTGGGGCCCCCTGGTCAGTGGGCTTGGGGGGCTTAGTGGGCGACGGCTAACGGGGCCACGGGTGCCAGCCCGTCTGGGCACTGGCGGGGGCGCCCGTCGGGGCGGAACCGAGCAACGGCCACGGCCACGGTGGGGCAATGGCGGGCGCAGGCGAGTGGCGGGGGAGGGGTGCGAGGCAGCTGTAATGCCCACGATGCGGCTATATCTCCCACGTGTCGAGGCACGACTTAGAGGCATAACCGCATTGTGGGCGTTACAAGTTAGAGGCATATGCATCGCATATCATATCTTGCATATCATTCATGTATTGCATCATGTTGCTTGTGCATTTCCCGTGATTGATTGTGGTTCCGTTGCTTGTGTTCTTGTTTTGGGTAGAGCCGGGAGACGAGTTCGTGAACGAGGAACCTGTTGAGTACGCTTACGAGGATCAAGCTTTCGACAACTCTGAGAACCTTGCAGGCAATATGACCATACCCTCGAAATCACTTCTATCTTTGCTTTGCTAGTTGTTCGTTCTATTGCCATGCTGCGCTATCTACCACTTGCTATATCATGCCTCCCATATTGCCATGTCAAGCCTCTAACCATCCTTTCCTAGCAAACTGTTGTTTGGCTAAGTTACCGCTTTTGCTCAACCCTTCTTATAGCGTTGCTAGTTGCAGGTGAAGTTGAAGTTTGTTCCATGTTGGAACATGGATTTTTTTGGAATATCACAATATCTCTTATTTAATTAATGCATCTATATATTTGGTAAAGGGTGGAAGGCTCGGCCTTATGCCTGGTGTTTTGTTCCACTCTTGCCGCCCTAGTTTCTGTCATACCGGTATTATGTTCCTTGAGTTTGCGTTCCTTACGCGGTCGGGTGATTTATGGGACCCCCTTGACAGTTCGCCTTGAATAAAACTCCTCCAGCAAGGCCCAACCTTGGTTTTACCATTTGCCACCTAAGCCTTTTCCCCCGGGTTTTCGCGAGCCCGAGGGTCATCTTTATTTTAACCCCCCATGGGCCAGTGCTCCTTCGAGTGTTGGTCCAAACCGAGCAGCCTGCGGGGCCACCACGGGGAAACTCGAGGACTGGTTTTACTCGTAGCTTGACTTATCCAGTGTGCCCTGAGAACGAGATATGTGCAACTCCTATCGGGATTTGTCGGCGCATCGGGCGGCTTTGCTGGTCTTGTTTTACCATTGTCGAAATGTCTTGTAAACCGGGATTCCGAGACTGATCGGGTCTTTCCGGGAGAAGGTTTATCCTTCGTTGACCGTGAGAGCTTATGACGGGCTAAGTTGGGACACCCCTGCAGGGTATTATCTTTCGAAAGCCGTGCCCGCGGTTATGAGGTAGATGGGAATTTGTTAATGTCCGGTTGTAGAGAACTTGTCACTTGACTTAATTAAAATACGTCAACCGCGTGTGTAGCCGTGATGGTCTCTTCTCGGCGGAGTCCGGGAAGTGAACATGGTTTGAGTTATGTTTGACGTAAGTAGGAGTTCAGGATCACTTCTTGGTCATTACTAGATGACGACCGTTCCGTTGCTTCTCTTCTCGCTCTCTTTTGCATATGTTAGCCACCATATATGCTTAGTGCCTGCTGCAGCTCCACCTCATTTCACCATCCCTTTCCTATAAGCTTAAATAGTCTTGATCTCGCGGGTGTGGGATTGCTGAGTCCTCGTGACTCACAGATTCTACCAAAACAGTTGCAGGTGCCGACGATGCCAGTGCAGATGACGCAATCGACCTCAAGTGGGAGTTCGATGAGGAACGTGGTCATTACTATGTGTCTTTTCCTGATGATCAGTAGTGGAGCCCAGTTGGGACGATCGGGGATCTAGCATTTGGGGTTATCTTATTTTCATTTGGTTTTGACCGTAGTCGGTCTATGTGTGTATTTTGGATGATGTATGAATTATATTTATGTATTGTGTGAAGTGGCGATTGTAAGCCAACTCTCGTTATCCCATTCTTGTTCATTACATGGGATTGTGTGAAGATGACCCTTCTTGCGACAAAACCACAATGCGGTTATGCCTCTAAGTCGTGCCTCGACACGTGGGAGATATAGCCGCATCGTGGGCGTTACAAGTTGGTATCAGAGCTTTACACCTCCAGGATTGTCTCTTTGCACGGCATTCCACAATTGATTTCTTCAGATCGTGGAAGCATCTTCACCTCTAAGTTCTGGGACTCCTTCCAGAAGGCCATGGGCACCAACATTCGCTTCAGCACAGCTTTCCATCCTCAAACTAGTGGCCAAGTCGAGCGAGTCAATCAAATTCTTGAAAATATGCTCAGGGCTTGTGTCATTTCCTTTGGCATGAAATGGGAAGATTGTCTTCCATATGCCGAGTTCTCCTACAACAACAGCTTCCAAGCGAGTTCGGGCAAGGCCCCATTCGAGATTCTCTATGGCAGAAAGTGTCGTACTCCTCTCAATTGGTCAGAGACTGGTGAACGCCAACTTCTTGGCAATGACTTAATCACAGAGGCTGAAGAAATGTGTAAAGTCATCCGTGATAATCTCAAAGCTGCGCAATCGCGCCAGAAGAGTTACTATGATAGTAAGCACCGTGATGTGGCTTTCGAGATCGGAGACCATGTCTACCTCCGCGTCTCTCCAATGAAAGGCACTCGTCGCTTCGGTATCAAAGGGAAGCTTGCCCCTAGATACGTGGGTCCTTTCAAGATCATTGGCAAAAGAGGCGACCTCGCCTATCAACTTGAGCTTCCTCCAACTTCGTGAACGTGCACGATGTGTTCCACGTGTCACAGCTTCGCAAGTGCTTCAAGACACCCGAGCGCACCATCAACTTCGAAGAGATTGACCTCCAAGAAGATCTGTCTTATCATGAGCACCCCGTTGCTATTCTTGAAGAAACTGAGCGCAAGACTCGCAACAAGTCAATCAAATTCCTGAAAGTGAAGTGGTCGCACCATTCCGACCGAGAAGCCACCTGGGAACGCGAGGACCATCTCCGTTCCGAATATCTGGAGTTCTTTCAGTCCTAGATCTCGGGACGAGATCCTCTCGTTGTGGTGGAGTGTTGTAACACCCCGGATGTAACTTTCCATATTTGTAACTCCAACTCTTGCCATTTTCGGCTATGTGTTATGATATTCCCTTCGTGGTCGGGTTTTGTTTTTCGTTTTGCATTTTGTTCATGTCATGCATCTCATATCATGTCATCATGTGCATTGCATTTGCATACGTGTTCGTCTCATGCATCCGAGCTTTTTCCCCGTTGTCCGTTTTGCAATCCGGCACTCCCATCTCCTCCGGCGCACCCCTCTTGTTTCTTCTCGTGAGCGGGTGTTGAACATTCTCGGAATGGACTGAGGCTTGTCAAGTGGCCTTGGTATACCACCGGGAGACCACCGGTCAAGTTTCGTTCCATTTGGAGGTCGTTTGGTACCCCAACGGTTAACCGGGTAACCGCAAAGTCCTTTTGTGTGTTGCAGAAAAAACCCCTCTCTAAACAGCCCAAAACCCCTCTAAGTCATCTCCATGCTCTAGGTCGTTCGATCACGATCGTGTGGGCGAAAACCGCACTCCGTTTGGAGTCTCCTAGCTCCCTCTACATATATATACACCTCCCCCTCCGAATACATTCGCAGATCAAACCCTAAAATCACCCTCCGGCGCCGCCGGACGAAGCCGCCGCCACCCTGCAGCCACTCCGCGTCCGCCACGTCATCCCCCGGCCACCGCGCACGCCGCAGCCCGCCGAAGCCCGTGGCCGGCCCTCCCCGCGGCCCGCGCGCGCCACCTCGCCGCCCGGCGCCTCCTTCCTCCGCCCATGCCTCGCCCTTCCCTGCCGGTCACCGCCCCGCCGCCTCGCCGCCGGCGCCACGCCGCCGCGCCCTCCGCCGCCGTCGTCGACCGCCGGAGCCCGAGCTCCAGCCCGCGCCGCCGTTCGCCGTCCCGCGCCGGCGCCGGCCCCGAGCGCCTCCCTCCATTCAGGCACGACGGAGTCGGCAGCCTACGGCGTCCAAATCAACGGGGGGAAAAGGGGGGAATAGATGTGGTGCTCATGGTGGGACGGTAGGGGATGGCAGCGTGCTCGGGGTGGGTCAACGGCGCACGGCATCGGGTCCGGAGGTTGAAGACGACCTCGAACGGGGTGTTGCGGCGGTGCTGAGCTCGAACGGGGTGATGTAGTCGACGTAGGCGAGGAAGAGGGAGCTCCTGGACGCTCTGGTGCGGCCCGGGGTGGCGTCGGAGCGTGCTGGCGATGGTGGCGGGACGAGCTCCCGCTCTGGTGCAGCGGATCTGGAGGAGAGAGGAGCAAGAGGGAGAGGAAGTGGGCGAATAGGGGCTAGGGTTTAGGGGAGGGCGTCGGGGACATCTTGTAGGCGGCCAGGGGCACCGATGGCCGCCACGCGTGCCATGGCCGTGGCCATGGCCATGGATGTGTGCCATGATCCCCCTGTCTCCTGTACAGAGGAGGGGGTGAGGTGTAGGTGGGCTGGCTGGTTGGCCAACTGGGCCAAGGCCCAACAGGGAGGGGGCTTTTGTTTTCTTCTGCCTTTTGTTTTTCTTTTCATTTTAACTATTTTCTGTTTTCAATTTCAGCTACTGTTTTCTATTAAATTGTAAAACTAAATGAGTTTTGTTAGATATGAGACTTGTCACATAAATCAAGCATATTATTTCTATGAGGCACAAAAAGTTCGAGGCCAAAAGGAGTTGTCTAACCATTTTTAGAAAGTGGAAAGGTCAATTTTAAATGCTGTTGGACCACTAAATAAATTTTCAGGGGCACCTGGGAATCCAAAAGAGGTTGCTTCCAACATGACAAATAACCAGAGATTATTTGCCACACTTTGAACATTTTAGATTTTATGCTTGAGAACTTCTATTTTTGACTTTAATTTAAATTTGAATTTGGATCTCGAACCAACGCGAGTTTAACAACAGTAATCATGATGATGTGGCATCATTAGCGGGGAATTACTGTAGCTTAATTATCCAGGCGTCAAAATTCTCCTCCACTACAAGAAATCTCGTCCCGAGATTTAAGGGGTGAAAATAAGGGGGAAGCTATAAGAACGGATGTCTGAAAGGATCAGCATCCGGTAGTTATCTCAAGGAAGGAGATTTTAGAAGCACCAAGAAATGTATCGAGAGTGTTATAAGGAGGTTCAACAAGTTTCAACCAGGTAGGTATCCAGCGGATGCCTAAAACAAGTGATGATGGGGTTCAGAGCAATGAAGAATAATGTTGCCTCTGATACCAGAATGAAACATGGTGAGGAAGTTAGCTCATGAATTACATACGAAGCCAAGTGTAAAGAATGTTTTGGAATCAAGGTTGTACATGAGAGTAAGGTTTCGATCCTGTGGAACTGTGGGTTATGGTCCCACCATGTGGGTTAAAAGCAGGAAGGCGCTAATCATTTTGCACGGTCATGATAGCAAGGCAGGTCAGAGGATAGCCTGTCAGTTATGTTGGCAACAACGTTGGTACCAAGGGCGGGGGACGAAGAGAACCATTTTCCTGCTCGTTAAGACGAGGCGGACCAATACGCAAAGTTCTCGTCCTTCGGCGACTACTGGAATGTCATCAACAATAGTAACAAGGTCTTACTGAAAGAGTTGTACATCGAGGCATTTACATAAGTAGTGAATTATCACTGCTCGGATATGTTACATTACAAGAAAGGATAGACAAAACAATGGAAAGGAAAGTGTAGACATCGAATCAGTTATCAGTGTTCTCGAGTGTCTAACAACTCAGAACCCGTGGAAAATTTGGAATCGGCAAGAAATAATAGTTGAAGAAGAACTCATAAGAAGTTATGTATTTCCATGGTATTCTCGAGGTACTAGAGGGTAATACTCGAGGGTAGAGCAGAATAGAGGTTGGACAGGTAAAAAGATCTGCAGAAGACAAGTACTTTAACTTGTCCGAGAAAGGGGATCAAAGAAGAACAATATGGTCGGAACCACGGTTGCAAAGGACCAAACATAGATACAAGATGGACTTATCACAAGGGGATTAATATTATAAAAAGAAGCTTCCATGATAAGTTCCACATCGGGTCCATGGGCATAAACACAAAGATTCAAGGTCTACTCCCACTTCATCAATGCATAACCTTCCATTTACTTCTCGTCTTTGATGAAGTTGTAGAGTCAAACTTCATGAGTAGATAACTCAAGCTCGGGGTAGAGCATGATTGAGGAAGCAGAAGATACAATTTACCAAAGGCATTATGTATCCAAGGAAAAGCCCACAAGGTTAATGCATATGAAGGACGCTGTCGGATAGAACCCCACAAAGGATCTGGTGGTTCACAAGGGATCTGATGTGAGCACCGGTACTCAACCAGAAGAAGAAAGAATGCAAAGATATCAGATTATAGAAACAATTGACTAATTCAAAGCTCAAATGCAAAGGAATTATGATTTCCAAAACGGTGGATCAGAAGCAGAGGCTCTGATCAAAGACAAGTTCAATAGACATAGATCGACAACCGATCAAGGTTTGATTTGTCGAACACCAGCTCATGTTCGGGGTGACGTCTGAGTCGAAAGGAAGAATTCTAATTAGGACTGATGATCGCGAGCATCCACAAACAAATCGAATCAAATGCTCGAAATTACGATGACAAAGGATGCTAATGAGTATTGCTAGACATATGGAAGTAACCATATTGCAAGTAGATAAGTAATTGCAGAGCAATAGTTGGAGAGGATTATCGGAAGATCGGATAGTAGTTCAAAGTATCTTGTGAATCACTTGATCAACTAGGAACGAACAAATCCTCGAAAAAATGTGAGGAATTATTCATAGGGGTATTCATGTGGCAAGGAACTACAGGGCAGTAAGCATAAAGGATTCTCGGAACACCAGAGAGTATTTCAGGACATCTTGTAATAACAAGAGCAACTGGGGATGAAGGTATGAACGACAATGTAGGTAGTTACCCATAAGGATTTATCGGTGGTAGGGATCGCAACGGCGAAGGGTACAAGGGTCTCGGTAAAACATCGGAGAGTATCTTCAGAATCTTCTGGTGCACCAAGCAATCATCTGGAGTGAGGGGCTCTCCGGGAGAAAGTATTTACGAGAACCTAGAGTTAGAGTTAGCAAAATCATTTAACCCGGATAGAAGAGAGATCAGATTCCCAGAGTATAGACGAGGAATAAACGATCCTAATACCACCCAATGGCGACGTGGGCCCGTAAGCCACACAGCCATGTTAGTAAAATAGTTTTCCAAAGACTAGACTCAACTTCGGCCAAGGAGTTGGAAAGGGGGTTCCTATAGGCAGTCGGCTCTGATACCAACTTGTGACGCCCCCGATCAATCGTACACTAATCATGCACGCAAATGTGTAAGATCAAGATCAGGGACTCACTGTAACACCCCCAGTGTCATGCTATAGTAACCCTCTGTGCTTAAGCTAATCATTTTATTTAAACAGTGCTTAATCACCTTTGATTCAAATCTCATTTGAAATTCCACTTTGGCATCAAATTCAATTTGCAAGTGAATTTTGAAGTTGCACAAAAGTTGCTGCAAAATAGTCCATCATTTAGACAAAATTCCATAACATTTAATTGTTAAGGAAACCAACATCACCATTGAGCTAAGATGGATAGTAGCAATTATTTCATTGCAACTTCATCAATTTTTTTGAATGTCATTTTAATTGTGAAAAATGCAAATGGATTCCTCCGGCCTCCAAACTTTTTGTGGTACTACCTAAAAATAGAAACTATTTAATAGGCTAAGTCCCACTTTTTCTCAGCTCTTATGGTTACCCTAATTAATCATTTCCTATCTCTGTTAATAAATAAATAGAGAAAAACAAAATTCAAATAGAAGAAACCCCCCCTTGGCCAGAGCCAGCCAACTGGCCCGACCCCCTTGCCCCCTGGGCCTAGCCCACCTGGTCCGGCCCAGCTCCCCAGCTAGACGGCCCACTTCTCCCTCCCTTGGGTCGTCTCCCTCCATCCTATTCCTCCGACCGGGCTCCCGCCCGAGCCGTCCCCGCCACACCAGCTCGCTGGCGCCTTCTCGAGGATAAGGTCGATCCCCTCGGCCTCGTCAGCTCCCTCCCCCGCCCACGCAGATATTTTTTCCTCGCCCCCTACTCTTCCACGCTCTCTCTCTCTCCCTCTTTGCTTCGGCCGAGCGCCACCGTGGCCTCGCCGCCGAGCTGACCACGGCCACCGGCCGCCCCTTGCCACGTCGTCGTACCCAGGAGCTTCGCCGAGTACCGCTACATCGTCTACGCCCTCAACTTCGAGCTCAGAGCCACCGGAGCGCCCGCTGCATCTTCTTCCTCTTCCTCGGCTCTGACATGCTCCACCATCGTCTTCCACCATCGGACGCGTCGGAGCTCGCCGTCGATCCGCGCCGCCCCGAGCACCTCAAGTCGTCCCCGGGCCTTCTCTGCAACAACCGTGAGCCTCTTTGTCGATTCCCTCGCTTTGCCCCTTCGATCAATGCCGTTTGTCACTGCTCTCGTGATTGTCTATAGTCGCCATGGCCGGAGCCCGAGCTCCTCTGTATGTGACGCTGCTACTTCTGCTACTTGTGCGTGCTGCGTGCCCGCCTCCCCGCGTTGGACCTCTGGCAGGCCGCGTCGCCTCGCCTTGCTTGCTGCTGTCGTTGTAGGTCGTCGCCGCACGCGCAGCCCGCGCCAGAGCCTCTGCCTGCGGCCGCTCGCGTCGCCCGCCCACTTCTGCCGCCCGATGTGCCCGTCGCTGTCGGTGTCAAAACCGGCGGATCTCGGGTAGGGGGTCCCGAACTATGTGTCTAAGGCGGATGGTAACAGGAGGCGGGGGACACGATGTTTACCCAGGTTCGGGCCCTCTCGATGGAGGTAATACCCTACTTCCTGGTTGATTGGTCTTGATGATATGAGTATTACAAGAGTTGATCTACCACGAGATCGTAGAGGCTAAACCCTAGAAGCTAGCCTATGGTATGATTGTTGTTGTCCTACGGACTAAACCCTCCGGTTTATATAGACACCGGTGGGGGCTAGGGTTACACAGAGTCGGTTACAAGGGAGAAAATCTACATATCCGTATTTGCCAAGCTTGCCTTCCACGCCAAGGTGAGTCCCATCCGGACACGGGACGAAGTCTTCAATCTTGTATCTTCATAGTCCAACAGTCCGGCTAAGGTATATAGTCAGGCTGTCCGAGGACCCCCTAATCCAGGACTCCCTCAGTAGCCCCTGAACCAGGCTTCAATGACGATGAGTCCGGCGCGCAGATTGTCTTTGGCATTGCAAGGCGGGTTCCTCCTCCGAATACTCCATGAAAGATTTTGAACACAAGGATAGTGTCCGGCTCTTCAAAACAAATTCCACATACTACCATAGAGAGAATAATATTTCCACAAATCTAATCTGCTGACAACTTTTCATAACGTGACGTCACACCACGGTCTGGTCATTATCCGAACCGTTTCTCCTCTCCCGCCACTGCACGTTTCGCGAGGCGGTTTTATTGGCACGTCTTGTCGAAGCAGAGATCGTGTCCCCCTTATCACGGGATTCTCATCAATACGGGTATGGGTAACCCAATCGTGCATGTTGGTATGACTCCTCGATTTTAGGCAAGTTCCAAACGGCCACGCGGAGGACGCTTGATATTCACCCTCTTTATAAAGAGGCCAAGGCCTGTCCTTTTCTTCTCGCGCTCAATCGAATCCTTCCCCCGCCCCGAGTTCCAAGACCCAAGGCTCAGGCTAGGCGTTTCGGACCTTCAATCATGTCCGGATCCAACCTTCAAGGTCGGTGGATGCCCTCTTCTGTCACAGAGGAGGACATCAAGAAGCTAAGAGAATCCAGGTATCTGACCGCCTAAATCTCGCACAGGCTGCCTGCTCGAGGGCACGTCATCCCCACTCCCGAACCCGGCGAGAGTGTCGTATTCGTCTCCCACTTCCTCTGAGGGCTAGGCCTTAGTCTAGATCCCTTTGTTAAAGGGCTCATGTTTTATTACGGGCTTGATTTCCATGATCTGGCCCCGGATTCCATCCTTCACATCTCGTCGTTCATCGTCGAGTGTGAGGCCTTCCTCCACGTCACCCACACTTCGGCTTATGGCTCAAGACCTTTAATGTGAAGCCGAAGATGATTAGTGGGCGACACGCAGAATGCGGAGGTGCTGTAATAAGCAAAGGCGCCGATGTTCCATGGCCAAAGGGTTCCTTCCCGGAGGTGTCCAGCCTATGGCAACGGGAGTGGTTTTACATCACAGCTCCCCGAGGTACTAAGTGGGTAGCTGCCCCTGCCTTCCGCTCGGGCCCCCCGCCACAACTGGCGTCATGGATCAACAAGGGGCTGGACTGGGGGCCAGTAAATGATGTGCCGATATTGCAGAGTCGCATCCGAGATCTCCTCGAGAAAGATGTTAGCCTGGTCACGGTAATGCAAGTCATGCTAGTTCGTCGAATCCTGCCTTGCAAACGTCGACCTCTCCGTATATGGGAGTTCAACCCGGAAGGACCGCGAGCTATTCAGCACTTCTTCGGCATGACGCTCGAAGAGATGTACAGATTGTTCTTCGGATCACAAATAAAGTGTCCGGACACCACCGAGGACGCGGGTCTGAGCTGCAATCGTCCAGATACCCAAGTAAGTAGTTCTTCGGCCGAACATGCTGTCTATTTATCACAACATCGTTCTGAAAAGTCACTCTTTGACCAGGACTGGGTAAAAAAGGCGAAGATGATCAGGTGTTCGGCCCCCCTTCCCGAAGGCTCAGCAGATCCAGTGCTGGCCAGAATGCTTGAGCTCGTGCCTTATCAAGCGCCCTCAGGGGAAGATAAAGGGGGAATAAAGAAGCCGAAAGCGGGCCTCACTCATTATTCATCCAGACCGGGGGAATTAGTGCCTCCGCGAAGGAGGATAACCGGGGAGAAGAATCTAAAATTCCCTCTCCCCAGGGAAGGAAGAGGACCGCCTCTGAAGACTTGGAAACAATGGTTTCCAAACGAGGGAAGAAATCCTCGCCAGAGGGTCCTAGCCCGGAGGGTATCCTTACCGCACAGTGCCCGCAAGGGGATCAGCCCCCCACCAAGCTGTAAGTAGACAAGAGTACTTTATAGTAAACATATCCTATGTTATTTCCGAGGACAATAACCGAGACGTATGTCCTGCAGTTCGGATCGTAGCCCTTCTCGACAGAGTTCGTCTTCGGGGGATCTTCTTCCGGAGATGATGGAGAGCGAAACACCTCCCCATGCTTCCCCGCCTAATGAGGCGGGCGACCCTAAGGTTTCGTCACGAAGGGTTTCTCCTGATCCGCCAAGGCCGGAAGGTAACCCTTCGGCCACCCGGAGTCCGGAGTATTCGGCTCCTAAGGGGAGCAGCAAAAAGAGTCCGGAACTGTCCGGTGTGCGACCAAACTTACTGCGGAATCTTCTGGAGCAAGCGGCTATCTCAGAAGCACACCGTACGTTAATGGGTACGGTGGTTGAGAAGATTTCATCCGCCGAAAGCGGGTTGCATGAAGCTTTTATGAGCCCGCTGAGAGGCTTTGAGGTACGCAAAGTAATATGTATATTTTTGACGGTGCCGCACACACCAGGTGTGCCCTATGTAGATAGTAGCCCCTGAGACTCTGGTTGCTGTCGAAAAAGGCGGCAAACAGAGGATCATAGTCCCAGGTAATAATAATGCCGCCTTCATGTGCAGGTGGCTGAAGGTCCGGTGGCTAGCCGGACTGGTGAGTTTGCCGAACTGAAGCGGCAACTTGATGCGGCAGACGCCGACATCGTGCTTGTAAACAGGCGGCTTGACGAGGCACAGGGTATGTATTCTCCGGTGGTCAACATATATTAAGAGGAGCATAATTCTAGTATCTATAATATGATGTGTCTGCAGATGGAGCTGCCGCCGCGAAGACCCTTCGGGCGAGACTTGCCCGAGCCAAGGAACAAGCCAGGAGGAGTGATGCGGCCGCCCTAAAGGCGGTCGAAGAGTTAAAAGCCGAACAGGCTGCGCATTGCGAGAGCAAAGAGAAAATAGCCAAGATGGCTGTTGAGCTGAAAGACGCCGCCGACTGTTATGAGCTTCTCGAAAGGGAAAGTCAAACAAAGATGGCAGACCTGGAGAAAGCCATGGTAGCAGCTAAGGAAACCCGCTCTAAAATCAGAGCGGCGAAGGAGGATCTACGTCAAGCCAGAAATATCATGGCTGGGAAGCCCTTTTTGTTGCGGACGAAGTTCGGAGATCCTAAGTATGCCCTTCTGGATCAATTATGGAGTTCTGCGGACGCGTACCTGGATTTGGCAGCGAGTGCTGCTGATGCGACCAAGTTTTTCGAAGATCAAAAAGATCACGAAGTGGAAAAGTTGTTCTGGTCGCAGTTCCATGCTCCGGCGCGTCCGCTGCTATTAAATGAGCAAATGTCCGAGTGGGCCGAGCTCCATAGGTTGTCTGGGCTTGCCATGAGGTCTGTCGTGGATCGTCTCTGGCCGGAAGGACCAAGGCCAAATAGTTATTTTGGTCTTGTGCAACAATTCCTTGGTGTCGTGCCGCATATTGATGCGGTAAAGAGGTCGGCATGCATAGAGGGTGCGCGGATGGCTCTTGCCCGTGTCAAGACATACTGGGAGGAGATGCAGGCCACCGCGATTGCAACTCAGAATCCGGCCATAGGCCAGGTTTCTGCCGAGCACTATTTTGAAGAAGTCCTGGAAGGTGCTCATTTAATAGAGGCTCAATGCTCGAAGAGTGTCATGTTCGAGTGACATGTATTTAGATTGTAATAACAATGCTATTTGAATTATAAAGGCTGTGTTTATACTTTTGCCTGAAAGTATTATGGTGCCTCCTTTGCGGCCGTTTATGTATATATGTATATAACCTGAAAGTTTGCAGTCGTCGGCTTCAGCCCCCACGCACATAATGCGGGGGTGTTCGCAAAAGTGCGTGTTCACACTTGATCCAACGTCTTGGTCCATTAAGGAGGTGATAGCGCGGCGAACGAGGCAATCGGACTATATTGCTTTAACACTTTCACTTAACCATAGGAGTTTCACAGTGGGGCTACTATATAGCCCCTGGTACTTCCGCGCTCATCCGAATACGGGGCGCGTACGTACATGACCGGGAAAACCGGCCCTTCGTTAATGCGGAGGAATCCCGAAGATTCCGCTAAGTCATCGAGTGGTTGACCAGTCTCGCGCTTTATCATGACAATCAGTTTTCGGCTTTCTCTACTGAGGTGCTCATCCGGATGAACCAGGGCACAATCGCAGTAGTTCTCCCGGTGTCACCTTAGCCGATAGAGCGGAACGTAAGGTAGCAAAACGCGGGAGCCGGGCAAACCCAACATTTGACCAAAGACATGATTCGGAGCTGATGCATATAAGGCCAAACTCGCGACGCCGAACACTCCCTAAGGTATTCGGTCTTTACAACATATACCGGGCTGGGTAACGCCCTTGATAATGAACCCCTAGTGTCCAGGTACGTGCATTATTCTGAAGTGGTGAAATGCCAATAACGTCAGCATCCCTCTCGGTTATACTGAGTATCCGGAGGATGTGAAGCAACAAGAGACAGTAAAAAAAGGTTTACACAGGGTCTTAATCTAAAAAGAAACCTTTGAGCGGGGCCCTGCTGCATGTCTGCGCCTGTGTCTCCGTTGTGCCGTATCCTGGAAGGGTGTAGCACAATTATCATCTGTAAAAGAGAATAAATTAGTTGAAAGTTGTCGTGCAGAAAATTGGTTATTCTCAATAAACCATTAAAATTCAAGATGAGTAAGGTCGAGCCGAACTGTAGTCCTTTTTACATGCGGGAAGCCCCTGGTACCGCTTATAGGGGTATAACCATCAAACCAATCTCAGGTTTATCTAAGTTCTTACAGCTAGTGATGCGCCGGACTCATCTAGCCGTGTCCGCGGTCTTGACGACCGATCATTTATTCTGGTTGGAGAGGCCGTTTAGTGTTCGGCTGCTAAAGCCGCCACACGTTCTTCCGAGCGTAAGGAACGCTCAATATTTTCGCTAACTGTGATGATGCCCCGTGGACCGGGCATCTTAAGCTTAAGAGAAGCGTAATGCAGTGCTGCATTAAAACGAGCGAAATCTGTTCTTCCGAGTAGTGCTTGATAGCCGCTTCGGAATGGAGCGATGTTGAAGGTTAATTTTTCACTTCGGAAGTTGTCGGGAGAACCAAATACAACCTCTAGTACTAGAGAGCCCGTACAGCGGGCCTCTGGGCCTGGTATTACTCCTTTAAAGGTAGTATTGCTTTGGCTGATTCTTGTCGGGTCTATCCCCATTTTGCAGACTGTGTCCTGATATATCAGATTAAGACTACTGCTGTCGTCCATGAGGACTTGGGTGAGATGGTATCCGTCGATAATTGGGTCTAACACCAAGGCAGCCAGTCCTCCGTGCCGGATACTCGTCAGGTGATCCCTGCGATCAAAAGTGATCGGGCAGGCCAACCAAGGGTTGAACTTAGGGGTGACGGGCTCTACAGCGCATATGTCTTGGAGTGCATGTTTGCTCCTTCTTTTTGTTACGTGAATCATGTTCACTGTTTTGACCTCTGGTGGGAATTTTTTCTGTCCCCCAGTGCTTTGCTGGCGAGGCTCATCCTCGTCTTCACTTGGTGTTTCCCTCCCCTTGTGTTCGGTGTTTAACTTACCGGCCTGCTTGAAGACCCATCATTCTCTGTGGGTGTGATTTGCAGGTTTATCGGAGGTGCCATGAATCTGACATAATTTGTCTAGAATCTTGTTTAGGCTGGACGGTCCATCTCTGCTGCCTTTGAAAGGCTTTTTCCGCTGACCGGGTCGAGAGCCCCTAAATCCGGCGTTTACCGCCGTGTTGTCTGGGCTGTCTTCGTTATTTCGACGCTTGCTTCTGCGTCATGGTTTTGCATTGCCATCCCTGACTTCAGATGTGCCTGGGTCGCTGGTGCTACTACGGGCCAACCAGCTATCTTCGCCCGCGCAAAAGCGGGTCATGAGTCTTGTTAGGGCTGCCATTGTCCTTGGCTTTTCTTGGCCTAGGTGTTTGAAAGCTGCTAAGGCTTCGGCGTTCGGGCAATCGACGATTTGATTCTTCTTAGTGAGAAATCTATTCCAAAGCTTTCGGGCTGACTCTCCGGGCTGTTGAATTATATGACTTAAATCGTTTGCGTCGGGAGGTCGGACATAGGTCCCTTGAAAGTTAGCCCTAAAAGAATCCTCAAGCTCCTCCCAACTTCCAATGGAATTTTCGGGGAGGCTCTTCAGCCAGTGCCGATCTGGTCCTTTCAACTTGAGGGGCAAGTATTTGATGGCGTGGAGATCGTCTCCGTGAGCCATATGGATATGGAGGATGAAGTCCTCAATCCAGACCCCAGGGTCTGTCGTTCCGTCGTATGCCTCTATGTTCACGGGTTTGAATCTGGGAATTCATGATCCAGTACCTCATCGGTGAAGCATAGGGGGTGTGCGGCACCCCTGTATTTGGATGTATCGTGGCGTTCTGACGGTTGTAGTGTTCGGTTTTGATTCTGCGCTGGAGCGCGCTTCCTAGATCCGTAGATGGATCTGGTAATGCCGTCTTTTTTATGCAAGTCCTCACGTAAATCGTGTACTGACTTATGTGCGGCCTCGTTAGCCACCCTATCGCGGCCACGAGGTGGTCGATCCGACCGATCAGCCGTTTTATTTTTTGGCTGTGTAGGTTCTAAGGCCTCGACATCGAATTCAGGCAGCAGCTTGCGCTTTGGGTAACTCTTTGTGTGGCGACTGCCATCGTACTTTTCCGCGGTGTCCAGCACTTTGTTCCATCTACTGATGAGTGTATTTTGCGCGGCCTTAAGCCTTTGTTTCTGCTTCTTGAGACTCCTCGCGGTGGCAATAAGCCTTCTGTGGAGGTTCTCTTGTTCCAAGTTCCTTTCCGGGATGATATGTACATCGTCATCCGGACTATTCTCCTCTCCGGAGACAGGTTGATGATTTCTACCCTCGGCGTCGCCGTGGTCGGACAGTGGCTCCGTACTATGTTCGCCGTCCGCTGGCTCGTCTTGCTCTATTGCATTGGAGTCGATCAGGGTCTCATTCTTTCTTGCGCTATTATCGCTGTTTTTGCCGAGGCGGGATTTGGAGCGGCGTCTGCGTCGTCGCTTTGGTTGCTTCTCGAGGGGGTTATCCTTCGTTGCATCCTCCCATTCCTCATCATTGTCTTCTTTGGGTGTATCCACCATGTATATATCATGTGAGGAAGTGGCTGTCCAGTGCCCTGTGGGCGATGGTTCATGTTCGTCTCCTGCATCGTCGTCCATTCCGTCGATGTCTTCGGAGCCGAAATCGAGCATGTCGGTTAAATCGTCGACAGTGGCTACTAAGTGGGTGGTGGGTGGGGAGCGAATTTCTTCGTCGTCCGCATCCCATTCTAGCCGGACATAGTTCGGCCAAGGGTCTCTTGACAGAGAGAGAGAGACCTCAACGAGTTTAGCACGTCGCCAAAGGGCGAGTGCTGAAAGATATCCACGGAGGTAAACTCCATGATCGGTGCCCAATCGGATTTGATAGGCACAAACGCAGGCGGCTCGGAGCCCGTGGCCGGGGAGGAATCCAACAGTTCGGCAACACGGGTCTCGTAGGAGGTGAAGTCAGTATTCGGATCTGTCGCCACTGAGAGTGCGGCCTCCGTGGCGGGGTCCATCCACCCGTCCTCAGATGGCGCGATTTGTTCCGGATTGAGGGCCGGAGTAGTTGCAGGTGCGATCTCCCGAACACTGTCCGACGGCAGAGCTAAGTCATGCTCATCGTGACTGTGCGGCGCACTTGACATGGGCTCGAATCCGTCGAAGATCAAGTCCCCGCGGATGTCGGCGGTATAGTTCAAGTTTCCAAACCTGACCTGATGGCCAGGGGCGTAGCTCTCGATCTGCTCCAGATGGCCAAGCAAGTTGGCCCGCAGTACGAAGCTGCCGAATACGAAGATGTGTCCGGGGAGGAAAACCTCACCTTGGATCGCATCGTTGCCGATGATCAAAGGAGCCATCAAGCCTTACGGTGACGGCACAGTGGAACTCTCAATGAAAGCACCAATGTCGGTGTCAAAACCGGCGGATCTCGGGTAGGGGGTCCCGAACTGTGCGTCTAAGGCGGATGGTAACAGGAGGCGGGGGACACGATGTTTACCCAGGTTCGGGCCCTCTCGATGGAGGTAATACCCTACTTCCTACTTGATTGATCTTGATGATATGAGTATTACAAGAGTTTATCTACCACGAGATCGTAGAGGCTAAACCCTAGAAGCTAGCCTATGGTATGATTGTTGTTGTCCTACGGACTAAACCTTCCGGTTTATATAGACACCAGAGGGGGCTAGGGTTACACAGAGTCGGTTACAAGGGAGGAAATCCACATATCCGTATTTTCCAAGCTTGCCTTCCACGCCAAGGTGAGTCCCATCCGGACACGGGACGAAGTCTTCAATCTTGTATCTTCATAGTCCAACAGTCCGGCTAAGGTATATAGTCCGGCTGTCCGAGGACCCCCTAATCCAGGACTCCCTCACGCGCTGGGTTGGACTGGTAAGCACCTGCCTTTTTTAAGGAGGTAGTTAGGTCTGCTCACCGGTCGCCCTCGCAACGTGCAGGAGTTCCCGGGGCGATGGCCCATGACTCCTGGGGCATAGGTTTAGTCCGGCGTGCTGACCTCTCTATTAAGCCTAGGTCGGGTTGCGGCGTATTGTTTGGCCGAGGCCGGGCATGACCCAGGAAAGTGTGTCCGGCCGGAGTTAATCGAGCGTGGTGGGTAAGCTGGTGCACCCCTGCAGGGAAGAAAACATCTATCGATAGCCTGTCCAACGGTAACGGACACTTGGAGTTGAATCCCGATCGATACAACTAGAACTGGATACTTGAGATGAGACATGGATATGAGAAATGGATAGTATGGCTCTGGGATTGCTTTCTCGCAGGGAGTCGAGAAAGGATCTCTGGCTGAGGTTGATAACGCTTCGACTACTTTACTTTATGCTACTCTACTCCCTCCTATTGCCGCAAGATGGTGGTTTCCAGAAGATGCTAGTCTTCGATATGACTAGGCTCTCCCCTCTATTCTGGCATTTCTGCAGCCCAGTCCACATATACAACCTTCCTTTGATAATGTTGCATATGTAGTGTAGATCCTTGCTTGCGAGTACTTTGGATGAGTACTCACGGTTGCTTTGCTCCCCCTTTTCCCCCTTTCTTCTTCTTCTTTCCAGTTGATGCAACCAGATGTCGGAGCCCAGGAGCCAGATGCCACCGTCGATGCCTACTACTACGTGGAGACCGCCGACGACCAGGAGTAGTTAGGAGGCTCCTAGGCAGGAGGCCTTGCCTTTTCGATTGTTGCTACTTTTGTGCTAGCCTTCTTAAGGCAAACTTGTCTAACTTATGTCTGTACTCAGATATTGTTGCTTCCGCCGACTATTGTGTTTTTGAGCTTATGTATTCGAGCCCTCGAGGCCCCTGGCTTGTAATATAAAGCTTGTATTATTTTAATTTGTGTCTAGAGTTGTGTTGTGATATCTTCCCGTGAGTCCTTGATCTTGATCGTACACATTTGCGTGTATGATTAGTGTACGATTGAATCGAGGACGTCACAAGTTGGTATCGGAGCCGACTGCCTGTAGGTAGCCCCCCTTCCAACTCCTTGGCCGAAGTCGAGTCTAGTCACTACAAAACTTTTACTAACATGGCTGTGTGGCTTACGGGCCCATGTCGCCATTGGGTGGTATTAGGATCTTTTATTCCGCGTCTATACTTTGGGATTCTGATCTCTCTTCTATCCGGGTTAAATGATTTTGCTAACTCTAACTCTAGGTTCTCGTTACTACTCCCTACCGGGGAGCCCCTCCTTCCAGATGATCGCCTGCTTCACCAGAAGATTCCGAAGATACTTTGCAATGTTCTCCCAAGAACTGGTGCTCATCACTTTCATAACTGCCTTCCACCGTCAACTCTATGGATAAATACATATCCTTGCCGTTCATACCTTCGTCCCCAGTTGCTCTTGTTATTACCAGATGCCTCCAAATACTCTTCATTGTTCTGAGAATACTTTGTGCCTACTGCCTTACAGTTCCTTGTCGCATGGTTACAATTATGAATACCCTACAGATAATTCCTCGCCCTTACCAGGGATTCGTTCGTCCCGAGTTGTTCATGTGTTTCACAAAAGTCTTCAAAATACTATTCGATCTTCCGAAAATCTTCAGCAGCCTATTGCTCTTGAAATTCTTGCTAGCTTGCTTTATGGTTAATCCCATAAGTCTAGTAATCTTATTGGCATCCTTTGTCACTATCATTTTGAGTCTGATAATTGAACTGGTGCGTGAGTGCACGCAATCATTAGTTGATCCTTATAAATTACCTTTGGCTCAGACGTCACCCCGGACATGAGCTGGTTCTCGGTCAATCTAACATTGATTGATTGTCAATCTACGTCTATTCAACTTACTTGTCTTTTGATCAGAGCCTCTGCTTCTGACCCCCCGATTTGGAGATCTTAATTCCTTTTTGTATTTAAACATTGAAATTATCCATGTAGTTCTATATTCCGATGCCCTGGCACTACTTCTTCTGGTTGAACATTGATACTCATGTCAGATTCTTCATGGTCCGCTAGATCCTTTAGTGGATTATTATCCAGCAGCTCCGCATATTTAAAATCCTTGTGAGTCTTCCCCTGATACACAATGCCTTTGGTAAATTGTTTCCTCTCCTTTTGTCAACCATGCTCTACCTTCGAGCTTGTGTTATTTACTCTTTAAGTTTGTGGCATATGTTCCTAATATGCCCCTATGGATTGAACCTACGCCTTCCCTAATCCGTGCGAACCTGAGAGTTTTCACGAGTCATACTCTTCTGGTGTTTTGCCAGATAACATTTCAACACTACAACTTCATCGAAAGCGAGAAGTAAATGAAATGATATGCATTGAAGAAGTGGGAGTCGACCTTGAACTTTGTGTTCATGCCCATGGACACGATGTACATATTATCATGGAAGCTTCTCTTAAAATTAATTATCCCCATGGCAGAAGATCATCTTATATCTGGGATTTGATCCTTTGCGACCGTGGTTCTGACCATGAGTGTTCCCCTTTGATTCCATTTCTCGGACAAGTTAAAGCACTTGTCTTCTATAGATCAATACCTCTCCGCAACCTCTATTTTGATCTTTCTTTGAGTATTATCCTTTGGTATCTCGAGAATAACAAAGAACTGTGTTGCTTCCTATGAGTCTTCATCTAGTATTGCTTCTCACCGATTTCAGATTTCCCCTGGTTCTGAGTTATTAATCACTCGAGAACACCAATAGGTGAATCGATTCCGCACTTTGATTCAATAACTCTAAGTAATTTTCATTGCTTACGAGTTTAACAATCATTTAAGTCATTCCTATCCTTATCGGCTATATCATTATCATGCTAAATTTTAACTATGCTACCTGGTCCCTCTTCCCGGAACACAATTTTCGATGATGAGCTAAGCAGACGTCGCTCTTCCTCATCATATCATTTCGCCTTGAACAACAAGCTTGCTTTCGAGTTTGTGCCGTACCTGTGGTTTGAATAACCTTTTGCTTCATCATTCCTTTGACTTGATGTCATCGCCGATCGATTACATCTTCATGAAATTTCTCGACAAATGTGTCGTGATCATCATCAACATTCTGAGCTCTTTCGGGATATTAATTAAATTCATGATGAGAAATACCATCCTTGACCTTCGATGATTTGAGTTATCATCGACAACCCCCTTGTATTCTTTCCAACACATGTTTGATCATGTCTTGGTTATACCTTGGACTCCTTGCTATTCCTGCAATTGTTCCTTGAGTATTTCTTGTGATCTTCAACTCCAACCCCTACTTGGAACACCATGTTAATGCTACCTCAAAGTATGATTGAGGTATTCCGAATATCAACAAGAACATTGGAAGTGCATTGCCAAATGTTTCTTGATCTATTATCCAAACACCATTGTATGGGTGATATCATGATTCTTCCCCCGCCCCCTTTATCTAAATGCTTTTGAACTTGCTGTCATATCATGTATATCATGCTCTGCCTTTCCTTGGGAAAGTTATACTCTAATACTTGGTTATAAACACCTTTCCTTTCCATTGGTCTAATTATCATAATAATCACATTTTCCTTTCCATTGTTTTGTTTCACCTTTCTTGTAATCTAACTTGTCTGAGCAGTGATAATTCCATCCTTATGTAAACACCTCAGTGTACAAACTCTGTCAATAAAACCCTGTTACTATTGTTGATGACATTCCAGTAACCACCGATGGACGAGAACTTTGCCTATTGGTCCGCCTCGTTCAACGAGCAGGAAAATAGTTCTCTCCATCCCTCGCCCTTGGTACCAATGTTGTTGACAACATAACTAACAGCCTATCCTCTGACATGCCTTACTATCATGACCATGCAAGATGTCATCCCCCTTTCTACCTTTAACCCACATGGTGGGCCCATAACCCACAGTTCCACAGGATCAAAACCTGACTCTCCTGTATATCTTTGATTCTGAAATATTCTTGCATTTGGCTTCGTATCATGTCACGAGCCACCTTCTGAGAGATGATATATTCCCGATGCTCTGAACCCCTTTCTCACACTCTGTTCAGGTATAATCGTTTGTCCATTCGCTTGAAACTTCATATTCTACCTTCATACTTGCTCTCGATGTTTTATTAAGTTTCAACTCGAGAGATACGTCTGCCTCATTCCCTGAATTGTTCATCAGATAATTAACCCTATAAGGGTCAGTTCTCCCGAAGTTACTCTTTACTTCCCCACTTAAATCTCGGGACGAGATTTCTTGTAGTGGAGGAGATTTGTAACACCCCCAGTGTCATGCTACAGTAACCCTCTGTGATTAAGCTAATCATTTCATTTAAACAGTGCTTAATCACCTTTGATTCAAATCTCATTTGAAATTCCACTTTGGCATCAAATTCAATTTGCAAGTGAATTTTGAAGTTGCACAAAAGTTGCTGCAAAATAGTCCATCATTTAGACAAAATTCCATAACATTTAATTGTTAAGGAAAACAACATCACAATTATTGAGCTAAGATGGACAGTAGCAATTATTTCATTGCAACTTCATCATTTTTTAATGTCATTTTAATTTTGAAAAATGCAAATGGATTCCTCCGGCCTCCAAACTTTTTCTGGTACTGCCTAAAAATAGAAACTATTTAATAGGCTAAGTCCCACTTTTTCTCAGCTCTTATGGTTATCCTAATTAATCATTTCCTATCTCTGTTAATAAATAAATAGAGAAAAACAAAATTCAAATATAAGAACCCCCCTTGGCTAGAGCTAGCCAACTGGCCTAGCCCCCTTGCCCCCTGGGCCTAGCCCACCTGGTCCGGCCCAGCTCCCCAGCTGGATGCCCCACTTCTCCCTCCCTTGGGTCATCTCCCTCCATCCTGTTCCTCCGACCGGGCTCCCGCCCGAGCCGTCCCCGCCACACCAGCTCGCTGGCGCCGTCTCGAGGATAAGGTCGATCCCCTCGGCCTCGTCAGCTCCCTCCCCCACCCACGCAGATATTTTTGCCTCGCCCCCTACTCTTCCACGCTCTCTCTCTCCCCCTCTCTGCTTCGGCCGAGCCCCACCGTGGCCTCACCGCCGAGCTGACCACGGCCACCGGCCGCCCCTTGCCACGTCGTCGTACCCAGGAGCTTCGTCGAGTACCGCTACGTCGTCTACGCCCTCAACTTCAAGCTCGGAGCCACCGGAGCGCCCGCTGCATCTTCTTCCTCTTCCTCGGCTCTGACACGCTCCGCCGTCGTCTTCCACCATCGGACGCATCGGAGCTCGCCGTTGATCCGTGCCGCCCCGAGCACCTCAAGTCATCCCCGGGCCTTCTCTGCAACGACCGTGAGCCTCTCTGTTGATTCCCTCGCTTTGCCCCTTCGATATATGCCGTTTGTCGCCGCTCTCGTGATTGTCTATAGTCGCCATGGCCGGAGCCCGAGCTCCTTTGTATGTGCCGCTGCTGCTTCTGCTACTTGTGCGTGCTGCGTGCCCGCCTCCCCGCGTCGGACCTCTGGCAGGCCGCGTCGCCTTGCCGTGCTTGCTGATGTCGTTGTAGGTCGTCGCCGCACGCACAGCCCGCGCCCGTGCCTCCGCCTGCGACCGCTCGCGTCGCCGCCGCCCACTTATGCCGCCCGATGCGCCCGCGCTCCAGCCGCGCATCGCCTCCCCGGCGTCCCCCTCTGTACGCTGGTCGCCCACCCCTGGCGGCGCCCTGCCACACCCGTCTAGCCCGCCACCGCTGTTGCTGCTCCACCACCGCGGCCCGCGCCCTGCTCCGCGTCGCTTCGCCCGCTGCCGTGCTCGCTTGTCTCTGCCCTCCCGCAACTGCCGCTGCTGCGTGCCTGCCGCCCCACTGTCCCACGCCGGGGCCATGCATGGCTACGTCTGGGCCGCGCCGCCCCGCCCCTTGCGGCTTGCCTCACCCCTCCGCCGCCCCCCCCCCTTGTGGCTTGCCTCACCCCGCCGCCGGCCACCGGTGCCCTGCCGCGTCAGGCAGCACCCGCACCGCACGCCTGGGTCTGCCCCGTCGGCGCCCGTTTAGCCGCGCCAGCTAACCCTCCTGGGTCACTGCCCAGTGGGGCCCCTAGCCCCTTTTCCTATTAAAAAGAGTTTTAAAAAGTAATATATAATAAAATTGTTTAATTAATTAAATAGGTAATTAATTAACCTAATTAACTTTGCTTAATTAGTTTAATTAACTAAACTAGTTACTTTAACCTGTTAAATTACTTAGGTCAATGACGATTGGGCCCCGCAGCCCCTTTGACCAGTCAACCCAGTTAGAGTTGACTGTTGACCCTGCTGATGTCATGATGACATCATGCTGATGCAATAACTCTATTTTAGTTTTAAAAATAATTTCAGAATATTGATTAAATCTTTGAAAAATCATAGAAAATAAACCATAACTTTGATGAAAATGTTTTCTACATGAAAGTTGCTCATAATGACGAGACGAATCTGAATACGTGGCCCGTTTACATGTCAGATGCCTCTAACTATCTGAACATGGAACATTCCCCCTCCGGTCATCTGTCTGACACAGGTCCGGAATCGGGAATACCTTCCCGGTTGAATTCACCCTTCACCTATATCGTGCAGCACTACGTTAGAACACCCTAGTTTTGCTTTTCATCATGTCATGCTTAGTGGTACCTCTGTTTGCTTATATTTACTGTTTCTTCCCCCTTTTCTCTCCGGTAGACCCCGAGACTGATGCTGCCCCTGTGATCGACTACGTCGACAACGACCCTTCTTCCCTTTCAGCGGAGCTTCCAGGCAAGCCCCCGCTTTGATCATCCCGATATCGCCCATTCCATTCTCTCATGCTTGCATTAGATTTTGCTACTGTTATTGTTTGCTCCTATTCTGATGCATAGCCTGCTTTTGTAACCTGCTTATTGTTACCTACCTGCTTATCCTAAACTGCTTAGTATAGGTTGGTTAGTGATCCATCAGTGACCCCCACCTTGTCCTTGTTGCCCCTGCTTCATCATCGAAGACCCGATCAACGGGATCGAAGACTAGGCCCCGGCACCGCACATCACTTTCCCCTTAGTTGCTCGACACTACTGGGTTACTATCGAGTACCGAGGGTGAGACCTCATCAGCACTTCTGATGCTAACCCTGTAGTGTAGCTATTCGGTCGTGGTCATCGAGGGTGATTTCCTCCTTAACCACTTCCGATATGGCTCTGTCGTGCAACCCCTCAAGTGTGAACCTCGAGGGTGGATCCTCTTATGTTCACCTTGATGATTACATCGAGTGGAAATTCACCGGGGGTGATTCCTCGGGTTTTCCCCTTGATGTTTGAACACACGGATACTTGGACTTTACAACAGTTACTTGGAAAGGAGGGTCGACCCCGAGGGGTACCCACGAGTGATGTGGAGACGGGTTGACCTGGAGGGTGCCCGCGAGATAATTACGAGGCGTGGCCGGGCATTCCTAGCCCTTGCCGCAAGTCCTCGAGATGGGGCAACGGGGTCACATCTTTCGTGAGTCTCTGCTTGTTACCGTGTGCTCCTAATCCACTACGATCTGGATATTTGATCCGAGGGGCCTCTGGCCTGATAGCACTAACCATCACGTGGGCATAGTATGGGCGTTCTGCGTCGTATGCATCAGCCGAAGCTTAATACACGTCAGCGACTGAGCGGCGCGCGCCGGGTTGGACTGGTAAGCACCTGCCTTTTTTAAGGAGGTAGCTAGGTCTGCTCACCGGCCTCCCTCGCAACGTGCAGGAGTTCCCGGGGCGATGACCCATGACCCCTTGGGGAATAGGTTTAGTCTGGCGTGCTGACCTCTCTATTAAGCCTAAGTCGGGTTGCGGCGTATTGTTTGGCCGAGGCCAGGCATGACCCAGGAAAGTGTGTCCGGTCGGAGTTAATCGAGAGTGGTGGGTAAGTTGGTGCACCCCTGCAGGGAAGAAAACATCTATCGATAGCATGTCCTACGGTAACGGACACTTGGAATTGTATCCCAATCGATACAACTAGAACTGGATACTTGAGATGAGACATGGATATGAGAAATGGATAGTATGGCTCTGGGATTGCTTTCTCGCAGGGAGTCGAGAAAGGATCTCTGGCCGAGGTTGATAACACTGCTACTACTTTACTTTATGCTACTCTACTCCCTCCTGTTGCTGCAAGATGGTGGTTTCCAGAAGATGCTAGTCTTCGATAGGACTAGGCTCTCCCCTCTATTCTGGCATTTCTGCAGCCCAGTCCACATATGCAGCCTTCCTTTGATAATGTTGCATATGTAGTGTAGATCCTTGCTTGCGAGTACTTTGGATGAGTACTCACGGTTGCTTTGCTCCCCCTTTTTCCCCTTTCTTCTTCTTTCCGGTTGATGCAACTAGATGTCGGAGCCCAGGAGCCAGATGCCACCGTCGATGCCTACTACCATGTGGAGACCGCCGACGACCAGGAGTAGTTAGGAGGCTCCCAGGCAGGAGGCCTTGCCTTTTCGATCGTTGCTACTTTTGTGCTAGCCTTCTTAAGGCAAACTTGTCTAACTTATGTCTGTACTCAGATATTTTTGCTTCCGCTGACTCTTGTGTTGTTGAGCTTATGTATTCGAGCCCTCGAGGCCCCTGGCTTGTAATATAAAGCTTGTATTATTTTAATTTGTGTCTAGAGTTGTGTTGTGATATCCTCCCGTGAGTCCTTGATCTTGATCGTACACATTTGCGTGTATGATTAGTGTACAATTGAATCGAGGACGTCACACTCACAGGAAGATATCACAACAGAACTCTAGACACAAATAAAATAATACAAGCTTCATATTACAAGCCAGGGGCCTCGAGGGCTCGAATACAAAAGCTCGAGACACAACCGTCAGCGGAAACAACAATATCTGAGCACAGTCATAAGTTAAACAAGGATGCCTTAAGAAGGCTAGAACAAAAGCAACACGATTGAAGAGGCAAGGCCTCCTGCCTGGGACCTCCTAACTACTCCTGGTCGTCGACAGCCTCCATGTAGTAGCAAGCATCATCGGGTAGTAGTAGACGTCAACGGCGGCATCTGGCTCCAGGGATCCACCATCTGGTTGCAACAACCAGAAAGAAGGAGGAAAGGGGAAAAGGGGGTAGCAAAGCAACCGTGAGTACTCATCCAAAGTACTCACAAGCATCAGATCTATACTAAGTATGCATTGGTATCAAATTGAAGGGTTGTATCTATGGACTGAACTGCAGAATGCCAAAATAGAGGGGGAAGGCCTAGCCTATTGAAGACTAGCATCTTGCAGCATGTAGAAGAGTAAAGAATAGCATTTTATAATTAACAAGCATGTTGTAGCATTAATGCCGAGAGATCCTTCCTCGACTCCCTGCGAGAAAGCAATCCCGGGGCCACATATCTCAAGTATCCATTTCTAGTTGTAAAAGATCAGGATATAAGTCTGAACGTCCGTTAAAGTGGACACGGATATTAATAGATAATCTTCCCTGCAGGGGTGCACCACATTTTCCAACACGCTTGATTACTTTGGCCGGACACACTTTTCTGGGTCAATGCCCGGCCTCGGAAGATCCCCGCCGGTCTACATCCTAAGCACTCCGGGGTCTGGGCCCATCGCCCGTTGCACTCCGGGTCGTTGTGCGCAAGGGGATACTAGCACCACCTTTGCCTGGATGGCGCGATCTCGCCCGGCCACAATGCTGAACTAGACGTCTGACAAAGCTTCGGCTGATACTACGACGCCGAGGCCCATAACTATTCTCGCGTGGTGGTTAGTGCGTAAAGGCCAGAGGCCAACTCAGAACAAATACCCAAACCATAGTGTATTATTAGCTTGCGGAGACGAGCAGAGACTCAGGATAATGTGACCCCGTCGCTCCATCTCGAGGAAATACGGCAAGGGCTAGCCCAGCCCACTCGGGGGCGGCCTGCCTGCCCGGTCGTGCCTCGTAACCATCTTGCGGGTGCTCTCCGGGCCCGCCCGACTTTCCCAAAGGTCTCAAGTAAAGTCAAGGTAACCGTGTGTCCAAACATCAAGGGGAAAACCCGAGGAATCACCCTCGATGGATTCCACTCGATGTAATCATCAAGGTGAACGTAAGAGGAACCACCCTCGAGGTTCACACTTGAGGGGTTGCACGACAGAGTCGTATCGGAAGTGGTTAAGGAGGAATCACCCTCGATGACCACGACCGAATAGCTACACTACAGAGATCTCATCAGGGGTGATGTATGAGGTACCACCCTCGGCACTCGATGGTAACTCTGCAGAGTCGAGCAACAAAAGGGGCGTGATGTGATGTGAGGTGTCGGGCTCTGGTCGTCGATCACGTTGATCGAGTCGTCGATGATGAAGTAGGGGCAACAAGGACAAGTGGGGTCACTGATGGATCACTAACCAACCTATACTAAGCAGTTTAGGATAAGCAGGTAAGGTAACAATAAGCAAGTTACAAAAGCAAGCTATGCATCAGAATAGGAGCAATCAATTACAGTAGCAAAATCTAATGCAAGCATGATAGAATGGAATGGGCGATATCGGGATGATCAAAGGGGGCGCTTGCCTAGAAGCCCCGTTGAAAGGGAAGAAGGGTCGTCGTCGATGTAGTCGATCACAGGGACATCAACGGCGGTCTCGGGGTCTACTGGAGAGAAGAGGGGGAAGAAACAATAAATACAAAGCAAACAAGTGCAAAACTAGGCATGACAAGGCAATAAGCAGCGTTTAGGGATGTTCTAAGACGGTGCTACGCGATACAGGTTGAGGGGGAAAACATCCGGAAAAGTATCCCCGGTGTTCGGCATTTTCAAACAGACGAAAAGAGGGGGAAGGTTGCATGTTTGCTATGCTAGGGACGTGTGACAGACGAACGAAGGGCATACCCGTATTCGTCTCGAAATTCTAAGCAACTTTCATGTATAAAGCTTTTCAATCCGAGCTACGGTTTATTTTCTACGAATTTATAAAGTTTTGCAATATTCTGAAATTAATATTAATTCGAAATGATTAAAAGCTAGGTGCACCCAGCTCTGTGTACACAACAGTGTACACAGAGGATGACATGTGGGCCAGGATGGACCCAGTTGACTAGTGAAAGTTTGACTGGTCAACAGGGGGTGGCCCCCCTGTCATACACTGCTTAGACTAAATAGGTTATTAGGCTAATTAGTTTTAATTAGTTTAACTAAACCAATTTAATTAGGTTAATTAAGATTAATTAGTTTAATTAATTAATTAATATTAAAACTTTTTTTAGAGAAAAGGGGCATGGGGCCCACTGGTCAGTGGGCCTGGGGGGTTAGCGGGCGACGGCTAACGGGGCCACGGGTGCCAGCCCGTCTGGGCGCTAGCGGGGGCGCCCGTCAAAGCGGAACCGAGCAACGACTGCGACCACGTTGGGGCGCTGGGGAGCGCAGGCGAGCGGCGCGGGGAGGGTGCGAGGCGGCGTCGGAGAGGAGCTGTTGCGGCCGGAGCAGGTGAGGCTGGCGGCGGCGAGCGGCAGCAGTGGGTGATGCGCGACGGATGGCCGCGGGGAAGTGGCCAGGCGGGAGCCGCGGTGAGGCGGGCGCCAGGGATGCGTAGCGGCAGCAGCAGCAATTCAGCAGCGACGACAGTAGAGAGGAGCGGCAACAGGGTGAGGCCATGGCGCATAGGCGCGTGAGACATGAGCAGCGGCGGGACGCAGCGCGGTCAGGGGCGCGCACGGGGCGCGGGCGATCGCGCGCGTAGTCGCGGCCAGGGAAAGGACTGAGGCAGGGTGAGCGCGGTCTGGTGCGGCCGGGTGCCAGCGGAGGCGAGGCCAGGCAGTGGGTAGCACGATGTAGGCGCACGCGGAGTGAGGCCCGACCATGGTGGATAGTGGTGTGTGCGGGCGGCGCCAAGGAGCAACAAACAGCAGCACGACAACAACAGTGGACGCAAGCGGTAAGGAGGCAACTACGACACAGGAGCAGCATAGCAGCGGCAACGCGAGCAGCGAGGCAGATAGCGACAGTAGGACAAGCAGCAACAATCGCACGCACGTATGCGTACACGGGGTTCGGGCACGACGGAGTCGGCAACCTACGGCGTCCAAATCAACGGAGGAAAAAAGGGGGAATAGATGTGGTGCTCACGGTGGGACGGTAGGGGATGGCAGCGTGCTTGGGGTGGGTCAACGGCGCACGACATCGGGTTCGGAGGTTGAAGACGACCTCGAACGGGGTGTTGCGGCGACGCTGAGCTCGAACGGGGCGATGGAGTCGACATAGGCGAGGAAGAGGGAGCTACTAGACGCTCTGGCGCGGCCCGGGGTGGCGCCGGAGCGTGCTGGCGGTGGTGGCGTGACGAGCTCCCGCCTGAGTGCGGCGGATCTGGAGGAGAGAGGAGCAAGAGGGCGAGGGAGTGGGCCAATAGGGGCTAGGGTTCAGGGGAGGGCACCGGGGACGTCTTGTAGGCGGCCAGGGGCACCAATGGCCGCCACGCACGCCATGGCCGTGGATGTGTGCCACGATCCCCTGTCTCCTGTATAGAGGAGGGGGTGAGGTGTAGGTGGGCTGGCTGGTTGGCCAACTGGGCCAAGGCCCAGCATGGAGGGCGGCTTTTGTTTTGTTTTGCCTTTTGTTTTTCTTTTCATTTTAACTATTTTCTGTTTTCAATTTCAGCTACTGTTTTTTATTAAATTGTAAAACTAAATGAGTTTTGTTAGATATGAGACTTGTCACATAAATCAAGCATATTATTTCTAGGAGGCACAAAAAGTTCGAGGCCAAAAGGAGTTGTCTAACCATTTTTAAAAATTGAAAAAGCCAATTTTAAATGCTACTGGACCACTAAATAAATTTCCAGGGGCACCTGGGAATCCAAAAGAGGTTGCTTCCAACATGACAATTAACCAGAGATTATTTGCCGCACTTTGAACATTTTAGATTTTATGTTTGAAAACTTTTATTTTTGACTTTAATTTAAATTTGAATTTGGACCGGATTCGAACCAACGCGAGTTTAACAACAGTAATCATGATGATGTGGCATCATTAGCAGGGAATCACTGTAGCTTAATTATCCAGGCATCACATGTTTGCATAGGAAAAAGCCAAAAATTTACATGTGTTATTTATTTTCTAAAATTCAGCATCTCGTCATATTTAATTTGAATCTTTCTTGGGAGTGATTTTATTCCACTCCCATATATATAGCTTTTTCTTTAGTGTACATATACACTGTTGCACTAGCTAGGTAAATATTTTTGTTTCGGAAATTTAAACTTGATTTCTCTAGGGTGTGCTATCTATGTACCAGTATTCTTGGGTGGTCGTGCTTTATTTATATATGTGATATTTTTTTCCTTACCTTGGTTTATTTCTGAGCATTATATCTACTAAAAATCCAAGCTCTCTAGAAATGTTGCTTTCTGGTGGGTTGGGGCTTTGGAGGGCGCCGGTGGGTCCATATCTAAGTGGCTGGATCGCTTGTACATTGTGTGTTTATCCCTTCGCTGATACAGGCTGCTCGCTCCAAGCATCTGGGCCGGACGCGCCGCCACCAGCTCGGCCATTGAGAGTAGCTGGCGCATTGGAAAAACACGCACCTGACTCACTATATTTAATGTTCATCATGTGATAAAAAAAATATATACACTAAAACTCCAAGCTCCCTAGAAATGCTACTTTCTGGTGGGTTGGGGCTTTCAAGGGCCCCGATGGGCCCATATGTAAGTGGCCGGATCGCTGGTACGTCGTGTGCTTATCCCTTCGCTGATACAGGCAGCTCGCTCCGAGCATCTGGGCCGGACGTGCTGCCACTAGATCGGCCATGGAGAGTAGTTGACCGCACTGGAAAAACATGCACCTGGCTCACTATATTTATAGTTCATCCGGTGATAAAACAGTTATATAAATTATGTGCTTTGCATGGTGTCCCACCTTGGAAGTTAATTTTTTATCCATTTCACTATAAAATAACTGTTGTGGAACGTTGCATGAAAAACAAAAAACAAAATCTACACACACGCAAGATCTATCCATGGAGATGTATAGCTACGAGAGGGGGAGAGCATCTACATACCCTTGTAGATCGCTAAGCGGAAGCGTTTATCAACGCGGCTAACATAGTCGTACACCTTCATGATCCGTCCCGATCAAATACCAAACGTACGACACCTACACGTTGAGCACATGTTCAGCTCGATCACGTCCTCGCCTTCTCGATCCAGCAAGAGGGGCGAAATAGTAGATGAGTTCCGGCAGCACGACGGCATGGTGACGGTGGTGGTGAAGAACAATGTCTGCAGGGCTTCGCCAAGCACAACGAAAACTATGACGGAGGATAAACTAGAGGGGACGGCGTTGCCGGTACACGACTTGGGTGAATCTTGATGTTTTCCGGGTGCTAGCCCTGCCCCTCTATTTATATGTTGAGCCCTGGGGTCGTTTCATGGGGAGATGGCCTCCCCAAAGTTGTTTTGGAAGGCAAAGAAGAGTCCTTCTCGGACTCCAGGGTCAAACGCCACGGTTCCTGGCGTTTACGTAAACGCCACGAACTACGCTGTCTGGCCCAGGGGGTAGACGCCAGGAACCTTGGCGTCTAGACCCTGCCCTCCGAAAAAGCCTGTAATGTACTGTTTTAAGGCCTCGTGGGCCTTACCCCTTGGCCCAACCATATCATCCTATATATCAATCTTTATCTCCGGAGCTCCTCGTCATGTCCGTGATCTCATCCGGAACTCCTAACAACATTCGGTCACCAACATACATAACTCATATAATATTATATCATCAACGAGTGTTAAGCGTGCGGACCCTACGGGTTCGAGAATGATGTAGACATGACCGAGACGCTTCTTCGGTCAATAACCAATAGCGGGACCTAGATGCCCATATTGGTTCCTACATATTCTACGAAGACCTTTATCGGTCGAACCTTTATGACAACATACGTAGTTCCCTTTGTCTGTCGGTATGTTACTTGCCCGAGATTCTATCGTTGGTATCCTCATACCAAGTTCAATCTCGTTACCGGCAAGTCTCTTTACTCGTTCCGTAGTACATCATCTTGCAACTAACTCCTTAGTCACTTTGCTTGCAAGCTCTTTGTGATGTTGTATTACCGAGAGGGCCCAGAGATACCTCTCTATCATACGGAGTGACAAATCCCAATCTCGGTTCACGCCAAGTCAACATACACCTTCGGAGATACATGTAGAGCATCTTTATGATCACCCAGTTACATTGTGACGTTTGATAGCACACAAGGTATTCGTCAGGTATCCGGGAGTTCATGATCTCATGGTCGAAGGAATATGTATTTGACATTTAATAAAGCGGTAGCAATAAACTGAATGATCAGATGCTATGCTAACGGTTTGGTCTTGTCCATCACATCATTCTCCTAATGATGTGATCTTGTTATCAAATGACAATTCATGTCTATTGTTAGGAAATCTTAACCATCTTTGATCAACGAGCTAGTCTAGTAGAGACTCACTAGGGACACGGTATTTGTTTATGTATCCACACATGTATTTAAGTTTCCGGACAATACAATTCTAGCATGAATAATAAACCTTTATCATGGTTAAGGAAATATAATAATAACCATTTTATTATTGCCTCTAGGGCATATTTCCATTGGTCTCCCACCTGCACTAGAGTCAATATTCTAGTTCACATCGCCATGTGATTAACATCCAAAGAGTTCACTAGAGTCAATAATCTAGTTCACATCGCCATGTGATTAACACCCAAAGAGTTCTAAGGTGTGATCATGTTTTGCTTGTGAGAGAGGTTTTTAGTCAACGGGCCTGCAACATTCAGATCCGTGTGTACTTTGCAAATATCTTTATCTACAATGCTCTGCATAGAGCTACTCTAGCTAATTGCTCCCACATTCAATACATATCCAGATTGAGACTCAGAGTCATTTGGATTAGTGTCAAAGCTTGCATCAATGTAACCCTTTACGACGAACTCTTTTTCACCTCTATAATCGAGAAACATTTCCTTAGTCCACTTTAGGTACCTAAGGATAATTTTGACCGCTCCAGTGATCCACTCTTGGATCACAGTTGTACCTCCCTGCCAGACTTATGGCAAGGTACACATCAGATCTGGTACACAACATGGCGTTATATAGAACCTATGGCTGAGGTATAGGGAATGACTTTCATTCTCTCTCTATCTTCTGCCGTGGTTGGGCTTTGAGTCTTACTCAATTTCACACCTTGCAACACAGGCAAGAACCCTTTCTTTGACTAGTCCATCTTGAACTTCTTCAGAACTTTGTCAAGGTATGTGCTTTGTGAAAGTCCTATTAAGCGTTTCGATCTATCCCTATAGATCTTGATGCCCAATGTGTAAGCAGCTTCACCGAGGTCTTTCATTGAAAAATTCTTATTCAAATATCCTTTTATGTTATCTAGAAATTCTATATCATTTCCAATCAGCAATATGTCATCCTATAATATTAGAAATGCTACAGAACTCCCACTCACTTTCTTGTAAATACAGGCTTCACCATAAGTCTGTATACGACCAAATGCTTTGATCACCTCATGAAAAAGCGTTTATTCCAACTCCGAGATGCTTGCACCAGTCCATAGATGGATCCCTGGAGCTTGCACACTTTTTAGCACCTTTAGGATCGACAAAACCCTCCGGTTGCATCATATACAACTCTTCCTTAAGAAACCCGTTAAGGAATGCGGTTTTGACGTCCATTTGCCAAATTTCATAATCATAAAATGCGGCAATTGCTAACATGATTCGGACAAACTTAAGCATTGCTACGGGTGAGAAAGTCTCATCGTAGTCAACTCCTTGAACTTGTCAAAAACCTTTTGCGACAAGTCAAGCTTTGTAGATAGTGATATTACCATCAGCATCCGTCTTCCTCTTCAAGATCCATTTATTCTCAATGGCTTGCCGATCATCGGGCAAGTCCACCAAAGTCCATACTTTGTTCTCATACATGGATCCTATCTCAGATTTCATGGCCTCAAGCCATTTATCAGAATCTGGGCTCATCATAGTTTCTTCATAGTTCGTAGGTTCGCCATGGTCTAATAACATGACTTCCAGGATAGGATTACCGTGCCACTCTAGTGCGGAATGTGTTCTGGTTGACCTATGAGGTTCAGTAGTAACTTGATCTGAAGTTTCATGATCATCATCATTAGCTTCCTCTCTAGTTGGTGTAGGCATCACGGGAACGGTTTTGTCTGATGTTCTACTTTCCAATTCGAGAGATGGTACAATTACCTCATCAAGTTCTACTTTCCTCCCACTCACTTCGTCCGAGAGAAACTCCTTCTCTAGAAAGGACCCATTCTTAGCAACAAAGATCTTTGCCTTCGGATCTGTGGTAGAAGGCATACCCAATAGTTTCTTTAGGGTATCCTATGAAGACGCACTTCTCCGCTTTGGGTTCGAGGTTATCAGGCCAAAGCCTTTTGAGATAAGCGTCGCATCCCCAAACGACAACTTAGGTTTCTTGCCAAACCATAGTTCATACGGCGTCGTCTCAACGGATTTAGACGGTGCCCTATTTAACGTGAATGCGGATGTCTCTAATGCATAACCCCAAAATGATAAAGACAAATCGGTAAGAGACATCATAGAACGCACCATATCTAATAAAGTACGGTTATGACGTTCGGACACACCATTATGCTGTGGTGTTCCAGGTGGCGTGAGTTGTGAAACAATTCCACATTGTTTTAAATGAAGGCCAAACTCGTAACTCAAATATTCGCCTCCGCGATCAGATCGTAGAAACTTTATTTTCTTGTTACGATGATTCTTCACTTCACTTTGATATTCTTTGAACTTTTCAAATGTTTCATACTTGTGTTTCATCAAGTAGATATAACCATACCTACTCAAATAATCTGTGAAGGTCAGAAAATAACGATACCCGCCGCGTGCATCAACACTCATCGGACCGCATACATCGGTATGTATAATTTCCATTAAGTCATTAGCTCGCTCCATTGTTCCGGAGAATGGAGTTTTAGTCATCTTTCCCATGAGGCATGGTTCGCAATCAAATGATTCGTAATCAAGTGATTCTGAAAGTCCATATGCATGGAGTTCCTTCATGCGCTTTACACCAATATGACCTAAACGGCAGTGCCACAATTATGTTGCACTATCATTATCAGCTTTGCATGTTTTGGCATAAATATTATGAATATGTGTATCACTACAATCAAGATTCAACAAGAATAGACCATTCATCAAAGGTGCATGACCATAAAATATATTACTCATATAAATAAAACAACCATTATTGTCTGACTTAAATGAATAATTGATACCTCTCCAACGTATCTATAATTTTTGATTGTTCCATGCTATTATATTATCTATTTCAGATGTTTTATATGCATTAATATGCTATTTTATATTATTTTTGGGACTAGCTTATTAACCCAGAGCCCAGTGCGAGTTTATGTTTTTTCCTTGTTTTTGAGTTTTACAGAAAAGGAATATCAAACGGAGTCGAAACGGAATAAAACTTTACAATGATTTTTCTTGGACCAGAAGACATCCACGAAACTTGGAGATGAAGTCAGAAGAGTCCCGAGGGCTCCACAAGCCCTCATGGCGCGCCATAGGGGGGCGCCCCTGGCTTGTGGGCACCCCGGGAGTCCACTGACCTCCCTCGCAGCTCTATAAATTCAAAAATATTCCCAAACCATCAGAAGCATCCACGAAAATACTTTTCCACCACTGCAACCTTCTGTTCCCGTGAGATCCCATCTTGGGGCCTTTTCCGGCACCCTGCCGGAGGGGGATTCGATCATGGAGGGCATCTACATCAACTCTGTTGTCCTTCCGATGAAGCGTGAGTAGTTTACCATGGACCTATCGGTCCATAGCTTGTAGCTAGATGGCTTATTATCTCTCTATGATTCTCAATACCATGTTCTCCTCGATGTTCTTGGAGATCTATCTGATGTAATATTCTTTTGCGGTGTGTTTGTCGAGATCCGATGAATTGGGGATTTATGATCAGTTTATCTATGAATATTATTTGAATCTTCTCTGAATTCTTATATGCATGATTTGATATCTTTGTATTTCTCTTCGAATTATTTGTTTGGTTTGGCCAACTAGATTGGTTCTTCTTGCAATGTGAGAGGTGCTTAGTTTTTGGTTCAATCTTGCCGCGTCTTCTCCCAGTGACAAAGTAGGGGTAGCGAGGCACGTATTTGTTGCCATCAAGGGCAAAAAGTTGGGGTTTTCATCATATTGCTTGAGTTTATCCCTCTACATCATGTCATCTTACTTAAGGCGTTACTCCGTTCTTATGAACTTAATACTCTAGATGCATGCTACATAACGGTCGATGTGTGGAGTAATAGTAGTAGATGCAGAATCGTTTCGGTCTACTTGACACGGACGTGATGCCTATATGCATAATCATTGCCTTGGATATCATCATAACTTTGCGCTTTTTTATCAATTGCTCGACAGTAATTTGTTCACCCACTGTATTATTTGCCTTCAAGAGAGAAGCCTCTAGTGAAACCTATGGCCCCCGGGTCTATTTTCCATCATTTATTTTTAGATCTATAAACCAAAAAACCCAAAAATACCTTGCTGCAATTTATTTGTTTTTACTTTGTTTTACGTTTTAGTAATCTTCTATATCTATCTCTATCAGATCTCATCCTTGCAAGTGACCGTGAAGGGATTGACAACCCCTTTATCGCGTTGGGTGCAAGTGTTTGATTGTTTGTGCAGGTGCATAGATTGGAGACTTGTGTGTACCTCCTACAGGATTGATACCTTGGTTCTCAAAACTGAGGGAAATACTTATCTCTACTTTGCTGCATCACCCTTTCCTCTTCAAGGGAAAAACCAACGCAAGCTCAAGAAGTAGCAATAACCGTCTTGCAATAAACAAGATCCAGATATAATGTTCATGCTCAACGCTGGCACCAAATAACAATGATTGAGGTCTAAAACTAATCCCGAAGGTAGATGTAGAGGTAGCGTGCCACGGCGATCACATCGACCTTGGAACCATTCCCGACGTGCATCGTCACCTCGTTCTTAGCCAATCTTCGTTTATTCCGGAGCTCCTGTTTCGAGTTACAAATATGAGCAACCGAACCAGTATCAAATACCCAGGCGCTACTACGAGCCTTAGTAAGGTACACATCAATAACATGTATATCAAATATACCTTTGTTCACTTATGCCATCCTTCTTATCCGCCAAGTATTTGGGGCAGTTCCGCTTCCAGTGACCATTCCCTTTGCAGTAGAAGATTTTGAAGTTCCCTTTCTTTCCATTGCCCTTCTCTTGAAACTAGTGGTCTTGTTAACCATCAACACTTGATGCTCCTTCTTGATTCCTACCTCTGCGGATTTCAGCATCGGGAAGAGCTCGGGAATCGTATTCGTCATCCCTTGCATATTATAGTTCATCACAAAGCCTTTGTAGCTTGGTGGCAGTGACTGAAAAACTCTGTCAATAACACTCTCATCTGGAAGATCAATTCCCAGGTACGTCAAGTGGCTATGATACCTAGACATTTTGAGTATGTGTTCACTGACAGAACTGTTCTCCTCCATCTTACAGCTATAGAACTTGTTGGAGACTTTGTATCTCTCAACACGGGCATTAGCTTGAAATATCAACTTCAGCTCTTGGAACATCTCATATGCTCCATGGCGTTCAAAACATCTCTGAAGTCCCAGTTCTAAGCCGTATAGCATGGCACGCTGAACTATCGAGTAGTCATCAGATCGAGTCTGCCACACGTTCATAACATCTGCAGTAGCTTCTGCAGCAGGTCTGTCACCTAGCGGTGCATCAAGGACAAATTCTTCTGTGCAACAATGAGGATAAACCTCAAGTTACGGACATAGTCTGGGTAGTTGCTACCATCATCTTTCAACTTAGATTTCTCTAGGAACCCATTAAAATTCAGGGGAACGGTAGCACGGGCCATTGATCTACAACACAGATATGCAAAAACTATTAAGACTAAGTTCATGATAAATTTTGTTCAATTAATCAAATTACTAATGAACTCCCACTTAAATTAACATCCCTCAAGTTATCTAAGTGATATATGATTCAAATCAACTAACCCATGTTTGATCATCACGTGAGATTGGGTAGTCATCAATGGTTTGGGTAGTCATCAATGGTGAACATCTCTATGTTGATCATATCTACTATATGACTCACGTTCGACCTTTTGATCCCCAGTGTTCCGAGACCATGTTTGTACATGCTAGGCTTGTCAAGTTTAACCCAAGTATTCTGCATGTGCAAAACTGTCTTACACCCGCTGTATGTTGATGTTGCTTGAAGCTACGTCGGTATTTCCCCAAAGAGGAAGGGATGATGCAGCACAACGGCGCTAGGCATTTCCCTCAGATATGAAACCAAGGTTATCGAACCAGTAGGAGAACCAAGCAACACAACGTAAACAATCCATGCACACAGATAACAAATCCTCGCAACTCAGCGTGTTAAAGGGGTTGTCAATCCCTTCCTGGGTACGGCGCCTCAAGATAGGCAAACGGACGTGAGATAAATTGTAGTAGATTGGTAGATCGAACGACAAATAAAATAAATAGAAATAAAGCACATCAAGGTATTTTTGTATTTTTGGTTTAATAGATCTGGAAATAAATGCAAAAGAAAAGTAGATCGCAAAGGCAAATATATGAGAAAGAAGACCCGTGGGCCGTAGATTTCACTAGTGGCTTCTCTCGAGAAAAAATAGCAAACGGTGGGTAAACAAATTACTGTTGGGCAATTGATAGAACTTCAAATAATCATGACGATATCCAGGCAATGATCATTATATAGGCATCACGTCCAAGATTAGTAGACCGACTCCTGCCTGCATCTACTACTATTACTCCACACATCGACCACTATCCAGCATGCATCTAGTGTATTAAGTTCATGGAGAAACGGAGTAATGCAATAAGAACGATGACATGATGTAGACAAGATCTACCTACGTAGAGATAGACCCCATCGTTTTATCCTTAGTAGCAACGATACATACGTGTCGGTTCCCCTTCTGTCACTGGGATCAATCACCGTAAGATCGAACCCACTACAAAGCACCTCTTCCCATTGCAAGATAAATAGATCAGGTTGGCCAAACAAAACCCAAATATCGGATAAGAAATACGATGCTATAAGCAATCATGCATATAAGAGATCAAAGAAGCTCAAATAACTTTCATGGATATAAAAAGATATAACTGATCATAAACTCAAAGTTCATCAGATCCCAACAAACACACCACAAAAGAGTTACATCATACGGATCTCCAAGAGACCATTGTATTGAGAATTCAGCGAGAGAGAGGAAGCCATCTAGCTACTAACTACGGACCCGAAGGTCTACAAAGAACTACTCACGCATCATCGGAGAGGCACCAATGGAGGTGGTGAACCCCATTCGAGATGGTGTCTAGATTGGATCTGGCGGTTCTGAACTCTGCGGCGGCTGGATGAATATTTTGTTGACTCCCCTAGGGTTTTGGGAATATTGGGGTATTTATAGAGCAAAGAGGCGGTCCGAGGTGCACCCGAGGTGGGCACAACCCACCAGGGCGCGCTTGGGCCTCCTAGCGCGCCCTGGTGGGTTGTGCCTCCCTCGGGGCACCCCCCAGGCACAGCCAGGGCCCATTACGTTCCTTCTGGTCCATAAAAAATCTCCCTGAAGTTTCGTTGCATTTGGACTCCGTCCGATATTGATTTCCTGCGATGTAAAAAACATGCAGAAAACAACAACTGACACTTGGCACTATGTCAATAGGTTAGTGCCAAAAAATGATATAAAATGATTATAAAACATCCAAGATTGATAATATAACAGCATGGAACAATCAAAAACTATAGATACGTTGGAGACGTATCAACATCCCCAAGCTTAACTCATACTCGTCCTCGAGTAGGTAAGTGATAAAAACAGAATTTTTGATGTGGAATGCTGCCTAACATGTCATATCATATTCTTTTCTTTATAGCATGGACAATTGGACTTTTATGTGATTCAATGCAATAGTCTAGTTTTGACATGATAATTTAAATACTCAAGCATATCAACAAGCAACCATGTCTTTCAAAATATCAACGCTAAAATAAGTTATCCCTAGCCCATCATGCTCGACCATTGATCCATTCATGAAACACACTCGCATATAACCTAATTGTGGTGCAGTATGTAAGATACCTCGAACAGACCCCTCAAAGGATTGTTCTCCATATTAACAAGTGACAATAAATTTCAGCACATAGTTATAATTTTTCCTTACTAAGAGTGCCTCACTCCCTGGCAACGGCGCCAGAAAAGAGCCTTGATGACCCACAAGTATAGGGGATCAATGTAGTCCTTTCGATAAGCAAGAGTGTCGAACCCAACGAGGAGCAGAAGGAAATGACAAGTGGTTTTCAGCAAGGTAATGTCTGCAAGCGCTGAAATTGTAAGTAACAGATAATTTTGTAGCATGATAATTTGTAACGAGCACGTAACGGTAACGACAAATAATATGCAGCAAGATAGCCCAATCCTTTTTTGGTAAAGGACAGGACAAAACGGTTTCTTATAACAAGCAAAGTGTTCTTGAGGGCACACGAGAATTTCATCTAGTCACTTTCACCATGTTGGCTTGATTTGTGTTCACTACTTTGATAATTTGATATGTGGGTGGATCGGTGCTTAGCTGTTGTTCCTACTTGAACAAACCTCCGACTGATGATTAACCCCCTCACAAGCATCTGCAACTACGAGAAAAGTATTAAGATAGAATCTTACCATAGCATTAAACTTTTGGATCCAAATCGGTCCCTTACGAAGTAGCGCATAAACTAGGGTTTAAGCTTCTGTCACTCTAGCAACCCATCATCTAATAACTACTCCACAATGCATTCCCTTAGGCACAAATATGGTGAAGTGTCATGTAGTCGACATTCACATGACACCACTAAGGGAATCACAACATACATATTATCAAAATATCGAACACATATCAAGTTCACATGATTACTTGCAACATGATTTCTCCCGTGACCTCAAGAACAAAAGTAACTAATCACAAGTGATAAACATGTTCATGATCAGAGGGGTATTAAATAGCATAATGGATCTAAACATATAATCTTCCACCAAATAAACCATATAGTGATCAACTACAAGATGTAATCAACAGTACTAGTCACCCACAGGTACCAATCTGAGGTTCCGGTACAAACGTTGAACACAAGAGATGAATTAGGGTTTGAGAGGAGATGGTGCTGGTGAAGATGTTGATGAAGATTGGCCTCCCCAAGATGAGAGGGTTGTTGGTGATGATGATGATGATGATTTCCCCCTCCGGGAGGGAAGTTCCCCCGATGGAATTGCTCCACCGGAGGCGAAAGTGCTCCTACCCAAGTTCCGCCTCGAGACGGCGGTGCTCCGTCCCAAAAGGCCTCTCTTATTTTTCTAGGTCAAAATGACTTATATACGAGAAGATGGGCACGGAGGTGGGCCGAGGAGGGCACAACCCACTAGGGCGCGCCTGGGCTCCCTGGCGCGCCCAGGTGGGTTGTGCCCACCTGGAGGGCCCCTCTGGTAGTTATTTGCTCCAATAATTCTTATTTATTCCATAAAAATTCCTCATGAAGTTTCAGCTCATTTGGAGTTGTGTAGAATAGGTAGCCTGACGTAGCTTTTTCAGGTCTAGATTTCTAGCTGCCGGAATTCTCCCTCTTTGTGTGAACCTTGCATATTATGAGGGAAAAGGCATTAGAATTACTCCAAAAAGCATTACTATGCATATAAACATTATAAATAACAGTAGGTAAACATGATGCAAAATAGACGTAATACAGCATCACAAAGAGCTTGCAAACAAAGTGACTAAGGAGTTAATTGCAAGATGATTTACTACGGAACGAGTAAAGAGACTTGCTGTGGGTAACGAGATTGAACTAGGTGTGAGGATACCGACGATCGAATCTCGGGCAAGTAACATACCGACACACAAAGGGAACTACGTATGTTGTCATAAAGGTTCGACCGATAAAGATCTTCGTAGAATGTGTAGGAACCAATATGGGCATCTAGGTCCCGCTATTGGTTATTGACCGAAGAAGCATCTCGGTCATGTCTACATCATCCTCGAACCCGTAGGGTCCGCAGGCTTAACGTTCGTTAACGATATAGTATTATATGAGTTAAGTATGTTGGTGACCGAATGTTGTTCAGAGTCCTGGATGAGATCACGGACATGACGAGGAGCTCCGGAATGGTCCGGAGGTAAAGACTGATATATAGGATGATATGGTTGGGCCAAGGGGCAAGGCCCACGAGGCATTAAAATAATACACAAAGGGGTTTTTCGGAGGGCAGTGGCTAGACGCCAAGGTTCCTGGCGTCTACCCCCTGGGCTAGATGGCGTAGTCCGTGGTGTTTACGTAAACGCCAGGAACCGTGGCGTTTGGCCTCGAGTCCAAGAAGGACTCTTCTTTGCATTCCAAAACGACTTTGGGGAGGCCCGCTCCCAAGAAACGACCCCAGGGCTCAACATATAAATAGAGGGGCATGGCTAGCACCCGGAAAACATTAAGATTAACCAAGCCGTGTGACGGCAACCCCATCCCCTCTAGTTTATCCTCCGTCATAGTTTCCGTTGTGCTTGGCGAAGCCCTGCCGAGATTGTTCTTCACCACCACCGTCACCACGCCGTCGTGCTGCCGGAACTCATCTACTACTTCACCCCTCTTGCTGGATCGAGAAGGCGAGTACGTCATCGAGCATAACGTGTGTTGAACACGGATGTGTCGTACGTTTGGTACTTGATCGAGACGAATCGTGAAGGTGTACGACTACATCAACCGCATTGATAAACGCTTCCGCTTAGCGATCTACAAGGGTATGTAGATGCTCTCCCCCTCTCTAGCTATACATCTCATGGATAGATCTTGCGTGTGCGTAGAATTTTTTTGTTTTCCATGCAACATTACCGAACAGTGGCATTCGAGCCAGGTCTATGCGTAGATGATATGTACGAGTAGAACACAAAAGAGTTATGGGCAGTGATGGTCATACTGCTTACCACCAACGTCTTATTTTGATTCAGTGGTATTGTGGGATGAAGAGGCCCGGACTAACCTTACATGTCCAAACACATGAGACCGGTTCCACCGACTGACATGCAACTTGTTTTGCATAAAGATGGTTGGCGGGTGTCTATTTCTCCTACTTTAGTTGAATCGAATTTGACTACGGTCGGTCCTTGAAGAAGTTTAAAACAACAAACTTGATAATCACCATTGTGGATTTGTGTAGGTAAGAACGGTTCTTGCTAGAAGCCCGTAGTAGTCACGTAAAACTTGCAACAGCAAAGTAGAGGACGTCTAACTTGTTTTTGCAGGGCATGTTGTGATGTGATATGGTCAAGATATGATGTGATATACGTTGTTGTATGAGATGATCATGTTTTTTAATGTCGACAACCTGCAGGAGCCTTAGGGTTGTCTCATAATTATTGTATGAAATACAAGCGCTATGTAATTGCTTTACTTTATCGCTATGCCTTAGCAATAGTTGTAGAAGCAATAGTTGGCAAGATGACCCCGATGCAACGATGGAGATCAAGGTGTCGAGACGGTGACGATGGAGATCATGACGATGCTTTGGAGATGGAGATAAAAAGCACAAGATGATGATGGCCATATCATGTCACATATTTTGATTGCCTGTGATATTTATCTTTTATGCATGTTATTTTGCTTAGAACGACGGTAGCATTACAAGATGATCCCTTCACTAAATTTCAAGATAAAAGTGTCCACCCCGAGTATGCATCGTTGCCAAAGTTCGTCGTTTCGAAGCACCTCGTGATGATCGGGTGTGATAGACTCTACGTTCACATATGATACGTCTCCAACGTATCTATAATTTTTGATTGTTCCATGCTGTTATATCATCAATCTTGGATGTTTTATAATCATTTTATAGTCATTTTATATCATTTTTTGGTACTAACCTATTGACATAGTGCCAAGTGCCAGTTGCTATTATCTGCATGTTTTTTACATCGCAGGAAATCAATATCAGACGGACTCCAAATGCAAAGAAACTTCACGGAGATTTTTTACGGACCAGCAGGAATGTAATGGGCCCTGGCTGTGCCTGGGGGGTGCCCCGAGGGAGGCACAACCCACCAGGGCGCGCCAGGAGGCCCAAGCGCGCCCTGGTGGGTTGTGCCCACCTCGGGTGCCCCCGGACCGCCTCTTTGCTCTATAAATACCCCAAAATTCCCAAAACCCTAGGGGAGTCGACGAAATATTCATCCAGCTGCCGCAGAGTCCAGAACCACCAGATCCAATCTAGACACCATCTCGGATGGGGTTCACCACCTCCATTGGTGCCTCTGCGATGATGCGTGAGTAGTTCTTTGTAGACCTTCGGGTCCGTAGTTAGTAGCAAGATGGCTTCCTCTCTCTCTCGCTGAATTCTCAATACAATGGTCTCTTGGACCATATGATGTAACTCTTTGCGGTGTGTTTGTTGGGATCTGATGATCTTTGAGTTTATGATCAGTTATATCTTTTTATATCCATGAAAGTTATTTGAGTTTATTTGATCTCTTATATGCATGATTGCTTATAGCCTCGCATTTCTTCTCCGATATTTGGGTTTTGTTTGGCCAACTTGATCTATTTATCTTGCAATGGGAAGAGGTGCTTTGTAGTGGGTTCGATCTTACGGTGCTTGATCCTAGTGATAGAAGGGGAACCGGCACGTATGTATCGTTGCTACTAAGGATAAAACGAAGGGGTCTATCTCTACATAGGTAGATCTTGTCTACATCATGTCATCGTTCTTATTGCATTACTCCGTTTCTCCATGAACTTAATACACTAGATGCATGCTGGATAGCGGTCGATGTGTGGAGTAATAGTAGTAGATGCAGGCAGGAGTCGGTCTACTAATCTTGGACGTGATGCCTATATAATGATCATTGCCTGGATATCGTCATGATTATTTGAAGTTCTATCAATTGCCCAACAGTAATTTGTTTACCCACCGTTTGCTATTTTTCTCGAGAGAAGACACTAGTGAAATCTACGGCCCCTGGGTCTTCTTTCTCATATATTTGCCTTTGCGATCTACTTTTCTTTTGCATTTATTTCCAGATCTATTAAACCAAAAATACAAAAATACCTTGCTGCATTTTTATTTCTATTTATTTTATTTGGCGTTCGATCTACCAATCTACTACAATTTATCTTATGTCCGTTTGCCTATCTTGAGGCGCCGTACCCCGGAAGGGATTGACAACCCCTTAAACACGTTGGGTTGCGAGGATTTGTTATCTATGTGCAGGGGCTGTTTACGTTGTGTTGCTTGGTTCTCCTACTGGTTCGATAACCTTGGTTTCATATCTGAGGGAAATACCTACCGCCGCTGTGCTGCATCATCCCTTCCTCTTTGGGGAAATACCGATGTAGCTTCAAGCGACATCAAAAGGAATTTCTGGCGCCGTTGTCGGGGAACATCAAGTCAAGTTAGCCTCCCGTCAACATGCCATTTCTGGCGCCGTTGCCGGGGAGGATCTTCAACATATACCAGGTTCCTAATCACAAATCACATCTCCTTGCAATTTACACTATTTGCCATTTGCCTCTCATTTTCCTCTCCCCACTTCTAAAAAATTTGTCGTTTTATTCGCCTCTCTTTTTCCGTTCGGCGTTCTCCTTCTTTCTAGTCTTGATGGCTAGCGTCCCTACTCCTCCTTTGTCACCAGATTTTGAAGTCCTTTACTTCAAAAAAAGACAAGGAGAAATTTGAAAGATGTCTGGTATAGGCTTATGGAATCGTATTGTATTTCCAATTTAAAGGGGGACGCTAAGGTTTTGCTTTGTATTTTTTACATAGGATTGGCTTTGCAACATAGACAACTTCTTGATTTTGTAGCTAAAGGAAATTTTATTGAGCTTGATGCCAATGCTGCCTATGAAATTTTAGAAGGAATTTTGGGAATTCCACCTCAAAAGAAGGGGTTTTCTTTTACCCCTGAGGGAGCTCAAATGTTGGACAAACTTGGTAATTTGCATAAACATATGGTTGAAATACAGAAATACAATTAACCCGTCAAACACCTTAATGGTAGTATCAATTGCATGAATACCCTGATTACTCTTTGCAACAAGCGATTAGATATTTTGGATCTTAAGATGGCTTATTTTTCGGAGAATTTAGGGAAGCGTAAAGAGCCTCCCGGGTTTGAGAAAACCCTTACAAAAGTTGCCAAAACTTCGGAAGACAAAACTTAGATCCTTGCCTTATGCATAGCTAAGGGCGTAAAACTATAGCACTTGGGAGACAACCCAATGAATAAATTTTATTTTTGCTTTTTGCTTTCTGTTCTTGTGTGTTTGCACAATTATGCTACTGGTATGATTGTTTTCTTTATGTTTTAATTAGTGTTTGTGCCAAGTAAAGCCTATAGGATCTTCTTGGGTGATATTTGTTTGATATTGCCGAAAAACAGAAACTTGTGCAGTCACAAAAACAATTGTTAAAAATCACCAGAACGTGATAAAATTCCAATTCGTTTTGCAGAAGATTAATATAAAAAAATTACCCTGGCCGTCCTATTTTTTTAGAATTTTTGGAGTTACAGAAGTATTCGAAATAGTCAGATTGCTACAGACTGTTCTGTTTTGACAGATTCTGTTTTCTTTGTGTTGTGTGCTTATTTTGATGGCTCTATGGTTTTCTTTGATGAGTTTTTGCCACAGAAAAGTTGGAATACAGTAGATATAATACAAAAACAAAATATGAATTAGTTTGATACAATACTTATAGTAGTGGTTTGCTTTCTTATACTAACGGATTTCACGAAGGTTTTGTTGATTTTTGTGTGATTGAAGTTTTCAAGTTTTGTGTTATCTTACGATGGATGAAGGAAGGATAGAAGAGCCTAAGCTTGGGGATGCCCCGGCATCCCAAGCTATTATCCAAAAATGAGCAACCAACTAAGCTTGGGGATGCCCCCGAGTGGCATCCCCTCTTTCTTCCAACAACCATCGGTATTTTACTCGAAGCTATATTTTTATTCGTCACGTAATATGTGTTTTGCTTGGAGAGTCTTGTATGATATGAGTCTTTGCTTGTTTTATTTTGTGTTTTAAGTCATCAATCCTTGCTGGACACACCTATTTGAGAGAGCCAAAATTATGTCATGACTTGTTAGAATTGCTCTCTATGCTTCACTTAAATTTTTATGAGCAATGGACTTGCTCTAGTGCTTCACTTATATTCCCTCCATTCCAAAATAGATGACCCAACTTTGTACTAACTTTGTATTAAAGTTAGTAACTTTGTACTAACTTTGTATTAAAGTTAGTACAAAGTTGAGTCATCTATTTTGGAACGGAGGGAGTATCTTTTTTTAGCATGGTGTGCTTTAGTATTTTTGAAGAAATGCTATCTTGCTTCACTTAGATTTATTTGAGAGTTAGTAAAATTTTCAAGAAATTCTCTCTTGCCTCACTTAAATTATTTTGAGAGAAAGAAAATTTATGCTCATGATATTCACTTATATTTGTTTGAGCTTATGAAAAGCAACACATGAAAATTAGTCCCAAAGTGATAGATATCCAAGAAGGATATAATAAAAACTTTCATGAAGATAATTGGACAAAATAAACTTGATTCTTAGTAATATTTTGAGATATGATGATGTGATATGTGAGTTGTGTTGATGAGTAATTATGCTTTAGTAAGAATATTGGTGTTAAGGTTTATGATTCCCTATGCAAGCACGAAAGTCAATAGTCATGCAATGAAATTATATCCTACTTGTGGGGCATTATTCGATGTTAATTATGCTTAATGCTTGCTTATGAGATTATTCATTTCTTGGTTGGTCGCTTCTCAATCTTTTGCCAGCCTTCATTTTGCACCAAGTATGATCTCTACTTGTGCATCCAAAATCCTTTAAACCAGTTTTGCCACATGGGTCCACTATATCTACCTATATGCGGTATTATTTTGCCGTTCTAAGCAAATTTGCATGTGCCATCTCTAATTTTCAAAACAAACTTCTCTTTTGTGTGTTTGTTTCGCTCGCGGAGCGGTGAGGGGTGGCTAATAATTTCCATGCTGGATGTGTTATTCTCACGATGAGTGTTTATTCACTTGTAATTGCACGAGAGTAAGGCAAAGGTTTTAGGGATGCCCGGTCCCGAAATGCAAAAATGAATTTACTTTATGTTGTCAAATAATAAATTCCTTGGAAAGTGTTGGTATGGAGGGCAACCGTGGATACGGCTAGCCATGGAAAGTGAAAGTATGGTGGAAAAAGGAATAAACTTTATTTTCTATTTGGGCACCGCCTATGATATATCTAGCATGGAAAGTGTTGGGAACTCTAAGTCGTTTTCGTTTGTGGGATGGATACACCTCCCAAAATGTTTTTATCTCTAATTTTTCGCTTTGAGCTCTGGCACCTCTACAAATCCCTACTTCCCTCTGCCATTAGCTTCAGCATGGAACAATCCTTTAACAGAACCACAATTAGTTGCCCCTCAACCTACTGCACCTACAGAAAATACTAAATATGAAATTCCTTCGGGTATGATAGAACAATTGCTAGCTAATCCTTATGCAGGAGATGGAACCGAACATCCTGATATGCACTTGACATATGTGGATGAAATTTGTGGATTATTTAAGCTTGCAGGTTTACCCGGAGATGAAGCTAAGAATAAGGTTTTCTCTTTATCTTTGAAAGGAAAGGCACTGACATGGTATAGGCTATGCGATGATATTGGATCTGGGAATTGGAATTGGTTGAAATTGGAATTCCATCAAAAAAATTATCCTATGCATCTAGTTCATCGTGATCTGAATTATATATATATATATATATATATATAATTTTTGGCCTTGTGAAGGAGAAACTATCGCTCTAGCTTGGGGGAGGCTTAAGTCAATTTTATATTCATGCAACAATCATGAGCTCTCAAGAGAAATTATCATTCAGAACTACTATGCTCGGCTTTCTCATAATGATCAATCCATGCTTAATACTTCTTGTGCCGGTTCTTTTATAAAGAAGACTATTGAATTTAGGTGGGACCTTTTGGAAAGAATTAAACGCAACTCTGAAGATTGGGAACTCGACGAAGGTAAAGAGTCAGGTATTAATCTTAAGTTTGATTGTGCTAAATCTTTTATGAATACCGATGCTTTTCAAAAGTTTAGCACTAAATATGGACTTGATTCTGAGATAGTAGCCTCTTCCTGTGAATCTTTTGCTAGTCATGTTGATCTCCCTAAAGAGAAGTGGTTTAAATATCATCCCCCTATTAAAGAAGAAATTAAAGAACTGGTAGTTGATAAACAAGAAACCATCATCTACAATGTTGATCCAGTTGTTCCTACTGCTTACATCGAGAAACCACCTTTTCCTGTTAAGATAAAAGAACATGCTAAGGTTTCAACTTTGGTCCGTAGAAGTAATATGAAAGCACCTAAACCCCCTGAGCAAATCAAAGTAGAACCTAGTGTTGCTATGGTTAAGGATCTCTTGGTCGATAATATTGACGGGCATGTTATTTAATTCATTGGTGAAGCTGCTATAATTGCCAAACCCGATGGGAAAGATAAACATAGACCCGTTGTTGGCATGCCCGTTGATACGTCTCCAACGTATCTATAATTTTTTATTGTTCCATGCTATTATATTATCCATCTAGGATGTTTCATATGCTATTTTATAAGATTTTTGAGACTAACCTATTAACCTAGAGCCCAGTGCCAGTTTCTGTTTTTTCCTTGTTTTTGAGTTTTACAGAAAAGGAATACCAAACAGAGTCCAATTGACGTGCCAATTTTTGATGATTTTTTATGGACCAAAAGAAGCCCCCGAGTAAAAGAGTTGGGCCAGAAGAATCCCGGGCTGCCCACGAGGGTGGGGGGCGCGCCCTACCCCCTGGGCGCGCCCCCTATCTCGTGGACGACTCGGAGACCCCCCTGACGTGAGACCTACGCCAAAAATTCCTATAAACACAGAAACCTCCATAAAATAACCTAGATCGGGAGTTCCGCCGCCGCAAGCCTCTGTAGCCACCAAAAACCAATCGGTACCCTGTTCCGGCACCCTGCCGGAGGGGGAATCCCTCACCGGTGGCCATCTTCATCATCCCGGCGCTCTCCATGACGAGGAGGGAGTAGTTCACCCTCGGGGCTGAGGGTATGTACCAGTAGCTATGTGTTTGATCTCTCTCTCTCTCGTGTTCTTTATTTGGCACGATCTTGATGTAGCTTTGCTATTATAGTTGGATATTATGATGTTTCTCCCCCTCTACTCTCTTGTAATGGATTGAGTTTTCCCTTTGAAGTTATCTTATCGGATTGAGTCTTTAAGTATTTGAGAACACTTGATGTATGTCTTGCATGTGCTTATCTGTGGTGACAATGGGATATTCACGTGATCTACTTGATGTATGTTTTGGTGATCAACTTGCGGGTTCAGTGACCTTGTGAACTTATGCATAGGGGTTGGCACACGTTTTCGTCTTGACTCTCCGGTAGAAACTTCGGGGCACTCTTTGAAGTTCTTTGTGTTGGTTGAATAGCTGAATCTGAGATTGTGTGATGCATATCGTATAATCATACCCACGGATACTTGAGGTGACATTGGAGTATCTAGGTGACATTAGGGTTTTGGTTGATTTGTTTCTTAAGGTGTTATTCTAGTATGAACTCTATGATAGATCAAACGGAAAGAACAACTTCGTGTTATTTTTACTACGGACTCTTGAATAGATCGATCAGAAAGAATAACTTTGAGGTGGTTTCGTACCCTACAATAATCTCTTCGTTTGTTCTCCTCTATTAGTGACTTTGGAGTGACTCTTTGTTGCATGTTGAGGGATAGTTATATGATCCAATTATGTTATTATTGTTGAGAGAACTTGCACTAGTGAAAGTATGAACCCTAGGCCTTGTTTCAACGCATTGCAATACCATTTTCGCTCACTTTTATCGCTTGCTACCTTGCTGTTTTTATATTTTCAGATTACAAAAACCTATATCTACCATCCATATTGCACTTGTATCACCATCTCTTCGCCGAACTAGTGCACCTATACAATTTAACATTGTATTGGGTGTGTTGGGGACACAAGAGACTCTTTGTTATTTGGTTGCAGGGTTGTTTGAGAGAGACCATCTTCATTCTACGCCTCCCACGGATTGATAAACCTTAGGTCATCCACTTGAGGGAAATTTGCTACTGTCCTACAAACCTCTGCACTTGGAGGCCCAACAACGTCTACAAGAAGAAGGTTGCGTAGTAGACATCAAGCCATTTCTGGCGCCGTTGCCGGGGAGGTTAGTGCTTGAAGGTATATCTTTAGATCTTGCAATCGAGTCTTTCAGTTTCTTGTTTTATCACTTGTTTAGTCTATAAAATAAAACTATAAAAAATGGAATTGAGGGTGCTTCATATGCTTCATCTTTTTAATGTCTTTCGTGAAAATAAGGATTCCGATAATTGTGCCAAAGTGTTAGAAGAAGAATGTATTAAACTGTTTGGCACTAAATATTTATATGATGAGCATGATTGCGATGTTGTTAGTATGAATTATTTGAATATCCATGATGCTAATGATATGCAAAGCCACAAGCTCGGGGATGCTATGTTTGATGAAGAAGATATTTTTAGTCCCCCAAGTTTTGATGTGCAAATTTATTATGATGAAAGCATGCCTCATATCTATGATGATTATTGTGATGACACGTATGCTATAAAGGATAATGATAACCATGAAACTTGTCATCTTGATTTTAATTTTCAATTGGATTATGCCTCACATTATAGTTATTTTGTTGAGTTTGCTCCCACTACTATTCATGAGAAGAAATTTGCTTATGTGGAGAGTAATAAAAATCCTATGCTTGTAGATCATGAAAAGAATGCTTTATGTGATGGTTATATTGTTGAATTCATTCATGATGCTACTGAAATTATTATGAGGGAGGAACATATGCTTGTAGGAATTACAATAATATCAAGTTTCCTCTCTATGTGCTTAAAGTTTTAAAGTTCTGCTTGTTTTGCCTTCCTATGCTAGTTGATTATTGTTCCCATAAGTTGTTTGCTCACAAAATCCCTATGCATACGAAATGGGTTAGACTTAAATGTGCTAGTCATATTCTTCATGATGCTCTCTTTATGTTTCAATTCTTATCTTTTATGTGAGCATCATTGAAATCATCATGCCTAGCTAGGGGCGTTAAACGTTAGCGCTTGTTGGGAGGCAACCCAATTTTATTTTTGTTCTTTGCTTTTTGTTCCTGTTTAGTAATAAAGAATTCATCTAGCCTCTGTTTAGATGTGGTTTTATGTTTAATCAGTGGTTGTGCCAAGTAGAACCTTTGGGAAGACTTGGGTGAAGTCTTTGCGATCTTGCTGTAAAAAACAGAAACTTTTGCGCTCACGAGATTAGGTGCCATTTTTTACTGGAGAGTGATTTTAGGTTGATTCTTTTTGAAGATGATTAATAGACAAATTCCTCAGGTCCACATATGTATTTAAGAATTTTTGGAGTTACATAAGTATTCTAATTATACAGATTGCTACAGACTCTTCTGTTTTTGACATATTCTGTTTTTCGTATGTTGTTTGCTTATTTTGATGAATCTATGAGTAGTATCGGAGGGTATGAACCATAGAGAAGTTGGAATACAGTGATATAACACCAATATGAATTTAGAATGAGTTCACAACAGTACCTAAGTGGTGATTTATTTTCTTATACTAACGGAGCTTACGAGTTTTCTGTTAAGTTTTGTGTTGTGAAGTTTTCAAGTTTTGGGTAAAGATACGATGGACTATGGAATAAGGAGTGGCAAGAGCCTAATCTTGGGGATGCCCAAGGCACCCCAAGGTAATATTCAAGGACAACCAAGAGCCTAAGTTTGGGGATGCCCCGGATGGCATCCCCTCTTTCGTCTTCGTTCATCGGTAACCTTACTTGGAGCTATATTTTTATTCACCACATGATATGTGTTTTGCTTGGAGCATCATTTTATTTTATGTTATTTTGCTTGCTGTTTGAATAAAATACCAAGATCTTAAATCCTTAAATGTTAGAGAATCTTCACATAGTTACATAATTATTCAACTACTCATTGATCTTCACTTATATCTTTTGGAGTAGTTTGTCATTTGCTCTAGTGCTTCACTAATATCTTCTTAGAGCACAGTGGTGGTTTTATTTTATAGAAATTATTGATCTCTCATGATTCACTTATATTATTTTGAGAGTCTTTTAGAACAGCATGGTAATTTGACTTGGTTATGAATTTAGTCCTAATATGATGGGCATCCAAGAGGAATATAATAAAAACCTTCATATAAAGTGCATTGAATACTATGAGAAGTTTGATTCCTTATGATTGTTTTGAGATATGAAGATGGTGATATTAGAGTCATGCTAGTTGAGTAGTTGTGAATTTGAGAGATACTTGTGTTAAAGTTTGTGATTCCCGTAGCATGCACGTATGGTGAACCGTTATGTGATGAAGTCGGAGCATGATTTATTTATTGATTGTCTTCCTTATGAGTGGTGGTTGGGGACGAGCGATGGTATTTTCCTACCAATCTACCCCCCTAGGAGCATGCGTGTAGTACTTCGTTTCGATAACTAATAGATTTTTGCAATAAGTATGTGAGTTCTTTATGACTAATGTTGAGTCCATGGATTATACACACTCTCACCCTTCCACCATTGCTATCCTCTCTTTTGCCGCGCAACTTTTGCCGGTACCATACACCCACCATTACCTTCCTCAAAACAGTCACCATACCTACCTATTATGGCATTTCCATAGCCATTCCGAGATATATTGCCATGCAACTTTCCACCGTTCTGTTTATTATGACACGCTTCATCATTGTCATATTGCTTTGCATGATCATGTAGTTTACATTGTATTTGTGGCAAGGCCACCATTCATCATTCATACATGTCACTCTTGATTCATTGCATATCCCGATACACCGCCGGAGGCATTCACATAGAGTCATATTTGTTCTAAGTATCGAGTTGTAATTCTTGAGTTGTAAGTAAATAAAAGTGTGATGATCTTCATTATTAGAGCATTGTCCCATGTGAGGAAAGGATGATGGAGAATATGATTCCCCCATAAGTAGGGATGAGATTCTGGACGAAAAAAATAAAAGAGGCCAAAGAAGCCCAAATAAAAGAAGAGGCCAAAGAAGCCCACCAAAAAAACAAAAAAATGAGAGAAAAAGAGAGAAGGGGCAATGCTAATATCCCTTTACCACACTTGTGCTTCAAAGTAGCACCATGATCTTCATGATAGAGAGTCTCCTATGTTGTCACTTTCATATACTAGTGGGAATTTTATATTATAGAACTTGGCTTGTATATTCCAATGATGGGCTTCCTCAAATTGCCCTAGGTATTCATGAGCAAGCGAGTTGGATGCACACCCACTTAGTTTCTTTTGTTGAGCTTTCATACACTTATAGCTCTAGTGCATCAGTTGCATGGCAATCCCTACTCACTCACATTGATATCTATTGATGGGCATCTCCATAGCCCGTTGATACGCCTAGTTGATGTGAGACTATCTTCTCCTTTTTGTCTTCTCCACAACCACCATTCTATTCCACCTATAGTGCTATGTCCATGGCTCACGCTCATGTATTGCGTGAAAGTTGAAAATTTTGAGAACATAAAAAATATGAAACAATTGCTTGTCTTGTCATCGGGGTTGTGCATGATTTAAATATTTTGTGTGATGAAGATAGAGCATAGCCAGACTATATGATTTTGTAGGGATAGCTTGCTTTGGCCATGTTATTTTGAGAAGACATGATTGCTTTGTTAGTATGCTTCAAGTATTATTGTTTTCATGTCAATATTAAACTTTTGTTTTGAATCTTATGGATCTGAATATTCTTGCCACAATAAAGAAGATTACATTGATAAATATGTTAGGTAGCATTCCACATAAAAAATTATGTTTTTATTATTTACCTACTCGAGGACAAGCAGGAATTAAGCTTGGGGATGCTTGATACGTCTCCAACGTATCTATAATTTTTGATTGTTCCATGCTATTATATTATCCATCTAGGATGTTTTACATGCATTTATATGCTATTTTATATGATTTTTGGGACTAACCTATTAACCTAGAGCCCAGTGCCAGTTTCTTTTTTTCTTGTTTTTGAGTTTTACAGAAAAGGAATACCAAACGGAGTCCAATTGACGTGCCAGTTTTTGATGATTTTTTATGGACCAAAAGAAGCCCCCGGAGTAAAAGAGTTGGGCCAGAAGAGTCCCGGGCTGCCCACGAGGGTGGGGGGCACGCCCTACCCCCCTGGGCGCGCCCCCTATCTCATGGACGACTCGAAGACCCCCCTGACGTGAGGACCTACGCCAAAATTCCTATAAATATAGAAACCTCCAGAAAATAACCTAGATCGGGAGTTCCGCCGCCGCAAGCCTCTGTAGCCACCAAAAACCAATCGGGACCCTGTTCCGGCACCCTGCCGGAGGGTGAATCCCTCACCGGTGGCCATCTTCATCATCCCGGTGCTCTCCATGATGAGGAGGGAGTAGTTCACCCTCGGGGCCGAGGGTATGTACCAGTAGCTATGTGTTTGATCTAAGGTTTATCAATCCATGGGAGGCGTAGGATGAAGATGGTGTCTCTCAAACAACCCTGCAACCAAATAACAAAGAGTCTCTTGTGTCCCCAACACACCCAATACAATGGTAAATTGTATAGGTGCACTAGTTCGGCGAAGAGATGGTGATACAAGTGCAATATGGATGGTAGATATAGGTTTTTGTAATCTGAAAATATATAGGTTTTTGTATTGTGTGTGTTGGGGACACAAGAGACTCTTTGTTATTTGGTTGCAGGGTTGTTTGAGAGAGACCATCTTCATCCTACGCCTCCCATGGATTGATAAACCTTAGGTCATCCACTTGAGGGAAATTTGCTACTGTCCTACAAACCTCTGCACTTGGAGGCCCAACAACGTCTACAAGAAGAAGGTTGCATAGTAGACATCACCCGTTGTCTCAGTTAAAATAGGAGATCACTGTTATCATGGTTTATGTGACATAGGTGCTAGCGTGAGTGCTATTCCTTTTACCTTATATCAATAAATTATGAATGACATAGCACCCGCTGAAATAGAAGACATAGATGTTACTATTAAACTTGCTAATAGAGACACCATCACACCACTTGGGATTGTTAGAGATGTTGAAGTCTTGTGTGGGAAAATAAAATACCCTACTGATTTTCTTGTTCTTGGCTCCCCACAGGATGACTTTTGTCCCATTATCTTTGGTAGACCTTTCTTAAACACCGTTAATGCTAAAATAGATTGTGAGAAACAAAATGTCGGTGTTATCTTTGGTGATGAGTTTCATGAGTTCAATTTTTCCAAGTTTAGTAGAAAACCTCATAAAAAATAATTGCCTAGTAAGGATGAAATTATTGGTCTTGCTTCTATTGCTGTACCTCCTACTGATCCTTTAGAACAATATCTGCTAGACCATGAAAATGATTTGCATATGCACGAAAGAAATGAAATAGATAAAATATTGTTCAAACAACCACCTCTGCTTAAGCACAATTTGATACTTGAAACTCTAGCAGGTCCTCCTCCACCTAAAGGTGATCCTGTGTTTGAATTAAAACAGTTACCTGACACTTTGAAATATGCTTATCTCGATGAGAAAATGATTTATCCTGTTATTATTAGTGCTAACCTTTCATAACATGAAGAAGAAAGATTATTGAAAGTTCTAAGGAAGCACCGAGCTGCTATTGGATATACTCTTGATGATCTTAAGGGCATCAGTCCCACTCTATGTCAGCACAAGATTAATATGGAACCTGATGCTAAACCCATTGTTGATCACCAACATCGGTTAAATCAGAAGATGAAAGAAGTGGTAAGAACGGAAATATTAAAACTTCTGGAAGCAGGTATAATCTATCCTATAGCTGATAGTAGATGGGTAAGTCCTGTCCATTGTGTCCCTAAGAAAGGAGGTATTACTATTTTTCCTAATGATAAGAATGAACTTATTCCACAAAGAATTGTTACATGCTATAGAATCGTAATTGATTTTAGAAAATTAAACAAAGCAACTAGAAAAGATCATTACCCTATGCCTTTTATTGATCAAATGCTAGAAAGATTATCTAAGCACACACATTTTTGCCTCCTTGATGGATATTCTGGTTTTTCACAAATACTTGTTTCTCAACCTGATCAAGAAAAGACCACTTTTACTTGTCCTTTTGTTACTTATGCTTATAGACGTATGCCTTTTGGTTTATGCAATGCACCTACTACCATTCAAAGATGTATGATTGCTATATTCTCTGACTTTTGTGAGAAGATTTTTGAGGTTTTCATGGATGACTTTTCTGTTTATGGGAAGTCTTTTGATGATTGTTTAAGCAATCTTGATCGAGTTTTGCAGAGATGTGAGCAAACAAAGCTTGTCTTGAATTGGGAGATGTCGGGGGAAATCGACACCTATGGAATCACTGGGATTCCTTCTACGGTTGGTGGGCGCGGGGTTGTGCAAAGAGCGGGTCTGACAGGAAGCACGCGGATTGTTTACCCAGGTTCAGGCCGCGAAGATGCGTAATACCCTAGTCCTGCTTTGGTGGATGTATTTGAGTGTTCTTGTGTTCTTGAGCTAGCTACGGGGTGTAACTTTCCCAAAAGATCCCAATCCTTCTCCTGGTCGCCTCGGGCCACCTTTTATAGGGAAAAGGGGTTGCCACAACGGCACATAGGAGGTGGAAAGGTCTACAGTCGATAAGGCTATCCTATGGTACCGTTGGACAAACGCATTTAATGCGCTACCGACGTGCCCCTCTCACTTTATCGGGGATGGCAAGAAAGCACGTCCCAGCTGTCGCCGCCTCACCCGGTCCCGATGCGCGTCCGAGCTGACGAGGCGTTGTTGCGCCACGTTGGCTGGCTGCTGGGCTGGCGCGATGGTGGAGCCTTCACGAAGGGTCACATGCTACCACGCAGGTGCTTGCTGAGTCGGTGTAGAGGCCGCCCGTCGCCTCGCAGGTGCCTGCCCAGCTGGTTGAGCTAGCAGCTGCTTGGGGACGACGGTGGAGTCTTGGCTGGTGCGGGCCTGGCTATGGCCCCGCTGATGCCCTCGGCAAGGGTCTTGCTGGGGGCCCGACAAGGGTCTTGCCGTGGCGTTGCAGTCGTCCCCGGCAAGGGAATTTCCTCGGCTAGGATCCCGCCGAGGGTCACCGTCTTCTGGTCCTCATCTGATCCTGTGTATTTATGATCTTGACAAAGATCTGCATGCCACCACGGAGGTGCCTCCCGAGCCCTGGTTCCAATGTAGTTGTTGACGGCGTTTGGAACCCTTGGGCTCAAGGGTGGCTCGCTCTGCTGGTGTTGGGCAAGCTGCCCCGGCAAGGCTCTTGCCGGGGCCGCGGAGGCCGCCCCAGCAAGGGTCTTGCCGGGGGAGTCCACCTCGCCCCTTTGCTCTTTTATGCTTCTGGTCTTGGCGTCGCCTTGTTTGTCTTGTGCTTCGGTTTCCCTCCGGCTTCCCGCCTCTGCCTTGTTAAGTGTGGCCGCGGGCGCGGCTCTGACTGCCCGTGCACAAGTAAAGGGGTTAAAAGGAGAGCCCCTACTTTTGTACACCGATAGGAGAAGTGCCACTTTATGGTTAACGAAGGTATTGTTTCGGGCCATAAATTTTTTGAAAGAGGTATTGAGGTGGACAAAGCTAAGGTTGATGCAATTGAGAAAATGTCATGTCCTAAAGATATCAAAGGTATTCGTAGTTTCCTTGGTGTCGGTGGAAACGACACCTATGGAATCACTGGGATCCCTTCTACGGTTCGCGGCGCGGGGTTGTGCAAAGAGCGGGCCTGGTAGCCGGCACAAAGATCGTTTACCCAGGTTTGGGCCGCAAGGATGCGTAATACCCTAGTCCTGCTTTGGTGTATATTTGAGTGTTCTTGAGCTCTTGAACTAGCTGCGGTGCGTGCGTAGTCCAAAAGATCCGAATCCTTCCCCAGTACGCCTCGGGCCTCCTTTTATAGACAAAAAGGGGTTGCCATAGTGGCACACAGGAGGTGGAAAGGTACACAGTGGTTAAATCTATCCCCTGGCACCTTCGGACAAACACATTTAATGCGTTGCCAACGTGCCCTTCTTGCTTTATCGAGGACGGCAAGGAAGCTCATCCCAGCTGTCGCCGCCTTGCCTGGCTCTGACGCGCGTCCGAGCTGATGAGGCGTTGTAGTGGCACGTTGGCTGGCTGCTGGGCTGGCGCGGCGACAGAGTCTTCACGGAGATCTGCATGCCACCACGTAGGTGCTTGTTGAGTTGGCCTGGAGGCCGCTCGTCGCCACGCAGGTGCCTGCCCAGCTGGTTGGGCTGGCAGCTGTATGGGAACGGCGGTGGAGTCTTGGTAGACGTGAGCCTGGCTGTGGCCCCGCAGGTGTCCTCGGCAAGGGTCTTGCCGGGGCCCCGGCAAGGGTCTTGCCGTGGCATCACGGTCGTCCCAGGCAAGGATCTTGCCGGGGTCTCGTGGATTTCCTCGGCAAGGATCTCGCCGAGGATCATCGTCTTCTGGTCCTCATCTGATCTTGTGTGCTTAGGATCTTCACAAAGATCTGCATGCCACCATGGAGGTGCCTCCCGAGCCTTGGTTCCAACGTGGTTGATGGTGTTGGAACCCTTGGGCTCAAGGGTGGCGCGCTCAACTGGCGTTGGGTAAGTTGCCCCGGCAAGGGTCTTGCCGGGGGAGTCCACCTCGCCCTCTTGCTCTTTGTGTCTCTGGTATTCTTGTGCTTCTGCTTCCTCCCTTTGCCCTACTAAGTGTGGCCGCACGTGCGGCTCTGACTGCCTGTGCACAAGTAGAGGGGTAAAAAGGAGAGCCCCTACTTTTGTACACCGACAGGAGCCCCCGGGCCTAGGCCACACATAAGCGCAACGCGTTGTTGGGCCGGGCCGAGAACGGTGCGCGGGCACGCGGGGCGGAGTTTTACTACGGTAATTCCCTCGCCCGTCGCGCTTCCCCATGACCCGTGTTGAATGCGTGATGTGGGGGTCGTGCGCGGAATGACCGCAGCATGCTTGCGTCATCCGTGGTGAACAGTAAAGAGGTGGCTTGCGTGTTCCCTTGAAACGGCAGAGCCGCCGCTCATTTACTCTCTCCGCCTTGGAACCGTCGTTCCATGTTTCCCACTACGCCTGCTCCTTACGCCACGTACGCCGCATGCACTGCGCGGGGTAGGTGACAGATGCATGGAATATGGGAATGCGCGCGGGGGCCGATACTCACGTGCCTTCGATTGGGCGGGGAGGGCGGTCGATGGCCTCGCTTGCTGCCACTTTAATGAGCCGGATTCGAGCGGGCTCTTCAGGGGCGCGGAGCTAGTCTTTCGGCCTCCCCTTCCCAACTATAAAAAGGGAACTCAGAGGTAGGAGGAAGAGCATGTCCCTGCGTCTCCCCTTTGTCTCCATCCCCACCCACGGTCATGGCGAGAGAGCGTGGCTGCGACCGTTCTTCTGCGGAGGCAACCAGGTCCTCCTCCCGCCAGAGAGCTGCAGCGGTCAAGGAAGAGCTAGATGCCCAGGGTGAAGGCCATTCTCGAGGCGGGGCCGCTGGACGGGGCAGCGGTCGGTGAGGCAGTCGAGGAAGAGGCAGCCGAGGTAGAGGTGGGCGTGGAAGGGGATGCCGGCGTCGTCTCCGTCTCCGTCGCCATCTCCCCCGCCAACTCCTCCTGCTTCGCCGAGTGGTCACGTCGGGGACTCGGCGCTCGAGTTTATCCTGCAGCTGCATGGGCCGCTGTGCCGCCGCCTTCGTCTTCCCTGGGCGTTCGCGAGGGTGCTGGAGATCGACCAGCCACCGTGACTAAGGCTTCATATGAAGGGGTGTTGCCATGGCGACATGTGGGTGAACATAGGGTTCCCCGCCCCTCAAGTGATGCTCCTTCCGCGGGGCTGGAAAACCTTTGCACGCGCCCATTGCTTGATGGATGGGCATGTCCTCTGCTTCAAGCTAGCGGAGAGCAATTTGCTCTCCGTCAAGGTCTTCGGGCGCTCGGGACACAGGCTAGGGTGCTGTGCAGAGAGCTCGACTGATGGCGAAAGCTCCTCTTCAGGCAAGAGTGACGAGGAGGACAGCGACATCGACGACGAGGGTAGCGGGCGGGAGGATGATGGGTCCGACTAGGCGTTGGGCACACCGTTCTTGGGCGACGCTGGCAGCACCATCATCTGCATCGCCAGCTCCTTGAACTTCTCGGGGTCGTCGCCTTGGGCGGCTGGCGTTGGAGGTACGAGGAAGACGAAGAAGGCGGGTGGCGGGCCATCAAGTTGGAGTACGATGGCCTCGACGCCTTCGTCGCGTATTGCCGGGCCACTGCGTCGTCTTTCAGCTCTTCCTTCGTCACCATCATCACCGGCCTCCTTCCAGACGATCGCCAATATGTTCTCTTGGCGTCTTCTGCTGCTCGTACCTCGCCTAGGCACTCCTTTTGCCCTTCCACAATCTTGTTCCGTTTCCTGAGGAGAGGGACAAGAAAGGGATTACGGGCATCTTATCCTCTTTTTAGTTTTTAAGCCTACGGGCCTTTGTAAGATTCAAATCTTGTAACCCCCCTTGCTCATGTATGCATTCCATACGAATTGTACTTGTTAGCAACGTATTAATGAGGAGAAGGGTGTTTGCCGGGCTTTATTTGCGTGTGGGAGAGGGCCACACCAAGGAATGAGTCCTCGTTATCTTAAGATAAACACTGTACCCCGGCAACAGGCCTTGCCGTCTTCCTGCTCTATAGCTCGGCTACACTCACGCCCTTGGCGGCGGTAGGGGCTGAGTAGGATTAGGCCCTTCGCTCGTCCCCTTCCCATCGCACTACAACCAAGTTCCGGCCCAAAGTAAGGTTTTCGGACACGGGACAGAGGGAACAAGATGGTATGAGAGCGAGCGAAGTCTCGTACGTTCAAGTTTCATACAGAGGCACAGAGTGGGGGGAAAAGACTTATCTGATGTCGCAGCCCCCGGCAACCTTGGCTTGCCGTGATCGGATCCTCAGACCTGCAGCCCCCGGCAACCTTGGTTTGTCGGGGTCGGGGCGTCGGCCTGTTCTCTTTCTTCCAAAATAGCTCAGCAGAAAATGTCCACGCACCCTGCAAACCAAAAAGGACGGGAAGGAACAGAGAGATGCATACTCGACCTCTATGCTAAGGGTTAGTCGCCGCCAAGCACTATCAACCCTACACAGAGAGAGACTCAACCTAGCATGCATGCTAAAACTTGGGGCGCCAGCGCTTCATTTATTTATGCTCAGGGTCTACGCCTGGCTTTGTACAAAGGTTAGATGCCTTGCCGACAAGGCTTGCACAAAAGGTGGTTTGCCGGGGAGCCCGGCAACCGCGCCTTATGGGTAAAACTTGCGAAGATGTTCGATGTTCCAGGAGTTGCTCACTGGAATACCATCTTCGGCCTCCAGGCGGACTACGCCGGGCCTGGTGACTCGTATTACCCGATAAGGGCCTTCCCACTTTGGCGTCAACTTGTTGGAATTCTTGGCCGACTGAACGTGCCGAAGAACAAAGGTCGCCTTCCTCAAAGCTTCGGGCATGAACCTTGCGGCTATGGTAGCGGCACAAGGCTTGCTGGTAGCATGCTGCTCGCACAGCCGCCCGAAGACGATCTTCCTCAAGGAGCGTTGCGTCATCTTGCCGCAACTGCTCTTGCTCAAGCTCATCATAAGCGAGCACTCGAGGTGACCCGTACGTGAGTTCCGTGGGGAGAACTGCTTCTGCCCCGTAAACGAGGGAGAAAGGTGTCTGGCCGGTGGCTCGATTTGGTGTCGTTCTGATTGACCAAAGAACCGCTGACAATTCATCAATCCAGTGTCGTCCGCACTTGTGTAGCCTGTCAAAAGTTCTTGTCTGAAGGCCTCGCAGTACTTCAGCATTTGCCCTCTCAGCCTGGCCGTTGCTTCGTGGGTGTGCAACAGAAGCAAAACAGACCTTGCTTCCGAGGTCCTGGATGTATTACATGAAGGTGCGGCTTGTGAACTGCGTGCCATTGTCGGTCATGACTCTGTTTGGCACACCAAAACGGCAGACTAGTCCCTTGAAGAATTTGACGGCCGACTGTGCTGTCACCTTTCTCACTGCCTCCACCTCCGGCCACTTTGTGAACTTGTCGATTGTGACGTACAAGTACTCAAAGCCCCTGACTGCACGGGGAAAGGGCCCCAGTATGTTGAGCCCCCAGACCGAGAATGGCCAGGAAAGAGGGATTGTCTGGAGAGCTTGAGCTGGTTGACGAAGCTTCTTTGAATGGAACTGGCATGCTTCACACTTGATTACTAAGGCCATTGCATCCTGGAGGGCAGTGGGCCAGAAGAAACCTTGCCGGAATGCCTTGCCGGCAAGGGCCCTTGACCCTATGTGGGAGCCACATATGCCTCTGTGGATCTCTGCCAACAGCTCCAGTCCTTCCTCCTGGGGAATGCACTTCAATTTCACACCGTTCGGCCTTTTTCTGTACAGAACATCGTCGACAAACTGATACATGGCAGATCGACGGGCTACTTTCTTCGCCTCTTCCTGCTCCTCAGGAAGTTCCCCTGTTTGGAGGAATCGGATGGTATGTTGTGCCCATGCCGGAGCCTGAGGCTCGACGACAAGGGCTAAAGGCGTTTCCTCTGCCATGGGAGCGACTGTCTCTACGGCCAGGGCTTGACGCCCTGCCAGAGTCTGTTGCCCCATGGCAGGCTCAATGTCCATGGCAACATCTTGCCGAGGCCCGATTTCCTCTGCTTGTTCTGCCCTGTCGATTGTTCAATGGATGGTTGAGTTAATCGAAGCACAAAAGTACCTGGTTCCACAGGCAATTTGAAGGCAGCGCGTTTCGACAAGTAGTCCGCGATGCCGTTCTCCACTCGGGGAACATGCTCCGCTTGTATACCGTCACGCTCTTCCAGCTTCCTCACTTCATCTACATAGGCCTCCATCAATGGGCTTTGATAATCTTTGTTAACTTGCTTTACGACAAGCTGTGAATCACCCCTGACGATGATCTTCTTGATTCCGAGGTCTGCCGCGATCCTGAGACCGGCAAGCAACCCCTCGTATTCAGCAGTGTTGTTTGTTGACATCTCCCTGGGAAAGTGCATCTGGACTACATACTTGAGGTGCTCTCCGGTGGGTGCGACAAGCAGCACACCAGCACCGGCGCCTTGCAGCAAGAAAGCCCCGTCAAAGTACATAATCCAGTCGCGACTTGTTTCTTTGCCGGGGAGAGCGGTCTCCTGAATCTCTTCATCGGACGTTGAGGTCCATTCCGCATTGAACTCCGCCAAGACTCTACTCTGAATTGTCGAAGTGCTTTCAAACTTCAAACCAAAACTCGACAGTTCCAAAGCCCATTCCACAATCCTCCCGATTGCGTCTGGGTTATGCAATATCCTTTGCAACGGGAAGCGGGTGACGACAGTGATTTTGTGTGCTTGGAAATAATGACGCAGCTTCCTCGAGGCCATAAGGAGGCCGAAGAGCTATTTCTGCACACCGGAGTACCTTGACCTAGCCCCCTGCAAGAGGGAGCTGACAAACTAAACCGGGTGCTGCATCATCTTCTTATTCTTCACTATTTCGTTTGGTTGCGTCGCTTCTGCTTCGCCAGCGTCAGACTCTGTGGGGGGCCTTGCCTTACCGGCACCAGGCCCTACCGGGGGGAGCTCTGGTTTACCATCCGCCAGCCCTGCTGTTGCTACTACCTCTTCGTCAACCTCCCTCTGTGCCACTAGCGCGGCACTGACCACTTGGTTCGTTGCCGCTAGATATAGCAGCAATGGTTCTTGTGGCTTAGGCGCAACCAGTATTGGCGTAGAGGAGAGGTACTTCTTCAAATCCTGCAGGGCTGCCTCGACCTCTGGGGTCCATTCCATTGGGCCCGCCTTTTTCAAGATTTTGAAAAAGGGAAGGGCACGTTCAGCAGACTTGGAGATGAATCTGCTCATGGCGGCAACGCAACCAGCGAGCCGACGCACATCCTTGATCTACCTAGGTGCCTCGATCTGCTCAATGGACTTGATCTTGGATCCCACGCTGTCTGGATTCACTTTGATCCCACGCTGTGACACAAAGAACCTGAGAAGTTTGCCGGATGGAACGCCGAAGACACACTTCTCAGGGTTCAGCTTAAGGTTGATCTAGCGCAAATTTGCAAACATCTCTTCTAAATCTTGTATGAGTGTTGCCCTATCCTTGGTTTGGACCACTATGTCATCCATATAAGCTTCCATATTTCTATGCAGCTGAGGCTCAAAACCAATTTGGACTGCTCTTGCAAACGTCGAGCCAGCGCTCTTCAACCCGAAAGGCATTCGTATGAAACAATACGTACCACATGGGGTGATGAACGCTGTCTTCTCTTCATCTTATTTCGTCATGAAGATCTGGTGGTATCCCGAGTAAGCGTCGAGGAATGATAACAAGTCACACCCGGCCGTGGAGTCAACAATCTGGTCGATGCGCGGTAACGGGAAAGGGTCCTTTGGACAAGCCTTATTGATGTCTGTGTAATCAATACACACTCTCCACTTCCCATTTGCCTTGCGCACCACCACCGGATTGGCCAACCACGTCGGATGGAGTACCCCTCTCACCAAGCCTGCCGCTTCCAACTTCCTGATTTCCTCTATGATGAACTCTTGCCGTTCCAGAGCTTGCTTCCTGACCTTCTGCTTGACGGGTCGTGCATGAGGACAGACAACAAGATGGTGCTCAATCACCTCCCTGGGAACGCCGGGGATGTCGGATGCTTGCCACGCAAACACATCGATATTCGCCCATAGGAAAGTGACGAGTGCGCCTTCCTATTTGCTGTCGAGGGTGGAGCTTATGGTGAAAGCCCCTCCCGTGCCATCCTCCTTGATGGATACCTTCTTGGTCTCTGGTGGTGCAGCTCTGGATTTCTTGCTCTTGCCGGTGGAGCTCTCTGGCACGTCCTCGACGGGAGCACTACACTCTGAAGAGGTGCGCTTGCCGGAGTGGGTGCGAGAGTCTGGTGGTGCAGCTCTGGATTTCTTGCTCTTGTCGGTGGAGCTCTCTGGCACGTCCTCGACGGGAGCACTACACTACGAAGAGGTGCACTTGCCGGAGTGGGTGCGAGAGGTCTTACCGGTCTTCTTCCCCCCTGGGGCTTCAGCGGCAGGAGCAAGTGCCTTGGCGGCAGTTGCTGCGACTGCCTCCCGGTAGAGTTGGTCAGCGCAGATCAGCGCATCCTTCTTGTCGGAGGGGACGATGATGATGGTCATCGGCCCAGGCATCTTCAGTGTGTTGTAGGCGTAATGTGATGCCGCCATGAACTTGGCTAGTGCTGGGCGGCCGAGGATCCCGTTGTAGGGCAAGGGATCTCGGCGATATCAAAGACAACCCTCTCCGTCCTATAGTTCAGCTCGCCTCGAAATGTCACGGGCAGCGTGACCTTACCCTTCGCCTGACTTCTTCCCGGGTTGACCCCTTGAAACGTGCCCGTCTCTTCGAGGTCTCCATCAAGAATCTGTAGCCTTTTGATCACAACGGGCGAGATCAAGTTTAGGCCGGCCCCGCCATCAAGCAGCATTTTCGTCACCTTGAGGTTGCGTATTGTTGGTGAAACCAACAACGGCAAACACCCGACCGCAGTTGTGCGATCAGGGTGGTCCTCGGTGTAAAAAATGATAGGCGTGCTGGACCACTTCAGTGGCCTTTGAGCATCAAACGATGGTTCTGCTGCTGTGATCTCACGCGCCCATTGCTTGAGCTGGCGGTGAGAGGTGTGCAGCGAGGCGCCACCATCAACGCACATGGCTCCTGTAGCTTTCTGGAACTCGTGCTCGCCAGACTCGTCGTCCTCGTCACGATCATCGTCTTCCTGCTTCTTGTCGCAGCCCCGGCCGGGCCTCTCTTGCTGGTTATCCTTGCCGCGGCGACCTCCTTGGCCACCACGCATCTTGCCGGATCCTTCGGCACCATCCTGACCCTTCTCCTTGTCTTGCCTCTCATACTCAGCTCTTTGCTTCTCAGCAAGCAGCTCAACTTGTCGGCAATTCTGGAGGTCGTGGCCCTTGGTGCGGTGGATCTTGCAGTACTTCTTGTCGGAGCCTCCTGGCTTGTCGGCAGCCGCCAAGGCCCAACAAGCGGCGCACCCGGCAATTTCCTTGCCGGGGTCATCTGCCTTGGCCTTGGCAGCGCCGGTGTCCTCGAATCCCTCGACGGCAAGCACGGTCTTGCCCTTGTGCTTCCTGTTGCGGCGCCGGCCCTTCTTCGTCGGGGCGGCTGTGTCTTCGTCTGTGGAGTCGGTTTCTGCACCGGCGTCCTCGCCAGGGTACTTCCTCCCCTCCTCAGCTCGAGCGCACCTATCGGCCGGAACATAAAGTTCGGCCACATCTTTGACCTTGTTCATCGCCAGCTCTTCACGCATCTTGCGGTTGCGCACATTCTGATGGAATGCGTTGATCACGGCTGCGGGATGAACATTTGGGATGTTGCACTGCACCCGGCTGAACCTCTGTATGTACTTGCGCAGGTTCTCACATTCCTTCTGGGGGATGATATGCAAATTGCTTGCCTGACCATGAGCTTGGTGGCCTCAAGTGAAGGCGCCAACGAACCCATGACACAAATCTGACCAAGAAGAAATGGAATCCGTCGGCAAGTGCATCAACCATGACATAACATTGGGTTTAAGTGCCAACAGGAAGTAATTGGCAAGCACCTTGTCGTCGCGAGCTCCAACAGCTTGCATCGCGATGGAGTAGATGCTGAGGAACTCCGACGGGTGGGTCTTGCCGTTGTACTTCTCGCCAACGTCTGGCTTGAACGTGCGGTGGGAGGGCCACTAGAACTGCCGCAGCTCACGGGTAAAGGCTGGGCAACCCACCTCGTAGGGTAGGCCGCCAGAGCCTCCCGGTGCTGGGTGGTCCACAGTGGGCCCCGCCCGCCTATCTGACTGGTGGCGTGCTTCATGCCGGCGCTCGATGGTGGTTCGAGCGTCTTCATGGGCTCGCTCCCGAAGAACTTGGCACTGATCGCGGTGGGTCCGTGGGTCGGACGATGCTATGGAAATGTTATCACAAGCGTCATCACGACGGACCGACACCCGCGGTGGCTGGCGTGGGGGAGGAGAGTGCACCATGGCCGCAGCACCTCCACTCTTCCCACGGCGGCGCCCGGGGTCACCAGCATGGTGACGCTGCTCGTCGCGCACAACCTGGGAAGAGCGCATCGTGGGCGCCGGCGTAGGCGTCTTGGAAGTCGCCGCGCCGCTCATGGGTGGCACGACGCCGCCCTTGGAGGGCCCTGCGCCGCCTGTGGGGGGCCCGGCTCCGTCTTTGGATTTGGCGGTGTGCGGCCCGTCGTCTTGCGCATGAACGATGCCGCTCGCCAGGCTTTGACTGCCAGAGCAATGTGGGTGTTTGCAGTCCGCGCCTCAGCTTCCGTCCGCGACCACCCCACCACTCGCCCGCACTGGTACGGGCCGCTCGGCTCCCAATGAACCGATCGCCGTGATCGTCTTCTTCTTGGGAGCCATGGCGATGAAGAACTGCTAGACCGGATTTTCACAACTCCGCCCCCTACCTAGCGCGCCAAAGATGTCGGTGGAAACGACACCTATGGAATCACTGGGATCCCTTCTACGGTTCGCGGCGCGGGGTTGTGCAAAGAGCGGGCCTGGTAGCCGGCACAAAGATCGTTTACCCAGGTTTGGGCCGCAAGGATGCGTAATACCCTAGTCCTGCTTTGGTGTATATTTGAGTGTTCTTGAGCTCTTGAACTAGCTGCGGTGCGTGCGTAGTCCAAAAGATCTGAATCCTTCCCCAGTACGCCTCGGGCCTCCTTTTATAGACAAAAAGGGGTTGCCACAGTGGCACATAGGAGGTGGAAAGGTACACAGTGGTTAAGTCTATCCCCTGGCACCTTTGGACAAACGCATTTAATGCGTTGCCAACGTGCCCTTCTTGCTTTATCGAGGACGGCAAGGAAGCTCGTCCCAGCTGTCGCCGCCTCGCCTGGCCGCGACGCGCGTCTGAGCTGATGAGGCGTTGTAGTGCCACGTTGGCTAGCTGCTGGGCTGGCGCGGTGGCAGAATCTTCACGAAGATCTGCATGCCACCACGTAGGTGCTTGCTGAGTTGGCCTGGAGGCCGCGCGTCGCCACGCAGGTGCCTGCCCAGCTGGTTGGGCTGGCAGCTATATGGGAACGGCGGTGGAGTCTTGGCAGACGTGGGCCTGGCTGTGGCCCACAGGTGTCCTTGGCAAGGGTCTTGCCGGGGCATCGCGGTCATCCCCGGCAAGGATCTTGCTGGGGGTCTCGTGGATTTCCTCGGCAAGAATCTCGCCGAGGATCGTCGTCTTCTGGTCCTCATCTGATCTTGTGTGCTTAGGATCTTCACAAAGATCTGCATGCCACCATGGAGGTGCCTCCCAATCCTTGGTTCCAACGTAGTTGATGGTGTTGTAACCCTTGGGCTCAAGGGCGGCGCGCTCTGCTGGCGTTGGGCAAGTTGCCCCGGCAAGGCTCTTGCCAGGGCTGCGGAGGCCGCCCCGGCAAGGGTCTTACCGGGGGAGTCCACCTCGCCCTCTTGCCCTTTGTGTCTCTGGTATTCTTGTGCTTCTGCTTCCTCCCTTTGCCCTGCTAAGTGTGGCCGCAGGTGCGGCTCTGACTACCCGTGCACAAGTAGAGGGGTAAAAAGGAGATCCCCTACTTTTGTACACCGATAGGAGAAGTGCCACTTTATGGTTAACGAAGGTATTGTTTCGGGCCATAAATTTTTTGAAAGAGGTATTGAGGTGGACAAAGCTAAGGTTGATGCAATTGAGAAAATGTCATGTCCTAAAGATATCAAAGGTATTCGTAGTTTCCTTGGTGTCGGTGGAAACGACACCTATGGAATCACTGGGATCCCTTCTACGGTTCGCGGCGCGGGGTTGTGCAAAGAGCGGGCCTGGTAGCCGGCACAAAGATCGTTTACCCAGGTTTGGGCCGCAAGGATGCGTAATACCCTAGTCCTGCTTTGGTGTATATTTGAGTGTTCTTGAGCTCTTGAACTAGCTGCGGTGCGTGCGTAGTCCAAAAGACCCGAATCCTTCCCCAGTACGCCTCAGGCCTCCTTTTATAGACAAAAAGGGGTTGCCACAGTGGCACACAGGAGGTGGAAAGGTACACAGTGGTTAAGTCTATCCCCTGGCACCTTCGGACAAACGCATTTAATGCGTTGCCAACGTGCCCTTCTTGCTTTATCGAGGACGGCAAGGAAGCTCGTCCCAGCTGTCGCCGCCTCGCCTGGCCGCGACGCGCGTCTGAGCTGATGAGGCGTTGTAGTGCCACGTTGGCTAGCTGCAGGGCTGGCGCGGTGGCAGAGTCTTCACGAAGATCTGCATGCCACCACGTAGGTGCTTGCTGAGTTGGCCTGGAGGCCGCGCGTCGCCACGAAGGTGCCTGCCCAGCTGGTTGGGCTGGCAGCTGTATGGGAACGGCGGTGGAGTCTTGGCAGACGTGGGCCTGGCTGTGGCCCACAGGTGTCCTTGGCAAGGGTCTTGCTGGGGCATCGCGGTCATCCCCGACAAGGATCTTGCTGGGGGTCTCGTGGATTTCCTCGGCAAGAATCTCGCCGAGGATCATCGTCTTCTGGTCCTCATCTGATCTTGTGTGCTTAGGATCTTCACAAAGATCTGCATGCCACCATGGAGGTGCCTCCCGATCCTTGGTTCCAACGTAGTTGATGGTGTTGGAACCCTTGGGCTCAAGGGCGGCGCGCTCTGCTGGCGTTGGGCAAGTTGCCCCGGCAAGGCTCTTGCCGGGGCTGCGGAGGCCGCCCCGGCAAGGCTCTTGCCAGGGCTGCGGAGGCCGCCCCGGCAAGGGTCTTACCGGGGGAGTCCACCTCGCCCTCTTTCCCTTTGTGTCTCTGGTATTCTTGTGCTTCTGCTTCCTCCCTTTGCCCTGCTAAGTGTGGCCGCAGGTGCGGCTCGGACTACCCGTGCACAAGTAGAGGGGTAAAAAGGAGATCCCCTACTTTTGTACACCGACACTTGGTCATGCTGGGTTCTATAGGAGATTTATCAAAGACTTTTCTAAAATTTCTAGGCCTCTTACAAATCTTTTTCAAAAGGATATTCCTTTTGTTTTTGATGATGATTTGTTTAGAAGCCTTCGAAACACTCAAGAAAGCCTTAATTTCTGCACCTATTGTTCAACCACCTGATTGGAACTTGCCTTTTGAAATTATGTGTGATGCTAGTGATTATGTTGTTGGTGTTGTTCTAGGACAAAGAGTTGATAAGAAACTGAATGCTATTCACTACGCAAGTAAAACTCTAGACAGTGCACAAAGAAATTATGCTACTACTGAAAAAGAATTTCTAGCAGCGGTGTCTGCTTGTGATAAATTTAGATCCTATATTGTAGATTCAAAAGTAATTGTTCACACTGATCATGCTGCAATAAAGTATCTTATAGAAAAGAAAGATGCCAAACCTAGGCTTATTCGATGGGTTCTTTTGCTACAAGAATTTGATTTGCATATCACTGATAGAAAAGGAGCGGAGAACCCCCTAGCTGATAACATGTCTAGGTTGGAGAATGTTCTTGATGACCCACTTCCTATTGATGATAGTTTTCCTGATGAGCAATTAGCTGCAATAAATGTTTCTAACAGTACACCTTGGCATGCTGACAATGCTAATTATATTGTTGCTAAATACATACCCCCTAGCTTTACATACCAACAAAAGAAAAAAAAATCTTGTATGATTTAAGACATTACTTTTGGGACGACCCACATCTTTATAAAGAAGGAGTAGATGGTATTATTAGATGTTGTGTACCTAAGCATGAACAGGAACAAATCCTACGGAAATGTCACTCTGAAACTTATGGAGGACATCATGCGGGAGACAAAACTGCTCACAAGGTATTGCAATCTGGGTTTTATTGGCCTACTCTCTTCAAGGATGCTCGTAAGTTTGTTTTATCTTGTGACGAATGTCAAAGAATTGTTAATATCGGTAAGCGTCAAGAAATGCCTATGAATTATTCACTTGCTGTTGAACCATTTGATGTTTGGGGATTTGATTACATGGGACCTTTTCCTTCCTCTAATGTGTATACTCATATTTTGGTTGCTGTTGATTATGTTACTAAGTGGGTAGAAGCTATTCCAACTAGTAGTGCTGATCACAACACCTCTATTAAAATGCTTAAAGAATTTATTTTCCCAAGGTTTGGAGTCCCTAGATATTTAATGACTGATGGTGGTTCACACTTTATTCATGGTGCTTTTCGTAAAATGCTTGCCAAGTATGATGTTAACCATAGAATTGCATCACCCTATCATCCTTAGTCTAGTGGTCAAGTTGAACTTAGCAATAGAGAAATACAATTAGTTTTGCAAAAGACTGTCAATAGGTCCCGGAAGAATTGGTCTAAAAAATTAGATGATGCACTTTGGGCTTATAGAACATCATATAAAAATCCTATGGGTATGTCTCCTTATAAAATGGTTTATGGAAAAGCTTGTCATTTGCCTCTTGAGTTAGAACATAAAGCTTATTGGGCAATTAAAGAACTCAACTATGATTTCAAACTTGCTAGTGAGAAGATGTTATTTGATATTAGCTCATTAGATGAATGGAGAACCCAAGCCTATGAAAATGCCAAGTTATTTAAAGAAAAAGTTAAAAGATGGCATGATAAAAGAATCCAAAAGCGTGAGTTCAAAGTTGGAGGATATGTTCTTTTGTACAACTCTCGTTTCAGATTCTTTGCAGGAAAACTCATCTCCAAATGGGAAGGACCCTATGTTATCAAGGAGGTTTATCGATCTGGAACTATCAAAATAATAATGCCAAAGGTACTAACCCGAAGGTTGTTAATGGGTAACGAATAAAAAATTATATCTCAGGTACGCCCATTAACGTTGAAAGCAATATTATCCAAACTATGACATTGGAAGAACACATAAAAGAAACCTTACGGAACACTCCAGAATCGTGAAAAAGAGGAGGTACGTGATACGGTAAGTAAACGGACTCTGAAAAATCTGCAAAAATATTTTCTGTCTGTTTTGGAATATAACAAAAATTAGGAAAATAAGAAACAGCCAGGAAGGCACCCCTGGTGGGCACAAAACACTAGGGCGCGCCTGGCTTGCCAGGCGCGCCCAAGTGGGCTGTGCCCACCTCGGGTACTTCCCGGACTCCGTTTTCCTTCCGCTTGCTTGTTTCCCAAGATAAAAAAAATCTTTATAAACCCCCTGAACCATCGCATCACGGAGAAATCTTCTATTTTCTTTTCTTGTTGTTTTCGGTCAGATCTGTTGAGCCAGGCATCATGTCTTCTTCTTCCTCCAACAACGTGGAAGAGGATGCTTGGTTGATGAAGATCGAGCTGAAGAGAGAAGAGCCCGTAGAATCCATCAAAGGGGACAAGAGCAAGGAGGCTACCCGATATCAAGTGCCGGTGGTTGAGCAGGCCTGGCCTGCCGAGGAAGAAGAAGAAGATATCCTTAAACCTTACTATGATCATCTCACCCTCACCAAGATCGAAGCCTTTCATATCATCGAAACGGTTCGTGTGCAAAATAAATATCTCTTCTGTGAAAATATTCTGTTGCAAGAGCACATCATCGCCCTCCGGAGCGTCATCCATAGATTGGAGAATCTCTTGATCATGAAGGACAAGATCGCTACCACTTCATCACCACCACCTCCTTCTTCATCACCAAAAGGAAATTGAGTATCGGGTATGGGCACTCCCCTTGGCTTGCGCCAAGCTTGGGGGAGGTGCCCCAGTATCGTATCACCTCCACTATCTTTTGCCTTTATTTACCTTAGTTCGACCCATAGTTATCTTTTGCTTTAGATGAATAAAAGTTTAGTTCGATCCTTTCTTTTTGGGAGTTTGCTTAGTGATCTATCCTTGTAATCGTATGCAAGATATATAATAAAGTTTAGTTGGAGTTTCATTTTCTTTACTTTCATGTTCAAAAAAGGAAGCAAATAAATGAAAAAGATCATATGCTAATCTTATGGTAAGTAATGACATCACATGAGGAAAAGGATAAGTAGAAAATTTTATTGGAGATTGACAAACATAGCATTGGTCAATGATGCAATTCATGAAAGAATTAATAAGGGAAGAGAAGATTCACATGCAAATACACTATCTTAGAAATCTTTTGTGATTGTGAGCCCCCATCAAAATATTATATGCCAAAATTGTTGATGTTGGACAAGGAAGACAACGTAACGATTTATGTTTGTTCATATTCACATAGAAGTTATATTGTCATAGATCCTTCAACATGTGGTGCTTGCCCCCCATCTTTGCTAGCCAAAAATTCCGCACCAAGTAGAGATACTACTTGTGCGTCCAAAAACCCTTAAACCCAAATCTTATTTTCATGAGTCCACCATACCTACCTAAGGATTGAGTAAGATCCTTCAAGTAACTTGTCCGGTGCAATAAGGCAATAAAAATTGCTTCTAAAAGTGTTAGATCATTTAGTGTAAGAGAAAATTGAGCGTTGTATGAACTTGTTATGGCAAAGAGTAAAATCAACAGACTGCATAATAAAGGTTGCTATCATAAGGGAAATATAACGTGACGTTCTTTTGCACTAAGGGATTGAGCATACAAACAAAAAGCGCATGGCAACCTCTGCTTCCCTCTGCGAAGGGCCTATCTTTTACTTTTATGTATTTACTTTCATGCAAGGGTCAAAGTTTTTCTCTCTATTCCTTTTTATTTTTCTCTTTTGGCAAGCATCATGTGGTCAGGAAAGATCTAGGCACATATATCCAGTTGGATATGGGTAGCATGAGTTATTATTGTTGACATCACCCTTGAGGTGAATACGTTGGGAGGCGAAATTATAAGCCCCTATCTTTATATGTGTACGGTTGAAACGTTTTGCTCATGTGTATGCGGTGAGTGTTAACAATCATAGAAGAATATATGATGGTTGAGTATGTGGACTTGCCTAAAGGCTCCGATACGTGACCCTTCCTGAAAAGATGATGAATTGTAGTTGCAAAGTTGACTGAGAACATAGTTTGTTGGTTTCCTATAGAGTTTATGCTTTATACTTCGATGTTGTGATGAATTGTTACTTATTCATGAGAAGTCTACAATAAAAGTTCTATGATAAAAGATTTATGTTAAAGTTTGTTGCTGTTATAATAATTTACATGATGCTTCTATGTCCGTATTTTGTTTTTATCGACACCTCTCTCTCTCTAAGCATGTGGACATATTTTTCAATTTCGGTTGTCGCTTGAGGATAAGCGAGGTCTAAGCTTGGGGGAGTTGATACGTCCATTTTGCAGCATGTTTACCTACTGTTATTTATAATGTTTTGATGCATAATAATGCTTTTTTGAGTAATTCTGATACATTTTCCCTCATAATATGCAAGGTTTACACAAAGAGAAAGAATTCCGGCAGCTGGAAATCTAGACCTGAAAAAGCTACGTCACGCTACCTATTCTGCACAACTCCAAATGAGCTGAAACTTCACGAGGAATTTTTACGGAACAAATAAGAATTATTGGAGCGAATAACTACTAGAGGGGTGATACGTCTCCAACGTATCTATAATTTTTTATTGTTCCATGCAATTATATTATCTGTTTTGGATGTTTAATGGGCTTTAATATGCTCTTTTATATTATTTTTGGGACTAACCTATTAGCCGAAGGCCCAGTGCCAGTTTCTGTCTTTTGCCTATTTTGGTGTTTTGCAGAAAGGAATACCAAACGGAATGAAACCTTCGCGATGATCTTTCTTGGAACGAAAGCAATCCAGAAGACTTGGAGTTGAAGTCTGGAACTCCGCGAGGCGGCCATGAGGCAGGAGGGCGCGCCCCCACCCTCATGGGCCCCACGGAGCTCCATCGATGTACTTCTTTCACCTATATATATACTCTTATACCCTAAAAACATCAGGGGGAGCCACAAAACCACTTTTCCACCACTGTAACCTTATGTACCCGTGAGATCCCATCTTGGGGCCTTTTCCGGCGATCTGCCGGAGAGGGAATCAATCATGGAGGGCTACTACATCAACACCATAGCCTCTCCGATGATGTGTGAGTAGTTTACCACAGACCTTCGGGTCCATAGTTATTAGCTAGATGGCTTCTTCTCTCTCTTTGATTCTCAATACAAAGTTCTCCTTGATGTTCTTGGAGATCTATTTGATGTAATACTCTTTTGCGGTGTGTTTGCCGAGATCCGATGAATTGTGGATTTATGATCAAGGTTATCTATGAATAATATTTGGTTCTTCTCTAAATTCTTATATGCATGATTTGATATCCTTGCAAGTCTCTTCGAATTATCGGTTTAGTTTGGCCTACTAGATTGATCTTTCTTGCAATGGGAGAAGTGCTTAGCTTTGGGTTCAATCTTGTGGTGTCCTTTCCTAGTGACAGTAGGGGCAGCAAGGCACGTATTGTATTGTTGCCATCAAGGATAAAAAGATGGGGTTTATATCATATTGCTTGAGTTTATCCCTCTACATCATGTCATCTTGATTAATGCATTACTCTGTTCTTATGAACTTAATACTCTAGATGCATGCTGGATAGCGGTCGATGTGTGGAGTAATAGTAGTAGATGCAGAATCATTTCGGTCTGCTTGACACAGACATGATGCCTATATTCATGATCATGCCTAGACATTCTCATAACTATGCACTTTTCTATCAATTGCTCGGTGGTAATTTGTTCACCCACCGTAATATATCCTATCTTGAGAGAAGCCACTAGTGAAACCTATGGCCTGATACGTCTCCAACATATCTATAATTTTTTATTGTTCCATGCTATTATATTATTTGTTTTGGATGTTTAATGGGCTTTATTATACACTTTTATATTATTTTTGGGACTATCCTACTAACCCAAGGCCCAGTGCAAATTGTTGTTTTTTTTGCCTATTTCATTGTTTCGCAGAAAAGGAATATCAAACGGAATCCAAACGGAATGAAACCTTCGGGAGCGTGATTTTTGGAACAAACGTGATCCAGAGGACTTGGAGTGGACGTCAAGAAACTAACAAGGAGGCCACGAGGCAGGGACGCGCGCCTGCCCCCCTCGGCGCGCCCCCACCCTCGTGGGCCCCTCGTAGCTCCACCGACCTACTTCTTCCTCCTATATATATCCACATACCCCGAAAACATCCAGGAGCACCACGAAACCCTATTTCCACCGCCGCAACCTTCTTTACCCGTGAGATCCCATCTTGGGGCCTTTTCCGGCGCTCCGCAGGAGGGGGAATCGATCACGGAGGGCTTCTACATCAACACCATAGCCTCTCCGATGATGTCTGAGTAGTTTACCTCCAACCTTCAGGTCCATAGTTATTAGCTAGATGGCTTCTTCTCTCTCTTTGGATCTCAATAAAAAGTTCTCCTCGATCTTCTTGGAGATCTATTCGATGTAACTCTTTTTGCGGTGTGTTTGTCGAGATCCGATGAATTGTGGGTTTATGATCAAGATTATCTATGAACAATATTTGAATCTCCTCTGAATTCTTTTATGTATGATTGGTTATCTTTGCAAGTCTCTTCGAATTATCAGTTTGGTTTGGCCTACTAGATTGATCTTTCTTGCAATGGGAGAAGTGCTTAGCTTTGGGTTCAATCATGCGGTGCTCGATCGCAGTGACAGAAGGGGAAACGACACGTATTGTATTGTTGCCATCGAGCATAAAAAGATGGGGTTTATATCATATTACTTCAGTTTATCCCTCTACATCATGTCATCTTGCCTAATGCGTTACTCTGTTCTTATGAACTTAATACTCTAGATGCATGCTGGATAGCGGTCGATGTGTGGAGTAACAGTAGTAGATGCAGAATCGTTTCGGTCTACTTGTCGCGGACGTGATGCCTATATACAGGATCATGCCTAGATATTCTCATAACTATGCACTATTCTATCAATTGCTCGACAGTAATTTGTTCACGCACCGTAATACTTATGCTATCTTGAGAGAAGCCACTAGTGAAACCTATGGCCCCCGGGTCTATTTTCCGTCATATTAATCTCCCAACAACTAGCGATTTCTGGTGCTGTTTATTTTGCAATCTTTACTTTTCAATCTATACAACCAAAAATATTATCTTATCATCTCTATCAGATCTCACTTTTGCAAGTGGCCGTGAAGGGACTGACAACCCCTTTATCGCGTTGGTTGCAAGGTTCTTATTTGTTTGTGTAGGTACGAGGGACTTGCGTGTGGCCTCCTACTGGATTGATACCTTGGTTCTCAAAAACTGAGGGAAATACTTACGCTACTTTGCTACATCACCCTTTCCTCTTCAAGGGAAAACCAACGCATGCTCAAGAGGTAGCAAGAAGGATTTCTGGCGCCGTTGCCGGGGAGTCTACGCACAAGTCAAGACATACCAAGTACCCATCACAAACTCTTATCCCTCGCATTATATTATTTGCCATTTGCCTCTCGTTTTCCTCTCCCCCATTTCACCCTTGCCGTTTTATTCGCCCTCTCTTTCCGTTTGCCTCTTTTTCGCTTGCTTCTTGTGTCCCATGTGCCATCATGGCCAGTCCTTTATCTACTCCTTTGTGTCCCGAAAATGAGGTCTTAAATTTTAAACAAAGGGAGGGAGAAAATCTAAAAGATGCTTGGTACAGAATTTGCAATGCTCAAAATAGATCTACTAGGAAGCAATCTACTTGCATCCTTCTTCGCAATTTTTATGTAGGCATCACTCCTTGGAATAGATATATTCTTGATACCATTACTGGAGGGAATTTCTTGGGTAGCCATACTTTTGATTCTTATAATGCTATGATAGATTTGTTTGGCCCACCACCTCTTTTGGTTAATGGAACTATGCTAACTTTGGAACATGTGATGCAACGGCTTGAAATTATTGAAAATAAAGTTGCCACTGTGGAATTGATTGAGAATTTGGATAGAAAGATCCACAACCAAATTACCCAATATGGATCTAAAGTAGGAGTTGCTTTGAAAAGTTTTAAAGAAAAAGAACCCATAGTTAATGAAAGAATAGATCAAGATTCCACTAGAATTGATAAACTTGAGGGTATTATTACCAACTTAGGGTCCGCTTTTTCTGCCGTAAGAAATCCTCCAAATCCTCCTACTACCAAGATTGCCAAATTTATGTATGTTCCTAAAAATAAGGGTGAATCTTCTAATAAGGAAACTGTGGATCTCAAATCAATAAGTGTCTATCCCAATTTTTTCGCTATCATTAAGGAACCGTTTGCTACAAATGAATTTCTTGATTTCTTGCCTAGGAGTCGATCATTAATAAGAAGAAGGAAACCCCTAAAGTCTATAAGTGTTCTATTGAAGAATTACCAACCAAAGATGATAATACCTAGATCTATCCTTGCCTTTATGCCTAGCTAGGGGCGTTAAACGATAACGCTTGTTGGGAGGCAACCCAATTTTATTTTTATTTCTTGCTTTTTGGTTTTGTTTAGTAATAAATAATTGATCTAACCTATGGTTAGATGTGGTTTTATGTTTTAATTAGTGTTTGTGCCAAGTAAAACCTATAGGATCTTCTTGGATCATAGTTATTTGATCTTGCTGAAAAAGTCAGAAACTTTTTGCTCACGAAAAGAATTGTTAAAAATCACAAGAATGTGATAAAATAATGATTCCTATTGCAGTAGATAAATAAACAAATTATATAGGTCTTCCTATTTTGGTAGATTTTCCGAGTTACAGAAGTTTGCGTTAGATGCAGATTACTACAGACTGTTGTGTTTATGACAGATTCTGTTTTTCGTGTGTTGTTTGCGTATTTTGATGAATCTATGGCTAGTATCGGAGTTTATGAACCATAGAGAAGTTGTAGTACAGTAGGTTTAACACCAATATAAATAAAGAATGAGTTCATTACAGTACCTTAAAGTGGTTGTTTGTTTTCTTTTGCTAACGGAGCTCATGAGATTTTCTGCTGAGTTTTGTGTTCTGAAGTTTTCAAGTTTTTGGGTAAAGATTTGATGGATTATGGAACAAGGAGTGGCAAGAGCCTAAGCTTGGGGATTCCCAAGGCACCCCAAGGTAAAATCTGAGGACAACCAAAAGCCTAATCTTGGGGATGCCACGGAAGGCATCCCCTCTTTCGTCTTCGTCCATCGGTAACTTTACTTGATGCTATATTTTTATTCACCACATGATATGTGTTTTGCTTGGAGCGTCTTGTATGATCCGAGTCTTTGCTTTTTAGTTCACCACAATCATCCTTGCTGTACACACCTTTTTGGAGAGACACACATGATTCGGAATTTATTAGAATACTCTATGTGCTTCACTTATATCTTTTGAGCTAAATAATTTTGCTCTAGTGCTTCACTTATATCTTTTAGAGCACGGTGGTGGATTTATTTTATAGAAATTATTGATCTCTCATGCTTCACTTATATTATTTTGAGAGTCCTTTAGAACAGCATGGTAGTTAGCTTTGGCTATAAAATTAGTCCTAATATGATAGGCATCCAAGATGATATAATAAAAACTTTCATATAAGTGCATTGAATGCTAAGAGAAGTTTGATACTTGATGATTGTTTTGAGATACTTGATGATTGTTGTGAATTTGAGAAATACTTGTGTTGAAGTTTGCAAGTCCCGTAGCATGCACGTATGGTAAACGTTGTGTAACAAATTTGAAACATGATGTGTTCTTTGATTGTCATCCTTATGAGTGGCGGTCGGGGATGAGCGATGGTCTTTTCCTACCAATCTATCCCCCTAGGAGCATGCGCATAGTGCTTGGTTTTTGATGACTTGTAGATTTTTGCAATAAGTATATGAGTTCTTTATGACTAATGTTGAGTCCATGGATTATACGTACTCTCACCTTTCCATCATTGCTAGCCTCTTCGGTACCGTGCATTGCCCTTTCTCACATTGAGAGTTGGTGCAAACTTCGCCGGTGCATCCAAACCCCGTGATATGATACGCTCTATCACACATAAACCTCCTTATATCTTCCTCAAAACAGCCACCATACCTACCTATCATGGCATTTCCATAGCCATTCGGAGATACATTGCCATGCAACTTTCCACCGTTCCGTTTATTATGACACGCTTCATCATTGTCATATTGCCTTGCATGATCATGTAGTTGACATCATATTTGTGGAAAAGCCACCATAATATTATTTCATACATGTCACTCTTGATTCATTGCCCATCCCGGTACACCGCCAACGGCATTCATATAGAGTCATATTTTGTTCTAGTATCGAGTTGTAAATAAATAGAAGTGTGATGATCATCATTAATAGAGCATTGTCCCAAATAAAAAAAGAAGAAAGGCCAAAAAAAGGAAGGCCCCAAAAAAAGAAAAATAAATAAAAAGGAAATAAAAAGGGGCAATGCTACTATCCTTTTTCCACACTTGTGCTACAAAGTAGCACCATGATCTTTATGATAGAGTCTCTTGTTTTGTCAGTTTCATATACTAGTGAGAATTTTTCATTACAGAACTTGGCTTGTATATTCCAACAATGGGCTTCCTCAAATGCCCTAGGTCTTCGTGAGCAAGCAAGTTGGATACACACCCACTTAGTTTCTTTTGTTGAGCTTTCATACATTTATAGCTCTAGTGCATCCGTTGCATGGCAATCCCTACTCCTTGCATTGACATCAATTGATGGGCATCTCCCTAGCCCATTGATTAGCCGCGTCAATGTGAGACTTTCTCCTTTTTTGTCTTCTCTTCATAACCCTCATCATTATATTCTATTCCACCGATAGTGCTATATCCATGGCTCACGCTCATGTATTGTGCGAAAGTTGAAAAAAGTTTGAGATTACTAAAGTATGAAACAATTGCTTGGATTGTCATCGGGGTTGTGCATGATGAGAGCATTCTTGTGTGACGAAAATGGAGCATGACTAAACTATATGATTTTGTAGGGATGAACTTTCTTTGGCCATGTTATTTTGAGAAGACATAATTGCTTAGTTAGTATGCTTGAAGTATTATTATTTTTATGTCAATATTAAACTTTTGTCTTGAATCTTTCGGATCTGAACATTCATGCCACAATAAAGAAAATTACATTGAAGAATATGCTAGGTAGCATTCCACATCAAAAATTCTGTTTTTATCATTTACCTACTCGAGGACGAGCAGGAATTAAGCTTGGGGATGCTTGATACGTCTCCAACGTATCTATAATTTTTGATTGTTCCATGCTATTATATTATCTGTTTTGGATGTTTAATGGGCTTTATTATACACTTTTATATTATTTTTGGGACTAACCTACTAAGCCAAGGCCCAGTGCAAATTGCTGTTTTTTCCCTATTTCAGTGTTTCATAGAAAAGGAATATCAAACGGAATCCAAACGGAATGAAACCTTTGGAGCGTGATTTTTGGAACAAACGTGATCCAGAGGACTTGGAGTGGACCTCAAGAAACGAATGAGGAGGCCACGAGGCAGGGAGGCGCGCGTGCCCCCCCGGGCGCGCCCCCACCCTCGTGGGCCTCTCGTAGCTCCACCGACCTACTTCTTCCTCCTATATATATCCACGTACCCCGAAAACATCCAGGAGCACCACGAAACCCTATTTCCACCGCTGCAACCTTCTGTACCCGTGAGATCCCATCTTGGGGCCTTTTCCGGCGCTCTGCCGGAGGGGGAATCGATCACGGAGGGCTTCTACATCAACACCATAGCCTCTCCGATGATGTCTGAGTAGTTTACCTCAGACCTTCGGGTCCATAGTTATTAGCTAGATGGCTTCTTCTCTCTCTTTGGATCTCAATACAAAGTTCTCCCCGATCTTCTTGGAGATCTATTCGATGTAACTCTTTTTGCGGTGTGTTTGTCGAGATCCGATGAATTGTGGGTTTATGATCAAGATTATCTATGAAAAATATTTGAATCTCCTCTGAATTCTTTTATGTATGATTGGTTATCTTTGCAAGTCTCTTCGAATTATCAGTTTGGTTTAGGCTACTAGATTGATCTTTCTTGCAATGGGAGAAGTGCCTAGCTTTGGGTTCAATCATGCGGTGCTCGATTCCAGTGACAGAAGGGGAAACGACACGTATTGTATTATTGCCATCGAGGATAAAAATATGGGGTTTATATCATATTGCTTGAGTTTATCCCTCTACATCATGTCATCTTGCCTAATGTGTTACTCTGTTCTTATGAACTTAATACTCTAGATGCATGCTAGATAGCGGTCGATGTGTGGAGTAATAGTAGTAGATGCAGAATCGTTTTGGTCTACTTGTCGCGGACGTGATGCCTATATACATGATCATGCCTAGATATTCTCATAACTATGCACTATTCTATCAATTGCTCGACAGTAATTTGTTCACCCACCGTAATACTTATGCTATCTTGAGAGAAGCCACTAGTGAAACCTATGGCCCCCGGATCTATTTTCCATCATATTAATCTCCCAACCACTAGCGATTTCTAGCGCTGTTTATTTTGCAATCTTTACTTTTCAATCTATACAACAAAAATACCAAAAATATTATCGTATCATCTCTATCAGATCTCACTTTTACAAGTGGCCCTGAAGGGATTGTCAACCTGTTTATCGTGTTGGTTGCAAGGTTCTTATTTGTTTGTGTAGGTACGAGGGACTTGCGTGTGGCCTCCTACTGGATTGATACCTTGGTTCTCAAAAACTGAGGGAAATAGTTACGCTACTTTGCTGCATCACCCTTTCGTCTTCAAGGGAAAACCAACGCATGCTCAAGAGGTAGCATGGCCCCCGGGTCTCTTTCTTATTATATTGCATCTCTTTTATTTATATCACATCTCGTTTTACTATTTTGCAATCTTTACATTCCAATCTATACAACAAAAATACAGAAAATATTTATCTTATTATCTTTATTAGATCTCACTTTTGCGAGTGGCCGTGAAGGGATTGACAACCCCTTTATCACGTTGGCTGCAAGGTTCTTGATTGTTTGTGCAGGTACTAGGTGACTTGCGTGTTATATCCTACTGGATTGATACCTTGGTTCTCAAAAACTGAGGGAAATACTTACGCTACTTTGCTGCATCACCCTTTCCTCTTCACAGGAAAACCAATGCATGCTCAAGAGGTAGCAAGAAGGATTTCTGGCGCCGTTGCCGGGGAGATATACGCTCAAGTCAAGACATACCAAGTACCCATCACAAACTCTTCTCCCTCACATTATATTATTTACTATTCGCCTCTCGTTTTCCTCTCCCCCACTTCTAAAACGATTTTCAAAAACCTTTGCCTTTTCTTCGCCTCTCTTCCTTTCGTCTCTTTTCGCCTGCTTCTTGTGTCCTTGGGTGTTTGTGTGCCTGTTTGCTCTGATGGCTTTACCAAAAAGCGTTGATCCTCATCTTAGAAGGTTGGAAGAAATTGAAAACAATGTTAGAAACTTTATGTCTGTGCAGTTTGAGCATAACAATTTCTTCAGAAGCGAGCTTAAAGAACAAAATAGTTTTATGGAGTACATGAATAAAGAGCTTGATGATATGTCTAAGGAATTTTATGGTTTGAAATCTCAGTTTGCTCACCTTGAAAATTTAATAGGCCAAATTTCGGATAAGCAGGCCACCTTAGTTAATAAGATGGCCGCTAAACCGGAAGATCGAGAGGATAATAAAGATGAAGATCCAAAAGTGATAGATGTGACTCCTATTAAATCTTTGTTTTCCAATATGAATCTTGATAAAGATGGGATTGGAGATGAGTCAACTTTAGTTAAAAGGCGTCCCAATGATTCGGAGTTTGTAGATCTTGATGCTAAAATTAATAAAAGTGGGATTGAAGAGGTCAAAACTTTACATAGCAATGAACCCACTATTTTGGATTTCAAGGAATTTAATTATGATAATTTCTCTTTGATAGATTGTATTTCCTTGTTGCAATCCGTGTTAAATTATCCTCATGCTTATAATCAAAATAAAGCTTTCACTAAACATGTCGTTGATGCTTTAATGCAATCTTATGAAGAAAAGCTTGAACTAGAAGTTTCTATTCCGAGAAAAATTTATGATGAGTGGGAACCTACTATTAAAATTAAGATTAAAGATTATGAATGCTATGCTTTGTGTGATTTGGGTGCTAGTGTTTCCACGATTCCAAAAACATTATGTGATGTGCTAGGTTTCCGTGAATTTGATGATTGCTCCTTAAATTTGCATCTTGTGGATTCCACCATTAAGAAACCTATGGGAAGGATTAATTATGTTCTTATTGTTGCAAATAGGAATTATGTTCCCGTAGATTTCATTGTTCTTGATATAGATTGCAATCCTACATGTCCTATTATTCTTGGTAGACCTTTCCTTAGAACGATTGGTGCAATTATTGACATGAAAGAAGGAAATATTAGATTCCAATTTCCGTTAAGGAAAGGCATAGAACACTTACCTAGAAAGAAAGTTAAATTACTTTATGAATCTATTATGAGAGCCACATATGGATTGCATACCAAAGATGATAATACCTAGATATATTCTTGCTCTATGCCTAGTTAGGGGCGTTAAACGATAGCGCTTGTTGGGAGGCAACCCAATTTTATTTTTATTTTTGCTTTTTATTCCTGTTTAGTAATAAATAATTCATCTAGCCTCAGGTTAGATGTGGTTTTATGTTTTAATTAGTGTTTGTGCCAAGTAAACCTATAGGATCTTCTTGGGTGATAATTATTTGATCTTGCTGAAAAAAAGACAAAAACTTTCTACTCACGAAAACAATTGTTAAAAATCACCAGAGCGTGATAAAATACTGATTCCAATTTCAGTAGATCAATAAACAAATTATCTAGGTCTTCCTATTTTTTCAGAATTTTTGGAGTTACAGAAGTATGCTTATGAATCAGATTGCTACAGACTGTTCTGTTTTGACAGATTCTGTTTTTCGTGTGTTGTTTGCTTATTTTAATGAATCTATGGGTAGTATCGGGGGTATGAACCATAGAGAAGTTGGAATAAAGTAGGTTTAACACCAATATAAATAAAGAATGAGTTCATTACAGTACCTTAAAGTGGCGGTTTGTTTTCTTATACTAACGAAGCTCATGAGATTTTCTGTTAAGTTTTGTGTTGTGAAGTTTTGAAGTTTTTGGGTAAAGATTTGATGGATTTTGGAATAAGGAGTGGCAAGAGCCTAAGCTTGGGGATGTCCAAGGCACCCCAAGGTAAAATTCAAGTACAACCAAAAGCCTAAGCTTGGGGATGCCCCGGAAGACATCCCCTCTTTCGTCTTTGTCTATCGGTAACTTTACTTGAGGCTATATTTTTATTCACCACATGATATGTGTTTTGCTTGAGCGTCTTGTATGATTTGAGTCTTTGCTTTTTAGCTTACCACAATCATCCTTGCTGTACACACCTTTTGGGAGAGACATACATGAATCGGAATTTATTAGAATACTCTATGTGCTTCACTTATATCTTTTGAGCTAGATAATTTTGCTCTAGTGCTTCACTTATATCTTTTTAGAGCATGGTGGTGGTTTTATTTTATAGAAATTATTGATCTCTCATGCTTCACTTATATTGTTTTGAGAGTCTTTTAGAACAGCATGGTAATTTGCTTTGGTTATAAAATTAGTCCTAATATGATGGGCATTCAAGATGGGTATAATAAAAACTTTCATATAGAGTGCATTAAATACTATGAGAAGTTTGATACTTGATGATTGTTTTGAGATATGAACAGGATGGTATTAGAGTCGTGCTAGTTGAGTAATTGTGAAATTGATAAATACTTGTGTTGAGGTTTGCAAGTCCCGTAGCATGCACGTATGGTAACCGTTGTGTGACAAATTTGAAGCATGAGGTGTTTCTTTGATTGCCTTCCTTATGAGTGGCGGTCGGGGACGAGCGATGGTCTTTTCCTACCAATCTATCCCCCTAGGAGCATGCGTGTAGTGCTTGGTTTTGATGACTTGTAGATTTTTGCAATAAGTATGTGAGTTCTTTATGACTAATGTTGACTCCATGGATTATACGCACTCTCACCCTTCCACCATTGCTAGCCTCTCTTGTGCTGCCCAACTTTCGCCTGTACCATAAACCCATCATTTAACTTCCTCAAAACAACCACCATACCTACCTATTATGGCATTTCCATAGCCATTCCGAGATATATTGCCATGCAACTTCCCACTGTTCCTTTTATTATGACACACTTCATCATTGTCATATTGCTTTGCATGATCATGTAGTTGACATCGTATTTGTGGCAAGGCCACCTTCATAATTCTTTCATACATGTCACTCTTGATTCATTGCACATCCCGGTACACCGCCGGAGGCATTCACATGGAGTCATATTTTGTTCAAAGTATCGAGTTGTAATTATTGAGTTGTAAGTAAATAAAAGTGTGACGATCTTCATTATTAGAGCATTGTCCCATGTGAGGAAAGGATGATGGAGACTATGATTCCCCCACAAGTCGGGATGAGACTCCGAACGAAAAAAAGGAGAGGCCATAAAAAAGGAGAAGACCCAAATTAAAAAAATGATGAGAGAAAAAGAGAGAAGGGACAATGTTACTATCTTTTTTCCACACTTGTGCTTCAAAGTAGCACCATGATCTTCATGATAGAGAGTCTCTTATGTTCTCACTTTCATATACTAGTGGGAATTTTTCATTATAGAACTAGGCTTGTATATTCCAATGATGGGCTTCCTCAAATTGCCATAGGTCTTCGTGAGCAAGCAAGTTGGATGCACACCCACTTAGTTCCTTTTTTGAGCTTTCATACACTTATAGCTCTAGTGCATCCGTTGCATGGCAATCCCTACTCACTCACATCGATATCTATTGATGGGCATCTCCATAGCCCATTGATACTCCTAGTTGATGTGAGACCATCTTCCTTTTTTTGTCTTCTCCACAACCACCATTCTATTCCACCTATAGTGCTATGTCCATGGCTCGCGCTCATATATTGCATGAAAGTTGAAAACGTTTGAGAATACTGAAGTATGAAACAATTGCTTGGCTTGTCATGGGGGTTGTGCATGATTGGAGCATTTTGTGTGACGAAGATGGAGCATAGCCAAACTATATGATTTTGTAGGGATGAGATTTCTTTGGCTATGTTATTTTGAGAAGACATAATTGCTTGGTTAGTATGCTTGAAGTATTATTATTTTTATGTAATATTAAACTTTCATCTTGAATCTTTCGGATCTGAACATTCATGCCACAATAAAGGAAATTACATTGAAAAATTATGTTTGGTAGCATTCCACATCAAAAATTCTGTTTTTATCATTTACCTGCTCGAGGACGAGCAGGAATTACGCTTGGCGATGCTTGATACGTCTCCAACGTATCTATAATTTTTGATTGTTCCATGCTATTATATTATCTGTTTTGGATGTTTAATGGGCTTTAATATGCTCTTTTATATTATTTTTGGGACTAACCTATTAACCGAAGGGCCAGTCCCAGTTTCTGTTTTTTGCCTATTTTAGTATTTTGCAGAAAAGGAATACCAAACGGAATCCAAACGGAATGAAACCTTCGCGATGATCTTTCTTGGAACGAAAGCAATCCAGAAGACTTGGAGTTGAAGTCTGGAACTCTGCGAGGCGGCCACGAGGCAGGAGGGCGCGCCCAGGGGGGTAGGCGCACCCCCCACCCTCATGGGCCCCACGGAGCTCCACCGACGTACTTCTTTCGCCTATATATACTCTTATACCCTAAAAACATCAGGGGAGCCACGAAACCACTTTTCCACCACCGCAACCTTCTGTACCCATGAGATCCCATCTTGGGCGATCTGCCGGAGGGGGAATCGATCACGGAGGGCTTCTACATCAACACCATAGCCTCTCCGATGATGTGTGAGTAGTTTACCACAGACCTTCGGGTCCATAGTTATTAGCTAGATGGCTTCTTCTCTCTCTTTGATTCTCAATACAAAGTTCTCCTCGATGTTCTTGGAGATCTATTCGATGTAATACTCTTTTGCGGTCTGTTTGTCGAGATCCGATGAATTGTGGATTTATGATCAAGTTTATCTATGAATAATATTTGGTTCTTCTCTAAATTCTTATATGCATGATTTGATATCTTTGCAAGTCTCTTCGAATTATCGGTTTAGTTTGGCCTACTAGATTGATCTTTCTTGCAATGGGAGAAGTGCTTAGCTTTGGGTTCAATCTTGCGGTGTCCTTTCCCAGTGACAGTAGGGGTAGAAAGGCACATATTGTATTGTTGCCATCGAGGATAAAAAGATGGGGTTTATATCATATTGCTTGAGTTTATCCCTCTACATCATGTCATCTTGCTTAATGCATTACTCTGTTCTTATGAACTTAACTCTAGATGCATGCTGGATAGCGGTCGATGTGTGGAGTAATAGTAGTAGATGCAGAATCGTTTCGGTCTACTTGACACAGACGTGATGCCTATATTCATGATCATGCCTAGATATTCTCATAACTATGCACTTTTCTATCAATTGCTCGGCAGTAATTTGTTCACCCACCGTAATATATGCTATCTTGAGAGAAGCCACTAGTGAAACCTATGGCCCCTGGGTCTCTTTCTTATTATATTGCATCTCTTTTGTTTACATCCCATCTCGTTTTACTATTTTGCAATCTTTACTTTCCAATCTATATAACAAAAATACCAAAAATTATTTATCTTATTATCTTTACTAGATCTCACTTTTGCGAGTGGCCGTGAAGGGATTGGCAACCACTTTATCGCGCTAGTTACAAGGTTCTTGATTGTTTGTGCAGGTACTAGGTGACTTGCATGTTATCTCCTACTGGATTGATACCTTGGTTCTCAAAACTGAGGGAAATACTTACGCTACTTTGCTGCATCACCCTTTTCTCTTCAAGGGAAAACCAACGCATGCTCAAGAGGTAGCAAGGGGGTCCACCAGGTGGGCACAACCCACCTGGGTGCGCTAGGGAGCCCAGGCGCGCCCTGGTGGGTTGTGCCCTCCTCGGCCCACCTCCGGTGCCCATCTTCTGGTATATAAGTCATTTTGACCTAGAAAAAATAAGAGAGGACTTTCGGGACGGAGCGCCGCCGTCTCGAGGCGAAACTTGGGCAGGAGCACTTTTGCCCTCTGGCAGAGCGATTATGCTAGGGGAACTTCCCTCTCGGAGGGGGAAATCATCGTCATCGTCATCACCAACAACCCTCTCATCTTGGGGAGGCCAATCTTCATCAACATCTTCACCAGCACCATCTCCTCTCAAACCCTAATTCATCTATTGTGTTCAATCTTTGTACCGGAACCTCAGATTGGTACCTGTGGGTGACTAGTAGTGTGTTGATTACATATGTAGTTGATCACTATATGGTTTATTTGGTGGAAGATTATATGTTCAGATCCATTATGCTATTTAATACCCTTCTGATCATGAACATGCTTATCACTTGTGAGTAGTTACTTTTGTTCTTGAGGTCACGGGAGAAATCATGTTGCAAGTAATCATGTGAACTTGATATGTGTTCGATATTTTGATAATATGTATGTTGTGATTCCCTTAGTGGTGTCATGTGAACGTCGACTACATGACACTTCACCATATTTGGGCCTAAGGGAATGCATTGTGGAGTAGTTATTAGATGATGGGTTGCTAGAGTGACAGAATCTTAAACCCTAGTTTATGCGCTACTTCGTAAGGGACCGATCACTAGTAGAAAAAGGGCCATTTGTCCCGGTTCATAAAGGGCCTTTAGTCCCGGTTCTGGAACCGGGACTAAAGGGTCGTTACTAAAGCCCCCCCCCTTTAGTCCCGGTTCTTATACGAACCGGGACTAAAGGCCCTCCACGTGGCCGCTGCATGGAGGTCCACCTTTAGTCCCAGTTGGTAACACCAACCGGTACTAAAGGAAATTTTATGATTTTTTTTGAATTTTTTTCCCGAATTTTCAAATTTCTGAATTATTTTAACCTCTAATCTCTAATCACCCCTCATCACTTCTCAATTTAACCTCTAATCTCTAATCACCTCTCATCATTCCAAATTATCTAACTTCCCGAGCGGTCACCCATCCTCTCACTACCCCAGCCTGAGCACGCTTAACTTTCGGGTTCTATTCTCCCTCGTTTACAAGTCTGCACTTGTTGTTTTCCTGACAATAGTAAGATGTCAATCCTATTAACCCTTAGGAGTTTAGCTTGAGCATGAAGTCACACATTTCACTGTTTGAGTTTGAAACTATCGTTCTAAAAAACAATAATTATTTAGTAACACTAATATTTCTTGAATAAGTAGTTTGACCATTGTTTGACCACAATTTGACCAGATTTGACCAAAATTCAAAAAAACTGAAATAATTATTTAGTAACACTAATATTCTTGAATAATTATTTAGTAACACTAATACTTTTGAATAAGTAGTTTGACCATAGTTTGACCAGATTTAACGAAAATTCAAAAAAAAAATTGACCATAACTTTTTTCCTTTTAGAATTTGAGGATTCTAAAAATTTGCAAACAGGCCGTAGGCTGTCAAAATCGGATGCGGATTTTCGTGCTGAACATTTTGATATATTATACTTTTTTCTGACATCGTATGCAAAAGTTATAGCCGTTTTACATTTTCCCTACACTTTTTGCAAAACATGTCCAAATTTAAGTTTTAAAATTTTCCTAACTAGTAGATGTAGTAACATAACGACATCTCGAAGGATTTTAACTTTTGAAGTTTTTATCATTTTCTTTTGCTTTTTACAAAACTGAAAAGGCGATAAGGGGGGTAGGATTTGAAAATTGCACCATTAGTACTAGTTCGTGGCACGAACCGGTACTAAAGGTCTAACCTTTAGTACCGGTTCGTGCCACGAACCTGTACTAATGCCTCAACCCCATTAGTACCGGTTCGTGGCACGAACCTCTAACCTTTAGTACCGGTTCGTGCCACGAACCGGTACTAATGGGCATCGCACCCTTTAGTCCCGGTTCGTGGCACCAACCGGGACTAATGGTCCCATTTGAACCGAGAGTAATGCCTGTACGGTGCCCTAGCCGCTCGAACCGGGACTAATGCTCACATTAGTCCCGGTTCGTAATGCAACCGGTACTAATGCTCTTTTCTGGCCGAACCAAAGCCCTGTTTTCTACTGGTGGATTTGGATCCAAAAGTTTAACGCTATGGTTAGATTCTATCTTAATACTTTTCTCGTAGTTGCAGATGCTTGCGAGGGGGTTAATCATAAGTAGGAGGTTTGTTCAAGTAAGAACAACACCTAAGCACCGATCCACCCACATATCAAATTATCAAAGTAGTGAACACAAATCAAGCCAACATGGTGAAAGTGACTAGATGAAATTCCCGTGTGCCCGCAAGAACACTTTACTTATTATAAGAAATCGTTTTGGCCTGTCCTTTGCCAAAAAAGGATTGGGCTATCTTGCTGCATATTATTTGCCGTTACCGGTACGTGCTCGTTACAAATTATCCTGCTACCAAATTATCTGTTACTTACAATTTCAGCGCTTGCAGACATTACCTTGCTGAAAACCGCTTGTCATTTCCTTCTGCCTCGTTGGGTTCAAGACTCTTACTTATCAAAAGGACTACGATTGATCCCCTATACTTGTGGGTCATCACTATATTACCGAGAGGGCCCAGAGATACCTCTCCATCATACGGAGTGACAAATCCCAATCTCAATTCATGCCAAGTCAATATACACCGTCGGAGATACCTGTAGAGCATCTTTATGACCACCCAATTACGTTGTGACATTTGATAGCAAAGGTATTCCTCCTGTATCCGGGAGTTGCATGATCTCATGGTCGAAAGAATATGTATTTGACATTTAAGAAAGCAGTAGCAACAAACTGAACGATCATATGCTATGCTAACGGTTGGGTGTTCTCCATCACATCATTCTCCTAATGATGTGATCCCGTTATCAAATGAAACTCATGTCTAGGAAATCTTAACCATCTTTGATCAATGAGCATGAATAATAAACCTTTATCATGGTCACTAGGTTCATGGTATTTGTTTATGTATCCACACATGTATTTAAATTTTCGGTTAATACATTTCTAGCATGAATAATAAACCTTTATCATGATAGTGGAAATATAATAATAACCATTTTATTATTGCCTCTAGGGCATATTTCCATCAATAACTTCCTTTGCTTTCTTATGAACATGATATTGGGTTGTGAGTGTACCCAATTATGGGAAGAAATGCCTGCGCATATAAGAAACGTGGTTTGGTGTAGTGTATGATTTTTCTATATGGCCGTTTGCTTGGCTAAATGTGCATTCTTACTTTTGTAATAATGGAAAACAGTTCGGGTCCCAAAACTGTTAATGAACCTCATGAGTGGGTAAATGTAATACACATAGAAGATAAAGGTTAATCTGCATAGATAGGGCAATTGAAGATTGGTGTACATGATTTTCCCTTTGTCTTAGACATATAGATGTCTGAGCTTGCATATTTTAGCGCTGGTGGGCCCATATGTAAGTGGCTGGATCGCTAGTACGTAGTGCACTTACCCTTCGCTGATACAGGCAACTTGCTTCGAGCATTTGGGCCGGGCGTGCCGCCACCATCTCAGCCATGGGGAGTAGCTGACTGCACTGAAAAACACGCACCTGACTCACTATATTTAAAGTTCATCATGTGATAAAAAATCATATAAATGATGTGCTTTGCATGGTGTCCCACCCCGGAAGTTAATTTTTTTATCCATTTCACTATAAAATAACTTCCTTTGCTTTAATATGAACATGATATTGGGTTGTGATTGTACCCAATTTGCGGAAAGAAATGCCTGTGCGCAAATAAGAAAGGTGATTTGGTGCAGTGTATGATTTTTTTGATATGGTTGTTTGCTTGGCTGAATGTGCATTCTTACTTTTGTAATAATGGAGAACAGTTCGGGTACCAAAACTGTTAATGAACCTCATGAGTGGGTAAATGTAATGCACATAGAAAATAAAGGTTATCTCCATAGAGCAGGGCAATTGAAAATTGGTAGATGATTTTCCCTTTGTCTTAGACATGTAGATCTCCGAGCTTGCATATTTTAGCGCTTAAAGCAAAAACGTGTTTTTTAGGTGGTATTTGTTTTCTGTATAGATATGTGTCTGCATAGGAAAGAGCCAAAAAATTACATGTGTTATTTATTTTCTAAATTTCAGCAGTATTTAATTTGAATCTTTCTTGGGAGTGATTTTATTTCTCTCCCATATATATAGCTATTACTTTAGGGACAAATGTTCCCTACAAGCAGTGGTAGTTATCACCACTTGCGTTTTGTATGTTGTATGTAGTATCTGTCAAAACCGAGAGTATGTACGCGTAGTATATAATATATAACAATATTTAGGCAGTATATATACTACCTTTTAGGTAGTATGTATCATATTTTGAGTATACTCTTTTTTACGTACAAATATGTACGTATTTCGTGAATATAAAAAGACTATGGGCTCATATGATTTTTTCATGATACTTGTTTTGAAATATCTTAAATATATTATATGAACATATTTACAATGATAAAGTAATATATATACTACTTCATGATAGTATATGAGACATTGGGGTAACTACCACCGGGTGGTAGGATGGGTTTTCCCTTTCTTTAGTGTATATATATACTGTTGCACTAGCTAGGTAAATATTTTTGTTTCGGAAATTTAAACTTGATTTCTCTAGGATGTGCTATCTATGTACTCCCTCCATTTTTATATACAAGGCCACAAACTTAAAATATAGGTATCAAGGTAAAAATTAATGCATACTTTATAAGTCTGCTTTTCTTTTCATTTAGAGCTTTGCTACACAGACGACAACGCTGGACGATTTTCAGATGATGTAACACATCTAGCCGTTCACAAGTACAGCTAAACTAAACAACGCCGTTCAATCCAACATCGTCCACCGTTCGGCCAGGATACTGTCGTCCGCATAGTAATTTCGTTTCATTTACTGGGATCATTAATACACAACATACATGCAAGAAAACTGAGTGGAGGAAGTAGCTAGTGTTATTATGACTACAAGCATGCAAGTATTAAACAGGTTACTAGTACGAGGTAGTATCATTAACTCTTTCCTCGATTATTGTTGGTGGCCTTGTATATAGATGCAAAACGTATATTCCATAGTGGCCTTGTATAGATGCAAAACGTATATTCCATAGTATAATTAACTCTTTCCAGTATTCTTGGATGGTTGTGCTTTATTTATATATATGTGACATTTTTTTCCCTTATCATAGATTATTTCTGAGCATTATTGTGCTATACATTGAATAACATATTATGAGTGGATTTCAGTTACGTGTATCAGGATAGAAGAAGATGTAACTGCAGATCACCACAAGAATTCTCAGCGCAGCAAAGCACGCGTATACCTCTAGTATATGTGGAGGGAAATATATCTAGTGCACGGGTGCTTGTGGTGCTACCGATGCACCGGACGCCGTAGCACATGTTAAAATATTCAAAAATCTAGAGAAAAAAATCTAGCACATTGACACAACATCAATGTATACTATCACAAAATTTCAAATAAAAAATTGAAACATTGCACAATACACAGAAATGAAAATTTTGACAGCAGTGTGATAATGAGCCAAATCTATAGCCCAGCTATGTTATGTACTATTTCGAATTTGTTATTTTGTACCTCGAGCAGTATTTCGAGCTTTGATTCGAAATTTCATGACAACATAGACCGATGTTGTGTGAATATGGTAGAAAAAAAATATCAAACATTAATGGACGCGCAATGGGCAACCGGTAGCACCACAAGCACTGATGCATCAGATACATCCCCTATCTGTGGAACGATTGTAATTATTATATTTCTACTAAAACTCCAAGCTCCCTAGAAATGATGCTTTCTGGTGCGTTGGGGCTTTGGAGGGCGCCGGTGGGCCCATATGTAAGTGACTGGGTCGCTGGTACATCGTGCGCTTATCTTTCGCTGATACAGGCTGCTCGCTCCGAGCATCTGGGTCGGACGTGCCGCCACCAGCTCGGCCATGGAGAGTAACTGACCGCACCGGAAAAACAAGCACGTGATTCACTATATTTAAAGTTCATCATGTGATAAAAAATTAAAATAAATGATGTGCTTTGCATGGTGTCCCACCCCGGAAGTTAATTTTTTGTCCATTTCATTATTAAATAACTTCCTTCGCTTTATTATGAACATGATATTGGGTTGTGATTGTACCCAATTTGTGGAAAGAAATGCCTGCGCAGATAAGAAAGGTGGTTTGGTGCAGTGTATGATTTTTTTGATATGGCTGTTATCTTGGCTGAATGTGCATTCTTACTTTTGTAATATTGGAAAACAGTTCAGGTGCCAAAACTGTTCATGAACCTCATAAGTGGGTGAATGTAATGCACATAGAAAATAAAGGTTATCTGCATGGATAGGGCAATTGAAAATTGGTACATGATTTTCCCTTTGTCTTAGACATGTAGATGTCTGAGCTTGCATATTTTAGTGCTTAAAGCAAAAACGTGTCTTTTTTTGTAGGTGCTATTTGCTTTTTGTATAGATATGTGTCTGCATAGGAAAGAGCCAAAAATTTACATGTGTTATTTATTTTCTAAATTTCAGCATCTCATCATATTTAATCTGAATCTTTCTTGAGAGTGATTTTATTCCTCTCCCATATATACAGCTTTCTCCTTAGGGTATATATACACTGTTGCACTAGCTAGGTAAATATTTTTGTTTCGGAAATTTAAACTTGTTTTCTCTAGGATGTGCTATCTATGTACAGTATTCTTGGGTGGTCATGCTTTATTTATATATGTGATATTTTTCCTTAGCATGGTTTATTTCTGAGCATTACCGTGCTATATATTGAATAACATATTATGAGTGGATTTCAACTACGTGTATCATAATAGAAGATGTAACTGATAGATCACCACAAGAATTCTTAGGACAGCAAAGCGCGCATATACCTCTATTTTATGTGGAGGGAAATATATCTAGTGCACGAGTGCTTGTGGTGCTACTGGTGCACCGGACGCCGTAGCGAATTTTAAAATATTCAAAAATCTGGAAAAAAAATCTAGCACATTGACATAACATTAATGTATATTTTCACAAAATTTCAAATCAAAAATTGAAACATTGCACAAGCATGTAGACCGAAGAAGGTTACTGCCATGCCCGCCGCACCTATTGCAGTTGATAGGCGACAATGGATTCCTCCTAAGCAAGGTTTTGCCAAGATAATGGTTGATGGGGCTGTGGACCGGAATATTAATGAAGGATTTTTTGTCGCAGTTTGCAGGGATGATTCAGGCACATACTTAAGAGCCTCCGCTTTCAAATGTTCGGGGATCTCAGACCCGACAATTCTTGAAGCTTTCGCTTGCTGTGAAGCCTTATCGCTTGCCCTGGATCTCTCCCTTTCACATGTGATCATAGCTTCGGATTACAAAGTGTGTGGTGGATGACTTGAAGGAAGGCATGGGAGGCAAATATGCAAAGCATTATCAAGGAGATTACAACAACATCAAGGCAATATGAAAGATACTCCTTCATCTTCGAAGGACGTGATAGCAATATTGAGGCACATAGCCTCGCGAAGCACGCTTCATATGTGGCTCCTCAATCCTCCGGACATAAATTGTATCCCTATGAACCTTGTTTATGATCAATAATAAAGAGTGGTTAGACTCAAAAAATCGTTCACCGGCCTGTTATGCGGACCGCCGGGGGGAGGGGGGGGGGTCAGCCGGGTATGAAAATCATGTATATTCAAGCGACTACACAGGTATAACTGGCTTCTCCACTGCCTTAGAAGGCTGGTCATAGTAGGGAGTAACTTATACTAGCGTCATGCATATGACACTAGTCTAAGTTACTACTTTCATAGTGCAAAGTATCATAGTAATAGTGTCATAGATGGCTTCATTTATTACCTTGTAGACACATTTTTTCCTGGAAAGTGTTATTATATTACAACAACACATCAATATTCATTAAATACTTGCCGTATAAGCAAACTTGCATTGAGATGTGTTATGTTACTAGCTAAGTTACTCTCACGATAACTAGCCGAATGTGAATGTGACCTTTGCAAGGGATAACCCTTAGAGTAACTAGAAGAACGCCCGTGCGTTGCAATGGGGCCACATTAACTTTAAGAGTTCAATATTAATATTCTCATGCATATCAAGTGACATTGGCGACCTTTTTACCATCAAACCCTCACACACACTCTCTCTCCCTCCCTCTTCCTCACTCTCTCTCCCCCTCTCCCTCTCTCTCTAACACACACACATCCATCTTACTGGGTACGGGACCATAATCCATCTATTTCACACACACTAGTGCATAACAATATGGATTATGCATATTATATTTGCCACCACAACTGAGGAAATTAATTTCATGTAAATCGGCCAGCCACAGCTCCAAGAATACGCGGAGGAGGTGGCCTGGGTCGGCGTCGGCGCCGTCCGGCGCGGGCCATGGGCCTGCTTCCAAGTGCGTCTGCCGGCTGGCCACCCACACCGGGTCCTTCAAGTGCCGCTTCCACCGCATCAACTCCCAGGGCCACGGCCACGGCCAGGGAAGCCACCCTTCTTCGCCCCCTTCACCGGCCGCGGCCAACGCGGTGCCGCGGCACCCGGCCTCACCGTCCTCGTCCTCCGGCACCGTCGCGACCCAGTGATGCAGCCCAAGCATCAGCCTCGAGAATCAAGAACGCTCGACAACGGAGAGGGAAGGGAAGATCATATACATGTCATAAGAAAGGGAGTTTATTTACTGCTCCCTCGATGTATTGTTTTCTTTGTTTGGAGATTGATTATCATTCGTGAGTTAAGGTAAGGTTAATGTGATTGAGCGATTTTTCTGAAAATCAATTATTTGTTTTCTAATTAATGTGATTGAGTAATTTAAGGTAAGGTTAATTAATTTAGATTTGATCTTTAGAGATTGTTCGTGATTGATTCTACATTACTAAATAACTTGCGCCAGTATGAAAAGTTTTGATTTGTTTAGATTTCTTTCGTTGTGTGAGAGGGTGACGCGAAAATAAACCGATCAAGTGGGGGGAGGGGACAGAAAAAAATCTATGAAAAAAACCAGCGAAGGTGGGAGGAGATACAAAAAAACCATGAAAGATGGGACGAAAAAGACCCTGGAAGCGAGACTAACAACTGCTCCATTAGGAGTAGAGATGCTAGACAGACGGATTTATAATTACGAATTCCATGGATTGTGATTAGCTGGCATCTTTTAGTTGGAGATTAAGGAGGAGACGAGCCCACCCCCCTGAATTTTGTTGGGTGGGTGGGTGGGAGGGGTTAGTTAGCGTGAAAACCGCCGTTAGATGCTCATAATTGTCCGTATGTAGCCAATGGATACCAGATGGTTAAAAAGACAGTGTGCAAGTCAGAAGAGCATGCTTACGATCTGGCGAAGGCCACTTTTTTGTAGCTTGGGATCGGTAGCTATGCTTTGCTATCAAGCGATCGAGCAGGATAGTTAACAACGATTTGAGCACAAACCCGTGAAATAAATCTGAACGGCAAAAGTTACATGCAGTGATAACCGTTGTTATTTTCGCAATAATAATCGAAGAGATGGAGGAGTTTTGCATGCGCGTGGTACACAAACAGCAGAGATCAGCCTCGCTTGACGGGGTCGAAGTTGGAGACGGCGACGACGGCGCCGATGATGCCGAGGAGCACGACCCCGCCGGAGCCGATGCTGAGCAGGAAGTTCTTGAGCGACGGCGGAAGCCCGGGGCCAGCGGCCTCCGCGACCTCCGGCAGCACAAGCGCGGCCGCCATGGCCGCGGCGGTCAGCCCGGCCGCGGCCTTCTCTTTCACCGACTGCTGCCCCGACGCATGGACGACGCACGTCCTCGCCCGCGGCGAGCAGGGTCGCAGCGAAGCGCCGAGGCCGAGGCCGAGCAGCCTCCCAAGGCCACCTGCGACGGACAGAGAGGCCGCGACGGTGGTCGCGAATGTGGCGGTCATGGATGTTTAGCTCTAGGTGCGCGTGTAGTGGTTTGTGTTACGTGCGCCGGTGTGTGCCTGCCTGCCTACAAGAGCTTCTTACCGTGAGAAAGATAGGGGCATGGACTATGGAGAGCCGGAGAGGGGTGGATGGGGATATCAGGTTCCATGTTAGCACATTAGTCTGACGTGGGAGGTCCCTGTCGCACCAAATGGCGAAGCAGGATAGGCTTATCTTCTGAAGTGAGTTTGCTGGCTCCTGGCCGTGCTTGGAGCATCTCGAGCCGTTCGGTCTCCAAGGGGCTTGAAATATCGCCGTCTCAAGGCGCGCTGGCGATAATATCGGTGTAGGAGCGGTCGGTTTCCGAACCGCCGCCCCACGCCCCCTCCGTTTTTGAAAAATAAACTCGGCCAAATTTCATCCAAACAGGACGCATATTCGTCCAAACTAGCCGATTTTCATTGTTATTTGTACATAAACTTAAGAACATGAATTTAAAACTAACTAAAAACGACCAGTACACCTAGCACTACTATGCCGCCGCCACCGCCCGCCTTCTACATGCCGAGGAGCCTGTAGAACCGGGTGTAGTCGCTGCCGTCGTCGTGCGTGCCGCCGCCGTCCCTGCTGCACCCCTGACCAGCGTCGCCGATGCGGGGTGGGGGGGGGGGGCTGGGGGGGGGGAGGGGGAGTGTGGTTGGACGGCCCGGGCGCCTCCTCGTCGTCGCTGTCGAGGATGATGACCCCGCCCTCGTCGCGTCCGCGGCGCCGAGTGGCGATCTTCTCGAGGGCGCGGCGCTGGCGCTCCACCTTCTCGCAGACGTAGTCCGTTTTCGCTGATTTGAGGGCGGTCTCATCGTCGGCGGTCATGTCCGCGTGCTCCTTCACGGGGAGCAACCCCGGCTCGGTCTTCGGCCTGACGAGCCGGGAAGAAGAAGGTAAGGGGCGGCCGCCCTCGTGGATGACGAGGGCGCCGCTGCGGGTACGGCGCCCGAGCAGCGTCTCCTATGGCTCTGCCTTGACGGGGTGGAGCGCCAGCGAACCGGAGGAGAGGGAGCCAAAGCCCGACGACGAGGAGGTCTCTGTCTCCATCCGCCACAGCGTCCAGGAGCTGTCGCGACAACGCGAGAAGGTGGGGGGCGCCGGGTACTCCAGGCGCGACGTGTTGCCGGCCTCGATGTGCTCGAGGACGGCTTAGAGGGTGTGACCGGGGACGCCCCACCATTGGCGCCGCCCCTCGGAATTGTGGCGGCCGCGGGGCTCGACGCCGTTCGAGGAGGCGAGCTGGTCGACGTGGCGGCGTTCCAAGTACACCGTCCACAGCGTGTTGCTATCGGTGGCGTACCTCGGCTGGTTACGCACCTCCTCCGTCAGCGAGGACCGGATGCGCACGATCTCGACGCGCCGGACAGCGCCGTTGGGCCCTGGTGGCACCGGGACTCTGTCGGCGCTCAGCTTCCACGTGCCCGGCACCCGCATTGCCGGCGGTGCCGGGTAGTCGGCCTCGTAGAGGAGCCGTGCCTCGTCCTCGTGCAGGTGACGGCGGCCGAAGCCATTAGCCGCCGCGGCCTCGCCTAGGTAACGCTTGGCCATGCTGGTCGGCGGGGAGAAATGGAGAGGAGAGGCGAGCTCGGTCGAGAGCGCCATTGGCGATGAAAGGAGGAGCTTGGTCGAGAGTGTGTGCGCTCCCCGGCGAGGGAGGGGCGCTTTTTATAGTCGGGCTTGGGCGGTGGGAGGGCGGCCGACGTGTGTACGCGTGGCTGGCTCGGGCGGGACTCGCGTCGCCGCGCCGCCCGTGAGGCATCAATGAAGGCTGACTGGCGCGACAGCGCGGCAGCCTTGGCATTGATTCCCCGCCGGAACCGAGGCGATGAGGACGACGATGCTCCGGGGTCGCTGACGCGGCGGGCGCACCGTTCTTTCGTGCCAAATATGATTCCCTCGGCGTCCCCCAGCATGCCGAGTTCGGCCTGGGTCCGCCGACGCCAATTTCAGGCCTAACCGGCAAAAATTTGGCTCCTGGGGACGCGACTGGGCCATTTTTTCAGCGCTGACGCTAAAAAAGGGCCTGGGGGGAGGCTGTTGGGGACGCGGCTGGAGATGCTCTTATAGTTTTGGGCAGTAATAGGCGCTGACACACCGGCCCAATTTTCGGCCGGTCGCGTCCCTTGCGCTTGATGTGGCAATTTCTAACTGCCAGATCTAGCCTCCCACTTCATCCCCAATCTCTAACTCCCACATACCTTTGGCTTTTCCCTAAAAAATCTGGCCAACGCACCCCCCTTGCTGGAAGAGGGCGGGGGCAGCTAGAGCCGCTGGCCCCCAGTCATGGACGCGTGGCGACCAGCCATCGCCGGTGAGCTCGTGATGGTTGCTTGCCTCGGTTGCAACATGCCCTTCCAGCTTGCCTCCTCCCATCGTCGCAACTCTAACGCTTGCCGGCTCCAGCTCACGGTCACTACGGTTGTAACATCTCTCGCGGCGCTGGCGCCGGCTTGCCGTTGACTAGAATTGTCGTGTTCCAGGCTCCAGCGAAAAAACTCAGTGGACAGAAATCTCCCGGTGGTTAGTTGAAGCAAAAACATTAGTTGATTCCAGCCATAATTAACCAATGGTTCCAGCACAAAAAATTTACAGTAGAAAACTCCAAAAACATCATTGTAGCAAACGAACTAACCGATTCCAACAAAAAATAATGTTGGTTCCAGCAAAAAATATTGTTGGTTCCAACAAAAACACGTCGCTGCCGCTGGTCACACCAAAAACTCACGTGTCCTCGCAACAAAAATCTTGCCGGTTCCAGCAAAAATAATCTCGACGCCGTTCGATTCCAGCACCGACCAATTATGGTTGCGGCTTTCCTATCACCTGGTTCCAGCAAAAAAAACTATGGTTGCAGCACCGGAGCCGATCGTCTTTGCCGCCGGGAGCCTCTGGTTCCAGCCACTGGTTCGAGCATCCTTGGACTCCGGTTCTAGCAAAAAAAATCTGGTTGCAGCACCGGAGCCCTCTCATCTCCACCATGGCAGCTGTTGGTTGCGATCAACCATGGTCGTTGGTTCCAGCATCGCTGGATTCCGCTGGGCACAAAAGATGGAGAGGAGCAGGGAGAGGGGGCAACACCACAAGGACAGAAAGGGGAGGCAGGTATCGGCCACGGCCACTACATGGCGAAAGGAAAGGGGTTGGGCGCCATGGGTGGTGGCGGCCATGGCGAAAAAGGAGGAGAGCCTGGTGGGGAAAGAAACAGAGGAATGGGAGATAGATCAATGTGTGGATGGATAAGGAGAGCACCGAGTGTTGTGACGTGGGGAGAGCACCGAGCGTTCGAGAGCATTCGATCTCCCTTTATCGTATGCGCCAGGCGCGACTGACCCAAGCTTCGTCCGGTCCGCCGGTCACAAACATTTACCTATAGTTTTTGGGTTGTAGTAGTGCCTGAGTATGACTTACATCCTAAGGGCCCATCTCTAACCAAACTCCTAGGGAATAACTTCCTAGACACTCTCTCTCAAGCCTTAACTCATCAAATATGACGAGTTAGAAAGTGGACATGACTAATGGAACTTGTCATGGACTTAACACGACAGATGCCCTAGCAAAAGGACTTAGGTGTGGAGCCATCGCAACTAGGTTAGCTTGAAGGGGTTAAACGGGAAAAAGGACACAGAGAGTTTACCCAGGTTCAGCCCCTCTCAACGAGGTAAAAGCCTACTCCTGATTTAGGTTGTATTGCTTGGGTTTCGATTACCAGGGAGCGAATAAGCTTGACCTAGTTCTCGATGAGTTGTTTCTTGAGTTAACCCGCCGCCGGGTCACCCCTTTATATATAGGTTGATGCCCAGCGGCTTACAGAGTCCTGGCCGGATCATACAAAACATGTCCGGCTCGGTATCTAACTAAGCTTGTCTTATAGTACAAGTTAAACATATGGCTGCTCACACCCGTGGGCCTCAAGTCGTCCCCGGGTCTTGGGCCTTCAATAAGCTTGCTCTATGAACCGTCATCTTCACATCTTTATGGGCCTCTTCATCTTAAGCCGCTAGTGGCATGACCCGGCCCCTCCTGGGCGGGTCATACCCAGTAGTTATATCCCCAACATTAGGCGCCAGGTTGATTTGAACTTGTTCACATCAATCTTCAGTACTTGACTTAGCATAATCTTTCATCGTCAATTCTTTACCAATTCATTGTAACCCGCCATGACGTCACATCTCAGAACTGTGTTAACCCGCCATGACATCATCTCGCATTAACTTCGCATGAAGCCCAGAACATCTCAACAGATCTTTATCTTTAATGAACCTCCCGAAAATCGAGGTGTCCGTGTAGACACATAATCATTTTTTCGGTCTCCTCGATTCCTGCGCATGCCATTTATCCATCTCCTTATAAATAGGGACAGGGGTCCTCCTTTTCACTTTTACCTTGCCCCCTCGTCTTCATCCTCTTCCTCGTGACGTCTCAGCCATCCCGAGCTCTGCCGCCGCCGTCCTCCTTCAGCGACGACCACGCCGGCCGCTGCATCAACCTGATTGGACCAGAAAAAGGCGGCGCCCCACCGCTGTTCATCAGCATTAGTAAGTCCGAACTTCACTCCCTAACAGATCTGCACTAGGGTTTTCACTTTGTTCATCGGTGTTCTTCACCGTTCTTCATGCTTCTCCTCTAAAACGAGTATTTTTTTATCTAAAAATGATACATAGATTGTGCGGTACTAGTTTTGCATCGTTTCTCAACCGTAGTTACTCCCCTTTGACTGAATTTCAATCTGAGCTTGCGAGTTCTTCTACTGCCATAGCCTTTAAATTCAGGAATTACTTTTATTTTCCGGGGGCCGCCGTAGATCCAAAATCATAAGCAAACCTTGTAAAACCTGTTTCTCCAGCACTTAGTAAAATTTTGCTTCGCTCCGGATCTGTAGCCATTAGCCCTTCATGGCGGTTTAAAGGACAATTTGTAACCCGCCAAGTACCTGTCGACTTAACTTTGAATCCCTTTTCGCATTGCCAATGAATGTTGACATACCCCGGCTACACCTTGCTGGTTTAGCCATGCTTTAATTCATCTCTTTTAGGCCGTGCCCCGCAATCATGACTAAGACCGTCACTTCATGTGACTGGGTCCCTTCAATCGTCACAGAAGAAATGCTTGATGACTATGTCAAAACAGGCATCTTGTCAGCAAAGAATGTCATTCACTGGCGTGTTCCAAACCCAGATGAAGCTAGACCTCAGCCAAAGGAAAATGAGGTTATTGTTTTTACTGATCACATAAACCGGGGCTTCTCACCACCCGGGTCAAAATTCTTCCGTGATGTTCTGCATTTCTTTCAGCTCCATCCTCAAGGCATCGAACCCAATTCCGTTTCAAATATCTGCAATTTCCAAGTCTTCTACGAAGTGTATCTTCATGAAGAACCCAGCATTGAACTCTTCAGAGAGTACTTTTACTTGAACCGCTAGAATGAGTTCACCGACGGGCCCAGCTCAGAGCTTGGGGAGTCTCAATTCAACGGCGAAGAGACGCCAACTTTCCTTCTGCTATGCTTCCAACTCATCATAAGGAGTGGAATCAAACTTGGTTCTACTGCCAAGACACATCTCTAGTTGAAGAAAATCCTTTGCCGGGTTATCGTGACCGCCGACTCAGCCCAAAGCACCCTCTTCCAGACCGGCTTACCACTGCTAAATGAGCCAAATATATGCCTACGTTTTCAAAGGTTAGAGCGTTGCTGGCCAATGGGTTGACTGGCATCGACCTGGTCCGTTGCTGGGTCGCTTGGAGGGTTATACCTTTGAGCCGCCGGCCCGGCTTAATGTGCACATACACCGGTGATGTCAAAGATCTGCAGCGCCACTACCAAATACGTTTGACTGACAAAGCAATCAATGATATGACCAAGACCCTTCTTGGGGAAAGCTTGGAGAGCTGCAACAAAGTGGGGTTGAACCCCTTTTGCAAACTTAACCCGCCACCAGATGTAAGTTCTCCGATCCAATCCATTTATTCACTGTTTATATGATCTGCATATCCCTTATCTTCCTGTGACTTATACAAGCTAGATCTGCCTTTTGGAACAAGAAGTATGACGAGAAAGCGGCCAAGAAAGCTAGGGCTAAGACTAAAGCCCTTAAGAAGAATAAGAAGAAATCAACCACCTCAGGACTGTTTAATTTAGATGATGACGATGAGTCGGAGGTAGACCTTGATTCTCTTGGCTATTTTTTCAATTATCTTATTGACGCTGATTGCTATCATGACGACGCGGAAACCAGCCAGGCGGGTGATGAAGAGGTAACTATTATTTCCTCCGACTCAGAGCCTTTGCCAAGACAGAAAATTTGACAAGTAACCTGGAAAGGAAGGTTTTCTAACCCCTTAGCTTACATGGATCCCAACTTTATTTTGAAGCAACAACAGCATGAGAACCGACGCAGAACTCGGACTAGCGGAGGCGGAGAGCTATCCTCCGGGTTACCCAATACACTAGCCCCACGCAAGCGCCGGAAAGAGGTGCCTCAGAATTCAAACTCTTTTTATCCAAAGGCGGGTCTTATTCGCCAGCCACTTAATCCTTCCGACTCGAATTATCAGGGGACTTCTCATTCCTCCTCTGGCGTCTCATCTCAGACCCAGCTGCCGGCTTTCAAGACTGCCCATGGGTAATGACTTTTGTCTCTGTTATTTCACATTTCTACACATATACTGACCTCTCCAACCTTTTCCTGCAGTGGGATGGCAAAACCTAGCAAGAAGGCGAAGACAAATAAACCGGTCGAAGATCCAAAAGTTCATGAGCCAGAAAAGCAAGCACCAGTATCTGAAGCCTCCGTGCAACACCCGGAGGAAATTACTGATGACCCGCCACCAAAGAACCCTGGCGCCTCCACTGACAATGTGAACATTGACCCTTTGGGTGCAAAACCGCCAAGCCCAATCAAGCCTTCTGAACAAAATACTAAAGATGTTCTGATCACCGGCACTGGCTTCCAAGAGCCGGGGAATCCCGCTATCCTGGCTAAACACTCTGCCAAGGAAGAATTGATTGAGAAGCGCAAGGTCAAGTTTGATATGGCCAATTACTCGCATCTGGGCATCAGTGAAGTACTCTCCAGCTACCTCATTCAAGTGCACACTAGCCGTGATCTTGAGATTGCCATGGTCAAACAAATGCACTAGAAATATGAGGTACAAACTTCTGCTTCATCTGTTTAAGATATATTCCTTCAGCCCCCAAGTCTTAGTCATAGGAAATATCATAGTGACTATGGCAAAGACTTCAACCATTATATCATAGTAATAACTTCGAGCCATAGCCCCCATGAACCGGCTTGCCTTGAAAAAAGATGAGCCGGATCAGTTAAATTATTTTCCGAATAAAATCTCACCTCATAGACCTCACAGGCCGGGTTATCTTTGAAAAAGATGAACCGGGTTTGTCTGCCACTGCTTTATAAAAGAAACTTCTGCACCCATTAGCCCCCAAAAGCCAAGTGCTATTGGTTGCAAAGGGCTTGGGACTTTTTTCTGTATTATACTGTGACATAGCTGCTAATAATTCAACCTCTTGCTTATAGGAGGCCTCAACTCAATTTCAATCTCAATTGGCTGATTTAAAGACCCGACTCGAACTGCAAGAGGCTGAGACCCGGAAAGCTGACTCCAAGTTCAAATTTAGCTTGGATGAGGCAGAAAAGCTTAAAACCGGGTTTGATGCAGAGAGAGCCGCCTGGGCTGAAGAAAAGACTGCCTTGGTGCAGAGAGCAGAAAACGCTGAAGCTTCTTTGCAAGAGGTCACCGCAGAACTTACCGGCTTAAAACGTCATATTACACAGATGACTGCCGTTATTTTTTGGTAAGTAATACTTAGGTATTGTGATCAATTCCAATGCTCAACTTTGTAAGCCGCCTGGTGACTTAACTGTGTTTCTTTGTTGAACAGGCCCAGGAGTACCAATCTTGGCCAAGATATGCTGATAAAACTCAAGGCGGTTTATACACTGGTGGAGCAATTATACAGGTGCTCGGCGCACAATAGTCACCATATCGCACACCAAGCAAGCACCGTCTCTTATCAGGGATGTTTTAAACAAGCTTTCTGTCCTGCTTGCAAGAATTGAAGAAATCAAGTGGTCAGCTGCTAGAGCCGGCGCCATTACGGCCTTGAGCCGGGCGAAGGCATGGCAGGCAGAATTAGACCCGGCCGAGCTGGCTGCTGGCTGCCCCAGTTTCAAAGAGGACGGGTCTCCTTTTGATCAGAAGGACTTTGCTGATTGCGTGAAAGAGATGCGTTTGCTGGCGAGTAAACTCGCCGAACAAACTGACCTGTCGAGATATCAGGCGGCTTATGTAGCAGATAATTCAAAAATGAAGACGCCGGCTTACGATGTTGTGGATCTTATCCCTCCAATCCGTAAGCATACTTTTGATCCTGAAATTGATCCGTCTAAACTTATCGATGATGAAGCTGAATTTCAAGCCTTGACTGGCATCAATTGGTCATCGCCTAACTTCCAGACGATGGAAGAAGAAGAAGAAGAACCGACGCAGGATGACCCGGAAGCCTCAACGTGCCAAGATGAGGAGAGTTGATCCACGGGGTGGTTCTTAATCTGCATCACCATACTTTGCTTGAAAAACACTTAATCATTTGGGCTCACGGGGCCATGTAATAGGCTAGCAAAAACAATGATCTGTCGTTCCATCATGCACGTTTTATTTGCATAACACTTTTGAACCAACGATCTAATGTTGATGATCTGCTACTTATGCTAATATCATCAATCATCCAGACCATATATATCATATTCCCTGCACACAAGCAGATAACATGTGTCGTGGTGGTTTACCCCAGGGTGGGTCATAATGCCCCATATAAAGTTCACTGGTGACTGTATAGTCCATAACCAGGGCGGGTTATCAAAACCTCGCATATGCGTATAACAAGTAAATAACATACCTATGAAATTTGTTCATACTGCTGGCTTACCACGCCATATGCAGCAAGGGTAACAGCCCAAAGACTTAGAGCAGAATGCCCAAAGTGCATAATCAAAACATACTGGCGACTTATCATCCAAAGCCAGGCCGGGTTATCAAAACTCCGGATATACTCAAATATGAGTCATAAGGATCAAGGCTACATGGCCTAAATCATTTCTAAACCATATGTCAATATGGTACAAAAGATGAACCCAAAAAATGTTCAAAGCAAATACAAATCAGACAAAACAAGGCCTTCATAGGCTGCCAAGCCTCAATATGAAGTGCTATTCAAGGGCCACACAGCCACTGAGTTAATCCTTAATTCAAACTTGTAAGCCGGGCCTCACATGACCAATCACCGTTTTAAATTTGACAAGTTCAGGGTCTTTATAAGATTGACTATCAAGAGTACGTCGAGTCATTCCAGGATTACCTGGGCGGAGTGGCAGACATACAAAGGTAGGATAACCCAGATTTTTTGGTGAATACACCTGGCGTCCAAGCCGATCAAAGGGGTAAAGAAAGCTATGTTCATTGAACAGGAAGCCCCCAAGTGATTTGCAATCAAGGCGTACAAGACAGATCAGTAGGGTAGTCATAGCTATGCTCAATGAGCAGGAAGCCCCCAAGTAATTTTTTAACAAGGCGTGCAAGCCGGATCAAGAGGGTAGTCACAACTATGCTCAATGAGCAGGAAGCCCCCAAGTGACCTTATGAAGTGACAATAAAGACTCAAATACTCAGAAATGAAACAACAGAGGCCCTGAATTATCAGGGATGCCGGCTTTATTATACTTGATCATAATATATACATGGATGAAAATATGTACAACATAAGAGCCAGTGGCTCAGGTGTAATAAGGCCGAAGATGAGCAATGTTCCAAGGCCGTTGGGTCTCCTCCTCAGACTTGCGTGAGTCCTTGTGCTCTCGAATATCAATGAGGTAGTATGACCCGTTGTTTAGATTTTTGCTGACCACAAAGGGCCCTTCCCAAGATGGGGACAACTTGTGCATGTGTGTCTGATCCTGGATGGGCCGGAGCACCAAGTCACCTTCCTGAAAGGTCCGGGTTTTAACCCGGCGGTTATGATAACGACGCAGATCTTGCTAATAAATTGCCGAACGAGCCGCCGCATGGTCACGCTCCTCATCCAGAAGCATATAACCGTGGATTTGTTGGGGGTAGTATTGATACTACAAAGCACTAAAGGTAACTCCTCAACCCAACAACCTGGCGTCCTCTGCAAAGGGACCATAAGCCGAGGTTTTATGCCTCTCAAGATTTCTTGATTGGCTCTTTCAGCTTGACCATTGGACCGGGGGTGAGCCACTGATGAAACATCAAGACAAGTATGTTCTCGTTGACAGAATTCTTTCATAGCACCCTTAGACAAATTAGTGCAATTATCAGTTACGATGCTATGAGGGTAGCCAAAATAGAAAATCACCTTTTTGATGAACTGAACCGTTGTTGCCACATCACATTTGCTAACCGGCTCTGCCTCAACCCACTTTGTGAACTTGTCAACCGCCACTAGGAGGTGAGTCTTTTTGTCCTTGCATCTTTTAAAAGGTCCAACCATATCCAGCCCCCAGACTGCAAATGGCCAAGTAATTGGAATCATCCTCAATTCTTGAGCCAGCACATGAGCTCGTCTTGAAAATTTATGACAACCATCACACTTGCTAACCAAATCCTCTGCATCAGCATGAGCCGTCAGCCAATAAAACCCATGACGAAAAGCCTTGGCCACGAGAGACTTAGAGCCGGCATGATGGCCACTGATATGTCTCCAACGTATCTATAATTTTTGGTTGTTCCATGCTATTATATTAGCAATCTTGGATGTTTTATAATCATTTTATAGTAATTTTATATCATTTTTTGGTACTAACCTATTGACATAGTGCCAAATGCCAGTTGTTGTTTTCTACATGTTTTTTACATCGCAGGAAATCAATATCAGACGGAGTCCAAATGCAACGAAACTTCACGGAGATTTTTTTGGGCCAGAAGGAACATAATGGGCCCTGGCTACGCCTGGGGGGTGCCCCGAGGGGGGCACAACCCACCAGGGCACGCCAGGAGGCCCAGGCACACCCTTGTGGGTTGTGCCCTCCTCGGGTGCCCCCTGGACCGCCTCTTTGCTCTATAAATACCCCAATATTCCCAAAACCCTAGGGGAGTCAACGAAATATTCATCCAGCCTCCGCAGAGTCCAGAACCACCAGATCCAATCTAGACACCGTCTCGGATGGGGTTCACCACCTCCATTTGTGCCTCTCCGATGATGCGTGAGTAGTTCTTTGTAGACCTTCGGGTCCGTAGTTAGTAGCTAGATGGCTTCCTCTCTCTCGCTGAATTCTCAATACAATGGTCTCTTGGAGATCCATATGATGTAACTCTTTTGCGTGTGTTTGTTGGGATCTGATGAACTTTGAGTTTATGATCAGTTATATCGTTTTATATCCATGAAAGTTCTTTGAGTTCCTTTGAGCTCTTATATGCATGATTGCTTATAGCCTCGTATTTCTTCTCCGATATTTGTGTTTTGTTTGGCCAACTTGATCTATTTATCTTGCAATGGGAAGAGGTGCTTTGTAGTGGGTTCGATCTTACGGTGCTTGATCCCAGTGAAAGAAGGGGAACCGACACGTATGTATCGTTGCTACTAAGGATAAAACGATAGGGTCTATCTCTACATAGGTAGATCTTGTCTACATCATGTCATCGTTCTTATTGCATTACTCCGTTTTTCCATGAACTTAATACACTAGATGCATGCTGGATAGCGGTCGATGTGTGGAGTAATAGTAGTAGATGCAGGCAGGAGTCGGTCTACTAATCTTGGACGTGATGCCTATGTAATGATCATTGTCTGGATATCATCATGATTATTTGAAGTTCTATCAATTTCCCAACAGTAATTTGTTCACCCACCATTTGCTATTTTTCTCGAGAGAAGCCACTAGTGAAACCTACGCCCATGGGTCTCTTTCTCATATATTTGCCTTTGCGATCTACTTTTCTTTTGCATTTATTTTCATATCTATTAAACCAAAAATACAAAAAATACTTTTCTACACTTTATTTTATTTGTGATCTATTTATTCAATCTATTATAACTTTTTTCCGTCCGCGCACCGTTTCTGGCGCTGTTACACGAAAGGGATTGACAACCCCTTTAACACATCGGGTTGCGAGGTGTTGTTATTTCTGTGCAGGGGCTATTTACGTTGTGTTGCTTGGTTCTCCTACTGGTTCGATAACCTTGGTTTCATATCTGAGGGAAATACCTACCGCCTCTGTGCTGCATCATCCCTTCCTCTTTGGGGAAATACCGACGTAGCTTCAAGCGACATCAAAAGGAATTTCTGGCGCCGTTGCCAGGGAGGATCTTCAACATATACCAGGCTCCTAATCACAAATCTCATCTCCTCGCAATTTACATTATTTTCCATTTGCCTCTCGTTTTCCTCTCCCCCACTTCACAAAAAATTGCCGTTTTATTCGCCCCTCCTTTTCCGTTCGCCGTTTTCTTGCCGGATCAGTTTTTGAGTGCAATCTTGTTGTGTAGTCATCATGAGTCAAGAGAACACCAAGTTATGTGATTTCTCAAATACCAACAACAATTATTTTATTGGCACTCCGATTTCTCCTCCCGCCACTAGTGTGGAGTCTTGTGATATTAATACTGCTTTGCTGAATCTTCTTATGGAAGATCAATTTTCCGGTACTCCTAATGAGGATGCCTCATCCCATCTTAATACCTTCGTGGAATTATGCGATATGCAAAATAAAAAGATGTGGAAAATGATGTTGTAAAGATGATATTATTTCCATTTTCTTTGCGTGATTGTACAAAAATTTGGTTCTCTTCTTTGCCTCGCAATAGTATTGATTCTTGGAATAAGTGCAAAGATGCTTTTATCACTAAGTATTTTCCGCCCACAAAAAATATTTCCTTAGAACCCAGATCATGAATTTCAAGCAACTTGAACACGAGCATGTTGCACAATCTTGGGAAAGGATGAAAATGATGCTAAGGAATTGCCCAACTCATGGGTTAAATCTTTGGATGATCATACAAAATTTTTATGCGGGGTTGAATTTTGTTTCTCGTAATCTTTTAGAAATTATTTTGGGTGAAGCCACCAAATTTCTTGATAATATCATGGCAAATTATTCGCAATGGCATACCGAAAGAGCTCCTAGTGGTAAAAAAGTTAATTGGGTTGAAGAAATTTCTTCTTTGAGTGAAAAAGTTGATGCTCTTATGAATTGGTTGCTAGTAAAAGTGCTCCTATTGATTTTAATGATATGCCTTTGTCTACTTTGATTGAGCAAAATAGTGATGCCATAGATGTGAATTTTATCTCTCGAAATAATTTCAATAACAATGCTTATAGAGGTAATTTTAATCCTAGGCCTTTTCCTAGTAATTCCTCTAATAATTATGGTAATCCCTATGGAAATCAATCTTATAATAATAATAGGAACACCTCTGATCTTGAGAATAATATTAAAGAATTTATCAACACGCAAAAAGTTTTCAACACTTCCATAGAAGAAAAGTTGAGTAAGATTGATGATTTGTCTAGAAGTGTTGATAGAATTGCTCATGATGTGGAAAATCACAAGATGAAATTTTTTGTGCCTAAGGTTGATGAATAAATTAAAGCTCTTTATGTTTCTATGGATGAAAGTAAGAAAAGAACCGCTATGCTTAGAGCTAAAAGAGAATTTTTAGAAAAAGCGTTTTCTAGTGATTACTTTCGCAAAAGTGATGAAGTTCTTAAAATGATTGGTGTTTCCTCTATTGATTCCTTGTTTAGTGAAGTTAAGATTGATGATAAAGGTACTAGAGAAGAGTCAACTTTAGGTAGAAGGCGTCCCAATATTTCGGAGGGTGAAAATCTTGTTGAGAAAATTGATGAAAGTGGGTTTGGAGAGGTCAAAACTTTAACTAGTGATGTGCCCACTCTTTTGGATTACAAAGACTTTAATTATGATATTTTCTCTTTGATTGATTTTATTTCTTTGTTGCAATCCATGATAAATTCACCTCATGCCTATGAACAAAATAAAGCTTTTACTAAACATATTGTTGATGCTATGATGAAAGCTTTTGAAGAAAAATTGGAATTAGAAGTATCAATTCCTAGAAAATTGCATGATGAATGGGAACCTACTATCAAAGTCCAGATTAAAAATTATGAGTGTTTTGCTTTGTGTGACTTGGGTGCTAGTGTTTCCACAATTCCGAAATCTTCATGTGATGTGCTTGGTCTTACTGATCTTGAAGAATGTTCTTTGAATTTGCACTTGGCGGATTCTACTATTAAAAAGCCTATGGGAAGAATGAATGATATTCTTATTCTTGCAGATAGGAATTATGTGCCCATATATTTTATTGTTCTTGATATTGATTGCAATCCATCTTGTCCAATTATTCTTGGTAGACCATTTTTACGCACTATCGGTGCCGTGATTGATATGAAAGAAGGCAATATTAAGTACCAATTTCCTATGAGGAAGGGTATGGAACACTTTCCTAGAACAATAATTAAGCCACCTTATGAATCAATCATGAGGGCATCTTATGGATCTCGAACCAAAGGTGACAATACTTAGATCCTTGCTTTATGCCTAGCTAAGGGCGTAAAACTATAGTGCTTGTTGGGAGGCAACCCAATGAATAAAATTTATTTTTGCTTTTTGCTTTCTGTTATTGTATGTTTGCACAATTATGCTACTGGTATGATTGTGTTTTTTGTGTTTTAATTAGTGTTTGTGACAAGTAGAGCCTTTAGGATCTTCTTGGTGAGAGTTGTTTGATCTTGCTGAAAAACAGAAACTTATGCGCTCACGAAAACAATTGTGAAAAATCACCAGAACGTGACAAAATGCCAATTCTTTTTGCAGAAGATTAATATACAAATTACCCAGGTCTTCATAATTTTTCATAATTTTTGGAGTTACAGAGGTATTCGAAATAGTCAGATTGCTATAGACTGTTCTGTTTTGACAGATTCTGTTTTCTTTGTGTTGTGTGCTTATTTTGATGGCTCTATGGTTTTCTTTGATGAGTTTTTGCCATAGAAAAGTTGGAATACAGTAGATATAATGCAAAAAAAATATGAACTGGTTTGGTACAGTACTTATAGTAGTGGTTTGCGTTCTTATACTAACGGATCTCACGCGGGTTTTGTTGAGTTTGTGTGATTGGAGTTTTCAAGTTTTGGGTTATCTTACGATGGATGAAGGAAGGATAGAAGAGCCTAAGCTTGGGGATGCCCCGGCATCCCAAGCTATTATCCAAAAATGAGCAACCAACTAAGCTTGGGGATGCCCCCGAGTGGCATCCCCTCTTTCTTCTAACGACCATCGGTATTTTACTCGAAGCTATATTTTTATTCATCACATACCATGTGTTCTGCTTGGAGCGTCCTGTATGATATGAGTCTTTGCTTGTTTTTTTTAAGTCATCAATCCTTGCTGGACACACCTTTTTGAGAGAGCCAAAATTATGTCATGACTTGTTAGAATTGCTCTCTATGCTTCACTTAAATTTTTATGAGCTATGGACTTGCTCTAGTGCTTCACTTATATGTTTTTGAGCATGGTGTGCTTAGTATTTTTGAAGAAATGCTCTCTTGCTTCACTTAGATTTATTTGAGAGTTAGTAAAATTTTCATGAAATTCTCTCTTGCTTCACTTAAATTATTTTGAGAGAAAGAAAAAAAATATGCTCATGATCTTCACTTATATTTGTTTGAGCTTATGAAAAGCAACATATGAAAATTAGTCCCAAAGTGATAGATATCCAAGAAGGATATAATAAAAACTTTCATGAAGATCATTGGACAAAATAAACTTGATTCTTTGTAATAGTTTTTAGGTATGATGATGTGATATGTGAGTTGTGTTGATGAGTAATTATGCTTTAGGAAGAATATTGGTGTTAAGGTTTGTGATTCCCTATGCAAGCACGAAAGTCAATAGTCATGCAATGAAATTATATCCTACTTGTGGTGCATTTTTCGGTGTTAATTATGCTTAATGCTTGCTTATGAGATTATTTGTTTCTTGGTTGGTCGCTTCTCAATCTTTTGCTAGCCTTCATTTCGCACTAAGTATGATCTCTACTTGTGCATCCAAAATCCTTTAAACAAGTTTTGCCACATGAATCCACTATATCTACCTATATGCGGTATTATTTTGCCGTTCTAAGCAAATTTGCATGTGCCATCTCTAATTTTCAAAATAAACTTCTCTTTTGTGTGTTCGTTTCGCTCGCGGAGCGGTGAGGGATGGCTAATATTTTCCATGCTGGATGTGTTATTCTCACGATGAGTGTTTATTCACTTGTCATTGCACGAGAGTAAGGCAAAGGTTTTAGGGATGGCCAGTCCCGAAATGAAAAAATGAATTTACTTTATGTTGTAAAATCATAAATTCCTTGGAAAGTTTTGGTATGGAGGGCAACCGTGGATACGGCTAGCCATGGAAAGTGAAAGTATGGTGGAAAAAGGAATAAACTTTATTTTCTGTTTGGGAACCGCCTATGATATCTAGCATGGAAAGTGTTGGGAACTCTAAGTCGTTTTCGTGGGTGGGATGGATACACCTCCCAAAATGTTTTTATCTCTAAGTTTTTCGTTTTGAGCTCCGGCACCTCTACAAATCCCTACTTCCCTCTGCGAAGGGCCTTTCTTTTACTTTATGCAATTTTTATTTTTGAATTTGAGTCTCCGTCTTCTCTTATAAAAGCACCAACTAGGAGGCAATATGATCGTACTTGAGTATTGGGTGTAGCTAATATGCGAGTGTGTTTCACGAATGGATCAATGGTTCAGCATGATGTGCTAGGGATAACATATTTTAGTGTTGATATTTTGAAAGACATGGTTGCTTGTTGATATGCTTGAGTATTTAAATTATCATGTCAAAACTAGACTATTGCTTGGAATCACATAAAAGTCCAAATGGCCATGCTATAAAGAAAAGAATATGATATGACATGTTAGGCAGCATTCCACATCAAAAATTATGTTCTTGTCACTTACCTACTCGAGGATGAGTAGGAGTTAAGCTTGGGGATGCTGATACGTCTCCAACGTATCTATAATTTTTGATTGTTGCATGTCGTTATATTATCAATCTTTGAAGTTTTATAATCATCTTATAGTCATTTTATATCATCTTTTGGTACTAACCTAGTGCCAAGTGCTAGTTGCTGTTTTCTGCATGTTTTTTACATCGCAGGAAATCAATATCAGACGGAGTCCAAATGCAACGAAACTTCACGGAGATTTTTTGGGACCAGAAGGAACATAATGGGCCCTGGCTGCGCCTGGGGGGAGCCCCGAGGGGGGCACAACCCACCAGGGTGCGCTAGGAGGCCAAAGCGCGCCCTGGAGGGTTGTGCCCACCTCGTGTGCCCCCCGGACCACCTCTTTGCTCTATAAATACCCCAATATTCCCAAAACCCTAGGGGAGTCAACAAAATATTGATCCAGCCGCCGCAGAGTCCAGAACCACCAGATCCAATCTAGACACCATCTCGGATGGGGTTCACCACCTCCATTGGTGCCTCTCCGATGATGCGTGAGTAGTTCTTTGTAGACCTTCGGGTCCGTAGTTAGTAGCTAGATGGCTTCCTCTCTCTCTCTCTCTCTCTCGCTGAATTCTCAATACAATGGTCTCTTGGAGATCCGTATGATGTAACTCTTTTGCGGTGTGTTTGTTGGGATCTGATGAACTTTGAGTTTATGATCAGTTATATCTTTTTATATCCATGAAAGTTATTTGAGTTTCTTTGATCTCTTATATACATGATTGCTTATAGCCTCGTATTTATTCTCCGATATTTAAGTTTTGTTTGGACAACTTGATCTATTTATCTTGCAATGGGAAGAGGTGCTTTGTAGTGGGTTCAATCTTACGGTGCTTGATCCCAGTGACAGAAGGGGAACCGACACGTATGTATCGTTGCTACTAAGGATAAAATGATGGGGTCTATCTCTACATAGGTAGATCTTGTCTACATCATGTCATCGTTCTTATTGCATTACTCCATTTTTCCATGAACTTAATACACTAGATGCATGCTGGATAGCGGTCGATGTGTGGAGTAATAGTAGTAGATGCAGGCAGGAGTCGGTCTACTAATCTTGGACGTGATGCCGATGTAATGATCATTGCCTGGACATCGTCATGATTATTTGAAGTTCTATCAATTGCCCAACAGTAAATTGTTCACCCACCATTTGCTATTTTTCTCGAGAGAAGCCACTAGTGAAACCTACGGCCCCCGGGTCTCTTTCTCATATATTTGCCTTTGCGATCTACTTTTTTTTGCATTTATTTTCAGATCTATTAAACCAAAAATACAAAAATACTTTGCTGAACTTTATTTTATTTGCGATCTATTTATTCAATATATTACAACTTTTTCCCGTCTGTGCACCGTTTCTGGCGCCGTTACCCAAAAGGGATTGACAACCCCTTTAACACGTCGGGTTGCGAGGTGTTGTTATTTGTGTGCAGGGGCTGTTTACGTTGTGTTGCTTGGTTCTCCTATTGGTTCGATAACCTTGGTTTCATATCTGAGGGAAATACCTACCGCCGCTGTGCTGCATCATCCCTTCCTCTTTGGGGAAATACCGATGTAGCTTCAAGCAACATAAGCCACAATCTCCTTCATGAATCTCTCGTAGAATCTCACGGCCCTCCTCAGGAGAAACACAACGCTGAAACACCCTTGTGACACTGCATCGGTACAACTCTCCATTGACAATAGTCATTGACTTAGACCGCCTGGCTATCTGCCTGGCTAAAGTTTCATCTTCAGGTAACTCACCCGGGGTCATATAAGCCAAATATGGAACTGTTCAATCAGGAATAGCATGAAGAGCCGCCACCAGTTGTGCTTCCGGGGTCAGGAACAACAAGATCTTCCTCCATAGGCAATTTAACTGAAGGGTTATGCAAAATATCAAGGAAAACATTAGGTGGTACCGGCTTACGCTGGGACCCCAGCCGGCTTAAAGCATCAGCCGCCTCATTTTTCCTGGGATCAACATGTTCCACTTGATAGCCTTTGAAATGACCAGCGATAGCATCAACCTCTTGGCCATAAGCCGCCATGAGTGGATCCTTGGAATCCCAAGTTCCTGAAACTTGTTGAGCCACCAAATCTAAGTCGCCAAAACACCTCACCCGGCTTAGATTCATCTCTTTAGCCATATGAAGACCATGGAGCAAGGCTTCATACTTAGCTTCATTGTTAGTACAAGGGAACATCAACCTTAAGACATAACAAAATTTATCACCTCATGGGGAAGTCAAAATAACTCCAGCCCCCGGGCCTTCTAATTGCCTGGACCCATCAAAATGAATAGTCCAATATGTGTTATCCGGCTTCTCCTCAGGCATCTGCAGCTCTGTCCAATCATTGATAAAATCCACAAGTGCTTGAGACTTGATAGCTGTCTGAGGCATGTACTTCAAACCATGGGGTCCAAGCTCAATGGCCCACTTGGCCACCCGGCCTGTGGCTTCTCTGTTTTGAATAATATTCCCTAAGGGAGCAGAACTGACCATAGTGATGGCATGACCAAGGAAATACTGCTTTAAGTTACGACTAGCCATGGACACTCCATAAACCAGCTTCTGCCAATGTGGGTATCTCTGCTTAGATTCAACGAGTACCTCACTGACATAGTAAACCGGCCGCTGAACCGGATATTCCTTGCCTGGCTCCTTCCTTTCCACTACAACCACTACACTGATGGCTCTGCTATTAGTAGCCACATATAACAACAAGGGCTTCTTATCAATAGGAGCTGCAAGGATTGGCGGCTCAGCCAACTGCTTTTTCAACGCCTCAAATGCTTGATTGGCTGCATCACTCAAGACAAAGTGATCTGTTTTCTTCATCATCTGATATAGAGGGATAGCCTTTTCGCCCAAACGGTTGATAAACCGGCTTAAAGCCGCAATAGGACCCGCCAGACGCTGGATGTCATTAATACACGCCAGTTTAGCCAAAGAAGTGATAGCCTTGATTTTCTCCGGGTTAGCTTCAATTCCTCTTTCAGAAACCAAAAAACCCAAGAGCTTGCCTGCTGGCACGCCAAAGACACACTTTGCCGGGTTAAGCATCATCTTGTAGACCCGGAGATTATCAAAGGTCTCTTTCATATCATCTATCAAGGTTTCCTTCTTCCTGGATTTCACAACAATATCATCCACATAAGCATGAACATTGCGCCGAATCTGGTCATGAAGGCAATTCTGAACACATTGCTGATAAATCGCATGGGCACTCTTGAGCCCAAAAGGCATAGACACATAGCAGAAGGCTCCAAAGGGAGTGATGAAAGCTGTCTTCTCCTGGTCCTTAACTGCCATCTTGATCTCATGATAACCAGAATAAGCATCTAGAAAACTCAAACGCTCACAGCCCGCCGTAGCATCGATGATCTGATCAATATGAGGGAGAGCAAAAGGGTCAGCCGGACAGGCCTTGTTAAGGTCGGTGTAATCCACACACATACGCCAAGTGCCATTCTTCTTAAGTACCAGCACCGGGTTAGCCAACCACTTCGGATGAAAAACTTCAATGATGAACCCAGCCGCCAAGAGCCGGGCCACTTCTTCACCAATGAACTTACGCCTCTCTTCATTAAAACGACGAAGGAATTGCCTGACCGGCTTAAACTTTGGATCAATATTGAGAGTGTGCTCAGCGAGTTCCCTCGGTACACCTGGCATGTCTGAAGGTTTCCATGCAAAGATGTCCCGGTTCTCATGGATGAACCTGATGAGCGCGCTTTCCTTCGGATCCATAATAGCACTGATGCTGAACTGCTTGGATGAATCGGCAGGAACAAAGGCGATCAGCTTAGTGTCATCTGCCGACTTAAACTTTAACAAGGGGTCATGCTCTGTGGTTGGCTTCTTCAAAGGTGTCATATCTGTTGGGTCAACATTATCTTTGTAAAACTTCAACTCATCTGTTGCACAAACAGACTCAGCATAAGTAGCATCACCCGCTTCACACTCCAAGGCTACCTTCTTATTTCCATGCACTGTGATGGTACCCTTATGACCCGACATTTTAAGCTATAGATAAACATAACAAGGCATTGCCATAAATTTAGCATAAGCCGGCCGCCCAAATAGGGCATGATAAGGGCTCTTGATCTTGACTACTTCAAAAGTCAATGTCTTAGCTCTGTAATCATGATCACACCAAAGGCCACTTCCAAAGCTATCTTACCCACCGGGTACGCCGACTTACCAGGTACCACCCCATGAAAAATAGTAGAAGACAGCTTAAGATCTTTGTCAGTCAAATTCATAAGGTGAAAAGTATCATAGTAAAGGATATTGATGCTGCTGCCTCCATCCATGAGCACCTTAGTAAAGTTGTACCCTCCAACCTGAGGCGCAACCACCAAAGCCAATTGACCCGGATTGTCAACCCGGGGCGGGTGATCCTCACTGCTCCATACAATAGGATGTTCAGACTATCGCAAGTACAGAGGAACTGCCGGCTCAACCACGTTTACTGCCCGCTTATGAATTTTCTGGTCTCGTTTCCATAAGCTCATGGTAAACACATGATATTAACCACTATTTAGCTGCTTCGGATTACTCTGATAACCAGACTGTTGTTGTTGATTCCCTTGACTAGGTTGCTGATTAAAACCACCTTGACTGCCTTGGCCCTGAAAACCGGAGCTTGAGCCGCCACCTCCAAAACCAGGTCCGTGAGAGCCAGATTCTAACCCGCCATGCGGGTCGTGATTGTTCTGGAAAAAATGGAATTTCTATACTCCCTCATGATGAAGCAATCTTTCCACAAATGACTGGCCAGCTTCTCTTGCGTACCGTACTTTGGGCAAGGTTGATTCATCATCGCCTCAAGGTTGAACTTTGGCCCTCCAAACCGGGGCACTGATGACTTCCCCTTGCGATGCTGATTATTATTCTGCGTATTGGTGTTAGCCACAAAATCTGAACTGCTGTCAGCTTTGCACTTATCATTGTTACCTTGACCCGCCGTACTGTGCTGCTGCCCCTTGGCATTGCCATTCTACTTTCCCTTGCCAGCTTTCTCCTCATCAGACTCAGGGTCCTTAGTACTATCAGAGTCAGCGTATTTGACAAGAGCCGCCATGAGCTCTCCCATATCATTGCAGCAGCGCTAAAGCTACCCCAGCTTCTGCTTAAGAGGAAGGAATCGGCAATTCTTTTCGAACATCCTGACAGCTGAACCGGCGTTGATACTGTCCGATGATTGGATAACGGCCGAGATCCGGCGCACCAATTGGTTGTTTACACGCCCTCACCCTGGATGCAAGAGTCTAAATAAAGAATCGACATAGGCTGCTTGCACGCACTACTGCATGTTGGTCCAAACGCGACACTACGATCAGAGACCCTTTGATGAAACTGTGTGCGATGCCATAATCGCAAACAGTGGTGTAAAAAACCCGTCAAAAAAGGTGGAAAACATTTGCGATAATGGATGCATCAAACACGGTTCAGATTTTAGTTGCGTGTGCGATGCAGGGCATATGGTTCAGTTCAATTAACTATTTGGGACGAGGAGGAACAAAAGAAACGGGCAGCCAGATGAAGGTGTGTGCGATATAAAGCATACGGTTCTCTAGGATGAACTGTGTGTGATTAGGCAACACAATGGAAACGGTTCAACTGAACAAGATGTGTGTGATACGCGGCAAACAAGTCCGTAATCAGAAATGTGTGCGAAGACCAATAATAACACAGACGATTGCTGCTAATAAGCCGTGTGATTTGCTCTGTCTATAGAAGAATAACAGGTATATATATAACTGAAATAAACATCCAATTACATCAGTGATTATACAGATCATTCGCACACACCTCAATAAACAATTGGATGCATTCTAAAGTAGGAGAAACGATCGTCGAGTCATCTACTTCTTGTGACGCTCCCGCCACTGCTCTGTGGCTCGATCCCTCGTCTGGGGCAGGAAGAAGACACTTCCTCATGTCAACGATCCACCTGTACATCTCGTAGCTTGTGTACGTGTCCATGGCCGCGTACTTGACATGTTGTTCATCCAGTCTCTCATGCCACACACTGTGCTAGGCGTTCTTGTCCTTCTTGCTCTCATTCTTCATCTTCATGTAGTAGGGGTCGATGATGGCCAAGGCGAGGTCAACCAGGGAGTTCAGTTTGATTTTGTCGCTGCCCCAGACCTTGTATTGGTGCTGGATGTTGACAAGATTCGGGCATTTCAAGTCCGAAACCTTGAGCGCTTTTAGATCGTTGGTGGTGTCCACCGTAGCAAAACTGTAGTCGAAGCTGTTAATAAACCTGGAGAAATGCTCGCAAGGCCTTGTGGCAAGGTGGTAGTGGTAGACGAGGACGTCATGTCACTCGCAAGGCCTTCTGATCGTGCCCGGCACGACCGATGGTGTACTCGAGCTCGAAGCCGACCACTCGGTACTTGTTGTCGGCAACACTGGCTATTTAATCATCATGTCATTACCACCAACACTAGCTATTTAATCATCATAGTCATAGTGTAGCACATCATCATCTTCAAACTCATTCTAGCTAGCTAATCACTCCTGCTGTTAATGTTCAAATTTGAATCCAACTATATAATCTTTGGCGACATGCATTCGTATTTTATTAGTTAAATCATACTTATAAACCAGGACGGGGGTATAGTAGGTAATTAGATCACAAACATTTTTGTATTAACTGTATGTGTACGTCGCATTTCGTTCTCCTCTCGCACGTCTTGTCACCCCGCTGCCGCAGACGGCTTACAACGCAAGGTTGTGCAGCGTGCGGGGGCGTTCTTTTGGCCAAACGGTGGCGCCAATGAATCATCGGTGAGCCCGTTCCCGCGCAACCTCGCAGGTTCCCGCGCAAGCTTCCCGCCCGACTCGGTGAAATCCCCCAAAATCCCAATGCTTACCGGCCTGCTATATAAACCCTCACGGCCGGTGAGTCCTGCGTCACATTTTCCCCTCCCTCCCTGTAGCCTATCTCGTTTGCTTCTCCCACAATCGCCAATGGCACTGGTCCATCATCGTCGCCCAGCCACTCCGCCGTCATCAGAGGACAGCTCCAGCTAGGAGGCTACACCGCGGCGGCGGTGTAGTCCCCGGCATAGTGTAGTGCGCGTGGCGTCCCTGTTGGGTGTGCACGGAACACCCACCACACGCTCCGCCGCCGCTGCCCGTCGGCAGTTGTTGCCGGCCGCCGTTGCCGCCACACCTCCGTCGAAAGCTAGGGCCATCGCCCGCTTCGCCGCCGCGACCCGAAGGCGAGAGGTGGCCGTCCTGTCCGCCACCCCACTGCCGGCCACCGTGGCCATCACCCGCTCCGCTACCGTGACCCGAAGGCGGGAGGTGGTGGTCGTGGCCACCACCCCATCGTCGGCTGCCGTGGCCGCCAGCCCACCGTCGACCGCCGGGGTCATCACCCGCTCCGCCACTGCCGCCCGAAGACGGGAGGCGGAGGTGGATTCCTGCACGTGCGTCTGCGACCTTGCGCGCTACACCGAGTTCCCGCGGGACGAGGAGAAGCGCCTCGTCGAGCATGCAAAGAGCCTTACCGCCGCCGTGGCCGTGGCACACTCCGTCTCAGAGGCGAGGAATCAGGAGATCTACGAGAAGAACCACCGCTTCAAGAGGGGTCGTCTGGAGCGGCAGAGGGCGTTCGAGGTGAGCGTCGCTGAAGCTGCAGCAGTGGCAGGCACCGTATTGCGGTTGCCCAGCTCATCGGTAGGCTCCCCCTCCTCTGCCTCTTACTGAGCGCGCTCGGCAGAGGAGAGGCAGCCGGAAGTAGTACAAAGCCCCTCCTTAGTAGTAGTAGTAGTAGTATTTAGGGGCTATTTTGTTCAGTTCATCTGACTATAGATGTGGTGGAACTGTACAACATACTTAATATTAGCTAGTACATATAGTTGAACTAGCTATTTCAGTACGTGGTTGGCAACAATTGGGGAAAAGATTGGTCGGTTTAGCTGTCGAGTTGAACTGTTTGTATAAATTAAGAACGACTGCTTAATCTATGAATGAAATCCATGCTTAATTACTGAATTTTAGTTGCAAAAATTAGATATTGCTAGTGATTTTTAGCTTCATATTTTGACAAATCACAGTGTTACAAGGTTGACAAATGGCAATGTTACTAGATCAACAAATGTCAATCTTTCCAGTTTGACAAATGGCAACATACCCAATATGAAAGATGCAAATCTTACCAAATTGTTTGTAAGTGGTTGCACACGGGTCATCCAAAAGAACCGTTTGCGTTGAAGAGATGCACAAATCCTGCTCTCACTTTGCATATGGTGTTCTATCTAAAACGTTTGCGATCTAGTGCTGCACAAATCCTGCTCGGCACATTTTCCCTTGGCTTCCTGGGAAGCTGTCGGTTTGCATACGGGTGTTCTAACTAAAATGTTTGCGATGAGTGTTTTATATTTAAAAACCATTGATGTTTTTTTCAAAAGAAAATCGTGTGATAAGTCTGTACATTAAGAGAGAAAAACGCAAGTTCGCTCAAACCATATCTTTCATCCAGTCATACTGCGAATTTATATTCGTATGATCGAGATACAGTATTAAACCCAAGAAAAAAACTATTTCCGGCAGCGGCAGAGGCGGCGTGCCACACCGTCGTTGTCATTGTCGTTCTCTGGGACGCCGTTGTTGAAGTCTTGAATGCATCATAGAATGTTCTTCACTTGTAAATCAAACATCATGTCATCGCGCGATCGACGGGTGGGGTGTGGGAGGACGGCAGCTGGCTACGCTGAGAGGTAGCGGTCGACGGCGGCGTCCCATGCCGCTGAGGGGGGCGCGCGCACGGGCACGGGCGCGGCGGGTGCAGCCAAACGCACGGGGACCAGCGCCGCGGTGGGTGGAGGGGCGCGCACGGGCATGGGCGATGGTGCTGGCATGTACACGAGCTTGCGCTGGTCCACGGAGATCTTGCTGACGCTTGTGGCTGCCAGCTCTGCGAAGAGCTCGGCGACCAGCCCGTCAATGCTACGGGCATGGTCGCTGGCGCGGGCGCGGGGATGGGAGCTGGGACGGGAGCAGGGGCAGCAACCGCCGCGGCCAGCTCTTTCTGGGCCATGTCCATGAGGCCCCATTCCTCCTTATTTTCTATCTCCTCCGGCTCAGAGTCGACTTCACCAAACTTGAAGACTAGTGGCAGATGATCCTTCTGCGCCATGGCGTTGGTGAAGGTCTGCGGGAGGGAGGGGAATGGGAGGCGAACAGTAAGGCTGCCCATATTAAGCAGCGGCTCGGGCGCCATTAATGGAGAGGAAGGCGGGCGGCCATGGAAGTCAAAGGGCTCGCTTCCCAGTGAGCCTGCGCAGCGTACAGCTTGCATGCTTCCCGGTGTGCCTGCGCATTGGAGGACAACTTGCACACCTCCCGGTCAGCCTGCGCACCAGACTACGCTCGCACGCCTCCCATTCAGTCAAGGTCAAGCAGCTGTCCACACGACACCTCCTATAGCCATTAAAACCAAGACACGTGGCATCACGTGAATGGTTAACAGAACGCACACGATTTGAATTATACAACATTTGAGTTATTAAAGTGGCAGCTATTTTTTCAAAATGCCTTTGTTGGTTGTTATTCGAGTGCGCCTTCTCTCAAAATGGACACGAACAATACCATGATGTATACGACGCAACTTTATTCTTGTAGACACGTGTTGGGCCTCCAAGCGCAGAGTTTCTTAGGACAGTACCAATTTTCCCTCAAGTGGATGACCTAAGGTTTATCAATCCGTGAGAGGTGTAGGATGAAGATGGTCTCTCTCAAACAACCCTGCAACCAAATACAAGAAATCTCTTGTGTCGCCAACACAACCAATACAATGGCAAATTGTATAGGTGCACCAGTTCGACAAAGAGATGGTGATAAAAGTGTAATATTGATGGTAGAAATATATTTTTATAATCTGAATAAATAAAAACAGCAAGGTAGCAAATAGTAAACGGGCACAAAAATGGTATTGCAATGCTTGAAAATGAGGCCTAGGGTCCGTACTTTCGCTAGTGCAATCTCTTAACAATGCTAATATAATTGGATCATATAACCATCCCTCAAAGTGCGATGAAGAATCACTGCAAAGTTCCTATCTAGCGGAGAACATAAGAATAAATTGTTTGTCGGGTACAAAACCACCTCAAAGCTATTATTTCCGATCAATCTATCCTAGAGTTCGTACTAAAATAACACCAAGCTATTATTTTTACCTTTATTCTTTCTTCTTCTTTTCTTCTTATTCACCACACCATGTGTGGGTTTAATTAATTTTTTCTAGCTTCCTATTGATGAGATTGGTTGGATAGGAAGCTCCTCCTCGTTACCTGATTCATCATAATAAACACTAGGAGGGTATTGGGAAATATTTTCCCTTTCATTAGTACTCTCTTCATGTTCTATTTGTTTTCTTGACTTTAGATAGTTGGCAATATAAGGATTCTCAATGGAATTTACCGCACAAAACATATAAATTTCTTTTAGATCAAAATCAAGAAATCTCTCGGGATTTGGAAAACCCTTGGTTATACGTTTAATTTCTTCATACCCCAAAAGAAGACTAAGCTCCTTATGATGCTCAAGGGTAATCAAGTTATCACAATTTTTTGACACGATTTGATCATGAAGTAATTTGCATTGGAGATTTAAATGACCACGTTCATTGCAAAGTTCACAAGGATGGCAAAAAAATTACATCTTTTAGCACAATCATCTAGCCTCTCTTGCAACTTTTTCGTTTCTAAATATTTATGCTTCTTACAAAATCTATCTTCCCTTTTTGGTGTGCAATTGCACTCTGTAACATCCCAAAATTCTAAATTTTGGAATGTTATATTAAATAAATAGTTTTGATTGTTTGTTTGATTGTTTTGTGATTGATTGACTGAAAGTGAGTGAAAATTAAAATTCATGAGATAATCCTTTTCATTTTGCATTTTATGATCTCCATGAATTCAAATTCTTTTCAAATACAAAACCCTAGATAGAAGATGACATGACTTCTTCCATTTTAATAAATGAAAAGGGTTTTTGAAAATATTTGAATCTCACTTGGAAATATTTCAAATTCAGAAACTTTAAGAAACTCAATGATTTTCATGAGATAATTTAAAATGACCTCTTCAAAACATATGAAATATGAGTTGGAAGTTTAAATGAATTCAAATTTAAAGCCCTTTTGAAATTATTTTCAATTTGGAGTTATTTGGGTTTTATTCAAATTATTTTTCGCCAAAAATGAAATATATGGAAATTAGGGTAAAATGATTCCCTACATTAGAAAATTGGAGAGAAATAAATTTGAAATCATTTTGGTATTTTTAAAATGATTTTTATTGGGATTTATTGCAGCTGTAGCACTATTTGATTTATTTGAATTTTGTAGATTTTTATTTAACACTAAAAAATGTTCACATTGTAGAAAATCTTTTTCTGAAAATTTTGATATATAATATGCCTATATTATACTTTATTTTATTTTGGTTTATACTTATTTTATTCTCTGTCAAAAGTTGTTTAAAAAAACATTTCCCTTCAACTGGGCCGGCCCAGCTAGCAGGCCCAGCCCAGCCAGCGCGTCGTCCGCCTCGTCCCCGAGTGCGGGACGACTCCCGCCGCCGCACGCCGCCGAGTCCGGCTCGGCTACGCTCCGCCGCCGCCTTACCCCACCCCCTCCTCCAAGCCGCGCTCCTCCCCGACCCCTTTAAAAGCCGCCGCCGCAGCCTCTCCTCCTCCACATCTCACGCCGCTGCCCACGCATCTCGCACCGCCGCCGCCGCGCTGCATCGCCGCCGCTGCTCGCCTGCGCCGCCGCCTGGTTGCACCGCCGCCGCCGCTCGTGTGCGCCGCCACCCACCACCGACTCGCCGCCCCGCGCCGCACTTCGCGCCGCCGCCGCTGCCGCCGGAGCCACCGTCGTTCACCGCCATCGACCGAACCGGTAAAACCGCCCCGGTCCGGTTTATTATGTTAGTTCGGTTTTTCTTTTTCGGTTAGTTAGGTTTAGATCGGTTTTTATTTAGTTCGTTATTTGAAGAACGTTCACCCGTTAGTTTATTTTAACGAACCAATTTGCTCATTAGGTGTTGTTAGCGAGCGTTCGGTCGATAGATTTTTTTCTTTTTCTTTTATTTTCCGGCCAGGGACCCATCCGTGAATATTTTATTTACAGATTGGTCCCTGTTCTTAAAACGATCACTACTTTTTGCTCGTTTATCCAAATCCAACGAAACCAATGCCCACTTCTTCGTTACGATCCCCTCTATCCAGTAAAACAACCTAAACATAATTTTGAAATATTGAAAATTTGAATTCAAACAGATTTGTATTAAACTTCGTTTGATCATAACTCAAGTTTTATAACTCCGTTTGAGTTAATTCTTTTTGCAAATTGAAGCTCTTGACCTAAACTTTCTGATAAGGCCAAATTCACTTAATTTTGGTACTGTTAGAAATGGTTTTCGGTTGCAAGAGTTATTTGCTTGGTTTTGAAGCGTTCCGAATTGTTTTCTTCGTTCTTTCCGATCTTTTGAGTGAGTGCTTATGTATGCAATTGCTTGCTTACGATAGATTGACCGGAGTGTGATGAGTAGAACTATCAGGAGTTATGAGTGCGAATCATCTTCATCAGCAGTACAAGGCAAGTTCACACTTTGATCATTCCCCTTTACTACCCAGTTTTTATGCATTAGTTTCAACCCTCAAACACTACATGGTTAGGACTTGATAACAAGTGGGTATTGGGAAGTAGTTGATGAGCTAGGAACCTATTGCCTTGTTATTATCAAACCTTGGGAGTTACTACTACGTTATGCTTACTGCTATGCTATGCTCGTAGACGTGGTTTGGTTTTGAGAGAATTCATGAAAGATGTGAGAGTTGTTGTTAACTAAGGTTTAACTTAAGGTGGCTACTTTAATACACATCTGGGTGGATTGTTTGGGGCACCCTGGGGATATACCAGTGGCTTGCCCGGACACCTGGGGATAAACCAGTGTTGTCCTAGGAGATCCCGGGGTTACCGTGTGATCATCCTATGGTTCGCCACCCAGGCTCAAAGGGATCATAAGATTATTCATGCTAGAAACTTCCGTGTGCAGCCACAAGCCATTATGGGCTCTGGCATAGTTGAGTATGTTGTGTGACCTCTTTCAGTGGTAGGCTAGCAGATGTAGGGGAAATTAGGTGTAACTGTCTACCCAGAGTAAAGAGTTAATGCTTCTGAAAGACTGTGTCTCGGTCATCCGTTTCTCAAACACCATGTAGTGCGAGAAATCCAATAGAGGAGATCGAGTCTTGTGGGGAAAAGTGCGCAAACCTCTGCAGAGTGTACAAACTAATCATGGTAGCCATGTCCCCGGTTATGGACATCTTGAGTATCTGGTTCTTGGATTATCATGTTGATCTCATCACTTTACTCAAATAGTTTGTCGGGTTATAAATATTATTTTGGGATTGAGTTGGAGGAACCTTCTCAATATTTTTCAACAAACTTTGTAGTTAAATAAAATATATTCCTTTGTTGTAGGGAAAAATTGGCTTTTCGCAAAACATAATAACCGTAGAGCCTCCACCAGCCATATATGCATGTAGTGATATCTAATATTCATCATTGCTCTATGGTGTGAAATTGCCAGTACATTCAATGTACTGACCTATATGGCTACAACATCTCATGTTGTAGAATTCTTACGACGAGTAAGTGATACGTTAGGGTTATGATTTCTACACTCAACTTTGTCATTGGTGTTGATGGGAAATCCACAACCTTGTTGTTACTTCCGCTATATGGATTGAGGTAATAGTATTTACGTCACTTTATACATGTGATTTACCTTTGTTATAAACCCTCGAGTATTGTGTGTGTCAGCATACCGATCCAGGGATGACACTTATGCACAGAGACTTGACCGTCTGAGGTCGGGTCGCTAAAAGATGGTATCAGAGCACATGTTGACTGTAGGACGTGACCCCTAGAAACTGGCAAGCCCATAGGAAAGATTTTCTCTACAAACTTCATTTTCAAAAAGATCTTTTACCTCTCTTCTCTTCTGAGCTTATTCAAATATTCCCTTTTAGTGAGACTATACCCCTTTCCCCTTTTGACCACGAAGATTCGACTGATGAGACCACTCCAAGAAGTACAAGATATCAGACAACTTAGAACACTTCGGAATGAAGAGGATTTTACCGTGCATTACAATAATGGAAACTACAACGGTTGAAGACTCCGAAGACTAGGAGAATTTGAAGGCTCTGAAGAATTTCCAGATTAGTATGACCTAGAAAGGCTACCCTTATGGAATTGTCAAACTATTGAAGCCGTCAATACCCGAGATCAAGGTGTGTCGGAGAAAGACCGGAACATGGAGCATTAGAACTCAAAGTTTTGTCAAGAAAACCCTAAGGCAGGAGATATCAACTATGGAATGGTAGCTCATGGAAATGACAAGAGCAAAAACACAGCTATCCATGATGTTATCGCCCGCTTATGCTATTGTCACCGTGCTGAGTTAAGCCTGCATTTTCTTCGGAAGGATTGGATGGTAGAAGCCTAATGGAGCACGTATCAGCAAAAGATGAAGATTTAACCTTAGCTGGTGTATCACCAGGATCTGGAGAACTACATCAAGAATTTTAAGATGGACCTTCAGGAAGCCATATTTGACAAGGAAGCATTTCGTGAAGAACTCAGGACCCAGAAGCTGAAAGTAGCCAAGCTGGAGGAGCAAAACCTCGAGATACCGGAGATTCGTTATGAACTGAAGGACAGTAGGACATGGTTCATGCCAAGGATGTTGAAACCCAGAAGTTTGGAACGCAACTCTAGAATATTAAAGGACGTCATGAGAGACTTCGCGTCAACAGAGATGATCTGGCAAAAGAACTTGAGAAGGACAAGCACGATCGGAAGAAGCCATCGGAGACATGAACAAGACCTGAAGAGTTTGACGACATTGAAGATTTATTAACCTTTAGATGTACAAACCCCTGTTATACCTACGTTAGATGGAACGTTTGTGAGCTGTCATTTGTTTGATGTTTTTTTTTCCGACAACCACAAATAAAATCTGTCTTTTCAAATTTTTTGTTTGTATTGTGTGCATCCCTCTCTATCTTTCTTATCTCACCCCAAAACCCTTAGAACCAATAGAGGATGAATGGAGATGAACTCACATTTCTGGACGGATAAACCAATTGGAGACGGACCGATGGATTCAGAACATGGAGGATCATATGGAGAATAACACTATAGACAGAAATGATATGACCCAGCATGCTTTTCAGTACTTTGAAAGAGGTGCTGCTACTTGGTGGAGGATGTCCCAAACCATCAATGGATGGCAAAGAGTAACCACTTGGGAAGAATTTAAGTTGACTCTGCTAAAGTCTCGGCTTGTGTCCTAGAAATTGAAGTCTTATGGAAATGATATGGAGAAACCTTGTGCATGCAAGCTCTGCGGAGAAATAGGACACAACCATAAAGAACACAAGGATGAATGCCCTCATTGTGAAGAAAGTCACCCAGCTGAAGAATGCCCAACTAGGCAGATTACTTGTTTCTTGTGTGAAGGGACTACCCACTACCCTGCTCAGTGTCACATTTACCCCATGGTACAAAGAACCATCCAGCAGAAGAGAGAAGCAATGAAAGAAGCCCTCATGGAAATTTTAGAAGAACCTGTGATGAAGGAAGAGGTGGAGAACACACCTGAAGAAGACCCAATTAAACCCTGCACCAAGTCATGTTATTCATGTGGATAAGAAGGACACATCTCTCAGAATTGTCTGAAGGGGGATCTAGTAGAATTCCCGACAGAGGAAGTAGAGTATGACCCACAGGAAATAGAAACCCTGATTGGAACGGAAAAGTCCAGGAAGAGAAATAGATTGGATTCCAGGAAGGACCTGAGTCATATCACCTGTTTCAGGTGCAAGGAATCAGGGTACTACTTCAGCGGTTACCCAAAAAGGAGACCTCAAGACTTATCATAAGTAATATGTTTTCGTTGTAATGAAGCAGGGCACTTTGCCAGGGATTGTCCCAAAGAGAAGGAGGCTTGTGCCAAATAGTTGAGTTTGCAACAAAGAAATATAGTAGTGGTAGTGGGAACAATTCTTCTTATTGAGGTGTTGAGTTGACGCATGTAATGGAAAAGCAAGAGATTGTAATAATTTGAGAGTCAATAAAGTTAGCACCGTTGGTATTGATTTGGATTTTATGAGTTGTTACTCTATGAAGAAATATTTTGACCATTTTCGAGGATATGAGAAATATGGTCTATGGATGAAGTTGTGCTTTTTAAGGGTGGTAGTACCCTATGAGGACCCTTGACCTCTGGAAAGGATTATGGTATTCCACGGAGTGGACCTTGGACAAAATAAGTACGAGTTTTATCTCGATATGTGGGATACCCCAAGAGTATGAAGGGATGAAGTACTATTGGATATAAACGAGGTAGGATGTTGGTAATAGGGAGCAATTGTAACTCCATGATGAGTCTGAGTAATCACGTCTTAGTTTGGTACCAATAGAAGGAAGGGAGACAGTACAATTGGATGGATTTAAGTATGCTAGGAAGCCGGATGTTGGAATAACGAGCAGTTGCCCCGATGATGAGTTCATGGTTGACAAGTGATGAGGTGGGCCAAAACCCACAGGCCCTAGGACCTGCCAAGAAGCAAGCACATTCTTGCTGAAGGAAAACCCCTGGAAGAGGATAGACCTTTATCAATAGACGATCTTATAGGAGTTCACGCAAAACCTGAGAGTGTGAAGGAACGATAGATGTTTGTTTGGCTTGCAGAATCCATGGATTTATCCAAACTTAGTTCTTCGACAAGAGAAATTCTGCAATGCTTGTGAGGATGACCGAGTGTTAGAATGCGAGATTCGCTAAACCATATACAAGGTAATGATTTGGGTGCGGGATGGATTGATCACCATACCGACTTACTCTTATTATTCGCCTCTGCTATATGGGATGGTAAATCTGAGTGACTTACCTATAGTAGAGAGATGACGATCAAAACCTTGTTTAAACCTTAGAATGGTATGACAATTTTTTCCCTTGTACAAGGCAGCTGCTGCCAACCGTAGGTTATACGTTGAGGTTCAACCCAGACCCATTTCCTGCAGGAGAAACCATAAATGGTTGACCACCATGAGATATCGATAGTTGATTAGTATTGCCGCCAGACCCGCCAGCTAAGAAGACCTAGTCTCGGAATAACCTTACCAAGATGAAAGGACAGAAGAATTGAGGAAAAGGTTAAGCCACTACCGGAAGAGCCCAGAGAAGGAATTTTCCCGAGAATCTAAGAAGATCGACACTGCCAACAATAAGGATGGAGTATATAAGTTTTTGATGGAACCGTAACAATGCTTCTAAGGGTGGTACCACCCGAGACCCCCTGTGACGATTGATGGATTTTGATAAGACCCCCAAACCTAACCTATTTCTTTCTAGCCTCTCCGAATCTCGAGGACGAGATTCATTTTAAGGGTGGTAGGTTTATAACATCCCAAAATTCTAAATTTTGGAATGTTATATTAAATAAATAGTTTTGATTGTTTGTTTGATTGTTGTGTGATTGATTGACTGAAAGTGAGTGAAATTTGAAACTTTTGAAAGTTAAATGAGAGGGAATAAAAGGACTTTCCCAAACTTTCATTTTGCATTTTATGATCTCCATGAATTCAAATTCTTTTCAAATACAAAACCCTAGAGAGAAGATGACATGACTTCTTCCATTTAAATAAATGAAAAGGGTTTTTGAAAATATTTGAATCTCACTTGGAAATATTCAAATTCAGAAACTTTAAGCAACTCAACGATTTTCATGAGAGAAGATAAAATGAATTCTTCAAAACATATGAAATATGAGTTGGAAGTTTAAAATTCAAATTTAAAGCCCCTTTGAAATTATTTTCAATTTGGAGTTATTTGGGTTTTATTCAAATTATTTTTCTCCAAAAATAAAATATATGGAAATTAGGGTAAAATGATTCCCTACATTAGAAAATGGGAGAGAAATAAATTTGAAATCATTTTGGTATTTTTAAAATGATTTTTATTGGGATTTAATGCATCAGTAGCACTGTTTGATTTATTTGAATTTTGTAGATTTTTATTTAACGCTGAAAAAATGTTCATGTTGTAGAAAATCTTTTTCTCAAAATTTTCATATATAATATGCCTATATTATACTTTATTTTATTTTGGTTTATATTTATTTTCTTCTTTGTCAAAAGTTGTTAAAAAAAACTTTTCCCTCCGACTGGGCCGGCCCAGCTAGCAGGCCCAGCCCAGCCATCGCGCCGTCCACCTCGTCATCGAGCGTGGGCCGACTCCCGCTGCCTGTCGGTGTACAAAAGTAGGGGCTCTCCTTTCGACCCCTTTACTTGTGTGCGGGCAGTCAGAGCCGCGCGCGCGCCATGACCACACTCAGCGGGGCAAAGGAGGGGAGCTGGAGAGAAGCCAGAGCACAAGACGGCCAAGGCGACGCCAAGACTAGAAACACCAAAGAGCAAGAGGGCGAGGTGGACCTCCCACGACAGGACCATTGCCGGGGCGGCCTCCGCGGCCCCGGCGAGAGCCTTGCCGGGGCGGCTTGCCCAACACCAACAGAGCGGGCCACCCTTGAGCCCACGGGTTACAACCGCCGCCAACGACTACGTTGCGACCAAGGCTCGGGAGGCACCTCTGCGGTGGCATGCAGATCTTTGTCAAGATCATAAACATGTGAGATCAGATGAGGACCAGAAGACAGCAACCCTCGGCGGGATCCCAGCCGAGGGAATCCACAAGACCCCCGGCAAGCGCCTTGCCGGGGACGACTGCAACGCCACGACAAGATCCTTGCCGGGGCCCCGGCAAGACCCTTGCCGGGGGCATCCGCGGGGCCACCACCAGGCCCGCGCCAGCCAAGACTCCACCACCGTCCCCAAGCAGCTGCTAGCTCAACCAGTTGGGCAGGCACCTGCGTGGCGACGGGCGACTGCCAAGACAACTCAGCAAGCACCTATGTGGTGGCATGCAGATCTTCGTGAAGACCCTACCACCGCGCCACCTCATCTGCCTGCCTGCCTACATGGCGCCGCATGCATCGCTGGCCTGGGCGCATGTGGAAGCAAGGCGAGGCGGTGACAGACAGGACGGGCCCCGTTCCCGTCCTCGATAAAGCTAAGGGACACCTAAGCGACGCATTAAATGCGTCTTGTCCTGTAATACGGGCGATAAGCTGGCAGCACTGTAGACCTTTCCACCTCCTGTGTGCCACTATGGCAGCCCCTTTCGACTATAAAAGGAGGCCCATGGCATACTGGAGGGGGATTCGGCTCTTTTGGGCAAGTTGCTCCCCGTAGCTAGCTCAAGAATACTCAATACATCCACCAAAGCAGGACTAGGGTATTACGCATCTTCGCGGCCGAACCTGGGTAAACGATCCGTGTGCTTCCTGTTAGACCTGCTCTCCTCATGACCCCACGCCCGCCAACCGTAGAAGGGATTCCAGTGATCCCATAGGTGTCGTTTCCACCGACATCCTTGGCGCGCCAGGTAGGGGGCGCAGTCATGATAATCTGATCTAGCAGTTAGCCTAGCGGTTCTTCATCACCATGGCCCCCAAGAAGAAGACGATCACGGCCATCGGCTCATCGGGAGCCGAACGACCCATGCCGGTGCGGACGAGCAGCGGGCCGGTCGCAGACAGAACCCGAGCCGCGGCCCGCGAGCACCAGCATCGCTCTGGCAGTCAGAGCCTGGCAAGCGGCGTCGTTCGTGCGCCAGACGATGGGCCGCACATCGCCAAATCCAAAGACGGGGCTGGGCCGCCCGCAGGCGGCGCGGGGCCCTCCAGGAGTATCGCTGTGCTACCCACGGGCGGCGCAGCAACCTCCAAGATGCCTACGCCGGCGCCCGCGACGCGCTCTTCCCACAGTGCGCGCGACGAGCAGCGCCACCACGCTGGAGACCCCGGGCACCGCCGTGGGAAGAGTCATGTGCATCATCTACGGGACGAAGGAGTCCAGCATGCCCGCCGAAGTGCTGGCGAAAATGGCACTCAGCCGCTGGGCCGTGATAGAGCTCCTTCTAACATGGTTAGAAGTCGAAGCGCGCCACGGTCCACACAGCTGTCGCCACCACCCACGCCAGCAGAAGCTTTGGCGCGCGCGCAGCTGCTCCTCGACTTCCCTCCTGCTGAGGAGAAGCTCGACGAGTGGACAACCAACATCCGGAGCCTCGTCGCCGTCGCCAATAAAGATGATCTGCGACCGGCTGGGCCTTCAGGCCGGCGCTCCGTCGAACCACCGCATGCCACCGGTGGAGGGGCCGGGGGTGCTGCGGCCACGGTGCACTCTCCTCCATGCCAGCCACCGCGGGTGTCGGCCCGTCACGATGACGCTTGTGATAATATTTCCATAGTGTCGTCCGACCCACGGACCCACCGCGACCAGCGCCAAGTTATTCGAGAACGAGCCCACGAAGATGCTCGAACCACTATCGAGTGCCGGCACGATACACGCCACCAGTCGGATAAACGGGCGGGACTCGCTATGGACCACCCAGCACCGGGGGGCTCCGGCGGCCTACCTTACGAGGTGGGTTGCCTGGCCTTTACCCGTGAGCTGCGACAGTTCCAGTGGCCGTCCCACCGCACGTTCAAGCCCAACGTCGGCGAGAAGTACAATGGCAAGACCCATCCGTCAGAGTTCCTCAGCATCTACACCATCGCGATGCAAGCTGCTGGAGCTCGCGACGACAAGGTGCTTGCCAATTACTTCCCGTTGGCACTGAAGCCCAACGTCATGTCTTGGTTGATGCACTTGCCGGCGGATTCCATTTCTTCTTAGTCGGATCTGTGCCATGAGTTCGTTGGTGCCTTCACCGGGGGCCACCAAGCTCATGGCCAGGCCAGTGATTTACATATCATTCCCCAGAAGGAAGGGGAAACCATGAGCAAGTACATCCAGAGGTTCAGCCGGGTGCAGTACAACATCCCCGATGTTCATCCTGCCGCCGTGATCAGTGCGTTCCATCAGAACGTGCGCAACCACAAGATGCGCGAAGAGTTGGCGATGAACAAGGTTAGGGATGTGGCCGAACTTTATGTTCTGGCCGATAGGTGCGCCCGGCTGAAGAGGGAAGGAAGTACCCCGGCGAGGACACCGGCGCGGAAACCGACTCTACTGATGAAGACACCGCCGCCCCGATGAAGAAGGACCGGCGTTGCAACAGGAAACGCAAGGGCAAGACCGTGCTTGCCGTCAAGGGATCCGACAGCACCGGCGCCGCCAAGAAGGCTAAGGCAGACGACCCTAGCAAGGAAATTGCCGGGTGCGCCGCTTGCCGGGCCTTGGCGGCTGCCGACAAGCCGGGGGGCTCCGACAAGCAGTATTGCAAGATCCATCGCACCAAGGGCCACGACCTCCAGAACTGCCGACAAGTCGAGCTGCTTGCTGAGAAGCAAAAGGCCGAGTATGAGAGGCAGGACAAGGAGAAGGGTCAGGATGGTGCCGAAGGATCCGGCAAGAAGCGTGGCGGCCAAGGAGGCCACCGCGGCAAGGACAACCAACAAGAGAGGCCCGCTCGGGGCCGCGACAAGAAGCAAGAAGACGACGATCATGACGAGGACGATGAGTCCGGTGAGCAAGAGTTTCAGAAGGCTACAGAGGCCATGTGCGTCGTCGGTGGCGCCTCGCTGCATACTTCTCACCGCCAGCTCAAACAGTGGGCGCGTGAGATCACAGCAGCGGAGCCCTCGTTTGACGCTCAGAAGCCGCTGAAGTGGTCAAACACGCCCCTCATCTTTGACGCCGAGGACCACCCTGACCGCACAACTGCGGTCGGGTGTTTTCCGTTGTTGGTCTCACCAATGATACGCAACCTCAAGGTGAACAAGATGCTGGTTGACGGCAGGGCCGGTCTGAACTTGATCTCACCCGTTGTGGTAAAAAGGCTGCAAATTCCCGATGGAGACCTCGAGAAAACGGGCACGTTTCAAGGGGTCAACCCGGGAAGGAGCTAGTCGAAGGGGAAGGCCACATTGCCTGTGACGTTTGGAGGCGAATTGAACTACAGGACGGCGAGGATTGTCTTCGATGTAGCCGAGATCCCCTTGCCCTACAACGGGATCCTCAGCCGCCCGGCACTAGCCAAGTTCATGGCAGCGTTGCACTACACCTACAACACGCTGAAGATGCCTGGGCCAATGAACATCATCACCGTCCCCTCCGACAAGAAGGACGCGCTGATCTGCGCCAACCTACTATACCGGGAAGCAGTTGCAGCAGCTGTCGCCAAGGCACTTGCTCCTGCCGCTGAAGCCCCAGGAGGGAAGAAGAAGACCGGCAAGGCCTCTCGCACCCACTCCGGCAAGCGCACCTCTTAGGAGTGTTGTGCTACCATCGAGGACGTGCCAGAGAGATCCACCGGCAAGAGCAAGAAATCCAGAGCTGCACCACCAGAGACCAAGAAGGTGTCCGTCAGGGAGGATGGCACGGGAGGGGCTTTCACCATAAGCTCCACCCTCGACAGCAAATAGGAAGGCGCGCTCGTCACTTTCCTGCGGGCGAATGTCGATGTGTTTGTGTGGCAAGCATCTGACATCCCCGGCGTTCCCAGGGAAGTGATTGAGCACCATCTTGTTGTCTGTCCCCATGCGCGACCCGTCAAGCAGAAGGTCAGGAAGCAAGCTTTGGAACGGCAGGAATTCATCATAGAGGAGATCAGAAAGTTAGAAGCTGCAGGCTTGGTGAGGGGAGTGCTCCATCCGACGTGGTTGGCCAATCCATTGGTGGTGCGCAAGGCAAACGGGAAGTGGAGGCTGTGTATTGACTACACAGATATCAATAAGGCTTGTCCTAAGGACCCATTCCCGTTGCCGCGCATTGACCAGATTGTTGAGTCCACGGCCAGGTGTGATCTGTTATCATTCCTCGACGCCTACTCGGGCTACTACCAGATCTTGATGACAAGAGAAGACGAAGAGAAGACAGCATACATCACCCCATGTGGTACGTATTGCTTTTTACGGATGCCTTTCGGGTTGAAGAGTGCTAGTTCAACATTTGCAAGGGCAGTCCAAATTGGTTTTGAACCCCAGCTACATAGAAATATGGAAGCCTATATGGATGACATAGTGGTCAAAACCAAGGACAGGGCAACTCTTGTACAAGACTTAGAAGAGACGTTTACCAACCTGCGCAAGATCAACCTCAAGTTGAACCCTGAGAAGTGTGTCTTCGGCGTTCTGTCCGGCAAACTTCTCGGGTTCTTTGTGTCGTAGCATGGGATCGAGGCAAACCCAGACAAGATCAAGGCTATCGAGCAGATTGAGGTGCCCAAGCAGATCAAGGATGTGCGTCGGCTCACTGGCTGCGTTGCCGCCATGAGCCGATTAATCTCCAAGTCTGCCGAGCGCGCCCTTCCCTTTTTCACGATCTTGAAGAAGGTGGGCCCAATGGAGTGGACCCCAGAGGCCGAGGCGGCATTGCAAGACCTGAAGAGATACCTTTCCTCTACACCGATACTAGTTGCGCCTAAACCACAAGAGCCGTTGCTGCTGTATCTAGCGGCGACGAATCAAGTGGTCAGTGCCGCGCTAGTGGCATAGAGGGAGGTTGACGAAGAGGCACAGGCAACGGCAGGACCGGCAGACGGCAAGTCAGAGACTCCCCCGGCAGGGCCTAGTGCCGGCAAGGCAAGGCTCCCGGCAGAGTCTGACGCCATCAGGACAGAGCCTGCACAGTCAAGTGGAGTGGTGCAGAGGAAGAAGATGATGCAGCACCCGGTTTACTTTGTCAGCTCCCTCTTCCAGGGGGCTAGGTCAAGATATTTTGGTGTACAGAAATTGCTCTTCGACCTCCTTATGGCCTCGAGGAAGCTGCGTCATTACTTCCAAGCCCACGAGATCACTATCGTCACCCGCCTCCCGTTACAACGGATACTACACAACCCAGACGCAATCGGAAGGATTGTGGAGTGGGCCTTGGAGTTATCAAGCTTTGGGATGAAGTTTGAAAGTACTTCAACAATCCAGAGTAGAGTCCTGGCGGAGTTCATTGTAGAATGGACCTCAACGCCTGATGAAGTGATCCAGGAGACCACTCTCCCCGGCAAGGAAACAGCTCGTGACTGGATTATGTACTTTGATGGGGCTTTCTCGCTGCAAGGCACCGGCGCCGGTGCGCTGCTCGTCGCACCCACCGGAGAGCACCTCAAGTATGTAATCTAGATGCACTTTCCCAGGGAGATGTCCACCAACAACACTGCTGAGTACGAGGGGTTGCTTGCCGGTCTCAGGATCGCGGCAGACCTCGGAGTCAAAAAGCTCATCGTCAGGGGTGATTCGCAGCTTGTCGTCAGACAAGTCAACAAAGATTATCAGAGCCCGTTGATGGAGGCCTACGTAGATGAGGTGAGGAAGCTGGAGGAGCGCTTTAACGGTATACAAACGGAGCACGTTCCCCGAGCGGAGAGCGACATCGCTGATTACCAGTCAAAGCGCGCTACATTCAAGCTACCTGTGGAACCAGGTACCTTTTTGCTTCGGTTAACTCAACCATCCGTCGAACCATCAACAGAGCAGAACAAGCGAAGGAAATCAGGCCCTGTTAAGTACTTTCCCGCTGAGCCCCCAGGGGCCGCCGGCAAGGGTGTTGCCGTGGACTCTGAGCCTGCCGAAGAGCGACCGACTCCGGCAGGGCGTCAAGCCCTAGCCGTAGACACAACCGCTCCCATGGCAGGAGAAATGCCTTTGGTCCTTGCTGTCGAGCCCCAGGCTCCGGCATGGGCACAACATACTGTCCGATTCCTCCAAACGGGGGAGCTTCCTGAGGAGCAGGAAGAAGCGGAGAAAGTAGCCCGTCGGTCTGCTATGTATTAGTTCGTCGATGACGTCCTGTACAGGAAGAGATCGAACGGTGTGAAATTGAAGTGCATTCCCCGGGAGGAAGGACTGGAGCTGTTGGCAGAGATACATGGAGGCATATGTGGTTCCCACATAGGGTCGAGGGCCCTTGCCGGCAAGGCGTTCCGGCAGGGTTTCTACTGGCCCACTGCCCTCCAGGATGCAACGGCACTAGTAACCAAGTGTGAAGCGTGTCAGTTCCATTCAAAGAAGCTTCATCAACTAGCTCAGGCCCTTCAAACAATCCCTCTCTCCTGGCCATTCTCGGTCTGGGGGCTCGACATACTGGGCCCTTTCCCCCGTGTTGCCGGGGGCTTTGAGTACTTGTACGTTGCAATCGACAAGTTCACAAAGTGGCCGGAGGTGGAAGCAGTGAGGAAGGTGACAACATAGTCAGCCGTCAAGTTCTTTAAGGGACTAGTCTGCCGTTTTGGTGTGCCCAATAGGGTCATCCCCGACAACGACATGCAGTTCACAAGCCACACCTTCATGCAATACATCCAAGACCTCGGCAGCAAGGTCTGTTTCGCCTCTGTGGCACACCCACGGAGCAACGGCCAGGCGGAGAGGGCAAATGCTGAAGTGTTGCGAGGCCTGAGGACAAAGAATTTTGATAAGCTGCACAAGAGCGGAGGCGCTGGATTGATGAGTTGCCGGCGGTTCTTTGGTCGATCAGGACGACGCCAAATCAAGCCACCGGCCAGATACCCTTTGCCCTGGTATACGGGGCAGAAGCAGTTCTTCCCACAGAACTCATATACGGGTCACCTCGAGTGCTCGCTTACGACGAGCTTGAGCAAGAGCAATTGCGGCAAGATGACGCAACGCTCCTTGAGGAAGATCATCTTCGGGCGGCTGTGAGAGCAGCACGCTACCAGCAAGCCTTGCGCCGCTACCATAGCCGCAAGGTTAACGCCCGAAGCTTTGAGGAAGGCGACCTTGTTCTTTGGCGCGTTCAGTAGGCCAAGAATTCCAAAAAGTTGAAGCTGAAGTGGGAAGGCCCTTATTGGGTAATACGACTCACCAGGCCCAGCGCAGTCCGCCTAGAGACCGAAGATGCTGTCCCAGTGAGCAACTCCTGGAACATCGAGCATCTTTGCAAATTTTACCCATAAGGCGTGGCTTGCCGAGCCTCCCGGCAAGCCACCTCTTGTACAAGCTTTGCCGACAAGGCATGTAACCCTCTGTAAAGAGCCAGGCGCAGACCCTGAGCATAAATAAATGAAGCGCTGGTGCCCTAAGTAATAGCATGCATGCTAGGTTGAGTCTCTCCCTCTGTTAGGGTTGATAGTGCTTAGCGGCGACTAACCCCTAGCCTAGAGGTCGAGTGTGCGTCTTTCTGTCCTCTTTGGTTCACAGGGCACGTGGATACTTCTGCTGAGCCGCTTGGGAGAAAGAGAACATACCGGCGCTCCGGCCCCGGCAAGCCAAAACGGCCGGGGGCTGAAGACACAAGGATCTGACCACGGCAAGCCAAGGTTGCCGGGGTTTGCGGATTCAGATAAGTTTCTCATCCCCTGTTATGCATTTCCGTATGGAACTGGGACAAATGAGACCTCGTTTAAATCCAAAACCACCGTGATCCCCTTTCTTCTTGTACCCGAGCCACTGGGATAGAACTGGGTCGCAGACGCGGTGGCCAGGAAATACACGAGGGGCCTAACTCTACTTCGCCCTGCCTTCGCCAAGAGCATGAGAATGGTCGACTGAAGTGGGGGGACGGCAAGGCCTGTTGCCGGGCAAAAATGTTTATCGTAGAAATAACAAGGACTCGTTCCTTGGCATGGGCCTCGCTCACACGCAAAAAACCCGACAAGCACCCTTTTTCATTAAAAACGTCACATACAGGTGTAGTTCATACGGAATAAAAAACATGAGCAAGGGGATTACAAGTTTTAAATCTAACAAGTGCCCGCGGGCTTACAAACTAAAACGAGATGAGATGCCTGTAATCCCTTGCTTGTCCCTCTCCTTAGAAAGTGGAACAAGATAGCGCCTAGGCAAGGTACGAGGAGCAGAAGGCACCAACAGAACATCTTGGTGCCGGGAAAGGAGCTGGACGACGAGGCAGCGGGCTGGCAATACGCGATGAAGGCGTCGGTGCCCGCGTACTCCGATTTGACGGCTGCCGCCCGCCTTCTTCGCCTTCTACGGCCCTCCTACACCAGCCGCCCAAGGAGACGACGGGGAGCGCCCCGATGGAGAGCTTCACGAGGAAGGCCCTCGGCAGGGCGCAAGGCCGAGGGAGGGGCGACGCGATCAGTCGAAGTCGGAGTCAGCATCCTGCCGCTCGACTCCCTCGTCGTCTCTGTCGCTGTCCTCCTCGTCACTCCTGCTCGAGGAGGAATCTTCATCGTCGGAGGAGCTCTCCACGCAGCACTTCAGGCAAGTTCCAAGATCCGCGAATACCTTGACGGAGAGCAGGCCGTCCTCCATTAACTTGAAGTAGAGGACGAGCCCCGCCGTCAGGCTGTGGATGCGAGCGAACGTCTTCCATCCACGACGGAGGTACATGACATGAGGAGCGGGGAAGTCGACGTCAACCCGTGTGCCGCCGCTCCTGCAGCCCCTCATGTGCAGCCTGAGGGTCTGGGGCGGATTGAGCTCCATCTCCTGAGGAAGATGGAGCGGAGACGACGCGGTGGCTGGCGTAGCCTGATGAAGAACTCGCGGGGCTGGTCCCCGACGTGGCCCTCCATCGCGGGAGGTATCGCTGGCGGAGGCACAGCCACCGCGCCAACTCGCCCCCCTCTCCCCCGACCGCCGCAGCGACCTCGGCCTCGCACCTCCCCTTCCTCTCATGGCCGGCTCCGCTGCCGCGGGCTCCTGGGAAGGGGGAACGCGTTGTCGCGCGGCGACCCTCGCCGCCGCTATCGAAGGCCCAACACCCCCTCTCGCCATGGTGGGTGGAAGAAAGGAGCGGAGGAGCAAGAGGATGGATGCAGAGAGAATGTGGGATGACATCCCCCTCCCCCTCCTTATAAAGGGGCGGGGTCGGGGCTCGGCCGCCCTATTCATCCAATCCAGCCATCGGGGGCGCGGGGAATCAGAATCGACCTGCTGCCCCAATCAGCGACGGCCTGGTTTCCCGCCCCCACCGCATGCCACCTGCATGAAGGATGCGTGGCGAGCGAGCAGAATCTAGGGGACGGGTGAGCCAACCGTTCCCCGCCCCGTGATCATGGGGCGTGGGCGCCTTGAAGACTGCGACCCGAGTCCACTCAGTAAATGAGCCGCGCCTCCACGCCTCCCTCTTTTTATGGGGAAGGCGCGAGCCGCCTCTTTACTACGACGTGACGCATGCGTGCGGGAACCGCATCGCGCATGACCCCCATGTCACGCACGGCCCCCCACGTCGCGCGTTCAACGCGGGTCGTGGGAAAGCGCAACGGACGAAACAGTTACTGCGGTAAAATCCGCACCACCTGCCCGCGCACCGTTCTGGCCCTAGCCCAACAACGCGTCACGCTTATGTGTGGCCCAGGCCCGGGGGCTCCTGTCGGTGTACAAAAGTAGGGGCTCTCCTTTTGACCCCTTTACTTGTGCGCGGGCAGTCAGAGCTGCGCACGCGCCACGACCACGCTCAGTAGGGCAAAGGAGGGGAGCCGGAGAGAAGCCAGAGCACAAGACGGTCAAGGCGACGCCAAGACCAGAAACACCAAAGAGCAAGAGGGCGAGGTGGACCTCCCCCGACAGGACCCTTGCCGGGGCGGCCTCCGCGGCCCCGGCAAGAGCCTTGCCGGGGCGACTTTTCCAACACCAACAGAGCGGCCCACCCTTGAGCCCACGGGTTCCAACGCCGCCAACGACTACGTTGGGACCAAGGCTCGGGAGGCACCTCTGCGGTGGCATGCAGATCTTTGTCAAGATCATTAATATGTGAGATCAGATGAGGACCAGAAGACGGCAACCCTCGACGGGATCCCAGCCGAGGGAATCCACAAGACCCCCGGCAAGCGCCTTGCCGGGGACGACTGCAACGCCACGGCAAGATCCTTGCCGGGGGCATCCGCAGGGCCACTGCCAGGCCCGCGCCGGCCAAGACTCCACCGCCGTCCTCAAGCAGCTGCTAGCTCAACCAGTTGGGCAGGCACCTGCGTGGCGACGGGCGGCTTCCAAGCCAACTCAGCAAGCACCTCCGTGGTGGCATGCAGATCTTCATGAAGACCCTACCACCGCGCCACCTCAGCTGCCTGCCTGCCTACATGGCGCCGCATGCATCGCTGGCCTGGGCGCATGTCGAAGCAAGGCAAGGCGGTGATGGACAGGACGGGCCCCGTTCCCTTCCCTGATAAAGCTAAGGGACCGCTAAGCGATGCATTAAATGCGTCTTGTCCTGTAATACGGGCGATAAGCTCGCAGCACTGTAGACCTTTCCACCTCCTGTGTGCCACTATGGCAGCCCCTTTCGACTATAAAAGGAGGCCCATGGCATACTGGAGGGGGATTCGGCTCTTTTGGGCAAGTTACACCCCGTAGCTAGCTCAGGAACACTCAATACATCCACCAAAGCAGGACTAGGGTATTACGCATCTTCGCGGTCCGAACCTAGGTAAACGATCCGTGTGCTTCCTGTTAGACCTGCTCTTCTCATGACCCCGCGCCCGCCAACTGTAGAAGCGATTCTAGTGATCCCATAGGTGTCGTTTCCACCGACACTGCCGCACGCCGCCGAGTCTGGCTTGGGTACGCTCCGCCCCCGCCTTACCCCACCCCTCCTCCAAGCCGCGCTCCTCCCCGACCCCTTTAAAAGCTGCCGCCGCAGCCTCTACTCCTCCACATCTCGCGCCACCGCCCACACATCTCGCACCACCGCCGCCGCACTGCGTCGCCGCCCTGCTCGCCTGCGCTGCCGCCTGCTTGCACCGTCACGGCCGCTCGTGTGCGCCGCCACCCGCCGCCGCCGCCGCCGCTCGTGTTGTTAGCGAGCGTTCCCTCGATAGATTTTTTTCCTTTTTCTTTTATTTTCCGACCAGGGACCCATCTGTGAATATTTTATTTACAGATTAGTCCCTATTCTTCAAACGATCACTACTTTTTGCTCGTTTATCCAAATCCAATGAAACCAACGCCCACTTGTTCGTTACGATCCCCTCTATCCAGTAAAACAACCTAAACGTAATTTTGAAAGTTTTAAAATTTGAATTGAAACAGATTTGTATTTAAACTTCGTTTGATCATAACTCAAGTTTTATAACTCCGTTTGAGTTAATTCTTTTTACAAATCGAAGCTCTTGACCTAAACTTTCTGATAAGGCCAAATTCACTTAATTTTGGTACTGTTAGAAATTGTTTTCGGTTGTAAGAGTTATTTGCTTGGTTTTGAAGCGCTTCGAATTGTTTTCTTCATTCTTTCCGATCTTTTGAGTGAGTGCTTATGTATGCAATTGCTTGCTTACAATAAATTGACCGAAGTGTGACAAGTAGAACTATCAGGAGTTATGAGTGCGAATCATCTTCATCAACAGTACAAGGCAAGTTCACACTTTGATCATTCCCCTTTACTACCCAGTTTTTATTCCCCTTTACTTTGGAATGTTATATTAAATAAATAGTTTTGATTGTTTGTTTGATTGTTTTGTGATTGATTGACTGAAAGTGAGTGAAAATTGAAATTCATGAGATAATCCTTTTCATTTTGCATTTTATGATCTCCATGAATTCAAATTCTTTTCAAATACAAAACCCTAGATAGAAGATGACATGACTTCTTCCATTTTAATAAATGAAAAGGGTTTTTGAAAATATTTGAATCTCACTTGGAAATATTTCAAATTCAGAAACTTTAAGAAACTCAATGATTTTCATGAGATAATTTAAAATGACCTCTTCAAAACATATGAAATATGAGTTGGAAATTTAAATGAATTCAAATTTAAAGCCCCTTTGAAATTATTTTCAATTTGAAGTTATTTGGGTTTTATTCAAATTATTTTTGGCCAAAAATAAAATATATGGAAATTAGGGTAAAATGATTCCCTACATTAGAAAATTGGAGAGAAATAAATTTGAAATCATTTTGGTATTTTTAAAATGATTTTTATTGGGATTTATTGCAGCTGTAGCACTATTTGATTTATTTGAATTTTGTAGATTTTTATTTAACACTAAAAAATGTTCACGTTGTAGAAAATCTTTTTCTGAAAATTTTAATATATAATATGCCTATATTATACTTTATTTTATTTTGGTTTATACTTATTTTATTCTCTGTCAAAAGTTGTTTAAAAAAACATTTCCCTTCAACTGGGCCGGCCCAGCTAGCAGGCCCAGCCCAGCCAGCGCGTCGTCCGCCTCGTCCCCGAGTGCGGGACGACTCCCGCCGCCGCACGCCGCCGAGTCCGGCTCGGCTACACTCCGCCGCCGCCTTACCCCACCCCCTCCTCCAAGCCGCGCTCCTCCCCGACCCCTTTAAAAGCCGCCGCCGCAGCCTCTCCTCCTCCACATCTCACGCCGCTGCCCACGCATCTCGCACCGCCGCCGCCGCGCTGCGTCGCCGCCGCTGCTCGCCTGCGCCGCCGCCTGGTTGCACCGCCGCCGCCGCTCGTGTGCGCCGCCACCCACCACCGACTCGCCGCCCCGCGCCGCACTTCGCGCCGCCGCCGCTGCCGCCGGAGCCGCCGTCGTTCACCGCCATCGACCGAACCGGTAAAACCGCCCCGGTCCGGTTTATTATGTTAGTTCGGTTTTTCTTTTTCGGTTAGTTAGGTTTAGATCGGTTTTTATTTTAGTTCGTTATTTGAAGAACGTTCACCCGTTAGTTTATTTTAACGAACCAATTTGCTCATTAGGTGTTGTTAGCGAGCGTTCGGTCGATAGATTTTTTTCTTTTTCTTTTATTTTCCGGCCAGGGACCCATCCGTGAATATTTTATTTACAGATTGGTCCCTGTTCTTAAAACGATCACTACTTTTTGCTCGTTTATCCAAATCCAACGAAACCAATGCCCACTTCTTCGTTACGATCCCCTCTATCCAGTAAAACAACCTAAACATAATTTTGAAATATTGAAAATTTGAATTCAAACAGATTTGTATTAAACTTCGTTTGATCATAACTCAAGTTTTATAACTCCGTTTGAGTTAATTCTTTTTGCAAATTGAAGCTCTTGACCTAAACTTTCTGATAAGGCCAAATTCACTTAATTTTGGTACTGTTAGAAATGGTTTTCGGTTGCAAGAGTTATTTGCTTGGTTTTGAAGCGTTCCGAATTGTTTTCTTCGTTCTTTCCGATCTTTTGAGTGAGTGCTTATGTATGCAATTGCTTGCTTACGATAGATTGACCGGAGTGTGACGAGTAGAACTATCAGGAGTTATGAGTGCGAATCATCTTCATCAGCAGTACAAGGCAAGTTCACACTTTGATCATTCCCCTTTACTACCCAGTTTTTATGCATTAGTTTCAACCCTCAAACACTACATGGTTAGGACTTGATAACAAGTGGGTACTGGGAAGTAGTTGATGAGCTAGGAACCTATTGCCTTGTTATTATCAAACCTTGGGAGTTACTACTACGTTATGCTTACTGCTATGCTATGCTCGTAGGCGTGGTTTGGTTTTGAGAGAATTCATGAAAGATGTGAGAGTTGTTGTTAACTAAGGTTTAACTTAAGGTGGCTACTTTAATACACATCTGGGTGGATTGTTTGGGGCACCCTGGGGATATACCAGTGGCTTGCCCGGACACCTGGGGATAAACCAGTGTTGTCCTAGGAGATCCCGGGGTTACCGTGTGATCATCCTATGGTTCGCCACCCAGGCTCAAAGGGATCATAAGATTATTCATGCTAGAAACTTCCGTGTGCAGCCACAAGCCATTATGGGCTCTGGCATAGTTGAGTATGTTGTGTGACCTCTTTCAGTGGTAGGCTAGCAGATGTAGGGGAAATTAGGTGTAACTGTCTACCCAGAGTAAAGAGTTAATGCTTCTGAAAGACTGTGTCTCGGTCATCCGTTTCTCAAACACCATGTAGTGCGAGAAATCCAATAGAGGAGATCGAGTCTTGTGGGGAAAAGTGCGCAAACCTCTGCAGAGTGTACAAACTAATCATGGTAGCCGTGTCCCCGGTTATGGACATCTTGAGTATCTGGTTCTTGGATTATCATGTTGATCTCATCACTTTACTCAAATAATTTGTTGGGTTATAAATATTATTTTGGGATTGAGTTGGAGGAACCTTCTCAATATTTTTCAACAAACTTTGTAGTTAAATAAAATATATTCCTTTGTTGTAGGAAAAAATTGGCTTTTTGCAAAACATAATAGCCGTAGAGCCTCCACCAGCCATATATGCATGTAGTGATATCTATTATTCATCATTGCTCTATGGTGTGAAATTGCCAGTACATTCAATGTACTGACCTATATGGCTGCAACATCTCATGTTGTAGGATTCTTACGATGAGTAAGTGATATGTTAGGGTTATGATTTCTACACTCAACTTTGCTGTTGGTGTTGATGGGAAATCCACAACCTTGTTGTTACTTCCGCTATATGGATTGAGGTAATAGTATTTACGTTACTTTATACATGTGATTTACCTCTGTTATAAATCCTTGAGTACTGTGTGTGTCAGCATACCGATCCAGGGATGACACTTAAGCATAGAGACTTGACCGTCTAAGGTCGGGTTGCTACACACTCGCAATTCACTCCACAAAAATTGACATGCTTATAAGAAACATTTTTGTCATGACTTGTGTAATCGTCATTACCATTTTGTATATTCAAAGAATTCATACTAACAACATTGCAATCTTGCTCATCATTGAAATATTTTGTGCCAAGCATTGTATTGACTTCTTCTTCTAACATTGAGCGCAATTTTCCAAACCATCATTTTCAAGAAAGATGTTATAAAGATGACCAATAGTATGATGCAACCTCAATTCCATTTTTTGTAGTTTTCTTTTATAAAACCAAACTAGTGATAAACCAAGAAACTTAAAGATTCAATTGCAAGATCTAAAGATATACCTTCAAGCACTCACCTCCCCGACAACGGTGCCAGAAAAGAGCTTGATGTCTACTACGCAACTTTATTCTTGTAGACACGTGTTGGGCCTCCAAGCGCAGAGTTTTGTAGGACGGTAGCAATTTTCCCTCAAGTGGATGACCTAAGGTTTATCAATCCGTGAAAGGTGTAGGATGAAGATGGTCTCTCTCAAACGACCCTGCAACCAAATACAAGAAATCTCTTGTGTCCCCAACACACCCAATACAATGGCAAATTGTATAGGTGCACTAGTTCGGCGAAGATATGGTGATAGAAGTGTAATATTGGTGGTAGAAATATATTTTTATAATCTTAATTAATCAAAACAGCAAGGTAGCAAATAGTAAACGGGCACAAACACAGTATTGCAATGCTTGAAAATGAGGCCTAGGGTCCGTACTTTCGCTAGTGCAATCTCTCAACAATGCTAATATAATTGGATCATAAAACCATCCCTCAAAGTGCGATGAAGAATCACTCCAAAGTTCCTATCTAGCGGAGAACATAAGAATAAATTGTTCGTAGGGTACGGAACCACCTCAAAGCTATTCTTTCCGTTCGGTCTATTCTAGAGTTCGTACTAAAATAACATAAAGCTATACTTTCCATTCGATCTATCCTAGAGTTCGTACTAAAGTAACACAAAAGAAAATTCATATTCATAATACTCGATCCAACACAAAGAACTTCAAAGAGTGCCCCAAGATTTCTACCGGAGAAACAAAGACAAGAACGTGCATCAACCCCTATGCATAGATTACCCCAATGTCACCTCGGGAATCCGCGAGTTGAGTGCCAAAACATAAATCAAGTGAATCAATATGATACCCCATTGTCACCATGAGTATTCAATTGCAAGACATGTATCAAGTGTTCTCAAATCCATAAAAGTATTCAATCCGATAACAACGAAATCTCAAAGGGAAAACATCAATTCATCATAACAAGATAGAGAGGGGAAAACACCATATGATCGGACTATATTAACAAAGCCCGCGATACATCAAGATCGTGACATCTCAAGAACACGAGAGAGGGAGAGAGAGAGAGAGATTAAACACATAACTACTGGTACAAACCCTCAGCCCCGAGAGTGGACTACTCCCTCCTCATCGTGGTGGCCGCCGGGATGATGAAGATGGCCACCGGTGATGATTCCCCCTCTGGCGGGCTGCCGGAACGGGGTCTAGATTGGTTTACGGTGGCTACAGAGGCTTGCAGTGGCGGAACTTCTGATCTAGGTTAACCCCGAGGGTTTTTGGAATATTTTTGAATTTATAGGGTAAAGAGTGGGTGCGGGAAGCCACCGAGGTGGGCACAACCCACCTGGGCCACCTGGGCGCGCCTGGGCCCCTAGGCGCGCCCTGGTGGGTTGTGCCCCCTTGGGTCACCCCCTAGGTGCTGCTCTGGCCCATCCCGGGTGTTCTGGTCCATAAAAAATGTCCAAAAAGTTTTGCGGTGTTTGGACTCTTTTTGATATTGATTTCCTGCGGTGTAAAAAACAAGCAAAAACATCAACTAGCACTGGGCACTGGGTCAATAGGTTAGCCCCAAAAATAATACAAAGTTGCTATAAAATGATTGTAAAATATCGAATAATGATAAAATAACAGCATGAGTACTTCATAAATTATAGATACGTATCAGCATCCCCAAGCTTAATTCCTACTCGTCCTCGAGTAGGTAAATGATAAAAAAATAATTTATGAAGTCTGAATGCTAGCAAAGTGCATAAGTTTGACCAATGATAATTTCAATCACTTTTCCTAGCATCATAACAACAATTCTTTCTCATAAAATTCTCATGTTATAGTAGCAACCAATTCACATGTGAAGGTTCAAACAATGAATTCTCTTGAAACTCAACAACCTATGTTCTCAGTCACCATGCAATTGCAATTCAAGTTATTCAACAGAGTTTAATTAAGAGCTGCACATACTCAACCATCATATAGTCTTCTGTGATTGCTAACACTCAACGCGTACACATGAGAAAAACGTTTCAACCGGACACATAGAAAGATAGGGGCTTATTGTTTTACCTCCCTACGTATTCACCTCAAGGGTGATGTCAACAATAATAACTCATGCTACCCATATCCAACTGGATATATGTGCCTAGATCTTTCCTCACCACATGATGCTTGCCAAAAGAGAAAAATAAAAAGGAATAGAGAGAAAAACTTTGAATCTTTTCATAAAAGTAAATACATAAAAGTAAAAGGTAGGCCCTTCGCAGAGGGAAGCAGAGGTTGCCATGCGCTTATCTGTTTGTATGCTCAAGCCCTTAGTGCAAAAGAACATGATGTTATATTGCTCCTTATGATAGCAACCTTTATTATGCAGTCTATCGCTTTTATTCTTTGCCATCGCAAGTTCATACAACACTCATTTTCTCTTACACTAAATGATCTAACACTTTTAGAAGCAATTTTTATTGCCTAATTGCACCGATGACAACTTACTTGAAGGATCTTATTCAATCCCTAGGTAGGTATGGTGGACTCTTGAAAATAAGATTTGGGTTTAAGGGTTTTTGGATGCACAAGTAGTATCTCTACTTGGTGCGGAATTTTTGGCTAGCAAAGATGGGGGGCAAGCACCACATGTTGAAGGATCTATGACAATATAACTTCTATGTGAATATGAACAAATATAAATCATTACGTTGTCTTCCTTGTCCAATGTCAACAATTTTGGCATATAATATTTTGATGGGGGATCACAATCACAAAAGATTTCCAAGATAGTGTATTTGCATGTGAAAGTCCTCTTCCTTATACTAATTATTCGTGAATTGCTTGTATGACCAATATTGTGATTGTCAAGCCTCAAAAGATTTTACTTTCTAAACCCAATGTGAAGCTACCACTAGGCATGATATGATTTCAACTTCATGACATTCAGTTTATTCAATAATTACAAGCTACTCCAAAAAGATATAAGCGAAGATCATGAGCATAATATTTTTTAGCCACAAAATCTGAACTGCTGTCGGCTTTGCACTTACCGTTGTTACCTTGACCCACCGTACTGTGCTGCTGCCCCTTGGAATTGCCATTCTTCTTTCCCTTGCCAGCTTTCTCCTCATGAGACTCAGGGTCGTTAGTACTATCAGAGTCAGCGTATTTGACAAGAGCCGTCATGATCTCTCCCATATCATTGCAGTGGCGCTTAAGCCGCCCCAGCTTCTGCTTAAGAGGAAGGAATCGGTAATTCTTTTCGAACATCAGGACGGCTGAACCGGCGTTGATACTGTCTGATGAGTGGATAACGGCCGAGTTCCAGCGCACCAATTGGTTGTTTACACGCCCTCACCCTGGATGCAAGAGTCTAAATCAAGAATCAACATAGGCTGCTTGCACGCACTCACTACTTCAGGATGGTCCAAACACGACACTACGATCAGAGACCCATTAACGAAACTGTGTGCGATACCATAATCGCAAACGGTGGTGTAAAAAACCTGTCAAAAAAGGTGCAAAACATTTACGATGATGGATGCATCAAACACTGTTCAGATTTTAGTTGCGTGTGCGATGCAGGGCATACGGTTCAGTTCAATTAACTGTTTGGGATGAGGAGGAACAAAAGAAACGGGCAACCAGATGAAGGTGTGTGCGATATACAGCATACAATTCACTAGGATGAACTCTGTGTGATTAGGCAACATAATGGAAACGGTTCAACTGAACAAGATGTGTGTGATTCGCGGCAAACAGGTCCGTAATCAGAAATGTGTGCGAAGACCAATAATAACACAGACGATTGCTGCTAATAAGCCGTGTGATTTGCTCTGTCTACAGAAGAAGAACATATATAAAACTAAAATAAACATCCAATTACATAAGTGACTATTCATATCATTCGCACACACCTCAATAAACAATTGGATGCATTCTAAAGTAGGAGAAATGATCGTCGAGTCATCTACTTCTTGTGACGCTCCCGCCACTACTCTGTGGCTCGATCCCTCGTCTGGGGAAGGAAGAAGACACTTCCTCATGTCAACGATCCGCTTGTACATCTCGTAGCTTGTGTACGTGTCCATGGCCGCGTACTTGACATGTTGTTCATCCAGTCTCTCATGCCACACACTGTGTCAGGCGTTCTTGTCCTTCTTGCTCTCATTCTTCATCTCCATGTAGTAGGGGTCGATGATGGCCAAGGCGAGGTCAACCAGGGAGTTCAGTTTGTTTTTGTCGCTGCCCCAGACCTTGTAGTGTGTGCTGGATGTTGACAAGATTCGGGCATTTCAAGTCTGAAACCTTGAGCGCTTTTAGATCGTTGGTGGTGTCCACCGTAGCGAAACTGTAGTCGGAGCTGTTGATAAACCTGGAGAAACGCTCGCAAGGCCTTGTGGCAAGGTGGTAGTGGTAGACGAGGATGTCATGTCGCACGCACAACTGGGCGATGGCAACCTTCTGATCGTGCCCGGCACGACCGATGGTGTACTCGGGCTCGAAGCCGACCACTCGGTACTTGTTGTCGGCAACACTAGCTATTTAATCATCATGTCATTACCACCAACACTAGCTATTTAATCATCATAGTCATAGTGTAGCACATCATCATCTTCAAACTCATTCTAGCTAGCTAATCACTCCTGCTGCTCTCTCTCAGGTAAAAATACTAACACATACGACCGATGGTGTACTCGGGGTCGAAGCCGACCACTCGGTACTTGTCCTCGGCAAGGAACTGCTCCATAGTTTGGATGGAGCTCTCCACCGAGACCGGATGGTTCATGTACACCACCGAGAGGGCCTTCCCCCTCATGGTCTGTCCGCCGTTGTCGTCGTCGGCCGCTGGGAGCACCATTGGAACCGCTGGATGTCCTCTCTATATGTGTCGTCGTGGGTGTGCTTATTGTGTCGTGTGACGCGAGAGATGAAGGTAAATGGGCACAGGAATAAATGGGGACCGGGCGGCCTGGATTCTGTGTGCGTCTGCATGGTAGTTTTTGCAGTGGGTAACTGCATTGTCGCGTCGCGCCAGGTGCAACTGCATGCACACGAATGTGCGCGATCGTTTGCCGGCCCGAAACACTGGCAACGCGCGTGGAGGGACGAGGGCAGAGCACCCGAAGGGACACAAGAGCAGAGCGTGCACGGCGGGACGCGAGCAGAGTGCGCCGTGGCCGCCTGAACCGCAAGCAACCACACGCATAGAGCAGTTGAACACGCAGGAAATGGTCGCCTATAAGGCGGCCGACAGTTGCGTCGCTGCGTAGAGAGCGGCCGTGTGCTACGTCCTCCGTCTAGTCTATAGTCCCCTTTATATTTTGTGCATACTTTGCCCTCAAATTTAGCCAATTAAATGTTAAGGCATGTTATAAAAATTATGTAATTGGAAACTATGTTCAAATATGAATCCAACTATATAATCTTTGGCGACATGCATTCATATTTTATTAGTTAAATCATACTTATAAACCAGGACGGGGGTATAGTAGGTAATTAAATTGCAAACATTTTTTTATTAACCATATGTGTACGTGGCATTTCATCCTCCTCTCGCACGTCTTGTCACCCCGCTGCCGCAGACGGCTTACAACGCAAGCTTGTGCAGCGTGCGGGGGCGTTCTTTTGGCCAAACGGTGGTGCCAATGAATCGTCGATGAGCCCGTTCCCATGCAACCTTGCAGGTTCCCACGCAAGCTTCCCGCCCGACTCGGTGAAATCCCCCAAAATCCCAATGCTTACCGGCCTGCTATATAAACCCTCACGGCCGGCGAGTTCTGCGTCGCATTTTCCCCTCCCTCCCTGTAGCTTATCTCATTTGCTTCTCCCAAAATCGCCAATGGCACCGGTCCGTCGTCGTTGCCCGGCCACTCCGCCGTCATCATAGGAAAGCTCTAGCTGGGAGGCTACACCGCGGCGGCGGCGTAGTCCCCGGCATAGTATAGTGCGCGTGGCGTCCCTGTTGGGTGTGCATGGAACACCCACCACACGCTCCACCGCCGTTGCCCGTCGGCAGCTGTTGCCGCCACACCACCGTCGAAAGCTAGGGCCATCACCCGCTCCGCCACCGCGACCCGAAGGCGGGAGGTGGTGGTCGTGTCCGCCAACCCATCATCGGCTGCCGTGGCCTCCAGCCCACCGTCGACCGCCGGGGTCATCACCCGCTCCGCCACTGCCGCCCGAAGGCGGGAGGTGGAGGTGGATTCCCGCACGTGCGTCTGCGACCTTGCGCTCTACACCGAGTTCCCGCGGGAGGAGGAGGAGCGCCTCGTCGAGCATGCAAAGAGCCTTACCGCCGCCGTGGCCGCGGCACACGCCGCCTCTGAGGCGAGGAATCCGGAGATCTACAAGGAGAACCAGTGCTTTGAGAGGGGTCGTCTGGAGCGGCAGAGGGCATTCGAGGTGAGCGTCACTGAAGCTGCAGCAGGGGCAGGCACCGTATTGCGGTTGCCTAGCTCGTCGGTAGGCTCCTCCTCCTCTGCCTCTTACTGAGCGCGCTTGGCAGAGGAGAGGCAGCCAGAAGTAGTACAAAGCCCCTCCGTAGTAGTAGTATTTAGGGGCTATTTTGTTTAGTTCATCTGGCTATAGATGTGGTGGAACTGTACAACATACTTAATATTAGCTAGTATATATAGTTGAACTAGCTATTTCAGTACGTGGTTGGTAGCAATTGGGGAAAAGTTTGGTCGGTTTAGCTGCGAGTTGAACTGTTTGTATAAATTAAGAACGACTGCTTAATCTATGAATGAAATCTAGGCTTAATTACTGAATTTTAGTTGCAAAAATTAGATACTGCTAGTGATTTTTAGCTTCATATTTTGACAAATCGCGGTGTTACAAGGTTGACAAATGGCAATGTTACTAGATGAACAAATGTCAATCTTTCCAGTTTGACAAATGGCAACACACCCAATATGACAGATGCAAATCTTACCAAATTGTTTGTAAGTGGTTGCACACGGGTCATCCAAAAGAACCGTTTGCGTTGAAGAGATGGACAAATCATGCTCTTACCATTGATGTTTTTTCCAAAAGAAAACCGTTTGATAAGTCTGTACATTAAGAGAGAAAAACGGAAGTTCGCTCAAACCATATCTTTCATCTAGTCATACTGCGAATTTATATTCATATGATCGAGATACAGTATTAAACCCAAGAAAAAAACTATTTCTGGCGGCGCCATGCCACGCCGTCGTTGTCGTTGTCGTCCTCTGGGACGCCGTTGTTGAGGTCTTCAATGCATCATAGAATGTTCTTCACTTGTAAATCAAACATCATGTCATCGCGCGATCGACGAGCGGGGTGTGGGAGGACGGCAGCTGGCGGCACTGAGAGGTAGCGGTCGATTGCGGCGTCCCATGCCGCTGAGGGGGGCGTGCGCACGGGCACGAGCGTGGCGGGTGTAGCCAAACGCATGGGGACCGGCGCCGCGGTGGGTGGAGGGGCGCGCACGGGCGCTGGCGCTGGCATGTACACGAGCTCGCGTGGGTCCACGGGGACCTTGCTGACGCCCGCGGCTTCCAGCTCTGCGATAGTGCACGGCGACCAGCCCGTCAATGCTACGGGGTTGGTCGCTGGTGCAGGCGCGGGGATGGGAGCTGGGACGGGAGCATGGGCAGCAACCGCCGCGGCCAGCTCGTTTTGGGCCATGTCCATGAGGCCCCATTCCTCCTTATTTTCTATCTCCTCCGGCTCAGAGTTGACTTAACCAAACTTGAAGACTAGTGGCAGATGATCCTTCTGCGCCATGGTGTTGGTGGAGGTCTGCGGGAGGGAGGGGAATGGGAGGCGCACAGTAAGGCCGCCCGTATTAAGCAGCGGCTCGGTCACCATTAATGGAGAGGAAGGCGGGCGGCCATGGAAGTCAAATGGCTCGCTTCCCAGTGAGCCTGCGCAGCGTATAGCTTGCACACTTCCCAGTGTGCCTGCGCATTGGAGGACAGCTTGCACACCTCCCGGTCAGCCTGCACACCGGACTGCGCTCGCAGGCCTCCCATTCAGTCAAGGTCAAGCAGTTGTCCACACGGCACCTCCTATAGCCATTAAAACCAAGTCATGTGGCGTCACGTGAATGGTTAACAGAACGTACACGATTTGAATTATACAAACGTTTGAGATATTAAAGTGGCAGCTATTTTTTCAAAATGCCTTTGTTGGTTGTTATTCGAGTGCGCCTTCTCTCAAAATGGACACGAAAAATACCATGATGTATACGACGCGACTTTATTCTTGTAGACACGTGTTGGGCCTCCAAGCGCAGAGTTTTGTAGGACAGTAACAATTTTCCCTCAAGTGGATGACCTAAGGTTAATCCGTGAGAGGTGTAGGATGAAGATGGTCTCTATCAAACGACCCTGCAACCAAATACAAGAAATCTCTTGTGTCGCCAACACAACCAATACAATGGCAAATTGTATAGGTGCACTAGTTCGGCAAAGAGATGGTGATAAAAGTGTAATATTGATGGTAGAAATATATTTTTATAATCTGAATAAATAAAAACAGCAAGGTAGCAAATAGTAAACGGGCACAAAAAGGGTATTGCAGTGCTTGAAAATGAGGCCTAGGGTCCGTACTTTTGCTAGTGCAATCTCTCAACAATGCTAATATAATTGGATCATATAACCATCGCTCAAAGTGCGATGAAGAATCACACCAAAGTTCCTATCTAGCGGAGAACATAAGAATAAATTATTTGTAGGGTACGAAACCACCTCAAAGCTATTATTTTCGATCAATCTATCCTAGAGTTCGTACTAAAATAACACCAAGCTATTATTTTTACCTTTATTCTTTTCTTCTTCTTCACCACACCATGTGTGGGTTTAATTAATTTTTTCAAACTTATTATTGATGAGATTGGTTGGATAGGAAGCTCCTCCTCGTTACCTGATTCATCATAATAAACACTAGGAGGGTATTGGAAAATATTTTCACTTTCATTAGTACTCTCTTCATGTTCTATTTGTTTTCTTGACTTTAGATAGTTGGCAATATAAGGATTCTCAATGCAATTTACCGCACAAAACATATAAATTTCTTCTAGATCAAAATCAAGAAATCCCTCGGGATTTGGAAAACCCTAGATTATACGTTTCATTTCTTCATACCCCATAAGAAGACTAAGCTCCTTATGATGCTCAAGGGTAATCAAGCTATCACAATTATTGGACACGATTTGATCATGAAATAATTTGCATTGGAGATTTAAATGACCACGTTCATTGCAAAGTTCACAAGGATGTCAAAAAAATTACATCTTTCAGCACAATCATCTAGCCTCTCTTGCAACTTTTTCGTTTCTAAATATTTATGCTTCTTACAAAATCTATCTTCCCTTTTTGGTGTGCAATTGCACTCCCAATTCACTCTGCAAAAATTGACATGCTTATAAGAAACATTTTTGTCATGACTTGTGCAATCATCATTACCATTTTGTATATTCAAAGAATTCATACTAACAACATTGCAATCATGCTCATCATTTAAGTATTTTGTGCCAAGCATTTTATTGACTTCTTCTTCTAACATTGAGCACAATTTTCCAAACCATCATTTTCAAGAAAGATGTTATAAAGATGATCAATAGTATGATGCAACCTCAGTTCCATTTTTTGTAGTTTTCTATTATAAAACTAAACTAGTGATAAAACAAGAAACTAAAAGATTAAATTGCAAGATCTAAAGATATACCTTCAAGCACTCACCTCCCCGACAACGGTGCCAGAAAAGAGCTTGATGTCTACTACGCAACTTTATTCTTGTAGACACGTGTTGGGCCTCCAAGCGCAGAGTTTTGTAGGACGGTAGCAATTTTCCCTCAAGTGGATGACCTAAGGTTTATCAATCCGTGAAAGGTGTAGGATGAAGATGGTCTCTCTCAAACGACCCTGCAACCAAATACAAGAAATCTCTTGTGTCCCCAACACACCCAATACAATGGCAAATTGTATAGGTGCACTAGTTCGGCGAAGAGATGGTGATAGACGTGTAGTATTGATGGTAGAAATATATTTTTATAATCTGAATAAATAAAAGAGCAAGGTAGCAAATAGTAAACAGGCACAAAAATGGTATTGCAATGCTTGAAAATGAGTCCTAGGGTCCGTACTTTCGCTAGGGCAATCTCTCAACAATGCTAATATAATTGGATCATATAACCATCCCTCAAAGTGCGATGAAGAAACACTCCAAAGTTCCTATCTAGCGGAGAACATAGGAATAAATTGTTTGTAGGGTACGGAACCACCTCAAAGCTATTCTTTCCGTTCGGTCTATTCAAGAGTTCGTACTAAAATAACATAAAGCTATCCTTTCCGTTCGATCTATCCTAGAGTTTTTACTAAAATAACACCAAAGCAAATTCATATTCATAATACTCGATCCAACACAAAGAACTTCAAAGAGTGCCCCAAGATTTCTACCGGAGAAACAAAGACAAGAACGTGCATCAACCCCTATGCATAGATTACCCCAATGTCACCTCGGGAATCTGCGATTTGAGTGCCAAAACATATATCAAGTGAATCAATATGATACCCCATTGTCACCACAAGTATTCAATTGCAAGACATATGTCAAGTGTTCTCAAATCCATAAAAGTATTCAATCCGATAACAACGAAATCTCAAAGGGAAAAACTCAATTCATCACAACAAGATAGAGAGGGGAAAACACCATATGATCCGACTATATTAACAAAGCCCGCGATACATCAAGATTGTGACATCTGAAGAACATGAGAGAGAGAGATTAAACACATAGCTACTGGTACAAACCCTCAGCCCCGAGAGTGGACTACTCCCTCCTCATCGTGGTGGCTGCCGGGATGATGAAGATGGCCACCGGTGATGATTCCCCCCTCTGGCAGGGTGCCGGAACGGGTTCTAGATTGGTTTTCGGTGGCTACAGAGGCCTGCGATGGTGGAACTTCTAATCTAGGTTAACCGCGAGGGTGTTTGGAATATTTGTGAATTTATAGGGTAAAGAGGGGGTGCAGGAGGCCATCGAGGTGGGCGCAACCCACCTGGCGCGCCTGGGCCCCCAGGCGCGCCCTGGTGGGTTGCGCGCCCCTCAGGGCACCCCCAGGTGCTGCTCTGGCCCATCTTGGGCGTTCTGGTCCATAAAAAATCTCCAAAAAGTCGCGGTATTTGGACTCCGTTTGATATTGATTTCCTGCGATGTACAAAACAAGCAAAAAACAGCAACTGGCACTAGGCACTGGGTCAATAGGTTAGTCCCAAAAAATGATATAAAGGTATTATAAAATGATTGTAAAACATTCAAGAATGATAAAATAACAGCATGAATACTTCATAAATTATAGATACGTTGGAGACGTATCATACCACAACATGTCGGGTGCCATTCCATGATAGCATGCCATGTTTCATGAATTTTAGACGAGTTTTGGATTTACTAGAATTTAAAAACATAGTATCTCAACGTTTTGCCAGCAATCGATGGTGCCCTGTTGTTTGAAATTCATTCCCGTTTCTTGCATGGGACCTAAGCATGCACCCAAGGACACAGATTTGATTTTTCAACCAATTTATATGCACCGGAGCATGTGCTGTAGTTCAAATTTGGATTATGCACATGAATGCATTGAAAACTCACTTAATGCATAAAATGTCCAAACGAACCCCGAAAGATCACAACAATTGAAACAACACTCCTGTTGTTCTATGTTGACGCGAGAAATTTTTTGAAAGCAATAAGAGGCAATGGATATCGCTTCGTCCCCAAAGGTGGGACGTTCCCTACCTAAACCATCATGCTTGTTGTGAGAAGCTCTGGTTTGTGAGAAGCATATACCCAAACCTGCCCCAAATGGGACAAAAAACTTACCATGGCATGTTGATGCCTCTCCATGATCGCATGCCAACTTTCATGAATTTCAGACGAGTTTTGGATTTACTAGAATTTAAAAACCAAGTATCTCAATGTTTGCGGCCGAGTGACGGTGGCAGGGTGTTTGACATTGATTCCCATTTCTTGCATGGGACCTAAACCTGCAACCAAGAACACCGATTTGAATTTTCAACCAATTTATATGCATTAGAGCATGTGCATGTAGTTCCAATTTGAATTATGGACATGAATGCATTGAAAACTCAGTTAATGCATAAAAATGTCCAAACGAACCCCGAAAAATCACAAAATTGACACAACACTCTTGTTGTTCTAAGTTGACACGAGAAAATTTTTGAAAGTAGTAAGAGGCAATCGATATCGTTTCGTCCCCAAAGGTGGGACATTCCCTACCGAAACCATCATGCTTGTTGTGAGAAGCTCTGGTTTGTGAGAAGCATATACCCAAACCTGCCCCAAATGGGACAAAAAAATTACCACGGCATGTTGATGCCGCTCCATGATAGCATGCCAAGTTTCATGAATTTCAGACGAGTTCTGGATTTACTAAAATTTAAAAACCAAGTATTTCAATGTTTGCGGCCGAGTGATGGTGGCAGGGTGTTTGACATTCATTCCCATTTCTTGCGTGGGACCTAAGCATGCAACCAAGAACACTGATTTGAATTTTCAACCAATTTATATGCATTAGAGTATGTGCATGTAGTTCAAATTTGAATTATGCACATGAATGCATTGAACTCAGTTAATGCATAAAAATGTCCAAACGAACCCCGAAAAATCACAAAAATTGACACAACACTCCCGTTGTTCTATGTTGACACGAGAAATTTTTTGAAAGCAATAAGAGGCAATGGGTATTGTTTCGTCCCCAAAGGTGGGACATTCCCTACCGAAACCATCATGCTTGTTGTGTGAAGCTCTGGTTTGTGAGAAGCATATAACCAAACTCGCCCCAAATGGGATAAAAATTTTACCACGGCATGTTGATGTCGTTCCATGATTGCATGCCAAGTTTCATGAATTTCATACAATTCTTGGATTTACTAGAATTTAAAAACAAGGTATCTCAATGTTTGCGGCCGAGTGATGGCGGCAGGGTGTTTGACATTCATTCCCATTTCTTGCATGGGACCTAAGCATGTAACCAAGGACACAACTTTGAATTTTCAACCAATTTATATGCATTAGAGCATGTGCATGTAGTTCAAATTTAAATTATGCACATGAATGCATTGAAAACTCAATTAATGCATAAAAATGTCCAAACGAACCCCAGAAAATCACAAAACTTGACACAACACTCCTGTTGTTCTACGTTGACATGAGAAATTTTTTGAAAGCAATAAGAGGCAATGAATATCATTTCGTCCCCAAAGGTGGGACGTTCCCTACCGAAACCATCATGCTTGTTGTGAGAAACTCTGGTTTGTGAGAAGCATATACCCAAACCTGCCCCAAATGGGACAAAAATATTACCATGGCATGTTGATGCCGCTCCATGATAGCATGCCAAGTTTCATGAATTTCAGATGAGTTTTGGATTCACTAGAATATTTAAAAACCAGGTATCTCAATGTTTGCGGCCGAGTGACGGTGGCAGGGTGTTTGACACGCATTCCCATTTCTTGCATGGGACCTAAGCATGCAACCAAGGACACAGATTTGAATTTTCAACCAATTTATATGCATTAGAGCATGTGCATGTAGTTAAAATTTGAATTATGCACATAAATGCATTGAAAACTCAATTAATGCATAAAAATGTCGAGAACCCTAAAAAATCCGAATAATTGACACAACACTCCTTTTGTTCTATGTTGACACTAAGAAAAAAATTGAAATCGAGAAGAGGCAATGGATATCGTTTCGTCCAGAAAGGTGAAATGTTCCCTACCGAAACCATCAGGCTTGTTGTGAGAAGCTCTGGTTGGTGAGAAGCATATCCCCAAATGGGACAAAAAATTTACCACGGCATGTTGATGCCGCTCCATGACAACATGCCAAGTTTCATGAATTTCAGACGAGCTTTGGATTTACTAGAATTTAAAAACCAGGTATCTCAATGTTTGCGGCCGAGTGACGGTGGCAGGGTGTTTGACATTCATTCCCATTTCTTGCATGGGACGTAAGCATGGAACCAAGGACACATATTTGAATTTTTTAACTAATTATATGCATTAGAGCATGTGCATGTAGTTCAAATTTGAATTATGCACACGAATGCATAGAAAACTCAATTAATGCATAAAAATGTCCAAGCGAGCCCCGAAAAATCCTGAAAATTGACACAACACTCCTGTTGTTCTATGTTGACACTAGGAAAAAAATTGAAATCGAGAAGAGGCAACGGATATTGTTTCGTCCAGAAACGTGAAACGTTCCCTACCGAAACCATCACACTTGTTGTGAGAAGCTCTGGTTTATGAGAAGCTTATACCCAAACCTGCCCCAAACGGGACAAAAAATTTACCACAACATGTTGATGCCGCTCCATGATAGCATGCCAAGTTTCATGAATTTCGAACGAATTTTGGATTTACTAGAAATACGAAAGCAAGTACGTCGACATTTGCCGGAGGGCCACAGTGCCGTGGTGTTCGAATTTCATCCCCATTTCTTGCATGGGACATAAGCATAAACCCATGGACACATATATGATTTTACAACCCATGTTGGTGCACCGGAGCATGTGCATGTAGTTTAATTTTGAATTGTGCACCTGAAATGGCTATAAAACCAATTTAATGTGTAAAATGTTCAAACGAACCCTGAATAATTCCAATTCTTTTACGACACACATGTAGTTGCATGTTCACTGCAGATAAAAGGTCTAGCAATTGAAACACCGTCCATTGCCGCTGTGACCCCATTATGTAATTCAAATCAAGATGAAAAATCAAGTAGATCCCACACAGTTTATTATCACCAACCGTGTGAGATGCAGCACAAAATATCCTGGAGCACCGTCAGTGTATAGTACGCCTATTACTTACGCGAGAAGGTGCGTCGCTACAGTCCACAGCCGGTGTCTTAAGCACACTATGTTGCTCCCCAAATATCATTTCACTGTTCAATCGTCGCCGGTGAAAGATGGGCATGTGGACCCGCGTCGTGAGGGCAACTTCGGTGGCCCACTCCGGCAAGAGCGCGGCGGCAGCCGCCATGCGTGTGCTAACAAGGTGCATGAGCGCAGCCGCAATCTGCAACGGGGCGGCCAAGGCAGCCCAAACGGCCGCTGTTGCTTCTCAGGTGGCGGCAACAACATCTGCCTCGGGGATAGCAACTGGCGAGAGCGGCACAGCAGCTGTCCGTTCCGCAGCGGCGACCTTAGCCCTGATGGAGGCCACCCACGACCATGTCGAGTCCGCCCACGCCCAGCTCGTGGCGGTCACCGCACAAATCGAATGAAGCTTCTCCGACAATGGTCGGCAACCCATGGCCGAAGAGTTGGTAATCACCGAGAGTGTTCGAGCAGTCGTCTGTTCCTCCGCCGCCTACCTTGCGACGACGGAGCCCGTCCAAGCCCAGACCGCGGCCGCCCACGCCCAGCTCGTGGCAGCCTTTTCCAAAGAGATGGCGGACGTGGATGGCGAGATGCTTGCCGAGTATGGTGCGATGGATTGCATGGAGCCCCTTCCCCAGGAGACCGTCGGGCGCGAGCTGGACATGGAGGCGGCGGCAGAGATCGACGACCACCAGCCGTAGTAGTACTCTTTGTTTTGTTTAATTAAGAGCGCCGGTCTTTAATTTGTTAGAGTAATGTTTAGGTCAGCTAGCTCTGTTTAATTGCTGAACTTGCTCGATTAAGAAGTGTGGGTGTGCTGTAGTCTCCTTTGTGTACCCAAATTATGCAATGACGTGGATGACCACTGTAACCAGGGAAATTCGAACCAAAATTTTTGACGTTCAAACTCATCACACACGAGTTAAGCTATCTGAATAATTTGTGATGTTCACATATTGTACACAATTCTGAATAAGGGACCGTGTCTGATGACACTTTGCTCGCTAGTTTTTTCGCTGAAGCGATTCCAAATTTTCGACTTCCACGGAAATATCTACCTCCCTGCCCCCTCCCCCTTGCCAAAATCCACATTTCCCCTGTTTCCGCCTTCCTTTCCAAGTTCAAACCTTCACCCCTTGCTTGCAGCGCCGCCTCCTCGCCGGCGACCCTCCTTCACGCTGCTCGGCCTCGTCTATCCCGGTAGGTAATCCACACCCGACCCCCATCCTCCTCCTCCTTACACATCCCACATGCCCCGACCGCCGGCGTGACACCTTCCACCCAAATCATCGATCCCTCCACCAAATAAGCGCCGCCCTAAGCCATGGTGCACGCAGTATAACCAGGATCTCAAGGAGCATTTGGCAGCGGAGAAGCAAATCGCGGCCGCACGCGCAGATGAGGTCGCGATGGCTGCCATTCATGCTGACCCCCAGATATTGGAGGAGAACCTTGCCATTTGCTAGCTATGCTAGTTAAGCATGCTCGGTTTACCCGTTGCGTGTTTTGCTCCTGCCTTTCCTTCACAAATTCTAGTGAATTGTGCTATCTAATTTTACCATGCAATCTGTTGCTCTAGTGTATATGTTCTATATGTCGGGCGGTATGGTGCTCACTTATTAACTGTTTTGTTAATTAGTTGTCGTCTTCAGTTAACTGTTTGGTTCAATTTTGCAAATGTGATGTTCAATTCTTAAGGCTGCAATTTTGTATTGTCTTCCATGTGAGAAGTAAATCGAATTTATCTTTACAAAATACATGAGAAACGAATACAATTGCTATATTTCCAAGTTGTCAAGCATGCTTGGTTTGGTTATACATTGTGCAATGTGGTGCTCAGTTAATGTCTGGTTCATTTGTGTTGTTGTGTTTAGTTAACTGTTTGGTTCAATTCTGCAATGTGATGTTCAATAGTTGTGGGTGCATTCTGTTATTGTATACCATGTAAGGAATAAATTGAATTTGGCTGTAGTAAATACATGAGAAACAAATACAATTGCTATATTTCCAAGTTGTTAAGCATGCTTGGTTTGGTTAACTGTCTGATCTTCTATTAGGAGTATGTTATATTGTGCAATGTGGTGCTCAGTTAACGTTTGGTTCATTTGTTGTGGTGTTTAGTTAACTGCTTGGTTCAATTCTGCAACGCGATGTCCAATTATCGTGGGTAGAATTTTGTATTGTTGTGCATGTGAGGAATAAATCAAATTTGGCTGCACTTAATACATGAGAAACATATACAAATGCTATATTTCCTAGTTCTTAATCATGCTTGGTTTGGATAAATGGGTTTTCCATGTGGCTTGAATTAATCTGATGAATCTGCAATGTGCTTATTTTTCATCAACATATTTTACTGATAGCATGTGAACCCTTACTTAACCTCATGACTAACTACCTTATATGTGTTGCAGGGAAACAATGGGAAGCATTGAGGTTTACAATTGAGGTTAGCATGTGCATGGTCCGTTGTCTAATAGCACATTATTGTGCAATTGCAGGAACCATTCTAATATTTAGGTTTTTAACAATTTGGTCTTGCACATGTAGGTCCTGCTGTCAGAGGTTTTGACCCACTGTCCGACCCTTTTTGCATATGGGGAAATGAGTTGTCCATGAATATCAATCAAGTCAAGAAACTCAAAAAGATTGTTAGGATAAAGAAATTAGCGACAAAAAACAACAAGATCTTTGTCTGCACAATGAAGAAGACATCAGTTCACTACAAGATGGTACTAACTATTATACCTTGCCTTTTTTTATTCCTTTGCCCCATTTCCAATATAGAGAAGATATTTATGCACATCCTTGTTTTCAGGCCTTTCCAAAGCAGTTCACTGATGATTACCTCTCAAACCACCTCTATGGTTAGGAGGCGAGGAAGGTTTTCATACAACACCCACGGTTCAATATTGAAGTGTTCCTGAAGAGGACGAAGGACGGACGGCCAATCATCCACAGGCACTGGCCTAAAGTTGCAAAGACCTTCAACATGAATGAAGGCTCAATATTCGCCTTCCGCTTCAGCAGTTTTCCAGATGAGATGCATCTGTCTATATACCGTCTATGATGCTAATTTCGAAAGGTTCTACATGTTGCATGTGAAACTTGGTGCTGGTGCAGTTGTGTAATGGGGTAGCCGAGTGCTGAAGCTATATCATGTTGTACTCTGATGTATTTCAATTATGAAATCCTGCTTCCTTAATATGGAAATGAAATATATTATGTGTTTAATATGAATGTCAATTAGATTAATAAATGGATTATTAATAATAGGGCAATTAGCCTGCTAATGGCGAATTAGCCTGCTAATTAGGTTTTGCTATTGCAAACGGTTATTCAGAAAATACCGTGGGCGATGACCTCAGGCAACGCACATAGTTTCTAGGAATAAACCGTGTTGGATCAATTAACAATCACACACGACCTTCTCTTGAAAACTGTTTGCGTTAGGCCACCTTGCGCAAACATTTACCACATAAAAACTGTGTGTGATGGACAACCTTTGCCACACGGTTTCTTCTACGCACCGTGTGTGATGCATTCAATAACGCAAACGATCAAATTGTTAATATCGTGTGCAATGGCAACGCTATGACAAACAATTTAACAGGGAAAATTGTGTGTGATGTACCTGTGAACGGAAACGTTTTCCTTGGAGCGACTGTGTGGGATGTACATACGAACGGAAACGTTTAGCGGGGACTGACTGTGTGAGATGTACTTGCGACCGGAAACAATTTCGCCTATATAATTGTATTTTTTAGCTCTACTGTACGTATTTCCATATTTGAGCGCTCGCCGATCGCACACGAACTCATTTTGCCGAGCGTGTGTGCTAGGAGGGCATATCCCCCATGGTATCTGGGTCGTGTGGGAAGGACCCCCCTATCACTGTCACTCACTAGGCAACGGTTCCAAATGCCGTCACGAAAAGGGGTTAAAAACTGTTTGTATAGCACCGACGCATACCAGTGACGTGTCTTTGAAATTTTGGATAAAACGCGTCTTCAATTCAGCCCATGACCTGATGGAGTTAGGGGGCCATCCTTCCAGCCCAGTGCGTGCCAGCCCATCCAACATCATGGTGAAGTATTTAGCACATGCAGCATCACTAACATCCAACATCTCCATGGCCATCTCATAGCTCTCAATCCATGCCTCTGGGGGCTGATCCGCCATGTAATTAGGCACCTTGCAGGGGGCCTTAAAATCCTTGGGCAAGCGCTCATTACGCAAAGCCGGCACTAAGCACAGCACACCAAGGGTTCTAGAGGTCACTCATGCCTCCACAGACACCAATGGGTAAACCGGAGATTGTTGTTGAGCCGCTAGCTCAGCCTCTCGATGTGCCCTGCCCTGATCCACCAAAGCTTGAGCATTGTTATCTGCACGCGGCGGGTCATGCCTACGGGGCTGGTTACCAGTGCCGCTCACTGCTTGAAACTGTTGGCGACTCAATATGCCTGCTATAGCTTCGGCTTTGACGGGGGGTTGAATGAATCCGATCACGGCTGTACGAATAAGCCGCCTGTTGTGCCACCGCTGTCTGAAGAAGCTCTCCAGCTCTCTAGCTCCCCGTATCTCCATTGCAGCTGGTGACTCACCTTCAACGAGGAGAGCCGCCAATCGTGTAGCCACGGTGATCATATTGTCCAGAGGGTTAGAATAATGACCTGACGGTGTTGGTACTTGCTGAGGCGGGGTCAAGTTCAAACGAGGTGAGTCTGCAGCACGTGACTGAACCGGTGCTCCGGTCGCGAGCGCCTCAACAACCCGGTTTACCACGGGCAGATCATTGGTTCCTGCCCCAGGTGTGTTGAAAAGCTTCTTCGCCTCAAACTCTGTGGGTAGACGGGTCTGCTGCCTCCTCCTCATAACAGCGGTCGAAGCATTCTGATCCAAGGTGAGACGAAACGACTCCGCCTGAATCCGTTGCGACTGCGTGTCCAAGGCGGCTCGCTCTGTCGCCATCCTAGCATTCTCAGCAACAAGTTCTTCCTTGGCTTGAGCTATCTCACTCGCAATTTCGCGACATCCACTTTATGATGTGCTTGAGTCTCCGGGGTTACCTCTGCCCCCATTAAAGTAGCCAAAGCGTCCAAAAGCTCGGTTAGAACCTGAGCCGGCGGGCGCGCAGAGCCACTTGCTCCAGCCGTCGCCACAGCTGTTGAATTGGAAGTCATGGCCGCAGCAGTTGTCGAATTGAGCATTGGTTGTGTGCCAGCCATGAAGATCGCAATCCGGTTCGGCGGCTCGTAGGGGTCCGGAATACTGTCGCCATCGGAACAGCCCCCAACCCCACCATCTTGCAATTGATATATGGAATCAGTATCGGCGGTTGAGGACTCATCACCAGAATAGATGGCCGTCTCTCCACCGGACACAGATCCTTCCTCAAGATCCACTCCTTTAGTAAAACCCACGAAAGCATGCTTCACGGTGGGTTGAACCTTGGCAGGTCGTGCACACTGAGCCGTCTCGACGATGTCGGTGCAGGTGTCCGGCTCAGACCCCAACTCGCCGATCTTGCCGATGAAGATGTGGATTCCGCCGAAGGGGACCTAGTACCCGTACTCAATTGAGCCGGCCTTGGGTCCCCAGCCAGCATCGTCGATGTAGAGCTTGCCGCGGTGGCTTTTGGTCATTTGACCGACGGTGTATCCCTTGATCCCTGCGAAGCTGCCCTTCAAGAACTCGAAACCACCGTACGCTGGCCCCATGGTGGGCGCCAACTGTCGTGGACTTAACACGGCAGATGCCCTTGCAAAAGGACTTAGGTGTGGAGCCATCGCAACTAGGTTAGCTTGAAGGGGTTAAACAGGACAAAGGATACAGAGAGTTTACCCAGGTTCGTTCCCTCTCAACGAGGTAAAAGCCTACTCCTGCTTTAGGTTGTATTGCTTGGGTTTCGATTACCAGGGAGCGAATACGCTTGACCTAGTTCTCGATGAGTTGTTTCTTGAGTTAACCTGCCGACGGGTCATCTCTTTATATACAGGTTGATGCCCGGCGGCTTACAGAGTCCCGGCCGGCTGATACAAAATGTGTCTGGCTCGGTATCTAACTAAGCTTGTCTTACAGTACAAGTTCAACATATGGCTGCTAACACCCATGGGCCTCAAGTCGTCCCCGGGTCTTGGGCCTTCAATAAGCTTGCTCTATGAACCACCATCTTCACATCTTTATGGGCCTCTTCATCTTAAGCCGCCAGTGGCACGACCCGGCCCCTCCTGGGCGGGTCATACCCAGTAGTTATATCCCCAACAGAACTCTTATATTTAACTCGTTAATTTTTATAAGTTAGAAAAACTCCTTTTTCTAATTATTTCATCATTGGACACATATATCTGAGTCAAATGCACAATATTTCATCAACAATTTGAATGATTCAAATGCACTATATGCAATAGTTTGTTTACAAACATACATATAGTTTGTTCAATCCGACAACTAAAATTAAAATATGCTTATACATCATTCACAAGCCACCAAATCGATCAAGTTTATTAAAAATAAATCATCACATAGCATGTCTTATCTCGTCGACCAACCCATATCAAGTTCATAGTACACCAAATCAAGAACTCCATCACATGCTCACCATCGCCACAACCATCACTATGACCACCACCGTTGCCACCTTCACCAGCACGGCCGAACATCAATTTGGCCGAAATCTCATCATGAGTAAGTTGCCAAAATTGCCTCTATGTGCCATGTATCGTGCTCAAATCCATCACCATGATAGCACGCTCTTCAACCTTCTTCTCTTTTGCAAGCCTCTCCTCCCCAAGTGCAATCCTACGCTTCTCCGCTTGCACCTTCCTCACTTAGTCGTCGTCTTTGCTCTTCACTCCTCACACTCCATGAATTTGAATGTGTTCCACCATCCATATTCTCTTCTTTTCGTTCAGCAGCCAAGGCTTTCTTTGTCTCGATCATAGCACCAACCTCCTCTTTGTACACGTCGACATCTCCATTCATCTTCATCTCTTTTGCAATATTTTGCCCATCCAGCCTAGAGTGAGGATTTTGATCCTCCTCGTCATCGGCATCAACTGATATGTTGACACTTGACCTCGTTGGTGTGGATTCAAAGTTTGTCCTTATCCACCCTTCATTACCCGCTAGCTCCTTGTAGGAATGGTGCAACACGAAGACCTTGCATCCACCCTTCTTATTGTGTTGCTTGTATATGTGTTGGATAATAGGCTCATACTCATTGATCGAAACCCCGCTTGGTGGTGCAATGTTGACTTGGTCAACACAACCAAATCATCGGTTATATTAATCTTGGATCACATCCCATTGATGGGCGAGAGAACCTTGGGTGCGGTTGGAAGGATCATCACATTACTCGAGTAGTACTCTTCAATTCATTGCCAAAACTTCTCTTTCGTTTGATCGGTACCAACCATGGCATCAAGCGAGGCATTCATCTAAGCAAGGCACAAAAAAATGTCTTCTTTGCTATGGTAGTTTGTTAACCTTGTTTTCTTCGTGCTTGTTTGTGTCTCCACGGGCTCATCGACCTCCTCCACTTCGGGATCCTCATCCTTCCTCTTATGATTTTCATCCATCTGATGACCTTCGGACATAGGCATCGACGTGTCATCCAGGCTGAGTATGTGGGATTCATCCAATTGAGACGAGAAGCTTGCAACATCATATTCGCCCACATTACAATCATCAAGATCAAACACGCCACACAATCATCACCACGTTGCATCACCAAAATTCACCAACAAAAATAAAATATGCTATTTTTACCTTTCAAGCCTTACATTGGATCGGTGGATATGATCATTGCCGGTGGCTATGATGGTCGTAGGTGGTCGCGGAGGAGGTGAGGGGTGACCGGAGATGGAGGAGATGGCGTCGGAGTCGCCTGAGGTGGAGAAGGCATTGGAGTGGACGTGTCCTTCCTCTTCTTCACAGTCACCTCATCCAGGGTCTTGCATGTCGGTGTCAGCTTCCTTGTTCACTTGTCGTCTGCTGGAGCAACCGAAGGACAGCTAGTCGTCCTCGCGGATGGATTGACATTGACACTGATCTTTGTGGATAGCGCGCCAAAGCACACGACGGTGTTCGTCCTGAGCAGCTTACTTCGCTTAACTACTGTAGACATAATGTCGAATTTCTGTTCTTCTATATAGCTAATTTTTTGACATTATTGCCTTTTCTATTCATGAAATAAACTTGAGGTGGGGTGTGAGGGTAGGGTGCGGCAGTTGATAGCATTTTTTCTTTGAGTTCAAGCTTTGGAGGAGAATAGTTCAGGAAAAAAATAATTTTATATGGACAAAACATCCCCTTTTTCTAGTGGTGATTTATTTTTGTGGGTAGTGAATCTCCTCCTGGTTCTATTTTTCAGGGATGATTCAGATTTTTCCATTTGGATTCGTGGGAGACATGATGCAAGTTAGGAAGGGAGCCTTCGATTTTGGTGCTTTTAGGCAAGTAAGGTGTGGAAAGGGAAGTGGGGTTGGCAGAGTTGTTCATGAGGGTGACTACGGGGATTGATTGTTTCAACGGGGCCTGATCGATCACGTGATATACCATGGCAAGCGAACAAAACATTCGTGACATGGACTCTCTTGAGCTAATGTATGTTGGATATTCACACTCTTTTATTTTTTGCTCAGAGTTTTCTTGTTGGAAATATGCCCTAGAGGCAATAATATTGAATTGTGATATTTCATGTTCATAATTAAGAGTTTATATTCTATGTTATAACTGGTTTGATCCTGGAATATGTGATTCAGTAGAAAACTCATATGCACGCATGGACTGATAAACGGTAAAACTTGATTCCTAATCTCGCCTCTAAGACTAGCTCAAGTGTTGTTTGTGATCATGTTTTCTGAATCTGGAGATATCGTTAACTGTAGCGATAGTCTCAAAACAACACTGAGAATATGACATTAGAAGAACAATAATATTGAATTGATCCAAATTTGGTAGTTATACAATGAGATGCTATCGTCACAAGCCAATCATTATAACATGAAGAGTTAATGTATGCTTTAGTTCCTTTGACCATGAGAGTATCATAGTCACTTCTTACCATACAACAAACTTTCGGGTTGCTCAAATGTCATCTACAACATGGTGATCATAATTACAACTTACAGGTTCATTGGAAACTTTGACAAGGGGCCAGATAGCTCAAGAGTGGGATTTGCTCCTCCGATGATGGAGAGATATTCTTAGGGCCCTCTCGGTGTTACGACATCTGTCACTGTCTGGCCAGACACATGTGACTATGTCACGGGGATGCCAGAACATGTCAATGAGAAAGAAGAACGAGACCCATAACGAGGAGACTGGTATAGTGAGCATGAGAATGACTCAAGAGTATACCGATACATCTCACCTCGGGTTTTGTAAAGTATCACGAAACAAAGGGAATAAGAAAATGATAACCAAAGGTTCACTCAAATGTCATTCGTGTACTCATAGGGATCGATACGGTCATCCATGGTTCCGCTATTGATCATTGAACAAAAGGTTTTTTTGTTCATGTCTATGTTTTACCGAACCTACAGGGTCACATGCTTAAGGTAATCACAATCTGCTGAGTGTTAGTAGGATAAGAGTAACGAGAATATATTTGTGAAATAGTTTCACTAATATTTGAAATAGTTTCAAGAGGAACCGGAAGTGTTCCGAGGTTGCCTGAAGGGTTTCGGGGTTTATCGAACAATACCGTGTACTACCGATAAAAAGTATATACGAGGAATACATTTAGGATGATGTTAAATTAATAATAATAGGATCTAATAATAGTTAGGAGGATTTTATAGTTAATTAAATATAATTGGGCCTTAAAAGGCCAGGTGGTGGAAAGCATATGAGGCCACTTGGGCCCAACAGGAGTCGCGGCCCCTTTTCCTCACAGAGAAGGAAGGGGGAGGCCAAATTGGAAGGGGACACCCCCTCCTCATGGCCAGCAAAAGAGGGGATCCTTCTCCCCTTGTGGCACCCTCTCCTATCCCTCCAACCTATATATACTAGAGGTTTTGGAACTTCTGAAGATACAAGTTTTGGAGCCTCCTCCAGTTCTCTAGTTCTTGTTCTAGTTGCTCCAATTAGAGCTAGTTCTAGATCCTCTAATCCTCACAATTAAAAAGCCAATGTGGTTCTAATCTCGTCCCTCTGATTCTCAGGCGACGATTAGCTCTGGATAGCGAAGTGCTGCACAATCGTGAAGACTGTACGCTTGCAATATGTGGAGAGGCCGTGCTTTCGCTATTCCGTTCGAGGGATCGTTCGTGAGCAGTTCGAGGGATCGTTCATCTACAGTTCGAGGACTTCAAGTACGATCTACACTGACTCTTCTTCCACTGCAACTCGAAGTTGGTAACGATCTGATCCAAACCACATGTTCATAATGTTCTTGGGTGATCGTAGGGTGATTTTTTTTCTACTATGTTTCCCAACAGTGGATGATGACCCACAAGTATAGGGGATCAATCATAGTCCTTTCGATAAGTAAGAGTGTCGAACCCAACGAGGAGCAGAAATGATAAGAAGTTTTTAGCAATGTATTCTCTGCAAGTACTAAGAATACTAGTGATAGATAGTTTTGTAGCAAGATAATTCATAACAAGTAACAAGCAGCAATAGTAACAAAGGTGCAGCAAGGTGGCCCAATCCTTTTTATAACAAAGTACAAGACGGAATGTTCTCTTATAATAAGCAAAGCATTCTCAAGGACACATGGGAATTGTTGACTAGTCACTTTCATCATGTTTAGTTGATTCACGTCCGCTACTTTGATAATTTGATATGTGGGTGGGTCGGTGCTTGGGTGCTGTTCTTACTTGAACAAGCAACCTAGTTATGATTACCCCCTCTCGCAAGCATTCGCAACTACGAAAGAAGAATTAAGATAAATCTAACCATAGCATGAAACATATGGATCCAAATCATCCCCTTACGGAATAAGGCATAAACTAGGGTTAAAGCTTCTGTCACTCTAGCAACCTATCATCTACTTATTACTCCACAACGCCTTCCCTTAGGCCCAAGTATGGTGAAGTGTCATGTAGTCGACGTTCACATGACACCACTAAAGCAAGCAACAACATACATATCATCAAAATATCGAACGAATACCAACTTCACATGATTACTTATAACAAGACTTCTCCCATGTCCTCAACAACAAAAGTAACTACTCACAAATCGTATTCATGTTCAAGATCAAAGGGGTATTGAATATGCTTGAGGATCAGAACATTTAATATTCCACCAAATAAACCAACTAGCCTCAACTACAAGATGTAATCAACACTACTAGCAACCCACAGGTACCAATCTGAGGTTTTGGGACAAAGATTGAATACTAGTGATGAACCAGGGTTTGAGATGAGATGGTGTTGGTGAAGATGTTGATGAAGATTGGCCCTCCCACTATGAGAGGATCGTTGGTGATGTCGATGGCTTCAATTCCCCCCTCCCAAAGGGAAGTATCCCCGGCGAAATCGCTCCACCAGAGAGCAAAAGTGCTCCTGCCCAGGTTCCGCCTCAAGACAGCGGCGCTTCATCCTGAAAGTCTTATCTTTATTTTTTTCTAGGACAAATGGTGAATGAACAAGTGCTCCCTGGGTGACTTTGGTAATTAATGTCAACATATCTCTTGTTGGAATAATGCTTTTACCTAGTGTATTTCAGACAAGTTCAACAATGGCGTGGCAAGGACAAGAGGATGTGGAACCTCTTCAAAATGCTAAGGACACATGTTGGCAAAAGCTCGAGACTCTTCATTTTTATTTTAGTGATCCAAGATCACATTGAGTCCATAAGAAAGCCAATACTATTAAAAGGCAATGAGGTGTTTCTTAATGGTCTACTTGCTCAAAATGCTTGGTGATATTGCTCCAAAGCCCTCAACCACTTTCTCATTTCCAAATATGTCCAAAACTCAAAGTCAAACTCAGCCCCACCGAGTTCATTTGACCTAGCCACTGCGAGAAACCCTAACACTTCGGTCACACCGATACAGAACTTGGTCTCACCGAGATGGCCTTGCAAACTCTCTCTTGCCTGTTGCAATTATTTCGGTCTCACTGATATGTGCAATTGGTCCCACTGAGTTTGCTTGACCAACTCTCTGGTTGCTCTTTGCCGAAATCGGTCTCACCGAGTTCAAGCAATCGGCTTCACCGAGAGGAGGTTTTGCCCTAGCCCTAGCACATCGGTCCCACCGAGTTGTTCCAGTCGGTCCCACCAAGATTCCTAAAGTTCACATTTTGAACTGAATCGGTCTCACCGAGTTCTTCTATTCGGTCTGACCGAGTTGGGTCAAATGTGTGTAACGGTTGGATTTTGTGTGGAGGCTATATATACCCCTCCACCCCCTTTTCCATGTGTGAGAGAGCCATCAGAACGTGCCTACACTTCCAGCTTACATTTTCTGAGAGAGAACCACCTGCTCATGTGTTGAGATCAAGATATTCCAATCCCACCACAAGAAACTAGATTTCTAGTCTTCCCCAAGTTGCTTTCCACTCAAATCATCTTTCCACCATATCCAAATCTGTGGGAGAGAGTTGAGTGTTGTGTAGACTATCATTTTAAGCACAAGAGCAAGGATTTCATCATCAACACAACATCTATTACCTTTTGGAGAGTGGTGTCTCCTAGATTGGTTAGGTGTTGCTTGGGAGCCTCCGACAAGATTGTGGCATTGAACTAAGAAGTTTGTAAGGGCAAGGAGATCGCCTACCTCATGAATATCTACCCGAGTGAGGCAAGTCCTTCGTGGGCGATGGCCATGGTGGGATAGACAAGGTTGCTTCTTCGTGGACCATTCGTGGGTGGAGCCTTCCGTGGACTCGCGCAACCATTACCCTTCGTGGGTTGAAGTCTCCATCAACGTGGATGTACGATAGCACCACCTATCGGAACCACACCAAAAATCTCCGCGTCTTCATTGCGTTTGCACACTCCAAACACATCCCTTTATTCTTGCAATTAGCATGCTTTACTCTTTCCGCTGCTCATACTCATGCCATGCTTGCTTGAAATGTATTGTGAATGTTTAAACTTGTGTTAAAAATCCACCTCAACTTGAAGAACTAAACAATTGCCACTTTTACTTGTTGAGGGTCTAATCACCCCTCTAGACCCCTCTTCTTGATCCTTTCAAATGGCTAGCAGAAGATTGGCACCGGAGGCCTGCCAGGGGGCCCACAAGCTCACAGGGCGCGCCCAGGGGGTAAGGCGTGCCCCTTGAGCCTGTCGCTCCCTGGTGGACCCCCTCCTGGTATTTCTTCTGCCAATATTTTTTATATATTCCAAAATAATTCTCCATAAAGTTCCAGGTCATTTGGAGTTGTGTAGAATAGCTATCTCTACTGTAGCCCTTTTCGGTCCAGAATTCCAGTTGCCGGTAATCTCCCTCTTCATGTGAAACTTGAAAAATAAGAGAGAAAAGGCATAAGAATTGCATCGTAAAGTGGAATAAAAATCCAAACATAATAAATAACAATAGGAAAACATGATGCAAAATGGACGTATCAACTCCCCCAAGCTTAGACCTCGCTTGTCCTCATGCGAAAGCCGAACTCGATAATCATGACCACATGTTTAGAAAGAGAGGTGTCAATAAAAACAAAATACGGAAATGAAAGCATCATGATCACTATCGTATCAACAATATATTATCATAAAACTTCTCATGCTAAAGTAACAATTCATTCACAAGCTAAAGTATGAACCATAAACTTTATTGGGAACCAACAAATTATAATCGTAGTCATTGAAGCAATCACAATCCATCATATTTTTAGAAAGAGTCTATGTAAGAGCTTTTTTTAGCAAGTTTTCGCATACTCAACTATCATTTAGTCTTCTATGATTGCTGACACTCACATCATATTTAGAGAGCAAAAAGTTTCAGTCAAACACATAGGAAGATGGGGGTTCATAACTTTCACCGCCCAATTTATTTATCTTGAATATACTGTCAACAATAATAACTCATCATCACCTACATCCAACTTGATAGATATGCCTGGGTCTTTCCCCACCACATGATGCTTGCCAACTAAAGAGAAAATAGAACAGAATAGGGATGAACATTATTGATTCTTGCATAAAAGTAAATACAGAAAAGTAAAAGATAGGCCCTTCATAGAGGGAAGCCCAGGTTGTGATGTGCTTTTTATTTTTGGATGTGCAACCTCTTAATGGAAAGTTGCGTCACTTTATATTACCCCTTGTTATAGTGACCTTTATTATGTGGTCCGTCACTTTTATTTCTTCACCATCAAAAGTTTGTAGAAAGCCTATTTTCACTTCCTGTCGGGGGAATTACCCACGGCTAGACCCGAGTCATAAGGTTAAGTTATCGCTGGACTTAAATCACCTCTGAGGATAAGTCGGCTTATGAGGATAAGTCATCTCTAGTCATTTCTGAGGATAAGTCATCTCTGCTCATCTATGAGGATAAGTCATCTCTGGACATCTATGAGGAAAAATTCGCCCGGAAGATGAGTCCCGGAGATGATTCGCCTGGAAGATGAGTCCCGGAGATGAGTCGCCCGAAAGATGAGTCCTGGAGATGATTCGCCCGGAAGATGAGTCACCCGGAAGATGAGTCCCATGATAAGAAGCCCACGGTAAGTCACTCGCGATAAGGAGCCCATGATAAGAAGCCCACGGTGAGTCACCCGCGATAAGAAGTTATAATAGACTAGTCCTAATCCTACTAGGACTCTACATGTAAGTCGGCCCCTTCAACTTATATAAGGAGGAGCAGGGCATGCCGAGAGGGACAGGTCAAGATAGATAGAGAAATTTTAGACAACATCAAAGTAGAAGCTCTTGAGATAGAGGTTGTGAAAGAAGAGCACCCTTGTAACAGTGAGCATCATCATCATCATCAATACAATCAAGAAGGATGTAGGCTTTTACCTCCACAGTGAGGGGACGAACCTGGGTAAAAACTCGCGTCTCTCGATTCCGACCAACCCCGTTCAAGCTACTACCTAGTTGCGATGGCCTCACCACTAAGTCCTTTCATGAGGACATCTGCCGTGACAAAACCACGATAGTTGGCGCCCACCGTGGGGCCTCGCATGGTAGTTTGTGTTCTTGGAGGGATCTCTATCAGGGATCGAGAAGCTCGCGATCAGCCAAATTCAGATTTTAATTGGTCCGATCTTCATCAGCAACGGTGATGACCCGCCTTACTAATGCTGACAGGCACATCATCGACATTGCACCAAACACATGGTTGAAAGAAACACTGGCTCCATGACGAGCAGTCGCAACACCAATGAAATTAGGGTTGTACGGTGCGCGCCGCTGTGACCAGATGATTTTTTGAAAGTCGGATTGAAGCCCACGTTTGAAGCCAAGACAGACATAAGTTTTTGGATACATTACATCACACGCCGCCGTCGAAGAGGTTATGTGTGCAATCAATCCAAGGAGAGGAAAGAGAAGGATCTCTCAATTAGTCAGCTTCGTGACTAGCATTAAAAATATGTACGGACTCATACATCAATGGGAAGCAAGGTCCAATCAACAGCGCCACAACACAGGAAAAATAATATCCAACAAAAAGAAGAAGAAGAAATACAGAAAGGGGCCATGAAATGGAGGAGGACTCAGACATGGATTGGTGAAACTACTACGACTTGGAGGAGGACTTGACAATGGCTCGCTAGTGCCTCCGAGCCCCCATGGCCTCGCCCCACCTCCACCGTGGCCCTGCCAGGTGCTGCCACAACGCCGTGGCCCGCCTCGCTGGCGCCTCACCATCCGGCCGCAGCTGCCGTGGCCTCCCCTCGCCAATGTGTAGTGGCTGCGGTGGCTCACCTCAAACCGCTCGACCACTGCTGCGGTGCGTCATCGCCCGAAGCCGCGGCCCCGCCATGAGAGGCCCCACGCCGCCAGCGCCGGGGCCGACCTCGAGCTGCCCCGGCCCAGTGCCACCTCCGTTGTGGCGGACATCGAGCTATCACCCCCGAGCCGCCCAACCGCCTCCACTATGGCTTCCACCCGTCGGACTCCACCTTCGCTACGACCTCAACCCGCCGGACTTCACCACCGCCACAACTTCAACATGTCGGACTCCGCCTCCGCCACGGCTTCAACCCGGTGGACCGCCTAAACAGCCACCATGGTTCGCCTCGAGTCGTCTGATACGTCTCCAATGTATCAATAGTATTTGCTTGTTCCATGTTGTTATATTATCATTCTTGGAAGTTTTACAATCATTTTGTAGCAACTTTATATCATTTTTTGGGACTAACCTATTGACATAGTGCCTAATGCCAATTGTTGTTTTTTTGCTTGTTTTTTACTTCACAGAATATCAGTAACAAATGGAGTCCACACGCAGCAAAACTTTTTGGAGAATTTTTCTGGACCACAAGACACCCGTTGTGCCAAAGAAGTACCAGAGGGGGGCTCCGAGCGGAGCACAACCCACCTGGGCGTGCCTGGGGGCCCAGGCGCGCCCTGGAGGGTTCTACCCACCTCGGCCACCTCCCGCATCTTTGCTCTATAAATACCCCGAAAATCCAAAAATCCTAGGAGAGTCGACGGAACACAATTCCAGCCGCTCCAAGTTCTAGAACCACCAGATCCAATCTAGACACCATCACGGAGGGGTTCATCATCCTCATTGGTGCCTCTCCGATGATGCGTGAGTAGTTCATTGTAAACCTACAGGTCTGTAGTTAGTAGCTAGATGGCTTCCTCTCTCTCTCTCTCTTTTGATTCTCAATACAATGGTCTCTTGGAGATCTATTTGATGTAACTCTTTTTGCAGTGTGTTTGTTGGGATCCGATGAACTTTGAGTTTATGATCAGATCTATTTATCCATGAAAGTTATTTGAGTTTCTTTGATCTCTTATATGCATGATTACTTATAGCCTCGTATTTCTTCTTCGAATCTTTGGTTTAGTTAGGCCAACTAGATCATTTTTTCTTCCCATGGGAAGAGGTGCTTTGTGATGGATTCGATCGTGCGGTGTTCTTTCCCAGTGACAGAAGGGGCAGAAAGACATATATGTATCGTTGGTATTAAGGATAACAAGATGGGGGCTATTCCTACATGAATAGATCTTGTCTACATCATGTCATCGTTCTTATTGCATTACTCCGTTTCTCCATGAACTTAATACACTAGATGCATGCTGGATAGCGGTCGATGTGTGGAGTAATAGTAGTAGATGCAGGCAGGCGTCAGTCTACTAATCTTGGACGTGATGCCTATATAATGACCATTGCCTGGATATCATCCTGATTATTTGAAGTTCTATCAATTTCCCAACAGTAATTTGTTTACCCTTCGTATGCTATTTTTCTCGAGAGAAGCCACTAGTGAAATCTACGGCCCCCGGGTCTATTCTTTATCATATTTGCTTTAAGATCTATTTTTATTTTCTTTTGTTTTCAGATCTGTTATTCTAAAAACCCAAAAAATACCTTGTTGCACTTTTTATTTATTTATTTTGTTTTGTTTTACCGCAAGATCTATTTATCCAAAATCATACAAACCAATCTATCTTTTACCCGAGAGGGATTGACAACCCCTCTTACACGTCGGGTTGCAAGTATTTGTTATTTGTGTGCAGGTACCGTTTACATAGTGTTCCTTCGTTCTCCTACTGGTTCGATAACCTTGGTTTCATAACTGAGAGAAATACCTACCGTGGCTGTGCTGCATCATCCCTTCCTCTTCGGGGAAATACTGACGCGGACACAAGCCATCAAGAAAGGATTTCTGGCGCCGTTGCCGGGGAGGATCAAGTCAAGATAGTCTCCCATCAACATGCGGTTTTTTGGCGCCGTTACCAAGGAGACATCATCAACATCTATCAGGTTTCTAATCACAAATCTCATCTCCTTGCAACTTACATTATTTGCCATTTTCCTCTCGTTTTCATCTCCCCCACTTCATTAAAATTTGCCATTTTATTTGCCCTCTTTTTCTGCTCGCCGTTTTTCTCGTCAGATATGTTTTTGTGTGCGCAATCTTGTTTGCGTAGTCACGATGACTCAAGAGAAAACCAAGTTGTGTGACTTTTCCAATACCAATAATAATGATTTTATTAGCACTCCAATTGCTCCTCCCGCCACTAGTGCGGAGTCTTGTGATATTAATGCCGCTTTGTTGAATCTTGTCATGAACGATCAATTTTCCGGTACTCCTAGTGAGGATGTCGTGGCCCACCTTAAAAATCCATAGAATTATGCGATATGCAAAAGAAAAAAAAGATGTGGACAATGATATTATGAAGTTGAAATTATTTCCATTTTCTTTGCGAGATCATGCAAAATTTTGGTTTTCCTATTTGCCTCGCAATAGTATTGATTCTTGGGATAAGTGCAAAGATGCTTTAATTACTAAGTATTTTCCGCCCGCAATTTTTTCCCTTAGAACTCAAATCATGAATTTTAAGTAACTTGAGCATGAACATGTCTCATAATCTTGGGAAAGAATGAAATTGATGCTAAGAAATTGCCCTACTCATGGTTTAAATCTTTGGATGATCATATAAATTTTTTATGCGGGATTGAATTTTGTTTCTAGAAATCTTTTAGGTTCTGCTGCGGGAGGTACTTTTATGGAAATTACTTTGGGTGAAGCTACTAAATTTCTTGATAATATTATGGCAAATTATTCACAATGGCATACTGAAAGAGCACCTACTAGTAAAAATATTAATTTGGTTGAAGAAGTAAATTCTGTGAGTGAAAAAGTTGATGCTCTTATGAAATTGGTTGCTAATAAAAGTGCTCCTATTGATCATAATGATGTGCCTTTGTCTACTTTGATTGAGCAAAATAGTGATCCCATAGATGTGAAATTTGTTTCGTGAAACAATTTTAATAACAATGCTTATAGAGGTAATTTTAATCCTAGGCCTTTTCCTAGAAATTCCTCTAATAATTATGCTAATTCTGATGGTAATCCTTCTTACAATAATAATAGGAACACCTCTGATATTGAAAATAATATTAAAGAATTTATCAATGCTCAAAAAGTTTTCAACAGTATGATAGAAGAAAAGTTAAATAAGATTGATGATATGTCTAGAAGCATGGGTAAAATTTCTCACGGCGTAGAAAATCTCAAGTTGAAAATTTTTGTGCCTAAGGTTGAAGAATCAATTAAAGCTTTATATGTTTCTATGGATGAAAGTAATAAAAGAACCGCTATGCTTAGAGCTAAAAGAAATTTTTAGAAAGAGCGTTTTCTAGTGATTGCTTTCATAAAAATGATGAAGATCTAAAAGTGATTGGTGTTTCTTCTATTGATTCCTTGTTTAGTAAGATTCAAATTGATGATAAAGGGATTGAAGAAGAGTCAACTTTAGTTATAAGGCGTCCTGATAATTCGGAGGGTGAAAATCTTGATGAAAAAATGGATAAAAGTGGGTTTGGAGAGGTCAAAACTTTAACTAGTGATGTGCCCACTCTTTTGTGTTACAAAGACTTTAATTGTGATAATTGCTCTTTGATTGACTGTATTTTTTTTCAATCCATGATAAATTCACCCCATGCTTCTGAACAAAATAAAGCTTTTACTAAACATATCGTAGATGCCATGATGAAAGCCTTCGAAAAAAAGTTGGAATTAGAGATCTCAATTCCTAGAAAATTACATGATGAATGGGAACCCACCATTAAAGTCAAGATTAAAAATTATGAGTGATTTGCTTTATGTGACTTGGGTGCTAGTGTTTCAACAATTCTGAAATCTTTATGTGATGTGCTTGGTCTTACCAATACTGAAGAGTGTTCTTTAAATTTGCACTTGGCGGATTCTACAATTAAAAGCCTTTGGGAAGAATTAACGATGTTCTTATTCTTGCAAATAGGAATTATGTGCCCATAGATTTTATTGTTATTGATATTGATTGCAATGCGTCTTGTCCAATTATACTTGGTAGATCATTTTTACGTACTATAGGTGCCGTGATTGATATGAAAGAAGGCAATATTAAATTTAAATTTCCACTAAGGAAGGGTATGGAACACTTCCCTAGAACAAGAATTAGGCCACCATATGAATCAATCATGAGGGCATCTTATGGATCTACAGCTAAAGATGACAACACTTGAATATATGCTTTATGCCTAGCTAGGGTCGTAAAACGATATCGCTTGTTGGGAGGCAACCCAATGGATAAAATTTACTTTTGCCCTTTTCTTTTCTATTCTTGAGTGTTTTCGTAGTTATGCCTCTGTTATGATTGTGTTTTTATGTTTCAATTAGTGTATGGGCCAAGCAAAACCTTTGGGGTCATGTTGGGTGATAGTTGATTTGATCTTGTTGAAAAACAGAAACTTTTGCATCCAGTAACATAATTATTTAGATTTGTAGAAGCGACGAAAAATTCTGAATTTTTTACACAATATTTATATACAAATTGCCTACGTTGTCCTAAATTTTCAGATTTTTGTAGTTACGGAAGTATACAAAGTTTTTAGATTGCTACAGACTGTTCTGTTTTTGATAGATTCTGTTTTCTTTGCATTGTGTGCTTATTTTGATGAATCTATGGACTTTATCAGGGGGTATAAGCCATAGCAAAGTTGGAATACAGTAGATATAATGGAAAAATAAAATATGAATAGGTTTGCAATAGTACTTAGAGTGGTGATTTGCTTTCTTATACTAACGGATCTCACGAAGCTTTTTGTTGAGTTTTGTGTGATTGAAGTTTTCAAATTTTGGGTGAGATCACGATGGATGAAGGAATAAGGAGTAAGAAGAGCCTAATCTTGGGGATGCCCCATGGCACCCCAAAGCAATATTCAAGGAGAAACAAGCAACTAAGCTTGGGGATTCCCCGAGTGGCATCCCCTCTTTCTTCTAACGACCATCGATATTTTACTTGGAGCTATATTTTTATTCGTCACATATCTTGAGTTTTGCTTGGAGCGTCTTGTATTATATGAGTCTTTGCTTGTTTTTCTTTTTCTTTTGTCACAAGTATCCTTGCTGGACACACCTATTTGAGAGAGCCAAAATTATACTATGATTTGTTAGAATTTCTCTTTATGCTTCACTTAATTTTTTGAGCTATGGAATTGCTCTAGTAAATCACTTATATCTTTTTAAGCACGGTGTGCTTTAATATTTTTGAAGAGATGCTCTCATGCTTCACTTAGATTTATTTAAGAGTTAAATTTTGGATAAATCCTCTATTGCTTCACTTATAGTATTTCGAGAGATGAAAGTTTTTATGCTCATGTTCTTCACTTAAATTTGTTTGAGCTTGCCAAAAGTAATTGCAATATGTCCCAAAGTGATAGATATTCAAGAGGGATATAATAAAAACTTTCATGAAGATCATTGGACAAAATAAACTTGATTCTTTGTAATAGTTTTGAGATATGATGATAATGATATGTGAGTCATGTTGGTGAGTAATTATGCTTTAGTAAGAATATTGGTGTTAAGGTTTGTGATTCCCCATGCAAGCACGAAAGTCAATAGTTATGCAATGAAACTACATCCTACTTGGGGTCCATTATTCACTGTTAGTTATTCTTAATGCTCGCTTATGTGATTTTTCGTTTCTTGGTTGGATGCTTCTCAATCTTTTTGCTAGCCTTCACTTGTACTAAGTAGGAATACTACTTGTGCATCCAAAATCCTTAAACCCAGTTTTGCCATATGAGTCCACCATACCCACCTATATGCGGTATTCCCGTGCCGTTCTAAGCAAATTTGTATGTGCCACCTCTAATTTTCAAAATAATTTCCTTTTTGTGTGCTCGTACCGCTCATGAAACTGTAGGGGGTGGCTGATATTTTTCCACCCTAGATGTGTTATTCTCAAGATGAGTGTTTATTCACTTGCCATTGCATGAGAGTACGACAAAGGTATTAGGGATGCCCAGCCTCGAAATGAAAAATGAATTTACTTTATGTTGTCAAATAATAAATTCCTTGGAAAGTGTTGGTATGGACGGCACCCGTGGATACGGCTAGCCGTGGAATGTGAAAGTACGGTGGAAAAAGGAATAAACTTTATTTTCTGTTTGGGAACCGCCTATGATATATCTAGCATGGAAAGTTTGGGAACTACACGATCATTTTCGTTGACAGGAAAAGCATGCCACCCAAAATGTTTTATCTCTATTTCTTCGCTTTGAGCTCTGGCACATCTACAAATCCCTACTTCCCTCTGCGAAGGGCCTTTCTATTTACTTTATGCAATTTTTATTTTTATTTGATTCTCCATCTTCTCTTATAAAGCACCAACTAAGGGGCACTATGATCGTACTTGAGCATTGGATGTAGCTAATATGCGAGTGTGTTTCATGAATGGATCAATGATTGAGCATAATGGGCTAGAGATAACTTGCTTTAGTGTTGATATTTTGAAAGACATGGTTGCTTGTTGATATGCTTGAGTATTTAAATCTTCATTTCAAAACTAGACTATTACTTTGAATCATATAAAATTCCATATGTCCATGCTACAAAAGAAAAGAATATGTGATGAACATGTTAGGCAGCATTCCACATCAAAAATTCCGTTTTTATCATTTACCTACTCGAGGACGAGTAGGAATTAAGCTTGGGGATGCTGATACGTCTCTAACATATCTATAATTTTTGCTTGTTCCATGCTGTTATATTATCATTCTTGGATGTTTTACACTCATTTTATAGCAACTTTATATCATTTTTTGGGACTAATCTATTGACATAGTGCCTAGTGCCAGTTGGTGTGTTTTGCTTGTTTTTTACTTCGAAGAATATCAGTACCAAACGGAGTCCAAACACAGTGAAACTTTTTGGAGAATATTTCTGGACCAGAAGACACCCGTTGGGCCAAAAAAGTACGAGAGGGGGGATCCAAGGGGATCACAACCCACCTGGTTGTGCCTGGGCCCTTGGTGGGTTGTGCCCACCTCGGCCACCTTCCACACCACCTCTTTGCTCTATAAATACCCCGAAAATCCAAAAACCCTAGGAGAGTCGACGGAACACAATTCCAGCTGCCGCAAGTTCCAAAACCACCATATCCAATCTAGACACCATCACGGAGGGGTTGATCATCCTCATTGGTGCCTCTCCGATGATGTGTGAGTAGTTCATTGTAGACCTACGGGTCCGTAGTTAGTAGCTAGATGGCTTCCTCTCTCTCTTTTGATTCTCAATACAATGGTCTCTTGCAGATCTATTTGATGTAACTCTTTTTGCGGTGTGTTTGTTGGGATCCGATGAACTTTGAGTTTATGATCAGATCTATTTATCCATGAAAGTTATTTGAGATTCTTTGATCTCTTATAAGCATGATTACTCATAGCCTCATATTTCTTCTTGGAATCTTTGGTTTAGTTAGGCCAACTAAATCAATTTTTCTTGCAATGGGAAGAGGTGCTTTGTGATGGGTTCGATCGTGCGGTGTTCTTTCCCAGTGACAGAAGGGGTAGCAAGACACGTATGTATCGTTACTATTAAGGATAACAAGATGGGGTCTATTCCTACATGAATAGGTCTTGTCTATATCATGTCATCGTTCTTATTGCATTACTCCATTTCTCCACGAACTTAATACACTACATGCATGCTGGATAGCGGTCGATGTGTGGAGTAATAGTAGTAGATGCAGGCAGGAGTCGGTCTACTAATCTTGGACATGATGCCTATATAATGATCATTGCCTGGATATCGTCATAATTATTTCAAGTTCTATCAATTGGCAAACAGTAAATTTTTTACCCGTCGTATGCTATTTTTCTCGAGAGAAGCCACTAGTGAAATCTATGGCCCCCAGGTCTATTCTTTATCATATTTGCTTTGAGATCTATTTTTAATTGCTTTTGTTTTCAGATCTATTATTCTAAATACACAAAAATACCTTGTTGCACTTTTTCTTTATTTATTTCATTTTGTTTTACCGTGAGATCTATTTATCCAAAATCATACAAACCAACCTATCTTTTACCCAAGAGGGATTGACAACCCCTCTTACGCGTCGAGTTGCAAGTATTTGTTCTTTGTGTGCAGGTACCGTTTACATAGTGTTCCTTGGTTCTCCTACTGGTTCGATAACCTTGGTTTCATAACTAAGGGAAATAGCTACCATAGCTGTGCTGCATCATCCCTTCCTCTTCGGGGAAATACTGACGTGGACACGAGCCATCAAGAAAGGATTTCTGGCACCGTTGCCGGGGAGGATCAAGTCAAGATAGTCTCCTGTCAATGTGCGGTTTTCTGGCGCCGTTACCAGGGAGACATCATCAACATCTACCTAGTTTGTAATCACAAATCTCATCTCCTTGCAATTTACATTATTCGTCATTTGCCTCTCATTTTCGTCTCCCCCACTTCACAAAAATTTGCTGTTTTATCCGCCCTCTTTTTCTGCTCGCCGTTTTTATCGTCAGATCTGTTTCTGTGTGCAATCTTTTTTGCGTAGTCACGATGACTCAAGAAAATTCCAAGTTGTGTGACTTTTCCAATACCAATAATAATTATTTTATTAGCACTCCAATTGCTCCTCCCGCCACTAGTGCGGAGTCTTGTGATATTAAAGTCGCTTTGTTGAATCTTGTCATGAAAGATCAATTTTCCGGTACTCCTAATGAGGATGTCGCATCCCATCTTAACACATCTGTAGAATTATGCGATATGCAAAAGAAAAAAGATCTGGACAATGATATTGTGAAGTTGAAATTATTTCTGTTTTTTTTTGCGAGATCGTGCAAAATTTTGGTTTTCTTCTTTGCCTCGCAACAGTATCGGTTCTTGGGATAAGTGCAAAGATGCTTTCATTACTAAGTATTTTCCGCCCACAATTTTTCCCTTAGAACTCATATCATGAATTTTAAGCAACTTGAGCATGAACATGTTGCAAATTCTTGGGAAAGAATGAAATTGATGCTAAGAAATTGTCCTACTCATGGTTTAAATTTTTGGATGATCATACAATTTTTTTATCCAGGATTGAATTTTGTTTCTAGAAATCTTTTAGATTCCACTATGGGAGGTACTTTTATGGAAATTACTTTGGGTGAAGCTACTAAATTTCTTGATAATATTATGGCAAATTATTCCCAATGGCATAGCGAAAGAGCACCTACTAGTAAAATAGTTAATTCGGTTGAAGAAGTAAATTCTTTGAGTGAAAAAGTTGACGCTCTTATGAAATTGGTTGCTAATAAAAGTGCTCCTATTCATCTTAATGATGTGCCTTTGTCTACTTTGATTGAGCAAAATAGTGATCCCATAGATGTGAATTCTGTTTCGTGATTTTTTTTAATAATAATGCTTATAGAGCTAATTTTAATCCTAGGCCTTTTCATGGAAATTCCTCTAATAATTATGATAATTCCTATGGTAATCCTTCTTATAATAATAATAGGAACACCTCTCATATCAAAAATAATTGTCGGTGTACAAAAGTAGGGGCCTTCTGTACCCCTTTACTTGTGCACAGGCAGTCGCAGCCTACTTGCGGCCGCACTTGACAGACCAGAAGAAGAAGCAAAGACACAAGATAACCAGAGCAGCACCAAGCCATAGGTGCGAGGAGCAAAAAGGACAAGGTGGGCCTTCCCCGGCAAGAGCCTTGCCGGGGCAGCCTACGTAGCCCCGGCAAGAGCCTTGCCGGGGCAACTTGCCCAACACCAGCGAGGCCGCCACCCTCGAGCCTAAGAGTTCCAACATCATCAACGACATTGGAACCAAGGCTCGGGAGGCGCCAGCATGGTGGCATGCAGTTCTTTGTGAAGACCAAGAACATACAAGACTAGATGAGAACCAGAAGACGGAAACCCCCGGCAAGATCCTTGCCGGGGACGCTCACAAGACCCCCGGCAAGACCCTTGCCGGGGACACCTGCGAGACCCCGACAAGGCCCATGTCGAGGACATCTGCTGGGCCGCAGCCATGCCCACACCTGCCAAAGCCCCACCGCATTTCCAACACAGCAGTGAACCCGCCAACAAGGCAGGCACCTGCGTGGTGACGTGCAGCTTCCAGGCCAACTTAGCAAGCACCTGCGTGGTGGCATGCAAATCTTCGTGAAGGCTCTGTCACCGCACCAACTCAGCAGCCAGCCAGCCAACGTGGCGCTTCACGCCTTGTCAGCCTGGACTCGCGTCGGAGCGAGGCGAAGCAGCGACGGACGGGACGAGCTTCCTTGCCGTCCCTGATAAAGTGAGAGGGCACGTCGGCAGCGCGTTAAATGTGTTTTGTCCCACGGTTCCAAGGATAGACTTGTATACAGTACAAACTTTCCACCTCATGTGTGCCACTATGGCGACCCCTTTGAACTATAAAAGGAGGCTCGAGGCATACTGAGGGAGGATTCGGACTTTTTGGACCCTGCACACCTTCTAGCTAGTCCAAGAACACTAGATAAACACACCAAAGCAGGATTAGGGTATTAAGCATCACTTGCGGCCCGAACCTGGATAAAATTCCCCCATGTTGATCTTCTAAACCCGCTCTTTCCACAGCCCCGTGCCCTGTCAACCCTAGTAGGGATTCCCTGTGATCCCATAGGTGTCGTTTCCCCGACATCTTTGGCGTGCCAGGTAGGGGCACAAGCTGTGAAAATCCAGTTTTGGAGTCAGCTCATCGATTTCTTCGTCGCGATGGCTCGAGAGAGGAAGGTGACGGCGATCAGCCACGCTCTGGTGCCATCAGCTAGGCGGGGCGGTGCTGTCCGCAGCCGCAACAACCATCTGCGTGGCGACCAAAAAGCTAAGTCACGCACAACTTTGAGCAATTCCTTTTTATATAAGGTTATTCTCCTTGAAAGATCTTGCTCTTTGTACGGAAAACCTGCACGCAATGGGACCCTTCCGCTATTGGCAACGCCCTTGTTTTGTTTCGAGTCCGCTCAGTTTGAGTGGCTGTGCTGAGAACGGCAAGGTGACCTGCCCGCTATTAGCAACGCCCTTGTTCTGTTTCGAGTCCGCACAACAATTCGAGCGGCCGCGCTGAGAGCGGCAAGGTGGTTTGCCCGGCAGCAAGCGCCCCCCGGCAGGCTGCTAAGGATCCGTCCTCAAAGCGCCATAGCATGGGTTTACGCACTGGCAAACCTATCCCACTGGGCGTAGGGTGTATACATACAAAGAAAGATCAACACAGGAAGATAGCATGTTTCATCTTAAATTACTGCAGAGTTATATTACATCAATTGTTGTTGTTGCAGTTCTAACTTAAGATAAATCGTCTTGGTCATGAACTCGCAGCGGCAATGAGAAACGGGGTGCCTAGTCTCGGCGCTGGCCCTCCACCCTCCTGACTCCGTCGACGCAGCTGATGATGGGCTCGATATGCTCTTCGAGCGTGGCGAGGTCCACATCCTCCGGCAAGCTCTCCAGCGCGTTGGCGAAGTCGATGTTGGGGTTCAAGTACGCCACCTTAGTGAGGACCTTGGTCAGGGCGCCCCGGCAAAGCTTCCGGGCCTCATTGGCCAGAGAGGTCGGTCGGTTGGAACGGAGCTGCTCCAGGGCTTCAAGGACGCCCTCGAAGAACAAGGTCAGCCTAGCGTTGGGGCTCACGTTCACCTCCGGGGAGTACTTGAAGTTCGGCATGCCCATGGCGGCCAGCTGCGTGGTGAGCCTCTCTGCAACATCGACGAAGCGGCTGATCCAGAGGTTTACGCTCTTCACATAATCCTTGTGTTCGGCGGCGTCATTGCTCTGTAGCCGCTTCTCGTCCTCCAGGGCCTTGTTCAGGGTCTCCTCACGAGCCCCGGCCTCCGAAAGCTTCCCCTCCAAGCCGTCCAGTTTCAGCTTAAGGTCATTTATGGAGTCGCTGGCCTTGGAGAGCAACTTGGCCTTGTCGGAGACTGCGGCCTGGGCATCCGCCAAAGCGCGGTTGGCCGTGTCCTTCTCCTCCATCAGCTCCAAGACCACCATCTTCAGCCCATCCCGCTCCAGCTCCAGCTTCTCCACTTCGCCGGCGTGAACCCAAGCCAGAGCATCGAGCGCGTCCTTGTGCCTCTTCTCCAGCTCCTGGGTCCGTTGCGCGACGAGCTTCTCTACCTCCTCATCCTTGCCGCGGAGCATGGCGGCAAGCGCCTGCTCCCAAGCGGCGAGGTCTTCCTCCTGGGTGTCCAGTGAAGCCTGCTGCTGTAGCGAGCAGCCTCATCCTTGGCGGCCTGTTCCTTCGCCGCCTCCAAGGCCTTCTCGATGTCGGCCTGCTTCAGGATGAGCTCTCGCTTGCGCTCCTCCAGCTCACCCTGAGCGGCCCTCAATTCATCCTGGGCCTCGCCAAACCAGGTTTGCGTCTGAGTGATGCGCTCCTCAAAATCTGCCTCCTCCTTATCCACTACCGCCATCCTGGATTTCACCTTGTCTTGGCGGGCACGGTGGACACTACAAAAAAATACACTTCCGTGATGATACGTGTTTGTCATAGTAGGTCGCGTTTTTTGTCATGCATGTACATCCATGACAATTTTATGACAGAATCAAGATAGTCATACATGTGCTGTCGTAGAAGTGTTCCATGACATTACCAAAATTATCATCACGGAAGTGTCCACTTCCATGACGATAAATCGCGCGTCACAGAAGTGCTTTCTTCAAGGGTGACCGACACGTGGCATCCACCGTAACGGAACGCCGTTAAGCTATTGGGTCCGGTTTTAGATCCGATAACCCGCTAACAGCCCCGACCAATGGGGATTTTCCACATGTAAAATCATCATTGGCTGGAGGAAACACGTGTCGGCTCACCGTTCGGACAGATGTCATCCACTCATTGGACCGAAGGCGCCTATGATACGTCGACATGTGGCACGGCCGAACAGAGGCCCATTCATGTGAAAAGGCCGTCCCGCTTGACTTGGTCAAAAGGTGGCGGGCCAGCCCACGTAAAGCATGCTAACGACATGTTCGCATATAGCCCATTTACAGCCCGCTAACCCAGGGCCCGTTACGACCTATCGAAATTAGGCCCAGTAGCGTCATCTGGGCCGTCCAATATGATTCCAGCCCATTTTAAGTTCTAGCCCATGAATGGCCCATGACGTCTTTCAGCCCATATGAGGCCCTTTGTAACTCTTGGCCCATTAACGGCCCGTGGTGAAACTGGCCCGTAATGAACAGTGTATCACTTTATACCCATTAACGGCCCATTATTCCATTGGGCCGTTTGCAGCCCATGTTATCTTTCGGCCTTCTCAGGGCCCATTTATTCTTGGGCACATTTCCAGCATTCGGTTACTTACGGCCCGTTACTGCCATTTTCTGCTTGTGGGCCAAATTCAGCCCGTGGTTACAGTCGGCCCGTTTGTGGCCCATTAATACGTTGGGCCGTTTTCATAGCTTCATCAAATACGGCCTATTAACGACGGCCCGTTATGGTCGGCCCATGAACGGACGACTCCAACTCTAGCCCGTTTACGGCCATAATGCAGTCTGTTTTTGGCCCATGTTTGGCCAATCGATCATATGGCCCGTCTAAGGCCCATTGATGATATGACCCGTAGAAGGCCCATTGTTTCTACGGCCCGTAGGAAGCCTAGTGTCACTACAGTAAATATGTAGCCCATGGCCTGTTAACGGCGGGAAACTACTATAGGTTTAGACCTGCTAATGGCCCAAGATGATTATAGGCCCACGTTTTGGCCCATATGAGTAACGGGCCAGCCTGAAGACCGACAACACTGAGATCCACTGAACCTTCTGGCCTAAATTACAGCATACCGACCAAAGAATAAACCTAGACTATACAATAAAGAAATTACGGCATATTACATCCACTGGGAATCAAAGTTCGCTACCGGTGATAATAAAGCGCAACATGACTGCGCATTACATACACTGGGCATCAAAGGTCGCCACCAGTGCATATAAACGCGCTGACAAAAGAATATACAAAATTGAGAGCACTTCAGAAGGCACTAGACCTGGCAAGCTCGGGCCCTGCAAGCAGCCGAACAAGCTGATGAGACCTCAGTTGTGTCAACGATAGATGCTTCATCCCTAGCTGTATGGCACCATAGTGCGCAAGGCAGTCCCCTGACATCTTCATTACATCTTTGACTTCAAGTCGGAGCTGAGCTGAAGCAAGCCTTTCCGCTTTAAGTTGAGACTGAAGAAGTCAAACTGATTGAGGCAGCGACTGCACAGAGGTTGTCTCACACCTGCTGGTGAGTAGCTTCAACTCACTGTCTTCATCAAGACAGGACCTTGGGGTCATCTCGCTGTCCTCAAGATGGTTTGGCTCACTATCTTTCCAAAAGTTCTGCCTGGCATAAGAGATACGACTCTGAAAGAGAAACAAGGAGACACGTAACAGGTTTCACAATTATATAAGCAAATAAATGGATATGTTCTGCATAAGGAACATGTTTTTACAACTACAATTTAAAACTGGTAGTTTTTGCAAACATCCAATCAGATGTAAATAGCAGTGGAGGAAATGATGCCTATCCAAATCTATACTAGAACAAAGTTTGAAGGCTTGAGAAGGATGAACTTACATTACATGTTAACACGGGCTGGATAAAGCCCTTCTCCATGTTGATGGAAAGATAATTCAATAAATTCCCCAAAGAAAATTCTTTATAAGCGTTGCCATTATTCTACATTTTGCAAAGAGTAAATATAGATCAAATAATATTGGAAGAAATAGAGGATAATGAAGCTCAGGTGCAGACTGATGATACATAATCAAATACCAATTAATTAAGTACAGCGTTACAAGGCAAAAGGTACTGACAAGAGGAATGCAGACATCAACGTGTGCAGTGGCATTGGCTTTATTCAACATTTTGGTAAGAGTAAATGTAGATATGATAATTTGGAGAAAGTGGAGGGCAGGGCAGATAAGATGCAGAGTAATGCTAGACAATCAACTATCTCGCGATGCATGTACAGTAATACCACCACCGTCCGTTATTAGTTGTCGCTCAAATGGATGTATCTAGCACTATTAAGTTCTAAATACATCGAATTGATCAACAATTAATTCGATACAGAGGTAGTACATGACAATAGGTACTTACATGAGCAATCCAAAACTTCATAACCATTGTGTTAATTCTACATTTATCTAAGAGTAAATATAGATCTTATAATTTCAAGCAAAGGGAGGATAAAGAAGCGAACATTTACAATGATGCTACATAATCAAACAGCAATGAGTGTAAGTATGCTGACAAAGGGCAAGAGGTACCGACAAGAGCAATGCAGAGCCCAGTATTGTCGTGAGATCCTATGATCCTTTGAGCAAGGAGATTCATCAGAAATTAGTTTTCATAGAAGAGAGAAGGTAAGGCACATACAGAAATTTAGGAGTTCAAATTTTGAATTGATATCATAGACAGTACCTGACGCTGGGCTGTCAGCAGTTCTAATAGGGGTTTGGCCACTGGAGTAGGGGTAAAGTCTGTTATAGTTGGGCCTGTGTTTTCTGTGGCTGCTGATCTATCTGATTTAACAGGTATCACTACCTTTTCCAAATACCTAGTTTGTACTCCTTGAGCATATGCAATCACCCTCTTCCTTTTGGACATCTATTACGAAAGAACAACATTTTACTGGAAAAACATAGTATGACGACACATGGAATAGGTACCGAAAATGGATAGGTATGGCATATACTCATATATGATGCTTAAACTAAGCAGATGGTGTAACAAAGTAGAAGTAATGCAAGAGGCCAGATGCAAAATATGTGCGACCAATACAACCTTGCCAAGTTAGAGCATGCACCTTGATGGGTGAATAAGATAGGCCATCCTCCAGCATGCCAAGTTTGTTAGCGAGTGGATTGTTCCGCAATATTCCTCTCGTGTGCCCATTCTCATATTCATTTTGATAATGTTCAATACCTGACATGCATGAACACAAAAAAAACAAGTGAGATTATCTTTGTAATGCAGAAGTGATTCTAATCCAATACTTCCTCCCTGTAAACCCCTTTGTGCTATCTCTGCAATTCTTCTAAGAGGTGCCAGCATGCTGTAATTTGGTGTGTGCATTAATATAATGTGGCCTACTACTCAAAATATGAGAGCTCCAGAAGTGATGATACTTCGGAGATGACAGCTTCAACATATAGTAAAGAAGAACAAGTCGACCTGACCTGACAGATTCAAAATATACTACGGGAGAATAACTCGACCTGACCAGTCGACCGCAAGAGAAGAGGATCATCTTAAAGAAGAGCAGAAGAGCAAGCAGATTGAAGATATTACAAGTCTTTCTATACAATGTCGGTTGGCCACCCATGATGAACCAGAGCGCACAGAGAAATACTATTCCTTCCAGTCTCTCCATATGTGGCTCACATGCATTTCGAAACTAAAGTAGGAACATTTAGCTGACCAATTAAACATCTCTTAGTTTTACTAATATCAGCATAATATCATATTTGAATTTGTACAACTAAGCATGTTTAGCTCGATGGGTGGAGCAGTGCTATTACGACACGAACCATGTAGGCTGATCGTGGTCATCATAAAATGGGGAAATCGTAAGCATGATGAGTATAGTGTTGACCGTGGCAGTGGGACGGCAGATCTGAAGCTACAAACTATGCAAAGGGTAGTTAGCAACCGATATTTGCTTTGAAATAACAACTAAAATTTGGTATGGACAAGAAAGTACAGTCAACAAGTGACAAAGAAATGCAATTCTGATGTCTCTCTATATGTCACGACATGCATTTGGAAACTCAAGTGGGACCTTTAGCTAACCAATTAAATGTGTCTGTTAACTAATATCAGTATCATATCACAATCATATTTGAACAACTAAGCTTTGGAATTTTGAGTGTTGTGTTGTTTAGCTTGAAGGGTGGAGTAATGCTAGTATGACAGAAAGCACCTACGCAGATCATAGTAGAGTAGATAAAAGTGGAAAACCCTAAGCATCAAGAGTAAAATCAGGAAAGTGGAACTAGCTGGACCAGTGGATGGCGCACATGCTTTTCGAAACGAATATAGGAACATTAGGTGACCAATTAAACGTTCTCTATTTTAGTAATATGAGCATCATATCAGATTCGTATTTCAACACATAAGCTTTGGAATTATGAGTGGCATGTTGTTTCGCTTCATGGGTTGAGGTCTTGAGGAGGAGTGCTAGCACGACACGAAGGAGTGAAGCACCTACGATGATGGTAGTGAATATAAAGGGGGAAACCATAAGCTTTACGAGTATAGTGACCGTGACATGGCGGATCTGAAGGTGCAAACCGGACAAAGCTACTTCGCAACCAATGTTTGCATTCAACTAGCCACTACAATTTGGTACGGACAAGAAAATTACAGTAAACAATTTAAGATCTATTTTCCGGGTGAGATCAGTAACTTAAGCACATATGGAAGAGTACCACCTCTCTTGCAACGCCGTGTAGGCCCCTGCTGATACGTTGAGAGTGCTGCGGGTGTGATGGCTGTCGGCGGCGAGGAAGAAGACTTTAGATGGCAGACGGCCGGGTTGGGGGATAAATCATGTTGTCATGGATGAGGCGGTCGTAGGAGCGACAATGGCAAAGTGGACGACGGTGCCGATGAAGCGAGACGACGCGATGAAGGATCCTGGTCCGGTGCCGTGGATGAGAGACGTCCATCTCTTGCAGTGGATGACGGGGTAGGGGTAGCGGCTCCGGCAAGGTGGAGGATGGGGTGGCGGACGGAGGAGGCTGGCCGCACTGGGGAGGTTGTCGTGGCGCCGACAGTGTATGAATGGGGAAATGGAGGGGGAGGGGGGATCTCAAACTTTGGGACGCGCTTGTCTGAAATGTGGGAAAGTTACGAACTTATCCCCCGTTTAAAATTTCGGACATCACATTGGTTGGGGATAGGACGGTAATCTCGCATCTCCCAAATATTTGCCGGTAACGATTTCGGGCGAGGAGAGGGTGTTTTGCCGCCCACGGTTGGCGCCCACGGTGTATGAACGGGGCTGACAGGTAGGGCGGTTGTGTCACGTCTGAGGGCAGTTACACATCTGCCCTATTTAAAATATTAGCCTACATCGATTTCGGACGAGGAGAGTTTGTTTTGCCGCCCACCGTGGATGAATGGGGAAATGGAGGGAGAGACACATGTCTTTCAGACGAGCTTGAATCAAATGTGTTTTGCCGCCCACGTTTGGCGCCCACTGTGTCTGAATTGGCTCAGAGGCCGTCGTGTCATGTCTGATTGAAGTTACTAGTCTACCCCTATGGACAACAGTATAAATCCGGTCGATAAGGATGTCAGGTGTCAGGGGTAGACAGTAATTTCCATCTCGCTAACACTTGCTTCGGGCAGCCCACAAATGATAGTGGGTGTTTCGCCGCTTTGTTCAAAACTTGGGAGAATTAGCATTCACGTTTGCCCTGGGCCCTGGCAACTAAATCCAAATCCAATTTTTATTCGATTACGAATATCCATAGATAATTCTATGTTTGTTATTTATTTCTTCAAAACCACAACAAAGATTTATTCCACCTTTATATATGATTATGATTTAGAAATGTCGTGATCTTCGAATTCAGTAGGTTGGATACACTTTGAGTCAAACAGTTATTTCATCCAATACAATATGCTCACACAAAAAACAGTCCACCTTATGTCAATCATACACCGAGGATTACCTCGCCTAAAAAATTCGGATCATTACAACACATGGACAACATAGGGGGTCTTACAACATAATCCATTCAGAGACATGACACAACATGCAAGTACAATAATCTAATGACAATTTCAACTGCTAGCTAAAGAAGAACTAGGATTACCCTGGGCTTCAGATAGCAGAAGCAGCAGGACCTCCTCCGTCTTCAAATGCAACATTCTTACTTCCTCCAATTCTTGGGTTGCTTGCATAATGCGTGCAGCTAATTGCATAATTTCCAGCTTCAAGATCGAGATTACCTCATTCATGGCAGCCACACCATCTCTTTCTACCTCTAGTAGAGCCTCAAGAACTATAATATCTGTGCTCAGACTGCTCTCTGGCGGTGTTGCCTCTGAAGTGCTACCATCTGATAACATGGATGGCGCACTGCTTCCACAAATAGATTATGGGGTTGTACATTGTGTCCTAGTGTGAACGGCATCCTGAAAGGTTTCCGCTGGACATAAGTAAGAGATAGTTATCGCATGATCTAGGCTGTAAGCTTACATGGTAAACGACATACGAATTATTGCCGAGCATGGCAAGCTATATTTAAATGGCTCGAAGCAGCATCAGCCGAAAAGAAATTAAAATGGTAAGATAAACTAGGGATGTAAGTGGCAAATAAACGACATCCGCCAGTCCCATCTAGTTAGTTTTTGCTAGCTCCCTGGTTCATTTTCCTCAAAAAACAAAAACTCTTTTGAACTATCATACCACTAGTGGACTTTAATCGGGATTAAACGGGACCCAGTTGACATCCCTAGTTGAAAGGGAGTGTACCACCGCTATATTTAAGTTGCCAAGGCATCTAAGCAGTTGAAATAATCTGAGAAAGCACTTAATAGTGTGGCCTCATATAAACTACGAAGACGGTCTTGTGATGAAGTTCAGAGGAAAAGTTAAGGACTCAAATGAACTAGGCATGCATTTCTTTACGATAGTACAGTAGGCACTGCTGACATATTGGCCAACTCAGGTATAGCGTAACAAGTAACAAACAAGCATTCGAATCAAGCAATACAGCAAAGCAGACAACTGAACTATTTGTTATTCTGTAGGATTACAGGTTGAGGGCACAAGCCAAGAAAGTAGCCCACACACATTACATTTCACATGTACTAAAGCACACTGGCTTACCATATGTTGCTGTGAAGCCTCACTGCTGTTGCAATGTTCTTTGAAGATATCGTCAGCATCCTGTGGTTGCAAATCTACTTGTTGTAGTTTATTCTGCACCCTCTATTTAGGTAAAATTAATTTTAATTGCATGCACTGGTTTGAATTGATCATCAATGGTTCATCTAAACTAATGAAAGAAGGGTGTGTGCATACACGACAATATATCTGCTTCCCTCTATTTTTATGCTTGTTCGAGGTGCCAGCCCCAAAAGAACAAATATTTTGCTTGATGGGGTTGGCAGCTCCATAATTAATAGAAGCATCAAATTAGTCATGCGACTTGGGAAGATCAAGAACACACAAAAAAGTAATGAACAGAGGCTCGTAGCAGTGATGTAATAGCTAGCATCAGAAAATGTAGGGTAAAACGAACAAAAACCAGCGGAACCACATGCTAGTTTGCTGATGTGTAATTAAGCATAGAGAACATGAAGCAGTCTGATGGAACCAACAGGTGGCATCAGAACAACACCATTATCATAAATATAGCATGCAAGAAGTAAAATAGTAGGCAGTGATATCTAGGAAGTACAGTAATACTTAGGACAAAACTAAAGCATATTAACTATATGTGCACTCGTATGTAATTTAGCACATGTAACATGTTCACTGCCAGAAGTATGGCCCTACAGGTGCAAGCAGAATAACGCGTCTCATGGAAAACTAAATGATGCCCTGAAGAAATTCAAAGGTGCGGTGCTTATGCTAAGAAAGTGAACGTAGGCGCCGGCCTTTGGATAACAGTACCTGATTCTCGGCGGCGTATGGGTATCGTTGGCATACTTGATAGCTAAGGATCGTCGATGGTGCTCGTGTTGTAGTTGAGTTTGGGCCGGCTGTCGCCGTCGCTGAAGCGTCTCCGGTGCTACGGTTGCGGCACCTGTCGACATACAAGAAAGCTCATCTGTGGTAAGTGAACGGTTGCACGCTAAAGACAAAAACCGAAGGAGTACAGATTGAAATAACCTGATGAGGCTGCGGCGTCGATAAAGCAGGGCCGGTGGAGTTGAATATGGCGTCCATGGAGCGGGTCCGGTGCAGTGGACGAAGGCTTCGGCGGGCGCGTTGTACAGTGCTTTCGGTGAGGCGGATCTGTTGCAGCGGACGAGGGCTTGTATGAAGGGCCAGCGAAGGGACGGACGAGGGAGTTAGTGAAGGGCCTACACTGTGGTGGACGAGGGCGCCGGTTAAGCAGATTCGGTGCGGTGGACCATGATGGCGGTCAAGGAGATCTGGAGCGGTGTACAAGCCAGTCGCTGAAGCGGCTCCGGTGAAGTGGTGAGTTGGCAGTTGGGGGTTCCAAGGTGCGGAAGGTAGATCCGTCGGGGTGTGAGGTCCACCGCTGCGGCGGAGGACTAGCTTCGGCGGCTTGCCGTGGTTGGGGGGGTCGGGGAGGGGAAGGGGAGGGGCTCTGGGGAAGAATGTTGGGGGCAAAGAGGGGAAAACAATGGAGTTACCAAAGCAGCCCTTTTCCATTCATGTGGCAGGGGTAAAACAGGAATATTGCAGGGCTAAACTTTCGGGCGCGAGATATTTCGATGTGAGCGGGAAGTTTGAAAGATTTTGGCGCCTGAAATTATATTCTGCTCTTGTACGGCCGACTATGATATCATGGCCGAGAATTTGTTTGTTTTGCATGCAAAAAAAAGTGCAAGTTTTGAAAATCAATGTCTCCAACTCGAAACTTAGATTGTCCATTCAATTCAAAAATGGATCATTGAGCTACTACAAGCAAATACCATCATATGGTCCAATTCAAATGAAATTCCAAATGTGTTTATCCTAAATATGATGACAAAAGCAAAAATGTGTATGTGTATGAATAAAGTGGATGATTATAAAGTTTGAACATGCCCGTATGTGTATATCTCTAGGTTTGATATATGAATTTGAAATCACGAAATCCCGGCTTAAAAATGTACCTCTGTTTAAATGAATTACAAAAGCTAATGATGGAGTCAAATTCCAAAATTCCAATCTTAGGTTTGTAATTCTGGTACATCAAAGTATATCACGCATGTTCAAAAGTATCGTTATCTCATAGTCCAAACTGTGAAACAAATTGATCAACCTTGAGTGCACACACTATTGACCATGTATATCTCAATTACGCTAAAGTCCCTCAAATATAGACACCTCACTTTTTATCTGAAGCCAACCCCCCCCCCCCCCTCGTCGCCCCCCACACACACACATAGAGAAGTCGTTCTCTCCCCCAAACACCAACACACGAGCACATTAACACCCCTCTCTCTTCTAAAGTCCGGACCCCAATATAGGTCTCTATCACTTTGTCTCTTGGGCATGCAGACATCTCTTCCCCCACTCTCTAGCTAGGTCTCCCGACATCTCTCTTTCCCAAGCACACGCACTATGTAGAGTGTATCTTTCCCATACACACAAAACATCGCCCCCAAACGTCTAGCTCCCTAGTTATGTGGTTCTCGCACACTCACCTCACACACCACCCCCACTGCAAAACAAGCACACTTTGTCTCCTTGTGCACCAATCTCCTCCTTCTATCTCTCCCACATGTGGACCCGCCCCAGCTACTCCCTGTATACATATATGTCGTGACTCTTTCCATAGCTCCCTAATGTATCATCGTTCTCGATCTCACACATTGTTCTCTACACCATCTATTCTAGATCTCTCATGAAGTCCCTATCACACACACGATGACTCGCTTCCCTTGCGTCTCCGTACATAGGCCAATTTCAAACAACATCAACATTGTCTCCCTATCTATACGCCATTTATGGACACAAACGCCCCCTCTCCTGCCCCCTCTATTCCTCTCTCTCTCTCTCTCTCTCTCTCCGTCGCTAGCTCTCTCTCTCTCTCGCTCTCACACCCCTCTCCCACACACAATCGATGTCTCTTCCAAATAGTCTGCTCCCCCCGCCCGCTCCCTTGCTATCCTGCTACTACACATGTCACACCATTCCCCCTTCCCTTATACTAGGTTTACATCATTAGTGGTCTCTCTACTCCACATACACACACTCCCTCTCACACACAAACGCGCGCACAAACACACACAAAGACGCACAAACACCCATTAATCTGGATCCTCATCTCTCCCCATGTCTGCATGTGTATCTCGCACACTCACTCTCTAATTATGTATATGTGTCTCCACGTTACACAACACAAAGCCCCATGTACATGTCTCTCTCTATCCTCCACACACATAGACACAAAAAAAATCTGTTATCATTGCCTCAGTCTCTAGACATATCACACACGCACACTATCTCTCTCTCTCGCAAACACGCTCAACAAGGGTTTCCCCGTGAATAACTTACCGTCTATTCATCAACAGTCGTGGCAGTACGGCAAACACGAGACGTGAAAAAGAATAAATCTACACATGCTTAGATCACCTAGTATGACTACTAGGATTAGAGCAGGCCAAAAAGCGCGCCGCCGTCACCCCCTCCTTATCGGCGACGGGAAAACCTTTGTTTTACACAGTCGAGAAGTCATTGTGCTAAGGCCTCACATGCTGAGGCGTTGAATAGAATGTAGATGCTAGTTTACGGAAACAAGTATCGATAACACGTTTGTATCTCCATACTTATATTTCTTCTCTTATAAAAAACCGAGTTGGTGATGATGTTACGCGTGCCATCTTGCAATATAGACCGTCCGATCTATATCTGACTGATGGAAATTAAACTAAATGATACCCGCACCCCAATCCACATTTGCAGACAAGGCCTTCCCTCGTTCATCCTTATCTCCAACAACCTCATTGTTGAGCAATTAAGAAAGGAAGCCTCTGGAACAAACTGGCCTGGTGGCCGCTGCCGGCGTCGTCAATCCCCATGCCTCCGCTCAGTCCGACCACCAATCACCACCATGCCCCACACCTCTTCACCTTATCTCCTATTCCTCGAGATATCATTAGTTTTTACACATGGGATTACTCCTGCATGGGTCAATCACAACGAGTGTTTTTATTAAAAAAATGCATCTTGATGTTCCGTGCAATGCACGGATCTTGGTAGTACTCCTACAGAAGACTAAGTTGGTGATGATGGTGTGTCTGCCATCCGTCGTTTGTGACCATTAGATCTACATCTAACGAGTGTGAGGTAAGTTGTTGCCTTTTCTCACAAACATCCCACTTGTCTACCAATTTGCAGAAAAACCCATAATTAGTATCTTAAAACCAACCACATCCCTCCCTGGCCTCACCAAAACAGCCCAAGGAATATATTCTAATTGAAACATAATATATCTCTAGTGATATATGTATATCAAAATTAGAGTGTTTTGTATCAAGTTTGTGAATAAGTATTATTCTAATTATGATTCGTTGCAACGCACATGAACATTGCTAGTATTTCCAACCATGCAATTTTCCCCTAGTATTCCATAGTTTCGAGTTTTCCATCAAGATATTAGTCACTCATGGTTGATATTTACTTTCAATCATGTACACATATGCACTATGTAACTAGCCTTGCTTATTGGGTTCCAAAGCTTAACTTTCACTCCTACTTACAATATGTAGAGTATTTAACAAAAAACTACCACTTTCAACCAGCCCTAGGAAGAATCTATTGTACAAAAAATAGCAAAAACATACCCAAAATTTCTTAATCCACGCCAAAAACTACTACCTACCGATTAGGTTAGTTTAAACCCATTTATGACAGGGTTGGCGCACACGTCCGTGCTGACGAGGCAGCTTAAACCAACACATTTTGTTTGACCGTTGACACGAGGGACCCACATCTGACCTTCTATCATGTTATCCCCCCCCCCCAAATCATTATTTTTCCTGAACATTACTTCAAACAGTACTGATGCGCGTTCGTCGGTGGCGCCGGTGATGAGCGAGTTGGCCGCCGCTCCGTCGGACGGGCCGGACGCCGCGCTGGCCTGCGCACGGGTTGGCAGGCTGGCCCGAGCGTGACCCACGAGCGAGCAAGCCGCCGCGCTGGCCTTCGCTCGAGCTAGATGGCTGGCCTTAGCGCGGCGCGCGCGAGCAAGCCGCCGCGCCGCCGTGCCAATCTAGTTAGCAAAACTTGCAGACAAGTAGCTGGATGGAGCTATCTTGGCTAGCTAGCGGCCGCGAGCGCCGGACGGAGCTGGCATCTGGGCTGCCGCAAGATGGGCTCCGCACCGCGGGCGGTTTTGACCTCGCCTTCTGCCGGCGGCGGTAGCTGCGTCCCATGGCCGAGGATGACTAGGTGGACGGGCTGGAGGTAGGAGTTCACTCGGGGATTTTTGTGCAGACTGACATGTAGGTCCCACAAGTCATAACGCCCGATCGAATAGAAGGCGTTGACTTAATGGGCGACACGGGCCCTGTTTGGATACTCTAAGTCAGAGGTTAGATTCGAACCCTGAACTAACTCTAACCAAAGTGGTGTTTGGATGGCAGGGTTAGATTAACAACAAATGTATCCAAACAGAGCCATGGGTTGAAATGTGCCTATAACGGCACTTTGTAGAGTAGTCGTTTCTTGGTAGGGCTGGTTGGTAAGAGCATGTACAATGGTTGATAAGGTAGTCTTATCTTAAGTCTGCCACGTATGCAAGTGGTAGTAGTTTCTTGGCATTATTAGTGGTTTCTTGCATTATTAGGGGTTTCTTGTAAGGAACAATGTACTACTAGCGACAAAAGGCGATTCTAGGTTGCGTTGTACTCCAATGAGTACTACTAGTGGTCGCGGGAGTGTATACCTCATTTTGTGGGTTCGATCCAGGACGAACGCACGGCGGCCTTGTTGTAAATAGTAACTTCGCTGCGAGCCAATATTTTACACGGGTAGTTTGAGTTTTGAAGTCAAACGGACGTGCGGCACCACAATCTGGGTGCACTGGATAGCCTAGCCACATGAACGGGTTTTCCTTCCCAGCATCTCGTGACTCGCGTGCTCGCCCTAGCCGCACCTCGCTTGCAGCTTCCTCATCAGCTAGTAGCATATTTAAACTAGCGCCTCCCAATTAAGCCCGAGGAGCCGGAAAAGCCAGGCGGGGCATGGGGAACTGTGCAATATGGCTCTGTACGTAAAGTGCTCTACTACTACTCTATAGCTTGTGGCGTTGCACGCATGGACTTCACTCCATTATCAGCTCTACTATAAAAGAAATTCCTCTTGACGTGTTTTTTTTGAAACGGAGGCAAAAGCTTTGCTTCATCTCATTCATAAATAAGGAACTACTAACAAAGTTCGACGAGATCCATTACACCTCCACAAATGGAAGCGAAAAGCCTAGTCTCGATGTACTCCCTCCTTTCCGGTTTATAGGGCTTATCTCAAAATTTTAGTTTTTCCATTTTATAAGGCTCAATTTGGTTGTTTGCATTAAATCATTGCATGCAAGTATTAAGAGAAAATTGACCAATGCATGTAATTTATGCATGCATGCATTGCAATTAATGCATTGGTAAACATATTTTTTGAGGAAAACAAGAGCATTAATTGGGTGCTTTTGCAAACTACAAAAAGTATTCCACCACTCACCATCTAGTTTGGTTGGTGAGATTTTTGAATTGAGCCTTATAAACCAAAAAGGAGGGAGTATCAAATAACTCAAATGTTCTGCCCCCGCAGTAACCGTCGCTGATAAACAGGCTGCTAGTGTGTGCGTGAGAGGAGCGGCTGAGTAGGCCAGCTACATGAGAGGAGCGGCTGAATAGAGCACCGAGAGTACCCACTAGGCCACTACGCAGGTGTACTTTCCCTACATTGATAGTACAACGATGGTTCTAGAGACCGATAGTACCCTCCACTTCCAACTGTAGCTCCTTGGCCCTGAGATTCAAGAGTTCAAAACTGGTGCACTATACTAGAAGTACAGTACATCGCACTACTAGTTGAGAAAGTAGTACCAGTACTGCTACAGTACGAGTATGTACTCCTCCATCACATAATGTAAGACGTTTTTTGACACTAGTTGGCGTGTACAAAAAATAGCAAAACCATACCCAAAATTTCTTAATCCACGCCAAAAACTACTAGCTAGTGCCAAAAATTTCTTACTAGTGCTATTATTTACAGTATAATGCAATCCCATAACGTCCCATAATGCTAGCACTAGTAGTAAATAATAGCCTCACCCCTTCGCTAAGGCTAGCCATAGTGGGGGTAACATAACCGGTAACATGCACTTGGGACTAGCAAACATGCTTATGTGGCACACAATTAAATAAGAGAGAGAGGGTTATAGTAACATAGGTAGATACCGTATCATGTTAAATGTTATGCTACTTTGTGTCATGCATGGCAATAAATATGGTAATCTATGATACTACTTTATGATAGTATGCACTATGAAGGTAGTATCATATACTAGTATCATATGCATGATACTAGTATATGTTACTCCCCACTATGAGTAGCCTAAGGAACGATCTACACTTGGAAGGGACGAGGCCCTGCGGTTACTATGCTCTTATCTCCTCCTCGCCAGTTCCCCTCCCCCCGAAGAGAAGGCAGTTCATCGCTGCTCCCATGGATTCTCCAGGCGGTTCTCCTCCTCGTCGGGGCTGGGAGACCTTGGACGACGATCCTCTAGGAGAAATCGCATGCTGCTCTGACGTCCTCACTGCCGCAAGACTCGGTGCTTCCTGCACCAACCTTTTCAAGACGGTGCTTAAAATGGCTTGGGAAAAGGCCATGCTTGTTGGTCTTCCAAGCATCCTCGAGGAGAAGGTTCTTCTATGGGACAATCCTTCGAACAGTCCACCGCTCCCTGGCCATGGTTGCACGATGACTCCGCTAGAGTTGCCGATGTTGAGAGGTAGTCGGATTTTGTCCGATGAGTAGGTCAGTAATGGAGTTTGATCATGTAGTACTTAGTTATGCCATTTCCATCCCGTAATTTCTCCGCTACCCACCGTCTTATATATAGGTCTGGGTCGGTGCCAACGAAGATTGGCTTGCATACCTCTGGCCGGATACCACCATCATTTTGCACAACATCCACAGCAGTGTGGCCGTTCCGTTAGACCCCTTCTCCACCATTGGGATCGGCCTTCCGGACTGGCTGGGCTTGAATACGTATGATGATGCCTACATGAGATTGAAGAAGATAGCAATTGCGGACCCGCCGACAAAGCGACGTGGCTACGACGATTACTATCTCATCACGGTGTTCGACATAAGGATTCCCATCAATGCAAGAGGCAGTAACGGCATAGGCTGGAGCATGTTGGCGGTGGCAGATTTGTACCCCTACACGTTCGAAGGCGCCGTGTGCCATCTAGGCCGCATCTTCGCGGTGACAAGCCAGGGGACTTGTTTCATCTGGTTGCCATCCTACGGTACGGGAGATTACAAACGGAATACACAAACCATCATTTGCATCCCTAACGGTACTCCATTATTTTGCAGGGACCAGTCATCCCGCGATCAAAATAAGATCGCCGACCCTGGATGTGCATTTGCCTCCGCGATTCGGTCTAACCTGGAACCTTGTAGCTGACTTTGGTATATTGGGATCAACTATCGTAGCAGTCGTTACCCATGGTACCACTGATGTGCAACATGGTCACACAATCTACCATGATCGGACCGTCACCATCTACCCAAGTATTCCATTTTTAACCCTCCCGCCTTCTCTTTCATTGTTGTACTAGTACTCTACTTACGTACTAGTAGGAGTACTTTTTACCTTGGAGGACGCATATAGCTAGCTAGGCCCTTGAAGACTTGAACCCACTAGCTGCCACCATTTTTGTTTTTCCATGTCTTACTATCTCATCCATGTAGCCAAGAGTGGCTATATATAATAAGCCGGTTATTTTACTTCCTCTATACCGGAGTAGTACTATTTGCTGCATAGTATTATTGACCGCCATATTTGAGCACAACATTATTATGCATGGACCTTAAATGTGTTATGTGTACGTGCAACTTGTGTGGTTGTTGCACGGGCTCCAACATGCTCTTTGAGAAAAAAAGGTGGCACAGCTTTGGATATACTTGACGTGGCGGCATCCCGCAAAAAAAGCATCGTTCGCTATAGTTGTAGTACGCTCCTAGTAGGACGACAACTCCTATAAAACCTTGCGCTTGGCTCTTTGCCTCTTTGGGAGGTTCAACAGTTTGTACTCGTGTGAACCTTGCACTTGGCTCTTTGCCTCTTCGGAAGGTCCAACAATGATGATACTACAGTACACATTAAGCTCCTGGCAATCTGACACCGATTGAACTGCTGCACGTCCACCACGAGGGTGAGGGCGAGGGAGAGGGCGCTGTAGTCAAAACCCTCTCCTCGTCCTGCGAACCACCGCACGCGTGGGCGAGGGAGAGGCGTAGTAAGCAAGCTTCTCCTCGTTCAGCGAGTTGACGGGACACATCAAAGCAGTACTAGTACTAGTCCATACTGCGTCCTTTCCGGTTAATATGGCTTAATTTGAAACGAGAAAAGTACACTGGCGGTCAACGTATGTAACAATACGCTCTTTACGGTCACTATATATAGTTTTGCGGTGATTATACGATCACTAGCTCATCGTAGAGCACCGTATTGCACCCTACTGACCGGCCACATAGTCGACGTGGCACTTTGTTGACTGGTTAAATTGTCACCTAGTTTCTGGGTCCCACCTGTCAGTTGGCAGAGCAAAGAAATCAGCTAAAAACAAAGAGTGTAGTACATCTACACTTCCAATGCATTTAGCCTTTAATCTAAATCGATATTGATTGACTAATGCACCAACTTTTGCTCTAGGTATAGGCTACATGTCTATCCTTAATTACAGCATGCAACGACCTTCATTTAATCTTCTTCTCTCAATGGTCGCATGCACACACAAGTCTGCTACTTTTGGGCGTTAATTATGCCCTGGTCAATGTGTAAATCTCTAAATGTACAGTCTTTCACGGACGTAGGGAGTAGGTTGAGCACTTGAGCGTGAGCGTGTGTGTTGTGTTGTGTGCTGTGTGCCGCATGGGTGCGTGAGTGTTGCGTGCGTCCATGTGTACGTGTGAGTGTTGCATGTTGCATGCATGCATGGGGCTTACTCCCTCCCATTGACATGTTCATATTTCAAGATTCCTCTGTTCCCTCCATATGGTGATACTCCCTCTGTTCCCAAATACGGAGTAAAATCCTCCCTCTGTTCCCAAATACGGAGTAAAATCCTCTCTCTGTTCCCAAATATAGAGTATTTGTCTTTCTAGAGATTTCAACAAGTGACTACATACGGAGCAAAATGAGTGAAGTGAGCGTAGAGGCATAGGGATAATCTAGAAAGGAAGTCTTCGCGATCCATTATTTCCCATCTCGGTCAGAGAGAACTATTCAACTAGTCTTCGCAGTGAAGTGACAATACACACTGCAGCAGATGGGACACTTAATTAATAAGCTGAACCAGTGTGTCGGTGTTACTAAATCAGCCTTACCCAGTACTGCCATCATGTTTGCCAGTAGAGCACGCTTTTGTCCTCCATTAACTAACATATGGGCCCTCTTGTGGTAGACCCACATGTCATCGGTGTAACTATTTACACTCCGAAGGACGGTATATCCTAGTAGTAGTAGAATTGAGATTTAATGCACTTTCTTCCCCGTCTTCCACTCTTCTTCCTCCTCTCTTCCCCATCGTCGGTCGCACACCATTTCCCCCCGCTCACTGCTCGCCCGCCCGTGCTATCTTCCTTGGTAGCTTGCGCGTACCATATCCCCCCGCTCACTGCTCGGCCACACGAGGAGAAGCTTCTTCGGTCGCCCGCCCGAATCCACTTCCCCGCTGGCTCGCGGGCACCGAAAACCCCAATGGCAGAACCGACTGACACGCAGAGCCGCGATTGGAATTCCTTGCTTGATGTTCTCTTGGAGCAGATCTGTAATCGTATGGACCTACTCAACACCGTCCGTCTAGCCACATGCTCGGTGTCTTTGTACCATCTACTCGTCTGCAACCGGCCGGCTTTTTTCAAGACACCCTGCTTGCTGATGCCCGATCCTCGCAGGTGGCCCAGACACCGACTTGACGATCCTACGGAGGTTGTCGTGGTGCCCCGCGACATGCTACCACTACCCATCCACCTGTCCTTCATGTGCGGCCACTATTGGGCGGGCATGAAGGCCAACTGGATCGTCCTCATCCACCAATCCGGTAGTCCGTGGCGTCTCGTGGATATCTACACCCATCGAGAGATCACCCTTCCATCTTTGGATGCCGCCACCATCGAGCCTCGCGGCCCACCGGACACTCCTGCCTACTACGCACGAGACGCGTCGAGCTTTTGGCTTGACCTCTGTTTGCTGAAGGTTGTAATCTGCGAAGTGCCCACACCATCAGAAGACTACATGGATTACAAGCTCATTGCCGTGTTCAACATGGGATTAGTCTATCTGGAATCCGGTCGCCATACATGGTTATGGCTCATCGTCGATCTTCTTTACCCAACACTTCTGTCTGATGTTATAGTGCACGATGGCATTGTTTATGCGGTCGACGCACAGATTGGCTGCCTATACTGGTGGAATCTATCGTCGTGTAATTGTTCTATCTCATCTCATCTTTACCTTAAGAATACGACTGCCTGTTCATTGTTACAAATTTAGAATATATAGTATGTCTATAACCACATCATTGTTATATGTTCCTCTCATTTCCTAGATTTTTATGACCACACATGTTATTGTTAGAGTTGATATGAGAACAATTGGTATCTAATGATTGTTAAAATAGATATTATGAGTATAACCTCATGATTGCTATATGTTACTCTCATTTCTAGGATTTTTATAACAATGCATGTTATTGCTTAGAGTTGATATGATAACTGTAGTAAGTGCTATGGTAGAATATGAGTAGGCCATGTCATATCTGTTTTCCTCTCATTGTTACATGATGTTTGAACCATGATATATTGCTAGAATATGAAATCCATTGGCTTAATTTTTTTTTACTTGGGGTATGATTATGACCACCGCATTGCAATTCTCTGTCTATGATATGTGTCACTGTTATAATAATCTTAATTCCACACATACTCTGAACATGATTGTTTATTTTTGTCCTTTTGGTCTCCAATTTGAATTGTTGCAGCAGACGCAAATGCGCTGGCCTTCATGATTCCAGGACATGGAATCATACCAGCCGATGGGTGGTGGTTTATCGCTCGTTCAGCTGACGGTGGTCATTTGATGCTCATTTGCACGTACCAAATTGACCAAACCATTTTATCAAACCACATGCAGTACAATACCTGGGGCGTTCGTGACATTGATGGCTATGGCTGCTTCATGTTCGAGAAAGATCCCAGCTCCGTTGGGCCAGGCGTATTCAACTGGAGGCGGGGTTACAGCCTCGGCAACCACTCCATGTTCCTCGGGCTCAATTATCCGATCAACCAACCAATCATCAATCATATCATCAGCGATGATTACCGTGCTATGCAACTTCCATTCGCCAGGGGGACTATGTTTACACATCATACCATGGGTTTCATGAATCACTATATCCAGAGATTCGTCGACACAGCTTGTTCTCCGCGCCTGCGCTTGCCCCCTTGGCACAAAAAAGGAAACAAGGACGCTGCGCGCGCTGGCGCCCGCCTGGCGCCCGCCTGGTCTCGGTCGTCATGGCTCACATCATGAGAACCTCGCGAGGTTTGCCTTGCCTTGATCTCTCCGCCCCTCGTGAGCCTGCCTGGCGAGGCCGCTCCTGAGGAGGTCTTGCGTCGCCCGCCTCGCGAGGGTCTTGAATGCCTTGTTGATGAAGATGGGCCGCACAGGCCTGCTAGCTCAGCCACGCCGTGGGCCGCGGGCAGGCAAGTCTGGGGACCCCCGTTCCCAAAACACCGACAGTAGCCCCCGGGCCCAAGGCGCACTCGGGCTTGGCTTCGAGGCGAAGCCAAAGGTCAAGCGCGGAGCGCCGCGGGCCCCAAAAGCCTGCAGCCTTGGTTGACGTGTGGCGGTTGATTGGACGTGGGCGTCTCTGCTTCCCTACGCTGCCTTGGAATCCGCCTGGCTATGCGGCCCCCGCAACCTACACAGTTATTCTCCCATCGCCCACGCCTTGCTTCCCTGCACTCCGCCTACTCGAGACTCTGCCTCCTCGAGACTCTGCTCCTGCTCTCCAATCTGACCTGCACTCCGCCTACTTCATCGCCATGGCGCCGAAACAAGCAGACAAGGGGAAGAAGCCTCTGTCTTCGCTAGGTACGCCTCCAGCCGCCGAGCCTGCAGTCGGCCGATCCTTGGTGCTCAACGACGAGGCCATGGACAAGGTGCGTCCCATGCTCGCCACTAGTTTCAACGAGTGGGGGAAGACGGCGGCTTGGCCTGCGTCTCGCGCTCGCATTGCTGGGGCGGCCACTGAGGTCCCAATCTTCATTGATGCCCTTTGGGCAGGCCTGATTCTCCCTTTCTCCGCCTTCTTCAACGCGGTGCTTGAACATTACCAGATCCATATGCTGCATCTCGACCCCCAATCCGTGACTCTCCTCGCCGTGTTCGCCTTTGTGTGTGAAGCCATGGTGGGCATCGCTCCTTCTGTGGCCCTTCTCCGCCATTTCTTCTCCTTGCACCTGACTGATCTCCGGCAAAGCTCGGGGTGCGTGAGCTTCCAGGCCGTGGCCGTGACGGCGGGCGCGGGGATCGACTTCGAGCTCCCTCCATCCACGAGCGAGTTTCGGACACGGTGGGTATTTATCGACGCCAGTGTGCTCAGCCCTCCACTCCACGCCCCGTCAGCGCCTGCCATTTCCCACTTCGGCTGGGGCCACGAGAGGCTCACGAGCCCCCGTCTTGTCCCCGTCTAGCTTAGGCTGAGGAGGCTGAAGGACCGCGGCGTGACCGCGCCGATGGTGGCGAATCAAATGTCATGATTTCAGCGCTTCGGTCGGCTTTACGTGGACTTCGAGGAGCTCCGCAAGAGGAAAGGATCTCCGAGCGGCAGCGGTATCTTCGGGCCGTTCAAGCGATGAAAGTACATCACCGTCGACGAGCGGCAGCGGTATCTCGTCGCCTACCTAGCGCGCCAAATGTCAGATCACGGGTTCCAGGAAAACCCTCAAGGTTCGAACACTGGGGTGCGCGCGAAGATCTCCTCCCTACCGATCCACACCCTAGCTCTCTAAGATCTCGCGGACAAACTCGACGAACTCACAAGACAAAGACACAAGATTTATACTGGTTCGGGCCACCGTTGTGGTGTAATACCCTACTCCAGTGTGGTGGTGGTGGATTGCCTCTTGGGCTGATGATGAACAGTAAAAGGGGAAGAACAGCCTCCTGAAGTTGAGGTGTTCTTGTGCTTGACGAACTTGTGTGGGTGAGATGCCTCTGAATGAGTCCTTGACTCGTTGCCCTACTGTGGTGGCTAGTTCTACTTACATAGGCCCTAGTCCTCTCCCCAAATGTTGAGCGGGAAGGGAGCCAACAATGGCCAATTTGAAAGGGGACAGCTAGTACAGCTTATCTTGACAAAAGCGGTCTTCCCCTGCAAAAGGCTCTGGTGGTGACGCCGTCTTGGGCTCCATGGTGACCTCCGTCTTGCCGTCCCACTGGTCTTGGTCTCGTTGCACCGATATGGAAACCTTTGCTTGATGCCTCGGTACTTCGCGCCTGCACTTGCCCCCTTGGCACAAAAGAGGAAACAAGGACGCTGCGCGCGCTGGCGCCCGCCTGGCGCCCGCCTGGTCTCGGTCATCATGGCTCACGTCACGAGAACCTCGCGAGGTTTGCCTTGCCTTGATCTCTGCGCCCCTCGTGAGCCTGCCTGGCGAGGCCGCTCCTGAGGAGGTCTTGCGTCGCCCGCCTCGCGAGGCTTGGCCCCTCGCGAGGGTCTTGAATGCCTTGTTGATGAAGATGGGCCGCACAGATCTGCTAGCTCAGCCACGCCGTGGGCTGCAGGCAGGCAAGTCTGGGGACCCCCGTTCCCAGAACACCGACAGTAGCCCCCGGGCCCAAGGCGCGCTCGGGCTTGGCTTCGAGGCAAAGCCAAAGGTCAAGCACGGAGCGCCGCGGGCCCTAAAAGCCTGCGCCTCGGTTGATGCGTGGCGGTTGATTGGACGTGGGCGTCTCCGCTTCCCTACGCTGCCTTGGAATCCGCCAGGCTATGCGGCCCCCACAACCTACACAGTTATTCTCCCATTGCCCACGCCTTGCTTCCCCAGTCCCTCTGCTTCCTCGAGACTCTGCTCCTCCTCTCCATTCTGACCTGCACTCTGCCTGCTTCATCGCCATGGCGCCGAAACAAGCAGACAAGGGGAAGAAGCCTCTGTCTTCGCCAAGTGCGCCTCCAGCTGCCGAGCCTGCAGTCGGCCGATCCTTGGTGCTCAATGACGAGGCCATGGACAAGGTGCATCCCATGCTCGCCACCAAATTCAATGAGTGGGGGAAGACAGTGGCTTGGCCTGCGTCTCGCGCTCGCATTGTTCGGGCGGCCACTGAGGTCCCAATCTTCATCGATGCCCTTTGGGCAGGCCTGATTCACCCTTTCTCCGCCTTCTTCAACGCGGTGCTTGAACATTACTAGATCCATATGTTGCATCTCGACCCCCAATCCGTGACTCTCCTCGCCGTCTTCGCCTTTGTGTGTGAAGCCATGGTGGGCATCGCTCCTTCTGTGGCCCTTCTCCGCCATTTCTTCTCATTGCAGCTGACTGATCCCCGGCAAAGCTCGGGGTGCCTGAGCTTCCAGGGCGTGGCCGCGACGGCGGACGCGGGGATCGACTTCGAGCTCCCTCCATCCACGAGCGAGTTTCGGACATGGTGGGTATTTGTCGACGCCGGTGTGCTCAGCCCTCTGCTCCACGCCCCGTCAGCCTGCCGTTTCCCACTTCGGCTGGGGCCATGAGAGGCTAACGAGCCCCCGTCTTGTCCCCGTCTGGCTCAGGCTGAGGAGGCTGAAGGACCGCGGCGTTACCGCGCCGATGGTGGTGAAGGAGTTCATCAAGCGCTGGGTCGCTCCGCTTCAGCGCCATTCTCGCCCGATGTGGACCTTGCTCGGCAGTCAGGACCATATGAGGTTTCAGGAGTCCGGGCTCCCCCTTGGGACGCGGCAAACGGTGCTCAAGGTCCTGATAGGTGTCCCTTCGCCGGAGGACTTGCCTGGGAAGAACTGTCTGCTGTACCGCTGCAAGAACAAGGCTGAATTTGCAGGGAGCATGCCTCCCTTTGACGAGTGGGGGCTGCGTCCGGACGGCCTGGTGGGGTCCCGCGAGAACCCTGTCAGTGTGGTTCCCCTCTTCGTTGCCGGCGCCGAGCTCGTCCCGAACGTGGGTGCAGGGGGACGAGCGCCGCCAGAGGCTGGCAGCACGAGTGCTGATGTGCGGACGCCGCTTGGGGCTCCTGGGGTGTCGTCCTCAGGATCCCGTGATTCTTGGACGTCGGTCGCTAAGACGATGCAGCACGCGGCTCCCAAGGCCGAAACTCCGGAGGCCTCGGGAAGTCGCGGTGAGACGGCCCCCGACTGTTCTCCACAGCCACGCACCCTTGAAGTTGTTCTCTCGAGCACTTCTCCGGCTACACCCCGTACTGGCCGCCACGTTCAGCGCTTCGGTCGGCTTTGCGTGGACTTCGAGGAGCTCCGCAAGAGGAATGGATCTCCAAGCGGGAGCGGTATCTTCGGGCCGTTGAAGCAATGAAAGTACATCGCCATCGACGAGTAAGTACTGCACCTCGTAATTTCTTGGCGAATCAAATGTCGGATCTCCTCCCTACCATCGGCGCGGAGCAAGGTCCACATCGGGCGAGAATGGCGCTGAAGAAGAGCGACCCGGCGCTTGATGAACTCCTTCACCACCATCGGCACGGTCACGCCGCGGTCCTTTAGCCTCCTTAGCCTGAGCCAGACGGGGACAAGATGGGGGCTCGCAAGCCTCTCGTGGCCCCGGCTGAAGTGGGAAACGGCAGGCGCTGACGGGGCGTGGAGAAGAGGGCTGAGCACACTGGTGTCGACAAATACCCACCGTGTCCCAAACTTGCTCGTGGATGGAGGGAGCTCGAAGTCGATCCCCGCGCCTGCCGTCGCGGCCACATCGGGCGAGTTTCACCATATCGGGCGGATCTGCAGGCTCGGCGGCTGGAGGCGCACCTGGCGAAGATAGAGGCTTCTTCCCCTTATATTCTTGTTTCGGCGCCATGACGATGAAGCAGGCGGAGTGCAGGTCAGATTGGAGAGGAGGAGCAGAGTCTCAAGGAAGCAGAGGGACTGGGGAAGCAAAGCGTGGGCGATGGGAGAATAACTGTGTAGGTTGCAGGGGCCGCATAGCCAGGCGGATTCCAAGGTAGCGTAGGGAAGCGGAGAAGCCCACGTCCAATCAACCGCCATGCGTCAACCGAGGCGCAGGCTTTTGGGCCCTGCGGCACTCCGCGCTTGACCTTTGGCTTCGCCTCGAAGCCAAGCCCGAGCGCGCCTTGGGCCCGGGGGCTACTGTCGGCGTTCTGGGAACGGGGGTCCCCAAACTTGCCTGCCTGCGGCCCACGGCGTGGCTGAGCTAGCAGGCCTGTGCGGCCCATCTTCATCAACAAGGCATTCAAGGCTCTCGTGAGGGGCCAAGCCTCGCGAGGCGGGCGACGCAAGACCTCCTCAGGAGCGGCCTCGCCAGGCAGGCTCACGAGGGGCAGAGAGATCAAGGGAAGGCAAACCTCGCGAGGTTCTCATGACGTGAGCCATGACGACCGAGACCAGGCGGGCGCCAGGCGGGCGCCAGCGCGCGCAGCGTCCTTATTTCCTCATTTGTGCCAAGGGGCAAGCGCAGGCGCGGACTACTGAGGCATCAAGCAAAGGTTTGCATATCGGTGCAACGAGACCAAGACCAGCGGGACGGCAAGACGGAGGTCACCATGGAGCCCAAGACGGCGTCACCACCAGAGCCTTATGCAGGCGAAGACCACTTTTGTCAGGATAAGCTATACTAGCTGTCCCCTTTCAAATTGGCCGTTGTTGGCTCCCTTCCCGCTCAACATTTGCGGAGAGGACCAGGGCCTATATAAGTAAAACTAGCCACCACAGTAGAGGGGAACGAGTCAAGGACTCATTCAGAGGCATCTCACCCACACAAGTTCATCAAGCACAAGAACACCTCAGCTTCAGGAGGTTGTTCTTCCCCTTGTACTGTTCATCATCAGCCCAAGAGGCAATCCACCACCACCACACTGGAGTAGGATATTACACCACAACGGTGGCCCAAACCAGTATAAATCTTGTGTCTTTGTCTTGTGAGTTCGTCGAGTTCGTCCGCGAGATCTTAGAGAGCTAGGGCGTGGATCGGTAGGGAGGAGATCTTCACGCGCACCCCGGTGTTCGAAATGTCGGATCACTGGTTCTGGCAAAACCCTCAAGGTTCGAACACTGGGGTGCGCGCGAAGATCTCCTCCCTACTGATCCACGCCCTAGCTCTCTAAGATCTCGCGGACGAACTCGACGAACTCACAAGACAAAGCCACAAGATTTATACTGGTTCGGGCCACCGTTGTGGTGTAATACCCTACTCCAGTGTGGTGGTGGTGGATTGCCTCTTGGGCTGATGATGAACGGTACAAGGGGAAGAACAACCTCCTGAAGTTGAGGTGTTCTTGTGCTTGACGAACTTGTGTGGGTGAGATGCCTCTGAATGAGTCCTTGACTCGTTCCCCTCTACTGTGGTGGCTAGTTTTACTTATATAGGCCCTGGTCCTCTCCCCAAATATTGAGCGGGAAGGGAGCCAACAACGGCCAATTTGAAAGGGGACAGCTAGTACAGCTTATCCATACAAAAGTGGTCTTCGCCTGCAAAAGGCTCTGGTGGTGACGCCGTCTTGGGCTCCTTGGTGACCTCCGTCTTGCTGTCTCGCTGGTCTTGGTCTCGTTGCACCGATATGGAAACCTTTGCTTGATGCCTCGATACTCTGCGCCTGCGCTTGCCTCCCTAGCACCAAAGAGGAAAACAGGACACTGCGCGCGCTGGCGCCCGCCTGGTCTCGGTCGTCATGGCTCACGTCACGAGAACCTCGCGAGGTTTGCCTTGCCTTGATCTCTCCGCCCCTCATGAGACTGCCTGGCGAGGCCGCTCCTGAGGAGGTCTTGCGTCGCCCGCCTTGCGAGGCTAGGCCCCTCACGAGGGTCTTGAATGCCTTGTTGATGAAGATGGGCCGCGCAGGCCTGCTAGCTCAGCCACACCATGGGCCGCAGGCAGGCAAGCCTGGGGACCCCCATTCCCAGAACGCCGACAATAGCCCCCGGGCCCAAGGCGCACTCGGGCTTGGCTTCGAGGCGAAGCCAAAGGTCAAGCGCGGAGCACCGCGCGCCCCCAAAGCCTGCGGCCTCGGTTGACGCGTGGCGGTTGATTGGACGTGGGCGTCTCCGCTTCCCCACACTGCCTCGGCAACTGCCCGTCTTGACAAAAAGGCTGGCGCAGATAGTGCTTGCCTTCATTGCTACTTCCCCGCGTTGCTCCAGATCCCCTTTCTCGCTCCTTGCTGCCGGAACCTCCAGATCCGCTCCAACCTTGCTCCGCATCTGCGACCAATGGCGCCGCGTAAGGTCAAGTCCTCCTCGGCGCCGGCTTGGTTCGAGCCAGCCCTTGATGCGCCCAATGTCACGTAGAAGAACCTAGCCACCACGCGCTTGCTGACGGGGGGAAGAGCGACGAGAGGGGGAAGACAGAGCTTCGGCTTGCCTCCGACGCGCCGGAGCCTGAGGGAAGCACCTTCTTCCCTTTCTTCGCCGCCGGGTTGGTTCCCCCCTTTTCTGATTTCTTTTTCGAGGTCCTCGGCCACTTCGGGCTGCAGGCGCTGCATCTCCATCCCAACTCCATTCTTCTCTTGTCTATCTTCGCCTACTATTGCGAGGCATACCTGGACGTGATGCCGTCCGTGGCACTGTTGCGCCACTTCTTCTTCCTCCGCGTCACTGGCGGCCATATCTCCGGGTGCGTCAACTTCATCGCGGCCGGCCAGGCCAACTCGATCTCGAACACAGGGAGGAGGGTTGACAACATCAGGGCCAAATGGGCCATGATGAGTGCCAAGTGCGTCCATCCACGCTTGGAACTGCCGACGGAGGCGCCCCAGTTTGACAAGGGGTGGTCTCGTGTAGAGCTCACCGACGAGCGGGCCTCGTCGGTGTTGGAGCAGATGAAGATCGATTTGAAGCCGGGCAATGCGAAGGTGGCCAAGGTGACGGGGGCCATGCTCCTGAAGGAATTCTTGACGCTGCGTGTTGCTCCACTTCAGGCGCGCGCCCGCCCTTTGTGTAAGCTTGGAGATGAAGAAGACAAGATTCGTCTGAGCCCGGTGGCCTTGCCTAATGACGAGCTGACTGTAGTTCTGCGCCTCTTGCTTGGGGATAACCAAGAGTACCCACTGAGCGCCTTTGTTCCTTTGTTCCATCGCAAGGACTGGGAGCAATTCATTGCCTCCAGGCCGACCTTTCATGCGCGCGGGCTAGCGCCGCCGGCGCTCGCTGGGGCCTCTGCAACACCGAAGCCGGTGGAGGTGTCTTCTGACGAGTCCCGCGGGGAGGAAGAGGGGGAGGAGGACTCGGAGGAGACTCCCAAGGAGATGGGGGAGAACTCCCCCTTGAGCAAGGCCGACATCCTCCGCGCTCTGCCATACGACGCCGAAGTCGACGCCCACCAGGGGGAGAGGGAGCTGCCCCTCATCCCGACAAGGGGTAGATTGTTGCTGGTCTCTCGAGATGCTGCCTCCGTCTTGGCACCGCCTGGGGCTGGCTCCGGCCCTTCTGCTGCGCCATCTTCTGCCCCCGGAGCCCGTGTACCCACTCCTCAGGCCCCGACACTTTCGGGTTTTAGGCTCCCCAAGCGGAAGGTGGATTATGTCGCAGTGGATCAGTAAGTGCTTCGACCTTCGTCTTGTTCCTGCTTGTACTTGCTATTTTCTGACATTCGCCCTTGGTTGATCAGGCCGGTTTCTTCAGCGAAGAAGAGGAAGGAGGATGTCGCGGCCGTGCCCCCCTCTGTGTAGAAGAGAGGCGACATCACTCGCACCTTCCCAGCCCGGTCTCCCTCGCGAGGCCAAGAGGAGCATCAGCAGGAGGAGTTAGCCCCCGTGGCCCTGCTGGCTCCGGAAGTGCCGGCACCCGGCTCGGCTGATGAGGTCCCAAGGGCTCCGGAGCCCTCGATCTTCCAGGCTCTAGTAATGATGTCGCCTCCTCCTCCTGCTGCGCCTCTGGCCCCAAATTCTTCTGCTCCCTCCGTAGTCTTGGAGCGTGTCTTCTCGGGGATGGCCAAGCTACGGGAAGACCTCCTAGGCGCGGACCCGCACCTAGTGGCCGGGCGCCTGGAGCTGGCCTCAGGCTGGCTTCACTCCGACTCGGCAGTTCGAGCATCGCTGAGCCAGGCCACGGCGGCCTCCGAGAAGGAGAAGCAAGCCGCCACCAGAGCTGCGGCCGATCGCGAGGCGGTGCTGAAGGACGCCGAGGCCGCCCGCGATCGCTGCCGAAAGCTGGAGGGTGAGCTGAAGAGCCTGCGCGACGAGCGCGCAAAAGAAGCATGTGACCGCAAAGCGAAGGAGGAGGAGATGAAGGCTCGGGAGGAAGCCATCAAGGGTTGTGATGCCGAGCTGGGGGAGCTGACGAAGGCGCAGGCCGCGGAGCGCAGCCGACTGGAGGAGCTGGAGCAGAAGGCGAAGGCGAGAGAGGCCGAGCTCGACACCAAGGCGAAGGTCCTGGCCGAAGACCGTGTGGCCTTCTTGCTTCTTGAGAAGAGGTCCAGCGTGGCGCTGAAGTCACTGTACGAGAAGGGCCTGGAGAAGCCGCTGACCACCGACGAGGATGGCCCTGCTCAGCTGCTTCCCCACTTGGTGAAGGCGCTTGAGGAAGTCATGGAGGGCATCGGTCCCATGGCTGAGGCAGAGGCTCGTGTCCTTTCTTCAGCTGCGCTGACGCGTCTCTTCAGCCATCTGTACCTTCGCGACCCCAATGCTTGTCTCGACGAGCTGCTGGAGCCTGTAGCTGATGACATTGTGTGGCCACCGCCGCAGCCGTGAAAGGTCGGGTGGAGGCCCTGCTGAAGAAGTTCCGCGGCTTCGTCCTCGCGCCCTCGACCGGCGATGCCACCGATCCTACAGCTGGCGGTGCAGGTGAAGACGACGCTACCAAGGGAGGAGCACCTTCTGCAGGCGATGGCGGTGTCCAGGGGTGACCTGCGGCTGCTTTCCTGCTTCATTCCTGCAATACGCATCAGGCCTCGTGGAGGCGTTAAAACTTTCATTTGATATTGTGAGGACAATATGTCTTGTAATATTTGCTTCGAGATTTTGCGATTTTCTTCCTATTTGCTTTGTGTTCTGCGTCGGCAGAGCCCGGCCCCGCGCATACCACAACCGCCGCTGGGCCGACCGGAGACCAAGACGGACCAAGGAGTGAGGGGCTACGTGACCAGTTAGGCTCCTGAGTTGCGATGCTCAGGAGTCCCCCTTGACGCGCAAATAGCTTATAGGGAGAGTACGCGAGGATAGGTTAATGTTCTACGTCGGCAGAGCCCGGACCCGTGCATACCTCAACCGCCATTGGGCCGACCAGAGACCAAGACGGACCAAGGAGTGAGGGGCTACGTGACCAGTTAGGCTCCTGAGTCGCGATGCTCAGGAGTCCCCCTTGACGTGCAAACAATCTCTATACCTTTTCCCTCACCGCAACACCTCCCCTCGGGAGAGCCGCGCAAGGGGGCTAGGCACGGGGGCTGCACTCGGGTCACGCCCAAGCGTACGCCACCCAACCAGGTCTCCTGGACCTGGGGGCTGCGTTCGGGTTATGCCCAAGCGCACGCCACCCAACCAGGTCTCCCGGACCTGGTCGTCGCATGCCCGCTAGAGGAAAGGATCTCCGAGCGGCAGCGGTATCTTTGGGTCGTTGAAGCGACGAAAGTACATCACCGTCGACGAGTAAGTATTGCACCTCGTGATTTCTTGATTGCTGCTTTCCTCCCTGACGCTGGCTCTTCAGGACCCCTTCTGCTAGGGCCGTTCAGTCCCCCGAGAAGCAACCCCCGCCTTCTTCGGCACCCCCGTCGGCTTTGAGCATCCCGAGCCTGCATATCGCGCTTGGAGCTGGGCCGGTCGAGGGGGTGCGCTCGCCTTCATGGCGCTTTGAATCTGCGGCTCTGTCGACCTTCCTCCACGGCCTGGCTTGGAGCTTGGCGGGCGTTCCCCGGACTCCTCCTCTGGTCTTGGACAGCAGCTGGTTGGCTTCGGTCTTCAGCTCCTCCTTAAGCAGCGGGCCCCGACTGGTCAGGGCCCCTCGTGAGGTCGGGCTGGCACCTAGAGCGGCACCAGCCCCCAGCCCCTGCTGAGAGGGGGTGCACCGCTTCACGTCCTGCCTGCAGCCCCCGTGGCGGAGGACAAGGTGGGCCGTGCATTGGAGTTCGAGCGCGGGCGGAGCATCGTTCGTCATGAGCTCTTCCAGGAGGCGATGGGCGCGATGAGCCGACTTGGTGAAGAACTCGCGGGTGTCGACTCGCGCCTTGAGGCTGTGGGTCTTCGGCTGGTGGAGGAATGGCGTAATCTGAGGGTGGCCATCAACCTTGGCCGCTACCAGCGTGATCTCGACAATGCGAAGGCCGAGGCGTCCCTCAAGGTTTCCCGTGAGGCTTGCGCCCGAGCCTTGGAGGAGGCTCGCGAGGCTGATCGCCGTCGCAAGGCTGCGGAGAAGCGCGCGTGGGAGCTCCAAGCCTGGAGTGTGTCCCTCGAGCGGCAAGTGTAGGTGCGCAGAGCCGCCCTTGCGTCGCTGAGGGGGACGCCTGCCGAGGAAGAGGAGGTCTGGAAGCGCGAGGAGGCGTTGGCTCTGGAAGCCCTGGAGCGTAGCCTCGAGCTTGAGCAACTGGAGACGAGGGAGCACCAATTTGCCCAAGCGGAAGATGTCGTCGGGGCTCGCGAGGCCAAGGTCCAGGAGGAGGTAGACTGCCGGGTGGCCGAGGTTCGTGCGGATCTTGAAGGTTGGCATGACCTGAGGCTGAAGCTTGCGCGAACTGAGGCGGCTGGCAGGACCGCCGCTCTCAGGCCCAGGTTAGATGAGGCGGAGAAGCGTGAGGAGGCCACGGCTGCCGCCCTGGTCACGGCACATGCGCACTTGGCCTCCGCCCGCGCTGAGCTGCTTTCTCTTCGGAAACGGGTTGATGATGCCGAGGCCGTCGCACAGCAAAACAGGGAGGAAGTGCTTCAACGGCGGACGCTGGAGCGCGAGCATGCCCCCATGCTTCAGGACCTCCGGAACAGGGCTAATACCGCCCTGGGCTACATTTGTGACGAGAATGCACCGCACCCCCACTCGAATGACTACGCCAATCACCTGAACTTCTTCACCAATGTGGTGACGCGCCTGGAAGCCCGGTCTGATAGGGCTCGCCAGCTTGTGGAAGAGAGAAGCCGGGGCCTGCTCGGGCGCGTGTTCTCCCGTGTCTTCAGCCACCTTCGGAACTCCTTCCCCGATTACGACTTCGACACCGCCATTGCCCCTGTACCGCAGGCCATTCGTGGTGACCTGGCGCGGTGGGTGGAGGACAACGTGGACGCGCTGGTTAGGGCCTTCACTTCCGAAGACGAAGCAGTGGTAGTCGCGGCAGACGAAGGTGACGTGGTCAACGACGGCGACGGAGGCGTCGCCGAAGGCGGCGACGATGCCGGCGAAGCCGACGACGACGTGAGTGACACGTCCGAAGGTGATGCGGCAAGCGACATATCTGGTTGATCTCATGTTCCCCTGCTGTTTTATCCTGTATGCAAAAACTTGGGCATAGCCCTTAAAGATTGTGAGAGCATTTCGAGAGGGGGAGCCCCTCATGTAAACAAATCGCAATTTTACTCTGTTCTGCCAAGCCAAGTGTGCACCTTCATGGATCCATGATCCTGGGGGCAAGTTTTGCTGCTACGGCTTACCTTGGCTGGGGCGGGCCCCGAATCAAATTGCAAGATTGATAGTTGCCGCGGAGCTCCGGAAAGGCCTGCAGATCCGCCCGAGTGGGCCTCGCGAGGATCTAGCGCCAACCATCGTGTTCGGTGCGTGTGCCGCGCCCAGCCCCGCTCGCGAGGGGCCAGCGAGGGGGAGGCAGTGAGCACTAGCTTCAGAACAAGGCGAAAACCGGATGGCAAGAAATCGCTTGAACGAGAAAAGGCACCCCCCGCACGCATCGATGAAAACTCAATTTCAACTTAAATCCAAATCCAGAAGGCAAGGTTACAGAAAAGAGATTCAAAGCAAATGGTTGCGTCCGGCACTGCTACCTCTTGAGCACTGCGCTGGTTTTCCCTTGAAGAGGAAAGGGTGATGCAGCAAAGTAGCGTAAGTATTTCCCTAAGTTTTTGAGAACCAAGGTATCAATCCAGTAGGAGGCCACGCACGAGTCCCTCGCACCTACACAAACAAATAAATCCTCGCAACCAACGCGATAAGGGGTTGTCAATCCCTACACGGTCACTTACGAGAGTGAGATCTGATAGATATGATAGGATAATATTTTTGGTATTTTTATGATAAAGATGCAAAGTAAAGAAAGTAAAGTAAAAATGACGCAAGAAATAACTTGTTGACGGGAGATTAATATGATGGAAAATAGACCCGGAGGCCATAGGTTTCACTAGTGGCTTCTCTCAAGAGCATAAGTATTTACGGTGGGTGAAAAAATTACTGTTGAGCAATTGACAGAATTGAGCATAGTTATGAGAATATCTAGGTATGATCATGTATATAGGCATTACGTCCGAGACAAGTAGACTGACTCCTGCCTGCATCTACTACTATTACTCCACACATCGACCGCTATCCAGCATGCATCTAGAGTATTAAGTTCATAAGAACAGAGTAACGCTTTAAGCAAGATGACATGATGTAGAGGGATAAACTCATGCAATATGATATAAACCCCATCTTGTTATCCTCGATGGCAACAATACTATACGTGCCTTGCTGCCCCTACTGTCACTGGGAAAGGACACCGCAAGATTGAACCCAAAGCTAAGCACTTCTCCCATTGCAAGAAAGATCAATCTAGTAGGCCAAACCAAACTGATAATTCGAAGAGACTTGCAAAGATAACCAATCATACATAAAATAATTCAGAGAAGATTCAAATATTGTTCATAGATAAACTTGATCATAAACCCACAATTCATCGGTATCAACAAACACACCGCAAAAGAAGATTACGTCGAATAGATCTCCACAAGAGAGGGAGAATATTGTATTGAGAACCAAAAAGAGAGAAGAAGCCTTCTAGCTAATAACTATGGACCCGAAGGTCTGAGGTAAACTACTCACACTTCATCGTAGAGGCTATGGTGTTGATGTAGAAGCCCTCCGTGATCGATGCCCCCTCCGGCGGAGCTCCGGAACAGGCCCCAAGATGGGATCTCATGGGTACAGAAGGTTGCGGCGGTGGAATTAGGTTTTTGGCTCCGTATCTGGTAGTTTGGGGGTACGTAGGTATATATATAGGAGGAAGAAGTACGTCGGTGGAGCAACGTGGGGCCCACGAGGGTGGAGGGCGCGCCCCCCTACCTCGTGCCCTCTTGGTTGATGTCTTGACGTAGGGTCCAAGTCCTATAGATCACGTTCGTTCCGAAAATCACGTTCCCGAAGGTTTCATTCCGTTTGGACTCCGTTTGATATTCTTTTTCTGCGAAACTCTGAAATAGGCAAAAAACAGCAATTCTGGGCTGGGCCTCCGGTTAATAGGTTAGTCCCGAAAATAATATAAAACTGTATAATAAAGCCCAATAATGTCCAAAACAGAATATAATATAGCATGGAACAATAAAAAATTATAGATACGTTGGAGACGTATCAAGCATCCCCAAGCTTAATTCCTGCTCGTCCTCGAGTAGGTAAATGATAAAAACAGAATTTTTGATGTGGAATGCTACTTGGCATAATTTCAATGTAATTCTTCTTAATTGTGGTATGAATATTCAGATCCGAAATATTCAAGATAAAAGTTCAATATTTACATAAAAATAATAGTACTTCAAGCATACTAACTAAGCAATTATGTCCTCTCAAAATAACATGGCCAAAGAAAGTTCATCCCTACAAAATCATATAGTTTAGTCATGCTCCATTTTCGTCACACAAGAATGCTCTCATCCTGCGCAACCCCGATGACAAGCCAAGCAATTGTTTCATACTTTAGTAATCTCAAACCTTTTCAACTTTCACGCAATACATGAGCGTGAGCCATGGATATAGCACGATGGGTGGAATAGAATATAATGATGGGGGTTATGTGGAGAAGACAAAAAGGGAGAAAGTCTCACATCAACGAGGCTAATCAATGAGCTATGGAGATGCCCATCGATTGCTGTTAATGCAAGGAGTAGGGATTTCCATGCAACGGATGCACTAGAGCTATAAATATATGAAAGCTCAACAAAAGAAACTAAGTGGGTGTGCATCCAACTTGCTTGCTCACGAAGACCTCGGGCATTTGAGGAAGCCCATTGTTGGAATATACAAGCCAAGTTCTATAATGAAAAGTTCCCACTAGTATATGAAAGTGACAAAACAAGAGACTCTCTATCATGTAGATTATGGTGCTACTTTGAAGCACAAGTGTGGTAAAAAGGATAGTAACATTGTCCCTTCTCTCTTTTTCTCTCATTTTTTTCCTCACTTGGGACAATGCTCTAGAAAAATGATGATCATCACACTTCTATTTATTTACAAATCAATGATTACAACTCGATACTAGAACAAAGTATGACTCTATATGAATGCCTCCGGCGGTGTACCGGGATATGCAATGAAACAAGAGTGACATGTATGAAAGAATTATGAATGGTGGCTTTGCCACAAATACTATGTCAACTACATGATCATGCAAAGCAATATGACAATGATGAACGTGTCATGATAAACGGAACGGTGGAAAGTTGCATGGCAATATATCTCGGAATGGCTATGGAAATGCCATAATAGGTAGGTATGGTGGCTGTTTTGAGGACGATATAATAGGTACCGAAGAGGCTAGCAATGATGGAAAGGTGAGAGTGCATATAATCCATGGACTCAACATTAGTCATAAAGAACTCATATACTTATTGCAAAAATCTACAAGTCATCAAAAACCAAGCACTACGCGCATGCTCCTAGGGGGATAGATTGGTAGGAAAAGACCATCGCTCGTCCCCGACCACCACTCATAAGGAGGACAATCAAAGAACACCTCATGTTTCAAATTTGTTACATAACGTTTACCATACGTGCATACTATGGGACTTGCAAACTTCAACACAAGTATTTTTCAAATTCACAACTACTCAACTAGCACAACTTTGATATCACTACCTCCATGTCTCAAAACAATCATCAAGCATCAAACTTCTCTTAGTATTCAACACACTCATAAGAAAGTTTTTACTAGTCTTGAATACCTAGCATATTGGGATTATTTAAGCAAATTACCATGCTGTTTAAGACTCTCAAAATAATCTATGTGAAGCATGAGAGAATAATGGTTTCTATAAAACAAAACCACCACCGTGCTCTAAAAGATATAAGTGAAGTACTAGAGCAAAAACTATATAACTCAAAAGATATAAGTGAAGCACATAGAGTATTCTAATAATTTCAGAATCATGTGTGTCTCTCTCAAAAGGTGTGTAAAGCAAGGATGATTGTGGTAGACTAAAAAGCAAAGACTCAAATCATACAAGACATCCAAGCAAAACACATATCATGTGGTGAATAAAAATATAGCTCCAAGTAAAGTTACCGATGGAAGTAGACGAAAGAGGGGATGCCTTCCGGGGCATCCCCAAGCTTTGGCTTTTTGGTGTCCTTAGATTATCTTGGGGTGCCATGGGCATCCCCAAGCTTAGGCTCTTGCCACTCCTTGTTCCATAATCCATCAAATCTTTTACCCAAAACTTGAAAACTTCACAACACAAAACTTAACAGAAAATCTCGTGAGCTCCGTTAGCGAAAGAAAACAAAACACCACTTTAAGGTACTGTAATTAACTCATTCATTATTTATATTGGTGTTAAACCTACTGTATTCCAACTTCTCTATGGTTTATAAACTATTTTATTAGCCATAGATTCATCAAAATAAGCAAACAACACACGAAAAACAGAATCTGTCAAAAGCAGAACAGTCTGTAGTAATATGTAACTAACGCAAACTTCTGGAACTCCAAAAATTCAACCAAAATAGGAAGACCTAGAAAATTTGTTTATTGATCAGCAGCAATTGGAATCAATATTTTATCACGTTCTGGTGATTTTTAACAATTATTTGCGTGAACAGAAAGTTTCTGCAATTTTCAGCAAGATCAAATAACTATCATCCAAGAAGATCCTATAGGTTTAACTTGGCACAAACACTAATTAAAACATAAAAACAAGTCTAACCAGAGGCTAGATCAAATATTTATTCCTGAACAGAAGCAAAAAGCAAAAAAACTAAAAATAAAATTGCGTTGCCTCCCAACAAGCGCTATCATTTAACGCCCTTAGCTAGGCATTGATAATTTTAATGATGCTCACATCAAAGATAGTAACTGAAACACAAAGAGAGCATCATAAAACATGTGAAAATCACATCTAAGTCTAACATACTTCCTATGCATAGGCATCTTATAGGCAAACAAATTATCAAGACAAGCAAATACTAGCATATGCAAGGAAGAAGTGAGAAACAATAGCAATCTCAACATAACGAGAGGTAATTTAGTAACATAAAAATTTCTACAACCATATTTTCCTCTCTCATAATAATTACATGTAGTATCATAAGCAAATTCAACAATATATCTATCACAAAACATATGCTTAACACGATCCACATGTATGCAAAGTTGACACTCTTCCAAAATAGTGGGATTAACATTAGCTAAAGTCATGACCTCTCCAAACCCACTTTTATAAAAAAATACCATAAGATTGAAAATTCTCCAAATATGTGGGATCTAAAGTTGACACTCTTCCAAACCCACTTTCAATATTATTGCAGACACTATTATCAATCTCATATTCATCATGGTTCTTAAATAAATTTTCAAGATCATAAGAAGAATCACCCCAATCATGATCATTGCCACAAGTAGTAGACATAGAAAACTTAGCATCCCCAAGCTTAGGGTTTTGCATATTACTAGCACAATTGACATCAAGAAAATTTATAGTAAAATCATTGCAATCATGCTTTTTATTCAAATATCTATCGTGAATCACTTTACAAAGCACTTCATCACAATTTCCAGATTCACGAATTTCAAGCAAAACCTCATAAAGATAATCTAGTGCACTCAACTCACTAGAAATAGGTTCATCATAATTGGATCTCTTAAAGAGATTAGCAAGGGGATGAGGATCCATAAACTTTTAGCAAGCGAAGATGCAAGCAAAAAGGAGGCACATGGTAATACAAGAAGCAAGCGAAAAAGAGGCGAACGGAAAGAGAGGGCGAATAAAACGGCAACGGTGAAGTGGGGGAGAGGAAAACGAGAGGCAAATGGCAAATAATGTAATGCGGGAGATAAGGGTTCGTGATGGGTACTTGGTATGTTTTGACTTTTGCGTAGACTCCCCGGCAACGGCGCCAGAAATCCTTCTTGCTACCTCTTGAGCACTGCGTTGGTTTTCCCTTGAAGAGGAAAGGGTGATGCAGCAAAGTAGCGTAAGTATTTCCCTCAGTTTTTGAGAACCAAGGTATCAATCTAGTAGGAGGCCACGCACGAGCCCCTCGCACCTACACAAGCAAATAAATCCTCGCAACCAACGTGATAAGGGGTTGTCAATCCCTACACGGTTACTTACGAGAGTGAGATCTGATAGATATGATAGGATAATATTTTTGGTATTTTTATGATAAAGATGCAAAGTAAAGAAAGTAAAGTAAAAACGGCGCAAGAAATAACTTGTTGACGGGAGATTAATATGATGGAAAATAGACCCGGGGGCCATAGGTTTCACTAGTGGCTTCTCTCAAGAGCATAAGTATTTACGGTGGGTGAACAAATTAATGTTGAGCAATTGACAGAATTGAGCATAGTTATGAGAATATCTAGGTATGATCATGTATATAGGCATCACGTCCGAGACAAGTAGACCGACTCCTGCCTGCATCTACTACTATTACTCCACACATCGACCGCTATCCAGCATGCATCTAGAGTATTAAGTTCATAAGAACAGAGTAACGCTTTAAGCAAGATGACATGATGTAGAGGGATAAACTCATGCAATATGATATAAACCCCATCTTGTTATCCTCGATGGCAACAATACTATACGTGCCTTGCTGCCCCTACTGTCACTGGGAAAGGACACCGCAAGATTGAACCCAAAGCTAAGCACTTCTCCCATTGCAAGAAAGATCAATCTAGTAGGCCAAACCAAACTGATAATTCGAAGAGACTTGCAAAGATAACCAATCATACATAAAAGAATTCAGAGAAGATTCAAATATTGTTCATAGATAAACTTGATCATAAACCCACAATTCATCGGTCTCAACAAACACACCGCAAAAGAAGATTACATCGAATAGATCTCCACAAGAGAGGGGGAGAACATTGTATTGAGATCCAAAAAGAGAGAAGAAGCCATCTAGCTAGTAACTATGGACCCGAAGGTCTGAGGTAAACTACTCACACTTCATCGGAGAGGCTATGGTGTTGATGTAGAAGCCCTCCGTGATCGATGCCCCCTCCGGCGGAGCTCCGGAACAGGCCCCAAGATGGGATCTCATGGGTACATAAGGTTGCGGCGGTGGAATTAGGTTTTTGGCTCCCTATCTGGTAGTTTGGGGGTGCGTAGGTATATATAGGAGGAAGAAGTACGTCGGTGGAGCAACGTGGGGCCCACGAGGGTGGAGGGCGCGCCCAAGGGGGGTAGGCGCGCCCCCCTACCTCATTCCCTCCTGGTTGATGTCTTTACGTAGGGTCCAAGTCCTCTGGATCACGTTCGTTCCGAAAATCACGTTCCCGAAGGTTTCATTCCGTTTGGACTCCGTTTGATATTCTTTTTCTGCGAAACTCTGAAATAGGCAAAAAACAGCAATTCTGGGCTGGGCCTCCGGTTAATAGGTTAGTCCCAAAAATAATATAAAAGTGTATAATAAAGCCCAATAATGTCCAAAACAGAATATAATATAGCATGGAACAATCAAAAATTATAGATACGTTGGAGACGTATCAGGCACCTAGTCTAGTCTTCTTGTCTTCAAGTCTTCTCACCAGCGCGGAGCTAAGTGCTGCCACTAGGCGTGGGAGGGAGCCCCCGAGGCCCGAGGGCGGCTCTCCGGACACTCTGGGGCGTGTACAACCCCACTCATTATTACGTGAGAGTGTCACGGGCGGTGATCTTCACAGGCACTGGGCCTTCTTCACAGGTACCGGCCTTGCTTCATATCGCCAAGCGAGGGGCCCGCCTTGCGCCGCCCTCGACCACCTTTGAGCCGACCGGAAACCAGGATGACACAAAGGGGGGAAAGGGGATGCCAGCGGCACCCTCAGAGACCACGGGTCCTCTGCCGGGGGTAGGCTTTTCAGCACCTCCCCAGCAGAGGGCCTACCTCCGGGGGGGGCCTTGCTCCGTGCGACGTGGCGAGGGATCTGGCTCCCGGCTTCTCTCCTGCTGCCCCCAGCGCGATCCTCCTGGCAGGAGGGAGGTCGCCGAGCTGGGGCCGCCAGCCGCTGTGGTGACCTGATTCTCCTGTGACCCATGGTTAGCGTAAGCTTGCTCCTGAGGGATTAGTGGTACCCTGTATCTGTTGTCGACGACGCGGTTGGCGGGGCTCTCCGGCGGCTCCTGGAAGGCTTCAGCTCCTGATGCCTCCTCCTCCCAACCTGGCCCGAGAAACGAGCCAGGGTCGTCCTCCGGCGTGTACTCCTGGTCCATCATGCGGGGCACATAGGCTTCCGGGGCTGTCACCCCAAACACCTCACCGTGGTGCCCCACACTCCACGTCGCCCGGCCCAGCGCGGCGTCCTGAGGATTATAGCGCGACGCCTCGCTGGGGCCATGGGGGCAACGCTCGTGCTCATGCTCATCGGAGGCGGCGTGGGGGCAACGGGGCCCCCGGCGCCGTAGGCCGTCCTGGTGTCAATGAAGACCACAAGCGCACCCGAGGGCGCGTGGTTGCGGCGAGGCCTGTCGTGAGGTCCAGTAGCGGCCCGGGAAGGGAGCAGATAGTAGAAAGGCGGCGCTCCTGACGCCGCCGCATCCAGCAGCTCGGCGACACATTCCAGCATTGCGTCGCGACCGCTCTCCATCAGCCGGCACCGCAGCAACTCCCGCGCCACCGTGAGCGCGGCCCGCATGTTCGCCTGCTCCCGCGAGGTGTGTGGCACCGTTGCTGCGGCGTGGCTTGCGGCCCTTGCAGCGACTCGCGCCTGTCGTGGAGTGAGGGTGCACGACGCCTGGCCGCGCCGCCCGCACCCCGCAGCGTTAGGCGGCGCTCGTGCCGCCTGGAGCGCGGGGTTGAGGTCTTTATGGGCAGGTGGTGTCGCCCGGGCTGGCCAGGCTTCCCAGCGGTCAGAGTCGGCCCTTGGGTCACCGGACATCGAGGCCGCAGAGCGTCGGCGGGTCGATTGGCGGGGAAGAGGCTCCGGCGCACCCCTACCTGGCGCGCCAAATGTCGGATCACGGGTTCCGGCAAAACCCTCAAGGTTAAAACACTGGGGTGCCCGCGAAAATCTCCTCCCTACCGATCCACGCCCTAGCTCTCTAAGATCTTGCGGACGAACTCGACGAACTCACAAGACAAAGACACAAGATTTATACTGGTTTGGGCCACCATTGTGGTGTAATACCCTACTCTAGTGTGGTGGTGGTGGATTGCCTCTTGGGCTGATGATGAACAGTACAAAGGGAAGAACAGCCTCCTGAAGTTGAGGTGTTCTTGTGCTTGACGAACTTGTGTGGGTGAGATGCATCTGAATGAGTCCTTGACCCGTTGCCCTACTGTGGTGGCTAGTTCTACTTATATAGGCCCTGGTCCTCTCCCCAAATGTTGAGCGGGAAGGGAGCCAACAACAGCCAATTTGAAAGGGGACACCTAGTACGGCTTATCCTGACAAAAGCGGTCTTCGCCTACAAAAGGCTCTGGTGGTGACGCCGTCTTGGGCTCCATGGTGACCTCCGTATTGCCGTCCCGCTGGTCTTGGTCTCGTTGCACCGATATGGAAACCTTTGCTTGATGCCTCGGTACTCCGCGCCTGCGCTTGCCCCCTTGGCACAAAAGAGGAAACAAGGACGCTGCGCGCGCTGGCGCCCGCCTGGTCTCGGTCGTCATGGCTCACGTCACGAGAACCTCGCGAGGTTTGCCTTGCCTTGATCTCTCCGCCCCTCGTGAGCCTGCCTGGCGAAGCCGCTCCTGAGGAGGTCTTGCGTCGCCCGCCTCGCGAGGCTTGGCCCCTCGCGAGGGTCTTGAATGCCTTGTTGATGAAGATGGGCCGCACAAGCCTGCTAGCCCAGCCACGCCGTGGGCCGCAGGCAGGCAAGTCTGGGGACCCCCATTCCCAGAATGCCGACAAGTAGTATAGTAGCAGTACTAGTATACGTCGGTCAAATTATTCATCATGTCCACACATTGAATTGACGTGACAACACGCTACGCGTGAGGTGACACAAGAATCCCGGCGGCGTGTTCGGGTATTCTGGACTTCAGATTTGGAGTACCACTTATCTGTGACCATCGACAGCGAGCACGGCATATGCTACACCCATCCTGAGAAACTTCCAAGTAAGACAACGATCGGCCGTCTACTTGCACAAACATATTCCTTTGTTTATAGCTCTATTTTTCTTTTTAGATGCAGACCTGGTGAAGCAATTACAATTTGACAGTTAATAAAAAGTGAAACAAGTGACTGCAACATGCCAAAGATGTTATGAAAATGCCAACTACGTACACTAAAACCTGTATTCGACAATACTGCAGGTATCATACTGAGTAGCCTAAGCAAGCATTTCTTCCAACACAATTCTAGGGCATTCAAAAGGGGCATGTGGACGCGTCGCAAGATACAGTCGGAGTGCGGCATGCACGCGATGTGGCACAACACCGACAATACCTTGCCGGTGATGGTCAACGGCCGGCAGACGGGCAGCAAAAAGGTTCTGGTGTTGCACACCAACAAGAACTTCGACCAGCGGAGGACCAACTGGGTGATGCACGGGTACCACCAAGGGGACCTGGAGCAAGAGAAGGAGCGGGAGCTGGTCCTCTGCAAGATTTTCTACCAGATGAACACTAGGGCCAGGAGTAAAAAGATTATAAGTTAGTTTGGTATTGGTACTTGTACTACCTTGTCGTCCGCAAGTTGGTATTGTTGTTAACGATCTTTTGGTATGAACTTGGCATTTGCTTCCAACCATCATGCCGAGGGTCGACGTGGATACAAAGCTGAATCATTTGTTTCGAAAAGAATTTTCAGACACCTGATTTTTATTTGATGGGTAGCATAAGCACCTGCCGTTTGAATTCCCAGTTCTCAAATTTTTTTGAAACAAGTGCATGCTCTTATTATCACGATGAAAAAACAATATCCCTGTTGCATCCCAGTTACCAGTTTGTACTTGCAGAATTCTCTCGTTTATTGGGCACGTATATTGTTTTTTCAGGTCGAGCAAGTTTCAACTGTGTTTTAGACTGCCCAGGCTTGGTTTTGTTTTTAACAAGCCCAGCCCATGACGACAACGGGGCACAAAGATCCAGCAGGTATGTACTAGCCTCTGGCCCACCAGCGTTAGTTATATTTTGTCTTACAACATCCGCAGGCAGTTTTTTTACTGAATCAAACACACAGCCCAGTTCTATTTTCCTCTTGAAACGCATGTCCTACATCCGTTTTCTAATCTCTACCTATAGTTTTACTAGTTCATATACACGTATCATTATATTGAAAATACATAAAATTCCCTTTTCATATTTACATCCTTATTTTTGTTGTTGTTTTCCCTCCCAGCGTTGATTTTTTTTTACCACTGGTTTTCCCTTAAACCAACTCAATTGTCCCACGTCTTATTTGCTTACAAAAACAAAACGATTTTTTTGGCAAATCAATAAGTTCTTAAAAAATGTTTATCATTTCGGGATTACAAAAGTTCGGACTCCACCGAAATATGCAAAATAAGGTTGAACTTTTTGACCGTGGTCCTGGGCAGAAAATGGGTTGTAATAAAATACTTAAGAATTAGCAAATGGGCTGCAAATTATTAAAAAATAGCAAATGGGCTGTATGTTGTCTGCCACAAATTTGGAGGCTGACTTGTGGGCCTACTAAGTTCATGCATACACAAGCTTTATCAAAAAAGAAACTTAGTCAACAATCGACTCTATCAGCGTCAGACCGTTAGATGTCAATCTAACGGCAATCGTGCTTCTTCAGTCTCTGATCTTCCTGCCCGAGCCGCCCAAATCAGCGCCGTCGGAACCGCCTGCTCCCGCCTCCCGTGGCCGGCTGTGCTGCCGGGCAGGCCTCACGGCCCCATCATATACTCGCATCCCTGGCCTGTCTATCCCTCTACTCACCCACACCTCCTATTATTTTCCGGCGACGGCAGCCGAACCAGTCAACCCTCGTACTCTCCACCGCGTGGGCAGCCACTGCCGTGTCTTCCCCGGCTCCGTGTCGTTCCCTTCGTAGGCCTCTCCGTCGTCCACCGCCCCGGTGCTCTCGGCGCGGTGTGGTCAACATGGTCAACGAACGACATCCATCGGAAGTGGACTGTACATGGAGAGGCTGACAGCTGGGTCCACAGCCGCACAGAAGGAAATGCCTCCTTATTACGCGCAAAATGTGACTCAAAATTTCGGGATTAAATACAGTTCAGACCGCACCGAAATATGCAAAACTGCGTATAATTTTTTAACCGTGGCCACAATATGGGCTGTAATGCTAACAAAAAGAATATGGGCTCCAAAAAAACCTTAAAAATTAGCAAATGGGTTGTAAATTATTAGAAATAATGGCAGATGGGTTGTATGATGTTTTCCACATATTTGAGGCTTTCCTAAAAAAAGGTTGACGCACAAGCAGTGACTGTTGGATGTCCATCCAACGGCCGTCATGCTTCTTCAATCTCTGCTCTTTCTGCTCCAGCCGCTCAAACAAGCGCCAGCGGGACTGCCTGCTCTCTCCTCCCCGCGGCAGGTTGTGCTGCTGCGCAGGCCTCACCGCCCCACCATACTCCCATCGCTGGCCTAGCCATCCCTCTACTCACCCACACCTGCTGTTATTCTCCAGCGACGGCAGATGAACTAGTAAACCCTCGTACAGTCATACTCCCCTCCGCGTGGGAAACAACTGCCGAGTCTTCCCTGCCTTCGTGTCGTTCCCTTCCAAGGCCTCGCCGTTGTCCACCGCCCTAGTGCTCTCGGTGCGGCCTGGTCAATGTGGTCAACGACCGACATGCATCTGAAGTGGACTGTACGTGGAGAGGCTGACAGCTGGGTCCACGGCCGCACGCAAGGAAATGCCTCCTTATTACGCGCAAAATATTGATTCCTCCACCTGACATCTGGGACCCACCGAAAGGGCCTCTGTATTTCACGAAAAACACGTTACCGCCGCTGACAGCTTGGATCCACCAGCTACATCTTCGCACGCAAGGAAGTGCCTCCTTATTACGCACAAAAAATGAATACTCCCCCTGCTAGCTGGGACCCAGTATAGTCGCAGGCTGACTTGTGGGCCTACTAAGTTGACGGGGACGGAGGGCTTTGTCAACTTAGTCAATATGCACGATTCTAGCTCCAGTGACCGTACGATGTCCATCCAACGGACGTAGTGCTTCTTCAACCTCTGGTCTTCTTGCTCCAGCCACCCAAACCAGCGCCGGTCGTGCCTCGTGCTCCTGCCTCCCGTGGCCGGCTGTGATGCGGCGGAGGCCTCACCGCCCCCTAATACTCCCACCACTGGCCAGGCCATCCCTCTACTCACCCACACCCCTTGTTATTCTGCGGCGACGGCAGCCTCACACCACAGCCGAACCAGTGAACCCTCATACTCCTCTACGTGTGGGCATCCACTGCCGCGTCTTCCCCGGCTCCGCGTCGTCCCCTTCCTAGGCTTCACCGTCGTCCACCGCCCTGGTGCTCTCGGCGTGGCATAGTCAACGTGGTCAAGGAACGGCTTCCATCGGACGTGGACTGTACGTGGACAGGCTGACAGCTGGGTCCACGGCCGCAGCAAGGAAGTGCCTCCTTATTACGCGCAAAATAATTATTCCTCCACCTGACAGCGGGGACCACCGGACGGGCCACCGTATTTCGCAAAAAAACATTTCCCCCTGACTGCTGGGACCCACCAGCTACATCTTCGCACGCAAGGAAGTGCGTCCGAGCAAAAAAATGATTTGTCCCCCTGACTGCTGGGACCCACCAACTACATCTTCGCACGCAAGGAAGTGCCTGATAGTCGGGACCCACCTGGTCGAAGCGTACGTAGCGTTGTCATTCTGGTCGCGAAGGTGTACGTACATACTGGTCGATGTAGAGGCGCGCACGTGTCGTAGTAGAGGCGCGCACGTAGCATGTACACGTACGTACAGCGGCCAGTGTGCAAGAAAGAAAATACGGCCACGTACGTACATACGGGCAGGGTCTCGAACGCCTACTCGCGCATACGTACGGCCAGGGCTCATGTACATGGCTGGGTCGGAATGGAGAAATAGCGTCGTCGTCGTGTTCATGGGGAGCCAACCGGCTGGGTCGGAACGGAATGCATCGTCATGTTCATCGGGAGGGCTTGGACGGAACAGCCGATGGAAACGAGGCCTGGCGTACCGCAGAACGGAGGAAACGGCGTTCGACGGGCCACGTTCGAAACAGGATCCTGTTCATCGGGAGGGGTCTGGTGTACCGCAAAACGGAGGAAACGGACCTCCTACGGTCGAAACGGGGGTCCTATTGATCGGGAGGGGTGTGGCGTACCGCAAAACGGAGGAAACGGACTTGTGTTGGAGCGCTACGATCGAAACGGGGGTCCTGTTCATCAGGAGGGGTGTGGCGTACCACAAAACGGGACTCCACGAGATACTGTTCATCTCCACCGTCGACCCCCTCCAGCCTCCACGGGCTATTGTTCATCCACCGTCGACCTCCTCCAGCCTCCACCTGCGACTGTTCATCCACGGGCTCCTGTTCATCCAGCCTCCACCGCGCGCTACTCCACCGGCTACTGTTCAACCAGCCCTCTCCACGGGCTCCTGTTCAACCACCCCTCCACGGGCTACTGTTCATCCAGCCCTCCACCGTCTACTATTCATCCAGCCCTCCACGGGGTGGTCCTGTTCATCCAGCCCTCCACGGGGTCCTGTTCATCCAGCCCCAACCGGCTTGATCGATCGGGGTCCTGTTCATCCAGAGGCAACACCACGGGGTCCTGTTCATCCACCCCCACCGGGAATTGTTCATCCAACCCCCCCCCCCCAGCAACACTCATTGTTCATCGAGATGTGGCATCGATCGGCTTCAGTTAGCAGCAGTAGCGAAGGAATCGCTTGATCGGGTTCAGTTAACAGCCATCAATCGATCGCTCGGGTTCAGTAACGTGTAGCCTGCAGTGCAATCGCTCGGGTTCAGTTAGAGCCCAACGCCTCGCTCGAGTTCAGTTAGAGCCCAACGCCTCGCACCCACGCGCGTGCGTGTATCGGGAACACCCCGATATTTTCCTCGCCCTCGCTTCTACCACGGTTTTTTTTGTCATGGACGGCCCAAAGAATGTCATGCAGCTGTGTCTCCGGCCCGCCCAGGACGAAAATCCCATTTTCTGTCATGATTTTTTGTCATAGAAGTAGGACCCCACCACATCTATGATGATACCGGGTTTTGTCACAATTATCGTCATAGAAGTGTCATAAGTATGACAGAAAAAAATTTCGTTCGGCCCAAAATGTCACGGATGTGTCTTTTTTTGTAGAGGGAGCGCCTGGAGCTTTTGGAAGTTGACGCTCATGGCTCGAAGGAGCTACTCCTCTTGGGAACCGCCACCGCCAGTGCTCGGTTCATCAACAACCTGGAGCCCGGCGGTGGCGAGCACCTCGTCATCGAACACCTCCCATTCGGCTGGCGCCCTGGTGCTCGCCGTCCCTGGGAGGTCGACGAACAGGTCATCACCCACCTTCAAGTACTTGCCCGGGGCGGGGGCTGTAGGGGAGGAAGGTTGGTCGTCAGCCACCTCCTCCCCGGCAGCGGCCTTGTCGGCCTCCCCAGTAGGCCCCTTGGCGGCCTCCTTAGAAACGGTCTTGGCGGCCTCCTCGGCAGCAATCTTGTCGGCCTCGGCGTCCTTGGCGACCTCCTCGATGACGGTGTCGATATCCTCCCGGTCCGTCGAGGGAGGGTCTGGAAGCCGAGAAGGAGAATGAGACGAAGCCAAGATCAAGGTTCAGCAAAAAAAGAGAGAGAGAAAGAAAAAAGACAGGGACAGGAGGCAGGCCACTTACTCGTGCCAAGCTGGGAAGAAGTGGTTCCCTCCCCGCCAACGTTCGTTACCGGGATGGAGCCACTACCACCCAAGTTCGCCTCCTCCTCCTCCGTGCGCATAGGCTCGGTGCTTGGTGCCCTTATCGGGGACGCCCCTCCGGGCGGCGTGTTGGGGGTGGCCCTCAGCGGCTCCTCTTGCTGCCACTCTCCTCCTGCAAACCCGGCAAGGTCAGCACCAAGGGATCGTGCCCCAACACCCACCGATGGGAAGTGAGTAATGAACTCACGATGGGAGCTGAAGCGGAGGCTGCGTCAGGGGCTGTTGTCTGGGCTGATCACCACCAACTCCGGCATGCATGGAGTGCTCGCCGGGGGCTTGTCGCCCGTCGAAGCCCTGGCCCTCTTTGCCACCCTCTGGGCCAACGTCTCCGTATCCCTGGGAAGGTAAGATCAAGTTAAAGGAGGACAGCACAGGCGTGGGGTCATGAGATGATGGGGGCGGAGTAATTACTCGTCCTCCACCTCCTCATCCACTAGCCTCCTCTTCCTCTTCGGGCTCAAGGACCTGAGGTCAAAAACGACCTCCGGGGTGCCAACCGAAGGGGAAGGGGATGGGGATGGGGTCCGGCGCCACTTGGACAAGGAGGAAGCAGCCGCCGTCCTTTTCGCCACAGCGGCCTTCACCGCCTTCTTCGCTGTCGCGGCCTTCATCGTCGCAGCCCTCGTCTGGCGCATGAGCTGCTCCTGAGCCTATTGCGGCAGCGCGGTCCTGCCGGGCCGGACCGGCTCGCCGGAGCTAGCCCGCTGCAGGACGCGTTTCATCCCCGTGGTCGGGGGGTTGTCCGCCTCGGCCTCCTCTTCGGCTGACTCCTCGACCACGTCTTCAACAGGGGGGCCCCAACGCCAACGCTGCTGGCCTCCCCGGTAGACTCCACCCACCCGGAGAGCTCTTTCTCCTCCGCGGCCGTGTCGGCCTCATCCTCCATGGTGCTGACGCTGCCAGCCTCCTCGGCGAGTGCCGCCTCCGCCGCCCTAGCGGCGATGTAGTCCAGCTCCTCCTTGGTGGTGTTGCGGATGAGCAGCGGCTAGTCGCAGACGTAATTCTCCGACAAGTTGTCGAAGAACGCCTGCACCTCCTCCGCTTTCGGCTCATCCCAGAGCGGATCAAGGCCGTGCGCGTTGAAGTCCGGCATCATGGCGATGATGGCGGTCTGGCGAGAGTTGTTGCTCAACGGGACCACTCCCGCCGGCAACCCAAACAAAGACGCCTTGACGGCCTTCCCGGCCTTCTCGCCCCTGCCGGTCCTCTCAGCCCTGCCGTCGTCGTTCACCCTGAGCTGGAAGAGCCTCTGGCAAAAATGAGCATGCCCCATCACTGTGAAGTTGTGCTTCAATCCTGGGCGGAGCCTCATGATGTCCGCCGCGTTCCTGTAGTCCCAGGCTGGACTCCCCTTGTTATGCAAGGGGCAATTCGGCGGTGGATGAAATTAGCCCCAATCATCTCGAGGGTGAGCCCGGCCACGGTGAGGCGATGGATCCTGGTGGTGGCAACCGAGAGCTTCTTGTCGTTGGTGTCGAGGTCGCTCCAGTCCTTGCGGCGGACCGGCGGGCTCCGGCGAACCCGGCAGAACTCCTGCGGATCCCTCTCCTCGATCCAGCACCACTGGTCCCGCCACTTGTCCCACCTCTCTTTCTGGGTGCCCTCCGGATACGTGCCTTTCTCCTGGGACCTCGGGATCTAGGTGATGCAGCCGGAGATGGCACCCCCCGGCTGGATGCGAGGATAGAAGTAGTGGCGGAAGAGCGCCATGCTGGGGAGCACTCCGGCAAAGCCCTCGCAGAGATGAGCGAAGAAGGCCATGCATGCCACGGCATTCGGCGTGAGGTCCAGAAGATGGAAGCCTTAGGTGTGCATGATGTCATTGAAGAAATTAGAGAATGGGGGACAGAGCCCGCAAGAGAAGTAGTTGACAAAGAAGGGGTACTGATTTGGGCCGGCCTTGGCGAAATCGGCGGGGACGATGCGCGTGGCAGGGTGCCCCGTCGTCTCCCTCCTCCACAGGGGCTTGAAGTAGTCCCTGAGGTGGACCGCATCGACCGTCGAGGGGAAGTAGGCGTGCTGCGTCCGAAGCGCCGCCAACTCACTCTCCGGCGCCTCCTTCCCTCCGTCATCTTTAGCCGCTCCCTTGCCCTTGCCTGTCTTGGGCGCCATGGCAACTGGCGGGATGAAGAATCGAGGGCAATGGGGGCGCGGAGGCGGTGAGAAGAGGCAAGAGCTTGAGGAAGAAGAAGAGGGGAACGACAGTTCCGAGATTGGAAAGGGCGCAGAGGGTAAATGAGCAGTGCCCCTGCGGTTTCCTCTTTTTTTATGAGGAAGGCGCGGGCCGCCTCTTTACTATTCACCGCAACATGACGCAAGCACGCTGCGGCCGCCCCACGCATGACCCCCACGTCATGCACGACCCCCATGTCACGCATTCAACACGGGTCATGGGGAAGCGCGGCTGGCGAGGGATTTACTGCGGTAAAACCTCTGCCACGCGTGCCCGCGCACCGTTCCGAGCCTAGCCCAATAACGCTCCGCGCTTATATGTGGCCCAGGCCCGGGGGCTCCTGTCGGTGTACAAAAGTAGGGGCCTTCTGTACCCCTTTACTTGTGCACGGGTAGTCACAGCCATACTTGCAGCCGCGCTTGACAGACCAGAAGAAGCAAACACACAAGACAACCAGAGCAGCACCAAGCCAGAGGTGCGAGGAGCAAAAAGGACAAGGTGGGCCTTCCCCGGCAAGAGCCTTGCCGGGACAACTTGCCCAACACCAGTGAGGCCGCCACCCTCGAGCCTAAGAGTTCCAACATCATCAACGACATTGGAACCAAGGCTCGGGAGGCGCCAGCATGGTGGCATGCAGATCTTTGTGAAGACCAAGAACATAGAAGACTAGATGAGAACCAGAAGATGGAAACCCCCGGCAAGATCCTTGCCGGGGACGCTCACAAGACCCCCTGCAAGACCCTTGCCGGGGACACCTGCGAGACCCCGGCAAGGCCCTTGCCGAGGCCCCGGCAAGACCCTTGCTGGGGATATCTACGGGGCCGCAGCCAGGCCCACACCTGCCAAAGCCCCACCGCTGTTCCATTTATGCAATATGGAATGATTCCTTGCCTGGGTAGACAACTTCTTGCTTGCCCTGCCTAAACTCCCATTTATGCCCTAGGCGAGGCATTTGGCCATCAACCAGCGCCTAAGCGTGCCTAAGCGCCTCCTAGGCACTGCCTTTTCCAACAGAGCATGCGTGGCGACGTGCAGCTTCCAGGCCAACTCAGCAAGCACCTGCGTGGTGGCATGCAGATCTTCATGAAGGCTCTGTCACCGCACCAGCTCAGCAGCCAGCCAGCCAACGTGGCGCTGCATGCCTCGCCAGCTTGGACGCGCGTCGGAGCGAGGTGAAGCGGCGACGGACAGGACGAGCTTCCTTGTCGTCCCCGATAAAGTGAGACGGCATGTCGGCAGCGCATTAAATGTGTTTTGTCCCACGGTGCCAGGGATAGACTTTTATATAGTACAAACTTTCCACCTCTTGTGTGCCACTGTGGCGACCCCTTTGAACTATAAAAGGAGGCCCGAGGCATACTGAGGGAGGATTCAGACTTTTTGGACCCTGCACGCCTTGTAGCTAGTCCAAGAACACTAGATAAACACACCAAAGCAGGATTAGGGTATTACGCATCACTTGCGGACGGAACCTGGATAAAATTCCCCTGTGTTGATCTTCTAAACCTGCTCTTTCCACAGCCCCGTGCCCTGTCAACCGTAGTAGGGATTCCCTGTGATCCCATAGGTGCCGTTTCCCCGAAAATAATATTAAAGAATTTTATTAATGCTCAAAAAGTTTTCAACAATACGATAGAAGAAAAGTTAAATAAGATTGATGATATGTCTAGAAGCATGGATAGAATTTCTCACAACTTAGAAAACCTGAAGTTGAAATTTTTTGTGCCTAAGGTTGAAGAATCAACAAAAGCTTTATATGTTTCTATGGATGAAAGTAAGAAAATAACCGCTATGCTTAGAGCTAAAAGAGAATTTTTAGAAAGAGCGTTTTCTAGTGATTGCTTTCATAAAATGATGAAGATCTTAAAGTGATTGGTGTTTCTTCTATTGATTCCTTGTTTAGTAAAATTCAAATTGATGATAAAGGGACTGAAGAAGAGTCAAATTTAGTTAGAACGTGTCCCGATAATTCAGAGGGTGCAAATCTTGATGAAAAAATTGATAAAAGTGGGTTTGGAGAGGTCAAAACTTTAACTAGTGATGTGCCCACTCTTTTGGATTACAAAGACTTTAAATATGATAATTGCTCTTTGATTGAGTGTATTTCTTTGTTGCAATCCATGATAAATTCACTCCATGCTTATGAACAAAATAAAGCTTTTACTAAACATATTGTAGATGCCATGATGAAAGCTTTGGAAGAAAATTTAGAATTAGAGATCTCAATTCCTAGAAAATTACATGATGAATGGCAACCCACCACTAAAGTCAAGATTAAAAATTATGAGTGTTTTGCTTTATTTGACTTGGGTGCTAGTGTTTCCACAATTCTAAAATCTTTATGTCATGTGCTTGATCTTACCAATATTGAAGAGTGTTCTTTAAATTTGCACCTAGCGGATTCTACTATTAAAAATCCTTTGGGAAGAATTAATGATGTTCTTATTCTTGCAAATAGGAATTATGTGCCCATAGATTTTATTGTTCTTGATATTGATTGCAATCCGTCTTGTCCAACTATACTTGGTAGACTATTTTTATGCACTATTGGTGTCGTGATCGATATGAAAGAAGGCAATATTAAATTTCAATTTCCACTAAGAAAGGGTATGGAACACTTCCCTAGAACAAGAATTAGGCCACCATATGAATCAATCATGAGGGCATCTTATGGATCTAGAACTAAAGATGGCAACACTTGGATCTATGCTTTATGCCTAGCTAGGGGCGTAAAACGATAACGCTTGTTGGGAGGCAACTCAATGAATAAAATTTATTTTTTCCTTTTTTCTTTCTGTTCTTGAGTGTTTGCACAATTAGTCCTTTGTTATGATTGTATTTTTTATGTTTAGTTTAGTGTTTGGGCCAAGCAAATCCTTTGGGATCATGTTGGATGATAGTTGATTTGATCTTCATGAGAAACAAAAACTTTTGCGTCCAGTAACATAATTTTTTAGATTTATAGAAGCGACGAAAAATTCTAAATTTTTTATACAAGATTTATATACAAATTGCCTACGTTGTCCTAATTTTTCAGACAGCCTCGCCTCACCTCGTCGGGGGCTTCCAAAGCCGCGCCCCCACCACAGGCCGCCTGTCTCCGCCGCCTTGAGCTACCCAATGGCCTGCTTCTGCTGCAGCCTCGCCGGCACGCCAAATCGTCCCGGCCACGCACCCGTTGCGAACCGCCCGCTGCCCCTGCTATGAGTAGCCGCCTCCGCCTGAGAGTCGCCCTCACTTCAAGCCGGCCGCCTCTGAGCTGTCGGCCCTGCCTCTGCCATGGCCGCCTCCGAGCCGCCGACCTTGCTTCTTCCGCGGTTGCCTCCGAGCCGCCGGCCGCCGCCGTTGCCTCTGAGGCCTCGCTCCAAAGACCTCGCATTGGGCCACCGCCCCCGCGGCCATAGCCGTTGCCTTATGGCCTCGCACCACCTCCGTTGTAGCCGGCCTCTAGCCATCGTCTTGCCTCGCCGGGGTGACTCCACAGCCGCCGTGCGTCGCCGCACACTCCGACCGCGGCTTCCATGCCTGGCCTTGCCTCTGCCTCTATCACGCGCCGCAGCAGCAAGCCGCCGCCTGCCTCGAGCCGCCAGACTCCTCCTCTGAGTTGCCTCTGCTCTGGCTCGGCCTCGCTCCGGTCCGCCCTGCCGTCTGGGTGGTGCTCCTGGGCGCCCACCGCTTCCGTGCATAGCCCCCCGTGTTGCGTTGCCCCGGCCAGCCTCCTGCGCCCTGCTACGGCCTCCCGCTTTCCTCCGGCCGACGCACCGCGTCGTGCTGCCCCGGCCTTGTGTGTCGCTCCGCCTCCGGCCAGCGGGCGCGCTGTATCCCCACCGCTCTAGCAGCCAGCTCCGGCCGGGTGCTCAAGGAAAAGAAAAATAAGTGGTGAGCTGGCTGGAAAAAAAGTCGTGAGCTGATGTCTACTACGCAACCTTCTTCTTGTAGACTCTTGTTGGGCCTCCAAGCACAGAGTATTGTAGGACAGTAGCAATTTTCCCTCAAGTGGATGACCTAAGGTTTATCAATCCGTGGGAGGCGTAGGATGAAGATGGTCTCTCTCAAACAACCCTGCAACCAAATAACAAAGAGTCTCTTGTGTACCCAACACACCCAATACAATGATAAATTGTATAGGTGCACTAGTTCAATGAAGAGATGGTGATACAAGTGTAATATGGATAGTAAATATAGGTTTTTGTAATCTGAAAATATAAAAACAGCAAGGTAACTAGTAACAAAAGTGAGCAAAAATGGTATTGCAATGCTTGAAAACAAGGACTAGGGTTCATACTTTCACTAGTGCAAAGTCTCTCAACAATGATAACATAATTAAATCATATGGCAACCCCCAAACGTGTGACAAAGAGTCACTCCAAAGTTCCTACCGCGGAGAACATAAGATGAAATTGCTTGTAGGGTACGAAACCACCTCAAAGTTATTCTTTCTGATCAATCTTTTGAGTTATTCCTATAAGTGTCACAAACAGCCCTAGAGTTTGTACTAAAATAGCACCATATGATACACATCAATCAACCCTAATGTCACCTAGATACTCCAATGTCACCACAAGTATCTGTGGGTCAATTATACGATATGCATCAAACAACTTCATATTCATAATATTCAATCCAACACAAAGAACCTCAAAGAGTGCCCCAAGATTTCTATCGAAGAAACAAGGATGAAAACATGCATCAACCCCTATGTATAGATTACCCCAATGTCACCTCGGGAATCCACGAGTTGAGTGCCAAAACATACATCAACTGAATCAATAGAACACCCCATTGTCACCACGGGTATCCCATGCAAGACATACATCAAGTGTTCTCAAATCCATAAAAGTATTCCATCCGATAATAGTGAAGCCTCAAAGGTAAAACTCATTCCATCACAAGAAGATAGAGGGGGAACACATAGCTACTAGTACATACCCTCAGCCCCGAGGGTGAACTACTCCCTCCTCGCCATGGAGACCGCCGGGATGATGAAGATGGCCTTCAGTGATGGTTTCCCCCTCCTGCAGGGTGTCGGAACGGGCTCCCGATTGGTTTTTCGTGGCTACAGAGGTTTGCAGAGGTGGAATTTCTGATCTAAGTTTCTGTATTTATAAGAATTTTTGGCATCAGTCTCATGTCAAGGGAGTGCCCAAGGGGCCCACAAGCCGTAGGGGCGCGCCCTACCCCCTAGGGCGTGCCCTGGCAGCTTGTGGCCACCTCAGGACTCTTCTGGTCCAGTGATACGTTCCAACGTATCTATAATTTTTTATTGTTCCATGCTATATTATATTCTGTTTTGGACATTATCGGGCTTTATTATACACTTTTATATTATTTTTGGGACTAACCTATTAACCGGAGGCCCAGCCCAGAATTGCTGTTTTTTGCCTATTTTAGAGTTTCGCAGAAAAAGAATATCAAACGGAGTCCAAACGGAATGAAACCTTTGGGAACGTGATTTTCGGAACGAACGTGATCCAGAGGACTTGGACCCTACGTCAAGACATCAACCAGGAGGGAACGAGGTAGGGGGCGCCTACCCCCCTGGGCGCGCCCTCCACCCTCGTGGGCCCCACGTTGCTCCACCGACGTACTTCTTCCTCCTATATATACCTACGCACCCCCAAACTACCAGATAGGGAGCCAAAAACCTAATTCCACCGCCGCAACCTTATGTACCCATGAGATCCCATCTTGGGGCCTGTTCCGGAGCTCCGCCGGAGGGGGCATCGATCACGGAGGGCTTCTACATCAACACCATAGCCTCTCCGATGATGTGTGAGTAGTTCACTTCAGAACTTCGGGTCCATAGTTATTAGCTAGATGGCTTCTTCTCTTTTTTTTATCTCAATACAATGTTCTCCCCCTCTCTTGTGGAGATCTATTCGATGTGATCTTCTTTTGCGGTGTGTTTGTTGAGACCGATGAATTGTGGGTTTATGATCAAGTTTATCTATGAACAATATTTGAATCTTCTATGAATCTTTTATGTATGATTGGTTATCTTTGCAAGTCTCTTTGAATTATCAGTTTGGTTTGGCCTACTAGATTGATCTTTCTTGCAATGGGAGAAGTTCTTAGCTTTGGGTTCAATCTTGCGGTGTCCTTTCCCAGTGACAGTAGGGGCAGCAAGGCACGTATAGTATTGTTGCCATCGAGGATAACAAGATGGGGTTTATATCATATTGCATGAGTTTATCCCTCTACATCATGTCATCTTGCTTAAAGCGTTACTCTGTTCTTATGAACTTAATACCCTAGATGCATGCTGGATAGCGGTCGATGTGTGGAGTAATAGTACTAGATGCAGGCAGGAGTCGGTCTACTTGTCTCGGACGTGATGCCTATATACATGATCATACCTAGATATTCTCATAACTATGCTCAATTCTGTCAATTGCTCAACAGTAATTTGTTCACCCACCGTAATACTTATGCTCTTGAGAGAAGCCTCTAGTGAAACCTATGGCCCCCGGGTCTATTTTCCATCATATTTAATCTCTCGTCAACAAGTTATTTCTAGCACCGTTTTTATTTTGCTTTCTTTACTTTGCATCTTTATCACAAAAATACCAAAAATATTATATTATCATATCTATCAGATCTCACTCTCGTAAGTGACCGTGAAGGGATTGACAACCCCTTTATTGCATTGGTTGCGAGGATTTATTTGTTTGTGTAGGTGTGAGGGACTCGTGCATGGCCTCCTACTGGATTGATACCTTGGTTCTCAAAAACTGTGGGAAATACTTACGCTACTTTGCTGCATCACCCTTTCCTCTTCAAGGGAAAACCAACGCAGTGCTCAAGAGGTAGCATCCAGCTCCGGTGCTTCGGGAGTCTCTTTTGGTCGATAAAAATCACTGTAAATTTTCAGCCCATTCCGAGAACTTCCATTTCTGCACAAAAAACGACACAGCGGTAGTTCTACTGAAAACAGCATCAGTCCGAGTTAGTTCTAATAAAATCATACCAAAACCATATAAAATTGTTTTAAACCTGGCATGAATACTTAATAAATTATAGATACGTTGGAGACGTATCAGCATGCCCAAGCTTAATTCATACTCGTCCTCTAGTAGGTAAATGATAAAAGAAAGAATTTATGAAGTGTGAATGCTACCTAGCATATTTATCGATGTAATCTTATTTATTGTGGCATGGATGTTCAGATCCATAAGATTCAAAGCAAAAGTTTAATATTGACATAAAAACAGTAATACTTCAAGCATACTAACAAAGCAGTCATGTCTTCTCAAAATATCATGGCCAAAGAAAGTTATCCCTACAAAATCATATAGTCCGGCTATGCTCTATCTTCATCACACAAAATATTTCATCATGCACAACCCCGATGATAAGCCAAGCAATTGTTTCATACTTTTAATGTTCTCAACCTTTTTCAACTTTCACGCAATTCATGAGCGTGAGCCATGGATATAGCACTATAAGTGGAATAGAGTATGGTGGAGGTTGTGAGGAGAAGACAAAAAGGAGAAAGTCTCACATCAACTAGGCAAATTAATGGGCTATGGAGATTCCCATCAATTGATATCAATGTGAGTGAGTAGGGATTGCCATGCAACGGATGCACTAGAGCTATAAGTTTATGAAAGCTCAAAATGAAAACTAAGTGGGTGTGCATCCAACTTGCTTGCTCACGAAGACCTCGGGCAATCTGAGGAATCCCATCATTGGAATATGCAAGCCAAGTTCTATAATGAAAAATTCCCACTAGTATATTAAAGTGATAAATAGGAGGCTCTCTATCATGAAGAACTTGGTGCTACTTTGAAGCACAAGTGTGGAAAAAGGATAGTAACATTGTCCCTTCTCTCTTTTCTCTCATTTTTTCTCTTTTTTGTCTGGGCTTCTTTGGCCTCTTTTTTTTATAAAGTCCGGAGACTCATCCAAACTTGTGAGGGAATCATAACTTCCATCATCCTTTCCTCACATGGGACAATGCTCTAATAATGATCATCACACTTTTATTTACTTACAACTCAAGGATTACAACTCGATACTAGAACAAGATATGACTCTATATGAATGCCTTTGGCGGTGTACCGGGATGTGCAATGATCAAGAGTGACATGTATAAAAAATATGAATGGTGGCCTTGCCACAAATACTATGCCAACTATATGATCATGCAAAGCAATATGACAATGATGATATGTGTCATAATAAACGAAACGGTGGAAGTTGCATGGCAATATATCTCGGAATTGCTATGGAAATGCCATAATAGGTAGGTATGGTGGCTATTTTGAGGAATGGTATATGGCGGGTTTAATGCACCGGCGAAAGTTGCGCGGTACTAGAGAGGCTAGCAACGGTGGAGGGGTGAGAGTGCGTATAATCCATGGACTCAACTTAGTCATAAAGAACTCACATACTTATTGCAAAAATTTATTAGCCATCAAAGCGAAGTACTAATATGCATGCTCCTAGGGAGATAGATTTGTAGGAAAATACCATCATTCGTCCCCGACCGCCACTCATAAGGAAGACAATCAAAAAATAAATCATGCTCCGACTTCATCACATAACGGTTCACCATACGTGCATGCTACGTGAATCACAAACTTTAACACAAGTATTTCTAACAATCCACAATTACTTACTAGCATGACTCTAATATCACCATCTTTATATCTCAAAACAAATGCAAGGAATCAAACTTATCATATATTCAATGCTCTTGATGAAAGTTTTTATTATATCCCTCTTGGATGCCCATCATATTAGGACTAGATTCATAACCTAAGAAAATTGCCATACTATTTATAAGAATCTAAAAATAATATAAGTGAAGCATGAGAGTTCATCAATTTCTTAAAAATAAAACCATCGTCGTGCTCTAAAAAGATATAAGTGAAGCACTAGAGCAACTGACAAACTACTCCAAAAAAGATATAACTGAAGATCAATGAGTAGTTAAATAATTAAGTAGCTATGTGAAGACTCTATCTCATTCAAGAATTTCAGATCTTAGCATTTTATTCAAACAGCAATCAAAACAAAATAAAATTATTCTCCAAGCAAAACTCATATGATGTGACGAATAAAAATATAGCTCCAAGTGAGGTTACCAATAATATTGAACACGAAAGAGGGGATGCCTTCCAGGGTATCCCCAAGCTTAGTCGCTTGGATCTTCCTTGAATATTAGCTTGGGGTGCCTTGGGCATCCCCAAACTTCGGGCCTTGTCACTCCTTATTCTCCTCATATCAATATCTCACCCAAAACTTGAAAACTTCAATCACACAAAACTTAACGGAACTTCGTGAGATGGGTTAGTATGATAAAGACAAATCATTCACTTTGGTACTGTCAAGATAAGATTCATAATTGTTCTCACACAATGCCTGCTGTACCTTATCATTTCCACAATTTATCACTTAATATAAGCTATGGAAACACTAAAACAAGCAAACTATGCATTGAAAACAGAATCTGTCAAAAACAGTACATTCTGTAATGATCTGAACAACAACCATACTTCTGTACTCCAAAAATTCTGAAAAATTAGGAAAACGTAGGTAATTTGTATATCAATCATATGTAAAAAAATTCAAGAATTTATCACGTTCTATCAGAGCAGATCAATTCTGTTACTGGGTGCAAAAGTTTCTGTTTTTGCACAGAATCAAGTCAAGTATCATCCACACTATCCCAAAGGCTTTACTTGGTACTTTATTGAAAGAAAAGCTATAAAACATGATTAATATAGTTGCTTAATCATGTGGACACACAAAAACAGTAGGGGTAAATGTTGGGTTGTCTCCCAACAAGCGCTTTTCTTTAATGCTTTTTTAGCTAGGCATGATGATTTCAATGATGCTCACATAGAAGATAAGAATTGAAACATAAGGGGAGCATCATGAAGCATATGAATAGAACATTTAAGCCTAACCCACTTCCTATGCATAGGGATTTTGTGAGCAAATAATTTTTTGGAGCAAGAATCAACTAGCATAGGAAGGCAAAACAAGCGCAACTTCAAAACTTTCAACATAAAGAGAGGAAACTTGATGTTATTGTGATACGTAGAAGCATATGTTCCTCTATCATAATAATTTTCAGTAGCATCATGAATGAATTCAACACTCACATAAAACATTTTTTTTCATGACCACATGCATAAAAATTTTATTACTCTCCACATAAGCAAATTTGTTCTCATAAATAGTAGTGGGAGCAAACTCAACAAAATAACTATCACATGATACTTGATCCACATAATCGATTTGAGCATTAAAATGATGATGGCATGTTTCATGGTTATTCTTTATAGCATACATGTCATCACAATAAGCATCATAGATAGCAACTTTGTTCTCATAATCAATTGGAACCTCTTCCAAAATAGTGGAATCATCATTAAATAAAGTCATGACCTCTCCAAATCCACTTTCATAATTATAACAATAAGATTCAACACCCTCCAAAATAGTGGGATCATTATTTCCTAGAGTTGACACTCTTCCAAACCCACCTTCATCAACATAATCATCATAAATAGGAGGCATGCTATCATCATAATAAATTTTCTCATCAAAACATGGGGACAAAAAATATCATCTTCGTCAAACATAGCATCCCCAAGCTTATGGCTTTGCATATCAATAGCATCATGGAAATTCAAAGAATTCATACTAACAACATTGCAATCATGCTCATCATTCAAACATTTAGTGCTAAACATTTTATTGACTTCTTCTTCTAACACTTGAGCACAATTTTACTTTCCATCATTTTCACGAAAGACATTAAAAAGATGAAGCATATGAGGCAACCTCAATTCCATTTTTTTTGTAGTTTTATTTTATAGACTCAACTAGTGATAAAACAAGAAATTAAAAGATTCAATTGCAAGATATAAACATATACCTTCAAGCACTCACCTCCCCGGCAACGGTGTCAGAAAAGAGTTTGATGTCTACTATGCAACCTTCTTCTTGTAGACTCCTGTTGGGCCTCAAGCGCAGAGTTTTGTAGGACAATAGCAATTTTCCCTCAAGTTGATGACTTAAGGTTTATCAATCTGTGGGAGGCGTAGGATTAAGATGGTCTCTCTCAAACAACCCTACAACCAAATAACAAAGAGTCTCTTGTGTCCCCAACAAACCCAATACAACGATAAATCGTAAATCACATGTAGCACATTTGCTGAATGTGGCACCTTTATGGAAATCACATTGGGAGAAGCTACAAAACTCCTTGATAATATTATGGAAAATTACTCTCAATGGCACACCGAAAGAGCTCCAACTGGTAAGAAGGTAAATTATGTTGAAGAAATCACTATGTTGAGTGATAAAATGGATGCTCTTATGAAAAGGGTTGCTATTAAAAATGCTCATGTTGATCCTAATGATGTTCCATTGTCTACTTTGATTGAGCAAAATAATGATGTCATTGATGTGAATTTTGTCTCTCGAAACAATTTCAATAACAATGCTTATAGAGCCAATTTTAATCCTCCTAGAAATTCATCCAATAATTAAGGTAATTCCTATGGAAGTTATTACAATAATAATAATAGGATACCTAATGATCTTGAAAGCAATATTAAATTATTCATTAACTCTCAAAAGATTTGCTATGGTAGAAGAACAATTGAATAAAGTTGATGATATGGCTAGGAACATGGATAGAATTAATCATGATGTCGAAAATCTCAAACCTAAAATTTTGCCACCTGCTACTTCTTGAGCTTGCGTTGGTTTTCCCTTGAAGAGGAAAGGGTGATGCAGCAAAGTAGAGATAAGTATTTCCCTTAGTTAGAGAACCAAGGTATCAATCCAGTAGGAGAAGAACGCACAAATCACCAATACCTGCACAAACAATCAAACATTTGCACCCAACGCGATAAATGGGTTGTCAATCCCTTCACGGTCACTTGCAAAGGTGAGATATGATAGAGATAGATAAATAAAACTAAACAAAAGATAAAATATTTTTGGGTTTTTTGTTGTATAGATCTGAAAGTAAAGATTGCAAAATAGTAGACCAGAAACTAATATGATTGAAAATAGAGCTGGGGGCGATAGGTTTCACTAGAGGCTTCTCTCTTGAAGGCAAATAATATGGTGGGTGAACAAATTACTGCCGAGCAATTGATAGAAAAGCGCAAAGTTATGACGATATCCAAGGCAATGATTATGTAATATAGGCATCACGTCAGTGTCAAGTAGACCGGCTCCTGCCTGCATCTACTACTATTACTCCACACATCGACCGACTCCTGCCTGCATCTATAGTATTAAGTTCATGAAGAACTGAGTAACGCTTTAAGTAAGATGACATGATGTAGAGGAATAAACTCAAGCAATATGATGTAAACCCCATCTTTTTATCCTCGATGGCAACAATACAATGCGTGCCTCGCTACCCCTACTGTCACTGGGTGAGGACACCGCAAGATTGAACCCAAAGCTAAGCACTTCTCCCATTGCAAGAAAAAACAATCTAGTTGGCCAAACTAAACAGATAGTTCGAAGAGAATTACGAAGATATCAAATCATGCATATAAGAATTCAGAGAAGATTCAAATAATATTCATAGATAAGCTGATCATAAATCCACAATTCATCGGATCTCGACAAACTTACCGCAAAAGAAGATTACATCGGATAGATCTCCAAGAACATCGAGGAGAACATGGTATTGAGAATCAAAGAGAGAGAATAAGCCATCTAGCTACTAGCTATGGACCCGTAGGTCTGAGGTAAACTACTCACGCTTCATCGGAAGGGCAATAGAGTTGATATAGATGCCCTCCGTGATCGAATCCCCCTCCGGCAAGATGCCAGAAAAGGCCCCAAGATGGGATCTCACGGAAACAGAAGGTTGCAGTGGTGGGAAAGTGTTTTCGTGGATGCTTCTGGTGGTTTGGGAATATATGTGAATATATAGGAGGCAGAGCTAGGTCAGGGGGTCACCGAGGGTCCCACAAGCTAGGGGGCGCCCCCTACCCCCTGGGCGCACCCACCACCCTTGTGGCCGCCTTGTGGATCTTCTGACTTGATCTCCAACTCTCCTGGGTGTCTTCTGATCCAAGAAAAATCGTCGTGAAGGTTTTATTCCGTTTGGTATTCCTTTTCTGCGAAGCTCAAAAACAAGAAAAAATAGAAACTGGCACTGGGCTCTAGGTTAATAGGTTAGTCCCAAAAATAATATAAAATAGCATATTAATGCATATAAAACATCCAAAACAGATAATATAATTGTTGGGAAACGTTGCATGGAAAACAAAAAAATTCTACACACACGCAATGATCTATCCATGGAGATGCATAGCAACGAGGGGGAGAGTGTGTCTATGTACCCTCATAGACCAAGCGGAAGCGTTTGACAACGCGGTTGATGTAGTCGAACTTCTTCTAGCTCCGACCGATCAAGTATCGAACGTACGACACCTCCTAGTTCTGCACATGTTCAGCTCGCTGACGTCCCTCGCCTTCTTGATCCAGCAAGTTGTCAAGGTAGTAGATGAGTTCCGTCAGCACGACGGCGTGGTGACGGTGATGGTGAAGTGATCTATGCAGGGCTTTGCCTAAGCACTACGAAGATATGATCGTGGGAGTAAACGGTGGAGGGGGCGCCGCACACGGCTAGGCAATTGTCTGGGGTGTGCTAGGGGCGCCCCCCACATATATATAGGTGGGAGGGAGAGGGGAGGCAGCCAGGGTGCGCCCCAAGTAGGATCTGAATCATACTTGGGGTTTCCCCAAGTGGCGCCCATGCCTTATTTCACCGGAGAAGAAAGGGAAGGGGGAAGAGAGAAAGGAAGGGGGCGAACCCCCTTTTTCCTTCTCCCAATTCGGCCTCTTGCTATGGGGGGGCGCCACCCCTTGTGGGCTGGTTGCTCCCCTCTCATGGCCCATATGGCCCATATATTCCCCGGGGGGTTCTTGTAACCCTTCCGGTACTCCCATAAATACCCGATACACTCCGGAACACTTCTGGTGTCCGAATACTATCGTCCTATATATAAATCTTTACCTCTCGACCATTTCAAGACTCCTTGTCATGTCCGTGATCTCATACGGGACACCGAACAACATTCGGTCACCAAATCGCATAACTCATATAATATAATATCGTCATCGAACGTTAAGCGTGCGGACCCTACGGGTTCGAGAACTATGTAGACATGACCGAGACACCTCTCCGTTAAATGAACAATAGTGAAACCTGGATGCCCATATTGGCTGCTACATATTCTACGAAGATCTTTATCGGTCGAACCGTTATGACCACATACGTTATTCCCTTTGTGTATCGGTATGTTACTTGCCCGAGATTCGATCGTTGGTATCTTCATACCTAGTTCAATGTCGTTACCGGCAAGTCTCTTTACTTGTTCCATAATACATCACCTCGTGACTAACTCCTTAGTCATTTGCTTGCAAGCTTATGATGTGTATTACCGAGAGGGCCCAGAGATACCTCTCCGATACTCAGAGTGACAAATCCTAATCTCGATCTATGCCAACTCAACAAACACCTTCGGAGATACCTTTAGAGCATCTTTATAATCACCCAGTTATGTTGTGACGTTTGATGGCACATAAGGCATTCCTCCGGTATCCGGGAGTTGCATAATCTCATAGTCGAAGGAATATGTGTTTGACATGAAGAAAGCAATAGCAATAAAACTAAACGATCAATATGCTAAGCTAACGGATGGGTCTTTTCCATCACATCATTCTCCTAATGATGTGACCCCGTTATCAAATGACAACTCATGGCCATGGTTAGGAAACCTTAACCATCTTTGATCAACGAGCTAGTCAAGTAGAGGCTCACTAGGGACACGGTGTTTGTCTATGTATTCACACATGTATTTAGGTTTCCGATCAATACAATTCTAGCATGAATAATAAACATTTATCATGAATAAGGAAATATAAAATAACAACTTTATTATTGCCTCTAGGGCATATTTCCTTCAATAAATAGCATGGAACAATCAAAAATTATAGATACGTTGGAGACGTATCACCACCTAATCATGATATTAATGAGTCCATTAAGCTATCTATGTCTCCATTAATGAAAGTGAAGAAAGAACCGCTAGGTTGATAGCCAAGCGAGAATTCCTAGAAAAGGCTATTCCGCCTAATTTTTACCATAATCATGATGAAGATATTAAAAAGATTGGTGTCTCAACCATTGAATATTGGTTTAGTAATATAAAACTTGATGAAAAGAGACTGAAGATGAGTCAACTTTGGCTAGAAGGCGTCCCAATTTTCGGAGGGTGATTATCTTAATGATAAAAAATAATAGTGGGTTTGGAGAGATCAAGACTTTCACTAGTGATTTGACCACTACTTTGGATTACAAGGACTTTAGTTATGATAGTTGTTCTTTAATTCAGTATATTTCCTTGTTGCAATCCATGATAAATTCACCTAATGCTTATGAACAAAATAAACCTTTTACTAAACATATCGTAGAAGCTATGATGAAAGCTTTTGAAGAAAAACTATAGTTGGAGGTTGCAATGCCTAGAAAATTGCATCATGAATGGGAACCTACTATTAAACTAAAGATAAAAAAAACTATGAATGTAATGCTTTATGTGATTTGGGTGCTAGCGTTTCCACTATACCAAAATCTTTATGTGATGTGCTAGGCTTTGTTGATATGGATGAATGTTCCCTTAATTTGCACTCAGAGGATTCAACCATTAAGAAACCATTGGGTAGAGTAAATTATGTGCTTATTCTTGCTAATATAAATTATTTGCCCGTGGATTTCATTGTGCTTGATATTGAATGCAATCCATCTTTTCCTATAATACTTGGTAGGCCTTTCCTACGAACCATAGGTGCTATTATCGATATGAAAGAAGGGAACATCCTCTTAACTGAGGGAAATACTTATATCTACTATACTGCATCATCCTCTCCTCTTCGAGGACATCCCAACGCAGCTCACAAGTAGCAAGACCATCGCTTCAGGGGAATCTTCCTCTTGTGGGTTCGATAACCCCGGGTCCCCTTTGGGGAAATATGTGCATGATACTTTTCTATTCCTTTACCGGATCACTAAAAGGAGGTATCAGTATCATAGTCATTTCTTACTATATGATAAACTTTGGGGTTGCTCGAATGTCACCTGTAAGATGATGATATAACAAGAACTTGCAGGTTCTTTGGAAAGTTTGACAAGGGGCTAGATAGCTTAAGAGCGGGATTTGCTCGTCAAATGATGGAGAGATATTCATAGGGCCCTCTCGGTGTTACGACATCCGTCGTTGTTAGGCCAGACACAGAATACTATGCAACGGGGATGTCAGAACATGTCAACGTGAAAGAAGAACGAAACCGGTAATGAGGAGACTGGTATAGTGAGCATGAGAATGACTCAAGAGGATACCAATAAATCGCACCTTGGGCTTTGTAAGGTATCGCGAAACAAAGGGAATAGGCACATGATAACCAAAGATTCACTCAAATATCACTCATGTACTCATAGGGATCGATATGAACGTCCACGGTTCCGCTATCGGTCATTGAACAAAAGGATTTTTCATTCATGCCAATATTTTACCGAACCTACAAGGTCACAAGCTTAAGGTAATCACAATCTGCTGAGTGTTAGTAGGATAGGAGTAATGAGAATATATTTGTGAAATATTTTCACTAATATTTGAAATAGTTTTGAGAGGAACTGGAAGTGTTTCGGGGTCAACGAAGGGTTTGGTTTATCAGGCAATATCGTGTACCACCGATAAATAATATATAGGAGAAAAATGATTTCAGTGATGTCAAATTAATAATAATAATAATAGTAATAATAGGCACTAATAATAGTTACGAGGCGTTTCATTTAATTTAATATCAACGGGCCTTAAAAGGCCAAGTGGTGGAAAGCATATTGGGCCACTTGGGCCCAATAGGAGTGGCGACCCCTTTTCCTCATGGAGATGGAAGGGGGAGGCCAATTGGTGGGGCACTCCCCCTCCTCATGGCCGGCGCAAGGGGGGTCCTCCCCCCATGTGGCGCCCCCTCCTCTCCCTCCAGCCTATGTATACTAGAGGTTTTGGCACTTTTGAAGACAAAAGTTTTGGAGCCTCCTCTAGTTCTGGTTCTAGTTGTTCCAATTAGTGTTAATTCTTGATTCTCTAATCCTCGTAATTAGAAGCCTAGTGTGGTTATAATCTTCCCCCTCTAATTCTCCAGTGACGATTAGCTCTGGACGGCAAAGCGCTGCCGGATCGTGAAGACTGTACGCTTGCAATATGTGGAGAGGTTGTGCTTTCAGTATTCCATTCAAGGGATCGTTCGTGAGCGGTTATAGAGATCATTAATCTATGGTTCGAGGGACTTCAAGTACGATCTACACCGATTATTCTTCTGCTGCAACTCAGAGTTGGTAACGATCCGATCCAAACCACATCTTCATAGTGTTTCTGAGTGATCGTAGGGTGATTTTTTTTTCTACTACGTTTTCCAAAATTTCTCACCACTTTGCATCGATTCAACCTTTTATACATTTTTATACCTTCTAACTATGTAGACCAAGCGGAAGCGTTTGACAACGCGGTTGATGTAGTCGAACTTCTTCTAGCTCCGACCGATCAAGTATCGAACGTACGACACCTCCTAGTTCTGCACATGTTCAGCTCGGTGACGTCCCTCGCCTTCTTGATCCAACAAGTTGTCAAGGTAGTAGATGAGTTCCGTCAGCACGACGGCGTGGTGACGGTGATGGTGATGTGATCTGCGCAGGGCTTCGCCTAAGCACTACGAAGATATGATCGTGGGAGTAAACGGTGGAGGGGGGCGCCGCACACGGCTAGGCAATTGTCTGGGGTGTGCTAGGGGCGCCCCCACATATATATATATATATATATATATATATATATATATATATATATATATGTGGGAGGGAGAGGGGAGGCAGCCAGGGTGCGCCCCAAGTAGGATCTGAATCCTACTTGGGGTTTCCCCAAGTGGCGCCCATGCCTTATTTCACCGGAGAAGAAAGGGAAGGGGGAAGAGAGAAAGGAAGGGGGCGAACCCCCTTTTTCCTTCTCCCAATTTGGCCTCCTGCCATAGGGGGGCGCCACCCCTTATGGGCTGGTGTGCTCCCCTCTCATAGGCCACGATGGCAACCAGTGCGAGAAGAAAAGGTTGGGTGTTCCGACCCGAGCATATGATGAAGGGTTGCGGTGCTCTCCGTACAGAAAGTTTGAGAATAGATCAGCGTTTGTGGCGCCCGGAACCCAGCCTGCAGCAAGACGGGGGCTGAACTTTGCTAGTAATGCGCCCTCTGAGGTTCTTGGAAAGCCAAGAGAGAGGTGTAGAGGGAAGGGAAATCAAGAGCAGCAGCAAACACCAGAGATACCAGTACGGGTTGATGCTCACGACGGTTTTGGCGAACATAGCAGCTCTGACGGACACAACATGGACACGGACCTTTCTGATCGTGTTTTAGCTATGCGTGTACACTTGGCTGGGCAGAGAGCTGAGGTCAGCAGAATCCGCATGGTGCGGGCATCATCTGAACCTCCAGAGTTCATCTTCCTTGGAGGTAGAATACCTGCGCCCCTGCCACTTTCAGTACGCCCACCTAGGAGTGAGGCGAGCCACAGCAGCAACCTTGGGAGCAAGGATATGATCCCGGCCATGCGTAACCTTCACGACACCTCGGATTTCTCATCTGCTGAATCTGATCAATACATGCAAGAGGCTGATTCTGTTCTGGGGACGAGATTTTCACGTGGGCAAGCGTCCGACGGCCTGAATCCCAACCAGGGAGCTATGGTGGTGCATGCAAAGAGGGGCGTTGGCAACAACCAGAAACGAGGGAAGATTCAACAGAGTGGCAAAGGCAAGAACCAAGATGAGGAGAAGATGGACTCGGACAGCATGGATGGAGTGGAGGCAACCGGCCTTGGGGCCGCCAGTAAACTGACGGGGTCGGGTGCGCCGCCCCGTCAGGAGCAATGAATTGGCTAAGTTGGAACTGCCGGGGGGCGGGGAATCCTTCGACAGTTCATGATCTCGCGTCTCTTGTTATGACGCATTCCCCAAGTCTTGTTTTCTTGTGTGAGACTAGGCAGAATAAAAATAAGATGTATCGTTTGCATAATAGGTTAGGGCTTTCTGGTTTTGAAGGAGTCAGTAGTAATGGTCGTAGTGGCGGCCTAGCACTATTCTGGCATGAGTCTATGTATGTCGATGTGCAAGAAGCAAATGAAAGATTGATTGATGTGTATTTGCGTGTGTCCCCGGACAAGCCATTATGGAGAGCTACATTTGTTTATGGCGAACCGAGAGTAGAAAATAGACACATGATGTGGGATAAGCTCAAAGGTCTGCATGCTCAGAGTGCTCTGCCATGGGTGATTATCGGTGACTTCAATGAGGCTATGTGGGATTTTGAGCATCAATCGAAAACTCCGAGACCTGCTGGTCAAATGATTAATTTTCGGGATGCACTTGAAGCTTGTGGCCTCACTGATCTTGGTTTTTCAGGGCACCCCTTCACATATGATAATAGGCGGAGTGGCCGGGCGAACGTCCAAGTTCGGCTGGATAGAGCGGTGGCGTCCGATGACTGGAGAGACATGTTTATGCAAGCTTCGGTGGCACACCTTGTGTCGCCAGCGTCGGACCATAGTCCGATGCTCCTCAAGTTCTCGCTGGAACAGGACAGGCGGCCTCGCAGCAGCCACCGGTACGAGTTGATGTGGGAGAGATCGCCGGCTTTAGAGGCCATTATCGCAAACTCTTGGTCAAGCAAAGGTACGAAGAGGAACCTGGGAGATGTAAGGGAGGCCCTTGCTACTGTTATGGCTGATCTACACACTTGGAGTAATAAAACTTTTGGCAATGTTACACGGGAGCTAGAGAAGTCACGTACTAGGCTTGAGGAACTCACCAATATGAATGCAGACAGAACTGAAATAAGACTGGAGATGGACAAGATGAATGATCTGTAATACAGGGAGGAAATGTTGTGGCTCCAGAGATCTCGGATTGATTGGCTAAAGGAAGGGGATCGTAACACCAAGATGTTCCACAGGAAGGCAGTTTGGCGAGCGAGGAAGAATAAAATCCAAGGGCTGGCGGAGGAGGCGGGTGTTATGCTCACTGATCAGGCCACCATGCTACAGATGGCAAAATGTTATTTTCATAATTTATTCACAGCTGACCCAATGTTGGAGCCACATGATGTGTTACAGCTTATACAGCCCAAGGTGTCCGCGGAGATGAACAATAATCTATGCAAGGAATTTACCGATGAGGAGATTTCTAATGCAATGTTCCAGATAGGGCCCCTAAAGGCGCCGGGGCCGGATGGGTTCCCCACGAGATTCTTCCAGCGGCATTGGGCGGTGATGAAGGATGACATAATTAATGCGGTTAAATTATTTTTTGCCTCTGGAGTCATGCCGGGCGGGATAAACAGTACGGTCATTGTTTTGATCCCCAAGATTGACTCGCCGTCCCGACTCACTGATTTTTGGCCTATCAATCTCTGTAATGTCATATATAAGGTGATAGCCAAATGCCTGGTCAATAGGTTGAGGCCTATTTTGGATGAGTTGGTGTCCCCAAAGCAGAGCGCCTTTATACCGGGCAGATTAATTATAGATAATGCCTTAATCGCTTTTGAGTGTTTTCATGCGATCAAACAGGAGAAGGACCCGGAGCAGAGCTTTTGTGCCTATAAACTGGACCTGTCCAAGGCTTACGATCGGGCAGATTGGGTTTTCTTGGAGCGAGTGATGCAACAGATGGGTTTCTCTCACCGATGGGTGGATTGGATAATGAGGTGTGTCACCTCGGTGAGGTATTGCGTGAAAGTCAATGGAGCCCTCTCGGATTCATTCGCACCGTCTCGTGGACTACGGCAGGGAGACCCCCTCTCACCTTTCCTATTCCTTTTTGTTGCTGACGGTCTTGATGCTATTCTAAAACAGGAGATTGCAGCCAACCGCCTCACTCCACTCCGGGTGTGCGCCCAAGCTCCAGGCATCTCACACCTCCTGTTCGCGGATGACACCTTATTGTTCTTTCGTGCTAATGGACAGGAGGCTGCCCAAGTCAAAGAAGCTCTCAGTACATATGCTAGAGCTACGGGCCAGCTCATAAATCCTGCCAAGTGCTCTATAATGTTCAGCCCCAAATGTTCACAAGCTAACAAACAGGAGGTCATGCACAACTTGGACGTGGTGAATATGAGCTTTGAGGAAAAATATCTTGGCTTTCCAACGCCAAGTGGCCGCTTTTCAAAAGGGAAACTACACAATCTTCAGCAGCAACTGACGAAGAGAATTATAGAGTGGGGGGAATTGATGTCCCAAGCAGGACATGAGGTTCTTATCAAGGCGGTGGCGCAGGCCCTACCCACCTTCCTAATGAGTTTGTTTACATTTCCTGGAAGCACCTGCGATGATTTGGGGCGGATGATTCGTAGCTACTGGTGGGGCGCGTACAGAGGCAAGAGGAAAACCCACTAGAAATCTTGGGACTCGCTGCTGAGGCCCAAATCGGCTGGGGGTATGGGATTCAAGGACTTCAGACTCTTCAACCAAGCAATGTTAGCTCGGCAAGCATGGCGTATTTTGGTCAACCCGGAATGTCTTTGTACGCGCGTTTTGAAGGCAAGGTATTTCCCTAATGGACGATTAGAAGATACTGTTTTCACTAGCAACGCGGCGCAAACTTGGCAGGCCATTGTGCATGGGTTGGAATTGCTGAGGAAAGGCTTAGTCTGGCGCATCGGTAACGGGCAGTCGGTCCGAATTTGGCGGGACTCCTGGATACCACACCCTGTTGGTCGGCCACCAATTACCCAACAGGGAAGGTGCCGTCTCCGCCGAGTCTCAGAGCTCCTAGACGAGTATGGTGCATGGCGCGGAACCCTACTTCAACAATACTTTTTGCCCGTTGATGTTCAGGAGATACTAAAGATTAAAGCGTCCCCTCGGCTGGGGGCTGATTTCCTTGCATGGGGTGCAGAATGTACTGGTATCTTCACCGTACGTAGCGCGTACCGGCTGGCGCTTGAGGACAAGCTTCGTCCCTCTTCAGTCGCAGCGAGCAGGGCACCGGACGGGCGACGTGCCGTCTGGGCATTATTATGGAGGTGCCCTGCTCCTCCTAAGGTGCGTGTGTTTGCATGGCGTTTGGCTACTAATTCCCTTGCCACATGGTCTAATAAATTCAGTCGACACATGGAGGTTACTGATATATGCCCATTATGTGGTCTCGAGCGCGAGGACACTTTTCATGTGTTTTGCAGGTGCCCTCGGGCGGTGCATTTGTGGCGGACTATGGCGGAGGTGTGGAGTATACCGGACATCGAGTCAGTCCGTAACACCGGCCCGGAGTGGCTCCTGAACCTAATTGCAGAAAGCAATGAAGGGGACCGGCTGCGCCTGATTATGCTGCTGTGGAGATGTTGGCATGTGCGCAACGAGATCACTCATGACAAACCGGCGCCGCCTGTGGAGGTATCTCATCGCTTTTTGCAGAGCTACGTAACCTCACTGCTCGGGATCCAGCAGTATCCGCAGGGAGATTGGGACAAAGGGAAGATGACCATCCAACAAGAAGGTGCAGAACAGCCTATATCGCATGTGGGAGGTGTGCCACGAACAGCCCACAAATGGAGTCCCCCACCCGCCAACTGGACGAAGCTGAATGTCGACGGCTCCTTTTCCCATGATGACGGGAGGGCCGGGACGGGAATGGTGCTCCGTGACCAGGAAGGGGCCATTATTTTCTCCGCGTGTCGCTCCCTATGGTCTTGCCCGGACCCTCTACATGTCGAGCTAGCTGGGTGCATGGAGGGCATAGCTTTGGCCCTCCAATGGACGGAGCTGCCGTTTATCGTCGAGTGCGATAGTCTGCAGGCAGTGCAACTGATCAATGCCTCAGGACAAGACCGGTCGCAGTACGCCATGGCGGTCTCGGAAGTGAAGCATCTTATGAGTGAAAGGGAGTGTCATGTTATTCATATTTCTCGAGAGCAGAATAATGTAAGCCATACGTTGGTGAACTTTGGAAGGACGGAAGACCGTACTGTGGTCAGGCTCCGCTCCGGCCCGGACAATATCCCTAGCTTGTGTAGGGAGGACCTTCTTGGCTCTTGAGTAATACAAATCCCTTTTACCCCGTAAAAAAAATTTGTCGATGACCCTGCTAGCTCAAACAACAGATGGCAGTCATCATCGAAAAAGGAGACGGACTTGGAGTCTCTGGTTTGTCTCACACGAACTTCTTTCTTTTCCAATTTGTATTAACCTAGGATAGAGGATCTTTGTGCAATTCATGTTCTCGCCAGACACGAATGGTGCTCCATGACCAAGTTCCTCGAGCCGGCCAACTGTGACGCCCGGATAATTAGGCTACAGTAATCCCACGCTAATGATGCCACGTCACCACGGTTACTGTTGTCGATCTCGCGATGGTTCAAAATCGATACAAATTTAAATTTAAAATAGAGGCAAACAATAAAAGTTTTCAAATAAAGAAAACTAAGCTAAAACTGAAAACTAAAATGTTCAAAATTTAGAAAATAAATCATGGCTGATTGTGGTGGAAAAACCACATTTTGATAAAATGTTTAGATGCAAGAAATTAATTAAAACAGGGGCTAAACAATTACTTAAATGCTTTTAAAAAAGAATAAACAATTACAGACCCTTTTATTTTGAAGAACTAAATTAATAGTGGCAAAGGCACAATTTGTAACACTAAGTTAGGTGCCACTTTTGTATTTTATTAAATCTAAAATAAATAGAAACTATAATAAATCAAAAAGGATAAATAAAAAGAAAACAAAGAAGAAGGAAAAGAATCCCCCTGGGCTCCGGCCCAGCAGGCCATCAACCGCACTGGGCCAACCCACCAGGCCCAGCCGGCCACACCTTATCCCCTCACCCCCCCAGCCAAACCCTATCCTAACCCGAACCCCACCCACTCTCCCCGATCCCTTCTCTCTCTCTCGCTCCTCCCCGATCTGGATCGGGCGTCGACGCCCTTCCCCCGCGCTTGTCGGCGTCGACCGCCCCACCTTGCCGCCCTCATCGTCGACCCCTCACCGACGGACCCCCCTCCCCCCCTCAAGCATCGTCGCCGCCCTGGCTTCGCAGGACGCCGCACCCGAGGACCACCTCGCCGGTGCCTCCTCTCCCGCGTCGCCCATCGACCCCGACGCTCATGACGTCGCAGCCACCGTCGCCTTCCTCTCCCTCGCGGAATCTCCTCCTCGCCGGCATCGCGTCCCCGTCTTCCTCCCCGAGCACCGCTGCCTAGACCCCACGGCCCCGTGGTGAGGCCCCGGCATCTCCTCCTTCTCTCCTGCTCCGGCCACTTCGGCCATGGTCTCGCTCACCGGCGCCCGCACGCGCGCCGGCCGCCCTGGCCGCGCCCGCGCCCCCGCCTGTGCCCGCGCCCCACCTCGTTCGGACGCGCCCGCTCGGCTCCCTCCGCGTCCGCTCCGCCGAGCAGCCTTGCTGCTGCTGCCCCGCTGCGTGCGCCGCTCGCCGCGCGTCCGCGCCGTTCTGCCACTGCATCGCCGTGCGGCCCCGCAACAGCCCACGGTGCCACCGCCTCCTCCGCGCCATGCCACTCCGGCCTTGCCGTGGCCGGCGCCCCCCCGGTTGGCCTCGGGCACGCGCCCACGCCAGCGCCCGGGCTGCGCCCGTCGCCCGCGCCCGTTTGGCCCCTAGGGCCAATGACATGGGGGCCCCACGCCCCTTGAGAACGATTAAAAAAAGAAATTAAAAATAAATAAATAATAAGTAAATAAAAATGTTAATTAAATAATTAATTAAGTAACTAAATTAATTAACTTAATTAATCATGTTTAATTAAACTAATTAACATTAGGTACCTAATTAACTAATTAAACTGATTAATAGGTTAATTAGGTTGTTGTACCTATGACATGCGGGACCCACACATCAGTTGACCTGTCAACACCTCTGTTGACGTCATGATGACGTCAGCAAACACTGTTCTGGATAATGTTGAATTAAAGTAAATAAATAAATCCTAAAATGATTAAATCTTTAGAAAATCATATAAAATAATCCTTATCTCGGATGAAAATACTTTCTACATGAAAGTTGCTCAGAACGACGAGACAAATCCGAATACGCAGCCCGTTCGTCCACCACACATCCCTAGCATAGCAAACATGCAACTTTCCCCCTCCGGTTCATCTGTCCGAAAACGCGAAACACCGGGGATACTTTCCCGGATGTTTCCCCCCTTCGTCGGTATCACCTCCTACCGCGTTAGGGCATACCTAGCACCGCGTTTTGCCTCCTTATGTTTTGTGATGCTTTGTTTGCTCCATATTTACTGTTTCTTCCCCCTTTCCTTCTTCGGTAGACTACGAGACCGACGGTGCTGCTGCCCAGTTCGACTACGGAGTTGACGACCCCTCCTTCTTGCCAGAGCAACCAGGCAAGCGCCCCCCCCCCCCTTGATCACCAGATATCGCCTATTCCTTGTCTATACTGCTTGCATTAGAGTAGTGTAGCATGTTACTGCTTTTGGTTAATCCTATACTGATGCATAGCCTGTCATTATTGCTACAGTTGTTACCCTTACCTGCTATCCTACTGCTTAGTATAGGATGCTAGTGTTCCATCAGTGGCCCTACACTCTTGTCCGTCTGCCATGCTATACTACTGGGCCGTGATCACTTCGGGAGGTGATCACGGGTATATACTATATACTTTATATACATGACACATGTGGTGACTAAAGTCGGGTCGGCTCGTTGAGTACCCGCAAGTGATTCTGGTGAGGGGGCTGAAAGGACAGGTGGCTCCATCCTGGTAGAGGTGGGCCTGGGTTCCTGACGGCCCCCAACTGTTACTTTATGGCGGAGCGACAGGGCAGGTTGAGACCACCTAGGGGAGAGGTGGGCCTGGCCCTGGTCGGCATTCGCGGATACTTAACACGCTTAACGAGATCTTGGTATTTGATCTGAGTCTGGCCATTTGGTCTATACGCACTAACCAGCTATGCGGGAACAGTTATGGGCACTCGATGTCGTGGTATCAGCCGAACTTCTTCTTGACGTCAGCGACGGAGCGGCGCGCGCCGGATTGGACTGGAACGCCTGCTAGGCTAGGTCTGCTTCCGGCCGCCCTCGCAACGTGCAGGTGTGCAATGGGCGATGGGCCCAGACCCCTGCGCGCATAGGATTTAGACCGGCGTGCTGACCTCTCTGTTGAGCCTAGGTGGGGCTGCGACGTGTTGATCTTACGAGGCCGGGCATGACCCAGAAAAGTGTGTCCGGCCAAATGGGATCGAGCGTGTTGGGTTATGTGGTGCACCCCTGCAGGGAAGTTTATCTATTCGAATAGCCGTATCCCTCGGTAAAAGGACGACCCGGAGTTGTACCTTGACCTTATGACAACTAGAACTGGATACTTAATAAAACACACCCTTCTAAGTGCCAGATATAACCCGGTGATCGCTCTCTAACAGGGCGACGAGGAGGGGATCGCCGGGTAGGTTTATGCTATGCGATGCTACTTGGTGAACTTACCATCTACTCTCTTCTACATGCTGCAAGATGGAGATGGCCAGAAGCGTAGTCTTCGACAGGACTAGCTATCCCCCTCTTATTCTGGCATTCTACAGTTCAGTCCACTGATATGCCCCTTTACACATATACCCATGCATATGTAGTGTAGCTCCTTGCTTGCGAGTACTTTGGATGAGTACTCATGGTTGCTTTCCTTCCTCTTTCCCCCCTTTCCTTTCTACCTGATTGTCGCAACCAGAGGCTGGAGTCCAGGAGCCAGACGCCACCATTGACGACGACTCCTACGACACTGGAGGTGCCTACTACTACGTGCAGCCCGCTGACGACGACCAGGAGTAGTTAGGAGGATCCCAGGCAGGAGGCCTGCGCCTCTTTCGATCTGTATCCCAGTTTGTGCTAGCCTTCTTAAGGCAAACTTTTTTAACTTATGTCTGTGCTCAGATATTGTTGCTTCCGCTGACTCGTCTATGATTGAGCACTTGTATTTGAGCCCTCGAGGCCCTGGCTTGTATTATGATGCTTGTATGACTTATTTATGTTCTAGAGTTGTGTTGTGATATCTTCCCGTGAGTCCCTGATCTTGATCGTACACGTTTGCGTGCATGATTAGTGTATGGTCAAATCGGGGGCGTCACAAGTTGGTATCAGAGCCGACTGCCTGTAGGAATTCCCTTTCCAACTCCTTGGCCGAAGTCGAGTCTAGTCATTGAAAAACTTTTACTAACATGGCTGTGTGGCTTACGGGCCCACGTCGCCATTGGGTGGTACTAGGATCTTTTACTCCTCGACCTTTACTCTGGGACTATGATCTCTCTCCTATTCGGGTTAAATGAATTTTGCTAAATCTAACATTAGGATCTCGTTATCACTTTCACTCGGAGAGCCCCTTATTACTGATGATCGTCTGCTACACGTGAAGACCCTAAAGATACTCTCCGCTGATAACCCGAGAACTTGTGTTCATCGCTTTTGCAATTCCCTTTCATCGGTAAACTCCTATGGATAACCACGTATACTCGCTATTCATACAATGTTTCCCGGTTGGTCTTGTTACTACAAGATACCCCGTAATTCTCTCTGTTGTTACGAGAATCCTTTGAGCTTACTGCCTTGCTGTTCTTTGTCACCTGAATACCCCTACGGATAATTCTCGCACTTACCGAGTATCCGCTCATCCCCAGTTGATTCAAGTATTTCACAAAAGTGTTCAAAATACCATTTGATCTTCCGAAAATCCTCAGGAACCTTTTGCTCTTGAAATTCTTGCTTACTTGCATTATGATTAATCTTAAGTCTCGTAATCTTATTGGCATCTCTTGTCATTATCATTTTGAGTCCGTTGATTCAATCTGTTGCGAATGCTCGCAATCCTCAATCAGAGCCTAGAATTCATCCTTCCGGCTCAGACGTCATTTGAAACGTGAGCTGGTTCTCGCCAATCAAATTGTCGTCGATTTTTCCCCTATGTCTATTGAACTTATCCATCCTTGATCAGAGCGTCTGTTTCTGATCCTTCGCTTTGTAAATCATAATTCCTTTGCAACTGAGCTCTAAGTTACTTAGTTGTTTCTATAATCCAAGGTCTTTGCATTGATTCTACCTCTGGTTGTGTGCCGATACTCACATCAAATCCTTTATGGACCATCAGAACCTTGTTGGATTTTATCCGACAGCGTCCTTCATATTCAATCACTTTGGAAGTTCTTTCCCTGATACATAATGCCTTTAGTAAATTGTATCCTCTCGTTTTGTCACCCATGCTCTACTATCGAGCTTGAGTTATTTACCCCTGAAGCTTGTGATATATGTTTCCACGATGCCCCGATGGGTTGAACCTATGCCTTTCATAGTATGTGTGAACTCGAAAGTTTTCATGAGTCATACTCTTCTGGTATTTTGCCAGATAAAAATTTTCAACACTGCAACTTCATCAAACGCGAGAAGTGAATGAAAGGGTATGCATTGGAGAAGTGGGAGTCGACCTTGAACTTTGTGTTCATGCCCATGGACATGATGTAGATCCTATCATAGAAGCTTCTTGTAATAATAACTATTTCCTTGATATGATATCGTCTAGTATCTGTTGATTGATCCTTTTGCAATCGTGGTTTCAACCATGTTCTCCTTTAAATACCATTTCTCGTGCAAGTTTAAGCACTTGTCCTCTGCAGAGCAATACCCTAGTCCAACCTCTACCTTGATCTGTCGTTGAGTATTACCCCCTAGTATCTCGAGATTATCATGGAACTGCATAACTTCTTATGAGTTCTTCATCAAGTGCTACATTCTCACTGATTCCAATTTTCCACGGGCTCTGAGTTATTAGTCACTCGAGAACACCGATAAGTGAATCGATTCCGCACTCCGATTCAATAACTCTAAGTAATTCTTGTTGCTTATGAGTTTAATAATCCTTCAAGTCATTCCTAGCCTTATCGGCTATATCATTATCGTGCAAACTTTTTAACTGTGCTACCCGGTCCTTCCCGGAACACAACTTTCAATGATGAGCTAAGCTTATGTCGATGTCCCTTGTCTTATCGTTTCACCTCGAACGGCAAGCTTGATTCCTAGTTGGTGTTGTATCCGTAGTTCCAATAATCTTTTGCTGCATCAGTCCTTCTGCTTGAGCAGGCGCTGTTTGATTACATCTTCATGAAACCTCTCGGCAAATGTGTCGTGGTCATCATCAACCTTATGAGCTCTTCCAGGATATCAATTGAGTTCATGATGAGAAATACCATCCTTGCCCTCGATGATCTGTGTTATCATCGACCACTTTATTGCCTTCCCACCAACACAAGCTTGTTCGTGTTTGGTGTTATACCTTGAGTTCCTTGCTATCCAGCAATTGTTCTTCTTTACCTTGGAACATTAACATCTCTTATGTCATCTATGTTGTGAGAATTTCACCACCTCTTAAGTATTCTTGGTATGGTGATACTTCTCACCATCACCATTCTTTCTGGGGTCCTCGTGTTGATTCCAACCGGGGTACCAACAAGTGAGCGGTGCTGTTTGGATTCTGCCCTTCTAGCAACCCTATTCCTTTGAAGTTAATGGTTGGACGTTCATTCTTAGACTATTGATTATTGAATCACCATTCCGACGTTGGTCGTGCAACCCAGCCCATATTTCGGGTGCACCTTTCAACCAATGTTTAATTGTGTATGTTTTCCTCGAGCATACATCATTATACCATTTGAATTGACAAATGTTATCTCCTTGTTGACATACTTGTGGAAATCCATCTTTTGGAAATCTGGAGGAATTGTCGCTGAGTCCATCAGCCACCCCCTCACCCTCTCCTTGATTTAATGATGATCTTTTGTTTCGGAACTCGCTTCCATAGTTCAATTCTCGAGAATCTTACAATGTCATCTCGACAATTTGTGTTGCACCTTTCTTCTCAGGCATCCTGAGTCTGAGTTATCCTGACACCAATCAGATCTGAATCTCGGTCAGATATGATGGTTGGAACATATTTCCAAGAGTAATAACAATGGTCTTTATATGACCCGGTAAGGTGATATCGTGCCTAGCACACCTGGCCGGAGGACCTATTGTTACCATTTCCTTTTTAGCAAGGCTATCCTTTCTTCCATGAGGAAATTGTAAGACTTATTCTACAAGCGGTTCCTGATGGATCCTTTGTGTTTCTAAAGTCTGATCTTCACTTGATAACCATGTCAAGGCTATCTCGATGCATGTCTATGGTACTCCGATTTTCTCAGGGACATTTGAAGTCCGATGCTAAATGTTTCCTGCTCAATTATCCAAACACCCCTGTATGGGTAATGTCATGAAAATTCTCTCCCCTACCTAAAGGGTTTTCTACATTATACCCTGCCACGGATAGCATGCTCTGCTTGTCCTTGGGAAGGATATAGCCCTGAAATAGGTGTTTAAACACATTTTCCTTTCCATTGTTTGGTTTAACGTTTCTTGTGATCTATATGATCTAAGCAGTAATATTCTTCTGCTTATGTAAACACCTTGGTGTGCAACTGTGTCAGCAAGACCCTGTTACTATTGTTGATGACATTCCGGTAACCACCGATGGACGAGAACTTTGCCTATTGGTCCGCCTCGTTTCAACGAGCAGGAAAATGGTTCTCTTCGTCCCTCGCCCTTGGTACCGATATTGTCGCCAACATAATTGACAGGCTATCCTCTGACATGCCTTGCTTACATGATCATGCAAGATGTCAGCCCCCTTTCTACTTTAACCCACATGGTGGGCCCATAACCCACAGTTCCATAGGATCGAAACCTGACCCTCCTGTACACCCCTATTTTGAAAGTTTTCCCTTACGCTTGGCTTCGTATGCAATTCATGAGCCACCTTCCTAGTGATCTGTTCTGATAACAGATGCAATACTTAATCTCGATGCTCTGAAACCCTTTCACACACTTTTTCGGACATCGAACGATTGCCTATCCGCTTGAAACTTCTTATTGCACATTCTTACCTTGCTCTCGATGACTTTCTTGAATTTCAACTCGAGAGATGCATCTACGCCTCGTTCACTGAGATAGCCCCCAGGTACCTAGCATGTGTTGAGCTTCGTCCTTCCCGAGTCTTCCCCCTTAACCTTTTCCGTAAGTACGATGGTGGTCCTGAAGAAAGGATGCCGGCTTCATCATGATGACTTCAAGCAGAGAAATGAAGGCATCAACTTAATGGATCGACCTCTTCGAGAAGAGTAACCAACGCCGAGAAGATCCGTTAGAATTTCGTAACTAAACCTTCCCCCCTTTCACTACCTCTTAAATCTCGGGACGAGATTTCTAGTAGTGGAGGAGAATTGTGACGCCCGGATAATTAGGCTACAGTAATCCCACGCTAATGATGCCACGTCACCACGGTTACTGTTGTCGATCTCGCGATGGTTCAAGATCGATACAAATTTAAATTTAAAATAGAGGCAAACAATAAAAGGTTTCAAATAAAGAAAACTAAACTAAAACTGAAAACTAAAATGTTCAAAATTTAGAAAATAAATCATGGCTGGTTGTGGTGGAAAAACCACATTTTGATAAAATGTTTAGATGCAAGAAATTAATTAAAACAGGGGCTAAACAATTACTTAAATGCTTTTAAAAAAGAATAAACAATTACAAACCCTTTTATTTTGAAGAACTAAATTAATAGTGGCAAAGGCACAATTTGTAACACTAAGTTAGGTGCCACTTTTGTATTTTAGTAAATCTAAAATAAATAGAAACTATAATAAATCGAAAAGGATAAATAAAAAGAAAACAAAGAAGAAGGAAAAGAATCCCCCTGGGCTCCGGCCCAGCAGGCCATCAACCCCACTGGGCCAACCCACCAGGCCCAGCCGGCCACACCTTATCCCCTCACCCCCCAGCCAAACCCTATCCTAACCCGAACCCCACCCACTCTCCCCGATCCCCTCTCTCTCTCGCTCGCTCCTCCCCGATCTGGATCGGGCGTCGACGCCCTTCCCCCGCACTTGTCGCCGTCGACTGCCCTACCTTGCCGCCCTCGTCGTCGACCCCTCACCGACGGACCCCCCCCCCTCAAGCATCGTCGCCGCCCTGGCTTCGCAAGACGCCGCACCCGAGGACCACCTCGCCGGCGCCTCCTCTCCCGCGTCGCCCATCGACCCCGACGCTCATGACGCCGCGGCCACCGTCGCCTTCCTCTCCCTCGCGGGATCTCCTCCTCGTCGGCATCGCGTCCCCGTCTTCCTCCCCGAGCACCGCTGCCTAGACCCCACGGCCCCGTGGTGAGGCCCCGGCATCTCCTCCTTCTCTCCTGCTCCGGACACTTCGGCCATGGTCTCACTCACCGGCGCCCGCACGCGCGCCGGCCGCCCTGGCCGCACCCGCGCCCCCTGCGTGTGCCCGCGCCCCACCTCATTCGGACGCGCCCGCTCGGCTCCCTCCGCGTCCGCTCCGCCGGGCAGGCTTGCTGCTGCTGCCCCGCTGCGTGCGCCGCTTGCCGTGCGTCCGCGTCGTTCCACCACTGCATCGCCGTGCGGCCCCGCAACAGCCCGCGGTGCCACCGCCTCCCCCGCGCCGTGCCACTCCGGCCTTGCCGTGGCCGGCGCCCCCCCCCCCCCCCCCGGTTGGCCTCGGGCACGCGCCCATGCCAGCGCCCGGGCTGCGCCCGTCGCCCGCGCCCGTTTGGCCCCTAGGGCCAATGACATGGGGGCCCCACGCCCCTTGAGAATGATTAAAAAAAGAAATTAAAAATAAATAAATAATAAGTAAATAAAAATGTTAATTAAATAATTAATTAAGTAACTAAATTAATTAACTTAATTAATCATGTTTAATTAAACTAATTAAACATTAGGTACCTAATTAACTAATTAAACTGATTAATAGGTTAATTAGGTTATTGTACCTATGACATGCGGGACCCACACGTCAGTTGACCGGTCAACACCTTTGTTGACTGCTGATGTCATGATGACGTCAGCAAACACTGTTCTGGATAATGTTGAATTAAAGTAAATAAATAAATCCTAAAATGATTAAATCTTTAGAAAATCATATAAAATAATCCGTATCTCGGATGAAAATACTTTCTACATGAAAGTTGCTCAGAACGACGAGACAAATCCGAATTCGCAGCCCGTTCGTCCACCACACATTCCTAGCATAGCGAACATGCAACTTTCCCCCTCCGGTTCATCTGTCCGAAAACGCGAAACACCGGGGATACTTTCCCGGATGTTTCCCCCCTTCGTCGGTATCACCTCCTACCGTGTTAGGGCATACCTAGCACCGCGTTTTGCCTCCTTATGTTTTGTGATGCTTTGTTTGCTCCGTATTTACTGTTTCTTCCCCCTCTCCTTCTCCGGTAGACTACGAGACCGACACTGTTGCTGCGCAGTTCGACTACGGAGTTGACGACCCCTCCTTCTTACCAGAGCAACCAGACAAGCCCCCCCCCCTTGATCACCAGATATCGCTTATTCCTTCTCTATACTGCTTGCATTAGAGTAGTGTAGCATGTTACTGCTTTTGGTTAATCCTATACTGATGCATAGCCTGTCATTGTTGCTACAGTTGTTACCCTTACCCGCTATCCTACTGCTTAGTATAGGATGCTAGTGTTCCATCAGTGGCCCTACACTCTTGTCCGTCTGCCAAGCTATACTACTGGGCCGTAATCACTTCGGGAGGTGATCACGGGTATATACTATATACTTTATATACATGACACATGTGGTGACTAAAGTCGGGTCGGCTCGTTGAGTACCCGCAAGTGATTCTTGTGAGGGGGCTGAAAGGACAGGTGGCTCCATCCCGGTAGAGGTGGGCCTGGGTTCCTGACGGCCCCCAACTGTTACTTTATGGCGGAGTGACAGGGCAGGTTGAGACCACCTAGGGGAGAGGTGGGCCTGGCCCTGGTCGGCGTTCGCGGATACTTAACACGCTTAACGAGATCTTGGTATTTGATCTGAGTCTAGCCATTTGGTCTATATGCACTAACCAGCTACGCGGGAACAGTTATGGGCACTCGACATCGTGGTATCAGCCGAAGCTCTTCTTGACGTCAGCGACGGAGCGGCGCGCGCCGGATTGGACTGGAACGCCTGCTAGGCTAGGTCTGCTTCCGGCCGCCCTCGCAACATGCAGGTGTGCAATGGGCGATGGGCCCAGACCCCTGCGCGCATAGGATTTAGACCGGCGTGCTGACCTCTCTGTTGAGCCTAGGTGGGGCTGCGACGTGTTGATCTTACGAGGCCAGGCATGACCCAGAAAAGTGTGTCCGGCCAAATGGGATCGAGCGTGTTGGGTTATGTGGTGCACCCCTGCAGGGAAGTTTATCTATTCGAATAGCCATGTCCCTCGGTAAAAGGACGACCCGGAGTTGTACCTTGACCTTATGACAACTAGAACTGGATACTTAATAAAACACACCCTTCTAAGTGCCAGATATAACCCGGTGATCGCTCTCTAACAGGGCGACGAGGAGGGGATCGCCGAGTAGGTTTATGCTATGCGATGCTACTTGGTGAACTTACCATCTACTCTCTTCTACATGCTGCAAGATGGAGATGGCCAGAAGCGTAGTCTTCGACAGGACTAGCTATCCCCCTCTTATTCTGGCATTCTACAGTTCAGTCCACTGATATGCCCCTTTACACATATACCCATGCATATGTAGTGTAGCTCCTTGCTTGCAAGTACTTTGGATGAGTACTCACGGTTGCTTTCCTTCCTCTTTTCCCCCTTTTCCTTTCTACCTGATTGTCGCAACCAGAGGCTGGAGTCCAGGAGCCAGACGCCACCGTCGACGACGACTCCTACGACACTGGAGCTGCCTACTACTACGTGCAGCCCGCTGACGACGACCATGAGTAGTTAGGAGGATCCCAGGCAGGAGGCCTGCGCCTCTTTCGATCTGTATCCCAGTTTGTGCTAGCCTTCTTAAGGCAAACTTGTTTAACTTATGTCTGTGCTCAGATATTGTTGCTTCCGCTGACTCGTCTATGATCGAGCACTTGTATTCGAGCCCTCGAGGCCCTTGGCTTGTATTATGATGCTTGTATGACTTATTTATGTTTTAGAGTTGTGTTGTGATATCTTCTCGTGAGTCCCTGATCTTGATCGTACACGTTTGCGTGCATGATTAGTGTACGATCAAATCGGGGGCGTCACACCAACCATGGTTCACGGAAATTGTTGTTTGCTCTGTAGCAATGGTGTATAGACAAGGTACAAGGATTAGCTCGTGGAGGGTGGCCCTCACGTCCAGCTTGACATAATTAGTTTTTTAACTTCTATATATTCTTTTGTGTTGGTAGTTTAATGATAGGTGTGTCGTGTGGTGGCCGAACTCATCGTCTTGAATTGACCATTTTATAACATTCCAAATTTTCAATTTGGAATGTTATACATAGATCATTCATGCATATCATATTTTATTGCATATTTGTTTCGTGATCCTCGAAATTCTAAGCAACTCAAGGACCTTCGGAGAGAGTTGGGAATTTCACTGTTTTCATATTTGAATTTTATCAAATATCGAAACGAGGATCAATTTGTTTTATTATTTTTCTCTCCGAAAATATTTCATATAAAAAAAAGTATATGAGAAGGGATAATATGACTTCCCCAAAAATAAAAGAAATATTGGAGGAAAATATTAAAATCAAATATTTGATTTTATTTGGATTTTATTGCTATTTTATTTGCATAGGAAAAATACGCGTTTTTCAAAATTGCATTTTAGGCCCAAATAAATGTTCACCTGGTCCGGTAGATATTTAGACGACGGGGAAAATTTATTTCGGGATTTTTTACGTCCGTTTAGTATTTATTTTCGGCGTTTTTCTGCGCGGAATTTATTTTAAAAAAAGGTTTTTCCGCCGGACCGAACTGGGCCGAGGCCCAGTTGGCCAGCCGCGCCAGCCCACCCCTCGCCCCGACTGACTCCGACCGGAGTCCGGCCGGCGCACGCCGCTGTCGCCGAGTCCAAGGAGGATTCCTCCTCCCCCGGCCCCTTGCCCAAGCCGCCGCCTCGCCCGGCCCTTTAAATGCCGAGCCGACCCCCGCCTCGACCCCCACACCACCACCGCCGCAAGTCCCGCCGCAGCGCCGCCCCGCCGCCGTTGCAGCCGCCGCCGCAGCTCCGTGCCGCTGCAGCCCGCGCCGCCGACTTCACCGGAGCCGTCGCCGTTTTTTTTCTCTCGTCGGTTTATTTCGGTAAACCCTAGATCTAGATCCATTTTTTTAAATCCAGTTTATTCTTTTAGATCGGTTTTTCCTGTCGGTTTATTTATTTAGCGAACGCCTGTTCGTTCGTTCGTTTTAACAAACGGTTTTTTCGCGATTATTCTCGATCGCGATTTCTGATCCGATTTTCGTTTTAGTTTAACTTTTCGCTCATTTGTCAGAATCAGGCGATTCAAGCGCCTAGTTCTTCGTCTCGAACCCTCTTTCTGTTTAACCAACTTGAACAAGATTTTGGTACTGTAAAATTTGACTTTAGTCCAGATTAGTAAACGAATCTTGTTTCTTTCGCAGTTTGAGTTTCGTTGCTCCATTTGATTTGATTCTTTTTGCAAACCGGAGTTCTTAAGTTGAACTTTCTGGTTAGATCTTCTTATTTGATTTTTACCCATGCATCTTTGCTTGATTGCTTATGTATGCTATTGTTTGTTTACGATAGAACTCCCGGAGTGCGAAGCGTGCTACTACGAGTCTCTAGGTTTTGCGGATCATCAGCAAGGCAAGTAACACTTTGATCATATCCCATTATTACCCAGTTTTTATGCATTAGCTCCAATCCTCAAACACTGCATGATTAGGATGTGATTAACTTGTGGGTATTGGGAAGTAGTTGATGAGGTAGAACCTATTGCCCTGTTATAATCAAACCCTTGGGAGTTACTTCTACGTATTGCTTATATTGCTATGCTATGCTCGTAGACGTGGTTTGGGTGAGTGCATCCATGACAGATGTGAGATTGTTAATTAATGGTTCAACTTAAGGTGGCAACTTTAATACACATCTGGGTGGATTGCTTGTCGGGCACCTGGAGAATCCAGTGTTGTCCTAGGATATCCCGGAGTACCCGTGTGATAAGCCTAAGGTCCGCCACCCAGGCTCAAAGGGAACTGAGATATTTCATGCTAAAAACTTCCGTGTGCAGCCACAAGCTATTATGGGCTCTAGCATAGTTGAGTAAGTTGCATGACCTCTTCCAGTGGTAGACTAGCAGATGTAGAGGGATGTAGGTTGGTACTGTCTACCCGGGGTTAGAGTTAATGCTTCTGAAAGGCTGTGTCTCGGTCATCCGTTTCTCAAACACCATGTAGTGCGAGAAATCCAATGGAGGCGATCGAGTCTTGTGGGGAAAATGCGCAAACCTCTGCAGAGTGTACAATCTAATCATGGTTAGCCGTGTCCCCGGTTATGGACATCTTGAGTATCTAGTACTTGGATTATCATATGTATCTCATCACTCTAATTTAATATTGTTGGGTTGATAATTACTTTAATTGGGATTGAGTTGGAGGAACCTTCTCAATGATGTTTGAACTACCATGATAGTTAAATAAAATATATTCCTTTGTTGTAGGAAAAAATTGGCTTTTCTCAAAACTATAACCATAGAGCCTTTCCACCAGCCAAATATGCATGTAGTGATAGCATTATTCTATTCTTGCTCTACTGTGTTATATTGCCAGCATATTCCATGTGCTGACCCGTTTTCGGGCTGCAACGTATTATGTTTCATACTTTTCAGACAAGGAGTAAGGATCGTTAGGTCGTTGCCGTGCAGCTCAGCTATGCCGTTGGAGTTGATGGACTCACTTTATCTTCCAAGCCTTCCGCTGTTATCGTATTAGATGGCCTTATGCCATATTTATTGTAATAAGTTCTCTTTTGAGACATTCGATGTAATAAGTGTGTGATTGCTACTCTGTTATAAATCCTTCGAGTACTGTGTATCAGCATTACCAATCCAGGGATGACACAGAAGCACAGAGACTTGACCGCTTGAGGTCGGGTCGCTACAAGATGGTATCAGAGCACACATTGAGTGTAGGACACGACCATTAAGATAAGCCATAGGTCACTCTTCTCTACTCATTTCTGACTCCTCTTCATTTTCTACTCTTAGGATGGCGGATTCGAGGAACAAGTTTGCAAAACCGCATGAAGACACACCCTTTGGACGACACTTGAAGGAAGTCACTAGGTACCTGAACATCGAAATACCAAGATTCACCGGGACCTACAACGCCACTTTACCAGAAGAGGAGCGCTGGATGATTCGAGTTCAAGTTCCAGGAAGGACGTTCGCGCCAATCACTGAGCCCATAGAGTTTTCCTTTGATGCACCAACCTGGAGTCTAGGCAAGAGCATGGCAGCCCACATTGCCATAGGACGTATTGGAGAAGTCTACAGCAAGGATCTCAAGGACACTATCTACCAGATATGTGGGCGCCGAGATGAGCAATGGGAGATGATCAGCACCAGGAAGGACAGATCCATTAGAGCTTTCATCCAGGAGTTAAACCAGCACATTCAATGCCAGGAGAATCAGATGTGCGCAGACATGATAGATTTGAAGAAGGCGAAGACAAGGATCACTGAGCTGGAAGAAGAACTCAAGTCTACACACGATGGATATGAGGAGGAAATTGCAACACTATTGGAGAAGAATGACGACCTGATAAGGAAGATCGGAGTATTCATGGGAGACCCCGCGCCAGGAGGAGAGGACGACGATTCCACTTGCCCGGAGAACTACATCATCATCGACGACACCGACTCCGACCCCAGTTAAGATGACTTTGAAGACGAAGCTGAAGCAGACATCATGGAGTCGTCCACCGATCAAAATTTCTAGATGACCACCAAATGATTAGTAGTATTTCCCCCATGAATATAGTAGTAGTTTGAGCACTTTTAACGATAGTTCTAGACCGTTTGTATGCCCTTGCTTGATTGATTGAGTGATATGATTGTGTTTGTCTCATGTGCATATGGGTAGTGCTTTCTCACTAGACCCCTTTTCTATTCTAATCTCTCCCCTCTAAACCCATCATATGCCTTCGGGACGTGACACCGGATTTGTCTTCCCACCGGAGATCACCCAGTTGATCTAGCAGCAGAATGCCTTGATGCAGATATTAGTCCAGAACCAAGGCAACAACAACAACAACCCGCCTCCAGTTGACAACTTAGCTCGCTTTCTGAGGTTGCAGCCGCCGGTGTTTTCCAGTAGCACCGAGCCTATAGTTGCTGATGATTGGCTATGCCGTATTGGAAGGGAGTTGACCACCGCAGGTTGCACAGATGCTAAGAAGGTGCGCTTTGCCGCACATCAATTGGATGGACCAGCAGCCTCATGGTGGGAGAATTATACGGTCACTTTCCCCATAGCCAACGTCACTTGGGATCAGTTTCAGCAAGCTTTCCGCGCAGCCCATGTCTCAACTGGAGCTATGAGCACGAAGAAGCGTGAGTTTCGCAACTTACGAGCCAGGGGAACCGTACTGTAGCTCGGTACGTGGATGAGTTTAGCAAGTTATCTCGCTATGCCCCCGACGATGTGGCCACACATGCCGCGAAGCAGGAGAAGTTTATGGAAGGGTTGAACGATGAGATGAGCATGCAGTTGATGGTGGCAACATTCAACAACTACCAGGAGTTGGTAGATAAGGCTCTTATGATTGAAGGGAAGCAGCAGCAGATCGAGAACCGTAAGAGGAAGTATGTGCAAGGAAGATACAATTCTGGAGCTCAGCAGAAGCCTCGTCTAACCCCGAACTCGGGAGGACTTGTTCATAACCATGGAGGTCATAACCACAACGGAGGAAGTTCGCATAACCATAATGGTTCCAAGAATGGGACTGGGAACGGAACAAGCAACAATCAGAACCGCTCCAATTCAGCCACACCCGCCAAGAGAGACCTAAGTCACATTACTTGCTTCAAGTGCGGGAAGACTGGACACTATGCCACAGAGTGCCCTGAAGCGAAGAATGGAAACGGTAGTGGGAACGCTGGGAAGAAGCCCAATCCATTCAACAAAGGACAAGTGAACCACGTTAACGTGGAGGAGGTTGAAGGGCAGCCAGACACAGTTATCGGTAAGTTTTTGGTTAAGTCTTTTACCGCCCTAGTTCTTTTTGATACTGGTGCATCACATTCATACATATCAAGGGGATTCATGGATAAGTTTAAACTACCAACCCAAGCCCTTAGGACCCCTCTGTTAGTAAGTTCACCTGGAGCAGAGTATATGGCTAGCCGATGGTGCGACCGGATACCCTTAACCATTGGTAGCCATGTTTTCCCGTCAGACCTAATAATTTTGGAGTCACAAGGATTGGATGTGATATTAGTCATGGACTGGATGTCAAAGTATGGAGGAAGCATTGACTGTGCTAGTAAGTCGATTTATCTCACCACCCCGGAGGGAAAAAGGATCAACTATGTATCCAGGCATACGACAAGGAGAACTCAAGTAAATTCCCTCTCAGGAGTTGTTCAGGAGGAAGTGCCTGTCGTAAAGGATTACCCAGATGTATTTCCAGAGGAATTACCAGCATGCCGCCAGATCGGGACATCGAGTTTTTGATAGAACTGTTGCCAGGCACCGGGCCTATATCGAAGAGACCATACCGGATGCCCGCAAATGATCTGGAGGAGATTAAGAAGCAGATCAAGGAGTTATTGGAGAAAGGTTACATCTGACGAAGTTCATCACCGTGGGGAGCCCCAGTGCTCTTGGTTGAGAAGAAGGATGGATCATTGAGGATGGTTGTTGATTATCGGGCGTTGAATGAGGTGACAATTAAGAACAAATACCCTTTGCCGATGATCAATGATTTGTTTGACCAGCTGCAAGGAGCTAAGGTGTTTTCGAAGATCGATCTGCGATCAGGATATCACCAGCTGAAGATCCGGGAGAAGGATATACCTAAAACCACATTTACCACAAGGTACGAGTTATATGAGTATATGGTCATGTCATTTGGACTGACTAACGCCCCTGCCTATTTCATGAGCATGATGAACAAGGTGTTCATGGAATATTTGGATAAGTTTGTTGTGGTGTTCATTGATGATATAATGGTATACTCGAAGAATGAAGAGGAGCACAAGGAGCATTTGCGTTTAGTTCTCGAGAAACTCAGGGAACATCAGTTGTATGCCAAGTTCAGCAAATGTGAGTTTTGGTTGAAGGAAGTTGGATTCCTTGGACATGTTATATCAGGAGAAGGTATAGCAGTAGACCCCACCAAGGTTCAGTCAGTCACTGAATGGTTGGCACCCACTTCAGTTAGCGAGATCCGCAGTTTTCTTGGACTCGCAGGATACTATCGGAGATTCATTGAGAATTTCTCCAAGATTGCGAAGCCAGTGACGGAGTTATTGAAGAAGGATACCAAATTTAAATGGACGGAAGGATGTGAGGCGAGTTTTCAGGAGTTAAAGAACCATCTGACTATAGCCCCAGTGCTGATTCTGCCGGATATACGCAAGGATTTCCAAGTGTATTGCGACGCCTCTCGCTTAGGACTTGGAAGTGTGCTTATGCAGGACGGAAGAGTTGTTTCGTATGCCTCACGACAACTAAAACCGCACGAATTGAATTATTCCATGCATGATTTGGAGTTAGCAGCTGTAGTGCATGCGCTCAAGACTTGGAGACATTACCTTATTGGAAACCGTTGTGATGTGTACACTGATCATAAGAGTTTGAAGTACATTTTCACACAAAAGGAGCTGAACCTTAGGCGGAGGAGATGGTTGGAGCTTATAAAGGATTATGACATGAAGCTTCACTATCATCCAGGCAAGGCCAATGTCGTAGCAAACGCTTTGAGCCGGAAGAGTTATGCTAACACCCTCGTAAGCATAGGATTGCCAAAGGAGTTAGCAGAGGATCTCAGAGAACTTCGATTGGAGATTGTTCCTAGAGGTTTTGTTTCAACAATGGAAGTTCGGTCTACATTGTTAGGAAAGATTCGAGAAGCTCAGAAGGATGACAAAGAGATTGCCGAGATAAAAGAGAGAATGAGCAAAGGGAAGGCCAAAGGTTTTCGTGAGGATGAGCACGACACCTTATGGTTTGAGGACCGTGTTTATGTGCCCAATAACACAGAGATCAGGAAGTTAATACTTCAGGAGGCTCATGACTCACCATACTCGATACACCCCGGAAACACCAAGATGTATTTGGATTTGAAGGAATGTTTCTGGTGGACTGGTATGAAGAAGGATATTGCCGAGTATGTAGCCGTATGTGATGTATGTCAGAGAGTGAAGGCGGAACATCAAAAGCCAGCAGGATTGTTACAGCCTATGCCGATACCCGAATGGAAGTGGGATAAGCTTGGCATGGATTTCATCACCGGATTGCCCAGGACCAAATCAGGATATGATTCTATATGGGTAGTAGTTGATCGCTTGACCAAAGTGGCTCACTTTATCCCAGTGAAAACCACCTATACAAGTGCGAAGTTGGCCAAGATATACATGACCAGGATCGTATGTTTGCATGGAGTTTCAAGGACCATCGTATCAGATAGAGGAACACAGTTTACCTCAAAAGTTTTGGCATCAGCTGCACCAGACTTTGGGTACAAGGCTAGAGTTCATATAGCATTCCATCCGCAGACAGATGGACAAACCGAGAGAGTCAACCCGATTCTGGAGGATATGTTGAGAGCTTGTGCACTAGATTATGGATCTATTTGGGATGACAATTTGCCCTACGCGGAGTTCTCATACAACAATAGCTATCAAGCCAGTTTGAAGATGGCACCGTTCGAAGCTCTGTATGGACGAAGGTGCAGAACACCGTTGATGTGGGATGAAGTTGGAGACCGACAGTTGTTTGGACCAGATTTGATCAAGGAGTCTGAAGAGAAGGTTAAGTTGATTCGAGATAGACTGAAGGTAGCTCAGTCCAGGCAGAAGAGTTATGCAGATTCGAAACGCAAGGAAGTAACCTATGAAATTGGGGACAGAGCATATCTGCGAGTGTCACCTCTGCGAGGAGTGAAACGTTTTGGAGTTAAGAGAAAGTTAGCCCCGAGATTTGTAGGACCATACCGAATTTTGGAACGTATGGGAGAGGTTGCCTACAAGTTGGAGTTACCTGAAGGACTGTCAGGAGTTCATGATGTGTTTCATGTTTCACAGTTGAAGAAGTGTCATGCTGAGATGGCCGATACACCGCTAAGAGATACAGTGCCCTTGGAAGCGATTCAGTTGAACAGTGATCTGACCTATGAGGAGAAGCCAGTCAGGATTCTTGAATTTGCCAGCCGAGTCACCCGCAGCAAGGTTATCAAGTTTTGCAAAGTTCAGTGGAGCCACCATACCGAGGATGAAGCCACCTGGGAACGAGAGGATGATCTTCGCAAAGACCACCCACACCTATTTTCTAGCCAACCCGAATCTCGAGGGCGAGATTCATCTTAAAGGGGGTAGGTTTGTGACATCCCAAATTTTCAATTTGGAATGTTATACATAGATCATTCATGCATATCATATTTTATTGCATATTCGTTTCGCGGTCCTCGAAATTCTAAGCAACTCAAGGACCCTCGGAGAGAGTTGGGGATTTCACTGTTTTCATATTTGAATTTTATCAAATATCGAAACGAGGATCAATTTGTTTTATTATTTTTCTCTCCGAAAATAGTTCATATAAAAAAAGTATATGAGAGGGATAATATGACTTCCCCAAAAATAAATGAAATATTGGAGGAAAAATATTAAAATCAAATATTTGATTTTATTTGGATTTTATTGCTATTTTATTTGCATAGGAAGAATACACGTTTTTCAAAATTGCATTTTAGGCCCAAATAAATGTTCACCTGGTCCGGTAGATTTTTAGAGGACGGGAAAATTTGTTTCGGGATTTTTGGCGTCCGTTTAGTATTTATTTTCGGTGTTTTTCTACGCGGAATTTATTTTAAAAAAAGTTTTTCCGCCGGACCGAACTCGGCCGAGGCCCAGTTGGCCAGCCGCGCCAGCCCACCCCTCGCCCCGACCGACTCCGACCGGAGTCCGGCCGGCGCACGCCGCCGTCGCCGAGTCCGGGGAGGACTCCTCCTCCCCCGGCCCCTTGCCCAAGCCGCCGCCTCGCCCGGCCCTTTAAAGGCCGAGCCGACCCCCGCCTCGACCCCCACACCACCACCGCCGCCAGCCCCGCCGCCCCGAGCCGCAGCGCCGCCCCGCCGCTGCAGCTCCGCTGCAGCCGCCGCCGCAGCTCCGCCCGCGCCGCCGCCGTTTTTTTTCTCTCGTCGGTTTATTTCGGTAAACCCTAGATCTAGATTCGATTTTTTTAAATTCCGGTTTATTCTTTTAGATCGGTTTTTCCCGTCGGTTTATTTATTTAGCGAACGCCTGTTCGTTCGTTCGTTTTAACAAACGGTTTTCACCCGTTACCCGCAGACAGCGAACGTTCGTTCGTTAGCCTGTTCGTCAGTTTTTCTTTTTCTCGGATTTTTCGCGATTATTCTCGATCGCGATTTCTGATCCGATTTTCGTTTTAGTTTAACTTTTCGCTCGTTTGTCGGAATCAGACGATTCAAGCGCCTAGATCTTCGTCTCGAAGCCCTCTTTCTGTTTAACCAACTTGAACAAGATTTTGGTACTGTAAAATTTGACTTTAGTCCAGATTAGTAAACGAATCTTGTTTCTTTCGCAGTTTGAGTTTCGTTGCTCCGTTTGATTTGATTCTTTTTGCAAACCACAGTTCTTAAGTTGAACTTTCTGGTTAGATCTTCTTATTTGATTTTTACCCGTGCATCTTTGCTTGATTGCTTATGTATGCTATTGTTTGTTTACGATAGAACTCCCGGAGTGCGAAGCGTGCTACTACGAGTCTCTAGGTTTTGCGTATCATCAGCAAGGCAAGTAACACTTTGATCATATCCCATTATTACCCAGTTTTTATGCATTAGCTCCAATCCTCAAACACTGCATGATTAGGATGTGATTAACTTGTGGGTATTGGGAAGTAATTGATGAGGTAGAACCTATTGCCCTGTTATAATCAAACCCTTGGGAGTTACTTCTACGTATTGCTTATATTGCTATGCTATGCTCGTAGACGTGGTTTGGGTGAGTGAATCCATGACAGATGTGAGATTGTTATTTAATGGTTCAACTTAAGGTGGCAACTTTAATACACATCTGGGTGGATTGCTTGTTTTGGGCACCTGGGGAATCCAGTGTTGTCCTAGGAGATCCCGGGGATATACCGTGTGATCCTCCTACGGTCCGCCACCCAGGCTCAAAGGGATCGTGAGATATTTCATGCTAGAAACTTCCGTGTGCAGCCACAAGCTATTATGGGCTCTAGCATAGTTGAGTAAGTTGCATGACCTCTTCCAGTGGTAGGCTAGCAGATGTAGAGGGATGTAGGTTGGTACTGTCTACCCGGGGTTAGAGTTAATGCTTCTGAAAGACTGTGTCTCGGTCATCCGTTTCTCAAACACCATGTAGTGCGAGAAATCCAACGGAGGCGATTCAGTCTTGTGGGGAGAAGTGCGCAAACCTCTGCAGAGTGTACAATCTAATCATGGTTAGCCGTGTCCCCGGTTATGGACATCTTGAGTATCTAGTACTTGGATTATCATATGTATCTCATCACTCTAATTTAATATTGTTGGGTTGATAATTATTTTAATTGGGATTGAGTTGGAGGAACCTTCTCAATGATGTTTCAACTACCATGATAGTGAAATAAAATATATTCCTTTGTTGTGGGGGAAAATTGGCTTTTCGCAAAACTATAACCATAGAGCCTTTCCACCAACCAAATATGCATGTAGTGATAGCATTATTCTGTTCTTGCTCTACTGTGTTATATTGTCAGCATATTCCATGTGCTGACCCGTTTTCGGGCTGCAACGTATTATGTTGCAGACTTTTCAGACGAGGAGTAAGGATCGTTAGGTCGTTGCCGTGCAGCTCAGCTATGCCGTTGGAGTTGATGGACTCACTTTATCTTTCAAGCCTTCCGATGTTATCGTATTAGATGGTCTTATGCCATATTTATTGTAAGTTCTCTTTTGAGACATTCGATGTAATAAGTGTGTGATTGCTACTCTGTTATAAATCCTTCGAGTACTGTGTGTGTCAGCATTACCGATCCAGGGATGACACAGAAGCACATAGACTTGACCGTTTAAGGTCGGGTCGCTACACATTTCAAACGTGTTCTGATTAGATGGACACAATGACCACCGTCAATAAGGGCGAGAAAGAGGATAAGCAGCAATGCAAGTATTGCGTCGTGTTGAAATAGATGACATAGGCATTTGAGAGTTCTGAGTTATATTTATTGCACTAAGAGGATGTGTTTTTTTCGTTATAACGGACATGCAAGTTTGCTAGTACTTATAAAAGGGCCAAAAGCATGTTCCTGAACATTTGCAGCCTATACATCCAAAAGAAAAAGGGAGTGCATGCTTGGACGCGGGAGCTATTTCCCGCCTATAGGCGAGCGCGAGCGGGCTGGCCCTTTTAGTGCAGTTTTGCCATTCGCTGTAGGTTCGCTTTAGGTCGTGTTTTCTCTGAGTTTTTTCTTCTTCTTTTTGTTATCTTCTTTGCTTTTCTTTCAGTTTTCGTATGTGTTTTTCTTTACGGTTTTCATCAGGTTTTAGAACCTTAGTTGATTGTTTCTTGGTCATCGATTTCTTTTATATTTTCTTTGTTCCTTTGTCTGTTTTCATTATTGTTTTCTTATAGAACATGAACGTCCTTTTGATGTCTACATTTTTTCATATACATTGTATATTCTTTTATACATCAGAAACATTTTTTATATATGCCTTCAATATTTTTCATATACATGTTTAACATTATTGTAATATTAACATTTTTTAAATTTATATATTTTAAATGTTTACTTTCTCATGCACTATCTACACTTTTTATATACATCGGGAACATTTTTTATATACACTTTAAACATTTTTTCATATACACATTTAACATTTTTCTAATTCATGATTAAAATTTAAAAAATACATCTTTTTTGTATGCCTACATTTTTTCATACACGTTCTACATTTTTTGTATACATCAGGAATAAATACATGTTTAACATTTTTAAAATATAGGAGTGCCATTTTTTAGATACATGATTAGCTTTTTAAAACATATATACTTTTTGTGCCTAGGTTTCTCCATACACATTGTACATTTCTGGGAAGATTTTATATTTTAAGAACTACCTGCCTCAGCTGCCTGGGTCGGCCCATTTCGGCGATGCGTGACGCGAGCGAGCGTGACAGCTCGCGTGAGGCTATACATAGTCGCGCCCATGGTTGGAACGGACACAGTGGCTTTTGCTTATGCAGTGATGATCACGCGAACGACGCGCTGAAATCGCGACGAAACCTAGCTTCATTGACGTGTACCAAAATAGTGCTGATGACTTCCCATCGGGCATCGGGGGTCCAGATCGACACACAAGCCACGTGCCATAAACAGCGCTGCGGATCTGGTGTTCCAAAACGCCACGGAATAAAAACCTGCACTGGAGAGGATCGTCTCGACCGCGAAGACGCCTCGTGATGCTTCTTGACGCGTTTCGAGTAAGATGGCTCAGTTGATCCTCCTTGCATGTTACGCGTTCAAGACGCATGGCAGAAGGCAGGACAAGGTTGGCTGCAACGTGGAACATTCAGACCGAAGAAACTACGGACATGTGACATGTCGGCTCCGGGGTGAACGAACCTACCAACCTGAGGAGTAGTACACGAGGATGAGGTCTCCCTATCACAAACTCGCTACACCCGCCGAACGACGAGTAACTGAGTAGTACACTCTACACCGTGTTTTTTTTCTTAGGGAAAAGTATATAGTTGAAACGTTGATCTCAAAGCATCCACAACCGGACGGCCCAAACTCATCTCATACCCCAAACGGACGGCCCGGTCACTGGCCGGTTAAAAAAATGCTATCTAGACACCTCAAATATGAGGCGGAAACGGGTGTGCCTAGGCGTCCGCCAAGTCGTCCCCGGCCCGCAATGGCCCATCCAGTCCCACATATAGTCCTTCTCATCCACTCCCGAACCAAACCTAGCCACTTCACTTCACTCCCCTCGCCACCCAAGCTTATCCGTTTTATATTTGGGCTGGATAAGAAGGGTTCCGGTGAGTCGCCCTCTGGGTCAGGGTTTTTTCAGGTCAATGAATGGACTGTTCGTCCGGGTGATTGCAGGAAATAAAAGACACTTGTCAAGCCCCGGTGCAATACACAGAATACAGAGAAAGCGCGTTCCTTATTTTTTGAGATAAAAAGCGCGTTTCTACATGTAAAGAGGAACCAAGCGAAGCAAGCAAAGTTACGCCTACGTTCGTGCTGTGCGTAGGATGAATGTATCGTCACTTGTTAGTACACGGATTTGGCGGCTAAATATCTCCGTCAAGCTGCCTTGAAATTAGCCTTTTCTCTTTCCTTTCTTTTGGAGATTCAATTCAAAGTTATGTTTTCGGCTACTATCAGCAGAACACCATGACCCTCAAAAAGAAAAAAGCAGAACACCATGCATGAGCTTTTTGGAGTGGTAGTACACTAGACGGTACGAGGCAGTTGCGGCGTGTCACTATCGATTCAAAAGGCACCGACCAAATCAAATTTGGTTCCAACTTTTCGTTTGTGCATGATAGTTCCGAGCGATACGTAAGGCTTGGAACGTTTTGATCTCAGGCTGTCACTTTTATATTTACTCAATGTTACTGAGGCCTGGTTCTAGCGGAGTAACAAAAGAGGGTGAGGACACCACCGACGAGACGAGGCGACGAGGAGGAGAGGCGGAAGAGAACAAGCACATGGACCCATGCAGCACAGAACCTTCAGCCTTAACGCAGAGCAAACCAACACGGCGAGTAGCTAACAGTTAATTTACACCGCTCTTTTACACCCAGGCCCAGCCATGAAACGGAAACTAGCAAAACAACCCCGAGATCAGACGGAAACTACCTACTGGCAGTCGCCTACTCGTCGTCGTCTCCGCCGCCGCCGAAGAGCGCGGAGCGGTAGTAGAGGAGGGCGAGGATGAGGAGCAGCATGAGCGCCACGCCGATGGGGGAGCCCCCGACGCGGTGCACGGCGTCGGGCGAGCCGCCGAAGGCGAACACGTCGGCGAGCGCCGCGGCGCCGCGGTCGGAGGAGAGGAGGCGGATGAGGAGGAGCAGGCCCACGGGGAGGAGGAGCAGGCCCACGGGGCTGAGCAGCTCGGCGATGGCGTCGGTGACCGCCTCGCCGCCGTCGCCCAGGAAGAGCGGGCCCGCCACCACCAGCCCCACCACCACCGCCAGCAGCAGCCCGTGCGGCGCCCCGCGCGGGCCCCCGTAGTACTGCTCCTCCGCCATTGACATCGCCTTGCTCTCTCGCCCTCTTACCTGTACCTGTACCTGGGGCGATAATTGTGCGAGGCTGTGGTGACGGGTGTGGGTAGAGTCCAGTGAGTACGGGAGCCTTTAGAGAGCGAGGGCCAGGGGTGGGAGTGTGAAATGATGAACTAGCAGCGCTAGCGGAGATAGGCATGTGACGGGGAGGGGTGCTCACATGAAGGAAAGCGGTGGGGTGGACGCAAGGCCACTGAATGTGGGCTCCACGGGGGGGTGGGCTTTATTAGGGTGGAGCCGCCCACAGTGGCACGGCCTGCGTGCTCAGGGCTGGTGGGGTCGGCAGGATCAGGACAGCGTTTTTTTTTTGATCATCGGATCAGGACAGCGTTCTTAGTAAAAGGGAGAGGTGATATGCGTTTGGTTTGATCACGGGATAGTCGTGGTGATTATGTTCTCGGAGTAACGCAGAAGATGCATGTAGATGTACGAGTAGTATGAAACAGCAATGACGCGTGGGCCGGGGACCATCAGGAGACCAACATCTTATTACCATGAATGACGCATCGGCCTCCCTTTCTACGCGTTTAGAAAGCAGGTACAATAGCTGTTTGTAAACATGAGCATTGAGCTCCATGCTCACTGATTTGAGTGGTTTGTGTTATTTTTTGGATTGTTCAGGAACCGGCTGGAGTACCGCAATCTCATTTGTACGCACTTAAGACGAAAGTTCCACTGCATTTTAATTATCGGCGCCTGCATCTCAGGATCTCGAGGAACCTACTCATTGCCTCCACAAGCAAGTGGGCCGGGACTACCACTTCTCGCCTGACAGACAGAGCCGACACAATAACATGGTAGAACGATCGGCGACGCAGTTCAGATCTACTCCCACCGTTCCAAATGAATATCACATACGGATGTATGTAGACATATTTTAGAGTGTAGATTCACTCATTTTTTCTAGGCATTTCAAATGAATATCACATACGGATGTATGTAGACATATTTTAAAGTGTAGATTCACTCATTTTACTTCGTATGTAGTCACTTATTGAAATGCCTAGAAAGATAAGTATTTAGGAACGGAGGGAGTAAATCGCGCGAGAAAAGTTATTATGTGTGTTTCACTGCCCCCGCTTGCGGCAAGATCTCGGATTCTCCTCTCGGCCTAAATCATGCACGTGCCGACTGGTAATCGGGGATCGGCATCGATTGGAGCAACGGGTTATTCCTTTTGCCGCAGGGTAAAGTATGCTTAAAACTGCGGCCTAGCGACTATGGGAAAGATTACACTGACAAGCTCAAGTGCGCCCACCGGCATGTGGATTTTTGGCCAACGTTGCTTGCTGCTTTCAAATGTACAGGATATACACCACGGCAAATTTTGACATCGAAGACCATGGTGAAAAGATAGCTGAACCCAGAGAGCAAGGCAGAACGAGAAAATTCGTCCCAGCGAGAAAGGATTTCAGTGTCACCGGCACAGCAATTTCTGAATTTCTGCTTCATCTGCTGCACAAGAACAAACCTGAAACCGGATCGCTGCTTGCCTCATGGTTGGGAATCACGTCAAATTCCCAGGTCCTAGGAAGCCTTTACAGCAATTCTTCCAAAAGTGAAATATCTGGGTCACGTTCCATGAAAATAATTCACAATCCAGCATCCAACTTCAAACGCAGCAGCTAGTGCTTATATGCACCCTCCTAAGGCAAAACTGAGGTAAATACAGAATATGTATCATGTTACAGGGCTAAAAAACAATCAGATTCGGCCAAAATAAGGATTATCACTGCAAGAGCTTTATCCCTCTCTTTTTCAAGAGCGACTTCTGTACTATGCTTTCTCAAGGATCAACTAAACTCATATAATGTTGTCGCAAAACACCAGTTGCTTCACATTTTTAGCAATCATAGGCTGCTGCTCAGCACCTCTCAAGTTCATCTAGGCTACTCTTCGTCACCCGAGTCGTCCTCCTCCGTCCCATCCTCCAGCTCCATCATATCCTCAGCATCTTCTATCTCTTCTTCCTCTTGTCCCTCCTTCACATCTTTTCCAACTGTATAACATTGCATTGAAGTTCAGGACAAAAAAGTGACATGTGATTTGCATTTCAAAAAAACCACCACGTCAGCAAATGAAACTTACCAGATTGTGGGTACAAGATGTCGCCCGAGCATAGCCCAGATTCAACCTTAACTAAGCGCATGGTCATTCTTGGTCCGATCTCTTGGAGTCTGACGGCACTTTTTCGGGATGCTCTGTTCAATTTGTCTATATCACTTGCTAGACTTACAGTCGCTGCTTCATCGTCTGGTTCACTTTCTGATCCATATCCAGCTCTTGCAATGGACAAGCAAACAAAGGGGGCTCATTATAGACAGAATTTGAGAAACAGTAGGTTTGGTTGTATTGCAAATGGACAAGCAAACAAAGGGGGCTCATTATAGACAGAATTTGAGGAACAGTAGGTTTTGGTGTATTAAGTCACAAATCAGGACATGGCATTTAAATTGTCACTATTATTATTATATAATACCAATGTAACAAACATTGAGCGAACTGGTCAGAAAGCAGTGAACAACCGACTACAATTGTAAAAAAAATGCAAATTGAATTCATTTCTTGAATTTTCATTTCTATCTGAAAACACAGAAAATATATCTTGATCGATTGTTTTTTCTTAACTATCAAAATACATTTCATGGGAAACACCATAGGTAGTCATCCAATGTTGTATATTGGCCTAGCTGGAGAAACATATTTATAAAATAGAAACTTCAAAAGGAAGCTGATGATGGCGTAAAGCAAGGGAATGTCTTTAAACTGTCAGATTGTCCAATGGGGCAATGGATAGTTAGGAAAGGGGGCACATTGTAAGGAATATGAGGAATAGTAGGTTTTTCTCCATAATTATAAAACTGGACAAATCAAGCCATAATGTTAAAACTGTCACTGCTGTCTAATTTCAAAGTAACAAACAACTGAGCAAGCTGGTCTAAAAGCAACAGATATTGACTTCAACTGCAATAACTAGATTCATTGGGTAGATAAAACCATCTATAAGCACTGCACAACAAACATCTTGAAATCTGCATTCCATTCATAATTAGAAGTACTCTTCTTTATAATATCTTAAATGGTTTCAGTGGACATGGAAGATGGGCATATTAGTATATGCTTTATCTGACCTAACATTGATGTCACTAGATTCGTACTCCAAAGTAATTAGTTGTGTTTCCGGTTTTGTATCACAAAGTTATATAATATTAATTGTTCAAAGACTTAGCCAAGCGAAAGCCTAATATGCAAAGTATTTGAAATGGACGGGGTACATACTATGATCTGCTTAAAAGGGTTGCAAGTTTTCGAGCATGTGATAGGAGTGTAGAAAATCTGTCAGATTGCTCAAACACAAGTTGAATTTCCCACATATCATATCATGTCTACATACTACCTCTGTTTTTATTTACTCCACCCATTAGCTTTGCCCTAGGTCAAACTTTAGAAAAATTGACCAAGTATATAGAAAACAATATAAACATTTACAATAACAAATATATATGGTGTGAAAATATATACAATGCTGATGTTAATAACTTTTTCTACAAAATAACAAAGTTTGACTTAGGACAAAGCTAATATGCGGAGTAAATAAAAATGGAGGGAGTACTTCCTGTATGATAGATAGAGGGAAACTATGAAACTGTTGGGGCTTTTTCTATATCAAATCACAGTTTTTTTGTGTTAATTTTGAATCTAAATTTGCATTTAAGCATCCCAATTTTCCCATTCTAGATGGCACATGCCAACCGATTAAAGAACATAGTATTAACACAGGCTTGAAACATACTCCCTCCGTCCCAAAATAAGTGTCTCAACTTTGTACTAGCTCTAGTACAAATTTGTATTAAGCTCAAGACACTTATTTTGGGACGGAGGGAGTATCTTATAATACACTGTAAGGAAGGTGATTCAGTTCTTACTTTGTCACATAATCACTAACATCTTTAAGATCCCTTAGGTCTGGCACTTGATTGTTCTGCATGAGTTTTCTAATCTTGCGGCTGACCCCAACAGGCTGTAGCTTGATTGAGTAATGCCGGAAATCGATAGCCTCCGTCTCTTTGTCATACTGTAGCAATAATATTCTTTGACAGGTTGATAGCTTAACCTACAATTCAAATTACGCTATCATTTTAGTATGGCAGAAAGAAGATATAAAGTTCCATCGCCAAGATATCATGCAGTACTTACAGTATCTGTATCAATAGCAGGGACCAAATGCCTAAAGAAGGTAACAAAACTCTTGAAAGGCTCGCCCAGGCCATTGAAACCACTGAGCACGACCTACAAAACACGTGATTCCACAACAAAGGTGACTTGATTTTGCAACTAAAAAACGTAACCTATTAAAAGAACAGAACAAAATCCAGCTTATACCAGAGGCGAGTTTTTGAATATCTCTGCAGGACACCTTGGCCGCTTTTGGGAGTTTGCGATGTCAGCCGCAAGAGCGTATTCTAAAATCTGACAAGTGTAGGTTGGGCCCTGCGGTGACTTGGCGAAGCGCAAGTGCGGCAAGCTCTTTGGGTTCGAGAGGATCAAGAAATGCGTTACACCCAATGGGCTGGCAACGTTGACGAAGTCCTTGAGGTTGTTCCTCTTCTTCTCCTGTTGATTTTATGAACGGAAAAGCAAATTGTGGCTCGTTAAGATGCTAAGAAACGGAATCACCGAGTTGGTTTGGGGCTGCGGGGATGGAAGAGGGGGTTAAGATGGGGACCTTGAGCTTGAGGGCAGTGTAGGGGAGCATGAGCTTGCGGAGGTCCTGCTGGAGGTGACGAAGCGTGGAGGGGAGCTTGCCGCGCGAGAAGACGAAGCTCTTTGGGATCCTCTCGCCGGTGACCTGGTCCACGTTCGCCAGCACCGCCTGCTGCTTCCGCGCCACCGACAAAGGCATCTTCCGCTTGCCCGGGCCTTTTCCATTTCCTTTCCCCTTGCCGCCGCGGCCGCCTCCACCGCCACTGCCGCCGCCACGCCGCCCGTTGCTGCGGACTCGCGCCATGGTTAGGTTTTGGGCAGCAGAGCAGTTGCGTAACTTCTGAGGCGGTAGGGGGCCTAAGGAGGGATGGGGGGTTAGGGTTTTGTAGGACTAATAGTTAATGGGCTGACGAAATGATGGGCCTGGGTACTTCTCATGGCTTATCAGGCCAGCCCGTGAAATGCGGTCGAACATGGCCCTTTGTCATTTCGCGGCGATTTTATCTCGCATCAAGCGAGTTGGGTCATCTCAAAAAACAAAAATCAAGCGAGTTGGAAGGATCTCGCGTAGTAATTCGGCCGCCCATTAGAACAGACTTAATAAAAGAAATAATGAAGAAAAAGGGAGCGAAACCGAGAATCAAACACAGGTCTCCTGGATAGTTTCTAGCAATGCTAGCAACCGAGTCCGTGTCATGTTCGTGGTGAAATTGTAGGGTGCGACATACTTGAGGAAAAAGAGCCGATTTTCTCCACCGGTTTTTCTAGTTTTTTTGTTTTATTACATCAATTTTCTTTGTTGTTTACATTGTTTTTACTGGGTTTTTTATTTGTTTTTTCTTTTCTTTTCTTTGTGACTTGCTTGGTTTTCATTGGCATTCTTTCTTACTACTTTTTCATCGAGTTTTCTCTCTCTCGGTTTTCACTGTTTTAGTATTCATATTTTTGGTAAATATCTAATACATGTTTAACATTTTTCAAATACAGGATCAACAATTTTGACTACATGGTCAACAGTTTTTCTATACACGTTAACATTTTTTCAAATGGTTAATTAACTTTTTTAATACATGGTCAATATTTTTTTCTATCAACATTTTACATTTATTAAATATAAGTTCAAAAAATTGAATAGATGATCAACAATTTTTCTATACATATTCATCATTTTTCAAATACAAGTTTAACATTTTCCATACATATTTAACATTTTTCAAAAGACAAGTTTAACATTTCTCGAATACATGGTCAGCATTTTTTCTATACACAATTAATAATTTAAAATACAAGTTTAACGCTTTTTAAATAATTGGTCTACATTTTTTATATACATATTTAACATTTTTTAAATACAAGTTTAACGTTTTTTGAACACTTGTTCAAATGCTTCGATTTACAATTTTAAATACATTTCACGTTATATATTTTTTGTATACACGATAAACATTCTTTTCTATACACATTTAATTATTTTAAATTCTTGATGAACATTTATTGAAATGTTTTATGTAAACTATTTTTATAATATAGAATATTTGGAAATAAAAAGAAACTAAATTAAAACAAAAAATGTAAAAAAAAGAACTAAAATAGGAATATGGCGTGTGGCCTATGGTCCGCGGCGTGATGGGCCGGCCCAATATGGAGCTTGCCTTCATAGAGAGTTCCTCGCATCTCATCACTGGTACATCGATGTGATATACAAACGGTTTTTAACCCCTTTCCGCGGCGGCATTTGAAATTGTCATCAAGTGAGTGTGGGCGATAGGGGGTCTTTCCCACACGACCTAAAAACCGTCGGGATATGCCTTCCTGGCACACACGCTCGGCAAAATGAGGTTGTGTGCGACCGGCGAGCGATCAAATACGGTTATACGTACAGTAATGCTAAAAAATACAATTATACAGGCGAAATCGTTTCCAGTCGTAACTACATCCCACACAGTCAGTCCCCGTTAAACGTTTTCGTTCGTATATACATCCCACACAGTTGCTCCAAGGAAAACGTTTCCATTCGCAGGTACATCACACACAATTTTCTCCGTTCAATCGTTTGTGCTAGCGTTGGCATTGCACAAGATATTAACAATTTTATGTTTGCCTTATTGAATGCATCACACAGGGTGCGTAAAAAAACTGTGTGACAAAGGTTGTCCATCACACACAATTTTTATGTGGTAAATGTTTGCGCAACGTGGCCTAACGCAAACAGTTTTCAAGAAAATGTTGTGTGTGATTGTTGATTGATTCTACACGGTTTATTTCTAGAAACTATGTGCGTTGCCTGAGGTCGTCGCCCACGGTGTTTTCTCAATAACCGTTTGTCCTATTATTAATAATAGGGCAATTAAATTCTACCCACAACAATTGAACATCGCATTGCAGAATTGAACCAAACAGTTAACTAAACACCACAACAAATGAACCAAACATTAACTGAGCACCACATTGCACAATATAACATACATCTAATAAAAGATCATACAGTTAACCAAACCAAGCATGCTTAACAACTTGGAAATATAGCAATTGTATTTGTTTCTCATGTATTTCGTACAACCAAATTCAATTTATTCCTCACATGGTATACACCAACAGAATGCACCCACAACAATTGAACATCGCATTGCAGAATTGAACCAAACACTTAACTAAACACCACAACAAATGAACCAAACATTAACTAAGCATCACATTGCATAATATAACATACTCCTAACACTAGTAGAAAAGGGGGCTTTTGTCCCGGTTGGTAAGGGCCTTTAGTCCCGGTTTTTGAACCGGGACTAAAGGGTAGTTACTAATGCCTCCCCCCTTTAGTCCCGGTTCTTACACGAACCGGGACTAAAGGCCGTCCACGTGGACGCAGCCTGGAGCTCCACCTTTAGTCCCGGTTGGTGTTACCAACCGGGACTAAAGGAAATTTTATGATTTTTTTTTGAAAAAAAATTTGCGATTTTTTTTTGATTTTCAAATTTCTGAATTATTTTAACCTCTAATCTCTAATCAACACCCCTCATCACTGCTCAATTTATCCTCTAATCTCTAATCACCCCTCATCATTCCAAATCATCTAACTTCTCGGACGGTCACCCATCCTCTCACTACTCCAGCCTGAGCACGCTTAACTTCCGGGTTCTATTCTCCCTTGTTTCCAAGTCTGCACTTGTTGTTTTCCTGACAATAGTAAGATGTCAATTCTATTAACCCTCAGGAATTTAGCTTGAGCATGAAGTGACACATTTTACTGTTTGAGTTTGAAACTATTGTTTTAAAAAACAATAATTATTTAGTAACACTAATATTTCTGGAATAATTAGTTTGACCATTGTTTGACCACAGTTTGACCACAGTTTGACCAGATTTGACCAAAATTCAAAATAACTGAAATAATTATTTAGTAACACTAATATTGTAGAATAATTACTTTGACCATTGTTTGATCACAGTTTGACCACAATTTGAATTTTTTTGAATTTTTTTGCCTCTCCAGATCTTAAAAGCCCCGTATCTTTTTTTCTGTTAGGTTTTTGAGGATTTTAAAAATGCTTAACGGGGCTCCCCCGATTAAATTCGGATGTAACTTTTCGAGTAGATGATTTTTCATATAAAAAACTTTTTCATCCGAGTTCGTATGCAAAAGTTATGCCCATTTTAAGAAATTCCAGAGAGATTTCGCAAATAAAGTCAAAATTCAAATTTGTTAATTTTCCCAACAACTAGACCACATATCACATGGAAAACTTATTTTTTTTTATTTTTTTTTGACATTTCCATCATTTTCTTTTGTTTTTTCTAAAACTGAAAAGGCGATCCAAGGGAGGGGTAGAGGTTGAAAATGAGACCTTTAGTACCGGTTGGTGCCACCAACCGGTACTAATGGGCATCGCACCCTTTAGTCCCGGTTCGTGGCACGAACCGGGACTAAAGGTCCCAGATGAACCGGGACTAATGCTTTAGCCGCACGAACCGGGACCAATGCTCACATTAGTCCCGGTTCGTGACTGAACCGGGACTAATGTGAAAACTGCCCTGTGACGAAAGCCCTGTTTTGTACTAGTGTACTAGAAGATCAGACAGTTAACCAAACCAAGCATGCTTAACAACTTGGAAATATAGCAATTGTATTTGTTTCTCATGTATTTAGTACAACCAAATCCGCTTACTTCTCACATGGTATACAATAGCAGAATGCACCCACAACTATTGAACATCGCATTGCAGAATTGAACCAAACTGTTAGCTAAACATCACAACAAATGAACCAAACATTAACTGAGCACCACATTGCATAATGTATAACCAAACCAAGCATGCTTGACAACTTGGAAATATAGCAATTGTATTCGTTTCTCATGTATTTTGTAAAGATAAATTTGATTTATTTCTCACATGGAAGACAATACAAAATTGCAGCATGAAGAATTGAACATCACATTTGCAGAATTGAACCAAACAGTTAACTGAAGACGACAACTAATTGACCAAACAGTTAATAAGTGAGCACCACACTGCACGACATATAGAACATATACACTAGAGAAATAGATTGCATGGTAAAATTAGATAGCACAATTCACTTGAATTTGTTAAGGAAAGGCAGGAGCAGCACACGCAATGGGTAAACCGAGCATGCTTAACCGACGTAGCTAGCAAATGGGAAGCTGCTCCTCCAATATCTAGGGTTCGACACGAATGGCAGCCATCGCGACCTCATCCGTGCATGCGGCTGCGATTTGCTTCTCCGCTGCCAAATGCGGCTTGAGCTCCTGGCTATACTGCGTGCATCATGGCTTAGGGTGGCGCTTATTTGGTGGAGGGGTCGGTGATTTGGGTGGAAGGTGTCGCGCCGGCGGTCTGGGATGTGCAAGGAGGAGGAGGACAGGGGTCGGGTGTGGATTACCTGCCTGGATAGACGAGGCCGAGCAGCGTGAAGGAGGGTCGCCGGCAAGGAGGCGGCGTTGCAAGAAAGGAGTGAAGGTTTCAATTTGGAAAGGAAGGCGGAAACAGGGGAAATGTGGCTTTTGGTAAGGGGGAGGGGGCAGGGGGTAGATATTTCCGTGGAAGCCGAAAACTTTGAATCGCTTCAACGAAAAAACTAGCGTGCAAAGTGTCATCAGACACGGTCCCTTCTTCAGAACTGTGTACGATATGTGAACATCACAAACGATTCAGATAGCTTAACCCGTGTGTGATGAGTTTGAACGTCAAAAATTTTGGTTCAAATTTCCCTGGTTACAGTGGTAATCCATGTCATGGCATAATTTGGGTACACAAAGGAGACTACAGCACACCCACACTTCTTAATCAAGCAAGTTCAGGGATTAAACAAAGCTAGCTGACCTAAACATTACTCTAACAAATTAAAGACCAGTGCTCTTAATTAAACAAAACAAAGAGTACTACTATGGCCGGTGCCTGTCGATCTCCACCGCCGCCTCCATGTCCAGCTCGCGCGCGACGGTCTCCTGGGGAAGGGGCTCCATGGCATCCATCGCACCATACTCGGCAAGCATCTCGCCATCCGCGTCCGCCATCTCTTTGGAAAAGGCCGCCACGAGCTGGGCGTGGGCAGCGCAATCTGGGCTTGGACGGGCTCCGTCGTGGCAAGGTATGCGGCAGAGGAACGGACGGCTGCTCGAACGCTCTCAGCGATTGCCAACTCTTCGGTCGTGGGTTGCCGACCGTTGTCGGAGAAGCTTCGTTCGATTTGTGCGGCGACTGCCTCGAGCTGGGCATGGGCGGCCATCAGGGCTAAGGCCGCCGCTGTGGAACGGACAGCTGTTGTGCCGCTCTCGCCAGTTGCTATCCCCGAGGTAGATGTTGTTGCCGCCACCTGAGAAGCAACAGCGGCCGTTTGGGCTGCCTTGGCCGCCCGGTCGCAGATTGCGGTCACGCTCATGCACCTTGTTAGCACACGCATGGCGGTTGCGGCCGCGCTCTTGCCAGAGTGGGCCGCCGAAGTTGCCCTCACGACGCGGGTCCTGATACGTCTCCAACGTATCTATAATTTTTTATTGTTCCATGCTATTACATTATCTATTTTGGACATTTTATATGCATCAATATGCTTTTTTATATGATTTTTGGGACTAACCTATTAACCTAGAGACCAGTGCCAGTTCCTGTTTTTTCCTTGTTTTAGAGTTTCGCAGAAAAGGAATACCAAACAGAGTCCAAACGGAATAAAACTTTCACGATGATTTTTCTTGGACCAAAAGAGACCCAGGAGACTTGGAGTGCAAGTCAGAAGAGCCACGAGGTGGCCAAAAGGGTGGAGGGCGCGCCCAGGGGGTAGGGCGCACCCCCCGACCTTGTGGGCCCCTTGGTGACCCCCTGACCTAGATCTTCCTCCTATATATTCTCATATACCCCAAAAACTTCCAGGGGAGCCACAAAACCACTTTTCCACCGCCGCAACCTTTTTGTACCCGTGAGATCCCATCTTGGGGCCTTTTCCGGCATCATGTCGAAGGGGGATTCGATCATGGAGGGCTTCTACATCAACAACATTGCCTCTCCGATGAAGCGTGAGTAGTTTACCACAGACCTACGGGTCCAGAGCTGGTAGCTAGATGGCTTCTTCTCTCTCTTTAATTCTCAATACAAAGTTCTCCTCGATATTCTTGGAGATCTATTCGATGTGGTACTCTTTTGCGGTGTGTTTGTCGAGATCCGATGAATTGCGGATTTATCATCAGCTTATCTATGAATATTATTTGAATCTTCTCTGAATTCTTATATGCATGATTTGATATCTTTGCAAGTCTCTTCGAACTATCGATTTGGTTTGGCCAACTAGATTGGTTTTTCTTGCAATGGGAGAAGTGCTTAGCTTTGGGTTCAATCTTGCGGTGCTCGACCTAGTGACAGAAGGGGAACCGACACGTATTGTATTGTTGCCATCCAGGATAAAAAGATGGGGTTCTCATCATATTGCTTGAGTTAATTCCTCTACATCATGCCATCTTGCTTAAGGCGTTACTCCGTTCTTTATGAAGTTAATACTCTAGATGCATGCTGGATAGCGGTCGATGTGTGGAGTAATAGTAGTAGATGCAGAATCATTTCGGTCTACTTGACACGGACGTGATGCCTATGTTCATGATCATTGCCTTAGATATCGTCATAACTTTGCGCTTTTCTATCAATTGCTCGGCAGTAATTTGTTCACCCACCGTAATAATTTCTATCTTGAGAGAAGCCTCTAGTGAAACCTATGCCCCCCGGGTCTATTTTCCATCGTATAAGTTTCCGATCTACACTTTTAGTTTCCTATTTACTTTCTTTGCAATCTTTTACTTTCCGTTCCATAAACCAAAAATAACAAAAACATTACTTTATCGTTTATTCATCTCTATCAGATCTCACATTGCAAATAACCGTGAAGGGATTGACAACCCCTTTATCGCGTTGGGTGCAAGTTGGTATTTGTTTGTGCAGGTATTCGGTGGCTTGCGCGTTGTCTCCTACTGGATTGATACATTGGTTCTCAAAACTTAGGAAAATACTTACTCTACTTTGTTGCATCACCCTTTCCTCTTCAAGGGAAAAACCAACGCAAGCTCAACAGGTAGTAGGAAGAAGTTCTGGCGCCGTTGCCGGGAAGATTTATCCCAAGTCAAGTCAAGATTTGATCTCCCGTCAACTTGCCAATTTCTGGCGTCGTTGCCGGGGAGATCTACGCCAAGCCAAGACATACCAAGTACCCATCATAAACTCTTATCCCTCGCATTACATTATTCTCCATTCACCTCTCGTTTTCCTCTCCCCCACTTCTAAAACGATTTTTGAAAAGATTCGCCTTTTCTTCGCCCCTCTTCCGTTCATCTCTTTCGCTTGCTTTTTGTGTGCTGGTGTGTTGGATTGCTTGCTTTGTCACGATGGTTCAAGATAATACCAAATTGTGTGACTTTTCCAATACCCACAACAATGATTTTATTAGTACTCCGATTGCTCCCGATGCTAATGCGGAATCTTGTGAAATTAATACTGCTTTGCTGAATCTTGTTATGAAAGATCAATTTTCCGGCCTTCCCAATGAAGATGTCGCATCCCATCTTAATAATTTCGTTGATTTGTGTGATATGCAAAAGAAAAACACGTGGATAATGATATTGTTAAATTGAAGCTATTCCTGTTCTCACTTCGAGATCGTGCTAAAACTTGGTTTTCATGTTTGCCTAGAAATAGTATTGATTCATGGAACAAGTGTAAATATGCTTTTATTTCCAAGTATTTTCCTCTCACTAAGATCATCTTCCTTAGGAACGATATTATGAATTTTAAGCAACTTGATCATGAACATATTTCACAATCTTGGGAGATGATGAAATTGATGATTGGAAATTGCCCCACTCATGGTTTGAATTTTTGGATGATTATACAAAAAAATTATGCCGGATTGAATTTTGCTTCTAGAAATCTTTTAGATTCGGCCGCGGGAGGCACTTTTATGGAAATTACCTTAGGAGAAGCTACTAAACTCCTAGATAATATTATGGTTAATTATTCTCAATGGCATACCAAAAGATCTTCCACTAGTACAAATGTGCAGGCAATTGAAGAGATTAATGTTTTGAGTGGAAAGATGGATGAGCTTATGAAATTGTTTGCTATTAAGAGTGCTCCTATTGATCCTAATGATATGCCTTTGTCTACTTTGATTGAAACAATAATGAATCTTTGGATGTGAATTTTGTTGGTACGAACAATTTTGGTAATAACGCGTATAGAGGTAATTTTCCTACGCCGTTTCCGAGTAATTCCTGTAATAATTATGATAATTCCTACAACAATTCTTATGGAAATTATAATAATATTCCCTCTGATTTTGAGAATAGTGTTAAATAATTTATAAGTTCGCAAAAGAATCTCAATGCTTTGATTGAAGAAAAATTGCTTAAGATCGATGATTTGGCTAGGAACGTGGATAGAATTTCTCTTGATGTTGATTCTTCGAAACTTAGATTTCTTCCACCTAAGCATGATATCAATGAGTCTCTCAAAGCCATGAGAATTTCCATTGATGAGTGCAAAGAAAGAACCGCTAAGATGCGTGCTAAAAAATATTTGTTTATAAAAGCATGTTCTTCTAGTTTCTAGGAAAATAATGATGAAGATCTTAAAGTGATTGATGTGACTCCTATTGAATCTTTGTTTTCCAATGTTAATCTTGATAAAGATGGGAATGGAGATGAGTCAACTTTAGTTAGAAGGCGTCCCAATGATTCAGAGTTTTTAGATCTTGATGCAAAAATTGATAAAACTGGGATTGGAGAGGTCAAAACTTTAAGTAGCAATGAACCCACTCTTTTGGATTTCAAGGAATTATGATAATTGTTCTTTAATAGATTGTACTTCCTTGTTGCAATCCATGTTGAATTCTCCTCATGCTTATAATCAAAACAAAGCTTTTACTAAACATATCGTTGATGCTATGATGCAATCTTTTGAAGAAAAGCTTGAATTGGAAGTTTCTATCCCTAGAAAACTTTATGATGAGTGGGAACCCACTATTAAGATTAAAATTAAAGATTATGAGTTCTATGCTTTGTGTGATTTGGGTGCTAGTGTTTCCACGATTCCGAAAACTTTATGTGATGTGTTAGGTTTTTGTGAATTTGATGATTGTTCCTTAAATTTGCATCTTGCGGATTCCACTATTAAGAAACATATGGGAAGAATTAATGATGTTCTTATTGTTGCTAATAGGAATTATGTGGCCGTAGATTTCATTGTTCTTGATATATATTGCAATCATGCATGTCCTATTACTCTTGGTAGACCTTTCCTTAGAACGATTGGTGCAATTATTGATATGAAAGAAGGAAACATTAGATTTCAATTTCCATTAAGGAAAGGCATGGAGCACTTTCCAAGAAAGAAAAATAAATTGCCTTATGAATCTATTATGAGAGCCACTTATGGATTGCATGATAAAGATGATAACACTTAGATCTATTCATGTTTTATGCCTAGCTAAGGGCGTTAAACAATAGAGCTTGTTGGGAGGCAACCAAATTTTATTTTTATTTTTGCTTTTTAGGTTCTGTTTTGCGATGAATATTTCATCTAGCCTCTGGTTAGATGTGGTTTTGTGTTTTATTTAGTGTTTGTGCCAACTAAGACCTTTGGGGTAACTTACGGTAATAGTTGATTTGATCTTGCTGAAAAAACAGAAACTTATGCGCTCAGTCCCAGAATTTTGAAAAATCACATAAGCGTCGAAAATTCCGAACTTTTTACAGTAGGTTGATATACAAATTGCCTAGGACGTCCTGATTTTTCAAGATTTTTGGAGTTACAGAAGTATGCGAACTATCCAGATTACTACGGGCTGTTCTCTTTTTGACAGATTATGTTTTTCGCGTGTTGTTTGCTTACTTTGATGCATCTATGGCTATATCGGGGGCTATGAACCATGGAAAAGTTGGAATACAGTAGATATTACACAAATATAAATAAAGAATGAGTTCACAACAGTACCAAAAGTGGTGATTTATTTTCTTATACTAACGGAGCTTACGAGATTTTCTGTTGAGTTTTGTGTTGTGAAGTTTTCAAGTTTTGGGTAAGGATTTGATGGACTATGGAATAAGGAGTGGCAAGAGCCTAAGTTTGGGGATGCCCAAGGCACCCCAAGGTAATATTCAATGAGGCCAAAGAGCCTAAGCTTGGGGATGCCCCGAGAAGGCACCCCCTCTTTCGTCTCCGCCTATCGGTAACTTTACTTGAGGCTATATTTTTATTCACCACATGATATGTGTTTTGCTTGGAGCGTCTTGTATGATTTGAGTCTTTGCTTTTTAGTTTGCCACAATCATCCTTGCTGTACACACCTTTTGGGAGAGACACACATGAATCATGTTTATTAGAATGCTCTATGTGCTTCACTTATATCTTTTGAGCTAGGCAATTTTGCTCTATTGCTTCACTTATATCTTTTTAAGAGCACGGCGGTGGTTTTATTTTATAGAAATTGATGAACTCTCGTACTTCACTTATATTATTTTGAGAGTCTTTAGAACAACATGGTAATTTGCTTTGGTTATAAAATTGGTCCTAATATGATAGGCATCCAAGAGGGATATAATAAAAACTTTCATATAAAGTGCATTGAATACTATGAGAAGTTTGATTCCTTATGATTGTTTTGAGATATGAAGATGGTGATATTAGAGACATGCTAGTAAGTAGTTTTGAATTTGAGAAATACTTTTGTTAAGGTTTGTGAGTCCCGTAGCATGCACGTATGGCGAACCGTTATGTAACGAAGTTGGAGCATGAGATGTTTTTTGATTGTCTTCCTTATGAGTGGCGGTCGGGGATGAGCGATAGTCTTTTCCTACCAATCTATCCCCCTAGGAGCATGCGCGTAGTACTTTGTTTCGATGACTAATAGATTTTTGCAATAAGTTTGTGAGTTCTTTATGACTAATGTTGAGTCCATGGATTACGCACTCTCACCTTTCCGCCATTGCTAACCTCTCTAGTACCACGCAACTTTCGCCGGTACCATAAACCCACCACATATTCTTCCTCAAAAAAGCCACCATACCTACCTATTATGGCATTTCCATAGCCATGGCGAAATATATTGCCATGCAACTTTACAGCGTTCCGTTTATTATGACACGCTCCATCATTGTCATATTGGTTTGCATGATCATGTAGTTGACATCGTATTTGTGGCAAAGCCACCTTTCATCATTTTCTATACATGTCGCTCTTGATTCATTGCACATCCCGGTACACTGTCGGAGGCATTCACATAGAGTCATATATTTGTTCTAGTATCGAGTTATAATTTTTGAGTTGTAAGTAAATAGAAGTGTGATGATCTTCATTATTAGAGCATTGTCCCATGTGAGGAAATAAAAAAAGATAAAGGTCAAATAAAAAAGAGAAGGCCCAAGAAAGAAAAAATAAAAAAATGAGACAAAAAGAGAGAAGGGACAATGTTACTATCCTTTTTGCCACACTTGTGCTTCAAAGTAGCAGCATGATCTTCATGATAGAGAGTCTCTTATGATATCACTTTCATATGCTAGTGAGAATTTTTCATTATAGAACTTGGCTTGTATATTCCAACGATGGGCTTCCTCAAAACACCCTAGGTCTTCATGAGCAAGCAAGTTGGATGCACACCCACTTAGTTTTCTTTTTGAGCTTTCATAAACTTATAGCTCTAGTGCATCCGTTGCATGGCAATCCCTACTCACTCACATTGATATCTATTGATGGGCATCTCCATAGCCCGTTGATACGCCTAGTTGATGTGAGACTATCTCCTTTTTGTCTTCTCCACAACCACCGTCTATTCCACCTATAGTGCTATGTCCATGGCTCACGCTCATGTATTGCGTAAAAGTTGAAAAGGTTTGAGAACATCAGAAGTATGAAACAATTGCTTGGCTTGTCATCGGGGTTGTGCATGATTTAAATGTTTTGTGTGATGAAGATGGAGCATAGCCAGACTATAAGAATTTGTAGGGATAAGCTTTCTTTGGCCATGTTATTTTGAGAAAACATAATTATTTTGTTAGTATGCTTGAAGTATTATTGTTTTTTATGTCAATATTAAACTTTTGTTTTGAATCTTATGGATCTGAACATTCATGCCACAATAAAGAGAATTACATGGATACATATGTTAGGTAGCATTCCACATCAAAAATTCTATTTTTATCATTTACCTACTCGAGGACGAGCAGGAATTAAGCTTGGGGATGCTTGGTATGTCTCCAACGTATCTATAATTTTTGATGGTTCCATGCTATTATATTATCTATTTTTGATGTTTTATATGCATTAATATGCTATTTTATATGATTTTTGGGACTAACCTATTAACCTAGAGCCCAGTGCCAGTTCCTGTTTTTTCCTTTTTTTAGAGTTTCGAAGAAAAGGAATACCAAACGGAGTCCAAACGGAATAAAACATTCGTGATGATTTTTCTTGGACCAGAAGACACACCCAGGAGACTTGGAGTGCAGGTCAGAAGAGCCACGAGGCGGCCACAAGGGTGGAGGGCGCCTAGGGGGGTAGGGCGCGCCCCTGACCTTGTGGGCCCCTCGGTGACCCCCTGACCTAGATCTTCCTCCTATATATTCTCATATACCCCAAAAACTTCCAGGGGAGCCACGAAACCACTTTTCCATCGCCGCAACCTTCTGTACCCCGTGAGATCCCATCTTGGGGCCTTTTCCAGCATCTTGTCGGAGGGGGATTCGATCACGGAGGGCTTCTACATCAACACCATTGCCTCTCCGATGAAGCGTGAGTAGTTTACCACAGACCTATGGGTCCATAGCTAGTAGCTAGATGGCTTCTTCTCTCTCTCTTTGATTCTCAATACAAAGTTCTCGTTGATGTTCTTGGAGATCTATTCGATGTAGTACTCTTTTGCGGTGTGTTTGTCGAGATCCGATGAATTGTGGATTTGTGATCAGCTTATCTATGAATATTATTTGAATCTTCTCTGAATTCTTATATGCATGATTTGATATCTTTGCAAGTCTCTTCGAACTATCGATTTGGTTTGGCCAACTAGATTGGTTTTTCTTGCAATGGGAGAAGTGCTTAGCTTTGGGTTCAATCTTGTGGTGCTCGATCCTAGTGACAGAAGGGGAACCGGCATGTATTGTATTGTTGCCATCGAGGATAAAAAGATGGGGTTTTCATCATATTGCTTGAGTTAATTCCTCTACATCATGTCATCTTGCTTAAGGCGTTACTCTGTTCTTTATGAACTTAATACTCTAGATGCATGCTGGATAGCGGTCGATGTGTGGAGTAATAGTAGTAGATGCAGAATCGTTTTGGTCTACTTGACATGGACGTGATGCCTATGTTCATGATCATTGCCTTAGATATTGTCATAACTTTGCGCTTTTCTATCAATTGCTCGGCAGTAATTTGTTCACCCCCCGTAATAATTTCTATCTTGAGAGAAGCCTCTAGTGAAACCTATGGCCCCCAAGTCTACTTTCCATCATATAAGTTTCCGATCTACACTTTTAATTTCCTATTTACTTTCTTTGCAATCTTTTACTTTCCGTTCCATAAACCAAAAATACCAAAAACATTATTACTTTACCGTTTATCCATCTCTATCAGATCTCATGTTGCAAATAACCGTGAAGGGATTGATAACCCCTTTATCGTGTTGGGTGCAAGTTGGTGTTTGTTTGTGCAGGTATTCGGTGGCTTGCGCATTGTCTCCTACTAGATTGATACCTTGGTTCTCAAAACTGAGGGAAATACTTATTCTACTTTGCTGCGTCACCCTTTCCTCTTCAAGGGAAAAACCAACGCAAGCTCAAGAGGTAGCAGGTCCACGTCCCCATCTTTCACTGGCGATGATTGAACAGTGAAATGATATTTGGGGAGCGAGCTAGTGTGCTTCACACACCGGTTGTGGACTGTAGCCGACGCACCTTCTCGCGTAAGCCATAGGCGTACTATACACTGACGATGCTCCAGGATACTTTGTACCGCATCTCACACGGATGGTGATACGTCTCCAACGTATCTATAATTTTTGATTGTTCCATGCTGTTATATTATCAATCTTGGATGTTTTATAATCATTTTATATCATTTTTTGGTACTAACCGACATAGTGTCAAGTGCCAGTTGTTGTTTTCTGCATGTTTTTTACATTGTAGGAAATCAATATAAGACGGAGTCCAAACACAACGAAACTCCACGGAGATTTTGTTTGGACCAGAAGGAACATAATGGGCCCTGGCTGCGCCTGGGGGGTGCCTCGAGGAGGGCACAACCCACCAGGGCGCGCCGCCCTGGTGGGTTGTGCCCACCTCGGGTGCCCCCCGGACCGCCTCTTTGCTCTATAAATGCCGCAATATTCCAGAAACCCTAGGGGAGTCGACGAAATATTCATCCAGCCGCCGCAGAGTTATCTGTGTGCAGGGGTTGTTTACGTTGTGTTGCTTGGTTCTCCTACTGGTTCGATAACCTTGGTTTCATATCTGAGGGAAATACCTACCGTCGCTGTGCTGCATCATCCCTTCCTCTTTGTGGAAATACCGACGTAGCTTCAAGCGACATCAAAAGGAATTTCTGGCGCCGTTGCCAGGGAGGATCTTCAACATATACTAGGTTCCTAATGACAAATCTCATCTCCTCGCAATATTTGCCATTTGCCTCTCGTTTTCCTCTCCCCCACTTCACAAAAATTTGCCGTTTTATTCGCCCCTCTTTTCCGTTCGCCGTTTTCTTGCCGGATTTGTTTTTGAGTACAATCTTGTTGTGTGGTCATCATGACTCAAGAGAACACCAAGTTATGTGATTTCTCAAATACAAACAACAATGATTTTATTGGCACTCTGATTGCTCCTCCCGCCACTAGTGCGGAGTCTTGTGATATTAATACTGCTTTGCTGAATCTTGTCATGAAAGATCAATTTTTAGGTACTCCTAATGAGGATGCCGCGTCCCATCCTAATACCTTCGTGGATTATGCGATATGCAAAAGAAAAAAGATGTGGACAATGATGTGGTGAAGATGAAATTATTTTTGTTTTCTTTGCGTGATTCTGCAAAAATTTGGTTCTCTTCTTTGCCTCGCAATAGTATCGATTCTTGGAATAAGTGCAAAGATGCTTTTATCACTAAGTATTTTCCGCCCGCAAAAATTATTACCCTTAGAAACCAGATCATGAATTTCAAGCAACTTGAACATGAGAAGGTTGCACAATCTTGGGAAAGTATGAAAATGATGCTAAGGATTTGCCCAACTCATGGGTTAAATCTTTGGATGATCATACAAATTTTTTATGCGGGATTGAATTTTGTTTCTCCTAATCTTTTAGATTCCGCCGCAGGTGGTACTTTTATGGAAATTACTTTGGGTGAAGCCACCAAATTGCTTGATAATATCATGGCAAATTATTCACAATGGCATACCGAAAGGGCTCCTACTAGTAAAAAAGTTAATTCGGTTGAAGAAATTTCTTCTTTGAGTGAAAAAGTTGATGCTCTTATGAAATTGGTTGGTAGTAAAAGTGCTCCTGTTGATTTTAATGATATGCCTTTGTCTACTTTGATTGAGCAAAATAGTGATGCCATAGATGTGAATTTTATCTCTCGAAATAATTTTAACAACAATGCTTATAGAGGTAATTTTAATCCTAGGCCTTTTCCTAGTAATTCCTCTAATAATTATGGCAATTCCTATGGAAATTAATCTTATAATAATAATAGGAACACCTGTGATCTTGAGAATAATATTAAAGAATTTATCAACACACAAAAGGTTTTCAACACTCCATAGAAGAAAAGTTGAGTAAGATTGATGATTTGTCTAGAAGTGTTGATAGAATTGCTCATGATGTGGAAAATCTCAATATGATTTTTTTGCCTAAAGTAGATGAATCAATTAAAGCTCTTTATGTTTCTATGGATGAAAGTAAGAAAAGAACCGCTATGCTTAGAGCTAAAAGAGAATTTTTAGAAAAACGTTTTCTAGTGCGCAAAAGTGATGAAGATCTTAAAATGATTGGTGTTTATTATATTGATTCCTTGTTTACTAAAGTTAAGATTTATGAAAAAGGGACTGGAGAAGAGTCAACTTTAGATAGAAAGCGTCCCAATATTTCGGAGGGTGAAAATATTGTTGAGAAAATTGATGAAAGTGGGTTTGGAGAGGTCAAAACTTTAGCTATTGATGTGCCCACTCTTTTGGATTACAAAGACTTTAATTATGATAGTTTCTCTTTGATTGATTGTATTTCTTTGTTGCAATCCATGATAAATCCACGCCATGCTTATGAACAAAATAAAGCTTTTACTAAACATATTGTTGATGCTATGATGAAAGCTTTTGAAGAAAAATTGGAATTAGAAGTTTCAATTCCTAGAAAATTGCATGATGAGTGGGAACCTACTATCAAAGTCAAGATTAAAAATTATGGGTGTTTTTCTTTCTGTGACTTGGGTGCTAGTGTTTTTACAATTCCGAAATCTTTATGTGATGTGCTTGGTGTTACCGGTATTGAAGAATGTTCTTTGAATTTGCACTTGGAGGACTCTACTATTAAAAAGCCTATGGGAAGAAATAATCATGTTATTATTCTTGCAAATAGGAATTATGTGCCCATAGATTTTATTGTTCTTGATATTTATTGCAATCTGTCTTGTCCAATTATTCCTGGTAGACCTTTTTACGCACTATCGGTGCCGTGATTGATATGAAAGAAGGCAATATTAGGTTCCAATTTCCTTTGAGGAAGGGTATGGAACACTTTCCTAGAACAAGAATTAAGCCACCTTATGAATCAATCATGAGGGCATCTTATGGGTCTCGAACCAAAGATGACAAAACTTAGATCCTTGCTTTATGCCTAGCTAAGGGCGTAAAACTATAGCGCTTGTTGGGAGGCAACCCAATGAATAAATTTTATTTTTGCTTTTTGCTTTCTATTCTTGAGTGTTAGCACAATTATGCTACTGTTGTGATTGCGTTTTTTGTGTTTTAATTAGTGTTTGTGCCAAGTAGAACCGATAGGATCTTCTTGGGTGATAGTTGTTTGATCTTGCTGAAAAACATAAACTTTTGTGCTCATGAAAATAATTGTTAAAAATCACCAGAACGTGATAAAATGCCAAGTCTTTTTGCTGAAGATTAATATACAAATTACCCAGGTCTTCCTAGTTTTCAGAATATTTGGAGTTACAGAAGTATTCGAAAAAGTCAGATTGCTACAGACTGTTCTGTTTTGACAGATTCTGTTTTCTTTGTGTTATGTGCTTATTTTGACGGCTCTATGGTTTTCTTTAATGAGTTTTTCCATAGAAAAGTTGGAATACAGTAGATATAATGCAAAAAAAAATATGAATTGGTTTGACACGGTACTTATAGTAGTGGTTTGCTTTCTTATACTAACGGATCTCACGAAGGTTTTGTTGAGTTTTGTGTGATTGAAGTTTTCAAGTTTTGAGTTATCTTACGATGGATAGAAGACCCTAAGCTTGGGGATGCCCCGACATCCCAAGCTATTATCCAAAAATTAGCAACCATCTAAGCTTGGGGATGCCCCCGAGTGGCATCCCCTCTTTCTTCTAACGACCATCGGTATTTTACTCGAAGCTATATTTTTATTCGTCACATAATATGTGTTTTGCTTGGAGTGTCTTGTATGATATGAGTCTTTGCTTGTTTTATTTTGTGTTTTAAGTCTTGATCCCTCGCTGGACACACCTATTTGGGAGAGCCAAAATTATGTCATGATTTGTTAGAATTGCTCTCTATGCTTCACTTAAAAAATTTATGAGCTATGGACTTGCTCTAGTGCTTCACTTATATCTTTTTTAGCACGGTGTGCTTGTTATTTTTTAAGAAATGCTCTCTTGATTCACTTAGATTTATGTGAGAGTTAGTAAAATTTTGAAGAAATTCTCTCTTGCTTCACTTAAATTATTTTGAGAGAAAGAAAAGAAATTTTTTGCTCATGTCTTCACTTATATTTGTTTGAGCTTATGAAAAGCAACACATGAAAATTAGTCCCAAAGTGATAGATATCCAAGAAGGATATAATAAAAACTTTCATGTAGATCATTGGACAAAATAAACTTGATTCTTAGTAATAGTTTTGAGATATGATGATGTGATATGTGAGCTATGTTGATGAGTAATTATGCTTTAGTAAGAATATTGGTGTTAAGGTTTGTGATTCCCTATGCAAGCACGAAAGTTAATAGTCATGCAATGAAATTATATCCTACTTGTGGTGCATTATTCGGTGTTAATTATGCTTAATGCTCGCTTATGAGATTATCCGTTTCTTGGTTGTCGCTTCTCAATCCTTTGCTAGCCTTCATTTTGCACCAAGTATGATCTCTACTTGTGCATACAAAATCCTTTAAACCAGTTTTGCCACATGAGTCCACTATATCTACCTATATGCGGTTTCTTTTGCCGTTCTAAGCAAATTTGCATGTGCTATCTCTAATTTTCTAAATAAACTTCTCTTTTGTGTGTTTGTTTCTGAAAGTGCGTTATATCGACTAGAGGGGGGGTGAATAGGCGATTTTTATGAATTCTTCACTGAGGAATTTCAGGGTGAGGAAATTCCTAAGCGAAGAACTACTTGCAGCGGAATAAGTACTCAGATGCTAACATAACAGAACGGAAGCATGGTCATCATGATGAAATGAAAGCAAGCACAGAGTACAGAAAGCGTAAACACAGGATAAAACAGGATGAAGACAAACAAACTGAAGAAATTGAATAGTGGAAATTGAGAATGTCTTCAGTCAAAGTCTTCAAACAGATATGAACAAGCACACAACACAATAAAGAGGAAATGAAAGAGTTGAGGAACTAGAACCAGTAGGCTTGGAGAAGACAATGATTTGGTAGACCAGTTCCAACTGCTGTGACAGTTGTACGTCTGGTTGGAGCGGCTAGGTATTTAAACCTGAGGACACACAGTCCCGGACACACAGTCCCCACCGTATTCTCCTTGAGCTAAGGTCACACAGACCTCGCCCAATCTTTAGCGATCTGACCTCAGACGGTCAAATCTCTGTGCATAAGTGTCATCCCTGGATCGGTAATGCTGACACACACAGTACTCGAAGGATTTATAACAGAGTGCAATCACACACTTATTACATCGAATGTCTCAAAAGAGAACTTATTACAATAAATATGGCTTAAGGCCATCTAAATAAGATAACAGCGGAAGGCTTGGAAGATAAAGTGAGTCCATCAACTCCAACGGCATAGCCGAGTGCACGACAATGGCCTAGCGAACCTTACTCATCGTCTGAAAGTCTGCAACATAATACGTTGCAGCCCGAAAACGGGTCAGCACATGGAATATGCTGGCAAAGTAACACAATAAAGCAATGAACAAAATAACTACTATCACTACATGCATATATGGCTGGTGGAGGCTGTAATGGTTAATATGTTTTGCGAAAAGCCAATTATTCCCTACAAGAAAGGAATAAATTTTATTTAACTATCATGGTGTTTGAACAACACTGAGAATGGTACCCCCCATCTCAATCCCAATTAAGGAAAATAATCATCAACCCAACAGTTTAATTTTAGAGTGATGAGATAAATAGGATAATCCAAGTACTAGATACTCAAGATGTCCATAACCGGGGACACGGCTAACCATGATTAGATTGTACACTCTGCAGAGGTTTGTGCACTTTTCCCCACAAGACTCGATATCCTCCGTTGGATTTCTCGCAGTACATGGTGTTTGAGAAACGGATGACTGAGACACAGTCTTTCAGAAACATTAACTCTTTACTCCGGATGGACCGGTACACCTACTTTCCCCTATATCTGCTAGTCCACCTCTTCAAGAGGTCATGCAGCATACTCAACTATGCCAGAGCCCATAATGGCTTGTGGCTGCACACGGAAGTTTCTAGCATGAAATATCTCACGATCCCTTTGAGCCTGGGTGGCGGACCGTAGGAGGATCACACGGTATATCCCCGGGATCTCCTAGGACAACACTGGATTCCCCAGGTGCCCAAAACAAGCAATCCACCCAGATGTGTATTAAAGTTGCCACCTTAAGTTGAACCATTAAATAACAATCTCACATCTGTCATGGATTCACTCACCCAAACCACGTCTACGAGCATAACATAGCAATAATAGCGTAACGTAGAAGTAACTCTCATGGTTTGATAATAAACAGGGCAATAGGTTCTACCTCATCATCTACTTCCCAATACCCACAAGTTAACCACATCCTAATCATGCAATGTTTGAGGATTGGAACTAATGCATAAAAACTGGGTATGAAAAGAGTATGATCAATGTGTTACTTGCCTTGCTGATGATCTGCAAAACCTAGAGACTCGTAGTAGCATGCTTCGCACTCCGGGAATTCTATCGCAAACAAACAGTAGCATACATAAGCAATCAATCAAAGATGCATGAGTAAACTCAAATAAGAAGATCGAATCTGAAAACGCAACTGAAGAGATTCGATTTGCAAAAAAGAACCAAATCAAACGGAGCAACGAAACTCAAACTACAAAAGAAACAAGATCCGTTTACTAATCTGGACTAAAGTCAAATTTTTACAGTACCAAAATCTTGTTCAAGTTGGTTAAACAGAAAGAGGGCTTTGAGACGAAGATCTAGGCGCTTGAATCGCCTGATTCCGATAAACGAGCGAAAAGATAAACTAAAACAAAAAATCGCGATCGAAAATAATCGCAAAAAACCCTGGAAAAAGAAAAACTGACGAACAGGCTAACGAACGAACGTTCGATGTCTGTAACTAACGGGTGAACGGCGTTCATTAAAATCGAACGTATGGACGAACGTCCGCAATTTAACCGAACCGATCTATTTTTAAAGAAAACAGATCTAGGGTTTCAAAAAAACCGAACTAATCAAAAAAACGACGGTCAACTCGCGAAAACCGGTGGCGGCGGCGGCTACCTTGGCGGCGGGATCCGGTGGGGCGGGGCAGCGGCGCGCGACAGCGGCGGCGGCGAGTGGCGGTGCGGCAGCGCGGGCTGGCGGCTAGGGTTCGGGAGGCGCGGCGCGGCGGCTGGTGGGCTGCGGGGTCTCGGGCCCCTGGCTTATAAAGAGGCCGGCCGGGTTGGTGTCCAGGTTGGACACGGCCCGGTAAGGCGGTTGCACTTTTTTTTAAATATTCCGATGCACAGAAAAACAAAGAAAATAAATACTAAACGGACTCCAAAAATCCTGAAATAAATTTTCCCCGTCCTATAAAAATCTACCGGACAAGGTGGACATTTATTTAGGACTCTAATGCAATTTTGAAAAACGCATATTTTCCTAGTTCAAATAAAATAGCAATAAATTCCAAATAAAAATGTTTATTTGTTTTTAATTTTTTTCCTCCAATATTTCATTATTTTGGGGAAATCATATTATCCCCTCTCATATATTTTGATATGAAATATTTTCGGAGAGAAAAATAATTAAAACAAATGACCCTAGTTTCAATATTTGATAAAATTCAAATATGAAAACGATGAAATCCCCAACTCTCTCCGTGGGTCCTTGAGTTGCTTATAATTTCTAGGATCGCAAAGCAAATATGCAAATGAAATATGATATGCATGAATGATCTATGTATAACATTCCAAATTGAAAATTTGGGATGTTACACAATCACTCGTGGTAAGTCTTCAGGTGACTTCCAAACCTTCACAAACTCAGTCACTCCGCGATCCACAATTTCCTCTTGTATGCTCTAGACCATGACGCCTAACCGTTTGGAAGATGCACAGTCTTCAAAGGTAACAAGCATCGGATCCACGCAAGATCAATCTCTTCAGTGATGCTCAATCACTTTGGGTTTGTAGGTGTTTGGGTTTGGGTTTTCCTCACTTGATGATTTTCGCTCAAAGTCCTTGGAGGATGGGATGTTCTCGAATGACAAGTGTCAGTTTTTCTCGGAGCAGCCAACCAGCTAGTGGTTGTAGGGGGCAGCTATTTATAGCCTAGGGAGCAGCCCGACATGATAAGACATAAATGCCCTTCAATGATATGACCGTTAGGTGGGTAGATATTTTGGGATAGCTGGCGCGTAGCACAGCAATGATCGGAAATTTGACTATCAAATTCCTCAGGGCTATCATGTTCCTCACTTGTCGGCAATCTGCACTGGCGAATTCCTAACTCCTCAGTCAGAACAAATTCCTCAGAGACCAGAAGAACTTCGTCTCTGTCACTGAAGAAATTGACTGAACTGCGTGAGATTTCCAATGGCTTCACTCGAAGGGGTTGGTAGGTGTAGGATTTTGAGTTGAGCATCACGTGGAAATTTTTCCTTAGTATTTTCTCGACCCCCTTTAACAGTACGGTGTTTCCTATGACTCAAGAAAGAGAAAATGAAACTACGAAAACAAAAGTCTTCACGCTTCATGTTCCTCGAATGAATACCAAGTCTTCAGGGTAACACCATTTTCTTCACTTTCAAAGTCTTCAGAAAGTCTTCAGAAATCCAAAGTCTTCAGTCGAAGAACTTCATTTTTAGGGGTTGACTTTCTCTGTAAATATCAAACTCCTCATAGACTTATAGCCCTATGTACACTCACAAACGCATCAGTCCCTTAACCTATAAGTCTTCAATACACCAAAATCACCAAGGGGCACTAGATGCAGTTACAATCTCCCCCTTTTTGGTGATTGATGACAATATAGGTTAAGTTTTCAACGGGGATAAACATATGAAGTGTAAATACTGAAATTGAGGAATTTGATTGCAAGATATAGAAGAACTCCCGCTGAAGATGTGCATAGTGAGGAATTTGCTTTTGAAGAAATGCACACTTGAAGAGTAGTATCATGGAGATCTCCCCCTATATCTTGTAATTCATACACGCATTTAACATATAATATGAAGAATTTGAAATGCATGATGAAATATGGTGATTGATGTAATTCAGCATGCGTGCATTAACATTAACGAGGAATAAGCATGCAGAAGAACACAGCAAAAGTATCAGACCACCATAGAGTTTAAGTTTACAACTCGATCCAGCAAAGTCTTCAAAAGAACGAGAGTTGTAACTTAGAAAAAAACGCCCATATATGTAGACCCGCTTGAAGACTAACTCTCAAATTTCTTTCCCTTTGTCATCGAATGACCAAAAGGATCGAAAATGTGGACTAACGCCCTTGAAGAATATCATGTTGATATTGGAGCGCCAGCGTTGTTGGGGTCGTTTGTTGTTGTAGGGCCTGCCGCAGTGTCGTCCAAGTCTTCATGCTTGTCCGTGTCGCGTGATGAAGAATATGAGCTGGCCACCAAGGAGGGTACTTTGACTTTCTTGAATTTCTTCGCTGGAGGTGCAGAGCAGTCAAAGTCCTCCTGGAGACCCATTTGCTTCAGATCTTCTTCACCATACAGATGTGACAGAACAGCCCAGGTGCGACCGAAGACTTCATGGAGGTAGTAATGGTTTTTCTTCACTGCATTGTGTGTAGCAGTCATGTTGTGAAGACGCTTAACCCATTTGTGGTTTCGATCCACCTTCTGGTGAAGACTGAGGAGAAGCTCACGTTCAGTCATCACTCTTGGAGCTGTGGCTTGAGGATTTGGCTGTGAAGCTTGTGCGGCAGAGTCATCATTGGTGGAGTAAGATGCAGCTTTGCGAAGCTGACATCCAATGGACGAATGCCTTCATCAATAATAGCAGGAGCCTTGCCCTTTTCATCAGCTGGGGAATTTGTCCGCTTGAGGACTTCAATCGGGGGCAAGTAGCTGAGGCGATTCTGAAAATCAGCCTTGTAGTTGAGTGAAGACCTTGTTCTGAGGAATCTCATAATCCAAGGAGCATAAGGCTTCAACTCAAACGGAGAGAGTGCAAAATTTGCCAGAGTCCTCATGAAGAAATCATGATAGTTGACAGGAATGCCATGCATGATATAGAATAGCAGATTCTTCATGATGCCAACGACTTCTTCATCATTCAAGTCGTGGCCTTTGATTGGACTCAATGTCTTCGACAGAATGCGATAGACAGTCCGAGGCACATAGAGCAATTCCTTCACGACAGCTTCGACCGCATGAGTTGAATTATGCCACGCACGATTTGGAGCTAGCAGTTGTGGTGCATGAGCTCAAGACTTGGAGACACTTTCTGATTGGAAACTGTTGCGATGTGTACACGGATCACATGAGTTTGAAGTATATTTTTACTCAGAAGGAGTTGAACCTCAGGCAGAGGAAATGGTTGGAGCTCATAAAAGATTATGATATGAAGTTGCATTATCATCCAGGCAAGGCCAATGTCGTAGCAGACGCTTTGAGGCGGAAGAGTTACGTCAATACCCTCGTAAGCGGAGGAATGCCAAAGGAGTTGGTAGAAGATCTCAGGGAGCTTCGTTTGGAAATAGTCCCTAGAGGTTTTGTTGCAGCGTTGGAAGTTCAGTCTACATTGTTGGCAAAGATTCGAGAAGCTCAGAAGGATGATAAGGAGATTGCCGAGATAAAGGAGAAGATGAGTGAAGGGAAAGCCAAGGGTTTTCGTGAGGATGAGCACGACACCTTATGGTTTGAGGACCGTGTATATGTGCCCAATAATGCAGAGATCAGGAAGCTGATACTTCAGGAAGCTCATGACTCGCCATACTCGATACACCCCGGAAACACCAAGATGTATTTGGATTTGAAGGAGCGTTTCTGGTGGACTGGTATGAAGAAGGACATTGCCGAGTATGTAGCCATATGTGATGTATGTCAGAGAGTGAAGGCAGAACATCAGAAGCCAGCAGGATTACTGCAGCCTATGCCGATACCCGAATGGAAGTGGGATAAGCTTGGCATGGATTTTATCACCGGATTGCCTAGGACCCGATCGAGATATGATTCTATCTGGGTAGTAGTGGATCGCTTGACCAAAGTAGCCCACTTTATCCCAGTGAAAACCACTTATACAAGTGCGAAGTTGGCCAAGATATATATGACCAGGATCGTATGTCTGCACGGAGTTCCGAGGACCATCGTATCAGATAGAGGAACATAGTTTACTTTAAAGTTTTGGCACCAGCTGCACCAGACTTTGGGAACCAGGCTAGAGTTCAGCACAACTTTTCACCCGCAGACAGATGGACAGAGAGAGAGAGTCAATCAGATTCTGGAGGACATGTTGAGAGCTTGTGCGCTAGATTATGGATCTAGTTGGGATGACAATTTACCCTACGCGGAGTTCTCATAGAACAACAGCTACCAGGCCAGTTTGAAGATGGCACCTTTCGAAGCCCTATATGGAAGAAGATGCCGAACACCGTTGATGTGGGATGAAGTTGGAGACCGCCAGTTGTTTGGACCGGATTTGATTAAGGAATCTGAAGAGAAGGTTAAGCTGATTCGAGATAGACTGAAGGTAGCTCAGTCCCGACAAAAGAGTTATGCAGATTCAAAACGCAAGGAGGTAGTCTATGAAATCGGAGACAGAGCGTATCTACGAGTGTCACCTCTCCGAGGAGTTAAACGTTTTGGAGTTAAGGGAAAGTTAGCCCCGAGATTTGTAGGACCGTACCGTGTTTTGGAACGTATGGGAGAGGTTGTCTACAAGTTGGGGTTACCCGAAGGACTGACAGGAGTTCATGATGTGTTTCACGTTTCCCAGTTAAAGAAGTGTCATGCAGAGATGGCCGATATTCCCCTGAGAGATACAGTGCCCCTGGAAGCGATTCAGTTGGACAGTGATTTGACATATGAGGAGAAACCTGTCAAGATTCTTGAGTTTGCCAGCCGGGTTACTCGCAGCAAGGTTATGAAGTTTTGCAAAGTTCAGTGGAGCCACCATACCGAGGATGAAGCCACCTGGGAACGAGAAGATGATCTATGCAAAGACCACCCACACCTATTTTCTAGCCAACCCGAATCTCGAGGGCGAGATTCATCTTAAGGGGGGTAGGTTTGTAACATCCCAAATTTTCAATTTGGAATGTTATACATAGGTCATTCATGCATATCATATTTATTGCATTTTTTTGTTTCGCGATCCTCGAAATCCTAAGCAACTCAAGTACCCGCGGAGAGAGTTGGGGATTTCCCGATTTTCATATTTGAATTTTATCAAATATTGAAACAAGGATCATTTTGGTTTTAATGATTTTTCTCTCCGAAAATATTTTGAATTATAATATATGAGAGGAGATAATATGACTTCTCCAAAATAAAATAAAATATTGGAGGAAAAATATTAAAATCAAATAAAGGATTTTATTGCTATTTTATTCGAATTAGGAAAAATACGCGTTTTTAAAAATTGCATATTAGGCCCAAATAAATGTTCACCTTGTCCGGCATATTGCTAGAGGACGGGGAAAATTTATTTCAGGATTTTTGGATTCTGTTTAGTATTTATTTTCTTTGTTTTTCTGCGACACATTTTTTTTAAAAGCGAACCGCCTTACCGGGCCGTGTCCGGCTAGGACACTTAGCCCAGCCGGCTTTATAAGCCGAGCCCGCGACCCCCCGAGGCCCAGCCGCCCGCCCCCGAAACCCTAGCGCCGCCGCCTTGCCGCCCTGCCGCCTTGCCGCCCCCCCGCCGCAGCGCCGCCTTGCCGCCCCGCCGCCTCGCCCGCCCGCCGCCGGAGCCAGCCGCCGTTCACCGTCCCGCCGCCGCCGACTTCGCCGAGGTAGCCGCCGCCGCCTCGTCGTTCGCCGTTTTTCTAAAACCGTTCGGTTTATTTTGACCTTAGATCTGTTTTTTTGTTAGATCCGTTTTTGTTACGGTTTTCTCGGTTCGGTTAAACAACGGACGTTCGTCCGTTCGTTCGTTTTAACGAACGCCGTTCACCCGTTAGTCACAGACAGCGAATGTTCGTTCATTAGCCTGTTCGTCGGTTTTTCTTTTTCCAGGGTTTTTCGCGATTATTTCGATCGCGATTTCTGACCCGATTTTCGTTTTAGTTTTTCTTCTTGCTCGTTTATCAGAATCAGGCGATTCAAGCGCCTAGATCTTTGTCTCGAAGCCCTCTTTCTGTTTAACCAACTTGAACAAGATTTTGGTACTGTAAAATTTGACTTTAGTCCAGATTAGTAGTCGGATCTTGTTTCTTTCGCAGTTTGAGTTTCGTTGCTCCGTTTGATTTGATTCTTTTTGCAAACCGGAGTTCTTCAGTTGAACTTTCTGGTTAGATCTTCTTATTTGAGATTTACCCGTGCATATTTGCTTGATTGCTTATGTATGCTATTGTTTGTTTGCGATAGAATTCCCGGAGTGCGAAGCGTGCTACTACGAGTCTCTAGGTTTTGAGGATCGTCAGCAAGGCAAGTAACACATTGATCATACTCTTTTCATACCCAGTTTTTATGCATTAGTTACAATCCTCAAACATTGCATGATTAGGATGTGTCTAACTTGTGGGTTTTGTAAGTAGTTGATGAGGTAGAACCTATTACCCTGTTTTATTATCAAACCCTGGGAGTTACTTCTACGTATGCTTATATTGCCATGCTATGCTCGTAGACGTGGATTTGGGTTTGATTGTATCCATGACAGATGTGAGATTGTTAATTAATGGTTCAACTTAAGGTGGCAACTTTAATACAGATCTGGGTGGATTGTTGGTTTTGGGCACCTAGGGAATCCAGTGTTGTCCTAGGATATCCCGGGGTTATACCGTGTGATCATCCTACGGTCCGCCACCCAGGCTCAAAGGGATCATAAGATTATTCATGCTAGAAACTTCCGTGTGCAGCCACAAGCCATTATGGGCTCTGGCATAGTTGAGTATGTTGTGTGACCTCTTTCAGTGGTGGGCTAGCAGATGTAGAGGGAAAGTAGGTGTAACTGTCCACCCAGAGTAAAGAGTTAATACTTCTGAAAGACTGTGTCTCGGTCATCCCTTTCTCAAACACCATGTAGTGCGAGAAATCCAATGGAGGCGATCGAGTCTTGTGGGGAAAAGTGCGCAAACCTCTGCATAGTGTATAAACTAATCATGGTTAGCCGTGTCCCCGGTTATGGACATCTTGAGTATCTGGTACTTGAATTATTGATTTGATCTCATCACTCTAAATTAATTTGTTGGGTTGTTAATGATTACTTTAATTGGGATTGAGATGGGGGTACCATTCTCAATGTTTCAACCACCATGATAGTTAAATAAAATTTATTCCTTTGCCGTAGGGAAAAATTGGCTTTACGCAAAAACCATATAACCATAGAGCCTCCACCAGCCATATATGCATATAGTGATAGCATTTATCTATTCAATTGCCCTACTATGTTATATTGCCAGCATATTCCATGTGCTGACCCGTTTTCGGGCTGCAACGTATCATGTTGCATACTTTTCAAACAAGGAGTAAGGTTCGCTAGGCCGTTGTCATGCACTCAGCTATGCCGTTGGAGTTGATGGACTCACTTTATCTTCCAAGTCTTCCGCTGTTATCGTTTTAGATGGCCTTAAGCCATATTTATTGTAATAAGTTATCTTTGGAGATTATCAATGTAATAAGTGTGTGATTGCTACTCTGTTATAAATCCTTCGAGTACTGTCTGTGTCAGCATTACCGATCCAGGGATGACACTGAAGCACAGAGACTTGACCGCCTGAGGTCGGGTCGCTACAAGATGGTATCAGAGCACACGCTGAATGTAGGACATGACCACTAAGAAAGCCGTAGGTCACTCTTCTCTACTCATTTTTGACTCCTCTCCATTTTCTACTCTTTAGGATGGCGGACCCTAGGAACAAGTTTGCACAACCGGATGAAGACACCCCCTTTGGACGACACTTGAAGGAAGTCACTAGATACCTGAATATTGGAATACCAAGCTTCACCAGGACCTACAACGCCACATTACCAGAAGAGGAGCGTTGGATGATTCGATTTCAAGTTCCAGGAAGGACATTCACGCCAGTCACGGAGCCCATAGAGTTTTCCTTTGATGCCCCAACCTGGAGTCTGGGAAAGAGCATGGCAGCCCACATCGCCATGGGACGCATTGGCGAAGTTTACCACAAGGATCTCAAGGATACTATCTACCAGATATGTGGGCGCCGAGATGAGCAATGGGAGATAGTCAGCACCAGGAAGGACATGTCCATTGCAGCATTCATCCAGGAGTTAAACCAGCACATTCGACGCCAAGAGAACCAGATGTGCGCAAGCATGATAGATTTGAAGAAGTCGATGACAAGGATCACCGAGCTAGTGGAGGAACTCAAGTCTACACGCGATGGATATGAGGAGGAAATCACAATACTATTGGAGAAGAATGACAACCTGATTAAGAAGATCGGAGTGTTCATGGGAGATCCCGCGCCAGGAGGAGAAGACGACGAACCCAAGGAGATTCATTCCAAAGACTACATCATCATCGACGACACCGATTCCGACCCCGATGATAGTGATGATGATTATGAAGACGAAGCTGGAGCAGACATCATGGAGTCTTCCACCGATCAAAATTTCTAGTAGACCACCATATGATCAGTAGTATTTCCCCCATGTAAATAGTATAGTCCGAGCACTGTAACGATAGTTAGATCGATTGTATGCCCTTGCTTGATTGATTGAGTGATATGATTGTGTTTGTCTCATGTGCATATGGGTAGTGTTTTCTCACTAGACCTAATTTCTATTCTACTCTCTTCCCTCTAAACCCATCTGATGCCTCCGAGACGTGACACCGGATTTGTCTTCCCACCAGAGATCACCCAGTTGATCCAGCAGCAGAATGCCTTGATGCAGATATTAGTCCAGAACCAAGGCAACAACAACAACAACAACCCTCCTCAAGTTGACAACTTAGCCCATTTTCTGAGGTTATAGCCGCCAGTGTTTTCCAGTAGCACCGAGCCAATAGTTGCGGATGACTGGCTACACAGGATTGGAAGGGAGTTGACCACCGCAGGTTGCACAGATGCAGAGAAGGTGCGTTTTGCCGCACATCAGTTGGATGGACCAGCAGCCTCATGGTGGGAGAATTACACAACCACTTTTCCCATAGCCAATGTCACTTGGGATCAGTTTCAGCAAGCATTCCGCACAGCCCATGTCTCAACTGGAGCTATGAGCATGAAGAAGCATGAGTTTCGCAACTTACGCCAGGGAAATCGTACTGTGGCTCAGTACGTAGATGAGTTTAGTAAGCTATCTCGGTATGCCCCTGATGATGTGGCCATGGATGCCGCGAAGCAGGAGAAGTTTATGGAAGGGCTAAATGATGAGATGAGCATGCAGTTGATGGTGGCAACATTCAACAACTACCAGGAGTTGGTAGACAAGGCTCTTATGATTGATGGGAAGCAGCAGCAGATTGAGAGCCGCAAGAGGAAGTATGGACAAGGAAAGTACAATTCTGGAGCTCAACAGAAGCCTCGTTTCACCCCGAACTCGGGAGGACTTATCCATAACCATGGAAGCCACACCCACAATGGAGGGAGTTCTCACAACCACAATGGCTCCAAGAATGGAAACGGGAATGGAGCAGGCAGCAATCAGAACCGCTCTAACCCAGCCACACCCGCCAAGAAGGATCAAAGTCACATTACCTGTTTCAAGTGCGGGAAGACTGGGCACTACGCCAACGGTTGTCCGAAATTGAAGAACGGAAATGGCAATGGAAGCGCTGGGAAGAAGCCCAACCCTTTCAACAGGGGACAAGTGAACCACGTGAACATGGAGGAAGTTGAGGAGCAGCCAGATGAAGTTATCGGTAAGTTTTTGGTTAAGTCTTTTACTACAATCGTTCTTTTTGATACTGGTGCATCGCATTCATACATATCAAGGGGATTCATGGATAAGTATAAGTTGCCCACTAAGGTACTTAGGACACCTATGTTAGTAAGTTCGCCAGGAGCGGAATATATGGCAAGACAAGGATGTTTTCAGATGCCATTGACCATCGGAAACCATGTTTTTCCCTCAGACCTGATAATCTTGGATTCAAAAGGATTGGATGTGATACTAGGAATGGATTGGCTATCGATGTATGGAGGAAACATCGATTGCGCAAGTAAGTCGATTTTGCTCACTACCCCGGAGGGAAAAAGGATCAAGTATGTATCCAGGCATGCGTCGAGGAGGACCCAAGTAAATTCTCTCATGGGAGTTGTTCAGGAGGAAGTGCCGGTAGTAAAGGATTACCCAGATGTATTTCCAGAGGAGTTACCAGGCATGCTGCCAGATCGAGACATCGAGTTTTTGGTAGAACTATTGCCAGGCACTAGACCAATATCTAAGAGACCATACCGGATGCCCGCAAATGATCTGGAGGAGATTAAGAAACAGATTAAGGAGTTGTTGGAGAAAGGTTACATCCGACGAAGTTCATCACCATGGGGAGCGTTTCTGGTGGGTTGTTGATTATCGTGCGTTGAATGAGGTAACAATCAAGAATAAGTACCCACTGCCGATGATCAATGCTTTGTTTGACCAGCTGCAAGGAGCTAAAGTGTTTTCGAAGATCGATCTGCGATCAGGATATCACCAGCTGAAGATTAGGGAGAAGGATATACCTAAGACAGCTTTCACCACAAGGTACGGGTTGTATGAGTATACGATTATGTCATTTGGACTAACTAACGCCCCTGCCTATTTCATGAGTATGATGAACAAAGTGTTCATGGAGTTCTTAGACAAGTTTGTCGTGGTGTTCATTGATGATATCTTGGTATACTCGAAGAATGAAGAGGAACACAAGGAGCATTTGCGTTTAGTTCTCGAGAAGCTCAAGGAACATCAGTTATATGCAAAGTTCAGCAAATGTGAGTTTTGGTTGAAGGAAGTTGGATTTCTTGGACATGTTATATCAGGAGAAGGTATAGCAGTAGATCCCACCAAGGTTCAGCCAGTCACTGAGTGGTTGGCACCCACCTCAGTTGGAGAGATCCGCAGTTTTCTTGGACTCGCGGGATACTATCAGAGATTCATTGAAAAAATTTCTAAGATTGCGAAGCCTATGACGGCATTGTTGAAGAAGGACACCAAGTTCCATTGGACTAATGAATGTGAAGCAAGTTTCCAGGAGTTGAAGAAACGTTGGACTACAGCCCCAGTGCTGATTCTACCGGATATACGCAAGGATTTCCAAGTGTATTGCGACGCCTCTCGCTTAGGACTTGGAGGAGTACTTATGCAAGACAGAAGAGTTATTTCATATGCCTCACGACAGCTTCGACCGCATGAGTTGAATTATGCCACGTACGATTTGGAGTTACCGGCTGTGGTGCATGCGCTCAAGACTTGGAGACACTTTCTGATTGGAAACCGTTGCGATGTGTACACGGATCACAAGAGTTTGAAGTATATTTTTACTCAGAAGGAGCTGAACCTCAGGCAGAGGAGATGGTTGGCGCTCATAAAAGATTATGATATGAAGTTGCATTATCATCCAGGCAAGGCCAATGTCGTAGCAGACGCTTTGAGCCGGAAGAGTTACGTCAATACCCTCGTAAGCGGAGGAATGCCAAAGGAGTTGGTAGAAGATCTCAGGGAGCTACGTTTGGAAATAGTCCCTAGAGGTTTTGTTGCAGCGTTGGAAGTTCAGTCTACATTGTTGGCAAAGATTCGAGAAGCTCAGAAGAATGATAAGGAGATTGCCGAGATAAAGGAGAAGATGAGTGAAGGGAAAGCCAAGGGTTTTTGTGAGGATGAGCACGACACCTTATGGTTTGAGGACCGTGTATATGTGCCCAATAATGCAGAGATCAGGAAGCTGATACTTCAGGAAGCTCATGACTCGCCATACTCGATACACCCCGGAAACACCAAGATGTATTTGGATTTGAAGGAGCGTTTCTGGTGGACTGGTATGAAGAAGGACATTGCCGAGTATGTAGCCATATGTGATGTATGTCAAAGAGTGAAGGCAGAACATCAGAAGCCAGCAGGATTATTGCAGCCTATGCCGATACCCGAATGGAAGTGGGATAAGCTTGGCATGGATTTTATCACCGGAATGCCCAGGACCCGATCGGGATATGATTCTATCTGGGTAGTAGTGGATTGCTTGACCAAAGTAGCCCACTTTATCCTAGTGAAAACCACTTATACAAGTGCGAAGTTGGCCAAGATATATATGACCAGGATCGTATGTCTGCATGGAGTTCCCAGGACCATCGTATCAGATAGAGGAACACAATTTACTTCAAAGTTTTGGCACCAGCTGCACCAGACTTTGGGAACCAGGCTAGAGTTCAGCACAACTTTTCACCCGCAGACAGATGGACAGACAGAGAGAGTCAATCAGATTCTGGAGGACATGTTGAGAGCTTGTGCGCTAGATTATGGATCTAGTTGGGATGACAATTTACCCTACGCGGAGTTCTCATAGAACAACAGCTACCAGGCCAGTTTGAAGATGGCACCTTTCGAAGCCCTATATGGAAGAAGATGCCGAACACCGTTGATGTGGGATGAAGTTGGAGACCGCCAGTTGTTTGGACCGGATTTGATTAAGGAATCTGAAGAGAAGGTTAAGCTGATTCGAGATAGACTGAAGGTAGCTCAGTCCCGACAGAAGATTTATGCAGATTCAAAACGCATGGAGGTAGTCTATGAAATCAGAGACAGAGCGTATCTGCGAGGGTGACCTCTCCGAGGAGTTAAATGTTTTGGAGTTAAGGGAAAGTTAGCCCCGAGATTTGTAGGACTGTACCGTGTTTTGGAACGTATGGGAGAGTTTGCCTACAAGTTGGAGTTACCCGAAGGACTGACAGGAGTTCATGATGTGTTTCACGTTTCCCAGTTAAAGAAGTGTCATGCAGAGATGGTCGATATTCCCCTGAGAGATACAGTGCCCCTGGAAGCGATTCAGTTGGACAGTGATTTGACATATGAGAAGAAACCTGTCAAGATTCTTGAGTTTGCCAGCCGGGTTACTCGCAGCAAGGTTATCAAGTTTTGCAAAGTTCAGTGGAGCCACCATACCGAGGAAGCCACCTGGGAATGAGAAGATGATCTATGCAAAGACCACCCACACCTATTTTCTAGCCAACCCGAATCTCGAGGGCAAGATTCATCTTAAGGGGGGGTAGGTTTGTAACATCCCAAATTTTCAATTTGGAATGTTATACATAGGTCATTCATGCATATCATATTTATTGCATTTTTTTGTTTCACGATCCTTGAAATCCTAAGCAACTCAAAGACCCGCGGAGAGAGTTGGGGATTTCCCGATTTTCATATTTGAATTTTATCAAATATTGAAACAAGGATCATTTTGGTTTCAATGATTTTTCTCTCCGAAAATATTTCGAATTTTAATATATGAGAGGAGATAATATGACTTCTCCAAAATGAAATGAAATATTGGAGAAAAAATATTAAAAACAAATAAAGGATTTTATTTGGATTTTATTGCTATTTTATTCAAATTAGGAAAATATGCGTTTTTCAAAATTGCACATTAGGCCCAAATAAATGTTCACCTTGTCCGGCATATTTTTAAAGGACGGGGAAAATTTATTTCAGGATTTTTGGAGTCCGTTTATTATTTCTTTTATTTGTTTTTCTACGACATGTTTTAAAAAAAAAGCGAACCGCCTTACCGGGCCGTGTCCGGCTAGGACACTTAGCCCAGCCTGCTTTATAAGCCGAGCCCGCGACCCCCCGAGGCCCAGCCGCCCGCCCCCCAAACCCTAGCGCCGCCGCCCCGCCGCCGCCGCCGCCGCCGCCGCGCCGTTCGCCGGTTTTTTTAAAACCGTTCGGTTTATTTCGAACCCTAGATCTGTTTTTTTATTAGATCGGTTTTTGTTACGGTTTTCTCGGTTCAGTTAAACAGCAGACGTTCGTTCGTTCGTTTTAACGAACGCCGTTCACCCGTTAGTCATAGACAGCGAACGTTCGTTCGTTAGCCTGTTCTTCAGTTTCTCTTTTTCCAGGGTTTTTTGCGATTATTTCGATCGCGATTTCTGACCGGATTTTCGTTTTAGTTTTTCTTCTTGCTCATTTATCGGAATCAGGCGATTCAGGCGCCTAGATCTTCGTCTCGAAGCCCTCTTTCTGTTTAACCAACTTGAACAAGAATTTGGTACTGTAAAATTTGACTTTAGTCCAGATTAGTAATCGGATCTTGTTTCTTTCGCAGTTTGAGTTTCGTTGCTCCGTTTGATTTGATTATTTTTGCAAACCGGAGTTCTTCAGTTGAACTTTCTGGCTCGATCTTCTTATTTGAGATTTACCCGTGCATCTTTGCTTGATTGCTTATGTATGCTATTGTCTGTTTGCGATAGAATTCCCGGAGTGCGAAGCGTGCTACTACGAGTCTCTAGGTTTTGCGGATCGTCAGCCAGGCAAGTAACACATTGATCATACTCTTTTCATACCCAGTTTTTATGCATTAGTTACAATCCTCAAACATTGCATGATTAGGATGTGTCTATCTTGTGGGTTTGGGAAGTAGTTGATGAGGTAGAACCTATTACCCTGTTTTATTATCAAACCCTGGGAGTTACTTCTACGTATGCTTATATTGCCATGCTATGCTCGTAGACGTGGATTTGGGTTTGAGTGTATCCATGACAGATGTGAGATTGTTAATTATTGGTTCAACTTAAGGTGGCAACTTTAATACACATCTGGGTGGATTGTTGGTTTCGGGCACCTGGGGAATCCAGTGTTGTCCTAGGATATCCCGGGGTTATATCATGTGATCATCCTACGGTCCGCCACCCAGGCTCAAAGGGATCATAAGATTATTCATGCTAGAAACTTCTGTGTGTAGCCACAAGGCATTATGGGCTCTGGTATAGTTGAGTATGTTGTGTGACCTCTTTCAGTGGTGGGCTAGCAGATGTAGAGGGAAAGTAGGTGTAACTGTCCACCCAGAGTAAAGAGTTAATACTTCTGAAAGACTGTGTCTCGGTCATCCGTTTCTCAAACACCATGTAGTGCGAGAAATCCAATGGAGGCGATCGAGTCTTGTGGGGAAAAGTGCGCAAACCTCTGCATAGTGTATAAACTAATCATGGTTAGCCGTGTCCCCGGTTATGGACATCTTGAGTATCTGGTACTTGAATTATTGATTTGATCTCATCACTCTAAATTAATTTGTTGGGTTGTTAATGATTACTTTAATTGGGATTGAGATGGGGGTACCATTCTCAATGTTTCAACCACCATGATAGTTAAATAAAATTTATTCCTTTGCTGTAGGGAAAAATTGGCTTTACGCAAAAACCATATAACCATAGAGCCTCCACCAGCCATATATGCATATAGTGATAGCATTTATCTGTTCAATTGCTCTACTGTGTTATATTGCCAGCATATTCCATGTGCTGACCCGTTTTCGGGTTGCAACGTATCATGTTGCAGACTTTTCAGACGAGGAGTAAGGTTCGCTAGGCCGTTGTCATGCACTCAGCTATGCCGTTGGAGTTGATGGACTCACTTTATCTTCCAAGTCTTCCGCTGTTACCGTTTTAGATGGCCTTAAGCCATATTTATTGTAATAAGTTCTCTTTGGCGATTACCAATGTAATAAGTGTGTGATTGCTACTCTGTTATAAATCCTTCGAGTACTGTGTGTGTCAGCATTACCGATCCAGGGATGACACTGAAGCATAGAGACTTGACCGCCTTAGGTCGGGTCGCTACAATCGGGCTTCAGCGGCTTCATCAGAACTTGCATGTAATGAGCAGTGACTTCAGGTTCATGGTACAGGCAACGAGCACCTTCAAGGGGAGGACTGATTGGCAGGGCATGAAGTAATTCAGAGGCGGGTGCTTTGTAGTGAGTATTTTCGGTCATCCAGTCCAATACCCAAGAGTTGATATCGTCAGCATCTCCTGTGATGTGCAGAGTTGCATAAAACTGAAGAATAAGCTCTTCATTCCAATCAACAATGTCAGAGCAAAAGTTGAGCAGTCCTGCATCATGAAGCACACAGAGGACTGGAGAGAAACAAGGCAGTGATTCCATGTCGACATGAGGAATATGCTCATGGTCGAAGACTTTTGTCCTTGTTGAAAAGCAGTGAAAAATAGAAGTTGGCCTGGCTGGCAGTCCAGAAACACTTCCTCCTAAGACGAGCAGAGTCATATGGGTTATAATCAGTGAAGAACACATGCTCGCCGAAGAAGTCATCAGCCTTGAATTTCTGCTTCTTTGAGAAGGGATCCTTTGGCTTGGGCTGAGGTGTGTCAGTCAATTGCATCACAACCTCAGGAATCGCAATCTTTGGATCCACAGGCTGAGGAATTTCAGGTTCTTCTTCAATGGCAGCCTGGGTCTTCACTTCTTCATCAGCTATTTCATCAGCACCAGTGGCTGGAATCGCTTCATGGACATACGATGTGGGGTGCGGTTCTTCATATCCCATTTGAACTGTAGTCACTGGGGCCTGAGGAATTTGTTGCAGAGGTGTGAACAGAGGAGAGTTGGGCTGCTGACTTTCCCAAAAGTCATCATTCATTACTGGAGTAGTGCTCCCAATGTCCACATCTTCTTCTTCAGCACTCTTTTCTTCAACGTCGGCCTCTTCAGCTGTGAACTGAGGCATGGGCGATGAGATGATTGGGGTTGAAGGGATTGCATCCGCTTCAATTTCTTCATCAAACTGAGGCATGGGCGATGAGACGATTGGGGTTGAAGGGATTGCATCCACTTCAATTTCTTCATCCAACTGCTCTGACGAAGCAGCAGAAGGAATCTCTTCATCTGATCCGCTTGGGATCACATATTCTTCATCAAAGGAACGAGTTCCTTTGATGGCATGAATGAGACAGGAACAACATCAATTGGATTGTCAAAAGAGCTGGTCAATTTCTTCATCTTCTTCGGAGCTGAAGAATCTGATGAAGTTGATGCTTTCCGTTTCTTCACAGCCGCATGCTTCGCAGCCTTGGTCTTCTTCGCTTCTGATGCAGAAGGAAGAATTGGACTTGGTGTAGGTGCCGGAGGAGCAGAGGAAATTTGCTCATTTACTCCAGGCGCAACTGATGCAGTTGCCCTGGCATTTTCAGTTTCTTCAGCAGCCTGATTGTCATCAGCGGTGCTGGCATGTTCTTCAGTCGGCTGAGCAGATGCCTCAGCCTGAGGAATTTCTTGTTGCGATGGAGCCGCAACATTGGTAGTGAAATTCTCGGTTAACTTCACAAACCTGACTTTGGCTCCAAGCCAGTCAGCACGGTATACGTCAAATTCATCACTGAGTTTCTTGATCTCAGATTGAATAGTGATAAGTTCTTCAGTTGTCATAGAGACAACATTCTTCTTCAGGAAGCGCTCCTTCCTGTACTGCGCTTTCTTTAACTACCTGGCCTTTTCAAATTTCCACTTTTCTTCAGCAATGAACGCTGGCAGCATATGACTTTGGCCAGGTGTGAGATTCAATTCTGGCAAGGGGGTGTTTGGATCTTTGTGCCATAGATCAATGAAGTCCAGGATCTTCTTCGGATCCAGCAAAAGAGGCACATTTGTGCCTTTGGCTCTAGCAGCCCTGAGCCGCCTGTCCCTGATGATCTCAGCAAGTTCCTCATCATCAGCTTTGTCTTCATCAAATGGTATTTGAAAGGCGACCTGCTTCTTGTGAGGACTTGGTCGAGAACCTCGTCCAACAGTGGCCTTTGTCTTCAGCAGAGTGGGGCCAGTTGAGGAATTTGGTGGAGCTGAAGAACTTCCAGAGGCTCCTGAGGCAATAGAGATGCCTGTCGTCCTTTGGCACGAGGCAAGATGCACAGGTGCTGAGGATTTTGGAGGGGCTGGTGCAGCTTGAGGAATTGGCCGTGAGGGCTTCGAAGAAGTTGGCCATGAGGACATTGAAGAAGTTGGCCGAGAGGGTATAGAGGGTGAAGCATTGGGCTTGTGAGCGGGCTTCTTTGCCATGGCCTTCTTTGGCTTGCTTGCACAGGCCTCAGCAGTGGCAGCAGCAACAGAGTCTTCATTGAATTTCCTCACTGCATCCTTAGCCATTTTGGCTAACTTGGCCTGGCCCTTAGCCCATTCCTTGGGAAATTCTTCACCTCTTCTTATGCTAGAGGGATCAGCTTCTTGGCCAGGTGCCAATGGAGGTCTTGGGCATGGAGGGTGTACAGCGAATTTCTTCATGTACTTGGGTGTGACATAACGATATTCCCTCCATTCTCGTGCCCATCTCCTCTCAATCCTCTGGATGCGAACTTTGCGCTCATTCTTGATTTCCTCAGGGGGTGTACAGTACCCTGCATAGATGCCATCAGGGATTTCAAATGCAGTGTTTGTTTCTGGTCTCTTTCCTCCCTTCTGAGGTCTCTTGCCGTCAGCCATTTTCTTCAGCTGAGGAATATGAACAACAGAATTTTCTGAAGAGGTGTGCAACTTTTCTTCGAGGAACGCTGCAAATGAGTTAAGTTGATGAGAACCTAGAGATTTAGCAGCGGACATGTGTACGTGTGAACAGAATATAGTTGCGAGGAATTTGGAGAGGTCATATGCGTTCTCAGAAGTTTTTCAAAAAGAACAAGTTTGAGGAATTTGACCAGATGAGTCTTGAGGAATTTCACTAAGCGCTTTTTGTCTTAGGTTCCAGAGTTGTACAGATTAAAATTCCACACAATTGAGGAATCTTAAAAAGAATTATGCTTAGGGAAACAGATCAAGAACATAAGATATGTGAGGTGTTTAGTGTGTGAAGATTTGAAGAATAAACACCTTTTGAAGATTTTGGGGAAAAGATCAGAATCAACATGGGCAATAAAAGTAACTTTTAATTACCCTTGATGAAGAACATGACAAACTGGGAAGTGTAGATGAGAAGCTCGTCAGTTCAGATCTTCCACGCCCTAACTTGGCTGAGGAAGAAAACTACGGCGGCGGCGGAGTGAAGAAATCCGCGGCCGGCGCGAGTACGACGGCGACGAGGTCGAGGCAGTGAAGCTCTTCCTCACCGGCGACGATGGAAGTAGCGGTGATGCTAGGGTTTGAGAAGCTCGAGCGAGGGAGTGAGGTCGAGCGGAGTAAAAAATGAAGTGAGGAAGGGGAGGGGTATTTATAGCCAAAGTGAAAAACTGCTCGCCCGAGGAAATTGGATGAACGTGCCCCTGACCCTTCTCATTCGTGTGACATGTGTCACCCACGTACTGAGAGGTGGCGATCGTGTGAGATTGTGGGTGAATAGATAAGTATTATCATGGGATGTGGAACGGTTTGAGCGGCAAAACGCCGAAAATTCAGATAAGATAAGTTTTAAAGTTCCGTTCGCAAATTCTTCAGCTAACAAGAACACAGTGAAGATTTTGAACGAGTTTCAAATAGAACGCACATGAAGAATTTTTGAATAGACTGGGTTGAGTTTAGCATAGAGGGGGAAGGGTCCGATCACATTCACTTAGCAGAAAAAGCAACTTGAAGAATTAGCAATAAGTGAATGTTGTAGAGGACATATATATATATATATATATATATATATATATATATATATATATATATATATATATATATATATATATAGCCAGCGAAGAAAAGCGACGGAAACGGTGAAGACATTGCAAAGTTGAAGAAATTGAACAACTCAGGAATTTCAGAATTGAGGAAAAACTCAAATTGAAGATTTTCAACTTTTGGTGGTGGCGTGACCCACCGTGTAAGAATGATGATTCCAGACACCGCGTACAATTGTCGTAGGGCTCTAAGAATCAAATTCTTCATTAATTTCTTCACACTTAGAGTGTTAGTCTTCATTGATTGAAGAAAAACGTTTCTTCATGTGTTGCACATCTAAGTCATCAATTTTGCATAAGTGTTAGGATGAGTGTCCTTTCTAAAGAACATTCAAAGATTCTAAGATATTTAGCTCACACCGCAACTTGCTAAATCTCTTCTCATCCAAGGGCTTTGTGAAGATATCGGCTAGCTATTCTTCAGTCTTCACATGCTCAATAGAAATGTCGCCCTTCAACACATGATCACGAAGAAAATGATGACAAATCTGAATGTGCTTTGTCTTCGAGTGCTGAACTGGGTTATGAGCAATCTTGATTGCACGCTCATTGTCACAGTAGAGAGGCACATTCTTCATGTTGACGCCGTAGTCCTTGAGAGTTTGCTTCATCTATAGCCATTGAGCACAACAAGAACCAGCAGCAATGTACTCAGCTTCAGCAGTAGACAGTGATACACAGTTCTATTTCTTCGAGGACCAACAGACCAAAGATCGTCCAAGGAAATGGCATGTGCCTGATGTTGACTTGCGGTCCACACGATCACCAGCATAGTCAGAGTCTGAATATCCAATGAGATCAAAAGCCGAGCCCTTGGGGTACCATAATCCAAGTGTTGGTGTGTGAGCAAGATATCGAAGAATATGCTTCACAACCTTATGGTGTGATTCCTTCGGTGTAGCTTGAAATCGGGCACACATGCAAACACTAAGCATAATATCTGGCCTAGATGCACATAAATACAATAAAGAACCAATCATGGAGCGGTATACCTTTTGATCGAAATCAATACCATTTTCATCAGTGCATAGATGGCCATTTGTGGGCATAGGAATTTTGACCCCTTTGCAATCTTGCATGCCGAATTTCCTCAATAAGTCCTTGAGGTATTTCTCCTGAGATATGAATATGCCATTGTGCTGTTGACGAATTTGAAGACCTAAGAAGAATTTCAATTCTCCCATCATAGACATTTCATATTCCTCCCTTATCATATAACCAAATTCGTCAGTGTAACGTTGGTCAGTACAGCCAAAGATAATGTCATCAACATATATTTGGCACACAAACAATTCACCATCATAAGATTTAGTGAAAAGAGTTGGGTCAAGTGAACCGGGTTTGAAGCCTTTCTTCATGAGGAATTCCTTCAAAGTATCATACCACGCCCGAGGGGCCTGCTTGAGGCCATAGAGGGCCTTATTGAGTCTGAAGACTTTGTCGAGATGCTTTGGATCTTCAAAACCTGGGGGTTGAGCAACATATACTTCTTCCTCAAGCTTACCATTGAGGAATGCACTTTTCACATCCATTTGATATAAAGTGATATCATGATGGTTAGCATAAGCAAGTAATATGCGAATAGCCTCAAGTCTAGCAACAGGTGCAAAAGTTTCATCGAAATCAATTCCTTCAACCTGTGTGTAGCCTTGAGCTACAAACCGTGGCTTATTCCTCACCACAAGGCCATTTTCATCTTGCTTGTTGCGGTAGATCCACTTTGTGCCAATGACATTGTGCTTGCGAGGATCTGGACGTTTGACCAGTTCCCAGACGTTGTTGAGCTCGAATTGATGTAATTCCTCTTGCATAGCTTGAATCTACTCAGGCTCCAAAAATGCGTCATCTACCTTAGTGGGCTCTGAGATAGAGACAAAAGCAAAATGCCCACAAAATTTAGACAAATGTGAAGCTTTTGAGCATGTGAGAGGACATGGAATGTTGATGTCGCTGATGATTTTCTCAATCTCCACTTCATTTGCGACGCGAGGATGAGCGGGTTGTCGTCGAGGAATTTGATCAGCATTTTCTTCAGCACCATTTTCTTCAGGTGCATCAGCATGACGTTCTTCATGTTCTGGAATGATTTCTTCAACAGATTCTTCGGTAGGAATGACATCCTCACTAGCCTTGAACTTGATAGTTTCCTCAGGTGACTATTCATCTAACACAGAAGGTAGGTGATCTCTTTGCGAGCCATTAGTTTCATCGAACCGCACATCTACAGTTTCAACAACTTTGTGGAGAACGTTGTTGAAGACTCTGTAGGTGTGCCAGTCCTTTCCATAACCAAGCATAAAACCTTCATGTGCTTTCGGTGCACATTTAGAATTGTGATGAGGATCCCTAATCCAACATTTAGCATCGAAGACTTTGAAATAACTCACATTGGGTTTCTTGTCAGTGAGGAGTTCGTATGCAGTCTTCTTGAAGAATTTGTGAAGATATACCCTGTTGATGATGTGGCAAGCAGTATCAATTGCCTCAATCCAGAAGCGGCGAGGTGTCTTCTATTCATCAAGCATAGTGCAAGCCATCTCAACAAGAGTCCTGTTCTTGTGCTCCACGACGCCATTCTGTGAGGAGTATAAGGAGCAGATAACTCATGAGTAATACCAAGTTCATCAAGATGGTCATCAAGACCAGAATTCTTGAACTCAGTTCCATTGTCACTTCTGATGTGCTTGATCTTCACACCAAAGTTGGTTGAAGCCCTCGAGGAAAATCGTTTGAAGACTTCCTGCACCTCATGTTTGTAAGTGACAATATGCACCCATGTGTAACGAGAGTAATCATCAACAATAACAAAGCCATATAGAGATGCATCATTTGTAACTGCTGAGTAATGATTAGGACCAAAGAGATCCATGTGAAGCAATTCAAATGGTCGAGTGGTAGTCATGATAGTCTTTGCTGGATGTTTGGCCTTGGTGATCTTCCAGCTTCACAGGCTCCGCACAAGTGATCCTTGAGGAATTTGACATTCTCAATGCCAATGAAATGCTTCTTCTTCGCGAGCGTGTGCAAGTTCCTCATCCCAGCATGACCAAGTCGTCGATGCCATAGCGAGCCTTCTGAAGCTTTTGCAAGTAGACATATAGCTGGTTGTGGTCCTGTAGAGAAATCAACAATATACAGATCTCCTCTCCTAAAGCCTTCGAAGACTTTGGAATTGTCAGCTTCCATGATCACAACACAACGATACTTGCCAAAGATAACAACCATATCAAGATCACAAAGCATTGAGACAGACATGAGGTTGTATCCTAAGGACTCGACAAGCATGACTTTGTCCATGTGTCGATCCTTTGAGATCACAACCTTACCTAGATCCAATACCTGACTTTTGCCTTTGTCAGCGAAGATGATATGCTTCAGATGCGATGGAGATGAGGGAACATCCATCAATAGATTCTTGTCACCAGTCATGTGATTTGTACATCCACTATCGAGGACCCACTCATTGGCTTTGGGTTGATCACCCTACAGATGAATTAGTGCAGCTTACGAACTCTTATACTTCATCAGTGAAGAATATGACATCAATTTCATCAGATCAAATTCATCAAGCAGTGGAACAGATAAAACAGAATGAGGACGTGAGAAATGAGGATTCATTTCTTCATGATTAGCCTGCGTCCTTTCAGGCATTTTCAGGTCTCCAGCAAATTCTTCAGACGTTTAAGCACGTCTGGAGACCTGACCCTGCATAAGAAATTAGTTCTTTTTCTTCACCACCCACATCTGAAGGGGTGGCAAAGAGTTCATCATTCTACGAGCTTCATAAGAGAATGGTGGCATTGAAGCCATTCCACTTCATTTCGCATAAGAGGAGTTTGGGTAAGCATATGAATAAGCAGAGAAATTCTTCGAGGACGTATGTGTTGGAAATATGCCCTAGAGGCAATAATAAATGGTTATTATTATATTTCTTTGTTCATGGTAATTGTCTATTATTCATTCTATAATTGTATTGTCCGGAAATCGTAATACATGTGTGAATACATAGACCACAACGTGTCCCTAGTAAGCCTCTAGTTGACTAGCTCGTTGATCAACAGATAGTCATGGTTTCCTGACTATGGACATTGGATGTCATTGATAACGGGATCACATCATTAGGAGAATGATGTGATGGACAAGACCCAATCCTAAGCATAGCATAAAAGATCGTGTAGTTTCGTTTGCTAGAGCTTTTCCAATGTCAAGTATCTTCTCCTTAGACCATGAGATCGTGCAACTCCCGGATACCGTAGGAGTGCTTTGGGTGTGCCAAACGTCACAACGTAACTAGGTGACTATAAAGGTGCACTACGGGTATCTCCGAAAGTGTCTGTTGGGTTGGCACAGATCGAGACTGGGATTTGTCACTCCGTGTGACGGAGAGGTATCTCTGGGCCCACTCGGTAATGCATCATCATAATGAGCTCAATGTGTCTAAGGCGTTAGTCACGGGATCATGCATTGCGGTACGAGTAAAGAGACTTGCCGGTAACGAGATTGAACAAGGTATTGGGATACCGACGATCGAATCTCGGGCAAGTAACATACCGATTGACAAAGGGAATTGCATACGGATTGATTGAATCCTCGACACCGTGGTTCATCCGATGAGATCATCGTGGAACATGTGGGAGCCAACATGGGTATCCAGATCCCGCTGTTGGTTATTGACCGGAGAGGCGTCTCGGTCATGTCTGCATGTCTCCCGAACCCGTAGGGTCTACACACTTAAGGTTCGGTGACGCTAGGGTTGTAGAGATATATGTATGCGGAAACCCGAAAGTTGTTCGGAGTCCTGGATGAGATCCTGGACGTCACGAGAGGTTCCGGAATGGTCCGGAGGTGAAGAATTATATATAGGAAGTCAAGTTTCGGCCACCGGGAAAGTTTCGGGGGTTACCGGTATTGTACCGGGACCACCGGAAGGGTCCCGGGGGTCCACCGGGTGGGGCCACCTATCCCGGAGGGCCCCGTGGGCTTAAAGTGGAAGGGAGCCAGCCCTTAGTGGGCTGGGGCGCCCCCCTTGGGCCTCCCCCCATGCGCCTAGGGTTGGGAACCCTGGGGGGGGAGCTTCCCCCTTGCCTTGGGGGGCAAGGCACCCCTTCCCCCCCTTTGGCCCCCACCCCCCTTGGAGATCCCATCTCCCTGGGCCGGCGCCCCCCCAGGGGGCCTATATAAAGGGGGGGAGGGAGGGCAGCAACCTACAGCCTTGGGCGCCTCCCTCCTCCCCTGCAACACCTCTCTCTCTCTCTCGCAGAAGCTTGGCAAAGCCCTGCCGAGACCCGCTACATCCACCACCACGCCGTCGTGCTGCTGGATCTCCATCAACCTCTCCTTCCCCCTTGCTGGATCAAGAAGGAGGAGACGTCGCTGCACCGTACGTGTGTTGAACGCAGAGGTGCCGTCCGTTCGGCACTCGGTCATCGGTGATTTGGATCACGGCGAGTACGACTCCGTCATCCACGTTCATTGGAACGCTTCCGCTCACGATCTACAAGGGTATGTAGATGCACTCCTTTCCCCTCGTTGCTAGTAGACTCCATAGATGCATCTTGGTGAGCATAGAAAAATTTTAAATTATGCTACGATTCCCAACAGTGGCATCATGAGCCAGGCCTATGCGTAGTTACTATGCAGGAGTAGAACACAAAGCAGTTGTGGGTGTTGAGTTTGCCAATTCTTCTTGCCGCTACTAGTCGTTTCTTGTTTCGGCGGCATTGTAGGATGAAGCGGCCCGGACCGACCTTACACGTACGCTTACGTGAGACAGGTTCCACCGACTGACATGCACTAGTTGCATAAGGTGGCTAGCGGGTGTCTGTCTCTCCTACTTTAGTCGGAACGGATTCGATGAAAAGGGTCCTTATGAAGGGTAAATAGAAATTGGCAAATCACGTTGTGGTCATACGTAGGTAAGAAAACGTTCTTGCTAGAAACCTACAAACCACGTAAAAACTTGCAACAACAATTAGAGGACGTCTAACTTGTTTTTGCAGCAAGTGCTATGTGATGTGATATGGCCAGAAGATGTGATGAATGATATATGTGATGTATGAGATTGATCATATTCTTGTAATAGGAATCACGACTTGCATGTCGATGAGTATGACAACCGGCAGGAGCCATAGGAGTTGTCTTTATTATTTTGCATGACCTGCGTGTCATTGAATAACGCCATGTAAATTACTTTACTTTGTTGCTAAACGCGTTAGCCATAGAAGTAGAAGTAATCGTTGGCGTGACGACTTCATGAAGACACAATGATGGAGATCATGATGATGGAGATCATGGTGTCATGCCGGTGACGAATATGATCATGGTGCCCCGAAGATGGAGATCAAAGGAGCATGATGATATTGGCCATATCATGTCACTATTTGATTGCATGTGATGTTTATCATGTTTTTGCATCTTATTTGCTTAGAACGATGGTAGTAAGTAAGATGATCCCTTATGATAATTTCAAGAAAGTGTTCACCCTAACTGTGCACCGTTGCGAAGGTTCGTTGTTTCGAAGCACCACGTGATGATCGGGTGTGATAGATTCTAACGTTCGAATACAACGGGTGTTGACGAGCCTAGCATGTACAGACATGGCCTCGGAACACACGCAATACACTTAGGTTGACTTGACGAGCCTAGCATGTACAGACATGGCCTCGGAACACGGAGGACCGAAAGGTCGAGCATGAGTCGTATAGAAGATACGATCAACATGGAGATGTTCACCGATCTTGACTAGTCCGCCTCACGTGATGATCGGACACGGCCTAGTTAAAGTCGGATCATGTATCATTTAGATGACTAGAGGGATGTCTATCTGAGTGGGAGTTCATTAAATAATTTGATTAGATGAACTCAATTATCATGAACTTAGTCTAAAATCTTTACACTATGTATTGTAGATCAAATGGCCAACGTTGTCCTCAATTTCAACGCGTTCCTAGAGAAAACCAAGCTGAAAGATGATGGCAGCAACTATACGGACTGGGTCCGGAACCTGAGGCTCATCCTCATAGTAGCCAAGAAAGATTATGTCTTAGAAGCACCGCTAGGTGAAGCACCAATCCCAGAGAACCAAGACGTTATGAACGCTTGGCAATCACGTGCTGATGATTACTCCCTCGTTCAGTGCGGCATGCTTTACAGCCTAGAACCGGGTCTCCAAAAGCGTTTTGAGAAACATGGAGCATATGAGATGTTCGAGGAGCTGAAATTAGTTTTTCAAGCTCATGCCCGGGTCGAGAGATATGATGTCTCCGACAAGTTCTTCAGCAGTAAAATGGAGGAGAACAGTTCTGTTAGTGAGCACATACTCAGAATGTCTGGGTTGCACAACCGCTTGTCTCAGCTGGGAGTTAATCTCCCGGATGACGCGGTCATTGACAGAATCCTCCAGTCGCTTCCACCAAGCTACAAGAGCTTTGTGATGAACTACAATATGCAGGGGATGGAAAAGACCATTCCTGAGGTATATTCAATGCTGAAATCAGCTGAGGTAGAGATCAGAAAAGAACATCAAGTGTTGATGGTGAATAAAACCACTAAGTTCAAGAAGGGCAAGGGTAAGAAGAACTTCAAGAAGGACGGCAAGGGAGTTGCCGCGCCCGGTAAACCAGTTACCGGGAAGAAGTCAAAGAATGGACCCAAGCCCGAGACCGAGTGCTTTTATTGCAAGGGAAGTGGTCACTGGAAGCGGAACTGCCCCAAATACTTAGCGGACAAGAAGAAGGCCGGCAACACCAAAGGTATATGTGATATACATGTAATTGATGTGTACCTTACCAGTACTCGTAGTAGCTCCTGGGTATTTGATACCGGTGCGGTTGCTCATATTTGTAACTCAAAACAGGAACTACGGAATAAACGGAGACTGGCGAAGGACAAGGTGACGATGCGCGTCGGGAATGGTTCCAAGGTCGATGTGATCGCCGTCGGCACGCTACCTCTGCATCTACCCACGGGATTAGTTTTAAACCTCAATAATTGTTATTTAGTGCCAGCTTTGAGCATGAACATTGTATCTGGATCTCGTTTAATTCGAGATGGCTACTCATTTAAATCTGAGAATAATGGTTGTTCTGTTTATTTGAGAGATATGTTTTATGGTCATGCCCCGCTGGTCAATGGTTTATTTTTGATGAATCTCGAACGTGATGTTACACATATTCATAGTGTGAATACCAAAAGATGTAAAGTTGATAACGTCCCACATACTTGTGGCACTACCGCCTTGGTCACATTGGTGTCAAGCGCACGAAGAAGCTCCATGCAGATGGACTTTTGGAGTCTCTTGATTACGAATCATTTGACACGTGCGAACCATGCCTCATGGGTAAGATGACCAAGACTCCGTTCTCCGGAACAATGGAGCGAGCAACCAACTTATTGGAAATCATACATACCGATGTGTGTGGTCCAATGAGTGTTAAGGATCGCGGAGGATATCGTTATGTTCTCACTCTCACTGATGATTTAAGTAGATATGGGTATGTCTACCTAATGAAACACAAGTCTGAAACCTTTGAAAAGTTCAAGGAATTTCAGAGTGAAGTCGAGAATCAACGTGACAGGAAAATAAAATTCTTACGATCAGATCGTGGTGGAGAATATTTAAGTCACGAATTTGGTACACACTTAAGGAAATGTGGAATAGTTTCACAACTCACGCCGCCTGGAATACCTCAGAGAAACGGTGTGTCCGAACGTCGTAATCGCACTCTATTGGATATGGTGCGATCTATGATGTCTCTTACCGATTTACCGCTCTCATTTTGCGGCTATGCTTTAGAGACTGCCGCATTCACTTTAAATAGGGCTCCGTCGAAATCCGTTGAGACGACACCGTATGAATTATGGTTTGGGAAGAAACCTAAGCTGTCGTTTCTAAAAGTTTGGGGATGCGATGCTTATATCAAGAAACTTCAACCTGAAAAGCTCGAACCCAAGTCGGAAAAATGCGTCTTCATAGGATACCCTAAGGAAACTATTGGGTATACCTTCTACCTCAGATCCGAGGGCAAGATCTTCGTTGCCAAGAACGGGTCCTTTCTAGAGAAGGAGTTTCTCTCGAAAGAATTGAGTGGGAGGAAAGGGGAACTTGATGAGGTGATAGTCACCCCTTCCGAACCGGAAAGTAGCGCAGCGCGGGAAAATGTTCCTGTGGTGCCTACACCGACTGGGGAGGAAGTTAATGATGATGATCATGAAGCTTCGGATCAAGTTACTGAACTTTGTAGGTCCACAAGGACACGTTCCACACGAGAGTGGTACGGCAACCCTGTCCTGGAAATCATGTTGTTAGACAACGGTGAACCTTCAAACTATGAAGAAGCGATGGCGGGCCCGGATTCCGACAAATGGCTAGAAGCCATGAAATCCGAGATAGAACCCATGTATGAAAACAAAGTATGGACTTTGACAGACTTGCCCGATGAGCGGCGAGCCATAGAAAACAAATGGATCTTTAAGAAGAAGACGGACGCAGATGGTAATGTGACCATCTACAAAGCTCGACTTGTCGCTAAGGGTTATCGACAAGTTCAAGGGGTTGACTACGATGAGACTTTCTCACCCGTAGCGAAGCTGAAGTCCGTCCGAATCATGTTAGCAATTACCGCATACTATGATTATGAGATATGGCAGATGGACGTCAAAACGACATTCCTTAACGGCTTCCTTAAGGAAGAGTTGTATATGATGCAGCCGGAAGGTTTTGTCGATCCTAAGAATGCTAACAAAGTATGCAAGCTCCAACGCTCAATCTATGGGCTGGTGCAAGCATCTCGGAGTTGGAACATTCGCTTTGATGAGATGATCAAAGCGTTTGGGTTCACACAGACTTATGGAGAAGCCTGTGTTTACAAGAAAGTGAGTGGGAGCTCTGTAGCATTTCTCATATTATATGTGGATGACATACTGTTGATGGGAAATGATATAGAATTCTTGGAAAGTATAAAGGCCTATTTGAATAAGTGTTTTCAATGAAGGACCTTGGAGAAGCTGCTTATATATTAGGCATCAAGATCTATAGAGATAGATCAAGACGCCTCATTGGTCTTTCACAGAGTACATACCTTGACAAGATATTGAAGAAGTTCAGTATGGATCAGTCCAAGAAGGAGTTCTTGCCTGTATTGCAAGGTGTGCAATTGAGCAAGGCTCAATGCCCGACCACGGCAGAAGATATAGAAAAGATGAGTGTCATCCCCTATGCCTCGGCCATAGGGTCTATTATGTATGCCATGCTGTGTACCAGACCTGATGTAAACCTTGCCGTAAGTTTGGTAGGAAGGTACCAAAGTAATCCCGGCATGGAACACTGGACAGCGGTCAAGAATATCCTGAAGTACCAGAAGAGGACTAAGGATATGTTTCTCGTTTATGGAGGTGACGAAGAGCTCGTCGTAAAGGGTTACGTCAACGCTAGCTTCGACACAGATCTGGATGACTCGAAGTCACAAACCGGATACGTGTATATTTTGAATGGAGGAGCAGTAAGCTGGTGCAGTTGCAAGCAAAGCGTCGTGGCGGGATCTACATGTGAAGCGGAGTACATGGCAGCCTCGGAGGCAGCACAGGAAGCAGTCTGGATGAAGGAGTTCATTACCGACCTAGGGGTGATTCCCAATGCGTCGGGCCCGATGACTCTCTTCCGTGACAACACTGGAGCTATTGCCCTTGCGAAGGAGCCCAGGTTTCACAGGAAGACCAGGCATATCAAGCGTCGCTTCAACTCCATTCGTGAAAGTGTTCAAAATGGAGACATAGATATTTGTAAAGTACATACGGACCTGAATGTAGCAGATCCGTTGACTAAACCTCTCCCTAGGGCAAAACATGATCAACACCAGGACGCAATGGGTGTTCGATTCATCACAATGTAACTAGATTATTGACTCTAGTGCAAGTGGGAGACTGTTGGAAATATGCCCTAGAGGCAATAATAAATGGTTATTATTATATTTCTTTGTTCATGGTAATTGTCTATTATTCATGCTATAATTGTATTGTCCGGAAATCGTAATACATGTGTGAATACATAGACCACAACGTGTCCCTAGTAAGCCTCTAGTTGACTAGCTCGTTGATCAACAGATAGTCATGGTTTTCTGACTATGGACATTGGATGTCATTGATAACGGGATCACATCATTAGGAGAATGATGTGATGGACAAGACCCAATCCTAAGCATAGCATAAAAGATCGTGTAGTTTCGTTTGCTAGAGCTTTTCCAATGTCAAGTATCTTTTCCTTATACCATGAGATCGTGCAACTCCCGGATACCGTAGGAGTGCTTTGGGTGTGCCAAACGAACAACGTAACTGGGTGACTATAAAGGTGCACTACGGGTATCTCCGAAAGTGTCTGTTGGGTTGGCACAGATCGAGACTGGGATTTGTCACTCCGTGTGACGGAGAGGTATCTCTGGGCCCACTCGGTAATGCATCATCATAATGAGCTCAATGTGTCTAAGGCGTTAGTCACGGGATCATGCATTGCGGTACGAGTAAAGAGACTTGCCGGTAACGAGATTGAACAAGGTATTGGGATACCGACGATCGGATCTCGGGCAAGTAACATACCGATTGACAAAGGGAATTGCATACGGATTGATTGAATCCTCGACACCGTGGTTCATCCGATGAGATCATCGTGGAACATGTGGGAGCCAACATGGGTATCCAGATCCCGCTGTTGGTTATTGACCGGAGAGGCGTCTCGGTCATGTCTGCATGTCTCCCGAACCCGTAGGGTCTACACACTTAAGGTTCGGTGACGCTAGGGTTGTAGAGATATATGTATGCGGGAACCCGAAAGTTGTTCGGAGTCCCGGATGAGATCCCGGACGTCACGAGAGGTTACGGAATGGTCCGGAGGTGAAGAATTATATATAGGAAGTCAAGTTTCGGCCACCGGGAAAGTTTCGGGGGTTACCGGTATTGTACCGGGACCACCGGAAGGGTCCCGGGGGTCCATCGGGTGGGGCCACCTATCCCGGAGGGCCCCATGGGCTGAAAGTGGAAGGGAACCAGCCCTTAGTGGGCTGGGGCGCCCCCTTGGGCCTCCCCCCATGCGCCTAGGGTTGGGAACCCTAGGGGGGAGCTTCCCCCTTGCCTTGGGGGGCAAGGCACCCCTTCCCCCCCTTTGGCCGCCGCCCCCCCTTGGAGATCCCATCTCCCTGGGCCGGCGCCCCGCCAGGGGGCCTATATAAAGGGGGGAGGGAGGGCAGCAACCTACAGCCTTGGGCGCCTCCCTCCTCCCCTGCAACACCTCTCTCTCTCGCAGAAGCTTGGCAAAGCCCTGCCGAGACCCGCTACATCCACCACCACGCCGTCGTGCTGCTGGATCTCCATCAACCTCTCCTTCCCCCTTGCTAGATCAAGAAGGAGGAGACGTCGCTGCACCGTACGTGTGTTGAATGCGGAGGTGCCGTCCGTTCGGCACTCGGTCATCGGTGATTTGGATCACGGCGAGTACGACTCCGTCATCCACGTTCATTGGAACGCTTCCACTCGCGATCTACAAGGGTATGTAGATGCACTCCTTTCCCCTCGTTGCTAGTAGACTCCATAGATGCATCTTGGTGAGCCTAGAAAAATTTTAAATTATGCTACGATTCCCAACAGTATGAACATAATGATTAGAAGAATAATGCTCATATTCATAGCCCTTAAATCTTCCCTGCGAAACAGAAGTGTTAGCACGATCATGTTCATATGAGGACTTTGATCCTTTTGTGGAACTTGATCCATATGAGGAATTTGGTCCGTATGAGGACTTGGATCCATATGAAGAATTTGGTCCATATGAAGAATTTGATCTGGGTTCCTATTCTTCACAGGTGGTGTCATGATGACATTCACCTGAAGATTTTCAAGGCACCTTTTGGGAACCCAGATTTTCTTCATAGGGGAACCATTCCTGCAGTTAGTGCCAACATATCTAGCAAATGCTTCACCATTCTGATTTTTGAACAGTTTATAGTTGGAGTCAAATGACTCATCAGAAGAATGAGGAGATTCACATGTAAAGCCAGATAAAGTAGATGGATCTACTGGACGTCCCTTTGCAACAACCCATGAGGTTTTGGGACACTGCTCAGGCTTCTAGTAAGTCCCATCAGCGTTAAGTTTCCTCTCAAAGGCAATACCCTCTTTCCTAGGGTTCCTGTTGAGGATCTACTTTTTAAGCACATCACAAAGAGCCTGATGCCCTTTGAGGCTTTTGTACATGCCTGTCATGTACAATTCCTTCAGCCCTGCATCATCAGTGATACTAGCATTGTCCTCAGATGAGGAATTAGTGATGGCAGAGACAGGTGAAGAATTTGTAACATTAGATGCATTTGAACATTCAGGTGAAGAATTTGCAGATTCGCGTTCAATGCACTTCAAACATGGAGGAACAAATTCTTCCTGAGCAACGCTGATCTGTTGAGCAAGTGACGAATCGCGCTCCTTCTGAAGATCTTCATAACTCACCCTTAGCTTTTCAAGATCTTGCTTTCTTTGAAGAAATTCATAAGAAAGCTTCTCATTATCAGATAAGAGAGTGTTATGATGACCTTGAAGGGTGTCAAACTCAGACTGAAGTCTCTGAAGACTTTGAGCCAAAGCTTTCGACTGATCCATTTCTTCACCCAACATATCATCGCTCTTATCCGGCATGTATTGAACTTTTTCCAAAGCTCCTTGTTGTTTAGTGGCAAGGAAAGCAAGTTTGACATAACTAGGTCCAAATTCATCACCAGATTCATCATCACTAGACTCGGATAGGTAGCATTCGGTTACCTTAGCACCTTTTGCCATAAGGCATGGTGTAGAAGATGATGATTCTGGTTCGAATGTCATCGCTTTGAGTGATTCCTTGAAATCCTCAAACCAAGGATCATGACGGGTTCGATGACCTTCATAGACCTCAGAGAGACGGTCCCAGATAAGCTTCGCATGATTGAGATGCATGATATTCCTGAACTGATTTTGAGACAGACAGGAGCAAATGACATCCTTCGCCGTGAGGTTGAGAAGAGTGTACTTGCGAATGTCATCAGCTTCCGCCATCTTGCACAGATCGGTAAGACCAATCTCAGTGACGATCCACAGTTCACTGTTCATCGCCATGAGGCGCTTTTTCATCATGGCCTTCCACTTGGGATAGTCATGACCGTCAAAGATGGGCCATGACACAGTCTTCATTCCTGCAGTCGACATAACTAAAATCCAGGAGGTTAAACCAAAATCACACAGAACAAGGGATTACCTTGCTCTGATACTAACTGAAAGTGCGTTATATCGACTAGAGGGGGGTGAATAGACGATTTTTATGAATTCTTAACTGAGGAATTTCAGGGTGAGGAAATTCCTAAGCGAAGAACTACTTGCAGCAGAATAAGTACTCAAATGCTAAAATAACAGAACAGAAGCATGGTCATCATGATGAAATGAAAGCAAGCACAGAGTACAGAAAGCGTAAACACAGGATAAAACAGGATGAAGACAAACAGACTGAAGAAATTGAACTGAGGAAATTGAGAAAGTCTTCAGTCAAACTCTTCAAACAGATACGAACAAGCACACAACACAGTAAAGAGGAAATGAAAGAGTTGAGGAACTAGAACCAGTAGGCTTGGAGAAGACAATGATTTGGTAGACCAGTTCCAACTGTTGTGACAGTTGTACGTCTGGTTGGAGCGGCTAGGTATTTAAACCTGAGGACACACAGTCCACACCGTATTCTCCTTGAGCTAAGGTCACACAGACCTCGCCCAATCACTCGTGGTAAGTCTTCAGGTGACTTCCAAACCTTCACAAACTTAGTCACTCGGCGATCCACAATTTCCTCTTGGATGCTCTAGACCATGACGCCTAACCGTTTGGAAGATGCACAGTCTTCAAAGGTAACAAGCGTCGGATCCACATAGGATCAATCTCTTTAGTGATGCTCATTCACTTTGGGTTTGTAGGTGTTTGGGTTTGGTTTTCCTCACTTGATGATTTTCGCTCAAAGTCCTCGGAGGATGGGATGCTCTCAAATGACAAGTGTCAGTTTTTCTCGGAGCAGCCAACCAGCTAGTGGTTGTAGGGGGCGGCTATTTATAGCCTAGGGAGCAGCCCGACATGATAAGACATAAATGCCCTTCAATGATATGACCGTTAGGTGGGTAGATATTTTGGGACAGCTGGCGCGTAGCACAGCAACGGTCAGAAATTTGACTATCAAATTCCTCAGGGCTATCATGTTCCTCACTTGTAGGCAATCCGCACTGGCGAATTCCTAACTCCTCAGTCAGAACAAATTCCTCAGAGACCAGAAGAACTTCATCTCTGTCACTAAAGAAATTGACTGAACTGCATGAGATTTCCAATGGCTTCACTCGAAGGTGTTGGTAGGTGTAGGATTTTGAGTTGAGCATCACGTGGAAATTTTTCCTTAGTATTTTCTCGACCCCTTTAACAGTATGGTGTTTCCTATGACTCAAGAAAGAGAAAATGAAACTACGAAAACAAAAGTCTTCACGCTTCATGTTCCTCGAATGAATACCAAGTCTTCAGGGTAACACCATTTTCTTCACTTTCAAAGTCTTCAGAAAGTCTTCAGAAATCCAAAGTCTTCAGTCGAAGAACTTCATTTTTAGGGGTTGACTTTCTTTGTAAATATCAAACTCCTCATAGACTTATAGCCCTGTGTACACTCACAAACGCATCAGTCCCTTAACCTATAAGTCTTCAATACACCAAAATCACTAAGGGACACTAGATGCACTTACAGTTTCGCTCGCGGAGCGGTGAGGGGTGGCTAATATTTTCCATGTTGGATGTGTTATTCTCACGATGAGTGTTTATTCACTTGTCATTGCACGAGAGTAAGGCAAAGGTTTTAGGGATGCCCAGTCCCGAAATGAAAAAAATGAATTTACTTTATGTTGTCAAATAATAAATTCCTTGGAAAGTGTTGGTATGGAGGGCAACCGTGGATACGGCTAGCCATGGAAAGTGAAAGTATGGTGAAAAAAGGAATAAACTTTATTTTCTATTTGGGAACCGCCTATGATATATCTAGCATGGAAAGTGTTGGGAACTCTAAGTCGTTTTCGTTGGTGGGATGGATACACCTCCCAAAATGTTTTTATCTCTAATTTTTCGCTTTTGAGCTCTGGCACCTCTACAAATCCCTACTTCCCTCTGCGAAGGGCCTTTCTTTTACTTTATGCAATTTTTATTTTGAATTTGAGTTTCCATCTTCTCTTATAAAAGCACCAACTAGGAGGCACTATGATCGTACTTGAGTATTAGGTGTAGCTAATATGCGAGTGTGTTTCATGAATGGATCAATGGTTGAGCATGATGGGCTATGGATAACTTATTTTAGCATTGATATTTTGAAAGACATGGTTGCTTGTTGATATGCTTGAGTATCTAAATTATTATGTCAAAACTAGACTATTGCTTTGAATCGCATAAAAGTCCAAATGTCCATGCTATAAAGAAAATAATATGATATGACATGTTAGGTAGCATTCCACATCAAAAATTCTGTTTTTATCACTTACATACTCGAGGACGAGTAGGAGTTAAGCTTGTGGATGCTGATACGTCTCCAACATATCTATAATTTTTGATTGTTCCATGCTGTTATATTATCAATCTTGGATGTTTTATAATCATTTTATAGTCATTTTATATCATTTTTGGGTACTAACCTATTGACATAGTGCCAAGAGCCAGTTGCTGTTTTCTGCGTGTTCTTTACATCGCAGGAAATCAATATCAGATGGAGCCCAAAGGCAACGAAACTCCACGGAGATTTTTTTTGGACCAGAAGGAGCATAATGGGCCCTGGCTATGCCTGGGGGGTGCCCCGAGGAGGGCACAACCCACCAGGGCGTGCCAGGAGGCCCAGGCGCACCCTGGTGGGTTGTGCCCACCTCGGGTGCCCCCCGGACCGCCTCTTTGCTCTATAAATACCCCAATATTCCAGAAACCTTAGGGGAGTCGACGAAATATTCATCCAGCCGCCGCAGAGTCCAGAACCACCAGATCCAATCTAGACACCATCTCGGATGGGGTTCACCACCTCCATTGGTGCCTCTCCGATGATGCGTGAGTAGTTCTTTGTAGACCTTCAGGTCCGTAGTTAGTAGCTAGATGGCTTCCTCTCTCTCGCTGAATTATCAATACAATGGTCTCTTGGAGATCCATATGATGTAACTCTTTTGCGGTGTGTTTGTTGGGATCGATGAACTTTGAGTTTATGACCAGATCTATCTTTTCATATCCATGAAAGTTATTTTAGTTTCTTTGATCTCTTATATGCATGATCTCTTATAGCCTCGTATTTCTTCTCCGATATTTGGGTTTTGTTTGGCCAACTTGATCTATTTATCTTGCAATGGGAAGAGGTGTTGTGTAGTGGGTTCGATCTTACGGTGCTTGATCCCAGTGACAAAAGGGGAACCGACATGTATGTATCGTTGCTACTAAGGATAAAACGATGGGGTCTATCTCTACATAGATAGATCTTGTCTACATCATGTCATCGTTCTTATTGCATTACTCCGTTTTTCCATGAACTTAATACACTAACTTAATACACAAATTGCTGGATAGCGGTCGATGTCTGGAGTAATAGTAGTAGATGCAGGCAGGAGTCGGTCTACTAATCTTGGACGTGATGCCTATATAATGATCATTGCCTGGATATCGTCATGATTATTTGAAGTTCTGTCAATTGCCCAACAGTAATTTGTTCACCCACCGTTTTCTAATTTTCTCGAGAGAAGCCACTAGTGAAACCTATGGCCCCCGGGTCTCTTTCTCATATATTTGCCTTTGCGATCTACTTTTTCCTTGCATTTATTTTCAGATCTATTAAACCAAAAATACAAAAATATCTTGCTGCATTTTATTTCTATTTATTTTATTTGGCATTCGATCTATCACTCTACTACAATTTATCTCACATCCGTTTGCCTATCTTGAGGCGCCGTACCCCGGAAGGGATTGACAACCCCTTTAACACGTCGGGTTGCGAGGATTTGTTATCTGTGTGTAGGGGCTGTTTACGTTGTGTTGCTTGGTTCTCCTACTGGTTCGATAACCTTGGTTTCATATCTGAGGGAAATACCTACCGCCGCTGTGCTGCATCATCCCTTCCTCTTTGGGGAAATACCGACGTAGCTTCAAGCGACAATAGTTGGCGATAATAAATTGTGTGGGATCTACTTGTTTGTTCATCTTGATTTGAATTACATAATGGGGTCACAGCGGCAATGGACGGTGTTTGAATTGCTAGAACTTTTATCTGCAGTGAACATGCAACTATATGTGTGTCGTAAAAAATTGGAATTATTCAGAGTTCGTTTGGACATTTTATACATTAAATTGGTTTTCTACCATTTCAGCTGCACAATTCAAAATTAAACTACATGCACATGCTCCGGCACACCAACATGTGTTGTAAAATCATATATGTGTCCATGGGTTTATGCTTATGTCCCATGCAAGAAATGGGGATGAATTTTGAACACCACGATACCGTGGCTCTTCGGCAAATGTTGAGGTACTTGCTTTTGTAATTCTAGTAAATCCAAAACTTGTCCGAAATTCATGAAACTTGGCATGCTATCATGGAGCGGCATCAACATGCCATGGTAAAAAATTTGTCCCATTTGGGGCAGGTTTGGGTACAAGCTTCTCACAAACCAGAGCTTCTCACAACAAGCCTGATGGTTTCGGTAGGGAACGTGCCACCTTTGGGGTCGAAACGATATCCTTATTGCTTTCAAAAAAATTCTAGTGTCAACATAGAACAACAGGAGTGTTGTGTTAAATTTTGAATTTTTTCAGGGTTTGTTTGGACATTTTTATACATTAACTGGGTTTTCTAGGCATTTTATGTGCATAATTCAAATTTGAACTACATGCACATGCTCCAGTGCATATAAATTGGTTAAAAAATCAAATTTGTGTCCTTGGGTCCATGCTTAGGTCCCATGCAAGAAATGGGAGTGAATTTCAAACACCCTGCCACCGTCACTCGGGTGCAAACATTGAGATACCTGGGTTTTAAATTTTAGGAAATCCAAAACTCGTCTGAAATTCATGAAACTTGGCATGCTATCATGGAGCGGCATCAACATGCCGTGGTAAATTTTTTATCCCATTTGGGGCAGGTTTGGGTACGAGCTTCTCACAAACCAGAGCTTCTCATAACAAGCTTGATGGTTTCGGGAGGGAACATGCCACCTTCGGGGACGAAACAATATCCGTTGCCTCTTATTGCTTTCAAAAAAAATTCTAGTGTCAACATAGAACAACAGGAGTGTTGTGTTAAATTTTGGAATTTTTGGGGTTCATTTGGACATTTTTATACATTAAATGGGTTTTCTAGGCATTTTATGTGCATAATTCAAATTTGAACTACATGCACATGCTCTAGTGCATATAAATTGGTTAAAAAATCAAATATGTGTCCTTGGTGCATGCTTAGGTCCCATGCAAGAAATGGGAATGAATTTCAAACACCAGGGCACTGTTGATTGCCGGCAAAACGTTGAGATACTTTGTTTTTAAATTCTAGTAAATCCAAAACTCGTGTGAAATTCATGAAACTTGGCATGCTATCATGGAATGGTACCCGACATGCTGTGGTATTTTTCGTGTCCATTTTGAGAGAAGGCGCACTCGAATAACAACCAACAAAGGCATTTTGAAAGAATAGTTGTCACTTTAATATCTCAAATGTTTGTATAATTCAAATCATGTGCATTCTGTTAACCATTCACGTGACACCACGTGTCTTGGTTTTGATGGTTATAGGAGGTGCCGTGTGGACAGCTGCTTGACTGAACGGGAGGCGTGCGAGCGCGGTTCGGTGTGCACACTGACCGAGAGGCATGCAAGCTATCCTCCAATGCGTAGGCTCAACGGGAAGCGTGCGAGTTGTACACGGCGGAGGCTCACTGGGAAGCGACCCCTTTGACTTCCATGGCCGCCCGCCTTCCTCTCCATTAATGGTGCCCGAGCTGCTGTTTAATACGGACGGCCTTACTGTTCGCCTCCTATTCCCCTCCCTCCCGCAGACCTCCACCAACGCCATGGCGCAGAATGATCATCTGCCACTAGTCTTCAAGTTTGGTTAAGTTGACTCCGAGCTGGAGGAGATAGAAAATAAGGAGAATGGGGCCCCATGGACTTGGCCCTGAACGAACTGGCCGCGGCGGTTGCTACCCCCGCTCCCATCCCAGGTCCCATCCCCGTGCCCGCGCCAGCGACCATCCCCGTATCATTGACGGGCTGGTCGCCGAGTACTATCACAGAGCTGGAAGCCGCGGGCGTCAGCGAGGTCTCCGCGGACCCGTGTGGGCTCGTGTACATGCCAGCGCCAGCACCCGTGCCCGTGCGCGCCCCTCCACCCACCGCGGCACCGGTCCCCATGCGTTTGGTTGCACCCGCCGCGCCCGTGCCCGTGCGTGCGCCCCCTCAGCGGCATGGGAAGCCGCCGTCGACCGCTACCTCTCAGCGCCACCAGTTGCCGTCCTCCCGCGCCTCGCCCGTCGATCGCGCGACGACATGATGTTTGATTTACTAGTGAAGAACATTCTGTACTACCTTGAAGACTTCAACAACGGCGTCCCATAGGACGACGACGACAACGATGGCGCGGCACGCCGCCTCCGCCGCCGCCGGAAATAGTTTTTTTGGGTTTAATATTGTATCTCAATCATATGAATATAAATTCGCAGTGTGACTGAATGAAAGATATGGTTTGAACGAACTTGCGTTTTTCTCTCTTAATGTACATACTTATCAAACGATTTTCTTTTGAAAAAAACGTCAATGGTTTTTAAATATAAAACACTCATCGCAAACGTTTTAGTTAGAACACCCGTATGCAAACCGACAGCTCTCCCAGGAAGCCAAGGGAAAATGTGCCGAGCAGGATTTGTGCAGCTCTTGATCGCAAACGTTTTAGATAGAACACCCGTATGCAAAGTGAGAGCTATGGTCTTCCCCCTTAAGTCAAGGGAAAAGTCGTAGCGCAGGATTTGTGCATCCCTTCAACGCAAACGGTTGTTTTGGATGACCCGTGTGCAACCACGTACAAACAATTTGGTAAGATTTGCATCTGTCATATTGGGTATGTTGCCATTTGTCAAACTCGAAAGATTGACATTTGCTGATCTAGTAACATTGCCATTTGTCAACCTTGTAACACTACGATTTGTCAAAATATGCAGCTAAAAATCACTAGCACTATCTAATTTTTGCAACTAAAATTCAGTAATTAAACATAGATTTCATTCATAGATTAAGCAGTCGTTCTTTATACAAACAATTCAACTCAACAGCTGAACCGACAAAACTTTTCCCCAATTGTTGCCAATCACGTACAAAAATAGCTAGTTCAACTATATATGCTAGCTAATTTTAAGTACGTTGTACAGTTCCACCACATCTATAGTCAGATGAACTGAACAAAATAGCCCCTAAATACTACTACTACTACTACTACTACTACTACTACTACGGAGGGGATTTGTACTACTTCTGGCAGCCTCTCCTCTACCGAGCGTGCTCAGTAAGAGGTAGAGGAGGAGGAGCCTACCGACGAGTAGGACAACCGCAATACGGTGCGTGCCGTTGCTGCAGCTTCAGCGACGCTCACCTCGAACGCCGCTCGAGACGACCCCTATCGAAGCGGTGGTTCTCCTCGTAGATCTCCTAATTACTCGCCTCTGAGGCGGCGTGTGCCGCGGACACGGCGGCGGTAAGGCTCTTTGCATGCTCGACGAGGCGCTTCTCCTCCTCCCGCAGGAACTCGGTGTAGCGCGCAAGGTCACTGACGCACGTGCGGGCCTCCACCTCCGCCTCCCGCCTTCGGGCGGTGGTGGCAGAGTGGGTGATGACCCCGGCGGTCGACGGTGGGCTGGCGGCCACGGCGGCCACGACCACCACCTCCCGCCTTCGGGCTGCGGTGGCGGAGCGGGTGATGGCCACGGTGGCCGGTAGTGGGGTGGAGGCCACGACGGCCACCTCCCGCCTTTAGGCCGCGGCGGCGGAGCGGGCGATGGCCCTGGCTTTTGACGGTGGTGTGGCAGCAACGACGGCCGGCAACAGCTGCCGACGGGCAGCGGCGGTGGAGCGTGTGGTGGGTGTTCCGCACACACCCAACAGGGATGCCACGCGCACTACACTACGTCGGGGGCTGCGCCGCCGCCGCGGTGTAGCCTCCAAGTTGGAGATGTCCTCTGATGACGGCGGAGTGGCTGAACGACGATGACGGACCGGTGCCATTGGCGATTATGGGAGAATCAGACAAGATAAGCTACAGGGAGGGAGGGGAAAATGCGATGCATGACTCGCTGGCCGTGAGGGTTTATATAGCAGGCCGGTAAGTGATGCGGCTTGAAGCTACGTCGGTATTTCCCCAAAGAGGAAGGGATGATGCAGCACATCGGCGGTAGGTATTTCCCTCAGTGATGAGACCAAGGTTATCGAACCAGTAGGAGAACCAAGCAACACTACGTAAACAGCACCTGCACAGAAATAACAAATACTCGCAACCCGACATATTAAAGGGGTTGTCAATCCCTTTCGGGTAGCAGCGCCAGAAATTGGCAAACAGATGTAAGAGGTAGTAAATATTGATAGATCGAACGCAAAATAAAATAAAGTGCAGCAATGTATTTTTGGTTTAATAGATCTGAAAATAAAAGCAAAGAAAAATAGATCGCAAAGGCAAATATATTAAAGAAGAGACCCGGGGGCCGTAGGTTTCACTAGTGGCTTCTCTCGAGGAAAATAGCAAATGGTGGGTAAACAAATTACTATTGGGTAATTGATAGAACTTCAAATAATCGTGATGATATCCATGAAATGATCATTATATAGGCATCACGTCCAAGATTAGTAGACCGACTCCTGCCCGCATCTACTACTATTACTCCACACATCGACCGCTATCCAGCATGCATCTAGTGTATTAAGTTCAAGGAGAAATGGAGTAATGCAATAAGAACGATGACATGATGTAGACAAGATCTATTTATGTAGAAACATACCCCATCGTTTATCCTTAGTAACAATGATACATACGTGTCGGTTCCCCTTCTGTCACTGGGATCAAGCACCGTAAGATCGAACCCACTACAAAGCACCTCTTCCCATTGCAAGATAAATAGATCGAGTTGGCCAAACAAAACCCAAATATAGGAGTAGAAATACGAGGCTATAAGGAATCATGCATATAAGAGATCAAATAAACTCACATAACTTTCGGGCATAAAAAGATAGATCTGATCATAAACTTAAAGTTCATCTGATCCCAACAAACACACCGCAAAAAGGGTTACATCATATGGATCTCCAAGAGACCATTGTATTGAGAATCAAACGAGAGAGAGAGGAAGCCATCTAGCTACTAACTACGAACCCGGAGGTCTACAAAGAACTACTCACGCATCATCGGAGAGGCACCAATGGAAGTGGTGAACCCCTCTGTGATGGTGTCTAGATTGGATCTGGTGGTTCTGGATTCTGCGGCGGCTGGAATTGATTTTCGTCGAATCCCCTAGGGTTTCTTGAATATTGGGGTATCTATAGAGCAAAGAGGTGGTTCAGGGGGCACCCGAGGTGGGCACGACCCACCTGGGCGCGGCTGGGCCCCCAGGCGTGCCCTGGTGGGTTGTGCTCCCCTCGGAGCACCCCCAGGTGCTTCTCCGGCCCATTGGATGTCTTCTGGTCCAAAAAAATCCACAAAAAGTTTCGCTGCGTTTGGACTCCGTTTGGTATTGATTTCGTGCGATGTAAAAAACATGCAGAAAACAGCAACTGGCACTTGACACTATGTCAATAGATTAGTACCAAAAATGATATAAAATGACTATAAAATGATTATAAAACATCTAAGAATGATAATATAACAACATGGAACAATAAAAAATTATAGATACGTTGGAGACGTATCAACATCCCCAATCTTAATTCCTGCTCGTCCTCGAGTAGGTAAATGATAAAAACAAATTTTTTGATGTGGAATTCTCCATAGCATGTCATCTCATATTCTTTTCTTTATAGCATGGACATTTGGACTTTTATATTATTCAAAGCAATAGTCTAGTTTTTACATGAGACTTAAATACTCAAGCATACCAACAAGCAACCATGTCTTTCAAAATATTAACGCTAAAATAAGTTATCCCTAGCCCTTCATGCTCAATCATTAATCCATTCATGAAACACACTCGCATATTAGCTACACTCAATGCTCAAGTACGATCATAGTGCCCCCTAGTTGGTGCTTTATAAAAGAAGATGGAGACTCAAATAAAAATAAAAATTGCGTAAAGTAAAAGAAAGGCCCTTCGTAGAGGGAAGTAGGGATTTGTAGAGGTACCAGAGCTCAAAGAAAAAATTGAGAGATAAAAACATTTTGAGAGGCTTACTTTTCCCACCAACAAAAACGACTTAGAGTTCCCAACACTTTCCATGCTTGATATATCATAGGCGGTTCCCAAACATAAATTAAAGTTTATTCCTTTTTCCACCATACTTTCACTTTCCATGGCTAACCATATCCACGGGTGCCTTCCATACCAACACTTTCCAAGAAATTTATTATTTGACAACATAAAGTAAATTCATTTTTCATTTCGGGACTGGGCATCCCTAATACCTTTGCCTTACTCTCGTGCAATGACAAGTGAATAAACACTCATCGTGAGAATAATACATCTAGCATGGAAAATATTAGCCACCCCTCACCGCCTCGCGAGCGGTACGAGCACACAAAAGAGAAATTTATTTTGAATATTAGAGATGGCACATACAAATTTGCTTAGAACGGCAAAATAATACATCATATAGGTAGGTATAGTGGACTCATGTGGCAAAATTGGTTTAAAGGATTTTGGATGCACAAGTAGTTATCATACTTAGTGCAAAATGAAGGCTTGCAAAAGATTGAGAAGCGACCAACCACGAAACGAATAATCTCATAAGCGAGCATTAAGCATAATTAACACCGAATAATGCACCACAAGTAGGATATAATTTCATTGCATGACTATCGACTTTCGTGCTTGCATAGGGAACCACAAACCTTAACACCAATATTCTTACTAAAGCATAATTACTCATCAACATGACCCACATATCACATCATCATATCTCAAAATTATTACAAGGAGTCAAGTTTATTTTGTCCAATGATCTTGATGAAAGTTTTTATTATAGCCTTCTTGGATATCTATCACTTTGGGACTAATTTTTCATGTGTTGCTTTTGATAAACTCAAACAAATCTAAGTGAAGATCATGAGCATAAAATTTCTTTCTCTCAAATTAATTTAAGTCAAGTAAGAGAGAATTTCTTTAAATTTTTACTAACTCTGAAATAAATCTAAGTGAAGCAAGAGAGTATTTCTTCAAAAATACTAAAGCACACCGTGCTCAAAAAGATATAAGTGAAGCACTAGAGCAAGTCCATAGCTCATAAAAATTTTAAGTGAAGCATAAAGAGCAATTCTAACAAGTCATGGCATAATTTTGGCTCTCTCAAATAGGTGTGTCCAGCAAGGAATCAAGACTAAAAACAAAAAGCAAAACAAGCAAAGACTCATATCATACAAGGCGCTCCAAGCGAAACACATAGTATGTGACGAATAAAAATATAGCTTCGAGTAAAATACCGATGGTTGTTAGAAGAAAGAGGGGATGCCACTCGGGGCATCCCCAAGCTTAGTTGCTTGCTTCTCTTTGGATAATAGCTTGGGGTGCCATGGGAATCCCCAAGCTTAGGCTCTTCTTACTCCTTATTCCTTCATCCATCGTAAGATAACCCAAAACTTGAAAAATTCAATTACACAAAAGTCAACAAAACCTTTGTGAGATCCATTAGTATAAGAAAGCAAATCACTACTATAAGTACTGTAGCAAACCAATTCATATTTTATTCTTGCATTATCTACTGTATTCCAACTTTTCTATGGTAAAAACTCATCAGAGAAAACCATAGAATCATCAAAACAAGCACACAACGCAAAGAAAGCAGAATCTGTCAAAAATAGAACAGTCTGTAGTAATCTAGATATTTCGAATACTTCTGTAACTCCAAAAATCCTGAAAACTTAGGAAGACTTGAGTAATTTGTATATCAATCTACTGTAAAAAATTCAGAATTTTTCGTCGCTTCTGTGATTTTTAAAAATTCTAACTCTGGATGCGAAAGTTCGTGTTTTTTCAGCAAGATCAAACAACTATCACCCAAGAAGATCCTAAAGGTTCTACTTGGCATAAACACTAATTAAAATACAATCATAACAGTAGTATAATTTTGCAAACACTCAAGAACATAAAGCAAACAGCAAAAATACATTTTATTCATTGGGTTGCCTCCCAACAAGCGCTATCGTTTTACGCCCCTAGCTAGGCATAAAATTTCAATGATGCTCACACAAAAGATAATAATCGAAACACAAAGAGAGCATCATGAAACATGTGACAAACACATTTAAGTCTAACATACTTCCTATGCATAGGAATTTTATAAGCAAACGAATTATCCAAACAAGAAATATATAGCATATGCAAAGGAGAGGAATAAAACATCGACAATCTCAACATAACGAGAGGTAATTTAGTAACATGAAAATTTCCACAACCATATTTTCCTCTCTTATAATAATTACATGTAAGATAATAATCAAATTCAACAATATAGCTATCACATAAAATATTCTCTTCATGATCCACATGCATGCGAAGTTGACACTCTTCCAAAATAGTGGGCTTATCATCAAATAAAGTCATGACCTCTCCAAACCCACTTTCATCAAAAATTTCATAAGATTGAACACTCTCCAAATATGTGGGATTTTTTTAGCTAAAGTTGACACTCTTCCAAACCCACTTTTAATATTATCACAAGCATATTCATCATGAGGTTTAAATAAGTTTTCAAGATCATAAGAAGAATCACCCCAATCATGATCATAACAATAAGTAGTGGACATAGCAATATTAGCATCCCCAAGCTTGGGGTTTTGCATATTATTAGCACAATTGACATTAATAGAATTTATAGTAAAATCATTGCAGTCATGCTTTTCATCCAAGGAGCTATCATGAATCACTTTATAAATTTCTTCATCATAATTTTCAGATTCACGAACCTCAAGCAAAACTTCATAAAGATAATCTAGTGCACTCAACTCACTAGCACTTGGTTCATCAAGATTGGATCTTTTAAAAATATTAGCAAGTGGATGGGGATCCATATCAATAGATTTTTAGCAAGCGAAGATGCAAGCAAATAAAAGGCACATGGAAACACAAGCAAACATGAGATCTGACAAGAAAAAGGCGAACGAAAAAGAGGGCGAATAAAACGACAAATTTTTGTGAAGTGGGGGAGAGGAAAACGAGAGGCAAATGGTAAATAATGTAATTGCGAGGAGATGAGATTTGTGACTAGGAACCTGGTAGATGTTGATGATCCTCCCCGGCAACGGCGCCAGAAATTCCTTTTGATACGGCTTGAAGCTACGTCGATATTTCCCCAAAGAGGAAGGGATGATGCAGCACAGCGACAGTAGGTATTTCCCTCAGTGATGAGACCAAGGTTATAGAACCAGTAGGAGAACCAAGCAACACTACGTAAACAACACCTGCACACAAATAACAAATACTCGCAGCCCGACGTATTAAAGGGGTTGTCAATCCCTTTCGGGTAGCGGCGGCAGGAATTGGCAAACGGACGTAAGAGAGTAGTAAATATTGATAGATCAGACGCCAAATAAAATATAAGCGCACCAAGGTATTTTTGTATTTTTGGTTTAATAGATCTGAAAATAAAAGCAAAGGAAAATAGATCGCAAAGGCAAATATATTAAAGAAGAGACTCGGGGGCCGTAGGTTTCACTAGTGGCTTCTCTCGAGGAAAATAGCAAATGGTGGGTAAACAAATTACTGTTGGGCAATTGATAGAACTTCAAATAATCATGACGATATCCAGGCAATGATCATTATATAGGCATCACGTCCAAGATTAGTAGAACGACTCCTGCCTGCATCTACTACTATTCCTCCACACATCGACAGTTATCCAGCATGCATCTAGTGTATTAAGTTCATGGAGAAACGGAGTAATGCAATAAGAACGATGACATGATGTAGACAAGATCTATTTATGTAGAAATAGACCCCATCGTTTTATCCTTAGTAGCAACGACACATACATGTCGGCTCCCCTTCTGTCACTGGGATCAAGCACCGTAAGATCGAACCCACTACATTGCAAGATAAATAGATCGAGTTGGCCAAACAAAACCCAAATATGGGAGAAGAAATACGAGGCTATAAGAAATCATGCATATAAGAGATCAAAGAAACTCAAATAACTTTCATGGATAAAAAGATAGATCTGATCATAAACTCAAAGTTCATCTGATCCCAACAAACACACCGCAAAAAGAGTTACATCATATGGATCTCCAAGAGACGATTGTATTGAGAATCAAACGAGAGATAGGAAGCCATCTAGCTACTAACTACGGACCCGTAGGTCTACAAAGAACTACTCACACATCATCAGAGAGGCACCAATGGAAGTGGTGAACCCCTCCGTGATGGTGTCTAGTTTGGATCTGGTGGTTCTGGACTCTGCGGTGGCTGGAATTGATTTTCGTCGACTCCCCTAGGGTTTCTGGAATATTGGGGTATTTATAGAGCAAAGAGGCGGTTCAGGGGGCACCCGAGGTGGGCACAACCCACCTGGGCGCGCCTGGGCCCCCAGGCGTGCCCTGGTGGGTTGTGGTCCCCTCGGAGCACCCCCCAGGTGCTTCTCCGGCCCACTGGATGTCTTCTGGTCCAAACAAAATCCACAAAACGTTTCACTGCGTTTTGACTCCGTTTGGTAGTGATTTCCCGCGATGTAAAAAACATGCAGAAAACAGCAACTGGCACTTGGCACTATGTCAATAGGTTAGTACCAAAAAATGACATAAAATGATTATAAAACATCCAAGAATGATAATATAATAGCATGGAACAATAAAAAATTATAGATATGTCGGAGAAGTATCAGTAAGCATTGGGATTTTGGGGGATTTCACCGAGTCGGGCGGGAAGCTTGCGCGGGAACGGGCTCACCGACGACTCATTGGCGCCACCTCGAGCCACCGTTTGGCCAAAAGAATGCCCCCCCGCGCTGCGCAAGCTTGCGCTATAGGCCATCTGCGGCAGCGGGGTGACAAGACGTGCGAGAGGAGGACGAAAGGCCACGTACACCTACGGTTAATAAATAAATGTTTGCGGTTTAATTACCTACTATACCCCCATCCTGGTTTATAAGTAGGATTTAACTAATAAAATACGAATGCATGTCGCCCTAGATTATGTAGTTGGATTCGTATTTGAACATAGTTTCCAATTATATAATTTTTATCACATGCATTAACATTTTGTTGGTTAAATTTAAGGGCAAAGTATGGCACAAAATATAAAGGGGACTATAGACCAAGACGGAGGTAGTAGCACACGGCCGCTCTCTACGCAGTGACGCAACTGTCGGCCGGCTTTTAGGCGACCGTTTCCTGCGTGTTCAACTGCCCTATGCGTGTGGTTGCTTGCGGTTGAGGCGGCCGCGGTGCGCTCTGCTCTCGTGTCCCTCCGGGTGCTTTGCCCTCATCCCTCCATGCGTGCTGCCAGTGTTTGGGTCCGGCGCATGATCACACACGTTCATGTGCATGCAGTTGCGCCGGGCGCGACAAGATGATGCAGTTACCCGCTGCAAAAATTGTCATGCGGACGCGCCGAGAATCCAGGCCGCCCGTCCCCCATTTATTCCTGCAGCCATTTACCTTCATCTCTCGCGTCACATGATACAATAAGCACACCCATGATGACACATATAGAGAGGACATCCAGCGGTTCCAATGGCGCTCCCCGTGGCTCCAATGGCGCTCCCAGCGGCCGATGACAACAATGGCGGGCAGTTCACCAAGCATCACGTAGTGGACACCTACGTGAGGGGGAAGGCCCTCTCGGTGGTGTACACGAACGATCCGGTCTCGGTGGAGAGATCCATCCAAACTATGGAGCAGTTCCTTGCCGAGGATAAGTACCAAGTGGTTGGCTTCGACCTCGAGTACACCATCGGTCGTGCCGGGCTCGATCAGAAGGTTGCCGTCTCCCAGTTGTGCGTGCGACATGACGTCCTCGTCTACCTCTACCACCTGTCCACAAGGTCTTGCGAGCGTTTCTCCAGGTTTATCAACAGCTCCGACTACAGTTTCGCTACGGTGGACACCACCAACGATCTAAAAGCACTCAAGGTTTCAGGCTTGAAATGCCCGAATGTTGTCAACATCCAGCACCACTACAAGGTCAGGGGCAGCGACAACAAGAAACCGAACTCCCTGGTTGACCTCGCGTCGGCCATCATCGACCCCTACTACATGAAGATGAAGGATGAGAGCAAGAAGGACAAGAACGCCTGGCACAGTGTGTGGCATGAGAGCCTGGATGAACAACACGTCAAGTATGCGGCCAAGGACGCGTACACAAGCTACGAGATGTACAGGCAGATCATTGACATGAGGAAGTGTCATCTTCCTGCCCCAGACGAGGGATCGAGCCACAGAGCAGTGGCAGGAGCGTCACAAGAAGTAGATGACTAGACGATCGTTTCTCCTACTTTAGAATGCATGCAATTGTTTATTGAGGTGTGTGCGAATGATCTGTATAGTCACTTATGTAATTGGATGTTTATTTCAGTTATATATATACATGTTATTCTTCTGTAGACAGAGCAAATCACACGACTTATTAGCAGCAATCATCTGTGTTATTATTGATCTTCGCACACATTTCTGATTACAGACCTGTTTGCCGCGTATCACACACATCTTGTTCAGTTGAACCTTTTCCATTGTGTTGCCTAATCACACACAGTTCATCCTAGTGAACTGTGTGCCGTATATCGCACAAACCCTCATCTGGCTGCCCGTTTCTGTTGTTCTGCATCATCGCAAATAGTTCTTTTGGATTAACCGTTTACCACTCATCGCACACACAAATCTAATATGAAATGTGTTTGATGTCGCCGCCATCGCAAAACGTTTTGCATCTTGTTTACGGGTTTATTACATCAACCGTTTGTGATTCATGCATCGCACATAGGTTCATCAAAGGGTGTCGTGGATTTGTCACGACAGATGTCCTTAGTGTGAGGACTTAGTCGTGAGGCCAACACATCTATGTGATAGCTTGAGAGGGGTTGAGTGGGACGAGAGATGTGAGGTTTTACCCAGGTTCGGCCCCTCACGGTGGAGGTAAAAGCCTGCATCCTGCTTCATTGATATTGATCATGGTGCTCACGATTACAAGGGTGCTCTTTGGCTACCTCTCTCTCAAGAGCTATTGACTTGTCTGTTTCAACTTGTCAAAACTTCTCCCTCTCGGGGTGCCCTTCCGTCCTTATATAAGTTGGAGGGGCGGGTTACATGTGGAGTCCTAGTGGGATTAGGATTACTCTATTACAAGTGGAGTCCTAGTCTTGCTTCCTTTGTAAAGGAATTCCTCTTAAGCCGGCCCACCGGACACGCTCCTTGAGCCGGTCTTCTCATAAGCCGCCTTCTAGGCCTTGGGCCTTGTTATTCCTCTGACCGGCCTGTCGGGTCACCAATGAGTCACCAGGCCCAGCCGGGTCATCACTGAGTGGAGAGATCCGGGTGGGTCACTTAGTGAGTCGCCAGTCTTCGGGCGGGTCACTAGTGAGTCGCCAAGTCCGTCCGGGTCATACTTCCGGCCGGGTCATACCGCGGGGTATATCCCCGACATTAACCCCCAGTTTAATTTGGATTTATCCATGTTAAACTGATCCTGCAAAATAAACACAAGAACAAATTTGACAGGTTGTCTTCCGGGTTAAAAGTTTTTCTGAACCGGCACATGTTCATCCTTGAGTCCTTGTCATTTCCATCTTTATACGTCTCCATGACCTCATAGCAAATCTCCTTTAGCAGATATGTTCAAACTTTTCCAATGCAAAAAATCCAGATACTTCTTCTGAAAAATCCGGGTCAATAGACCAGCTTCATAGTCAATTTGCTAACATTGGATTCTTGCAGAAAAATATTATAAAGATTAATGCACTTGACTTAGCTTCTGCTACCTCTTGAGCACTGCGTTGGTTTTTCCCTGAAGAGGAAAGGGTGATGCAGCAAAGTAGCGTAAGTATTTCCCTCAGTTTTTGAGAACCAAGGTATCAATCCAGTAGGAGGCTACGCGCGAGTCCCTCGTACCTACACAAAACAAATAACTCCTCGCAACCAACGCGATAAGGGGTTGTCAATCCCTTCACGGTCACTTATGAGAGTGAGATGATAGATATGATAGGATAATATTTTTGGTATTTTTGTGATAAAGATGCAAAGTAAAATAAAAGCAAAGTAAAAGCAAAAGAAATAACTAAGTGTTGGAAGATTAATATGATGAAGATAGACCCGGGGGCCATAGGTTTCACTAGTGGCTTCTCTCAAGAGCATAAGTATTTTACGGTGGGTGAACGAATTACTGTTGAGCAATTGACAGAATTGAGCATAGTTATGAGAATATCTAGGTATGATCATGTATATAGGCATCACGTCCGAGCCAAGTAGACCGACTCCTGCCTGCATCTACTACTATTACTCCACTCATCGACCGCTATCCAGCATGCATCTAGAGTATTAAGTTCATGAAAACAGAGTAACGCCTTAAGCAAGATGACATGATGTAGAGGGATAAATTCATGCAATATGATAAAAAACCCCATCTTGTTATCCTCGATGGCAACAATACAATACGTGCCTTTCTGCCCCTACTGTCACTGGGAAAGGACACCGCAAGATTGAACCCAAAGCTAAGCACTTCTCCTATTGCAAGAAAGATCAATCTAGTAGGCCAAACCAAACTAATAATTCGAAGAGACTTGCAAAGATAACCAATCATACATAAAAGAATTCAGAGAAGATTCAAATATTGTTCATAGATAATCTTGATCATAAACCCACAATTCATCGGTCTCAACAAACACACCGCAAAAAGAAGATTACATCGAATAGATCTCCACGAGAGAGGGGGAGAACATTGTATTGAGATCCAAAAAGAGAGAAGAAGCCATCTAGCTACTAACTATGGACCCGAAGATCTAAGGTAAACTACTCACACTTCATCGGAGAGGCTATGGTGTTGATGTAGAAGCCCTCCGTGATGGATGCCCCCTCTGGCGGAGCTCCGGAACAGGCCCCAAGATGGGATCTCGTGGGTACAGAAGGTTGCAGCGGTGGAATTAGGTTTTTGGCTCCATATCTGATTGTTTGGGGGTACGTAGGTATATATAGGAGGGAGAAGTACGTCGGTGGAGCATCGTGGGGCCCACGAGGGTGGAGGGTGCGCCCTGGGGGGTGGGCGTGCCCCTCTACCTCGTGGCCTCCTGGAAGCTTCTCTTACGTAGGTTCCAAGTCTACTGGATCTTGTTCGTTCCAAAAATCATGTTCCCGAAGGTTTCATTCCGTTTGGACTCCGTTTGATATTCTTTTTCTGCGAAACACTGAAATAGGCAAAAAAACAGCAATTCTGGGCTGGGCCTCCGGTTAATAGGTTAGTCCCAAAAATAATATAAAAGTGAATAATAAAGCCCAATATTGTCCAAAACAGTAGATAATATAGCATGGAGCAATCAAAAATTATAGATACGTTGGAGATGTATCAAGCATCCCCAAGCTTAATTCCTGCTCGTCCTCGAGTAGGTAAATGACAAAAAGATAATTTTTGATGCGGAGTGCTACTAGGCATAATTTCAATGTAATTCTTCTTAATTGTGGTATGAATATTCAGATCCGAAAGATTCAAGATAAAAGATTATATTTACATAAAAACAATAATACTTCAAGCATACTAACTAAGCAATTATGTCCTCTCAAAATAACATGGCCAAAGAAAGTTCAACCCTACAAAATCATATAGTTTAGTCATGCTCCATTTTCGTCACACGAGAATGCTCTCATCATGCACAACCCCGATGACAAGCCAAGCAATTGTTTCATACTTTAGTAATCTCAAACCTATAAACTTTCACGCAATATATGAGCGCGAGCCATGGACATAACACTATGGGTGGAATAGAATATGATGATGGGGGTTATCTGGAGAAGACAAAAAAGGAGAAAGTCTCACATCAACGAGGCTAATCAATGAGCTATGGAGATGCCCATCGATTGATGTTAATGCAAGGAGTAGGGATTGCCATGCAACGGATGCACTAGAGCTATAAATGTATGAAAGCTCAACAAAAGAAACTAAGTGGGTGTGCATCCAACTTGCTTGCTCACGAAGACCTAGGGCACTTGAGGAGGCCCATTGTAGGAATATACAAGCCAAGTTCTATAATGAAAAATTCCCACTAGTATATGAAAGTGACAAAACAAGAGACTCTCTATCATGAAGATTATGGTGCTATTTTGAAGCACAAGTGTGGCAAAGGATAGTAGCATTGTCCCTTCTCTCTTTTTCTCTCATTTTTTTGGGCCTTCTCTCCTTTTTTTTATTCCTCACTTGGGACAATGCTCTAGAAAATGATGATCATCACACTTCTATTTATTTACAACTCAATGGTTACAACTCGATACTAGAACAAAGTATGACTCTATTTGAATGCCTCCGGCGGTGTACCGGGATATGCAATGAACTAAGAGTGACATGTATGAAAGAATTATGAACGGTGGCTTTGCCACAAATACTATGTCAACTACATGATCATGCTTAGCAATATGACAATGATGAATGTGTCATGATAAACGAAATGGTGGAAAGTTGCATGGCAATATATCTCGGAATGGCTATGGAAATGCCATAATAGGTAGGTATGGTGGCTGTTTTGAGGAAGATATAAGGAGGTTTATGTGTGAAAGAGCGTATCATATCACGGGGTTTGGATGCACCGGCGAAGTTTGCACCAACTCTCAATGTGAGAAAGGGCAATGCACGGTACCGAAGAGGCTAGCAATGATGGAAGGGTGAGAGTGCGTATAATCCATGGACTCAACATTAGTCATAAAGAACTCACATACTTATTGCAAAAATCTACAAGTCATCAAAAACCAAGCATTACGCGCATTCTCCTAGGGGGATAGATTGGTAGGAAAAGACCATCGCTCGTCCCCGACCACCACTCATAAGGAGGACAATCAAAGAACACTTCATGTTTCAAATTTGTTACATAACGTTTACCATACGTGCATGCTACGGGACTTGCAAACTTCAACACAAGCATTTCTCAAATTCACAACTACTCAACTAGCACGACTTTGATATTATTACCTCCATATCTCAAAACAATCATCAAGCATCAAACTTCTCTTAGTATTCAACACACTCATAAGAAAGTTTTTACTAATCTTGAATACCTAGCATATTAGGATTATTTAAGAAAATTACCATGCTATTTAAGACTCTCAAATTAATCTAAGTGAGGCATGAGAGATCAATAGTTTCTATAAAACAAATCCACCACCGTGCTCTAAAACATATAAGTGAAGTACTAGAGCAAAACTATATAACTCAAAAGATATAGGTGAAGCACATAGAGTATTCTAATAATTTACAAATCATGTATGGCTCTCTCAAAACGTGTGTACAGCAAGGATGATTGTGGTGAACTAAAAAGCAAAGACTCAAATCATACAAGACGCTCCAAGCAAAACACATATCATGTGGTGAATAAAAATATAGCTCCAAGTAAAGTTACTGATGGAAGTAGACGAAAGAGGGGATGCCTTCCGGGGCATCCCCAAGCTTTGGCTTTTTGGTGTCCTTAGATTATCTTGGGGGTGCCATGGGCATCCCCAAGCTTAGGCTCTTGCCACTCCTTGTTCCATAATCCATCAAAATCTTTCACCAAAACTTGAAAACTTCACAACACAAAACTCAACAGAAATCTCGTGAGCTCCGTTAGCGAAAGAAAACAAAAGACCGCTTCAAGGTAGTGTAATGAACTCATTCTTTATTTATATTGGTGTTAGACCTACTTTATTCGAACTTCTCTACGGTTTAAACTATTTTACTAGCCATAGATTCATCAAAATAAGCAAACAACACACGAAAAACAGAATCTGTCAAAAACAGAACAGTCTGTAGTAATCTGTAACTAACGCAAACTTCTGGAACTCCAAAAAATCAGCCAAAATAGGACAACCTAGGAAATTTGTTTATTGATCAGCAGCAATTGGAATCACTATTTTATCACGTTCTGGTGATTTCTAACAATTATTTTTGTGAACAGAAAGTTTCTGGAAATTTCTGCAAGATCAAATAACTATCATCCAAGAAGATCCTATAGGTTTAACTTGGCACAAACACTAATTAAAACATAAAAACACATCTAACCAGAGGCTAGATCAAAGATTTATTCCTAAACAGAAGCAAAAGCGAAAAAACTAAAAATAAAATTGGGTTGCCTCCCAACAAGCGCTATCGTTTAACGCCCCTAGCTAGGCATAAAAGCAAGGATATATCTAGGTATTGCCATCTTTGGTAGGCAATCCATAAGTGGCTCTCATGATAGATTCATATGGCAATTTTATTTTCTTCCTAGGGAAGTGTTCCATGCCTTTATTTAATGGAAATTGGAATCTAATATTCCCTTCCTTCATATCAATAATTGCACCAATCATTGTAAGGAAAGGTCTACCAAGAATAATAGGACATGAAGGATTGCAATCTATATCAAGAACGATAAAATCTACGGGCACATAATTCCTATTTGCAAAAATAAGAACATCATTAATTCTTCCCATAGGTTTCTTAATAGTGGAATCCGCAAGGTGCAAGTTTAGAGAGTAATCATCAAAATCACGGAAATCTAGCAAATCACACAAAGTTTGGGGAATAGTGGAAACACCAGCACCCAAATCACATAAAGCATAGAACTCATGATCCTTAATCTTAATTTTAATAGTTGGTTCCCACTCATCATAAAGTTTTCTAGGGATAGAAACTTCCAACTCAAGCTTTTCTTCATAAGATTGCATCAAGGCATCAACGATATGTTTAGTAAGCGCTTTATTTTGACTATAAGCATGAGGAGAATTTAGCACGGATTGCAACAAGGAAATACAATCAATCAAAGAGAAATTTTCATAATTAAATTCCTTGAAATCCAAAATAGTGGGTTTAGCAACATCTAGGGTTTTGATTTCTCCAATCTCACTTTTATCAATTTTAGCATCAAGATCTAAAAACTCTGAATTCTTGGAACACCTTCTAGGTAAAGGTGGATCATATTCAGTCCCATCGTTATCAAGATTCATATTGCAAAACAAAGATTTAATAGGGGACACATCAATAACTTTTAGATCTTCATCTTTATTTTCATAGAAATTTGAAGAACACACTTTCATAAAGCAATCTTTCTTAGCACGTATCCTAGCGGTTCTTTCTTTGCACTCATCAATGGAAATTCTCATGGCTTTGAGAGACTCATTGATATCATGCTTAGGTGGAATAGATCTAAGCTTTAAAGAATCAACATCAAGAGAAATTCTATCAACGTTCCTAGCCAATTCATCAACTTCAAGCAAAGCATTGAAATTCTTTTGCGAATTCATAAACTCTTTAACACTAGTCTCAAAATCAGAGGGCATCTTATTAAAATTTCCATAAGAATTGTTGTAGGAATCACCATAATTATTAGAGGAATTACTAGGATAAGGCCTAGGATTAAAGTTTCCTCTATACGCGTTGTTACCAAAATTATTCCTACCAACAAAATTCACATCCATAGATTCATTATTATTCTCAATCAAAGTGGACAAAGGCATATCATTAGGATCAGAAGAAACACTCTTACTAGCAAATAATTTCATAAGTTCATCCATCTTTCCACTCAAAACATTAATTTCTTCTATCGCATGCACCTATTTATTAATGGATCTTTCAGTGTGCCATTGAGAATAATTAACCATAATATTGTCTAGGATTTTAGTAGCTTCTCCTAAAGTGATTTCCTTAAAAGTGCCTCCCGCGGTCGAATCTAAAAGATTTCTAGAAGCAAAATTCAATCCGGCATAAAAATTTTGTATAATCATCCACAAATTCAAACCATGAGTAGGGCAATTACGTAGCATTAATTTCATCCTCTCCCAAGCTTGTGCAACATGTTCATGATCAAGTTGCTTAAAATTCATAATATCGTTTCTAAGAGAGATGATCTTAGCGGGAGGAAAATACTTAGAGATAAAAGCATCTTTGCAGTTGTTCCAAGAATCAATACTATTTTTAGGCAAAGACGAAAACCAAGCTTTAGCACGATCTCTAAGCGAAAAAGGAAATAGCTTCAATTTAACAATATCATTATCAACATCTTTCTTCTTTTGCATATCACACAAATCAACGAAGCTATTTAGATGAGTAGCGGCATCTTCACTAGGAAGGCCGACGAATTGATCTTTCATGACAAGATTCAACAAAGCAGCATTGATTTCACAAGATTCAGTATTGGTAAGAGGAGCAATCGGAGTGCTTAGGAAATCATTATCGTTGGTATTGGTAAAGTCACATAATTTGGTATTATCTTGAGCCATCGTGACAAGCAATCCAACACACGAGCAAACAAAAAGCAAGCGAAAAAGAGGCGAATGAAAAAGAGAGGGCGAATAAAACGGCGAGGGTGAAGTGGGGGAGAGGAAAACAAGAGGCAAATGGCAAATAATGTAATGCGGGAGATAAGGGATTGTGATGGGTACTTGGTATGTTGACTTTTGCGTAGACCTCCCCGGCAACGGCGCCAGAAATCTTCTTGCTACCTCTGGAGCACTGCGTTGGTTTTTCCTTGAAGAGGAAAGGGTGATGCAGCAAAGTAGCGTAAGTATTTCCCTCAGTTTTTGAGAACCAAGGTATCAATCCAGTAGGAGGCTACGCGCAAGTCCCTCGTACCTACACAAAACAAATAACTCCTCGCAACCAACGCGATAAGGGGTTGTCAATCCCTTCATGGTCACTTACGAGAGTGAGATCTGATAGATATGATAGGATAATATTTTTGGTATTTTTGTGATAAAGATGCAAAGTAAAAGCAAAAGAAATAACTAAGTGTTGGAAGATTAATATGATGAAGATAGACCCGGGGGCCATAGGTTTCACTAGTGGCTTCTCTCAAGAGCATAAGTATTTTACGGTGGGTGAACGAATTACTGTTGAGCAATTGACAGAATTGAGGATAGTTATGAGAATATCTAGGTATGATCATGTATATAGGCATCACGTCCAAGACAAGTAGACTGACTCCTGCCTGCATCTACTACTATTACTCCACTCATCGACCGCTATCCAGCATGCATCTAGAGTATTAAGTTCATGAAAACAGAGTAACGCCTTAAGCAAGATGACATGATGTAGAGGGATAAACTCATGCAATATGATAAAAAACCCATCTTGTTATCCTCGATGGCAACAATACAATACGTGCCTTGCTGCCCCTACTGCCACTAGGAAAGGACACCGCAAGATTGAACCCAAAGCTAAGCACTTCTCCTATTGCAAGAAAGATCAATCTAGTAGGCCTAACCAAACTGATAATTCGAAGAGACTTGCAAAGATAACCAATCATACATAAAAGAATTCAGAGAAGATTCAAATATTGTTCATAGATAATCTTGATCATAAACCCACAATTCATCGGTCTCAACAAACACACCACAAAAAGAAGATTACATCGAATAGATCTCCACGAGAGAAGGGGAGAACATTGTATTGAGATCCAAAAAGAGAGAAGAAGCCATCTAGCTACTAACTATGGACCCGAAGGTCTGAGGTAAACTACTCACACTTCATCAGAGAGGCTATGGTGTTGATGTAGAAGCCCTCCGTGATGGATGCCCCTCCGGCAGAGCTCCAGAACAGGCCTCAAGATGGGATCTCGTGGGTACAGAAGGTTGCGGCGGTGGAATTAGGTTTTTGGCTCCGTATCTGATCGTTTGGGGGTACGTAGGTATATATAGGAGGAAGAAGTACGTCGGTGGAGCATCATGGGGCCCACGAGGGTGGAGGGCGCGCCTTGGGGGGGTGGGCGCGCCCCCCTACCTCGTGGCCTCCTGGAAGCTTCTCTTACGTAGGGTCCAAGTCTCCTGGATCTTGTTCGTTCCGAAAATCACGTTCCCGAAGGTTTCATTCCGTTTGGACTCCGTTTGATATTCTTTTTCTGCGAAACTCTGAAATAGGCAAAAAAACAACAATTCTGGGCTGGGCCTCCGGTTAATAGGTTAGTCCCAAAAATAATATAAAAGTGAATAATAAAGCCCCATATTGTTCAAAACAGTAGATAATATAGCATGGAGCAATCAAAAATTATAGATACGTTGGGGACGTATTAGCTTCCAATGCTCTAGCTTGACAAAAATGTTGGTCTTGAAATACTCATCTGATTTTCAGCCAGCTTAAAGATGTAGAGCTTGTCGATTTATGATTGCCAAAATTGCCGGTTTGTAAATATTGATGGCACCGGGTCGTAATTGTTGCTAACACCAAGCTTGAAAGTGTACCTCCCTTATATGCATATCACCTGTAGCCCCCAAGTCTTAAGAAGGGAGCATATTAACAGCTTAAGACTTGCTTTATTGTTAATGCTGCAACTTTGAAGAAATCCAGGTTGTTCATCTAAGCCACCAGTCATAAACTGAATATTTTGCACTTCAAGCGCCGGGTCATTATGCAATAATGAGCAGGGACTTTGTATATATGATCATGTAGACTTGAGCAGCAACGTGTAGCCCCCAAGGGCCGGCTTAGTAAGATAATACTGAGCGGGGATTTTACATGTACTTCAAAAAATAACAGCATATGATGTAGCTCCCAAGTTTCAGGTTACCTTTGACAGGAGCAATTAGTAGCCCCCAAGGGCCGGCTCATCACTATGTGATGGGTCGGGTCTTCAATGAGGCAAGTTAAAAATGATCTTGCATTAGCCCCCAAGTGTCATGGTGCATGCTTGCAGCGACATGGGACTTCCATATTTGATACAATCATGTTTTGAATAATGTAGCCCCCAAGTGCCGGGTCGTATGCCTGCAGCGACTCGGGACTAAATAAAACCATATCCATTGTCCAGATGATGTTGCGGAAAGCCTTTGCATATTTAATAATGAACCATGCTCTCTACTGTGAGCCGGTATTCTTGGATAAATAAATAATAGCCATTGCTCTGAAGCGGCTTTGAAAACCTCAATCATAATATTGGTTATTGTTAATCATAAAAAGAATCCAGTCATGCTGGCTATTAAAGATTTGAATAATATAATCTGGTATGAAAACCTCAATCATTCAATACCATAATAAAAATCCAGCCAAGTTTGGCTATTAAAGATTTGAATAACTTATCTGGTATGAAAACCTCATTCATTCAATACCACAATGAAAATCCAGCCAAGCTTGGCTATTAAAGATTTGAATAACTTATCTGTTTGACAAGTAAATCTAGAGTTAAATATCCGGCGGCTCTGGGCCGATGGTGACTTAATGCGCATCCATTGTACTCCGGGATGCAACCCGACAGCTTATAACCTTCAAAAAATCAGGAATTGATAACCCCATGCATGGTGGCTCATAGTCATGTCCAGTTTTTTAAAAGATCACTTTGGCGGCTCATAGCCTCAATAAACTCAATATTGAGCAATATAACCCGGAGCTGCATAACCCGGCAATATCTTCAGATGGCCAGATGATGGGTTTAAACGCAATGATTCATATGAGCAATAGCAGTATTCTTACTTATGTGCAAAGCTCTGCATGTCCTACACAAAGTTTAAACAACATATGCCCTGGCGACTTAACATCAAAAACCAGGGCGGGTAACAACCCAAACATAATATAGTCTTATGAAATTATGGAAAAGACTAAAATTAAGGCCATCTAAGCCAAAAATGTACTGGCGACTTAAAGTCAGAAGCCAGGGCGGGTTATCAAACCTCGCATATTCATATAACCAGGAAAACATACCTGTAGGATTGATTTATACTGCTGGCTTACATCGCCATACCCAGTGAGGGTAACAATCCAATGATTTATAAGCGCATGATTCCAATGGCGCAATCCAAAATATACTGATGACTTAACGTCCAAAGCCAGGGCGGTTTATCAAACCTCGCACATTCATCCAACAATTTTAAAACATACCTGAAAAATTGGCTCAAATTGCCGGCTTACATTGCCACATCCAGTGAGGGTAACAACCCAAAAAATTAGAGCGCATAACTCTAAGTGCACAATCAAAATATACTGGCGACTTATCGTCCAAAGCCTGATCGGGTTATCAAAACCTCAGATATACTCAAATACGAGCCATAAGGATTGAGGCTACATGGCCTGAATCATTTTAAACCATATGTCAATATGGTACAAAGATATGAACCCAAACAATGTTTAGGGAAAAAACAACAAATCAGACAAAGCAAGGTGGGATGCCCGTCCAGAACGCCTGGAACATCCAGCACCTCCAGAAGTTCTACCCATGAAGCAAGGCCCAGAGCCCGTGAAGAAAGGCCCAGAGCCTGTGAAGAAGGCCCGGTGCCTGTGAAGAATCACCGCCCGTGACACTCTCACGTAATAATGAGTGGGGCTGTACACGCCCCGGAGTCTCAGGAGCGCCGGCCTCAGGCCCTGGGGCTCCCTCCCACACCTAGTGGCAGCACTTAGCTCCGCGCTGGTGAGAAGACTTGAAGACTAGATTAGGTGCCGGACGCGGCTTTTCATTGGCTTTCCGTGGTTGGCTCGCTTTTCCTTAATCGAGTTTGCTTCTGGTGTTCCTTGCTGATTCGATTCCCTCGCTTCTTACCACATTTTCTGACTCTGGTTCACTCGTGTTCTCTCTCTCGCATACCTCGCGAGGGGGCTAGGCAGGTGCCCTCGCGAGAATTTTTCTTCTCTCTACTTTCTCGCAAGCCACCCTCGTTCGAGCCCGAAAGCTGGCGCATCTCTCCTAGTCTGTGCCCCTCGGGTACCGCGATACAAGGCGTCAAGCCGGAGCTTGGGTGAACGACAAATCTCCTAGCAACTCCCTAACGAATTTCTTGCAGTTCCAGAGCAATCGTAGACCACTCGATCAAGATGGGCACAAGGAAATAAACGCCTCGCAAGGAGGGGGGCGCCCCGAACGCACCAGGTTAAGTTATCTTTGCGCAAAATGGCCAGACAGCACTAAACAACAAGCGTAGCATAATGATTAATAAGTTATGGTTCGATACACGCCCCTCCGGGCCCATGCTGGTTTCGCTTCGATGCAGGAAGGAAAAGGAGAACATAACAAAAGCGGCGATCGCCCCTGCGGCAGCCGACGGGGGAGGGGCCTCGGCGACGTCCCGGGTCTAGTCGGACACCTCCTCGCGCTTCATCGATGCGCGGCGGCGAGATGATCTGCTACCACCTTCGAAGCGGGCGCGGCGGCATGGCGGCTGATCAAGGCCGCCGCTGCTGGAACTGTCGCCAAGGGACGGGCCGCTATAGCCAGACGAGGCACGGCCAGTAGGCTCGTCCTCCTCCTCGTCCCGACCATCGCCAAGGCCGAGCACCTCCTCGCCGGCATTCGCCTCGGGGCAGCATCCGGTGCGGCGACCGTCTTCCCCGAACACCCTCACGAAGAGGGTCGCGTCGCCGTCGAACTTGAAGTGGAGGGTGCACCGCCTGCCCAGGCCGCGCGCGCGGGCAAACGTCTGCCAACCGTGGGCCAGAGCTATGTTGCCCGCGACGGAGACCTCGACCGCGACCCAAGAAGCCCGGCTGCAGCAGCCGTCTGCCTGCAGCCAGAGCCCGCCAGAGCCGGAGGCCGGTAGCTCGTCGGCAAGGAAGCGGGGAAGCTGGAGCCAGCTGCCGGCCGGGTCCTCCGACCAGACAACGAACTCCGGTAGCACCTCTGACGCATGGAACCGCGGCCGGGGAGGTCGCGCAACCACAGCACGTCTCCTCTCGTCGACAGGACTGCCGCGACTGGAGCGGCCCCTGCCATGCACTGAGGCGCCGACCGAGAGCCGGGGGCCACGGCGGGGGTCGCGACATGCTTGCGGGGACGGCCGCATCCTTGTTTGGGCGCCGGGGAGCCGGGTCCCTCCCAAGGGGCTTTGCCCTTTTCCGCGGCGGAGAACCTCTTCGGCGGCACTATTACTGCTAGCGGTGGAGCAAGGAAGAAGAAGCAAGCAACCAAGGAAGAGATGGGCGACGGGGGCTCCGCCCCCTCCCCATTTATAGCAAAAGAAGGCCAACCGGCGCCTCCCACGATCGCAGGTAGTGATGGTTTTCCTTGCATGTCGCAGGGACTTGTCAAGTCGTGCAGTTGCCGAGGCAGCGTGGGGAAGCGGAGACGCCCACGTCCAATCAACCGCCACGCGTCAACCGAGGCCGCAGGCTTTGGGGGCCCGCGGCGCTCCGTACTTGACCCTTGGCTTTGCCGCGAAGCCAAGCCCGAGCGCACCTTGGGCCCAGGGGCTACTGTCGGCGTTCTGGGAATGGGGGTCCCCAGACTTGCCTGCATGCGGCCCACGGCTTGGCCAAGCCAGCAGGCCGTACGGCCCATCTTCATCAGCAAGGCATCCAAGACCCTCGCGAGGCGGACGACGCAAGACCTCCTCAGGAGTGGCCTAGCCAGGCAGGCTCACGAGGAGCGGAGATATCAAGGCGGGGCAAACCTCACTAGGCTCTCGTGACGTGAGCCATGACGATCGACATCAGGCGGGCGCCAGCGCGAGCAGCGTCCTTGTTTCCTCTTTGGTGCTAAGGAGGCCAGCGCAGGCGAGGAGTACCGAGGCATCAGGCAAAGGTTGCCTTATCGGTGCAACGAGACCAAGACCAGGAGGACGGCAAGACGGAGGTCATCGTGGAGCCCAAGACGGCGTCACCACCAGATCCTTTTGCAGGCGAAGACCGCTTTTGTCAGGATAGCTTGTACTAGTTGTCCCCCTTCAAATTTGCCCGCCGTTGTTGGCTCCCTTCCCGCTCAATATTTGGGGAGAGGACCAGGGCCTATATAAGTAGAGCTAAACACCACAGTAGGGGGGGTCGAGCAGTTCATCGAGTCCTCACCCACACAAGTTCACCAAGCACAAGAACACCTCAACCTCAGGAGGCTGTTCTTCCCCTTGTACTGTTCTTCATCAGCCCAAGAGGCAATCCACCACCACCACACTGGAGTAGGGTATTACACTACAACGGTGGCCCGAACCAGTATAAATCTCGTGTCTTTCTGTGTTGCGAGTTCGTCGAGTTCGTCCGCGAGATCTTAGTGAGCTAGGGCATAGATCGGTAGGAGGGAAAGACTTCGCACGCACCCCAGAGTTCGAACCTTAAGGGTTTGCCGGAACCCCACATCTGACAGAAAAGAAGAAGTAGGGAGAGAAGCAGTGCCGATGTGAGTAATAGGTAGAGAGTCTCCGTTTCCGAAGATAACAGAAGAAAAGGTGGAGGAAGGGGAGAAAGAAGAGAGGATATCGAGGTCGCTGGCCATGTGGGCAGTTGCGCCTGTGTCAAAAAACCAGTTGGAACCGCCACCGCCGGTGCCACCCTGCTGCAAAGAGAGATTGTTGAGGGCGGCATGCAGCTGCGTTTGATCCCACGCAGGGGGCTAGTGTGGCGGAGGCGACGGAGCGTAGCCGTTGTAGATGGGTGGAGCACCGTAGGCCGACGGAGTGCCATAGCCAGGATGCCCTAGATGGGTAGTATAGGCCTGGGGCGTGGAGGCACCGGGGCGCGGGCCAAGGTGACCAACGCCGAGAGCACGCCAGTTGGGGGCCACGCCTGAAACATGATAACGGGTAGTTGCCGATGGGCCAGAACGGCACAGTAGTACCCCGAATAGCAGGAGCGCTGGGGGCGCCATGGCCCTGCTGTTGCTGCGGCTTCTTGCGTCCCTTGCCGCGACCCTTGCTGCCGGAAGAGGGTGCAGCAGGCAGTGAAGGCACGGTGGAGCGAGGAGCCGAGGACGCCGATGGGGCAGGCGTGGGGGAGAAGCGGTTGGCGACGAGGGCGGTCGCCTGGACGTGCTGGGCATGGCGCGCAAGACGTTGCTCCTCCCGCAAAAGAGCGCCACGAGCACGGGCGAAAGTCAGTCCAGCAGGGTTGATGGAGAGGGCGGCGATGCAATGGCCGAACTCGCCTTTCAGCCCGTTGAGGAAAGTCGTGAGCATGTCCTGGTCCGTGACCGGAGTGCCCACGTCGTGAAGAGTGTCGGAGATGCACCTGAGGCGGCTCGCGAAGGCGGTGACGGAGAGGTCACCTTGGATGAGGTTGAGGAAGTCACGCTTGGCGAACATGGACCGTTGAAGACGATTATCACGGAAGAGGTCGGCGATGACGGTCCAAGCGTTGGCGGTGGTGTTGGAGGGCTGGATAATGATCTCGAAGATATCTTTGGAGACCGTGGTGTAGAGCCAAGAGACGATGCATTGGTCTATTTGGGTCCACTCGACATCGCCGAGAACCATGAGGGCATCAACGGAGCCATCGATATGATCAAGAAGACCTAGCTTGCGGAAGGTGAGATTGAAGAAATTATGCCAGATGCAAAAGTTTGACTCGTCGAAGTCGAGGATGACAGTGACATGGTTGTGGATGTTGATGAGCTGGTTGGCGGTGGCGCTAGGGGCAACGGGGTTGGCGGAGCTAGCGGCGAAGGGGTTGGACCCGGAGGAGGCGAGGGAGGAGTTGGGGGTGGATGCGAACTCGCCGAAGTCCATGGCAGCAGCAGCAGCGTGGAGGACGTGGTGACCGTAGCTAGGTTTCGGCGGCTAGGGTGCAGCGGAAGCAAGGCAAGGAACTAGAAAACTGATACCATGTAGACTAGATGGATTTTGAGAATATGATTCGCATGTATTGCAGCCTATAGGACGCATATATATAGAGGTACAAAAGCAATCCTATACTTGTACTCCAAGATCTAATCCTAGTTAAAAGGAAAGGATAGATGTGGAGATAGAGATAGGAAGGTAAAGAGTACATCACGTATATGTGCTAATACATGCTAACTTATACTTAAAGAAGTGTCTTGCAGCAGAGGCAGACCGGCGAGGCAGCTCACGTCTTGGCGGAGAGGGCGGCTCGGATAGAGGGCGGGTTGAAGCGGTCCAGTGAGGAGAGGCAAAGGTCGGCGGCGGAAAGGCCTGGATGGCTCGAGTGCAACGGAGACAGCGTCTCAGAGCATCTCCAGCCGTTGAGCCCCCCAGGAGGCATTTTCTTCACCGCTTGGGGGGGTTGCCAGCGATACTTTTAGCCTGGGTGTCAAAAAAATTCCACTCGTTGTCCCCCCCCTCGTGTGTCTCTCCTCTGCTCGGCCATGGAGGTGGAGGCGGCATGGCCCTGCTCCTCCTTCTCTCCACCCAACCTCGTTGTCGTCCATTCACCCCATCTCCTTCTCCCTCGCCAGCTGCTTCTGCTCCTCCTCGTTCTCGCCATTCACCTCTGGACCCGCGCTTCTCACTGCGCCTCCCCGTCCAGGACAGTTGCAACAGCGGCAACCGGCTCCGTAGCTTCTCCGGCGTTGCTGGTGGCCATGTTGCGGGAGGTACTTGCCGCGAAGGCGTCGGCGGAGACCGCCGCGGCCTCGGCGGATGCGCTGTGGCAGCAGCAGGACGCTGCTGCACTGGAAGGACCAGAGGGCACGCGGGACGGAGGAGGCCACCAGCGAGCGGAGCCAGGGGACGCGGAGACGCGGAGCTCCTTCACTGCCGGCGGCCACAACGACGACGCCACGCAGACGGTTCCCCTGGCTCGTCGTGGACGCCGCCCTGCCCAACGACAACCCCTGAACCGCCGTCGCGTTCAACGCCGCCCCGGCCACGCAGAGGCGGGCGCGAGCTCCACCCCGGCCACGCAGGCGGGCGGGCGCGGGCGAGCTCCGCCACGCACAAGCGGGCGCGGGCGCGGGCCGCCCCGGCCACAACGCAGGCGGACGGGCGCGGGCGAGCTCCTCCACGCACAGGCGGGCGCGGGCGCAGGCGAGCTCCGCCCCGGCCACGCAGGCGGGCGGGCGCGGGCGAGCTCCGCCACGCACAGGAGGACGTGGGCGTGGGCCGCCCTGGCCACGCAGAGGCGGGCGCAGGCGAGCTCCGCCCCGGCCATGCGCGGCGAGTGCGAGCTCTGGCCACGGCTCCTCCCCGTGCAGCTCGGCGTGCAGACGAGAGGAGAGAGAGAGGGCGTGGGCAGAAGGAAAAAGAAAAGAGAGGAGAGGGAGGAGGAGATGAGAGGAGAGAGAGGGGGTGGGTGGCTGACGTGGGGCAATCAGATTGGTTAAGCAAAAGCGTCGGTGCTCCCAGATGCCCCCCGATGGCCTGGGTGTGGGCTGGGCTCGCTGGCTGTATTTTTCGTCTAATCAAGCAAAAAGTGAGGTCCTGGGGGCCCGAGTGGGGCGTTGTTTGCCCGCCGGCGCCCAAAAATTGGCCTGGGGGCATCTTGGGGGCGCTAGTGGAGATGCTCTCAGCAGAGAGATATAGCGAGGCTGGCAGAGGCGGCTCACGGACGAGACCAGCGAACCGGCGAGGCCAGTCTACGATCGCAGAAGCCGACAGTAGTGGAGTTGGACAGTGAGTCACAGCCACTTAGCCGAGTCCGTGTCCACCCCAAGGTCTTCCTCCGGGTCGTGGCTGGTTTCGAGGCCGAGTCCAATTCCTGTTTTCTTGACGTATGGAACAATCGCAGCTTTTCCTTACGTGCACCCATCGTTGTATGCACGAATCAGTAGGGTTTCATGGATTGGCACTGCTGCTTCTGATTTGACCACAAGTCGTCGGTACGGATCGGGTCTGCAGTGGAAAACTCCCTAGCCTGAAGAACACGCTCCAAAAATTGACTTGACATCGGATCACCGGATCGTAAGTACGTGCCACGGCACGCAATGCAACCCTAACTTCTGATGTAGATTTTTTCAAACCGGTTCTTCTTTACCGGCAAAATTGCGTACTTCTCGATCCCTGAGTGAGATCCCTCCAAGAACTTAACACCATCGTGCGTGGCCCCATGGTGGGCGTCAACTATCGTGGATTTGTCACGGCAGATGTCCTTAGTGTGAGGACTTAGTCGTGAGGCCAACGCATCTATGTGATAGCTTGAGAGGGGTTGAGTGGGACGAGAGATGCGAGATTTTACCCAGGTTCGGCCCCTCACGGTGAAGGTAAAATCCTACATCTTTCTTCATTGATATTGATCATAGTGCTCAGGATTACAAGGGTGCTCTTTGGCTACCTCTCTCTCGAGAGCTATTGGCTTGTCCGTTTCAACTTGTCAAAACTTCACCCTCTTGGGGTGCCCTGTCCCTCCTTATATAAGTAGGAGGGGCAGGTTACATGTGGTGTCCTAGTGGGATTAGGATTACTCTATTACAAGTGGAGTCCTAGTCTTGCTTCCTTTCTAAGGGAATATTCCTTACGCTTTCCTCTTAAGCTGGCCCACCGGACACGCACCTTGAGACGGTCTTCTCATAAGCCGCCTTCTAGGCCTTGGGCCTTGTTATTCCTCTGACCCGCCTGTCGGGGCACCAATGAGTCACCAGGCCCGGCCGGGTCATCAGTGAGTGGAGAGATCCGGTGGGTCACTTAGTGAGTCACCAGTCTTCGGGCGGGTCACTAGTGAGTCGCCAAGTCCGGCCGAGTCATACTTCCGGCCGGGTCATACCGCGGGGTATATCCCCGACAAAGGGTCTCTGATTCGATTGTCGCGTTTGGACCATCCTGCAGTAGTGCATGGTAGGCAAGACATATCAACGCCCTCATCCTTTTGCATTTTGTCCAGTACCGTTCTTGAAGAGAGCTCCAATTCAATGACTTCGGCGAAATTGTGATCACTAATCCTTTGTACATAATTCCCACTAACCTATCCTATATACCTAAGAGATACCCACTAGCATATTTATCTTAACATGCAAGATATCCACATTAACATGTCTACCACCTCAACAAAAAAATACAACTAATATTGTCATCTTTTCCCGACCTGCACACTTGGTCTGTTCATCTCCTCCATTTATGCCCCCTCTCTTCGTCACCTCTCCTCATGAGGACATCAATACCATTGTTACACCCACACACCCTACTGCTATACATATTGGACCAATTACTAGGGCTCACGCACGCTAATTGAATTACCAGGTACTTTCGTTTCTTTGTAACAATTCTAATGTTCATGAGAATATGATGCTGTCTAAATTGGATACATTTGAATTGATTACTAATGAAGGGCCTAGCATGGACAAGAGGGATGAAAACTGGAGCAGAAACAAGCATGGAGATGAACGCGTGCGCGAACGGAACCAGAACGGCGTTTCTAGTGCAGATTTCAGCACTTTGAAGCCTCCTTGATGACATACAAGGACATGGACGAAATATACAAGATGCCCTTTCATAAATTTCGTCAATAGCTTATAATAGGTGTTGCGCTGACTTATTATTGGGCTAGGCCCATGTAATTTTGAAATACTTGAGTATAGGCTGTTTTTAGAGTCTGTATGTGTGGGGAAACAAGAATTAGGTTTGGTTTCGGACCCCTCCTGCAAGGGGTCACGAAATCCCCCCTTCCTCCATATATATAGCTCTTAGGGCGTCGTTTTGACTTTGGGTTTTGTTTAGATTAAAAGTTCGCCATAGCTGCAACTTCGCATACTTCGTTTGTGTTCAACGACCAGACCAAGATGTCACAGAACCCCACCTTGATCAATAAAGCTTTCCTCTTAAATTCGCAATATCCAGATTGCAATCTTAATTTCTTGCTTGTCCTTCATTTTCTTGCAAGAAATAGACCCTCCTGGTCAGGTTGATCGTGCTCCGTCATGGTCAATAACCTCTCAGAGTTGGTTTAGCGATTCCTAAGGCGAGACGTCCTCGCAAGTTCGTAGTCGGATCGTCAAAGTCTACTCCTCTGAAAACGATAATCACCATCTCATCGAAAGACGGGACACCTTTGCCTGTATCATCTCCCCACTCACGCGAACAAATCCAGATGCATTGATGGATTTCTTCTGTCTCAAAGTCATGTGTCTTCCATTCCCTTCACCTCCCATCAAATTAACAAAATCTCAGCCGCAGCAACAACTGCATCACCGTAGCGGAAAGAAACACCTAGCCGTCGGGTGGGGGGGGGGCGACGGTGTGAATGACATCTAAGTTAAAGATGGCCATGTTCATGGCGCACTGATGTCTACTACACAACTTTATTCTTGTAGACATGTGTTGGGCCTCCAAGCATAGAGTTTTGTAGGACAGTAGCAATTTTCCCTCAATTGGATGACCTAAGGTTTATCAATCTGTGGGAGGTGTAGGATGAAGATGGTCTCTCTCAAACGACCCTGCAATCAAATACAAGAAATCTCTTGTGTCCCCAACACACCCAATACAATGGAAATTTGTATAGGTGCACTAGTTTGGTGAAGAGATGGTGATACAAGTGTAATATGGATGGTAGAAATATATTTTTATAATTTGAATAAATAAAAACAGCAAGGTAGCAAATAGTAAACAGGCACAAAAACGGTATTGCAATGCTTGAAAATGAGGCCTAGGGTCCTTAATTTCACTAGTGCAATCTCTCAACAATGCTAATATAATTGGATCATATAACCGTCCCTCAACGTGCAACGAAGAATCACTCCAAAGTTCCTAGCGGAGAACATACGAAGAAATCATTTGTAGGGTACGAAACCAACTCGAAGCTATTCTTTCCGATCGATCTATCCAAGAGTTCGTACTAAAATAACACCAAATAATTTCAGATTCATAATACTTAATTCAACACAAAGAACCTCGAAGAGTGCCCCAAGATTTCTACTGGAGAAACAAAAGACGAGAACGTGCATCAACCCCTATGCATAGATTACCCCAATGTCACCACGGGAATCCGCGAGTTGAGTGCCAAAACATATATCAAGTGAATCAAAATAATACCCCATTGTCACCACGAGTATTCATTTGCAAGACATATATCAAGTGCTCTCAAATCCATAAAAGTATTCAATCCGGTAAAATGAAATCTCAAAGGGAAAACTCAATTCATCACAAGATAGAGGGGGGAAAACACCATATGATCGGAATATATTAACAAAGCCCGCGATACATCAAGATCGTGACATCTCAAGAACACAAGAGAGAGAGAGAGATTAAACACATAGCTACTGGTACAAATTGATGTCTACTACGCAACTTTATTCTTGTAGACTCGTGTTGGGCCTCCAAGCGCAGAGTTTTGTAAGATAGTAGCAATTTTCCCTCAAGTGGATGACCTAAGGTTTATCAATTCGTGGGAGGTGTAGGACGAAGATGGTCTCTCTCAAACAACCCTGCAACCAAATACAAGAAATCTCCTGTGACCCCAACACACCCAATACAATGGCAAATTGTATAGGTGCACTAGTTCAGCGAAGAGATGGTGATACAAGTGTAATATGGATGGTAGAAATATATTTTTATAATCTGAATAAATAAAAACAACAAGGTAGAAAATAGTAAATGGGCACAAAAACGGTATTGCAATGCTTGAAAATGAGGCCTAGGGTCCGTACTTTCACTAGTGCAGCCTCTCAATAATGCTAATATAATTGGATCATATAACCACCCCTCAAAGTGCGATGAAGAATCACTCCAAAGTTCCTATCTAGCGGAGAACATAAGAATAAATTGTTTGTAGGGTACGAAAACACCTCAAAGCTATTCTTTCCGTTTGATCTATTCAAGAGTTCGTACTAAAATAACACAAAGCTATTCTTTCCGTTCGATCCATCCTCGAGTTCATACTAAAATAACACCAGAGCAAATTCATATTCATAATACTTAATCCAACACAAAGAACTTCAAAGAGTGCCCCAAGATTTCTACCGAAGAAACAAAGACAAGAACGTGCATCAACCCTGTGCATAGATTACCCCAATGTCACCTCGGGAATCCGCGAGTTGAGTGCCAAAACATATATCAAGTGAACCAATACGATACCCCATTGTCACCATGAGTATTCAATTGCAAGACATATATCAAGTGTTCTCAAATCCATCAAAGTATTCAATCCGATAACAACAAAATCTCAAAGGGAAAAACTCAATTCATCACAACAAGATAGAGAGGGAAAAACACCATATGATCCGACTATATTAACAAAGCCCGCGATACATCAAGATCGTGACATCTCAAAAACACAAGAGAGAGAGAGAGATTAAACACATAGCTACTTGTACAAACCCTCAGCCCTGAGGGTGGACTACTCCCTCATCGTGGTGGCCGCTGGGATGATGAAGATGGCCACCGTAGATGATTCCCCCCTCCGGCAGGGTGCCAAAACGGGTCTAGATTGGTTTTCGGTGGCTAGAGAGCCTTGCGGCGGCGGAACTTCCGATCTAGGTTAACCCCGAGGGTTTTTGGAATTTTTGGGAATTTATAGGGTAAAGAGGGGGTGCGGGAGGCCACCGAGGTGGGCAAAACCCACCTGGGCCCGCCAGGGCCCCCAGGCGCGCCCTGGTGGGTTGTGCCACCCTCGGGGCACCCCCAGGTGCTTCTCTGGCCCATCCTGGATGTTCTGGTCCATAAAAAATCTCCAAAAAGTGTCGCGGTTTTTGGACTCCGTTTGATATTGATTTCCTGCGATGTAAAAAACAAGCAAAAAACAGTAACTGGCACTGGGCACTGGGTCAATAGGTTAGTCCCAAACAATGATACAAAGTTGCTACAAAATGATTGTAAAACATGGAAGAATGATAAAATAATAGCATGGAGCAATAAAAAATTATAGATACGTTGGAGACGTATCACAAACCCTCAGCCCCGAGGGTTGACTACTCCCTCCTCATCGTGGTGGCCGCCGGGATGATGAAGATGGCCACCGGAGATGATTCCCCCCTCCGACAGGGTGCCGGAATGGGGTCTAGATTGGTTTTCGGTGGCTACAGAGGCCTATGGCGGTGGAACTTCTGATCTAGGTTTATTTCTGATGGTTTCTCTATTTATAGGATTTTTTAGCGTCGGTTTCACATGAAGATGGGCCTCGAGGTGAGCACAACCCACCGGGGCAATCCAGGCCCACCAGGCGCACCCTGGTGGGTTGTGCCCTCCTCGTGGCTCTTCTGGCCCTCCCACGAAGCTTCGGGGGTGTCTTTTGTTCCAAAAAATATCGTCAACAAGTTTCAGCTCATTTGGAGAACTTTCATTTCTGCACGAAAAACAACACCACGGTAGTTCTGCTGAAAACAACGTCAGTCCGGGTTAGTTCCATGCAAATCATACCAAAACCATATAAAATTGTTGTAAACATGGCATGAATACTTCATAAATTATAGATACGTTGGACACGTATCAGCATCCCCAAGCTTAATTCCTACTCGTCCTCGAGTAGGTAAATGATAAAAGAAATAATTTATGAAGTGTGAATGCTAGCAAAGTGCATAAGTTTGATCAATGATAATTTCAATCACTTTTCCTAGCATCATAACAGCGACTCTTTCTTATAAAACTTCTCATGTAAAGTAGCAACCAATTCACATGTTAAGGTTCAAACGATGAATTCTCTTGAAACTCAACAGCCTATATTCTCAGTCACCAAGTAATTGTAATTCAACTTATTCAACAGAGTTTAAGTAAGAGCTCCACAAACTCAACCATCATATAGTCTTCTATGGTTGCTAACACTCACCGCATACACATGGGCAAAATGTTTCAACCAGACACATAGAAAGATAGGGGCTTATTGTTTTGCCTCCCAACGTATTCACCTCAAGGATGATGTCAACAATAATAACTCATGCTACCCATATTCAAATGGACATATGTGCCTAGATCTTTCCTCACCATATGATGCTTGCCAAAAGAGAAAAATAAAAAGGAATAGAGAGAAAAACTTTAACTCTTTGCATAAAAGTAAATACTGAAAAGTAAAAGATAGGCCCTTCGCAGAGGGAAGCAGAGGTTGCCATGCGCTTATTTGTTTGTATGCTCAACCCCTTAGTGCAAAAGAACGTCACGTTATATTTCCCCTTATGATAGCAACCTTTATTATGCAGTCTGTCGCTTTTATTCTTTGCCATCACAAGTTCGTACAACGCTCAATTTTCTCCTACACTAAATGATCTAGCACTTTTAGAAGCAATTTTTATTGCCTTATTGCACCAATGACAACTTACTTGAAGGATCTTATTCAATCCTTAGGTAGGTATGGTGGATTCTTGAAAATAAGATGCACAAGTAGTATCTCTAATTGGTGCAGAATTTTTGGCTAGCAAAGATGGGGGGCAAGAACCACATGTTGAAGGATCTATGACAATATAACTTCTATGTGAATATGAACAAACATAAACCATTACGTTGTCTTCCTTGTCCAACGTCAACAATTTTGGCATATAATATTTTGATGGGGGCTCACAATCACAAAAGATTTCCATGATAGTGTATTTGTGTGTGAAAGTTCTCTTCCTTATAGTAATCATTCATGAATTGCTTGTATGACCAATATTGTGATTGTCAAGCTTCAAAAGATTTCACTTTGTAAACCCAATGTGAAGCTACCACTAGGCATGATATAATTTCAACTTCGTGATATTCAATTCATTCAACAATTTACTCATAGGATATAAGTGAAGCATAAGAGTAAATGACAAGCTACTCCAAAAAGATATTGGTGAAGATCATGTGAGTAGTTAAGTAAAGGGGTAGCTAATCGAGGACTCTCTCTTATTAAAAACTTTCAGATCTAAGACTTTTATTAAAACAGCAATCACAACGAAACAAAATGAAATTCCAAGAATAGCACACATCATGTGAAGAAGCAAAAACTTAGGATCAACCGATACTAACCGATAATTGTTGGTGAAGAAAGGTGGGATGCCTACCAGGGCATCCTCAAGCTTAGATGCTTGAGACTTCTTGAAATATTATCTTGGGATGCCATGGGCATCCCCTAGCTTGAGCTTTTGTGTCTTCTTAATTCCTTTTATATCACGGTTTCCCTAAATCTTAAAACTTCATCCACACAAAACTCAACAAGAACTCGTGAGATAAGTTAGTATAAACCAATGCAAAAACCTTATCATTTTCTACTGTAGCAAATCACTAAAATTATTATTCAACATTGCATACTAAATGCCTCTGCATATTTAATACTCCTATCCACAAATAGAATCATTAAACAAGCAAACATATGCAAACAATGCAACCATAACAGCAATCTGCCAAAACGGTAAAGTCTGTAAAGAATGCAAGAGTATCAATACTTCTTAGACTCCAAAAAATTATGAATATTTTATCACACTGTAGAAAATGTATTAGATCTTATTTTGCAAAAAGTTTCAACATTTTATCACATTCTGACTTTTCTAGGGAATTTTTGCAACAGCGATAAACTTTCTGTTTTCAAACAGCAACATGTAGACTTGCAAAATAAGCATGGCAAAGGCTATACTTGATATTTTTATTGAAAATAAAGATGCAAAACATTTTTCTAAATAACAACAAGCAAATCCTAACAAAATAAAATGACGCTCCAAGTAAAACTCATATCATATGACGAATGAAAACATAGCTCCAAGTAATGTTACCGATAATGTTGAAGACGAAAGAGGGGATGCCTTCCGGGGCATCCCCAAGCTTAGTTTCTTGGATATTCCTTGAATATAACCTTGGGGTGCCATGGTCATACCCAATCTTAGGGTCTTGTCACTCCTTATTCTCCTCATATCGACATCTCACTCAAAATTTTAAAACTTCAATCACACAAAACTTAACGGAACTTCGTGAGATAGGTTAGTATGATAAAGAGCAAACCATTTCACTTTGGTACTGTCAAAGACAAGATTCATAATTGTTTTCACACAATGACTACTGTAGCATATCATTTCCACAATTTATATTGAGCAATATAAGCCATAGAAATTAGAAAACAAGCAAACTATGCATTGAAAACAGAATATGTCAAAAACAGAACAGTCTGTAATGATCTGGATAACTACCATACTTCTGCTACTCCACAAATTCTGAAAAAATAGGAAAACTTGGGTAATTTATATATCTATCATCTGTAAAAAAATTCAAAATTTTACCATGCTCTAGTGAATTTTCAAAATTCCTGGACTGAGCGCAAAAGTTTCTGTTTTTGGACAGAATCAAGTCAATTATCATCCACACTATCCCAAAGGCTTTACTTGGTACTTTATTGAAAAAAAGCAATAAAACATGATTACTACAGTAGCAATCATGTAAACACACAAAAACATTAGGTAAAAGTGTTGGGTTGTCTCCCAACAAGCGCTTTTCTTTAATACCTTTTAGCTAGGCATGATGATTTCAATGATGCTCGCATAAAAGATAAGAATTGAAACACAAAGAGAGCATCATGAAGCACATGGCAAGCACATTTAAGTCTAACCCACTTCCTATGCATAGGGATTTTGTGATCAAACAATTTATGGGAACAAGAATCAACTAGCATAGGAAGGCAAAACAAGCACAACTTCAAGATTTTCAACACATAGAGAGGAAACTTGATATTGTTGGAATTCCTACAAGCATAAGCTCCTCCCTCATAAAAAAATTCAGTAGGATCATGAAGAAATTCAACAATATAACCATCACATAAAGCATTATTTTCATGACACAAAAATATAGAAAATTTATTACTCTCCACATAAGCAAATTTATTCTCATGAATAGTAGTGGGAGCAAACTCAACAAAATAAAACTATCATGGGATTGAAAATTAAAATCATGATGACAAGTTTAATGGCTATCATTATTCTTTATAGCATACATGTCATCACCATAATCATCATAGATAGCAACTTTGTTATCATAGTCAATTGAAGCCTCATCCAAAATGGTGGATTCATCACTAAATAAAGTCATGACCTCTCCAAATCCACTTTCATCATTATAATCATCATAAATAGGAGGCATGCAATCATTATAACAAATTTGCACATCAAATCATGGGGGAGTAAAATATCACCTTCATCAAACATAGCATCCCCAAGCTTATGGCTTTGCATATCATTAGCATCATGGATATTCAAAGAATTTATACTAACAACATTGCAATCATGTTCATCATTTAAATATTTTGTGCCAAACATTTTATTGACTTCTTCTTCTAACAATTGAGCATTGTTTTCCGATCCATCATTTTCAAAAAAAGATATTATAAAGATGATCAATAATATGATGCAACCTTAATTTCATTTTTATGTAGTTTTCTTTTATAAACAAAACTAGTGATAAAACAAGAAACTAAAAGATTCAATTGCAAGATCTAAAGATATACCTTCATGCACTCACCTCCCCGGCAACGGCGCCAGAAAAGAGATTCGTTGACGGGATGTGAGTGCCGCTTACCTAGCCTCCCCGGCAACGACGCCAGAAAAGAGCTTGATGTCTACTACACAACTTTATTCTTGTAGACACGTGTTGGGCCTCCAAGCGTAGAGTTTTATAGGACAGTAGCAATTTTTCCTCAAGTGGACGACCTAAGGTTTATCAATCCATGGGAGGTGTAGGATGAAGATGGTCTCTCTCAAATGACCCTGCAATCAAATACAAGAAATCTCTTGTGTCCCCAACACACCCAATACAATGGAAATTTGTATAGATGCACTAGCTCGGCGAAGAGATGGTGATACTAGTGTAATATGGATGGTAGAAATGTATTTTTATAATTTGAATAAATAAAAACATCAAGGTAGCAAATAGTAAACGGGCACAAAAACGGTATTGCAATGCTTGAAAATGAGGCCTAGGGTCCGTAATTTCACTAGTGTAATCTCTCAACAATGCTAATATAATTGGATCATATAACCGTCCCTCAACGTGCAACGAAGAATCACTCCAAAGTTCCTATCTAGCGGAGAACATACGAAGAAATCGTTTGTAGGGTACGAAACCACCTCGAAGCTATTCTTTCCGATCGACCTATCCAAGATTTCGTACTAAAATAACACCAAATAATTTCAGATTCATAATACTCAATCCAACACAAAGAACCTCAAAGAGTGCCCCAAGATTTCTATCGGAGAAACAAAAGACGAGAACGTGCATCAACCCCTATGCATAGATTATCCCAATGTCACCGCGGGAATCCGTGAGTTGAGTGCCAAAACATATATCAAGTGAATCAAAATAATACCCCATTGTCACCACGAGTATTCATTTGCAAGACATATATCAAGTGATCTCAAATCCATAAAAGTATTCAATCCGATAAAAAGAAATCTCAAAGGGAAAACTCAATTCATCACAAGATAGAGAGGGGAAAACACCTTATGATCCGACTATATTAACAAAGCCAGCGATACATCAAGATCGTGACATCTCAAGAACACGAGAGAGAGAGAGAGAGATTAAACAAATAGCTACTAGTACAAACCCCCAGTCCTGAGGGTGGACTACTCCCTCCTCATCGTGGTGGCCGCCGGGATGATGAAGATGGCCACCGGAGATGATTCCCCCCTCCGCAGGGTGCCGGAACGGGGTCTAGATTGGCTTTCGGTGGCTACATAGGCCTGCGGCGGCGGAACTTCTGATCTAGGTTTATTTCTAATGGTTTCTCTATTTATAGGATTTTTTGGCGTCAGTTTCACGCGAAGATGGGCCTCGAGGTGAGCACAACCCACCAGCTCGAGCCAGGCCCACCAGGCGCTCCTTGGTGGGTTGTGCCCTCCTCGTGGCTCTTCTGGCCCTCCCACGAAGCTTCGGGGTCTCTTTTGTTCCAAAAAATCGTCAAAAAGTTTGAGCTCATTTGGAGAACTTTCATTTCTACACAAAAAACAAGACCACGATAGTTCTGCTGAAAACAGCGTCAGTCCGGGTTAGTTCCATGCAAATCATACCAAAACCATATAAAGTTGTTGTAAACATGGCATGAATACTTCATAAATTATAGATACATTGGAGACGTATCACGCACCATTCTTCTCTCTCTCTCCTCTATCCACCACACAATTCTTCTCTCTTTGCCTCTATCTACCTCTCCATATCGTGGCGCTGTCAGCCAAGCCTTCCTTGGCCATCACCACCAGACCCGCATAATGCTGCTGACCCGGAGCCTCGTGAGCACCACCTTCGCAGGTTCGATGGCCCAAACTCCAATCCCCGTTGTCGAATCGGCCTCTCGGCGAGCCATAAATGCCACCACCAGCGTCCTCCTCCAACATCACCTCCACCAGAGGTGAGGGCTCTCCCTCCATTCTTTCTGCTTCGAACTGAATGAGTTTTTCAGTTAGCTTGGTAGGCAGATCTGATTTATGCGTTGTAGGAAGAATTTTCTAAGCAGGAAGAATTGTTCCATCTCTAGCCTCCTCCTACACGACAACACGTGTGGTTAGCCTCTCTATGTCTCATGTTAGTTTCATGCAAACAATTACTATCGCATTTCATTCCATTAACTATGCCCAACTGCAATCCTTTCCTATATATTTATCTCTCTAATGTTAGTTTGGCACATATTTTATTGGTGTTTGTGTTGCTTTTCTATTGTTATTTTGTAGAATCATAGCATATTCAAGTTTCATTTCAAGATTGTTGTTCCCTGGTAGTATTACTCCACTCTGAATGGCATGGGATCGATCTAAGACCTGGGTGATACAAGTGTGATTGACATCAACCTGGCTGCAGATGTTCACAGTCTCCCCAGACGGCTGCTGGGGGATGTGTTTCCAGTTCTTCTTCTCGCTCGACAAGATGTTGTTGAAGGGGGGCAGATTGACGCGGTCGACTGCCAGATTGACGTTCTTCACATAAAAGAACGACCTCTGCCATTTCTTGGTCGAGTCCACGACGGGAATGGCTGATCTTGCTGAACAAGATACTATAACAATAGGTCATCCGGCCACGTGTGCTAGCCATAACATCACATTACCAGGTTACCTAGAGTCCAATGTTATTATTCTTGGAAAATGTTCCAACCGTCAAATCTACCTGAGATTCAGATCTGATTGGTCTCGGGATACTTCAAACTCAGCATGCCTGGGGAGGAAAAGGGTGCAGCACAAATCAACGAGATGTCACTGCAAGATTCTCGGGAAATGAATTGGAAGCAAGCTCTGAGACATGAGTTGGATCACAAGACACACGCGAATACATTTTCCAAGACAATCATGATCACAAGGAAGCCTTAGATCAACATGCAACCGAGTTCTGGTTGGGAACCATCATCAGGATATCAATGGATGGAGAGATTTGCACAATCTCAACTCATTGATCGAAAGGTGCACTAGGGAATACAGACTGGGTTGCACGATCAATTTTACAATGGCGATTTACCAACCAACACACTATAATGAAATTATTGGCCATTAAATTCAAAGCAATAGGGTTGTTAGAAGTACTGAATCTAGGAATCACCATTCACCTGTTGGTATTCTGGTTAGAAACAACACGGGAACCAAGAAAAAAATGGTGTTGGCGAGAAGTATCACTATATCAAGAATTCTTAAGAGGTGGAGCAATTCTCACTACATTCTTGATATAAAAGATGGTAATACTCCAAGGTAGAACAGAACATAAGCTTGTTAGCAAGGATTGATATAATTGCCTAGATTGTCCTAATTTTTTCGAATTTTGGAGTTACAGAAGTATACGGAGTTTCCAGATTACTACAGACTGTTCAGTTTTTGACACATAATGTTTTCTATGTGTTGTTTGCTTATTTTGATGAATCTATGGGTAGTATGGGGGGTATGAACCATGGAGCAGTTGGAATACAGTAGATATAACACCAATATAAATTTAGAATGAGTTCACAACAGTACCTAAAGTGGTGATTTATTTTATTATACTAACGGATCTTATGAGTTTTCTGTTGAGTTTTGTGTTGTGAAGTTTTCAAGTTTTGGGTAAAGATTTGATGGACTATTGAATAAGGAGTGGCAAGAGACTAAGCTTGGGGATGCCCAAGGCACCCCAAGGTAATATTCAAGGACAACCAAGCATCTAAGCTTGGGGATGCCCCAGATGGCATCCCCTCTTTCGTCTTCAATCCATTGGTAAATTTACTTGAGGCTGTATTTTTATTCACCACATGATATGTGTTTTGCTTGGAGCGTCTTGTATGATATGAGTCTTTGCTTTTTAGTTTGACACAATCATCCTTGCTGTACACACCTTTTGAGAGGGACACTCTTTAATTGTGAATTTATTAGGATACTCTATGTGCTTCACTTATATCTTTTGAGCTAGGCAGTTTGCTCTAGTGCTTCACTTATATCTTTTTAGAGCATGGCGGTGGCATTATTTTATAGAAATTGTTGAACTCTCATGCTTCACTTATATTATTTTGAGAGTCTTAAAACAACATGGTAATTTTCTTAGGTTATGAATTTAGTGCTAATATGATGGGCATCCAAGAGGGATATAATAAAAACTTTCATATAAGAACATTGAATAATATGAGAAGTTTGATTCCTTGCATTTGTTTTGAGATATAAAGTTGGTGATATTAGAGTCATGCTAGTGGGTAATTGTGGATTGGCAGAAATACTTGTGTTAAAGTTTGTGATTCCTGTAGCATGCACGTATGGTGAACCATTATGTGATGAAGTCGGAGCATGATTTATTCTTGATTGTCTTCCTTATGAGTGGCGGTCGGGGACGAGCGATGGTCTTTTCCTACCAATCTATCCCCTAGGAGCATGCGTGTAGTACTTTGTTTTGATGGATAATAAATTTTTGCAATAAGTATGTGAGTTCTTTATGACTAATGTTGAGTCCATGGATTATACGCACTCTCACCCTTCCACCATTGCGAGCCTCTCTAATACGGCGCAACTTTCGCCCGTGTATTAAACCCACCATATACCCTTCCTCAAAACAACCACCATACCTACCTATTATCTAACATCCCAAAATTCTAAATTTTGGAATGCTATATTAAATAAATAGATTTGATAGATTGTTTGTTTGTTGTGTGATTGATTGACTGAAAGTGAGTGAAATTGAAACTTTTTGAAAGTTAAATCAAAGGGAATAAAAGGACTTTCCCAAAATTTCATTTTTCATTTATGATCTCCATGAATTCAAATTATTTTCACCACAACATCCTCGAGAGAAGATGACATGACATCTTCCATTTAAATAAATGAAAAGGGTTTCGAAAAGATTTGAATTTCATTCAGAAATATTTCCAATTCATAAACTTCATGCAACTCAATGATTTTCATGAGAGAAGATAAAATGACTTCTTCAAAACATATGAAATATGAATTGGAAGTTTAAAATAATTCAAATTTAAAGTCCCTTTGAAATTATTTTGAATTTGGGGTTAATTGGTTTTTATTCAAATTATTTTTCTCCAAAAATAAAATATATGGAAAATAGGGTAAAATGATTCCCTACATCAAAAAATTGGAGAGAAATAAATTTGAAATTATTTTGGTATTTTAAAATGATTTTTATGGGGTTTTATTGCAGCACTAGCACTCTTTGCTTTATTTAAATTTGTGTGGATTTTATTTGATGCTAGAAAAATGTTCATGTTGTAGAAAATATTTTTCTGAAAATTTTGATATATTATATGCCTATATAATATTTTAATTTATTTTGTTTTTATTATTTTTGTTTGTTTGGAAAAGTGTTTAAAAAAACTTTTGACCGACCGAACTGGGCCGGCCCAGCCCTGCCGGCCCAAGTCGCCCGCGCCGCCTTCTTCCTCGCGTGCCCGAGCGGGACTCCCGCCGGAGTCCGGCGCCTCCACGGCCTCGGAGCCCCTCGTCCAAGCCGCCTCTCCCCTCCCTCCTATCAGTACCCCAGGCCCAGCCCCGTTTCTCCTCCTCGCATCGCTGCCGCAGCCGCACCCCGCCTGCCGCCGCCGGACTTCGCCGCCGCCGCTAGCGCCCGCCGACGCTCGCCTGCGCACCGCCCCGCGCCGCACAGCCCCGCCGCCGTCTCGCCGACGCCCGCCGCCGCGGGAAGCCGCCGGAGTTGACTGATCCGCCGCCGCCGGATCCGATCCGCCCCGAACCAGTATAAACCGCCCCCGGTCCGGTTTATTTTTTCAGGTTTTCTCTGGTTTTCTTCTAAAGCCGGTTTTATTTATTAGTTAGGTTAACTAGTGGGCGTTCGCTAGTTTAGGATTATTAGCGAATGGTTTTCGTCTTGTAAGCCACTGTAGCGAACGTTCGTTATTTAGTCTTTTTCTTTTTCTGTTAGTTTTAGTCACGGACTTCTTTGTAGATGCTTTATTTACAGTTTAGCCCCTGCTTTTCAAACTAGCACAACTTTTTACTCGTTTATCCAAATCCAACGAAACCAATGCCCACTTCTTCGTTACGATGCCCTCTATCCAGTAAAACAACTTAAACAGGTTTTTGAAAGTTTGAAAATTTAAATTCAAACAGATTTGTATTTGAACTTTGTTTGATCATAACTTGAGTTTCATAACTCCGTTTGAGATGATTCTTTTTGCAAATCGAAGCTCTTGACCTAAACTTTCTGATAAGGCCAAATTCACATAATTTTGGTACTGTTAGAAATTGGTTTATCTTGCAAGAGTTATTTGCTTGGTTTTGATGTTTTCCGAATTGTCTTCTTCGTTCTTTCCGATCTTTTGAGTGATTGCTTATGTGTGGTTACTATTGTTTGCTCACGATAGATTGAACAGAGTGTGAAGAGTAGAACTAACAGGAGTTATGAGCGCGAACCATCTTCATCATCAGTACAGGCAAGTTCACACTTTGATCATACCCCTTTATTACCCAGTTTTTATGCATTAGTTTCAATCCTCAAACACTGCATGGTTAGGATTTTGATAACATGTGGGTATTGGGAAGTAGTTGATGAGGTAGTAACCTATTGTCCTGCATTCAAACCTTGGGACTTACTTCTACGTTATGCTCATACTGCTCTGCTATGCTTGTAGACGTGGATTGGTTGAGTGTATTCATGGCAGATGTGAGAGTTATCATTAATGGTTAACTTAAGGTGGCTACTTTAATACACATCTGGGTGGATTGGTTGGGGCACCCTGGAGCACCCAGTGGTTTGCCCGGGCACCTGGAGAACCCAGTGCTTGCCCAAGGGAATCCCGGAGTACCCGTGTGATTACCCTATGGAATGCCACCCAGGCTCAAAGGGATCATAAGATTATTCATGCTAGAAACTTCCGTGTGCAGCCACAAGCTATTATGGGCTCTAGCATAGTTGAGTATGTTGCATGACCTCTTTCAGTGGTGGGCTAGCAGATGTAGGGGAAAGTAGGTGTAACTGTCCACCCAGAGTAAAGAGTTAATGTTTCTAAAAGACTGTGTCTCGGTAATCCGCTTCTAAAACACCATGTAGTACGAGAAATCCAACGGAGGAGATCGAGTCTTGTGGGGAAAAGTGCACAAACCTCTGCAGAGTGTACAAACTAATCATGATTAGCCGTGTCCCCGGTTATGGACATCTTGAGTCTCTGGTATTTGGATTATCATGTTGATCTCATCACTTTACTTAATTAATTTGTTGGGTTATAACTATTATTTTGGGGATTGAGTTGGAGGAACCTTCTCAATGTTTTCAACAAACTTTGTAGTTAAATAAAATGTATTCCTTTGTTGTCGGGAAAAACCAGCTTTACACAAAAATGATAACCATAGAGCTTTCCACCAGCCAAATATGCATGTACTGATAGTTATTATTCATCATTATCTTATGGTGTGAATTTGCCAGTACATTCAATGTACTGACCCTTTGTGGCTGCAACGTCTTATGTTGCAGGAATCTTACGACGAGTAAGTGATACGTTAGGGTTATGATTTCTACACTCAACGTTACCGTTGGTGTTGATGGGAATCCACAACCTTGTTGTTACTTCCGCTATATGGATTGAGGTAATAGTATTTACGTTACTTTATACATGTGATTTACCTCTGTTATAAATCCTCGAGTATTGTGTGTGTCAGCATACCGATCCAGGGATGACACTTAAGCACAGAGACTTGACCGTCTGAGGTCGGTTCGCTACAAGATGGTATCAGAGCACATGTTGACTGTAGGACGTGACCCCTGGAAACTGGCAAGCCCATAGGAAAGATTTTCTCTACAACTTTCTTTTCAAAAAGATCTTTTTCCTCTCTTCTTTTCTGAGCTTTATCAAATTTCCCTTTTAGTTAGACTTTACCCCTTTTCCCCTTTTGACCACGCGAATATTCAACTGATGAGACCACTCCAAGAAGTAGAAGATATTGGACAGCTGAGACCACTTCGGAATAAAGAGGATTTTTACCGTGCATTATAATAATGGAAAATACAATGGTGAAGACTCCAAAGACTAGGAGAATTTGAAGGCTTTGAAGAATTTCCAGATTTGTATGACCTAGGAACGCTACCCTTATGGAGTTTGTCAGACTATGGAAGCTGTCAATACCCGAGATCAAGGTGTATCGGAGAAAGACCGGAACATGGAGCATTAGAACTTAAAGTTTTGTCAAGAAAACCCTAAGGAAGAAGATATCAACTATGAATGATAGCTTATGGCAATGACAAGGGTAGAAACACGGCTATCCATAATGTTATCGCCCGCTCATGCTATTGCCACCGTGCTGAGTTAAGCATGCATTTCTTCGGAAGGATTGGATGGTAGAAGGCTGATGGAGCATCTATCAGCAAAGGATGCAGTTTTAAGCTTAGTGGTGTATCGCCAGGATCTGGAGTATTACATCAGGAAGTTTAAGATGAACCTTCAGGAAGCCGTATTTGACAAGGAAGCATTTCGTGAAGAACTCAGGACCCAGAAGCTAAAAGTAGCCAAACTGGAGGAGCAAAACCTCGAGATACCGGAGAATTCGTCAGGAACTGAAGGACAGTAGGACCATGGTTCATGCCAAGGATATTGAAACCCAGAAGTTTGGAATGCAACTCCAGAATATTAAAGGATGTCACGGGAGACTTCGCGTCAACAGAGATGAACTGGCAAAAGAACTTGATAAGGACAAGCACAATCGGAAGAAGCCATCGAAGACATGAACAAGACTTGAAGAGTTTGGCGACTTTGAAGATTTATGGACCTTTAGAAGACCAAAACCCTGTTATATACCTACATTAGATGCGATGATTGTGAGCTGTCATTTGTTTGATGTTTTTCCGATAGCTACAAAATAAAATCTGTCTTTTCAAAACTATTGTTTGCTTTGTGTGTATCCCTTCCTATCTCTCTTATCCCACCCCAAAACCCTTGGACCCAATAGAGGATGAATGGAGATGAACTCATATTTTCTGGACCGATAAGTCAATTGGAGTCAGACCGATGGATTCAGAACATGGAGGATCATATGGAGAATAACACTATAGCCAGAAATGATATGACCCAGCATGCTCTTCAGTGCTTTGAAAGAGGTGCCGCTACTGGGTGGAGGATGTACCAAACCATCAATGGATGGCAAGGAGTAACCACTTGGAAAGAATTTAAGTTGACTTTGCCAAAGTCTCGGTTTGTGTCCCAGAAATTGAAGCCTATGGAAGTGATATGAACAAACCTTGTGCGTGCAAGCTTTGTGGAGAAATAGGACACAACCATAAAGAACACAAGGATGAATGCCCTAATTGTGAAGGAAGTCACCCAGCTGAAGAATGCCCAACTAGGCAGACCACTTGTTTCTTGTGTGAAGGGAATACCCACTACCCTGCTCAGTGTCACATTTACCCCATGGTACAAAGAACCATCCAGTAGAAGAAAGAAGCAATGAAAGGAGCCCTCGTGGAAATTTTAGAAGAACCTATGATGAAGGAAGAGGTGGAGGACACACCCAAAGAAGAACCAATTAAACCCTGCACCAGGTCTTGCTATTCATGTGGAGAAGAAGGACACATCTCCCAGAATTGTTTGAATGGGGATCTAGTAGAATTCCCGATGGAGGAAGTAGAGTATGACCCACAGGAAATAGAAGCCCTGATTGGAACGGAAAAGTCCAGGAAGAGAAGTAGATTGGATTCCAGGAAGGACCTGAGTCATATCACATGTTTCAGGTGCAAGGAGTCAGGGCACTACTTCAGCGGTTGCCCAAAAAGGAAGCCGAGGACCCAAGGAGGCCTTGAATCACAAGGAAACCTCGAGACTTGTCAGAAGTAATATGTTTCCGTTGTAATGAAGCAGGGCACTTTGCCAAAGTTTGTCCCAAGGAGAAGGAGACCTGTGATAAATAGTTGAGACTGTGAGAAATAGTAGTAGTGGTGGGAACCTTCCTTTTATTATTGAGGTGTTGAGTTGAGGCATGTAATGGAAATGCAGGAGATTGTAATAGTTTGAAAATCAATGAAGTTAGCATCGATGGTACTGATTTAGATTTTTATGGGTTGTTACTAAACGAAGAAGGATTTTGACCATTTTCGAGGATATGAGAAATATGGTCTATGGATGAGTTTGTGCAATTCAAGGGTGGCAGTACCCTGTGAGGACACTTGACCCTTGGAAAAGATAATGATATTCCATGGAGTGGACATTGGACAAGATGAGTACGAGTTTTGTCTCGATATGTGGGATATCCCAAGAATATGAAGGGATGAAGTACTATTGGATATAAGGAGGCAGAATGTTGGTAATATGGAGCAATTGTAACTCCATGATGAGTCGAGTAATCACATCTTAGTTTGGTACCAGTAGAAGCAAGAGAGACAGTACAACTGGATGGATTTAAGAATGCTAGGAAGCTGGATGTTGGATTAATGATCAGTTGCCCCGATGATGAGTTCAAGGTTTACAAGTGATCAGATGGGCCATAACCCACAGGCCCCAGGACCTGCCAAGAAGCAAGCACACTCTTGCTGAAGGAAAAACCCTGGAAGAAGTTACGTTTATCGACAGACGATCTTATAGGAGTAACGAAAAAACCTGAGAGTTGTGAAGGACCGATAGATGTTTGTCTGGCTTGCAGAATCAATGGATTTATCCGAACCCAGTTCGTCGACAGGAGAAATTCTGGAATGCTTGTGAGGATGACCGAGTGTTAGAATGTGAGATTCGCTAAAACATATACAACGTAATGATTTGGGTGCGGGATGGATTGATCACCATACTGACTTACTCTTCGTATTCGCCTTGCTATATGGGATGGCAAATCTGAGTGACTTACCCATAGTAGAGCGACGATGATCAAAACCTTGTTTAAACCTTAGAATGGTATGATAATTCTTTCCCTTAAACGGCAGCTGTTGCCAATCGTAGGATATACGGTGAGGTTCAACCAGACCCATTTCCTGCAGGAGAAACCACAAATTGTTGACCACCATGAGATATCGATAGTGGTTTAGCATTGGCGCCAGACCCGTCAACTAAGAAGACCCAGTCTCGGAATAACCTTAACAAGATGAAAGGACAGAAGAGTTGAGGAAAAGGTTATGCCACTACCGGAAGAGCCCAGAGTAGGAATTTTTCGGAAAATTTGAGAAGACCGACACTGTCAACAAAAAGGATGGAGTATATGAGTTTTGATGGAACCGTAACCAAGCTTTTAAGGGTGGTAGCACCCCAGACCCCCTGTGATGATTCATGGATTTTGAGAAGACCCCCAAACCTAACCTATTTCTTTCTAGCCTCTCTGTATCTCGAGGACGAGATTCATTTTAAGGGTGGTAGGTTTGTAACATCCCAAAATTCTAAATTTGGAATGTTATATTAATAAATAGATTTGATAGATTTTTGATTTGTTGTATGATTGATTGACTGAAAGTGAGTGAAATTGAAACTTTTTGGAAGTTAAATCAGAGGGAATAAAAGGACTTTCCCAAACTTTCATTTTTCATTTATGATCTCCATGAATTCAAATTCTCTTCACCACAAAATCCTGGAGAGAAGATGACATGACTTCTTCCATTTAAATAAATGAAAAGGGTTTTGAAAAGATTTGAATTTCATTCGGAAATATTTCCATTTCATAAACTTCATGCAACTCAATGATTTTCATGAGAGAAGATAAAATGACTTCTTCAAAACATATGAAATATGAGTTGGAAGTTTAAAAGAATTCAAATTTAAAGTCCGTTTGAAATTATTTTGAATTTGGGGTTATTTGGTTTTTATTCAAATTATTTTTCTCCAAAAATAAAATATATGGAAAATTGGGTAAAATGATTCCCTACATCAGAAAATTGGAGAGAAATAAATTTGAAATTATTTTGGTATTTTAAAATGATTTTTATGGGGTTCTATTGCAGCAGTAGCACTCTTTGCTTTATTTAAATTTGTATGGATTTTATTTGATGCTAGAAATATGTTCATGTTGTACAAAATATTTTTCTGAAAATTTTGATATATTATATGCCTACATAATATTTTAATTTATTTTGTTTTTATTATTTTTGTTTGTCTGGAAAAGTGTTTTAAAAAAAACTTTTGACCGACCGAACTAGGCCGGCCCAGCCCAGCCGGCCCAAGTTGCCCGCGCCGCCTTCTTCCTCGCGTGCCCGAGCTGGACTCCCGCCGGAGTCCGGCGCCTCCACGGCCTCGGAGGCCCTCGTCCAAGCCGCCTCTTGAAGGAAATATGCCCTAGAGGCAATAATAAAGTATTATATATTTCCTTATATCATGATAAATGTTTATTATTCATGCTAGAATTGTATTAACCGGAAACATAATACATGTGTGAATACATAGACAAACAGAGTGTCACTAGTATGCCTCTGCTTGACTAGCTCGTTAATCAAAGATGGTTATGTTTCCTAGCCATAGACATGAGTTGTCATTTGATTAACGGGATCACCTCATTAGGAGAATGACGTGATTGACATGACCCATTACGTTAGCTTAGCACCCGATCGTTTAGTATGTTGCTATTGCTTTCTTCATGACTTATACATGTTCCTATGACTATGAGATTATGCAACTCCCGTTTACCGGAGGAACACTTTGTGTGCTACCAAACGTCACAACGTAACTGGGTGATTATAAAGGTGCTCTACAGGTGTCTCCAAAGGTACTTGTTGGGTTGGCGTATTTCGAGATTAGGATTTGTCACTCCGATTGTCGGAGAGGTATCTCTGGGCCCACTCGGTAATGCACATCACTATAAGCCTTGCAAGCATTGTGACTAATGAGTTAGTTGCGGGATGATGTATTACGGAACGAGTAAAGAGACTTGCCGGTAACGAGATTGAACTAGGTATCGAGATACCGACGATCGAATCTCGGGCAAGTAACATACCGATGACAAAGGGAACAACGTATGTTGTTATGCGGTCTGACCGATAAAGATCTTCGTAGAATATGTGGGAGCCAATATGGGCATCCAGGTCCCGCTATTGGTTATTGACCGAAGAGGTGTCTCGGTCATGTCTACATAGTTCTCGAACCCAAAGGGTCCGCACGCTTAAAGTTACGATGACAGTTTTATTATGAGTTTATATGTTTTGATGTACCGAAGGTTGTTCGGAGTCCCGGATGTGATCACGGACATGATGAGGAGTCTCGAAATGATCGAGACGTAAAGATTGATATATTGGACGACTATATTCAGACACCGGAAGTGTTCCGGAGAAGTTTCGGATTAAACCGGAGTGCCGGAGGGTTACCGGAACCCCCCGGGGAAGTATTGGGCCTTAGTGGGCCTTGAGGGGAGAGAGAGGGCAGCAGCCAGGAGGTGGTGCGCCCCCTCCCAGGAGGAGTCCTAGTTGGACTAGGAGAGGGGGCGCAGCCCCCTTTCCCTCTCCCTCTCCCTCTCTTTCCTTCCCCCCTTCTTTTCCTAGTAGGACTAGGAAAGGGGAGTCCTACTCCTACTAGGAGGAGGACTCCCCCCCTCTCCTTGGCGCGCCCATAGGCAGCCGGCCTCCCCCTTGCTCCTTTATATACGGGGGCAGGGGGCACCTCTATACACACTTGATATACGATATTTTAGCCGTGTGCGGTGCCCCCCTCCACCAGATTACACCTCGATAATACCGTCGCGGAGCTTAGGCGAAGCCCTGCGTCGGTGGAACATCATCATCGTCACCACGCCGTCGTGCTGACGAAACTCTCCCTCAACACTCGGCTGGATCGGAGTTCGAGGGACGTCATCGAGCTGAACGTGTGTAGAACTTGGAGGTGCCGTACGTTCGGTACTTGATCGGTCAGATCATGAAGACGTACGACTACATCAACCGCGTTGTGATAACGCTTCCGTTGTCGGTCTACGAGGGTATGTGGACAACACTCTCCCCTCTCGTTTGCTATGCATCACCATGATCTTGCGTGTGCGTAGGGAAATTTTTAAAATTACTACGTTCCCCAAAACCTCTCCCCTCCCTCCTATAAGTACCCCGGGCCCGGCCCCGTTTCTCCTCCTTGCATCGCTGCCGCCGCCGCCGCTCGCCTGCGCGCCGCCCCGCGCCGCACAGCCCCGTCGCCGTCTCGCCGACGCCCGCCGCCGCGGGAAGCCGCCGGAGTTGACCGATCCACCACCGCCGGATCCGATCCGCCCCGAACCGGTATAAACCGCCCCCGCTCCGGTTTATTTTTTTTTCAGGTTTTCTCTGGTTTTATTCTAAAGCTGGTTTTATTTATTAGTTAGGTTAATTAGTGGACATTCGCTAGTTTAGGATTTATAGCGAATGGTTTTCGTCTTGTAAGCCACTGTAGCGAACGTTCGTTATTTAGTCTTTTTCTTTTTCTATTAGTTTTAGTCAGGGACTTCTTTGTAGATGCTTTATTTACAGTTTAGCCCCTGCTTTTCAAACTAGCGCTACTTTTTACTCGTTTATCCAAATCCAACGAAACCAACGCCCACTTCTTCTTTACGATCCCCTCTATCCAGTGAAACAACTTAAACAGGTTTTTGAAAGTTTTAAAATTTGTATTCAAACAGATTTGTATTTGAACTTCATTTGATCATAACTTGAGTTTCGTAACTCCGTTTGAGATGATTCTTTTTGCAAATCGAAGCTCTTCACCTAAACTTTCTGATAAGGCCAAATTCACATAGTTTTGGTACTGTTAGAAATTGTTTTATGTTGCAAGAGTTATTTGCTTGGTTTTGATGTTTTCCGAATTGTCTTCTTCGTTCTTTCCGATCTTTTGAGTGATTGCTTATGTGTGGTTACTATTGTTTGCTCACGATAGATTGAACGGAGTGTGACGAGTAGAACTAACAGGAGTTATGAGCGCAAACCATCTTCATCATCAGTACAGGAAAGTTCACACTTTGATCATACCCCTTTATTACCCAGTTTTTATGCATTAGTTTCAATCCTCAAACACTGCATGGTTAGGATTTTGATAACATGTGGGTATTGGGAAGTAGTTGATGAGGTAGGAACCTATTGTCCTGCATTCAAACCTTGGGAGTTACTTCTATGTTATGCTCATACTGCTCTGCTATGCTCGTAGACGTGGATTGGTTGAGTGTATTCATGACAGATGTGAGAGTTATCATTAATGGTTAACTTAAGGTGGCTACTTTTATACACATCTGGGTGGATTGGTTGGGGCACCCTGGAGCACCCAGTGGTTTTCCCGGGCACCTGGAGAACCCAGTGCTTGCCCAAGGGAATCCCGGAGTACCCGTGTGATTACCCTATGGAATGCCACCCAGGCTCAAAGGGATCATAAGATTATTCATGCTAGAAACTTCTGTGTGCAGCCACAAGCTATTATGGGCTCTAGCATAGTTGAGTATGTTGCATGACCTCTTTCAGTAGTGGGCTAGCAGATGTAGGGGAAAGTAGGTGTAACTGTCCACCCAGAGTAAAGAGTTAATGTTTCTGACAGATTGTGTCTCGGTCATCCGCTTCTCAAACACCATGTAGTGCGAGAAATCCAATGGAGGAGATCGAGTCTTGTGGAGAAAAGTGCGCAAACCTCTGCAGAGTGTACAAACTAATCATGATTAGCCGTGTCCCCGGTTATGGACATCTTGAGTCTCTGGTATTTGGATTATCATGTTGATCTCATCACTTTACTTAATTAATTTGTTGGGTTATAACTATTATTTTGGGGATTGAGTTGGAGGAACCTTCTCAATGTTTTCAACAAACTTTGTAGTTAAATAAAATGTATTCCTTTGTTGTAGGGAAAAACCAGCTTTACGCAAAAATGATAACCATAGAGCTTTCCACCAGCCAAATATGCATGTACTGATAGTTATTATTCATCATTATCCTATGGTGTGAATTTGCCAGTACATTGAATGTATTGACCCTTTGTGGCTGCAACGTCTCATGTTGCAGGAATCTTACGACGAGTAAGTGATACGTTAGGGTTACGATTTCTGCACTCAACTTTGCCGTTGGTGTTGATGGGAATCCACAACCTTATTGTTACTTCCGCTATATGGATTGAGGTAATAGTATTTACGTTACTTATTACATGTGATTTACCTCTGTTATAAATCCTCGAGTATTGTGTGTGTCAGCATACCGATCCAGGGATGACACTTAAGCACAGAGACTTGACCGTCTGAGGTCGGGTCGCTACATATTATGGCATTTCCATATCCATTTTGAGATATATTGCCATGCAACTTCCACCGTTCCATTTTATTATGACACATACCATCATTGTCATATTGCTTTGCATGATCATGTAGTTGGCATAGTATTTGTGGCTTGGCCACCTTTCATACTTTTTATACATGTCACTCTTGATCATTGCACATCCTGGTATACCGCCAGAGGCATTCATATAGAGTCATATTTTGTTCTAATATCGAGTTGTAATTCTTGAGTTGTAAGTAAATAAAAGTGTGATGATCATCATTAGAGCATTGTTCCATGTGAGGAAAGGATGATGGAAGCTATGATTCCCTCACAAGTTGGTGATATGTCTCCAACGTATCTATAATTTTTGATTGTTCCATGTTGTTATATTATCAATCTTGGATGTTTTATAATCATTTTATAGTCATTTTATATCATTTTTTGGTACTAACCTATTGACATAGTGTCAAGTGCCAGTTGCTGTTTTCTGCATGTTTTTTACATCACAGGAAATCAATACCAAACGGAGTCCAAATGCAACAAAACTTCGCGGAGATTTTTTTGGACCAGAAGACACATAATGGGCCCTAGCTGCACGTGGGGGGTGCTCCGAGGAGAGCACAACCCACCAGGGCGCGCCAGGAGGCCCAGGCGCGCCCTCGTGGGTTGTGCCCACCTCGGGTGCCCCCGGACTGCCTCTTTGCTATATAAATACCCAAATATTCTAGAAACCCTAAAGGCATCGACGAAATATTCATCAAGCCGCCGCAGAGTCCAGAACCACCAGATCCAATCTCGACACCATCTCAGATGGGGTTCACCACCTCCATTGGTGCCTCTCCGATGATGCGTGAGTAGTTCTTTGTAGACCTTCGGGTCCGTAGTTAGTAGCTAGATAGCTTCATCTCTCTCTCTCTGAATTCTCAATACAGTGGTCTCTTGGAGATCCATATGATTTAGCTCTTTTTGCGGTGTGTTTGTTGGGATCGATGAACTTTGAGTTTATGATCAGATCTATCTTTTTATATCCATGAAAGTATTTGAGTTTCTTTAATCTCTTTTATGCACGATCTCTTATAGCCTCATATTTCTTCTCTGATATTTGGGTTTTGTTTGGCCAACTTGATCTATATATCTTGCAATGGGAAGAGGTGCTTTGTAGTGGGTTCGATCTTACGGTGCTTGATCCCAGTGACAGAAGAGGAACCGACACGTATGTATCATTGCTACTAAGGCTAAAACGATGGGGTCTATCTCTACATAGATAGATCTTGTCTACATCATGTCATTGTTCTTATTGCATTACTCCGTTACTCCATGAACTTAATACACTAGATGCATGCTGGATAGCGGTCGATGTGTGGAGTAATAGTAGTAGATGCAGGCAGGAGTCGGTCTACTAATCTTGTACGTGATGCCTATGTAATGATCATTGCCTGGATATCATCATGATTATTTGAAGTTCTATCAATTGCCCAACAGTAATTTGTTCACCCGCCGTTTGCTATTTTTCTCGAGGGAAGCCACTAGTGAAACCTACGGCCCCCGGGTCTCTTTCCCAATATATTTGCATTTGTGATTTACTTTTCTTTTGCATTTATTTTCATATCTATTAAACCAAAAATACAAAAATACCTTGCTGAGTTTTATTCTTATTTATTTTATTTGGCATTCGATCTATCAATCTACTATAATTTTATTCACGTCTGTTTTCCTATCTTGGGGCGCCGCTACCCGAAAGGGATTGACAACCCCTTTTACATGTCGGGTTGCGAGAAGTTTTTATTTGTGCGCAGGTGTTGTTTACATTGTGTTTCTTGGTTCTCCTACTGGTTCGATAACCTTGGTTTCACATCTGAGGGAAATACCTACCGCCATTGTGCTGCACCATCCCTTCCTCTTTGGGGAAATACCACATAGCTTCAAGCGACATCCGTTGGGATGAGTCTCCGGACTTTAATAAAAATAAAAGAGGTGAAAGAAGCCCAAAAAAGGAGGCCAAAGAAGCCCAAACAAAAAATGAGATAAAAAGAGAGAAGGGACAATGTTACTATCCTTTTTCCACAATTGTGCTTTGAAATAGCACCATGTTCTTCATGATAGAGAGTCTCCTATTTTTTCACTTTCATATACTAGTGGGAATTTTTTATTATAGAACTTGGATTGTATATTCCAATGATGGGCTTGCTCAAATTGCCCTAGGTCTTGATGAGCAAACAAGTTGGATGCACACCCACTTAGTTTCTTTTTGAGCTTTCATACACTTATAGCTCTAGTGCATCCGTTGCATGATAATCCCTACTCACTTGCATCGATATCAATTGATGGGCATCTCCATAGCCCATTAATTTGCCTAGTTGATGTGAGACTTTCTCCTTCCTTTTGTCTTCTCCACAACCACCATATTCTATTCCACCTATAGTGTTACATCCATGGCTCATGCTCATGTATTGCGTGAAAGTTGAAAAGGTTTGAGAACACTAAAAGTATGAAACAATTGCTTGGCTTGTCGTCGAGGTTGTGCATGATGAAATACTTTGTGTGATGAAGATGGAGCATGGCCAGACTATATGATTTTGTAGGGATAACTTTCTTTGGCCATTTTATTTTGAGAAGACATGATTGCTTTATCAGTATGCTTGAATCATTATTGTTTTTATGCCTTTTGTCTTGAATCTTATGGATATGAATATTCTTGCCACAATAAATAAGATTGCATTGATAAATATGTTAGGTAGCATTTCACATCAAAAATTCTGTTTTTATCATTTACCTACTTGAGGACGAGCAGGAATTAAGTTTGGGGATGCTTGATATGTCTTCAACGTATCTATAATTTTTTATTGTTCCATGCTATTATATTATCTATTTTGCATGTTTTATATGCATTAATATGCTATTTTATATTATTCTGGGACTAACCTATTAACCTAGAGCCCAGTGCCAGTTTTTGTTTTTTTCTCTGTCTTTGACTTCTACAGAAAAGGAATATCAAACAGAGTCCAAACGGAATAAAACTTTACGATGATTTTTCTTGGACTAGAAGACACCCTGAAGACTTGGAGAGAGGGACAGAAGAGCCCCGAGGAAGCCACAAGCCCTCAGGGCGCGCCCCAGGACGGGCGCCCCTGGCTTGTGGGCCCCTCGGGAGTCCCCTAACCCTAGTTCCACCTCTATATATTCTCAAATATTCCCCAAACATCATAAGCGTGCACAAAAAAAATTCCTGGAGCTAAGCAGGGCGGTTTACCTACTGGTTATGATAAGAAAACTACCACTGGGTCCACATCGCAGTCGATTCCTGGAGCTAAGCAGGGCGGTTTACCTACTGGGCTTGGGGGGATCTTCTTCCATTCCCCAGGGAGGAAAACTGACCCCATTCGGGATTCGCAGGAGAGTGTGGAATCTGATGAGTCAATGCATACTACTTTGCTCTTCGAGACCATGGCTCGGGAGATGGAACATGATGAAAAAGTGAGTCCATGTGTTGGGATAACTCCTATTCCTTTATGTATGAGTGGGAAAAAAACTTACTCTAGTGTGGTAAAATCTCTTCCTCAGGTTGTGGAGGTGGATAATATAAATGACTCAAATCTGAAAATCGTCACTGACTACATGGTCGAGTCACCTGATGCTGGAATGGACATTGAGGTGATTCCTACACCTCCCCTAGTTACTGAAGAGAACCTGCGTTTCAGCCTACACAATGTGCATAACAAGATGGAGAGAGTGGAGGAAAAAGCTATGGCTGTGGCAAAGAAGAGAGACATTGAAGGTACCCCCAAAAACCCCAACTCTTTCGATGCTTTAAATAATTCTGAACTCATTATTAGAGCAGTCAAGATGGGAGTTAATGTACCTGATGCAGACTTTGACAGTGTGGATATCCTTAGGGAATTGGATAAATGTAGAAACAAGGATAATGTGAATGATAATCATAGCAATCCTGATGTTGGGGGGGGGGGGGGGTTATGATGTTAACCAATGCTAAAGGGGACCAGACCCCTTTAAATATGAAATGGGGGGATGAAAATGTTATAGATGATGATAAATTCACTGATGTTCGGTCAAGGAAGAAAAAAGAGAGAAAAGTTAATGTTGTTATAGCTAGACCCACAACCAGAAGTCAAAAAGGGGAGATTTCCTTACAAGATGAGAAGGGTAACTCTACTCTGCTTCCTAGTAGAGTTACCAAGAGGAGGGGGGTCAAAAAGAAAAAATGAATGGTTTATTTTGGAATTGCAGAGGAGCAGGTAAGAAGGGGATGACTACCTGTTTCTCTGATATTATTAAAGATCATTCCCTAGACTTCATTGGCCTTCAAGAAACTAAGAAAGCCAAATTTACCCCTAAGTATATGAGGAAGATTAATCCCTTTGAGAGGTTTAATTGGAACTGGGTCCCCTCAATTGGCAAATCGGGTGGTATTTTGTGGGGTCAAAAAAGAAACCTTGGACACTATTTCTTGGATGGTGGGAAAGTATCTCCTTCAAGTTAATGTGTTTGATGTAAAGTTCAAATGCATGTGGGCCATTATAGTTGTCTATGGGGCTGCTAAAGATTAAAATAAGGAAGAATTCCTAGATGAATTAACCTTGGTATGCTCACATGTTAGATTACCTTACATTGTGGGTGGTGACTTCAATATCCTAAGGGAAAGTAGCGAAAAAAATAAACACCTGGCTCGTTCTCGTTATGTGGATAAATTGAATGATGTAATTCACTCCTTGAACCTTCGTGAGATAGATATGGGGGGAGGTAAATATACCTGGATCAACAGCCAAAAGCATCCAACATTAGAAAAGTTGGACAGAGTTCTGATGAGCTTCGATTGGGAAGACCTCTTTCCTCTAGTCTCGGTTCGTAAACTTGTTAGAGATGTGTCAGACCATAATCCTTTGCTTTTGTCCTCGAGTCCTGTGAAAACCAGTCCCCTTCATAATCGTGAATTCAGATTCGAGCTTAGCTGGCTGAAAAACGAGGAGTTTTACCTGAAAGCTAAAAGCATTTGGGAGCAGCCAGTTAACGCGAGCGATCCGATCGATATCCTTAACATTAAGCTGAAACGTATCAAGAAATACTTTAAGGGTTGGGGGTCACACTCTTTTGGACATGCTAGAAAGAGAAAGAAAAAGATCAAAGAGGAGCTAGAAGAAATTGAGAAGAAGGAAGAAATCGAACCTCCGGACCCTGATCTATACGAAAGAAGAACTACCTTATGTGCAGAGCTTAATGACATCCTTGCTGATGAGGAGCTCTTTTGGCTACAACACTCGAACGAGCGTTGGCTGCTAAAAGGGGATCAGGATACTGCCTTCTATCATCGAGTGGCTAATGGGAAGAAGAGAAAAAATACTGTCCATTCCCTAACAGATGGGGAGGTGGTAATTGAGGGCACAAAAAATCTCCTAGCACATGCCACCTCCTTCTATAAAGACTTGTTCGGTCCATCCAGTGGAAACCTATTCCATTTGTCACCAGATACTTGGACTGAGGGAGAGAAACTAACTAGTGAAGACAACATCCTGCTCACTAGTGAGTTTACTGAGGAGGAAGTTAAAAAAGCTTTATTTATCATGGAGAGCAACAGGGCCCCTGCTCCGGATAATATACCGGCTGAATTTTACAAACACTGTTGGGACTTTGTAAAAGATGACATAATGCCCAAAGGTCTTACTTGGCACTTTATTGAAACAAAAGCTATAAAACATGATTACTATTGTAGCTTAATCATGTAAACACACAAAAACAGTAAGGGTAAATATTGGGTTGTCTCCCAACAAGCGCTTTTCTTTAATGCCTTTTAGCTAGGCATGATGGTTTCAATGATGCTCACATAAAAGAGAAGAATTGAAACATAAAGAGAGCATCATGAAGAATATGACTAGCACATTTGAATCTAACCAACTTCCTATGCCTAGGGATTTTTTAAACACAAAATTTATAGGAACAAGAATCAACTAGCATAGGAAGGCAAAACAAGTATAACTTCAAAACTTTAAGCACATAGAGAGGAAACTTGATATTATTGCAACTCCTACAAGCATATATTCCTCCCTCATAATAATTTTCAGTAGCATCATGAATGAATTCAACAATATAACCATCACATAAAGCATTCTTTTCATGATCTACAAGCATAGAAAATTTTCTACTCTCCACATAAGCAAAATTCTTCTCATTCGGAATAGCGGGATCACTAGTTACTGAAGTCGTCACTCTTCCAAACCCGCTTTAGATGATAGTATTATTCATACTCCAAAAGATATAAGTGAATTTCATGGAGCATTCTACAATTAATATAGACTAACCAATATCCAAGCTCAATATATATAAGTGAAGCACACGAAGCATTCTATAAAACCATACTCAAAAGATTTAAGTGAAGCACAAAGAGAAATTCTATAAGATCGTACTTAAAAGATATAAGTGAAGCACAGGAAGTATTCTATAAATTAATGAAAGGCTATCTCATACTAGCATGGTTCTTAAAGAAAAGAAAACGAAAACACAAAGGACACAAATCATGTGAACAAAACAAAAACCGAGGAATACCGATAATTGTTGAAGAAGAAAGATGGGATGCCAACCCGGGCATCCCCAAGCTTAGATGCTTGAGTATCCTTGAAATATATACTTGGGGTGCCTTGGGCATCCCCAAGCTTCAACTCTTGCCTCTCTTTATTCTTCTCACATCGGTAACTCCTTGTTCTTCGAACACTTCATCCACAAAAACTTAACAAAAACTTTGTGAGATCCGTTAGTATAACAAAGCAAATCACTACTATAAGTGCTATTGCAAACCAATTCATATTTTGTTTTTGCATTATATATTCTGTAATATAACTTTTCCATGGCTTAATCCACTGATAGAATCGATAGTTTCATCAAAACAAGCAAGCAATGCATCAAAAACAGAATCTGTCTTAAACAGGACAGTGTGTAGTAATCTGGAAGTTTAGCAAACTTCTGTAACTCCAACAATTATGAAATAAATTTGAAAATTTTAACAATTTGTACATAAGTAATGTGCAAAAAGTTTCAGACCCATTTGACTTTCCACTAAAAATGTAAAATCACGCGCTACAGCCAAAGTTTCTGTTTTTGTTCTGCACATGGTAAGCAAGCAATCTAATCATCCTAAAACCAAAGCTTGGCACATTATTTTTATAATACAATGGATATACATAAGGGGATAACTATTTACAGAGAAATTTCCATGAAAAATTCTACATTGTTTCCGTGAGCATGAACACAAGTGCTCAAGGTCGACCCTCACTTCTTCAATGCATAACTTTCCAATCACTTCTCTTTTTGAAAAACTTTTTAGGCATGAGAGGCAAGTATTTTTTTTGGTATTTTCATTCTTTTAAAAAAATTGCATGTTTCACCCACAACTAAACGGAAACAAAAAGGAAAAACAAAATCTACTTAGTGAAGAAAGCAAACAAGCACACACGAGAATATCAACCCCACGCTATTGCTCCCCGGCAACGGCGCCAGAAAAGAGCTTGATAATCCCCAAGTGAAGGGAATCATCATAGCAATTTCCAAAGGTGGAAGTGATAAGTATGGAGTGTCGAACCCACAAGGAGCTAAAGGTAAGATCAATATTCTCTCAAGCCCTATCTGCCACTGATACGACTCTACGTATACCGAACGTTTGCTTCCAACTAGAAACGAGAAATAAAACTATGTTGTGGGTATGAAGAGGATAACTTTGTATGGTAACGGAGAGCTAAAACATAAAAGTAGGTGTTGTTATCATAAAGTTAGAATATATTACTAAATATTATAAATAGCGAGTGTGGAATAATGATGGATCGGTGTCCGGAATTGTCCTAGGCAATTGTTAATAAGACCGGTAGTCGTCATTGCAATTTCATATGAGGGAGAGGCATAAGCTAACATACTTTCTCTACTTGGATCATATGCACTTATGATTGGAACTCTAGCAAGCATCCATAACTACTAAAGATCATTAAGGTAAAACCCAACCATAGCATTAAAGTATCAAGTCCTCTTTATTCCCATACGCAACAACCCCCTTACTCGGGTTTGTGTTTCAGTCACTCACCAACCCACTATAAGCGAATCATGAACGTATTGCAACACCCTACAGCGGGAATCCCTCACGCTTGCGCGACACGGAGGGCACCATAGGACAACACCAAAATAAAACATACAACTCGTACCAATCTAGATCATCAATCAACCCAAAGACAAAGGATATCTACTCAAAACATCATAGGATGGCAACACATCATTGGATCATAATATGTGGCATAAAGCACCATGTTCAAGTAGGGATTACAGCGGGGTGCGGGAGAGTGGACCGCGTAAAAGAGATGAGCATGGTGATGATGATGGTGATGTTGATGAAGACGATCACCGCGGCGATGATTCCCCTCCCGATGGCACTCCGGCGCCACCAAAAGAGAGGAGGAGAGGTTCTCCCCCTTGTGCTTCCTCCTCCATGGCCTCCCCCTAGATGGGGAGAGGTTCTCCCTCTGGTCCTTGGCCTTCATAGCAATGATGACCCCTCCGGGGTCCTCCCCCAAGGCCTCCGGTGATGATGGCCCCCTCCGGCAGGGTGCCAGAGAAGGCCTAGATTGATTTCTTGTGGCTACAGAGGCTTGCGGCGGCGGAACTTCCGATCTAGGTTATTTTCTGGGGGTTTCTGTATTTATAGGAATTTTTGGCGTTGGTTTCACGTCAGGGGGTCTCCGAGTCATCCACGAGGCAGGGGCCAATGCCCAGGGGGTGGGCGCGCCCCCACCCTCGTGGACGGCCCGGGACTCTTTTGGCCCAACTCTTTTGCTCCAGGGGCTTCTTTTGGTCAAAAAAAATCAACAAAAATTGGCACGTCAATTGGACTCCGTTTGGTATTCCTTTTCTGTAAAACTCAAAAAAAGGGGAAAAAATAGGAACTGGCACTGGGCTCTAGGTTAATAGGTTAGTCCCAAAAATCATATAAAATAGCATATAAATGCATATAAAACATCTAAGATGGATAATATAATAGCATGAATACTTCATAAATTATAGATATGTTGGAGACGTATCAATCATGTTCGTGTCAAGTAGACTGAAACGATTCTGCATCTACTACTATTACTCCACACATCGACCTCTATCCAGCATGCATCTAGAGTATTAAGTTCATAAAGAAGGGATAACGCCTTAAGCAAGATGACATGATGTAGAGGAATTAACTCAAGCAATATGATGAAAACCCCATCTTTTTATCTTCGATGGCAACAATACAATACGTGTCGGTTCCCCTTCTGTCACTAGGATCGAGCACCGCAAGATTGAACCCAAAGCTAAGCACTTCTCCCATTGCAAGAAAAACCAATCTAGTTGGCCAAACCAAATTGATAGTTCGAAGAGACTTGCAAAGATACCAAATCATGCATATAAGAATTCACAGGAGAATCAAATAATATTCATAGATAAGCTGATCATAAATCCACAATTTATCGGATCTCGGCAAACACACCACAAAAGAGTATTACATCGAATAGATCTCCAAGAACATCGAGGAGTACTTTGTATTGAGAATCAAAGAGAAAGAAGAAGCCATCTAGCTACTAGCTATGGACCCGTAGGTCTGTGGTAAACTACTCACGCTTCATCGAAGAGGCAATGGTGTTGATGTAGAAGCCCTCCCGCAATTGAATCCCCCTCCGGCAGGATGCCGGAAAAGGCCCCAAGATGGGATCTCACGGGTACAGAAGGTTGCGGCGGTGGAAAAGTGGTTTCGTGGCTCCCGTGGAAGTTTTTGGGGTATATGAGAATATATAGGAGGAAGATCTAGGTCAGGGGGTCACGAGGGGCCCACAAGGTTTGGGGCACACCCTCCACCCTTGTGGCCGCCTCATGGCTCTTTTGACTTGCACTCCAAGTCTCCTGGGTGTCTTCTGGTCCAAGAAAAATCATCGCGAAAGTTTTATTCCGTTTGGACTCCGTTTGTATTCCTTTTCTGCGAAACTCTAAAACAAGGAAAAAAACAGGAACTGACACTGGGCTCTAGGTTAATATGTTAGTCCCAAAAATAATATAAAATAGCATATTAATGCATATAAAACATCCAAAACAGATAATATAATAGCATGGAACAATCAAAACTTATAGATACGTTGGAGACGTATCAAGCATCCCCAAGCTTAATTCATTCTCGTCCTCGAGTAGGTAAATGATAAAAACATAATTTTTGATGTGGAATGCTACCTAACATATTTATCTATATAATCCTCTTTATTGTGGCATGAATGTTCATATCCGTAAGATTCAAAACAAAAGTTTAATACTGACATAAAAACAATAATACTTCAAGCATACTAACAAAATAATTATGTCTTCTCAAAATAACATGGCCAAAGAAAGCTTATCCCTACAAAATCATATAGTTTGGCTATGCTCCATCTTCATCACACAAAACATTTAAATCATGCACAACCCTGATGACAAGCCAAGCAATTGTTTCATACTTTTGACGTTCTCAAACATTTTCAACTTTCACGCAATACATGAGTGTTAGCCATGGACATAGCACTATAGGTGGAATAGACGGTGGTTGTGGAGAAGAAAAAAAGGAGATAGTCTCACATCAACTAGGCGTATCAACGGGCTATGGAGATGCCCATCAATAGATATCAATGTGAGTGAGTAGGGATTGCCATGCAACAGATGCACTAGAGCTATAAGTTTATGAAAGCTCAAAAAAAAACTAAGTGGGTGTGCATCCAACTTGCTTGCTCATGAAGACCTAGGGCGTTTTGAGGAAGCCCATCGCTGGAATATACAAGCCAAGTTCTATAATGAAAAATTCGCACTAGTATATGAAAGTGATAACATAGGAGACTCTCTATCACGAAGATCATGGTGCTACTTTGAAGCACAAGTGTGTCAAAAAGGATAGTAACATTGTCCCTTCTCTTTTTTTCTCTCTTTTTTTTCTTTTTTTTTCTTTTTTCCTTTTTTGGGCCTTCTCTTTTTTTTATTTGGCCTTTCTCTTTTTTTCCTCACATGGGACAATGCTGTAATAATGAAGATCATCACACTTCTATTTACTTACAACTCAAAAATTACGACTCGATACTAGAACAAAAATATGAATCTATGTGAATGCCTCCGGCGGTGTACCGGGGTGTGCAATGAATCAAGAGCGACATGTATAAAAATGATGAAAGGTGGCTTTGCCACAAATACAATGTCAACTACATGATCATGCAAAGCAATATGACAATGATGGAGCGTGTCATAATAAACGGAACAGTGGAAAGTTGCATGGCAATATATCTCAGAATGGCTATGAAAATGCCATAATAGGTAGGTATGGTGGCTGTTTTGAGGAAGGATATGTGGTCGGATTATGGTACCCGCGAAAGTTGCGCGGTACTAGAGAGGCTAGCAATGGCGGAAAGGTGAGAGTGCGTATAATCCATGGACTCAACATTAGTCATAAAGAACTCACATACTCATTGCAAAAATCTATTAGTCATCAAAACATAGTACTACGCACATGCTCCTAGGGGGGTAGATTGGTAGGAAAAGACCATCACTCGTCCCCGACCGCCACTCATAAGGAAGACAATCAAAAAACATCTCATGCTCCAACTTCGTTACATAACGGTTCACCATACGTGCATGCTACCGGACTCACAACACAAGTATTTCTCAAATTCACAACTACTTACTAGCATGACTCTAAGATCACCATCTTCATATCTCAAAACAATCATAAGGAATCAAACTTCTCATAGTATTCAATGCACTTTGTATGAAAGCTTTTATTATATCCCTCTTGGATGCCTATCATATTAGGACTAATTTTATAACCAAAGCAAATTACCATACTGTTATAAAGACTCTCAAAATAATATAAGTGAAGTACGAGAGTTCATCATTTTGTATAAAATAAAAACCACCGCCGTGCTCTTAAAAAAGATATAAGTGAAGCACTAGAGCAAAATTGCCTAGCTCAAAAGATATAAGTGGAGCACATAGAGCATTCTAATAAATCACGATTCATGCGTGTCTCTCCCAAAAGGTGTGTACAGAAAGGATGATTGTGGCAAACTAAAAATCAAAGACTCAAATCATACAAGACGCTCCACGCAAAACACATATCATGTGGTGAATAAAAATATAGCTCCAGGTAAAGTTAACAATGGAAGTAGACGAAAGAGGGGATGCCTTCCGGGGCATCCCCAAGCTTTGGCTTTTAGGTGTCCTTAGATTATCTTGGGGTGCCATGGGCATCCCCAAGCTTAGGCTCTTCCCACTCCTTGTTCCATAATCCATCAAATCTTTCACCCAAAACTTGAAAACTTCACAACACAAAACTCAGCAGAAAAGCTCGTGAGCTCCGTTAGCGAAAGAAAAGAAAACACCACTTCAAGGTACTGTAATGAAATCATTATTTATTTATATTGGTGTTAAACCTACTGTATTCCAACTTCTCTATGGTTTATAAACTATTTTACTAGCCATAGATTCATCAAAATAAGCAAACAACACACGAAAAACATAATCTGTCAAAAACAGAACAGTCTGTAGTAATCTGTAACTAACGCAAACTTCTGGAACTCCAAAATTCAGCCAAAATAGGAAGACCTAGAAAATTTGTTTATTGATCAGCATCAATTGGAATCAATATTTTATCACGTTCTGGTGATTTTTAACAATTATTTTCGTGAACAGAAAGTTTCTGGAATTTTCAGCAAGATCAAATAACTATCATCCAAGAAGATCCTATAGGTTTAACTTGGCACAAACACTAATTAAAACATAAAACACATCTAACCAGAGGCTAGATAAAATATTTATTCCTAAACAGAAGCAAAAAAGCAAAAAAAAACTAAAAATAAAATTGGGTTGCCTCCCAACAAGCGCTATCGTTTAACGCCCCTAGCTAGGCATTGATAATTCGATGATGCTCACATGAAAGACAAGAATTGAAGCACAAAGAGAGCATCAAAAAGCATATGAAAAACACATCTAAGTCTAACATACTTCCTATGCATAGGCATCTTATAGGCAAACAAATTATCATAGCAAACAAAAACTATCATATGCAAGGAAGAGGAAAGAAACAATAGCAATCTCAACATAACGAGAGGTAATTTAGCAACATGAAAATTTCTACAACCATATTTTCCTCTCTCATAATAATTACATGTGGGATCATAAGAAAATTTAACAAAATAGCTATCACATAAAATATTTTCAACACGATCCACATGCATGCAAAGTTGACACTCTTCCAAAATAGTGGGATTAACATTAACTAAAGTCATGACCTCTCCAAACCCACTTTTATCAAAAACTTCATAGGATTGAACATTCTCCAAATATGTGGGATCTAAAGTTGACACTCTTCCAAACCCACTTTCAATATTATTGCAAACATTATTATCAATCTCATATTCATCATGGGGCTTAAATAAATTTTCAAGATCATAAGAAGAATCACCCCAATCATGATCATTGCAACAAGTAGAGGACATAGCAAAACTAGCATCCCCAAGCTTAGGGTTTTGCATATTATTAGCACAATTGACATTAATAGAATTTATAATAACATCATTGCAATCATGCTTTTCATCAAAGGAACTACCAAGTATGGGTGCAATAGCAACGATCTCATGTTTAACATATGGAACTATAGCAAATTCATCTTTATAAATATTGGCATCATGGCCACAAGAATAGCAAGCATCATGTTCATCAAGGGATATTTCAATCAAATCATCGAAATCATAATTATCTATAGATTCATGCATATCATTATTTTCTTCCTCCATGGACTCTTGCAAAATATTAGCCTCTTCTTGGACAGCAGAGGAGTCCTCAATATATGGTTTAACATAAGCATTGGAAGCATAATTATCATAATAATATTTAAGTATAGCAAAATTTTCAGATTTGTAAAGAGTAGCATCATACGTTTCAATCAAAGAAGCAATTTCATAAGCACCCTTAAAAGCAACAAATTCTTCAATTTGTTGAACATCATAGTAATTATAAACACCCTTAGCATACGAAGATACGATTCCATTATCGCTAAACTCAGATTGATAGGGAAGGTGTTTCATAAGGTTTTCAGAGCAACAAGTAAAATCATAAATTTCACAAAGATTCCAAGCATAATACATCAATTTGTTTATTTGATTCCATAGGAGTCTCCCTTTTTCAGACAAACGATGACGCACAAAATGAGCATGCTCATCTAAAGATTTCCCATCAACTAGGCTAGTTGGGGTTTCAGCACGAGCGCATAAGGATCGAAGATGATCCAAGTAGAACACTTTAAGTGGATCCATAACAATAGATTTTTAGCAAGCAAAGATGCAAGCAAATAGAAGACACATGGTAACACAAGCAAACAAGCAAAAGAGGCGAACGAAAGAGAGAGGGCGAATAAAACGGCAAGGGTGAAGTGGGGGAGAGGAAAACGAGAGGCAAATGGCAAATAATGTAATGCGGGAGATAAGGGTTTGTGATGGGTACTTGGTATGTTGACTTTTGCATAGACTCCCCGGCAACGGCACCAGAAATCCTTCTTGCTACCTCTTGAGCACTGCGTTGGTTTTCGCTTGAAGAGGAAAGGGTGATGCAGTAAAGCGGCGTAAGTATTTCCCTTAGTTTTTGAGAACCAAGGTATCAATCCAGTAGGAGGCCACGCACGAGTCCCTCGCACCTACACAAACAAATAAAATCCTCGCAACCAACGCAATAAAGGGGTTGTCAATCCCTTCACGGTCACTTACGAAAGTGAGATCTGATAGATATGATAAGATAATATTTTTGGTATTTTTATGATAAAGATGCAAAGTAAAGAAAGCAAAATAGAAACGGCGCCAGAAATAGCTAAGTGATGGAAGATTAATATGATGGAAAATAGACCCGGGGGCCATATGTTTCACTAGTGGCTTCTCTCGAGAGCATAAGCATTACGGTGGGTAAACAAATTACTGTTGAGCAATTGATAGAATTGAGCATAGTTATGAGAATATCTAGGTATGATCATGTATATAGGCATCACGTCCGCGACAAGTAGACCGACTCCTGCCTGCATCTACTACTATTACTCCACACATCGACCGCTATCCACCATGCATCTAGAGTATTAAGTTCAAAAGAACAGAGTAACACTTTAAGTAAGATGACATGGTGTAGAGGGATAAACTCATGTAATATGATATAAACCCCATCTTGTTATCCTCGATGGCAACAATACAATACGTGCCTTGCTGCCCCTACTGTCATTGGGAAAGGACACCGCAAGATTGAACCCAAAGCTAAGCACTTCTCCCATTGCAAGAAAGATCAATCTAGTAGGCCAAACCAAACTGATAATTCGAAGAGACTTGCAAAGATAACCAATCATACATAAAAGAATTCAGAGAAGATTCAAATATTGTTCATAGATATACTTGATCATAAACCCACAATTCATCGGTCTCAACAAACACACCGCAAAAGAAGATTACATCGAATAGATCTCCACGAGAATCGTGGAGAACTTTGTATTGAGATCCAAAGAGAGAGAAGAAGCCATCTAGCTAATAACTATGGACCCGAAGGTCTGAGGTAAACTGCTCACACATCATCGGAGAGGCTATGGTGTTGATGTAGAAGCCCTCCGTGATCAATGCCCCCTCCGGCGGAGCTCCGGAAAAGGCCCCAAGATGGGATCTCACGGTTACAGAAGGTTGCGGCGGTGGAATTAGGTTTTTGGCTCCGTATCTGGTAGTTTGGGGGTACGTAGGTATATATAGGAGGAAGAAGTACGTCGGTGGAGCAACGTGGGGCCCACGAGGGTGGAGGGCGCGCCCAGGGGGGTAGGCGAGCCCCCTACCTCGTGCATTCCTGATAGCTTTCTTGACGTAGGGTCCAAGTCCTCTGGATCACGTTCGTTCCGAAAATCACTTTCCCGAAAGTTTCATTCCATTTGGACTCCGTTTGATATTCTTTTTCTGCGAAACTCTGTAATAGGCAAAAAACAGCAGTTCTGGGTTGGGCCTCCGGTTAATAGGTTAGTCCAAAAAATAATATAAAAGTGTATAATAAAGCCCATTAATGTCCAAAGCAGAATATAATATAGCATGGAACAATCAAAAAGTATAGATACGTTGGAGACGTATCAGCGCATGCCCTGTAAACTAAGAGAGGGAGGGAGTATTTAAAAGCAAATGCGTGATTCAATTAGCCGATTAGCAATGTATGCATGTAATTGGGGGGCATACAAACTGTGCGCAGTTCAGTGATTAGTACAACTTGATTAGCTAAATTGACAAACTAATTATCCACTAATGATTGCATGAAAACTTAAAAAATGTATTAAAGTAGCAACTTAATTGCTCAGGGGAATTATTTGCTCCCCCGGATATATGTGTGACAGAGGCCAGACTACTGTAGCAATCTTGTACCTGTGCCACGAGTTGGTACAAAATGTAACCAATTCCAGATTCCGGCCTAATAGGGTGCTGGCTCGTGGGACATATGCTACGCGTAGTGGATGAATCCAGGACCAAGGTTGCTGCATTATGCGACAAATACTGCCGGATGAAACTCAAACGCAACGCCCTTATACATTGATCAATAAATGGTAGGTGGTGATCCACATGCAAGCAAATGGTGCCGATAAGCATACCACTGGACGCCGTGCACCAAAGGAGATTTTCGCTGGCGCACCCCCCTATGGCAGCTGGCCTATGGGAGAAAGGAAAGGAGGGGGATTTGGCCTCCCCCTTCCTTCCCTCTCCCCCCTTTCCTTTCCGCCTCCGACATTTATGGTAACGGGGGGGGGGGGGGGCAAGGCAGGAGCCCAAGTAGGATTCGGCCCTACTTGGGGCGCCTCCTAGCTGCTCCCCTCCCCCACCTATATATATGTGGGAGGGGGGCACCACACATAAACACGACAATCTCTTAGCCGTGTGCGGCGCCCCTCTCCACAGTTTCGTCCCTCGGTCATATTTTCGTAGTGCTTAGGCGAAGCCTTGCGGAAATAGCATCACCACCACTATCACCACACCATCGTGTTGCCAGAACTCATCCACTACTTCGCCATCTTGCTGGATCAAGAAGGCGAGGACGTCACCGAGCTGAACGCGTGCTGAATGCGGAGGTGTCGTACGTTCTGTACTCGATCGGTTGGATCGCGAAGAAGTTTGACTATATCAACCGCGTTACTAAACGCTTCTGCTTACGATCTACGAGGGTACGTAGACACACTCTCCCTTCTCGTTGCTATGCATCTCCATGGATAGATCTTGCGCGTGCGTAGATTTTTTTTGTTTTCCATGCAATGTTTCCTAACAGATTTTCCCTTGAAGAGGAAAGGGTGACACGTCAAAGTAGAGATAAGTATTTCCCTCAATTAAGAACCAAGGTATCAATCCAGTAGGAGGCACAAGCAAGTCTCCAATGTATGCACCTGCACAAACTAACAAACACTTGCACACAACACGAGAAAGGGGTTGCCAATCACTTCACGGTCACGAACAAGAGTGAGATCTAATAGACATAGGTATAAAAGAGCAAACTAAAGTAAATATAAATAAATAGCAGCAAGGTATTTTTGGTTTATAGATCCGAAAATATATGATGGAAAATAGACCCCGGGGCCATAGGTTTCACTAGAGGCCTCTCTCTTGAAAGAAAACATATGGTGGGTGAACAAATTACTGTTGAGCAATTGATAGAAAAGCGCAAAATTATGAGGATATCTGAGGCAATGATCATGAATATAGGCATCACTTCCATGACAAGTAGATCGACTCCTGCCTGCATCTACTACTATTACTCCACAGATCGACCACTATCCAGCATGCATCTAGAGAATTAAGTTCATAAGAACGGAGTACACCTTAAGTAAGATGACATGATGTAGAGGGATAAACTCAAGCAATATGATACAAACCCCATCTTTTTATCCTTGATGGCAACAATACAATACGTGCCTCGCTACCCCTACTATGTCACTGGGTGAGGACACTGCAAGATTGAACCCAAAACTAAGCACCTCTCCCATTGCAAGAAAAAACAATCTAGTTGGCCAAACCAAACCAATAGTTCGAAGATAAATACAAAGATATCTTGATCATGCATAAAAGAGTTCAGAAAAGACTCAAAAAATATTCATAGATAATCTGATCACAAATCCACAATTCATCGGATCTCAACAAACGCACCACAAAAGAGTATTACATCGGATAGAACTCCAAGAACATCGAGGAGAACATTGTATTGAAGATCAGAGAGAGAAAATAAGCCATCCAACTACTAGCTATGGACCCATAGGTCTGTGGTAAACTACTCATGCTTCATCTGAAGGGCAACAAGGTTGATGTAGAGGCCCTCCGTGATCGAATCCCCCTCCGGCAGAGTGCCGAAAAAGGCCCCAAGATGGGATCTCACTGGAACAGAAGCTTGCGGCGGTGGAAAAGTATTTTGGAGGACGCTTTTGATGTTTGGGGAATATTTGAGAATATATAGAGGTGGTTTTAGGGTTCGAGGACTCCCGAGGGGCCCACAAGCCCCCTCAGGGGGCGCCCTAGAGGCTTGTGGCCTCCTCGGGACTCTTCTGGCCCTATCTCCAAGTCACGTAGGTGTCTTCCGGTCCAAGAAAAATGATCGTAAAGTTTTATTCCGTTTGGACTCCGTTTGATATTTCTTTTCTGTAAAAGTCAAAAACAAGGAAAAAATAGAAACTGACACTGGGCTCTAGGTTAATAGGTTAGTCCCCAAAATAATATAAAATAGCATATTAATGCATATAAAACATCCAAAACAGATAATATAATAGCATGGAACAATTAAAAATTATAGATACGTTAGAGACGTATCACTTAGGTAGGACTACGGCGTGTCGATCAGCCGAGGCCGGGCATTACCAGGAAAAGTATGTCCGACCGGAGTTAATCGAGTTTGTTGGGTAAGTTGGTGCACCCCTGCAGGGAAGTAATCTATTCGAATAGCCGTGTCCACGGTAACGAATGCTCGGAGTTGTATCCCAACTAGAACTGGATACTTATTACACTAAACTGATATGATGGCTCCAGGATCTCTTCCTCGTGGGGGAGACGAGGAAGGATCTTTGGGTATTGCTATTATATACTTGATACTATATAATATGTTACTCTACTCTCTTCTGTTGCTGCAAGACGCTGCAAGAGGCTAGTCTTCGTTAGGCTAGGTCTTCCCTTCTATTCTGGCATTTCTGCAGCATAGTCCTCAGACAAACCCTTCCCTTGATACTGTTGCATACTTAGCATAGATCTGATGTAAGTCTTGCGAGTACTTTGGATGAGTACTCATGGTTGCTTTGCTACCTTTTCCCCTCTACCCAGTTGTTGCGATCAGATGACGGAGCCCTAGAGCCAGTTGATCCCGCCGATGGCTACTACTACCCCGATGGAGCCTACTGCTACAAGGAGACCGGCGACCAGGAGTAGTTAGGAGGCCCCAGGCATGAGGCTTGCGCCTTTTCCATCTAGATATCGTGTTTGCTAGCCTTCTTAAGGCAAACTTGTCTATTTATGTATGTACTTAGATATTGTTGCTTTCGCTAACTTATGTATTTGGGTCCTTGTGGCCCTGACTTGTAATTTAAAGCTTTATGTTTGAATTTGGTCTAGAGTTGTGTTGTGATACCTTCCCGTAAGTCTCTGGGTTGATCGTGCATGTTTGTGTGTATGATCAGTGCATAGTCGAGTCGAGGGCGTCAGCGCGGCCTGGCACTGTACCAACTGCCCCGTGGCATGACGGGCGACGTGCCATAGCGACATCCTACCGGCGGGTCTCGCAGCCGGCGGGCTCCGTGAGAAGACAAAGACAATGATAGCAAGGCCCGCCCCAACTTAGATTTACCATTGTACCTGGGAGGCTGGCCTATAAGACCTCCGAGGAGCCCCCAACCAGGGGGTCGGCTCATTCATCACCCACCCCCTCCACACACACATGCAGGGAGAAGTGGAGAGCTAGCTCCGTCTTCCTCCTCCACCCAAACAGCTTCAGGAGCACCATTGTAGCCCACTTGTGATCATCATAGTAGATCCGGCAGGACTAGGGGTGTCACCTCCCTCGGAGAGCCCGAAACCTGGGTATCGTGTGTCTCGCACCGTTTGTCTCCAATCTCGCCTTCGGAACCCACCGGCGTCCTTCGGCCCCAACCACGTTTGATAAGCCTACCCATAGCATCTGCCGTGTGCACCCCACGACATTGCTATTAACCTGACAAAACAAATGTTTAGAGGACCAATAATCATTGAATCTGACTGCTCTGCTGCAGTCACAACTATCAATTCTTCGGCCATCAACAAACGGGTGGGCCGTCTATGAAGATGCTAAGCGAGCGATCACATAATTCAGGTATTGCCTTGTTGTGAAGATAAGTAGAGAGAGTAACCGGGTAGCCCATGAGCTAGCTGCACATTCCAGGGTTCATGGTGATTTTTTCTTCATGCAAGTGTGCCGTCTCATATCATACTCATGTGTGTGCATGATTGTAACCTTGATATTTCTGTTTAATATAAGCTCTCTTCTACGCCTCAAAAATAAATAAATAAATCATAGGTCGCCTCGTCCATTACCCACACAGTACAGTGTATCCGTCCCTAATATGGTTGTCTCTACACCCGGGGTAGTACTAGTCACGTGACGCCCGGTATGGCGGGCTCCCACCTGGCGCGTCGTGAGAGGCCAGCACGAGGGCCATCCCACGAGCACAACCCATCGATCTTATCCGCAGCGGGGCCCACCTGCGCCCCCGCCAACGCCTTGCAACCCCGCAAGGAGACATTTCAGTCTGGGCCCACCTGCATTCCCACAGCGCTCCGTAGACCAGGTTCACGGGGCACAGTCTCCGGAGGGAAAGGCCAAGCCGCTCTATAAATAAGCTCCTGCTCGTCTCACTTGCACTCTTCCCCTTCTCTCAGATCCGGAAACTTGGGGAGACTGGTAGTTGGCTGTTGGGATCGGTCCATCCATCTCAGTGGCAGTCTGGTAATGGGCCTCCTCGACAAGCTGTGGGACGACACCGTCGCGGGGCCCCAACCGGACACCGGTCTCGGCCGCCTCCGCAAACTCGCCGCCCGCCCCGCCGCCGTCAAGATCAACGGTGACCGCCGCCCGCTAAAAATCGACATATTGTTAACCCTCGCCAGATCTTTGTACCATCAATCTGACCAGCTGTTGTGTTGTTGTTTTTTGTCGCGTTGGGTCGTTCAGATGTGGCTCCTGGCGCCGCGACGGTGATCCCACCTACCACGACGGCCGGCGGCGAGGATGCGCCGATGAAAGTCACGCGCAGCATCATGATTAAGCGGCCGGCGGGGTACCCCTCGTCGCCGAGGAGCGCGGCCAGCACGCCGCCAGCCTCGCCGCTAGGAACCACGCCGCCCATCTCCCCGTTCGCCGGCGGCGGTGAGTTCCCGTGCCCCTCATCCAACTTCTCACATTATTATTATTTTTACGGTAGGGGCAGTTCGGCCATTTCGTAGCCGCGTCCATGTGTGCGACGGGGAATGCCCGGGATGGGTAGCTTTCGTCTATGTGGCTTTTGTCCTGGAGTTCGGAAGGGTCTAGACGGGGCTAGGGACATTTTGGACATTTCTGCCCGGGCAAGTGCTTTAGCTCTCAGGTCTCTTTCGTGGGATCATGACTGGATATCATCGTGTTCGATAAGTTACCATTTATGTGGTGCCTTTGTAATGCAGCAGCAACCGGATAAGTGTAACTATCAGGCTATAAGGTTTGCCTTCCAAGAGAAAATAGCGACGCCCTTCTGTTTTCTGTTCGTACAAGAACAAAAAATGGATACGTTTGATCTGTACCAGTATGGAGCTGCTTTATCTAGCACTCCTCCTTGTGTGCGTGAAGTTGTCAATGGGGTGTTGGCCTAATTGAAGCCAGCTCTCCCGACCCCACTTGACGTTGGATGGCGAAGCCAGCAATGGACCGTTCGTCAAACCAAGAGCATAGATCCAGTAATACTATTTCTAATTGGCCACCAAGTCTCCAGAGTGTACACAAGAGTTCATACTCCCTCCGTTCCAAAATATATATAGTACTAACTTTTAGAATAGATGACTCAACTTTGTACTAACTTTAGTGAAGTTAGTACAAAGTTGAGTCATCTATTTTAGAACAGAGGGAGTACTTTTGAAGGAACATACTCCCTCTGGAACTTGTACGTTTGTCCTAAGACAAATTTCTTTAAGTTTGACCAATTTTGTTGAAAAATATACCAAAATCTACAATACCAAATTAGCTTCATTAGATTAGTATAATGACATATATTTTCATACTATATATATTGGAGAGTGTAAATATAAAGACACTTTTCTGTAAAGTTGTTTAAACTTAGAGAAGTTTGACTTAGGATGAACCTATAACTTAAAAGTATTTTGGAGCGAAGCAGTATTGAAAATCTGATATGCATATCGTGAATTTGTGCGCCGTGGGTGCAGTTAATTGACTTATGCATATGCTTTGGTTATACCTTCGCTCATGAGGAACCTCTTTTTGTATGTATTTCTGTATGGAAATAGATACTTTGATGTGGGACAGGTTCTAGTATATTATTTTGCAGTTCTTTGCTTGATGCTGAATCAGTTGATCTATCTTGGGTAAAATATTACGAGTTAGACAGTGATGGGGTTGTAGATGATTTCAAGAAACAGGGATACTTGTACAATTAATCATCGTTCCGTTTTCCAAGTCCACAACTTCGTTTGATTTGTCAGATTCCTGTTGGAAGATTTACTTATTATCCCTTGTTGATGCTGTCTTTGTCTACTCTCTTGTATCAGTGACCAATTATCGATGAGTTTGTAAGAATCACATGGTAGTGTGTAGGAAAACATGGATACCTGGCTAGTAGTACATGGACGATTCCCCTCACTATATGAAATGCATGCGGCATGGAATTGTTCATTCATTTGAACTATATTTATATTCTGGAGACTTATCTTTTGTGGTTCATTAATTAATTGTTCTTCTTACCTAAACTCGAACGGACTATGTCTACCAGGTGGTCGGTTCAGAAGGAAATCATCCTCGGATGCGTACGAGAGGGCTACACCACCTGGGGCGTCGACCAGTCACCCTCCTCCACCCTTTGAAGTGTGACTGCCCAGCGCGCTCATGCTCGTTTTTGCTCCTCGGCCCGCTCTACTTAATGCAAGCCCGAGGAGGAAGAGAGGACGTATCAGAGAAATCTGAGAAACGCCAAGGGTCTGCCTTTCCTCTACTGTGATAGTATAATATAGATGAATGTGTAGTGTTCTGTTTTTACTATATATGCAGTGCACGCGTGTATGGTTATGTATGTGTAGAGAAGGTGTTGAAAGTTGCTGCTGCTGTGCTGTGCTGTGCTGTGTTAGTATGTACTTGCTGTGTTAGTATGTACTTAGGTCGTCACCCCTGGGCTGGCACGCAGCTCCTCGTTTGTGTTTTGTCTACTATGTTGTGGAGGCCTCGTCCTTCCATCACGTTCGTGTGTGCTGCGGATGGAAGCTGTAATGTTAAGTAGGGGGATGAGATACGGTGTACGTAGTACGTGTAATTTTGCTTGATGGTGTTATCTCGAGTAGTTCTCGGTGTTTGCTTGAACTTTTCAGTATTATCTTCGTGTGTTTGCCATGATAATCCCTAGTACTTTCTTCTGCACAGTTACTCTCCGGACGCTGTCTGTTCTAAATAAATGTTGTAAATGGTCCGTAACATCTGAGAGTGAATACTACTTGCCTCTGCTCTCAATGAAGATTGCTCCTAGCACCGTGTCAGTGGCTGGTATTCCTATGTAAAACACAAGATTTAAATTGGGGCATCGAAAGGTTTGAACTAGGCACGACCGTCCGTTCGTAGGATCGCATTGTGAGTTGACTCACCCGGCTTTCCCACCTCCCTTGCTGTAGGCAGCTTCTCAACTCTGCACATACCGCAGAAATGCAAACAGTTCAGAGATGGAGATAGAGAAATAGCAATGCTTAGTGTAGGGAAAGAAATGTTAGTTTAGTTAAAGCTAGTGTGTGTATTGTTAGTGCTTATGCTTGTATTTCAGATCATCAGTGTTGTTCACTGAAGAATGTAGTTTGTGTGCACTGAAGAATGTAGTTTGTGTGCCTGATGATCAGATTATATGCACTAAAAATGGAGTTGTTGTGCAATTCAAAATCCAGTATATGTGCACTGAAAAATGTAGACCTGAGCAATGACAAATGTTGTTTATGTGACTTCATAAACCATTGCAGGTCATAGCTTACATTGACAAAGAACTGCCACAAAACAAATAATTACATAACAACATTCAAAGAACTCATTTAGATTTGACATAAAAGTGTCTGGTTCATTTGACATGGAAGTGCATAATTCAGTTGATATAGAGTGCATCAACTAGACAAAAGTAGATAACAACACAGGGTCAGCCATGATCACACAGTTTAGGCCCAATGATCATACATGACACTGATGGACAAGTTTATAACCAAATAAGTCCCAGATGCACCCATAACATCCCTACCCCTACCCCTGCTCTGTCGGGCAGTCAAACATGCTAGTTTTGAAAGGCCTGTTGCCACTTTGTCTTCTGAATTCTGTCCTAAGTCTTTTGAATGGTTTGTTGGTTGTAGGTCTTGCTTGCTTCTCAACCAGTGCTCTCTTCTCAGCTAGGGCTTGCTTCTTAGGGCGTGTTTAGTTCTAGTTTGCAACAGTAACTGCATTGCATACACTTCTCCACTCAGCCTGGCTCTGAAAAAACAGCCTCATATGTGACACCTGCAAGTTGTTTGGTTGCCTGCATCTAGGGTCCCTGCATTAGGTAATACGCAAGTGCACTTTGTTTGGTTGCCTGCATTGCCCCAAGCGGCACATGAACATGGTGTTTGGTTGCACGCATGAGGTATGATTAAGAGCTAGCACTTGCACTTAGCACACAGGGTTATGAGCTAGCAGATGAAGGGGAGAAGAAATGCAGTGTGTGCCGGACCATGGCGACTGCGGTGGACAGTGACCGTGGCGCCGTGTCCGACATGACGAGCACGAAGTCATGGGCGCGCGACCCCGTCGGCGAACTAGTTGGAGTGCTTGCGCAAAGACAGTGGACAGAGGAGGAGAAATGAAGTGCTCACGCCATGGCATCGTCAGTGTAGTAGGACGAGAGAGAGAGGAGCTGAGATGATCGACGCCGGAAATGACTCCAGTGTGGTAGGACGAGAAAGAGGAGGCCAAGATGATCGACTCCGTCGGTGGCAGAGAACAGAGGAGAAGAACCCCGTCAGTATGTGCGCCATGGCGGCTTAACTACAGTAGGATCATGGAGAGAAGGCCGAGATGAACGACGGCGACGATGATGCTGCCACAGCAAGACGCGAGAGAGGAGATTGAGAGAAACCACACCGGCTAGAGGAATAATTAAGCAGTGTCTTAAATCACAGCACACATGTCCATATGTACAGCCATGAGAAATGTGTAGATCTTCTCGTCTACGACCATCGAAACATGAAACTTGCAACACGAATGTTGTGCAGAACTGCGAGATTAGGCTGCTGGTCAAAGGAACTTTCAAACAATCGATCGTGCGCGACGAATCTGACAAAATTCGTCCAAAACAGCTTCAAACGGGAACAAGAAATTGAGCATGTACGGTCGACGGAACTACAAACCGATCGCCTGAATGGAACCGTAGCATTGATGTGCATCTTTTTCGTGTAGAGCTTACCTCGAATCGAAACACCATTCTGTAGATTAGAGGGACATGGAAGAGAGGAGATTAGAGAGGAGTTTACTGGAGGTTGAAGAAGACACCAGATAAACACCTGCATCCCTCCCGTTTCTCCTCGTGCAAGGGCCCGCTCGCTGCGCTTCCGCTCGGCCTGACTCGAGAGAAACTGCCGATCTGAGCGTTTCCAGTGAGCCAGGCCCAGAGGTGCTTTAAGAAGCGTGCGATGCACGCTCAACAGTATATGCGGGCTACCAAACAGGCTGAATCCTTCCCGCGCGGGCCTGGTTGAGATGTATGCAGGCAACCAAACACGTCCTTAGCTTTTTCTTCTCTAGCTTTCTTCTCAGCTAGTGCTTGCACCTTTGCTTCATGTGCAACCCTCTTTTCTTCCTCTGCTCTAGCTTTCTTCTCAGCGAGTGCAAGCTTCTTAGCTTCTTGCTCTTGAGCTTTTTTCTCTCCACCATCTTGTTTCTTTGCTTCCTTTTCTTTTGCTCTCAACTCAGCAGCCTGTAGCATTATCAGTTCATCAGCTTGTTTCTACTCTTAATTGGCCTTTCTCTTAGCAATCCCTTGTTCCTCTGGCCTTGGGCTTGTGAAGGATGCTTTGGCCTTTGTGATGTAAGATCAATTTGAGTTGCAATGAATTGATTCTGAGGTAGTGGAGGAGGTGTGACCCTGATCTGTGATTGCTGAGTTAGTTCTCTCTGCAATTAAATAAGTGATCAGTGCAAGTAAACAACTGAGTGCATTACAAGAGATTAAAAAACAAGTGAGCACTGAATTAACATGGTGTACCAAAGTACTAATGACACTGTCCTCTGGCATGCTTGCAGGCTCAAATATGTTGTGATCCTATAAAAGGCATTTAATGTGAGCATTCTATGTGACTACATGATATATTGTCCGCGTACACGTCCAAATGTGTTCATGGACGTTTGATGATGCCTTTGATATATTGTCCGTGTACACATCGACGTTTGATGATGCCTTGGAGATGGATTACCTGTGTGATTACAGGATCATCTTGTTCTGGCTCAGGTTGTCGTCTATCAGCTCCAACCCTTGTGTTCTCTTTCAGCTTGGGATCAATCCCATTCTTGTAATAGTACATCCACCCCTGTTATGATTGGAACCTCCACAGTGGCTGTAGTGCATTATTCTACCATGTCTTGACACCATTTCCTTACCATTTGGCCCTTCCATCTCCTCTGGTTCCATTTTTCTGTTTCTTGCTTTCCTCCCTCTTTTCTTCTCATACTTTGGTGGGAGTGACGTCCTTCCATTCACCTAGGTCCAGTCCTTCCTTTCTATCTTTACAGAGGTAGATTACGTGAGCATATGCTTGTTTGTGTTAAAATTAATTAACATGGTAATTAAGGGATTAATCCCTGCTTGTAACGGCGGTTGCTTTCTGCAATCGCGTCGGTTCTGTAAACGCCTCCTGTAAACGGCCTGTTCCAGTGCTAGTATATAGCACTTCATCTAATGCAAAGAGATGAGTTTGATCATTTGTTCTTGCCTATTCCTAACACGTTATCAGCATGCTCTCCGGCGGAGCGATTTCACGGCCAAACTACTGACAGCGAGCGCAGCGTCGCGATGCCCTCTGGCCCTGCATGGCGAAGGAAGCCAGCGCTCCAGCGCTAGCAAAGGCAGCGCATGGCGCCGCGCACACCTCGACGGCTACTTCGCGGCAACGCGGTGTTCCCGGCGGAAGGCGGCACCCACGCGCGACCGCGGGCTCCCGGCAGCGCGTCCACATGAGCGACCAACGGCCATCGCTTGGAGCGGCGGCTCTGTCCTGCGCGGCAGTCAGGGCAGAATGAAAAAGAACAGAGGCTGTGGATCTCCAGCGATTCAAGAATTGAAGGCCTCAACAACGAACGCCAATGGATTCCCATCGATTCATTGATGCAAAAAGGAAAAATCATCGCCAGCGGTGCCCGCGTCCATGCACCTTGCACACACACACGGCTGTCCAGCGATGCCTCGAGGTGTCCGCCGGCCTCTAACGCGGGGCACGACTGCGTGGCCTTGACCTCTCAACGCGGAGGCGCTGCGCGGACCTCGACGAAACGGCAATGTAGAGAATGATTTGGTGCATCGATAATTGATTGATCGTGCACTAGGCATATATATAGGTACAAGGGATGCGACCGGTATCTTGTCTCCTAAGATACACGTACATACAGAGGGAGACAGATACTACAGGTACTGCATACAGAACCCGGACCTACGTACATGTACACATGTTCAACACCCCCCCAGTCGAAGCGTCACCGGTGATGCAAAGACTGGACCGAAAGCCCTCGAAAGTCGAGGTGGGTAGTCCCTTCGTCATCACATCGGCGAACTGCTGATCGGTGGGCACATGGAGAACACGAACACGACCAAGTGCGACGTGCTCCCGGACGAAGTGGATGTCGAGCTCAATGTGCTTCGTCCGTCGGTGATGGACAGGGTTGGCAGCGAGGTACACCGCGGAGACGTTATCACAATAGACGAGCGTCGCCTTGGTGACCTCACATAGCAACTCCTGGAGTAGCTGTCGTAGCCAGGAACACTCCGCGACGGCGTTAGCCACGGCCCGATACTCGGCCTCGGCGCTCGATCGTGAGACCGTGCGTTGTCGTTTAGACGACCACGAAATCAGAGAGGGTCCGAGGTAGACGCAGTAGTCGGAAGTGGAGCGTCGAGTGTCGGGACACCCAACCCAGTCGGCGTCGGAGTAGGCGACAAGGCTGGTGTTTGGCGAGGCTGTAAGGGTGAGACCCATGGCTGTGGTGCCACGTATGTACCGAAGTATACGTTTGACGAGAGCCCAATGGGTGTCACGAGGAGCATGCATGTGAAGGCACACCTGCTGGACAACATACTGAATGTCCGGACGTGTCAGTGTGAGGTACTGAAGCGCACCGACGATGGAGCGGTAGAAGGGAGCGTCGGACGCCGGAGAGCCCTCGACTGCGGACACCTTAGCCTTCGTATCGACAGGCGTGGAAGCAGGCTTGCAGTTAAGCATGCCCGCTCGCTCCAGAAGCTCGTAGGCGTACTTCTGCTGGTGCAGGAAGAAGCCAGTAACCCGGCGCACTACATCGATGCCGAGGAAGTAGTGGAGAGCCCCCAAGTCCTTGAGGGCGAACTCTGTGCCGAGGCGAGCTGTGATCTGCTGAAGAAGCGCTGGCGAGGACGCAGTCAGGATGATGTCGTCGACGTACAGTAGGAGGTACGCGGTGGCGGGGCCCTGGTGGTAGACAAACAGAGAGGCATCGAACCGTGTGGACCGGAACCCCTGTTGCTGAAGGAAGGCCGCGATCCGCTGGTACCAGGCCCGAGGTGCCTGCTTCAACCCGTAGAGAGAACGGGAGAGCAAGCACACGTGGTCCGGATAGTCGGTGTCGATGAAACCAGTCGGCTGCTGACAGAACACCTGCTCGTCGAGATGGCCATGCAAGAAAGCATTAGACACATCGAGCTGGTGGACAGGCCAAGCGCGAGAAACAGCAAGCTGGAGAACAGCGCGAATCGTGCCCGGTTTTACCGGGGCGAAGGTGTCGGTGAAGTCCACGCCGGCGCGCTGGCGAAAGCCGCGCACCACCCAACGCGCCTTGTAGCGCTCGAGAGAACCGTCGGGGCGAGTCTTGTGGCGGAAGACCCACTTGCCAGTGATGACATTGGCACGGGGTGGCCGCGGGACAAGCTGCCACGTACGGTTGCGCTGCAGGGCGTCAAACTCCTCACGCATCGCAGCTAGCCAGTTCGGATCCCGAAGGGCTGCGCGAGCGGAGGTGGGGAGCGGGGACGGCGTCGAGGTAGAAGCCGCGCATGCGTACTCGTCCGATGAGTAGCGCGTGCTGGGACGCAAGGTCCCAGTCCGAGCCCGAGTGACCACACCGGTGAGGGGTGCGGCCACGGCGACGGGAGCCGCCGAGGGAGCCACGGCGACGGGAGCCGCCGAGGGAGCCACGGCGACGGGGGCCACGGCGGGGCCGGCTGAGGGGGCCACGGCGACGGGGGCCGCGGCGTCGGGGGCCGCGACGGGGGCCGCGGCGGGGGCGGCCGAGAGGCCGCTGCAGGGGCCGCAGCGCCAGGGGCCGCCGGCGCGGGGAGCGCGGGCAGGGCCGAACCCGGGGCGCGGCTGGGCGGTCCACCTGAAGACTCCGAAGGTGATGGTACCTGCTGAAACGGGAACACGAGCTCATCAAAGTACACATGCCGTGAAGTGAAAACGCGGTGGGAGACTGGATCATAGCACCGGTAACCTTTGGTGTTGGGAGGATAGCCAAGGAAGATGCAAGGGAGTGACAGGGGCGCGAGTTTGTGAGGAGCAGTGGACGCGGTGCTAGGATAACAGAGACACCCAAAAATGCGAAGACCATCATAAGATGGAACCGCACCAAAGAGGAGCTGGTGAGGGGTGTAGTTCTAGCGGGAACGACATGGGCGAATGTTAATGAGGAGGCTGGCGGTCGCGAGCGCGTCCGGCCAAAACCGAGCAGGCACGTAGGAGTGGAAGAGCAACATGCGGACACAGTCATTAAGCGTGCGAAGGACGCGCTCGGCGCGACCATTCTGCTGAGACGTGTAGGGGCAGGTGAGGCGAAAGATGGTGCCGTGGGACGCAAGTAAATTGCGGACGGCAACGTTCTCAAACTCCATGCCGTTGTCAGTTTGCAAGGCGAGAATGGGACGACCGAACTGTGTGGTGACATATGAATAAAAAGCGGTGAGTGTGTCAAGAACGTCGGACTTGCGACGGAGAGGGAATGTCCACACATAATGAGTAAAATCATCCAATATCACCAAATAGTATAAATAGCCCGTGTTGCTAGCAACTGGGGACGTCCAAACATCACTATGCAATAACTGAAACAGAAAGGTGGAAATGTTTGTAGAGTTGCTAAAGGGAAGACGAACGTGCTTGCCAAGACGGCAAGCCTCACAAGTGTGATCGTCGACCTTATTACATGAGAAGGAAAAACTCTGAAGAATCTGATGCATAATGGTGGAGTTGGGATGAACGAGACGGGCATGCCAAAGATCGACACTGGCGGTGAAGGCGGCGGGGCGACGGGTGGTGGTGGCGTCGGAGGGATGCACTGGATAAAGCTCGTCCGGGCAATCACATCGGTGGAGCACCATCCGTGTACGGGCGTCCGTCACAGAAAAACCGATATCGTCAAATTCAACAGTTATAGGATTCTCACGAGCAAGGCGACGAACGGAAACAAGATTAGTGACTAAGTCAGGAGACCTAAGAACATTAGACATATGCACAGGAGTGGAAGTAGAAGGAAAAGACATATGACCGACATGAGTAATGGGTAGGGAGGAACCGTTACGAACGGTGATACGGGTGGGAGTATGAACGGGAGTGGCAGATGTGAGGTTACCGGGATGAGCAGTCATGTGAGCAGTGGCGCCCGAGTCCATGTACCAGGCACCACCGCCACCATAGGAGCTCGGTGACGGGGCGGAGTGCAGTGCAGCGAGCCAGGCCGGGTCCCACGGCGGCGGCACCTGAGGAGGGTAGCACCCTCCGTAGGCCGGCGCGGGAGCAGCCCCAAAGGCCGGAGCGGCGGCGGCAGCGCCGTAGGCGGGCGCGGGCCCATAGGCCGGCGCGGCGGCAGCGCCATAGGCCGACGCGGACCCGTAGGCAGGCGCCGGCGGGGGGGGGGGGGGGCACCATAGCCGCTGTAGGGAGCGGCGTTCTGCGCGGCGAAGAGGGCCTGGTGACCCGCCGGGCGGGGCCCAAGGATGCCCGGAGCCGGAGCCCGAGGGACCGGCATGGGGTACGCGTGGACGACGCCGGTCCACGGGTTGGTGCCGTACGTCCATGGGGAGTCACCTGCTGCTGCTGACGAGCCCCCCGAAGACTGTTGCTGCTTGCGGCCGCCCCCGCGGCGGTTGCCGCGGCGCCCGCCACCCGGCTGCTGGGGGGCAGCGGGAGGCGCGGGCGGGAGGGGGAAGTACCCCGGAGGCGCTGGTGGCGGCGGCTGCTGGCGCGGCGCGTGTGGGGCGGTCGGTGGAGGGGCGCCGCGGGAGGTGCCGACGGCGAGGGCGTGGTGCTGCACACGCTTCTTGACTCCCTTCATCCGGCGCTCCTCCAACCTCAAGTACGCCACAAACTTGGGAAGGAGGGCTCCGGCATCAAGGTGAGGTTATAGGCGGCGTTGCCGAAGTCCTCGTTGAGGCCGGCGGTGAGCGTGCTGAGGAGGAGGTCGTCGTCCACCTTGGCTCCAATGTCACGGAGCTCATCCGCCAACGTCTTCAGGCGACAGCAGTAGTCATCAATGGACTGTTCATCCTGGTGACAGTCAAAAAATTCCTGCTGCAAAAAAACGCGGCGCTGAAGCTTGTTGTCGGTAAAGAGGCCGTTCAGCTTGACCCACAGGGCGCGGGCGTCGTCGGCGCTCACAACGGTGTGGAACAAGTCCTTGGAGATGGTGGTGAAGAACCACCGGATGATCGTAGCGTCGATTGCGGTCCACTCGGCGTCGTCCACCATGGCGCGGGAGTCCACGGTGCCATCCACGTGATCCACGAGATTGTTCTCGCGGAAGAGCAGCGTGAAGTACGTCTTCCACGCGAAGTACGTGGAGTTGGAGGTGTCGAGGATCACGGGGACGCGTGCATGAACGTTGATGTCGCGGATCTCGGCAGGGTCGACGGGGAAGGGGTTGGAGTAGGTGGAGGCGTTGGATGACATGGCGAGGAGATCGTGGGGAGGGAGGCGGCGGCGCGGCTGAGGAGAGGCGGCGCGGCGGGAAGGGGCGGCGCGGTGTGGAGGGGAAGGCGCGCGGTGGGAAGGCGGGGCGCGGGGAGGAGGGGTGGTGGCGGCGGCGGCGGCGGCCCGAGGCGGCGGCTAGGGTTAGCGGAAGCTGGAAGATCGACTTACGATAGATATGATGTAGAGAATGATTTAATGCATCGATAATTGATTAATCATGCACTAGGCACAAATATATAGGTACAAGGGGTGCGACTGGTATCTTGTTTTCTAAGATACACGTACATACAGAGAAAGACAGATACTACAGGTACTGCATATAGAATCCGGACTACTTACAGGTACACATGTTCAACAGGCAACGCCCTCCGACGCACCAGCCATGATGTGGCGGCGCGGCCTCGGCGCGAGGCCGCCTAAAGCTTGACCGCGGCGATGCCCAGCGCACACGCGCATGGCGAGACGCTCTCCCACTACGCACGCTGCAGACGACAGCCTCGGCGCCCGCGAAGGCGGCACCCAACCGCGACGCGACGCGGCGCAGAAGACTGAGGCGACGCCGCAGCCCTCGGCTTGCATCCGTGCAGGCGGCGCCCGAGGCAACGACCCTCGGCTGGCCCTCCGGCCCTGGAGGCAGCGGCGCCCTTCGGTGTGGCTCCCATAGCGGAGATGACGACGCTCCCACGGTCGCGGCCCTGGCCGGTGTGCCAAAACAGCGGCGGGCGGTTACAGGATTTCTCCTGGTAGAAAGCGTTCAGGAGTAAAGAGATAGGAGGAATCTTATCTCTTCGCAAGTTTTGCATTTCAGCCTTGTGGCTTTACCTATTTCCGAAATAGGTCAAAACTTGCCTCTATCATTGTTTTACGGCTAATTCCTGGATGTTTCGGGATATTACAGCTTGGCCTAACCAGTTGCTGTTGATTAGCACCAGTAACGTTAGGCCATATGCAGATCATCATTTAGCCCATTTTCTGCTAAGTTTAAAAATTGCAGAAATGTGTGGTTGTTGATGCTTGACATGTTCAATGTGTTTGCTTTTTGGCAATCCCTTTAACGTATTAGTACAATGGCACTGTTTTGCGATTGAGATTAAGAACAATATTGATTTGGGATTGAGATTTTTTTCTCGCAAAACAATCTCATTGCGATTGAGATTAATTTTCTCTCACAAAGTACTAATTAACCCGCTGAATTATCTTGCAACTTGATACAAGATCATCTCGTTTAATCTGAGGTCGATAAAATTCAAGTTTTACACTTGAGCATCAAGTTTGCAACATCATTATCATTCATTACAATAGTAGTGTTTTCCTGTAGAGTACCATATGTATTCCAAATCTATCTATAATGTAATATATCTCCATGTTTCTTACATGTTGAGATTAGTTACATCTATTATTTGCAATTGAGATTTTCAATTTCTTGCAAATACAGTCTATTTATCCGTTGAGTACGAGGTATTCCGGAATATTTCTATGATGTATCTATTTTCATCTTAAATAGATGTCGAGATTAATACATCTATTTGCAATTGAGATTTTCAATTTCTTGCAAATACATATGCAAAATTCAAGGTGTCATCCTTAGCAATTTGAGATAACATTAAGATGTATTTATATTACGCAAACTGTAATATAAATAAATTTCCAGTTTTTCACCGGAGATGATATGTTCTATGTGTTTACCACATTGACATTCTTCATGAACATGTCACAGCGGTCGAGATTGATTTCTCCCACACAACAACTTGTAAATTATTGATAATAACATCTCCCTCATTATATTAGGAAAACACAAGGTAATGAGTTGGATCTACTGCCCATGTGCAGACTATCTCTATTACTGTGAGATCTGTATGATCTTCAATATGTTATGTTCCCATAATTGAGGTTGAGCATTTTCAAGTTATACACTTGAGTCAAAATTTTGCATTCTTATTACAAAACCATGATGGTTTTTAATTTACTTCTTGTAAATTAATTACCTCTGGCTTGCCCCTATAAGTAATCGACGGCTAACAATTTGAGGCTTTCTCCCTCAATGACCACAACTTACTTAAGCGGGTCATGGACATCAAGATCAGTCTTGCATCACATGGGATAGCACATGCAATACAAGCCACGCCACCGGGACGCAATGGACCTCAAGGGTAATGGTTTGAAACTCACTTCAAGCCCTCAACCTGACACCATCAAGCTGTCACGAGACCCTATGAGCATGGAGAGCATGGTGGTTGAATATGCATCAACCGACATGTTTGGAGACTATATACATTTAGTCCCTTAATCTCCTTAGTGATATATTTATTTATGTCCATTTATGATGTTCTAATAAGAACATGATTATTGTTGTCATCATATATTGTACATCACAATATACTATATCGGCACTTTGATACAAATAAATTTGTATGTATTCTATATATCTGACAGTGATTTTCATATTGAGAATCTTCATGTCTATATATAGATTTCTACGGGAGCCAATCCGATGAAAAATGATATGTGCCTTGTGGACATATGCACCACAAACTCTACTCAGGGAAGTCCAATGTTTCCACTCTCATTGAGAGAAAGGAGGTATTTTAAAATCGCTAGACGCGATTTTATATTTGTTGGCTCAACTCGAGTCATATTTACTATCCCTATGGGTACTCGAGTAACATCGGGACGCTTTATTGCTTCCCAGGTTCAACTCGTACTCTGCTAAACTATGGAGGTATCCGTCAAAATAGTTTTCATAGCGAAACTTATGATGACAACAAAGAGAAATAGCTTCTCTTTACCATATGCAACGGATATGGCAAGCGCATTCTCTGTGTATCATCTGGATTGTACTACACATACTACACATTCCAGAGTATCTTGTACATGGCAAACTTGGCATACTCGCCTTGGTCATCGAGACATTGGGTTGAAACCAAAACTATCATCAATTCCATTAGTTTATGATTATTATGATGCTAAATTCTAACAACATTTGGATTTTATGTGCACTACAAGTGACACAGGGAAGCTAATTTTAAGGCTCACACACCTTAAAGTCTACGCTGAACCACTCAGACTCCTTGAATGCATCAAGATTGAGGTAAGTGGCTCTTCCCATCCATTGACTAGACTATTCAGGTATTCCATGGTTCTAAAAGACATATCTACATGATGGTCTTATTCACACAAAACCATTGTCTCATTATCCTGACATCAATTTCAAGCAAATCGAATGGATAGCATTGCAGAATTCTCCTTGAGTGCCTTCTTTATGGCCCTTGGATTGAAATTTAGCAATTTGTCCTAATGTCTAGACTCAAAATGGTTTGGTAGAATCCTATCCAAAGAGTTAAGCTCATTGCATTATCTTTACTTTGGAATTGCAACTTGCCAACTTTACGTTGGAGTCATGCAGTTTTACACGCTCATGACAGAACTGCATAATATTATTCTCCTCTATCTTTGATATGTGGATATCTACCAAGCATTTCCTATCTGCGGTAATTCGGTTGCATACCGATATCACCACCCGGCATACATCATTGGCCCCTCAACATATAGTTGGGATCTATGTGAGGAATAACTGTATTACCTCAATACCTCAAGCCCCTCACATGGGGAGTTATTCAAGGCCAGTATGCTGATTCAGTGAGGAACATTTCCAGGCGTTAGGGGGAGATTTCAAGTACCATAAAGAATGCCAGGAAATTAGTGGAATGTTCAATGCATTTCTGCCTCAAATCCACGTACTCAAAGATCTGAACTATGCGTTCAGAAGATTTGCAACATTGCAAATAACCTGCCAGATTCATTCACTGACTATAAAGGTGTCACACAATCCTACAATCCTGCAAAAGTACCCCTGAAAGAGTAGAGGTACCGGCAAAATCCACTCCACTCCCCGTTCAATGCAACAGGGGGAGATGTATGGCAGAAATACATCAGGATTCAGCTTCTTGCAAGCAAGGATATCAAGGCCTCTGAATCAGTAAATGCTGGTCAACTTTACGTTGACAGACACCTAATGGGTAGTATACCCAGTGGATTGGAAACCTCCACCAACCCAGGTCATAGTGCACACAATGACCGGGATATCGGAATACCGACTTAGCCGCATTGGGAAATCGCGAGCAGTCACCATGGTAACGATATTTCCATCAACTATATATTGATATATAGATTCTAGAGAAACATATAACCGGAAGTCTACAATTGTCGACATACATTTCTCAACTAGATTGTAAAAACCTTTCAAATGATTCAGATCCAAAGACCATGGCCATGGCAAAGTGTGAACAACACTCGGACTGAACTCAAGCAAAGGGTATAATCTAGGTAGAAATAATATTGCTCAATAATGGGAAGGTATTCATCAGCAATACCTACACCAGTTTTCTCATGGAAACAGAATTGAGAACAGTGAGGTGGTGAAACATCGAGCAAGTATTGTAGCACAAGGGTTCACGCAGATACCCAACTATTCTCCACAGGTGGAATCTCTTTCCGATGACTTATATCATTGACAGTACAAAATCATCTATCTGTGCAGTTGATAGATGCAGTGATTACATATACATGTGGATCACTAGATTCAGACATATATGATTGATTCCCGATGGAATCTCACTTCTGAATCGAAATGCAAAATGCAACATACATTGTGTAAAAATCAGTAAGTCACCATACGACTTATTGTTGTCGGTATATATGGTACAACCGACTTAGTGAGTTCCTTATACACAAGGATTACTCCTACAATGATGATTATCCATGTTTGTGTGTCTGCAATGACGACACATGTAATCATCTAAATGACGGAGTTTAAAATGAAGGATTTGGGTAAACCAAAATACCGCTCTTTACTGCAAATTGAGCACCTTCATTCATACATTATGGTATACTATGTTGTCTATATCTATAATATATTGGAGAAATTCATTGTGGACAAATCTTATTCATCCATAACTCTCATGGTAGTTCATTCTCTAGACGTAGAGAAAGATCTATTTAGACCAAGAGATGATGGAAATGAGATATTGGGACTCAACGTTCCATAATGTCATTGGATCCACCAAACACAATTGGTTGGTACTCAATAATATCTTTCAATATCTCCAAGGCATCAAACATCTTGTCTTGGTTTTTCAGTTTCACAAAAATGTGAACACCGATATCATTGGATACATCGATCAGATCCCCACTATGTTAGATCGTAGACAAGCGTAGTGTTCCTACTAGGTGTGGTAGGCCTCTCATGAAGAGTCTTCAAAACAGACCTCATGGCTACATCCACCAACCATTATCTCAAAGATAATGTTGCTTGTGTTTCCCGGATGCAAACAGATTACTAATAAGCAATATCTTTATATTGCATATCTTGCAAGTCAAATCATGCAACTGATTTGTTCACCAAGTCTCTACCAACTTTTACATTCCAGAAACATGTTCATGGAATTGGTACATGACGGCTTTGAAATTTGCAAGAATCAGGGGGAGTATCTTCCTGAATTGTTCCTGTTCAAAGCATCATATTATACTCTTTTTCCCTTCATGAGTTTACTATACAGATTCTCATAAAGGTTTTTAATGAGGTAATATCAACAAGCGATCATATGTCATACTTTCTGTTCTCCCCACCGGGGTTTTTAGAAAAGTATATACGACATATTTATTGTCCTCTAAATTCTATGAGTTTCTCTTATTGAGTTGAAAGAGAAAATAACCATTATATGTTGCATCATCTTTCTCCTTATTTTCCCACAAGGTTTGAAGGAGTTTTTAGCAACATATCAAACACTTTTCTCCTTACATTTTTCCCACAGGGTTTTTGGAAGAGACTCTTACAAGATGATGATGCTATCTGGACAAGCATTGATTAGGGGGAGTGTTAAAATTAATTAACATGGTAATTAAGGGACTATTCCCCGCTTGTAACAGCGGTTGCTTTCTGCAATCGCGTCGGTTCTGTCCGAACCGACACCCCCTGTAAACGCCTGTTACAGTGCTATATACAGCACTTCATCTAATGCAAAGAGATGAGTTCGATCATTTGTTCTTGCCGATTCCTAACAGTTTGAACATCTCAATTGTGTAGCAGCTGTGCACATTCTGCACTAGCAAGATCCTCTCAGTTGACGTGTTCTTATTATCGAGAACTCCACAAACAATTAACTGTCGAGTGTCTGAGAAAGAGAACTCGACAAATAGGGACGGTGGATGGGACGAGCCGTCAATGACGATTCCACGTGGCACAAACGTTGCCGAGTTTGAACTCGATAGACCAACGACGCACGCGGTGCTATCACGTGGCAATCTTATTGATGAGATCCTGCAGGCTGAAACTCGGCAAACCTTTGCTGGTGTTGAACTCGATAGACCAACGACGTGTGAAGTGCTGACACGTGGCATACCCTATTGCGAAGTTCCCTGGCGCCGAAACTCAGCAACCCTTTGTCGAATGTGAAACATGACATATACTTACATTAGGTGACAGCTGAAGGCAACTGGTTGGTTCGTCCAATTCATCCGTGCGGACGGGAAGCAGCCAGCGATGGCCTGGGCGCTGGGCTGCCTGGGCTTGGAAGTGGGTTGCGCCCCAGACCGAACTAATTCTTTTTTACATATAGGCTGAGAAAAAATCCCATGCCCCAGGCAATGGCCTGGGTTGCCTGGGCCCAGATTCGCCCATGGCCCCGACCAAACCCATCATTTCTGACCATTGTGCCTGGGATCTAGACTGGTTTCATATACCAACACTAGTTTTTTTCTCACTTTGTCCTGGCTCGTGCGCACCTGAGATCAACTTCCCAGACGATCACTCCTCCTGAAAATATTCCAAGCCAAGCATGCTTAACTTTGAGATTCCTTTTGGACAGGCTCTCAGAAAAAAGGTGCACCTTATTGATATGAGTAGTCTATCATTCTTAACAAGTCATGATATCAAAATGAGCTACCAGGTTCTGTCACGCGTTCTATTTTGCAGAGCAACGCGCTTGACAAACTCTCTACGAACTTGTTTGCCGAGTCTTGAAACTCGGCAAAAGTGTCTGGGACTGCCTGACCCAGCCGCCCGTAGGAGGACATCGATGAGAAGTGCCCCCTCCGTTCGGTGAAGAGTGTACGTTTGGCTTTAAAATGTGTCCACAAAAAAGTGTACTTGTATCTTCTCAATGCACTTTAAAGTAGAAAAAGAATTCTTTTCTCTCATTATACGGTAATCAAGACCAATAACATTCTACACATGGTCTCCTTAATTTCTACATGCACTTAGGTCCTTGGGGATTGGGTAATTAAAGAGGAGAGAGATGATGGCTTGCATCTTTTCAATGCATTTTTTATCCCGCTCCATGATTTGTCCTAAAATTTCTATATGTACACTTTGCACCAGACGGAGGGAGTACACCAACACCATCATCGGGGAAAATGCGCTGCAGTTCCGTCGTCGTCGATGTGGACCTCATGGTTCATGCCTCCCCGACGAGCTCATCGACGTATGTGAACCGCAAGGAGATCTTCATCATCTTGGCAAACTTGAGGTGGTCGCTGCGAGTGCACCCCCAAGATTAGCGCCGTCCATCCCGGCTCAATGGGGAACGGGTTTGCAGTGGAGCTAACGATGGCGGCTGTAGCTGTGGGCGCGACAGATCCGGCGGCGATGATGGCTTCCATGACGGTCGGCGCATCTACGGTCATGGGGCGGCGGAGCCGGCTGCGGCATCGGCTGCTGCGGCCATGGGTGAGATGGAGACAGCAACAATGGCAGTGGCCTCGGCCTTGGCAGCACAGACGCAACGAAGGATACATTGTAGGTGGCGGCAGCTCCGTGAGGGATGGAGCCGGTGACGTTTGCTGCATCCACGGCTGTGCGCGGGATGAAGGCGGCGTGACGATGGGGTTGCGGATGAGGCTAAGGGGAGACGACAGTGGCGATGGCGATGGCTAGTTCAAGAAGAAGGTGTGGTTGGTGCCAAGTCAGCGCTCCTGTTTATAGTGGTCATGGAGACGAAGGGTCAAGGCTATGCCGAGTTTCTACTAAAAGAAACTCGGCAAAGGTGAGGGAGACGAAGGGTCAGGGCTTTGCCGAGTTTCCATTAATGGCAACTTCACAAAGCCTTCCCCACTGTCACATAGCTATTGCCTGGTCCCGTTTGGGTCCCATGGGACAGGTGTGTTTGCCGAGTTTGATTTTCCTGGTGCTTGGCAAATGATAGACTCTACCAAGTTTCATGTTATCGTTGAGTTCCTTTCCATGACACCGGGCAATCTGTCTCCTTTGCCGAGTTTCTCATCTTTGTTGATTTTATTTAACTCGGTTCATGGTAAACGGGTGGCATTGTCGAGCTCCCGATAAAAAGCACTCGGCAAACAACTGGAACTAGACATCTTCGACTTATCTAGTAGTGTGGACTTGTTGCTAAACACCGTGGCATTTCTCGTGCTTCAAATGGCCAAATTAGTAAGGGAAGATCAGGTTGCTACACTAAGTGATTGTCTTCCCGGCCTAAAAGACTGAATGGGAGATGGTAGAAACCACTCTCACATCTACTCATATAGTAGGGAGTGTTTCATCGCTACCTGATCCTTAATCACAAGAATTATATAAGGATGTCTTGGGTGGGAAGATGTCCCACCTTTTCCGAAAGTACCTTTTTTTCTCTGAGGGTACGCCAATGACGTACCTTAGCTTTATAGAAGGGAGAAAATATGTACAAGAGTTATTACATTGCGCTAGATGGTAGTCACAAGCCGACCCCAACCTTTCGAATCTCAAGCTTAAATGCTCCAGGTGTGAACAGTAAAATCAGAAAAAAAATCAAACAATTCTATTTTTTTGGCAAACTTTATAGAATGTTTGAAGTGCATGCAAACTATTATAACGAAATCACATTGATGGAAGTCGTGGCAAAAAAAAAGTTAGAGCTCCCAAATGCGTCTGAAAATAATATTTCCAGAGCATTGAATTTTTTTACCACACCTTCCACCACTATGATTCCGTGATGAATTTATGCATGCACTCTAAACATTCCTAAAAGTTTCCCAAAAAAATTAAGATTTTTTGAATCTTTATTCTTATTTTTTCAAATTTAGTGTTCATCTAAGAGCATTTGAGCTCGAGATTAGAGATCCCGCGTCCCACCTTTTCGCTAGTGCCTTTCTGGTGTGGCATGGAGTACATGCTGACATGGCTTCTAAGATCCGCTTCAAGATAATGATTGAAACACCACTTTATATTCAGGGTGAAAACTCTTGTTCTGACCTTGATTAATTGGGTTCGGCAGCGACGAACTTGTGTTGTTACCTTGTTGAAGAAGGCGTTGTTGCCGGGGAAAAAGTAGACTTAACGGTAGGTGTTTATTACATATCTTGTAACGGTAGACTTAGCTGTAGGTGTTTATTTCATATCTTGTAATGGTTCAGTAGTAATCGTCTTTGCTCTGTACTTACTTTAATAATTAATAAAATGGTTGTGTGCATCTCAATGATGTAGGGCCGAGGGTTTAACCTCATTTTTAGAAGGAAAAAAAGAATTATATAAGGATACAATTCTTAAAGATATGACATAGTACTCATTGTTTACATAGGGCCACTCCCTAAGATCATCTACCGGGCCACTGGCTGGATCCGTACGTGGTCGTCACTCAGCCATGCGGAAGCCAATGAGCATATGGTTTATGCGTGCAACCGTTGGAAGACGATAGCACGGGATACTTACAATCGGTTTGGATGACGTCCAGCAATAAGATAGGTGTTTAGTCATCTTGTCCTTTTGATGACGGTTGTGGCGATTTTTCTTTGATTTCATTACAGCTCATCTTGCGTGCATGTACCGAATTACGTACTTGATGTCTACTTGGTTTAATAATATGGCTGCATTTTTTTTGATAGAGGGAATATATTAATATGGTTGCATGCATCAATTTGATGTAGAGGCCGGATAATCCTCCATTTTTTTTTAAAAAAAGCAACAAGATTTTCCGTAGCCTTGAGAACATACTCTACGAGACACTGTTTGGGAGCAGGGAGTGTGAATTGAGATGTGGCTAATATGCCAAAGTTTATGTATGCAATATTAGCTGTGTGCACTTGATTTGGCCATTGTACCGGTCACGCGTCGTCAGCTTGTCCAGATCCCTCCTCGTGTTCCCATGAACCCAAATACGGCCGAAGACCTCAAATTCTGAAAGCATGCAGCGGCGTGAGGCTGCCTATCATGATGAAGCATGGGTCGATCGACCGGCGCCCGGCCGTGCAATTACACGACGCACGCCAGAGAAAGGCGAGCAGAAGAAAACCTCCCAGTACAATTACACGGCCATGCTAGAAAAAATAAGTAATACTTGATAGTACATGAATGACACCATCGATTTGAGGGGGCTGCTCGAACGCATGCACGGCAGGCTTCATCAGTTCTTTGCTATGGCCCTGACCTAAATTGAGTGGAAACCAGAGGGCATGATGGTGTGGTGGCGGTCTAGACATGCTAGGCAATCATTGTGCTGAAGCACTAGTGCACTACGTGCTGTGGTGCAACAATGGTGCCGAAAGAGGGACGGGAACGACGGATCCATCGTCCCGGTGGAGCCAACACTTGCCGACATGGGGCACGCACGATTTTGCTAACCTAAAGTGCAATTTTTTTGCCTCTCGGAAGCACCATCTCATTAGTCATTACAATTTGTGGTGCAAAAGCTGGCTTGCTTGACCGTTTCCAAAAAGGAGGGCAAATATTTGGCATCACATTCACACAGGACGTGACAATCCACGGATTTAACTTCTCAACGACTGATATCACCTGATGAAGCAGGGGCACCCCAATAACTCTGGGTGGAGCCTGGCTATAAATACCACGCTTCTCCATGGCGAGTAGCACCAAGCAAATACGAGTAGATCGAGCGTGCAAACAAACTAGCAGTACTTTTACTACTCTCCTCGTCTCCGACCCAACAGGCAACAGCAATGGCGTCTAAGGCGCCGTTATTCTCGCCGTCGCCACGGTCGTGGCAGCCTGCTGTGCCGTGGCTTCCGCGCAGACCAAGTTCGGCAAGCTCGTCATCACCGGCGTCGTGCCCTGCAACACCGGCACCCTCATCGACGTCGCCACTTCTCCGGCATTTCCAGGTAAAGCATGAGAGCTCGATGTATAATGCGCACGGCTTTGTGAACTGACACTATCCGATATACTAATTTGTCCTGGGTATATACGTGCACTGCAGACGCGAACGTGGAGCTGCGGTGCGGCGGCAACGTGGTGGCCGGCGCCAAGACGAGCCAGAACGGGTCGTTCGCGATGGAGGCAGACATGACCAACGCGCTGGCGGCGTTTGTGGGCGCCTGCGAGCTGGTGGTGGACACGCCGCTGGTAAAATGCGACGGGAAGCTGCCGGCGGCGGGGGCGCTGGTGTCCTACCTGCAGGGCCCGCTCACTAGGCTGCTCAGCGGCATCTTCCAGCTCGCCCCCGCCGGCTTCTCCTTCCGTATGAGCTGATCCACGGCCATCCACCCCACGCATGACGCCTAAGTAATGCGTACGCATGAGAAGTGGCAAGGACGCTAATTAATTACGTATAGCTCTTACGTACCATGCATGCCATGGCAGTGATACAAAAAATGGAACGTGTGTACCGCTAGCAGCATATATGGAATAAAGAATCCAAGTCATGCGTGAACTAAACACCCACTCTGATCGATTTTCCACTAGTATATTGATGCTCTCATGCCTGTATCTCAAATGTGCTAATCATGTCTGGGAATTGGCAGCAGGTCAATGAGATTTTATTTGAGAATAAAGGGTTCCACGATTTTTATAGAACTCAGTACCTTTTATATCTCCACTAATTCTGAAACAAAACACACACACAACACATGTGTAGAATGTGCTTGTGAATTTCCATCAATATATATGGGCGAAGTACCGAATTCTAATTTTTACTTGGTACTTCGCCATTATATACTGGAGTTTACCAGTATGTCCTATGTATAAAGTAGATACACAATTTAGGGGAAACAATATTGCTTTCTGCAAAGGAAACCTAAACCTTCACTTACCCAAAGATGCATGTAGGTGGGAAAGGCATGCTATATCTTTTCTTGTGACACTTGCAAATACATTTTATGTATTGACCCTTTTGGCTGCAACCTATCATGTTGCAGTACTTATGCAACATGAGTAAGGAATTACGATCTAGCGTTACGATACTCAATTTCTGTCTGTGAGTGGATAGACGCCAAAAGATAATATTGTATTTCCACGATATTCTATTGTAAGCTAGCCTCAAGCCAAGCATAGGTATGTAATGCATTAAACACTACATCTGCCCTGTAAGTTTTTTGGTATTTCATCATGTATTGTGTGTGTTAGCAATGGGTCCAGGGACTGTCACAATAAGCACAGTGATTTGGGTCCTTATCAGGATTTGTGTCTTTATAGATCTTCGAGTGAAACTAGGAAGGGTCTAACATTAAAAATTAGCAAGAAGGTGTAGGGTTTCTTCGGTTCACATAAAAAGTGGAGAAAAAAAGTAGGAATAAGAAGTTTTAATATGATGATATTATACACTGAAGGAAATATGCCCTAGAGGCAATAATAAAGTTGTTATTTTATATTTCCTTATTCATGATAAAGGTTTATTATTCATGCTAGAATTGTATTGATCGGAAACTTAAATACATGTGTGAATACATAGACAAACACTGTGTCCCTAGTGAGCCTCTACTTGACTAGCTCGTTGATCAAAGATGGTTAAGGTTTCCTAACCATGGACATGAGTTGTCATTTGATAACGGGATCACATCATTAGGAGAATGATGTGATGGATAAGATCTATCCGTTAGTTTAGCATAATGATTGTTCAATTTATTGCTATTGCTTTCTTCATGTGAAATACATATTCCTTCGACTATGAGATTATGCAACTCCCGGATACCGGAGGAATGCCTTGTGTGCTATCAAACGTCACAACGTAATTGGGTGATTATAAAGATGCTCTACAGATATTTCCGAAGGTGTTTGTTGAGTTGGCATAGATCGAGATTAGGATTTGTCACTCCGAGTATTGGAGAGGTATCTCTGGGCCATCTCGGTAATGCACATCATAAGCTTGCAAGCAAACGACTAAGGAGTTAGTCACGAGGTGATGTATTACGGAACGAGTAAAGAGACTTGTCGGTAACGAGATTGAACTAGGTATGAAGATAGCGACGATAGAATCTCGGGCAAGTAACATGCCGATGGACAAAGGGAATTACGTATGTTGTCATAACGATTCGACCGATAAAGATCTTCGTAGAATATGTAGGACCCAATATGGGCATCCATGTTCCACTATTGGTTATTGACCGGAGAGGTGTCTCGGTCATGTCTACATAGTTCTCGAACCCGTAGGGTCAGCACGCTTAACGTTCGATGACGATATAGTATTATATGAATTATGCGATTTGGTAACCAAATGTTGTTTGGAGTTCCGGATGAGATCACGGACATGACGAGGAGTCTCGAAATGGCCGAGAGGTAAATATTGATATATATGACGATGGTATTCAGACACCGAAAGTGTTTCGGCGGGTATTGGGTACTTATCGGGTCACCGGAAGGGATTTCGGGCACCCCCGGCAAAAGATATGGGCCTTATGGGCCAAGTGGGGAAACGCACCAGCCACAAGGGCTAGTGCCCGCCCCATATGGGCCGGCCTAAGAGGAGAGGGAAAGAGGGAAAGGGAAAGGAAAGAGTGGAATAGGATTCCCATTCCTTCCCTCTCCCCCCCTCTTTCCTTTCCCCCGACAAACATGGCAGGGAGGGGCGCGGCCAAGGGCAGGAGCCCAAATAGGATTCGGACCTACTTGGGGCACCCCTTGGCCTCTCCACTCTCTCTCCCACCTATATATATGAGGAGGGGGGCGCCTAGCACACACAACATCAATTGTTAGCCGTGTGCGGCGCCCCCCCTCCACAGTTTACACCCCGGGTCATATTCTCGCGGTGCTTAGGCGAAGCCCTGCGCGGATCACTTCACCGTCATCGTCACCACGCCTTCGTGCTGACGGAACTCATCTACTACCTCGATACCTTGCTGGATTAAGAAGGCGATGGACGTCATCGAGCTGAATGTGTGCAGAACTCGGAGGTGCCGTATATTCGGTGCTTGATCGGTCGGAGCTAGAAGAAGTTCGACTACATCAACTGCGTTGTTAAAACACTTCCGCTTTCGGTCTACGAGGGTACGTAGACACAGTCTCCCCCTCGTTGCTATGCATCTCCATGGATAGATCATTGTGTGTGCGTAGATCTTTTTTTGTTTTTGATGCAACGTTTCCCAACAGTGGCATCAGAGCCAGGTCTACGTAGATGATATGCACGAGTAGAACACAAAGAGTTGTGGGCGGTGATAGTCATATTTCTTACCACCAACGTCTTATTTTGATTCGGCAGTATTGTGGGTTGAAGCAGCCCAGACCAACCTTACATGTCCACGCACATGAGACCGGTTTCACCGACAGACATGCAACTAGTTTTGCATAAAGGTGGGTGGCGGGTGTCTGTTTCTCCTACTTTAGTTGAATCGGATTTGACTGCGACCGGTCCTTGAAGAAGGTTAAAACAGCAAACTTGACGAAACACCGTTGTGATTTTGATGCGTAGGTAAGAACGGTTCTTGCTAGAAGCCCGTAGCAGCCACGTATAACTTGCAACAACAAAGTAGAGGACGTCTAACTTGTTTTTGCAGGGCATGTTGTGATGTGATATGGTCAAGACATGATGTGATATACGTTTTTGTATGAGATGATCATGTTTTGTAAAAGTTATCGAGAACTGGCAGGAGCCTTAGGGTTGTCTCTTTATTGTATGAAGTGCAAGCGCCATGTAATTGCTTTACTTTATCACTATGCGTTAGCGATAGTTGTAGAAGCAATAGTTGGCGTGACGACCTTGACGCAACGATGCTACGATGGAGATCAAGGTGTCAAGCCGGTGACGATGGAGATCATGACGATGCTTTGAAGACGGAGATCAAAAGCACAAGATGATGGCCATATCATGTCACATATTTTGATTGCATGTGATGTTTATATTTTATGCATCTTATTTTGCTTAGAACGGCGGTAGCATTATAAGATGATCCCTTCACTAAATTTCAAGGTAAAAGTGTTCTCCCTGAGTATGCACCATTGCTACAGTTCGTCGTGTTGAGACACCACGTGATGATCGGGTGTGATAGACTCTACGTTCACATACAACGGGTGCAAGACAGTTTTGCACATGTGGAATACTTGGGTTAAACTTGATGAGCCTAGCATGTACAGACATGGCCTCGGAACACTGGAGACCGAAAGGTCGAACGTGAATCATATAGTAGATATGATCAACATAGAGATGTTCACCATTTATGACTACCCCATTCACGTGATGATCGGACATGGGTTAGTTGATTTGGATCACGATCACTTAGATGACTTGAGGGATGTCTATTTTAGTGGGAGTTCACTACAAGAAATATGTCAACTTGCGACCATCACTATTGGTCACTGAAAGGTCATTATTTTTCATTTGCGACCTTTTTTTGACCAAAAACAGATGGTCAAAAGCTGACGGTCATAAACTGAAATTAACGACCTTCTCTGTGAGAAGGTTGTGGAAGGCCACGACCAAAACAAAAGGTCGTTGATCCTATGACCTTCTGTTTTGGTCGCTAGCTCTCTGCCCAGGCCACGTCAAGCTGACGTGGCAAAATTGCGACCAAATAAAAAGTCGTTGACAAGAATCAGCCCGGTCCGATTAGGTGTCTACATGGGCCGAGCCCAACAATTCAGCCTTTTTATATATTTTTTCTTATTAATTTTGGTCAGTTATATGGGTCAGGCCCAACTATTCGGCCTTTTTAATTTCTGGGCCATGGCCTTTTCGCCTCAACAGCTTCAATTTTTTCCACTAGTCAAATGGGTCCCAGTTGTCAGGTTCTGGTAAGTGGGTCCCAACTAGCAAGGTCATATTCTTCATATTTCAATTTGACAGTAAATAAATAACCAGTATTTAAATTGGCACAAACAAAAAACACACGTAATACTCCAGATTCAGTACAGAGCTCCTGTTGTACAAATAACAGGTAATAACATATACAATACTTTACAAGATCTAAAAGCTCTACACGTAATAAGCTCCAACATATACAAGCTCTAGCAGAAGCTCTACAAGTGCAATAACTAGCTACAAGCTCTAAAAGTATGGCAATCACGGTTACAAGCTCCATAGGTGTAATAACAAGATACAGTTACGAGCTATGTTCTTCAGCATGGAGCTCTTTCGATAGCGATCGTAAACTAGGCACCTGCTCCTGTCAGGACTAGGCTAACAGAACGGTGATATGCCTTCCAGGGTCGCCCTGTTACATGTATCAACAGAGAAGAATTAGCTTTAAAAAGATCAGCAGAGAAGAATTAGAAAAACTGGAGCCAAAATACCAAGAAGAGACCATTCAAACAAGGACAGTTATTTAGACTAGATGACGACACAAATTCAGCTAGTACCATGCTTTTTGTCCTCCAGCTAGTTAAAATGAGATAGCAGCAGCAATTCAAATAATTGAGTAATTTGAAACAGCAGCAGCAATTTAGGGGTTGAACAAAGCTACAGGGGCTCTAAGTTTTGACAGAGTTACCAGGAAAAATGTAGAGCTGTTTGTGAAGCTATGGAATAGTTTTAAGCAATACAAAGGAGCTTTATCTTGAGGAATAACAGAGCATGACAAACAAATGCATGTGTTTCTGAAACCACATGAGACTTTGCAACACATTTACCGCAGCGACTCATATTTTAAAGCATCCAGTCAAATGGCCTTATAATACCAGACAAGGAGGAACAGTTACAGATGTGTGCACTTATCAGATATACAGAAACCATGCTTAAAAACTCACATATACAAATTTATGTGCATATACACATAGAACAGGGCTACTAAGCAAACTAGCAACCATGCACTTGATAACCTGCCCTGCACACTCTTATTCCCTCAAGTAATTCCCATTCCACAAGAACGGCACATGTACAATGTTCAAATTAGATAGGATTTTTTTCTCAGGAGAGCAGGCTTTGAACCCACATGTTACATAGCTATTGCATATATCCCCATACAACAACAGAACTACTACATCATCCATGCATATAAACTTTTGCTCCCAGCCAACACCATGAGTCTTCTCAGCTACCTACCCAACTACAAGTCAGGAGGCCACTACTGTTAAACCAACTCAAGTGAGAGAGCCAGCAAACTAGGTGGGATCTTTCCTTATCACTAAAATAAAAATCTGAGCACACCAAAAATTGATTGTGTCATAAGATGATCCTGAGAGTGCAGCACCATGTTACCATCTCTAAAGCTGATTAGCCAGCAGCAAAAATTGTGTAACAATTGTGTACCATCTCTAGGTAGGAGATGGACTCACCGGAGAGGAGGTTGTAGTCGAAGCCGCACACAGGCGCCGCCGCCGCCGTCACCCTCTAGAGGAGACGCTGCCGCTTCTTCGACGGACTCATCTGGTACAAGGAGATCATCAAAATGCATCACAATCATGATCAAAAACGCAGCAGCAGGAGCAAGATAGAAAAAAAAATTCAGTTGAGAAGTTGAGAATCTCAGGGGCTGGGCTTACCCATGGGTTGAGAAGGAGGTTGATCTGCTGCCACCCACACATGCATCTATCAATCAAAAAAAGAACCTTCAGGCTCTCAAAGACCTTCCTGGGGCCGGCAGCAGCATGAACAGAGGAAACAGAGAGGCGTGAGGAAACCGAATCAAATCAAATCAAACATCAAAGGGAGAGGACAACAATCATTTATTTTGTAGCATCTTGAGATAACTTGAGAAATCCAACCAAACCATTCTACTGCATTTTTTGGGTAGCAAGCAAAATATACTAAAAGCAGAGTCAATTCAAATCGGAGATGGACTCTAGTTCATCAATGGATGAGTGGCATTAACTGTTTGAACACCACACCGTCACAGCATCAAAAGCGGTACCATGACAAGTGCATCAGGTGTTCCATTTAGCACAAACACAAACTTCATTTAGACCGTGCTATCAAAAAAATATGTACAGGGCTAGCTCACTAGGCATGCAAATTGGCAATGTATGTAGTACAAACAAGATTTCAAGCTAGCTAGCTAGATTGAACAACAACAGTTAGTTACCACACTAACTTCCTGTAGTATGTATATATGCAAACAAGTTTCAATCGATCGATATTATGCATGATACGCCTAGCCTAGCTACAACAACCAACAAGGGTAGTCCAAACTGAGAGCTAGCTAGCTAGGAGGACCCAGCAGTGGAGTGTGACAACAGTAGCACCCATTCAAAATTCAGTCAAGCATGTGTGCAAGTAAAAAATGCAGAGCAGAGCAGCAGCAAATTGAGAGCAAGCCTATGAAATCGAGGAGGACAAGGGAGGCGTGGAGGGTGTCGGTGTCAAAACCGGCGGATCTCGGGTAGGGGGTCCCGAACTGTGCGTCTAAGGATGATGGTAACAGGAGAAGGGGGACACAATGTTTACCCAGGTTCGGGCCCTCTCTATGGAGGTAATACCCTACTTCCTGCTTGATTGATCTTGATGAATATAAGTATTACAAGAGTTGATCTACCACGAGATCGAGATGGTTAAACCCTAGAAGTCTAGCCTGTATGACTATGGTAATGAATATCTCCCCTCCGGACTAAGTCCTCTGGTTTATGTAGACACCGGGAGGATCTAGGGTTACACAAGGTCGGTTACAAAGAAAGGAATCTACATATTTGATCACCAAGCTTGCCTTCCACGCCAAGGAGAGTCCCATCCGGTCACGGGTGCAGTCTTCGGTTTTCATATCTTCACATCCCATCAGTCTGGCCCATGGCTGACAGGCCAGACGTCCGAGGACCCCTTAGTCCAGGACTCCCTCAGAGGGGAAGGGAAACCTCTCGCTTGAGGTTGGGCGTCGTTTTGAGAGAGAAGATGCACGCGGGGGAAGCAGGACTCCTCCTCTCCCTCCTCCCTGCATCGAGTTGCTGCTACTGCTGCGTGTGGGTAAGGAAGGTAGGCACATCAGGGAAGGGTAGGGGAACATATCGAATAGGAGAGGGAGGGGCTGACCTTGATGGCGTCAGAGTAGGGCTGGAGCAGCGTCATCCATGGCCTTCGCTTTGCTATTCCAGCGCGAGCGAAATGACGGCGACGGTGGCGTGCTCGATCTGGGAGGGAGAAGAGACGAGGTGAGTAAGAGAGGGTGGGTTGCGGGGGATCTCGATGGAGAGACCTGAGCCGCCGGAGCCATGCTCGCGATGCGGTGGCCGAAACCCTAGCTTAGGGGACGGTCGCGGGTGACCGGTAGAGGACGCGAGTGACGAATCTGCTCGGAGGGGAAGACGGAGCGGACATAGGCGATCATGGGAGTGTGCTTAGCGTAGTCGGCAGACTCCAGAAGCCCCCGGAATCTCCGGCGTGGGTGGCGGCGGTGGAGAAGGAGGAGGAGGCGGGGGAAGGCGGGAACGAGTGCGTCGGCGTCGGGGAGGAGGAGGAAGGGCGGGTGAGCTGCTGCGGGAGGACGAGGGGGGGCGGGTGGCCTAAGGGAGGATGACCGCCGGGCGTCGAGGGAATGGACCAGTGGAGGGGGTGGATCTGGCCGCCGCCATGGCCATGGCCGTGCCATGCGGCTAGGTCTAGGTCATGAGTGAGGAGGGGGCGCGGATCCGACCGCGGCCGTGGGAGAGAAGGGGAGGGGAGGGGTCGCCGGCAGCCGGGGTTGGGGGAGAAGAGGATCTAGGGTAATGAATATGGTAATGAAGTCTAGCCTGTATGACTATGGTAATGAATATCTCCACTCCGGACTAAGTCCTCCGGTTTATATAGACACCGGGAGGATCTAGGGTTACACAAGGTCGGTTACAAAGAAAGGAATCTACATATTTGATCACCAAGCTTCCTTCCACGCCAAGGAGAGTCCCATCTGGACACGGGTGCAGTCTTCGGTCTTCATATCTTCGTAGCTCATCAGTCCGGCCCATGGCTAACAGGCCGGACGTCCGAGGACCCCTTAGTCCAGGACTCCCTCAGTAGCCCCTGAACCAGGCTTCAATGACAAGGTGTCCAGCGCGCAGATTGTCTTCGGCATTGCAAGGCGGGTTCCTCCCTCCGAACTCCAAGATAGTCTTCGGGCGTAATGGCCGTGTCCGGACCTGTAATACACATACCACACACAACCGCAGAGAATACAATATTTCACGAGTCCAATCCGCTGACAACTTTTTGCAACGTGACATCACGTCTGCCCGGTCATAATTTCGAACCGTTTTTCGTCTGCCACTCCACGTTTCGAGACGCGGTTGCCATTGGCACGTCTCGTCGAAGCAGAGATCGTGTCCCCTTATTGCGGGATTCTCATTAATACGGGCATGGGTAACCCAACCGTGCCATTTACACAGCCCTTGGGAACAGGCGAGTTTTAAGGCGAGTGGGGAGGCGTTCAATATTCACTGCCTTTATAAGGAGATAAGAATCCCCTTTCTTCACCCACGCCTCCTCTCCCATTCTCGAGCTCCAGCACCCAAGTTCCCATCTTCTCCATCTCAAGGAAGCACTCAACCATGTACGGATCCGGAGAACAAGGCAAGTGGATGGTCTCCTCCGTCAAGGAGAAGGACATCATCCAGCTTCGGGCGGCCGGGTACCTAGCGAAAGGAATCGCCCACCATCTGCCCTCCAAGGGGCAAGTCATCCCCACCCCGAAGCCTACTGAGAGGGTAGTTTTCCTCCCTCACTTCGTCCGTGGATTGGGGTTTCCACTTCACCCCTTTGTCCGCGGACTGATGTACTATTACGGGCTAGATTTCCATGATCTAGCCCCGAACTCCTTCCTCAACATCTCGGCATTCATTGTCCTGTGCGAGGCCTTCCTCCGCATCCATCCCCACTTCGGCCTATGGCTCAAGGTCTTCAACGTGAAGCCGAAGGTGGTGCATGGTCAGCACACGGAGTGCGGAGGTGCCATGGTGAGCAAGATGCCCAACGTCACTTGGCCCACAGGCACTTTCGTGGAGACTGTCAAGGAGTGGCAGAAGTAGTGGTTCTACATCACAGAGCCACGCGGCGCCACTTGGGCGGCGGCTCCCGAATTTAAGGCCGGAGCCCCAATGCGGCTCACCTCCTGGACGGAGAAGGGCCCCAACTGGTCTGCGTCAGACGAGCTGATAGCGCTGCAAACGCGCATTCAGAGCATGGTGGATAAAAAAATCAAGCTCGTCGACGTGATCCAGGTGATGCTGGTTCGCCGGATTCTCCCCTGCCAACGCTGAAGCTTCCCTTTATGGGAATTCGATCCAGAGAAGCACCAGACCCTTGGAGGGCTCTTCGGAACTACTCACGAAGATGCCTGGAAGTTGCTCTTCAAGGGCAACGAGAAGCCGCCGGTCATAGATTCGGACCGTGGGCACGATCACACCCATCCTGCCAATGAGGTAAGTTCTTAAGGCGTACCTTCTAATTGTTTGTTCAAGGAGGATGCCTAACCTTTGCTGCATTTTTTCAGGTGTGGACGGAGAGAGCGGAGCGGATCCATAGTTCGGCTCCGCTGCCTGAAGAGCCAGTCATCCCGCTCCTGGCGAAGATGCTGGTTCCGGCACCCTATAGGCCGCCGGAAAAGAAGGCAAGAAGAAGGCCAAGGGGGCCAAAGGTGGCCCCCGTCGCAAGGGTGCTTCGGACGTAATGTCTGAAGACGAAGTGACCCTTTCCTTCGCCGCTGAGGACGACAACGACGAGGAGGAGGAGGAGGAGAACAACCCTCCCCCTGATGAGGGAAAGAAGAAGAGGGCGGCCTCCACGAACCTGGAGGCGGAGACGTCCAAGAAGGGGAAGGGCTCCCTCGCGGATAACTCCGTGTGGGATGTCGACAGCAGTCCGGAGCGACGCCCCCGCACTAAGCCTCGGGCTGCATCGTAAGTGCTAAGACTCACACATACCCATAGATCCAGCCTTTCCTCTTCATTGTACTGATATGATTAGTTATGCTATTGGAGTCCGGCCCACGACAGCTCCCGGCGATCCTCGTCACGAGGTTCGTTGGATTCAAAGGCGATGGCCAGCGAGTCGCCGCCGACCGCTCACTCCCCCAAGGCCAAGGACGACGCAGAGGTGCTGTCTCGAAGGACTTTCCCAGGCCGGGGAGAGGTTCTGGAGGCGCGAGAAGGTGAAGCCTCCGTCGCCGGACACCAGGGGGAGACAATCCCCATGGAGACTGGTGATGAGGGCCGTATTCAGTTCGGCCCTCAGCCGAACTCGATTCCAGAGACCGATACGGCTCTGGAATCCGGCATGCAACCTCCTTCGAAAGAAGGGGGTATGCCTATTCCGCCGGTGACCCCTGTCCAACCAGGGGCACTGGTAATCTGCTGGAAGCGCTGCGAGACACTTCCATTGTGGATGAGCACCATGTTCTTATGGGCACGGTAATTGAAAGGGTTCAGTCCGCCAAGAGCGGACTAACCGAAGCCTGCAGCAGCCTGCTGACAGGTTTTGAGGTAAGCGACAGAAAAAAGAGAAGATCCCAATACCGACAGTAGCCCCTGAGACACTGTCCGGTGTTTGGAAAGAAAAAGCTGGACAGAGGATCAATCCCTTATTGCAGGAAACTAACTAAATATGTCTGAAATAAATACGCAAGCGTCGCTGTTGGCCGCGGCCTCGCATAAAAGTCTCCGGACTGAAGCAGAGACTGGAGCGGGCCAAGGAGGAGCTCGGCCAGGTGAGGAGGCAACTCCAAGAAAAACAAGGTATTTAATAACCCGTTATATATTCGAAAAGAGTAAAATGATGTATATTGACCGAAGTGTCATGATATGTATAGGAGCAACGACCAAGGTCGAGGCCCTTAAAAAGGCCCTGGCCGAAGCCGAGGGGAAGGCTGTCAAGGAGCAGGCCGCCCGTAAGAAGCTCAAGGCTCGGGTCAACGAGGTCCAGCAAGAGCTCCAGGACGCGGTAAGGAAGTGCGAGACCTTGGAGTGCGATGCGTCGGCTCAAGAAACCGAACTCGCCAAGGCTCGCCAGAGCGCAGAGACGGCCCAGAATGAGGCCCAGGGCGCCCTCCAGGAGATCCAGGAGGCCAGGAAGATCGTGGCGGGTAAGACATTTAGTATGCAAAGCAAGTATGTGAAGAAGAAGAATTTCTTACTAACCCTAATTCGGAGTTCCCTAGGGGCGTTTGCGGACTTGCCGCGCAGCGTGTCAGACGCTGCGGAGTTCTTCAGGGCCGAAGAAGGGAGCTCGACGGAGAAGCTGTTCTGGTCGCAATACCTTGCGCCAGAACATCCATTGCCCTTCACAGATCAGCTGAAACAGCTGGTCGAGCTGCATAGGGTGGCCGAACTGGCCATGAAGGATCTGATAATCCGGTTGTGGCCTGCCGAAGCTATACCCAGCAACTACTTCGGCCTCGTGAAGCGGTTGGTGAATGCCTATCCTCGGCTGGACGCCGTCAAGCGGTCGATCTGCATCGAGGGCGCGCGCCTGGCCTTCGCCTATGTCAAGGTGTGGTGGGCGAAGATGGACGCCGTCAATCTAGCGACCGAGGGGCCGCCGGAGGGCAAGGAGCGCCGCACACCCGAGCGGTATTTCGGAGACATCCTGGAGGGGTCCCGCATTGTTGCGGAGCAGTGTGCGAAAGACGTGATCTTTGAATGAATACATTCATATTTTGTCTCGCCCTGTATTATGAAACAAAGACAGTTTATGTAATATAATGCTTTGTGTTAGATTTTCACCTCCTGTGCGTCTGTTTTTATTAAATCTGAGAGTTGGCCAGTCGTCGGCTTCAGCCCCCACGTAGACGGGGGTGTTCGGGATGGAACCTAAACTCTTGATCCAATTATTTGGTCCTTGAAGGAGGTGTTTAGCGCAACGAACAAGGCAATCGGACTATAATGCTTTATCACCCTCACTTAGCCATAGGAGTCGACAATAAAATTTTAGGCGCAGCCCCTGGTATGCGGAAGTCCGAACTAGGGGATTCTGTAAACACATGATCGGATAAAGACTGATTCACCGCGTAATGCGGAATAAACCTCTAGCGATTTGAAACCTCTGAAGAGCTGATTGGCTAGCCGTATCATGACAGTCAGTTTTCGGCTTTCTCTACTGAGGTGCTCAACCGGATGAACCAGGGCACAATCGCAGTAGTTCTCCCTTTACTACCCTAGCCGATATAGCAGAACGTAAGGTAGTAAGCACAGGAGCCGGGCAACCCAACTATTGACCAAAGACATGATTCGGAGCCAATGCATATAGTGCTAAATTCGGAGTGCCGAACTATACTGTAAAAAGTGTTCGGACTTTGTTGCCGTAGTGCGGGGTGCTATAGAGCCCCTGGCAAATATGAAACATACCAAAGTGTACGGGTGCTAACTGATAAGGTTGTCAATAGAAAAAGGAAAATAAACAAGGAGCAAAAGGTAATTAGCTGGGGCCCTAAAATTTGGGCCGCCAAAATTTTCTATTGCAATTTTATTAATACGTCAAAACGCATTGATACAAATAGTGCAATAAGCAACAGGCTATTTGACATGCCATGACCAAGGGAGAGCTGCGTGTGGGTCCTGAAAATAGGTAGAGTGATCGTTAAAGAAAACACCTAGAAATTCCCCGGTACGCTTGTGCTTCTTGCCAGCTTTGTGTGTTTATCCTTTGACTAGACCGGTGATCAAGCCATCAGTGAAAGCCTGTGAAGAGGGACCTGAAAAGGGGAAAGATAAACAGTGAAAGTATATGTGTCTGGGAGCGGTCGAGCCGTACTATGGATCACAAGGTAGGTATGCCTCCGTCTATGCCCATGGTATTTTGAGTGCGTAGTTATGCACGCGCGGTACGAATGCCGTCACTTGATTGGGGCTGGGATGGAGGCCGAATTGCTAGTCGAGCTCTTGACGAGCCGAGCTGTCCTGCTGCAGAATAGTCTGGACTCTTTTGACAGTGTCCGAGAGTTCGGCCGCTGAATTGAGGTTCTGCTTGAGAATGCCGCTCTGTACTTCTGCTGCTAAGGCATCGGTGTGCTCCTCTGTACGGAGGGAGCGTTCCATGTTTTCATTGACTGTTATGACGCTGCATGGACCGGGCATCTTGAGCTTGAGGTAAGCATAATGAGGCACCGCGTTGAATCGAGCAAATGCGGTTTGTCCGAGCAGTGCGTGATAGCCGCTGCGAAAAGGGACGATATCGAAGATTAACTCTTCGCTTTGGAAGTTGTCCGGAGATCCGAAGACAACCTCTAGCGTAATTGAGCCCGTGCAGCGGGTCTCTACACCTGGTATGACTCCTTTGAAGGTGGTCTTTGTGGGCTTGATCCGTGATGGGTTAATGCCCATTTTGCGCACTGTATCCTGATAGAGCAGGTTCGGGCTGCTGCCGCCGTCCATAAGGACTCGCGTCAGGTGGAATCCGTTGATTATTGGGTGAAGGACCAATGCGGCTGAACCGCCATGACGGATACTGGTTGGATGATCCCGTCGATCAAAAGTGATCGGGCATGACGACCATGGATTAAATTTTGGGGTGACTGGCTCTATCGCATAGACGTCCCTGAGCGCGCGCTTGCGCTCCCTCTTGGGGATGTGTGTAGCATATATCATGTTCACTGATTTGACCTGGGGGGGGGGAACTTATTTTGCCCCCCTGTGCTCGGTTGTCAGGGTCCTCGTCATCGTCCTTGCTTTGCGATACCTTTTCTTTGTTCTCGGTATTTAACTTGCCGGCCTGTTTAAAAACCCAACAATCTCTGTTGGTATGATTGGCTGGTTTATCAGGGGTGCCATGGATTTGGCACGGACGATCGAGTATGCGGTCCAAGCTTGATGGTCCCTGATTGTTTCTTTTATATGGCTTCTTCCGCTGACCGGACTTGGAACCACTGAATCCGGCATTGACTGTCATGTCATCAGTGTTGTCACCATTACTTTGGCGTTTGTGTCTGCTGCTTCGGAGCTTGCCGTTGCTATTTTTGGCCTCGGAGGTGCCCGTGTCACTTGCTATATTTTTGCTACGGGCCAGCCAACTATCCTCTCCCGCACAGAAGCGGGTCATGAGTGCCGTGAGGGCTGCCATGGATTTTGGCTTTTCCTAGCCGAGGTGGCGGGCGAGCCATTTGTCACGGATGCTATGTTTAAAGGCTGCTAGGGCTTCGGCATCCGGACAGTCGATGATCTGGTTCTTTTTAGTTAGGAACCTAGTCCAGAATTTCCTGGCTGACTCTCCAGGCTATTGGACTATGTGACTTAAGTCATCAGCGTCTGGTGGCCGGACATAAGTACCTTGGAAGTTGTCACGGAAAGCTTCTTCCAAATCCTCCCAGCCGCCAATGGAATTTTCAGGCAGACTGTTTAGCTAGTGCCGAGCTGGCCCTTTGAGTTTTAGTGGGAGGTATTTGATGGCGTGAAGATCATCCCCGCGGGCCATGTGGATGTGGAGAATAAAATCCTCGATCCATACCGCGGGATCGGTTGTTCCATCGTATGATTCGATGTTTACGGGTTTGAACCCTTCTGGGAATTCATGGTCCATTACATCATCAGTGAAGCAAAGAGGGTGTGCGGCGCCTCTATATCGGGCCGCATCGCGGCGTGGCTTCGATGGAGTCCGTCTGCGGTTTCGGCCCAGGCGTGACTAGGTTTGTCACGTCCGAATAGATAGCCGTCCTCGCGTGTCAAGGCACGTCCCCGCGATCCGTAGATTGATCTTGTATATCCTGCTCTACTATCCAGGTCTTGGCGAAGGTCATATGTGTAGCCTCGAGCTGTCTTATCCCTGCCTTTGCGGCGAGGTGGGACAGTTTGGTTTTCGGCTCGAGTTGCCGCTTTATCCCGACCGCGCGGCGGCCGATCACCCGCATTGCGTGATGCTGGTGCGGGCTCCAGCGCCTCGTCATCGAACTGAGGTAGCAATTTGCGCTTCGGGTAACTTTTGGCTGGGCGTTTAAGGCCGTATTCCTCTGCTGCCAAGACATCGGTCCATCTGTCATTGAGAAGGTCTTGATCAGCTTGAAGCTGCTGCTGCTTCTTTTTCAGGCTCCTCGCAGTGGCTATTAGCTGAAGCTTAAATCGCTCCTGCTCGAGAGGTTCCTCAGGCACGATGAAGTCTTCATTGCCGAGGCTCACCTCCTCCTCGGAGAGCGGATGATAACTACCGTCCTCCGAGTCTTCTTCTATGGCCTGTTCGTCAGGGCTTACTTGCCCATCTTCCCGATTGTCTTGTTCGGCAGTTTGTTCATCGGGTTCTTCTATGTCTTCGGCACCATCCGGAGTGTTGTCGTCTCCTGTGCCGGTGTTGCTGTCTCTGCTGCGGCGCGATTTAGAGCGGCGCCGCTGACGCCGGTGCTTTGGTTGTGTTTTAGCAGGGTCATTCTTCTCTGGGTTTTCTTTGTCGTCGCCGCTATTATCTTTTGGTGCATCCACCATGTATACGTCATATGAGGAAGTGGCCGTCCATCGTTCGGTGAACGGCGGGTTTTGGGCCTCCTCTTCTCCGGCATCGTCGTCCATACCGTCGATGTCGTCGGAGTCATAGTCAAGCGTGTCGGTTAGGTCTTCAACAGTGGCAATGAAGTGGGCGGTGGGTGGGAAACGAAGTTCTCCATCATCAGCCTCCAGTTCAAACCGGATATAATTCGGTTGAGAGTCCCCCGCTAGGGATAGATTTTTTAATGAATTGAGCACGTCGCCTAAAGGCGAGTGCCGGAAGATGTCTGCTGCGTTGAATTCGACGATCGATGACCGATCTTGCTCGACATACGCGGATGCACATGGTTCGGAACTTATAGCTGGAAACGAGTCTGAGGTTCTGCTACCTCTTGAGCACTGCGTTGGTTTTCCCTTGAAGAGGAAAGGGTGATGCAGTAAAGTAGCATAAGTATTTCCCTCAGTTTTTGGGAACCAAGGTACCAATCCAGTATTAGACCACGTGTGAGTCCCACGTACCTACACAAACAAATAAGAACCTCGCAACCAACGCGATAAAGGGGTTGTCAATCCCTTCACGCTCACTTACGAGAGTGAGATCTGATAGAGATGATAAGATAATATTTTTGGTATTTTTATGATAAAGAGTAAAAGTAAAGAAAGCAAGTAAACGACAATGGAAATAACGGGAGATTAATATGATGGAAAATAGACCTGGGGGCCATAGGTTTCACTAGTGGCTTCTTTAAAGAGCATAAGTATTACGGTGGGTAAACGAATTACTGTCGAGCAATTGATAGAATTGAGCATAGTTATGAGAATATCTAGGTATGATCATGTATATAGGCATCACGTCCGTGACAAGTAGACCGAAACGATTCTGCATCCACTACTATTACTCCACACATCGACCGCTATCCAGCATGCATCTAGAGTATTAAGTTCATAAGAACAGAGTAATGCTTTAAGCACGATGACATGATGTAGAGGGATAAACTCATGCAATATGATATAAACCCCATCTTTTTATCCTCGATGGCAACAATACAATACGTGCCTTGCTGCCCCTGCTGTCACTGGGAAAGGACACCGCAAGATTGAACCCAAAGCTAAGCACTTCTCCCATTGCAAGAAAGATCAATCTAGTAGGCCAAACCAAACTGATAATTTGAAGAGACTTGCAAAGATAACCAATCATACATAAAAGAATTCAGAGGAGATTCAAATATTGTTCATAGATATTCTTGATCATAAACCCACAATTCATCGAATCTCGACAAACACACCGCAAAAAGAAGAGTTACATCAAATAGATCTCCAAGAGAATCGAGGAGAACTTTGTATTGAGATCCAAAGAGAGAGAAGAAGCCATCTAGCTAATAACTATGGACCCGAAGGTCTGAGGTAAACTACTCACACATCATCGGAGAGGCTATGTGTTGATGTAGAAGCCCTCCGTGATCAATGCCCCCTCCGGCAAGACGCCGGAAAAGGCCCCAAGATGGGATCTCACGGGTACAGAAGGTTGCGGCGGTGGAATTACATTTTCGTGGTCGCTTCTGATGGTTTGGGCGTACGTAGGTATATATCGGAGGAATAAGTAGGTCGGTGGAGCCACGAGGGGCCCGAGAGGGTGGAGGGCGCGCCCTGGGGGGGTAGGCGCGCCCCTTACCTCGTGGCTTCCTCGTCTGTTGCTTGACGTCCACTCCAAGTCCTCTGGATCACGTTTGTTCTAAAAATCATGTCCCCGAAGGTTTCATTCCGTTTGGACTCCGTTTGATATTCTTTTTCTGTGAAACACTGAAATAGGCAAAAAACAACAGTTTGGGCTGGGCCTCCGGTTAATAGGTTAGTCCCAAAAAATAATATAAAAGTGTATAGTAAAGACCATTAATCATCCAAAACAGAATATAATATAGCATGCAACAATAAAAAATTATAGATACGTTGGAGACGTATCAAGCATCCCCAAGCTTAATTCCTGCTCGTCCTCGAGTAGGTAAATGATAAAAACAGAATTTTTGATGTGGAATGCTACTTAGCATAATTTTCAATGTAATTCTGTTATTTGTGGTATGAATATTCAGATCCGAAAGATTCAAGATAAAAGTTTAATATTGACATAAAAGATAATAATACTTCAAGCATACTAACTAAGCAATCATGTCTTCTCAAAATAACATGGCCAAAGAAATTTATCTCTACAAAATCATATAGTCTGGCTATGCTCTATCTTAACCACACAAAGTATTTAAATCATGCACAACCCCGATGACAAGCCAAGCAATTGTTTCATACTTTTCATGTTCTCAAACTTTTTCAATCTTCACGCAATACATGAGCGTGAGCCATGGACATAGCACTATATGTGGAATAGAAGGGTGGTTGTGGAGAAGAAAAAAAGGAGAAGATAGTCTCACATCAACTAGGCGTATCAACGGGCTATGGAGATGCCCATTAATAGATACCAATGTGAGTGAGTAGGGATTGCCATGCAACGGATGCACTAGAGCTATAAGTGTATGAAAGCTCAACAAGAGAAACTTCATTGGAATATACAAGCCAAGTTCTATAATGAAAAATTCCCACTAGTATATGAAAGTGACAACATAAGAGACTCTCTATCATGAAGATCATGGTGCTACTTTGAAGCACAAGTGTGGTAAAAGGATAGTAACATTGTCCCTTCTCTCTATTTCTCTCATTTTTTTATTTGGGCCTTTTCTCCCTTTTTTTCATATGGCCTCTTTTTTTCTTTCTCTTTTTTTTCTTTTTCGTCCGGAGTCTCATCCCGACTTGTGGGGGAATCATAGTCTCCATCATACTTTCCTCACATGGGACAATGCTCTAATAATGATGATCATCACACTTTTATTTACTTACAACTCAAGAATTACAACTCAATACTTAGAACAAAAATATGACTCTATGTGAATGCCTCCGGCGGTGTACCGGGATATGCAATGAATCAAGAGTGACATGTATGAAAAATGATGAATGGTGGCTTTGCCACAAATACGATGTCAACTACATGATCATGCAAAGCAATATGACAATGATGAAGCGTGTCATAGCAAACGGAACGGTGGTAAGTTGCATGGCAATATATCTCGGAATGGCTATGGAAATGCCATGATAGGTAGGTATGGTGGCTGTTTTGAGGAAGGTATATGGTGGGTGTATGATACCGGCGAAAAGTGCGCGGTATTAGAGAGGCTAGCAAATGGTGGAAGGGTGAGAGTGCGTATAATCCATGGACTCAACATTAGTCATAAAGAACTCACATACTTATTGCAAAAATCTATTAGTTATCAAAACAAAGTATTACGCGCATGCTCCTAGGGGGATAGATTGGTAGGAAAAGACCATCGCTCGTCCCCGACCGCCACTCATAAGGAAGACAATCAATAAATAAATCATGCTCCGACTTCATCACATAACGGTTCACCATACGTGCATGCTACGGGAATCACAAACTTTAACACAAGTATTTCTCAAATTCACAGCTACTCAACTAGCATGACTCTAATATCCCCATCTTTATATCTCAAAACAATTATCAAGCATCAAACTTCTCTGAGTATTCAATGCACTTATAAGAAAGTTTTTACTAATCTTGGATGCCTATCACTTTAGGACTAATTTCTCAATTTAAGCAAATTACCATGCTGTTTTGTAGGACTCTCAAAATAATATAAGTGAAGCATGAGAGAACAATAGTTCCTATAAAACAAAACCACCACCGTGCTCTAAAAGATATAAGTGAAGCACTAGAGCAAAAACTATATTGCTCAAAAGATATAAGTGAAGCACATAGAGTATTCTAATAAATTCCGAATCATGTGTGTCTGTCTCAAAAGGTGTGTAAAGCAAGGATGATTGTGGTAAACTAAAAAGGAAATACTCAAATCATACAAGACGCTCCAAGCAAAACACTTATCATGTGATGAATAAAAATATAGCTCCAAGTAAAGTTACCGATGGACGAAGACGAAAGAGAGGATGCCTTCCGGGGCATCCCCAAGCTTTGGCTTTTTGGTGTCCTTAGATTTACCTTGGGGTGCTTTGGGCATCCCCAAGCTTAGGCTCTTGCCACTCCTTGTTCCATAATCCATCAACTCTTTACCCAAAACTTGAAAACTTCACAACACAAAACTTAACAGAAAATCTCGTGAGCTCCGTTAGCGAAAGAAAACAAAACACCACTTCAAGGTACTGTATTGAATTCATTATTTATCTATATTGGTGTTAAAACTAATGTATTCCAACTTCTTTATGGTTTATAAACTATTTTACTAGCCATAGATTCATCAAAATAAGCAAACAACACACGAAAAACAGAATCTGTCAAAAACATAACAGTCTGTAGTAATCTGTAACTAACGCAAACTTCTGGAACTCAGAAAAATCCACCAAAATAGGAAGACCTATATAATTTGTTTATTGATCTGCTGCAATTGGAATCAGTATTTTATCACGTTCTGGTGATTTTTAACAATTGTTTTTGTGAACAGAAAGTTTCTGGAATTTTCAGCAAGATCAAATAACTATCATCCGAGAAGATCCTATAGGTTTAACTTGGCACAAACACTAATAAAAAAAATCTAACCAGAGGCTAGATCAAATATTTATTCCTAAACAGAAGCAAAAAGCAAAAAACTAAAATAAAATTGGGTTGCCTCCCAACAAGCGCTATCGTTTAACGCCCCTAGCTATGCATAAAAGCAAGGATAGATCTAGGTATTGCCATCTTTGGTAGGCAATCTATAAGTGGCTCTCATAATAGATTCATATGGTAATTTAACTTTCTTTCTAGGGAAGTGTTCCATGCCTTTCCTTAACGGAAATTGGAATCTAATATTCCCTTCCTTCATATCAATAATTGCACCAATCGTTCTAAGGAAAGGTCTACCAAGAATAATAGGACATGAAGGATTGCAATCTATATCAAGAACAATAAAATCTATGGGCACATAGTTCCTATTTTTAACAATAAGAACATCATTAATTCTTCCCATAGGTTTCTTAATGGTGGAATCTGCAAGATGCAAGTTTAAAGAACAATCATCAGAATCACGGAATCCTAGCAAATCACACAAAGTTTTTGGAATCGTGGAAACACTAGCACCCAAATCACACAAAGCATAGAATTCATGATCTTTAATTTTAATTTTAATAGTAGGTTCCCATTCATCATAAAGCTTTCTAGGGATAGAAACTTCCAATTCAAGCTTTTCTTCATAAGATTGCATTAAAGCATCAACGATATGTTTAGTAAAAGCCTTATTTTGACTATAAGCATGTGGAGAATTTAGCACGGATTGCAACAAGGAAATGCAATCTATCAAAGAGCAATTATCATAATTAAATTCCTTGAAATCCAAGATAGTGGGTTCATTGATATCTAAAGTTTTGACCTCTTCAATCCCACTTTTACCAAATTTTGCATCAAGATCTAAAAATTCCGAATTTTTGGGACGCCTTCTATCTAAAGTTGACTCATCTCCAGTCCCATCATTATCAAGATTCATATTGCAAAACAAAGATTGAATAGGGGACACATCAATAACTTTTAGATCTTCATCTTTATTCTCATAAAAATCAGAAGAACACGCTTTTACAAAGCAATCTTTCTTGGCACGCATCCTAGCGGTTCTTTCTTTGCACTCATCAATGGAAATTCTCATGGATTTGAGAGACTCATTGATATGATGCTTAGGTGGAATAGATCTAAGTTTCAAACAATCAACATCAAGAGAAATTATATCCACGTTCCTAGCCAATTCATCAACTTTAAGCAATTTTTCTTCAAGCAAAGCATTGAAATTCTTTTGAGAAATCATAAATTCTTTAACACTAGTCTCAAATCAGAGGGCATCTTATTAAAATTTCCATAAGAGTTGTTGTAGGGATTACCATAATTATTAGAGGAATTACTAGGATACGACCTAGGATTAAAGTTTCCTCTATACGCGTTGTTACCAAAATTATGCCTACCAACAAAATTCACATCCATAGATTCATTATTATTCTCAATCAAGGTAGACAAAGGCATATCATTAGGATCAGAAGAAACACTCTTATTAGCAAACAATTTCATAAGTTCATCCATCTTTCCACTCAAAACATTGATTTCTTCTATCGCATGCACTTTTTTACTAGTAGATCTTTCGGTGTGCCATTGAGAATAATTAACCATAATATTATCTAGGAGTTTAGTAGCTTCTTCTAAGGTGATTTCCATAAAAGTGCCTCCCGCGGCCGAATCTAAAAGATTTCTAGAAGCAAAATTCAATCCCGCATAATTTTTTTGTATAATCATCCATAAATTCAAACCATGTGTAGGCCAATTACGTATCATTAAGTTCATCCTCTCCCAAGCTTGTGCAACATGTACATGATAAAGTTGCTTAAAATTCATAATATCTTTTCTAAGAGAGATGATCTTAGCGGGAGGAAAATACTTAGAGATAAAATCATCTTTGCACTTATTCCATGAATCAATACTAGTTTTAGGCAAAGACGAAAACCAAGTTTTAGCACGATCTCTAAGAGAAAACGGAAATAGCTTCAATTTAACAATATCATTGTCCACATCTTTCTTATTTTGCATATTACACAAATCAACAAAGCTATTTAGATGGGTAGCGGCATCTTCACTAGGAAGGCCGGAGAATTGATCTTTCATGACAAGATTCACCAAGGCAGCATTAATTTCACAAGATTCAGCATCGGCAAGAGGAGCAATCGGAGTGCTAAGAAAATCATTATTGTTGGTATTGGCAAAGTCACACAATTTAGTATTATCTTGAGCCATCGTGACAAGCAAGTAATCCAACACACAAGCAAACAAAAAGCGAGCGAAAAAAGCGAACAGAAAGAGAGGGCGAATAAAACGGCAAGGGTGAAGTGGGGGAGAGGAAATGAGAGGAAAATGGCAAATAATATAATGCGAGGGATAAGAGTTTATGATGGGTACTTGGTATGTCTTGACTTGTGCGTAGACTCCCCGGCAACGGCGCCAGAAATGGCTCATTGTCGGGAAATCAAATCTTGACTTGACCTGGCGCGAATCTCCCCGGCAACGGCGCCAGAAATCCTTCTTGCTACCTCTTGAGCACTGCGTTGGTTTTCCCTTGAAGAGGAAAGGGTGATGCAGTAAAGTAGCATAAGTATTTCCCTAAGTTTTTTAGAACCAAGGTATCAATCCAGTAGGAGACCACGCGCGAGTCCCATGTACCTACACAAACAAATAAGAACCTCGCAACCAACGCGATAAAGGGGTTGTCAATCCCTTCACGGTCACTTATGAGAGTGAGATCTGATAGAGATGATAAGATAATATTTTTGGTATTTTTATGATAAAGAGTAAGAGTAAAGAAAGCAAGTAAACGGCAATGGAAATAAGGGGAGATTAATATGATGGAAAATAGACCCCGGGGCCATAGGATTCACTAGTGGCTTCTCTTAAGAGTATAAGTATTACGGTGGGTAAACGAATTACTGTCGAGCAATTGATAGAATTGAGCATAGTTATGAGAATATCTAGGTATGATCATGTATATAGGCATCACGTCCGTGACAAGTAGACCGAAACGATTCTGCATCTACTACTATTACTCCACACATCGACCGCTATCTAGCATGCATCTAGAGTATTAAGTTCATAAGAACAGAGTAACGCTTTAAGCAAGATGACTGATACGTCTCCAATGTATCTATAATTTTTTATTGTTCCATGCTATATGATATTCTGTTTGGGATGTTTAATGGGCTTTATTATACACTTTTATATTACTTTTGGGACTAACCTATTAACCGGAGGCCCAGCACAAATTGCTGTTTTTTTGCCTATTTCAGAGTTTCGCAGAAAAAGAATATCAAACGGAATGAAACCTTCGGGAACGTGATTTTCGGAACAAACGTGATCCAGAGGACTTGGAGTCCACGTAAAGAAAGCAACGATGAGAGCACGAGGCAGGGGGCGCGCCTACCCCCCCAGGCGCGCCCTCCACCCTCGTGGGGCCCACGTTGCTCCACCGACGTACTTCTTCCTCCTATATATACCTACGTACCCCAAAACCATCAGAGGCATCCACGAAAACCAAATTCCACCGCCGCAACCTTCTGTACCCATGAGATCCCATCTTGGGGCCTTTCCCGGTGCTCCGCCGGAGGGGGCATTGATCACGAGGGCTTCTACATCAACACCATAGCCTCTCCGATGATGTGTGAGTAGTTTACCTCAGACCTTCGGGGCCATAGTTATTAGCTAGATGGCTTCTTCTCTCTCTTTGGATCTCAATACAAAGTTCTCCACAATTCTCATGGAGATCTATTCGATGTAATCTTCTTTTGCGGTGTGTTTGTCGAGATCCGATGAATTGTGGTTTTATGATCAAGTTTATCTATGAACAATATTTGAATCTCCTCTGAATTCTTTTATGTATGATTGGTTATCTTTGCAAGTCTCTTCGAATTATCAGTTTGGTTTGGCCTACTAGATTGATCTTTCTTGCAATGGGAGAAGTGCTTAGCTTTGGGTTCAATCTTGCGGTGTCCTTTCCCAATGACAGCAGGGGCAGCAAGGCACATATTGTATTGTTGCCATCGAGGATAACTAGACGGGGTTTATATCATATTGCATGAGCTTATCCCTCTACATCATGTCATCTTACTTAAAGCGTTACTCTGTTCTTAGGAACTTAATACTCTAGATGCATGCTGGATAGCGGTCGATGTGTGGAGTAATAGTAGTAGATGCAGAATCGTTTCGGTCTACTTGTCGCGGATGTGATGCCTACATACATGATCATACCTTGATATTCTCATAACTATGCTCAATTCTATCAATTGCTCGATAGTAATTTGTTCACCCACCGTAATACTTATGCTCTTGAGAGAAGCCACTAGTGAAACCTATGGCCCCCGGGTCTATTTTCCATCATATTAATCTTCCAATACTTAGCTATTTCTATTGCCGTTTATTTTACTTTGCATCTTTATTTACTCTTTATCATAAAAATACCAAAAATATTATCTTATCATATCTATCAGATCTCACTCTTGTAAGTGACCGTGAAGGGATTGACAACCCCTTTATCGCGTTGGTTGCGAGGTTCTTATTTGTTTGTGTAGGGGCGTTGGACTCGAGCGTGGTATCCTACTGGATTGATACCTTGGTTCTCAAAAACTGAGGGAAATACTTACGCTACTTTACTGCATCACCCTTTCCTCTTCATGGGAAAACCAACGCAGTGCTCAAGAGGTAGCAAGAAGGATTTCTGGCGCCGTTGCCGGGGAGTCTACGCACAAGTCAAGACATACCAAGTACCCATCACAAACCCTTATCCCTCGCATTACATTATTTGCCATTTGCCTCTCGTTTTCCTCTCCCCCACTTCACCCTTGTCATTTTATTCGCCCTCTCTTTTCTATTCGCCTCTTTTTCGCTTGCTTCTTGTTTGCTCGTGTGTTGGATTGCTTGCTTGTCATGATGGCTCTTCCTAGATTTGGTGATCTTCACCTTAAAAGGTTAGAAGAGATCGAAAGCAACGTTAGAAGTTTTATGACTTTACAATTTGAGCATAATAATTTCTTTAGAAACGAGTTTAAGGTACAAAAAAGCTTTATGGGATACATGAATAAAGAGCTCGATGACATGTCTAAGGAATTTTATGGTTTGAAATCTCAGATTGCTCATTTTGAAAAGTTAATAGCTGAAATTTCGGATAAGCAAGCCACCTTAGTTAATAAGATGGCCGCTAAACCGGAAATTATTTGTGAGAATAAAGACGAAGATCTAAAAGTTGTTGATGTGTCTCCTATTAAATCTTTGTTTTGCAATATGAATCTTGATAATGATGGGGCTGGAGATGAGTCACCTTTACCTAGAAGGCGTCCCAAAAATTCAGAGTTTTTAGATCTTGATGCAAAAATTGGTAAAAGTGGGATTGAAAAGATTAAAACTTTAGATAGCAATGAACCCACTATTTTGGATTTCAAGGAATTTAATTATGATAATTGCTCTTTGATAGATTGTATTTTCATGTTGTAATCCGTGCTAAATTCTCCTCATGCTTATAGCCAAAATAAAGCTTTTACTAAACATATCGTTGATGCTTTGATGCAATCTTATGAAGAAAAACTTGAGTTGGAAGTTTCTATCCCTAGAAAACTTTATGATGAGTGGGAACCTACTATTAAAATTAAAATTAAAGATCATGAATGCTATGCTTTGTGTGATTTGGGTGCTAGTGTTTCCACGATCCCAAAAACTTTGTGTGATTTGCTAGGATTCCGTGAATTTGATGATTGTTCTTTGAACTTGCACCTTGCGGATTCCACCATTAAGAAACCCATTGGAAGAATTAATGATGTTATTATTGTTGCAAATAGGAACTATGTGCCCGTACATTTCATCGTTCTTGACATAGATTGCAATCCCTCATGTCCTATTATTCTTGGTAGACCTTTTCTTAGTACGATTGGTGCAATTATTGATATGAAGGAAGGGAATATTAGATTCCAATTTCCCTTAAGGAAAGGCATGGAACACTTCCCTAGAAAGAAAATAAAATTGCCATATGAATCTATTATGAGAGCTACTTATGGATTGCCTACCAAAGATGGCAATACATAGATCTATCCTTGCTTTTATGCCTAGCTAGGGGCGTTAAACGATAGCGCTTGTTGGGAGGCAACCCAATTTTATTTTAGTTTTTTGCCTTTTGCTTCTGTTTAGGAATAAATATTTGATCTAGCCTCTGGTTATATTTTTTATGTTTTAATTAGTGTTTGTGCCAAGTTAAACCTATAGGATCTTCTTGGATGATAGTTATTTGATCTTGCTGGAAATTCCAGAAACTTTCTGTTCACGAAAACAATTGTTAAAAATCACCAGAGCGTGATAAAATACTGATTCCAATTGCAGAAGATCAATAAAGAAATTTTCCAGGTCTTCCTATTTTGATAGATTTTTCTGAGTTCCAGAAGTTTGCGTTAGTTACAGATTACTACAGACTGTTCTGTTTTTAACAGATTCTGCTTTTCGTGTGTTGTTTGCTTATTTTGATGAATCTATGGCTAGTAAAAGAGTTTATAAACCATAGAGAAGTTGGAATACAGTAGGTTTAACACCAATATAAATAAATAATGAGTTCAATACAGTAACTTGAAGTGGTGTTTTCTTTTTCTTTCGCTAACGGAGCTCACGAGATTTTCTGCTAAGTTTTGTGTTGTGAAGTTTTCAAGTTTTGGGTAAAAGATTTGATGGATTATGGAACAAGGAGTGGCAAGAGTCTAAGCTTGGGGATGCCCATGGCACCCCAAGATAATCTAAGGACACAAAAAAGCCAAAGCTTGGGGATGCCCCGGAAGGCATCCCCTCTTTCGTCTACTTCCATCGGTAACTTTACTTGGAACTATATTTTTATTCACCACATGACATGTGTTTAGCTTGGAGAGTCTTGTATGATTTGAGTCTTTGATTTTTAGTTTACCACAATCATCCTTGCTGTACACACCTTTTGAGAGAGACACACTTGATTCGGAATTTGTTAGAATACTCTATGTGCTTCACTTATATCTTTTGAGCTATATAGTTTTTGCTCTAGTGCTTCACTTATATCTTTTAGAGCACGGTGGTGGATTTGTTTTGTAGAAACTATTGTTCTCTCATGCTTCACTTATATTATTTTGAGAGTCTTAAAACAGCATGGCAATTTGCTTTAATTATAATATCATGAGAAATTTGATGCTTGATAATTGTTTTGAGATATAAAGGTGGTAATATCATAGTTGTGCTAGTTGAGTAATTGTGAAATGGAGAAATACTTGTGTTGGAGTTTGTGATTTCCGTAGCATGCACGTATGGTGAACCGTTATGTAACGAAGTCGGAGCATGAGGTATTTATTGATTGTCATCCTTTGTGTGGCGGTCGGGATCGCGCGATGGTTAACTCCTACCAACCCTTCCCCTAGGAGCATGCGTATTAGTACTTTGCTTCGAGGGCTAATAAATTTTTGCAATAAGTATATGAGTTCTTTATGACTAATGTGATTCCATTGATTATACGCACACTTACCTTTCCGCAATTTTCTAGCCTCTTCGGTACCGTGCATTGCCCTTTCTCACCTTGAGAGTTGGTGCAAACTTCGCCGGTGCATCCAAACCCTGTGGTATGATACGCTCTATCACACATAAACCTCCTTATACCTTCCTCAAAACAGCCACCATACCTACCTATTATGGCATTTCCATAGCCATTCTGAGATATATTGCCATGCAACTATCCACCGTTTCGTTTATCATGACACGCTCCATCATTGTCATAATGCTTTGCATGATCATGTAGTTGACATCGTATTTGTGGCAAAGCCACCGTTCACAATTCTTTCGTACATGTCGCTCTTGATTCATTGCATATCCCGGTACACCGCCGGAGGCATTCGCATAGAGTCATATCTGGTTCTAAGTATCGAGTTGTAATTCATGAGTTGTAAGTAAATAAAAGTGTGATGATCATCGTTATTAGAGCATTGTCCCAAGTGAGGAAAGGACGATGGAGACTATGATTCCCCACAAGTCGGGATGAGACTCCGGACTAAAAAAAGAGGCCATGGAAAAAAGGTCCAAAAGAAAAAAATGAGAGAAAAAGAGAGAAGGGACAATGTTACTATCCTTTTACCACACTTGTGCTTCAAAGTAGCACCATGATCTTCATGATAGAGAGTCTCTTATGTTGTCACTTTCATGATGTAGAGGGATAAACTCATGCAATATGATATAAACCCCATCTTTTTATCCTCGATGGCAAAAATACAATACGTGCCTTGCTGCCCCTGGTGTCACTGGGAAAGGACACCGCAAGATTGAACCCAAAGCTAAGCACTTCTCCCATTGCAAGAAAGATCAATCTAGTAGGCAAAACCAAACTGATAATTCGAAGAGACTTGCAAAGATAACCAATCATACATAAAAGAATTCAGAGGAGATTCAAATATTGTTCATAGATAATCTGGATCATAAACCCACAATTCATCGGATCTCGACAAACACACCGCAAAAAGAAGAGTTACATCAAATAGATCTCCAAGAGAATCAAGGAGAACTTTGTATTGAGATCCAAAGAGAGAGAAGAATCCATCTAGCTAATAACTATGGACCCGAAGGTCTGAGGTAAACTACTCACACATCATCAGAGAGGCTATGGTGTTGTTGTAGAAGCCCTCCGTGATCAATGCCCCCTTCGGCAGGATGCCGGAAAAGGCCCCAAGATGGGATCTCACGGGTACAGAAGGTTGCGGCGGTGGAATTAGGTTTTCGTGGCCGCTTCTGATGGTTTGGGGGTACGTAGGTATATATAGGAGGAAAAGTAGGTCGGTGGAGCCATGAGGGGCCCACGAGGGTGGAGGGCGCGCCCTAGGGGGTAGGCGCATCCCCTACCTCGTGGCTTCCTTGTCTGTTGTTTGACGTCCACTCCAAGTCCTCTGGATCACGTTTGTTCCAAAAATCACGGTCCCGAAGGTTTCATTCCGTTTGGACTCCGTTTGATATTCTTTTTCTGCGAAACACTGAAATAGGCAAAAAAACAGCAATTTGGGCTGGGCCTCTGGTTAATAGGTTAGTCCCAAAAAATAATATAAAAGTGTATAATAAAGCCCATTAATCATCCAAAACGGAATATAATATAGCATGGAACAATAAAAAATTATAGATACGTTGGAGACGTATCAGGTTCCGGAGACACAGATATCACCCAGGGTTAAGTCTGTGTGCGGCTCCAACACCGTGGAATCTGCGGCCTCCGTGGTGGGGTTGAGCCTCCCGTCCTCGGACGGCGCGATTTGCTCCGGATCTAGGGCCAGAGTAGTCACAGGTGCAATTTCCTGAGTATGGACCGGCGACAGATCTAAGTCATGTTCACCGTGGGGGCAGGGAGCGGCTGCCGTGGTCTCAAAGCTGTCGAAGATCATGTCTCCATGGATATCCGTGACGTAATTCAAGCGCCCAAATCTGACCTGATGGCCAGGGGCATAGCTATCGATCTGCTCCAGATGGCCAAGCGAGTTGGCCCGCAATGCAAAGCCACCGAACACGAAGATCTGTCCGGGAAGGAAGGTTTCCCCTTGGTCAGCATCGTTGTTAATGATTGAAGGAGCCATCGAGCCTTCTGGGGATGGCATAGTGGAACTCTCAATGAAAGCACCAATGTTGGTGTCAAAATCGGCGGATCTCGGGTAGGGGGTCCCGAACTATGCGTCTAAGGATGATGGTAACAGGAGACGGGGACACAATGTTTACCCATGTTCGGGCCCTCTCTATGGAGGTAATACCCTACTTCCTGCTTGATTGATCTTGATGAATATAAGTATTACAAGAGTTGATCTACCACGAGATAGAGATGGTTAAACCCTAGAAGTCTAGCCTGTATGATTATGGTAATGAATATCTCCTCTCCGGACTAAGTCCTCCGGTTTATATAGACACCGGGAGGATCTAGGGTTACACAAGGTCGGTTACAAAGAAAGGAATCTACATATTTGATCACCAAGCTTGCCTTCCATGCCAAGGAGAGTCCCATCCGGTCACGGGTGCAGTCTTCGGTCTTCATATCTTCGCAGCCCATCAGTCCGGCCCATGGCTAATAGGCCGGACGTCCGAGGACCCCTTAGTCCAGGACTCCATCAGAGGGGAAGGGAAGCCTCTTGCTTGAGGTTGGGCGTCGTTCTGATAGAGAAGATGCACGCGGGGGAAGCAGGACTCCTCTCCCTCCTCCCTGCATCGAGTTGCTGCTACTGCTGCGTGTGGGTGAGGAAGGTAGGCACATCAGGGAAGGGTAGGGGAACATATCGAATAGGAGAGGGAGGGGCTGACCTTGATGGCGTCGGAGTAGGGCTGGAGCGGCGTCATCCATGGCCTTCCCTTTGCTATTCCAGCGTGAGCGAAACGACGACGACGGTGGCGTGCTCAATCTGGGAGGGAGAAGAGACGAGGTGAGTAAGAGAGGGTGGGTTGCGGGGGATCTCGATGGAGAGACCTGAGCCTCCGGAGCCACGCTGGCGAGGCGGTGGCCGAAACCCTAGCTTAGGGGACGGTCGCGGGTGACCGGTAGAGGACGCGAGCGACGAATCTGCTCAGAGGGGAAGACGGAGCGGACAAAGGCGATCATGGGAGTGTGCTTGGCGTAGTCGGCAAACTCCAGAAGCCGCCGGAATCGCCGACATGGGTGGCGGCAACGGAGAAGGAGGAGGAGGCGGGGGAAGGCGGGAACGAGTGCGTCGGTGTCGGGAAGGAGGAGGAGGGGCAGGTGAGCTGCTGCGGGAGGACGAAGGGGGGCGGGTGGCCTAAGGAAGGATGACCGCCGGGCGTCGAGGGAACAAAGCAGGGGAGGGGGTGGATCTGGCCGCCGCCATGGCCATGGTCGTACCATGCGGCTAGGTCTAGGTCATGAGCGAGGAGGGAGCGCGGATCTGACCGCGGCCGTGGGAGAGAAGGGGAGGGAGGGGCCGCCGGCGGCCGGGCTTAGGGGAGAGGACGGAGGATGGCGGCGGTGGCAGCTGGGTGGTTGGGGATCGAGAGATTGAGACGGAGGAGGAGCGAGAGCGAGGGGGAGAGTGGATCGGGGGAGAGGAGGGGATCTGAGTTAGGGTTTGGGCGGGAGGGCTAGGGGGTGAGGGCTGCCGTTGGATCCAGAAGCATCCGACGGTGGTTGATACATGATCCGCATGATAAGCCTATGGACCAATCACAACGCACCTAACAATTTGAAGACGTTTTGACCATATAAATTGGTCGTGATTGGTTACAGACAAATTTTCATCCCATTTTTCAATGCTCAAAATGAGTTTTTTTGTGAAAGACCTATCAAATATTTGTTCAAATGATGTCATATTTTGCACAAGTTTACATCTTAGATTGGCAAACAACATTGACAAAGGGAGTTTTTATTTCTTTTCCACGGAAAAACAATTTTCCATTTTTGAGTGCCCAAAATAAGTTTTTTGTGAAGGACTTACCGTATATTTATCGCAAAATTGTACCAAATCAATTTTCTAAAATACTAGGCCATATATAATGCATAATTGATCAAATGGTTGGGTGCCAAAAGTTTCGACCCACCTCTCGTGAAAAAGACAATTTCCGCTGATTCAGCGGGAAGCGGGTCAACTTTGAACTACAGCTGTCTCATAATTTGCTCTTTATTTTTTCCAAAAATCATTTATAGGTACATAAGTATCTATTTAATCAGAGAAATATCAAAATTTTTCCAAGATTCAACCACTAGCTAGGAACGGTCAAGCCCGCCGTTTTGACCGCATTTTGAAACGGGCATAAAAAAATAAAAAAAAATCAAAAAATTAGAAAACCTTCGCATTGTGTCATTATACGTGCAAGTTGCCAGGAAAAATAATAAACTTGTAATATGACAATTATTTTAAAAAACTGTTCTCATAAACGAGCTATCATGCGTGAAGATTCATAGCTTTCAAGCCAAATGACCAATCTTATGGCAATATTCATGGCATAGTTTATTCAAATGATATCATATTGTGCACAAGGGTGCATCTTGGAATTCCAAACAATGTTGCCTAAGGGAGCTTTCATTTTCATTTCACGGAAAATACATTTTCCATTTTTCGAGTGCCCAAATGAGTTTTTTTTGTGAAGGACCTACCATATATTTGTCGCAATATTGGACCAAATCATTTTTATAAAATAATAGGACATATTTAATGCAAAATTGACCAAATGGTTGGGTGCCAAAATATTCGATCCACCTCTCGTGAAAAAGACAAATTTCCGCCGATTCAGCAGGAAGTGGGTAAAATTTGAACTGCAGCTGCCTCATAGTTTGCTCTTTATTTTTTACAAAAATCATTTCTAGGTACATAAGTATCTATTAAATCATAGAAAACAAAAAAATTCCAAGATTCAACCACTAGCTAGGAACGGTCATGCCCGCTGTTTTGACCGCATTTTGAAACGGGTATAAAAAATTCAAAAAAATCAAAAAATTGGAAAACCTTCGCATTGTGTCACTATATGTGACCAAGTTATCAGGAAAAATAATAAACTTGTAATATGGTAATTATTTTTAAAAAGTGTTCTCAGAAATGAGCTATCATGTGTGAAGATGCATGGCTTTCAAGCCAAATGATCAATCTTATGGCCACATTCATGGCATAGTTTGTTCAAATGATCTCATATTGTGCACAAGGGTGCATATTGGGATGGCAAACAATGTTGCCTAAGGAAGTTTTCATTTTCTTTGGACGAAAAATTCATTTTCTATTTTTGAGTGCCCAAAATGAGGTTTTTTGTGAAGGACCTACCATATATTTGTTGCAATATTGGACCAAATCATTTTTATAAAATAATAGGCCATATTTAATGCACAATTACCAAATGGTTGGGTGTTAGAAGATTTGATCCACCTCTCGTGAAAAAGACAAATTTTCGCCGATTCAGTAGGAAGCGAGTAAAATTTGAACTGCAGCTGCCTCATAGTTTGCTCTTTATTTTTTCCAAAAATCATTTCTAGGTACATAAGTATCTATTTAATCAGAAATACATGGTTTGGTGGCGATAAGTTGAGGTTTGGATGGTGGTCCGGGACGCAACTCCAGAGCGCGTAAACTCGCATGCCCGCCGCATGGTCACCGCATGACCGTGGTGTTGCCACGCATTACGGGCGGCCTAGGCATGTCTAGTGGGTTGGGCACTCTCCCGATAGGTGTCGGGAAGAAGAAGGCAACATAAGAATCTCACGAGGAGACTGAACTAAGCTCAAACATGAATTAGCACCCCAAGTGTTTTATTAGTGGTGGGAAAATGCACATGGCCAATGGGCCTGAGTTTTGGCCGAGGATGATCATCTACTAAGGACACTATCTTGGTAAATTTGCAGCTCAAATGGAGGAGCCTAGGTGTCACTTGCTTTGCAACGTACGACACTGGACAGAAATATGAATGTTGAAGCTAGACTCAAATGAATGAATGGTTTGATCTGAAATTTGGAGGAGGATGATAATTTGGGCATATGAAGGCACTTTAAAATTTTCATACCATTTTGATAAATAAAAATGGTACTTCCTTCACAATGCTCTCCACCGAACAGAAAATTGGGAAAAATGCTGAGGGAAATTGGCTAGAATAAATGAGCTAAAATTTGGTGGACGGAGGTTCTATGGGCAGGGTCATGTCGAGGTAAATTTTCAGCAATTATAAATTAACATAAAATATAGTTGCTTCACAAACTGAAAATATCACCAGAAATAAAGATTGGATGCTGAGCTCACATGTATTATTAGATGGGGCTCAAATTTGGTGGAGACTATGATTTGGGAATATAGAAGATGTGGCAAAAATTCAGCTCATTAGGATATGCCTAGCTAGTACTTCCTTCACAATAGTTCGAGCTGAACAAAAACTTTGAAAATTTGCCGACGAAGATTTACCTGGCAAATGGAGTTGAATATTGTCATGAGGCAATGATTTGGATAGTAAAGAATGCCCAATTTTTTTGGGAATTTTGGGAATGACAGAAATATAGGTTGCTTCACAACCTAGTGCAAAAATTGACACATAGACATGACACATAGGCAAAACTGATAAGGTGGTGCCTAGTTATAGCAATCCACCACAATTTACAAGGTTATGACCATCTATATTGGTCATGATCAACTAGAAATAAGGCAGTGGACCAGTGTTGTTTGCTTCATGACCATTTCATGTAAGGAAATTACGACCTTTCTGACCAAAATGGTAGTTATAGTTTAGGGTTTGGAGCCACCCGAACAGCTTTTGACCAATTGGTCTCAAATGGTCGTAGATTTATGACCAATTCTTCCTGGGTCACTGACAGAAGGTCACAAGTTGACATATTTCTTGTAGTGGTTCATTAGTAATTTGATTAACTGAACTTAATTTATCATGAACTTAGTCTTGATATTTTTGCATATCTATGTTATAGATCAATAGCTCGCGATATAACTCCTATATATTTTTGATATGTTCCTAGAGAAAACTAAGTTGAAAGATGATAGTAGCAATGATGCGGACTGGGTCCATGATCTGAGGATTATCCTCATTGCTGCATATAAGAATTATGTCCTTGATGCACCGCTAGGTGACAGACCTATTGCAGGAGCAGATGCAAACGTCATGAACATTTGGCAAGATGACTACTTAATATTTTAGTGCGCCATGCCTTACGGCTTAGAACCGGGACTTCAAAAACGTTTTGAACGCCATGGAGCATATGAGATGTTCCAAGAGATGAAATTGGTATTTCAGACTCATGCCCGTGTCGAGAGGTATGAGACATCTGACAAGTACTTTGCCTACAAGATGGAGGAGAATAGCTCAACTAGTGAGCATGTGCTCAGAATGTCTGGGTACTACAATCGCTTGAATCAAGTGGGAGTTAATCTTCCAGATAAGATAGTGATTGACAAAGTTCTCTAGTCACTATCACCAAGCTACTAGAACTTCGTGATGAACAATAATATGCAAGGGATGACGAAAATGATTCCCGAGCTCTTCGCGATGATGAAATCGGGGATTGTAGAAATCAATAAGGAGCATCAAGTGTTGATGGTTAACCAGACCACTACTTTCAGGAAAAACAGCAAGGGAAAGAAAGGGAACTTCAAGAAGAATGGCAAGCAAGTTTCCACTCCCGGGAAGAAGCCCAAAGCTGGACCAAGCCTGAAACTGAGTGCTTCTACTGCAAAGGGACTGGTAGTGGAAGCAGAACTGCCCCAAATGCTTGGCGGATAAGAAGGATGACAAAGTGAACAAAGGTATATTTGCTATACATGTTATTGATGTGTATTTTACTAGTGTACGTAGTAACCCCTAGGTATTTGATACCGGTTCAGTTGCTAAGATTAGTAACTCGAAACAGGAGTTGCAGAGACTAGTTAAAAGCGAGGTGACGATGTGTGTTGGAAATGATTCCAAGGTTGATGTGATCACCATCGCACACTCCCTCTACCTTCGGGGTTAGTGTTGAACCTAAGTAAATGTTATTTGGTGTTTGCGTTGAGCATGAATATGATTAGATCATGTTTATTGCAATATGTTTATTCATTTAAGTTAGAGAATAATTGTTGTTCTGTTTACATGAATAAAACCTTCTATGGTCATACACCCAATCTGAATGATTTATTGAATCTCGATTATAGTGAAACACATATTCATAATATTGATGCCAAAAGATGCAAAGTTGATAATGATAGTGCAACATACTTGTGGCACTGCCGTTTAGGTCATATTGGTGTAAAGCGCATGAAGAAACTCCATGCAGATGGACTTTTGGAATCACTTGATTATGAATCATTTGATACTTGCGAACCATGCCTCATGGGCAAGATGACTAAAACTCCGTTCTACGGAACAATGGAGCGAGCTAATGACTTATTGGAAATAATACATACCGATGTATGTGGTCCGGCGAGTGTTGAAGCACGCAGCGGGTATCGTTATGTTTTTACCTTCACAGATGATTTGAGTAGGTATGGGTATATCTACTTGATGAAACTCAATTCTAAAACATTTGAAAAGTTCAAAGAATTTCAGAGTGAAGTGGAGAATCATCGTAACAAGAAAATAAAGTTTGTATGATCTGATCACGGAGGCGAATATTTGAGTTACGAGTTTGGCCTTCATTTAAAACAGCGCACACCACCTGGAACACCATAGCGTAATGGTGTATCCGAACGTCGTAGCTGTACTTTATTGGATATGGTGCGTTCTATGATGTCTCTTACCAATATACCACTATCGTTTTGGGGTTATGCATTAGAGACAGCCGCATTCACGTTAAATAGGGCACCATTTAAATCCGTTGAGACGACACCGTATGAACTATGGTCTGGCAAGAAACCTAAGTTGTCGTTTCTTAAAGTTTGGGGTTGTGACACTTATGTCAAAAGGCTTCAACCTAATAAGCTCGAACCCAAATTGGAGAAGTGCGTCTTCATAGGATACCCCGAGGAAACAATTGGGTACACCTTCTACCACAGATCCGAAGGTGAAGACCCACAAGTATAGGGGATCAATTGTAGCTCTTTTCGAAAAGTAAGAGTGTCGAACCCAACGAGGAGCAGAAGGAAATGACAAGTGATTTTCAGCAAGGTAATGTATGCAAGTGCTGAAATTGTAAGTAACAAAGTAGTTTGATAGCAAGATAATTTGTAACGAGCAAGTAACGATAATAGTAACAAAAGTGCAGCAAGATAGCCCAATCCTTTTGAGGCAAAGGACAGGCCAAAACGGTCTCTTATAGTAGGCAAAGCGTTCTTGAGGGTACACGGGAATTTCATCTAGTCACATTTATCATGGTGGTTCGATTTGTGTTCGCTACTTTAATAATTTGATATGTGGGAGGACCTGTGCTTAGGTGTTGTTCTTACTTGAACAAACCTCCTACTTATGATTAACCCCCTCGCAAGCATCCGCAACTACGAGAAAAGTATTAAGAATAAATTCTAACCATAACATTAAACTTTTGGATTCAATCGGTCCCTTACGGAATAGCGCATAAACTAGGGTTTAAGCTTCTGTCACTCTCGCAACCCATCATCTAATAACTACTCCACAATGCATTCCCTTAGGCCCAAATAAGATGAAGTGTCATGTAGTCGAGGTTCACATGACACCACTAAGGGAATCACAACATACATACTATCAAAATATCAAACACATATCAAGTTCACATGATTACTTGCAACATGATTTCTCCCGTGACCTCATGAACAAAAATAACTAGTCACAAATGATAATCATGCTCAAGATCAGAGGGGTATTAACTGAACATATAATCTTCCACCAAATAAACCATATAGGAATCAACTACAAGATGTAATCAACACTACTAGTCACCCACAAGCACCAATATATAGTTCCGGTAACAAGATTGAACACAAGAGATGAACTAGGGTTTGAGATGAGATGGTGCTGTTGAAGATGTTGATGGAGATTGCCCTCCCCAAGATGGGAGAGTTGTTGGTGATGATGATGACGATGATTTCCCCCTCCGGGAGGGAAGTTCCCCCGACGGAATCGCTCCGCCGGAGGGCAAAACTCCTCCTGCCCAAGTTCCACCTCGAGACAGCGGTGCTCCATCCCGAAAGTCCTCTCCTCATTTTTTCTAGGTCAAAATGACCTATATACCAGAAGATGGGCACCGGAGGTGGGCTTGGGTGAGCACAACCCACCAGGGCGCACCTGGGGGCCCAGGCGCGCCCTGGTGTATTGTGCTCACCAGGTGGCCCCCTCTGGTACTTATTTGCTCCAATATTCTTCATTTATTCCATAAAATTTCTCCGCAAAGTTTCAGCTTGTTTGGAGTTGTGCAGAATAAGTAGCCTGACGTAGCTTTTCTAGGTCGAGATTTCCAGCTGCCGGAATTCTCCCTCTTTGTGTGTACCTTGCATATTATGAGAGAAAAGGCATTAGAATTACTCCAAGAAGCATTATTATGCATAAAAATATCATAAATAACAGTAGGAAAACATGATGCAAAATGGACGTATCAACTCGCCCAAGCTTAGACCTCGCTTGTCCTCAAGCGAAAACCGAAATCGAAAAACATGTCCACATGCCTCGAGAGAGAGGTGTTGATAAAAACAAAATACGGACATAGAAGGATCATGTAGATTATTATAACAGCAACAAAATTAAAAATAAGACTTTTATCATAGAACTTTTATCATAGACTTCCCATGAACAAGTGACAATTCATCACACAATTGAAGTATAAAGCATAAACTCTATTACAAACCAACAAACTATGTTCTCAGCCAACTTTGCAACTACAATTCATCATCTTTTCAGGAACGGTCACGTATCGGAGCCTTTTGGCAAGTCCACATACTCAACCATCATATAGTCTTCTATGATTGCTAACACTCACCGTATACCCATGAGCAAAACGTTTCAACCGGACACATAGAAAGATAGGGGATTATAGTTTCGCCTCCCAACGTATTCACCACAAGGGTGATGTCAACAATAATAACTCATGCTACCCATATTCAACTGGACATATGTGCCTAGATCTTTCCTCACCACATGATGCTTGCAAAAGGAGAAAATAAAAAGGAATAGAGAGAAAAACTTTGACTCTTTGCATAAAAGTAAAAGATAGGCCTTCGTCGAGGGAAGCCGAGGTTGTGATATGTCTCCAACCTATCTATAATTTTTTATTGTTCCATGCTGTTATATTATCAATCTTGGACGTTTTATAATCATTTTATATCATTTTTTTGGTACTAACCTATTGACATAGTGCCAAGTGCCAGTTGCTGTTTTTCCATGTTTTTTACATCGCAGAAAATCAATATCAGACGGAGTCCAAATGCCACGAAACTTCACAGAGATTTTTTATGGACCAGAAGGAAGATATTGGGCCCTGGTTGCACCTGGGGGGAGTCCCGAGGAGGGGACAACCCACCAGGGCGCGCCAGGAGGCCCAGGCGCGCCCTGGTGGGTTGTGCCCACCTCGAGTGCCCGCCGAACTGCCTCTTTGCTCTATAAATACCCCAAAAATACCAGAACCATAGGGGAGTCGATGAAATATTTATCCAGCTGCCGCAGAGTCCAGAACCACCAGATCCAATCTAGACACCATCTAGAATGGGGTTCACCACCTCCATTGGTGCCTCTCCGATGATGCGTGAGTAGTTCTTTGTAGACCTTCGGGTCCGTAGTTATTAGCTAGAAGGCTTTCTCTCTCTCGATGAATTCTCAATACAATGGTCTCTTGGAGATCCATATGATGTAACTCTTTTTGCGGTGTGTTTGTTGGGATCTGATGAACTTTGAGTTTATGATCAGTCATATCTTTTTATATCCATGAAAGTTATTTGAGTTTCTTTGATCTCTTATATGCATGATCTCTTATAGCCTCGTATTTCTTCTCCGATATTTGGGTTTTGTTTGGCCAACTTGATCTATTTATCTTGCAATGGGAAGATGTGCCCGGTAGTGGGTTCGATCTTACAGTGCTTGATCCCGGTGACAGAAAGGGAAACAACACGTGTGTATCATTGCGACTAAGGATAAAAAGATGGGATCTATATCTCCGCAATAGATAAACGGATCTTGTCTACATCATGTCATCGTTCTTATTGCATTACTCCATTTTTCCATGAACTTAATACACTAGATGCATGCTGGATAGCGGTCGATGTGTGGAGTAATAGTAGTAGATGCAGGCAGTAGTCGGTCTACTAATCTTGGATGTGATGCCTATGTAATGATCATTGCCTGGATATCGTCATAATTATTTGAGGTTCTATCAATTGCCCAACAGTAATTTGTTTACCCACTGTTTGCTGTTTTTCTCGAGAGAAGCCACCAGTGAAACCTACGGCCCCCGGGTCTTCTTCCTCATATATTTGCTTGCGATCTACTTTTCCTTTGCATTTTTATTCAGATCTATTAAACCAAAAATACAAAAATACTTTGCTGCACTTTATTTTATTTGCGATCTATTATTTCAATCTATTACCAATTTCTGTCATCATTACCCGAAAGGGATTGACAACCCCTTTAACACGTCGGGTTGCGAGGTGTTGTTATTTTTGTGCAGGTGTTGTTTATGTTGTGTTGCTTGGTTCTCCTACGGGTCAATAACCTTGGTTTCTTCACTGAGGGAAATACCTACCGTCGCTGTGCTGCATCATCCCTTCCTCTTTAGGGAAATACCGACGTAGTCCTAGCAGACATGAGCTTTTCTGGCGATATAGTCAGAGAGCAATCAGGTTGCCATGCGCTTATTTGTTTGTATGCTCAACCCCTTAGTGCAAAAGAACGTCACGTTGTATTGCTCCCTGTGATAGCGACCTTTATTATGCAGTCTGTCGCTTTTATTCTTCACCATCACAAGTTCGTACAACGCTCAATTTTCTCTTACACTAAATGATCTCACACTTTTAGAACTAATTTTTATTGCCTTATTGCACCGATGACAACTTACTTGAGGGATCTTGCTCAATCCCTAGGTAGGTATGGTGGACTCATGAAAATAAGATTTGGATTTAAGGGTTTCTGGATGCACAAGTAGTATCTCTACTAGTGCGGAATTTTTGGCTAGCAAAGATAGGGGGCAAGCACCACATGTTAAAGGATCTATGACAATATAACTTCTATGTGAATATGAACAAACATAAATCATTACATTGTCTTGTCCAACGTCAACAATTTTGGCGTATAATATTTTGATGGGGGCTCACAATCACAAAAGATTTCTAGGATAGTATATTTATATGTGAATCTTCTCTTCCCTTATTAATTCTTTCATGAGTTGCATCATTGACCAATGCTATGTTTGTCAATCTCTAATAAAATTTCCTACTTATAGTTTTCCTTATGTGGTGTCATCACCTACCATAAGATTAGCATATGATCTTTTTCATTTATTTCCTTTATTTTTATTTATATCCTTTCTTTTAATTGCAACATGAAAGTAAAGAAAGCAAAAACTCAAACTAAACTTTATTATATATCTTGCACATGATTACAAGGATAGATCACTAAGAAAACTCTCTAAAAGAAAGGATCGAACTAAACTTTTATTCATCTAAAGCAAAAGATCGAACTAAATTAAGTAAAGGCAAAAGGTAGTGGGGATGATACGATACCGGGGCAAGCCAAGGGGAGTGCCTATACCCGATACTCAGTTTTCTTTTGGTGATGAAGAAGTAGGTGCTGGTGGATCAGCAATTCTGTCCTTCAAGATCAAGAGGTTCTCCAATCTGCGGATGATGCTCCGAAGGAAGATGATGTGCTCTTGATGCAGAATATTTTGACGAGTGAGATATTTATTCTACAGATGAACCGCTTCAATGATCCTAAAGGCTACAATCTCAGTAGGGGCAAGGTGAGCATAGTAAGGTTTAAGGATATCTTCTTCTTCTTCCTCTGGCGGCAGTGCTTGCTCGACCATCGGGACTTGATCTCCGGTAGTCTCCTTGCTCTTGTCTCCTTTGATGGCTTCTACGGGCTCCTCTCTCTTTGGCTCAATCTTCATCAACCAAGCATCTTCTTCCATGTTGTTGGAGGAGGAGGAAGACATGATGCCTGGCCTGACAGATCTGGCCGAAAACAGCAAGAAAAGAGAACAGAAGATTTCTCCGGGATACGGTGGTCAATAGGTTCGGGGGTATATAAAGATTTTTTTTATCTTGGGAGACAAGCAAACGAAAGAATAACAGAGTCCAGAAGGTGCCCCAGGTGGGCACAACCCACCTGGGCGTGCCTGGCAAGCCAGGCGCACCCTGGTGTCTTGTCCTCACCAGGGTACGCTTCCTGGTTGTTTCTTGTTTTCCTAATTTTCTAAATATTCCAAAACTGACAAAAAATATTTTTGTGGATTTTTCGGAGTCCGTTTACTTACCGTATCACATACCTCCTTATTTTCACGATTTTGGAGTGTTCCGGAAGGACTCTTTTATGTGTTCTTCCGGTGTCAATGTTTGGATAATATTACTTTCAACATTAATGGGCGTACCTGAGATATAATGTTTTATTCGTTGCCCATTGACAACCTTCGGGTTAGTACTTTCGGCATTATTTATTTTGATAGCTCCAGACTGATATGTCTCCAACGTATCTATAATTTATGAAGTATTCATGCTATTATATTATCTATCTTGGATGTTTTATATGCTATTTTATATGATTTTTTGGGACTAACCTATTAATCTAGAGCCTAGTGCCAGTTTCTGTTTTTCCTTGTTTTTGGGTTTCGCAGAAAAGGAATACCAAACAGAGTCCAAATGACCTGAAAAATTACGGTGATTTTTGATGGACCAGAAGAAGCCCCTGAAGCAAAAAAGTTGGGCCAGAAGAGCCACGAGGCCTCCACATGGTCGGGGGGCACACCCTACCCCCCCGGGAGGGTGCTCCGACCTTGTGGGCGCCTCGTGGACCCCCTTGACGTGAAACCAACGCCAAAAATTCCTATAAATATAGAAACCCCCGAAAAGAAACCTAGATCGGGGGTTCCGCCGCCGTAAGCCTCTGTAGCCACGAAAAACCAATCTAGGCCCTCTCTGGCACCCTGCCGGAGGGGGCCAACATCATCGGAGGCCATGGAGGAGGAAGCCGGAGGGGCACCATCGCCATGGAGGCCAAGGACCAGAGGAGAACCTTTCCCCATCTAAGGGGGAGGCCATGGAGGAGGAAGCACAAAGGGGAGAATTGCTACCCCTCTCTCTTGGTGGCACCGTTGTGCCATCGGGGGAATCATCGCCGCGGTGATCGTCTTCATCAACATCACCATCGTCATCACCATCCTCATCTCTGTTACGCGGTCCACTCTCCCGCACCCCGCTGTAATCCCCTACTTGAACATGGTGCTTTATGCCACATATTATGATCCAATTATGTGTTGCCATCTTATGATCTTTTGAGTAGATTTCCTTTGTCTTTTGGGTTGATTGATGATATAGATTGGTTTGAGTTGTATGTTTTATTTTGGTGCTGTACTATGGTGCCTTCCGTGCCGCGCACATGTGAGGGATTCCCGCAGTAGGGTGTTGCAATACGTTCATGATTCGCTTATAGTGGATTGCTAGCATGACAGAAGCTTAGACCGGAGTAAGGGGGTTGTTGCGTATGGCATAAGGGGGACTTGATACTTTAATGCTATGGTTGGGTTTTACATTAATGATCCTTAGTAGTTGCAGATGCTTGCTAGAGTTCCAATCATAAGTGCATATGATCCAAGAAGAGAAAGTATGTTAGCTTATGCCTCTCCCTCATATGAAATTGCAATAATGATTACCGATCTTGTTAACAATTGCCTAGGACAATTTCGCACAGCGACCCATCATTATTCCACACTCGCTATTTATAATTTATAGTAATATATTCTAACTTTATGTTAACAACACCTACTTTTATATTTTAGTTCTCTGATATCATTCAAAGTTATCCTCTTCATACCCACAACGTAGTTTTATTTCTCATTTCTAGTAGGAAGCAAACGTTCGGTGTACGTAGAGTCATATCAGTGGCAGATAGCACTTGAGAAAATATTGATCTTACCGTTAGCTCCTTGTGGGTTCGACACTCCATATTTATCACTTCCACCTTTGGAAAGTTCTATGATGATTCCTTGCACTTGAGGATTATCACAGACCGATAAACCTCCTCGATAACATAGGGTCCTTCCCATTTGGAGAGGAGTTTTCCTGCAAAGAATCTAAAACGAGAGTTGTACAAAAGAACATATTCTCCAACTTTAAACTCGCGCTTTTTCTTTTATCATGCCATCTTTTAACCTTTTCTTTAAATAATTTGGCATTTTCATAAGCTTGGGTTCTCCATTCATCTAATGAGCTAATATCAAATAACCTCTTTTCACCGGCAAGTTTGAAATCATAGTTGAGTTCTTTGATTCCCCAAATGCTTTATGTTCTAACTCAAGAGGCAAATGACAAGCTTTTCCATAAACCATTTTATAAGGAGACATACCCATAGGATTTTTATATGTTGTTCTATAAGTCCAAAGTGCATCATCTAATTTCTTAGACCAATTCTTCCGGGGCCTATTGACAGTCTTGTGCAAAATTAATTTTATTTCTCTATTGCTAAGTTCAACTTGACCACTAGACCGAGGACGATAAGGTGATGCAATTCTATGGTTAACATCATACTTAGCAAGCATTTTACGGAAAGCACCATGAATAAAGTGTGAACCACCATCACTCATTAAATATCCAGGGACTCCAAACCTTAGGAAAATAACTTCCTTAAGCATTTTAATAGAGGTGTTGTGATCAGCACTACTGGTTGGAATTGCTTCTACCCACTTAGTAACATAATTAATAGCAACCAAAATATGTGTATACCCATTAGAGGAAGGAAAAGGTCCCATGTAATCAAATCCCCAAACATCAAATGGTTCAACAGCAAGTGAATAATTCATAGGCATTTCTTGACGCTTACTGATATTACCTATTCTTTGGCATTCATCACAAGATAAGATGAACTTACGGGCACCCTTGAAGAGAGTAGGCCAATAAAATCAAGATTGCAATACCTTGTGAGCAGTTCTATCTCCAGCATGATGCCCTCCATAAGATTCAAAGTGACATTTCCATAGGATTTGTCCATGTTCATGCTCATGCTCAGGTACACAACATCTAATAATACCATCTACTCCTTCTTTATAAAGACGTGGGTCATCCCAAAAGTAATGTCTTAAGTCATAGAAGAATTTTTTATTTTGTTGGTAAGTAAAGCTAGGTGGTAAATATTTAGCAACAATGTAATTAGCATAGTCCACATACCAAGGAATATTATTAGAAACATTTATTGCAGCTAACTGCTCATCAGGGAAACTATCATCAATAGGTAGTGGGTCATCAAGCACATTTTCAAGCCTAGACAACTTATCAGCTACGGGGTTCTCAGCTCCTTTTCTATCAGTAATATGTAAATCAAATTCTTGTAGGAAGAGAACCCATCGAATAAGTCTAGGTTTAGCATCTTTCTTTTCCATAAGATATTTTATAGAAGCATGATCGGTGTGAACGATAACTTTTGAATCAACAATGTAAGATCTAAATTTATCACAAGCAAACACCACCGCTAGAATTTTTTTCAGTAGTTGCATAATTTCTTTGAGCACTGTCTAGAGTTTTACTAGCATAATGAATAACATTCAGTTTCTTAACAACTCTTTGTCCTAGAATAGCACCAACAACATAATCACTAGCATCACACATAATTTCAAAAGGCAAGTTCCAATCAGGTGGTTGAACAACAGGTGCAGAAATTAAGGCTTTCTTGAGTGTTTCGAAGGCTTCTAAACAATCATCATCAAAAACAAAAGGAACATCCTTTTGCAAAAGATTTGTAAGAGGCCTAGAAATTTTAGAAAAGTACTTGATAAATCTCCTATAGAAACCAGCATGACCTAGGAAACTACGAATACCTTTGATATCTTTAGGACATGGCATTTTCTCAATGGTATCAACCTTAGCTTTGTCCACTTCAATACCTCTTTCAGAAATTTTATGGCCCAAAACAATACCTTCATTAACCATAAAGTGGCACTTCTCCCAATTCAAGACAAGATTTGTTTGCTCGCATCTCTGCAAAACCCGGTCAAGATTGCTTAAACAATCATTAAAACACTTCCCATAAACAGAGAAGTCATCCATGAAAACCTCAACAATCTTTTCACAAAAGTTAGAGAATATAACAGCCATACATCTTTGAAAGGTAGCAGGTGCATTGCATAAACTAAAAGACATACGTCTATAAGGATAAGTTCCAAAGGGACAAGTGAAAGTGGTCTTTTCTTGATCAGGTTGAGAAACAGGTATTTGTGAAAAACCAGAGTATCCATCAAGGAAGCAAAAAATGTGTGTGCTTAGATAATCTTTCTAGCATTTGATCGATAAAAGGCAGAGGGTAATGATCTTTTCTAGTTGCTTTGTTTAATTTTCTAAAATCAATTACCATTCTATACCCTGTAACAATTCTTTGTGGAATAGGTTCATTCTTATCATTAGGAACAACAGTAATACCTCCTTTCTTAGGGACACAATGAACAGGGCTTACCCATCTACTATCAGCTATATGATATATTATACCTGCTTCTAGAAGTTTTAATATCTTTGTTCTTACCACTTCTTTCATCTTCGTATTTAACCGACATTGGTGATCAACAACTGGTTTAGCATCAGGTTCCATATTAATTTTGTGCTGACATAGAGCGGGACTAATGCCCTTTAAATCATCAAGAGTATATCCAATAGCAGCTCGGTGCTTCCTTAGAACTTTCAATAATCTTTCTTCTTCATGTTCTGAAAGGTTAGCACTAATAATAACAGGATATATCTTCTTTTCGTCAAGACAAGCATATTTCAAAGTGTCTAGCAATTGTTTTAATTCAAACACATGATCACCTTTAGGTGGAGGAGGACCTCCTAGAGTTTAATAGGCAAATTGTGTTTAAGCAGAGAACGTTGTTCAAAGAAAATCTTATCTAGTTCATTCCTTTCATGCATATGTAAATCATTTCCATGGTCTAGCAAATATTGTTCTAAAGGATCAGCAGAAGGCACAGCAATAGAAGCAAGACCAATTATTTCATCCTTACTAGGCAATTCTTTTTCATGAAGCTTTCTACTAAACTTGGAAAAATTAAACTCACGAGACTCATCACCAAAGCTAACACCGACAGTTTGTTTCTCACGATCTATTTTAGCATTGAAGGTGTTCAAGAAAGGTCTACCAAATATAATGGGACAAAAGTCATCTTGTGGGAAACCAGGAACAAGAAAATCAGTTGGGTATTTTATTTTCCCACACAAGACTTCAACATCTCTAACAATCCCAATTGGTGATATAGTGTCTCTATTAGCAAGTTTAATAGTAGCATCTATGTCTTCTATCTCTGCGGGTGCTATGTCATTCATAATTTCTTGATATAAGGAATAAGGAATAGCACTCATGCTAGCACCTATGTCACATAAACCATGTTTAAGTGATCTCCTATTTTAACTGAGACAACGGGCATGACAATAACAGGTCTATGTTTATCCTTTTTATCAGGTTTGGCAATTCTAGCAGCTTCTTCACAGAAGTAAATAACATGCCCATCTACATTTTCTTCCAAGAGATCCTTAACCATAAAAACACTAGGTTCTACTTTAATTTGTTCATTAGGTTTAGGTGTTCTAATATAACTTTTGTTGACCACAGTTGAAACTTTAGCATGTTCCTTTATCCTAACAGGGAAAGGTGGTTTCTCAATATAAGTAGTAGGAACAACTGGATCAACATTATGAAGTATGGTTTCCTCTTTAACTGGCACCGGTTCTTTCATTTCTTCTTTAATAGGTGGGTGATATTTAAACCACTTCTCTTTAGGGAGATCAACATGAGTAGCAAATTATTCACAAAAGGAGGCTACTATCTCAGAGGCAAGTCCATATTTAGTGCTAAACTTTTGAAAAGCATCGGTGTTCATAAAAGATTTAACACAATCATACTTAAGCTTAATACCTAACTCTTTACCTTCATCGAGTTCCCAATCATCAGAGTTGCGTTTAATTCTTTCCAAAAGATCCCACCGGAATTCTATAGTTTTCTTCATAAAAGAACCAGCACAAGAAGTATCAAGCATGGATCGATCATTATGAGAAAGCTGAGCATAAAAATTATGGATAATTATTTCTCTTGAGAGCTCATGATTGGGGCATAATATAACATTAACTTCAGCATCCCCCAAGCTAGAGTGATACTTTCTCTTTCACGAGGCCAAAAATTATATATTTAATTCCGATCACGATGAACTAGATGCATAGGATGATTTTTTTTGATGGAACTCCAATTTCAATCGATTCCATTTCCAAGATCCAATATCATCGCATAGCCTATACCATGCCAATGCTTTTCCCTTCAAAGATAAAGGGAAAACCTTCTTCTTTACTTCATCTCCGGGTAAACCTGCAAGCTTAAACAATCCACAAATTTGTTCCACATATATCAAGTGCATATCAGGATGTTCGGTTCCATCTCCTGCATAAGGATTAGCTAGCAGTTGTTCTATCATACCCGAAGGAATTTCATATTCAATATTTTCAGTAGGTGCATTAGGTTGAGGGATAGCTAATTGTGGTTCTGGTCGAGGTGAAGATACCCCGAACAAACCCCTCAAAGGATTATTCTCCATAGTAACAAGTGACAATAAATTTGAGCACACTATATAAATGTTTCCTTACCAAATTCCACTTACCAAAGGCGCTTCACTCCCCGGCAACGGCGCCAGAAAATAGCCTTGATGACCCACAAGTATAGGGGATCAATTGTAGCTCTTTTCGATAAGTAAGAGTGTCGAACCCAACAAGGAGCAGAAGGAAATGACAAGTGGTTTTCAACAAGGTAATGTCTACAAGTGCTGAAATTGTAAGTAACAGAGTAGTTTGATAGCAAGATAATTTGTAACGAGCAAGTAACGATAATAGTAACAAAAGTGCAGTAAGATAGCCCAATACTTTTGAGGCAAAGGACAGGCCAAAACGGTCTCTTACAGTAAGCAAAGCGTTCTTGAGGGTACACGGGAATTTCATCTAGTCACTTTTATCATGCTGGTTCGATTTGTGTTCACTACTTTGATAATTTGATATGTGGGTGGACCGGTGCTTAGGTGTTGTTCTTACTTGAACAAACCTCCTACTTATGATTAACCCCCTCGCAAGCATCTGAAACTACGAGAAAAGTATTAAGAATAAATTCTAACCATAACATTAAACTTTTGGATCCAATCGGTCCCTTGCGGAATAAAGCATAAACTAGGGTTTAAGCTTCTGTCACTCTCGCAACCCATCATCTAAAAACTACTACACAATGCATTCCCTTAGGCCCAGATATGGTGAAGTGTCATGTAGTTGACATTCACATGACACCACTAAGGGAATCACAACATACATACTATCAAAATATCGAACACATATCAAGTTCACATGATTACTTGCAACATGATTTCTCCCGTGACCTCAAGAACAAAAGTAACTACTCACAAATGATAATCATGCTCAAGATCAGAGGGGTATTAACTGAACATATAATCTTCCACCAAATAAACCATATAGGAATCAACTACAAGATGTAATCAACACTACTAGTCACCCACAAGCACCAATCTATAGTTCCGGTAACAAGATTGAACACAAGAGATGAACTAGGGTTTGAGATGAGATGGTGCTGTTGAAGATGTTGATGGAGATTGCCCTCCCCAAGATGGGAGAGTTGTTGGTGATGATGATGACGATGATTTCCCCCTCCGGGAGGGAAGTTCCCCCGACGGAATCGCTCCGCCGGAGGGCAAAACTCCTCCTGCCCAAGTTCCACCTCGAGACAGCGGTGCTCCATCCCGAAAGTCCTCTCCTCATTTTTTCTAGGTCAAAATGACCTATATACCAGAAGATGGGCACCGGAGGTGGGCTTGGGTGAGCACAACCCACCAGGGCGCACCTGGGGGCCCAGGCGCGCCCTGGTGTCTTGTGCTCACCAGGGTGGCCCCCTCTGGTACTTATTTGCTCCAATATTCTTTATTTATTCCATAAAAATTCTCCGCAAAGTTTCAGCTTGTTTGGAGTTGTGCAAAATAGGTAGCCTGATGTAGCTTTTCCAGGTCCAGATTTCCAGCTGCCAGAATTCTCCCTCTTTGTGTGTACCTTGCATATTATGAGAGAAAAGGCATTAGAATTACTCCAAAAAGCATTATTATGCATAAAAACATCATAAATAACAGTAGAAAAACACGATGCAAAATGGATGTATTAGAAGGCAAGATCTTTGTTCCCAGGAATGGAACATTTCTAGAGAAGGAGTTTCTCTCGAAAGAAGTGAGTGGGAGGGAAGTAGAACTAGATGAGGTAATTGTACCTTCTCTCAATTTGGAAAGTAGCACATCAGCGAAATCCGTTCCTGTGATACCTACACCAACTAGAGAGGAAGTTAATGATGATGATGATGAAACTTCGGATCAAGTCACCACTGGACCTCGTAGGTCGAGCAAAGCACGTTCCGCACCAGAGTGGTACGGTAATCCTGTCCTGGAAGTCATGTTATTAGACCATGACGAACCTACGAACTATGAAGTAGCTATGATGAGCCCAGATTCCGATAAATGGCTTGAGGCCATGAAATCTGAGATAGGATCCATGTATGAGAACAAAGTGTGGACTTTGGTGGACTTGCCCGATGATCGGCAAGCCATTGAGAATAAATGGATCTTCAAGAAGAAGACAGACGCTGATGGTAAGGTCACCATCTACAAAGCTCAACTTGTCGGGAGAGGCTTTCGACAAGTTCAAGGGGTTGACTACGATGAGACCTTCTCACCCCTAGCGATGCTTAAGTCAATCCGAATCATGTTAGCAATTGCCGCATTTTATAATTATGAAATTTTGCAAATGGATGTCAAAAGTGCATTCCTTAACGGATTTCTTAAAGAAGAGTTGTTTATGATGCAACCAGAAGGTTTTGTCGATCCTAAAGGTGCTAACAAAGTGTGCAAGCTCCGGCGATCCATCTATGGACTGGTGCAAGCATCTCAGAGTTGGAATATACACTTTGATGAGGTGTTCAAAGCATACGATTTTATACAGACTTACGGTGAAGCCTGTATTTACAAGAAAGTGAGTGGGAGCTCTGTAGCATTTCTAATATTATGTGTGGATGACAAGTTGTTGATCAGAAATGATATGAAATTTCTGGATAGCATAAAAGGATACTTGAATAAGAATTTTTCAATGAAAGACCTCGGTGAAGCTGCTTATATATTGGGCATCAAGATCTATAGAGATAGATCAAGACGCTTGATAGGACTTTCACAAAACGCATACCTTGATAAAGTTTTGAAGAAGTTCAAAATGGATCAGTCAAAGAAAGGGTTCTTACCTGTGTTACAAGGTGAGAAGTTGAGTAAGACTCAAAACCCGACCATGGCAGAATATATAGAGAGAATGAAAGTCATTCCCTATGCCTCAGTCATAGGTTCTATAAAGTATGTCATGCTGTGTACCAGACTTGTTGTGTGCCTTGCCATGAGTTTGGCAAGGGGGTACAATAGTGATCCAGGAGTAGATCAGTGGATAACGGTCAAAATTATCCTTAGGTACCTAAAGAGGACTAAGGAAATATTTCTCGGTTATGGAGGTGATAAAGAGTTCGTCGTAAAGACTTACGTCGATGCAAGCTTTGACACTGATCCGGATGACACCGAGTCTCGATCTGGATACATATTGAAAGTGGGAGCAATTCGCTAGAGTAGCTCCATGCAGAGCATTGTAGACATAGAAATTTGCAAAATACATACGGATCTGAATGTGACAGACCAGTTGACTAAACCTCTCTCACAAGCAAAACATGATCACACCTTAGTACTCTTTGGGTGTTAATCACATGGTGATGTGAACTAGATTATTGACTCTAGTAAACTCTTTGGGTGTTGGTCACATGGCGATGTGAACTACGGGTGTTAAATCACATGGTGATGTGAACTAGATTATTGACTCTAGTGCAAGTGGGAGATTGAAGGAAATATGCCCTAGAGGCAATAATAACGTTGTTATTTTATATTTCCTTATTCATGATAAGGTTTATTATTCATGCTAGAATTGTATTGATCGGAAACTTAAATACATGTGTGAATACATAGACAAACACTGCGTCCCTAGTGAGCCTCTGCTTGACTAGCTCGTTGATCAAAGATGGTTAAGGTTTCCTAACCGTGGACATGAGTTGTCGTTTGATAACGGGATCACATCATTAGGAGAATGATGTGATGGACAAGACCCATCCATTAGCTTAGCATAATGATCGTTCAGTTTATTGCTATTGCTTTCTTCATGTGAAATACATATTCCTTCGACTATGAGATTATGCAACTCTCGGATACCGGAGGAATGCCTTCTGTGCTATCAAATGTCACAACGTAACTGGGTGATTATAAAGATGCTCTACAGGTGTTTACGAAGGTGTATGTTGAGTTGGCATAGATCGAGATTAAGATTTGTCACTCTGAGTATCGAAGAGGTATCTCTGGGCCCTCTCAGTAATGCACATCATAAGCTTGCAAGCAAACGACTAAGGAGTTAGTCACGAGGTGATGTATTACAGAACGAGTAAAGAGACTTGTCGGTAACGAGATTTAACTAGGTATGAAGATACCAACGATCGAATCTCGGGCAAGTAACATACCGATGGACAAAGGGAATTACATATGTTGTCATAACGGTTCGACCGATAAAGATCTTCGTAGAATATGTAGGATGCAATATGGGCATCCAGGTTTCGCTATTGCTTATTGACCGGAGAGGTGTCGCGGTCATGTCTACATAGTTCTTGAACCCCCTAGGGTCTGCATGCTTAACGTTCGATGACGATATAATATTATATGAGTTATGTGATTTGGTGACCGAATGTTGTTCGGAGTTCCGGATGAGATCACAGACATGATGAGGAGTCTCGAAATGGTCGAGAGGTAAAGATTGATATATAGGACGATGATATTCGGACACCGGAAGTGTTTCGAGGGGTACCGACTACTTATCGGGTCACCCGAAGGGGTTTCGGGCACCCCGGGCAAAATATATGGGCCTTATGGGCCAAGAGGGGAAGGCACCAGCCACAAGGGGCTGGTGCGCCCCCCATATGGGCCATCCTAAGAGGAGAAGGAAAGAGGGGAAAGGGAAAGAAAAGAGTGGAATAGGATTCCCCCTTCCTTCTCTCTCCCCCCTCTTCCTTCCCCCTCCGACAAACACGGCAGGGAGGGGCGCGGCCATGGGCAGGAGCCCAAGTAGGATTCTGACCTACTTGGGGCGCCCCTTGGCCTCTCCACTCTCCCTCCCACCTATATATATATGAGGAGGGGGCACCTAGCACACACAACATCAATTGTTAGCCGTATGCGGCGGCCCCCTCCATAGTTTACACCCCCGGTCATATTCTCGCGGTGCTTAGGCGAAGCCCTGCGCAGATCACTTCACCATCACCGTCACCATGCCGTCGTGCTGACATAACTCATCTACTACCTCGACACCTTGCTGGATCAAGAAGGCGAGGGACGTCACCGAGCTGAACGTGTGCTGAACTCGGAGGTGACGTACATTCGGTGCTTGATCGGTCGGAGCTAGAAGAAGTTCGACTACATCAATCGCGTTGTTAAAACGCTTTCGCTTTTGGTCTACGAGGGTACATAGACACTCTCCCCCCGTTGCTATGCATCTCCATGGATAGATCATTGCATGTGCGTAGATTTTTTTTGTTTTCCATGCAATGTTTCCCAACATACATGCCTTTGGTTCAAAGAAATGGGGCAAAGAAAAAATGGAGTACATTTTCCTTTGATCTTAGTTTTAAAGAAAAGCGCGGGAATTCTAACATTCACTTGGACCTCCTTTTCAAACTCTAATTCATGAATAATGTGACTAAGATCCTTAGTGGCATAATAGCATTATGATTATATGTTTTTATGTGATTTCACTTTAATTTGACCATGTTTATTAGGATTCATGTGTTTCTAATTCTCATTAATATAACTTCCAAGTTGATAGAATTCATGTGTGTACAATACTTCTGTTTTAAACATGCATTCCTAACATCTGCGAACCAAAGGAGCCCATAGTCGGGACAAGGGCACCTACGTCTGTAGGTTAAATTTCACCTTTAGAACCAAACCCCATTGTCCCCATGTGAGATGTGTGGCCAGCCTAGCTCCCAAGCTTGTGGTACAATGCACAACGCTGTGCAGACGTGTACCAACTATGATCGTGCCAACGTGGCATGCCCAACTCCCCTCTGCTTTTCGTAAAAAGCGCTCTCACTCCTTTGGGTAATGGGAGTTGCACCGCCTAGGCGTTGGTGCATCAACGCCGATGCGTTCAACAACTGGCCTTCTTGCACTCCAATTCCCATGACCCAAGCAATAAACAAAAAATGAACTACATACCATAATTAAAATGTGCAGCTCCCTTTACCATATGCTTTGGGTGTACAAAAGAGGAAAAACATCACTATAACAATTCTTTGGATCCGGTATTTCGAGATACCTATTCATTTCAAAGAAAGGGCAAACAAATAGCAGAAGTGTTGAAGACCGGTTTGAGAAGAAACTGAGTTGTTGGAAAGGAAAGCATATGTCTTATGGTAGGCTTCTGTTCCTTGTCAACTATGTGCTCACAAGCCTACCTATGTTCATGCTCTCATCCTTTGAAGTACCAAAAGGTGTACAAAAAAGATTGGATTTCTATCGTTCTAGATTTTTTGGCGGAGCGATGAAACATAAGAAAAAGTATTGCTTCGCGAAATGACTAAGGGGGGATGGGGATCGAACACCCCGAAGTAAAGAACAAATGCTTACTTAGCAAATGACTATATAAAATACTTACATATGAGGAAGGAGTGTGGCTAGAGCCGCTACGCAATAAATACCATCATTCCAATACTTTATTTCAGGTGACGATGCAGTCATCCACCGCGCCCTTTTGGAAGGGCTTGATGAGAGTAGAGCATGCGTTCTTTAACAGAGGTGGTTTTAAGGTAGGTGATGGGACGACTATGAGCTTATGGGAGGATTCATGGTTGGGGGACATGCCATTAGCTTTACAGTATCCCAGCCTTTATAATATTACGCAGCAGAAATAGGTTTTTGTTAGCCCAATATTAGGGACAAGCCACTTGAATATTCAGTTTGGAAGTACCTTAGTCGAGGATAAGTGGACGACATGATTCAATTTAGTTTGTCGCTTCATGAGGATCAACATAACTAATGAGTCAGATTTATTTCAATGGCAGTTCCATCCCTGTTGTAAAATCCATGTATACGAACCTTATTAATACTCGACTCGTCTTTTGTAGACGCCATGTTTGGAATGTTAAGGTCTCACTGAAGTAAATAAGTTTATGTGGATTTACACATGGGTGTTATCTTAACGAAGGATAATCTGATAAAATGCATGTAGTAAGGTAGTAAAAATAGTGTTTCTATGATTAAGAGGAAACAATTCATCATTTTATTACATGTCCGTTTATCACTCTTATTTGACTACCCACAGTGGGAGTAACATAGGTGGTAACATCACACATATCTACACAAAATAGATGATGTGACAAGTAATTAATGAAGAGAGGTATGTGGTAACATAGCTAGTTACTTATAGTACGAGTAACATCACATATATCAAGACAAGATGAGTCTATAACCTAATAAATGAAGTGTTGCATGACATTACACGTATGTTACTCCCTATTGTAGAGGTAGTAGTCTAAGTTACTCCCCATTGTGGATAGTCTTTGACATACAATCCTTAGCTAATTTGTTCGATACCTGGTTGAGTGAGATTAGCTCCACATTTAAGGCACATATTTATATGGAAGTGTGTGCTTTTATTTGCGCATTATGGAGCTACGTGAACGATTTTCTTCTAACAAAAAAAATATTTATTTTTTGTGCGGGTCACTTTTAAGGCTTCTCGAGGGGTCTGTATATAGTCCTTACTTGAGCGTGCGGAAGTGCAAATGCATATGACGTCTTAATGCAACCCAGCCGGTAGCACGAAATACATGCAACTTATGAATTATGATCCAATAATATGTTATGTTCGTAGGCATATTTTCATGTTATACGCACGTTTGTGGATTTTATCTTTCTGTTTTGTTTGTGTTGTATTGGATGAATGATACTCACACCTTTAATAATAATTACTAATAAATATGGTTGTGTGCATCACTCACAACTAAACAGAGGCCAAGGCTATGTCCACCTTAAAAAATTCTGAGCTGAAAAAAAAAGTTTCCCTCTCGATTTATGCGCAAAATAAGCACGACCATATACTCCCTTCGTCTAGGTGTGTAAGTCACCTTACAAAAACCAAATAATTTCAAAACATTTAGGCACGGTACATTAACTCCCTCCTCATTTTTTGTTTTATGACATATCAACCAATAAGAGATGTGGGCCGTGCATGCTTTCAATGACTTGAGACTACCAAACATGACATGCAATGGTTAGTTCATTGCATCCAATGCTATTAATTAGCAAAAAGACATTAAGTTTTCTCGTTTTCCTTTTCGCCTTGGTCGCGGTGCACAACGTAAGATGACTTACACACCTAGACGGAGGGAGTACATGATGTCACACCGTACTCTCCATTTCAATGCGAACACTATACAACCATTACTTTTTTTGGGGGGGGGGCATTACGCATAACCCGTACAGGCTTTATTGAATGCTGCTACACGCACTAGTTAGTGCCTGTCACTTGGACGAGTAGGCATGCCCGTCGTCGTCGTCGTCACCGACGCGCTCGTGCTGGTTCAAGACAGACTGCAGCTCCAAGGGGGTGGCGGACAAGGCCTTGATGAGGTTGCCAAACCCGTGCAACGGCGACGGCAGGGACGAGGGCATCGGCAGGCTCAGCCCCTTCTTCAACGACGGGACCTTGGCCTGGCCCAACTCTACCTGGCCCATCAGGTGCACCACCCCTTTCTCCTCGTCCTCCTCCTTGAGCGCCGCGAGCTTCTTCTTGTTCTGGTACGCCATGTAGAGCGCCAGCTGCGCCGTGCCCATCACAAAACCCATGGCATTGGGGATCTGAAAGTAGTTCCAACAAGTGTGAAGTTAGTTAAATTTGTGCCTCTATGTACTGTATATGCGTATGGACGTCATGTGTGCATACCCCGATGAAGTAGTCCTTAACGAGCAGGGAGTAGACGCTCCAGATGCCGCCGTTGAGGAAGAGGAAGAAGGACAGGGAGAAGGGCATGTACTCCACGCTCCGGGTCTTCACCACTGTCCTCTGCATGCATATCAATTTAATTCACGGCGGATAAGTTTTCAATCAATCGGTTGTAAAAAGTCTCAACATACTGCCAGAGTGAGCGCATTTGAGTAATCGAGTACGTGGCAAACAAAAACGTTCTTTTTCTCCCAAGAGGTTTGAGTGCGATGAGAAACCGAACCAGTTAAGGCATCTGAAACACGCATTAATGGTCACCACCCACCAACTGTGGCCTGCGGGGTTACATACGACTATGGATAGACTGTGTGTCATGTCCGCACATGCCGAGACTTAATTCCAAATTACTGCAAGTCCAGGGAATCAAAATCTAAGGCCTCCTTTGGTTTGTAGGAATCTTGTAGGAATTTCATAGGATAGGATTTTTGAAGAAAAAATTCTCATGGGGCCCTTTGGTTTATAGGAATACATTCATATTCCTATGTAGGATAGGAATCAATCCTTCATATTTCAAAGGATAAAAAACATTAGCCTAAACTTAATGGAAAAATTCATATCGTATGCATCAAATGACATGTCTTTCTCTATAGAAATTGAGATGCATGTCATCTCACTTCCTATGATTTTTCTATTTTTATGATATTTCTATCCTATGAACCAAAGGAGGCCTAAATATGTAAGTTTCTTGAAAAAAAAATCTACTGTGGATATGTATTTTGACGGGGAATGGAAATCTAGAATGAAGGCACCGATTATTAGTAGGACTGAAGGGCATCTCCGACGGCGGTTATCAAACTGTGTGCGGACATCCGGTTGGGCACCACGCCATCCAATCATGTTCCGCAAGTATCCGTCCATTTCAAACAGTTTAAACATGAATTACGAATAAAATTAAACTAGTTTAATATATTACATGCAAATAGGTGAGAAGTCTTGTTGGATTCAAGGTGCGATTTGATGCGTGCTCAAGCGAAGCTTTCGCTTTTATTGCTTCTGCTATAAATCGAAGAAAACGACATCAGACCAACACCTACTGCTTCATGACAGATTTGGGAGAGTTACACCTACTGCTATAAAACCGAAGAAAACACTGCTATTTTGTTAAAAGTAGACAGTTTCAAACTGCGATTCAGACTTGGGAGAGTGTGGTTTTAGGTGACTCTTCCAAAATTTCAGACATTTGACAATTGAAAAATATGATGGGAAATGACTTTGTCCTAGTTAAAGCTACTTCCGCTTGTCCCCGCAAAAAAAAAGAGTTACTTCTGCTTGAAAGGAAACGCTACCGTGAGAGAGACAGTTTCGAAAAGAAAAGAAAAAGGCAAGATTTTGGTGGTGGTAGAAGTGAAGAGATAATCGAGCTTGTTACTAACCATTGCGGCCATGGGTGCAGCATACATTGCGATGGTGAGAGCGGAGCAGAGAACCCCCACCGCGAACAGCCGGACGGCGCCGTGCAGCGCCACCAGCCCCACCACGACGACCGCGGCAAAGAAGCAGATGTTCACGCCCACCACCACCTTCGCCATCTTCACCTGCAAATTAGTTATCCACACTTCAGATCCGTCCGGGTTCCATCTGCCCATGACGAGAACGCCGCAGCAGCGCTGCTAGCTGAAAATGGGATTGCGAAGGGCGCAGACGGATGGACGCACCTTGGTGTCCCTGGGGGCATAGGCGAGGTAGAGGGCGACGTAGGTGGCCTGTAGAGCGGCGCCGGCGGCGTTGACGGTGATGATGAGGAGGCCGCTGGGCTTGAGGAGGCCATAGAAGGCCCAGAGGGAGGTGCAGAGGAGGGTGGTGACGTACGGCAGCCACCGGAACTCCTCCGTGCTCTTGTTCCGCACGACCCTCCGGAAGGTCGCACTGAATCATGCAAGCAAAAGCATCAGCTTCTTCTGGATCGCGCAAGAAATGGTAAACCGCGAGCGCTTAGTTATATATATATATATATAGTCGAAATTGCTAGCTGAACTCACATTGGAGATGTGAAGACGAGTATGGAGATTATGTTCCCTGTTGCAGAAAAGAAGGAGAATGATGTTGAGAGCAGTAGCATTTAAGCAAGAGAAGGTAAGCATGAAGAAGTTTGGATCGGCCATTGAATTTAAGCAGGAGAAAGAGAACTGACCAACGATTCCGACGAAGAAGCTTGGATCGGCCATTGGATTCTACTTGTTGCAGTGTGAGAGACGGGAGGTACAAATTGATGGCAAGCTACGTACTTCTCTCACATAGACATAGATGACCATATATATAGATAGAGCACTGCTGGACAGCCTCAAGTGTTTGGTTGTACTGCTAGGATCTTGTCCCATAAGCACGCATCAGATTTCACAGTGCCGGATCTGCACAGGGGCCACACATAGACATAGGCCGGCCGGCCGGCCGGTCGGTAGACAGACGTGGCGTGCTACGAAGCGGTGAAATCCATCCCGGGCACTTTCTTGACCTCAAGATTTCTCCTATTAGTTTCCTGGCCACATGGCTTGGCTTTTTGTTGGCCGTAGGTAAGCAGCCGGTAGTGCAGATAACCATTTCCGACGTACGTAGCTGGTTCGTTAATTGAGCGCTGTGGATATCCGATTCTGCCTTGTCGGCCGCAAGAAGTTGGACTAGATCACTACCAAGGTGCCATCAGCCTTTGCACGCTCGGGCTCTCACTTGCTAGTTGCTAGTAGTAGCTTTAGCTAGTGAGGGTTAGGCATGGCAGGATCCAGAATTCCAGACGCCACTCATAGACTAGAGGCCGAAAGGCGAGGGAATGTGACGTCGACCATGGGAACGGACACAGATCGGAGGTCGACCACACGTTCTAGAGAGTGGACACGTTGCGGCCATGGGGCTACGCGGCCGTAAGACTACCCATAATAGAAATAATATAGGTAATAACATTACATATATCTAGATAAAATTGATGATGTGGTAAACAATAAATGAAAAAAAAAGCTAATTACTAGTAGTATGATTAACATCACACATATCAAGATAAGATGAGTCTATAGCATAATAAATGAAGTGTTGCATGTTACCATACATATGTTATTTTTTATTATAGAGATAGTAACATAGACCAGTAACATATGCATGTTACCCGTCTATGTTATTACCCATTATGACTGGTCTAAGTGGGAGCAAGTACCGTACGCGCGATGGCTACACGCCAGCCGATAAAGAATCTTAGATATTCCGGCGTGGCCGTCACCGAGTCCCTGTCCAGTGTGGCCATCTCATCTCGTTCGTAGATGGAAGTAGATCGAGAGGAGAGAAAGACGGGAGGTGACGGCGGCGTCGTCGTCGTCGGTTGGTGAAGTAAAGCAGTAGAAACGTATGGCCTGGGACGGACTGGACTGTTAGCGGAGCAGATCGGAGAGCAGGTGGCTAGATGTAACAGTTAGACGAGGAATTCGTTTGCTTTTGTCTTTGTGGGGGTACGCCCGGAATGAGATGCTACACGCACTGGCCTATGCTTTGGGACCAAAGCATGCAACTTGCATCCAGCATCGGATGTTGTTATCACGGCCTGGTCGACATGACCGCTTAATGTAATGGGAGCAACGACACGTCTCTCACCCAGTCATCAAATGTTACTCCTTCCTGACTTTGTCGTTCAAATTGAAACCAGTGAATTACAGAAAACCACCACATTGACGCATAGGTTTGCAGAAAACACTGATTTATAATTTTGGAACAACAAACACTAATTCTTAGCCTAATTTTTTGCAAAAAGCATTTATCGGTAGCTTAGGCCATTTTAACCATGATTATGACATATGGGTCCCGTATTTGATGACATGGCGTAACATTGCACGTTAGACATCGTTAGACAAGGGATTTTCTAGATTTACAAAGCAGTCCTGTAATTTTATATGAACACCCTTAAATCAAAACAAAAGAAATCAAGTTCATTCATGGATCGAGCAAGGGCGCCAGAGGCTGGGCCCGAGGCGCGGCGTGCAACCCGACCTGGGCGTCGCAGCTCGGCAATGGCGGACGCGAACCCCCTGCCGAGCTTGGCGGTGAGGAGGGTGCAGGCCTCCTACAGCTCCGGCGTGTCCACGTAGACGAGCGGCGAGCCCCGCCGCCGTCTCACGCAGCTCCTCGGGCCACTCCCGTTGCACGTCGAACTTGGCGGCGAGGAGGGTGCGAGCCTCTTGCGGCTCCGGCAGGTCGCCACACCGGGTGGCCGCATAGACGAGCCTTGCCGTCTCGTCCCGCAGCTCCTCGGGCCATTCCCGGTGCGCGTCGAACTTGGCGGCGAAGAGGGAGCGTGCCTCCTGCAACTCTGGCAGGTTCCCGCCGCCGCCTCCCGCAGCTCCTCGGGCCACTCCCGGATGACCTGCTCGGCGCAGAGTAGTGTGCGGTCTGGGTAGCCCAGCGGGAGCAGCTGCTCCATGTCCCCGGTGTCGAGGTCGCACCTCCTCTTCTCTCTGGCCCGAGGAGGGAAGGACGATGGCGATTTGGATCCGGACCCACATGTCATAATCGTCATCAAAATGACCTAAGCCATCAATCAGTGTTTTTTTGCAAAAGATTAGTCTAAAAATCAGTGTTTTTGTCCCCAAATTCGTAAACCGGTGTTTTCTGCAAACCTAGGTGTCAATGTGGTGGTTTTTTGCAATTCATTCAATTGAAACGGAGGACGCTTCCCATTCCCATTTTCTAATACTCCCTCCGTCTAAAAAAGTTTGTCCCTCAAATAAATGTATCTAGCATCAAGTTAGTGCTAGATACATCTGTTTGAAGAACAAGCTTGGGACAAGCTTTTTTGAACGAAGAGAGTATTAACCGATCAAAGGAGCAGTATATAACACCAAAGTCAGGTGAGCTTAAATGCATGGATGCTCCGTTTCAAACCAATAAATGCGTTTAACCACGAATTGACGTGGAATTGGGCGGGCATGCGTGTTATGGTCTCACTACGGTTTCTCTCTGTTGATTGATCTCACATACTAGTAGCACATAGTCTCGGTTTTTTTTGGAACGATGAACCGGTATGTATATTATAAGTAAAACAAAGTAACAAATATGTAAAAAGAAATACAAAAGCTCAAAATGAACCAAGTTAACCAACACCAGTAGTAGCTAGTAGGAAAGCCTAAAATGTTCACTGGAGCTTAAGTAATGTACTGATCAATCCAGTTAAGGAAGACCTTTTGATTCTATGCTTAACCACCAAGAGGTCATTCCTGTGTAGTCTGCTCCATGAAAATATGGAGGTGTCTAAGCCTTGATTTAGAGTTTCTCTGCATCCAGATAATTAAAAAAACAATTTCCATGGCAAATTTGGATGGAAATTCTTGCAGGGAGCATGATCTCATCCATAGTTGATTGCCTCTCTTCCTGTTGTTAATCAAGTAATCCCAATATTTCAGGGCAAAGGAACAATCTGAGAAAAGATGAAGGACGTGTGTGACAATGCGGGAAACATCTTGCCTATCCTGGCTGACGTGGTACGTGTTATATAGATGGGGTGCGAGCCCAGATACGCGTCCAGGTTGTTGAGTAGACAATCTAGGAGTACATCTTGGAGGAGAAGAATACAAAGAGATAAGAGGAGATTAAGATTGACATAAGAAAGATCCTCCTTGCCGTACACACCAAGGACTGCGCACAATATTATGTCACGTTTGACACCCTCCCTTAATCACAATTTCATCAAGTTGAGATTATGCTTGAAGTCTTCAAAACTTCTTGTGGGTAGAGCCTTGGTAAAACCATCTACAACCTGGTCTTTGGAGTGAATAAACCGAATGTCTAAGAGTTTATTTGCAACTCTTTCTCGGACAAAGTGAAAATCTATCTCAATGTGTTTGGTTCTAGCATGGAAGACTGGATTTGCTGATAGATAGGTAGCACCTAGATTATCACACCATAAGCATGGAGCTCTAGTGCTTTTCATGCCTAGTTCCTTCAAAATAGACTGCACCCATATGATCTATGTTGTTGCATTGACCAATGCCTTGTATTCTGCTTCTGTGATGGACCTGGAAATAGTGGCTTGCTTCCTTGCACACCAAGATATCAAGTTAGGCCCAAAGAATACTGCAAAACCACCAGTTGAGCGTCTGTCATCCAGACATCCTGCCCAGTCTGAGTCAAAGAAAGCACTGATAAGTGTAGAGGATGACTTGCTGAAATTTAGGCCAATGCTCAAGGTATTTTTCACATATCTTACTATACGCTTTGCAGCAGTTAAGTGAACTGTAGTAGGTGCATGGAGGAACTGACATACTTTGTTAATAGCAAATGAAATGTCTGGTCTGGTGAGTGCCAAATACTGAAGTGCACCTACTAAGCTTCTGTATTTTGTACTATCTTCTGAGTCCAGAAGTTCTCCTTCAGCAAGAGATAACTTTTCTGTGCTAGATAAAGGAGTGGGTGCAGGCTTACAACTTTGCAAACTGGCCTTTTTTACTAGGTCTGTTGCATACTTTTCTTGAGAGAGGTGAAGGCCATCCTTGTGCTGCTTGACCTCAATCCCAAGAAAGTAGTGTAGATACCCTAGATCCTTGAGAGCAAATTCTGCACCCAAATCCTTCAACAGTCCTGTTATGGCTTCATCATATGAGCTTGTCACAATGATATCATCAACATATATGAGAACAAATATGGATGTATTTGACTTGTTGTAAATAAATAACGAAGTGTTGGACTTTGAAGGAACAAAACCAAGTGCTTGCATCTTTTTACTGAGACGAGAATACCATGCTCTTGGAGCCTGTTTCAGTCCATACAAGGCTTTGTCAAGTTTGCACACATGAGAAGGTGCACGTGCATTTTCAAACCCAGGAGGTTGTTTCATGTAAACCTCTTCCTCCATAACACCATGGAGGAACGCGTTCTGCACATCTAGCTGTCGTAGACTCCATCCCCTAGACACAACAATAGACAAAACAAGACGGATGGTGGCAGCTTTAACAACTGGACTAAATGTGTCCTCATAGTCAATACCATACCGTTGTTTAAAACCCTTTGCAACAAGTCTAGCCTTGTAGTGATCAATGGTTCCATCAGCTTTCCTTTTTATCCTGAAGACCCACTTACAGTCAATAAGATTTTTACCTTGTTGTGGGGGAACCAAATGCCATGTTTTGTTTTTCTGAAGTGCCATGAATTCATCATGCATTGCCTTTCTCCAACTTTCATTGCCAAGAGCCTCTTCAAGAGTGTTGGGTTCTCCTGGTTCACTTGTCGAACATACCAGCCCATATTTTGTAACATGTTTGCAATCAACAGGTTTAATTACCCCTTGTTGTAGCCGTGTACAACGTGGAGCAGCAAAAACAGGAGCTTCTGCAGAGACCGCCGGTGCAGAAGATCCCGAGCCTGAGCCAGGCTGATCCTCTCCCGATCCCGAGGAGGATCCGTCCACGGCGCCAGAATCTGCGTCGGCTGCGGCTGACGCGTTCGCTGTCGAGGCCGGATCTTCTGCGGCCGTCGGCTATTGCGCGAAGGGTGTTTGGGCCACAGAAGATCTGGGCCGGAGCGCGTCATCATGGCCCCATGATTGCCTGGGCCCATCATTGCAGGATCTGGCCCCGCATCCGTCTGGCGAACCGCAACGCATTGCTTGTACACCCGCGGCTAGGCCTCAAGTCGCGCGCGGCTTGAGCCAGCGCCGGCCCGCCACCTGGTGAGTGGCGATTCGCGCGCACGGGGAGAGGCGCCATGGCCCGTCGGGGTCTGCCGCGCGGCTGGCGCGGAGTCGCCCGCGTGCCCACCTGCAGATGTCACGCCCGCACGCCCGTCTGCGCCTGTCGTGGCAGATTCGCTGCCAGGCACGGATCCCGGAGGAGATCGGTTGCGCTGCAGCTCCTGGCCAGACCCCAAGGGAGATTTGTCCCCCAAGCCAGGGCACATGAAATACCGTTCTGCTGCACTATTTTCTTTGCCATTTTCTGCAATTTTTGCACTGCCGTTTTCTGCATCATCACAAGGCTCATAAAGGCTGTTAGTCAACATATGATCATCACAATTATTAATGCCTCCTTGATCATAGCCAAAGAGATGAGATGGTAGAAGTAAGATTTCTTTGCGTAGGAGGGCACCGGCGTTAGGATGGAGATCCACAAAGGGGAACTTGGTCTCATAAAAAACAACATCATGAGAGATGTACACATGACCAGTAGAGATGTCAAGACACTTGACACCTTTGTGTTGAGCACTATACCCAAGAAAAATACATTGCTTTGATCGAAACATGAGCTTGCGATTGTTATAAGGACGGAGATTTGGCCAACAAGCACAGCCAAAGACACGGAGAGATGTGTAGTCTGGTTTGACTTGGAGGAGACGTTCTATGGGTGTTTCATTGTTGATGACACGACTAGGTAACATGTTTATCATGTGAACGACTGTAAGAAAGGGCTCGTCCCAAAATTTGAGAGGCATGGAGGCACCTGCTAGGAGAGCCAAACCGACTTCAACTATATGCCTATGCTTGCGTTCGGCTGACCCGTTTTGTTGGTGAGCATGTGGGCAAGACACATGATGAGATATGCCTATATTTTGGAAGCATGAATTGAGCTTCTCATATTCCCCTCCCCAATCAGATTGGACAGCTATGATCTCTTAGTGTCAAACTTTCTTTCAATAACTGCTTGAAAGTTTTGAAAAACTTGAAACACATCGGACCTTTTCTTAAGAAGGTAGATCCATGAGAATTTGCTGTATACATCGATAAAACTCACATAATATGTGTGTCTACCGACAGAGGAGGGAGCAGGGCCCCACACATCAGAAAAAATTAATTGCAAAGGCTTGGTAGAGACACTAGTAGATATGGGATAAGGTAATTGATGACTCTTAGCACATTGACATGAATCACAAATAGTTTCAATATTGCGCTGACCAACAAAAACAGGAGCTTATTTTTCCTAAGCAATTTTTCAACCAAAGAAAAAGAGGCATGTCCTAAATGATCGTGCCATCGTGTGGATGAAAGCTTGATAGCACCACAAGCTTGCTTATTGCATCTTCTAAACTCCGGAATCAATGGGTAGATCCCTCGAACACATCTACCTCGATAGAGAATTTTCTTTGTTGCCTGATCCTTGATCAAAAAGAAATAAGGTTGAAACTTTTTGGGGATATTACCACTGGGCGTAAACTGGCCAGGAGAGGCCGGGTTAAATTCATAAGTAGTTCATCTGTATCTAAAGCCCATGAAGACAGGCGGTGACGCTTCATGAAGGCCCAGGGCCCAAAACCGGTTTAAGGCATGTAGACACAAACCGGTATTGAGATGTAAACTTGTGTTGTAAGATATGCGTAGCAGAGACCGAGCCGGAGACAATTATGAGCTGGCCTCGGAGTCTGTAAACCGACGGGGGTCAACCCATGTATATAAGGGGACGACCCGGCGGCGGTTCAGGACAACAGACAACAACTCGAGACTCAGGCAAAGCGTATTTGCTCCCTGGTCATCGAAACCCCATCAATTCCATCACAACTAGACGTAGGCTTTTACCTTTATCGAAGGGGCCGAACTAGTATAAAACTCTCTTGCGTCCCTTGTCCGCTTTAACCCCTTCAAGCTAACCCGTAGCGATGGCTCCACGACTAAGTCCTTTCTCTAGGACATCTGCCGTGACAAAACCACGACAGTTGGCGCCCATCGTGAGGCTATCGCACGATGGTTTCAAGTTCTTGGAGGGCAGCTCCGAAGGACTCAAGGGTTACGCTGTAGGCCGGATGACCAAGAGTCGTCGCGGCAAGCTCTACATCGACGATGCAGGCTGGGGCCCCGAGGCCGGCTCAATCGAGTATGGGTACCAGGTCCCCTTTGGTGGCATACACGTTTTCATTGACAAGATCGGTGAACCGGGCCCTGAGCCGGACATCTGCGCCGACCTCGTCGAAATGGCTCAGCGTGCGAGATCTGCCCGGGTCAAGCCTGTCATGAAGCGTGCCTTCGTGGGAGTTATCCATGGAGGTGAATCTGAGGATAGATCGGAATCTGGTGGTGAGACCGTCGTTTATTCCGGTGACGTGTCATCGACTGGAGAGACCGAGTCGTTATATCTGTTACAAGATGGCCGGATTGGGGGCTGATCCGATGGCAACAGTATTCCGGACCCCTTTGATCTGCCAAACCGGGTGGCGATCTTCATGGCCGACACGCAACCAGCGCTCCACTCTTCAACCGCAGCGGCGATGATTTCCGGATTAGCAGCGGCGGCAGTGGCTGGGACAGGAGGCCCTGTGCGACCGCCGGCTCAGGTTCTATCTGATTTGTTTGATATGTTGGCAACGCTGATGGCGGAGGTTAACCCGGCGGATCAGGATGCACACAATGCGGAAGTCGCAAAAGTGAAAGATCAGATCACCAGGCAAAAGCCGACCTAGCAGTTGAGGATACCAGGATAGCCGCGGAGCGGGCCGCTTTGGATACACAAGCTTACCGGATTATGCTGGATCAGAGTGCGTCGAACGAAGTCCTGAAGAGGAGGCACCGATCTCGCCTGCCGCCGGTTTATGAAGCTAGAAATCTCTTTAACACCCCAGGAGCAGGAACCAGCAATCCGCCGGTGGTAAACCGGGCAGAGGCACCCGGAGTAGGGGCGCCGGTTCAGCCACGTTTGGTGGATCCGCCTCGTCAGAACAACGTTGTGGTACCTCATGCCCCCACACCACCGGGTCATTACTCTAACCCAATGGACAACATTGTCGCTGCCGCTTCACGGCTGGCGGCCATCCCGATCGAAGGCGATTCTCCAGCAGCGGTCGAGACGCGTCGGGTTAAGGAGCTTCTTCAGACAACCTTGATTCAACAGGAGGCTTATTCATATAGTCGCGATCGGGTTCATTCCACTCCCCGTCCAAGCCGGAGTTACACCAGGCGTATGGATGAACCGGCAGTATCAAGCAATGCGCGGAACCGTGATCCGCCCCGTGGCCATAACCCGGCGGGTGGTGCCGGTGAGGCCCAGGATGTGGTGGACCGGGCTCGGGCACGCAGTGAGGCCGAGTTAGCGGCGCAGCATGAGGCCCGACAGCTTACTCCGGTTCGTCCAACCACATCGGTGGAACCAGGAGTTACCTCTAGTTCCTTGGGAGTGCCATGTCTTGTCCCAGCGTTGCGCAATGTGCGCCTGCCCAAGGATTTCAAGGGCCCGCGCAAGGTGCCGAATTACACCGCCGATTTGTCCCCTGAAACATGGGTTGAAAGCTACGAGATGGCCATGGAGATGCTGGACGTGGATGATGCGGCATGTGCGAAGTACTTCACCATGATGCTAGAAGGAACGGCCTGCACTTGGCTAAAGAGTTTACCGGCTAATTCTATCAGGTCATGGGCTGAGTTGAGAGCCCGGTTTGTTCAGAATTCCAAGGATACATGCAAGCAACCCATGTCAATTGTGGACTTAACTGCCTGTGTCCAGGAGGAAGGAGAGTCAACAACCCATTGGGTGCGCCGGTTTTCGGAGATTTTGCATTCATTAGACCGCATCAACGCTGACACCGTAGTTTTAACATTGGAAGGCAATTGCCGGTTTCAACCCTTGAAGTTGAAGTTGGGACGGCTCAAACGTCATTGTAATGACATGGGAACCCTCATGGCTGCACTGGTGAAGTATGCCGACTCTGATAGTACCAAGGATCCCGAGTCTGACGATGATAAGACAGGGAAGGGAAAGAAGAGCGGCAACGCCAAGGGGCAGCACCACAACCCGGCGGGTCATGGAAACGGCGGCAAGCGTAAAGTGGACCACGGTTTAGACTTTGTGGCTAACACTAACACGCACAACAAGGGCCAGCGGCGTAAGGGTAAACCACCCCGGCGGAATGGAATGCCGAATCCTAATCCGGACCGTTTGTCGTATCTGTTGAACCAGCCCTGTCCAAAGCATGGGACGAAGGAGGAACCATCTACACACCTCTGGAAAGATTGTTATATCATGCAAGAGTTCAAAAATTCTGATTCTTTCCGGTATGATCATGGATCAGGAGGCGGTTCGGGCCCTGGCTCTCATGGGCCGGGTTATGGCGGAGGAAATTCTAGTTCAGGATTCCATGGTAATCAGGGTGGACATAACAATCAAATTAATCCAGGTAACCAAGGTGGCTATAATCATCAGGGCAAGCAGCAGCAGCAGTCGGGTTACCAGAGCAACCCGAAGCAGTTGAATAGCGAACAGTATCATGTCTTCACCACTAGCTTGGACAAGCGCGATCAGAAGCTTCATAAAAGGATGGTGAATGCCGTTGAACCGGCGGTGCCCCGTTATTTGCGCTGGTCCGAGCAGCCCATTGTGTGGAGTAGAGACGATCATCCACCCCGGGTTGACAATCCGGGTCATCTGGCTCTGGTGGTGGCACCTCAGGTGGGAGGTTATAAGTTCACTAAGGTACTCATGGATGGAGGGAGTAGTATCAATATCCTTTATTATGAAACTTTCCGTCGCATGGGGCTAACAGATAAAAATCTTAAACCGTCCAATACGGTGTTCCATGGTGTGGTGCCTGGTAAGTCGGCATATCCTGTTGGTAAGATAGCTCTGGAGGTGGCTTTTGGAGATGAGCATGACTCGAGATCAGAAACCTTGACCTTCAAAGTGGTGAAAATCAGAAGCCCGTATCATGCCCTATTTGGACGGCCAGCTTATGCTAAGTTTATGGCACGACCTTGTTATGTCTATCTACAGCTCAAGATGCCGGGTCACAAGGGAACTATAACCGTGCATGGAAGCCGGAAGATTGCTCTGGAGTGTGAGGAAGGTGATGCGGCTTATGCCGAGTCGGTTTGTGCAACAGAGGAGTTGAAGTTTTACAAAGACAATGTTGATCCGGCAGATATGGCTTCGTTGAAGAAACCAACTACGGAGCATGATCCGGCCCTGAAGTTTAAATCGGTTGGTGAGACTAAACTTGTTGACTTCGTGCCTGGCGATTCGTCCAAGCAGTTTAGCATCAGCGCTAACTTGGATCCGAAATAGGAAAGCGCGCTATCGAGTTCATCCGTGAGAATCGGGACATCTTTGCATGGAAGCCTTCTGACATGCCTGGTGTACCGAGAGAACTCGTTGAGCACACTCTTAATGTTGATCCTAAGTATAAACCGGTCAAGCAGTTTCTCCGCCGGTTCAATGAAGAAAGACGAAAAGCTATTGGAGAAGAAGTGGTCAGGCTCTTGGCGGCTGGATTTATCGTTGAAGTATTCCATCCTGAGTGGTTGGCTAATCCGGTATTGGTCCTCAAGAAGAATGGCACTTGGCGTATGTGTGTGGACTACACAGATCTCAACAAAGCTTGTCCAGCAGATCCTTTTGCCCTCCCCCGTATTGATCAGATTATTGATGCTACGGCGGGTTGTGAGCGGTTAAGTTTTTTGGATGCATATTCTGGTTATCATCAGATCAAAATGGCAGTTAAGGACCAGGAGAAGACGACCTTCATAACTCCCTTTGGAGCCTTCTGCTATGTGTCCATGCCCTTTGGGCTCAAGAGTGCACAGGCAACTTATCAACGGTGTGTGCAGAATTGTCTTCATAAACAGACCGGCCGCAATGTTCACGCCTATGTGGATGATATTGTGGTGAAATCAAGGAAAAAGGAGACATTGATTGATGACTTGAAGGAAACCTTTGATAACCTGCGGGTTTATAAAATGATGCTTAATCCGGCCAAGTGCATCTTTGGTGTACCTGTAGGCAAGCTCTTGGGTTTTTTGGTGTCTAACAGGGGCATTGAAGCTAATCCGAAAAAAATGAAAGCCATCACCTCCTTGGCTAAACCGAAGTGTATCAATGATGTTCAACGCCCGGCAGGCCGGATTGCCGCGTTGAGCCGCTTTGTCAGTCGCCTCGGGGAGAAGGCCATCCCTTTGTATCAGATGCTGAAGAAAACGGATAACTTTGTCTGGAGTGACGCCGCTAATGAAGCATTTGAGGACTTAAAGCGGCAGCTAGCTAATCCGCCGGTTCTCGCTGCTCCGGTTGACAAAGAGCCATTGTTGCTATATGTGGCAGCTAACGCTCGGGCTGTTAGTGTGGCTATTGTGGTGGAGCGCAAGGAAGCAGGAAAGGAATATCCGGTTCAGCGGCCGGTTTACTATATTAGTGAGGTACTCATTGAATCCAAGCAGAGGTACCCGCATTGGCAAAAATTGGTGACTTAATGGTGGATTAAGCAGTATTTCCAAGGTCATCCCATCACGGTGGTCAGCTCTGCTCCTTTGGGGGATATAATCCAGAATAGGGAGGCAACTGGTCGGATTGCTAAGTGGGCTATCGAGCTCGGGCCTCACGGGTTGAAGTACATACCCCGAACAGCGATCAAATCTCAGGCACTTGTGGATTTCATCAATGATTGGACAAAATTACAAGCACCAGAAGAGAAGCCGGATCACACTTATTGGACTATTCATTTTGATGGGTCCAGGCAATTGGAGGGCTCGGGGGCTGGAGTCGTGTTAACTTCCCCACGAGGTGATAAGTTTTGTTATGTTCTCCATTTAATGTTCCCTTGCACTAATAATGCAGCTGAATATGAGGCCTTACTCCATGGTCTTCGGATGGCTGAGGAGATGAATCTCTGCCGAGTCAAATGCTTCGGTGACTCGGATCTGGTGGCTCAACAAGTGTCTGGCACTTGGGATTCCAAGGACCCACTAATGGCAGCATATCGTCGTGAGGTGGATATTGTTGCAGGTCACTTCAAAGGTGTAACACCCCGAGAATCATGCTACAGTAACTCCCTATGATTAAGCTAATCATGTTGCTAAACAGGGCTTGATCACAATTGCATCAAATTTCTTTTCAAACTCCTAGTTCAAACTTCAATTAAAATCAAAGGGGAAAATAAAAGTTTTCAAAAATTTGAACAAAAATGTTCGGTGGGTGCCAAATAATACACTGGTAATTATGGTGGAGAAAACACATTTTTATAAAATACCTAAATACTTTTAAATGAAATAAAACAGAAAAGAAAATAAACAAATAAAAAGAAAAAGCAAAAGAACACAGCACAGACAAAGAAAAAAAAAGGAGAAGGCCCTTTCCCCCGCTGGACCCCTGGCCCGACTGGGCCGACCCCCGGCCCAGCCGGCCTAGCCCATCTCCCACTCCCGCTCGCCCCCTCCCCTGTTCCCCCGACCGGGGTCGGAACAGGGGCCGTCCCCGCCGCACCACCTCGCCGGCGACGGGGTGGATAAGGTCGCCAGCACCCCCCCCCCCCGCCGCCTCGGGCCTCTCTCCCACTCACCCCGCTCACCCCTCGGCCCCTGCGCCTCCCTCTTCCCCCCCCAGATCCGCGCCGCTCTCTTCTTCCCCACGCCCGACGCGCTCGCCGCCGTTCCCGTCGTTCACACGGCCACCGTGCCCCAATCGCCACCTCGCCGTCGCCGCCCTCGACTACACCACCTCCGCCTCTCCGTTGAAGCTCGGAGCCACTGCAACGGCCTCCCCGAGCTCGTCTTCAACTTCGGACGCCGGCGACCCCCTTCTTCCCCGGCGCCGACCTGCTGCTCCTAAGCTCTCACCGGCCTCCGTGTGCCGCGCGGTGAGCCTCTTCCCCCCTCCTCCCCTGTCCTTTCTCTCTCGCGCGCCCCCTAGCTTCTTCCCCGCGCGCGCCCGAACGCCGCGCCGCGGAGCTCGCCGCCGGCGGGTCTCCGGTGACCTTATGGTCACCGGCTCAAGCCCGTTGCACTCCCCACCTCGCGTAGATGCCCCCCAGCCCCTCCGCTTGCTCGATAGCCCGCCGTAGCCTCGTTTCCGTCGGGCACCCGTGCGCGCCGCCGCCTCCGCCGCTCGCCGGCGCCGATTCCGGCCAAGTCCGGCGAAGCCCCGGCCACCCCTGGATGCGGCGCTGCGAGCCCTTTCGAATGGGCCTAGCCCCGCTCCTCCCCGAGCCCCGTAGCGCGGTTCCGGCCAACTCCGGCGAGGGGCCGCCGCTGTTTTGGTCACCGGAGTTGCTCCGGCGCCGGCCGCCGACGTGGCCGGCCTGGGCCCCCCCCCCCAGTGCCACTGCCAGTGGGCCCGTGGGCCCCGTTGACTGGGTCCACCCAGTCAACGTGCTGACTGGGCAGGCCCAGCCACTGACATGCGGGCCCCGCCGCAAAATTAAAAAAAAGAAAAAGAAAAATGTTTTATAAATAAAAATAATTAGATTAACTAATCACTCACTGACATGTGGGGTCCACCCCCTCTAATTAGACTGTTAGTTTAGTTTAAATTAATATTAGACTAACAGAGGCTGACATGTGGGTCCCACTGGACCCACCTGTCTGGTTTGACTGGTCAGCCGACCTGTTGACCTGCTGACGTCATCATTGCCTCATGCTGACGTCATAATTCATTTTTGCTTAATTTAAATAATTCCAGAAATTCAAATAAACTTTGAAAATTCATATCTTTTAAACCGTAACTCGGATGAAAATGTTTTCTATATGAAAGTTGCTCAGAACGACGAGACGAATCCGAATACGCAGTCCGTTCGTCCACCACACCTCCCTAACCTATCGAACTAGCAACTTTCCCCCTCCGGTCCGTCTGTCCGAAAACGCGAAACATCGGGAATACCTCCCGGATGTCCCCCCCCTTCGCCGGTACCACCTACTGTCGCGTTAGGACACACCTAGCACCGTTCATTGTCATGTCACGCATCGTCATGCTTATGTTTGCATTGTATTTACTGTTTCTTCCCCCTCTTCTCTCCGGAAGACTACGAGACCGACACTGCTGCTGCCCAGTTCGACTACGGAGTCGACGACCCCTCCTACTTGCCAGAGCAACCAGGCAAGCCCCCCCCCCTTGATCACCAGATATCGCCTATTCTTCTCTATACTGCTTGCATTAGAGTAGTGTAGCATGTTACTGTTTTCCGATATCCTATCCTGATGCATAGCCTATCCTTGCTACTACTGTTGATACCTTTACCTGCAATCCTACATGCTTAGTATAGGATGCTAGATTTCCATCAGTGGCCCTACATTCTTGTCCGTCTGCTGTGCTATACTATCGGGCCGTGATCACCTGGGCGGTGATCACGGGTATATACTTATATACTACATACATGACACATGTGATGACTAAAGTCGGGTCGGCTCGTAGGAGTACCCGCAAGTGGATCTTTGTGGCGGAGCGACAGGGCAGGTTGAGACCGCCTAGGTGAGAGGTGGGCCTGGCCCTGGTCGGCGTTCGCGGATACTTAACACGCTTAACGAGATCTTGGTATTTGATCTGAGTCTGGCCATTTGGTCTATACGCACTAACCATCTACGTGGGAGTAGTTATGGGTATCCCGGCGTCGTGGTATCAGCCGAAGCCTTCTTGACGTCAGCGACTGAGTGGCGCGCGCCGGATTGGACTGGAACGCCACTAGGCTAGGTCTGCTTCCGGTCGCGTACGCAACGTGCAGGTGTGCATAGGGCGATGGGCCCAGACCCCTGCGCGCATAGGGTTAGACCGGCGTGCTGACCTCTCTGTTGTGCTTAGGTGGGGCTGCGACGCGTTGATCTTACGAGGCCGGGCATGACCCAGGAAAGTGTGTCCGGCCAAATGGGATCGAGCGTGTTGGGTTATGTGGTGCACCCCTGCAGGGAAGTTTATCTATTCGAATAGCCGTGTCCCTTGGTAAAAGGACGACCCGGAGTTGTACCTTGACCTTATGACAACTAGAACTGGATACTGAATAAAATACACCCTTCCAAGTGCCAGATACAACCCGGTGATCGCTCTCTAACAGGGCGACGAGGAGGGGATCGCCGAGTAGGATTATGCTATGCGATGCTACTTGGAGGACTTCAATCTACTCTCTTCTACATGCTGCAAGATGGAGATGGCCAGAAGCGTAGTCTTCGACAGGATTAGCTATCCCCCTCCTATTCTGGCATTCTGCAGTTCAGTCCACTGATATATCCCTTTACACATATACCCATGCATATGTAGTATAGCTCCTTGCTTGCGAGTACTTTGGATGAGTACTCACGGTTGCTTCTCTCCCTCTTTTCCCCCTTTTCTTTTCTATCTGGTTGTCACAACCAGATGCTGGAGTCCAGGAGCCAGACGCCACCGTCGACGACGACACCTACGACACTGGAGGTGCCTACTACTACGTGCAGGCCGCTGACGACAACCAGGAGTAGTTAGGAGGATCCCAGGCAGGAGGCCTGCGCCTCGTTCGATCTGTATCCCAGTTTGTGCTAGCCTTCTTAAGGCAAACTTGTTTAACTTATGTCTGTACTCAGATATTGTTGCTTCCGCTGACTCGCCTGTGATCGAGCACTTGTATTCGAGCCCTCGAGGCCCCTGGCTTGTATTATGATGCTTGTATGACTTATTTATGTTTTAGAGTTGTGTTGTGATATCTTCCCGTGAGTCCCTGATCTTGGTTGTACACATTTGCGTGTATGATTAGTGTACGGTCAAATCGGGGGCGTCACAAAAGGTTATCAGGTGGATCATGTGGACCGGCGGAAGAATGAAGCGGCAGACGCTTTATGCCGCCTGGGTTCCCAACGTAAACCGGTTCCACCTAATGTATTCCTGGATGTTTTGCATAATCCGTCCGTCAAGCTCCCTGGTGAAGAGGATTTGGCTGTTCCTGATCCGGAGGCTCAGTTGGTGGCGGCTTTACATGTTATCCCGGATTGGACGGTTCCGTATCTGGCGTATATAAACCGGGGCGAGTTACCAGAGGATGAAACTTTGGCCAGGCAGATAACCCGGCGATCCAAGTCCATGACTATTATCAATGGAGAGTTGCATCATTGCAGTGTGACAGGGGCGTTTCAATGTTGTGTATCTCCTGATGAAGGCCGTGAAATTTTGCGTGAGATCCACGAAGGAGATTGTGGACACCACGCCGGTTCAAAATCTTTGGTGGCCAAGGCGTTTCGTCACGGTTTCTATTGGTTGACAGCTCATGCTGATGCCGAGGACTTGGTTAAAAGATGTGATGGCTATCAGAAATTCTCACGGCGTGCTCATGTACCAGCTCAAGAATTGAGGATGATTCCAATGACCTGGCCGTTTGCAACTTGGGGGCTGGATATGGTTGGGCCTTCAAGAGGTCCAAGGACAAGAAGACCCACCTTTTGGTGGTGGTTGATAAGTTCACAAAATGGGTAGAGGCAGAGCCAGTTAGTAAGTGTGACGCGGCCACGGCGGTTCAATTCATCAAAGAGGTGATTTTCTGGTTTGGCTTTCCACACAGCATTATAACAGACAATGGTACCAATCTGTCAAAGGGTGCCATGAAGGAGTTCTGTCAACGTGAGCACATCCGGCTTGACGTGTCATCAGTGGCTCACCCCCAGTCCAATGGTCAAGCAGAGAGGGCCAATCAAGAGATCTTGAAAGGCATCAAACCCCGGCTTATGGTTCCTTTGCAACAGACGCCGGGTTGTCGGGTTGAGGAGTTACCTTCAGTGTTATGGAGCATCAATACCACACCCAACAGATCGACAGGCTACACGCTGTTCTTCATGGTTTATGGAGCGGAAGCGGTTCTTCCTAGTGACATCCGTCATGACTCGCCTCGTGTAGCGGCATATGTTGAAGCGGATAACGAGAAGGCATGGCAGGAAGCTCTTGACCTGTTAGATGAGGAGCGTGACATGGCGGCAGCCCGTTCGGCGATTTATCAGCAAGATCTGCGTCGTTATCATAGCCGCCGGGTTAGAACCAGAACCTTTCAAGAAGGAGATTTGGTGCTTCGACTCATCTAGGATCAGACGGATATGCACAAGCTATCCCCCCTTGGGAAGGGCCTTTTGTGGTCAGCAAGGATTTGCACAATGGGTCGTACTACCTAATTGATGTTTGAGAGCGCAAAGACTCATGTAAATCGGAGGAGGAGACCAACCGGCCATGGAATATTGCTCATCTTCGGCCCTACTATACTTGAGCTACATGCTCTGCTTATGTACATATTATGACATTGTATATATTATGATTAATATAATAAACCAGAACCTCAGCTAAAGCGGGGTATCTGTTGTTTTCTTACATCACGTGTGGTTACATGGAGCTTACAAAGCGGCGTCCGGTTTACCCCTTGATTTAGCTTCTTAAAGCTTGATATCAGATCACTTGGGGGCTTGGTCGTATCCGAACCATAGCTACACCTCTTGATCGGCGCAGTGCCACAGCATCACTTGGGAGCATGGTCGAACCCGAACCATGGCTACGCCTCTTGACCGGCGTAAAGCCACAAAATCACTTGGGGGCTTGGTTGTATCCGAACCATAGCCACGCCTCTTGATCGGCGTAATGCCACAACATCACTTGGGAGCATGGTCGAACCCGAACCATGGCTACGCCTCTTGATCGGCGTAAAGCCACAGAATCACTGGGGGCTTGGTCGAACCCGAACCATAGCAATGCCTTTTGATCGGCATAATGCCACAACATCACTTGGGAGCTTGGTCAAACCCAAACCATAGCAACACCTCTTGATCAAATTTGGGGCCTAGCAGCCCGTGAAAAGCCTCGACTATAATGGTTTTATTTGCCTTTTGCTAAGTTTCTTTTTCTTTTGCTAAGATTTGTGATGTTTTCAAACCAGTGTTTATCAACCCAGTTGGGCTGTCGACTACAAGTTGTCAGTACATGACCAAGTTATAATCCGGAGACTATCAGCCCGGTCTGGTTTTGACTCATAGTCACCAGTATGGAATAAGCCGGTGTTTATCACAACCCGGAACGGTTTTGTTGTAAACCGGCATTATATAATAGGAGATACTTTTACTCCGGATTAAGGTTATTACCTTCATTACAAGGTTGGTCAGCCAACACTATGCCTAAAGGTCGCAGGTATCATATATTTCCATACTTGGTTATCTTTTAAAACCTTGGTTATAAAACTTGGTCATATATATAGTTGGGTATCATGACCCGCCCGGTGGTAAACCGCTAGGGCGCTTTAAGCTTTTTATCTGCAGGAACAACTGGAATATATAGCTATGGATTATGAACATCATATCTCAAGCATGGCGGATTAACACGCATCAGTTGCAGATAAATATGCACGAAGGCATAATAGACCAAGTGTTTTAACTAGCCTATTACAAGGCGTTTCAGTGCCCAAAGGAATAATTGTTTCTCAATAAACATTGCAGTATGGAAGGTTAAACCGGTGCCCGGGTTATGATCACTGAGCAGCTTGACCTGACGGTTGCGGGTCATCTTGCACCGGTTCTTCTTCTTCGTCCCTACCCAGCGGCTGGAAGTCAACAGTTGTCCAGTCGATCCCAGTTAAAGCTTGGAACACAGCTTTGTCGCTTATAAGGGTGGACGGTTCAATATCAGGGGCATAAGTGTGCTTACGGATTGGAGGGATCAGGCTTTGAGTTTCAGGAGCTGGTGCAGCAACCCGCTTGTTATTGATATCATAACTCGCCTGATAATGTGAAAGATCAGCTTCTTCAGCAAGTTGACTAGCCAGTGGACGTACTTCCCGGTTTATGGCGCGGAGATCTTCAGTGCAAAATTCTGATCCGTCCTCTTTCAAGCTTGGGTAGCCTTTAGCCACGTCCGTCGGATCAAGATCAGGCACCCATGCTTTTGCCCGGGTTAGCGCGGTCAGAGTGCCAGCCCTTGCAGCAGACCTCTTCAGCTCTTCTATCCGGGCAGGCAGCATAGATAGCCTGTCTAAGGTATCCTTGATCAACGTCGAGGGTGGCTTATTGTGCGAAGCGGTGCAGATAATCTGTTGTGCGCCGGTATACAGTTGCTCTATCAGCGTGTAGGCAGCCTTCAACTTCTTCTGCACATCAGAGCCCAGATGGCTAATGCGGGTTCCTGTATCATTACAAACATCAGTAAACCGGCAACGCATGAGAGGATATGTTGAAAGCATAAAGGAAGGATGCTTACCAAACACAGCAGCGGTCATAGCATGCACTTGCCGCTTTACACCAGTCAGCTCGTCAACCACCGGTTTAAGAGCGGCTTCTGCGTTTTCAGCCCTTTTTATCAAAGCGGCTTTTTCAGTCTCCCAATCCGCCCGCTCTTTGTTGAAGCCCTCTTTCAGTTTCTCCATAGCGCCTAGAGCGCGGGGTCAACTCTTCCTTCGCTTTGGAGGCTTCAGCTTGCTGGGTTTTGATGTTCTCCTACAGATCAGCGATTTGGCGTTCCTTCTTGCTCAACTCCGCCTGTAAAGAGACAGATACATAATGAGTTGACAGTACATATTTGAAGTACCAAGCACATAACAAGTTATGCCCTTAGTACTTGGGGGCTAATGCATATTTGCTTTTACTCAGAAATTTTTACAAGTCCCAAGCACAATACAAGTATTAAGCTTGGCACTTGGGGGCTAATGTGTGTTTGCTCAAAAAGCTGTTGATATGGGAATTCTTTTACAGTCCCGGTTCATCTTTATAAAGTTAAACCGACCCTTGGGGACTATATCGGCGAAAGAGCAGTATGGCAAATTTTAAGGAACCGGTTCATCTTAACGAGGTAATCCGGTCTCTGGAGGCAAAATATGCAAAGATAAGTTGTGACAAAAGTCCCGGTTTAGATCGGTATCATAAACCGTCACTTGGGGACTACTAGGAATTGATAAACTACAATTGGGCAAAAGAGAAAAATGGTAGTTACCTCATATCGCTCCTTCATTAAGTTTACCAAACTAGCTTCATAGTCACGGCTGGTATACAGACGGTTCAAGAAGCCAGAGTGAATATCTTGAACATTGGCGTTGGCGAAGCTTGATAAATCGGCATTCCATTTGCCTTTGCCGATAGCAGAGCAAGTATGCTTTGACAAAGCTACAGGGTTGCCTGGAGTGGAGTGGCCAGTGCCAGTAATCATAACGTCATCATCTTGTTCATCAGCAGCTCTTGCCGGAGTTGGCGGTTTATCAGTGTCCTTCGCTGGACTGACAGGTTTGTCACCAGTTCGGACAGGGCTGGTTGGCCGGTCTGCATGACTTTTAGTATCAACTTGCACTTGTTCAGCAAGGAAATCATGGTCTTGAAGCGGCGGATCGTGAAGCATGGCGTCAGCATCGGTTTCTTCCAGATCTGGAGTTGTTTCCGGTTCAGCAGCTACATTATCATCAGCCGGTTTGTTCAACCGAGCTTTCTTGCTGGGTCTTGGCTTGGCACTGCGAAAAGATAAGACATAAGGATTAGTACAGTATGAAAAGATAACATATCAAGAATAAAGACATGTGCATAACTCACCCAGGAACTGTTTTGAGGGGTGGAAGCTGTGTGGCCGATGACTCGCAAGAGGATGAGTGAGAAGTACCCTGATAATTTGAATCAGACGGGTTGAGAGGCTGGCGAAAACAACCTGCTTTTGGGCATGAAGTATCAATGGGATAAGAGACCTCTGATCCGCGTTTCCGAACCGGACTGTTCGGTAAACCAGCGGAGGTAACTACCTGGCCGCTGTGCCGGGTTGTACGGCGAGCTTCGTGCTGCTGCGTCTTCAAAAGAATGTTTGGATCCAAATAAGCAAGAGGGTGAGAAAATTTTACTTTCCGGTTTGCTTGACGGATTTTTGATGTTGGCAGAGGATCTAAATCGGAGGAAAGAATAGTTACCTCTACGTCCTCAGCGTGACTGCCTTCAGCGTCGTCCTGATAATAATCATTGTCAATGAGATGTACGAAAAATGAACCAAGAGAATCAAGTTCTACCTCTGATTCCGGATTACGCACATTGTCATCAGCTGGTAGATCGGAGGATGCAGTGGTCCTTCTCTTGGCAGGTTTCTTAACAACCTTGGTCTTTGGACGAACTGGCTTGACCGGTTTGTCTTGCGGTTTTACTGGTTTATCTTGTGATGGTTTCTTGTTCCAGAACGGATCATCACCCTATCAGAAAATAATCACACTCTCAGAGAATATTTGGACAGAAGCAAATTCAGATACAAAGGATTATATGATTCTTACAGCTGGTGGTTTATTGAAGGTACAGAAAGGGAGTAGCCCGGTTTGGGCACAGACGGCCTCCAGTTCGTTCAGTATTTTCTTTACAGCCTCAGTGACTTCGTCATCTGTAAGCTGAATGTCAATGTGCCGCTGAGCATCCTTCAAACTCCCCGTGTACTCACACATCAAACCGGGGCGCCGGCTTAAGGGCAGAATGCTCCAGCTTATCCAGCAACGAGCAAGATCAACTCCTGTCAAACCGTTCGCCATGAAGGCTCTAAGCTTTGATAGTTGGGGAGCATAGTTGGCCCGTTCTCTTGCTGTCAGCCTCTGAGGAAATGGGTGTGTGTTGCTCAGGCATTCAGGGCGGTAACCCGGCAGGGGGTTTTTGTCAGATGGAGAGGTATCTATGCAGTAAAACCAAGTTTGGTTCCACTCTTTGGGGTGACTGTGGAGTTTGGGATTGGGGAAGGTGACTTCTTTCCTCTTCTGAACCGCCATTTCGCCCAGTTCCGTATTGGGTCCATCTGAGAACTCGGTGCGACGGTTTAAATGAAAGAAATCCCTAAACAATTCGACTGTAGGTTCCTCTTACAAATAAGCTTCACAGAATACTTGGAAGTGGCAGATATTGGTAACAGAGTTGGGACCGATGTCTTGAGGGCGCAGCTGAAAATTGGCTAGCACATCTTGGAAATTTTTTGAACCGGGAGGGCTAAAACCTCGTCCGAGATGATCAGCAAACACGACTACTTCTCCATCCTTGGATGTAGGAGGATTCTCCGGGCCAGGGACCCTCCAGTGGATGACATATTTCTTGGCTAGGGCACCCGTTTTAACAAGGTTGTTTAGTTGCTCCTCGGTTACTCGAGAGGGAGCCCAATTGCACTCATAAACTTGTTTAGCCATGACAAGGAAAATCTGAAGCATGAGTATTATCGGTTTAAGATTTACAGTGGACAACTATACAGCGGTATGAGGATACTAGCATATTGGTAAACTGGAGTCTGGCAATGGAACGGTGTAATGCATTGGCGGTTCAACAGGGGACTAATGGTATGTACCGGGTCATCATGTTTTTTGTGAGGTTAAAATGGCCAATCTGGTATTCAAAGGGTGTAAGAGAAGGAAGAAACAAGTTTCACATCATGCTATGGTAATTTCGGATCTACCGCGCGTAGGAAAAACAAAATATATTCTGACCTAAATTCCAGTGTACTGAAGGTTCACCAAGATGAGATGAGTTGGATATCAAACAGGTGCTGAAACTGCTAAAGCACGAGATCTATGTGGTTTAAACTACTACCACACGAGACCTATGTGGTTTTTGGATCTAACCCACGGATATAAATAAGGGAAAAGAAGGGCGGCGACGAACACCGATGAACGACAGAAATCCTAAGCGCAGATCTATGGTAAGAGAAAGGGGAGACTTACGGATGCTGTTGAGCAGCGACGGCGCGCAGAGGAGCTCTGGTACGTTCAGGTCAATGCAGCGGCCAAGGTTGGTGCAGTAGTCGAAGGTTGACGGCGGCGGCCGAGGTCGAAGGTTCGGGCGTTGCAAGGATGAAGATGAAGCGAAGAGGCACGAGGGGGAAACTGGAAAGACCCCCTGGCCCTATTTATAAGGAGATAAACGACAGATTCGAAAATCGAGGAGCTGGATTTTTGGATATAAGGTAATGTTGTCGCCTCAATTGTCGGAGGCTCGTTAATGACAGGTGACGTCACGGCGGTTTACCAAGATCCTAGAAGATGATGTCATGGCGGTTTACAAGATTGTGTGAAGATGTTGAAGAAGAAATTTTCTCAAGTATTGAGGATTGACATGAACCAGTTCAAATCAATCTGGGGCCTAATGTTGGGGATATTACCACTGGGCGTAAACCGGCCAGGAGAGGCCGGGTTAACTTCATAAGTAGTTCATCTATATCTGAAGCCCATGAAGACAGACGGTGACGCTTCATGAAGGCCCAGGGCCCAAAGCCGGTTTAAGGCATGTAGACACAAAGCGGCATTGAGATGTAAACTTGTGTTGTAAGATATGCATAGCAGAGACCGAGCCGGACACAATTATGAGCCGGCCTCGGAGTCTGTAAACCGACGGGCGTCAACCCATGTATACAAGGGGACGACCCGGCGGCGTTTCAGGACAACAGACAACAACTCGAGACTCAGGCAAAGCGTATTCGCTCCCTAGTCATCGAAACCCCATCAATTCCATCACAACTAGACGTAGGCTTTTACCTTCATCGAAGGGGCCGAACTAGTATAAAACTCTCTTGCGTCCCTTGTCCACTTTAACCCCTTAAAGCTAACCTGTAGCGATGGCTCCACGACTAAGTCCTTTCTCTAGGACATCTGCCATGACAAAACCACGACAAAACTTGAGAAAAACATGATTGTCAATGGCAATTCTATGAACAGAAAGAAGACTTTTTTGGCACTAGGAACATGCAAGATTCTTTTAAGATGAATTTTTCTACTAGGGGTATTAAAAATTGAATGGCCAATGTGACGTATACCCATACCTTCACAACTGGCAGTGTGGATTTGGTCCTTGCCACGGTATTTCTCCTTCATGGTGACCTTCTCGAGCTCATTGGTGATGTGGTTGGTGGCGCCACTGTCGACGTACTAATTTATGTCAACTCCATAGGAGCCATCGGCCACCGCGGTAACCTTTTCTTCATCTTGCAAGGAGTCATCATCCTCCTCATAGCGGTACCAGCAGTCCTTCGACGTATGACCAGGCTTGCCGCATATTTGGCAGCACGGCATGTCCGGACGGGATCTGTTGGAGCCGCTACAGTGACGTCCTTTAAAGCTGCCGGAGCGTCTGCCGCTGCGAGGGTTGTTGGAGCCGCCATCACCACCGCCGGATCCGGACCTCCCATTGACACGGGGAGAGCCACGCGAAAGAGAGCCGCCGCCGTGGCCCCTGGAAGCAGAGTTGGCCGACGACTTGAAGGCGCCGCCGGAGCCATGGTACTATGCCATGCGCTGGTCAAAGTTACTAAGCATAGCAAAAAACTCGTCGAGGGTTACTGGAGTACCACGGGCGTCCAAGGCAGAGACCAGGGGCTGGTAATCTTGGTACAGCCCGTGGATGATGTAGGACATGAGCTCGTCATCCTGGATGGCCTTGCCGGCCGCGGCGAGTTCATCGGCGAGACCTCGCATGGCGGCGAAGTAGGAGGCCACCGATTGATTTCCCTTCTGCATGTTGATCAGCGCAGTGCGAATGTTGTTCACGCGGCTGAGTGACTGCAACGAGAACATGCTCGCCAATGCCACCCAGAGTTCCCGCGCCGTGGTGATCATAGGCACCGTGACGAGCACCTCCTTGGAGAGGTTTTGGAGCAGGTATCCAAGAACCTGCTGGTCCTCCCTCACCCAGATCAGACAAAGAGGATTTGGTACAGAGGTCTCCTTCCCGGTGGTTTCCTTGGTGACAAGGACTTTGGCTGGTTCAGTCGCCGTGTCGTTGACGTAGTGGAAGACGCCGGCGCCCCGCAGCTGCGGCGTGATCTGCGTTTGCCACAAACATAGTTGGTGCGGGAGAGCTTCTCCGGGACTCCACCGCTGAGCATCGGCTGGAAGGAGGCAGAGGAAGACATGGCTGTTGCGTACTTTTGGTGGAGATGGACTAGCTAGATTGATGGAGGAAGATTGCTCCGTATACCATGTGTGACAATGCAGGAAACATCTTGCCTATCTTGCCTGATGTGGTTGATGTCTACTACGCAACCTTCTTCTTGTAAACTCGTGTTGGGCCTCCAAGCGCAGAGTTTTGTAGGACAATAGCAAATTTCTCTCAAGTGGATGACCTAAGGTTTATCAATCCGTGGGAGGCGTAGGATGAAGACGGTCTCTCTCAAACAACCCTACAACCAAATAACAAAGAGTCTCTTGTGTCCCTAACACACCCAATACAATGGTAAATTGTATAGGTGCACTAGTTCGGCGAAGAGATGGTGATACAAGCGTAAGATGGATGGTAGATATGGATTTTTGTAATCTGAAAATATAAAAAAGCAAGGTAGCAAGCAATAAAAGTGAGCGAAAATGGTATTGCAATGCTTGGAAGCAAGGCCTAGGGTTCATACTTTCACTAGTGCAAGTTCTCTCAACACTGATAACATAATTAGATCATATAACAATCCCTCAACATGGAACAAAGAGTCACTCCAAAAGTGACTAATAGCGGAGAACAAACAAAGAGATTATTGTAGGGTAAGAAACCACCTCAAAGTTATTCTTTCTGATCGATCTATTGGGCTATTCCTATAAGTGTCACAAACAGCCCTAGAGTATGTACTAAAATAACACCTTAAGACACACATCAACCAAAACCATAATGTCACCTAGATACTCCAATTTCACCACAAGTATCCGCGGGTTTGATTATACGATAAGCATCACACAATCTCAAATTCATCTCTTCAAACCAACACAAAGAACTTCAAAGAGTGCCCCAAAGTTTCTACCAGAGAGTCAAGATGAAAACGTGTGCCAACCCCTATGCAAAGGTTCACAAGATCACAGAACCCGCAAGTTGATCACCAAAACATACATCAAGTGGATCACGTGAATATCCCATTGTCACCACACATAATACATCAAGTGTTCTCGAATCCTTAAAGACTCAATCCAATAAGATAACTTCAAAGGGAAAACTCAATCCATTACAAGAAGGTAGAGGGGGAGAAACATCATAAGATCCAACTATAATAGCAAAGCTCGCGGTACATCAAGACCGTGCCAAATCAAGAACACGAGAGAGAGAGAGAGATCGAACACATAGCTACTGGTACATACCCTCAGCCCCGAGGGTGAACTACTCCCTCCTCGTCATGGAGAGCGCCGGGATGATGAAGATGGCCACCGATGATGGTTTCCCCCTCCGACCGGGTGCCGAAACAGGGTCCCGAGAGGTTTTCGTGGCTACAGAGGCTTATTGCGGCGGAACTCCTGATCTAGGTTCTGTTCTGGAGGTTTGGGGATATATAAGAGGTGTTGGCGTCGAGAACAAGTCAGGGGAGTCCACGAGGGGGCCACAAGGTCGGGGGCGCGCCCTAGGGGGGGCGCCCCCACCCATGTGGTGGCCCTGGGACTCCCCTGGTGCATCTCCGGTACTCCGTGGGCTTCTTTTGGTCCAAAAATAATCTTCGGAAAGTTTCAGCTCGATTGGACTCCGTTTGATATTCCTTTTCTGCGAAAATCAAAAACAAGGAAAAAACAGAAACTGGCACTGGGCTTTGGGTTAATAGGTTAGTCCCAAAAGTCATATAAAATAGCACATAAATGCATATAAACCATCCAAGTTAGATAATATAATAGCATGGAACAATAAAAAATTATAGATACGTTGGAGACGTATCAAGCATCCCCAAGCTTAATTCATGCTCGTCCTCGAGTAGGTAAATGATAAAAACAGAATTTTTGATGTGGAATGCTACCTAACATATTCATCCATGTAATTTTTCTTTATTGTGGCAAGAATATTTAGATCCATAATATTCAAAACAAGAGTTTAATATTGACGTAAAAACAATAATACTTCAAGCATACTAATAAAGCAATTATGTCTTCTCAAAATAACATGGCTAAAGAAAGTTATTCCTACAAAATCATATAGTCTGGCTATGCTCCATCTTCATCACACAAAATATTCAAATCATGCACACCCCCGATGACAAGCCAAGCAATTTTTTCATACTTTTGATGTTCTCAAACTTTTTCAACTTTTACGCAATACATGAGCGTGAGCCATGGACATAACACTGTAGGTGGAATAGAATATGGTGGTTGTGGAGAAGACAAAAAGAAGGAGATAGTCTCACATCAACTAGGCGTATCAACGGGCTATGGAGATGCCCATCAATAGATATCAATGTGAGTGAGTAGGGATTGCCATGCAATGGATGCTCTAGAGCTATAAGTTTATGAAAGCTCAAAAAGAAAACTAAGTGGGTGTGCATCCTACTTGCTTGCTCATGAAGACCTAGGGCAATTTGAGGAAGCCCATCATTGGAATATACAAGCCAAGTTCTATAACGAAAAATTCCCACTAGTATATGAAAGTGACAACATAGGAGACTCTCTATCATGAAGATCATGGTGCTACTTTGAAGCACAAGTGTTGTAAAAGTATAGTAGCATTGCCCCTTCTCTCATTTTCTCTCATTTTTTTGTTTCTCTCTTTTTTGGGGCCTTCTCTTTTTTTGGCCTTTTCTCTCTCTTTTTTTTATTTCCTCACATGGGACAATGCTCTAATAATGAATATCATCACACTTTTATTTACTTACAACTCAAGAATTACAACTCGATTCTTAGAACAAAATATGACTCTATATGAATGCCTCCAGCGGTGTAACGGGATGTGCAATCAATTAAAAGTGACATGTATGAAAGAATTATGAATGGTGGCTTTGCCACAAATATCATGTCAACTACATGATCATGCATAGCAAAATGACAATGATGAAACGTGTCATAATAAACGGAACGGTGGCAAGCTGCATGGCAATATATCTTGGAATGGCTATGGAAATTCCGTAATAGGTAGGTATGGTGGCTGTTTTGAGGAAGGTATATGGTGGGTGTATGGTATCGGCAAAAGTTTCGCGGCACGAGAGAGGCTAGCAATGGTGGAAGGGTGAGACTGCGTATAATCCATGGACTCAACATTAGTCATAAAGAACTCACATACTTATTGCAAAAATCTATTAGTTATCAAAACGAAGTACTACACGCATGCTCCTAGGGGGATAGATTGGTAGGAAAATACCATTGCTCGTCCCCGACCGCCACTCACAAGGAAGACAATCAAAAAAATATCACATGCTCCAACTTTGTTACATAACGGTTCACCATACGTGCATACTACGGGACTCACAAACCTTAACACAAGAATTTCTCAAATTCACAATTACTCACTAGCATGACTCTAATATCACCATCTTCATATCTCAAAACAATCATAAGGAATCAATCTTCTCATAGTATTCAATGCACTTTATATGAAAGTTTTTATTATATCCCTCTTGGATGCCTATCATATTAGCACTAAATTCATAACCAAAGCAAATTATCCTGTTGTTTAGAGACTCTAAAAATGATATAAGTGAAGCATGAGAGTTCAATAATTTCTACAAAATAAAACTACTGTCTTGCTCTAAAAAGATATAAGTGAAGCACTAGAGCAAATGACAAACTACTCCAAAAGATATAAGTGAAGATCAATGAGTAGTTTAATAATTATGTAACTATGTGAAGACTCTCTAACATTTAAAAATGTCAGATCTTGGGATATTATTAAAACATCAAGCAAAACAAAATAAAATAAAATAACGCTCCAAGCAAAACACATATCATGTGGTGAATGAAAATATAGCCCCAAGTAAAGTCACCGATGAACGAAGACGAAAGAGGGGATGCCATCCGGGGCATCCCCAAGCTTAGTTTGCTTGGGTATTCCTTGAATATTACCTTGGGGTGCCTTGGGAATCGCCAAGTTTAGGATCTTTCCACTCCTTGTTCCATAGTCCATCGAAACTTCATCCAAAACTTGAAAACTTCACAACACAAAACTTAAGAGGAAACTCGTGAGCTCTGTTAGTATAATAAAACAAATAATTCACTTTGGTACTGTCAAGACAAGATTCATATTTTTTTCTCACATTATGCCTACTGTATCCTATCATTTCTACAATTTATATTAAGCAATATAAGCCATAGAAGCTAGAAAACGAGCAAAATATGCATCGAAAACAGAATCTGTCAAAAACAGAACAGTGTGTAAAGATCTGAATTGAAATCATACTTCTGTAACTCAAAAAATTCTGAAACAATTAGGAAGACCTAAGCAATTTGTTTGTTAATATTCTAAAAAAATAATCAATATTTTATCATGCTCCTGTGATTTTTACCAATTCTGGGACTGAGCGCAAAAGTTTCTGCTTTTCAGCAAGATCAAGTCAACTATTACCGTAAGCTATCCCAAAGGTCTTACTTGGCACTTTATTGAACAAAAGCTATAAAACATGATTACTACAATAGCTTAATAATTTGAACACTCAAAAACAGTAGGTATAAGTATTGGATTGTCTCCTAACAAGCGCGTTTCTTTAATGCCTTTTTAGCTAGGCATGATGGTTTCAATGATGCTCACATAAAAGATAAGAATTGAAACATAATGAGAGCATCATGAAGCATATGACAAGCACATTTAAGTCTAACCCACTTCCTACGCATAGGGATTTTGTGAGCAAACAACTTATGGGAACAAGAATCAACTAGCATAGGAAGGCAAAACAAGCATGACTTCAAAACTTTCAACACATAGAGAGGAAACTTGATATTATTGCAATATGTAGAAGCATATGTTCCTCTCTCATAATAATTTTCAGTAGCATCAAGAATGAATTCAACAATATAGCTATCACTTATGACCCACAAGTGTAGGGTATCTATTGTAGTCCTTTCGATAAGTAAGAGTGTCGAACCCAACGAGGAGCAGAAGGAAATGACAAGCGGTTTTCAGTAAGGTATTCTCTGCAAGCACTGAAATTATCGGTAACAGATAGTTTTGTGATAAGGTAATTTGTAACGGGTAACAAGTAATGAAAGTAAACAAGGTGCAGCAAGATGGCCCAATCCTTTTTGTAGCAAAGGACAAGCCTGGACAAACTCTTATATAGAGAAAAGCGCTCCCGAGGACACCTGGGAATTATCGTCAAGCTAGTTTTCATCACGCTCATATGATTCGCGTTCGTTACTTTGATAATTTGGTATGTGGGTGGACCGGTGCTTGGGTGTTGTCCTTTCTTGGACAAGCATCCCACTTATGATTAACCCCTATTGCAAGCATCCGCAACTACAAGAGAAGTATTAAGGTAAACCTAACCATAGCATGAAACATATGGATCCAAATCAGCCCCTTACAAAGCAACTCATAAACTAGGGTTTAAGCTTCTGTCACTCTAGCAACCCATCATCTACTTATTACTTCCTAATGCCTTCCTCTAGGCCCAAACAATGGTGAAGTGTCATGTAGTCGATGTTCACATAACACCACCAGAGGAGAGACAACATACATCTCATCAAAATATCGAACGAATACCAAATTCACATGACTACTTATAGCAAGACTTCTCCCATGTCCTCAGGAACAAACGTAACTACTCACAAATCATATTCATGTTCATAATCAGAGGGGTATTAATATGCATAAAGGATCTGAACATATGATCTCCCACCAAATACACCAACTAGCATCAACTACAAGGAGTAATCAACACTACTAGCAACCCACAGGTACCAATCTGAGGCTTTGGGACAAAGATTGGATACAAGAGATGAACTAGGGTTTGAGAGGAGATGGTGCTGGTGAAGATGTTGATGGAGATTGACCCCCTCCCGATGAGAGGATCGTTGGTGATGACGATGGCGATGATTTCCCCCTCCCGGAGGGAAGTTTCCCTCGCAGAACAGCTCTGCCGGAGCCCTAGATTGGTTCCGCCAAGGTTCCGCCTCGTGGCGGCGGAGTTTCTTCCCGAAAGCTTGCTTATGATTTTTTCCAGGGTAAAAGACTTCATATAGCAGAAGATGGGCACCGGAGGCCTGCCAGGGGCCCACGAGGCAGGGGGCGCGCCCCCCACCCCCGTGGATGGTGGGTGGCCCCCCTCTGGTACTTTCTTCGCTCAATATTTTTTATTAATTGAAAAAATAACTTCCGTGGAGTTTCAGGACTTTTGGAGTTGTGCAGAATAGGTCTCTAATATTTGCTCCTTTTCCAGCCCCGAATTCCAGCTGCCGGCATTCTCCCTCTTCATGTAAACCTTGTAAAATAAGAGAGAATAGGCATAAGTATTGTGACATAATGTGTAATAACAGCCCATAATGCAATAAATATTGATATAATAGCATGATGCAAAATGGACGTATCAACTCCCCCAAGCTTAGACCTCGCTTGTCCTCAAGCGGAAGCCGATAACGATAAACATGTCCGCATGTTTAGAGGTAGAGGTGTCGATAAAATAAAATACAGACATGAGGGCATCATGATCATTCTTATAACAACAACATATAAGGATATTGTCATATGATTTCTTATGCTCAAGTAATAATCTATTCACGATGTCAAGTATGAATCAGAAACTTCATTGAGAACTAACAAACTATGATCTCGGTCACTGAAGCAATTGCAATTTATCATAACATCGGAAAGAGTCAATATAAGAGCTTTTCAGCAAGTCCACATACTCAACTATCATTTAGTCTTTCACAATTGCTAACACTCACGCAATACTTATGGGCATGGAGTTTTAATCGGACACCGAGAAAGATAGGGGCTTATAGTGTTGCCTCCAACCTTTTACCTCAAGGGTAATGTCAACAATAATAATTCATGCTAACTTACATCCAATTGGATATATATATATCAAGATCTTTCCAACACAATGTGCTTGCCAAAGGATAAAATGTAAAAAGGAAAGGTGAAGATCACCATGACTCTTGTAAGGTATGAGACAAGAATAAAAGATAGGCCCTTCGCAGAGGGAAGCAGAGGTTGTCATGTGCTTTTAGGGTTGGATGCACGAAATCTTAATGCAAAAGAACGTCACTTTATATTGCCACTTGTGATATGGACCTTTATTATGTAGTTCAGCGCTTTTATTGCTTCCACATCACAAGATCGTATAAAGTTTATTTTCTCCACATTAATAAATCATACATATTTAGAGGGAAATTTCTATTGCATGCAACATGACAACTTACTTGAAGGATCTTACTCAATCCATTGGTATATATGGTGGACACTCATGGCAAGACTGGTTTTAAGGGTATTCGGAAGCACAAGTAGTATCTCTACTTGGTGCAAAGAATTTGGCTAGCATGAGGGGGAAAGGCAAGCTCAACATGTTGGATGATCCATGACAATATACTTTATTTCAGATATAAGAAAACATAACCCATTACGTTGTCTTCCTTGTCCAACATCAACTCTTTAGCATGTCATATTTTAATGAGTGCTCACAATCATAAAAGATGTCCAAGATAGTATATTTGTATGTGAAAACCTCTCTTTCTTTATTACTTCCTATTAATTGCAACGATGACCAAAACTATGTTTGTAAACTCTCAACAACTTTTATTCATCATACTCTTTATATGTGAAGTCATTACTCTCCATAAGATCAATATGATCTCTTTACTTCTTTTTATTCTTTCTTTATCTTTAAATCCCTCAAGATCATAGCAAGATAATCAAGCCCTTGACTCAACACTAATCTTTATTATATATAGCTCACAGGCTCGATTACATAGAAGGATCATAAAGCAAAACTCAAAACTAGATCATACTAAAACTTTATTCTACTAGATCAAAATATTACCAAAAGGATCGAACTAAGAAATATGGTAAAGATAGGAGTGTGATGGTGATACGATACCGGGGCACCTCCCCCAAGCTTGGTAGTTGCCAAGGGGAGTGCCCATACCCATGTGATTATGTCTCTTTTGCTGGTGAAGGAGATGGAGTTGTTGGTGATGTAGGCTTGTCGTCCCTCTTCCAGGGCATAGGCTCGCCATCATAGAAGGATGATCGAGTCTCCGGGATCCTTAAATCTGCAGCCAAACTCATCCTCGTGAATCTATATTCATACTCACATTTTTGGTTTTGCAGGTCATAGATCTGGGCTTGGAGGTGCTCGATTTTCTCATGAAGCTTGAAGATGGCCTCCCCAATGTCCTTGGTGTGCAGCTTGTGGTTGTTGGTGAACTCCGTGATCATTATGTGATTGGAGTCGAGTCCACGCTCCACCATCTCCTGACACCTGAAAACTTGTTGCTCCATTGCCTCGAGCCTTTTCTCCACGCTTCCGGTCCTCCTTGGTCCCTCAACATCGTGGATGTGCAGCAACCCCTCACGCATCTCAATGGTTTGAGGATGTTGTAGCACTTCCGCGAGGTAGGGGTTGATGACCTTCTCGAAGAACTTGTCCTTGGGGGCACTTGGAGACGTCATGGTGATCTAGATCTATCAGAAAATAGCTCTAAACAAAAACAGAGGATATTTACGTGGTACGGTGGTCAAAACCTTCGGGAGATTATATAATGAATTTTTACTGACCAAAAGAACTATCGTGCAAGAAATCCGAGTCCGGAGAGCACACGAGGTGCCCACGAGGCAGGGGCGCGCCCAAGGGGGTAGGGCGCGCCCTCCACCCTCGTGGACGCCTCGTGTCCTCCCCGGACTACTTATTTTCCTATTTTCTTAAATATTCCAAAACGGAGAAAAATTGCCACTAGAACTGTTTTGGAGTCGGTTTACTTACCGTACCACATACCTATTCCTTTTCGGAGTCTGAAACGTTCTGGAAAGTGTCCCTTATGTATTCCTCCGGGGTTACGGTTTCAGTAACATTAGTTTCAACATTTATAGGATTACCTGAGATATAATTTTGATTCTTTGACCGTTCACCACCTTCGGATTTGTGCCTTCGAAGTTGTTGATTTTTACAGCACCGGAACGATAGACCTCCTCGATAACGTAAGGACCTTCCCATTTGGAGGGAATTTTTCCTGCAAAAAATCTTAAACGAGAGTTGAATAGCAACACATAATCACCTACATTAAACTCACGCTTTTGTATCCTTTTGTCATGCCATCTTTTAAGTTTTTCTTTAAACAGTTTGGCATTCTCATAGGCCTGGGTTCTCCATTCATCAAGTGAGCTAATGTGAAATAGCCTCTTCTCACCGGCAAGTTTGAAATCATAATTGAGCTCTTTAATGGCCCAATACGCCTTATGTTCTAGTTCGAGAGGTAAGTGACATGGTTTTCCATAAACCATTTTATACGGAGACATACCCATAGGATTTTTATATGCAGTTCTATAGGCCCATAATGCATCATCAAGTTTCTTGGACCAATTATTTCTAGATCTATTAACAGTCTTTTGCAAAATTAATTTGAGCTCTCTATTAGTCAATTCTACTTGACCACTAGACTGTGGGTGATATGGGGATGCGATTTTATGATTAACATCGTACTTAGCAAGCATTTTACGAAAAGCACCATGAATAAAATGTGAACCACCACCAGTCATTAAATATCTAGGGACTCCAAACCTCGGAAAAATAACTTATTTAAGCATCTTAATAGAGGTGTTATGATCAGCACTACTAGTTGGAATAGCTTCTACCCACTTAGTAACGTAATCAACAACAACTAAAATATGTGTATACCCATTAGAGGAAGGAAACAGTCCCATATAATCAAAGCCCCAAACATCAAATTGTTCAATAACAAGTGAATAATTCATAGGCATTTCTTGACGTCTACTAATATTACCAATTCTTTGACATTCATCACAAGATAAGACAAACTTACGGGCATCTTTGAAGAGAGTAGGCCAATAAAAACCGGATTGCAATACCTTATGTGCAGTTCTATTTCCAGCGTGGTGTCCTCCATACGCTTCGGAATGGCACTGATAACCCACGCGTATAGGGGATCACAACAGTTTTCGAGGGTAGAGTATTCAACCCAAATTTATTGATTCGACACAAGGGGAGCCAAAGAATATTCTCAAGTATTAGCAGTTGAGTTTTCAATTCAACCACACTTGGATAACTTAATATCTGCAGCAAAGTATTTAGTAGCAAAGTAGTATGGAAGTAACGGTAACAGTAGCAAAAGTAACAGTGCTAGTTTTGTTGTGATTGTAACAGTAGCAACGAAAAAGTAAATAAGCGAAGAACAATATGTGAAAAGCTCGTAGGCATTGGATCGGTGATGGAGAATTATGCCGGATGCGGTTCATCATGTAACAGTCATAACATAGGGTGACACAGAACTAGCTCCAATTCATCAATGTAATGTAGGCATGTATTCCGAATATAGTCATACGTGCTTATGTAAAAGAACTTGCATGACATCTTTTGTCCTACCCTCCCGTGACAGCGGGGTACTAGCGGAAACTAAGGGATATTAAGGCCTCCTTTTAATAGAGTACCGGACCAAAGCATTAGCACATAGTGAATACATGAACTCCTCAAACTACGATCATCACCGGGAGTGGTCCCGATTATTGTCACTTCGGGGTTGCCGGATCATAACACATAGTAGGTGACTATAGACTTGCAAGATAGGATCAAAAACTCACATATATTCATGAAAACATAATAGGTTCAGATCTGAAATCATGGCACTTGGGCCCTAGTGACAAGCATTAAGCATAGCAAAGTCATAGCAACATCAATCTCAGAACATAGTGGATACTAGGGATCAAACCCTAACAAAACTAACTCGATTACATGATAAATCTCATCCAACCCATCACCGTCCAGCAAGCCTACGATGGAATTACTCACACACGGCAGTGAGCATCATGAAATTGGTGATGGAGGATGGTTGATGATGACGACGGCGACAGACTCCCCTCTCCGGAGCCCCGAACGGACTCCAGATCAGCCCTCCCGAGAGAGATTAGGGCTTGGCGGCGGATCCGTATCGTAAAACGCGATGAATCCTTCTCTCTAATTTTTTTTCTCCCTGAACGTGAATATATAGAGTTGGAGTTGAGGTCGGTGGAGCACCAGGGGGCCCACGAGGCAGGGGCGCGCCCAGGGGGGCAGGCGCGCCTCCCACCCTCGTGGACAGGGTGTGGGCCCCCTGGCCTTGATTCTTTCGCCAGTATTTTTTATTATTTCCAAAAATAATCTCCGTGAAGTTTCAGGTCATTCCGAGAACTTTTGTTTCTGCACAAAGATAACACCATGGCAATTCTGCTGAAAACAGTGTTAGTCCGGGTTAGTTCCATTCAAATCATGCAAGTTAGAGTCCAAAACAAGGGCAAAAGTGTTTGGAAAAGTAGACACGACGGAGACGTATCAACTCCCCCAAGCTTAAACCTTTGCTTGTCCTCAAGCAATTCAGTTGATAAACTGAAAGTGATAAAGAAAAAAATTACAAACTTTATTTGCTCTTGTTGTTGTAAATATGTAAAGCCAGCATTCAAGTTTGCAGCAAAGATTATAAACTAACCATATTCACAATAATATTTAGGTCTCATGTTTACTCATATCAATGGCACAATCAACTAGCGAGCAATAATAATAAATCTCGGATGACAACACTTTCTCAAAACAATCATAATATGATATAACAAGATGGTATCTCGCTAGCCCTTTCCGAGACCGCAAAACATAAATGCAGAGCACCTTTAAAGATCAAGGACTCACTAAACATTGTAATTCATGGTAAAAGAGATCCAGTCATAGTCATACCGAATATAAATTAATAGTAATGGATGCAAATGACAGTGGTGCTCTCCAGCTGGTGCTTTTCAATAAGAGGGTGATGACTCAACATAAAAGTAAATAGATATGCCCTTCGCAGAGGGAAGTAGGGATTTGTAGGGGTCCCAGAGCTCGATTTTGAAATAGAGATAAATAATATTTTGAGTGGTATACTTTCATTGTCAACATAACAACCGAGAGATGGCGATATCTTCCATGCTACACACATTATAGGCGGTTCCCAAACAGAATGGTAAAGTTTATACTCCCCCTCCACCAACAAGCATCAATCCATGGCTTGCTCGAAACAACGAGTGCCTCCAGCTAACAAGAGTCCCGGGGGAGTTTTGTTTGCAATTAATTTGATTTGATTTGCATAAAGCATGGGACTGGGCATCCCGGTGACCAGCCATTTTCTCGTGAGTGAGGAGCGGAGTCCACTCCTCTTGAGAATAACCCGCCAAGCATGGAAGATACAGACAACCCTAGTTGATACATGAGCTATTCGAGCATACAAAACAGAATTTCATTTGAAGGTTTGGAGTTTGGCACATACAAATTTACTTGGAACGGCAGGTAGATACCGCATATAGGAAGGTATAGTGGACTCATATGGAATAACTTTGGGGTTTATGGAATTGGATGCACAAGCAGTATTCCCGCTTAGTACAAGAGATGGCTAGAAAAAGACTGGGAAGCGACCAACTAGAGAGCGACAACAGTCATGAACATGCATTAAAATTAATAAACATTGAGTGCAAGCATGAGTAGGATATAATCCACCATGAACATAAATATTGTGAAGGCTATGTTGATTTGTTTCAACTACATGCGTGAACATGTGCCAAGTCAAGTCACTTGAATCATTCAAAGGAGGATACCACCCTATCATACCACATCACAACCATTTTAATAGCATGTTGGCACGCAAGATAAACAATTATAAACTCCTAGCTAATTAAGCATGGCATAAGCAACTATAATCTCTATTTGTCATTGCAAACATGTTTATTCATAATAGGCTGAATCAGGAACGATGAACTAATCATATTTACAAAAACTAGAGAGGTCGAGTTCATACCAGCTTCTCTCATCTCAATCAATTCATCATATATCGTCATAATTGCCTTTCACTTGCACGACCGAACGGTGTGAATAATAATAATAGTGCACGTGCATTGGACTAAGCTGGAATCTGCAGGCATTTAATAACAGGAGAAGACAAGGCAATATGGGCTCTTGGTTAAATCAACAATAATGCATATAAGAACCACTTCAACATTTTCATTATGGTCTTCTCCTATCGACCCCCAAAGAAAAGAAAAGAAATAAAACTATTTACACGGGAAAGCTCCCAACAAGCAAAAGAAGAACGGGAAATATTTTTGGGTTTTCTTTTAATTATTACTACTACAAGCAAGAAAGATAAACTAGCTAAAAGCTACAAGTAATTATTTTTTAGTTTTTCTTAAGGTTTTTCAAACACACAAGAAGAAAGCATAAAAAGGAAAATAAACTAGCATGGATATTACAGTGAAAAAGTATGAGCACCGACAACTAGAAATGAGTGTGTGAACATAAATGTAATGTCGGTGAGAAATACGTACTCCCCCAAGCTTAGGCTTTTGGCCTAAGTTGGTCGATTGCCACTGCTGGCCTGGCGGATATCCAAAGTTGTAGTTGGGGTCGTACTGAGATGAAGCCTTAGGTTGCCACTGGCTAGCCACCTCCTCCGGATCCCACCGGTAAAAAAACTGGCGTGGGGGAACAAATTGTGGTTCCGGATCTGGCTCTGGAGCTGATGTGGGGTTCCGGCAGGCGTGAATGGCCTCCAACGGAACAAGGTACTCGCTTGCAGATAAATCAAACAAGGAAGGAGCAGGCACGGTAATAATCTCAGGGTGATTTTTATCAAATAACAGTCTATAGTTAAGTTCCTTTTTCCTGTTCTTAATAATTAAATCATGTGCAACCATACTATTGTAATATAGAAGAACAGTAGGCAACAATTTTTCTTCCTTCTCATAATGCCTAATAGGTATGTTAAAGTATGCAGCGAGGCGCGAGGCGAGGATGCCTCCCAAGATGGGGCCCTTAGTACGGTTAAGATTTAACCGCTTTGCAACAATAGCGCCCATGCTAAATGAGTCAAGGCATGGCACAAAATAACAATATCAGGGGCACTTAGGTTGCCACAGTTTCCGCGACCAATTAAACATCTACTAGCAAATAATGCAAAGTGACGTAAAACAGGAAAATGTATGCTAGTAATTCTTGCATCGGAAACTTTCCTAGTTTCCCCTACAGCAATTGTATCAATAAACCCCTCCACATCGTCACGATGTGGTTCCTCTACGCTGCCCGGAAAAGGTAACTTGCAAACCTCACAAAATTCAGAGAGGGGGATCTCCTTATACTCATCATATAAATAGAAATCCACCGAAGGTGGAGACCTCCTAGAATGGAAATGAAAATTTTGCACAAAGATATTAGTGAGTAAGAGATACTGTTCGCGTTGGTCGCAGAGGAAGTCGGTGAGGCCTGCATTCTCAGCCAATTCATAAAAATCATCATAAATCCCGGCTGCTCTCCAGAAATCATCACAAGGCCATTCACACGGCCGAACTTCCGCGATGCGAGGGAGATTATACTTGGGCCTCTCTTCTTCTTCACTTTGCTTATCCTTCGAGCTTCGGCTCGAAGAGCCCCTCAAAAATCTCTTCATTATTTTCTGAAATTTTCTGAAATTTTTAGTAAGTTAAAATAAAAGTGAACCAAACTCAACAAAATTGATAGCAACTACTCCTAAAAGTGCCTAGAGACTATATCATGCATTAGAACTACTTGGAACCATATAAATTTGACATGCAAGCTCAAGAACAGGGTCACCTAAGCAGCAAAAATTTGCAATGAATAAAGCACTAGAACAAAAACTAATTGGACCATTTGAGGAGTTACATACCAAGGAACAATCCCCCAAAGCAGTTTTGTGAGAGGTGCTTTGAGCAAGGAGATCGAAAATCGCAGCAAAATGAGCTAGAACTCGTGCTTGAGCTGGTTGGTGATATTTTTGGGAGGAAGAAGGGGTGTGTGGGTGCAGGAATAAGTAGAGGGGAGCCACCATGGGCCCACGAGGCAGGGGGCGCGCCCAGGGGGTGGGCGCGCCCTGGACCCTCATGGCCAGGTGCTTGCTCCCCCTGCTGTGTTCTCAGTGCCAGATATTCTCAAATATTCCAGAAAAAAAATCATATTTTAATTTCAGGGCATTTGGAGATCTTTTATTTTCGGGGTATTCTTTATTGCACGGATAATCAGAAAACGGGCAGAAAATACTAATTTTACTTTATTTTGACTAAATAACAGAAAGTTAAAGGAGGGTACAAAAGGTTGTGCTTTCTAACTTCATCCATCTCATGCTCATCAAAAGGAATCCGCTAACAAGGTTGATCAAGTCTTGTTAACAAACTCATTCCGAATAACATGGAACCGGAGAAATTTCGAATAACACTATGTTACCTCTACGGGGATATGCACGTCCCAAATAATAAGAATATCATATTTCTTCTTGGCAGTAGGAAGAGGAAATTCAAAACCTCCAAAAATAATCGATGGAATTTTTCCAATAGAATTGATACTGTGGACTTGAGGTTGTTTCCTCGGAAAGTGTACCGTATGCTCATTACCATTGACATGAAAAGTGACATTGCCTTTGTTGCAATCAATAACAGCCCCTGCAGTATTCAAAAAGGGTCTTCCAAGAATAATGGACATACTATCGTCCTCAGGAATATCAAGAATAACAAAGTTCGTTAGAATAGTAACGTTTGCAACCACAACAGGCACATCCTCACAAATGTCGACATGTATAGCAGTTGATTTATCAGCCATTTGCAAAGATATTTCAGTAGGTGTCAACTTATTCAAATCAAGTCTACGATATAAGAGAGAGGCATAACACTAACACCGGCTCCAAGATCACATAAAGCAGTTCTAACATAGTTTCTTTTAATGGAGCATGGTATAGTTGGTACTCCTGGATCTCCTAACTTCTTTGGTATTCCACCTTTAAAAGTATAATTAGCAAGCATGGTGGAAATTTCAGCTTCCGGTATCTTTCTTTTATTTGTAACAATTTATGCATGTACTTAGCATAAGGATTCATTTTAAGCATATCAGTCAAACGCATACGCAAAAAGATAGGTCTAATCATTTCAGCAAAGCACTCAAAATCCTCGTCATCCTTTTTCTTGGATGGTTTGGGAGGAAAAGGCATGGGTTTCTGAACCCAACGTTCTCTTTCTTTACCATGCTTCCTAGCAACAAAGTCTCTCTTATCATAATGTTGATTCTTTGATTGTGGGTTATCAAGATCAATAGCAGGTTCAATTTCTACATCATTATCATTGCTCGGTTGAGCATCAACATGAACATCATCATTAACATTATCACTAGGTTCATGTTCATTTCCATATTGTGTTTCAGCATCAGAAATAGAAATATCATTGGGATTCTCGGGTGTGTCAACAACAGGTTCACTAGAAGCTTGCAAAGTCCTATCATTTTTCTTTTTCTTCTTTTTAGAAGGACTAGGTGCATCAACATTAGTTCTCTAGGAATCCTGCTCAATTCTCGTAGGGTGGCCCTCAGGATACAAAGGTTCCTGAGTCACTTTACCCCCTCTAGTTGCAACTCTAACAACAAAGTCATTATTCTTACTATTCAGTTAATTGAGAAAATCATTCTGAGCTTTAAGTACTTGTTCTACTTGAGTGGTAACCATAGAAGCATGTTTACTAATGAGTTTAAGTTCACCTTTAACTCTAGACATATAATCACTCAAGTGTTCAATCATATAAGCATTGCGTTTTAATTCTCTACCGAAATAAGCATTGAAGTCTTCTTGCTTAACCTTAAATTATCAAACTCATCTAAGCATTGGCTAGCAAACTTAGTAGGAGGGATTTCAGCTGTATCATATCTATAGAGAGAATTTACCTTTACTACATGTGTCGGGTTATCAAGACCATGTGTTTCTTCAACAGGCAGTGAATTAAGGCCATGTATTTCTTCAACAGGAGGTAAATTCTTAACATCTTCTTCGCCTCTTGCATATCTTCAGGACTGAGAAATAGAACACCCCTTTTCTTAGGAGTTGGCTTAGGATTTGGTTCAGGAAGTGTCCAATTGTTTTCATTTGTCAACATATTATTCAATAGAATTTCAGCTTGATCGACAGTTCTTTCCCTGAAAACACAACCAGCACAACTATCCAGGTGGTCTCTGGATGCATCGGTTAGTCCATTATAAAAGATATCAAGTATTTCATTTTTCTTGAGAGGATGATCAGGAAAAGCATTAAGTAATTGGAGAAGCCTCCCCAAGCTTGTGGGAGACTCTCTTCTTCAATTTCACAAAATTATAAATTTCCCTTAAAGCAGCTTGTTTCTTATGAGCAGGGAAATATTTAGCAGAGAAGTAATAAATCATATCCTGGGGACTACGCACACAACCAGGATCAAGAGAATTAATCCATATCTTAGCATCACCCTTTAATGAGAATGGATGTATTTTAAGGATATAATAGTAGCGAGTTTTCTCATCATTGGTGGACAGGGTAGCTATATCATTTAATTTAGTAAGATGTGCCACAACAGTTTCAGATTCATAGCCATAGAAAGGATCAGATTCAACCAAAGTAATTATATCAGGATCGACAGAGAATTCATAATCCTTATTAGTAACAAAAATAGGTGAAGTAGCATAAGCAGGATCATATTTCATTCTAGCATTCAGAGATTTTTGTTTCAGCTTAGCTAGTAATTTCTTAAGATCACTTCTATCATTGCAAGCAAGAAAGTCTCTAGCAGTTTATTCATCCATAACATAACCCTCAGGCACAACAGGCAATTCATATCTAGGGGGAGAATCTTCATCATCACTTTCATCAATATTATCAGTTTCAATAATTTCATTCTCTCTAGCCCTAGCAAGTTGTTCATCAAGAAATTCACCAAGTGGCACAGTAGTATCAAGAATAGAAGTAGTTTCATCATAAGTATCATGCATAGCAGAAGTGGCATCATCAATAACATGCGACATATCAGAATTAATAGCAGAAGCAGGTTTAGGTGTCGCAAGCTTACTCAAAACAGAAGGTGAATCAAGTGCAGAGCTAGATGGCAGTTCCTTACCTCCTCTCGTAGTTGAGGGATAAATCTTGGTTTTCTCATCTTTCAAGTTCTTCATAGTGACCAGCAGATATAAATCCCAAGTGACTCAAAGAATAGAGCTATGCTCCCCGGCAACGGCGCCAGAAAATAGTCTTGATAACCCACAAGTATAGGGGATCGCAACAGTTTTCGAGGGTAGAGTATTCAACCCAAATTTATTGATTCGACACAAGGGGAGCCAAAGAATATTCTCAAGTATTAGCAGTTGAGTTGTCAATTCAACCACACCTGGATAACTTAATATCTGCTGCAAAGTATTTAGTAGCAAAGTAGTATGGAAGTAACGGTAACAGTAGCAAAAGTAACAGTGATAGTTTTGTAGTGATTGTAACAGTAGCAACGGAAAAGTAAATAAGCGAAGAACAATATGTGAAAAGCTCGTAGGCATTGGTGTTGGAAATATGCCCTAGAGGCAATAATAAATGGTTATTATTATATTTCTTTGTTCATGGTAATTGTCTATTATTCATGCTATAATTGTATTGTCCGGAAATCGTAATACATGTGTGAATACATAGACCACAACGTGTCCCTAGTAAGCCTCTAGTTAACTAGCTCGTTGATCAACAGATAGTCATGGTTTCCTGACTATGGACATTGGATGTCATTGATAACGGGATCACATCATTAGGAGAATGATGTGATGGACAAGACCCAATCCTAAGCATAGCATAAAAGATCGTGTAGTTTCGTTTGCTAGAGCTTTTCCAATGTCAAGTATCTTTTCCTTAGACCATGAGATCGTGCAACTCCCGGATACCGTAGGAGTGCTTTGGGTGTGCCAAACGTCACAACGTAACTGGGTGACTATAAAGGTGCACTACGGGTATCTCCGAAAGTGTCTGTTGGGTTGGCACGGATCGAGACTGGGATTTGTCACTCCGTGTGACCGAGAGGTATCTCTGGGCCCACTCGGTAATGCATCATCATAATGAGCTCAATGTGACTAAGGCGTTAGTCACGGGATCATGCATTGCGGTACGAGTAAAGAGACTTGCCAGTAACGAGATTGAACAAGGTATTGGGATACCGACGATCGAATCTCGGGCAAGTAACATACCAATTGACAAAGGGAATTGCATACGGATTGATTGAATCCTCGACACCGTGGTTCAACCGATGAGATCATTGTGGAACATGTGGGAGCCAACATGGGTATCCAGATCCCGCTGTTGGTTATTGACCGGAGAGGCGTCTCGGTCATGTCTGCATGTCTCCCGAACCCGTAGGGTCTACACACTTAAGGTTCGGTGACGCTAGGGTTGTAGAGATATATGTATGCGGAAACCCGAAAGTTGTTCGGAGTCCGGGATGAGATCCCGGACGTCATGAGAGGTTCCGGAATGGTCCGGAGGTGAAGAATTATATATAGGAAGTCAAGTTTCGGCCACCGGGAAAGTTTCGGGGGTTACCGGTATTGTACCGGGACCACCGGAAGGGTCCCGGGGGTCCACCGGGTGGGGCCACCTATCCCGGAGGGCCCCGTGGGCTGAAAGTGGAAGGGAACCAGCCCTTAGTGGGCTGGGGCGCCCCCCTTGGGCCTCCCCCCATGCGCCTAGGGTTGGGAACCCTAGGGGGGAGCTTCCCCCTTGCCTTGGGGGGCAAGGCACCCCTTCCCCCCCTTTGGCCGCTGCCCCCCCTTGGAGATCCCATCTCCCTGGGCCGGCGCCCCCCAGGGGGCCTATATAAAGGGGGGGAGGGAGGGCAGCAACCTACAGCCTTGGGCGCCTCCCTCCTCCCCTGCAACACCTCTCTCTCTCTCGCAGAAGCTTGGCAAAGCCCTGCCGAGACCCGCTACATCCACCACCATGCCGTCGTGCTGCTGGATCTCCATCAACCTCTCCTTCCCCCTTGCTGGATCAAGAAGGAGGAGACGTTGCTGCACCGTACATGTGTTGAACGCGGAGGTGCCGTCCGTTCGGCACTCGGTCATCGGTGATTTGGATCACAGCGAGTACGACTCCGTCATCCACGTTCATTGGAACGCTTCCGCTCGCGATCTACAAGGGTATGTAGATGCACTCCTTTCCCCTCGTTGCTAGTAGACTCCATAGATGCATCTTGGTGAGCGTAGAAAAATTTTAAATTATGCTACGATTCCCAACAGTGGCGTCATGAGCCAGGCCTATGCGTAGTTACTATGCACGAGTAGAACACAAAGCAGTTGTGGGCGTTGAGTTTGCCAATTCTTCTTGCCGCTACTAGTCGTTTCTTGTTTCAGCGGAATTGTAGGATGAAGCGGCCCGGACCGACCTTACACGTACGCTTACGTGAGACAGGTTCCACCGACTGACATGCACTAGTTGCATAAGGTGGCTAGCGGGTGTCTGTCTCTCCTACTTTAGTCGGAACGGATTCGATGAAAAGGGTCCTTATGAAGGGTAAATAGAAATTGGCAAATCACGTTGTGGTCATACGTAGGTATGAAAACGTTCTTGCTAGAAACCTACAAACCACGTAAAAACTTGCAACAACAATTAGAGGACGTCTAACTTGTTTTTGCAGCAAGTGCTATGTGATGTGATATGGCCAGAAGATGTGATGAATGATATATGTGATGTATGAGATTGATCATATTCTTGTAATAGGAATCACGACTTGCATGTCGATGAGTATGACAACCGGCAAGAGCCATAGGAGTTGTCTTTATTATTTTGCATGACCTGCGTGTCATTGAATAACGCCATGTAATTTACTTTACTTTGTTGCTAAACGCGTTAGCCATACAAGTAGAAGTAATCGTTGGCGTGACGACTTCATGAAGACACAATGATGGAGATCATGGTGTCATGCCGGTGACGAATATGATCATGGTGCCCCGAAGATGGAGATCAAAGGAGCATGATGATATTGGCCATATCATGTCACTATTTGATTGCATGTGATGTTTATCATGTTTTTGCATCTTATTTGCTTAGAACGATGGTAGTAAGTAAGATGATCCCTTATGATAATTTCAAGAAAGTGTTCACCCTAACTGTGCACCGTTGCGAAGGTTCGTTGTTTCGAAGCACCACGTGATGATCGGGTGTGATAGATTCTAACGTTCGAATACAACGGGTGTTGACGAGCCTAGCATGTACAGACATGGCCTCGGAACACACGCAATACACTTAGGTTGACTTGACGAGCCTAGCATGTACAGACATGGCCTCGGAACACGGAGGACCGAAAGGTCGAGCATGAGTCGTATAGAAGATACGATCAACATGGAGATGTTCACCGATCTTGACTAGTCCGCCTCACGTGATGATCGGACACGGCCTAGTTAAAGTCGGATCATGTATCATTTAGATGACTAGAGGGATGTCTATCTGAGTGGGAGTTCATTAAATAATTTGATTAGATGAACTCAATTATCATGAACTTAGTCTAAAATCTTTACACTATGTATTGTAGATCAAATGGCCAACGTTGTCCTCAATTTCAACGCGTTCCTAGAGAAAACCAAGCTGAAAGATGATGGCAGCAACTATACGGACTGGGTCCGGAACCTGAGGCTCATCCTCATAGTAGCCAAGAAAGATTATGTCTTAGAAGCACCGCTAGGTGAAGCACCAATCCCAGAGAACCAAGACGTTATGAACGCTTGGCAATCACGTGCTGATGATTACTCCCTCGTTCAGTGCGGCATGCTTTACAGCCTAGAACCGGGTCTCCAAAAGCGTTTTGAGAAACATGGAGCATATGAGATGTTCGAGGAGCTGAAATTAGTTTTTTAAGCTCATGCCCGGGTCGAGAGATATGATGTCTCCGACAAGTTCTTCAGCAGTAAAATGGAGGAGAACAGTTCTGTTAGTGAGCACATACTCAGAATGTCTGGGTTGCACAACCGCTTGTCTCAGCTGGGAGTTAATCTCCCGGATGACGCGGTCATTGACAGAATCCTCCAGTCGCTTCCACCAAGCTACAAGAGCTTTGTGATGAACTACAATATGCAGGGGATGGAAAAGACCATTCCCGAGGTATATTCAATGCTGAAATCAGCGGAAGGGGAGATCAGAAAAGAATATCAAGTGTTGATGGTGAATAAAACCACTAAGTTCAAGAAGGGCAAGGGTAAGAAGAACTTCAAGAAGGACAGCAAGGGAGTTGCCGCGCCCGGTAAACCAGTTACTGGGAAGAAGTCAAAGCATGGACCCAAGCCCGAGACTGAGTGCTTTTATTGCAAGGGAAGTGGTCACTGGAAGCGGAACTGCCCCAAATACTTAGCGGACAAGAAGGCCGGCAACGCCAAAGGTATATGTGATATACATGTAATTGATGTGTACCTTACCAGTACTCGTAGTAGCTCCTGGGTATTTGATACCGGTGCGGTTGCTCATATTTGTAACTCAAAACAGGAACTACGGAATAAACGGAGACTGGCGAAGGATGAGGTGACGATGCGCGTCGGGAATGGTTCCAAGGTCGATGTGATCGCCGTCGGCACGCTACCTCTGCATCTACCTACGGGATTAGTTTTAAACCTCAATAATTGTTATTTAGTGCCAGCTTTGAGCATGAACATTGTATCTGGATCTCGTTTAATTCGAGATGGCTACTCATTTAAATTCGAGAATAATGGTTGTTCTGTTTATTTGAGAAATATGTTTTATGGTCATGCCCCGCTGGTCAATGGTTTATTTTTGATGAATCTCGAACGTGATGTTACACATGTTCATAGTGTGAATACCAAAAGATATAAAGTTGATAACGATAGTCCCACATACTTGTGGCACTGCCGCCTTGGTCACATTGGTGTCAAGCGCATGAAGAAGCTCCATGCAGATGGACTTTTGGAGTCTCTTGATTACGAATCATTTGACACGTGCGAACCATGCCTCATGGGTAAGATGACCAAGACTCCGTTCTCCGGAACAATGGAGCGAGCAACCAACTTATTGGAAATCATACATACCGATGTGTGCGGTCCAATGAGTGTTGAGGCTCGCGGAGGATATCATTATGTTCTCATTCTCACTGATGATTTAAGTAGATATGGGTATGTCTACCTAATGAAACACAAGTCTGAAACCTTTGAAAAGTTCAAGGAATTTCAGAGTGAAGTTGAGAATCAACGTGACAGGAAAATAAAATTCTTACGATCAGATCGTGGTGGAGAATATTTAAGTCACGAGTTTGGTGCACACTTAAGGAAATGTGGAATAGTTTCACAACTCACGCCGCCTGGAACACCTCAGAGAAATGGTGTGTCTGAACGTCGTAATCGCACTCTATTGGATATGGTGCGATCTATGATGTCTCTTACCGATTTACCGCTCTCATTTTGGGTTTATGCTTTAGAGACTGCCGCATTCACTTTAAATAGGGCACTGTCTAAATCCGTTGAGACGACACCGTATGAATTATGGTTTGGGAAGAAACCTAAGCTGTCATTTCTAAAAGTTTGGGGATGCGATGCTTATGTCAAGAAACTTCAACCTGAAAAGCTCGAACCCAAGTCGGAAAAATGCGTCTTCATAGGATACCCTAAGGAAACTATTGGGTATACCTTCTACCTCAGATCCGAGGGCAAGATCTTCGTTGCCAAGAACGGGTCCTTTCTGGAGAAGGAGTTTCTCTCGAAAGAATTGAGTGGGAGGAAAGTGGAACTTGATGAGGTGATAGTCACCCCTTCCGAACCGGAAAGTAGCGCAGCGCGGGAAAATGTTCCTGTGGTGCCTACACCGACTGGGGAGGAAGTTAATGATGATGATCATGAAGCTTCGGATCAAGTTACTACTGAACTTCGTAGGTCCACAAGGACACGTTCCGCACCAGAGTGGTACGGCAACCCTGTCCTGGAAATCATGTTGTTAGACAACGGTGAACCTTCGAACTATGAAGAAGCGATGGCGGGCCCGGATTCCGACAAATGGCTAGAAGCCATGAAATCCGAGATAGGATCCATGTATGAAAACGAAGTATGGACTTTGACTGACTTGCCCGATGAGTGGCGAGCCATAGAAAACAAATGGATCTTTAAGAAGAAGACGGACGCAGATGGTAATGTGACCATCTACAAAGCTCGACTTGTCGCTAAGGGTTATCGACAAGTTCAAGGGGTTGACTACAATGAGACTTTCTCACCCGTAGCGAAGCTGAAGTCCGTCCGAATCATGTTAGCAATTGCCGCATACTATGATTATGAGATATGGCAGATGGATGTCAAAACGGCATTCCTTAACGGCTTCCTTAAGGAAGAGTTGTATATGATGCAGCCGGAAGGTTTTGTCGATCCTAAGAATGCTAACAAAGTATGCAAGCTCTAGCGCTCAATTTATGGGCTGGTGCAAGCATCTCGGAGTTGGAACATTCGCTTTGATGAGATGATCAAAGCGTTTGGGTTTACACAGACTTATGGAGAAGCCTGTGTTTACAAGAAAGTGAGTGGGAGCTCTGTAGCATTTCTCATATTATATGTGGATGACATATTATTGATGGGAAATGATATAGAATTCTTGGAAAGTATAAAGGCCTATTTGAATAAGTGTTTTTCAATGAAGGACCTTGGAGAAGCTGCTTATATATTAGGCATCAAGATCTATAGAGATAGATCAAGACGCCTCATTGGTCTTTCACAGAGTACAGACCTTGACAAGATATTGAAGAAGTTCAGTATGGATCAGTCCAAGAAGGGGTTCTTGCCTGTATTGCAAGGTGTGCAATTGAGCAAGGCTCAATGCCCGACCACGGCAGAAGATATAGAAAAGATGAGTGTCATCCCCTATGCCTCGGCCATAGGTTCTATTATGTATGCCATGCTGTGTACCAGACCTGTTGTAAACCTTGCCGTAAGTTTGGTAGGAAGGTACCAAAGTAATCCCGGCATGGAACACTGGACAGCGGTCAAGAATATCCTGAAGTACCTGAAGAGGACTAAGGATATGTTTCTCGTTTATGGAGGTGACGAAGAGCTCGTCGTAAAGGGTTACGTCGACGCTAGCTTCGACACAGATCTGGATGACTCGAAGTCACAAACCGGATACGTGTATATTTTGAATGGAGGAGCAGTAAGCTGGTGCAGTTACAAGCAAAGCGTCGTGGCGGGATCTACATGTGAAGCGGAGTACATGGCAGCCTCGGAGGCAGCACAGGAAGCAGTCTGGATGAAGGAGTTCATTACCGACCTAGGGGTGATTCCCAATGCGTCGGGCCCGATGACTCTCTTCTGTGACAACACTGGAGCTATTGCCCTTGCGAAGGAGCCCAGGTTTCACAGGAAGACCAGGCATATCAAGCGTCGCTTCAACTCCATTCGTGAAAGTGTTCAAAATGGAGACATAGATATTTGTAAAGTACATACGGACCTGAATGTAGCAGATCCGTTGACTAAACCTCTCCCTAGGGCAAAACATGATCAACACTAGGACGCAATGGGTGTTCGATTCATCACAATGTAACTAGATTATTGACTCTAGTGCAAGTGGGAGACTGTTGGAAATATGCCCTAGAGGCAATAATAAATGGTTATTATTATATTTCTTTGTTCATGGTAATTGTCTATTATTCATGCTATAATTGTATTGTCCGGAAATCGTAATACATGTGTGAATACATAGACCACAACGTGTCCCTAGTAAGCCTCTAGTTGACTAGCTCGTTGATCAACAGATAGTCATGGTTTCCTGACTATGGACATTGGATGTCATTGATAACGGGATCACATCATTAGGAGAATGATGTGATGGACAAGACCCAATCCTAAGCATAGCATAAAAGATCGTGTAGTTTCGTTTGCTAGAGCTTTTCCAATGTCAAGTATCTTTTCGTTAGACCATGAGATCGTGCAACTCCCGGATACCGTAGGAGTGCTTTGGGTGTGCCAAACGTCACAACGTAACCGGGTGACTATAAAGGTGCACTACGGGTATCTCCGAAAGTGTGTGTTGGGTTGGCACGGATCGAGACTGGGATTTGTCACTCCGTGTGACGGAGAGGTATCTCTGGGCCCACTCGGTAATGCATCATCATAATGAGCTCAATGTGACTAAGGCGTTAGTCACGGGATCATGCATTGCGGTATGAGTAAAGAGACTTGCCGGTAACGAGATTGAACAAGGTATTGGGATACCGACGATCGAATCTCGGGCAAGTAACATACCGATTGACAAAGGGAATTGCATACGAATTGATTGAATCCTCGACACCGTGGTTTATCCGATGAGATCATCATGGAACATGTGGGAGCCAACATGGGTATCCAGATCCCGCTGTTGGTTATTGACCGGAGAGGCGTCTCGGTCATGTCTGCATGTCTCCCGAACCCATAGGGTCTACACACTTAAGGTTCGGTGACGCTAGGGTTGTAGAGATATATGTATGCGGAAACCCGAAAGTTGTTCGGTGTCCCGGATGAGATCCCGGACGTCATGAGAGGTTCCGGAATGGTCCGGAGGTGAAGAATTATATATAGGAAGTCAAGTTTCGGCCACCGGGAAAGTTTCGGGGGTTACCGGTATTGTACCGGGACCACCGGAAGGGTCCCGGGGGTCCACCGGGTGGGGCCACCTATCCCGGAGGGCCCCGTGGGCTGAAAGTGGAAGGGAACCAGCCCTTAGTGGGCTGGGGCACCCCCCTTGGGCCTCCCCCCATGCGCCTAGGGTTGGGAACCCTAGGGGGGAGCTGCCCCCTTGCCTTGGGGGGCAAGGCACCCCTTCCCCCCCTTTGGCCGCCGCCCCCCCTTGGAGATCCCATCTCCCTGGGCCGGCGCCCCCCCAGGGGGCCTATATAAAGGGGGGAGGGAGGGCAGCAACCTACAGCCTTGGGCGCCTCCCTCCTCCCCTGCAACACCTCTCTCTCTCTCTCGCAGAAGCTTGGCAAAGCCCTGCCGAGACCCGCTACATCGACCACCACGCCGTCGTGCTGCTGGATCAAGAAGGAGGAGACGTCGCTGCACTGTACGTGTGTTGAACGCGGAGGTGCCATCCGTTCGGCACTCGGTCATCGGTGATTTGGATCACGGCGAGTACGACTCCGTCATCCACGTTCATTGGAACGCTTCCGCTCGCGATCTACAAGGGTATGTAGATGCACTCCTTTCCCCTCGTTGCTAGTAGACTCCATAGATGCATCTTGGTGAGCGTAGAATTTTTTTAAATTATGCTACGATTCCCAACAATTGGATCGGTGATGGAGAATTATGCCGGATGTGGTTCATCATGTAACAGTCATAACATAGGGTGACACAGAACTAGCTCCAATTCATCAATGTAATGTAGGCATGTATTCCGAATATAGTCATACATGCTTATGGAAAAGAACTTGCATGCCATCTTTTGTCCTACCCTCCCGTGGCAGCGGGGTCCTAGCAGAAACTAAGGGATATTAAGGCCTCCTTTTAATAGAGTACCGGACCAAAGCATTAGCACATAGTGAATACATGAACTCCTCAAACTACGGTTATCACCGGGAGTGGTCCCGATTATTGTCACTTCGGCGTTGCCGGATCATAACACTTAGTAGGTGACTATAGACTTGCAAGATAGGATCAAGAACTCACATATATTCATGAAAGCATAATAGGTTCAGATCTGTAATCATGGCACTCGGGCCCTAGTGACAAGCATTAAGCATAGCAAAGTCATAGCAACATCAATCTCAGAACATAGCGGATACTAGGGATCAAACCCTAACAAAACTAACTCGATTACATGATAAATCTCATCCAACCCATCACCTTCTAGCAAGCCGACGATGGAATTACTCACGCAAGGCGGTGAGCATCATGAAATTGGTGATGGAGGATGGTTGATGATGACGACGGCAACGGACTCCCCTCTCCGGAGCCCCGAACGGACTCCAGATCAGCCCTCCCGAGAGAGATTAGGGCTTGGCGTCGGCTTCGTATCGTAAAACGCGATGAATCCTTCTCTCTGATTTTTTTTCTCCCCGAATGTGAATATATAGAGTTGGAGTTGAGGTCGGTGGAGCACCAGGGGGCCCACGAGGTAGGGGGCGCGCCCAGGGGGGCAGGCGCGCCTCCCACCCTCGTGGACAGGGTGTGGGCCCCCTGGCCTTGATTCTTTCGCCATTATTTTTTTATTATTTCCAAAAATAATCTCCGTGAAGTTTCAGGTCATTCCGAGAACTTTTGTTTCTGCACAAAGATAACACCATGGCAATTCTGCTGAAAACAGCGTTAGTCCGGGTTAGTTCCATTCAAGTCATGCAAGTTAGAGTCCAAAACAAGGGCAAAAGTGTTTGGAAAAGTAGATACGACGGAGACGTATCAGGCGCTTGCGTAGGATTTGTTCCTGTTCATGCTCAGGTATACAACGTCTAATAACACCATCTACTCTTTCTTTATAAAGGTGTGGGTCATCCCAGAAGTAATGTCTTAAATCATAGAAAAACCTTTTCTTTTGCTGGTATGTGTAACTTGGTGGTATAAATTTAGCAACAATATAATTAGCATAATCAGCATACCATGGAGCAGCACGAGAAGCATTTATGACAGGCAATTGTTCATCAGGAAAGCTATCATCAATAGGTAGTGGGTCATCAAGAACATTCTCTAACCTAGACAAGTTGTCTGCAACGGGGTTCTCAGCTCCCTTTCTATCAATGATATGCAAATCGAATTCTTGTAGCAAGAGAACCCATCTAATAAGTCTAGGTTTAGCATCTTTCTCTTCCATAAGATATTTAATAGCAGCATGATCAGTGTGAACAGTTACTTTAGAATCAACAATGTAAGGTCTGAACTTATCACAAGCAAATACAACTCTAAAAATTCCTTTTCAGTAGTAGCATAATTTCTCTAGGCACTGTCTAGAGTTTTACTAGCATATTGGATAACATTTAATTTCTTATCAACTCTTTGTCCTAGAACAACACCTACAGCATAATCACTAGCATCGCACATAATTTCAAAGGGTAAATTCCAATCAGGTGGCTGAACAACAGGTGCAGAAATCAAAGCTTTCTTAATTATTTCAAATGCTTCTACACAATCATCATCAAAGACAAAAGGAATATCTTTCTGTAAGAGATTAGTCAAAGGCCTGGAGATTTTAGAGAATTCCTTAATAAACCTCCTAGAAAAACCGGCATGACCAAGGAAACTTCTTATACCTTTAATGTCCTTGGGACACGGCATCTTTTCAATAGCATCAACTTTAGCTTTACCAACTTCAATACCTCTTTCAGAAATTTTTTGCCCCAAGACAATACCTTCATTAACCATAAAGTGGCACTTCTCCCAATTGACAAGGTTAGTTTCTTCACATCTCTGCAAAACTCGATCAAGGTTGCTCAAGCAATCATCAAAAGAAGTTCCATATACGGAGAAATCATCCATGAAAACCTCAACAATATTTTCACAAAAATCAGATAATATAGCCATCATGCATCTTTGAAAGGTAGCAGGTGCATTACATAAACCAAAAGGCATACGTCTATAAGCAAAGGTACCGAAAGGGCAAGTAAAAGTGGTCTTTTCTTGATCCTCTTTTGACACAGGTATTTGAGAGAAACCGGAATAACAATCTAGAAAGCAAAAATGTGTATGTTTGGATAATCTTTCTAGCATTTGATCAATAAAAGGTAAAGGGTAATGATCCTTTTTAGTAGCTTTATTTAATTTGCGGAAATCAATTACCATTCTATAACCTGTAATAATTCTTTGTGGGATCAATTCATCTTTATCATTAGGAACAACAGTAATACCTCCCTTCTTAGGGACACAATGGACAGGACTTACCCACTGACTATTAGCAACGGGATAAATTATACCTGCCTCTAGAAGCTTTAGTATTTCTTTCCTTACCACTTCTTTCATCTTAGGATTTAACTGTCGTTGGTGATCAACAACTGGTTTAGCATCTTTCTCCAATTTTATTTTGTGCTGGCATAGAGTGGGACTAATGCCCTTAAGATCATCAAGAGTATATCCAATAGCAGCACGATGCTTCTTCAGAGTTTTCAATAATTTATTTTCTTCATGCTCTGAAAGGTTAGCACTAATAATAACAGGATATATCTTCTTTTCACCAAGATAAGCATATTTAAGAGTATCAGGTAACGGTTTAAGCTCAAACACGGGATCACCCTTGGGTGGAGGAGGATCCCCTAGGATTTCAACAGGCAAGTTGTGTTTCAAAATAGGTCCCTGTTTAAAGAATACTTCATCTATTTCCCTTCTTTCATTCATAAACATATCATTTTCATGGTCTAGCAAATATTGTTCTAAAGGGTCATTAGGAGGCATGACAATAGAAGCAAGACCAATAATTTCATCTTTACTAGGCAATTCCTCGTCACGGGGTTGTCTGCGAAATTTAGCAAAGTTAAACTCATGAGACATATCCCCCAAACCAATAGTAACAACATCCTTTTCGCAGTCTATCCTAGCATTAACAGTATTCAAGAAGGGTCTACCAAAAATGATGGGACAAAAGCTATCTTGTGGGGAACCAAGAACAAGAAAATCAGCAGGATATTTAACTTTCCCATACAAGACTTCAACATCTCTAACAATCCCAACTGGTGAAATAGTGTCTCTATTGGCAAGCTTAATTGTAACATCAATTTCCTCTAACTCAGCAGGTGCAATGTCATGCATAATTTCTTTGTATAAATAGTGAGGTATTGCACTTGCACTAGCACCCATATCACATAAGCCATGATAACAATGATCTCCTATCTTAACAGAAATAACAGGCATGCCTACAACAGGTCTATGTTTATTTTTAGCATCAGGTCTAGCAATTCTAGCAGCTTCATTGCAGAAGTAAATAACATGCCCATCAATATTATCAGCCAAGAGATCTTTAACCATAGCAACACTGGGTTCAACTTTAATTTGCTCAGGGGGTTTGGGTGTCTTAATGTTACTTTTGTTGACCACAATTGAAGCTTTAGCATGATCCTTTATTCTAACAGGGAAAGGTGGTTTCTCAATATAAGCAATAGGAACGACACGATCACTATAAGTGATAGTCTTTTCTTCAACTTTAATAGGTGCAACTACTTTTACTTCAATGGGAGGATTATATTTAAACCACTTCTCCTTAGAGAGATCAACATGAGTAGCAAAGGATTCACAGAAAGAAGCCACTATCTCAGAGTCAAGTCCATATTTAGTGCTAAATTCACGGAAAACATCGGTATCCATAAAAGATTTAACACAATCAAACTTAGGTGTTATACCTGACTCCTTACCTTTGTCGAGATCCCAATCTTCAGAGCTGCGTTTAATTCTTTCCAATAAATCCCATTTGAATTCAATAGTCTTCATCATAAAAGAGCCAGTACAAGAAGTATCGAGCATGGAGCGATTATTGAGAGAAAGCCGAGCATAAATTTTTTGAATAATCATTTCTCTTGAGAGCTCATGATTGGGGCATGAATATAACAGAATTTTTGATGTGGAATGCTACCTAACATATTCATCCATGTAATTTTTCTTTATTGTGGCAAGAATATTCGGATCCATAATATTCAAAACAAGAGTTTAATATTGACGTAAAAACAATAATACTTCAAGCATACTAATAAAGCAATTATGTCTTCTCAAAATAACATGGCTAAAGAAAGTTATTCCTACAAAATCATATAGTCTGGCTATGCTCCATCTTCATCACACAAAATATTCAAATCATGCACACCCCCGATGACAAGCCAAGCAATTGTTTCATACTTTTGATGTTCTCAAACTTTTTCAACTTTTACGCAATACATGAGCGTGAGCCATGGACATAACACTATAGGTGGAATAGAATATGGTGGTTGTGGAGAAGACAAAAAGAAGGAGATAGTCTCACATCAACTAGGCGTATCAACGGGCTATGGAGATGCCCATCAATAGATATCAATGTGAGTGAGTAGGGATTGCCATGCAATGGATGCTCTAGAGCTATAAGTTTATGAAAGCTCAAAAAGAAAACTAAGTGGGTGTGCATCCTACTTGCTTGCTCATGAAGACCTAGGGCAATTTGAGGAAGCCCATCGTTGGAATATACAAGCCAAGTTCTATAACAAAAATTCCCACTAGTATATGAAAGTGACAACATAGGAGACTCTCTATCATGAAGATCATGGTGCTACTTTGAAGCACAAGTGTGGTAAAAGTATAGTAGCATTGCCCCTTCTCTCATTTTCTCTCATTTTTTTGTTTCTCTCTTTTTTGGGGCCTTCTCTTTTTTTGGCCTTTTCTCTCTCTTTTTTTATTTCCTCACATGGGACAATGCTCTAATAATGAAGATCATCACACTTTTATTTACTTACAACTCAAGAATTACAACTCGATTCTTAGAACAAAATATGACTCTATATGAATGCCTCCGGCGGTGTAACGGGATGTGCAATCAATTAAAAGTGACATGTATGAAAGAATTATGAATGGTGGCTTTGCCACAAATATGATGTCAACTACATGATCATGCAAAGCAATATGACAATGATGAAGCGTGTCATAATAAACGGAACGGTGGAAAGCTGCATTGCAATATATCTCGGAATGGCTATGGAAATGCCATAATAGGTAGGTATGGTGGTTATTTTCAGGAAGATATATGGTGGGTGTATGGTATCGGCGGAAGTTGCGCGGCACGAGAGAGGCTAGCAATGGTGGAAGGGTGAGACTGCGTATAATCCATGGACTCAACATTAGTCATAAAGAACTCACATACTTATTGCAAAAATCTATTAGTTATCGAAACAAAGTACTACACGCATGCTCCTAGGGGGATAGATTGGTAGGAAAAGACCATTGCTCGTCCCCGACCGCCACTCATGAGGAAGACAATCAAAAAAATATCACATGCTCCAACTTCGTTACATAACAATTCACCATACGTGCATACTACAGGACTCACAAACCTTAGCACAAGTATTTCACAAATTCACAATTACTCACTAGCATGACTCTAATATCACCATCTTCATATCTCAAAACAATCATAAGGAATCAAACTTCTCATAGTATTCAATGCACTTTATATGAAAGTTTTTATTATATCCCTCTTGGATGCCTATCATATCAGCACTAAATTCATAACCAAAGCAAATTATCATGTTGTTTAGAGACTCTAAAAATGATATAAGTGAAGCATGAGAGTTCAACAATTTCTACAAAATAAAACTACTGTCTTGCTCTAAAAAGGTATAAGTGAAGCACTAGAGCAAATGACAAACTACTCCAAAAGATATAAGTGAAGATCAATGAGTAGTTAAATAATTATGTAACTATGTGAAGACTCTCTAACATTTAAAAATTTCAGATCCTGGGATATTATTCAAACAGCAAGCAAAATAAAATAAAATAAAATAAAATAACGCTCCAAGCAAAACACATATCATGTGGTGAATAAAAATATAGCCCCAAGTCAAGTTACCGATGAAAGAAGACGAAAGAGGGGATGCCATCCGGGGCATCCCCAAGCTTAGTTTGCTTGGGTATTCCTTGAATATTAGCTTGGGGTGCCTTGGGAATCCCCAAGTTTAGGATCTTGCCACTCCTTGTTCCATAGTCCATCGAAACTTCATCCAAAACTTGAAAACTTCACAACACAAAACTTAACAGGAAACTCGTGAGCTCCGTTAGTATAATAAATAAATAATTCACTTTGGTACTGTCAAGACAAGATTCATAATTTTTCTCACATGATGCCTACTGTACCCTATCATTTCTACAATTTATATTAGGCAATATAAGCCATAGAAACTAGAAAACGAGCAAAATATGCATCGAAAACAGAATCTGTCAAAAATAAAACAGTGTGTAAAGATCCGAATTGAAATCATACTTCTGTAACTCCAAAAATTCTAAAAACATTAGGACGACCTAAGCAATTTGTTTGGTAATATTCTACAAAAAGAATCAATATTTTATCACGCTCCAGTGATTTTTAACAATTCTGGGACTGAGCGCAAAAGTTTCTGCTTTTCAGCAAGATCAAGTCAACTATTACCGTAAGCTATCCCAAAGGTCTTACTTGGCACTTTATTGAAACAAAAGCTATAAAACATGATTACTACAGTAGCTTAATAATGTTAACACTCAAAAACAGTAGGTATAAGTATTGGATTGTCTCCCAACAAGCGCTTTTCTTTAATGCCTTTTTAGCTAGGCATGATGGTTCCAATGATGCTCACATAAAATATAAGAATTGAAACATAATGAGAGCATCATGAAGCATATGACAAGCACATTAAGTCTAACCCACTTCCTACGCATAGGGATTTTGTGAGCAAACAACTTATGGGAACAAGAATCAACTAGCATAGGAAGGCAAAACAAGCATGACTTCAAAACTTTCAACACATAGAGAGGAAACTTGATATTATTGCAATATGTAGAAGCATATGTTCCTCTCTCATAATAATTTTCAGTAGCATCAAGAATGAATTCAACAATATAGCTATCACTGATGACCCACAAGTGTAGGGGATCTATCGTAGTCCTTTCGATAAGTAAGAGTGTCGAACCCAACGAGGAGCAGAAGGAAATGACAAGCGGTTTTCAGTAAGGTATTCTCTGCAAGCACTGAAATTATCGGTAACATATAGTTTTGTGATAAGGTAATTTGTAACGGGTAACAAGTAATGAAAGTAAACAAGGTGCAGCAAGATGGCCCAATCCTTTTTGTAGCAAAGGACAAGCCTGGACAAACTCTTATATAGAGAAAAGCGCTCCTGAGGACACTTGGGAATTATCGTCAAGCTAGTTTTCATCACGCTCATATGATTCGCGTTCGTTACTTTGATAATTTGGTATGTGGGTGGACCGGTGCTTGGGTGCTATCCTTTCTTGGACAAGCATCCCACTTATGATTAACCCCTATTGCAAGCATCTGCAACTACAAGAGAAGTATTAAGGTAAACCTAACCATAGCATGAAACATATGGATCCAAATCAGCCCCTTATGAAGCAACTCATAAACTAGGGTTTAAGCTTCTGTCACTCTAGCAACCCATCATCTACTTATTACTTCCCAATGCCTTCCTCTAGGCCCAAACAATGGTGAAGTGTCATGTATTCGACGTTCACATAACATCACTAGAGGAGAGACAACATACATCTCATCAAAATATCGAACGAATACAAATTCACATGACTACTTATAGCAAGACTTCTCCCATGTCCTCAGGAACAAACGTAACTACTCACAAATCATATTCATGTTCATAATCATAGGGGTATTAATATGCATAAAGGATCTGAACATATGATCTCCCACCAAATAAACCAACTAGCATCAACTACAAGGAGTAATCAACACTACTAGCAACCCACATGTACCAATCTGAGTCTTTGGGACAAAGATTGGATACAAGAGATGAACTTGGGTTTGAGAGGAGATGGTGCTGGTGAAGATGTTCATGGAGATTGACCCCCTCCCAATGAGAGGATTGTTGGTGATGACGATGGCGATGATTTCCCCCTCCCGGAGGGAAGTTTCCCCGGCAGAACAGCTCTGCCGGAGCCCTAGATTGGTTCCGCCAAGGTTCCGCCTCGTGGCGGCGGAGTTTCTTCCCAAAAGCTTGCTTATGATTTTTTCCAGGGTAAAAGACTTCATATAGCAGAAGATGGGCACCGGAGGCCTGCCAGGGGGCCCACGAGGCAGGGGGGCGCGCCCCCACGCTCGTGGATGGTGGGTGGCCCCCCTCTGGTAATTTCTTCACTCAGTATTTTTTTATTAATTCCAAAAATAACTTCCGTGGAGTTTCAGGACTTTTGGAGTTGTGCAGAATAGGTCTCTATTATTTGCTCCTTTTCCATTCCAGAGCTGCCGGCATTCTCCCTCTTCATGTAAACCTTGTAAAATAAGAAAGAATAGGCATAAGTATTGTGACATAATGTGTAATAACAGCCCATAATGCAATAAATATCGATATAAAAGCATGATGCAAAATGGACGTATCAATCACACAAAGCTTTCTTTTCATGATGCACAAGCATAGAAATTTTTGCACTCTTCACATAAGCAAATTTCTTCTCATGAATAGTAGAGGGAGCAAACTCAACAAAATAACTATCAAGTGAGGCATAATCCAATTGAAAATTAAAATCATGATGACAAGTTTCATGGTTATCATTATTCTTTATAGCATACATGCCATCACAGTAATCATCATAGATAGCAACTTTGTTTTCATAATCAATTCGAACCTCTTCCGAAATAGTGGATTCATCACTAAATAAAGTCATGACCTCTCCAAATCCACTTTCATAAATATTATAAGATTCAACATCCTCCAAAATAGTGGGATCATTACCTAGAGTTGACACTCTTCCAAACCCACTTTCATCAATATAATCATCATAAATAGGAGGCATGCTATCATCAAAATAAATTTGCTCATCAAAACTTGGGGGACTAAAAATAACATCTTCATCAAACATAGCATCCCCAAGCTTGTGGCTTTGAATATCATTAGCATCATGGATATTCAAGGAATTCATACTAACAACATTGCAATCATGCTCATCATTCAAATATTGTATGCCAAACATTTTATAGCATTCTTCTTCCAACACTTTGGCACAATTACCGGACTCCATTTTTTCACGAAAGACATTAAAAAGATGAAGCATATGAGGCAACCTCAGTTCCTTTTTTTTGTAGTTTTCTTTTATAGACTAAACTAGTGATAAAACAAGAAACTAAAAGATTCGATTGCAAGATCTAAAGATATACCTTCAAGCACTAACCTTCCCGGCAACGGCGTCAGAAAGGAGCTTAGTTGATGGGGTGTGAGTGCCGCTTACCTAGCCTCCACGGCAACGGCGCCAGAAAATAGCTTGATGTCTACTAGGCAACCTTCTTCTTGTAGACTCGCGATGGGCCTCCAAGCACAGAGTTTTGTAGGACAGTAGAAAATTTCCCTCAAGTGGATGACCTAAGGTTTATCAATCCGTGGGAGGCCTAGGATGAAGATGGTCTCTCTCAAACAACCCCAACACACCCAATACAATGGTAAATTGTATGGGTGCACTAGTTCGATGAAGAGATGGTGATACAAGCGTAAGATGGATGGTAGATATGGATTTTTGTAATCTGAAAATATAAAACAGCAAGGTAGCAAGCAATAAAAGTGAGCGAAAATGGTATTGCAATGCTTGGAAGCAAGGCCTAAGGTTCATACTTTCACTAGTGCAAGTTCTCTCAACAATGATAACATAATTAGATCATATAACAATCCCTCAACGTGGAACAAAGAGTCACTCCAAAGTCACTAATAGCGGAGAACAAACAAAGAGATTATTGTAGGGTACGAAACCACCTCAAAGTTATTCTTTCTGATCAATCTATTGGGCTATTCCTATAAGTGTCACAAACAACCCTAGAGTTCGTACTAAAATAACACCTTAAGACACACATCAACCAAAACCCTAATGTCACCTAGATACTCCAATGTCACCACAAGTATCCGCGGGTTTGTTTATACGATATGCATCACACAATCTCAGATTCATCTATTCAAACCAACACAAAGAACTTCAAAGAGTGCCCCAAAGTTTCTACCGGAGAGTCAAGACGAGAACCTGTGCCAACCCCTATGCATAGGTTCACAAGGTCACAGAACCCGCAAGTTGATCACCAAAACTTACATCAAGTGGATCACGTGAATATCCCATGGTCACCATAGATAAGCACATACATCAAGTGTTCTCAAATCCTTAAAGACTCAATACGATAAGATAACTTCAAAGGGAAAACTCAATCCATTACAAGAAGGTAGAGTGGGAGAAACATCATAAGATCCAACTATAATAGCAAAGCTCGCGGTACATCAAGACCATGCCAAATCAAGAACACACACACAGAGAGAGAGAGATCAAACACATAGCTACTGGTACATACCCTCGGCCCCGAGGGTGAACTACTCCCTCCTCGTCATGGAGAGCGCCGGGATGATGAAGATGGCCACCGGTGATGGTTTCCCCCTCCGGTAGGGTGCCAGAACAGGGTCCCGAGAGGTTTTTAGTGGCTACAGAGGCTTGCGGCGGCGGAACTCCCGATCTAGGTTCTGTTCTGGAGGTTTGGGGATATATAAGAGGTGTTGGCGTCGAGAACAAGTCAGGGGAGTCCACGAGGGGCCCACAAGGTCGGGGGGCGCACCCCCCACCATTATGGTGGCCTCAAGACTCCTCTGGTGCATCTCCGGTACCCCGTGGGCTTCTTTTGGTCCAAAAATAATCTCTGGAAAGTTTCAGCTCGATTGGACTCCGTTTGATATTCCTTTTCTGCGAAACTCAAAAACAAGGAGAAAAAATAAACTGGCACTGGGCTCTCGGTTAATAGGTTAGTCCCAAAAATCATATAAAATAGCATATAAACATCCAAGATAGATAATATAATAGCATGGAACAATAAAAAAATTATAGATACGTTGGAGACGTATGAGTGGTACGTGTTATATAGATGGGGTGCGAGCCCAGATATGCGTACAGGTTGTTGAGGAGAGAATCTAGGAGTACATCTTGGAGGAGAAGAATACAAAGAGATAAGAGGAGATTAAGATTACATGAGTATTCTGCCTAACTACTCCTCCTTCGGTCGACATAAGAAAGATCCTCCTTGCCGTACACACCAAGGGTTGTGCACAATATTATGTCACGTTTGACAGGGCGGTCTCTTCAAAGCAGAATTGCATAACTACCATACATGGAAGGAAGGGAGAAGGATTTCCTATGGAGCAAATTCTTACTATTAATTTTCTCATGGAAGTTCAGACAAAGAAGATTCTATATCTGAGCACGATGCTATTCTTCCAAAGTTTTCTAAACATGGGAGTAGCGACGGACCATTGGAGCACCATTTATACATCTTGATGGAAGAGAAAGAGAAGCTATTCCAGGGGTATTTTCATTTTTCCTGAGCATCCATTAATTGAATGGGACGAAGGCACGAGCGAGCAAGACATGCGTCGCTCCCCCCGTGTCGCTCCCGCATCGAGCGACTCGGGCGGGCCGCTACCCTAGCTGTCGCCAAGCCCTGATCTACTCCCTCCTCTCATCCCGTCACCGTCGCGTCACGCTGTCGGGCTAAGCCCGGGGGTAGATGGCGGTGGCGGGGTCTCTCCTTCTCTCCCATGGCTTGGGGTTTGACGGGCCTCCAGTGTGTGGAGGCGCGGCTAGTCAGGTCCTGTGGTGCGGCAGCGGTGGGCGGCAATGCGGCCGGTCGGATCTCGGTTTGGCAGCAGCTGCATGGAGGGCCTGGTGGATGGATCGGCAGTATGTGTGGTCTAGCCTCCGGTTAAATTTGATCTGGCCGGTGCGGCCTACTCCATGCGTGGCGACGGTGATCGGTGGCGGTCCCGTGCACACAAGGCTGGATGGAGGTTCCCTGAGCAGATCCGCGTGAAAACCCTACTCTTGGCTCGTTTTCAAGGCCGGTGATGGCGGCGTTTTCTGCGTCATCCCCTTCTTGAAGGCATCATCGTGGAGAAGCTCTAGACCCCTATCTGCCACCTCCAGGGGAAACTCTAGATCGGTCGATCGGATGACAGTGATGCTCTTTTGCTGTATCCCTCCTGGGGGCGTCTTTCTTGGAGGTATGCATAGGCTCGAGGGACCAGTGGACGGCATTTGCGGTGGAGCGGCGTTCCATGCGATGCATCGATGACGTGGAGTCTCAGCGGCATGGCGCGGTAGGGCCTCGGCGAAGAATGTGTGATGATGGACGCACGTAGGGAGAGGAGGTGTTGTTTGGCTCCATGGTGGCGTCGACAACATGCCTGGCAAGGTCGATGCGTGATGACCCATAAGTATAGTTGATCAATCGTAGTCCTCTCGATAAGTAAGAGTGTCGAACAAGCCTCCCACTTAGGATATGTGGGTGGACCGGTGCTTGGGTGTTGTTCTTACTTGAACAAGACTCCCACTTATGATTACTCCCTCTTGTAAGCATCCGCAACTATGAAAGAAGAATTAAGATAAATCTAACCATAGCATGAAACATATGGATCCAAATCAGCCCCTTACGGAATAACGCATAAACTAGGGTTTAAGCTCTATCACTCTAGCAACCCATAATCTAATTACTACTGCACAATGCCTTCCCTTAGGCCCAAAGATGGTGAAGTGTCATGTAACTGACGTTCACATGACAACACTAACGGAAGCAACAACATGCATATCATCAAAATATCGAACGAATACCAAATTCACATGATTACTTATGACAAGACTTCTCCCATGTCCTCAAGAACAAAAGTAACTACTCACAAATCATATTCATGTTTAAGATCAGAGGGGGTATTGAATATCATCAAGGATCGAAAGATATAATCTTCCACCAAACAAACCAACTAGCATCAACTATAAGATGTAATCAACACTACTAGTAACCCAGAGGTACCAGTCTAAGGTATTGAGACAAAGATTGAATACAAGAGATGATCTAGGGTTTGAGATGAGATGGTGCTGGTGAAAATGTTGATGAAGATTGATCCTCCCACGATGAGAGGTTGTTGGTGATGTCGATGGCTTTGATTTCCCCCTCCTGGAGAAAGTGTCCCCGGCCGAATCGCTCCGTCGGAGAGAAAACGTGCTCCTGCCCAGGTTACGCCTCGAGACGGCGGCGCTTCGTCCCGAAAGTCTCCTCTTGATTTTTTGTAGGGCAAATGGCATCATCTAGGAGAAGATGGGCCTCGAAGGCCAGCCAGGGACCCCGCAAGTTACTTGGGCGCGCCTAGGAGGGTGGTCGCGCCCCAAGTGCCTTGTGGGCAGCTGGTGGGTCCCCTCTTGTATTTATTTTCTCCAGTAACTTTTATATATTCCAAAAATTCTTCGTGAAATTTTAGCTCATTTGGAGTTGTGCGGAATAAGTATCTTTGATATAGCTTTTTCAGGTCCAGAATTTCAGCTGTCGGCAATCTCCCTATGTAAATCTTGCAAATTAAGATAGAAAAGGCATTAGAATTGCATCACAAAGTGTTATAATGATCAACAACATAATAATTAAAAGTAGGAAAACATGATGCAAAATGGAAGTATCAATTCCCCCAAGCTTAGACCTCGCTTGTCCTCAAGCGAAAGCCGATATCGATAATCATGACTGCATGTCTGGAGAGAGAGGTGTCGATAAAAACCAAATATGGACATAGTAGTATCATGATCATTATCATAGCAACAATATATATTATCATAAAACTTCTCATGAGTAACAATTCATGACAATAACGAAGTATAAAGCATAAACTTTCTTGAAAACCAACAAACTATGTTCTTAGTCAACAAGGCAATTACAATTCATCATATTTTCAGGAAGAGTCTCATGTAAGAGCTTTTGTTTAGCAAGTCCACATACTAAACTATCATTTAGTCTTCTATGATTGCTGACACTCACGACATATATATGGAGCAAAAATTTTAGTGAGACACATAGAAAGATAGGGGCTTATATTTTTGCCTCCCAACTCATTTACCTCAAGGGTAATGTCAACAATAATAACTCATGATCACTCATATCCAACTGTATATATATGCTTAGATCTTTCCCCACCTCGTGATGCTTGCAAAGAGAAAAATGAAAAGGAATAGAGGATAACACTATTGACTCTTGCACAAAAAGTAAATACATAAAGGTAAAAGATAGGCCCTTCGCTGAGGGAAGCAGAGGTTGTCATGCGCTTTTTATTTTTGGATGTGCAAGCTCGTAATATAAAGGAACGTCACTTTATATTGCCACTTGTGATAGCAACTTTTATTATGCAGTCCATCGCTTTTATTTCTTTACCATCACAAGATCGTACAAAGCTTATTTTCCCTTACAATAAAAGATCATGCACATTTAGGAGCAATTTTTATTGCTCCGTGCACCAATGACAACTTACTTGAAGGATCTTATTCAATCCATAGGTAGATATAGTGGACTCTCATGGCATGAAACTGGGTTTAAGGGTTAATCATAAGTGGGAGGTTTGTTCAAGTAAGAACATCACCCCACACCGGTCCACCCACATATCAAATTATCAAAGTAGCGAACGCAAATCAAACCAACATGATGAAAGTGACTAGATGAAATTCCCGTGTGCCCTCAAGAATACTTTGCTTATTATAGGAGACTCTTTTGGCCTGTCCTTTGCCACAAAAGGATTGGGCTACCTTACTGCACTTTATTTACCGTTACCCTTACTTGTCCATTACAAATTATTCTTTCTACCAAACTACCCTGTTACCGACTATTTCAATGCTTACAGAAAATACCTTGCTGAATACCACTTGTCATTTCCTACTGCTCCTCGTTAGGTTCGACACTCTTACTTATCGAAAGGACTACAATTGATCCCCTATACTTGTAGGTCATCACTCACCCACTTTGAGTTCCAGTTTTTGAATTCTTTTATCATGCCATCTTTTAACTTTTTCTTTAAACAACTTGGCATTTTCATAAGCTTGGGTTCTCTACTCATCTAACGAGCTAATATCAAATAACCTCTTTTCAATGGCAAGTTTGAAATCATAGTTAAGTTCTTTAATTTCCCAATATGCTGTATGTTCTAACTCAAGAGGTAAATGACATGCTTTTCCGTAGACCATTTTATACGGAGACATACCCATATAGGATTCTTATAAGCAGTTCTATAAGCCCATAATGCATCATCAAGTTTCTTGGACCAATTATTTCTCGATCTATTAACGGTCTTTTGCAAGATTAATTTGATTTCTCTATTGCTTAATTCAACTTGACCACTAGACTGAGGATGATAAGGAGATGCAATTCTATGGTTAGCATCATATTTTGCAAGAAGTTTATGAAAAGCACCATCAATGAAATGTGAACCACCATGAATCATTAAATATCTAGGGACTCCAAACCTCGGGAAAATAAGTTCTTTAAGCATTTTAATAGAAGTGTTATGATGAACACTACTAGTTGGAATAGCTTCTACCCACTTAGTAACATAATCAACAGCAACTAAAATATGTGTATACCCATTAGAGGAATGAAAAGGTCCCATATAATCAAATCCCCAAACATCAAATGGTTCAATAACAAGTGAATAATTCATAGGCATTTCCTGACGTCTACCAGTATTACCAATTCTTTGACATTCATCACAAGATAAGACAAACTTACGTGCATCCTTGAAGAGAGTAGGCAAATAAAAACCGGATTGTAATACCTTATGTGTGGTTCTGTCTCCAGCATGGTGTCCTCCGTATGCCTCGGAATGACACTTCCGTAGGATTTGTCCTCGTTCATGCTCAGGTACACAACGTCTAATAATACCATCTACTTCTTATTTATAAAGATGTGGGTCATCCCACAAGTAATGTCTTAAATCAAAGAAGAACTTTTTGTTTTGTTGGTATGTGAAACAAGGTGGTATATATTTAGCAACAATGTAATTAGCATAGTCAGGAGTATTATGAGAAGCATTTATGACGCTAATTGTTCATCAGGAAAACTATCATCAATAGGTAGTGGGTCATCAAGAACATCTGCCACTCGAGACAAATTATCATCTATGGGGTTCTCAGCTCCCTTTCTATCAATAATATGCAAGTCAAATTCCTGTAGCAAAAGAACCCACCTAATCAACCTAGGTTTAGCATCTTTCTTTTCCATAAGATAATTAATAGCAGCATGATCACTGTGAGCAGTTACTTTAAAATCAACGATATAAGATATAAATTCATCACATGCAAACACAACTACTAAAAATTATTTCTCAGTAGTAGCGTAATTTCTTTGAGCATTGTCTAGAGTTTTACTATCATAATGGATAACATTTAATTTTTTATCAGCTATTTGTCCTAGAACAACACCAATAGCATAATCACTAGAATCAGACATAACTTCAAATGGTAGGTTCCAATCAGGTGGTTAAATAATGGGTGCAGATATTAAGGCTTTCTTAAGTTTTTCAAAGGCTTCTACACAATCATCAATAAACTGTAGGATCGAAAGTATGTCTAGAGGGGGTGATTAGACTACTTGGCCAAATAAAACCTAACCTTTCCCCAATTTTAGTTGTAGGCAGATTTTAGAAATTATGACAAGTCAAGTAACACCCTACACATGCAAGTCTAAGAGTAAAGTAGCAAAATGTAAGACATAACACATGTAAGTAAAGTGAAGGGTTTGGGGAAGGCAAACGCAATGGGGACACGCAGATTTTTGGCATTATTCCGATAGGTGGTGCTATCGTACATCCACATTGATGGAGACTTCAACCCACGAAGGGCAACGGTTGCGCAAGTCCACGGAGGGCTCCACCCATGAAAGGTCCACGAAGAAGCAACCTTGTCTATCCCACCATGGCCATCGCCCACGAAGGACTTGCCTCACTCGGGTAGATCTTCTTGAAGTAGGCGATCTCCTTACCCTTACAAACTTCTTGGTTCAACTCCACATCATGTAGGAGGCTCCCAAGCGACACCTAACCAATCTAGGAGACACCACTCTCCAAATGGTAATAGATGGTGTGTTGATGATGAACTCCTTGTTCTTGTGCTTCAAATGATAGTCTCCCAACACTCAACTCTCTCTCACAGACTTGGCTATGGTGGAAGAAGGATTTGAGTGCAAAGCAACTTAGGAAAGGCTAGAAATCAATTCAAATGGTAGGATTGGAATCTCTTGATCTCAACACATGAGTCGGTGGTTCTCTCTGAGATAATGAATGGTGGAAGTGTAAGCATGTTCTGATGGCTCTCGCTTATGAGGAAGAGGGGGTGGAGGGGTATATATAGCTTCCACACAAAATCCAACCGTTACACACTTTTGACTCAACTCGGTGGCACCGATCAGAAATCTCGGTGGCACCAACCTGTGTAAAAGATATGAACATTAGGAATCTCGGTGAGACCGACGGGAATAACTCGAAGGGACCGATGTGCAATGGCTAGGGTAAAACTCGTCTTGGTGGCACCGATTGCATCACGCCGGTGGGACCAAAATGAAGCAATAAGGCAACACAGAGTTGGTCAAGCCATCTCGGTGGTACCGATTGCAATTCTCGGTGGGACCGAAACAATTGCAACTAGCAACAGAGAGCTCACAAGGCCATCTCGGTGGGACCAAGATCCATATCAGTGGATTCGATTTGTTAGGGTTTGGAAATGGCTAAGTCCAGATGAACTCAGTGGCTCCGGATAGGAAATTTCGGTGGGGCTAAGTTGGAATGTAGGGTTTGGACATATTTGGATGGAGAAAGTGGTTGAGGATTTTGGAGCAATATCATTAAGCACTCAAGCAAAAAGACCATTAAGCAACACCTCATCCCCTTTTAATAGTATTGGCTTTCCTATGGACTCAATGTGATCTTGGATCACTTAACCAAAAATGTAGAGTCTTGAGCTTTTGCCAATCCATTTCCTTAGCATTTTTAGGGGTCCACAATCACTAGTCCTTGCCATGCCAATCATTGAACATCCTGAAATATTTAACTTGAATGGACATTAGTTCAGTGAGGTATATGTTGTTATGAATTACCAAAACCACCCGGAGATTAGAGTTGCACTTTCAATCTCCCCCTTTTTGGTAATTGATGACAATATATATATATATATATATATATATATATATATATATATGGTTAAATGAATGAAATACATCGTCGCTTTGAGAAGTATGTGATACGTAAGAGCTTCCCCTAAGTTTGTGCATTATTAAAAATTTGCGTTTGAATGCAAATGCACAATCGATTAGGATCATGGGTCACTCTTCCATGTCACATCACTACAAAAAAAATACACTTCTGTGATGATACGTGTTTGTCGCAGTAGGTCACATTTTCTGTCATGCATGTACATCCATGACAATTTTATGACAGAATCAAGATAGTCATAGCTGTGCTGTCGTAGAAGTGTTCCATGACATTACCAAGATTATCATCACAGAAGTGTCCACTTCCATGACGATAAATCGCGCGTCACAGAAGTGCTTTCGTCAAGGGTGACCGACACGTGACATCCACCGTAACGGGTCACCGTTAAGCTATTGGGTCCGGTTTTGGATCCGATAACCCGTTAACAGCCCGGACCAATGGGAAATTTCCACGTGTAAAATTCTGATTGGCTGGAGGAAACAGGTGTCAGCTTGTTAGTGGGTCAGATAGGCGCCTATGATATGTCGACACGTGCGACGGCCCACCACTGGCCCATTTAGCTTACAAAGGCCGGCCCGTTTGACTTGGTCAAAAGTTAGCAGGCTGGCCCATGAAAAGCCTGTTAAGGGTCTCTTCGCAAATAGCCCATTTTACGGCCCGAGAACTCACGGCCCGTCAGGGCCTACATGAAATTGGCCCAACAAAGTCATGTGGGCCGTCGAATATAACACCAGCCCGTTTCACTTTCGGCCCATGTATGGCCACGACGTCTTTTGGCCCATATGAGGCCTTCGTATCTTTAGGCCCTTTAGAGGCCCACGGTGACTCTAGCCCATAATGAACAGTAAATTTCTTTGTACCCATTAACGGTCCACGGGTCACATGGGCCATTTCCAGCCCGTGTTAGCTTTAGGCCTACTGATGGCCCATACGTTCTTGGGCTCCTTTCCGGCCCTCGATTACTTCCGGCCCGTTACTGGCTTGTTCCCCTAATGGGCCAAATTCAGCCCGTGGCATGAGTCGGCCCGTTTCATGCCTGTTAACCCGTTGCGCCGTTTCCAGCCCGTCCTATATTCTGGCCCACTAACGACCCGTTATGCGTGTGACAGAATTAAGCCTTTGCTGTCCTCTGGCCTGTTAACGGCCCGTTACCGTGCTGGGCTGAAACCAATTACGCCCATTTATGACCCATGTAGATCCATTTATCTGACGGCCCGAGGCCCACCGATTCTACGGCCGTGTTGGAGGCTCATTTAAAGACATCCCCCATGGATCCTACGGCCCGTAGCAGGGTCAAGGTTACCACTGTCTGTATATGGCCCATGGTTGTTGCAGCCACTAGCAAACCAGGGAAAAAGAAGACTAGGAAATAAATAAGCCCGAAACTGACGCTAGGCTATTAAGGCGATCGCACAGATTACATCCACTGGGCATCAAAGATAGCCACCAGTGCAAATATAGGGAACACCCTACACTATACAAAAATGGCTTGCTGTTTTCTTTGGCCGGTGGCTGGACGTTAAGAACAAATTTTGTATCGCAACAAAACAAATTACAACTATAAAACAAAAGGAAGGTTGGCATAAAAGTTAACAGTCTGGCAGATAAATGCACCACCAGAAGTTCAGAAGCTCAGTTCATTTGACCTGACTGTTACGTTTTCATGCTGTATTGTTCGATGGAGCACCATAACCTTCGCCTTCATTTCTCCTAGGCTCGTGAACAACATAGCAAATGTCTGATAGTTTGGTTTCAAAACCATGCATATCTTGACGACATCGAACAATGTCTGTCCTTGTTTCACAAAGGGTCTCTGTTAGGGAATGGACTTGTGTCTGGAGCGTAGATAAAACATTGTTTTGAGCTTGCATATCTTGATCATGAGGCAGTTTGGACGAGATTGCCTTAACAACCAACCCAGTATTACGCAGGAACGTGCTTTTGGCACTGTTAGTGGACAGGTACTGACCCACTGCAGCAAGAGCTGACATTGCGGTTATAGTTGCCTCGCCACCTTCAGAAGGTGGCGGATCCACCATTTTTTCCATAGCTTGCTAAAAAGTTGAGTTTTGACATTAGTAGTACCAGAACAAAAGATATTAAGGAGGCAACAAAACCAAACAAAATAGCTTTGGTCTATATACATAACTTATTCTGGTGTACCCATGTAAAATATTAGTTGTATTTTACTGCAAAGTACATAATAAAAGCAGGTTCCAAACATATCACCATGTACCATGGCTAATGTATTGTCTATTTCTTCACATTGTATTGACAGCTAAGGATAAAGAGACAAAGTTTATAATACGGTAAGCATAGTATGACATCATTCATATCACAAAACAACTGAGAACAGAAAAACAGGCAATTGTAATGTTGTGTGGGCAAGTCCAGCACGGAACTAGATTACAGGTCAAGATCAAAGGAACATCACTCGTCTCTTTTAAACCTTGTAAGGTGCAATGATACGCTAAGACAATTGTGTATAAAATTGAAAAGAGTAATAGACATTGCTGCAAACCATGCAGTTCAAGGCACAAGTCAGAGTAAGTATTAGTTAAAAGGCATGAGGATTAAGGACTTACAACAGCGGCTTTGACTGGTGTAGTCATGCCCTTCGTCTTGCTGGTGTGACAGTCCTTGAAGATTTCCACATCATTTGGTTCAGGTACTTTTTGGTCCTTGCGGGCTTTCCTCTGCATTTGGAACAAGTCAATATAGATATGATAATATGGTACAGCGAAAAGAGTGAAACAACAAGTAATTACAAGAGCCTCGCAGTGTGCAATATAGCTACGAGATCCTGTCGTCTGTTGGAATTTCACTTTCGTACGGTTGACCTTGTTCTTTGAATAGTTCACCTACAAGAAAATAGATTTGTGTGGCACATGCGTAAATAGGACTTCAACATGTGATCTGATCACATATATATATAATGTACCTGATACTTCAGATCAGACCAGTGTTTAACGAGGCCTATCCAGTCTTCATCCAATATATTTTCCACTTGAGATGTTTGGGCAAGTTCACTGTTAGCCTTGCCTTCAAAGTGAGTTTTCCTCAAGTTATACCGATACTGTCGCAGAGCAGACTTGAAAACATGGGTGCAAGCTTGTCTGGTTGCATCATCTTGGCTATCCAACTTGAACCTCATCTGTTGAAAATTATGGGAGTCTTATTATCAGCAACCTAGAAAGTATTGGACAGAGCAAGACGATATTACTAGTTTCCATACATAACCATACTTACAGATAAATGGTCGAGGAAGGTGTTGAACTGGGTTTCGTCTTTGTCATTCCTATACTGAATCCATGTTGGGAGGATACGTACATGACACCTAACGGCAACCGCTGCCTCTGATACTAACTTGGCTGACTCTATAGCATCACGTGCCCTTTTTAAACCTGCCTCAAAACGGATCTCCATTCTTCCTCCTCTAGATTTAGTTAACCTATCGAGCATTATCCCTGATGTTTGTTTCCTCTTGCACCTAGGTGATAGTCCAACAACGAACATAGGAAGTGTTAGTGTACATCAAACTGTGAGACTGCATATAAAGAAGCATGCAACTGTAACTTAACTCCAGCAACTACCTTCTTGCTGTTGAAGCTCACAAAGTTCATCTGATCTTGCCAACTCATCTTGTGTCAAGAGTGCTTCAGAAGTAGTGTCAGGTGGCAAGGGAGCTTGGGAACGTGCTGCTAGCTGAGTTGACCAACGAGTAAATCGTGCAGCTAGTGGTACTGTGGAAGGTGTTGCAACAACTAGGGCTGTCTCTGCTTGTTTGGTGGCAGCTATTTGTTTCTGTTTGGCTTGTTCTGCAACTCGTGTAGCATGGAATACCCTGTCAGTATAATTTTCCGCTGGAATTTGACCTTCTATTGCACCATCAGTACCAGCAGAATCTGCAGGATTCTTCCGCTTCCCTTTCCCCGTCATTCTGTGTTGCTTGCTCTTTCTCTGTGCCATCTTAAGTCAAGTCAACAAGAAAAACGAATAACAATTTAGTTCTTCAGAACAAATTGATGTGTGATACAGACGAACTGAACTTTGATGTTAGACAACCACATGATAGGAGGATGTAATATGTACGAAAAACAGGACGGCATGAGATAACCAGAACTATGATGTGTAAACTAAGCAGAAGACATTTCACTAAATTACAAGCAATGCAATGGAAGGTAGACACCATATGAAAGATGCTACAAATATTGCTCTGCCAAATGAATAGTGTCTCATCATAAATGTCGTTTAAACAAATGTGAAGCAGTACAAGAAATAAATCACATGCAAGATGCAAACAACATCACACTACCAAGTTAAAGGTCTCTCGTCATTAGTGCCATTGCATATTCATAGCATTGCCTATTCACAGCCTATGATGTGTAAACTAAGGAGAAGGCATTTCAACAAATTAGAAGCAATGAAAGCTAGACACCATATGAAAGATGCAACGAATATCACTCTACCAAGTTAAAATTGTCTCATCATAAGTGCCATTTCAACAAATTAGAAGTAGTACAAGCTAGAAAAGAATGCGAGATGTAACCTATATCACACTCCCAAGTCAAACGTGTCTTATGATAAGTGATTGTTGTAGGTTACACAACAGTAGTACTTTGATGTAAGAACATGGTGTGATAGACAGATATTGTATGTTCTAGAAACAGGAACACGTGTCTTAGTCACAAGTATAATGTGTAAAGTAAGCAGATGAAATTCAACAAAATTAGAAGCAATACAAGCTAGACATCATACATAACATGCAACCACATATAACAGTGCCAGAGGGAGCACCTGTGATGGTGCACTAGGGGAGACGTGCTCATCACCAACACAGCTACGTTGAGTGTCTATGCATGTGTTGTCTTGGAAATCATCTTGGGGGGGTGGAGGAGTAGAATCTGTAGAGGCCCTCCGTTTGGAAGGAGCACCTTCATCCGCTGCCTTGCTAACTTCCTTCCGCTTTATTGATTTTGAATTGTCAAGTAAAACCGACAAGAAAAAGCAATAAAATTCACTCTTCAGAACTCATTCGTGCATGATACTGACAATCTACTTTGATGTAAGGCAAACACATGATTCCAGGATGGAATAATACGAAAAATAGGACGGCATGGCATATTCACAACTGTTTGTGTAAACTAAGCAGAAACCATTTCAACAAATAAGAAGCAATGCAAGCTAGACACCACATGGAAGAGGCAACCCATATGACTCTGCCAAGTTAAAAGCGTCCCATCATAAATGGCATTTCAACAAATTAGAAGCAGCGCATGCTATAAATCATATGAAAGATGCAACTAATATCACACTCATATACTAAAGGTGTCTCATCATATTGATTTATGCGGGATACAAAAAACTAGTTTTATGTAAGGACATGCTTAATAGACAGATGTACTATGTACTAAAAACAGGAAGGCATGTCACATTAACAGGTATAATGTATAAACTAAGCAGAATAGCACATGCAATTTAACCAGATTGGAAGAATTACAATCTAGACACCATATGCAACATGCAACCACGTATCACGCTGCCAAGTTAGAGCAAGCACCTGCGATGCTAGTGTAGGGGAAATGCGGTAATCAACTATAGAGCTACGTTCACTATCTTCATCTAGCCTTGCTGTTTCTTGAGAATCATGTGGGGAGGTTGACGCTGCATTCTTTAAATGAGGATCTTCTATCACAGTAGTCCACTGGCCTGACTGCCTCATCATAAGTCATTGATGTGGGATACGCTAGAACATTAGTTTGATTTAAGAACATGGTTAATAGACAGATGTACTAGTATTTACCAAAAACAGGAAGGCATGTCATATTCAAAGGTATAATGTGTAAGCTACGCAGATGCAATTTAACGAAATTGGAAGCAATACAAGCTAGACATCCGGCTGGAGTGGTGAGCATGATCATCTAGGACCTGAGAGCCTAGCAGGAGGCGGGCTGCTTCGCCACCATCGTGGCTTTTTAGTTGGCTTGCAAGTGATGCATGTATGTGCTGGGCTTGTCACTGGCTCGGCCAGTGCCTTGACTAGCTATTTATCTTCTGGTGCTCACGGGATGGTGGTTCATGTAAAAAATATCTTTCCTTATGTTAATAAAGACCGACTTCGACCTTTCGAATACAAGCTAGACACCATATGCAACATGCAACCACATATGGCACCGTGAAGTTAAAGCAAGCACCTGGGATGGTGGTTCATTGCGAGCGAGGTCATCAACTCCAGAGCTACGTTTATCGTCTCCATCTGCTGACACTGCACCTATTATAAGGCTGAAACCTGTCTGGCCTATCCGCGTATGACGCTGGAGCGACTTCTCACTTTTCTTTTTTGCTTCTCTCATAGCAGCAGAGTCTGAAATACCCTTGCATAAAAACACAATAGTGAGAGTATGGGTGAAGTGTGTGCAGAACTAGTGCACTGTAAAAGTAGCAGATAGCAGGTGGCTGAAAAATAAATGACAGGAGACATATGATAGCTCTACAACATTGCATGGCAAACGAAATTAGATTATACTCCGTATGATTTTGTAATATATGAGCACAGGAAATGCAGGTACTCCTCCAGCACACCACCACATGTGGTCCTATCAAGATAACAGTCCACTGAAAATAAATAGGTCAGTCGATTTTTTATGAACCGTCTGATCTATAACATGTTGACGATCTTTATCGAACCGCCAGCGACCACCGGCCCAGACCCCTGCCTCCGCCGCCCCGCCCTCCCCTCGACCTCAAACCACTGCCATGCTTGGCAGCGCCCCCATGCCATCCCTTTAATCCCGGCCGACCTCCAGATCGGGCGCCAGCAGCTCTAGGTCCCACACGCCCCTAAGATAAACACCGAGGCGCTGCTTCCCCGGCGTAATAGGCGGACTAGCGCTTCTTACGCCGGGGAATGCTTCCGTTAATTGGGAATCAACTGACCAGGAATTGAAATCCAGGGGGGCGACAGACCTCTAGCTAAGGTGAAATAGTATATGAGGAGAAACCTTGTGCATCGAGAGTTACTAGGAACATCTAGTATCAAGAAGAAGCGGTCAACTAGTGTCTTCTGTGGGATGAATACCGTGCAAGCAGACACATAAGATTTACACGAATAAGGGAAGAGGAGTACCATTTCCGGTTGCCAGTGTGGTCGCCTCCATATGTCGCGCCGATCTTCTTCTTTTTTCCGGGGAAACCGATGTTTTGGAGGAGGGTGCAGGCTTGGACGAACCCATGGTCAAATTGTTGACTGTGTTGCCGTGGTCGTATGTCGGCGGAGGGGAAGCAGATCCGAGGCGGCGAAGGACAGCATAGCAGGAACAACTCCGGTGCGGTGGACGGTGGCAAAGCTCAAGCGGCAGCGGTGAGGCACAGGACGGCGTGGTTCAACTAGCTTGGGTACGGACGGCTTGGCTCGGCTTCAACTACTAGCCTTGGAGGGTGTTGCAGTTGAGGTTGCGGTGGACGACAATGTCGGGGTATCGGCTCCAGCGTGATCGAGGAGGGCGGCGGTTGATGGGTGGGATGGGGTGGCGGACGGAGGACGCCAGGGTTTCGCGGTTGGTGGAGAGGTAGTTTTGGCGCCCACGGAGTACGAATGGGGAATCGGACGAGGGGGCTAGGGAGAACCATGTTTCGGTCTGGGACGCGGTTGTTTTTGGCTTTTTTTGAATAGATGGGACACGCTTGTTTGAAATTTGGGGAAGGTACAAACTTTGCCCCCCTCTTAAATTTCGGACCTACTGCGGGTCGGGGGTAGGATGGTAATCCCAGCTGTCCCAAATAGTGGGAAGGAGCGATTTCAGCCGCGCACATGTGTGCTTAGGCGGCCATTGTGTATGAATGTTTTTCTCGGAGGCAGTTGCATGGCGTCTAGATGAAGCTACAAACCTACCCCGGTTTAGACCTTTGGACGTCGGGCCGGTAGGTTTCACGGGTCAGAGTTAGAAAAGTAATTTCCTTCTACTACCAAACATTGGTCTCACGCGGTTTCGGGCGAGTAGAGGCTCTTTTGGCGCTTCGTTCGAAATTTTGAAACAGAAGCATTCACGTTTAGAGTACGCTTGAACTTTGAGGATTGACCTAAATAGACAACATTAAATTTGACCTTGTATGTTTGAAAACCTCATTAAATTATCCGCTTCTTTTTGAAATTTTGACACTTGAAAATCCTATAACTACGATTATTTTGGAATGGAGGAGCTAAATTTGAATCTATTTTGTACACGACTATATATGCTATTATGTACAAAATCAGAGCAAAGATTGGTGCCCCCATAATTTAGGTATGATTTACAAATGCCATGATATCGAATTCAAATAATTGAATGGACTTCATGTTGAATTCAATTTTTTTAACCACCTTAAGTTGAATTCAAATGTATGCTAGTTCATAGCTAGCTCTTTATAATGTTCATTGTGTAACTTTCGTATGTATAATGTGCTTTACACACACAACATGAACTATACTGACGTTTATATTCGATTGCTAAAGCGATGCATAGTCTGGAGTTCAAAATACTAACTATGTGGATCAATTATGTTGAATAATAACATAGACATGCTCAAATTCGATAGAATTTAGATGTCTGATGGATCAATGACCGTTCCTTACGTGAATTGCAAATATCATGATCCCATCCTAATATTTGGATACAATTTACATCTTTAATCAATGTGTACATCAGTCTTTTACGTGTAGTTTCACTCTCCATCGGTGTTCTCTCACACATGCTCACACACTCTCTCCCGAGGTGTCTTTCTCGCAGACATGCTCTCGATATAACCCTCCCTCCCTCTCGTAACCATTTATGACTGTTGTCACTAACCTTTATCATAAGCACTCTTCCTCTCACAAGCATACACACGCACAATCCCCATCGACCCTTTCTATATACATAGACATGCCTACGTGTCTCCTGTACACACATTATCTTTAGGCATGTCTCTCACGCATTGTCTCACACCTCTCTTCCTAATCGACGAGTATGATTCTAGTAGAGCATTCTGTAGGATGCCCCTTAAAGTTAGGTTGGATGAATAGTAATATCAGAGATACGGGGTTACCTTAGTCCGAGAACCTAGGGTTACAAATCCTAGCCGGCTTTGTCAGTGGACACAGAGTCCTTCACAATTCTGCTATCTTTGTCTTGTACGACTAGTCACCCATGGGTCTCCCTAAATGTGTCACGGGCCGAACAATGTGGCGCAGGACGGAACCGAACCAAGGGCCTCACCTCAACCCACCGGACCTCACGCGGTGACACACCCTCTGCCCCCAGGTCTCGTTATCTTCTCACACCCACACATACCAACGCAGACAGCACACACAAAAAATTCTCCTCGTGCCTCTATCCCCTCCCCCTTGCATATACACACTCAAGGGAATTTCTCGTCGTGACATCATATTCGTCTCTCTCTCTAGACCTCTCTCATTTCTCGTGCTATCTCTCCACGCCCCCTCCCCCCGCTGGCCCCTCTATCCATGCCTCTCGAATACGTAATATACACACATACATCTATAGGCCCTGCCAAATACATCAACTACACATTCACACATGTTACATCACGTACCCCATTGATCTAAAAATCCCTCTCTTCACATTTATTTCGCATACAACATTCCTTTTGAATAAAGTGTGGCCAATTTTTTTAGAACTTCTAAATATATACAACATTATAAAGTTATATGGAGGAGTATGAACGTTTATTTGCATTGCATGGTGCCCACAATGATATATATTCCGCACTATGAATTTTTATATTTTTATACTATATATAAAGTTAGTCATAATAAAGAGAAACGAAGAGCATCTCTCTCTCCACCGCATACACCCCCTCTATGCCCCTTTCACGTACGCACACAAACTATCTCCATGTCCTCTAAAAGTAAGCCCTAGCACATTCACTCATGTTTCATCTTTCTCTCGCGATATATACAGTGACGATCATTGTATTTGAAGCAAACACACAATACGTACATTGGACTTCAGAATCCACTCATTACGGTCACGAATTACGTTTTGTGGTTATTATACAATCATGGGCTCACTGTACAGCTCTGTATTTGCTCAAGACACGACTAGTTGACCAGTTAAACGCTCCACATGGCACCTCTAGTGTTGCATCACATTATCTCACTACCATTGGGCTCACCTGTCGGCTTGTATCTACTCTACATCTACATCTACATCTACACTCTTATAACTACACTCTTATAAAAAACAGAGTTGGTGATGATGGTGTGTCTGCCATCCTGCAATATAGGCCGTCCGATTTATATCTGACAGATAGGAAGGAAACTATGGCAATTTTGCAAAAAGTTACCCACACACCTCTCCACATTAGCAAATAAGGCCTTCCCTCGTTCATCCTTTTCTCTCACAAGATAAACTAGTCATACAAATGCATCTTGATGTTACGTGCAACGCACGGGCATCTTGCTAATAAGAATGAAAACAAACGACAAAAAAATATTGGACGGTGGTTCGAAGTCATGACCGCGGGCACAGCGGACTAGGTGGCCTTGTATTGGTATGCTGAGCCGTTTGTTTTAACACACGGGAGCTGGTGTGGTGACTATACACACACGCACGCATGCACACGAATTGCATGCACGCAACACTCACATGAACACATGCAGCCACGCACGCACGCAACACTCACATGTACACACGCAGCCGCGCACGCACGCAACACTCACACGCACACACGCACACATGCATGCACACACCACACGACCAACACACACTCTCACGCTCAAGTGCTCAACCTACATGTGCATGCGCACACATCAAGCCCTGACAGACACATACACAACCAGGTGATTGCCGCGCATGGGTTGGAGTCTTGTCGCGCCTGCGTAAATTTGTGTTTATCTGACCTTTTTCCTATGCGAACTAATAGGTGGGACCCACAAGGAACGTGTTCAATTTAACTAGTCAACATGATGCCATGTAGACTATTTGGCCGGTCAATAGAGTGCAATCCGATGCTGAACAGTGAGCAAGTGACCGTATAATCATCACAAAATGTATATAGTGACCGTAATGAGTGTATTCTGAAGTTCGGTGACCGTATTATGCTTTCTCTCTGTAGGCCCTCCAAAACTACATCTCTACACGTTCTCGCATGTTACATCTAACAACTATGCAATACAACACTACTACTACACTCTAACACAATAAATCATATGTGTTTTTAGTTTTACTAGATATCATATTGGTACTTAATTATTCAGTTTCCATACATTAAAATTGCCTTTGAAATGTATGGCCAGTATCATCTACCGCGCGGGAAAAATCCCGCCCTTTCCTATTTAATCGGGTTCGTATCGATGGATCGTGCGAAACAACAAACTATAGTACTATACAGTACAAGTGACAGTTCACTGGGCCGCCATGTCGTGTACTCCTCCGTTGTAAGAGTGGAGCGCTCACTTTCATAAATGTTCTAGTCCCTTCCGCCGACATGTGGGACATCAAGCTACCGGGTCCACGTGCTATACCGAAATACAGTGCAGAGTAGTAGGGGTGAAGCACCCCAGTCATGGCGCCGGCATAGTAATGAGCAATGAGGCGTCAAATCACAAAGCTGCACCTTTTCCGCAATTAAGTTGGAGGGATGAAGTAATAATAATGCTATAAAAAAAGAAGTCGGAGGGACGAAGCAACCATCATTTCACTCGTTGCTGAATCCGCTTCTCCCTCATCTTCTTCAAGTTAACCACGTGTTGCTTCTGCCGTTGTTCTGCCTCATGTGGGACGCGGATCGGCTTGGTAAAGCACTGACACGTGGGACCGCATGTTAGCAAACCGCCTGGCCAACGTCCTCTAAAAATAAGAAACCTCCCTGCCATCCGCGCGGAAAAATCACCTCCTTTTTACTAATCTTGATTCTATAATTTTTTAGATCAATATAATTGAGATTTGTATAGATAGCACACAGTAGCAAAACAAAGTGGTACGGTTAAGGGCATCCACAATGTATAGCCAAATGTGAAAATAGCTTTTTTCATCGATGGGAACCATTGTGGACGGTGCTGCCAAATCCAAAAAGATGGAACCGAAGCTCCCTGATTGACTGATTGAAGGAATAGAAAAATGCAACGTCTCTCCTCTTTCTCCTGTGCTTGGACGCATATATAGTATAGAGCACAGAGTCTACTCCCCTGTCCCTTCTATCACAAATCACAAAGCAGTGAGGCGTCAAATTACAAAGCACGGAAGAAGCAACCATCATTTCACTCTTCGTTGACTCTGCTTCTCCATCGTTTTCTTCGAGAAACCACCTCACCGCACTAAGCTGGACGGACGATGCTATTGTGTACTAGTAGTACTAGTACATTTACGCGTCCTTTGGTTCAACGGACTTCCTGGATGCAAATAAGGCGGTTGTCTCAGCTTGCAGGCGGCACTTGCGAACGACTTACCATGGTCTCCCTCAATGGTGTTCTCCGTCGAACGCACTTCGCCAAACCACAACATTCGAGATATCGTCGACGTCACCGCAATGGGGACGGAAGTCAAATAGTTACTACCTCCATTTTTTTGTACACAAGGCCAGTATATCAAAATTACAATTTGCAAAAGGCCACTAACACTAATCGAGGCAAAATTGATGGGATTTGCCTCGTACTAGCAACCAAGGACATTAATATACCCTTGCATGCATGCGGAAGTGAGAAGGTTTGTTTGCATGGCACTGCATTAATCAAGCGATGAGGAGTGAGATGGTTAGCTCTTTGGGCTTTGGAGAAAAAAATACGCATTAATTGACACGTCAAACGAGGATTTGTATCGATTAATCCCGCAAAGGAAAACCCCGCCTTTCTTTTATAACACTAGTACTCCTAGTACGTACGTACTTATCCTGTTTGGGTCTAGGCCTTGCATTGCCATACTTCCCCACACATTTTTGCCAAGCTTGCCTAAAATTTTCAAAATGAAAAGGAGGTATACTTGCGCACAGCTGTCGCGGTCGCACCGCACCCTCACACGGTCGCTCCTGCACGCCACGGTCGCACCGCACCCTCACACAGTCGCTCCTGCACGCCGCAAACCCAACCAAGGGAACGCACCCACACTGACATGTGCTACCGCTGACAGATAATTTTCGTTCATACATTATGTTTATCCAACCGCATGTTGTGGTGGATCCGTACGGCCCGTGCGGTGGTCTGTTGAGGAAGAAGAAGAGGTGAGGAAGAAGGGTTAGGAGACATAGGATATTCATCCAACCGCCTGAAATGGTAGACTGACCCGAATGATGAAAGTCAAGCGACTTGCATAACAATATATGTTTTTACACATCAAAAGATCCCTAAAAACAACAACATAAAGAAAAACTATCACTGCTCGCGGAACGAGACGGCCTCGTCGTCTTTGGTTGCCGGTGCGAACCAGCCGTAGCTACCGACATGTGTCTCCGCACCGTGGTTGTCCTTGGCCTCTAGCTACTCATTCACGCGGAGCGTGCGAGCGCTCTGCATAGATGAGAGCACCGCCCGGTTCAAGTCGAGGACGTCCAGTTCCGCCTGCAGGAGGGCCTCGATGGCAGCGGCATCCGCACGCTCCGCGTCGAGTTGAGCCTCGACCGCCCGGTTTAAGTCCAGGACGTCCGGTTCCACCTGCAGGAGGGCCTCGATGGCAGCGGCATCCGCGCGCTCCGCGTCAAGTTGAGCCTCCGCCACCCGGTTCAAGTCCAGGACGTCCGGTTCCGCCTGCAGGAGGGCCTCGATGGTAGCGGCATCCGCGCGCTCCGCGTCGAGTTGAGCCTTTGCCGCCCTGTTCACATCCACGGCATCTGGTTCCACCTGCAGGAGAGCCTCGATGGCAGCGGCATGCGCGCGCTCCGCGTCGAGTTGAGCCTCTGCCTCCCGGTCCTCCTTTAGTATTGCCAGGTTGAACTGCTGGTCCGCCTGCACCATGGGGGACCCGGACGCCGGCAGGAAGTCGACGTCCACCGTCTCATACCCATCGGGAGCCTTCTGCACCGCGACCTCCGCCATGAACATTGGATCGGCTTCCTCCTCCTTGTAGCTTGGCTCCGGAGAACTCAGGGATTGGCCCGCCGCAAAGCGAGCTTGGGAACGGCGGTCTGTGGCGCCGACCGCCGCCGCGATTTCTGCGCGGTGCTCCGGCGTCAGCATCTTGTAGTACGTGATCTTGCGGCGCACCATGGCTTTCCGGTGAACTAGGGGACACTTGATGTGGGCTAGGGGATCGAAAGGTGGGGGAATGGGCTGGAGAGGAGGTGTGGTTTTGAAGCAGTGGCTGGCGTAGGCCGAGCAACGAAGGTTCTGGTGTGAATAGTGGTTCCGGCCGAGCAGCGAAGGTCAATCGGTTTTGACTGTACATCGCTCTTGTCGTGTTCATGTTGCACCCCGGCACGTTGGACCCTCCACGTCATTCACCGAATGGAACGCGCTCCGTCTTGCATTTTCGCTCGCTTGTGGGACCGCAGTTGAGAGCAAACTGACGTCCCTCCCCCTCCCCCGCCCGCATCATTTATACTACCACTCCCTCCGTTTTATGCGGAGTAAATAAAAATAGAGGGAGTATACTACGGATGAGGATCCCCTGACGTGGCCGAACCCATTGAGTAACTGACATGCGGGGCCTAGCAAGCATGGGGTCTGCCAGTAAGTGACTGAAAGGAGGGTAAGGCAGGGATACCTAGGTTAGAGGATCCACTTCCACTACCACTCCATCCTTCCATCTACAGGGCCTAATGCGTTTTTCGAGGCTAAGTTTGACCAAATGTTAGAGTAATAATATATGACATGCAACTTACACAAAGCATATGGTCAAATTCGTATGTGAAAGGAGCTTCCAATGATATAGTTTTCACATTATACATCTCATGTACTATTAATCTTGTCAATAGTCAAAGGCGGTTTTGAAAAACGCAATAGAGCATGGTTAATAATATAGCCAGCCGATGGCTATAAGGAACTGCCATGTCATCTATAGCCATCATCTATATGCACTCATACAATAGTGTGGGCTATAAGGTTGGCTATTTCCCGCAAAAAAATAATATAAAAGGTTGGCTATTGTATTAGTACTTTTTCCCATCTCCTCTCTATCTCTTTCTTCATATTTATTGTATTTACCTAGGAATGCGTATATAGCTAGGCTCTTGCATAAGAGCTCACTCCCCTTACTTTTTCACATCTCTCTCCTTCACATAGGCAAAAGTGCCATGTAAGTTGGCTCTTAGAATGGCTATTAGGTTGGCTCTAAGAATTTAATATTTGCATGACCAAGGTATATGATTGGAAGAGAGTTGCATGCATACTATTTTTTCTTGATATATGAGCAAGGTATATGATTGGAAGAGCCTGCTTCACTCTCTCTCCTCTCTTATCACTCCTCCAAGTAGGATTTTAATGACATGACAAGTCTTATAGCTTGCTGACTAGGCCTTATTAGACTTGCTCTTAGGCCCTATATAAATGGAAGGAGGGAGTGCTATGAGCACTGCATACTCTACTACAGATGTTGTCAGTACTCCACTAGTACTATTGGATAGGGAGCTTAAAAAAGTTACTATTGGACTAGCTATACATGGCGAAATCCTAGTAGGAAGAGCATGTGCGAGAACAAGCACATTCACTTGGTTGAAAACAAATTTGAAACCATCTCTGTTTGAATACAAATCTAGGAGTACGTACGAATCTGACAATATTGATTTGGCGTTGTTGAATGTTGATACTTTTTTTTGTAAGTTTGATCAAAGTAGAGATACTTTGACTACACATAAAACTTATATGTAAACTAGAAAGGATCGGAGGGAGTATATTGTATGTTCAAAAGCGAAACGAACATTGAATACCCTTTATATATGATTTGCGGATGCTATGACCCCCAGTTCAAAATTTTGAATCCGCCTTAGGTATCACACATGCACCCACTTGTTTTCTCTAGATTTCATCTCAGGGTTCGGAGATCGATTGAAAGAAGACTAGGGTGGGTACAATACGTTCATTTTGCTTATGAACATACAATATACTCCCTCTGATCCCCACAGACCCCCTCCCCCCTGCGGGTCATTTCTATCATAGAAACAGACCAAACCTTTATCTCCTTGCATGACATGCAATTGATCTCTCAACATCAATCGATCTCGTCAAGATGTGTCGGGGCATGAACCGAATGGGATGTCAAAACTAAGACGGGAAGCGACACGTAGTGGAGGCAAAGTGAAACTTTAAATGAACCGTTTGTTTGTATGCATGTCGGACAAATTACAACATTGGAAATACAAGCATGGTCTAGGCCCACATGCGAATGATACTCGGTGGAATGTTCAAATGACGCATGCGGGAGGATGGACTCGACCGGAGGGCGGCATGATCGATGGAGAAGAGGGTTGGAGAGGAATGAGAAATAAGCAACACCGCATGATTATACTTGAACGGCTCAAATAAACAATAAGTTGTCTCGTTTTCCCTTCCTTCTTGGTCACGGAGTAAGATACTCCCTCTGTTTTTATTTACTCTGCATATTAGGTTTGACTGAAGTCAAACTTCATAAAATTTGACCAAGTTTATAGAAAACTAGAAGGATGCCCGTGCCTTGCACGGAACATCAAGATCTTGTGGGAGAAAAGGATGAACGAGGGAACGCCTTATCTGCAAATGTGGAGAGGAGTGCGGGTAAATTGTCATAGTTTCCTTCCTATCTGTTAGATATAGATCGGACGGACTATATTGCAAGATGGCAGGCACACCATCGTCACCAACTCTGCTTTTTATGTACACTAGCAAGATGCCCGTGCGTTGCACGGAACATCAAGATGCATTTCTATGAGTAGTTTATCTTGTGGGAGAAAAGGATGAATGAGGGAAGGCCTTATTTGCAAATGTGGAGAGGGGTGTGGGTACCTTTTTGCAAAATTGCCATAGTTTCCTTCCTATCCGTCAGATATAAATCGGACGGACTCTTCTAAAAAACAGAGTTGGTGATGATGGTGTGCTTGCCATCCTGCAATATAGGCCGCCCTATTTATATCCGATGGATAGGAAGGAAACTATGGCAATTTTGCAAAAAGGTACCCACACACCTCTCCACAATTGCAAATAAGGCCTTCCCTCGTTCATCCTTTTCTCTCACAATATAAACTACTCATACAAATGCATCTTGATGTTACGTGCAACGCACGGGCATCTTGCTAGTAAGAGTAGAAATATGAACATTTACAATAGCAAATATATATGATGTGAAAGTATATTCAATAATGAATCTAATGGTATTGATTTGTTATTGTATATGTTATTATTTCTGTCTATGAACTTTGTCAAAGTTTACAAAGTTTGACTTTGAGCAAAGCTAAAATGCGGAGTAAATAAAAACAGAGGGAGTACGCAGGGACTAGTATAGTTACTCCTGCTGGAACATGGTAAGTTGGACCCCTAAATGCGGGCACAGACTGGGCACACCTCAATTATTCTTTCAAACAGTCGGACACCTACATTTAGCACACCATCCGGCTACTTAATCAAGTGTTACGCTTCACTACTTGAAAAGGAAAAGGGCGGTACCATACCCAAAACCACCACACTTGGGGCTAGGGTAACAACTTGGTACAGTACCACATTTGAACCAGGGCACAAAAACCACCTGTTCTGCGCCTAATGCGCAACGCGGAGCACTGACGCTCGAATATGGCCGGGAAAATAGGGAAACCGACATGTGGGCACACCTATCGGGACGACGTGGCGCAGACTAGTCCAATGGAGGAGCTGGCCCACGACCTCCTCGCCACCGGCAACCGTTCATGTGGGTCGTGGGGGCCAGCAACGTGGCGCAGCTCCAGCACCGCCTCTGGACAGGGCGACCGCGGTGAGCGACACGCTCATCGTCGCTGGACACGGTCGGTTTCAGTGTGCCGAGGGTGGCGTTAGCGCTGTGGCACGACCAGCAGATCAACACCCGGCTCGTCGAGGATGCACGGGGCGCCGAAGTGCGCGCGCGCCACGACACGTCCACGGAGTAGTGTAGCGCGGCCAACTGCATCGCCAGGACCTGAGACCATGCCGGGTCATCTTGCTTTTTCAATGACATATGGGGTCGCATGTGAGCAAAGGGCATCTCCAACGTTGCCACGACCGCAGCTGACTACCCTGGCACACCAAAAACCCTCGTCCCTCGCACCGTCGCGCGGTGCGTTCCCAGCCGGCGCCAGCTGCCCGCATTCATGTCGTTCATCCGTATGCCGTCGTTAAGAGGCTCAGTGCCCGCGGAACAAACTCCGATGACTTAATGACGTGCCCGGACGCTTTGGCCTCACCGGTATGCACTGCTTAAAGCGGCAATGCCCAGCTAACCTCCACACCATAGCGCATCGTCCTGCTACCTGGCACCACATCCGCCATGACCGCGAGCGCGAACGCTCTGCGGGAGAGCTTTGTCTTCGGGGATGAAGCTCGAGGTTGCCGCCCTCGCTCAAGTCGCCGCTCGCGACGCAATAATGGCGTAGCCGGACGCGGACGCGACCGCACAAGCGGTGGCCACGATAGCGGCTGACGACGGGAGCACCATCAGCCATGCATCCTACTTGCCGCCGTCCAACGTCCGGCACCGCCGAGGTCGGGGACTCCTCCGAGGATGAGTAGGGCATGGGAGGCAGCAGAGCATGGTGTGCCAACTGGCCGGTCCGTCTCCCGTGTTCTACTCTTCCTCACCGGAGACCGCACCTTCGTCTTGAACCCCGCCCTCATACATGGAGATCGCAGATGGAGGACATCGGTCGCCGCCGTAGAATAGGTTTAGGGTCGGGTTTCTTTTATTTTTCTGTCCTATAAAAGTTCGAAATGTAATGAAAATATGCCGTGTTTGCATTAATCTCGGCCGGTGTGTATGAACTTTCACAATAATATAGTATATTCTAGGAGTACTAGCAAGATGCCAGTCTGTTGCACGGAACATCAAGATCTTGTGGGAGAAAAGGATGAACGAGGGAAGGCCTTATCTGCAAATGTGGAGAGGAGTGCGGATAAATTGTCATAGTTTCCTTCCTATCCGTTAGATATAGATCAGACGGCCTATATTGCAGGATGGCAGGCACACCATCATCACCAACTCTGCTTTTTATTGAACCGAGACAGAGCTAACATGCGAAGTAAATAAACACATAGGGTCTACATACACAATTTATCTTAGGCACTCCAATAGTACATCCACTACACATTCACGCATTTCACATCTTTCTACATCTACGGGAACCTACGAAAGGGTTAACGTAAATTGCCTCTCTCTCTCTCCTCCCCGATTTTCATGGTGGTGGGCCCCTCCCTCCCCCAAATCTACAATCAACAGCTCACACGTTTCACATTACGTTAATTACGTAACTGGGATTACGTAGGTGTAGCATTACTCATCCAAAAAAACCAACTAAGCCAACCTCCCAGCATATCGCGCGGGAAAAGACCCGGCCGCGCCGTTTTAGTCGGGATTACCGGATTACTAGTAGTAGTATCGATGGATCGCGCGAAGCACCAAGTTTTTTTTGAGGGGGCAAAGCACCTAGTTTAAAAGGAAAAAGGGGGTACACTCACAGCACCCCTATCGCGGTCGCATTGCACCCCACACACGTTCGGTCCTGCACACAGCTCATGCAAACGGAACGCGCTTCGGCTTGCCTCTTCACTGACACATGGGATTGCACTTGGAGAAATCGACCATGCGCCAAACTCCCCCCGCCCACCGCGCGAAATCCCCCCCCCCCAAATTCCCCCCAAATCCCAAATTCAACCGCCCTTCGGCCAACTAGCCAATAATATTCCCCAAAGCCCCCTCCCCCCCGTCCCCCTCCACTCCATTCGCTCCGCCAAAGCCGCCCTCCCCGCTGCGTCGATACGTCGGCGCCGCGGTTCGTCAAGGCGACGCACGGCAATCCTCTCGCTCCCACAGTACGCTCTCGTAGACTGCCGTCCTCGAGCCGCGCCGCCACCGCTGGCGACGTTCTTGTGGAGGCGCACGGCGGTCAGCGCCGCCACCGCTGGCGACGTTCGTGTGGAGACGCACGGCGGTCAGCTTCTCCCAAAGTACGTGCATTCTAGACTGAGGCCCCGTGCATGTCAGTGTAGCGCTGAATGTTAGCTGATAGACGCTGTTAATCTCACTGTTTGCCGAAGTAGTTTATAGTCAATATGCTCTGCTTAAGAAGCTTCCTTGCCCTATTCTGCACTCAATCTGCTTAGCTGAGATGGCATGCCAAGCCCGATTAGTTGCTAAAATATCCTGCCATATATTTATTGTGACGTAGATTGCCATGGTCTAGTAGCCAATCTGTTAGGTGAAATAGCTCTACACCATTTTATACTCGATCTTTGTTCGATGGCTGTGTGCTCGGCCTCATTGACTGCTGAAACAGCCTGCCATAATTTAGCACTCAAATCTGTTTGCTAAATTAGCTTTAAATATATTTCGTTACTTAGATCTGCTCGTCCAAATATCTTGCCATAGCTTTAGACATCGACCTAGGTATTTTTTTTGGACTTCATAAAAAAGCATATATGTTTTTCCTGTAATATCTAGTAGAAGAACTAATTTGTATGTCTAACAGATGGACAAGACTTGGCTAACTTCTGCTCAAAGATTCTCTGCTGCATATGTCGACGGGGTTGAAAACTTCATGAACTTTATCAGAGCTGAGTACGGTGGTCCGAAATCAGATGTGCTCTGCCCGTGTAGCAGTTGTATGAATTCAGTTACAAGACCCTAGTCAACTGTGCAAAATCATCTACACTTGTATGGGATGTCGGTCACATATACTAGGTGGGTTCATCATGGTGAAGTTGTGAACGTCAATGTTACTAACTACGTGGAAGCAGCAGATCACCATCTTGATTTGCATGATGCTCAGGTGGAAGAGGAGGAGGAGGTGGTGGTGGCGGAGCCAGTGAGTTTAACCAACATTGAAACAATGCTACGAAATGCTCGTGCATTTTGTGAACTTTCACCTACAGAAGAAAAATGGTGGGCCCGCATGTTGGAACAATGCAACATAGCTGTCACCCCAGGAAATAAGCTGTCAGTATTCTCAGCTATGGTCACCTTTCTTCAGGTGAAGACATCTGAGCGGATGACCAACAAATCATTCGATGCGATGTTGGATGCTTTCCGCAAAGCTTTCCCAGATGCGTCTGAGCTGCCACACACCTACAGTAAAATGAAGAATTTCCTTCATGCAGTTGGAATTGGATACGATACGATCCATGTTTGTAAGAATAATTGTGTTCTCTTCCGACAGGATTATGCCAACTTAAGTGAATGCCCGAAATGCAAATCATCAAGATGGAAAGATGGCGATGCTATGAAGAGGATTCCTCATAATGTTCTGAGACATTTTCCAATTACACCAAGATTCCAGAGGTTGTTTCATGATGCTGAAACAAGAGAGGATGTACTGTGGCATTCTAGGAACCAGGAGTACAGAGATCAGAATGTAATGAGCCATCCATCACATGGTAGTGAGTGGAAAAGCTTCAATCAGAAACACAAAAAGTTTGCTGCTGACCCAAGAAACATTAGACTTGGCTTAGCTTCAGATGGATTTAACCGATTTGGCCACCAGAGCGCCACATATAGCATGTGGCCAGTGCTTGTTATCCCTTACAACATGCCTCCAAATGTCTGCACCAAAGAATCAAACTACATGATGGCCTTGCTCATCCCAGGCCCAAAAAGTCCTGGAAAGGGTTTTGATTTATTTATGGAGCCTCTTGTGGAGGAACTTCAACAGCTATGGAGGGGTGTTCTCACTCGAGACCTATATAGCAGCCGACCAGCTGATTTCTTTCTGCGTGCTGTTATAATTTGGTGCATCCATGATTATCTGGCTTTGGGCACTATGTTAGGGCGAACGACACATGGTTACAATGCATGTGTTCGCTGTGACAGGAATCCGCTGTCATACGCAATACTTAGCAAGATCTATTACATTGGACACCGCCGTGTCCTTGCCAAGGACAAGTCGCGTCCTATAAAATACCGAAGACATGTGTTCAATGCAAAGCATGAAAACCGCGATGCGCCAAAGAGGCTCACCGCCGATGAGTTGCAAGTGGAATTAGAGAAGGTCAGGCATATTACACCAGCAAACCATCCTGGTAATGGTAGCGGGAAAAGGAAGCGTGGCAGGGCAGAAGAGAGATTATTGTTTACCCACAGGTCCACTTTGTGGGACGTGGAGTATTGGAAAGATTTGGATCTGCGGCATAATCTTGATGTGATGCACATCGAGAAAAATATATGTGACAGTATTATCAGCACACTTCTTAATACTGAAGGTAAGACGAAAGATACCTTAAAATCTAGGATTGATTTGACACACCTGGGTATCCAAAAGGATTTGCAGGTGGAAGATGAAGGTAAACCACGGGATATGGCACCAGCTGTGTACGTCTTGGACAAGGTAAAAAGAAAAGAATTCTTTGAGGTCCTGTCACGTGTGAGATTCCCACATGGATTTGCTTCCAACCCTGAAAGGAGAGTCAATGTAGATGGAAACAAGGTACAAGGGTTGAAAACTCATGACTGTCAAGTCCTACTTCAAAGGGTTTTACCTGTTATCCTTAGAGGATTGGGCCACCCTGACTTATACAGAGCAGTTGCAGAGTTGGGACAATTCTTCAGGGAACTCTGCAGTAGAAATATCAGGGTAGATGCTTTGGAGCGTCTTAGAGACAAGATACCAACTATCCTATGCCACCTTGAGAAGATATATCCTCGAGCCTTCTTTGATGTGATGGTGCATTTGGTTGTTCATCTACCTGATGAGGCACTACTCAGAGGTCCAGTACAGTATGGCTGGATGTACCCTATTGAAAGGCGGCTAGGCACTTTCAAGGGCTATGTTAGGAACAGAACTAGACCCGAGGTTTCCATTGCAGAGGCCTACATTGCTACAGAAGCGTTGACATTCTGGTCAAAATACATTGAAACAGCTGATCAGCTTAGCAAAGAGGTGGGTGAAGACAATCCCGGGCTCAATGTTTTCGATTATTCTGTTCGAGTTACAGGGAAGAGTCAACAAGAGGACAAACCTAAAGGTTTGGACAAAATGGTTTGGTATGTATTGAATAACTGTCCTGAGATACTACCTTATATTAAGTAAGTGCTAAGTAATACAGCTTATACATCTTAATCTACTAAACTTGTAGCACATTCTTATATATTTAGATGTTTGACGTGATCACTATGTTGTGCAGCATCTACGAAAAGGAGTTCTGCCGCAAAATCCAAGAAACATTGACAAACTGGTTATGACAGGATTTGCGAAATGGTTCAAGAGCCATGTAAGCTTTTGAATTGCACTGTCAGTTTTTTTAATATATTGAGTACATAAGATGATCAGCTTGTCTATTTTATAACCATAGGTTAAGAAGATGCGGGAGGATGGGCAGGCAGTTGATGATGCCCTTTACGCACTAGCAATGGGTCCTGATACTCGGGTAAGACATTATGAATCTTGCGTTGTTGGAGATGTGCGCTACAACACCCTTGCACGCGACGAAGGCAGGAAGACACAAAACAGTGCCATCATGAGCACAGATACTGTATGACAGAGAGACAACTTAAATGTACGCTAACATAACAGACATTGTTCAGTTGCAGTATATCTCCAGTTTCGAGGATCATCGGTGTGTGGTTCTGTTGTGCTGTCGTTGGTATAACCTGTTTTCCAGGATCGCAAAACCCAGAGCTGATGATTATTTCAAATCCATCAATGGCAAGGCGTCATACCATACTAACGAGCCTTTTATTTTGGCAAATCAAGCAACACAAATATTTTTCTTAGAAGACACATTTGCACGTAGCACTAGAGAGCATTGCAAAGGTTTGAGCAGAGGAATTCGTTTAATGAAGTTGCACAACAAGATGATGCTTACATTGCTCCTGATGTACAAGATTCCACAGATGTTCCTAATATCTTTGAGAATCATCATGTCAATGACGCTGGAGAAAAGATTGCCTGTCGTGTTGTGGACATACAAGAGTTGATCAAGCAGAAGCCAACGTTCGAGGACATTGAGGATGAAGAAGAAGATGACACTCTGGGGAATTACGATTCAGACTGATACACATGGCGAAGATGTTGACGCTACTGCTGCGGATGATGATTAGGTTGCTTTTGTCGTATTTGCCTGTCAGAAGACGTTTTTTATCTACTATGTGAAATTGTGTTTCCTATGACAACTGAAACCTGATGAACTTGTTGTTTAGTATTTTTCTGTGAGAACATCACTTGTTATGTATGTTCATTTGTGTTTGGTGATTGTATGATGACTAAAACATGATGACATTGTTGTTTAGTTGTACTCATATTTGGCTGTGAAACTTGAATTTGATGACATAGTTTGTTGTTCGACTGCAATTTGCTCGACGTCTTCGAATGGGAACAAAGCTGACCCGACAGGGCCTCTGCTAATTTATTTATTTATTACCAAAAGGGCCCATGCTATTTATTTATTTATGAGAAAAAGGGGATACCCCCGATTTTTGTTAATAGAAATCATTAGATGTTCACAACACTACGCCCAGCCTGCTACACAGGTTTCATTCGTTACTAGTTTCAGCAAAGTGCTCATGTCATAGCCACTGAATACATCACGAGTGCTACATACACTGCAAATAAAGAGACAATCATCCTACAGAGCACTTCGATTTTGCCCATTATCTTCACAAGCTCTTTCATCTCCTCATTGCTGTCAAGGCCGTTCAGCAGCTGTTGCTTGGCCATGATCAGAGGAACTGCATCGTTAATCTTCTGCTCTGCATCTCCCTCTTCTGCCGTTCCTTCAGTTACTTGTCCAACACCCTAACCTGCTGGTATTGGGATTCCTTGGCTAACCAAATAATCAGCGTAGTTGCGTTCCCCCACATTAGCAACTTCCCAGAAATACAAATCACACAAATCTTCCCTTTTTTGCACGAATCAACACTGGTACGTGTCGGTCCTAAACAAACGGTTTTTAACCCCTTTCCGCGGCGGCATTTGGAACCGTCGCCAAGTGAGTGTGGGCAATAGGGGGGTCCTTCCCACACGACCCAGAAACCATCGGGGATAGGGCCCCTACAGTACTCACTAGTGCGCGTCGGTCCTAAAAAAACGGTTTAAAACCCCTTTCCGCGATGGCATTTGGAACCGTCGCCAAGTGAGTGTGGGCGACAGGGGGGTCCTTCCCACACGACCCAGAAACTCGTTTTTGCTCGCATTGCCATCGCAGTCGGTATTCTGTGGTGCTACGTTTACGATGCGCGGCCCATCAAAAACGGTTCACTATTATAGAACGTGTATGATGTGCAACCCATCACAAACGGTTCACCGTTAAGAAGATTAGCTAATCGTCGTACGAGTGTCGGACAGGATTACGAAAAGTCGGACCGTCGTAACATCATCGTACACGACAACTATCGCACACGCTATTCTGTGGTGCAACATTTACGATGCATACTTCATCAGAAACAGTTCATGGTTGCGAATCATGTATGATAAGGCAACTAACACAAACATTTAGTTTGCCCGCACCATTTGTGTTATTCTCTGACATCGCACACGCTTTGCAAACGGCAACTGTGTGCATGCTTGCACACGTTTCCTCTCTGTGAACCGTCTCGGATTATGGTGCATATCACAAACGTATGTGTTTTACCAACCGTGTGTGCCGTAACAACCTGGAGAGCGTAATTTCACCATAATTTAATTGCTGCTTTTCCAAATTGTGCCGGATTTGGATTTGAATTTGAATGTATGCTACAACTTTATTCATATCCATCAGGTTCAAGCAACCAATGCATTATTTGATTCATAGGTACATATGTTCAAGAATTACATAAGAACCAAATAAAGAATGATGAACCACAGTTGTATACTTGTACTATTAAAGACGGTAAAGGAAGAGGCGGAATATATTCTGGTTGCTGAACAAGGTGAAGCGGAATGCCCATATTGTGCCCTCCTCCATGCAGAAGGCACGCACGACTCTAGTCCAACCCCTTGTGATGGCCGGCCGCCCATCCTTCACGGTCTTCATGAAAACATCTAGATAATCATCGTGTTCTGGTAGAAATACTTTAACTTTTTGCATGCCCACCAATCATGTAGTTTGAGAGGTAATCTTGAGTAAACTGCTTTGGCAACCACTGCAAAGGAATAAGATTTCAGACATTGTCATCTAACACAACTCATTATGGGTAGTAAAAAGAAGGTTGCAGAGTTCTTACTTACCATCCCGCAGTTTGCTGTTGTCTTGGATAAAGTGTAAACAAATAGTTTAATTGCCATCTTTGGACCCATTTTACTAACAATCTTTATCAGCTTCCTCACTTGATGCTGGTTCATCGATATCTCATTACCCCATATGCAGAAAGGGTCGAAACGCGGATCTTTACCAATGACATATGTACCTAAAAGCACCAAGTTAATATTAGAAGCTAAACAACAATTGCACAATGATGTAGTACAACACTCTTTTATAATATGTCTATATACATTCGTATGTGGTAGTCCATTTGAAATCTCTAAAAAGACAAATATTTAGGAACGGAGAGTATCTTATAACATCCAATATACTCACATATTAGATGAATTAACATCTTATATTATGGGCCGGAAGGAGTTTAGTTCATTCTTAAAAATTATCTGCTGCTATATCCATGGGTTACAATTAGTTTGAGCTAGTTCGGGCTCAAATATCCCTAAAGTATATCTAAACAAGAGGGCTAGTTTGAGCTAGTTGCATCTATAACTCACCCAAAAAAACTAGTATCCAATCCAAGAGGTGCTAATTGGAGTTAGTTCTCCTAGTGCATTTATTGTCAATCTAACCCTGCCATCCAAACAACTCTTCGGATGGAGTTAGTTCAGGGTTAGTAATGAGCTAGAAACTAACTCTAACCTCTAGCTAAGTTGAGTATCCAGACAGGGTTGTCTTGTTGCTGTTGCTGTTGCTGCTCTTCTACGTATATCTAGACATCATTAGAACATTAATGTAACACTCTTCCTTGTTGCTATGTAGCCTAGGATTGCATATTTAGACATTAAGTACAGTGCATGTTGCTATGTAGCCTCAGATATATTACATATGTCCCTAGTTAACCTACGGAAAAATGGGTTGCAGATATATTCAGTTAAAAGTCTGATTCACCGATTAGTCCCTTATCAGCCGCCGGCCTATATGGTACCAGCTACGGATATCCTGAACAGTGAGTAGATATAAGCCATGGGATGAAACTAACCTCGATGGAAAATAGCAGTCGTTCCCAAAATTGTCATGTGTAGGTACATCAAGAAGCATGTTAAGCACAACAGGCTAAACATCAACCAAAATTACACATTGCAGACAAAATAATCTCCAAAAGATAGCTTCAGTGTGCAGGTTTAAGCACGCTAGTAAAGCAAAACAAGTGGAAAGGCGTGCTAACTACAACAGGCCTAACATTTAACAACAAGCAAACATGGTCATTCAAACTGGTATTGTGCCGGTCTAAGTACACTGGTTATGGTTAAATAACAATGGAAAGGCGTGTTAACTACAAGATGCAGCAACCAAATGTAGTCATTAATAGTGGTATTGTTGAAACTGGTACTGATGAAATTGAACTGCACAGTTCATACTTGCACATATAGAACATCACGTTGTGAATAACTAGAATAAACAAGGCATACTACGAACAACCAAAGATAGCATTTGAAACTGAACATATGCTAACTACAAACAACCGAACAATCAAAAAACTTTAAAAGAGGCATATGCTAGCTATAACAGGCTTAACAGCAAGCAAATATATGCATTCCTATTGGTATGTTTAAAACTGGATTGATTAAATGTACTGCACAGTAAATAATTGCACATATAGAGCATCACATTCTGAACAACTGAAATAAACAAATCATGGGTTTCCTCACTTGTCACAGATGGGCTCGTTCCCGTGGGAAGAGCACGGACCCTGGATGCGCTCCATGTTGTCGCAGATGGGCTCCTTCCCCTTGGAAGAGCATGGCTGTAGGGTGCCCTCCCTGATGTCACAGACGGGCGCTTTCCCCTTGGAAGAGCAGATAGGCTCTTTCCCCTTGGAAGAGCCGGAGAGGGTGCCCTCCTCGTGGTCGCCGTCGATGAGGTCTGACTTGGAAGTTGTGGATCCCAAGCCAGCATCACAGAACGTGTCCTTCAGAAATGACAGAAGGGGCTCGATGGCGATGTAGAATGGCAAATTGTTGACAGCGAGCCAGAGGAGATCAGCGGTGGGGCCATGGATGAGATCGACGGCGGTTGAACTCGAGGGTTTGGGGGTGGGCCACTTAACCTGTGACACAGCCCGCCTCAGGGCGTCGCTGTCGATCTCAGGGCAGCCTGGGTATGGAGATCGGTGGGTAAGCTACACGTGCAAACTGGCAGATGTTGACAATGGAGGCCTTGGCCTTGCAGCGGCAACGGCGGTAGCAGCAACGGTGGGGACTTTGCTAGGGTTTCGAGCGAGGGAGGGGGTGTGTGTGTGCGCGCGCACGCCCGAGGAGGTTTTGGTGCGCGCGCGTGTGTGTGTGGAGGGGGGTGTTTGAGGAAATGACGCGGGTACTAAAATTTTTAGCTATGCGGGAGTCAAACGCGGGAGTGGAATGTCGGGCTATTGAAAATATTGATGATAGTGCATCTCACACGATCCGGAGATAACAACCGTGTGTTATGAAAAAGAAAAACCCTTGAGGCGGGCAGATATTTTCGATGCAGGCGGGATTGGGAACAAGAAACATTGCACACGGTCCAGAGATAACAACCGTGTGTTATGAAACAGAAAAACCCTCGAAGCGGGCAGATATTTTTGAGAGGGGGAGCCTCGTGGAGCCCAATGTACCGTGTGGATGTGTGCGTGACAGGTGCATCGACGTGGCACACGGTTAGTTTGAGTGAACCGTGTCTGTTGCGTCATCTGAATTGTCTAATGTTCATAAATTTGGCGAAAAATGACGCGGGAGAGGGTCAGAACACGAACACACTTGCATGTGGACCAAATTTATGTATCAAAAGGGTGGTTTGGTTTTCAAATACCAAATGCAACTTCGATGTGGCACCTCTCTAGCAAAGAGCACGGTATTGCTTGCTCCCACCCTCTTGTGTCGGCACGAAGGGAATCCTAAGCTATGAATGCATGCCCCCAACCGAGATTCACCTAGCAAAGTGTGAAGTAGAGCTAGCAGCCCCCCTCCCTCGTGTCGACACAAAGGGATTCGTAAGCTATGAATGCATGCCCCCCAACCGAGGTTCACCTAGCAAAGTGCGAAGTAGCTAGCAGCCCCCCTCCCTCGTGACGGCACGAAGGGAATCCCAGCTAAGCTATGAATGCATGCCCTCCCCCACCCCCAATCGAGGTTCACCCTAGCAAAGTGCGAAGTAGCTAGCAGCCACCCCTCCCTCGTGTCGGCACGAAGGGAATCCTAAGGTATGAATGCACATGCCCCCCCAACCGATGTTCACATAGCAAAGTGTGAAGTAGCTAGCAGTCCTCCCCCCTCATGTCGGCACGAAGGGAATCCTAAGCTATGAGCATCCCCCCCTCCCCCCACCAACCGAGGTTCACCTAGCAAAGTGCGAAGTAGCTAGCAGCCCCCCACCCCCCTCGTGTCGCCACGAAGGGAATCCTAATTAAGCTATGAATGCATGCCCCCTCCCCAACCAAGGTTCACCTAGCAAAGTGCGATATGTAGCAACCCCCCCCCCCACAGACACACACTTTCAGTCGGCGGGCTAGAGAGGCATATATCTCACCAAGATGGATCGTAAAACGGACCAAGAATAATCCACCTTGGTCGTACAACCTCTCTCTTGTTGTTGGTTAAAGTGATGGCCGTCCATGCGACCCTGGAGATGGGCTAGCTCGCCAATAATCACACAAGTAGCTTGTCCCAGAAGACAACCACTGCATGCATGTGGCCCAAACATATGTATGGAGAGGTGTGTTTTTGAGTAACAATGAACAACTTTGATGTGGCACCGTGATTTCAAACTAGAAATCCCCACACTGAGTGAGGGTTAGGTTGACGATGCATATGTATGTTACACCACACTTCAAGCCAACGACGGGGATCCATATATGCATGCATGTGTGCATAGTATATGCGCTCAAACTTAATTAGGTCTGAATCTCACCATGACCTATACTACGATAACACGAACCAAATGAAGAATCCGCCATGGTAACCTATCTTGTTGTAGGTCAAGGTGATCATGGATGTCCACGCGGGCCCACGAATATAGGCTTGTCATCGATAACCACGCGAGGGAGTGTATCGTTCGAAGGTAAGCACTATATGCATATGTATGGAGGTGATGCGTGCATGCATGTTTGAATACACAGCATTATTCTGGCGCGTGTGTCAAAAATCGTACACTAGCTCCCCACACAGAGCGAGATCGGTTCATGATGGTGTCGTTGTACTAGCCACTTCGACTCGATGGGAGGGATTCATGCGTACACATGCATGTGTGTGTGCTCAAAGTGTATCATGCATGTCATCCCAGAGCAAAAATAATAATCCCCTGCTAAGTCAAATTAACCTCTCTTGTTGTCAGGCAAAAAGAAGTGATGGACCAAGCGGGCCCACAGATGGAAAGCATCGATATCGCTGATAACCGCTTAAGTGGGTGCGAGAGGACATCCACCACCGCTTTGCATGTGGGCCAAACATATATATGTTGAATACCCAAAATGCACAACTTTGATGTGCCACATGCCTCAAAAACCGTAAACCATGCACCCACACAGAGCAAGGTTCATATCAAGCGTACTACATATGATGGTCCCCTCCCCCCCCCCCTTCACCGCATACTATATGCTCCTGCCGTAATATATGTACAACCCAAAAGAATCCCCATCGATGGTGAAATTAATTAACCTCTCCCGATGTAGGTCAAAGTGATGCATGCATGCATGCATCGACGATGGCCCCGTGGGCCCACAGATGGAAGCGTCACACGTGAGTGTCCTAGCTAGGATATATATGCATGTGGCCCAAAAAGGTGTTGTGTGATGTTTGAATAACCAATTTCACAATTTTTATGTGGCACGTGCCTCGGTAACCAAAAAGTCCCGACACTGAGTGAGGTGTACTTGTTCACGGACGCATACGTATAGTATATATGCTAGTCCCTCCCACCTCTTCGACACATACTATATACCACCATAACACAAACAAAAAAGATTCTACCTTGCTGGTCAAATTAACCTCACTGCCGGCTGTTCGTCAAAGTGATGGACGACGACCTCGCGGGCGCATAGAAAGCGTCACACGCGAGTATCGAGTGTCGTGTAGGACAACCATCGACTGCATGTGGCCAAAACATTTATGTATGAAAGGGTTGTGTAATGTTTTAAATAACAATTTCACGACTCTGAGGTGGCACCAGCCTGCCTAATAAAACGGCCAAACCACATGGTGGCTCACAACTCGTAGTGTACTGCGAGCCACCCGCCACCCCAGACGCACACACCCAGACACACACCGCGAATCCACCGCAACTACGATGCATGTTAAATTAATTATCCCGCGGTGAACATACATGTTACCAGAGGAGGGACGTTTTAATTTCAAAAAAATCACAGAGATCATTAAGACGTTTTAGTACATTGATTTATTGATTTCTTATGGGTATAATGTGCAAAAATCAAATTTGAGCTACATGCACACGTGACAGTGCACCTAAATGGATTGCAAAAACACATGTGTCTCACTGGGTGCATACTCCCCGTGCAACAAATTTCAAACATTGAGAATCTTGATTTTTAAATTCTAGTACATCCAAAACTTATTTGAAGTTCATGAAACTTATCGTGTTGTCATATGGACACCAATACAAAGTGGCATTGTACTTTTTTTCTCAAATTTGAGACCAGTTTTGATGTAATCTTCATCTAATTACAGACGGGAGATTATTAATAATTGGGAACCAATATCCCAAACGGATTATTTATTCGAACCGTGAGCGTTAGACCAACAATGGATACATGCCATGCTTCGGGTAAGCAATAAAGCGGCATCATTAATCATCCAAATAGAAAAACAATATACGTGCCGCCGCGCAACCCGTGTGGCGTGCGAGCAGGCGTGAGTTGACGGGACGCATGCGAGCAGTCCGCCGCGCAGGCAGACGGGGAGGCGTGCGTGTAGGTGTGTGAATTGACGAAGGCGTGCTCGCTACGCAGTGTCATCGGGAGGCGTGCGAGTAGCTGTGTGAAACTTTGGTAGGCATGCCAGCAGTCCGGTGCGTAGGCTCACCGGGAGGCGAGCCATCGGTTTGACCGTCGCCCGCCTCTCTCCCACAACTCCCACTACTCCATATTAATGGTGCGCCCGAGCGGCCGCACCCCCCATCCTCGCTACGCACACACAATCCTGTCTCTCCGCTTGCATCCTCGACGCCGCTCTCAGTCCTCAAAGCTGTCAGTGTATGAGGATGCCGCCGAAGCGCCCCATCGGAGGGAGTGGCGATGCCGGGGCTGCTAAAGCACCGGAGCACGGCAAGGAGATGGACATAGAGGTTGCCGTCACCGCCGGTGAGTTATCGCTGCACCCTGACGTCGTCGACGGCGTCGAGCTTCCACAGCCGGAGGCGGAGTTCCACACCGACTTTGACGACCACTTCGGCGACGACTCCGACGACCACTCCGGCGACGACTCCGACGACGATGGACAGCTGGTTAGTCATCTATACCCATTTATTTGTCAAATAGATCATAGGGTTTCTCTGGTTACTCCTGCCTCGCCCTTTTTGGAATAGAAATCATGTGGTTATGTTCTCCCAATCCATGAAATCTGAGTAAGTTTCATTAGATCCGTGTAGTGTATTGATTGTTTGAATGGTACAGGTCATAAGTGATTAGTTGTTTCATCTGTGCAAATGATTTCTGCTAGCAATCCGACTAGGGTTAGTGTTCGTGCTAATAATTCCTAGCCAGGACTAGACAATTGATTTTGAATGACCTACATATGGTTGTGCCATTATTTTCGTCAAGATTGGTCTGTACATAGACGACTGTGCTTAAAAATCGAACCATAATCTTGGAATATGTATAAATAAGTAGCCATAAATTCCTAATCCTACTTCACGGCATGTAATCAGTGATTTGATGCCAAATTTGTTTTACTATATGTATAGGTGCTGTCTGACGATGTGGACAGCGAGGATGAAGATGCCTAGAGGAGATACAAGAGGCGAATCCTGAGGGAGCTTTATGCGGGAATGCATAACAGGCGTATTAGGACCTGGAACGACGTCTATGGAAGCCCATTTTGCAACCACAAGATTCATGACGCGTATCTAAGTGTTCCGGCGCATGCAAGAGGACGGGTCGTTGGCTCCTTCAAGCAGAAGTATTCTCGCAGGCTGGCCCACGGTGCGTACGCCGAGTACCTGGAGAAGCTTCAGGATCGTGCCTGCCGCATGTGAGATGAGATGTTGGATGGATCGAACTATGTACGCTTGAGTATGCTTAATGACGGTTGAACTATGTACTTATGGTTGAACTATGCTTATGTACGTGTACGCTTATTATCTATGTCTGAGTATGTTAAATATTTCGCCAAATGTTGGTAAAAATTACAACGGGGGACCAATAAACCAGGACGGAGGTAGTACGTCAATCACACACGGTTCCCAAAACTGGAACCGTGTGCAATGACTATCATTTTGCCTGCTGCGTCAATCACACACAGGTCGCTCTAGCAAACCGTCGCCCCCAAAATTCTTTATGGGATAGAAAACCCTCACCACCCAATTCAAAAAAGAAAAAAGAAAACCCTTACCATTCCCACATCACAAAAACCCTCACCCCGCCTGCCACTCCCTCGGCCCCTCCGATACGTTCCCCATTCACACCTGCACAAGCTCCTCCGCGTCTATGCCATGGCACCGTCTATCGCGACGGTAAGCACTTAGCTCGACGCCTGCCGCCGCCAGGCTGCCGGCAAAGCCCACCGCATTTCGCCACTTCCGCTTGTCGCCGCCTATCGCCATCGACTTTCTCGACGCTGCTCGCGGTCGACCTAGCTCCGCTCGGTTGGGGAATCTGCCGTACTGAGGGTTCTTTCTCATGGACAACAAGGTAACTAATTTAACGAGATATTATCTCATCTCTTATCCCAGTTCATCTGCCTCCTTTAATCACCCGGCGGAAATCGCCCTGAATTCATTTTTATTCGAGCTGATTTGAGGGTTTTCTTTCATTCATAGAATGTACAGTGCGCCGATACTTCAGGACATGGCGACCGCCGCCAGAGATTCAATCTCATCGTACCAGATAACTTGAGGACGCGCGTGGTATGTTCAATCTCACCCTAAATCGGTTGGCATGGCCTACTTTCCAGAACATATTATATTGCTACACTTGGATAAAAGGTGCCACATGCACAATATACATCACAGGGGATTTGTCCCCTCTTCTTTCTATATTAGGCAAATTAATGATGTATTGTTCTTTCGATTACTCTCATATTTCCATGACATCATGTTTACCCTATCTGTTTAATTATAGACTTTTGTCCTTCGATTTCAACTCCTGTACAGTTCTTTCAATTTGGGCCCATATTTGCATGTTACCATATTTTCTTTAACAACCCTACCATTTTCTGCAGGACATCCCTCGCTATGCAACAGATTATGCAGTGCACAATTTTTCCCTTTACATACATCAAGGCTCAACGAATGTCATACTGCGCACAAACCATGGATTTACAATCGTTGCTACTGTAAGACTTGATGAACGTGGTGACTCCTATTTTGGCACTGGCTTTTGGAATGAAATTGCAAAGTTTTATGTACTAAAAGTTGGCACTAAAATTGCACTGCACATAAAAGAGCCTGGTCATGAGATATATGCTAACTTCCCCGACAAAATCATCCATCCAGAATTTGTTCGAAGTAAGTTTTCTTTTCAACTATCTGCATATGTTGACTTACCCAGCAATGTCAAATGAATTGTGTAGTATTTAAGCAACCAATTGTTATTCCCTTATCTTACTATATTCCTACCTAATAACTTCTAGTTACCAATACACTTTTCTATTGCCCTGTTTTAACTAAATATTCCCTGTACTCCCATTTCTATCAGAAAGCGCCGCTGACAAGGACACTCCGGAGGTGGAGAACGGGGCTGCCAACAAGCGGAGGCGGGGCGAGCTAGAACCGCAAGCGACTCCAGCAGGCCTAGACTTAATCAGCAGCCTCCCCGATGATACGTTGAGAGTCATCATCTCCCTCCTCCCAATCAAATATGGGGCGCGGACAACCCTACTTTCCCGACGGTGGCGCCCCCTATGGAACACCAGCCCTCTCGACCTCATCGACACCCACAAGCTCTGCCATGGCTATCACAAAAGCTTGGATGCGTTCTCCAAGATCCTCGGCAGTCACCTTGGCCCAAGCAAAGGCCTTAGAATGGGCAAGTTCCGTTCCAACGGCAAGGACCGAGCCAAGCTTGACGACTGGTTCCGAACCCCAGCCCTAGATCAGCTCGAGGAGCTCACTTTTGATGATGGGCATATGTGGTCGCTGGCAACGTCCGCACTCCGCCTCGCGCCCACGCTGCGCATCGCCAAGTTCAGGAACTGCCATTTCCCGCCCCTTAATGACGCGCCCGCTCTTATTCTACCACGACTGAAGGACCTCGAGCTCGTCGTCGTCTGCCTCTCAAAGGGTGACATGGAGCGCCTGCTCCGTGGCTGTACTGCACTCGAGTACCTTCGTCTTCAGGCAGTCAATTGATTGAGTACCTTCCACATCACCTCCATGACTCTCCGGACTATTTATGTGTGTTGCTGCAGCAGCAAGAAGACATCACAAAAGGTGGACCACGGTATGGTCATCCAGGACACACCTGCACTTGAGAGATTACTTGTAGTTGATCAAGAAGGTCCAACAAGAATCAATGTCATTTCTGCACCGAAAATTGACAGTGGTGGGCTACTCGTCTAACAAATACTCCGAACTTGTTATTGGATCCACACCCGTTCAGGTACAACAACCGCCTTCTACCTCTCCTTCTACAAATTAACATTATTTCTAATTTTGAAGATGTTTGTTCGTCTATCATTCAGAAAATGATTCCGACAAGCTTGACCCCGAAACTGCGCACAGTGAAGGTCTTGGCACTAGAATCTATCAGGCCCGACCTGGAGCAAGTTGTCAGTTTCCTGAGATGCTTTCCGTGCCTGGAGAAGCTATATATCGAGGTGATGTTCCTTTCCTGTTAAATGTTAACCATAAGGGAGTTCAATTTGTGACACCTTTTTCCAAGTTTACAAAGACAATGTAATACGACTTTTTAAGGTTCTTTTGGAGGAATTCAGTACATACATGACCCCCATATTGGTTGCTTGATCCATATGGTTACAATCAATAAGCATTTATCCTTCGGATTCATATGTACTAGTTTTCTTAGGGAACTTTTCATCCACTCCAACCTCTTGTGAAGAAGGCTACATTTTTCTCGAATGTAATCAAATGCCCATGTTAATCATGTCAGATCAAAGATGGCATGTTAGTGCATTTTACAAATCCTGCAAACCAAATAGCTAGGCCTGTAGTAATGTTCAAAACTGCATGTAGGCACTAACACGTTTTCTTCTTTTGCAGATAAGATTAGGCCCAGTGGTGGATAATGTGATACAGTATAACAATCACGTCGAATGCCTAGATCTGCATCTCTCAGAAATTACTTTGAACTCCTTCCGAGGGACCTTACCGGAGATTATATTCACCAGGTTCTTTGTTCTCAGAGCAAGGGTGCTGAAGGCAATGAGGTTTGCCCTACATTTATTTCGCAAAAATGGATGGTGTGTTGATCAGCGCCGGCACCTGTGGCAGAATGGAGTAGGCTCTAAAAGTGTGGAATTTCATTTTGGAACTTCAGATGACAGAGTAATCAGAAGTCATCGTGTCAACCCCATACATGACTTCTCAGTGGCTGACCCCTTCGCAAAAATTGTGAGGTTTCGAAGCAAGAAATAGAAGAGGTGATATTAGTTTGAACCTCTCTGATATCCATGTTCAGCGGATCAGCGCGAGCGTTTGCAGCTGATGAGCTGAATTTCATTTCTAATATCAGTTTGACCCTTGTAATCTTTGAATTTGAGCCATATAACTCTGGAATTTGAACCTTGTAACATTTCGAGCTTTTGTGGTACAATCGTTGAAATGGCATCGTAGAGACTCGTATATTGCTAGCACTATTTTGACCTTAATATGCAATGCTCTTAGATTTTATTAACCATTCTCGAATCAGTTTACCTTGTCGATCTCACAGCACACGATCTGTATAGCTAACTCGACTGCAATCTTCGACATTATTGCGCACAGTTGGTTTCTTCCACCGTGTGCACTGTAGAGCGCAGAATTAATTATCGCACTCGAGTGTCCATCATCACCCTTCTGTGTAACTTTGACCTCATCACCCAAGGGTAAACTTATGACCGAAGTCATTCCACACACTTTGTTTTTACAAAGCTTTTTGCCAATAAACGCCCATGATTTGTCCCTCTTCTAGCCGACGCGTGGCCAAACTAGCCGGGCGGGAAGCTTGCGCGGTAAACAGCGCGGTAGCGCGGGAACAGGCTCTTCGAGCCCATGCCTGGGGTGCGGTGTTGTTAAGCGTGCACTGGATTCTGGAATCCTCCGCTATGAACGCTGTGACAAGACGTGACGATTGCAGGCCGGCCGGCCCCCATTTATTACAGCGGCCGTTTTACCTATCCTTGTGTCTCTTCAACCTTTCGATCGCGCCCCACCATTGCAAGAAGCACACCCACCACGAGAAATTCTTAGAGGGTATCCTGTGGGGCTCCAATGGCGCTCCGAGCGGCTGCCGACGACGAGCAGCACATGCGTGCCGTGGTGGACACCCACAGAAGGTTCATGGACCTCTCGGTGCTGTACACCAACGACCCGGTCTGGGCAGAGCACTCCATCCACATCATGGAGTTGTTGCTTGCCGAGGAGAAGTACAAGGTGGTCGGGTTCGACCTCGAGTACACCCGCGCTCGTGCCGGGTCTCATCCCAAGGTCGCCGTCGCCCAGATGTGCGTGCGCCACCACGTCCTCGTCTACCACTACTGCCTGGCCACAAGGCCTTGCGAGCGTTTCGCCAGGTTTGTCAACAGCCCCCAATACATGTTCACTATGGTGGACATCACCAATGATGTAAAGGCGCTCGAGAATTCGGGCATCGCCTGCCAGAATCTTGTCGACATCCAGGGCCAATACAAGATCAGGGGTAGCAAGGAGCATGAGAAGGACTCACTGGTTCACCTCGCCGAGGCCATCATCGATCCCTACTATAGAAACATGAGGATTCGTGCAATAAGGACAAGCGTGCATGGCACTCGGCATGGATGGAGAAACTCGGCAAAGCTCACGTCGTGTACGCGGCCAAGGAGGCGTACACGAGCTACGACATGTACAGGCGGATTGTTGACATGAGGAAGTCCCTCCTTCCCCAAAACGGCCAGGGATCCAGCCGGAAGCAGAGCAATGTCAAGCGTCATCGCAACAATAAGTAGATGATTAGATCCTCGTTCCTCCTACTTTAGTATGCATGTAATTGCTTTCTTTGGTGTGTGGAAATGTTATGTGTGTAGTCACTTGTGTAATTGTATGCTTAATTTGGTTATTATGCAATGCTGTCTTTTTAAGTATATATGTTGATGTTGTAGACAGAGTGTAGATGTTGTGCGGACAAAGAAAATCACATCGCACACGGACTAAACAATGGAACCCGTCGGTGATGTTTTCATCAATCACTCACAATTGTATACCAGCAATCGTTTGCTCACAACACACATGGCTTGTTAGCAGTAATCGTCTGTGTTGTTATCGGTCTTCGCACACGTCTCCGATTACAGGCATGTTTGCCTCGTATCACACACATCTTGTTCATTTGAACCATTTCTGTTCTCATGTATCAACGCAAACAGTTCATCCAAGTGAACCGCATGCCGTATATCGCACACACCTTTGATCTGGCTGACCGTTTCTTTTGTGTTGCCTAATCACAAACAGTTTATCTGTAGCGACCAGACCTCAAATGGTATGTGCTGTTGTGCACCAGTGTCATCCCTGGATCAGTAATGCTGACACGCACAGTATAAATGGAGGATTTATAACAGAGTAGCAATCACACACTTATTACATCGAATATCTCCGAAGAGATTAAGTATGATAAACATGGCTTAAGGCCATCTAAAAACGATAACAGCGGAAGACTTGGAAGATAAGTGAGTCCATCAACTCCAGCGGCATCACTGAGTATAAGACCACGACCTAAGGCACCTTACTCGTCGTCTGAAAAGTCTGCAACATGAAACGTTGCAGCCCGAAAACGGGTCAGCACATAGAATATGCTGGCAATGTAACACATAGAGAATAATGAACAATAATAATGCTATACTAGATGCATATATGGCTGGTGGAAAGCTCTATGGTTACAGTTTTGCGAAAAGCCAATTTTATCCTACCTCAAAGGAATAAATTTTATTTAACTATCATGGTAGTTGTGAAACATTGAGATGGTTGACAGCATCTCAATCCCAATTAAATGTCATCAATAACCCAACAAAATTAATTAGAAGTAACATGGTGATGAGATTCACATGATAATCCAAGTACTAGATACTCAAGTTGTCCATAACCGGGGACACGGCTAACCATGATTAGTTTGTACACTCTGCAGAGGTTTGCGCACTTTTCCCCACAAGACTCGATCTCCTCCGTTGGATTACTCGCACTACATGGTGTTTGAGTAACGGATGACCGAGACACAGTCTTTCAGAAGTGTTTGCACCTTACGTATGGGTAGACAGTTACACCTACTTTCCCCTACATCTGCTAGTCTACCACTGTAAGAGTTCACACAACTTAGTCAACTATGCTAGAGCCCATAATAGCTTGCGGCTGCACACGGAAGTTTCTAGCATGAATAATCTCATGATCCCTTTGAGCCTGGGTGGCGGTCCAAAAAAAAACAGGCAATCCTGGAATACCCAGGTACCTCAATCCACCCAGATGTGAGTTTTAGTTGCCACCTTAAGTAAACCATTAATTAACAATCTCACATCTGTCATGAATATCTCTCAAACCCAATCCACGTCTACGAGCATAGCATGGCAATATAAGCAAACGTAGAAGTAACTCCCAAAGGTTTGATAATAAACAGGTAATAGGTACTACCTCAACTACTTCCCAATACCCACAATCTAATTAGATCCTAATCATGCAAGGGTTTGAGGAAAATATATCTAATGCAATAAAAACTGGGTATGGAGGTATATGATCAAAGTGTTACTTGCCTTGCTGATGATCCGCAAAACCTAGCGATTCGAAGTAACAAGCGGCACACTCCGGGTACTCTATCGCAAACAAACAAGCATACAATCAGTACTCATCTAATGCACAGGTAAAACTCGAATGAAAGATCCAACCAGAAAGTTCAACTTAAGAACTCCGGTTTGCAAAAAGAATCAACTCGAAAGAAGCAACGAAAGTCAAACTGCGAAAGAAACAAGCTTCGTTTACTAATCTGGATCTAGGTCAAATTTTACTGTAGCAAAAACTTGTTTGAGTAGGTTAAACGGAAAGAGAATTTCGAGACGAAACTCTAGGCGCTTGAATCGCCTGATTCCGATAAACGAGCGAGAAGTTAAACAGAAACGAAGATTCGTTCAGAAATCGAATCTGAGAAAAAATAGCGGAAAAATCCGAAGAAAAAGAAAAAATGGACGAATGGTTAAAGAACGGACGTTCGTTAACAGAGAAAAACCGACGAACGCGTTCGTTAAAACGAACGGTTCAGTGAACGCTCGCAAAACAATAAAACCGAAAAAAACCGATCTAGGGTTTTTTTAAACGAATGGTTTTTTTATAAAGAAAACCGGCAAAACGAGGCGAGGCAGTACCTCGTCGGGGCGGGGCTCCGGCGGGGCTTGGCCGGCTCCGGCGAGAGGCGGCGAGGGCGGCGGGGTGCGGGGTGCTCGGGGAAGGGCGAGGGGCGGCGGCAAACGGCGGCGGCGGCGGCTCCCGTGCGGGCGGCGGCGGCGGGCAAGTGCGGCGGCGGCGGGGGTGAGGTGAGAGGAGGGGGGGTGCGGGGGTTTATATAGGAGGGGAGGGGGGCTCCGGTGGCTTGGGGGAGGGGCAAGCCGGGCGGGGCGGCTCCCGTGTCCATGGCGGACACGGCACGGCGGCGCGCGCTCGTGCGCGAGGAGGACGGCGCGGGCAGGCCGGCCTGCGGTCGGCTGGGCTCGGCCCAGTCGGCGCGGCGCAGTTTTTCTTTTTTTAAATACGTTCCGCGGAAAATAATTGGTAGAAAAATAAATAAAAGTCCAAAAAAATATAAAATAAATTTTCCCCGTCTAGTTAGAAAATCTAGAATAGGGTGAACATTTTTTTAACACAAAATAAATATTTTGAAAACATGCAATATTTTTAATGCAATAAAAATTGCAAATAAAATCCGAATAAAATCCAATAAATGATTTTAACATATTTCCTCCAGTATTTCCATTGTTTTGGAGAAGTCATATTTTCTCCTCTCATTTATTTTGCTTAATGAAATATTTTTCCGGAGAGAAAATAATTAAAACCAAAATCCTCGTCTTATTATTTGATGAAAATCAAATATGAAAATTCGAGAAAATCCCCAACTCTCTCCGAGGGTCCTTGAGTTGCTTAGGATTTATCGAGGATTTGTCAAAATGCAATAAAACATGATATGCAATGATGATCTATGTATAACATACCAAATTGAAAATTTGGGATGTTACAAACCTACCCCCCTTAAGATGAATCTCGCCCTCGAGATTCGGGTTGGCTAGAAAACAGGTGGGAGTGGTCCTTCCGTAGATCTTCCTCTCGCTCCCAGGTGGCTTCATCCTCCGTGTGGTGACTCCACTGGACTTTGCAAAACTTGATAACCTTGCTGCGGGTAACTCGGCTGGCATACTCAAGAATCTTAACTGGTTTCTCCTCATAGGTCAAATCACTTTCCAGCTGAATCGCTTCCAGTGGCACAGTATCTTTCAGTGGTATCTCAGCCATCTCTGCGTGGCACTTCTTCAAGTGGGAAACGTGAAATACATCATGAACTCCAGACAATCCTTCGGGCAATTCCAGCTTGTAGGCAACCTCTCCCATACGTTCCACAACTCTGTATGGTCCGATAAATCGGGGCGCTAACTTTCCCTTAACTCCAAAGCGCTTCACTCCTCGAAGTGGTGATACTCGAAGATACACTCGGTCTCCGACTTCGTGAACTGTCGCTTTTCGTTTAGAATCAGCATAACTCTTCTGCCTGGACTGGGCTACCTTGAGCCTATCGCGAATCAACCTCACTTTCTGTTCAGACTCATTAATCAAATCTGGTCCAAACAACTGACGGTCTCCAACTTCGTCCCATAACAACGGTGTTCTACACCTCCTTCCGTACAAGGCTTCGAAAGGGGCCATCTTCAAACTGGTCTGATAACTGTTGTTATAAGAAAACTCCGCATATGGCAGGTTGTCGTCCCAACTAGATCCATAATCTAGGGCACAAGCTCTCAACATGTCCTCCAAAATCTGGTTGACTCTCTCGGTCTGTCCATCAGTCTGTGGGTGAAAGGCTGTACTAAATTCTAGCCTGGTTCCCAATGTTTCATGTAACTGCTTCCAAAACTTCGAGGTAAATTGGGTTCCTCTGTCTGATACAATGGTCCTCGGAACTCCATGCAAACATACGATCCTGGTCATGTATATCTTTGCCAACTTAGCACTGGTGTAAGTGGTCTTTACTGGAATGAAATGAGCCACTTTCGTCAAACGGTCGACTACAACCCATATTGAGTCATAGCCTGAACGAGTCCTGGGTAATCCGGTGATAAAATCCATGCCTATTTTATCCCACTTCCATTCGGGTATCGGCAATGGTTGTAGCAATCCTGCTGGCTTCTGATGCTCTGCCTTCACTCTCTGACATACATCACAAACAGCTACATACTCTGCAATATCCTTCTTCATTCCGGTCCACCAGAAAGTATTCTTTAGATCCAAATACATCTTGGTATTCCCTGGGTGAATCGAGTACGGTGAATCATGGGCTTCTTGCAAAATCAACTTCCTGATCTCCGGATCATTTGGCACATCTACGCGGTCCTCAAACCATAAGGTATCGTGCTCATCCTCACGAAATCCCTTGGCTTTTCCTTTGCTCATCTTCTCCTTTATCTCTTCAATCTCCTTGTCTGTCTTCTGAGCTTCTCTGATCCTTTCCATCAAGGTAGACTGAATCTCCAATGTCGCTAAATAGCCTCTTGGGACTATCTCCAAACATAGCTCGCGAAGGTCCTCGGCTAACTCCTGAGGTAACTCTCCTGTCATGAGGGTGTTGACATGACTCTTGCGGCTCAACGCGTCTGCTACTACGTTAGCCTTTCCTGGGTGATAATGCAATCTCATATCATAATCCTTAATGAGCTCCAACCATCTCCTCTGTCTGAGATTTAACTCCTTCTGCGTGAAAATATACTTCAAACTCTTGTGATCCGTATACACCTCACAATGGTTTCCGATGAGAAAATGTTTCCATGTCTTCAACGCATGCACCACGGCTGCTAACTCCAAATCATGCGTAGCATAATTCTTCTCATGGGGTTTAAGTTGTCGTGAAGCATATGACACAACTCTTCCTTCCTGCATAAGTACTGCTCCAAGTCCTCGACGAGAAGCGTCACAATAAACTTCATAATCCTTGTGTTGATCTGGCAGAATCAACACTGGTGATGTAACCAATCGTTTCTTCAACTCTTGGAAACTAGCTTCACATTCCTCAGTCCAATTGAATTTGGTGTCCTTCTTCAATAGCTCAGTCATGGGCTTGGCAATCTTCGAGAAATTCTCGATGAATCTCCGGTGGTATCCTGCAAGTCCAAGAAAACTCCGGATTTCTCCAACTGTCGTGGGTGATTCCCAACTTGTCACTGTGTCGACCTTGGCAGGGTCTACTGCTATTCCTTCTCCAGAAATAACATGTCCAAGGAATCCAACTTCCTTCAGCCAAAATTCACATTTGCTGAACTTGGCGTATAACTGATGTTCTCTGAGCTTCTCAAGTACCAATCGTAAATGCTCCTCATGCTCTTCCTCATCCTTGGAAAAGATTAAAATATCATCAATGAACACCATGACGAACTTATCCAGAAATTCCATAAACACTTTGTTCATCAGGTTCATAAAATAGGCAGGTGCGTTAGTCAGACCAAATGACATAACGGTATACTCATATAATCCATATCTGGTGGTAAATGCCGTCTTGGGTATATCCTGCTCTCGAATCTTTAACTGATGGTATCCTGATCATAGATCGATCTTGGAAAATACTTTAGCTCCTTGTAAGCGGTCAAACAAATCATTGATCATCGGCAGCGGGTACTTGTTTTTGATGGTCACTTCATTCAATCCTCGGTAATCAACAACCATCCTCAGCGATCCATCTTTCTTCTCCACTAGAAGTACTGGTGATCCCCAAGGTGACGAACTTGGGCGAATATAGCCTTTATCCAGTAACTCCTTGATCTTCTTCTTAATTTCCTCCAAATCTTTTGCGGGCATCCTGTACGGTCTCTTAGATATTGGCCCTGTGCCTGGCAAAAGTTCAATCAAGAACTCAATGTCTCTATCTGGTGGCATGCCTGGCAACTCTTCTGGAAATACATCCGGATAATCCTTCACCACTGGTACTTCCTCCTGTACAACTCCTGATAAGGAATTTACTTGAGTCCTCTTCGGCATTTGCCGGGATACATACTTGATCCTCTTTCCTTCCGGGGTGGTAAGCAAAATCGTCTTGCTGGCACAATCGATGTTTCCTCCATACAACGACAGCCAATCCATTCCCAAAATCACATCCAAACCTTGCGACTCCAAAACTATGAGGTCTGAGGGGAAAACATGCCTACCAATGGCCAATGGTATCTGAAAACATCCTTGGGTTGCCATATACTCTGCTCCTGGCGAGGTTACTAACATAGGGGTTCTGAGAACTTTGGTGGACAGCTTAAACTTATTCACAAATCCCCTTGATATGTATGAATGCGATGCACCAGTATCGAAAAGAATGGTTGCAGTAAATGACTTAACCAAAAACTTACCTATTACTGCATCAGGCTGAGCTTCAACCTCCTCCACGCTCACGTGGTTCACATGTCCTTTGTTGAACGGGTTCGGCTTCTTCCCAGAGCTTCCATTGCCATTTCCATTTTGGCCTTCGGGACATTCATTGGCATAATGTCCATTCTTCTGGCACTTAAAGCAAGTGACTTGGCTCAGGTCCCTCTTGGCTGGGGTAGATGGGTTGGTGCGGTTCTGTCCGTTGCTTCCTCCATTCCCATTACCATTTTTAAAGCCATTATGGTTGTGCGAACTACCTCCTCCATGGGTATGCTGAAACTGTCCTCCCGGCTTTGGGGTAAATCGTGGCTTCTGCTGAGCTCCAGAATTGTACTTCCCTTGTCCATACTTCCTCTTACGGTTTTCAATCTGCTGTTGCTTTCCTTCAATCATGAGAGCTCTATCTACCAGCTCCTGGTAGTTGTTGAAAGTTGCTACCATCAACTACATACTCAGCTCATCATTCAGTCCTTCCAAAAACTTCTCCTGCTTGGCTGCATCTGTAGCAACGTCATCTGGTGCATAACGTGCTAACTTACTGAAATCCTCCACATACTGGCCTACGGTGCATCCTCCTTGGCGTAGGTTGCGAAACTCACGCTTCTTCATAGCCATAGCTCCTGCTGAAACATGTGCTGTACGGAAAGCTTGCTGAAACTGATCCCATGTGACAGTGTCAATGGGGTGCGTGGCTGTATAATTCTCCCACCATGATGCTGCGGGTCCATCAAGCTAATGTGCGGCAAAACGCACTCTTTCCGCATCTGTGCATCCTGCAGTGGTCAACTCCCTTCCAACTTTGCGGAGCCAATCATCTGCTACAATCGGCTCGGTGCTACTGGAAAACACCGGCGGGTTTAGCCTTAAGAAACGGGCTAAGTGATCAACAGGTGGTGGTGGCGATGGGTTGTTGTTGTTGTAGTTGTTGCCTTGGTTCTGCACTAACACTTGCATCAGGGCATTCTGTTGCTGAATCAACTGGGTGATCTCTGGCGGGAAAACAAATCCGGTGTCGCATCTCGGAGGCATCTGATAGGTTTTAGAAAAGATGAGAGTTAAGAATAGAATGAGGTCTAGAGAGAAAACACTACCCATATGCTCATGAGACAAATTCATTCAATATCACTCAATCAATTCAAACAAGGCAAAACAATCGATCTAACTAGCGTTACAAAGTGCTTGAACTATACTATTAAATGGGGGAAAACTACTACTGATATGGTGGTCTAATAATAATTCTAATCCGTTGAAGACTCCATGATGTCTGCTCCAGCTTCGTCAACAAAGTCATCTTCACTTGGTTCCGAGTCGGTGTCGTCGATGATGATGTAGTTATCCGGACAAGTGCATTCGTCGACTTCTGCTTTTGGCACTGGATTTCCCATGAATACTCCAATCTTCTTTTCCAAGTCGTCATTCTTCCCTACTAGTGCGATGATTTCCTCCATATAATCCTCGCGTGTAGCCTTGAGTTCTTCTTGGAGCTCCTTGATCTTCGTCAATGCCTTCTTCAGTTCTTCCTTGTCCGTGCACATCTGGTTCTCCTGGCGACGAATATGTTGGTTCTGCTCCTGGATTAAAGCTGCAATTACTCCATCCTTCTTGGTTCTGATCATCTCCCATTGCGCGTCTTGGCGTCCACAAATTTGGTAAATTGTATCCTTAAGCTCCTGGTGATAGACTTCTCCAATGCGTCCCATGGCGATGTGAGCGGCCATGCTCTTCCCTAAACTCCAAGTTGGTGCTTCAAAAACCAATCTTATAGGTTCAGTAACTGGCACAAACGTCCTTCCTGGAATGTGAACTTGAATCTTCCAGCTCTCCTCTTCAGGTAATGTGGCGTTGTAAGTTCCGGTGATGCTTGGTATTCCTATGTTCAAGTACTTGGTGACTTCCTTCAAGTGTCGACCAAACGGCGTGTCTTCTTCTGGTTGCATGAACTTGCCCCTTGCATCCGCCATTCCTAAAAGAGTAGAAAGTGGAGAGGGGTCAGAAATGAGAAGAGAGAAGCTTTCTAGGGCTTAACCTTAGTGGTCGTGTCCTATAGTCAGCGTGTGCTCTGATACCAACTTTGTAGCGACCAGACCTCAAATGGTCTGTGCTGCTGTGCACCAGTGTCATCCCTGGATCAGTAATGCTGACACGCACAGTACAAATGGAGGATTTATAACAGAGTAGCAATCACACACTTATTACATCGAATATCTCCGAAGAGATTAAGTATGATAAACATGGCTTAAGGCCATCTAAAAACGATAATAGCGGAAGATTTGGAAGATAAGTGAGTCCATCAACTCCAGCGGCATCACTGAGTATAAGACCACGACCTAAGGCACCTTACTCGTCGTCTGAAAAGTCTGCAACATGAAACGTTGCATCCCGAAAAGGGGTCAGCACATAGAATATGCTGGCAATGTAACACATAGAGAATAATGAACAATAATAATGCTATACTACATGCATATATGGCTGGTGGAAAGCTCTATGGTTACAGTTTTGCAAAAAGCCAATTTTATCCTACCTCAAAGGAATAAATTTTATTTAACTATCATGGTGGTTGTGAAACATTGAGATGGTTGACAGCATCTCAATCCCAATTAAATGTCATCAATAACCCAACAAAATTAATTAGAAGTAACATGGTGATGAGATTCACATGATAATCCAAGTACTAGATACTCAAGTTGTCCATAACCGGGGACACGGCTAACCATGATTAGTTTGTACACTCTGCAGAGGTTTGCACACTTTTCCCCACAAGACTCGATCTCCTCCGTTGGATTACTCGCACTACATGGTGTTTGAGTAACGGATGACCGAGACACAGTCTTTCAGAAGTGTTTGCACCTTACGTATGGGTAGACAGTTACACCTACTTTCCCCTACATCTGCTAGTCTACCACTGTAAGAGTTCACACAACTTAGTCAACTATGCTAGAGCCCATAATAGCTTGCGGCTGCACACGGAAGTTTCTAGCATGAATAATCTCATGATCCCTTTGAGCCCGGGTGGCGGTCCAAAAGAAAAACAGGCAATCCTGGAATACCCAGGTACCTCAATCCACCCAGATGTGAGTTTTAGTTGCCACCTTAAGTAAACCATTAATTAACAATCTCACATCTGTCATGAATATCTCTCAAACCCAATCCACGTCTATGAGCATAGCATGGCAATATAAGCAAACGTAGAAGTAACTCCCAAAGGTTTGATAATAAACAGGTAATAGGTACTACCTCAACTACTTCCCAATACCCATAATTTAATTAGATCCTAATCATGCAAGGGTTTGAGGAAAATAGATCTAATGCAATAAAAACTGGGTATGGAGGTATATGATCAAAGTGTTACTTGCCTTGCTGATGATCCGCAAAACCTAGCGATTCGAAGTAACAAGCGGCACACTCCGGGTACTCTATCGCAAACAAAAAAGCATACAATCAGTACTCATCTAATACACAGGTAAAACTCGAATGAAAGATCCAACCAGAAAGTTCAACTTAAGAACTCCGGTTTGCAAAAAGAATCAACTCGAAAGAAGCAACGAAAGTCAAACTGCGAAAGAAACAAGCTTCATTTACTAATCTGGATCTAGGTCAAATTTTACTGTAGCAAAAACTTGTTTGAGTAGGTTAAACGGAAAGAGAATTTCGAGACGAAACTCTAGGCGCTTGAATCGCCTGATTCCGATAAACGAGCGAGAAGTTAAACAGAAACGAAGATTCGTTCAGAAATCGAATCTGAGAAAAAATAGCGGAAAAATCCAAAGAAAAAGAAAAAATGGACGAATGGTTAAAGAACGGACGTTCGTTAACAGAGAAAAACCGACGAACGCGTTCGTTAAAACGAACGGTTCAGTGAACGCTCGCAAAACAATAAAACCGAAAAAAACCGATCTAGGGTTTTTTTTAAACGAATGGTTTTTTTATAAAGAAAACCGGCAAAACGAGGCGAGGCAGTACCTCGTCGGGGCGGGGCTCCGGCGGGGCTTGGCCGGCTCCGGCGAGAGGCGGCGAGGGCGGCGGGGTGCGGGGTGCTCGGGGAAGGGCGAGGGGCGGCGGCAAACGGCGGCGGCGGCGGCTCCCGTGCGGGCGGCGGCGGCGGGCAAGTGCGGCGGCGGCGGGGGTGAGGTGAGAGGAGGGGGGGTGCGGGGGTTTATATAGGAGGGGAGGGGGGCTCCGGTGGCTTGGGGGAGGGGCAAGCCGGGCGGGGCGGCTCCCGTGTCCATGGCGGACACGGCACGGCGGCGCGCGCTCGTGCGCGAGGAGGACGGCGCGGGCAGGCCGGCCTGCGGTCGGCTGGGCTCGGCCCAGTCGGCGCGGCGCAGTTTTTCTTTTTTTAAATACGTTCCGCGGAAAATAATTGGTAGAAAAATAAATAAAAGTCCAAAAAAATATAAAATAAATTTTCCCCGTCTAGTTAGAAAATCTAGAATAGGGTGAACATTTTTTTAACACAAAATAAATATTTTGAAAACATGCAATATTTTTAATGCAATAAAAATTGCAAATAAAATCCGAATAAAATCCAATAAATGATTTTAACATATTTCCTCCAGTATTTCCATTGTTTTGGAGAAGTCATATTTTCTCCTCTCATTTATTTTGCTTAATGAAATATTTTTCCGGAGAGAAAATAATTAAAACCAAAATCCTCGTCTTATTATTTGATGAAAATCAAATATGAAAATTCGAGAAAATCCCCAACTCTCTCCGAGGGTCCTTGAGTTGCTTAGGATTTATCGAGGATTTGTCAAAATGCAATAAAACATGATATGCAATGATGATCTATGTATAACATACCAAATTGAAAATTTGGGATGTTACAAACCTACCCCCCTTAAGATGAATCTCGCCCTCGAGATTCGGGTTGGCTAGAAAACAGGTGGGAGTGGTCCTTCCGTAGATCTTCCTCTCGCTCCCAGGTGGCTTCATCCTCCGTGTGGTGACTCCACTGGACTTTGCAAAACTTGATAACCTTGCTGCGGGTAACTCGGCTGGCATACTCAAGAATCTTAACTGGTTTCTCCTCATAGGTCAAATCACTTTCCAGCTGAATCGCTTCCAGTGGCACAGTATCTTTCAGTGGTATCTCAGCCATCTCTGCGTGGCACTTCTTCAAGTGGGAAACGTGAAATACATCATGAACTCCAGACAATCCTTCGGGCAATTCCAGCTTGTAGGCAACCTCTCCCATACGTTCCACAACTCTGTATGGTCCGATAAATCGGGGCGCTAACTTTCCCTTAACTCCAAAGCGCTTCACTCCTCGAAGTGGTGATACTCGAAGATACACTCGGTCTCCGACTTCGTGAACTGTCGCTTTTCGTTTAGAATCAGCATAACTCTTCTGCCTGGACTGGGCTACCTTGAGCCTATCGCGAATCAACCTCACTTTCTGTTCAGACTCATTAATCAAATCTGGTCCAAACAACTGACGGTCTCCAACTTCGTCCCATAACAACGGTGTTCTACACCTCCTTCCGTACAAGGCTTCGAAAGGGGCCATCTTCAAACTGGTCTGATAACTGTTGTTATAAGAAAACTCCGCATATGGCAGGTTGTCGTCCCAACTAGATCCATAATCTAGGGCACAAGCTCTCAACATGTCCTCCAAAATCTGGTTGACTCTCTCGGTCTGTCCATCAGTCTGTGGGTGAAAGGCTGTACTAAATTCTAGCCTGGTTCCCAATGTTTCATGTAACTGCTTCCAAAACTTCGAGGTAAATTGGGTTCCTCTGTCTGATACAATGGTCCTCGGAACTCCATGCAAACATACGATCCTGGTCATGTATATCTTTGCCAACTTAGCACTGGTGTAAGTGGTCTTTACTGGAATGAAATGAGCCACTTTCGTCAAACGGTCGACTACAACCCATATTGAGTCATAGCCTGAACGAGTCCTGGGTAATCCGGTGATAAAATCCATGCCTATTTTATCCCACTTCCATTCGGGTATCGGCAATGGTTGTAGCAATCCTGCTGGCTTCTGATGCTCTGCCTTCACTCTCTGACATACATCACAAACAGCTACATACTCTGCAATATCCTTCTTCATTCCGGTCCACCAGAAAGTATTCTTTAGATCCAAATACATCTTGGTATTCCCTGGGTGAATCGAGTACGGTGAATCATGGGCTTCTTGCAAAATCAACTTCCTGATCTCCGGATCATTTGGCACATCTACGCGGTCCTCAAACCATAAGGTATCGTGCTCATCCTCACGAAATCCCTTGGCTTTTCCTTTGCTCATCTTCTCCTTTATCTCTTCAATCTCCTTGTCTGTCTTCTGAGCTTCTCTGATCCTTTCCATCAAGGTAGACTGAATCTCCAATGTCGCTAAATAGCCTCTTGGGACTATCTCCAAACATAGCTCGCGAAGGTCCTCGGCTAACTCCTGAGGTAACTCTCCTGTCATGAGGGTGTTGACATGACTCTTGCGGCTCAACGCGTCTGCTACTACGTTAGCCTTTCCTGGGTGATAATGCAATCTCATATCATAATCCTTAATGAGCTCCAACCATCTCCTCTGTCTGAGATTTAACTCCTTCTGCGTGAAAATATACTTCAAACTCTTGTGATCCGTATACACCTCACAATGGTTTCCGATGAGAAAATGTTTCCATGTCTTCAACGCATGCACCACGGCTGCTAACTCCAAATCATGCGTAGCATAATTCTTCTCATGGGGTTTAAGTTGTCGTGAAGCATATGACACAACTCTTCCTTCCTGCATAAGTACTGCTCCAAGTCCTCGACGAGAAGCGTCGCAATAAACTTCATAATCCTTGTGTTGATCTGGCAGAATCAACACTGGTGATGTAACCAATCGTTTCTTCAACTCTTGGAAACTAGCTTCACATTCCTCAGTCCAATTGAATTTGGTGTCCTTCTTCAATAGCTCAGTCATGGGCTTGGCAATCTTCGAGAAATTCTCGATGAATCTCCGGTGGTATCCTGCAAGTCCAAGAAAACTCCGGATTTCTCCAACTGTCGTGGGTGATTCCCAACTTGTCACTGTGTCGACCTTGGCAGGGTCTACTGCTATTCCTTCTCCAGAAATAACATGTCCAAGGAATCCAACTTCCTTCAGCCAAAATTCACATTTGCTGAACTTGGCGTATAACTGATGTTCTCTGAGCTTCTCAAGTACCAATCGTAAATGCTCCTCATGCTCTTCCTCATCCTTGGAAAAGATTAAAATATCATCAATGAACACCATGACGAACTTATCCAGAAATTCCATAAACACTTTGTTCATCAGGTTCATAAAATAGGCAGGTGCGTTAGTCAGACCAAATGACATAACGGTATACTCATATAATCCATATCTGGTGGTAAATGCCGTCTTGGGTATATCCTGCTCTCGAATCTTTAACTGATGGTATCCTGATCATAGATCGATCTTGGAAAATACTTTAGCTCCTTGTAAGCGGTCAAACAAATCATTGATCATCGGCAGCGGGTACTTGTTTTTGATGGTCACTTCATTCAATCCTCGGTAATCAACAACCATCCTCAGCGATCCATCTTTCTTCTCCACTAGAAGTACTGGTGATCCCCAAGGTGACGAACTTGGGCGAATATAGCCTTTATCCAGTAACTCCTTGATCTTCTTCTTAATTTCCTCCAAATCTTTTGCGGGCATCCTGTACGGTCTCTTAGATATTGGCCCTGTGCCTGGCAAAAGTTCAATCAAGAACTCAATGTCTCTATCTGGTGGCATGCCTGGCAACTCTTCTGGAAATACATCCGGATAATCCTTCACCACTGGTACTTCCTCCTGTACAACTCCTGATAAGGAATTTACTTGAGTCCTCTTCGGCATTTGCCGGGATACATACTTGATCCTCTTTCCTTCCGGGGTGGTAAGCAAAATCGTCTTGCTGGCACAATCGATGTTTCCTCCATACAACGACAGCCAATCCATTCCCAAAATCACATCCAAACCTTGCGACTCCAAAACTATGAGGTCTGAGGGGAAAACATGCCTACCAATGGCCAATGGTATCTGAAAACATCCTTGGGTTGCCATATACTCTGCTCCTGGCGAGGTTACTAACATAGGGGTTCTGAGAACTTTGGTGGACAGCTTAAACTTATTCACAAATCCCCTTGATATGTATGAATGCGATGCACCAGTATCGAAAAGAATGGTTGCAGTAAATGACTTAACCAAAAACTTACCTATTACTGCATCAGGCTGAGCTTCAACCTCCTCCACGCTCACGTGGTTCACATGTCCTTTGTTGAACGGGTTCGGCTTCTTCCCAGAGCTTCCATTGCCATTTCCATTTTGGCCTTCAGGACATTCATTGGCATAATGTCCATTCTTCTGGCACTTAAAGCAAGTGACTTGGCTCAGGTCCCTCTTGGCTGGGGTAGATGGGTTGGTGCGGTTCTGTCCGTTGCTTCCTCCATTCCCATTACCATTTTTAAAGCCATTATGGTTGTGCGAACTACCTCCTCCATGGGTATGCTGAAACTGTCCTCCCGGCTTTGGGGTAAATCGTGGCTTCTGCTAAGCTCCAGAATTGTACTTCCCTTGTCCATACTTCCTCTTACGGTTTTCAATCTGCTGTTGCTTTCCTTCAATCATGAGAGCTCTATCTACCAGCTCCTGGTAGTTGTTGAAAGTTGCTACCATCAACTACATACTCAGCTCATCATTCAGTCCTTCCAAAAACTTCTCCTGCTTGGCTGCATCTGTAGCAACGTCATCTGGTGCATAACGTGCTAACTTACTGAAATCCTCCACATACTGGCCTACGGTGCATCCTCCTTGGCGTAGGTTGCGAAACTCACGCTTCTTCATAGCCATAGCTCCTGCTGAAACATGTGCTGTACGGAAAGCTTGCTGAAACTGATCCCATGTGATAGTGTCAATGGGGTGCGTGGCTGTATAATTCTCCCACCATGATGCTGCGGGTCCATCAAGCTAATGTGCGGCAAAACGCACTCTTTCCGCATCTGTGCATCCTGCAGTGGTCAACTCCCTTCCAACTTTGCGGAGCCAATCATCTGCTACAATCGGCTCGGTGCTACTGGAAAACACCGGCGGGTTTAGCCTTAAGAAACGGGCTAAGTGATCAACAGGTGGTGGTGGCGATGGGTTGTTGTTGTTGTAGTTGTTGCCTTGGTTCTGCACTAACACTTGCATCAGGGCATTCTGTTGCTGAATCAACTGGGTGATCTCTGGCGGGAAAACAAATCCGGTGTCGCATCTCGGAGGCATCTGATAGGTTTTAGAAAAGATGAGAGTTAAGAATAGAATGAGGTCTAGAGAGAAAACACTACCCATATGCTCATGAGACAAATTCATTCAATATCACTCAATCAATTCAAACAAGGCAAAACAATCGATCTAACTAGCGTTACAAAGTGCTTGAACTATACTATTAAATGGGGGAAAACTACTACTGATATGGTGGTCTAATAATAATTCTAATCCGTTGAAGACTCCATGATGTCTGCTCCAGCTTCGTCAACAAAGTCATCTTCACTTGGTTCCGAGTCGGTGTCGTCGATGATGATGTAGTTATCCGGACAAGTGCATTCGTCGACTTCTGCTTTTGGCACTGGATTTCCCATGAATACTCCAATCTTCTTTTCCAAGTCGTCATTCTTCCCTACTAGTGCGATGATTTCCTCCATATAATCCTCGCGTGTAGCCTTGAGTTCTTCTTGGAGCTCCTTGATCTTCGTCAATGCCTTCTTCAGTTCTTCCTTGTCCGTGCACATCTGGTTCTCCTGGCGACGAATATGTTGGTTCTGCTCCTGGATGAAAGCTGCAATTACTCCATCCTTCTTGGTTCTGATCATCTCCCATTGGGCGTCTTGGCGTCCACAAATTTGGTAAATTGTATCCTTAAGCTCCTGGTGATAGACTTCTCCAATGCGTCCCATGGCGATGTGAGCGGCCATGCTCTTCCCTAAACTCCAAGTTGGTGCTTCAAAAACCAATCTTATAGGTTCAGTAACTGGCACAAACGTCCTTCCTGGAATGTGAACTTGAATCTTCCAGCTCTCCTCTTCAGGTAATGTGGCGTTGTAAGTTCCGGTGATGCTTGGTATTCCTATGTTCAAGTACTTGGTGACTTCCTTCAAGTGTCGACCAAACGGCGTGTCTTCTTCTGGTTGCATGAACTTGCCCCTTGCATCCGCCATTCCTAAAAGAGTAGAAAGTGGAGAGGGGTCAGAAATGAGAAGAGAGAAGCTTTCTAGGGCTTAAGCTTAGTGGTCGTGTCCTACAGTCAGCGTGTGCTCTGATACCAACTTTGTAGCGACCAGACCTCAAATGGTCTGTGCTGCTGTGCACCAGTGTCATCCCTGGATCAGTAATGCTGACACGCACAGTACAAATGGAGGATTTATAACAGAGTAGCAATCACACACTTATTACATCGAATATCTCCGAAGAGATTAAGTATGATAAACATGGCTTAAGGCCATCTAAAAACGATAATAGCGGAAGATTTGGAAGATAAGTGAGTCCATCAACTCCAGCGGCATCACTGAGTATAAGACCACGACCTAAGGCACCTTACTCGTCGTCTGAAAAGTCTGCAACATGAAACGTTGCATCCCGAAAAGGGGTCAGCACATAGAATATGCTGGCAATGTAACACATAGAGAATAATGAACAATAATAATGCTATACTACATGCATATATGGCTGGTGGAAAGCTCTATGGTTACAGTTTTGCGAAAAGCCAATTTTATCCTACCTCAAAGGAATAAATTTTATTTAACTATCATGGTGGTTGTGAAACATTGAGATGGTTGACAGCATCTCAATCCCAATTAAATGTCATCAATAACCCAACAAAATTAATTAGAAGTAACATGGTGATGAGATTCACATGATAATCCAAGTACTAGATACTCAAGTTGTCCATAACCGGGGACACGGCTAACCATGATTAGTTTGTACACTCTGCAGAGGTTTGCACACTTTTCCCCACAAGACTCGATCTCCTCCGTTGGATTACTCGCACTACATGGTGTTTGAGTAACGGATGACCGAGACACAGTCTTTCAGAAGTGTTTGCACCTTACGTATGGGTAGACAGTTACACCTACTTTCCCCTACATCTGCTAGTCTACCACTGTAAGAGTTCACACAACTTAGTCAACTATGCTAGAGCCCATAATAGCTTGTGGCTGCACACGGAAGTTTCTAGCATGAATAATCTCATGATCCCTTTGAGCCTGGGTGGCGGTCCAAAAGAAAAACAGGCAATCCTGGAATACCCAGGTACCTCAATCCACCCAGATGTGAGTTTTAGTTGCCACCTTAAGTAAACCATTAATTAACAATCTCACATCTGTCATGAATATCTCTCAAACCCAATCCACGTCTATGAGCATAGCATGGCAATATAAGCAAACGTAGAAGTAACTCCCAAAGGTTTGATAATAAACAGGTAATAGGTACTACCTCAACTACTTCCCAATACCCATAATTTAATTAGATCCTAATCATGCAAGGGTTTGAGGAAAATAGATCTAATGCAATAAAAACTGGGTATGGAGGTATATGATCAAAGTGTTACTTGCCTTGCTGATGATCCGCAAAACCTAGCGATTCGAAGTAACAAGCGGCACACTCTGGGTACTCTATCGCAAACAAACAAGCATACAATCAGTACTCATCTAATACACAGGTAAAACTCGAATGAAAGATCCAACCAGAAAGTTCAACTTAAGAACTCCGGTTTGCAAAAAGAATCAACTCGAAAGAAGCAACGAAAGTCAAACTGCGAAAGAAACAAGCTTCATTTACTAATCTGGATCTAGGTCAAATTTTACTGTAGCAAAAACTTATTTGAGTAGGTTAAACGGAAAGAGAATTTCGAGACGAAACTCTAGGCGCTTGAATCGCCTGATTCCGATAAACGAGCGAGAAGTTAAACAGAAACGAAGATTCGTTCAGAAATCGAATCTGAGAAAAAATAGCGGAAAAATCCGAAGAAAAAGAAAAAATGGATGAATGGTTAAAGAACGGACGTTCGTTAACAGAGAAAAACCGACGAACGCGTTCGTTAAAACGAACGGTTCAGTGAACGCTCGCAAAACAATAAAACCGAAAAAAACCGATCTAGGGTTTTTTTTAAACGAATGGTTTTTTTTAAAGAAAACCGGCAAAACGAGGCGAGGCAGTACCTCGTCGGGGCGGGGCTCCGGCGGGGCTTGGCCGGCTCCGGCGAGAGGCGGCGAGGGCGGCGGGGTGCGGGGTGCTCGGGGAAGGGCGAGGGGCGGCGGCAAACGGCGGCGGCGGCGGCTCCCGTGCGGGCGGCGGCGGCGGGCAAGTGCGGCGGCGGCGGGGGTGAGGTGAGAGGAGGGGGGGTGCGGGGGTTTATATAGGAGGGGAGGGGGGCTCCGGTGGCTTGGGGGAGGGGCAAGCCGGGCGGGGCGGCTCCCGTCTCCATGGCGGACACGGCACGGCGGCGCGCGCTCGTGCGCGAGGAGGACGGCGCGGGCAGGCCGGCCTGCGGCTCGGCTGGGCTCGGCCCAGTCAGCGCGGCGCAGTTTTTTTTAAATACGTTCCGCGGAAAATAATTGGTAGAAAAATAAATAAAAGTCCAAAAAAATATAAAATAAATTTTCCCCGTCTAGTTAGAAAATCTAGAATAGGGTGAACATTTTTTTAACACAAAATAAGTATTTTGAAAACATGCAATTTTTAATGCAATAAAAATTGCAAATAAAATCCGAATAAAATCCAATAAATGATTTTAACATATTTCCTCCAGTATTTCCATTGTTTTGGAGAAGTCATATTTTCTCCTCTCATTTATTTTGCTTAATGAAATATTTTTCCGGAGAGAAAATAATTAAAACCAAAATCCTCTTCTTATTATTTGATGAAAATCAAATATGAAAATTCGAGAAAATCCCCAACTCTCTCCGAGGGTCCTTGAGTTGCTTAGGATTTATCGAGGATTTGTCAAAATGCAATAAAACATGATATGCAATGATGATCTATGTATAACATACCAAATTGAAAATTTGGGATGTTACATTATCCGAGTGAACCGTATGTTGTGTATCGCACACGCCTTCATCTGGTTGCTCGTTTCTTTTGTTCCTCCTGATCGCAAACAGTTCATTGAACTGAACCGTATGCCCTTCATCGCACATGCAAATAAAACCTGAACCGTGTTTGATGCATCCGTCATCGCAAACGTTTTATACATTTCTAACGGCTTTCATACAGAACCGTTTGCGATTATTGCATCGCACACAGTTTCTCGAAGGGTCTCTGATCGTAGTGTCGCGTTAGCAACATCCTGTAGTAGTGACTCCTACTCGTTTCTGCTCGCATTGCCATCGCAGTCGGTATTCTGTGGTGCTACGTTTACGATGCACGGCCCATCACAAACGGTTCACTGCTAGGATGATTAGCTAATCGTCGTACGAGTGTCGGACAGGATTACGAAACGCCGGACCGTTGTAACATCGTCGTACACGACAACTATCGCACACGCTATTCTGTGGTGCAATGTTTACGATGCATACTTCATCAGAAATAGTTCATGGTTGCGAATCATGTACGATAAGGCAACTGACACAAATGTTTAGTTTGCCTGCACCGTTTGTCATATTGTCTGACATCGCACACGCTTTGCAAACGGCAACTGTGTGCATGCTTGCACACTTCTCTCTATGAACCGTCTCGAATTATGGTGCATATCGCAAAACGTTTGGGTTTTACCAACCGTGTGTGTGCCATAACAACCTGGAGAGCATAATTTCACCGTAATTTCATTGCTGCTTTTCCAAATTGTACCGGATTTGGATTTGGATTTGAATTTGAATTTGAATTTGAATGTATGCTACAACTTTATTCATATCCATCAGTTTCAAACAACCAATGCATTATTTGATTCATAGGTACATATGTTCAAGAATTACATAAGAGCCAAATAAAGAATGATGAACCACAATTGTATACTTGTACTATTAAAGACGGTAAAGAAAGAGGCGAAATATATTCTGGTTGCTGAACAAGGTGAAGCAGAATTCCCATATTGTGCCCTCCCCCATGCAGAAGGCACGCACGACTCTATTCCAACCCCTTGTGATGGTCGACCGCCCATCCTTCACGGTCTTCATCAAAACATCTAGATAATCATCGTGTTCTGGTAGAAATACTTTAACCTTTGCATGCCAACCAATCATTTAGTTTGAGAGGTAATCTTGAGTAAGCTGCTTTGGCAACCACTGCAAAGGAAAAAGATTCAGACATTGTCATCTAACACAACTCATTATGGGCTGTAAAAAGAAGGCTGCAGAGTTCTTACTTACCATCCTGCAGTTCGCTGTTGTCTTGGATAAAGTGTAAACAAATAGTTTAATTGCCATCTTTGGACCAATTTACTAACAATCTTTATCAGCTTCCTCACTTGATGCTGGTTCATCGATATCTCATTGCCCCATACGCAGAAAGGGTCAAAACGCGGATCTTTACCAATGAGATATGTACCTAAAAGCACCAAGTTAATATTAGAAGCTAAACAACAATTGCACAATGATGTAGTACAACATTCTTTTATAATATGTCTATATACATCCGTATGTGGTAGTCCATTTGAAATCTCTAAAAAGAAAAATTTTAGGAACGGAGGGAGTATCTTATAACATCCAATATACTCACATATTAGATGAATTAACATCTTATATTATGGGCCGGAAGGAGTTTAGTTCATTCTTACAAATTATCGGCTGATTAACTGTTGCTGTATCCATGGGTTACAGTTAGTTTGAGCTAGTTCAGGCTCAAATAGCCCTAAAGTATATATAAACATGAGGGTTAGTTTGAGCTAGTTGCATCTATAACCCACCCAAAAAAACTATCCAACCCAAGAGGTGCTAATTGGAGCTAGTTCTCTTACTGCATTTATTGTCAATCTAACCCTGCCATCCAAACAACTCTTTGGATGGAGTTAGTTCAGGGTTAGTAATGAGCTAGAAACTAACTCTATCCTCTAGCTAAGTTAAGTATCCAAACAGGGTTGTGTTGTTGCTGTTGCTGTTGCTGCTCTTCTACGTATATCTAGACATCATTAGAACATTAATGTAACATTCTTCCTTGTTGCTATGTGGCCTAGGATTGCACATTTAGACATTAAGTACAGTGCATGTTGCTATGCAGCCTCAGATATATTACATATGGCCCTAGTTAACCTAACAAAAATGGGTTGCAGATATATTCAGTTAAAAGTCCGATTCACCGAATAGTCCCTTATCAGCCGCCGGCCTATATGGTACCAGCTACCGATATCCTGAACAGTGAGCAGATATAAGCCATGGGATGATACTAACCTCGATGGAAAACAGCAGTCGTTCGCAAAATTGTCATGTGTAGGTACATCGAGAAGCATGTTAAGCACAACAGGCTAAACATCAACCAAAATTATACATGGCAGACAAAATAATCTCCAAAAGATAGCTTCAGTGTGCAGGTTTAAGCACGCTAGTAAACCAAAACAAGTGGAAAGGTGTGCTAACTGCAACAGGCCTAACATTTAACAACAAGCAAACATAGTCATTCAAACTGGTATTGTGCCGGTCTAAGTACACTGATTATGGTTAAATAAAAATGGAAAGGCGTGTTAACTACAAGATGCAGCAACCAAATGTAGTCATTCATAGTGGTATTGTTGAAACTAGTATTGATGAAATTGAACTGCACAGTTCATACTTGCACATATAGAACATCACGTTGCGAATAACTGGAATAAACAAGGCATACTACGAACAACCAAAGATAGCATTTGAAACAGAACATATGCTAACTACAAACAACTGAACAATCAAAAAACTTTAAAAGAGGCATATGCAAGCTATAACAGGCTTAACAGCAAGCAAATATATGCATTCCTATCGGTATGTTTAAAACTGGATTGATGAAATGTACTGCACTGTAAATAATTGCACATATAGAGCATCACATTGTGAACAACTGAAATAAACAAGGCATACTGCAAACAACCAGATATAGCAATTAAAACTGGACATATTCTCACTACACTGCAAAAGGGACTCGACAAAACAAATCATGGGTTTCCCCCTGTGAAGAGGCTCGGCGAAACAAATCATGGGTTTGCTCACTTGTCACAGATGGGCTCGTTCCTGTGGGAAGAGCACGGACCCTGGATGCGCTCCATGTTGTCGCAGATGGGCTCCTTCCCGTTGGAAGAGCACGGCTGTAGGGTGCCCTCCCTGATGTCGCAGACGGGCGCTTTCCCCTTGGAAGAGCAGATGGGCTCTTTCCCCTTGGAAGAGCCGGAGAGGGTGCCCTCCTCGTGGTCGCCGTCGATGTGGTCTGACTTGGAAGCTGTGGATCCCAAGCCAGCGTCGCAGAACGTGTCCTTCAAAAATGACAAAAGGGGCTCGATGGCGATCTGGAATGGCAAATTGTTGATAGCGAGCCAGAGGAGATCTGCGGCGGGGCCATGGATGAGATTGACGGCGGTTGAACCCGAGGGGTCGGGGGTGGGCCACTTAACCTGTGACACAGCCCGCCTCAGGCCGTCGCTGTCGATGACCTCGATGTCATAGCCGGCGGCCGAGATATGCCCGCATACTCTAGCCCGCTGCTTGAGTGCCTGCCGCCAGTAATGGTCATCAGCTTCCTCAGCGACGTCGGGCGAAGAGACCGCTATACACCTCTTTTGGGCCAGTCGCTCCTCGAGCTCCACGGGAAGCGTAAACGGGCTTAGGCTGCGACGCTCTAGAGTGGGGGATGGGGATCTGTGGGAAAGGGTGCATTTGGCAGGCGTCATCTAAGAAACTTAGGGCAGCCTGGGTATGGACATCGGTGGGTAAGCTGCACGGGCAAACCGGCAGATGTTGACAATGGAGGCCTTGTGGCGGTGGCGGCGGCGGGGACCTTGCTAGGGTTTCGAGCGAGGGAGGGTGTGTGTGTGCGTGCACACACACACGCCTGAGGAGGTTTTGGTGTGTGTGTGTGTGTGTGGAGGGGGGCGCGGGGCGTTTGAGGAAATGACGCGGGTACTGAAAATTTTACTACGCGGGAGTGAAATGCCGGGCTATTAAATTTTTTGATGATAGTGCATCGCACACAGTCCGGAGATAACAACCACGTGTTATGAAACAGAAAAACCCTCGAGGCGGGCAGATATTTTCCAGGGATGCAGGCGGGATTGGGAACAAGAAACATCGCACAAGGTCCGGAGATAACAACCGTGTGTTATGAAACAGAAAAACCGTCGAGGCGGCTAGATATTTTCTAGGGATGCAGGCGGGATTGGGAACAAGAAACGTCGCACACGGTCCGGAGATAACAACCGTGTGTTATGAAACAGAAAAACCCTCGAGGCGGGCAGATATTTTTGAGAGGGGGAGCCTCGTGGAGCCCAACGTATTGTGCGGATGTTTGCGTGACAGGTGCACCGGCGTGGCACACGGTTAGTTTGAGTGAACCGTGTCTGTTGCATTATCTGACTTGTCTAATGTTAGTAAATTTGGCGAAAAATGACGTGGGAGAGGGTCTGAACACGAACACACTTGCATGTGGACCAAATTTATGTATCAAAAGGTTGCTTTGATTTTCAAATACCAAATGCAACTTCGGTGTGGCACCTCTCTCGCAAAGCGCACGTATTGCTTGCCCCCACCCCCCCTCGTGTCGGCACGAAGGGAATCCTAAGCTATGAAAGATGCCCCCCCAACCGAGGTCCATTCACCTAGCAAAGTGCGAAGTAGCTAGCAGCCCCCCTCCCTCATGTCGGCACGAAGGGAATCCTAAGCTATGAATGCATGCCCCCCCAACCGAGGTTCACCCTAGCAAAGTGCGAAGTAGCTAGCAGCCCCGCCCTCCCTCGTGTCGGCACGAAGGGAATCCTAAGCTATGAATGCATGCCCCCCAACCGAGGTTCACCCTAGCAAAGTGCGAAGTAGCTAGCAAGGCCCCCTCCCTCGTGTCGGCACGAAGGGAATCCTAAGCTATGAATGCATGCCCCCAACCGAGGTTCACCTTGCAAAGTGCGAAGTTGCTAGCAGCCCCCCCCTCGTGTCGCCATGAAGGGAATCCTAAGCTATGAATGCATGCCCCCACAACCGAGGTTCACCTAGCAAAGTGCGAAGTAGCGACCCCCCCCCCCCCACACACACACTTTCAGTCGATGGGCCAGAGAGGCATATCTCACCAAGATGGATCGTAAAACGGACCAAGAATAATCCACCTTGGTCGTACAACCTCTCTCTTGTTGTTGGTCAAAGTGATGGTCGTCCATGCGACCCTGGAGATGGGCTAGCTTGCCAATAATCACGCAAGTAGCTAGTCCCCGAAGACAACCAATGCATGCGTGTGGCCCAAACATATGTATGGAGAGGTGTGTTTTTGAGTAACAATGGAACAACTTTGATGTGGCACCGTGATTTTGAACTAGAAATCCCCACACTGAGTGAGGGTTAGGTTGACGATGCATATGTATGTTACACCACACTTCAAGCCGACGACGGGGATTCATGCATGCATGCGTGCATAGTATATGCGCTCAAACTTAATTAAGTCTGAATCTCACCATGACCTATACTACGATAACACGAACCAAATGAAGAATCCGCCATGGTAACCTATCTTGTTGTTAGTCAAGGTGATCATGGATGTCCACGCGGGCCCACGAATGTATAGGCTTGTCGTCGATAACCACGCGAGGGAGTGTATCATTCGAAGGCAACCACTACATGCATATGTATGGAGGTGATGCGTGCATGCATGTTTGAATACACAACATTATATGTGGTGCGTGTGTCAAAAATCGTACACTAGCTCCCCACACAGAGCGAGATCGGTTCATGATGTGTCGTTGTACTAGCCACTTCGACTCGATGGGAGGGATTCATGCGTACACATGCATGTGTGTGTGCTCAAACTTTATCATGCATGTCATCCCAGAGCAAAAATAATAATCCCCTCCTAAGTCAAATTAACCTCTCTTGTTGTCAGGCAAAAAGTTGTGATGGACCAAGCGGGCCCACAGATGGAAAGCACTGATATCGCTGATAACCGCTTAAGTGGGTGCGAGAGGACAACCACCACCGTTTTGCATGTGGGCCAAACATATATATATATGTTGAATACCCAAAATGCACAACTTTGATGTGCCACATGCCTCAAAAACCATAAACCATGCAACCACACAGAGTGAGGTTCATATCAAGCGTACTACATATGATGGTCCCCTTCCCCCCTCTTCACTGCATATTATATGCTCCTGCCGTAATATATGTACAACCCAAAAGAATCATCATCGATGGTGAAATTAATTAACCTCTCCCAATGTAGGTCAAAGTGATGCATGCATGCATCGACGATGGCCTCGTGGGCCCACAGATGGAAGTGTCACACGTGAGTGTACTAGCTAGGATATGCATGTGGCCCAAAAAGGTGTTGTGTGATGTTTGAATAACCAATTTCACAATTTTGATGTGGCACATGCCTCGGTAACCAAAATGTCCCGACACTGAGTGAGGTGTACTTGTTCACGGATGTGTACGTATAGTATATATGCTAGTCCCCTCCTACCTCTTCGACGCGTACTATATACCACCATAACACAAACAAAAAAGATTCTACCTTGCTAGTCAAATTAACCTCACTATCGGCTGTTCGTCAAAGTGATGGACGACGACCTCGTGTGCCCACAGAAAGCGTCACACGCGAGTATCGAGTGTCGTGTAGGACAACCATCGACTGCATGTGGCCAAAACATTTATGTACGAAAGGATTGTGTAATGTTTTAAATAACGATTTCACGACTCTGATGTGGCTCCGGCCTACCTAACAAAACGGCCAACCCACATGGTGGCTCACAACTCGTAGTGTACTGCGAGCCATCCGCCACCCCAGACGCACACACCCACACCGCAATCCACCGCAACTACGATGCATGTTAAATTAATTATCCCGCGGTGAACATACATGTTACCAGAGGAGGGACGTTTTAATTTCAAAAAAATCACAGAGATCATTAAGACGTTTTAGTACATTGATTTAGTGATTTTCTATGGGTATAATGTGCAAAAATCAAATTTGAGCTACATGCACACGTGACAGTGCACCTAAATGGATTGCAAAAACACATGTGTCTCACTGGGTGCATGTTTACTCCCCGTGCAACAAATTTCAAACATTGAGAATCTTGATTTTTAAATTCTAGTACATCCAAAACTTATTTGAAGTTCATGAAACTTATCGTGTTGTCATATGGACACCAATACAAAGTGGCATTGTACTTTTTTGTCAAATTTGAGACCAGTTTTGATGTAATCTTCATCTAATTACAGATGGGAGATTATTAATAATTGGGAACCAATATCCCAAACGGATTATTTATTCGAACCGTGAGCGTTAGACCAACAATGGATACATGCCATGCTTCGGGTAAGCAATAAAGCGGCATCATTAATCTTCCAAATAGAAAAACAATATACGTGCCGCCGCGCAACCCGTGTGGCGTGCGAGCAGGCGTGAGTTGACGGGACGCATGCGAGCAATCCGCCGCGCAGGCAGACGGGGAGGTGTGCGTGTAGGTGTGTGAATTGACGAAGGCGTGCTCGCTACGCAGTGTCATCGGGAGGCGTGCGAGTAGCTGTGTGAAACTTTGGTAGGCATGCCAGCAGTCCGGTGCGTAGGCTCACCGGGAGGCGAGCCATCGGTTTGACCGCCGCCCGCCTCTCTCCCACAACTCCCACTACTCCATATTAATGGTGCGCCGAAGCGGCCGCAACCCCCATCCTCGCTACGCACACACAATCCTCTCTCTCTGCTTGCATCCTCGACGCCGCTCTCAGACCTCAAAGCCGTCAGTGTATGAGGATGCCGCCGAAGCACCCCATCGGAGGGAGTGGCGACGCCGGGGCTGCTAAAGCACCAGAGAACGGCGTGGAGATGGAGACAGAGGTTGCCGTCACCGTCGGCGAGTTATCGCTGCACCCTGACATCGTCGATGGCGTCGAGCTTCCACAGTCGGAGGCAGAGTTCCACACCGACTCCAACGACCACTACGGCGACGACTCCGACGACAACGGATAGCTGGTTAGTCATCTATACACATTTATGTGTCAAATAGATCATAGGGTTTCTCTGGTTACTCCAGCCTCCCCCTTTTTGGAATAGAAATCCTGTGGTTATGTTCTCCCAATCCATGAAATCTGAGTAAGTTTCGTTAGATCCGTGTAGTGTATTGATTGTTTGAATGGTACATGTGATAAGTGATTAGTTGTTTCATTTGTGCAAATGATTTCTGCTAGTAATCCGACTAGGGTTAGTGTCCGTGCTAATAATTCCTAGCCAGGACCTGACAATTGATTTTGAATGACCTACATATGCTTGTGCCATTATTTTCTTCAAGATTGGTCTGTACATAGACGATTGTGCTTGAAAACCGAACCATAATCCATGGATATGTATAAATAAATAGCCATAAATTCCTAATCCTACTTCACGGCATGTAATCAGTGATTTGATGCCAAATTTGTTTTACTATTTGTATAGGTGTTGTCTGACGATGTGGACCGCGAGGATGAAGATGCCCAGAGGAGGTACAAGAGGCGAATCCTGAGGGAGCTTTATGTGGGAATGCATAACAAGTGTATTAGGACCTGAAACGACGACTATGGATGCCCATTTTGCAACCACAAGCTTCATGACGCGTATCTAAGTGTTCTGGCGCATGCAAGAGGACGGGCCGTTGGCTCCTTCAAGCAGAAGTATTCTCGCAGGGTAGCGCACGGCGCGTACGCAGAGTACCTGGAGATGCTTCAGGATCGTGTCGGTCGCATGTGAGATGAGATGTGGGATGGATTGAACTATGTACACTTGAGTATGCTTAATGATGGTTGAACTATGCTTATGTACGTGTACGCTTATTATCTATGTCTGAGTATGTTAAATATTTCGCCAAATTTTGGTAAAAATTACAACGGGGGACCAATAAACCAGGACCGGGGTAGTACGTCAATCACACACGGTTCCCAAAATTGGAACCGTGTGCAATGACTTTCGTTTTGCCTGCTGCGTCAATCACACACGGTTCGCTCTAGCAAACCATCGCCCCCAAAATTCTTCGTAGGACAGAAAACCCTCACCACCCAATTCAAAATAGAAAAAAGAAAACCCTCACCATCCCCACATCACAAAAACCCTCACCCCGCCCGCCACCCCCTCGGCCCCTCTGGTACATTCCCCATTCACACTTGCACAAGCTCCTCCGCGTCTATGCCATGGCACCGCCTATCGCGGCGGTAAACACTTAGCTCGACGCCTGCCGCCGCCGCCAGGCTGCCAACAAAGCCCACCGCATTTTTCCACTTCCGCTTGCCGCCGCCTATCGCCATCGACTTTCTCGACACTGCTCGTGGTCGACCCAGCTCCGCTAGGTTGGGGAATCTGCCGTACTAAGGGTTCTTTCTCATGGACGACAAGGTAACTAATTTAACGAGATATTATCTCATCTCTTATCCTAGTTCATTTGCCTCCTTTAATCTTCCGGCGGAAATCGCCGTGAATTCATTTTTCTTCGAGCTGATTTGAGGGTTTTCTTTCATTCATAGAATGTACAGTGCTCCGACACTTCAGGACTTTGCGACCGCCACCAGAGATTCCATCTCATCGTACCAGATAACTTGAGGACGCACGTGGTATGTTCAATCTCACCCTAAATCGGTTGGCATGGCCTACTTTCCTGAACATATTCTAAATATTGCTACATTTGGATAAAAGGTGCCACATGCACCATATACGTTAAAGGGGATTTTCCCCCTCTTCTTTCTATATTAGGCAAATGAATGATGTATTGTTGTTTCAATTACTCTCATTTTTCCGTGACATCATGTTTACCCTATTTGTTTAATTATAGATTGTTGTCCTTCGATTTCAACTGTTGTACAGTTCTTTCAATTTGGGCCCATATTTGCATGTTACCATATTTTCTTTAACAATCCTACCATTTTCTGCAGGACATCCCTCGCTATGCAATAGATTATGTAGTGCACAATTTTTCCCTTTACATATATCAAGGCTCCACGGATGTCATACTGCACACAAACCATGGATTTACAATCGTTGCTACTGTAAGACTTGATGAACATGGTGACTCCTATTTTGGCACTGGCTTTTGGAATGAAATTGCAAAGTTTCATGTACTGAAAGCTGGCACTAAAATTGCACTACACATAAAAGAGCCTGGTCATGAGATATATGCTAACTTCCTTGACAGAATCATCCGTCCAGACTTTGTTCGAAGTAAGTTTTCCTTTCAACTATCTGCATATGTTGACTTACCCAGCAATGTTAAATGAATTGTGTAGTATTTAAGCAACCAATTGTTATTCCCTTTTCTTACTATATTCCTACCTAATAACTTCTAGTCACCAATACACTTTTCTATTGCCCTGTTTTAACTAAATATTCCCTGTACTCCCATTTCTATCATAAAGCGCCACTGACAAGGAGACTCCGGAGGTGGAGAACGGGGCTGCCAACAAGCGGAGGCGGGGCGAGCTAGAACCGCAAGTGACTCCAGCAGGCCTAGACTTAATCAGCAGCCTCCCCGATGATATGTTGAGAGTCATCGTCTCCCTCCTCCCAATCAAATATGGGGCGCGGACAACCCTCATTTCCTAGCGATGGCGCCTCCTATGGAACTCCAGCCCTCTCGACCTCATCAATACCCACGAGCTCTGCCATGGCTATCGCAAAAGCTTGGATGCGTTCTCCAAGATCCTCGGCAGTCACCTTGGCCCAACCAAAGGCCTTAGAATGGGCAAGTTCCGTTCCAACGGTAAGGACCGAGCCAAGCTTGACGACTGGTTCCGATCCCCCGCCCTAGATCAGCTCGAGGAGCTCACTTTTGATGATGGGCATATGCGGTTGCTGCCAACGTCCGCACTCTGCCTCACGCCCACGTTGCGTGTCGCCAAGTTTAGGAACTGCCATTTCCCGCCCCTTAATGACGCGCCCGCTCTTATTCTACCATGACTGAAGCACCTCAAGCTCTTCGCCGTCTGCCTCTCAAAGGGTGACATGGAGAGCCTGCTCCGTGGCCGTACTGCACTCGAGTACCTTCGTCTTCAGGCGATCAATGGGTTGAGTACCTCCCACATCACCTCCGTGACTCTTCGGACTATTTATGTGTTTTGCTGGTGCGGCAGGAAGACATTACAAAAGGTGGACCATGGTATGGTCATCCAGAACACACCTGCACTTGAGAGATTACTTGTAGTTGATCAAGAAGGTCCAACAAGAATCAATGTCATTTCTGCGCCTAAATTGACAGTGGTGGGCTACTCGTCTGACAAATACTCCGAACTTGTTATTGGATCCACACCCGTTCAGGTACAATAGCCGCCTTCTACCTCTCCTTCTACAAATTAACATTATTTCTAATTTTGAAGATGTTTGATCGTCTGTCATTCATAAAATGATTCCGACAAGCTTGAGCCCGAAACTACGCACAGTGAAGGTCTTGGCACTAGAATCTATCGGCCCCGACCTGGAGCAAGCTAACAGTTTCCTGAGATGCTTTCCGTGCCTAGAGAAGCTATATATCGAGGTGATGTTCCTTTCCTGTTAAATGTTAACCATAAGGGAGTTCAATTTGTGACACATTTTTCCAAGTTTACAATGACAATGTACTACGATTTCTGAAGGTTCTTTTGGAGGATTTCAGTACATACATGTCCCCCCCCATATTGGTGGCTTGATCCATATGGTTACAATCAATAAGCATTTCCCTTTGGATTCATTTGTACTAGTTTTCTTAGGGAACTCTTCATCCACTCCAACCTCTTGTGAAGAAGGCTACATTTTTCTAGAATGTAATCAAATGCCCATGTTAATCATGTCAGATCAAAGATGGCATGTTAGTGCATTTTACAAATCCTGCAAACCAAATAGCTAGGCTTGTAGTAATGTTCAAAAATGCATGTAGGCACTAACACGTTTTCTTCTTTTGCAGATAAGATTAGGCCCAGTGGTGGATAATGTGATACAGTATAACAATCACGTCGAATGCCTAGATCTGCATCTCTCGGAAATTACTTTGAACTCCTACCGAGGGACCTTATCGGAGATTATATTCGCCAGGTTCTTGTTCTCAGAGCAAGGGTGCTGAAGGCAATGAGGTTTGCCCTACATTTATTTCGCAAAAATGGATGGTTTGTTGATCAGCGCCGGCACCTGCGGCAGAATGGAGTAGGCTCCAAAAGTGCGGAATTTCATTTTGGAACTTCAGATGATAGAGTAATCAGAAGTCATCGTGTCAACCCCATACATGACTTCTCAGTGGCTGGCCCCTTTGCAAAAATTGTGAGGTTTCGAAGCCAGAAATAGAAGCGGTGATATAAGTTTGAACCTATCTGATATCCATGTTCAGCGGATCAGCGCGAGCGTTTGCAGCTGATGAGCTGAATTTCATTTCTAATATCAGTTTGACCCTTGTAATCTTTGAATTTGAGCCATATAACTCTGGATTTTGAACCTTCTAACATTTCGAGCTTTTGTGGTACAATCGTTGAAATGGCATCGTACGAGACTCGTATATTGCTAGCACTATTTTGACCTTAATATGCAATGGTCTTAGATTTTATTAATTATTCTCAAATCAGTTTACCTTGTCGATCTCATAGCACACGATCTGTATAGCTAACTCGACAGCGATCTTCGACATTATTGCACATAGTTGGTTTCTTCCACCGTGTGCACTGTAGAGCGCAGAATTAATTATTGCACTCGAGTGTCCATCATCACCCTTCTGTGTAACTTTGACCTCATCACCCAAGGGTAAACTTATGACCGAAGTCATTCCACACACTTTGTTTTTACAAAGCTTTTTGCCAATAAACGCCCAAGATTTGTCCCTCTTCTAGCCGACGCGTGGCCAAACTAGCCGGGCGGGAAGCTTGCGCGGTAAACAACACGGTAGTGCGGGAACAGGCTCACGGATGATACATTTGGCGCCTCTTCGAGCCCACGCGTGCGGTGCGGTGTTGTCAAGCGTTCACTGGATTCTGGAATCCTCCGCTATGAACGTCGTGACAAGACGTGACGATTACACACCGGCCGGCCCCCATTTATTAAAGCGGCCATTTAACCTACCCTTGTGTCTCTTCAACCTTTCGATCGCGCCCCACCATTGCAAGAAGCACACCCACCACAAGAAATTCTTAGAGGGTATCCTGCATGGCTCCAATGGCGCTCCGAGCGGCTGCCGACGACGAGCAGCAGTTCACCATGTGTGCCGTGGTGGACACCCACAGAAGGTTCATGGACCTCTCGGTGGTGTACACCAACGATTCGGTCTGGGTGGAGCATTCCATCCACATCATCGAGCTGTTGCTGGCCGAGGAGAAGTACAAGGTGGTCGGGTTCGACCTCGAGTACACCCGTGCTCGTGTCGGGTCTCATCCCAAGGTTGTCGTCGCCCAGATGTGCGTGCGCCACCACGTCCTCGTCTACCACTACTGCCTGGCCACAAGTCCTTGTGAGCATTTCACCAGGTTTGTCAACAGCCCCCACTACATGTTCGCTATGGTGGACATCACCAATGATGTAAAGGCGCTCGAGAGTTCGGGTATCGCCTGCCAGAATCTTGTCGACATCCAAGGCCAATACAAGATCAGGAGCAGCAAGGAGCATGAGAAGGACTCACTGGTTCACCTCGCCGAGGCCATCATCGACCCCTACTACAAAGACATGAAGGATTCATGCAACAAGGACAAGCGTGCCTGACACTCGGCCTGGATGGAGAAACTCGACAAAGCTCACGTCGTGTACGCGGCCAAGGAGGCGTACACGAGCTACGACATGTACAGACGGATCATTGACATGAGGAAGTGCCTCCTTCCCCAAAACGGCCAGGGATCCAGCCGGAAGCAGAGCAATGGCAAGTGTCGTTGCAACAATAAGTAGATGATTAGATCCTCGTTTCTCCTACTTTAGTATGCATGTAAATGTTATGTGTGTAGTCACTTGTGTAATTGTATGCTTAATTTGGTTATGCAATGCTGTCTTTTTAAGTATATCTATTGATGCTCTATAGACAGAGCGTAGATGGTGTGCGGACAAAGAAAACGGACTCCAAATTCGATGAAGGAGGGTTGGTGATGACGAAAATCGAAGATCCCCCTCTCCGGAGCCCAAAACGGACTCCAGATCTGGCCTTCCGTTGAAGAACAGGAGGTGGCGGCGGCTCCGTATCGCGAAACGAGATAATTCTTCCTCCCTGATTTTTTCTGGAAAAATAGGTATTTATGGAGTTGAATTCAGGGTCTGCGGGGCCACCAGGTGGGCACAATCCGCCTGGGCCCGCCTGAGGGGGCGCGCCCTGGTGGGTTGTGCTCACCCAGGGGGGCCCCCTCCGGTGGTTCTTGGCTCCAGTATTTTTCTTTTATTGTATAAAAATTCTCCAAAAAGTTTCGTTCCAATCTGAGAACTTTTATTTCCGCACAAAAACAACACCATGGTAGTTCTGCTGAAAATAGCGTCAGTCCGGGTTAGTTTCATTCAAATCATGCAAATTAGTGTCCAAAACAAGAGGAAAAGCATTAGGAAAAGTAGATACAATAGAGGCGTATCATTGGCATGCCTGTTGTCTCAGTTAAAATAGGAGATCACTGTTATCATGGTTTATGTGATTTAGGTGCTAGCGTGAGTGCTATTCCTTTTACCTTATACCAAGAAATTATGAATGACATAGCACCCGCTGAAATAGAAAACATAGATGTTACAATTAAACTTGCTAATAGAGACATCAAACCACTTGGTATGGTTAGAGATGTTGAAGTCTTGTGTGGGAAAACAAAATATCCTATTGATTTTCTTGTTCTTGGTTCCCCACAAGATGACTTTTGTCCCAATTTCCTTGGTAGACCTTTCTTGAACACTGTCAGTGCTACTATAGATTGTCATAAACAAACTGCCAGTGTTAGCTTTGGTGATGAGTCTCATGAATTTAATTTCTCCAAGTTTAATAGACAACCCCATAAGAAAGAATTACCTAGTAAGGATGAAATAATTGGTCTTGCTTCTACTATCGTGCCTCCTACTGATCCACTCGAACAATATTTGCTACACCATGAAACTGATACGCATATACATGAAAGAAATGAAATTGATAAAATCTTCTTTGAACAATGACATCTACTTAAACACAATTTGCCTATCGAAACTTTAGGAGGTCCTCCTCCACCTAAAGGTGATCCTGTGTTTGAATTAAAACAATTGCCTAGCACTCTGAAATATGCTTATCTTGATGAGAAAAAGATATATCATGTTATTATTAGTGCTAACCTTTCAGAACATGAAGAAGAAGATTATTGAAAATTCTGAAGAAGAACCAAGATGCTATTGGATATACTCTCGATGATCTTAAGGGCATTAGTCCCACTCTATGTCAACACAAGATTAATGTTGAACCTGTTGCTAAACCCGTTGTTGATCATCAATGACGCTTGAACCCTAAGATGAAAGAGGTGGTAAGAACTGAAATACTAAAACTTTTGGAAGCATGTATAATCTATCCCATAGCTGATAGTAGATGGGTAAGTCCCGTTCACTGTGTCCCTAAGAAGGGAGGTATTACTATTGTTCCTAATGATAAAAATGAACTTATTCCACAAAGAATTGTTACTGGCTATAGAATGGTAATTGATTTTCGAAAATTAAATAAAGCAACTAGAAAAGATCATTACCCTTTGCCTTTTATTGATCAAATGCTAGAAAGATTATATAAGCGCGCACACACTTCTGGTTTCTTGATGGATATTCTGGTTTTTCTCAAATACCTGCTTCACAACCTGATCAAGAGAAAACCACCTTTACTTGTCCTTTTGGAACTTATGCTTATAGATGTATGCCTTTTGGTTTATGCAATGGACCTGCTACCTTTCAAAGATGTATGACTGCTATATTCTTTGATTTTTGTGAAAAGATTGTTGAGGTTTTCATGGATGACTTTTCTGTTTACGGAACTTCTTTTGATGACTGCTTAAGCAACCTTGATCGAGTTTTGCAGAGATGTGAGCAAACTAATCTTGTCTTGAATTGGGAGAAGTGCCACTTTACGGTTAATGAAGGCATTGTCTTGGGACATAAACATTCTGAACGAGGTATGAGGTGGATAAAGCTAAACTTGATGCAATTGATAAAATGCCATGCCCTGGAGATATTAAAGGTATTCGTAGTTTTGGTCATGCTGGTTTCTGTAGGAGGTTTATTAAAGACTTCTCTAAAATTTCTAGGCCTCTTACAAATCTTTTACAAAAGGATGTTCCATTTGTTTTTGATGATGATTATGTAGAAGCCTTTGAAACACTTAAGAAAGCCTTAATTGCTGCACCTATTGTTCAACCACCTAATTGGAACTTGCCTTTTGAAATTAAGTGTGATGCTAGTGATTAAGATGTTGGTGTTGTTTTAGGACAAAGAGTTGATAAAAAATTAAATGTTATCCATTATGCTAGTAAAACTCTAGACAGTGCCCAAAGAAATTATGCTACAACTGAAAAAGATTTTTTAGCAGATGTGTTTGCTTGTATAAATTCAGATCATATATTGTTGATTCCAAAGTAATTGTTCACACCGATCATGCTGCTATAAAATATCTTATGGAAAAGAAAGATGCTAAGCCTAGACTCATTAGGTGAGTTCTCTTGTCGCAAGAATTTGACTTACATATTACTGATAGGAAAGGAGCTGAGAACCCCATAGCTGACAACTTGTCTAGGTTAGAAAATATTCTTCATGAACCACAACCCATTGATGATAGTTTTCCTGATGAGCAATTAGCTGTAATAAATGTTTCTCATAACACTCCTTGGTATGCTGACTATGATAATTATATTGTTGCTAAATATATACCACCTAGTTTCACCTACCAGCAAAAGAAAAAATTCTTCTATGATTTAAGACATTACTTTTGGGATGACCCACGTGTTTATAAAGAATGAGTAGATGGTATTATGAGAAGTTGTGTACCTAAGCATGAACAGGGACAAATCCTAGGGAAATGTCATTCCGAAGCTTATGGAGGATATCATGCGGGAGATAGAACTGCTCACAAGGTATTGCAGTCTTGTTTTTATTGGCCTACTCTCTTCAAGGATGCTCGTAAGTTTGTTTTATCTTGTGATGAATGTCAAAGAATTGGTAATATCGGTAAGTGTCAAGAAATTCCTATGAATTATTCTCTTGCTGTTGAACCATTTGATGTTTGGGGTTTTGATTACATGGGACCTTTTCCTTCCTCTAATGGGTATACACATATTTTGGTTGTTGTTGATTATGTTACTAAGTGGGTAGAAGTTATTCCAACTAGTAGTACTGATCATAACATTTCCATTAAAATGCTTAAAGAAGTTATTTTCCCAAGGTTTGGAGCCCCTAGATATTTAATGACTAATGGTGGTTCACACTTTATTCATGGTGATTTCCGTAAAATGCTTGCTAAATATGATGTCAACCATAGAATTACATCACCTTATCATCCTCAGTCTAGTGGTCAAGTTGAACTTAGCAATAGAGAAATAAAACTAATATTACAAACAACTGTTAATAGGTCCCGAAAGAATTGGTCTAAGAAATTGGATGATGCACTTTGGGCTTATAGAACAGCTTATAAAAATTGTATGGGTATGTCTCCTTATAAAATGGTTTATGGAAAAGCTTGTCATTTGCCTTAGAACATAAAGCATATTGGGCAATCAAAGAACTCAACTATGATTTCAAACTTGCCGGAGAAAATAGGTTATTTGATATTAGCTCACTAGATGAATGGCGAACCCAAGCCTATGAAAATGCCAACTTATTTAAAGAAAACGTTAAAAGGTGGCATGGCAAAATAATCCAAAAGCGGGAATTTAAAGTTGGAGAATATGTTCTTTTGTACAACTCTTGTTTCAGATTCTTTGCAGGAAAACTTCTCTCCAAATGGGAAGGACCATATATTATCGAAGAAGTTTATCGTTCTAGATCTATCAAAATAAATAATGCCGAAGGTACTAACCCGAAGGTTGTCAATGGGCAAAGAATAAAACATTATATCCCAAGTACGCCCATCAATGTTGAAAGCAATATTATCCAAACTATGACAACGGGAGAACACATAAAATAAACCTTCCGGAACACTCCAAAATCTTGAAAAACAGAAGGTAAGTGATATGGTAAGTAAACGGACTCCAAAAAATCCGCAAAAACATTTTTTGTCAGTTTTGGAATATTAAAAAAATTAGGAAAGTAAGAAACAACTAGGAAGGCAACCCTGGTGGCCACAAGACACCAGGGCGCGCCTGGCTTGCCAGGCGCGCCCAGGTGGGTTGTGCCCACCTCGGTTACCTTCCGGACTCGGTTTTCTCCCATTTGCTTGTTTCCAAGATAAAAAAATCTTTATATACCCCCCGAACCTATTGACCACCGTATCACGGAGAAATCTCTCGTTCTTCTTTCTTATTGTTTTTCTATCAGAGTTTTTCAGGCCAGGCATCATGTCTTCTCCCTCCTCCAACAACGTAGAAGAAGATGCTTGGTTGAAGAAGATAGAACTAAAGAGAGAAGAACCAAAGGAAGTCTTCAAGGAGGACAAGTGCAAGGAAGCCGTTGGAGACCAAGCGCCAGTAGTAGAGCAATCCTTGCCTGCTGAGGAAGAAGATATCCTTGAACCTTATTATGATCACCTTACCCCCACTGAGATTGAAGCCTTTCGGATCATGGAAATGGTTCGTGTGAAAAATAAATATCTTACTCGTGAAAATATTCTATTGCAAGAGCATATCATTGCCCTCCGGAGCGTCATCCGTAGATTGGAGTATCTTTTGACCCTGAAGGACAAGATCACTACTACCTCATCATCGTCACCTCCTTCTTCTTCACCACCAAAGGAGACTTGAGTTCATGGTATGCGCACTCCCCTTGGCTTGTGCCAACCTTGGGGGAGGTGCCCCGGTATCGTATCACCACCATTATCTTTGCCTTTATTTATCTTAGTTCAATAATTAGTTATCATTTGAGTTAGTTGAATAAAAGTTTAGTTCAATCTTTCTTCGAGTGTTTACTTAGTGATCTACCTTTGTAATCGTGTGCGAGATATATAATAAAGTTTAGTTTGAGTTTGCTTTCTTTACTTTTATGTTCCAATAAAAAGAAAGGAAAATAAATAAAAAATCACATAAGGAAAAGTATAAGTGGTAAAATTTATTGGAGATTGACAAACATAGCATTGGTCAATGATGCAATTCATGAAAGAACGAATAAGGGAAGAGAAGATTCACATGCAAATACACTATCTTGGACATCTTTTATGATTGTGAGCCCCCATCAAAATATTATCTGCCAAGATTGTTGACGTTGGACAAGGAAGACAACGTAATTATTTATGTTTATCCATATTCACATAGAAGTTATATTGTCATAGATCCTTTAACATGTGGTTCTTGCTCAATATCTTTTTTAGCCAAAAATTCCGCACTAAGTAGAGATACTACTTGTGCATCCAAAAACCCTTAAACCCAAATCTTGTTTTGAGAGTCCACCATACCTACCTATGGATTGAGTAAGATCCTTCAACTAAGTTGTCATCGGTGCAATAAGGCAATAGAAATTGCTTCTAAATGTGTTAGATCATTTAGTGTAAGAGAAAATTGAGCATTGTACGAACTTGTGATGGCAAAATAATAAAAGTGACAGACTGCATAATAAAGGTTGCTATCACAAGGGGCAATATAACGTGACGTTCTTTTGCACTAAGAGATTGAGCATACAACTGATACGTCTCCAACGTATCTATAATTTTTGATTGCTCCATGCTATATTATCTTCTGTTTTGGACATTATTGGGCTTTATTATTCACTTTTATATTATTTTTGGGACTAACCTATTAACCGGAGGCCCAGCCCAGAATTGCTGTTTTTTTGCCTATTTCAGAGTTTCGCAGAAAAAGAATATCAAACGGAGTCCAAACGGAATGAAACCTTCGGGAACGTGATTTTTGGAACGAACAAGATCCAGGAGACTTGGACCCTACGCCAACCCCCCCCAGGCGCGCCCTCCACCCTCGTGGGCCCCTTGTTGCTCCACCGGCGTACTCCTTCCTCCTATATATACCTACGTACCCCCAAACGATCAGATACGGAGCCAAAAACCTAATTCCACCGCCACAACCTTCTGTACCCACGAGATCCCATCTTGGAGCCTATTCCGGAGCTCCGCTGGAGGGGGCATCGATCACAGAGGGCTTCTACAATAACACCATAGCCCCTCCGATGAAGTGTGAGTAGTTTACCTCAGACCTTCGGGTCCATAGTTATTAGCTAGATGGCTTTCTCTCTCTTTTTGGATCTCAATACAATGTTCTCCCCCTCTCTCGTGGAGATCTATTCGATGTAATCTTCTTTTGCGGTGTGTTTGTTGAGACCGATGAATTGTGGGTTTATGATCAAGTTTATCTATGAACAATATTTGAATCTTCTGAATACTTTTATGTATGATTGGTCATCTTTGCAAGTCTCTTTGAATTATCAGTTTGGTTTGGCCTACTAGATTGATCTTTCTTGCAATGGGAGAAGTGCTAGCTTTGGGTTCAATCTTGCGGTGTCCTTTCCCAGTGACAGTAGGGGCAACAAGGCACGTATTGTATTGTTGCCATCGAGGATAACAAGATGGGGTTTTTATCATATTGCATGAATTTATCCCTCTACATCATGTCATCTTGCTTAAGGCGTTACTCTGTTTTCATGAACTTAATACTCTAGATGCATGCTGGATAGCGATCGATGAGTGGAGTAATAGTAGTAGATGCAGGCAGGAGTGGGTCTACTTGTCTCGGACGTGATGCCTATATACATGATCATACCTAGATATTCTCATAACTATGCTCAATTCTGTCAATTTCTCAACAGTAATTTGTTCACCCACCGTAAAATACTTATGCTCTTGAGAGAAGCCACTAGTGAAACCTATGGCCCCCGGGTCTATCTTCATCATATTAATCTTCCAACACTTAGTTATTTCCTTTGCTTTTTACTTTGCTTTTATTTTACTTTGCATCTTTATCATAAAAATACCAAAAACGTTATCCTATCATATCTATCAGATCTCACTCTCGTAAGTGACCGTGTAGGGATTGACAACCCCTTATCGCGTTGGTTGCGAGGATTTATTTGTTTGTGTAGGTGCGAGGGACTCGCGCGTAGCCTCCTACTAGATTGATACCTTGGTTCTCAAAAACTGAGGGAAATACTTACGCTACTTTGCTGCATCACCCTTTCCTCTTCAAGGGAAAAGCAACACAGTGCTCAAGAGGTAGCAAGATGGATTTCTGGCGCCGTTGCCGAGGAGGTCTACGCAAAAGTCAACATACCAAGTACCCATCACAACCCTTATCTCCCGCATTACATTATTTTCCATTTGCCTCTCGTTTTCCTCTCCCCCACTTCACCCTTGCCGTTTTATTCGCCCTCTCCTTTTCGTTCGCCTCTTTTTCACTTGCTTTTTGTTTGCTCGTGTGTTGGATTGCTTGCTTGTCACGATGGCTATACCTATATTTGGTGATCTTCACCTTAAAAGATTAGAAGAGATCGAAAGCAACGTCAGGAGTTTTATGGTTTTGCAATTTGAGCATAATAATTTCTTCAGAAACGAGCTGAAGGAACAAAAAAGCTTTATGAGTTATAAGAATAAAGAGCTCGATGATATGTCTAAAGAATTTGATGGTTTGAGATCCCAAATTGCTCGTCTTGAGAAGTTGATAGCTGAAATATCGGATAAGCAGGCTACCTTAGTTAATAAGATGGCCGCTAAACCGGATTTCTATGAAAATAAAAATGAAGATCTAAAAGTTATTGATGTGTCCCCTATTAAATCTTTGTTTTGAAATATGAATCTTGATAATGATGGGACTGAATATGATCCACCTTTACCTAGAGGGCATTCAAAATTCGGAGTTTTTAGATCTTGATGCTAAAACTGATAAAAGTGGGATTGAAGAAATCAAAACCCTAGATGATAATAAACCCACTATTTTGGATTTCAAGGAATTTAATTATGAAAATTTCTCTTTGATTGATTGTATTTCCTTGTTGCAATCCGTGCTAAATTCTCCTCATGCTTATAGTCAAAATAAAGCTTTTACCAAACATATCGTTGATGCTTTGATGCAATCTTATGAAGAAAAACTTGAGTTGGAAGTTTCTATCCCTAGAAAACTTTATGATGAGTGGGAACCTACTATTAAAATAAATATTAAGGATCATGAGTTCTATGCTTTATGTGATTTGGGTGCTAGTGTTTCCACTATTCCCAAAACTTTGTGCGATTTGCTAGGTTTCCGTGATTTTGATGATTGCTCTCTACACTTGCACCTTGCGGATTCCACTATTAAGAAACCTATGGGAAGAATTAATGATGTTCTTATTGTTGCAAATAGGAACTATGTGCCCGTAGATTTTATCATTCTTGATATAGATTGCAATCCTTCATGTCCTATTATTCTTGGTAGACCTTTCCTTAGAACAATTGGTGCAATTATTGATATGAAGGAAAGGAATATTAGATTCCAATTTCCATTAAAGAAAGGCATGGAACACTTCCCTAGGAAGAAAATAAAATTACCATATGAATCTATCATGAGAGCCACTTATGGATTGCCTACCAAAGATGGCAATACCTAGATCTATCCTTGCTTTTATGCCTAGCTAGGGGCGTTAAACGATAGCGCTTGTTGGGAGGCAATCCAATTTTATTTTTTAGTTTCTTTTTGCTTTTTGTTTCTGTTTAGGAATAAATATTTGATCTAGCCTCTGGTTAGATGTGTTTTTATGTTTTAAATAGTGTTTGTGCCAAGTTAAACCTATAGGATCTTCTTGGATGATAGTTATTTGATCTTGCAGAAATTTCCAGAAACTTTCTGTTCACGAAAATAATTGTTAAAAATCACCAGAACGTGATAAAAAATTGATTCCAATTGCTGCTGATCGATAAACAAATTTCCTAGGTCCTCCTATTTTGGCTCATTTTTTGGAGTTCCAGAAGTTTGCGTTAGTTACAGATTACTACAGACTGTTCTGTTTTTGACAGATTCTGTTTTTCGTGTGTTGTTTGCTTATTTTGATGAATCTATGGCTAGTAAAATAGTTTATAAACCATAGATAAGTTGGAATACAGTAGGTTTAGAACCAATATAAATAAAGAATTAGTTCATTACATTACCTTGAAGTGGTCTTTTGTTTTCTTTTGCTAACGGATCTCACGAGATTTTCTGCTGAGTTTTGTGTTGTGAAGTTTTCAAGTTTTGGGTGAAAGATTTGATGGATTATGGAACAAGGAGTGGCAAGAGCCTAAGCTTGGGGATGCCCATGGTACCCCCAAGATAATATAAGGACACCAAAAAGCCAAAGCTTGGGGATGCCCCGGAAGGCATCCCCTCTTTCGTCTACTTCCATCGGTAACTTTACTTGGAGCTATATTTTTATTCACCACATGATATGTGTTTTGCTTGGAGCGTCTTGTATTATTTGAGTCTTTATTTGTTAGTTTACCACAATCATCCTTGCTGTACCCACCTTTTGAGAGAGACACACATGATTCGGAAATTATTAGAATACTCTATGTGCTTCACTTATATCTTTTGAGTTATATAGTTTTGCTCTAGGTCTTCACTTATATCTTTTAGAGCACGGTGGTGGATTTGTTTTATAGAAACTATTGATCTCTCATGCTTCACTTAGATTATTTTGAGAGTCTTAAATAGCATGGTAATTTGCTTAAATAATCCTAATATGCTAGGTATTCAAGATTTGTAAAAACTTTCTTATGAGTGTGTTGAATACTAAGAAAAGTTTGATGCTTGATAATTGTTTTGAGATATAAAGATGGTGATATTAGAGTCATGCTAGTTCAGTAGTTGTGAATTTGAGAGATACTTGTGTTAAAGTTTGTGATTCCCGTAGCATGCACGTATGGTGAACCGTTATGTGATGAAGTCGGAGCATAATTTATTTATTGATTATCTTCCTTATGAGTGGCGGTCGGGGACGAGCGATGGTCTTTTCCTACCAATCTATCCCCCTAGGAGAATGCGCGTAATACTTTGCTTTCATAACTTGTAGATTTTTGCAATAAGTATATGAGTTCTTTATGACTAATGTTGAGTCCATGGATTATACGCACTTTTCTTCCTTCCACCTTTGGTAGCCTCTCTAATACCGCGCACTTTTCGCCGGTATCATACATCCACCATAAACCTTCCTCAAAACAGCCACCATACCTACCTATCATGGCATTTCCATAGTCATTCCGAGATATATTGCCATGGAACTTACCACCATTCCGATTACTATGACATGCTCCATCATTGTCATATTGCTTTGCATGATCATGTAGTTGACATTGTATTTGTGGCAAAGCCACCGTTCATAATTCTTTCATACATGTCGCTCTTGATTCATTGCATATCCCGGTACACCGCCGGAGGCATTCACATAGAGTCATATTTTGTTCTAAGTATTGAGTTGTAATTTTTGAGTTGTAAGTAAATAAAAGTGTGATGATCATCATTATTAGAGCATTGTCCCAAGTGAGGAAAGGATGATGGAGACTATGATTCCCCCACAAGTCGGGATGAGACTCCGGACTAAATAAAAAAAAGGAGAAAAGAGTCCATAAAAAAGGGAAAAGGCTGAAAATAAAAAAAATGAGAGAAAAAGAGAGAAGGGACAATGTTACTATCCTTTTACCACACTTGTGCTTCAAAGTAGCACCATGATCTTCATGATAGAGAGTCTCTCATTTTGTCACTTTCATATACTAGTGGTAATTTTTCATTATAGAACTTGGCTTGTATATTCCAATGATGGGCTTCCTCAAAATGCCCTAGGTCTTCGTGAGCAAGCGAGTTGGATGCACACCCACTTAGTTTCTTTTGTTGAGCTTTCATATACTTATAGCTCTAGTGCATCCGTTGCATGGCAATCCCTACTCACTCACATTGATATCTATTGATGGGCATCTCCATAGCCCGTTGATACGCCTAGTTGATGTGAGACTATCTTCTCCCTTTTTGTCTTCTCCACAACCACCATTCTATTCCACATATAGTGTTATGTCCAAGGCTCACGCTCATGTATTGCGTGAAGATTGAAAAAGTTTGAAAATGTCAAAAGTATGAAACAATTGTTTGGCTTGTCATCGGGGTTGTGCATGATTTAAATACTTTGTGTGGTGAAGATAGAGCATAGCCAGACTATATGATTTTGTAGGGATAACTTTCTTTGGCCATGTTATTATGAGAAGACATGATTGCTTGGTTAGTATGCTTGAAGTATTATTATTTTTTATGTCAATATTAAACTTTTATCTTGAATATTTCGGTTCTGAATATTCATACCACAATTAAGAAGAATTACATTAAAATTATGCCTAGTAGCATTTCGCATCAAAAATTCTGTTTTTATCATTTACCTACTCGAGGACGAGCAGGAATTAAGCTTGGGGATGCTTGATACGTTTCCAACGTATCTATAATTTTTGATTGCTCCATGCTATATTATCTTATGTTTTGGACATTATTGGGCTTTATTATTCACTTTTATATTATTTTTGGGACTAACCTATTAACCGGAGGCCCAGTCCAGAATTGTTGTTTTTTGCCTATTTCAGAGTTTCGCGGAAAAAGAATATCAAACGGAGTCCAAACGGAATGAAACCTTCGGGAACGTGATTTTTGGAACGAACAAGATCCAGGAGACTTGGACCCTACGTCAAGAAATAAAAGAGGAGGCCACGAGGTAGGGGGCGCGCCTACCCCCCCTCCCCCCCCCCCCCCCCCCGCGCGCCCTCCACCCTCGTGGGCCCCCTGTTGCTCCACCGACATACTCCTTCCTCCTATATATACCTACGTACCCCCAAACGATCAGATACGGAGCCAAAAACCTAATTCCACCGCCGCAACCTTCTGTACCCACGAGATCCCATCTTGGGGCCTGTTCCGGAGCTCCGCCGGAGGGGGCATCGATCACGGAGGGCTTCTACATCAACACCATAGCCCCTCCGATGAAGTGTGAGTAGTTTACCTCAGACCTTCGGGTCCATAGTTATTAGCTAGATGGCTTTCTCTCTCTTTTTGGATCTCAATACAATGTTCTCCCCCTCTCTCGTGGAGATCTATTCGATGTAATCTTCTTTTGCGGTGTGTTTCTTGAGACCGATGAATTATGGGTTTATGATCAAGTTTATCTATGAACAATATTTGAATCTTCTGAATTCTTTTATGTTTGATTGGTTATCTTTGCAAGTCTCTTCGAATTATCAGTTTGGTTTGGCCTACTAGATTGATCTTTCTTGCAATGGGAGAAGTGCTTAGCTTTGGGTTCAATCTTGCGGTGTCCTTTCCCAGTGACAGTAGGGGCAGCAAGGCACGTATTGTATTGTTGCCATCGAGGATAACAAGATGGGTTTTTTATCATATTGCATGAATTTATCCCTCTACATCATGTCATCTTGCTTAAGGCGTTACTCTGTTTTCATGAACTTAATACTCTAGATGCATGCTGGATAGCGGTCGATGAGTGGAGTAATAGTAGTAGATGCAGGCAGGAGTCGGTCTACTTGTCTCGGACGTGATGCCTATATACATGATCATACCTAGATATTCTCATAACTATGCTCAATTCTGTCAATTTCTCAACAGTAATTTGTTCACCCACTGTAAAATACTTATGCTCTTGAGAGAAGCCACTAGTGAAACCTATGGCCCCCAGGTCTATCTTCATCATATTAATCTTCCAACACTTAGTTATTTCCTTTGCTTTTTACTTTGCTTTTATTTTACTTTGCATCTTTATCATAAAAATACCAAAAAAATTATCCTATCATATCTATCAGATCTCACTCTCGTAAGTGACCGTGTAGGGATTGACAACCCCTTATCGCGTTGGTTGCGAGGATTTATTTGTTTGTGTAGGTGCGAGGGACTCGCGCATAGCCTCCTACTGGATTGATACCTTGGTTCTCAAAAAATGAGGGAAATACTTACACTACTTTGTTGCATCACCCTTTCCTCATCAAGGGAAAACCAACGCAGTGCTCAAGAGGTAGCAACAACCAAAAAGCACAAGGGAACCTTTGCTTCCCTCTGTGAAGGGCCTATCTTTTACTTTTATGTATTTACTTTTATGCAAGAGTCAAAGTATTCTTCCCTATTCCTTTTTATTTTCTCTTTTGCAAGCATCATGTGGTGCGGAAAGATCTAGGAACATATATCCAGTTGGATATGGATGAGCATGAGTTATTATTGTTGAAATCACCCTTGAGGTGAATACGTTGGGAGGAAACTATAAGCCCCTATCTTTCTATGTGTCTGGTTGAAACTTTTTGCTCATGTGTATGCGGTGAGTGTTAGCAAAGATAGAAGACTATATGATGGTTGAGTATGTGGACTTGCCAAAAGGCTCCGACACGTGACCCTTCCTGAAAAGATGATGTATTGTAGTTGCAAAGTTGACTGGGAACATAGTTTGTTGGTTTCAATAGAGTTTATGCTTTATACTTCAATGTTGTGATGAATTGTTACTTGTTCATGTGAAGTTATATGATGAAATTCCTATGACGAAGTTTTATGTTAAATTTTGTTGTTGTTATAATAATATACATGATGCTTCTATGTCTGTACTTTGTTTTTATCGACACCTCTCTCTCTCTCTAAACATGTGGGCATGTTTTTCGATTTCGGTTTTCGCTTGAGGACAAGCGAGGTCTAAGCTTGGGGGAGTTGATACGTCCATTTTGCATCATATTCTCCTACTGTTATTTATAATGTTTTTATGCATAATAATGCTTTTTGTAGTATTTCTAATGCCTTTTCTCTCATAATGTGCAAGGTTTACACAAAGAGGGGGAATGCCGGCAGCTGGAATTCTGGACCTGGAAAAGCTATGTCAGAGTTACCTATTCTGCACATCTCCAAATGAGCTGAAAATTTACAGAGAATTATTTTGCAATATATAAAAAATACTGGAGCAAATAACTACCGGAGGAGGCCCACCAGGTGGGCACAACCCACTTAGGAGCGCCAGGCCCCCCAGGCGCGCCCTGGTGGGTTGTGCCCTCCTCGGCCCACCTCCGGTGCCCATCTTCTGGTATATAAGTCATTTTGACCTAAAAAAGAAGGAGAGGACTTTCGGGACGAAGCACCGCCTTCTCGAGTCAGAACTTGGGCAGGAGCACTTTTGCCCTCCGGCGGAGCGATTCCGCCGGGGGAACTTCCTTCCCGGAGGGGTAAATCATCGTCATCATCATCACCAACAACTCTCCCATCTATGTGAGGGCAATCTCCATCAACATATTCAACAGCACCATCTCCTCTCAAACCCTAGTTCATCTCTGGTGTTCAATCTTTGTACCGGAACCTTAGATTGGTGCTTGTGGGTGACTAGTAGTGTTGATTACATCTTGTAGTTGATTACTATATGGTTTATTTGGTGGAAGATTATATGTTCAGATCCATTATGCTATTTAATACCCCTCTGATCTTGAGCATGATTATCATTTGTGAGTAGTTACTTTTGTTCTTGAGGTCACGGGAGAAATCTTGTTGCAAGTAATCATGTGAACTTGATATGTGTTCGATATTTTGATGATATGTATGTTGTGATTCCCTTAGTTGTTTCATGTGAACGTGGACTACATGACACTTCACCATATTTGGGCCTAAGAGAATGCATTGTGGAGTAGTTATTACACTGGTACAACGAAGTGCTATACAGACGGTTTTTAACCCCTTTCCGCAACGGCGTTCTGAACCGTCGCCAAGTGAGTGACTGCGATATGCGGTGTCCTTCCCACACGACCCAAAAACAGTCGGGGATAGGCCCTCCTGGTACACATGCTCGGAAAAATGAGGTCGTGTGCGACGGGCGAGCAATTAAATACCGTTATACGTACAGTTGTGCTAAAAAATACAATTATACATGCCAAATTGTTTCCCGTCGTAAGTACATCCCACACAGTCAGTCTCGGCTAAATGTTTCCGTTCGTATGTACATTCCACACAGTCAATCCAAGGAATGCGTTTCTGTTAGTATGTAGATCCCACACAGTTACTCTAAGAAGTACCTTTTCGTTCGCATATAAATCCCACAGAGTCACTCCAAGGAAAACGTTTCCGTTCGTAGGTACATCACACACAAGTTAACCCACTAAATTGTTTGTGACAGCATTGCCATTGCACACGATATTAACAATTTTATCGTTTGCATTATTGAATGCATCACACAAGGTGCGTAGAAGAAACTGTGAGCCAAAGGTTGTCCATCACACACACTTTTTATGTGGTAAATGTTTGCGCAAGGTGGCCTAACGCAAACATTTTTCAAGAGGATGTCGTGTGTGATTGTGCATTGATCCAACACGGTTTATTCCTAGAAATGGTGTTTGTTGCCTGAGATCATCGCCCACTGTGTTTTCTCAATAACCGTTTGCAATAGAAAAACCCAATTAGCAGGCTAATTTGCCATTAGCAGGCTAATTTGCCATTAGCAGGCTAATTGGCCTATTATTAATAATCCATTTATTAATCTAATTGACAGTTCATATTAAGCAAACAATATATTTCATTTCCATATTAAGGAAGCAAGATTTCATAATTGAAATACATTAGAGTACAACATCATATAGCTTCAGCACTCAGCTACCCCATTACACAACTGCACCAGCACCGAGTTTCACATGCAACATCTATAACCTTTCAAAATTAGCATCATAGATAGTACATAGACAGATGAATCTCATCTGGTAAACTGCTGAAGTGGAAGGTGAATATTGAGCCTTCATTGATGTTGAAGGTCTTTGCAACTTTAGGCCAGTGTCTGTGGATGATTGACCGTCCATCATTCGTCCTCTTCAGGAACACTTCAATATTGAACCGTGGGTGTTGTATGAAAACCTTCCTCGCCTCCTGACCATACAGGTGGTTTGACAGGTAATCATCAGTGAACTGCTTTGAAAAGGCCTGAAAACAAGGATATGCATAAATATCTTCTCTAGATTTGAAATGGCGCAAAGGAATTAAAAAGACAAGGTATAATAGTTAGTACCATCCCGTAGTGAACTGATGTCTTCTTCATTGTGCAGACAAAGATCTTGTTATTTTTTTGTCACTAATTTCTTTATCGTAACAATCTTTCTGAGTTTCTTGACTTGACTGATATTCATGGACAACTCATTTCCACATATGCAAAATGGATCAAACAATCACTACAAAAAAAAGACACATCCGTGACATTTTGGGCCAAACTAATTTTTTTCTGTCATACTTATGACACTTCTATGACGATAATTGTGACAAAACTCGGTATCATCATAGATGTGGTGGGCTCCTACTTCTATGACAAAAAATCATGACAGAAAATGGGCTTTTCGTCCTGGCGGGCCGAAGACGCAGCTGTATGACATTCTTTGGGCCGTCCATGACAGAAAAAACTGTGGTAGAAGCGAGGGCGAGGAAAATATCGGGGAGTTCCCGGTTACGGTGGGTGGTTGGGGCCGAGCGATGTGCGTTTCTCTCGTACACGTACGCGCGTGGGTGCGAGGCGCTGGGCTCTAACTGAACCCGAGCGAGGCGTTCGCCTACTGAACCCGAGCGATTGCACTGCAGGCTACGCGTTACTGAACCCGAGTGATCGTTCGATGGCTGTTAACTGAACCCGATCGAGCGATTCCTTCACTACTGCTGCTAACTGAAGCCGATCGAACCTGCTACCTATTGATGAACAGTGAGCGTTATTGGGGGTGGATGAACAGTTCCTGGTGGGGGTGGATGAACAGGACCCCGTGGTAGTAGAGGTCGTTGCCGCTGGATGAATAGGACCCCGATCGATCGAGCCGGTTGGGGGGTAGATGAACAGGACCCCATGGAGGGCTGGATGAATGGGACCCCGTGGAGGGCTAGTTGAACAGTAGCCGGTGGAGGGCTGGATGAACAGTAACCCGTGGAGAGGGGTGGTTGAACAGGACCCCGTGGAGAGGGGTGGTTGAACAATAGCCGGTGGAGGAGCAGTGGAGGCTGGATGAATAGGAGCCCGTGGATGAACACTCGTAGGTGGAGGCTGGAGGTCGACGGTGGATGAACAGTAGCCCGTGGAGGCTGGAGGAGGTCGACGGTGGAGATGAACAATATCCCGTGGAGTCCCGTTTTGCGGTACGCCACACCCCTCTCGATGAACAGGACCCCCGTTTTGACCGTAGCGCTCCAACACAAGTTTGTTTCCTCCGTTTTGCGGTACGCCACACCCCTCCCGATCAACAGGACCCTGTTTCGACTGTAGGAGGTCCAAGAGAAGTCCGTTTCCTCCGTTTTGCGGTACGCCAGACCCCTCCTGATGAACAGGATCCCGTTTCGACCGTGGACGGTCAAACACAAGGCTGTTTCCTCCGTTCTGCGGTACGCCAGGCCTCGTTTCGATCAGCTGTTCCGTCCAAGCTGGTTGGCTCCCGATGAACACGACGACGACGCAGTTTCTCCGTTCCGACCCGGCCATGTACATGAGCCCTGGCCGTACGTATGCGCGAGTAGGCGTTTCGACCGTGGACGGTCAAACACAAGGCTGTTTCCTCCGTTCTGCGGTACGCCAGGCCTCGTTTCGATCAGCTGTTCCGTCCAAGCTGGTTGGCTCCCGATGAACACGACGACGACGCAGTTTCTCCGTTCCGACCCGGCCATGTACATGAGCCCTGGCCGTACGTATGCGCGAGTAGGCGTTCAAGACCCCGCCCGTATGTATGTACGTGGCCGTATTTACTTTCTTGCACCCTGGCCACTGTACGTACGTGTACACGATATTAACGGGACTGCATGACATGCTACGTGCGCGCTTCTACTATGATACGTGCCCTTCCTTACATGGCCACGATTCATTGATGCAGCTTGCAGACAGACCGATCGTATGTATGTACACGTTCGCGGCTAGAATGACAACGCTACGTACGCTTCGACCAGGCGGGTCCCGACTGTTAGACCATTCCTTGCGTGTGAAGATGTAGCTGGTGGGTCCCAGCAGTCAAGGGGCGAATCTTTTTTTCGCCCGTAATATGGACGCACTTCGTTGCGTGCGAAGATGTGGCTGGTGGGTCCCAGCAGTCAGGGGGAAACTTTTTTTCGTGAAATACGGTGGCCCGTCTGGTGGGTCCCTGCTGCCAGGTGGAGGAATCATTATGTTCCGCATAATAAGGAGGCACTTCCTTGTTGCGGCCGTGGACCCAGCTATCAGCCTCTCCACGTACAGTACTCTTCCAATGGAAGTTGTTCCTTGACCACATTGACCACGCCGCGCCGAGAGCACCAAGGCGGTGGACGACGGCGAGGCCTAGGAAGGGGACGACGTGGAGCCAGGGAAGACACGACAGTGGATGCCCACGCGGAGAGGAGTACGAGTGTTCACTGGTTCGGCTTGGGTGTGAGGCTGTCGTCGCCGCAGAATAACATGGGGTGTGGGTGAGTGGAGGGATGGCCTGGCCAGCGGTGGGAGTAGTAGGGGGCGGTGAGGCCTCCGCGGCAGCACAACCGGCCATGGGAGGCAAGAGCAGGTGACACAACCAGCGCTGCTTTGGGCGGCTGGAGAAAGAAGACCAGAGGTTGAAGAAGCACGACGGCCATTAGATGGACATCGTACGGTCACTGCAGCTAGAATCATTTATATTGACTAAGTTGACAAAGCCCTTGGTACGCATCAACTTAGTAGGCCCACAGGTCAGCCACCGAAACGGTGCGCCCCAGATGTCACAGAAGGAATCATTTTTTGGGCGGGTGAAGCTAGAATATCCGAGATCGAAGAAGAAGCACGACATCCGTTGGATGGACATCCAACGGCCGCTGTTGCTAGAACCGTGTGTTGACTATAAGTTGACAAAGCCTTGCATATGCGTCAACTTACTTTATTTAGGGGACACGTCAACTTAGTAGGCCCACAAGTGTGTGGCAGAGAACTTATAGCCCATTTGAGATGTGTAAGAATGTACAGCCCATTTTTGAATTCTAATGGAATTTACTACAACCCATTTACAGTTTGTTAAAAGTACAGCCCATTTCTAGCTAGGACAACGATTAATAATTTCAACCAACAGTTCAAAACAGAATTCAATAAAATTTCCACATTTTGATGGGATCCGAAATATTTTTATCCAGAAATTTCTAGTCAAATTAAATACAATTTCAATATAAATTTGTATTATGTAAAAATCCAACGAAACATTGCGCGTGCAACAATTAATTAAATTAAAATTTTCAAAATCCAAAAATAATATTTTATAAACTAATTACGTGTTTGGTGCATTTTTTATAGTTACAGCCCAGTTTTTATAATTACATCCCATTTATTATTTCTTAAAGCCCGTTTTCTTGTTAAGCCTAATGCATCCCTCCTAGGAAAGATTTGCAGCCCAGCGGGGCGGAGAATAACAAGTTGACCTTGCCTGGGTATTCCTCAAAAAAAAGTATAGCTGGGCTAGCCATTTTCAGCTTGAAACAAATTAATATCTGGGCTGGATATCTGGCCTGGGCTAGACGGGCCACAGCCCGCCCAGTTAATACCCTGCTCTCCTCTGAACAACAACAAAAACATCGCTCAAGAAAAACTTTGCAGTGCTCACACCTCAAAAACACAAATACTACTTGAGCTGATTGGTCCCAGCTGTCGGCCGCTCCTTGTGCAATTCTCTCGTTTATTGACTACATAGGTTGACAATGGTGTGGGACCGTGATGTGAGGAAACCAGGAGGAAGCAAAATAAAATTATAGTTGTATATAATAAGGAGGCACTTGTGTACGTGCGGCTATGGCCCTAGTGGGTCCCCACTGTCATCCTCTCCAAGTAAAGTCATCTCCTCATTCCTCATGTCCGTTGACCATGTTGACAACGCGAGACGGCGGCGCCACGGCGAGTGTAACAACTCGAAGGACGACGGAGAGGGCCTCGCGGGCCCTACGGATGGTCTGATACAACGCCCGCTGCTCATTCGGGAAGCCAGGATCATAGGGCCACATGACCGCGACGGCATTGTCGTTCGCTTGTTCACCGGTGCTCGTTCAGGAGACGGAGGTTGTAGTACAGGTCCTCCTGTGCTGGTAGCTCTTCCGCCATTAAGTCGTCAAAGTGTGGCCGCACCTGCTCTATGGTGAACACGGCATGATCCGGCTTGGACAGTGGCGCCGGCTCCTGGTCGGAAGCTACGTCCATCGTCTGATTGTCGTTGCTCAGCTCGGCGAGCTCGCTGGCGAGCCAGCATGTCCGGCTGCTGGACCGACCCGCTGCCAAGCAGGAGTCTGACTGCCCTGGCCCACCCAGACCGCCTCCCTCGCCCGCGCGCGCTTTCCGCCTGAAACGGTCAGTGCCACCCGCCCCGCATCCCGGTGTAGGCGATTGCTCCGCCTTCAAACGACACAAGTGTCGTCCGTCCGTCCGTATACTGCCCACATTAATGATACGCATTTGTGGAGGCAGCTACTCTGGCGCCACACGTCCGTCCCTCCACCGCCCACCATTTCTATATAAACTGCTGCGCCGGCCATAGCCGCAGTCATCCGCCTTCGTTCCCTTTCTCCTGTCCACACCACTACTGCCCACCATGGCTTCCTCGCGCTCCAGCGCTCTTCGGAATGGGCGGACGACGGACCACAAGGAGATGACAGCCATTGCTGCCGACTGGCTGGCCGGCAGGCAGCCGGAGGACGACGACGTCCCAATGAAGAACATGGTAGTCGACGATTGATACGTCTCCAATGTATCTATAATTTTTTATTGTTCCATGCTATTATATTATCTGTTTTGGATGTTCAATGGGCTTTATTATACACTTTTATATTATTTTTGGGACTAACCTATTAACCGAAGGCCCAGCCCAAATTGTTGTTTTTTTTGCCTATTTCAGTGTTTCGAAGGAGAGGAATATCAAACGGAGTCCAAATGGAATGAAACCTTCGGGAACGTGATTTTCGGAACAAACATGATCCAGAGGACTTGGAGTGGACGTCAATCAATCATAAAGGAGGCAACAAGGCAGGGAGGCGCGCCTGGGCAGGCGCGCCCCCCACCCTCGTGGGCCCTTCGTAGCTCTCCTGACCGACCTCTTTCGCCTATATATACTCATATACCCTGGAAACATCAGAACAGGAGCCGAAACGCTATTTCCACCGCCGCAACCTTCTATACCCGTGAGATCCCATCTTGGGGCCTTTTCCAGCGCTCCGCCGGAGGGGGCATTGATCACGGAGGGCTTCTACATCAACACCATAGCCTCTTCGATGATGTGTGAGTAGTTTACCTCAGACCTTCGGGTCCATAGTTATTAGATAGATGGCTTCTTCTCTCTCTTTGGATCTCAATACAAAGTTCTCCTCGATTCTCTTGGAGATCTATTCGATGTAATCTTCTTTTGCGGTGTGTTTGTCGAGATCCGATGAATTGTGGGTTTATGATCAAGATTATCTATGAACAATATTTGAATCTTCTCTGAATTATTTTATGTATGATTGGTTATCTTTGCAAGTCTCTTCGAATTATCAGTTTGGTTTGGCCTACTAAATATTTGAGATAGCCTCTGATTAGATGTGTTTTTATGTTTTAATTAGTGTTTGTGCCAAGTTAAACCTATAGGATCTTCTTGGATGATAGTTATTTGATCTTGCTGAAAATTCCAGAAACTTTCTGTTCACGAAAACAATTGTTTAAAATCACCAGAACGTGATAAAATACTGATTCCAATTGCAGTAGATCAATAAACAAATTATCCAGGTCGTCCTATTTTGGTGGATTTTTCTGAGTTCCCGAAGTTTGCGTTAGATACAGATTACTACAGACTGTTCTGTTTTTGACAGATTCTGTTTTTCGTGTGTTGTTTGCTTATTTTGATGAATCTATGGCTAGTAAAAGAGTTTATAAACCATAGAGAAGTTGTAATCAAGTAGGTTTAACACCAAAATAAATAAACAATGAGTTCAATACAGTACCTTAAAGTGGTGGTTTGTTTTATTTCGTTAACGGAGCTCATGAGATTTTCTATTGAGTTTTGTGTTGTGAAGTTTTCAAGTTTTGGGTAAAGATTTGATGGATTATGGAACAAGGAGTGGCAAGAGCCTAAGCTCGGGGATGCCCAAGGCACCCCAAGGTAAAATTCAAGGACAACCAAAATCTTAAGCTTGGGGATGCCCCGGAAGGCATCCCCTCTTTCGTCTTCGTCTATCGGTAACTTGGGGCTATATTTTTATTCACCACATGAATTTGTGGATGATTATACAAAAAATTTATGCCGGATTGAATTTTTCTTCTAGAAATCTTTTAGATTCGGCCGCGGGAGGCACTTTTATGGATATCACTTTAGGAGAAGCTACTAAACTCCTAGATAATATTATGGTTAATTATTCTCAATGGCACACTAAAAGATCTACTAGTAAAAAGGTTCATGCGATTGAAGAAATTAATGTTTTGAGTGGAAAGATGGATGAACTTATGAAATTGTTTGCTAATAAGAGTGTTTCTTGTGATCCTAATGATATGCCTTTGTCTACTTTGATTGAGAATAATAATGAATCTATGGATGTGAATTTTGTTGGTACGAACAATTTTGGCAACAACGCCTATAGAGGAAACTTTAATACTAGGTCGTATCCTAGTAATCCCTCTAATAATTATGGTAATTCCTACAACAATTCTTATGGAAATTTTAATAAGTTGCCCTCTGATTTTGAGACCAGTGTTAAAGAGTTTATGAATTCACAAAATAATTTCAATGCTTTGCTTGAAGAAAAATTGCTTAAGGTTGATGAATTGGCTAGGAACGTGGATAGAATTTCTCTTGATGTTGATTCTTTGAAGCTTAGATCTATTCCACCTAAGCATGATATCAATGAGTCTCTCAAATCCATGAGAATTTCCATTTATGAGTGCAAAGAAAGAACCGCTAGGATACGCGCTAAGAAAGATTGCTTTGTAAAGGCGTGTTCTTCTAGTTTTTATAAGAATAAAGATGAAGATCTAAAAGTTACTGATGTGTCTCCTATTAAATCTTTGTTTTGCAATATGAATCTTTATAATGATGGGACTAGAGATGAGTCAACTTCAGTTAAAAGGCGTCCCAATAATTCAGAGTTTTTAGATCTTGATGCAAAAATTGGTAAAAGTGGGATTGAAGATGTTAAAACTTTAGATAGCAATGAGCCCACTATTTTGGATTTCAAGGAATTTAACTATGATAATTGCTCTTTAATAGATTGTATTTCCTTGTTGCAATCCATGCTAAATTCTCCTCATGCTTATAGTCAAAATAAAGCCTTTACTAAACACATCGTTGATGCTTTGATGCAATCTTATGAAGAAAAACTTGAGTTGGAAGTTTCTATCCCTAGAAAACTTTATGATGAGTGGGAACCTACAATTAAAATTAAAATTAAAGATCATGAATTCTACGCTTTGTGTGATTTGGGTGCTAGTGTTTCCACCATTCCAAAAACTTTGTGTGATTTGTTAGGTTTCCATGAATTTGATGATTGCTCTTTAAACTTGCACCTTGCGGATTCCACTATCAAGAAACCTATGGGAAGAATTAATGATGTTCTTATTGTTGCAAATAGGAATTATGTGCCCGTAGATTTTATTGTTCTTGATATAGATTGCAATCCTTCATGTCCTATTATTCTTGGTAGACCTTTCCTTAGAACGATCGGTGCAATTATTGATATGAAGGAAGGGAATATTATATTCCAATTTCCGTTAAGGAAAGGCATGGAACACTTCCCTAGAAAGAAGATTAAATTAACTTATGAATCTATTATGAGAGCCACTTATGGATTGCCTACCAAAGATGGCAATACCTAGATCTATCCTCGCTTTCATGCCTAGCTAGGGGCGTTAAACGATAGCGCTTGTTGGGAGGCAACCCAATTTTATTTTAGTTTCTTGCTTTTTGGTTCTGTTTAGTAATAAATATTTGAGATAGCCTCTGATTAGATGTGTTTTTATGTTTTAATTAGTGTTTGTGCCAAGTTAAACCTATAGGATCTTCTTGGATGATAGTTATTTGATCTTGCTGAAAATTCCAGAAACTTTCTGTTCACGAAAACAATTGTTTAAAATCACCAGAACGTGATAAAATACTGATTCCAATTTCAGTAGATCAATAAACAAATTATCCAGGTCGTCCTATTTTGGTGGATTTTTCTGAGTTCCCGAAGTTTGCGTTAGATACAGATTACTACAGACTGTTCTGTTTTTGACAGATTCTGTTTTTCGTGTGTTGTTTGCTTATTTTGATGAATCTATGGCTAGTAAAAGAGTTTATAAACCATAGAGAAGTTGTAATAAAGTAGGTTTAACACCAAAATAAATAAACAATGAGTTCAATACAGTACCTTAAAGTGGTGGTTTGTTTTATTTCGTTAACGGAGCTCATGAGATTTTCTATTGAGTTTTGTGTTGTGAAGTTTTCAAGTTTTGGGTAAAGATTTGATGGATTATGGAACAAGGAGTGGCAAGAGCCTAAGCTCGGGGATGCCCAAGGCACCCCAAGGTAAAATTCAAGGACAACCAAAATCTTAAGCTTGGGGATGCTTGGAGCGTCTTGTATGATTTGAGTCTTTGCTTTTTGTTTACCACAGTCATATTTGCTGTACACACCTTTTGAGAGAGACACACATGATTCAAAATTTATTACAATACTCTATGTGCTTCACTTATATCTTTTGAGCTATATAGTTTTTGCTCTAGTGCTTCACTTATATCTTTTAGAGCACGGTGGTGGTTTTATTTTATAGAAATTATTGATCTCTCATGCTTCACTTATATTATTTTGAGTCTTAAACAGCATGGTAATTTGCTTTAATTGTGAAATTAGTCCTAATATGATAAGCATCCAAGATGAGTATAATAAAAACTTCCATATTGAGTTCATTGAATATCGTGAGAAGTTTGATACTTGATAAGTGTTTTGAGATATAAAGGTGGTAATATTAGAGTATGCTAGTTGAGTAATTGTGAAACTGAGAAATACTTGTGTTAAGGTTGGCAAGTCCCGTAGCATGCACGTATGGTAAAAGTTGTGTTACAAATTTTACACATAAGGTGTTCTTTTATTGCTTTCCTTATGAGTGGCGGTCGGGGACGAGCGATGGTCTTTTCCTACCAATCTATCCCTCTAGGGGCATGCGTAGTAGTACTTTGATTCGAGGGCTAATAAACTTTTGCAATAAGTATATGAGTTCTTTATAACTAATGTGAGTCCATGGATCATACGCACTCTCAACCTTCCACAATTTTCTAGCCTCTACGGTACCGTGCATTGCCCTTTCTCACCTTGAGAGTTGGTGCAAACTTCGCTGGTGCATCCAAACCCCGTGATATGATACGCTCTATCACACATAAACCTCCTTATATCTTCCTCAAAACAGCCACCATACCTACCTATCATGGCATTTCCATAGCCATTCCGAGATATATTGCCATGCAACTTTCCACCGTTTCGTTTATTATGACACGCTCCATCATTGTCATATTGCTTTGCATAATCATGTAGTTGACATTGTATTTGTGGCAAAGCCACCATTTATAATTTTTTATACATGTCACTCTTGATTTATTGCATATCCCGGTACACCGCCGGAGGCATTCACATAGAGTCATATTTTGTTCTAAGTGTTGAGTTGTAATTCTTGAGTTGTAAATAATTAAAAGTGTGATGATCATCATTATTAGAGCATTGTCCCATGTGAGGAAAGGATGATGGAGACTATGATTCCCCCACAAGTCGGGATGAGATTCCGGACAAAATAAAAAAAATAAAAAAAGAGGCCAAAAAAAAGAGAAGGCCCAAAGAAAAAAAAGAAAAAAATGAGAGAAAAAGAGAGAAGGGACAATGTTACTATCCTTTGTCCACACTTGTGCTTCAAAGTAGCACCGTGATCTTCATGATAGAGAGTCTCCTATGTTGTCACTTTCATATACTAGTGGGAATTTTTCATTATAGAACTTGGCTTGTATATTCCAATGATGGGCTTCCTCAAAATGCCCTAGGTCTTCGTGAGCAAGCAAGTTGGATGCACACCCACTTAGTTTCTTTTGTTGAGCTCTCATATATTTATAGCTCTAGTGCATCCGTTGCATGGCAATCCCTACTCCTCACATTGACATCAATTGATGGGCATCTCCATAGCCTATTGATTAGCCGCGTCGATGTGAGACCTTCTACCTTTTTGTCTTCTCACATAACCCCCATCATTATACTTTATTCCACCCATAGTGCTATATCCATGGCTTGCGCTCATGTATTGTGTAAGGGTTGAAAAGGCTGAAGCGCGCTAAAAAGTATGAACCAATTGCTCGGCTTGTCATCGGGGTTATGCATGATGAGAACGTTTTGTGTGACGAAGTTGAAGCATGGCCTAACTATATGATTTTGTAGGGATAAGCTTTCATTGGCTATGTTATTTTGATAAGACATAATTGCTTGGTTAGCATGTTTGAAGTATTATTGTTTTTATGTCAACATTAAACTTTTATCTTGAAACTTTTGGATCTAAATATTCATGCCACAATAAACAGAATTACATTGAAAATTATGCTAAGTAGCATTCCACATCAAAAATTCTGTTTTTATCACTTACCTACTCGAGGACGAGCAGGAATTAAGCTTGGGGATGCTTGATACGTCTCCAACGTATCTATAATTTTTGATTGTTCCATGCTATTATATTATCTGTTTTGGATGTTCAATGGGCTTTATTATACACTTTTATATTATTTTTGGGACTAACCTATTAACCGGAGGCCCAGCCCAAATTGCTGTTTTTTTTGCCTATTTCAGTGTTTCGAAGGAAAGAATATCAAACGGAGTCCAAACGGAATGAAACCTTCGGGAATGTGATTTTCGGAGCAAACGTGATCCAGAGGACTTGGAGTGGACGCCAAGCAATCAACGAGGAGGCCACGAGGCAGGGAGGCGCGCCTGCCCCTCCCCCCTGGGCGCACCCCCCACCCTCGTGGGCCCCTCGTAGCTCTCCTGACCGACCTCTTTCGCCTATATATACTCATATACCCTGGAAACATCAGAACAGGAGCCGAAACCCTATTTCCACCGCCTCAACCTTCTGTACCCGTGAGATCCCATCTTGGGGCCTTTTTCGGCGCTCCGCCGGAGGGGGCATTGATCACGGAGGGCTTCTACATCAACACCATAGCCTCTCCGATGATGTGTGAGTAGTTTACCTCTGACCTTCTGGTCCATAGTTATTAGCTAGAGCTTCTTCTCTCTCTTTGGATCTCAATACTAAGTTCTCCTTGATTCTCTTGGAGATCTATTCGATGTAATCTTCTTTTGCGGTGTATTTGTCGAGATCTGATGAATTGTGGGTTTATGATCAAGATTATCTATGAACAATATTTGAATCTCCTCTGAATTCTTTTACGTATGATTGGTTATCTTTGCAAGTCTCTTCGAATTATCAGTTTGGTTTGGCCTACTAGATTGATCTTTCTTGCAATGGGAGAAGTGCTTAGCTTTGGGTTCAATCTTGCGGTGCTCGATCCCAGTGACAGTAGGGGAAACGACACGTATTGTATTGTTGCCATCGAGGATAAAAAGATGGGGTTTATATCATATTGCTTGAGTTTATCCCTCTACATCATGTCATCTTACCTAATGCGTTACTCTATTCTTATGAACTTAATACTCTACATGCATGCTGGATAGCGGTCGATGTGTGGAGTAATAGTAGTAGATGCAGGCAGGAGTCGGTCTACTTGTCACAGACGTGATGCCTATATACATGATCATGCCTAGATATTCTCATAACTATGCTCAATTCTATCAATTGCTCGACAGTAATTTGTTCACCCACCGGAATACTTATGCTCTTGAGAGAAGCCACTAGTGAAACCTATGGCCCCCGGGCCTATTCTCTATCATTTTAATCTACCGTTATTTCTATTACCGTTTATTTTGCTTTCTTTACTTTTACTCTTTATCATAAAAGTACCAAAAATATTATCTTATCATCTCTATCAGATCTCACTTTTGCAAGTGGCCGTGAAGGGATTGACAACCCCTTTATCGCGTTGGTTGCAAGGTTCTTATTTGTTTGTGTAGGTACGAGGGACTTGAGCATAGTCTCCTACTGGATTGATACCTTGGTTCTCAAAAACTGAGGGAAATACTTACGTTACTTTACTGCATCACCCTTTCCTCTTCAAGGGAAAAACCAACGCAGTGCTAGGTAGCAACGATCCGGAGCCAACCCCCTCCTCTGTGCCATCCTCGTCGGTGCATTGCACCATGACCATCGGCGAGGCCCGTGCCCAATACATGGACACGGTGAGGCAGAAGCGTCAGGAGCAGTTCCAGGAGGAGCAGGCCGACACCGCCTACAACCACCATCTCCTCCAGGAGCACCTGCAGGCGGAGGAGCAGATCGCCGCGGAGCGGGCGGAGCAGGAGGCGCTGCTCGACTCGTATCGCTCCGCCCTCGAGAGCCGCCTCGAGCGCTGGCGGTACCGCATGCGGGTGGCGGAGGCTGCGGCCGCCTACAAAGAGGGCGATGAAGCGGGCGAGGCGCTGTTTGGCGAGACCAAGGACGAGGCAGAGGACAATGCCGGCTCCGACGAGTCCCCGCTCCGCTGGCGTCGACGAGGCCCTGCTCCGCCGAGGCCCCGCGGCGCCAACAACGAGGCAGAGGACACCGCCAGCTCCACTGAGGCCCCGCCCCGCCGGCACCGAGGCGGAGGCCCTACTCCGCCGAGGCCCCATCCTGCCAACAACGAGGTAGAGGACATCGTCGGCTCAGTCGAGTCCCCACCCTGCCGGCAACGAGGGGGAGGACTTCCCCCGCTCCGCCGAGGTGGCGCCCCGCCGGCAACGAGATAGAGGACATCGCTGGCTTCGTTGAGGCCCCGCCCCGCTACCAACGAGGCCGCGCCACACAGAAACGAGGAAGAGTAGAACACGGTAGGTCGTCGTCGCTCGGGTCCAAGTAAGGTCACCGCTGCTACCCTCCGGTTGAAGCCAAGCTAGGCGGGTTGACCATTGACTGCCGATTAGCTTCTTGGCGGCGACATGGAGTCGGCGAGCTATGTTGGAGAAGGACGCTGCTTCTACTTAACTGTTGTGTAGTTGGCTCACTGACACGTGGGCCCAACAGGCATCTGGGCCACATGTCAGTTTTCCAACTGCACCTGCGGTTAAGTCACTGAAGCTTAGTCCGTTGGAGAAGAAGCTTATGTTCAGCTCAGCCGGACACAGGTGGGTAGCTTCGGTTAATTAATTATACCTCTAGCGCACCCCTTTTAAGTTGATGAATGTATGAAATGTAATGAAATCCGGCATGTTTATATGAAATCCGACCGTGTATGAATGAATTTTAGTTTGATTAGTTTGAATTCTTGTATCACTTGCATTGGATGAACATGCAAAACAATACGTACTAGCATTATTCCTAGGGTGATCACCTCATTTGCAGCAGTTTCACATGTACTCCCTCCGGTCATTTTTAGTCTGCATACAAGTTTTGTCTGCAGTCAAAGTATCTCTACTTTGACCAATCTTGTAGAAAAAAGTATGAACATTCACAATGTGCGAAGTAAAAAGGAACAGAGGGAGTACAAAGAGTTTGAGCAGCTTTTTAGCGTTCCTGTGCATTGCAATCAAACACACAGGCCTGGCAATTCATAGAGAACATTCAAAACAATCGATGATTATGCATCTCAGCGATTGACATGTCAGAGCCAATATTTACTTCACAACTAAAGAATAAAGAAAAATCGATCGATGCTGCTGACAGCAAAGGGCATCCCATTCGACAATATCAAACGCATGTCTTCTTGCTAACATCAATGAGCAAAATTTGACAAGGTTGTCCCATTCCAAAATGTCAAATGTGTGTTGTTTTGCGTACATCAATGAGCAAACTTTGACAAGGTTTTCCCATTCCAAAATATCAAATGCCTACGATTGTGGAATGGGCAGGGTTTGCCATCAGTTCGGACATTGACATGGCACCTCGTGCTAAATAAACCAGTTGTTCTTCTTGTGCAGTTCCACCAAAATCAACCAAATTCGCGTGTAGCTTGTATGATTTCGCCCTTATATGTTGCAACGCCTTGAACATATCGGTACCTCCTTTCTTGTGGTGGAAATGAATGATTTGATGTATTCATGAACATTTTGTGCAGTTCCCATTGAAATCAAGCTGAGCACCCCTGTTTGCACAAGTACAAAAAAGTGATTAGTATAAAGCAAACTGTACTATGAATTGACAGTTTGAACACGCACCTACATGGTCCATGTAGAGCACACTGTTAAAAAAATGGAACTCACCGGAAAGAATCCTAGAACAACACTGTACTTGCGCATCACAGCAAAAAAATGGAGATCTGTCAGTCGTTCTGAGCTGAAGTTAGTTTGGTCTTGTGGGGAGTAATGTAACCATCCTTCAACTGCTCCTTCTGATGAGAAGATAGACAGGGCTTCTTCATCCTGGCATAATCAGAACTAGTCACTTCACGTACTCCATATTCTTCTTCAGAGGAGGATGATCCTGTTGTGCAAAGACAAGAGGACAACTAAATGCTAGCATCCCTGTTTGCTCGAAAAAAAGGAGAGGAAATATTTAAAATAGCACAGATGAAGCACTTCTCAAGGACAATACCACTTTCTCATGACAGTATCTAAACACTAGCACAACACCAATAGAGATGACAAAGCTCAATCATATGGATGAAGTCCGTGGGCGAGTACCAACCTTTGTCAGGAGGCTTATTGTGTAGAGCATACAGATCAAGCACTTCTCTGGAACTATCTATTGTTATCTACTGTGGTTGCCATGCTTACTATATACTCCTCGATTAGTTTAATGTTTCCAACATCTTCTTGTGCAGTTCCACCAAAATATATGGTATCTTCAAAGAAGATCCCTGTTTGCACAAGTAGAGATAATTACATATTACATTAAGAGTGGCATCAAATCAGTGGCAAAACAATTGCTCGTTCCAGCCATAGCAATAAATTAAGATGCAAAACTATATCATTACTTGTGTCATCACAATTCCAGTGCTTCATTACAGCACCGGGAGTTGATTTTTGTTTTTCTTCCGCTTGTTCTTCCCCTTCATCACTTGGTTCAATAACAGACAAGCTTCGCCTTCAATGTAAGATTTGGCATGTCAATTAGGGAGCACAAGTATAGCACTAAACAACGACATTAATTTTCTGATGAAAGTGACAAAATATAGGACAACAGTTGTGAAATATCCTTATCTTACCTCAATGGGATATTACGGTGCACATACAGATTGGAAGTCTTGTCTCCATTTGTGCAGCTCACTAAAATCAAGCAAGATTACCATACAAGTAGCACAACATATGAAAGCACACTGCACAATCATGTGAAAGAAGGCTAGTACTGACCTCTCATGACGCGGAATTCAAACAACTCACAAGAAGAAGATCTGAACCAAATTTGCCAACACGGATAGGAAGTAAGATCTCCTCTTGTGCAGTTCCACTAAGATCAAGCAATCAAGCAACGTTGTCGGTGTGACATTTTGGTTGAACTGCACAAAACACTCATAAAACAAAAGTGTTTTGTGCAGTGCAACAAAATGTCACAATAGCAACAAGATGAAGTAGATAACCCTGTTTACACAGAGGTGCAAAGGAAACAACTAGTGGTCAATAACGGTGGATGACACAGAAGCCAACAAAAAGAAGCATCTAACTTATCTAAATGGGAAAGAAAGCAAGACAGTAGCATTTCTCAAACGGTGGCATTGATTCATATTAATAAAGAGATTATATTAACAATAAAATTCGTTAAACATGTAATTTGCTTTTAACTGTGGCATTGCATCAATTTTCCAGCGGCATTATTAGAGGGTGTTTGTTTACAGGGACTTTTTGGTGTAGGGACTAAAAAAGTCCCTGTCAGTCCCATCTAAACCAAACAGGAGGGACTTTTAGGGACTAAAAGTGGGCATTTGGGACTAAAGAAAGAAGACCCCGAGGGAGAGAATTTTTGGGACTTTTTCCAACAGTTGCCCCTGCCCCGCATCGCACCTTATCTCTATTAGTTCATTACTAGGGGTAACATGGCCTTTTAGCATGTCATTTAATAAGCTCTAGTCCATGTTTAGTCCCTAGAACCAAGCAGGTAGGGACTAGGGACTTTTTGGTTGGGACTAAAAAAAGTCCTAGGACTTTTTAACCAAACAAGGCCTTAGATTAACAACAGCTAAAGAGTTGCACGGGACAGTGGACGCACCAGCACCGTTTGCATCTACCGATGTATGAAGGGGTGATGCACAGTCTGTTGCAACAAAGAACAAACAACCAAGGAGCATATTTGTGTTGGTCCCAGTTTTGTTATCTTTAGACACCTTTCCCTATGTGAGCGCAGCAAATCTAGTCCTGCTCAAACTCTACAGCCTTGTCCCCCAAAACAAAAAGATCAGTTTGTTACAGATGTGCGTACTGCGTTTGTCATTGTTTTCCCTTTTCAACCAACGTAGGTGCTGGATAGCTAGTCTGTACTAGTACTTTTCCCCCTTCCTTTCCACTTTGAACCACGTCCTAGATTAATGCTATACAACTTTCCCCACTACTTTCCCCCATTCCTTTCCTCTTTGAACCACGTCCTAGATTCATGCTATACAACTTCCCCACTACTTTCCCCCTTCCATTCCTTTTGAACCACGTCCTAGATTCATGCTATACAACTTTCCCCGCTACTTTCCCCCATTCCTTTCCTCTTTGAACCACGTCCTAGATTCATGCTATACAACTTTCCCCACTATTTTCCCCCCTTCCTTTCCTTTTTGAACCACGTCCAAGATTCATGCTATACAACTTTCCCCACTACTTTCCCCCATTCCTTTACTCTTTGAACCACGTCCTAGATTCATGCTATACAACTTTCCCCACTACTTTCCTGTTTGATCCAACACCTAGATTCGAGTGCAGAAGCGGAAAAAGCCCACATGCAGCTAGAGCAATGCATGTGGAATAAGTAAATTATACCTTAAGGTTCTTGGGGTGTGGTTCGGTGGGCGACCGAAGGTCGTTCGGCCCACACTATGTACGGCGGCGAGGAAGAAGGGTTCGGAGGCCCTCCCGCGCCGCCGCTGGGTGAAAGAGAACAGCTGCGCCGGTAGTGGATTCCCTCCCTCGCCGACGGCGACAGCGTTAAGCCTCCTTCCCTTCCCAGCGAACGGATCCTGCCGACTCTATGACCAGTAGTGAGGGGAGAGAGAGAGAGGCCAACGAAGTCTTGTTTAGATCTGGAGAGGGTGAGAGAGTGTGAAGAGAGCAACTACAAGCGTTGAGGCTCCAGCGTGTATATATATAGTGGAGAGAGAGAGTGAAGAGTGCAAACCCTAGAAAACAAGCGCCGAGGCTGCAGCGTATACGTGATGAGGTGATTTTACGGTCACTACGAGATCGTATAGCTCCATATCCATCCATTTTGGCCAGTCAAAGAATCCTCCTGGCACCGCCCCAGATCACTTTCTCTCTCTATCATGCGGGGCCTACCTGTCATTGGGTGGAAGAAAGAAGTCGAACAAAAACAAAATTATCATCAAGTGTAGTAATCGAACTCGAGACATCAAGTTTGATGAGCGAACAGGCTAACCAGCTACACCACCCTCCCGTTATGTTAGAGGAAAATAACCGTTTATACATTCCTGCATTCGTGTGACAAGCATGCCGTGTTTTTTTTTCGTGGGAGTCATTGGGATTTAAATCATAATCGTGTCATGTGGCTTTGGTGGTAAGGTCTTTTGGGATTTAAAGCAGTGTTGGTAGTACAGAAATAATGCAGCCTCAGTCACCTTACCTCTCTCCATGTAGTACGTTGGGTCCCACCAATCAGAGGGTGAAACAAACAAATTAATAAGAAAAATTAAAAGCGCCAACGGTGTATCTTACCTCAGACATCTCGCTACTGCTCGTGAACACTGTCCAATTGATCCCTCTGCTCGCTCACGTACTATTTTAAGTGAATCCTTATTATAACATGCACACAATTTTGGGCACTTGTATTCGACCTAAGTCACTGTGCCACCATATCTCATACTACTCCCTCCGTCTAGGTGTAATAAGTCACGTTAGAAGGTGCAGCGGGACCAAGGTGCAAGCAGATTGGAGGAGAAGGAGAAACTTGACTGGTCCTTCCTCCAATCAAAGCCCTGATTTCTGTCTCTAAACTCAACAATTAATCCCAACAATTAAGAGATGCCATTTTAGCTACCATGCAGGGCCACGTATTAACTCGCATGCAAGCCGACTTTGATTTCTTGACTGATCAACGCGTAGTTGCGCTCCATGCATTGGGTTTCCGGGGGAGATAACAAGGCAGAGTAAGGAGTGTTTGGTTACATTGCTTAGGCTGGTCATAGTGGTGAGTAACTTGGACTAGTAACATGCATATGTTACTACTACCTTCGTCCTGGTTTATAGGTCCCCTTTGTAGTTTCTGCCAAATTTTGACCAAATATTTAACTAACAAAATATTAATGCATGTCAACAAAAATTATATCCTTGGATTCGTATTTGAACATAGTTTTCAATGATATAATTTTTTGTGACATGCATGAACATTTTGTTAGTTCAATCTATGGTCAAAATTTGACACGAAATACAATGGGGACCAACAAACCAGGACGGAGGTAGTACCTTCATAGTGGGTAGTAACATATGGATGGTAACATGCAAGTCTTCATTAATTGAGATATAGACTCATTTTACCTCGGGGTGTGTTATGTTACAGTAACATATTATGTTACCACAAGCATCTCTTTCATCATTAACTCCATGCCACATAAGCAATTTTTTCTTGGGATGTGCTATGTTACTACCTAAGTTACTCCCACTATGGCTAGCCCAGCTAGCCAGCTTTCGCTTTGCCAACCTTGCCTGGTCAAACGGTTTAGTTCTTTTTCTTACCAGCCTTGCCCCGTGAAAATCATTGTCATGAGTGGGTCGCCGATTTTTTCGTGCGTGAAGTTTGCTGTCGGAAGCGAGCCGATCTGGCTCTCCTGAGCTAGCAAGGTTTTTCTAGCCCACCCAAGCTAGCTGGCCCACAAAAGCTAACATATTTTAACAGTTCCAAACGCCTAACCTTGCCCGGCTAGGCTATAAATTGTTCTTGCTAAGGATCCAAACGCTCCCTAAGTAACAACGCTCGCTAGCAACGAGGCCAGGAGGGGATTGAGATGCGAAGTTAATGGACGACGCCTAAACATTTTGGGAATATCTTATTTTCGTAAGATGACTTAACACCTAGACGGAGGGAGTACTACTCCTCAGTCCAGGTTTGATGGAATATTCGTCACCTCTTCTCTTCTTGTACGTACTCCATTTGTATCTCACTTCCTGTGGCTTCGCACTCGCACGATATTCCTATTCTATGAACATGTGTGTGTGTGTTTGTTTAACAGCATGTGTGTGTTAGAGAGAGCGACACATTGACCTACTCCTACAGAGAGATGGTGTGTAGTGTACGATTTAGCCACAAGAGTCGGTGCATCCTCTCGTTTCCGGGCATCTGGTCGGGATAGGTGGACAACTGCCACGCCTGCTCCTGACCATCCTGGCCCACCCAAAGCCCCTCCATCGCTCACGCGCGCTTCCTGCCCGAAACGGTCAGCGCTGCTCCAAAGAATCAGTGCCGCATTCATGCCCGGGCAGAGCGGACGCGACCTCTCATTGGCGCCTGCGTTGAAGGGAGAAGCGGATTCAAGAGTGATGGTTGCTTCATCCGTCCAACTTACTGATGGGTCTATGTGATTTGACGGCTCATTGGTCACTATTACTGAGGTGGTCGGACTGCTGGATGTCCCACGCTTTCGGCGAAAGGAGGTGCTACTAGATTACAATTTTCTCCATTCTTACGGTGAAGGAGTGCGAAAGCAGTGAAAACACACAGGCTCAGGGATTACATGGCCCACCTCACACTATCACCATATTTTCTGGACACCGTGCGACACCTAACTCTTTACATAGTACTAGTATAGTATGTACTGTAATTTATCAGCGAGATAAATTTGTACAATGCTATGAAGCTTCCAGCTTCTGTTTCATGTATCTTGCATCCAAGGTTGCCCGTTGCAACATTTCATAAAATACAAAGGAGACTAACATGCATGCTATTGCATCTCAATGATTGACAGATCATAGCCAATATGTACTCCCTCCGTTCCAAAAATAAGTGTCTCAACTTTATGCAAACTTTAGTACAAAGTTGTACTACTACTAAAGTTGACACTTATTTTGGAACAGAGACAGCTAAAGAAAAAAACGATCCATGCAGTCCCTAGCCCTTGAACCGTAAACCCTAACCAGGCTTTAATTTGCTGGCAACGTTGGAGCTTCCAAAGAAATGAAGTTTGCAACCCTTTGACCATCGGATCATTTTGTGCGGTTTCACCAAAATCGAGATGAGCATCCCTGTGGCAAAGAAATTGAAGAAGCGTGATTAGAATAAGATTACTGGGACTAGTTGATGAGACATAAACTCATCACAAATACAGTACGTAGAAGCCAGTAGAGGTATGTGCGGGGCAAAGAAGTAGAGAAATATCCACATGGAGTGATGTGGGTAGCTGGAGCAGTGGTGCAAGCCGGCTGTGAAGGAAGTTGTACCTGAGGGATGTCGGGATGTAGCTCAACCTAGAGGAGGGCGACGGGAGGTGGCAACTGCCCATGTCGCGGTAGTGAGCAAGGCACGAAGGCAACCTCACCGGCTTTGTGAGAGAGAACAGCGGGACCCCTGATCGGGCATGCCGACAGTGGGTTTTCGCCGTCGGCGACGGCTACCGCATCTACACTAAGCATCCACCCCTTCCCCCGGCGGATGTGATCCGCCGGGATGTTAGAGATGTGGCCACAGTCGTTTTGTGCGAGAGAGTGTGAACAGAGCAACCCCAGCAAGAAACCATGTAGGCTCGTCCTGGCTATGTATATAGTGGAGCAGTTTCCTTTTCTCTCCATATTAACCTATTTATATTGTGTACGTGCCACTGAAGAAGAAAACTTTATTTATAAATGATGCGGGACCGTTCATGCGTGGTTCCCGACCCTCCGTTATTTATAAGTGAGTAACTACTACTAGACCCGTCAAATTATCACGTGGGATGCATCATCTTATAGAAATGAGCTCCACCGTGTCACGTGTGTGGTTGGGGGAGACGCAAAAGACGCAAAGAGTGCTACTAGTACACTATGTGCGTGGGTGTGTGCACCTCTTCTCTTCGAGCATGGTTATTAAAAGTATAGCCAACTACTGTACTACCACGCGGTTATTATATATGGGCAAAGAGTATAGGCAGCAATAATGACTAATAAGCCGTGAAATCACGAGGCCCACCTTTCTCTATGTTTGACCGAGGAAGCAGCCATCATTTCACTCCTCGTTGATATCCATCCGCTGCTACCTCCGTGAGTAAATAAAAATCCTCTTCTAACTCCGTAGCATGGTTAATAATATAGCCATGTCAATCACGACGTAGAAATATCATTCACTGATACAATAGGGCTAGATCTAAGGCTGGTGATTTTTTATTACTATGTCTCTTTCTCTTTTTGTCTCATTTACTCATTTTACATAGGAGCATGTGTAGAGGATGGCTATTCCTTTCGATGGCACTTCTTCATGGGGTTTAAGACTAAGCAACTCCGAATTATCACCGCTGCCCACCACTCTGAATTGTGCGATCTATGATAGGGAGTAGTCCCATTGCAACAATTAGGTCCACTGGGTCTAGCACGTCCTGTAAGAAGAGACTGTCACGCAAAACATACATCTTCTTGCCTTCTTCCTCGTACAGTACGTACCACTGGTACGTACTACTAGTACTACTACTAGTCGTTCTCCTATAAACCTTGCGCTTGGCATCTCCAAAATATTAACCTTGTGATTGGCTCTTCGCCTCTTCAGGAAGTCGAGCAATAATGGTACTGCAGTATATATCGTTCTGGCTATATAAGACCAAATGAATTGATGCACGTCCACCATGTGGGCGAGGGTCGAGGGGCGAGGGAGAGTGCGTACTATTACTTCCGTTTCAATATGGACTACATACAGAGCAAAATGAGTGAAACTACACTCTAAAATACGTCTATATACATCAGTGTTTGGAGTATGTACTAGTAGTTCATATTGAAATCTACTAAAGGACATATATTCCAAACAATATGATAATCTCTCTAACCAAGGTAGGGACGAGGAGTAAACGGAGGGAGTAGTAAAATTTTCTCCTCGTCCTGCGAGCCACCGCGCGCATGGGCGAGGGAGTGGGCGTAAGGCGTAGTAAGCAAGCTTCACCTCGTCCTGCGAGCCACCGCGCCCATGGGTGGGGGAGATGGCGTACTAAGCAAGCTTCTCCTCGTTCTGCGAGTTGACGGGAAACATCAAAAGTAATACGTACAGAGCATCTCGAGTGTATAGAGCCTTGCCTCTAAGGTAGGCCCCACATGGTTTGCCTCTTTTTAGCATAACGCGTCAAGTCGCAATTTGTTTGTTCACCCGTGGTAGACGATCCTCCATCAAGTGGACAACCAAGAAACGTGTCAAATTACCACGTGGGCTGCCTTTTCGTACAGAAATGAGCTCCACCATGTACCCGTGCGGGTGTGGTTGGGAAAGAGACGGGATTACGTGCGCCGTGCGTGCACCTCTTCTCTTCGTGCACGTCCCCCACCTATGTCGATGTGTGTGGAGAGATACAAACCTAGATAGATGGCGTGTGCATTCGTGAGTGTTTTTTGTTTGGGGGTGTGATTTTGTGAATGTATTTGTGGGAATATGTGTCGATGACATCTCAAACAAAAATTTGACACATGCAATGTGTGTGAAATAGAGGCCTATCTATATCATATATAGAGGGGGCGATCCACGAGAAGAGAGGGAGGGGTCATAGATATCGATAAATTCGAAGAGAGGATCAAGTGGGTGGGTGCGAGATCGATAAAGAGAGCCATCGAAATTGTGTGTGTGCAAGTCAAAGATATAGGATGACTGGCCTACCGGAACGTCAGAGGGCACAGGGCAAGTTTGTGTGTGGTAGGGAGACATGACCAGAGCGCTCCATGTATCGGTGTGTGGAGGTGCTACCTCTTGAGCATGCGTTGGTTTTCCCTTGAAGAGGAAAGGGTGATGCAGCAAAGTAGCGTAAGTATTTCCCTCAGTTTTTGAGAACCAAGGTATCAATCTAGTAGGAGACTACACGCAAATCCCTCGTACCTGCAGAAACAATCAAGAACCTTGCAACCAACGTGATAAAGGGGTTGTCAGTCCCTTCACGGCCACTTGCAAAAGTGAGATCTGATAAATATAATAAGATAAATATTTTTGGTATTTTTGTTGTATAGATTGGAAAGTAAAGATTGCAAAATAAACGGCGACAGAAATAGCTAGTTGGTGGGAGATTAATATGATGGAAGATAGACCCGGGGGCCATAGGTTTCACTAGTGGCTTCTCTCAAGATAGCAAATTCTATGGTGGGTGGACAAATTACTGTCGAGCAATTGATAGAAAAGCGCATAGTTATGAGAATATCTAGGCATGATCATGTATATAGGCATCATGTCCGTGACAAGTAGACCGAAACGATTCTGCATCTACTACTATTACTCCACACATCGAGCGCTATCCAGCTTGCATCTAGAGTATTAGGTTCATAAGAACATAGTAACGCATTAGGCAAGATGACATGATGTAGAGGGATAAATTCAAGCAATATGATATAAACCCCATCTTTTTATCCTCGATGGCAACAATACAATACGTGCCTTGCTGCCCCTGCTGTCACTAGGAAAGGACACCGCAAGATTGAACCCAAGGCTAAGCACTTCTCCCATTGCAAGAAAGATCAATATAGTAGGCCAAACCAAACTGATAATTCGAAGAGACTTGCAAAGATATTAAATCATGCATATAAGAATTCGGAGAAGAATCAAATATTGTTCATAGATAATCTTGATCATAAACCCACAATTCATCGGATCTCGACAAACACACCGCAAAAAGAATTACATCAAATAGATCTCCAAGAGAATCGAGGAGAACTTTGTATTGAGATCCAAGGAGAGAGAAGAAGCCATCTAGCTAATAACTATGGACCCGAAGGTCTGTGATAAACTACACACACATCATCGGAGAGGGTATGGTGTTGATGTAGAAGCCCTCCGTGATCGATTCCCCCTCTGGCGGAGCACCGGAAAAGGCCCCAAGAAGGGATCTCACGGGTACAGAAGGTTGCGGCGGCGGAAATAGGGTTTCGTGGGGCTCTCGGATGTTTTTAGGGTATATGAGTATATATAGGCGAAAGAAGTAGGTCGGTGGAGCCACGAGGGGCCCACGAGGGTGGGGGCGCGCCTAACCCCCGTGGGCCCGCCCTCCTACCTCGTGTCCGCCTCGTTGCTTCCTTGACGTCCACTCCAAGTCTCCTGGATTGCGTTTGTTCCAAAAACGATCCTCGCGAAGGTTTCATTCCGTTTAGATTCCATTTGATATTCCTTTTCTGCGAAACACTGAAATAGGCAAAGAAAACAGCAATTTGCACTTGGCCTTCGGTTAATAGGTTAGTCCCAAAAATAATATAAAAGTGCATAATAAAGCCCATTAAACATCCAAAACAGATAATATAATAGCATGGAACAATCAAAAATTATAGATACATTGGAAACGTATCAAGCATCCCCAAGCTTAATTCCCGCTCCTCCTCGAGTAGGTAAATGATACAAACAGAATTTTTGAAGTGCAATGCTACCTAACATAATTTTCAAAGTAATTCTCTTTATTGTGGCATGAATGTTCAGATCCGAAAGATTCAAGATAAAAGTTTAATATTGACATAAAAATAATAATACTTCAAGCATACTAACTAAGCAATTATGTCTTCTCAAAATAACATGGCCAAAGAAAGCTTATCCCTACAAAATCATATAGTTTGGCTATGCTTCATTTTTGTCACACAAAAATGCTCTCATCATGCACAACCCTGATGACAAGCCAAGCAACTGTTTCATACTTTAGTAATCTCAAAGTTTTTTCAACTTTCACGCAATACATGAGCGTGAGCCATGGACATAGCACTATGGGTGGAATAGAATATAATGATGGGGGTTGTGTGGAGAAGACAAAAGAGGATAAAGTCTCACATTGACGCGGCTAATCAACGGGCTAGGGAGATGCCCATCAATTGATGTCAATGCAAGGAGTAGGGATTGACATGCAACGGATGCACTAGAGCTATAAATGTATGAAAGCTCAACAAAATAAACTAAGTGGGTGTGCATCCAACTTGCTTGCTCACGAAGATCTAGGGCATTTGAGGAAGCCCATTGTTGGAATATACAAGCCAAGTTCTATAATGAAAAATTCCCACTAGTATATGAAAGTGACAAAATAAGAGACTCTCTATCATAAAGATCATGGTGCTACTTTGAAGCACAAGTGTGGAAAAAAGGATAGTACCATTGTCCCTTTTATTTCTTTCCTTTATTTTGGCCTTTCTCTCTTTTTTATTTTTCTATTTGGGGGAATGCTTTATTAATGATGATCACACACTTCTATTTATTTACAACTCAATGATTACAACTCGATACTAGAACAAACTATGACTCAATTATGAATGCCTCCGGCGGTGTGCCGGGATGGGCAATGAATCAAGAGTGACATGTATGATAAATTATGCATGGTGGCTTTGCCACAAATACGGTCTCAACTACATGATCATGCAAGGCAATATGACAATGATGAAGCGTGTCATAATGAATGAAATGGTGAAAAGTTGCATGGCAATATATCTTGGAATGGCTATGGAAATGCCATAATAGGTAGGTATGGTGGCTGTTTTGAGGAATATATAAGGAGGTTTATGTGTGATAGAGCGTATCCTATCACGGGGGTTGTATGCACCGGCGAAGTTTGCACCAACTCTCAAGGTGAGAAAGGGCAATGCACGTTACCGAAGAGGCTAGCAATGATGGAAGGGTGAGAGTGCGTATAATCCATGGACTCAAAATTAGTCATAAAGAACTCGCATACTTATTGCAAAAATCTACAAGTCATCAAAAACCAAGCATTACGCGCATGCTCCTAGGGGATAGATTGGTAGGAAAAGACCATCGCTCATCCCCGACCGCCACTCATAAGGATGACAATCAAAGAACACCTCATGTTTCAAATTTGTCACACAACGGTTACCATACGTGCATGCTACGGGACTTGCAAACTCCAACACAAGTATTTCTCAAATTCACGACTACTCAACTAGCACGACTCTAATATTACCATCTTCATATCTCAAAACAATCATCAAGTATCAAACTTCTCATAATATTCAATGCACTTTTTATGAAAGTTTTTATTATACCCATCTTGGATGCCTATCGTATTGGACTATTTTTATAGCCAAAGCAAATTACCATGCTGTTATAAAGGACTCTCAAAATAATATAAGTGAAGCATGAGAGATCAATAATTTCTATAAAATAAAACCACCACCGTGCTCTAAAATATATAAATGAAGCACTAGAGCGAAATTATCTTGCTCAAAAGATATAAGTGAAGCACATAGAGTATTCTAATAAATTCCGATTTATGTGTGTCTCTCCAAAAGGTGTGTACAGAAAGGATGATTGTGGTAAACTAAAAAGCAAAGACTCAAATCATACAAGAAGCTCCAAGCAAAACACATATCATGTGGTGAATAAAAATATAGCCTCAAGTAAAGTTACCGATAGACGAAGACGAAAGAGGGGATGCCTTCTGGGGCATCCCCAAGCTTAGGCTTTTGGTTGTCCTTGAATTTTACCTTGGGGTGCCTTGTTCATCCCCAAGCTTAGGATCTTGCCACTCCTTATTCCAAAATCCATCAAATCTTTACCCAAAACTTGAAAACTTCACAACACAAAACTCGACAAAAATCTCATGAGCTCTGTTAGTATAAGAAAACAAATCACCACTTTAAGGTACTGTAATGAGCTCATTATTTATTTATATTGGTGTTAAACCTACTGTATTCCAACTTCTCTATGGTACATACCCACCGATACTAGCCATAGATTCATCAAAATAAGCAAACAACACACGGAAAACAGAATCTGTCAAAAACAGAACAGTCTGTAGCAATCAGATTTGTTCGAATACTTATGGAACTCCAACAATTCTGGAAAACTAGGAAAACCTGGATAATTTGTATATTGATCTACTGCAAAAAGAATTAGCAATTTATCACATTATGGTGAATTTTAACAATTATTTTCGTGAGCGCAAAGTTTCTGTCTTTTTCAGCAATATCAAACAACTATCATCCAAGAAGATCCTATTGGTTCTACTTGGCACAAACACTAATTAAAACATAAAAACACATCCAAACAGAGGCTATATGAATTATTTATTACTAAACAGGAACAAAAATCAAGAAACAAAAATAAAATTGGGTTGCCTCCCGACAAGCGATATCGTTTAACGCCCCTAGCTAGGCATAAAAACAAGAATAGATCTAGGTATTATCATCTTTGGTATGCAATCCATAAGTGGATCTCATAATGGATTCATAAGGTAATTTAATTTTATTACTAGGAAAGTGTTCCATGCCTTTCCTTAATGGGAATTGGATTCTAATATTTCCTTCTTTCATATCAATAATTGCACCAATCGTTCTAAGGAAGGGTCTACCAAGAATAATAGGACATGTAGAATTGCAATCTATATCAAGAGCAATGAAATCTACGCGCACATAATTCCTATTTGCAACAATAAGAACATCATTAATCCTTCCCATAGGTTTCTTAATGGTGGAATCCGCAAAATGCAAATTTAAAGAACAATCATCAAATTCACGGAAACCTAACACATCACACAAAGTTTTTGGAATCGTGGAAACACTAGCACCCAAATCACACAAAGCATAGCATTCATGATCTTTAATCTTAATTTTAATAGTAGGTTCCCACTCATCATAAAGTTTTCTAGGGATGGAGACTTCTAATTCAAGTTTTTCTTCATAAGATTGCATTAAAGCATCAACGATATGTTTGGTAAAAGCTTTATTTTGACTATAAGCATGAGGAGAATTTAACACGGATTGCAACAAGGAAATACAATCTATTAAAGAGCAATTATCATAATTAAATTCCTTGAAATCCAAAATAGTGGGTTCATTGCTATCTAAAGTTTTGACCTCTTCAATCCCACTTTTACCAATTTTTGCATCAAGATCTAAAAACTCCGAATCATTGGGACGCCTTTTAACTAAAGTTGACTCATCTCCAGTCCCATCAAGATTCAAATTGGAAAACAAAGATTTAATAGGGGACACATCAATCACTTTTAGATCTTCATCATTATTACCTTCTAGCTCTTCCAGTTTGGCGGCCATCTTATTAACTAAGGTGGCTTGCTTATCCAAAATTTGGCCTACTAAATTTTCAAGATGAGCAAACTGAGATTTCAAACCATAAAATTCCTTAGACATATCATCAAGCTCTTTATTCATGTACTCCATAAAGCCTTTTTGTTCTTTAAGCTCATTTCTAAAGAAATTATTACGCTCAAATTGCAAAGTCATAAAGCTTCTAACGTTGTTTTCAATTTCTTCCAACCTTCTAAGGTGAGGATCAACGTTTTTAGGCAAGGCCATAAGGGCAAACAGGAACACAAGAAGCAAGTGAAAAGAGACGAACGGAAAAAACAGGGCGAATAAAATGGCAAAGGTGAAGTGGGGGAGAGGAAAACGAGAGGCAAATGGCAAATAATGTAATGCGAGGGAGAAGAGTTTGTGATGGGTACTTGGTATGTCTTGACTTGTGCGTAGATTTCCCCGCCAATGGTGCCAGAAATCGCTCGTTGACGGGAGATCAAATCTTGACTTGACTTGCTTCAAATCTCCCCGGCAACGGCGCCAAAAATCCTTCTTGCTACCTCTTGAGCATGCGTTGGTTTTCCCTTGAAGAGGAAAGGGTGATGCAGCAAAGTAGCGTAAGTATTTCCCTCAGTTTTTGAGAACCAAGGTATCAATCCAGTAGGAGACTACACGCAAATCCCTCGTACCTTCACAAACAATCAAGAACCTTGCAACCAACGCGATAAAGGGGTTGTCAGTCCCTTCACGGCCACTTGCAAAAGTGAGATCTGATAAAGATAATAAGATAAATATTTTTGGTATTTTTGTTGTATAGATTGGAAAGTAAAGATTGCAAAATAAACGGCGACAGAAATAGCTAGTTGGCGGGAGATTAATATGATGGAAGATAGACCTGGGGGCCGTAGGTTTCACTAGTGGCTTCTCTCAAGATAGCAAATTCTACGGTGGGTGAACAAATTACTGTCGAGCAATTGATAGAAAAGCGCATAGTTATGAGAATATCTAGGCATGATCATGTATATAGGCATCACGTCCGTCACAAGTAGACCGAAACGATTCTGCATCTACTACTATTACTCCACACATCGACCGCTATCCAGCTTGCATCTAGAGTATTAAGTTCATAAGAACAGAGTAACGCATTAGGCAAGATGACATGATGTAGAGGGATAAACTCAAGCAATATGATATAAACCCCATCTTTTTATCCTTGATGGCAACAATACAATACGTGCCATGCTGCTGCTGTCATTAGGAAAGGACACCGCAAGATTGAACCCAAAGCTAAGCACTTCTCCCATTGCAAGAAAGATCAATCTAGTAGGCCAAACCAAACTGATAATTCAAAGAGACTTGCAAAGATATTAAATCATGCATATAAGAATTCAGAGAAGAATCAAATATTGTTCATAGATAATCTTGATCATAAACCCACAATTCATCGGATCTCGACAAACACACCGCAAAAAGAATTACATCGAATAGATCTCCAAGAGAATCGAGGAGAACTTTGTATTGAGATCCAAAGAGAGAGAAGAAGCCATCTAGCTAATAACTATGGACCCGAAGGTCTGTGGTAAACTACTCACACATCAATGGAGAGGCTAGGGTGTTGATGTAGAAGCCCTCCATGATCGTTTCCCCCTCCTGCGGAGCGCCGGAAAAGGCCCGAAGATGGGATCTCACGGGTACAGAAGGTTGCGGCGGTGGAAATAGGGTTTCGTGGGGCTCTCGGATGTTTTTAGGGTATATGAGTATATATAGGCGAAAGAAGTAGGTCGGTGGAGCCACGAGGGGCCCACGAGGGTGGGGGCGCGCCCTCCTACCTCGTGGCTGCCTCGTTGCTTCCTTGACGTCCACTCCAAGTCTCCTGGATTGCGTTTGTTCCAAAAACGATCCTCGTGAAGGTTTCATTCCGTTTGGATTCCGTTTGATATTCCTTTTCTGCGGAACACTGAAATAGGCAAAAAAACAGCAATTTGCACTGGGCTTCGGTTAATAGGTTAGTCCCAAAAATAATATAAAAGTGCATAATAAAGCCCATTAAACACCCAAAACAGATAATATAATAGCATGGAACAATCAAAAATTATAGATACGTTGGAGACGTATCAGGGGGGAGGGGCGTAACTAGAGAGGTAGAACGACTCGTATATGTGTTGAGAAGGAGAGACCCAGCTATGTCTTGAGGGAAATCGGTCGACATCCATACATAACTGAAGGATGGGAAATAGGTTTGGACAGAGAGAGAGAGAGGGAGAGGGAGAGAGGGAGGGAGTGGGGTAGAATGCTGGATGGGTGATGGAGTTGCTTCTCAAAGATGGTGGGAGAGGCCTACTAGACAAACTGAGGGTAGAACTGCAATATTATCAATAAGAGTGAGGATGTGTTTCTGTGTGTGTCTGTGCGTGATAGATCTGTCGGGACGCATGCATGGATGATGAAGGGGAACCATGTGTTTGGTAAGCAAACCTAACTAGATCGGTAGATCAATTGTTGTTTCTCGGAGGAAGGGAGAGACATAACTAATGAGGTAGATCGATCGACGCGTGGAAAAAAACGAATTATAAGGACCTAGCTAGCTATATGTATAGTGGGAGATCGGTCGATGTACATCCATTTGTTAGAGGCAAATAAGGCCCAGCGAGACGGATAGACAGAGAGAATGGAGCTAGGAGGTGGTGCGAGTGGCTGAGCTACTAGCTAGATAGGGGGAGGAGTGTGCGATTGTGAGATCGATGAAAAGAGGGGCGAGAGTTTACATGTTTGAGGGGCCGTATGAGAGACACGAGGCATGGACACAGAAAGGAGGAGATGGAAGGTGCGTGTGTATGTTGTAGGCAGACATTGCTGGAGAGGTTTATCGATCGGTGTGTGTCGGAAAGGAGTTGTGGAGACTGTGGGAGAATGACCTAAAGGAAAAAAAATGAATGTGCGCGATGGATAGAATGCTGAGGGAGGGGGAGGGCGAGGAGGGCGTGTGCATGCACGAGAGAAAGTTAGTGCTAGCTACAAAGGTTAGAGGATTGTGTTGGTGTAAGAGACTAACAAAGATCATAATTTGATATGAAAGTGGATTCATATATTTGAATAGGAGATCATAGTGTTATAAACATATGCATGCATGAATATAGCGGTGATACACGTGTTGTGGTTTTGCACATGTTATACCATAATGTGATAATGCATGGCGTTTGCAACTCACAGCTAAATGTCGAACAATCTAAACCATACTATACATCGAACAATTTCACATTTTATTTGAATTTGTGATAATGTGTGGCGTTTGCAGCTTACAAATAAATATCGAACAATCTAAACAATACTATATATCGAACAATCTCACATTTTATTTGAATTTGTGGTAATGTGTGGTGTTTGCAACTCACATCTAAATACTTGTAGGTGTAGGGGGCGGGGCACCATACATTATGTGATAAACACATTATACATATGAGACATGGTTTAGATTATGAAGATCTAGCTAGAGCTTGAAATGTACTGTGATTTGAAATCAACATAAAGTGGATTCAAAAAATCAAGTTCGAGTTCATATAGTACACATAGTTCATATCTAACTCGACGGTAATCATGTGGTGTGTTGTGAAGATAATACACAAACGATGGTTTAACTTGACAATAATGATGATTGTAGATCTTATTAAAATATAGAAATGAATTCAAATGGTTTGACTTCACAACAATCATTATTGTTGATCTTATTCAAATAGAGAAACGAATTCAAACTTAGTTCATATTGAAGCGGTAGTATATACGTTGGGAATGCACTAAAACGTTCATTTGAGTAGCAGGTTGCATGCATTATACACGTAGTTGAATATTTTAATTGAACATAACAGGAATTCAAAGTTTTGAATGGCATTTGTAGTGTGAATTGATTTGGTATAGTACACGGGACTAGACTCTCTTGTGTGGTGCGAATTGATTTCTTTTTGTTTTTTCGTTGACGGAAGTGCGAATTGATTTGGTACAGTACACGTTAGGCTTGTCCGGAAATTTCAACCCGTGCCGTGTTACCCTGAAATATTTAAGATATATCTTTGTCTCGTTGTGCTCCGAAAACTCCCTCCATCTCAACCCGCGCCTTACTATTCCAAAATTACAACGCGCGCGAAAACTCCCACCTCCTGTGAAATCCCGACACGTGAGATGCCCGTGATACCCCTGAACCGAAAGAACCGCCTAGCTCAAATCGGTGGGGGTACTTTCGTAACTTACCCCACATTTCGGACAAGCGCGTCCCTAAGCCATGGTTCCCCACTCCCATCCCATCCGCCCACCCATTCGTACACCGAGGCCGCGAAAACCCATGAAGCCCCACACCCTCCTTCGTCCGCCACCCAGCCGGAGCCTCTTCCCCGACGACATCGTCTACAGCAACACCTCGATGTCCCTCATCCACCGGACCGGATGAGGATCCTTCATCGATCTCGTCGTTCCGCTGGTTCAGCCACCCCGTCCTCCACCTCCAAGGAGATGCCCCGACATTCCCCTCGTCTTTTGCGCCACCTCCATTCCCACACCGCCGTCTTCACCTGCACCACTGGAAGAGCAGCATCATCACCGTTTCCTCGGATGAAGCTGAGGCATAATCGGCGCCACCAAAGAGGTTGTACACTAATCGCCGCATTTTCTTCTTGATTCGATCTCACGGTGCTACTGGCGCTCGGTCCGGAGCCGACACGGCGCGGCTCCATCCACGGCGGCGGCGGCGGCCACTTCCTCCACGGCGTCGCTCCCTCGGCGGCGACGTCCACATCAGTAGGAGCTGCTGCTGCTTTAGCTCTCGCTCGCGCTGCTGCTATGCTCTTGCTCTCAGTCCCCTGCCTGGTCTGCTCTTGCTCGCGCTGCTGCTCTCGCTCTTGCTCTTTCTTACGATGCTGCTCCGATTTAGTTACACTTCAGTCGACTGAATCGACTTTTGGGTCAGTCGATTTTCAGGGGGTGGGGGGGCTCGCCGGAGTTAAGGAAGAACCAGCCGCAGCGGGGAGGGGGCTCGCCGGAGAGGTACCCCACTATCTATCTTAGGGTTCAGGGTGGGGGTGGTGGTCGCCGGCGGTGGTGGGGCGGTGGCGTGGGGATCGCCAGAGAAAAAGCTCGGCATCGGGGGGCCTAGAGGGATGGCCGGGGCGGCGGCGGACTGGTGGTGGGAAGTGGTTTCGGGGCGGGCGGGGCGGCGCATCGCGGGCCGCGGGCGACGGGGGTGGCGGTTTGGCCGGTGGTGGTTGGCGGCTCAGGGGGTGGAGGTTGAAGATGAACTGCAGGCCCTTGATTTCATATCCAATGACTGGAAAATCGACTGACCAGAGATGAAAAAGTCAGTCGATTGACGTGTAGCCTCACCTGATGCTGCTACATGACCAGCTGCCCCAGCTCTCACACGCGCTGATGTTGCTGCTACTATTTTTGTGCTACTAGTGCGTTCAGTTTCGACAGTAAAATTCAGTTGGGACAGCAAAATTCAGTTTCGACAGTTAAGTTCAGTTCCGACAGTTAAATTCAGTTTCGACAGTTAAGTTCAGAGATGAGAGGCTGATGTATTTTACATCTAGCACTTTCTGGTTATGTATTTTATGTCATCTATTGGATATGCTATTAGAATTCCACTCAGGTTAATGTTGTCTCTCTTGTCCTGCTTCAGTCTAGGCGTCGTACAACTCACCGGAGCTGCTCCAACGACGAAACCATCCATCACAGCGGAGCAGTACCCCGGGCTCCATCTCAAGATGCCTAAGATCTTCTTCCCCTCCTCCGACAGCCAAGTCAGTTGGATCATCCTCACCGACCAACCCAATCACGCTGAGATCGACATGGCTTCGCCAAAGAGGTTGTACACTTGTTGCATCTCTTTTTTACTCTACATGTTATATATATTGTCCACTGAGCACACATAGTAACGTGAAATACGATTAGTTTCTCCTACTATATGACAAGCAGTGAGGTACCAGGCAACTTAGCTATCCGTGATGGACTCTCTTAAACGCCATCATTATTTATCTCTGCGTGTTTGAGCTGTGCATTTGTCGATGGGCCTGGGAGTTGAGCTAGTAGGGCAGTGGCCTGGGTCCAAAGTAGTAGAAGTAGCACAAAAACATTTTTTGAGTGTAGGCTTTTCCTTGCTCAAGCCTGCCTACTAGAATCGCCAGTGCTTGAAAGGAAAAGTGAAGGAAAAACATAGGAATTGGAAAGTTTCCTATGGTACTACTATTCATGCATTTGGTTCAAAGAAATGGAGCAAAGGAAAACTGTAGGATTTGTTCCTTTAGTGTCTCCTTGAAAGAAAAACCGTAGGAATTTTAATATCCACTTGTCTTCCTTTTCAAATTCCTATTCATGAAGCACAAGACTAAGAGATAGTAGCATAATAGCATTATAACCGTACATTTTCTTGTAGTTTGACTTAATCTCACCATGCTTCTTTGCATCCCGTGATCTTCCAATTCTTGTGAACCAAACACCCAGATTGGCAGAAATCCTGTGTTTTTAAATTCTCTGTTATGCACGTGCATTCATATCCTATTACTGTGTATTTCCTATCCATGTGTTGTTAGAATCCTCCAATTCAAACAAGCCCTTACAGAATTACTTCTCTTACAGATAGTTGTCAAATAAAACCTTGTGTGGTTTGTCCCGCTCCTGCTGCGCCGTCGTCCACTCCAGCTCAGCTGCTCCAATGACAGAAGGGTCCAGCACAGCAGGGATCCGGCCTCCAGACTGTCTTTCGCCGCCTAAGATCTTCTTCCCCGCCGTTGGCAGCCATGACAACTGCATTACCATCATCAACCGAGCGGGTGACCTGGAGGACTACACGGGTCCGCAAGAGAGGTCGCACTCTTTCATGTCTGCTTACGTTATGCATCACTTAATATTACATGCTACTTTATCATCCTATTCACCGATTAGACTCCGAGTCAGCTCCAAAATAATGGTCAAACTTGAGTTTTTAAATGGTTGTGGGGTACATATCAGGGCCGCAATCAATAGTATCTATCTACTATCTGGTTAATCTCTGGTGTCTACTATGAGTTTCATGTTGGGTGGGAAACAAACAGTAAAGAAGCCATTATCTATATTTTTAACTGAAGCCATTATCTGCGTGCTATCATTGGTTTTGGGTCTATCCACAGGTTGCTACCATCACTCTGGATTTCTGCATGCACTCCTTACATAATCTCACTATGTTTTATTCCTATGCATGTCAGTTATTGTACACAATGGAACTGAACATGTAGAGAAAAAGAGACGAGCCTTGCGTGGCAATAAAATTTCATGCAGACGTCGCTCCATGGTAGGCACAAAGGCAGCCCCCCTCCACCCATTTCGGATTGTAATCAAGAGGAAGATATCTGTTCTAAGGGGGATTCAGAAGGAGAAGACCACTCCTATTTACCCCTGAGGTCTTCGCTCTAACTTGGCATGCTGATGTTGGTTATATCATTCATATGATGCCTTAAATTGCTTACTTTATACATGAAATATGTCATCTGCTTAGTTTAGACATGCTTTGTGTGAATGCCATCTGTTTAGTTTATTCATCGTTTATGTGAATTATGCAATGCCATCTTGTTTAGCCAGGCATCATATATGTGAATTTTGCAATGCCATCCTGCTTAGCCAGTCATCTTATATGTGAATTATATCAGGCCATCCTTTTTTTGTTACGTATTACATTTGTCAACAATGTTAGTACATTCAACTACTCTTCGTGTGCATCAGCCATTTGACATGGTGATGGAAAATTCTGGAGAGAAAACAAGGTCTTCAGAGCAGACTATGCTATCTGACGAAGCGCATATCTCGCTGGTTACGGATAGCTCCTCAGAGGAGGATTCAGAGACATATGACCAGTCCTATCCCCCCCACCCCGAGGTGTATGCTCTAACTTGGCAGGGTTATGTTGCTCATATCGTGCGTATGGTGTCTTGCATTGCTATGTCATTTGATTAGTTTAGACATGCTTTGTGTGAATGCCACATGTTTAGTGTCTAACTACCATATATGTGAATTATGCATTGCCATCTTGTTGCAAGACATTATATATGTGAATTATGCAATGCTATCTTGTTGCAAAGGCATTATATATGTGAATTATGCAATGCCATGTTGTTTAGCCAATCATCATGTATGTGAATTATATCATGCTATCATTTTTTTGTATTACGTGTTCCATTTTTCGACAACATTTGTATATTCAACTACTCTTCCTGTGCATCAGCCATTTGAAGCGGTGATGGAAGTATCTGGAGTGAAAACAAGGTATTCAGAGCAGACAATCCTACCTGCTGAAGCAGACATCTTGCTGGTTGCAAAGAGCTCCTCAGAGGAGGATTCAGAGACTGATGACCAGTCCTATTTCCCCCCTGAGGTCTATGCTCAAACTTAGCAGGGTTATATTACCCATGTCATGCATGTTGTCTTGCATTGCTTAGTTTTTACATCTTATAAGGATTGCCATCTGCTTTCTTGCTTACTATATAAATCATATATTTGAATTATATCATGGCACCATGTTTACATACACAGCATCTATCTGAATTATGGCATGGCAACCCATTTAATAAAGACATCATAAGTTATATCATCTCATCCTGTTTAGTGTTTATAGTCATCGCATTTTGAATTATGTCATTCTATCCGTGAATTATATCATGCTATCATGTTTCCATAGGCGGCATGTATGTGAATTATGGCATGCCAACCTATTTAATAAACACATTATATAGTTATATCATGTCATCCTGTTTACATAGTCATCATATTTTTAACTATGTCTTTCCATCTTTTTTAGTTAGCCATCATAATGTGAAATTGTGTCATGCTATCCTGTTTAGTTAGCCATCATATATGTGAAATTGTGTCATGCTATCCTGTTTGGTTAGACAACATAAATGTGAATTATTTCATGCCCTCTTTTATTCCCCACTATCCATTGCACCTGTCTATCATACAATGTATGTACATTCAATTACTTTTCTTGTTTATCAGCCATTTGAATTAGAGAGGGTGATGGCAGTATCTAAGGGAGTAACAACACGGTCTTCAGAAAAGATAGTGCTACCAGTTGATGCAGATAGAACCACGGTTGTACTTTCCCAAGAACCAGCCCCACCACACATAACCCTGACTCACACAGATTGTACCCCTACCCAGTTGGACATAGAACCAGCTAGACCCCTTCTAACCCCAACCCCAGCAGATAGTAACCTAGTTACAGTTGACACAGCACCGTCTCCACCACAGAGCACCCAAACACGAGCAGTTAGTAAGGGAACTGCAGTGCCCAAAGCACGAGGACCACCACTCTGAATCCTAACTCAACGCTTAAAGGAGAAGAAGAATTGTTCTCAGGTCAGGTTATGTAGCTATGGTTCATACTTCTTTGCTCTTGCATCACTGTATTTACTCATACCAACTATTTTCAAATTTGAAGGATGGAATTGAAACTCCAATGGCGCAACCGGTATGTTTTAAACCTGTTTCTTTAACTAGTTTGTTGTTGTAACTTGCTCTATGTTGATTTCAGTTTCAATTGAATAAACAGTTATGTTCTCATGTCATGCACATTACAAGTGTTGTTATTGCTCTATAGTTTCCCACACATATATTCTGTCTATTCTACTTTGTCTTGAACAAATATTATTTGAACTGTGTCTCTATCTTGATTTGGCAACAAAAACTAGAATGATATAGACCATAAAGTGACCATGGTACATAGATATATGTTTGTTTCATGTTGTTATCCTGTCCACTTTACTACTGAACTATTTACCAAAATGAGTTTCATATACAACATGGTCAACCTGTGATGTGTCTGCTTGTTTCTCTTTTAGAATGCGGACAAAATATTGGAGAACAGTACCCCGTTATGCAATGGTAAAGGAAGTAATGCAGATAAGGTTCAAGATAGTGAGACATCCCTGTTGGTCTCCAAGAAAGCTGATAAAAACTATCTTAACGACAGTGAGAGAACCCAAAAGTCATGTCTTGATGTAGTGTTCGAGTTACTGGCCACTACTGCTGGCACAAGCTCTTCGAACTCGTTGCCTGAATCAGTTCGTCTTCTTGAGTCTCAACTTCAAGTTGAAAGACATCGATCAGATGTGCTACGACAGGAAGCTGAAGAACCGAGGAAGTCCCTGTAGAATTCAAATGCGTACTTTCTGGTGCAACAGCAAGCGTTGAAGGATTTAAGCACCAAACAAGAGAAAGTTAATAAGCTTGCTAAGCATCTTGCCAGCATTATGGGTACCCAGGATATTGTTTCTTGAGCTCTTCTGAAGTGGTTTCAGTTCTGGACTTGTTTTGCTGTGGTGTTTATTTGCACTGGTCGCCAACTTTGACAACCAGTGTATATGATATGTTGATTTGTTCCCTATATTTGCACTGGTGGCGAACTTTGATGCCCAGTGGATGTAATATGTGTAATAGCCGTGATAGCCTATCATAAGTTGCTTGCTTATTTATTTCCTTGTTGTCTTGTTTATTTGTTTGCTTGTAGTTAGTGCAGTTCTTTTTCCGCAGTTTGGCCGCAATAACTTATTTTTTAAAACTAGGCCACAATAACCATGGGCTACATATTTACCGTAGTTACCATGGGCCTCCTACGGGCCGTAGAAACAATGGGCCTTCTAAGGGCCGTAGAAACAATGGGCCTTCTACGGGTCGTAGCATCAATGGGCCTTCTACGGGCCGTATGATCGATCGGCCAAACACGGGCCAATAACAGACCGCATTATGGGCCGTAAATGAGCTAGATTTGGCACCGTCCGTTCATGGGCCGACAATAACGGGTCGTCGTTAATCTGCCGTATTTTATGACGCTATGAAAACGGCCCAATGAATTAACGGGCCGCAAACGGGCCGATTGTAACCACGGGCTAAATTTGGCCCACAAGCAGAAAAGGCCAGTAATAGGCCGTAAGTAACCGAATGCTGGAAATAAGCCCAAGAATAAATGGGCCCTGAGAAGGCCGAAAGATAACACGGGTTGGAAACGGCCCAATGGAATAATGTTCCGTTAATGGGTATAAAGCGATACACTGTTCATTGCGGGCCAGATTCACCACGGGCCATTAATGGGCCAAGAGTTACAAATGGCCTCGTATGGGCCGAAAGACATCATGGGCCATACATGGGCTGGAAGTTACAATGGGCTGGAATCATATTGGACGGCCCAGATGAAGCTACTGGGCTTAATTCCAATAGGCTGTAACGGGCCGTGAGTTAGCAGGCTGTAAATGGGCTATATACGAACAGGTCGTTAACAGGCTTTCCATGGGCCGGCCCGTTACCTTTTGACCAAGTCAAACGGGCCGGCCTTTTTACCGAAATGGGGCTCTGTTGGGCCGTGCCACGTGTCGACCTATCATAGGCGCCTCCTGTCCAATGAATGGATGACATCTGTCCCAACGGTGAGCCAACACGTGTTTCCTCCGGCCAATGACAATTTTACACGTGGAAAATCCTCATTGGTTCAGGCTGTTAACGGGTTATCGGACCCAAAGCGGACCCGATAGCTTAACAGCGACCGGTTACGGTGGATGCCACATGTCAGTCACCCTTGACGAAAGCACTTCCATGACACGTGATTTATCGTCATGGAAGTGGACACTTCCATGATGATAATTTTGGTAATGTCAGGGAACACTTCTACGACAGCACAGGTATGACTATCTTGATTCTGTCATAAAATCATCATGGATGTACATGCATGACAGAAAACGTGACCTACTGTGACAAACATGTATCATCACGGAAGTGTATTTTTTTGTAGTGAATGGGTCAAAACCTCTGACAGCGGGACCTACATGTGCAATACCAAATTGTTAAAAACCTAATATTTAAAAACAAGAAGTGGAAAGGTGTGTTATTAACTGCAACAGGCCTAATATTTAAAAACAAGCAAACGTAGTCATTCAAACTTGTATTGTGCAGGTCTAAGTACACTAGTTATTGGCCCTGTTTGGATCCATGGGTTAGAGTTAGTTTGAGCTAGTTTGAGCTCAAATAGCTCTAAAGTATCCAAACATGAGGGCTAGTTTGAGCTAGTTGCGTCAAACCCACCCAAAACAATTATCCCACCCAAGAGGTGTTGATTGGGGCTAGTTCTCCTAGTACATTTATTGTCAATCTAACACTATCATCCAAACACCTCTTTGGCTAGAGTTAGTTCAGGGTTAGTCATTGTTTAGTATCATTGTTATTTAGGAAACGTAGGATAGCATAGGATTTATTCTACCTTGACTTGTACTCCAAGATGACCATGTACTCCTATATATATATGCCCACGAGGCTCAAGCAATACGATCAACTATTCAACCAATCTCTCTCTCTCTCTCTCACTTTTAACTGTCATGAGCTAGAAACTAACTCTAACCTCTAGCTAAGTTAGAGTGTCCAAACAGTGCCATTGTTAAATCAAATGGAAAGGCGTGTTCAATACTCCCTCCGGTCCTTTTTACTCTGCACATAAGAATTGTCTGAAGTCAAACTTCATAAAGTTTGACCTTATTTATATGAAAAAATATCAACGTCTACCATGCTAAAGTTATACAATATGAAAATTTAAGTCATGACACATGTACTAATATTTATTTCATATTGTGAATGTTGGGATTTTGTTCCATAAAGTTGGTCAAACTTTACGAGGCTTAACTTTAGACAAATCTTATATGCGAACTAATAAGATTCGGAGGGAGTACGGCATGCTTAACAGCAACCAAATATAGTCATTCATAGAGCTATTGTTAAATTTGGTATTGATGAAATTGAACTGCACAGTTCATACTAGCACATGTAGAACATCACGTTAATAACTGAAATAAACAAGGCATATATACTACGAACAACCAAACATGGCAATTGAAACTGGACATATGCTAAATACAAACAACCAAACAACCATAAACCGTAGAAATAAACAAGGCGTAATGCAAACAACCAAATATAGCAATAAATACTGGACATGTTCTCACTACAAAAGGGCTTCGAGAAAAAAATCATGGGTTTCCTCACTTGTCACAGATTGGCTCCTCCTCGTGGTCGCCGTCGATGAGGTCTGACTTGCCAGCTGAGAATCCCAAGCCAGCGTCGTAGAATGTGTCCTTCAGAAATGACAAAAGGGGCTCCATGGCGATGAAGGATGGAAAATTGTTCATAATGAGCCACAGGAGATCAGCGGCAAGGCCGTCGATCTGTCGAACCCGAAGGGTTGGGGGTGGGCAACTTTACCTGTGACATAACCCGCGTTAAGCCATCGTGTCGACGACCTCGATGTCGTAGCCGGCGTCCGCAGCATGCCAGAATACTCTAGCCCGCAGATTGAAAAGCCTAATCCAGGTCCATTCATCATCGTCAGCTTCCTCGTCGGCCACCTCGCCGACGTCGGGCGAAGAGGCCGTGGCAAAGCTCTTTTGGGCCATTCGCTCCTTGAGCTCCCCAGGAAGCATAGCCGGGCTTACACTATAATGCTCTAGAGTGGGGGAGGGGTGGGGATGGGGATCTCTAGGAAAAGGGGTGTTTCACAGGCATCATCTAAGAAACTCAGGGTGGCAAGGGTATGTATATCGGTGGGTAAATTGCACGAGCACACCGGCAGAGGTTGACGATTGAGGTGGCGTGGTGACGGCGGTGACCTAGCTAGGTTTGGAGCGAGGGAGGGGTGGTGTGTATGTGTGTGAGCGGGGGATTTGGGGTGAGCGAAGGATTTGGGGTGTGTGTGTGTGGACGGGGTCTAAGGTGGTGTTTGAGGAAATGATGTGGGTATTGAAATTTTTACTAGGCAGGAGTAAAATGGCGGGGCTACCAAAAATTTGGATCAAGGGATTGAAGCAGAGCGGGGCGGGAGTAACGAACATCACACACAGTTAAAACATAATAATTGTGTGCTATCAAATAGAAAAACACTCCAGCCGAGAAGATATTTTTGAGATTGCGAGGGATGGAGGCGGGAGTAAAATGCCCGGGCTACTAAAAATTTGGATCTACTGATTGAAGCAGAGCGGGAGTAACAGACAACGCACACGGTCCAGACATACTAATCGTGTGCTATCAAACAGAAAAACCATCTACGCGGGTAGATATTTCCAAGATTGCGAGGGAGTAGATATTTTCGAGAGGGGGAGGGAAGCCTCGTGGAGCCCAATCTACTGTGATCATGTGGGTGACAGGGGCAGGGGCGCGGCACACGGGTAGTCCTAGGGAACCGTGTCTGTTTCATACCTGATCGCAGACGGTTGCTGCGTCCAACTCGTCTGATGTTTATAAATTTGGCCAAAAAAATGCGGGAAAGGGTCAGAACACGAACACACTTGCATGTGGACCAAATATATGTATGAAAAGGGTGGTTTGATGTTCAAATACCCAATGCACAACTTTGATGTGGCACCTGTCGCACAAAGCGCATGTTATTATTGCTAGCCCCCCCCCCCCAAACACACACACACACACTTCGTGTTGCCGGGAGGGGAATCCTAGGTAGGAACGCACGCCCCCAAATAGCTAGGTCTGACATCTCACCGTACCGTAACACAAAACCAAAAGGAGTACTTTAACTCCCCTGCCCCCTTTGCTTTTGATCAAATGTGGACCGTGTGCGGGCCCATAGATGTGTTCTTCTGGCGTTAGGTGGGTGAGACCACTTACCAACCACACATGCGGGTGGCCTGATGTGTGTGTGTGTGTGTGAAAATGATGTGTTGTGATATTTAAATAACCAAATCACAAATTTGATGTGGCACATGTGCATCGCAAATTAACCGGGAAACCCCGACCCCACGGCGGTTCATCTAGTATGAAGTAGTACTATGCCCTGCCCCCCACCCACACACACACTTTGAGTCGGTGGGAGGGGGCATCTCACCAAGGCGTATTGTAAGACTGACCAAGAAGAATCACCACCTTGGTCGTTTAACCTATGTTGTTTGTTGGGTCAAAGTCATGCATTGACGTTCCACATGCCGCCCCACAAAATAGGCTAGCTTGTCGCCGATAACCACGCGAGGGAGTGCCTGAAGACAACCACTATGTGCATGTGGCCCAAACATGTGTATGAAGTGTCATGTGGTGTTTGAATATACCCAATGCATAACTTTGATGTGGCCACGTGCTTTTGGAACCAGAAAGTCCCCACACGAAGCGAGGGTTCACGACGCGTAGTGTGTGTGTGTGTGTGTGTGTGTGTGTATATGGATTCATGTGTATGCGAGCCCTCGAACTTAGGTCTCGAATCTCACGATGTACGACTATACGGTAACGCGAACCAAGAGAAGAAGAATACACCCTGGTAACCTCTCTCGCGTTGTTGCTTGATACGTATCCGACATATCTATAATTTATGAAGTATTCATGCCATGTTTATAACCATTTTATATGGTTTTGGTATGATTTGATTAGAACTAACCCAGACTGGCGTTGCTTTCAGCAGAACTACCGTGGTGTCGTTTTTGTGCACAAATAAAAGTTTTCAGAATGGGCTGAAAATTTACGGAGAATATTTTTGGAAAATATAAAAAGGGACAATTCCATTTCTGCCCCTAACTGGAACCCACTACTCAAATGTGCCCCTAATTTCAATGTGTGCTCAAATTTGTCCGTCAGTCGTTAGTTGCCCTAATAGAAATGCCCTTCTGCACCGTTACCGTCCAATCAAATAGCTTTGACCATCTCGAAAAAAATAGCAAAAAAATCAAAAAAATCTAAAATTTTGTGGGATTGAAGCTACTCATGTGCGCAAGGTGCATGCAAATTTTCATGCTATTTAGACATACAGGAGCTCGTGGCAAAGGAAAACAATAAATCTGTACATCTTTGAATAGTAAATTCAAAAAAATAGCAAGAAAAATTCAAAAACATATGAAGTTTTTTGGCATCCAAGATGCTCGGGTGCACAAGGTGTGTGCAAAATTTTGTTATCAAATGATATGCGAGGAGCTCTCGCAAAAAAGAGCAAAATAGTGTATTTTTACAAGTTTTCTTTTGAGACAAATTTTGTTTTTTTCTCCACGAGCTCCTACAATGTCCAAACACAACAAAGTTTTGCACACACCTTTTGCACCTGAGCATCTTGGATGCCAAAAAAATATTTTTTTGAATTTTCTTGCTATTTTTTGAATTTACGGTTCACACACGTACATATTTACTGTTTTTCCTTCGCCACGAGCTCCTAGAATGCCCAAACAACATGAAAATTTGCACGCACCCTACGAATCTGAGTACCTTCGATCCCACAAAATTTCAGATTTTTTGACTTTTTTTGCTATTTTTCGAGAAGGTCAAAGCTGTTTGACCAGACAGTAACGGCGCAGAAGGGCATTTCTATAAGGGCAACTAACGATAGAGGGGCAAATTTTAGTAGTGGGTTCCAGTTAGGGGCAGAAATGGAATTGCCCCATATAAAAAATATTGGAGCGAAAAGATACCAGAGAGGAGTCCCGGGGTAACCACAAGGGTGGGGGCGCCCCCACCCCCCTAGGGCGCGCCCCCTACCTTGTCATCGCCTCGTGGACCCCCTTGACTTGTCCCCGACGCCAACACCTCCTAAAAATCCCAAAAACCTCAGATATAAACCTATATAGGGAGTTCCGCCGCCGAAGGGGGCCACAAAAAATCAATCTAGGCCCTCTCTTGCACCCTGCCGGAGGGGGGCATCATCATCGGAGGCCATGGAGGAGGATCCCAGAGGGGGCCATCATCGCCATGGAGGCCAAGGACCAGAGGGAGAACCTCTCCCCATCTAGGGGGAGGCCATGGAGGAGGAAGCACAAGGGGGAGAACCTCTCCCCCTCTCTCTCGGTGGCGCCGGAGTGCCACCGGGGGAACCATCGCCGCGGTGATCGTCTTCATCAACATCACCATCTTCATCACCATCCTCATCTCTTTTACGCGGTCCACTCTCCCGCACCCCGCCATAATCCCCTACTTGAACATGGTGCATTATGCCACATATTATGATCCAATGATGTGTTGCCATCCTATGATGTTTTGAGTAGATTTCTTTTGTCTTTTGGGTTGATTGATGATATAGATTGGTTTGAGTTGTATGTTTTATTTTGGTGTTGTCCTATGGTGCCTTCCGTGCCGCTCACACGTGAGGGATTCCCGTTGTAGGGTGTTGCAATACGTTCATGATTCGCTTATAGTGGGTTGCTTGAGTGACAGAAGCATAAACCCGAGTAAGGGGGTTGTTGCGTATGGGATAAAGGGGACTTGATACTTTAATGCTATGGTTGGGTTTTACCTTAATGATCTTTAGTAGTTGCGGATGCTTGCTAGAGTTCCAATCATAAGTGCATATGATCCAAGAAGAGAAAGTATGTTAGCTTATGCCTCTCCCTCATATAAAATTGCAATGAAAACTACCGACCTTATTAACAATTGCCTAGGACAATTCCGCACACCGATCCATCATTATTCCACACTCGCTATTTATAATATATAGTAATATATTCTAACTTTATATTAACAGCACCTACTTTTATATTTTAGTTCTCCGATATTATGCAAAGTTACCCTCTTCATACCCACAACGTAGTTTTATTTCTCGTTTCTAGTTGGAAACAAACGTTCGGTGTACGTAGAGTCGTATCAGTGGCAGATAGGACTTGAGAGAATATTGATCTTACCTTTAGCTCCTTGTGGGTTCGACACTCAATACTTATCACTTCCACCTTTGGAAATTGCTACGATGACTCCTTGCACTTGGGGATTATCATTGGTCAAAGTGATGGACGTCCACGCGGGCCCACGAATATATAGGTCGTCGATGATAACCAAGCGAGGGAGAATGTCCAAAGACAACCACTGCATGTATGTGCCCAAACATATGTATGTACATGCATGATGCATGCATATATGTTCGAATACCAAAAGCAAAACATTTGATGTGGCACATGCAAGCGTCAAAAACGCGCAGTCCCCACACAGATCTGGTTCATGATGTGTCGCGTGCTCGCCCCCCCCCCCCCACTTCGACCCGGTGGGAGGGATTCGTGCGTACACATGCGCGCGAAGTATAGTTGCATGTACCAAACCATATAAGACAAACCAAAATTTAATCCCCTCCTAATTATAAGTCAAATTAACCTCTATCGTTGTCGGTCGAAGTGATTGACCAAGCGGGAACACACAGATGGACGAAGCATCTCGCCGATAACCCCGTGAGTGAGTGCTAGAGGACAACCGCCATCGCTTGCTTGTGGGACAAACACATGTATGGAGATGTGTGGTTGTGATGTTTGAATACCTAATATATATGTAGCACTTTGATGTGGCACCTGCCTCAGAAACCTTTAAGTCCCCCACACGAACCGAGGTTCATGACACGTAGTATATATATGTTGCCCCCTCCCCTCTTCGACACATAATATATACTCCTACATACCGTAACACAACCCAAAAATAATCCTCCTTGTTTGTCAAATTACCTTTCTCGTTGTCTCATATATTAGATGGACGACGACCTCGCGGGCCCATGGAAGGAAGAGTCACAGGCGAATGAGTGACAACCATCATCTGCACGTGGCCTAATGTGTTGGTGATGTTTTTAATACCCAATATGCACAACTTCTTTGCGGCACCTGCCTTGGAAACTAAAAAGTCCCCACACAGAGCGAGATCGATTCGTGACGTGTGTGCGGTATATATGTGCTGCCCCGGCCCCCTCCTCCCCTCTTCGACGCGTACTATATACTCCTACCGCAACACAACCCAAAAAGAAACCTCCTTGCTGGGTCAAAGTGATGGAGGACAACGTCGCGGGCCCACGCATGGAAGCATCGCACGAGAGTGAGTGTCCTATATGACGCGTAGTATTGCCGCCGGCCACCCTCTTCAACGCATACTATATATATACTCCTACCGTGCGTATAACAAGAATCAAAAAATGACCATCACGTTGGTCAAATTAACCTTTCTCATCGCATGTCATGGTGCTGGACGGTGACCTCGCGGGCCCATGCGAGTGAGTGTCCTAGGACCACCGCGTGCATGTGGCCCAAAGATGCATGTCAAACTTTTTTTGCGGCAAACATGCGACCAAAGGAGTTTAGTGTTGAAAATTGAAAAAAAATATAACATTTGTCCCTTTTTTATACATTGATTGATTTCCCAGGGATTTAAATGTGCAAAAATCTAATTTGATCTACATGAGACCCGTGATAGTGCACGAAAATGGATTGCAAAATCACATGTGTACGTGTCCCTGGGTGCATGTTTAGTCCCCAAGCAAGAAATTTCTAACATCTAGAATCTTGATTTTAAAATCCAATAAATCCAAAACTAAGTTGAAATTCATGAAACTTATTGTGGTGTCATATGGACACCAATAGGTTGTGATATTGTTATTATTATTTCAAATTTTAGACAAGTTTTGATATGATCTTCTTACATACACGAAATTATAAATAATTATCAACCAATATCACAAATGAACTCTTTATTCGAATCGTGTGCGTTAGACCAACAATGTAAGTGCCGTACTTCGGTTAAGCAATAAAGCGGCAGAATTAATCATCAACAAGGAAAAATCAATATAATATGTGCCGCGCACGCGTCCCGTGTGCTGTACAAGCATGCGTGAGTTGACGAGAAGCATGCTAGCAGCCAGACCGGGAGGCCGAGGCATGTGCGTGTTCGCTAAGCACTCACCATGGGGCGTGCTAGTAGCTGTGTGAAATGACGGTAGGTGTCGGTGTCAAAACCGGCGGATCTCGGGTAGGGGGTCCTGAACTGTGCGTCTAAGGCGGATGGTAACAGGAGACAGGGGACACAATGTTTACCCAGGTTCGGGCCCTCTCGATGGAGGTAATACCCTACTTCCTGCTTGATTGATCTTGATGATATGAGTATTACAAGAGTTGATTTACCACGAGACCGTAGAGGCTAAACCCTAGAAGCTAGCCTATGGTATGATTGTTGTTGTCCTACGGACTAAACCCTCCAGTTTATATAGACACCGGAGGGGGCTAGGGTTACACAGAGTCGGTTACAAGGGAGGAGATCTACATATCCGTATCGCCAAGCTTGCCTTCCACGCCAAGGAGAGTCCCATCCGGACACGGGACGAAGTCTTCAATCTTGTATCTTCATAGTCCAATAGTCCGGCTAAAGTATATAGTCCGGCCATCCGAGGACCCCCTAATCCAGGACTCCCTCAGTAGCCCCTGAACCAGGCATCAATGACGATGAGTTCGGCGCGCAGATTTGTCTTCGGCCTTGCAAGGCGGGTTCTTCCTCCGAATACTCCATAGAAGATCTTGAACACAAGGACAGTGTCCGGCTCTGCAAAACAAGTTCCACATACCACCGTAGAGAGAATAATATTTCCACAATCTAATCTGCTGACACGTTTGGCAGCATGACATCATACCACGGCCCGGTCATTATTCGAACCGTTTTTCTCAACCAGCTACTCCACGTATTGTGAGGCGGTTTTCTTGGCACGTCTTGTCGAACCAGAGATCATGTTCCCTTATCACGGGATTCTCATCAATACGGATGTGGGTAACCCAACCGCGCCATCAATTACGATGCTTGGGGAATAAGCGAGTTTTACTAGGCAGGTGGGGAGGCGTATAGTTTCCTCCGCCCCTATAAAGGGACAAGGATTCCTCTTTTTACCCACGCCTTCTTCCTCCTTGCTCATCCATTCTTGTGCACTCGAGCTCTAGCACCCAAGTTCGCGTCTTTCCCCTCAAACCACTCCAAGCATGTCTGGAGCAGGAGGCAAGTGGATGGTCTCCTCCGTCATGGAGGAGAACATCACAAAGCTACGGGGAGCCGGATATCTGGCCGCGGACATGCACACCGGCTGCCAGATGCGGGGCAGATCATCCCTACGCCCGAACCCCATGAGAGGGTGGTTTTCCTTACCCACTTTGTCCGCGGACTGGGATTTCCCCTCCACCCGTTTGTCCGCGGGCTCATGCTCTACTACGGGCTGGATTTTCACTATCTGGCCCCCAATTTCATCCTCAACATCTCGGCGTTTATCGTCGTGTGCGAGGCCTTCCTCCGCATCAGGCCCCACTTCGGCCTGTGGCTGAAGACCTTCAATGTTAAACCGAAGGTGGTGGTCGGCCAGCAAGCGGAGTGCGGAGGCGCCATGGTGGGCAAAATGCCTAATGTCACCTGGCTCAAAGGCTCCTATGTGGAGACCATAAAGGGGTGGCAATCGGGGTGGTTCTACATCACCGAGCCGCGCGACACCAACTGGGTGGCGGCCGCCGAGTTCTGACCCGGAATCCCCACGCAGCTCACCTCCTGGAAGGAGAAGGGCCTGTCCTGGGGTTCATCGGTGGAGCTGACCGGACTCCAGAAATGCATCAGAAACATGATGAGCAAGAAAATCAAGCTTGTCAACGTGGTCCAGGTCATGCTCTTCCGCCGGATCCTCCCGTGTCAACAATGGGCATTCAATTTGTGGGAGTTCGACCCGGCCGAGCACCAGACGCTGCGAGAGCTCTTCGACACGACGCACAAGGACGTCTGGAAGGTGCTGTTCAAGGGCGCCGAGGTACCTCCTCCCCTTACCGAGGACCGCGGACTCAGCGCAAAGCGCCATGCCAATCCGGTAAGTTTTTTATATCTCACAGGATGTTTATTTCCCCAGTTTAATCATGTGCGGGATCTAAGCTTCCATGCCATTAACATGACTGGGTAGAGACAGCGGAGCAGATCAATTGCCCAACCCCCCTGCCTGAGGATCCAACAGATGCTCTCCTAACGGAGATGCTGGTTCCAGCGCCTTACGAGGTGCCGGTGAAGAAGGGCAAGAAGAAGGCCACGGGGACCCGGAAGGGTCTCCGGCGCAAGGTTATATCGGACTCATCGTCTGAAAACTCCGAGGCGCACTCCTCCCACGAAAACGAGGGGGAGGAAGAGGAAAGTTCTCCCCCCCCCCAGCCGGGGGAGACAAGAAAAGGAAGGCCGCCCCATCCGGGGAGGCCGAAGGGTCCAAGAAGGGAAGGGCCCTCCTCCCGGACTGCTCCACGACGGCCGCCTACAGTGACGACGAGTGGTTGCCCAGGCACAAGCCCCTGGCGAAGTCGTAAGTATCCGGATACCATAGCAATTCATGGTATGCTTTATTGCACTGCTTCTCATCACGCCGAACATGATTATGCAGTCCGTCCCGAGCCCATATCGACGTATCTTCATCGGATGGTTCTTTGGACCCGTCGGATATGAATAGCGATCACTTCCGATCGCCTCCACCCCTCGCCCTACGGAAAACGTCGAGGTGTTGTCTCAAAGGGCACTGAACCGAGGGGAGGTAGTCCTGGAGGCGCCTCGAGGCAACATTCCGGACCCTGGGCGCAAAGGGAGCAAGACTCCCATGGGCTCCGAATTTGGCCTCCAGCCAAACACTGCGCCGGAACCTCCAGTGGATCCGGACTCTGTCAGGCGACCCCCCGTTAAGAGGGGCAAGCCGCCCGTGCTGGTGACCTCTGTCCATCCAGAGGCACCGGACAACTTGCTGGAAGCGCTTCGCGGCGCTTCCATCGACGAAGAGCACCGCACTATCATGAGTGCGGTGATCGAGAAGGTTCAGTCCGCCAAAAGCGGACTAACTGAAGCTTGTGCCAGCCTCCTAGCAGGCTTTCAGGTAAGTAATCAAATTATAGGAAAATATTACCGCATAGACAGCAGCCCCTGATGCTCTGTTTGGCGTTCGCGAAGAAAGGCCGAATAGAGGATCAAATAATGACTCAGGAGTCTAATCAGAATATGTTTATGTGCATATGCAGGCTTCACTGCTGGCCGCTGCCGCACGTACTGCGGAGGTTGCTGCACTGAAGCAGGACCTTGAGCGGTCCAAGGAAGAGCTCGGCCTTACCAAGAGGCAGCTCGAAGAGAACAAAGGTAAGCGATACCCTGTCTATATATTAAAAAGAAATTTGGTTGTAAAATAATAGGATCATCATGAATTTGCCAGGGGCCACGACCGAAGTGGCGACCCTGAGAAGGCGCTGTCCGAGGCCAAGGAGCGCATCGAGCGAGAAAAGCAAGAAGCCCGGGTAGGCGAGGTGCAGCAAGAGCTCCCGGCTCTCGCCAAAAAACACGAATCATTGGAGCTTGACTCTAAGACGCGAGAGTCCGAGCTTGCGAAGGCCCTCGAAAGCGCACAAAACGCCAAGGCTGAAGCCCACAAGGCCCTCCAGGAGATTGAGGCGGTTAAGAAGATAGCAGCGGGTAAGGCATTCATTATGCAAAGCAAGCATGTGAAGGAAACTTTCCTTTTACTTACCCGAGTTCGGAGCTTTCCAGGAGCGTTCGCAGATATTCCCCGCAGTGTGTTGGATGCCGCGGAGTTTTACCTGGCTGAGGAGGGGAGCTCAACGGAGAAGTTGTTCTGGTCTTAGTATACTGGGACCGAACACCCAATGCCCTTGAGCGACCAGCTGAAGCAACTGGTCGAGCTCCACAAGGCGGCCGAACAGGCCATGAAGGGTCTTATAGTCCGGATGTGGCCTGGCGATCCCCTGCCTGACAGCTACTTCGGTCTGGTGAGGCGGCTTGTGAATGCCTGCCCACGGCTTGAAGTCATAAAGCGGTCCGTCTACATCGAGGGTGCACGCAGGGCTTTTGCCCGGGCGAAGGTGCATTGGGCGAAGCTGGACGACGTAAAGCTGGTGAAGGAGGGGCCGCCGGAAGGCAAGGAGCATCGCCACCCCGAAATGTATTTTGACAGCGTCCTGAAGGGTTCCCGCCTTGTGACGGAGGAATGTGCTAAAGATGTAATATTTGAATGAACGTACTCATGTGATCCTGTAATGTGAAACGAGTTCATTTGCGCTATGCAACGCTTGTTGATTTAAAATATTACCTTCTGTGCGGCCGTTTATGAAATCTGAGGGTTGGCCAGTCGTCAGCTTCTGCCCCCATGTAACTAGTACTGCGGTGTTCGGGATAAACCTGAACACTCATTATCCCAATTTTGGGTCCTTCGAAGGAGGTGTTCAGCACAGCGAACCAGGCAATCAGACTATAAAGCTTTATCACCCTCACTTAGCCATAGAAGTCTACAATTTTAAATTTTGGCGAAGCCCCTAGTATTCGGAAGGCCGAATTTGGGGTGCTATATACGCCTAAGTCGGGCAAGGCCGACTCCTCGCCCGAATCGGAAAAAGTCTTTAAGGACTTGAGACCTCTCGAACAGCGACCAGCTCTCGCCTCATCATGACAGTCAATTTTCGGCTTTCTCTACTGAGGTGCTCGTCCGGAAGAACCGGGACACAATCGCAGTAGTTCTCCCAGCGCTACCTTAGCCGATTTTGCGGAACGTAAGGTACCAAAACATGGGAGCTGGGCAAATCCAACTATTGACCCAAGACATAATTCGGAGCTGATGCATATAATGCTATAAGTTCGGGGTGCCGCACTGTCCAAAGTGTTTGGACTTCTCACACCGTATTATGGGGTATACTGAAGCCCCTGGCGTACTAGTCGTACTAGAATGTACGGGTGCCATCTGTCGTAATTAAGCAGACAAGAGAAAGAAAAAAGGAAGGGGTAATGCAATAAACGCTACGCATTGTTATTAAATAGTACGTCAAAGCGTACGAATACAAGTAGTGCAATAAGCAGAAAATAGGACTATTTGACATGTCCTATCCAGGGGCAAGCTGCGTATGCGTATTTAAAACAGGTATTTCAATCGTTATTAGAGACCACCTGGGGATTCCCTTGTACGTCTTAGCTTCTTGCCTCCTTTGTATTTCCTTCCCGTAATGCGTCCAGCAATCAGACTGCCAAAAAGGGCTTCCAGAGAGTAAGGTCCTGAAAGAGAGAAAATTATAAAGGTATACAGCCCCTGGGGCGGTTGAGCCGCATTGTGTAACGTGTCCTGGTCGTGCCTCCGCCTATGCCCATGGTATTTGTAGTGCGTAATTATGTACGCGCGGCGTAAATTTCATCGCTTGATTGGGACTAGGACGAAGGCCGAATTGCTAGGCTAGCTCTAAACGTGCCAGGCGATCCTGTTGCAGGTTACTCCGGACTCGCTTGAAGGTGTCCGGGGGCTTTATCGCCGAATTGGCGGTTTGCCTTAAAAGGCTGCTTTGTGCTTCTGCTGCGAGGGTCGTGGTGTGCTCCTCCATGCGGAGCGAGCGTTCTGTGTTTCCATTGACTGTTATAACCCCCCTAGGTCCTGGCATCTTGAGCTTGAGGTATGCGTAATGCGGTACCGCATTGAATCTTGCAAATGCGGTTCGCCCGAGCAGTGCGTGATAGCCACTGCAGAACGGGACGATATCGAAGATTAACTCCTCGCTTCGGAAGTTGTCCGGAGATCCGAAGACCACTTCCAGTGTGATTGAGCCCGTGCAATGGGCCTCTACACCTGGGATGACGCCTTTAAAGGTGGTTTTGGTGGGTTTGATCCTCGAGGGGTCTATACCATTTTGCGCACTGTATCCTGATAGAGCAAGTTCAGGCTGCTGCCGCCGTCCATAAGGACTCGAGTGAGGTGAAATCTGTCAATGATGGGGTCTAGGACCAATGCGGCAGATCCGCCATGATGGATACTAGTGAGGTGGTCCCTGCGATCGAAGGTGATCAGACAAGAGGACCATGGGTTGAACTTTGGGGCGACATGCTCCATCGCATAGACGTCCCTTAATGCATGCTTCCGTTCCCTCTTGGGAATGTGGGTTGCGTATATCATGTTCACCGTCTTCACTTGTGGGGGGGAACCTCTTCTGTCCTCCCATGTTCGGCGGCCGGGGCTCCTCCTCGTCATCGCTATGCAGCCCCTTGTCCTTGTTTTTGGCATTCAACTTGCCGGCCTGCTTGAACACCTAGCATTATCTGTTGGTGTGATTGGCTGGCTTATCGGGGGTGTCGTGGATTTGACATGAGCGATCGAGTATGCGGTCCAAACTAGACGGGCCCGCAGTACTTCTTTTGAATGGCTTTTTCCGCTGACTGGGTTTAGAGCCACTGAATCCGGCATTAACTGCCGTATCTTCGGCGTTATCGCCGTTGTTGCGGCGCTTATGTCTGTTACGACGTGGTCTGCCGTTATTATCTTTGGTATCTGAAGTGCCCGGATTCCTTGATGTGTTGTTGTTGCGAGCCAGCCAGCTATCCTCGCCCGCGCAAAAGCAGGTCATGAGTGTCGTGAGGGCTGCCATAGACTTCGGCTTCTCCCGGCCGAGGTGCCGGGCGAGCCACTCGTCACGGATGTTATGCTTGAATGCCGCTAAGGCCTCTGCATCCGGACAGTCGACAATTTGGTTTTTCTTAGTTAGGAACCTGGTCCAGAATTTCCTGGCCGATTCCCCTGGCTGCTGAATTATATGGCTCAAGTCATCAGCATCTGGTGGCCGCACATAAGTACCCTGGAAGTTGTCAAGGAATGCATCTTCCAAATCCTCCCAACTACCAATGGAGTCTGCTGGCAAGCTATTCAGCCAATGACGAGCTGGTCCATTGAGTTTTAGTGGGAGGTACTTGATGGCATGTAGATCATCACCGCGAGCCATGTGGATGTGGAGGAGGAAGTCCTCGATCCATACCGCGGGGTCTGTTGTACCATCATATGATTCAATATTTACGGGTTTAAAACCCTCTGGGAATTCATGATCCATTACTTCATCAGTGAAGCATAGGGGGTGTGCGGCGCCTCTGTGCCGGGCTATATCACGACGCAATTCATACGAGTCTTGTCTGCTGTATTCGGCCCGGCCGGATTTGCTTTTGGTATATCCGGCGTGACGATCATCGTCTCGCGTTGGGGCGCGACCCCGTGATCCGTAGATCGATCTTGTATGCCCTGCTTTGTTTTCCAATACGTCTCGCAGGTCCCGCATGTTGCCCCGGGCCTTGGTGTTTTTGGTTGAACGGCGGCGGGGTGCGGTCTGGACTTCGGGCTGATATGCCTCTCTGTCTCGGCCATGAGGTGGCCGATCAACCGCATCATATGCTGGTGACATTGGTTTTAATGCTTCCTCCTCGAATCGGGGTAGCAACCTGCGCTTTGGGTAACTCTTGGAGGGGCGTTCGAGTTCGTATTCCTCGGCCGCAAGGACTTCGGTCCATCTGTGTGCTAGCAAATCTTGATCAGCTCGAAGCTGTTGTTGCTTTTTCTTCAGGCTATTTGCTGTGGCTATAAGCCGGCGCTTAAAGCGCTCCTGCTCGACGGGATCCTTAGGCACGATAAATTCTTCGTCGCCGAGGCTCACCTCGTCTTCGGAGAGAGGCATGTAATTATCATCCTCCGTTTCTCCATCTGCTGCCTGTTCTGGAGGGCTAGCTTGTTCATCCTCCCGCTCTAAATCTGGCTGGAGGGGATTGTGGTCGTCTTCGGCACTATCCGGAGTGTTATTGTCTCTTCTGCTGGTATCACTACTTTTGCTATGGCGGGACTTAGAGCGGCGCCGCTGACGTCGATGCTTGGGTTGCTTCTTGGAGGGGTCATCCTCCGCTGTCTTATCGCCATCGCCTTCTTTGGGGGTATCCACCATGTATATATCATATGATGAGGTGGCGGTCCAGCGCCCTGTGGGCGGTGGTTCCTGTTCGTCTCCTGCATCGTCGTCCATACCGTTAATGTCTTCGGAGTCGAAGTCGAGCATGTCAGTTAAATCGTCGACAGCGGCTACTAAGTGGATGGTGGGTGGGGAGCGAATTTCTTCGTCGTCCGCATCCCATTCTAGCCGGACATAGTTCGGCCAAGGTTCTCCTGACAAGGAGAGAGACCTTAATGAATTTAGCACATTGCCAAAAGGCGAGTGCTGAAAGATATCCGTGGAGGTAAACTCCATGATGGGTGCCCAATCGGATTCGATAGGCACGGGCGCAGGCGGCTCGGAGCCCGTGGCCGGGGACGAATCCAATGGTTCGGCAACACGGCTCTCGTAAGGGGTGAAGTCAGTATTCGGCTCTATCGCCACTGAGAGTGCGGCCTCCATGGCGGGGTCTATCCACCCGTCCTCGGATGGCACAATTTGTTCCGGATTAAGGGCCGGAGTAGTTGCAGGTGTGATCTCCCGAACACTGTCCGACGGCAGAGCTAAATCATGATCGTCGTGATCGTGCGGCGCACCTGACATGGGCTCGAATCCGTCGAAGATCAAGTCTCCATGGATGTCGGCAGTGTAGTTCAAGTTTCCAAATCTGACCTGATGGCCAGGGGCGTAGCTTTCGATCTGCTCCAGATGGCCAAGCGAATTGGCCCGCAGTACGAAGCCGCCGAATACGAAGATCTGTCCGGGGAGGAAAACCTCACCCTGGATCGCATCGTTGCCAATGACTGAAGGAGCCATCAGGCCTTATGGTGACGGCACAATGGAACTCTCAATGAAAGCACCAATGTCGGTGTCAAAACTGGCGGATCTCGGGTAGGGGGTCCCGAACTGTGTGTCTAAGGCGGATGGTAACAGGAGACAGGGGACACAATGTTTACCCAGGTTCGGGCCCTCTCGATGGAGGTAATACCCTACTTCCTGCTTGATTGATCTTGATGATATGAGTATCACAAGAGTTGATCTACCACGAGACCGTAGAGGCTAAACCCTAGAAGCTAGCCTATGGTATGATTGTTGTTGTCCTACGGACTAAACCCTCCGGTTTATATAGACACCGGAGGGGGCTAGGGTTACACAGAGTTGGTTACAAGGGAGGAGATCTACATATCCGTATCGCTTAGCTTGCCTTCCACGCCAAGGAGAGTCCCATCCGGACACGGGACGAAGTCTTCAATCTTGTATCTTCATAGTCCAACAGTCCGGCTAAAGTATATAGTCCGGCCATCCGAGGACCCCCTAATCCAGGACTCCCTCAGTAGGCGTGCCAGCAGTCCGCTGCACAAGCTCACCGGGAGGCGAGCAAGCCCTTTGACCGCCGCCCACCTTGCTCCCATTGCTCCATATTAATGGTGTACCCAATCCACTGGTCATAATAGGCGGTCGCACACCCCGTCCATAGTTGTCACCGCTGCATGGAGTGTATTAGGATTTTGTCGAAGCGCACCATCGGTGGGAGTGGCGACATCGTGGCTAGTGAAGCACCCGCGCAGCGCATGAAGCTGGGCACAGAGGTTGTTATCGCCACCGACGAGGTCTCGCGCGGGCAGCAGCGCGACCTTGACTTCGTCCCCGTCGTCGTGCCTCCCCAGCCGAAGCCGGAGGTCCACAGCTACTCCGGCAACGACTCTAACTCCGATGGAAAACCGGTTAGTCCCCCCCCCCCCGCTTTGTTGGGAACAGAAACCCTTGGTTATGTTCACCCAGTCCATGAAATTAGAGTAAGATTCATTAGATCCGTGTAGTTTATTGATTGTTTGAATGGTATCTATGGTTAGTGATTAATTGTTTGTTCTGTACAAACGATTTTTTTGCTAATAATCCGACTAGGGTTAGCGTGCGTGCTAATAATTCGTAGTCAGATCTTGAGAATTGAATTTGAATGTCCTACATATATGTTTGTGCCCTTTTTTTCTTCCAGATCTTGAGAATTGATTTTGAACGTCCTACAAGTATGTTTCTGCCTTTTTTTCCTTCCAGATTGCTAGGTACACAGATGAGGCTCCGGCCAACGGCGCCGCCGGATGTACATCCTGCACACGGCAGCGCGGGCAGAAGTGGCCACGCCCACTGGATCTGAGGAACCTGTAGAATATTGGGCGGCCCCATCAGCAATCTCCCGGACGCCATCCTTGGGGAGATCATATTCCTTCTCCCCACCAAGGATGGTTGCCGCACACAGGTCCTCGCATCTCGGTGGCGTACTCTGTGGCGTGCCGCACCTCTTAATCTCGACTATTGTCGGCTATCTGTCGTTCATGATTTGGGCTCCACGGAGCCATCATCTCCTCCCACCAGAGCTCCGTTCAACGCCTATGCATCCCGACATGCTACCTGCTGCACATACCCTGCATGGTGAATGCCTGGTTGACATCCCGTTGATACGTCTCCAACGTATCTATAATTTATTATTGTTCCATGCTATTATATTATCTGTTTTGGATGTTTTATATGCATTAATATGCTATTTTATATTATTTTTGGGACTAACTTATTAACCTAGAGCCCAGTGTCAGTTTCTGTTTTTCCTTGTTTTTGAGCTTCGCAGAAAAGGAATACCAAACGGAGTCCAAATGGAATAAAACCTTCGCGATGATTTTTCTTGGACCAGAAGACACCCCGGAGTCTTGGAGTTCAAGTCAGAAGAGCCATGAGGCGGCGGCAAGGGGGGAGGGCGCGCCCAGGGGTAGGGCGCGCCCCTACCTTGTGGGCCCCCTAGTGACCCCCTAGCCTAGTTCTGCCTCCTATATATTCACATAAATTCCCAAACCACCAGAAGCATCCACGGAAAAACTTTTCCACCGCCGCAACCTTCTGTTCCCGTGAGATCCCATCTAGGGGCCTTTTCCGGCATTCTGACGGAGGGGATTCGATCATGGAGCGCATCTACATCAACTCTATTGCCCTTCCGATGAAGCGTGAGTAGTTTACCTCAGACCTACGGGTCCATAGCTAGTAGCTAGATGGCTTTTTCTCTCTCTTTGATTCTCAATACCATGTTCTCCTCGATGTTCTTGGAGATCCATCCGATGTAATCTTCTTTTGCGGTGTGTTTGTCGAGGTCCGATGAATTATGGATTTATGATGAGCTTATCTATGAATATTATTTGAATCTTCTCTGAATTCCTTTATGCATGATTTGATATCTTTGTAATTCTCTTCGAACTATCGGTTTAGTTTGGCCAACTAGATTGGTTTTCTTGGAATGGGAGAAGTGCTTAGCTTTGGGTTCAATGTTGCGGTGTCCTTTCCCAGTGATAGTAGGGGCACCAAGGCACGTATTGTATTGTTGCCATCGAGGATAACAAGATGGGGTTTACAACATATTGCTTGAGTTTATTCCTCCACATCATGTCATCTTACTAATGCGTTACACTGTTCTTCACGAACTTAATACTCTAGATGCACGCAGGAGTCGGTCGATGTGTGGAGTAATAGTAGTAGATGCAGGCAGGAGTCGGTCTACTTGACACGGACATGATGCCTATATTTCATAATCATTGCCTTAGATATCGTCATAACTTTGCGCTTTTCTATCAATTGCTCGACAGTAATTTGTTCACCCACCGTGTTATTTGCTATCTTGAGAGAAGCCTCTAGTGAAACCTATAGCCCCGGGGTCTATTTTTCATCATACTAGTTTCCGATCTTCTATTTTCCATCATATTAGTTTCTGATCTACTATTTTGCAATCTTTTACTTTCCGATCTCTAAACCAAAAAACCCAAAAATATTTACTTTATCTTTTGTTTAGTTTTATCTATCTCTATCAGATCTCACTTTTGCAACTGACCGTGAAGGTATTGACAACCCCTTTGCCGCGTTGAGTGCAAGTTGTTTGATTGTTTGTGTAGGTATAGGTGATTTGTGCGTTGTCTCCTACTGGATTGATACCTTGGTTCTCTAATTGAGGGAAATACTTATCTCTACTTTGTTGCATCACCGTTTCCTCTTCAAGGGAAAAACCAACGCAAGCTCAAGAAGTAGCAGGAAGAATTTCTGGTGCCGTTGCCGGGGAGATCTACGCCAAGTCAAGACATACCAAGTACCCATCATAAAACTCTCATCTCTTGCATTACATTATTCGCCATTTGCCTCTCGTTTTCCTCTCCCCCACTTCTAAAACGATTTTCGAAAAGTTTTGCCTTTTTCGTTGCCCCTCGTCCGTTGGTCTTCTCCGTTTGCTTTTGTGTGCTCGTGCGCCAGATCGCTTGTCTCGCTTTCATGGCTAGTCCTCCCATCATTGTTAGTACTCCCGATAATGAAGTCCTCAATTTTAAACAAAAGGAGGGAGAAAATTTAAAAGATGCTTGGTATAGAATTTGCAATGCTCAGAATAGATCTACTCGAAAGCAATCTACCGCTGTTCTTCTTCGCAATTTTTATGTGGGAATTAATCCTTGGAATAGATATGTTCTAGATACCATTACCGGAGAGAATTTCTTGGGGAGCCATACTTTTGATTCTTACAATGCTATGATAGATTTGTTAGCCCACCGCCTCTTTTGATCAATGGAACTGTTTTAACCTTGGAACATGTGATGTGAAGGCTTTATATTTTTGAGAATAAAATTGCTACCGTAGAGTTGATGGAAAATTTGGATAAAAATATTCATAATCAGATTACTCAATATGGATCTAAGGTAGGAGTTACTTTAAAGAATCTTAGAGAAAAGGAACCCATAGTTAATGAAAACATAGATCAAGATTCTACTAGAATTGGCAAACTAGAAGATATTTTTACCAACTTGGGTTCCGCTTTTTCCGCCGTTAAAACTACTCAAACTCTTCCTCCTACTAAAACTGCCAAGTTTATTTACGTTCATAAGAATAAGGGTGAATCTTCTAGTAAAGAAAATGAAGATCTCAAAACAATAAGTGTTCACCCCAATTTTTCGATATTATTAAGGAACCAATTGCCACGAGTGAATTTCTTAATTTCTTGCCTAAGAGTTTGATTATTGATAAAACCAAAGAATCTCCTAAGGATTTTAAGTGTGCAATTTAAGAATTGCATACCAAAGATGACAATACCTAGATCTATCTATGTGTTTTTATGCCTAGCTAAGGGCGTTAAACAATAGCGCTTGTTGGGTGGCAACCCAATTTTATTTTTGTTCTTTGCTTTTGGGTTCTGTTTTGCAATAAATAATCCATCTAGCCTCTGGTTAGATGTGTTTTTATTTTTTAATTAGTGTTTGTGCCAAGTAAGACCTTTGGGATGGATTACGGTGATAGTTAATTTGATCTTGCTGAAAAATAGAAACTTTTGCGCTCTGGAAAACAATTCTTACTTTTAACACAAGAGTGATAAAATACTGATTCTTTTTGCAGAAGATTAATACAAAAATTTCCCAGGTTGCCCTAATTTTTAAGAATTTTTTGAGTTACATAAGTATTAGAGAGTTATAGATTACTACACACTGTTCTGTTTTTTGACAGATTCTGTTTTCTATGTGTTGTTTGCTTATTTTGATAAATCTATGGGTAGTATCGGGGGGTATGAACCATGGAAAAGTTGGAATAAAGTAGATATTACACCAATATAAATAAAGAATGATTTCACAACAGTACCAAAAGGGGTGATTTATTTTCTTATACTAATGGAGCTTATGAGATTTTCTGTTGAGTTTTGTGTTGTGAAGTTTTCAAGTTTTGCGTAAGGATTTGATGGACTATGGAATAAGGAGTGGCAAGAGCCTAAGCTTGGGGATGCCCAAGGCACCCCAAGGTAATATTCAAGGACAACCAAGAGTCTAAGCTTGGGGATGCCCCGGAAGGCATCCCCTCTTTCGTCTTCGTCTATCGGTAACTTCACTTGAGGCTATATTTTTATTCACCACATGATATGTGTTTTGCTTGGAGCGTCTTGTATGATATGAGTCTTCGCTTTTTAGTTTGCCACAATCATCCTTACTGTACACACCTTTTGAGAGGGACACGCATGAATCGTGATTTATTAGAATACTCTATGTCCTTCACTTATATCTTTTGAGCTAGGCAATTTTGCTCTAGTGCTTCACTTATATCTTTTTAGAGCATGGCGGTGGATTTATTTTGTAGACATGATTGAACTCTCATGCTTCACTTATATTATTTTGATAGTCTCTAAATAGCATGATAATTTGCTTTGGTTATGAATTTAGTCCTAATATGATAGGCATTTTGGAGGGATGTAATAAAAACTTTCATATAAAGTGCATTGAATACTATGAGAATTTTGATTCCTTATGATTGTTTTGAGATATAAAGATGGTGATATTAGAGTCATGCTAGTGAGTAATTGTGAATTGGAGAAATACTTGTGTTAAGGTTTGTGAGTCCCGTAGCATGCACGTATGGTGAACCGTTATGTAAAAATGTTGGAGCATGAGGCATTTTTTATTGTCTTCCTTATGAGTGGCGGTCGAGGACGAGCGATGGTCTTTTCCTACCAATCTATCTCCCTAGGAGCATGCGCGTAGTACTTTATTTTGATGACTAACAGATTTTTGCAATAAGTATGTGAGTTCTTTATGACTAATGTTAAGTCCATGGATTATATGCACTCTCACCCTTCCACCATTACTAGCCTCTCTAGTGCCCCGCAACTTTTGCCGGTACCATACACCCACCATATACCTTCCTCAAAACAGCCACCATACCTACCTATTATGACATTTCCATAGCCATTCCGACATATATAGCCATGCAACTTTCCACCATTCAGTTTATTATGACACGTTCCATCATTGTCATATTGCTTTGCATGATCATGTAGTTGACATCATATTTGTGGCAAAGCCACCTTTCATAATTCTTTCATACATGTCACTCTTGAGTCATTGCACATCCCGGTACACCGCCGGAGGCATTCATATAGAGTCATATTTTGTTCTAAATACCGGCTTGTAATTCTTGATTTGTAAGTAAATAAAAGTGTGACGATCTTCATTATTAGAGCATTGTCCCATGTGAGGAAAAAAATAGAAGGGAGGCTAAAGAAGCCAAACAAATAAAGAGAGAAAAGGAGAGAAGGGGTAATGTTACTATACTTTTTCCACACTTGTGCTTCAAAGTAGCACCATGATCTTCATGATAGAGAGTCTCCTTTGTTGTCACTTTCATATACTAGTGGGAATTTTTCATTATAGAACTTGGCTTGTATATTCCAATGATGGGCTTCCTAAAATTGCCCTAGGTCTTCATGAGCAAGCAAGTTGGATGCACACCCACTTAGTTTTCTTTTGAGCTTTCATAAACTTATAGCTCTCCTGCATCCGTTGCATGGCAATCCCTACTCACTCACATTGATATCTATTGATGGGCATCTCCATAGCCCGTTAATACGCCTAGTTGATGTGAGACTATCTCCCTCTTTTTTGTCTTCTCCACAGCCACCATACTCTATTCCACCTATAGTGCTATGTCCATGGCTCACACTCATGTATTGCGTGAAAGTTGAAAAGGTTTGAGAACACCAAAAGTATGAACCAATTGCTTGGATTGTCATCGGGGTTGTGCATGATTTTAATATTTCGTGTGATGAAGATGGAGCATAGCTAGACTATATGATTTTGTAGGGATAAACTTTCTTTGGCCATGTTATTTTGAGACGACATAATTACCTTGTTAGTATGCTTGAAGTATTATTGTTTTTATGTCAATATTAAACTTTTGTTTTGAATCTTATGGATCTAAACATTCATGCCACAATAAAGAAAAATTACATGGATAAATATGTTAGGTAGCATTCCACATCAAAAATTCTGCTTTTATCATTTACCTACTCGAGGACGAGCAGGAATTAAGCTTGGGTATGCTTGATACGTCTCCAACGTATCTATAATTTTTTATTGTTCCATGCTATTATATTATCTGTTTTGGATGTTTTATATGCATTAATATGCTATTTTATATAATTTCTGGGACTAACCTATTAACCTAGAGCCCGGTGCTAGTTTCTGTTTTTAACTTGTTTTTGAGCTTTGCAGAAAAGGAATTCCAAATGGAGTCCAAATGGAGTAAAACCTTCGCGATGACTTTTCTTGGACCAGAAGACACCTCGGAGAATTGGAGTTCAAGTCGGAAGAGCCACGAGGCGGCGACAAGTGGGGTGGGCGCGCCCCCTACCTTGTGGGCCCCCCGGTGACCCCTTGACCTAGTTCTGCCTCCTATATATTCACATATATTTCCAAACCACCAGAAGCATCCACGAAAACACTTTTCCACCGCCGCAACCTTCCATTCCCGTGAGATCCCATCTAGGGGCCTTTTCCGGCATCCTGCCGGAGGGGGATTCGATCACGAGCGCATCTACATCAACTCTATTGCCCTTCCGATGAAGCGTGAGTAGTTTACCTCAGACCTACGGGTCCATAGCTAGTAGCTAGATGGCTTCTTCTCTCTCTTTGATTCTCAATACCATGTTCTCCTCGATGTTCTTGGAGATCCATCCGATGTAATCTTCTTTTGTGGTGTGTTTGTCGAGATCCGATGAATTGTGGATTTATGATGAGCTTATCTATGAATATTATTTGAATCTTCTCTAAATTCTTTTATGCATGATTTGATATCTTTGTAATTATCTTTGAACTATCGGTTTAGTTTGGCCAACTAGATTGGTTTTTCTTGCAATGGGAGAAGTGCTTAGCTTTGGATTCAATCTTGCGGTGTCCTTTTCCAGTGACAGTAGGGGCAGCAAGGCACGTATTGTATTGTTGCCATCGAGGATAAAAAGATGGGGTCTACATCATATTGCTTGAGTTTATTCCTCGACGTCATGTCATCTTACTTAATGCGTTACTCTGTTCTTCATAAACATAATACTCTAGATGCAGGCAGGAGTCGATGTGTGGAGTAATAGTAGTAGATGCAGGCAAGAGTCGGTCTACTTGACACGGACATGATGCCTATATTTCATAATCATTGCCTTAGATATCGTCATAACTTTGCGCTTTTCTATCAATTGCTCGACAGTAATTTGTTCACCCACCGTATTATTTGCTATCTTGAGAGAAGCCTCTAATGAAACCTATGGCCCCCGGGTCTATTTTCCATCATACTAGTTTTCGATCTTCTAGTTTCCATCATATTAGTTTCCGATCTACTATTTGCAATCTTTTGCTTTCTGATCTCTAAACCAAAAAACCCAAAAATATTTAATTTATCTTTTGTTTAGTTTTATCTACCTCTATCAGATCTCGCTTTTGCAAGTGACCGTGAAGGTATTGATAAGCCCTTTGTCGCGTTGGGTGCAAGTTGTTTGATTGTTTGTGCAGGTATTGGTGATTTGTGCGTTGTCTTCTACTGGATTGATACCTTGGTTCTCTAACTGAGGGAAATACTTATCTCTACTTTGCTGCATCACCGTTTCCTCTTCAAGGGAAAAACCAACGCGAGCTCAAGAAGTAGCAGGAAGATTTTCTGGTGCCGTTGCCGGGGACATCAACGCCAAGTCAAGACATACCAAGTACCCATCATAAAACTCCCATCTCTTGCATTACATTATTCACCATTTGCCTCTCGTTTTCCTCTCCCCCACTTCTAAAACGATTTTCACAAAGTTTTGCCTTTTTCTTCACCCCTCTTCCATTCGTCTTCTCCGTTTGCTTTTGTGTGCTCGGGCGCCAGATCGCTTGTCTCGCTTTCATGGCTAGTCCTCCCATCATTGTTAGTACTCCCGATAATGAAGTCCTCAATTTTAAACAATGGAAGGGAGAAAATTTAAAAGATGCTTGGTATAGAATTTGCAATGCTCAGAATAGATCTACTCGAAAGCAATCTACCGCCGTTCTTCTTTGCAATTTTTATGTGGGCATTACTCCTTGGAATAGATATGTTCTAGATACCATTATCGGAGGGAATTTCTTGGGGAGCCATACTTTTGATTCTTACAATGCTATGATAGATTTGTTAGGCCCACCACCTCTTCTGATCAATGGAGTTGTTTTATCCTTGGAACATGTGATGCAAAGGCTTTATATTTTTGAGAATAAAATTGCTATCGTAGAGTTGATTGAAAATTTGGATAAAAAGATTCATAATCAGATTACTCAATATGGATCTAAGGTAGGAGTTACTTTAAAGAATCTTAGAGAAAAGGAACCCATAGTTAATGGAAAGATAGATCAAGATTCTACTAGAATTGGCAAACTAGAAGATATTATTACCAACTTGGGTTCTGCTTTTTTCGCCGTTAAAACTACTCAAACTCTTCCTCCTACTAAAACTGCCAAGTTTATTTATGTTCCTAAGAATAAGGGTGAATCTTCTAGTAAACAAAATGAAGATCTCAAAAAAATAAGTGTTCACCCCAATTTTTTCGATATTATTAAGGAACCAATTGCCACGAGCGAATTTCTTGATTTCTTGCCTCAGAGTTTGATTATTGATAAAACCAAAGAATCTCCTAAGTATTATAAGTGTGCAATTGAAGAATTGCATACCGAAGATGACAATACCTAGATCTATCTATGTGTTTTTATGTCTAGCAAAGGGCGTTAAACAATAGCGCTTGTTGGGAGGCAACCCAATTTTATTTTTGTTCTTTGCTTTTGGGTTCTATTTTGTAATAAATAATTCTTCTAGCCTCTGGTTATATGTGTTTTTGTGTTTGTGCCAAGTAAGACCTTTGGGATGGCTTACGGTGATAGTTTATTTGATATTGCTGAAAAACAGAAATTTTTGCGCTCAGAAAAACATTTCTTATTTTTAACAGAAGCGCGATAAAATACTGATTCTTTTTGCAAAATATTAATATACAAATTTCCCAGGTTTCCCTAATTTTTAAGAATTTTTGGAGTTACATAAGTATTCGAGAGTTACAGATTACTAGAGACTGTTCTGTTTTTTGACAGATTCTGTTTTATATGTGTTCTTTGCTTATTTTGACGAATCTATGGGTAGTATCGGGGGGTATGAACCATGGAAAAGTTGGAATGCATTAGATATTACACCAATATAAATAAATAATGAGTTCACCACAGTACCAAAAGTGGTGATTTATTTTCTTATACTAACGGAGCTTATCAGATTTCCTGTTGAGTTTTGTGCTGTGAAGTTTTCAAGTTTTTGGTAAGGATTTGATGGACTATGGAATAAGGAGTGGCAAGAGCCTAATCTTGGGGATGCCCAAGGCACCCCAAGGTAATATTAAAGAACAACCAAGAGCCTAAGCTTGGGGATACCCCGGAAGGCATCCCCTCTTTCGTCTTCGTCTATCGGTAACTTTACTTGAGGCTATATTTTTATTCACCACATGATATGTGTTTTGCTTCGAGCGTCTTGTGTGATATGAGTATTTGGTTTTTAGTTTGCCACAATCATCCTTACTGTACACACCTTTTGAGAGGGACACGCATGAATCGTGATTAATTAGAATACTCTATGTGCTTCACTTATATCTTTTGAGCTAGGCAATTTTGCTCTAGTGCTTCACTTATATCTTTTTACAGCATGGCGGTGGCTTTATTTTGTAGAAATTATTGAACTCTCATGCTTCACTTATATTATTTTGAGAGTCTCTAAACAGCATGGTAATTTGCTTTGGTTAATTTAGTCCTAATATGATAGGCATCCAAGAGGGATATAATAAAAACTTTCATATAAAGTGCATTGAATACTATGAGAAGTTTGATTCCGTATGATTGTTTTGAGATGTAGAGATGGTGATATTAGAGTCATGCTAGTGAGTAATTGTGAATCAGATAAATACTTGTGTTAAGGTTTGCGAGTCCGGTAGAATGCACGTATGGTGAACCGTTATGTAACGATGTTGGAGCATGAGGCATTTTTTGATTGTCTTCCTTATGAGTGGCGGTCGAGGACGAGCGATGGTCTTTTCCTACCAATCTATCCCCCTAGGACATGCGTGTAGTACTTTGTTTCGATGACTAAAAGATTTTTGCAATAAGTATGTGAGTTCTTTATGACTAATGTTGAGTCCATGGATTATACCCACTCTCACCCTTCCACCAATGCTAGCCTCTCTAGTGCCCCGCAACTTTCGTCGGTACCCACTGGTGCGCGTCGGTCCTAAACAAACGGTTTTTTACCCCTTTCCGCGACGGCATTGGAACCGTTGCCAAGTGAGTGTGTGCGATAGGGTGTCCTTCCCACACGACCCAGAAATCGTCGGGGATAGGCCCTCCTGGGACCCAGGCTGGGGCCGTGTGCGATCGGGCGAGGCATCGAAACCCAATCATTTCCGTAGGTATGTACATCCAACACGGTAATCCGAGAAAATCATTTCCATAGGTATGTACATCCCACACGGTAATCCGAGAAAATCATTTCCGTAGGTATGTACATCCCACACGGTGAATCCTAGAAAAACATTTCCGTCGTATGTATATCACACACAGTCAATCCAAGGAATACGTTTCCGTTCTTATGTACATCCCACACAGTCAATCCAGGGAAAACGTTTCCGTTCGGATGTACATCCCACACGGTTTTATGTATACGCTCGTGTGTGAAAGGTGTAACTATCACACACGCTCTGCCTTGGTTAACTGTTTGCTTTCATTAACTACATCACACACGATTTGATGTAGAAAACTGTGTGGCATTGGGCTATCCATCGCAAGCGCTTTTACTGCTAGAACCGTTTGCAAAGGTCCATGACCGTCTGTTCTATTTTTATTTTTGCCTGTAATTTATTATTCTAATTGGAAATTTTGAAATACGAAACATGCAATTCAAATTCACAGCACAATGGTTCAACAACGAATCCATAAATAAAATTGTCAGCACAATATGTTCAGTAATTACAGGATTAGGCAGCAATTAACTATGATGAACCGCAGTATTTAAAGGCGGTAAAGGTGAAGAGACAAGTGTAAATCATTTTGACTGCCGACGGTGTTGAAGAAGCGGAATGCCCATAATGTGCCTTCCTGCATGCCATAGGCACGAACCACTTTTGTCCAACCCCTTGTGATGATCGCCCGCCCATCCTTCACCACCTCCAGGAAGACTTCTAGAGCATTATCATGGTAGCATGAATTATATACTTTAACCTTAGTTGCCTCCACTCCGGTCATGTAGTTTGCAAGGTAATCATCAGTAAATAGCTTCGGAAACCACTGAAAAGAGAAAAATATCAGATACTGAGGTCTAATAGAGTAACTTGTTGTGGGCAGGGGGAAAAGGCAACACATTACTTACCATCCTAAAGTTCACTGTTGTCTTCGACAAAGTGTAAATAAAGATATTAATTCCAATCACCCGTTTCTTTCGCCTAACAATCTTTCTTAGTTTCCTCACTTGACGCTTGTTCATGAATATCTCATTGCCCCATACGCAAAAGGGATCGAAGCGTGGATCAGTACCCCTCATATATGTACCTACAAGCAACCAGTAAATGTTAGAAGCTAAACTGAGATTGCACAAATGATGTAAAATACAGCTACCTATGTTCCTAAGTACAAGTATTTTTTTTTGAGATTTCAATATGAACTACATACGGATGTATATAGAATTATAGATATAGTTTAGATTAGAATCTAGATTCACTCATTTTGCTTCTTATGTAGTCTATATTGGAATCTCTAAAAATACTTATATTTAGGAATAGATGGTGTATAAGACATGGGATGCAGCTAACCTCGACGGCAAACAACAGCATCGCCCATTGTAGCCTGTGTAAGTACATGGAAATCCAATGTTAACTACAACAGGGTTAACGTCCACCAAAAATAGCAAATGGTAATAAAACGGCACCATCTGTAGTGATATCTTCATTTCGAAAGAGTAGCATGGTAGCAAAGGGACGGATTAAAAAATGGATACAACTGTTAATTGCAACAGGCTTAACAACATCCTAATTCATGTTTTGTAAGTTTGTAGCCATTGAAATACAACTCTTTAAAAATGGATACAACTGTTAATTGCAACAGGCTTAATGGCCATTGAAACCGGTACTGATAAGAATGCAATTGGCAGAGTTAAACATCACAGGGCAGGTGCTGCCAGAGAATATAATGGCCCAATTGTCTATAAAAAGGTAGGGAAAATAGCTCAAACATGTTAGGCATGTTTACTACAACATGCTTAATACATCGACAGTCCAAAACATAGCCATTAATTGCAACTGGTATTGGTAAGATTGAACTGGTGGGTACATACTTGGTAAGTCATGAGAGGTAGTTGCTGGGGCACTTCATCTTGGCCAGAGCCCGCCCAAAGTCAGCGGCGGTGGAGGCGAGCTGTTCATCCGGGTCAAAGCGTGGATCAGTGCCACTGACATGTGTACCTACAGGCAACCAGTAAATGGTAGAAGTTAATCTGCAATTGCACAAATGATGTGAAATACTGTAAGACATGGGATGCAGCTAACCTTGACGGCAAACAACAGCATCGGCCGTTATGACCCTGCGTAAGTACATGGACAAGCATGTTAAGTACAACAGGGTTAGCATCCACCAAAAATAGCAAATGGGGCAGCATCTCTAGTATATCTTCATTGCGGAGAGTAGCATGGTAGCAAATGGACAGATTAAAAAATGGATACAACTGTTAATTGCAGGCTTAACAACATCCTAAGTCATGTTTTGTAAGTTTGTAGCCATTGAAATGCAATTGTTTAAAAATGGATTCAACTGTTAATTGCAACAGGCTTAATAGACATTGAAAACAGTACTGATAAAAATGCAATTGGCATAGTTAAACATCACAAGGCAGGTGCTGCCAGAGCAGAGAATGGCCCAGATGTCTATAAAAGGTAGGGAAAGTAGCAAAAACGTGTTAGGCATGTTTAGTAGAACATGCTTAATACATCGATCGTACAGAACATAGCCATTAATTGCAACTGGTATTGGTAAGATTGAACTGGTGAGTACATACTTGATAAGTCCTGAGAGCTAGTTGTTGGGGCACTTCATCTTGGCCAGAGCTCGCCCAAAGTCAGCGACGGCGGAGGCGAGCTGTTCCTCCGGGTCGAAGCGTGGATCAGTGCCACTGACATGTGTACCTACACGCACCCAGTAAATGGGTAGAAGTTAAACTGCAATTGCACAAATTATGTGAAATACTGTAAGACATGGGATGCAACTCACCTCGACGGCAAACAAAAGCATCGGCCGTTATGACCCTGCGTAAGTACATGGACAAGCATGTTAAGTGGAACAGGGTTAGCATCCACTAAAAATAGCAAATGGGCAGCATCTCTAGTGATATCCTGAGTCATGTATTGTAAGTTTGTTGCTGGTATTGGTGAAATTGAGCTAGACACGGTAATATTTGAACATCACACAGTGTGTAGTACTGAAATAAACAAGGCACGAACATGCTTAATACATCAACTGTACAAATCATAGCCGTTGCAAGTGGTATTGGTAAGATTTGGCTAGTCAGATCTTACCTGTTAAGTCCTGGGGGGTAGTCGCTGGGGGACTTCATCTGGGCCAGAGCCTGCACCATGTCGAAGGCGGCGGCGGAGGCGAGGTGTTCCTTCGGGTCAACACGCACAGCGGCCATCGTGCCATGGACTGCCATCAGCTCCTGGCGGGGGGGATTTGGAGGCATGAGGATGTTTCGCAGGTGCCATTTAAGCAATCAGGCCGGGGACGTGATAGAGATCGGTGGGTTACCTGACTGGATCCGAGCATAACGTAGATGTGGTTGAAGTTGTGGTTGCGGCGACGGCAGTTTGAGATGCCGGTAGGGGGAGGCGCGAGGGAGGGGGGATACTGAGGGGAAGGGGATGTGGTTGGAGGAATAAATTCTGAAATCGCGCGCCTAATGAAAATTTCGATGCGAAATTTGAAACTTGGGCGGGGGAAACACACAACGCAGACAAAGCGCGTAAAATACTCATGTGCGAGAAAAAAGAAAGTTGGCGGATCCCGTCTCCAAAAAAATGTACACGTGTACTTGATTTTTTTCGGTCAATGGTACGCCTGGTTTATTAGGAAATATCGCACAGGTAACTGACTTATGGGTCATTAACGCAAAAAACGCAGACGGGTACGGCATAGAAACCGTGTGTTTTGTGATCTTCTAATGATTAACGCAAAAAACGCACACAGGCACACATGCTAATCAATGCTCAAAGCCCTCAAAGGATGCTCTTACCGACATTGTACGTTAATACTACAAACTTAAAGTACTACTGGTAATTTGCTCTAATACTACAAATTTAAACTACTTCTCACATGCTGCCATCAGGGCATGCTGGCCAGATGCCGGCTTTCTCCTTCCCGGCCTTGTAGGCGGCAGCCCACCGTGCTTCAATCTCCGCCAAGCTCTCCTCACCACGGCGTGCGGCCTCTTTTTTCTTGCGGCGGCGGGACTCTCTTTTCTTGACTGCTTTCTGCCTTTTCCGCTCCTTCTGTGCGGCTTTGGCCCCCTCTAGATCCACCACCCATTCGGCCATGGCAGCCTCAAAGTCCGCCCATGTAACTGTCTGGCTGCCGGCGGCGATGAACTCGGCGCGGCGAGATGCCATCGCTTCCTTACCATGTGTGTGGTCGCGGGCGGCGAGTAACGCGGCGCGGCGGGATGCCATCGCTTCCTTACCAGTTACTGTGCGCCGCGGTGCCATGGACAACGCCTGGAGAGAGCTCTGGGACGGAGGGATCGGGCAGCCATACAGTGCGGTGGTATTCAAGAGCTCAACCACAAACGACAACACAAATTTGGCTTCCCTTACAATTTTGCTCGTTCATTGTCGCACACGGTTCATCTCCGTCGCTTCCGGAAACAGTGTGCGTTGAGCCTATTGTGTGTTGCGTTATGATTGGCCGGAACCCCAGCCACGCGGATCGCGCGTGTGCACCGTTGGATGCGTCGCGATCGAACAGCAATCCACGTCCCTCACATCACACCCGTGCACCTGTAGCTGGATTGGATTTATATGCGCTAAATGCCTAGAAAATGCACATAATCCCCTAAATATGGTAAATGAGCCCGGAAAAATGCCAAATTTGAACACGGTGATTTGCAGGGTGTATGTTCATCGTAGAAAAAAATCCAGGGCAAAGAACGAAGAAAATTTGGATTCCCCTTCAATCTTGAGGATTTCCCTTTCGAAAGCATGGAACTTCCTCGGTGATGGTTCGATTTATGAAGGGCGTGCATGACAACATAAGCCAAACCTTCTCAAATTTTTACCAACGCATGGTGAGGTCATACCATGGCACCATGCCAGGCATCATGTTTTTTAAGCATTTATTTCATTTTTTCTATAGTTGAAAACCCAACAAAAAGACATTTGTGGTTGACTATTGCCACACATTTCATCGAAATATCTGTCCATTCCTTGTAAAAGGCATGAGAATTTACTAAATGGCACGAGCATGGTTTTCTAGGCCGTTCTTGTGGACCCTTTCATGCATCGATTGTTTGAACTTGAATTATGCACATTAATGCCTAGGAAATGCACATAATCCACTAAATATGGCAAATGTACCCGGAAAAGTGCCAAATTTGAACACGGTGATTTGCAGGTTGTATGCTCATCGTAGAAAAAAACTCGTGGACAAAGGACAAATGAAATTTGGATCCCCCTTCAATCTTGGTGATTTCCCCCTCGAAACCATGAAACTTCCTCGGATGATGGTTCGTTTTATGAAAGGCGTGCATCACGACATAAGGAAATCATTCTCCAATTTTTACCAGGGCATGGTGAGGCCATACCATGGCACCACGCCAGGCGTCATGTTTTCCAACCATGTGTTTCATTTTTTGTATAGTTGTTAACCGAGTAAACGACGCGTTTGTGGTTGACTATTGCCACACATTTCCTTGAAATATCTGCCCATTCCTTGTAAAAGGCATGAGAATGTGCTAAATAACATAAGCATGGTTTTCCAGACCGTTCTTGTGCACCTTTTCATGCACCGATTGTTCGAATTTGAATTATGTCCATTAATGCCTAGAAAATGCACATAATCCCCTAAATATGGTAAATGAGCCCGGGAAAATGTCAAATTTGAACACGTTGCATTTGAGGCGGTATGTTGATCGTTGGAAAAAACTGAATGACAAACTAGGACGGAAATTAAGATTCCCCTTCAATCTTGGGGATTTTCCCTCTCGAAAGCATGGAACTTCCTCGGTGATGGTTCGATTTATGAAGGGCGTGCATGATGACATAAGCCAAACCTTCTCAAATTTTTACCAGGGCATGGTGAGGTCAAACCATGGCACCATGCCAGGCGTCATGTTTTTTAAGCATTTATTTCATTTTTTCTATTTGAAAACCCAACAAACAAACATTTGTGGTTGACTATTGCCACACATTTCATCGAAATATCTATCCATTTCTTGTAAAAGGCATGAGAATTTACTAAATTGCACGAGCATGGTTTTCTAGGCCATTCTTGTGGACCCTTTCATTCATCGATTGTTTGAACTTGAATTATGCGCATTAATGCCTAGGAAATGCACATAATCCCCTAAATATGGCAAATGAACCCGAAAAAGTGCCAAATTTGAACACGGGGATTTGCAGGTTGTATGCTCATCATAGAAAAAAAACTCATGGACAAAGGACAAATGAAATTTGGATCCCCCTTCAATCTTGGTGATTTCCCCCTCGAAACCATGAAACTTCCTCGGATGATGGTTCGTTTTATGAAAGGCGCGCATCACGACATAAGGAAAACATTCTCCAATTTTTACCAGGGCATGGTGAGGCCATACCATGGCACCGCACCAGGCGTCATGTTTTCCAACCATGTGTTTCATTTTTTATGTAGCAAGAGCATGGTTTTCCAGACCGTTCTTGTGCACCTTTTCATTCATCGATTGTTCGAATTTGAATTATTTGCATAATTAATGCCTAGAAAATGCACACAATCCCCTAAATATGGTAAATGAGTTCGGAAAAATGTCAAATTTGAACACGTTACATTTGAGGCGGTATGTTGATCGTTGGCAAAAAAACTGAATGACAAACTAGGACGGAAATTTGGATTCCCCTTCAATCTTGGTGATTTCCCTCTCGAAAGCATTGAACTTCCTCGGTGATGGTTCGATTTATGAAGGGCATGCATGATGACATAAATCAAACCTTCTCAGCTTTTAACCAAGGCACGGTGAGGCCATACCATGGCACCATGCCAGCCGTCATGTTTTTCAAGCACATATTTCATTGTTCTATAGTTGATAACCCAGTAGACGCGTTTGTGCTTGACTATTGCCACGCATTCCATTGAAATCTCTGCCCATTCCTTGTAAAAGGCTTGAGAAATTACTAAATACCACGAGTATGGTTTTTCCAGACCATTCTTGTGCACCCTTTCATGCACCAATTGTTTGAATTTGAATTACGTGCATTAATGCCTGCAAAATGCACATAATCCCCTAAATATTGTAAATGAACCCGGAAAGTGTCAAATTTGAACACAATGATTAGCAGGGTTTATGTTCATCGTAGAAAAAAACTCATGGATGAAGGACAAAGGAAATTTGGATTCCCATTCAATCTCGGTGATTTACTATCGCACACGATTCATCTCCGTCGCCTCTGCGAACCGTGTGTGTTCACTCACACATGCAAAAGGAAAAGAAAACCCTCGCCCACTTCGTCCCCACTCACTCGCCGCGGACTCCTCCGCAACTCTACACCCTAAGCTCGACGGTTGTTGGTGGCGGGCGTAGGTCATGCTCCAAACGGCACCGGATTTCGCCTCCACCGCTTTCCGCCGCCTATCTGCGCCGACATTCTAGACTCTGGTCGACTGGCGTTTTCTGCGGGATTGGACCGGGGATTTTTATCATGGAGAAGGTAATCAACTTAATTAGCAAAATATTCACTCATCTCTTATCGCAGTCCATCCATCGTTGTTAATCAACCGGCGGAAATCACCGTGGAATCATTGTTGTTCTAGCTGATTTGTCGGTGTTCATTCATGTGTGCACAGTGCGAGCACAAATCGGGCAACTGTGGTCGTGGCCAGTCGGAAACGAAGTTCTATCTCACCATTCTGGATGACTTCAGGGAGCGCTCGGTATGTTCAATCTCAACCTACCACAGTCGGCATGGCCTAAATTTGTGAACATATACCGTCTGTTGCTACATTATCTATATATTTGCATCAAATCTTTGTTACATTATCTATTTTTAATTCTATATTTTTGTACTTTGCTTGCATCTATATATGGATATGTTCTATCAGTTACTCCCATATTTGCATCTTGCTCAGTTATTTCAATATATCTAATTTACAATCTTAATTTTCATTTCAAGCAGTACATCTCTTGCTTTGCAAGAACAGGAGTAGAAGGAAATCTTGGGCTTTACTTTGCTGATGACTCCCAGGATGTCATATTGACAACGCAACATGGATTTACAATGACGGTTAGCGTAAAACTTGATAAAGATGGTTACTCCTATTTTAATGCGGACCTTTGGAAAAAATGTCTAAGTGTTATGAACTGAAAGCTGGCAATAAAATTCTAGTGTGTGCACCACAGCTTGGTCTAATTAACATGGATGTTTACTTCTCCAACGTCATCAGCCGATCAAAGTCTGATCGAGGTTAGTGTCCTTTCAACTTTCTCCATGCTGTCATATTACTATTTAAGCAACCAATTGATCACTATTTAAGCAACCAATTGTGATATCATATTCTGACTCCGTTCCTAGGCAGTAACAAATTTTGTTTACCAATTTATGCGCACTATATATTCTTCTGCCATGTTCTGAATAAATAATACCTTTCCACCTTTTAAGCAGGATATGTTGGATGCATAGTGAACGATCTGTATGTTACTAAGCGTACCAAATTTCACTGGAAGGACTTGAAGCATGTCATAAACTTTGTTGATAATCTGACAGAGATAGCACAGCGTATGAACGCTGGATTATGGATGGGATTAATTAGACCTATGGTGCACACATTGAACAAGACCAATTGTGTGCACAAAGCGCTGGTAAAAAGTCTTATTTTAGTGTTGATTCTCATAAACTATATATATCTTCAACGATATGTTACAATTGTTTTTTATTCTACATGTCAATAGAAATTGCCCCCTGTAGCTGTTCCTGGATCGATTTCCCGGTGTGGTCAAATTACACTTGTGCCTTCTAATAACACCAAAGTGATTGCAAGGTACTGCATTTCCCGCAAAAATGGAACCATTCATATTAACAAGTTCTCGCTTCTCGTGGCAATGCATCCATATTGGAAAATTGGAGACACTGTTCTACTCCTGCTCTACCAAGGCACAGGAGGGCTCTTCCTTTTCATTGACGAGATGTTGAGTCGCCGTGATCAAGCTACTTTCAGTGGATAGCTGTGGTTGTTGGCCCTCAGCCTCTTAAAATGTGCTAGCTGTTACTATATATGTTAAGTATGTAGATATGGACCATATGGTTGTTGGCCCTTAGCCTCTTAAAATGTGATAGTTGTTACTATGTTAAGTATGTAGATATGGACCATATGGTTGTCAAAAACGTGTGACGAAGATCCTCCTTTTGTCGAATAGTGTAACCACTATATATATGTTACTCAAATGTTGTTACCCAAGTTCATAAATTTTCATGGAAAGTATTAGTATCGTACACAGTTCATTGAGTTTAAGCGTGTGCCCGATGTCCAGAAGGCATTTGCATATTAACTGTCCATATTGCAAATTAACACACATGTTCACATAAGGAAACGTATGTGTAACATACTAATCATCGCACACGAGTACTCGCAGACGCATCGTGTGCGATACTCCTAGCCACCGCAAGCAACTAGTTTGCACTTTTCAAAGTTTTTTGTACACACAGAATCACACATGAAGTAACTGTATTGATCGTCTGTGTTGTAATTTCTCATCGCAAACAGTTCATCCGAGTCGGCTGTTTGCCACGTATCACACACATCTTGTTTACATGACTCGTTTGTGTTCTTTTGGCTCATCGCAAACAGTTCATCCATGTGAATTGTATGCTGCATATCACACACATCTTGTTAAGTTGAACCGTTTCTGTTGTGTTCCCTAATCGAAAATAGTTCGTCCGAGTTAACCGTATGTCGTATATCGCACACACATTGATATGGCTGCCCGTTTCTGTTGTTCTACCTCATCGCAAACAGTTCGAATGGATTAACCGTGTGTCCTGCATCGCACACACATTGTTATGGCTGCCCGTTTCTGTTGTTCTGCCTCATCGCAAACAGTTTGAATGGATTAACCATATGCCCTGCATCGCACATGCAACTAAAATCTTAACCGCGTTTGATGCATCCATCATCGCAAATGTTTTGCACCTTTTTTGACGGGTTTTTTACACCCCGTTTGCGATTATTGCATCGCACACAGTTTCGGCAAAGGGTCTCTGATCGTAGTGTCGTGTTAGCTTCTCCTGCAGTAGTGACCATACACCCACCATATACTGTCGGTGTACAAAAGTAGGGGCCTTTTCTGTACCCCTTTACTTGTGCGCGGGCAGTTGTAGCCACACCTGTGGCCACGCTTGGCGGGGCAGAGGAAGCAAGGATACAAGACTACCAGAGCAGCGCTCAAGCCAGAGGCACAAAGAGCAAAGGGGCAAGGTGGATTCCCCCGGCAAGACCCTTGCCGGGGCGGCCTACACAGCCCCGGCAAGAGCCTTGCCGGGGCAACTTGCCCAACACCAGTAAGGCCGCCACCCTCGAGCTTGAGAGTCCTGACACCATTGACAAACATCAAGACCAAGGCTCAGGGGCGCCTGCGTGGTGGCATGCAGATCTTTGTGAAGACCAAAGGCCTGCAAAACCAGATAAGAACCAGAAGACGAAGACCCCCGGCAAGACCCTTGCCGGGGACGCCCACGAGACCCCGGCAAGACCCTTGCCGGGGACATCTGCGGGGCCACAACCAGGCCCGCACCTACCAAGATTCCACTGCCCCATGGCCGTTCCAACGCAGCAACCAGCCTGCCAACTAGGCGCGCACCTACGTGGCATCACGCAGCTTCTAGGCCAACGAGCCAAGCACCTGCGTGGTGGCATGCAGATCTTCGCGAAGACCCTGCCACCGCACCAGCTCAGCAGCTAGCTAGCCAGCGTGGCGCTGCATGCCTCGTCGGGTTGGACGCGCATCAGAACGAGGCGAGGCGGCGACGGACGGGTGAGCTTCCTTGTCGTCCCCGATAAAGCAAGAGGACACGTCGGTAGCGCATTAAATGCGTTTTGTCCCATGATGTCAGGGATAGACTTGTACACTGTAGATGCTTTCCACCTCCTGTGTGCCACTGTGGCGACCCCTTTGATGTACAAAAGGAGGCCCGAGGCGTACTGAGGAAGGATTCAGACTTTTTGGGCTAGGCATGCACCGCAGCTAGTTCAAGAACTCAAGAACACAAAATATACACCAAAGCAGTACTAGGGTATTACGCATCGCTTGCGGCCTGAACCTGGGTAAAAATCCCCTCGTGTTGATCTTCTAGACCCACTTCATAGCTCCACGCCCCGCCAACCATAGTAGGGATTCCTCGTGATCCCATAGGTGTCGTTCCTGAACCCCGACATCTTTGGCGCGCCAGGTAGGGGGCGCAAGCTGTGAAAAATCCGGTTTTGAAGCCAACGCATCGACTCCTTGATCGAGATGGCTCGAGAGAAGAAGGCAACGTCGATCAGCCGCACTCTGGAGCCATCAGCTAGACGAGGCGGTGCCATCCGAAGCCGCAATAACCATCCGCGTGGCGACGGAAAAGCCAAGTCTCGCAAAACCTTGAGCAATTTCCTTTTTGTAGAGTTATTTTCCTCGAAAGATCTCGCTCCTTATATGGAAAACCTGCACGCAATGGAACCCTTCTGCTATTGGAAACGCCCTTGTTCTGTTTCGAGTCTGCTCAACAGTTCAAGCGACCGCGCTGAGAACGGTAAGGTGGCTTGCCCCGGCAGGAAGCGCCCCCCGGCAGGCTGCTAAGAATCCGTCCTCAAAGTGCCACAACATGGGTTTACGCGCCGGCAAACCTATCCAACTAGGCGTAGGGTGCGTACATACAAGGAAAGATCAAACAGGAAGATAGCATGCTTCATTTCAAAGTACTACAAAGTTATATTACATCAATAGTTGCTGCGGTTCTAACTTAAGATAAAATTGTCTTGGTCATGAACTCGCAGCGGCGATGAGAAACGGGGTGCCTAGTCCCAGCGCTAGCCCTCCACCCTCTCGACTCCGTCGACGCAGCTGATGATGGGCTCGATACGCTCTTCGAGCACCGTGAGGTCCGCATCCTTCGGCAAGCTCTCCAGCGCGTTGGCGAAGTCGATGCTGGGGTTCTAGAACGCCACCTTGGTGAGCACCTTGGTCAGGGCGCCCCGGCAGAGCTTCCGGGCCTCCTCGGCAGACCCCGCCCACTCAGCGAACTCTTTCTCCTCCGCGGCCGTGTCGGCCTCGTCCTCCATGGTGCCGACGCTGCCGGCCTCCTTAGCAAGTGCCGCCTCCTCCGCCCTGGTGGCAATGTACGCCAGCTCTTCCCGAGTGGTGTCGCGGACGAGCAGCGGCTCATCACGAACGTACCTCTCCAACAGGTTGTCGAAGAATGCCTGCACCCGCTCCGCCTCCGACTCGGCCCAGGTCAGATCGAGGCTGTGCATGTTGAAGTCCGGCATCATGGTGATGATGGCGGTTTGGCAAGAGTTGTTGCTCAATGGGACCACTCCCGCTGGCAACCCAAACAGAGACCCTCCGGCCTTGACGGCCTTGCCGGCCTTCTCGGCCTTGCCGTTCCTCTCGACCCCGCCGGCCTCATCAACCTTGAGCTGAAAAAGCCTCTGGCAGAGGTGGGCGTGCTGCAGCACCGTGAAGTTATGTTTCAGGGCGGGGCGGAGCCTCATGACGTCAGTCGCGTTCCTGAAGTCCCAGGCCGGCCTCCCCTTGTTGTGCAGTGGGGCGATCCGGCGGCGGATGAAGTCAGCCCCAATCATCTCGAGGGTGAGCCCGGCCGAAGTGAGGCGATGGGTCCTGGTGGTGGCGACCGTGAGCTTCTTGTCATCGGTGTCGACATCACCCCAGTCCTTGCTACGGACCGGCGGTTTCCGACGGACCCGACAAAACTCCTGAGGATCTGCCTCCTCGATCCAGCACCACTGGCCCCGCCATTCATCCCACCTCTCCTTCTGGGCACCCTTTGAGTATGTGCCCCTGCTCTAGTTCCTCAGGATCCAGGTGATGCAGCCAGAGATGGTGCCCCCTGGCTGGATGCGAGGAGCGAAGTAATGGCGGAAGAGCATCGTGCTGGGGAGCACTCCGGCAAAGCCCTCGCAGAGATGGGCGAAGAAGGCCATGCACGCCACGGCATTCCGCGTAAGGTCCAGGAGGTGGAAGCCGTAGGTGTGCATGACGTCGTTGAAGAAATCTGAGAAAGGGGGGCAGAGCCCGCAGGAGAAATAATCGACAAAGAAGGGATACCGGTTTGGACCGGCCTCGGTGAAGGCGGCAGGGACGATGCGCGTGGCAGGGTGCCCCGACATCTCCCTTCCCCACAGGGGCCTGAACATGTCCCTGAGGGTGAGCGCATCGACCATCGAGGTGAAGAGGGCGCGTTGCGTCCGTATCTCCACCAGCTCACTCTCCGGCGCCTCCTTCCCCCCGGCGTCCTTGGCCACTCCCTTGCCCTTGCTCGTCTTGGGCGCCATGGCGGTTGAGAGGGGGTGAGGGATCGAAGGCAATGGGGGCACGACAGCGGCGAGCAGGGGCGAGAGCTTCGACTTGCGTTTGGAGAAGAAGAGGGGAACGGCGGTTTCCAAGATTGGAGAGGGCGCGGAGGGTAAATGAGCAGCGCCCATGCGCTTTCCTCTTTTTTATGGGGAAGACGCGGGTCGCCTCTTTAGCATTCACCGCGAGGTGACGCAAGCGTGCTGCAACCGTCCCACGCACGACCCCCATGTCATGCACTCAATGCGGGTCGTGGGGAAGCGCAACTGGCGAGGGAGTTACTACAGTTAAAACTCTGCCACCCATGCCCGCGCACCGTTCTGGGCCTGGCCCAACAACGCCTTGCGCTTGTCTATGGCCCAGACCCGGGGACTCCTGTCGGTGTACAAAAGTAGGGGCCTTTTCTGTACCCCTTTACTTGTGCGTGGGCAGTTGTAGCCACACCTGCGGCCACGCGTGGCGGGGCAGAGGAAGCAAGGATACAAGACTACCAGAGCAGCGCTCAAGCCAGAGGCGTGAAGAGCAAAGGGGCAAGGTGGATTCCCCCGGCAAGACCCATGCCGGGGCGGCCTACACAGCCCCGGCAAGAGCCTTGTCGGGGCAACTTGCCCAACACCAGCAAGGCCGCCACCCTCGAGCTTGAGAGTCCTGACACCATCGACAAACATCAAGACCAAGGCTCAGGGGAGCCTGCGTGGTGGCATGCAGATCTTTGTGAAGACCAAAGGCCTGCAAAACCAGATAAGAACTAGAAGACGAAGACCCCCGGCAAGACCCTTGCCGGGGACACCCACGAGAACCCGGCAAGACCCTTGCCGGGGACATCTGCGGGGCCACAACCAGGCCCGCACCTACCAAGATTCCATTGCCCCATGGCCGTTCCAATGCAGCAACCAGCCTGCCAACTAGGCGCGCACCTATGTGGCAGCACGTAGCTTCTAGGACAACCAGCCAAGCACCTACGTGGTGGCATGCAGATCTTCGTGAAGACCCTGCCACCGCACCAGCTCAGCAGCCAGCCAGCCAGCATGGTGCTGCATGCCTCGTCGGCTTGGACGCGCGTCAGAACGAGGCGAGGCGGCGACGGACGAGACGAGCTTCCTTGCCATCCCCGATAAAGCAAGAGGACATGTCGGTAGCGCATTAAATGCATTTTGTCCCACGATGTCAGGGATAGACTTGTACACTGTAGATGCTTTCCACCTCCTGTGTGCCACTGTGGCGACCCCTTTGACGTATAAAAGGAGGCCCGAGGCGTACTGAGGAAGGATTCAGACTTTTTGGGCTAGGCATGCACCGCAGCTAGTTCAAGAACTCAAGAACACCAAATATACACCAAAGCAGGACTAGGGTATTACGCATCGCTTGCGACCCGAACCTAGGTAAAAATCCCCTCGCGTTGATCTTCTAGACCCGCTCTTTGCACAGCTCCACGCGCCGCCAACCATAGTAGGGATTCCCCGTGATCCCATAGGTGTCATTTTAGAACCCCGACATATACCTTCCTCAAAACAGCCACCATACCTACCTATTATGGCATTTCCATAGCCATTCCGAGATATATAGCCATGCAACTTTCCACCATTCCGTTTATTATGACATGTTCCATCATTGTCATATTGCTTTGCATGATCATGTAGATAAAATCGTATTTGTGGCAAAGCCACCTTTCATAATTCTTTCATACATGTCACTCTTGAGTCATTGCACATCCCGGTACACCGCCGGAGGCATTCATATAGAGTCATATTTTGTTCTAAATATCGAGTTGTAATTCTTGAGTTGTAAGTAAATAAAAGTGTGATGATCTTCATTATTAGAGCATTGTCCCATGTGAGGAAAAAAATAAAAGGGAGGCCAAAGAAGCCAAACAAATAAAGAGAGAAAAGGAGAGAAAGGGTAATGTTACTATACTTTTTCCACACTCGTGCTTCAAAGTAGCACCATGATCTTCATGATAGAGAGTCTCCTATGTTATCACTTTCATATACTAGTGGGAATTTTTCATTATAGAACTTGGCTTGTATATTCCAACGATGAGCTTCCTAAAATTGCCCTAGGTCTTCATGAGCAAGCAAGTTGGATGCACACCCACTTAGTTTTCTTTTGAGCTTACGTAAACTTATAGCTCTCGTGCATCCGTTGTATGGCAATCCCTACTCACTCACATTGATATCTATTGATGGGCATCTCCATAGTACGTTAATATGCCTAGTTGATGCGAGACTATCTTCCTCTTTTTTGTCTTCTTCACAACCACCGTATTCTATTCCACCTATAGTGCTATGTCCATGGCTCACGCTCATGTATTGCGTGAAAGTTGAAAAGGTTCGAGAACACCAAAAGTATGAAACAATTGCTTGGCTTGTTATCGGGGTTGTGCATGATTTGAGTATTTTGTCTGATGAAGATGGAGCATAGCCAGACTATATGATTTTGTAGGGATAATCTTTCTTTGGCCATGTTATTTTGAGAAGACATAATTACCTTGTTAGTATGCTTGAAGTATTATTGTTTTTATGTCAATATTAAACTTTTGTTGTTGAATCTTATGGATCTGAACATTCATGCCACAATAAAGAAAAAATACATGGATAAATATGTTAGGTAGCATTCCACATGAAAAATTCTGTTTTTATCATTTACCTACTCGAGGGCGAGCATGAATTAAGCTTGGGGATGCTTGATACGTCTCCAACGTATCTATAATTTTTTATTGTTCCATGCTATTATATTATCTGTTTTGGATGTTTTATATGCATTAATATGCTATTTTATATTATTTTTTGGACTAACTTATTAACCTAGAGCCCAATACTAGTTTCTGTTTTTTCCTTGTTTTTGAGCTTCGCAAAAAAGAAATACCAAATGGAGTCCAAACGGAATAAAACCTTCGCAATGACTTTTCTTGGACCAGAAGACACCCCGGAGACTTGGAGTTCAAGTCAGAAGAGCCACGAGGCGGCGACAATTGGGGAGGGCGCGCCCAGGGGGTAGGGCGCTCCCCCCTACCTTGTGGCCCCCCCGGTGACCCCCCCCCCCCCGAACCTAGTTCTGCCTCCTATATATTCACATATATTCCCAAACCAGCAGAAGAATCCACGAAAACACTTTCCCGCCGCTGCAACCTTCTGTTCCCGTGAGATCCCATCTAGGGGCCTTTTCCGGCATCCTGCCGGAGGGGGATTCGATCATGGAGCGCGTCTACATCAACTCTATTGCCCTTCCGATGAAGCGTGAGTAGTTTACCTCAGACCTACGGGTCCATAGCTAGTAGCTAGATGGCTTCTTCTCTCTCTTTGATTCTCAATACCATGTTCTCCTTGATGTTCTTGGAGATCCATCCGATGTAATCTTCTTTTGTGGTGTGTTTGTCGAGATCCGATGAATTGTGGATTTATGATCAGCTTATCTATGAATATTATTTGAATCTTCTTTGAATTCTTTTATGCATGATTTGATATCTTTGTAATTCTCTTCGAACTATCAGTTTAGTTTGGCCAACTAGATTGGTTTTTCTTGCAATGGGAGAAGTGCTTAGCTTTGGGTTCAATCTTGCGGTGTCCTTTCCAATGACAGTAGGGGCAGCAAGGCACGTATTGTATTGTTGCCATCGAGGATAAAAAGATGGGGTCTACATCATATTGCTTGAGTTTATTCCTCTACGTCATGTCATCTTACTTAATGCGTTACTCTGTTCTTCATGAACATAATACTCTAGATGCAGGCAGGAGTCGATGTGTGGAGTAATAGTAGTAGATGCAGGCAGGAGTCGGTCTACTTGACACGGACATGATGCCTATATTTCATAATCATTGCCTTAGATATCGTCATAACTTTGCGCTTTTCTATCAATTGCTCGACAATAATTTATTCACCCACCGTATTATTTGCTATCTTGAGAGAAGCCTCTAATGAAACCTATGGCCCCCGGGAATATTTTCCATCATACTAGTTTCCGATCTACAACATTAGTTTCCTATTTACTCTTTTTGCAATCTTTTACTTTTCGATCTATAAACCAAAAATACCAAAAATATTTACTTTATTGTTTACCTATCTCTATCAGATCTCACCTTTGCAGTAACCGTGAAGGGATTGACAACCCCTTTATCGCGTTGGGTGCGAGTTGTTTGATTATTTGTGCAGGTATTCGGTGACTTGTGCGTTGTCTCCTACTGGATTGATACCTTGGTTCTCAAACTGAGGGAAATACTTACTCTACTTTGCTGCATCACCCTTCCCTGTTCAAGGGAAAAACCAACCAAGCTCAAGAAGTAGCATACACCATCAACCCGACCGTGGTGGACGACTACATCAACATCGTTGAGCAGTTGCTTGCTTGAGACAAGTACAAGGTGGTCGGCATCGACCTCCAGTACACCAGCGGTCGTCCCAAAATAGATCAAAAGGTTGCCGTCGCCCAGTTGTGCGTGTGGCATCATGTCCTCATCTACCACTACTGCATGGCTACAGAGCCTTGCGACCGTTTTGCCAGGTTTGTCAACAGCACCGACTACAAGTTCGCTATGGTGGAAACCACCGACGATGTAAAAGCGCTCAGGGTTACGGGCTTGTCCTACAAGAACCTTGTCGAAAATCCGTGAGCACTACAGGGTCTGGGGCAGCACGAAGAAGGATTCCCTGGTTGAACTCGCCTCGGCCATCATCGACTCATACTACGAAAAGATGAAGTAGGATGCCAACAAAACACGTCCCATATCCTGGCACGGGGCCTGGATGCGGCAACTAGATGAACCTCACCTCAGGTTCGTAGCCAAGAGCGTGTACACATGCTACGAGATGCACAGGCAGATCGTTGACATGAGGAAGTGCCTCGTTACCGAAATTGACGAGGTCGGATCAAGCCACAAGCAGAGTAGTAGCGGCAAGTGTCACAAGAAGTAGATGATGATCAGATGATCGTTTATCCTAGTTAATTATGCATGGAATATATAGTTAACTTTGGTGTGTGGAAATGTCATGTGTGTAGTAGCCACCTATGTAATTATGCATGTAATAGTTTACTTTGGTGTGTGTAGATGTCATGTGTGTAGTAGCCACCTATGTAATTGGATGTTTAATTTGGTTATGCAACCATGTCCTTATAAGTGTGCGTATATATATGTTGTTGTTCTGTATGCAATCCCAACACACAACACACATATTTTATTAGCACCAATCGTCTGTGTTATTATCGATCTTTGCACACATTTCTGATTACAGACCTGTTTGCCGCGTATCACACATATCTTGTTAAATTGAACCGTTTCTGTTATCTTGGCTCAACACAAACAGTTCATCTGAGTGAACTGTTTGCCCTCTATCGCACACACCTTGATCCGGCTGGCCGTTTCTTTTGTTCCGCCTAATCACAAACAATTCATCCGAGTGAACCGTATGCCGTATATCGCACACACCTTCATCTGGCTGCCAGTTTCTGTTCTTCTACCTCATCACAAACAGTTCATTGAACTGAACCGTATGCCCCTCATCGCACACGCAACTAAATGCTGAACCGTGTTTGATGCATCCGTCATCGCAAATGTTCTGCATCTTTTTTTGACGATTTTTTTACATCACCGTTTGCGATTATTGCATCACACATAGTTTTGTCGAAGGGTCTCTGATTGTAGTGTCGCGTTAGCAGCATCCTGCAGTAGTGTTAGATGATGGGTTGCTAGAGTGACAGAAGCTTAAACCCTAGTTTATGCGCTACTTCGTAAGGGACCAATTTAGATCCAAAAGTTTAATGCTATGGTTAGATTTTATCTTAATACTTTTCTCATAGTTGCAGATGCTTGCGAGGGGGTTAGTCATAAGTAGCCAGGCTTGTTCAAGTAAGAACATCACCTAAGCACCGGTCCACCCGCATATCAAATTATCAAAGTAGCGAACATGAATCAAACCAACATGATGAAAGTGACTAGATGAAATTCCCGTGTACACTCAAGAACGCTTTGCTTATTATAAGAGACCATTTTTGGTCTGTCCTTTGCCACAAAAGTATTGGGCTACCTTGCTACACTTTATTTACCGTTACCATTATTTTCTCGTTACAAACTATCTTGCTATCAAACTACTCGTTACTTACAATTTCGGTGCTTGCAGAGATTACCTTGCTGAAAACCACTTGTCATTTCCTTCTGCTCCTCGTTGGGTTCGATACTCTTACTTATCGAAAGGACTGCAATTGATCCCCTATACTTGTGGGTCATCAGTATAGTGGATTTATATGGCAAAACTGGGTTTAAAGATTTTGGATGCACAAGTAGTAATTCTACTTGGTACAAGTGGAGGCTAGAAAATAGATTGAGAAGCAACCAACCAAGAAACAAAAAATCGCATAAGCGAGCATTAAGCATAACTGACACCGAATAATGCACCATAAGTAGGATGTAATTTCATCGCATAACTATTGATTTTCGTGCTTGCATAGGGAATCACAAACCTTAACACCAATATTCTTACTAAAGCATAATTACTCACCAACATGACTCACATATCACTGTCATCATATCTCGAAACTATTACAAGGAATCAAGTTTAATTTGTCCAATGATCTTCAAGAGAGTTTTTATTATATCCCTCTTGAATATCTATCACTTTGGGACTAATTTCATATGTTGTTTTTGATAAGCTCAAACAAATTTAAGTGAAGAACATGAGCATAACATTTTTCTTCTCTCAAAAAAATATAAGTGAAGCATGAGAGAATTTCTTCAAAAATTTACTAACTCTCAAATAAATCTAAGTGAAGCATGAGAGCATTTCTTCAAAAATATTAAAGCACACCATGTTCAAAAAGATATAAGTGAAGCACTAGAGCAATTCCATAGCTCAAAAAATTTAAGTGACGCATAAAGAGCAATTCTATCAAATCATAGCAGAATTTTGGCTCTTTCAAATAGGTGTGTCTAGCAAGGATAGATGACACAAACTAAAAAGCAAAACAAGCAAAGACTCATATAATACAAGACGCTCCAAGCAAAACTCATGATATGTGACGAATAAAAATATAGCTCCAAGTAAAATACCGATGGTCGTTTGAAGAAAGAGGGGATGCCTTCCGGGGCATCCCCAAGCTTAGTTGCTTGGTTCTCCTTGAATAATAACTTCGGGTGTCATGGGGCATCCCCAAGCTTAGGCTCTTATCACTCCTTATTCCTTCATCCATCGTGATCTCACCAAAAACTTGAATACTTCAATCACGCAAAACTTAACAAAACCTTCGTGAGGTCAGTTAGTATAACAAAGCAAATCACCACTCTAAGTACTATTGCAAACCCATTCATATTTTATTTTTGCATTATATCTACTGTATTCTAACTTTACCATGGCTTATACCCCCCCCCCCCAATACAATCCATAGATTCATCAAAATAAACACACAATGCAAAGAAAACAGAATCTGTCAAAAACAGAACAATCTGCAGTAATCTGGTAACTTCATATATTTCTGTAACTCCAAAAATTCTGAAAATTAGGACATCATAGGAAAGTTGTATATAAATCCTGTGTTCAGAATTTTATCATGCTTCTATTATTTATTAAAATTATTTTACTACGCAAAAGTTTCTATTTTTTAACAAGATCAAATCAACTATCACCAAACATGATCCCAAAGGCTTTACTTGGCACAAACACTAACTAAAACATAAAAAACACAATCATAACACTAGCATAATTGTACAAACACTCAAAAACAGAAAGAAAAAGGCAAAAATAAAATTTATTCATTGGGTTGCCTCCCAACAAGCGCTATCATTTTATGCCCTTAACTAGGCATAACGCAAAGATTCAAGTATTGTCATCTTTAGTTTTTGATCCGTAGGATGCCCTCGTGATTGATTCATATGGTGGCTCCATTCTTGTTCTAGGGAAGTGTTCCATACCCTTTCTTAGTGGAAATTGAAATTTAATATTCCCTTCTTTCATATCAATCACAACACCTATAGTGCGTAACAACGGTCTACCAAGTATAATAGGACAAGACAGATTGCAATCAATATCAAGAAAAGTAAAATCTATGGGCACATAATTCCTTTTTGCAAGAATAAGAACATCATTAATTCTCCCCATAGGATTTTAATAGTAGAATCCGCCAAGTGCAAATTAAGATAACATTCTTCAATATCGGTAAGACCAAGCACATCACATAAAGATTTCGGAATTGTGGAAACACTAGCACCCAAATCACAAAAAGCAAAACACTCATAATTTTTAATCTTGACTTTGATAGTAGGTTCCCATTCATCATGTAATTTTCTAGGAATTGAAATCTCTAATTCCAACTTTTCTTCTAAAGCTTTCATCATGGCATCTACGATATGTTTAGTAAAAGCTTTATTTTTTTCATAAGCATGGGGTGAATTTATCATGGATTGCAACAAAGAAATACATTCAATCAAAGAACAATTATCATAATTAAAGTCTTTGTAATCCAAAAGAGTGGGCACATCACTAGTTAAAGTTTTGACCTCTTTAAACCCACTTTTATCAATTGTCTCAACAAGATTTTCACCCTCCGAATTATCGGGACGCCTTCTAGCTAAAGTTGACTCTTCTTCAGTTCCTTCATCATCAATTTTAATTTTACTAAATAAGGAATCAATAGAAGAAACACCAATCATTTTAAGATCTTCATCATTTTTATGAAAGCAATCACTAGAAAATGCTCTTTCTAAAAATTCTCTTTTAGCTCTAAGCATAGCGGTTCTTTTCTTACTTTCATCCATAGAAACATATAAAGCTTTAATTGATTCATTAATATCAACCTTAGCTGGAAGAAATTTAATCTTGAGGTTTTCTACTTCATGCGAAATTCTATCAATACTCCTAGACATATCATCAATCTTATTCAACTTTTTTTCTATCGTAGTATTGAAAGGTTTTTAGGCTTTGATAAATTATTTAATATTATTCTCAAGATCAGAGGTGTTCCTATTAATATTGTAAGAAGAATTACCATAATTATTAGAGAAATTTCCAGGAAAAGGCCTATATATGCATTGTTATTAAAATTGTTTCGCGAGACAAAATTCACATCTACGGGATCACTATTTTGACCAATCGAAGTAGACAAATAAGATAAATAAGAGCACTTTAACTAGCAACCAATTTCATAAAAGCATCAACTTTTTCACTCAACGTACTAATTTCTTCAATCGAATTAACCTTCTTACTAGTAGGTGCTCTTTCGGTATGCCATTGTGAATAATTTGCCATAATATTGTCAAGCAATTTAGTAGCTTCACCCAAAGTAATTTCCATAAAAGTACCACCTGCGGCGGAATCTAAAAGATTTCTAGAAACAAAATTCAGTCCCGCATAATTTTTTTGTATAATCATCCAAAGATTCAAACCCTGAGTAGGACAATTTCTTAGCATCAATTTCATTCTTTCCCAAGATTGCGCAACATGTTCATGCTCAAGTTACTTAAAATTCATGATTTGAGTCCTAAGGGAAATAATTTTTGCGGGCGGAAAATACTTAGTAATAAAAGCATCTTTGCACTTATCCCAAGAATCGATACTATTGCGAGGCAACAAAGAAAACCAAATTTTTACACGATCCCGCAAAGGGAAAGGAAATAATTTCAACTTCACAATATCATTGTCCACATCTTTTTTTTTTGCATATCACACAATTCTACGAATGTGTTTAGATGGGACGCGACATCATCATTAGGAGTACCGGAAAATTGCTCTTTCATAACAAGATTCAACAAAAGCGGCATTAATATCACAAGATTCCGCACTACTGGCGGGAGGAGCAATCGGAGTGCTAATAAAATCATTGTTATTGGTATTGGAAAAATCACACAACTTGATATTTTCTTGAGACATTGTGACTACGCAAACAAGATTGCAAACAAAAACAAATCTGATGGGAAAACAGCGAACGAAAAAGAGAGTGAATAAAATGACAATTTTTTGTGAAGTGGGGAGATGAAAACGAGAGGCAAATGGCAAATAATGTAAATTGCAAGGAGATGATATTTGTGATTAGGAACCTGAAAGATGTTGATGATGTCTCCCTGGCAACGGCGCCAGAAATTCCTTTTGATGTCGCTTGAAAGTGCGTCGGTATTTCCCCAAAGAGGAAGGGATGATGCAGTACAACTACGGTAGGTATTTCCCTCAATTTTCAAGTTGACGGGATAAAAATTGTGGTAGATTGGATAAATAGATCTCGATAAAACATGAAATAAAAGATGCAAATAAAAAGTGCAGCAAGGTATTTTTGGGTTTTTAGAATAATAGATCTAAAAATAAAAGCAAATAAAAATAGGTCTCAAAGCAAATAACAGATTGGAAAGCAAATATGATAAAGAATAGACTCGAGGGCCGTAGATTTCACTAGTGGCTTCTCTCAAGAAATAGCACACGATGGGTAAACAAATAACTGTTGGGCAATTGATAGAAGATCGAATAATTATGAGATATCCAAGGCAATGATCAATATATAGGCATCACAACCAAGATTAGTAGACCGACTCCTGCTTGCATATACTACTATTACTCCACACATCGACCGCTATCCAGCATGCATCTAGTGTATTAAGTTCATGGAGAAACGGAGTAATGCAATAAGAACGATGACATGATGTAGACGAGATCTATTCATGTAGGAATAGCCTCGTCTTGTTATCCTTAATAGCAATGATACATGCGTGTCTTGCTGCCCCTTCTGTCACTGGGAAAGAACACCGCAAGATCGAACCCATCACAAAGCACCTCTTCCCATGGCAAGAAAATTCGATCTAGTTGGCCTAACGAAACGAAACTTTGTGACGATTTTGTCTTTTACAGAAAATCAATAAGAGCTTTTTCCTTGTTTTTGTCTTTTACAGAAAATCAATACCAAACGGAGCAAAACTTTTTGACGATTTTTCTTGGACAACAAGACACCTAGGAAGCTTTCGGAGGAGGCCAGAAGACCCACGAGGAGGCCACAAGCCCTAGGGGCGCGCCCTGGGGGGGCGCCCCTAGGCTTGTGGGCCCCTCGCAACTCTTCTAACCCTAATCTCTTCTCTATAAATACCCAAATATTCCCCTTACGTCAGAGGGCACACCAAAAATACTTTTCCGCCACCGCAAGCTTCTGTTCTCGTGAGATCCCATCTTGGGGCCTTTTCCGGCACTCTGCCGGAGGGGGATGCGATCACGGAGGGCCTCTATACCAACCTTGTTGCCCTTCTGATGATGTGTGAGTAGTTTACCACGGACCTAAGGGTCCATAGCTAGTAGCTAGATGGCTTCTTCTCTCTCTTTGATCTTCAATGCAATGTTCTCCTCGATGTTCTTGGAGATCTATTCGACGTAATCTTCTTTTGCGATGCATTTGTTGAGATCCGATGAATTGTGGATTTACGATCAGATTATCTATGAATATAATTCGAGTCTTCTTTGAACTCTTTTATGCATGATTAAGATAGCTTTGTCTTTCTCTCCGATCTATCGATTTGATTTGGCCGACTAGATTGTTTTTTCTTGCAGTGGGAGAGGTGCTTTGTGATGGGTTCAATCTTGTGGTGTCCTCACCAAGTGAAAGTAGGGGTAGCGAGGCACGTATTGTATTGTTGCCATTAAGGATAAAAACATGGTTTTTTACCATATTGATTGGATCTATTCCTCTACATCATGTCATCTTGCTTAAGGCGTTACTCCATTCTTATGAAGTTAATACTCTAGATGCATGCTGGATAGCGGTCGATGTGTGGAGTAATAGTAGTAGATGTAGGCAGGAGTCGGTCTACTTGTCATGGACGTGATTCCTATATTCATGATCATTGCCTTAGATATCATCATAACTATGTGCTTTTCTATCAATTGCTCAACATTAATTTGTTTACCCACCGCATGCTTTCTTCAAGAGAGAAGCCTCTAGTGAAACCTATGGCCCCCGAGTCTATTTCTCATCATATATTTTAAGATATATATAAAACCCCAAACCCCAAAATACCTTGCTGTAATTTATTTATATTTACTTTATTTTGCCTTTTACTTATCTTTTATACCTATCTCTATTAGATCTCACTCTTGCTAGTGACCGTGAAAGGATTGACAACCCCTTTTTCGCGTTGTGTGCAAGTGTTTGTTAGTTTGTGCATGTGCATCTATTGGGGACTTGCTTGTACCTCCTACTGGATTGATACCTTGGTTCTTAACTGAGGGAAATACCTATCTCTACTTTGCTGCATCACCCTTTCCTCTTCAAGGGAAAAATCAACGCAAGCTCAAGAAGTAGCAGTCATATTTCCCCCAAAAGTAGTGTCTTGGATACTTGTTGATTTGCTCCAAACCCCAACAAGAAGAGCTAGAGTGCGCATGAAGAAGACAAGCAAGCTAGAGACCACATACTTGATGAGAGTCGACTTGTCTCCATATGATAGCAGGGTGGAGTAGCCAGGCAGTCTCTTTTCGATCCTTTGCATAATAGGCTGAAATTCTTCAATTCTTGGTTTGGCCAATCCCAAAGGTATACCCAAATAATTAAATGGAAAACTGCCTACTTTGCATCCAAAGGAACCATACAATGTTTGAATCTTCTCGTGTCTATTACTAACTGGAACCATCACTGGCTTATCAAAGTTAATCCTTAGGCCTGTGTAGATAGAATAGTACATGAGAAGGTTTTTAACTTGTTCCAACTAAAATTTGTAAGCAGGCATAATCATAACAGTATCATCAGCATAGTGGGTCACTGGAAAATCTGGGCAGTGTGGTGTGACAATAAGTTGATTGACGAGAGCATGTTGTATGGCAGTATTTAGGATGGATTGTAGGAGATCAACAATTAATACAAAGAGAAGGGGAGATAGAGGATCTCCTTGTCTGACTCCTCTCTTACACAAAATTGTTTGCCAAGGACCCCATTGAGAAGCATGTGTGAGAAGATCATGTCCATCCACATTAGCCACCTGGGCTAAAACTTCTAGCAATCATGATCTCTTTGATGGTTTAATGTACAATTGTGTCAAATGCTTTCTCAAAATCTAACTTCAAAATAAGTAGTTCTTTCCTAGAGGAGTGGCATTGGTGAGATGAAGTAGAGGAAGAAGAAAGGAAGGGAGGAAGGAGAGAGTGGGTAGCCGTTGTACTGTGTCGCTTACGTGCTCCAAGTTGGATGCCTTTTCTGTCCCTCGTTCCCTGCTTGAGTAGTCATGACAGACTTGCTAGCTATGGTCCTGGTGTGTGATGCATCTCAAACATATACATAATTTATGAAGTATTCATACTTTATTTAAGTTTTTGGCATAATATTTATTTGGACTGACCTATTAATCAGTGTTAGAGGCCAGTTCATGTTTTCTATTATTTTGGGTTTTTAGGTCAAAAAATTATGGAGCAGGGATGACATGATTTCTGTTAATTATCTATGGAATAAAAGCGTCCTATAGCTAGAAGACGGGAGCCAGGGAGCCATGAGGGCCCCACACATCCAGCCAGTGCGCCCATCCCCTGGCCACGTGAGGGGGTCGCGTTGGAGACCCCTATGTCGGTTGATTACCTTCCTTGCAGCAAGAAAGATATTATAATAATAAAAAAACTCAAAATTTTAGTCTGGTCGGAGTTACGGATCTCCATCTATAAAAGAAATGATGCTCGGCAGAAATAGTACCGAAAACAAGACAAACAAGAGAGATCCGGTCTATGGGGAGATTCCATCTTTTCTCAAAGGGCCAAGGCAGAAGAAGAAGGAGGGCCCCCTTCCCCTTCTCCTCTGGTAGTGCCAGAGCGCTGCCAGGGACATCTCCGTTATACCATCACCAACAACTATCTCTCCGTTCTCATGGTCATGTGTGAATAGTTCATCCTCGGGTTGAGGGTATGTACTAGTAGCAATGTGTTTGATCTCTCCCTCCCATGTTCCTAAAAGATTCAGATCTTGATTGTATCATGAACTTTGTTAATATAGTTGGATCATATGATGCTCCCTCCTCTAATTTTTGTGATGATTTGTGTCTTACTCCTTGAATTTTATGATGCTTTCCCCTCTATAACTCGTAGCTAGGAGTGAAACTGTTCAGATCGTGTGTGGTAAGGTCACCACTAGTGAGAAGTGGTGACACCACCTTATGCAGGTTACAACCAACCAACGTGTGATATGTGCGCCTAAGGCAATGCGGCCAACCAAAAGGCGGGTCAAATTTAGTTCCCTCGGAGCATCTACAACCGGACCTCTCAAACATGTCTCAAACGCCCGGGCAGGCCGTCCGGTGACTAAATGGCTACAAAAAACCGACCCGACCGTAGCTCTCAAACTGCGGATAAACGCCCAGGCTGACCGGCACCCCTCATATCCAGCCCAAATATAGGGCTGATATGAGGCCGCCCGGGTGCGTCCACCACGTCAGCCCGACCCACCATTGCCCCACCCCGACCTCGCGAAACCCCCCTCCGGAGCAAACCTAGCTCACTTCACTCCGCTCCGCTCCCCGACGCTCCCCTTTCCCCAGTTCGTCCAATCCCTAGCACTGGTGAGCATGTCAAGCACCGGCAGCCACTTCGATGGCAGCTCCGAAGACGAGTACGAGCTGGCACTCCCGTATCATGCTCGAGCGCTCGCGGGTCGATACGGGCGGAAGCTCTGGGCCGCAGCGCCGACACCGAGCCTTCCCGCCCCGCGCGCGGATCTGCGCTGCCTGCCCAATCCACTCCGCCCCCCCGACGACCTCCTCCACCTCCGGCTGCTGCTCCGCGCAGGCAGCGGTGGGTTCTAGTGCCTGCTCCGCCGGCGCCGCGGATGCGGACTTCGGAGGCGCGCGCCACCCGTCGTGAGAGGCAGAGGGCAAGGGAGATGGGGCGGCGGGTCTGACGGGGCTGCGCAGTCCGTCCGTCGCCGCGGTGTGATGTCGGTGCCCGATGAGAAGGAGCGTCTCCTCCAGTGGGTGTACCGTCGGTCACTTACCACGACGGAGAAGGATGCCCGACGGCTCTGGAGGATCAACGCCAAGCAGCTCCGGCATTGAGCAATCCGAGCGGGAGGCGGCGAGGGTGGCCAAGCTCAAGAGCAAGCAAGACCGCATTGTCTGGTGCTTGCAAGGCTACATCGTCATCCCCGATTCCTCCTCCGTCGACGGGCCCGACTCCAACTGCTCCGATGTCGACCCACCTCCTACTGCGGACGCCTACAGCAGGGCCGGCGAGGAAGTGGTGAAGCTCGCCCTCTCCTTTTATATAACACAGTTCTAGTATGTAGTTACAATGTGCCGGATCGTTGAACTGTGTGAACTATGCCCGTTTGGTGATCTTCTGATAATGTTTATGTGAATTATGCCCGTTTGGTATCGGTTTATATGTCCGTTTTCTATCGATTTTGATCGTTTGGTGATCTACGTATTACGTTGCATGAATTTATATGGACATGAGGTGCTGGATATGAGATACCTGGGTGTGGAGGCGTGGATTTAAGGAGTGCCCCGCCAGTGTCCACGAACGCGTCCGCGGTTGAGGGGTCAGATTTGCAAAGTTCGGTTGTAGATGCTCTTAGGCAGCTAACCTGTATACAAACCACCAAACTATATGCAGAAGATGATTTATAGGCTGTTTTTCCTCAGCCAGCCCATCTAAAAATCACATGCAATGCAACCAAAATCGATGCTAAACACCTCCTAAAGGTGCAGGATCATTTCTCACAGCGCGCAGAAACACACACACAAAAGAGAAAAAACCTTCTCGTGTCACGGAAGGCGAGCGAAAACCCCACCCGCTTCCCGCCCGAACCCCCAAACTCCCCGCCGGCAGCCACGCCTTTGGACGGTGATGTCGGCGGACGCCGTCGATGGCCCTCCCTCGTCGCAGCAACCCCCACGGCCCACCGTGGAATCTGTCCTCCAACTCGCCTCCCGCGACCCCTCAGCCGCGGTTCCCCTCCTACCCGCTCTCCCGCCAGACGCCCTCGCCGACCTCCTCTGCTCCCTCTCCGCCGCCTCCCCCCCGAACCACCTCTCCCTCCTCCCAGCCCTGCTCTCCCTCTCCCCAAACCCCTCGGCGGCCTCCGCTGCCTTCTCCTCCCTCCTCAACGCGCCCAGCTGGCCGTCTCCGACCCTCCTCGCCGTCGCCTCCCTCCTGCGCGACCTCCCCGTGTCATTCCGATCCCGCGTTCCGGACTGCCTATCTAAGGTTCTCTCCCTCCTCCCCGGCGCCGATGTCCAGGACCTCCCCGCGCTCGCCTATCAGCTCCTACTCCTCGCCTCCAAACCGCTCCACCCCCGGCTCGTCCTCTCCGGCCTCCTCCGCTTCTTCGGCGGCCGCCACGGCGCCCGTGTGCGCGCCCCGCCGTCCATCGCACGGCAGGTCGCGGGCACCGTGCTGATGCACGTCGCCTTCGCGGTTAAGCAGGACCCTGCACTGGCAAGGGAGGTGGTAGCCGCCGTCAAGGCCAATGCCGCGGGTGTGCTCAACGGATTCGCCGTGGCGGTACTGCTGTCCGTGGCACGCGTGCGGAGGTTCAATGACAGTGCTGTGGGCGTGCTCCGGGACGCTGCCACTACATCACGCCGGGATTATCGGATGTCGAGGTGAGGGCATTGTTGTCTAATTGGGATGTATTTAGCGTACATATTTGTTCTGAGATGTACTATTTAGCATCCATATTTGTTCTGATTGGCTGGTTTCGTAACCAATGTCTTATAGGCGCTGCAAGTGGTTGCCAGATCCCCTCAAAGAGGAAAGCGTGGAGGCTGCTCATTGTGTTGAGAAGGCACTACTGAAAGCAGTGAGGAATTTGTATTTTGAATCTGTGATGATCAGAATACTCTACCTTGGATTCTTATTTCTCTTTGGGATTGTAAATTGGGCCTAATATGCAGGTCGCTGAGAGCATTGGTGGGAGGGAGCATGTTGTTCCAAGCATTGTTCAGGTAGGTTTTCTCCTGTTAGAAGCCTCAAATGGTGATCCAGGGGACGAAGATGGTCCAGACGAAGGGGTTATGAGCACTGAAGAAATTGGTGTTAATATGCTCAAGTCGTTGTTTGAGACCCATGAAATGGCACGCACTGAGGTATTATGATCAAGGCGGTTTGATCTTTTTGTTGGGGAGTCAGTTATGATTAGATGCTCGATTCATTTAATATGACATAGCATGTTTCCATTGGTTTACTTTTTTTCCCATTGGTTTACTTGAGGTCAGATAATTGAACAATGCAAGTTCCGGATCCTCTCAGCAAAGCCCCAGCAAAGTGCACCAGTTCTTCGGTAACAGAAGCTCGAAATCCCGTTAAAAGCTTGCGGAGTATACTTTCTTTCTAGTAAATTCTGTCTTTTTCTACAGGTTGCTTGGATGCTTAGTTCGGAGTCATCCGTTTCCAATGCTAGAATACGTTGCACACCTGAAGGAGTTACTGGACTATTTGCCCTTCATGAATGACAAGATATCGACGGGTCTGATAAATTGCATCTTGCCACTCACTAAGTTCAGCCGTGATCTCAAGGTCTGTGACCTTAACAGTATTCCATGCTTTTGTTGTTGTGAACTGGGGTATGATGATTGTGGTGGAATCAATTTTCAGGATTACATAATATTGGTAGTAAGGAAGGCCATGTTCAAGCGGGCGGATGCTGTCCGGATTGCCGCTACAAATGCTATAGTTGAGCTGATTGTAACAGAGAGCGAGTATAGGAAAAATGAAGCTAATCCTTTTCAAGATTCATCAAGTCAACCGAGCTCTAGCCAGCAACCTGAAATACATCGAGAGGTTGGTGTGGAACTCTTTCAAGAATTAAGTGGATTGCTTCGCAGATGTCTTTCGCAGCAGGTATCTTACAGATATACTGTGCCACCTATTTGTTCTATCCTTCATCTATAGCAATGCAGATATAGTTCCTGACATAGCTACTCTGCTATTACAGGCTAGAGTCAAAACAGTTTTGTACGAGGGTCTCATTCGAATTGTTACCTCCGATCCAGATGTTGCAGACAATGTACTTGATTTCCTGTGGCCCCACTTCTTAAATTATTACATAGAGGTAAAACTACCCAAGAGATTCTTGTGTCCGCTTCTGTCCACTTGATACTATAGATTCGCTCAAGTACATTCTTTTCGCAAGCCAAATAAAGTTGTTCTTATGGGATGCTGTTGCCTGAATTGCTTCAGAATGCAGAATGCCCCCTTAAAATGGATTCATGCTTTAAAGTTGAGAATGCCAAAGTATGTATGGTGGAACCTTTGGATTGCCTACTGTCATGTGTCTCGTGCATTCTTCGAGCTCAACAAAATAGTAAATGTCACCGACCACGTGATGCATATTGGAAGTGTTTCGGTTTTGCTCCTTCCCAGGATAATGAGGTTTGCTCTTTCCTCACTTTGAAATCCTTAACTAATTGGTTTAAGCATAATATATTCCGAATCTATGCTACTGTCAGGTTGGAAGATCCTCATCAAGGGACTTGTTCATGAAAGGATTATCAAATATCCAAAAGTATTTGAGGAAATGCCTCACAGAAGGTTTGTGATAAAGGCATCCTGTTGGTGCTTAACCCTATTATTTTATATGACACATGTTTTGTGCTTACAGTTTGCTGTTGATTTATGACAGATCAACGAGGACAGACCCAAGAAGCTGGTTCTGCTTCTTCATCTTTGGAGATAGTCCAGTGTCATAATGTTTTTATGCCTGGAATCGTTGAGGTTTTTGTTGATTTTGCCGCTTCAAAACTAGCGGAAGCTGCTGATGAACCAAAGGAGAAGTTAGAAAAAGAAATACTGGAGCTCGTTGATGCTCACAGTGGCTTTGAGAGGAAAACAAGCAAGAGCAGGGAGAAAGTTGCACGAAGAAGAGGGGATTCAAGAGGTGCTACAGATAGGCAGACTAATGAACCTAAGGAAAATTCAAATGCTTCTTTGCTGAAATTACATGAAAAGAGGGGGGAATTTATGAATTCAAGTTTGTATGAGCTTGTAGTGATGTGTGCCAGACAGTGCCATGCTGATAAATATGATAAAGGCAGCCAGCGTCCTAGCCAATCTAAATTGAATCAGAGCTCCAGTCTATTATCCTTTGTACTGAAAGCCTGCCTTGAGATGTTCAGATCACTTACAGCTAAGTCAAGTGGTCTGGCCATTGGAAATCTAAGAAGAACGCTGTATGAAGATGTAAAAAACTTAGCGCAGCCAATTGTGAAGCTCATATGGTGGCTTACGTTGGATTCAGAGCAAAAGAATGGTGGATTCAAGAAGAACACAACCCAAGGGAAGAGAACAGTTGAAAACAAAAAGGATCAGTTATATCTGGCATTGACATGCTTTAAAGAACTTTTTAAACTAAGTGTATCAGAAGACCGTTCTAGTGACATTATTGATCTTCTGATATCTTCAGCTCCTTCAAATATAGAGGATATGATGGAAGCTGACCAGCTTCATGACAATGACACTACTGTGACTGAGAATCCAGAAAAAAGAGGCGCTCATGTTTTTCTGAACATATTGAAGATGTTATATGCTAGAGCCCTTTCCCAATCCCTTTCACGTGAATCCGAGGTAAGCATAATGGTAATCTGAGTAGGAAAGCAACATATGATGGATGCTGTTTCTACTGTTTTACATTATTATAACTCTGATGATCAGTTGCACCTATTTAGCATAATAAGCATAATGCACAGTAGATGTTTCTGCTTCTGTACTGTTCATTTAGTTGGAAATATTTGCACATGCTCCTAGTTTACATGTTACTTGTTGGCCTGCTTATGTTATTTAGGGCGGAAGTTGTGCCACAGTTTAGTTCTACTCCCTCCGTTCCAAAATAATTGAAGTTATACATTTGTCGTAAGTCAAACTTGCTTAAGTTTGACCAACTCTACAGAAAAATGTGCTAAGATCTACAACACCAACACATAGTATAAAAATATATTTCATAAAGAATCTCATGAGACTAATTTGATGTTCTAGATTTAATATATTTTCTGTAGACTTGGTCAAACTTAAACAAGTTTGACTTAGGACAAACCTAGAACTTCAATTATTTTGGAACAGAGGTAATAGATGATATAGATTAGTTGACATTTTCATATTCTAGATAACTTATCCGTCCAAACTTGCTGTTCTCAGTCTTTGAGTGATTTGGTTTTCTTTGTTTTAGGTATGTGCGGGTATGTCATGCCAGATACCATGTTATGTGTTAACAAATAACTATCCACAAAATAATCCTCATTGAAGATACAAGTGAATAATTTAATCTTAATGGTTTGCTTTGGTAGATAATATAAAGTTCTCTCGCAAATGGAAAAACTAAAGTTCATGTTCATTTCTGCAGGCTGTATCTGAACTGATTTTTGGCATATCAAGGAAACTGCATCCGGATCAGAGGCATCTTGTGGGACATTGGGCTGCAGGCTTATGTCGAAAGAATACTGTCCAAAGCCCAACCACCGCACAAGAGATGGTAAAACTTGCTGTCCATCTTATGACAACTCCAGATGACATGATTCTTGTGCATGAGATGACAACAGAGTTGAAGAAGTTAATAGCCTCCGGAGACGAGGAGTCTGTAGATTCTTCCGAGGCATTTCTCATTGTCAATTGTAAAACAAAAAATTCACTTGTTGCTGTCTTCCTTCACATGGTTGATTCATCTCTTATTGAACTGGAATGGGGTCTTGGTAAGCTTAAGGCAATGCTCACATTAGGTTATGGCTCTTCTAATGTTGACGAGGACCAGCCAGCAGATGAAAGGACGCAAAGAATGTTTCTGGAGGAAGCACTCTACTCAAGATCAACATCAGTAGTTCATGTCCTTTCGTCTTTCACACATATGAGCCTTAAGGGTAGGTTGAAAAAGTATCATAAAACGCCTATATTGTTACATTCCTCTATTCAGTCTGATTTTACCTTTGCATACTCAGATTCTCAGGCAGAGCAGTTTCTGAAACTGACTGCAAAGTTCTACAAGCTCTTGGCTCGCATCTCAAAGTCTCAGATTGCACCTAAGGGCTACAAGCAGTTCATACCAGGTCTCAAATTTCAGAAAATGGCGGAAGTAACTTGCAGGATGCTTACTGCTCCACTTTACAATTTTGTCTTTACACTTCAAGAGGTCTGTGGCACTCTATAAATACACTGTCCACGCTTATGGCTCCTGTGATCTCAGTTTAAAAGCTTCTTGTTTTCTCGTTTACTTTCTTGTGTGTTACAGAGTGAGCAACCACACAAAAAAGGAATCCTCGCGAAGATTAAAAGGGAGAGCAAATGCATTCCTGATCTTATTTTCCAGGTGGAGGATTATGAGAAGTACCTAATCCAGTTAAGCAAACTCACAAAGGTGAACCTTTTGAGGCATGCCAAGCGTAGCGTAGCAAGAGATTTTCGGATACAACCAAAGGAGAAAGCTGCAGAAGAAGAACGTGAAGGGGATTCTCCTCCAGCGACTGCTGCATCACCTGAGAGTGACCCTGAGGAGGATGTAGAAGAAGGTCCAGATGTTCCCGCTGATGAAAACCTGCAGGCAAGTGCACAACATGATGACGCCGTCCAAGATTCTGAATCCGACGGAGAAGAGGAGGAAGTATTAGTACACAGGAAGAGAGCTAATGCAAACCAAGTTGTCCAAGATTCTGAATCCGATGGAGAAGAGGAGGAAGTATTAGCACGCAGGAAGAGAGGTAAGACAAGCCAGATGGTCCAAGATTCTGAGTCTGATGGAGAAGAGGAGGAACTGTTAGCACGGAGGAAGAGAGCCAAGACAAACCAAATCATCCAAGATTCTGAATCTGATGAAGATGCTGAAGGCGAGTGAATTTTCTGTAGGCAGCAATCAGAAAGCACAAGTCATACTCGTAGGAATTATAGAGCAATACTCGTAGATAGTTTTGAACTGTTTCTGTTGGTTAACCTGTTGAATTTAGATGATATATAAGGTGTAATCGCAATCATTGTGCTCTTGCTCTTGGTTACATTTTTCTCATGAATTTTAACACGAACCATATTTCTTTTGGAGCGAGACATATACTACTGTACTATGTTGGCAATCTTTGATGACTGAATTTAGTCCTTCCTGTCTTACTGTGCTTCATTCCGTGCCAATATGAGCTTCCTGTATTGAAACGACTTGAGATATATTAGCCTGACTTGATTTATCTTGCCCATTGATGACGGCGGATCTCGGCGGCGTGGCGCAGTGGAGACTCGGCGCCCGATGCGCGGAGATGGACTCGCGCAGGAGGGTGTCGTTGTCTGGCGTCGTGGTGGCGTCGGCGGCAGCTAGATCGGGCTAGGTAGATGCAGCAGTACAACTCTGAAGATGGATTGGTGGCAGGTGGCTACGGCGGCCTCATACCCGGCGGGCGTCCTGGTTGAGGAGCACGCTGGACTGGTGGGTGCCCATACCCGGCAGGCGTCCTGGTTGGGACCTCAGGCCTTAGATGTTAGGTTTGGCTGCGAGGTATGTTTGGTATTAGGCCTAGACTATCAGCGCCCCTTCATCAACTGGATATGAGTAGCGACAGATGTTGCTCAGACGGTGGCTTCAGTCTTACTGTTGTATGACTTTGTAAGGTCTTGTGTTAATAATTATTAAAATGACGGTATGCATCATCCAGATGCAGAGGCTGGGGTCTTCCTTCTTTTCTAAAAAAAGGCATATTGTCCCAGTACAAAGTGCAGTGATCCATGTCTAGCACCCTATCAGGAGGTAGCTGATGTTTTTTTTCTTTTCAAAAAACGGCGGTAGCTGATGTTTCTGATGGTTGCGCACGCTCGGCAACATCTGAATCTGATCCAAGGCTCCAAGCCACCGGACCGGACCCAACACAACACAGGTTCCTGACCTAGTGCTGGTGCGCACAAACCCATTCGAGTCGACTCCACCGCCAAGCCTATATATGCCTCACTCTTTCGGCTCGCCCGCAAAACCCTAGAACCCACCCCTACGCCGCCGCCGCCGCCGCCATGGTAACATACCTCCCGGCCTGCCTTGTCGACGCTGATCTATGTAACCGTGGGCACGATCTGACCCATCTCCTGTCCTCTCTCGTGGCAGGGTATCGACCTCGTCGCCGGCGGCCGTAACAAGAGGACCAAGCGCACCGCGCCAAAGTCGGACGATGTCTACCTCAAGCTTCTGGTGAAGGTAAGCCACACGTTCACCTCGATCCGGTGGAGTCCTCCCCATTTCCTGCCGAATTTCGGAATTTATTTCGAGCAGCGTCTCATCCCGATCCGTGTGCGTGCAGCTCTACCGCTTCCTGGTGAGGAGGACCAAGAGCCAGTTCAATGCTGTGATCCTGAAGCGCCTCTTCATGAGCAAGACCAACCGCCCGCCGCTCTCGCTTCGTCGCCTCGTCAAGTTCATGGACGGCAAGGTCTCTTGTTCGTTTGCTTTGGTGTTTATTGATGCGTGATTAGGTTCGTTTCGTTACTTCTGCATGACGCTGTTCGGCTTTGCGATTCTGGAAGTGCAGGACAACCAAATCGCTGTGATCGTGGGTACCATAACCGACGACAAGAGAGTTTACGAGGTGCCGGCGATCAAGGTGGCAGCGCTCAGGTTCACTGAGACGGCAAGGGCCCGCATTGTGAATGCCGGTGGAGAATGCCTCACCTTTGACCAGCTGGCCCTTCGTGCTCCTCTTGGCCAGTACACGGTAATTTCTGCTGCCCACTTATGTTCTCATCCTCACTCGTCACTAAGTTTGTCTACATACGAGCATTGCTATGGATTACAATGTTTTCTATACTCAATAATGCCTAACCGGTGATCCACAGGGAACATATTTGTTACTAGACTTCTTTTTGTTGTTGTCGGCTCATGTCTGACCGTACTATTTCAGATCCTGTTGCATAATCAGATTTAATGTTGCGAAATTTGAACTCAACTTGCCATCTCAGCCATATAAAATATCTTATGGTTCTACTTTTTATATTCATTCATTCAGTCTTGCTTCATCCTGCGAAGGTGGATGTACCTGTATCACCATGGTGCTACTGTCTTGCAAGTAGGAGATAGACTGATGTGCCCAGAACTAGTTTTAATCGCTATGACTCCAGTAGGCAATATGATTGTTTCTTGAGTACAGTTTGTTTTCCTTTCGTCTGAGCATATTGGTGTCTGCACAGTGCTACCCCCATGCTTGTCAGATCACAATCCTATGAAGAAGAGACCCCCAATTTCTGTGCTTAGATGTTCGATCTACTATCCCATTTGGTGTTGCAGGTCATGTCACTTGTGATTGAGTCGTATGTGTCAACATAGATCTACTATCCCATTCGGTGTTGCAGGTCATGTCACTGATTGAGTGGTCATGCATCTCTTGTCCATGTAGTAACAAAATTTGCATTGGAAGGATGGCAGTGACCACACCTGCGCTTCTGTTAATCTGTGAAGCACAAGGGAAAACAGTGGTTGAATTTCTTCAAATGAACTAATACATCATTATTACTCTTCCTTCATTTTATTCTTAAAGATTTATTATCTTTGTATGTGCTCTGGTTTACTGCGGCAGTGATGATACAAACCTTCAGCTTGCATGCCAGTTCTGCTTCTGAGAATTCATGACTGAGAAAGCTGAGATAGCTCTGAGCCTTGAACCTGCACATCTTTTCTAGGATCATTAATGATTTTGACACTTGCATTAGTTATGTTCTTCTTGGGAACCTTACTCTGGACCAAGGAGGTTTAGCTGGTGCATAAATCTATATGGTTGTCTTACCAGCCCATTGCACTATTATGATTGCTTTGGTGCCAAATGATCTAACCGAAATTCTGCTCTTTTGTCTCTCTACATAATGGTAGGTTGCTTCTTCTGGTTTCCTTCAGTCAAATGTTCTAACAACACTACCTCTCTCCTTTTTCTTCTTCCTGAATGATGTAGTTTCAATAGTTGAATTTTTTTTGTGTTCTTGGAAGAACATCATACGATGCATACTCTAGTGGTACATGCTGTATGCAGTGTGGACCAATACTCTGCTTATTGGTTCCCACTAATGGCATCATGATTTTGTTATATGAATGTTTTTTGCTTGCTTAAGTGGTGGGCAGTTTATACTTGAGTATGTACTATGGTAATACTTGAAAATGCATGCACCTGTATATTATGCTACGCTCAATCTGTTGACAAATACTGCTTATTCTAGGGTGCTCTGAATATCGTGATTCTATTGTAGAAATGTTTTCGTGCATTGCATTTTGCATTTTCAGCCATTGATGCAATAAAAACCTACACTTTAGGCATGATTTATTTTAGTGCACATTTTTTTGGGTTGTGATGTTTCAGCCTTGATGTTTGAATGCTAGTCGAGTATTGTCTCCCACTTTTTTGCGACCATGTATTGCCCCTATTGTGTGTAGTATTCATGTCTGTACACTGTTGCGCTGTAAAAATTCCTATTCGTTTCATAATGTTGTTCCTGTTCTTCAAGATATTGCGCTTCTAAATATGCAAATATATGTCATTGCATACTGGCATTGCAACTGGCCCATTACTCTGCTGTTGGTTGTGTACCAAGCAAATCATCACAAATTACAATCGTCTTAACAGGTTCTCCTGAGGGGCCCTAAGAACGCCCGTGAGGCAGTGAGGCACTTCGGTAAGGCTCCTGGTGTGCCGCACAGCCATACCAAGCCTTATGTCCGCTCGAAGGGAAGGAAGTTTGAGAAGGCAAGAGGAAGGAGGAACAGCAGAGGCTTCAAGGTCTAGGTTGTTGCTTGTTCATGTGCTACACAGCTCTTGTTTGAGTCTGAGTTATGTTATTATTAATTGCTAGGATCATCTAAATTTTGTTCGAACGTCATGCACTGTGTAAGAAATTTACATCTGTTTTACCCGATACTGTACTGTTTAACCTCTCTCAACTGGAAATCTTTCAAGTATCTGATCCTCTTGAATGAAGTATGATGGATTGTTTGGTTGCCTGCCGCCCTGTGTCGATTACGTTCTGCATACGTGGTGTTTGGTTGGCAGCACATGAGGCTAAAAGGCTGGCTTTTGGTTGCTCGTGGCCTCTCAACAGGCGGTACCAAATCAAGGCCGTCTTATGTAAGATGTATTATTTTCGACGGAGACCAAGACACATAATTATAGACGTGTTACGGCGAAATTACTCTTATCAAATTTGTTGGTTAGTGACAAGTAAATCAGTTAGTCCAGAAAAATAAGAGATGCATGCAATTGACAGAGAGATATTTTCCTTATTTTGCTACAAGAAGAGATACAGACAATCAAGAATGATATACTTTCTTTTTTGGGAGGGATAACAAGGGAATTACAATGAATTAGAAGAAATGCACCTTAGATTCTGGAATTTTATCAGAAATGCACCTTAGATTCTGGAATTATGAGTAGCTACTAAGCAGATGACAATTTGTCATGACATGCCAGGTACTAACAAATCAATAACCCTTATATGAATCAAGGGCGGAAGTTTGTCAATGATGATGGGAAGAAAAGAGATTATTGAAAACATTAAAGAAACGTCATGCTGCAATTGGATATCCTCTGGATGGTCTTAAAACATTTGTCCTTCTATGTGTCAACATAAATTCATATGGAGCCAGATGCCAAACAAGTAGATCATAAGTGGTAAGGAATGAAATACTAAAACTTCTGTAACAGGTATAATTTATCTTATAACTGATAATAGACAAGTCTTACATTGTGGTCCTAAGAAATGTCGCATCCTACAAAGAGTTGTAACTGGTTATATGATGATTATGATTTTAGAAAATTGAAAAAGGCTACTAGAAAAGATTATTATCCTTTGCCTTTTATTGATCAAATGTTAGAAAGATTGTGTAAGCATACCTTTTTTTTGTTTCCTAGATGGATATTCCGGCTTCTCTCAAAAATACATGTCTCTCCTTAGGAGAAAACTACCTTTACTTGTCCCTTTGAAACTTTTTCTTATAGATGTATGTGATACGTCTCCGTCGTATCTACTTTTTCAAACACTTTTGCCCTTGTTTTGGACTCTAACTTGCATGATTTGAATGGAACTAACCCGGACTGACGCTGTTTTCAGCAGAATTGCCATGGTGTTATCTTTGTGCAGAAACAAAAGTTCTCGGAATGACCTGAAACTTCACGGAGATTATTTTTGGAAATAATAAAAAATTCTGGCGAAAGAATCAAGGCCAGGGGGCCCACACCCTGTCCACGAGGGTGGGAGGCGCGCCTGCCCCCCCCCCCCCCCCCGGGCGCGCCCCCTGCCTCGTGGGCCCCCTGGTGCTCCACCGACCTCAACTCCAACTCTATATATTCATGTTCGGGGAGAAAAAAAATCAGAGAGAAGGATTCATCGCGTTTCACGATACAGAGCCGTCGCCAAGCCCTAATCTCTCTCGGGAGGGCTGATCTGGAGTCTGTTCGGGGCTCCGGAGAGGGGAATCCGTCGCCGTCGTCATCATCAACCATCCTCCATCACCAATTTCATGATGCTCACCGCCGTGCGTGAGTAATTCCGTCGTAGGCTTGCTGGACAGTGATGTGTTGGATGAGATTTATCATGTAATCGAGTTAGTTTTGTTAGGGTTTGATCCCTAGTATCCACTATGTTCTGAGATTGATGTTGCTATGACTTTGCTATGCTTAATGCTTGTCACTAGGGCCCGAGTGCCATGATTTCAGATCTGAACCTATTATGTTTTCATGAATATATGTGAGTTCTTGATCCTATCTTGCAAGTCTATAGTCACCTACTATGTGTTATGATCCGGCAATCCCGAAGTGACAATAATCGGGACCACTCCCGGTGATGACCGTAGTTTGAGGAGTTCATGTATTCACTATGTGCTAATGCTTTGGTCCGGTACTCTATTAAAAGGAGGCCTTAATATCCCTTAGTTTCAGCTAGGACCCCGCTGCCATGGGAGGGTAGGACAAAAGATGTCATGCAAGTTCTTTTCCATAAGCACGTATGACTATATTCGGAATACATGCCTACATTACATTGATGAATTGGAGCTAGTTCTGTGTCACCCTATGTTATAACTGTTACATGAATAATCGCATCCGGCATAATTCTCCATCACCGATCCAATGCCTACGAGCTTTTCACATATTGTTCTTCGCTTATTTACTTTTTCGTTGCCACTGTTGCAATCACTATAAAACCCAAAAATATTACTTTTGCCACCGTTACCGTTACTTCCATACTACTTTGCTACTAAACACTTTGCTGCAGATACTAAGTTATCCAGGTGTGGTTGAATTGACAACTCAACTGCTAATACTTGAGAATATTCTTTGGCTCCCCTTGTGTCGAATCAATAAATTTGGGTTGAATACTCTACCCTGGAAAACTGTTGCGATCCCCTATACTTGTGGGTTATCAAGACTATTTTCTGGCGCCGTTGCCAGGGAGCATAGCTCTATTCTTTGAGTCACTTGGGATTTATATCTGCTGGTCACTATGAAGAACTTGAAAGACGAGAAAACTAAAATTTATCCCTCAACTACGAGGGGAGGTAAGGAACTGCCATCTAGCTCTGCACTTGATTCACCTTCTGTTTTGAGTAAGCTTGCGACACCTAAACCCACTTCTGCTATGCATGATACTTATGATGAAACTACTTCTGTGCTTGATACTACTGTGCCACTTGGGTGAATTTCTTGATGAACAACTTGCTAGGGCTAGAGAGAATGAAATTATTGGAACTGATAATATTGATGAAAGTGATGATGAAGATTCCCCCCTAGATATGAATTGCCTGTTGTGCCTGAGGGTTATGTTATGGATGAAGAAACTGCTAGAGACTTTATTGCTTGCAATGATAGAAGTGATCTTAAGAAATTACTAGCTAAGCTGAAACAAAAATCTCTGAATGCTAGAATGAAATATGATCTTGCTTATGCTACTTCACCCATCTTTGTTACTGATAAGGATTATGAATTCTCTGTCGACCCTGATATAATTACTTTGGTTGAATCTGATCCTTTCTATGGCTATGAATCTGAAACTGTTGTGGCACATCTTACTAAATTAAATGATATATCCACCCTATTCACCAATGATATAGCCATCCTTAAAATATTTCCGTTCTCATTAAAGGGTGAGGCTAAGATATGGTTTAATTCTCTTGATCCTGGTTGTGTGCGTAGCCCCCAAGATATGATTTATTACTTCTCTCCTAAATATTTCCCCGCTCATAAGAAACAAGCTACTTTAAGGGATATATATAACTTTGTGCAAATTGAAGAAGAGAGTCTCCCACAAGCTTGGGGGAGGCTTCTCCAATTACTTAATGCTTTGCCTGATCATCCTCTCAAGAAAAATGAAATACTTGATATCTTTTAGAATGGACTAACCGATGCTTCCAGAGACCACCTGGATAGTTGTGCTGGTTTTGTTTTCAGGAAAAGAACAGCTGATCAAGCTGAAATTCTATTGAATAATATGTTGACTAATGAAAACAATTGGACACTTCCTGAACCAACTCCTAAGCCAACTCCGAAGAAAAGGGGTGTTCTATTTCTCAGTCTTCAAGATATGCAAGAGGCAAAGAAATCTATGAAAGAAAAAGGTATAAAAGCTGAAGATGTTAAGAATTTACCTCCTGTTGAAGAAATACATGGTCTTAATTTACCGCCTGTTGAAGAAACACATGGTCTTGATAACCCGACACAGGTAGTAAAGATAAATTCTCTTTATAGATTTGATGAAGGTGATATTCCTCGTTATAAGTCTGCTAGCTAATGCTTAGATGAGTTTGATAATTTTATTGTCAAACAAGAAAACTTCAATGCTTATGTTGGTAGACAATTAAAACACAATGCTTATATGATTGAACACTTGGGTGATTATATGTCTAGAGTTAAAGGTGAACTTAAACTCATTAGTAAACATGCTTCTATGGTTACCACTCAAGTAGAACAAGTACTTAAAGCTCAGAATGATTTTCTCAATGAATTAAATAGTAAGAATAATGACTTTGCTGTTAGAGTTGCAACTAGAGGAGGTAAAGTGACTCAGGAACCTTTGTATCCTGAGGGCCACCCTAAGAGAATTGAGCAGGATTCTCAGAGAAATAATTTAGATGCACCTAGTCCTTCTAAGAGGAAGAAAAAGAAAAATGATAGGACTTTGCATGCTTCTAGTGAACCTGTTGTAGACACACCTGAGAATCCCAATGATATTTCTATTTCTGATGCTGAAACACAATCTGGAAATGAACATGAACCTAGTGATAATGTTAATGATGATGTTCATGTTGATGCTCAACATAGTAACAACAATGATGTAGAAATTGAACCTGCTGTTGATCTTGATAACCCGCAATCAAAGAATCAACATTATGATAAGAGAGACTTTGTTGCTAGGAAGCATGATAAAGAAAGAGAACCTTGGGTTCAGAAACCCATGCCTTTTCCTCCCAAACCATCCAAGAAAAAGGATGACGAGGATTTTGAGCGCTTTGCTGAAATGATTAGACCTATCTTTTTGCGTATGCGTTTGACTGATATGCTTAAAATGAATCCTTATGCTAAGTACATGAAAGAAATTGTTACAAATAAAAGAAAGATACCGGAAGCTGAAATTTCCACCATGCTTGCTAATTATACTTTTAAGGGTGGAATACCTAAGAAACTGGGAGATCCAGGAGTACCCACTATACCATGCTCCATTAAGAGAAACTAAGTTAGAAATTCTTTATGTGGTCTTGGAGCCAGTGTTAGTGTTATGCCTCTCTCTTTATATCGTAGACTTGATTTGAATAAGTTGACACCTACTGAAATATCTTTGCAAATGGCTGATAAATCAACTGCTATACCTGTCGGCATTTGTGAGGATGTGCATGTTGTGGTTGCAAACGTTACTATTCTAACAGACTTTGTTATTCTTGATATCCCCGAGGACGATAGTATGTCTATTATTCTTGGAAGACCCTTTTTGAATACTGCAGGGGCTGTTATTGATTGTAACAAAGGCAATGTCACTTTTCATGTCAATGGTAATGAGCATACGGTACACTTTCCGAGGAAACAACCTCAAGTCCACAGTATCAATTCTATTGGAAAAATTCCATCGATTATTTTTGGAGGTTTTGAATTTCCACTTCCTACTGTCAAGAAGAAATATGATATTCTTATTATTGGGGATGTGCATATCCCCGTTGAGGTAACATAGTGTTATTCGAAATTTCTCTGGTTCCATGTTATTCAGAATGAGTTTGTTAACAAGACTTGATCAACCTTGTTAGCGGATTCCTTTTGATGAGCATGAGATGGATGAAGTTAGAAAGCACAACCTTCTGTACCCTCCTTTTACCTTCTGTAGTTGAAATAAAGTAAAATTAGTATTTTCTGCCTGTTTTCTGAATTATCCGTGCAATAAAAAATACCCCCAAAATAAAAGTTCTCCAAATGCCCTGAAATTAAAATATGATTTTTTCTGGAATATTTGAGAATATCTGGCACTGAGAACACATCAGGGGGAGCAAGCACCTGGCCACGAGGGTGGGAGGCGCGCCCACCCGCTGGGCGCGCCCCCTGCCTCATGGGCCCATGGTGGCTCCCCTCCACTTATTCCTGCACCCACACACTCCTTCTTCCTTCCAAAAAAATCACCAACCAGCTCAAGCACGAGTTCTAGCTCATTTTGCTGCGATTTTTGATCTCCTTGCTCAAAGCACCTCTCACAAAACTGCTTTGGGGGATTGTTCCTTGGTATGTGACTCCTCCAATGGTCCAATTAATTTTTGTTCTAGTGCTTTATTCATTGCAAATTTTTGCTGCCTAGGTGACCATGTTCTTGAGCTTGCATGTCAAATTTATATGGTTCCAAGTAGTTCTAATGCATGATGTAGTCTCTAGGCACTTGTGGGAGTAGTTGCTATCAATTTTGTTGAGTTTGGTTCACTTTTATTTTAAGTCACTAAAAATTTCAAAAAAAATTCAAAGGAAGAAATATGTTTAGGAAAATGTACCAAGGTGGTCCTTCAAGGAAGCAAGGGGCCAGGCCCGCAATACGCGATGCGGACGATGAACCACCAAGGGAAGCTCAAGTGCGGGCTTGTGAATGGCCTTCAGAGGACTTCATGGATCGAGCAGGAATCAAGGAAGAATTTAACGCATATGTGCGTAACGCTGATCTTGTGAGCTTCGAGGCAGATAAGTGCCGCCAGTACCACTATTTCACTGATTCCTTTGTGAGGAGGTTTGAATTTTCATCGTCACGCAATTCTCAAACTGTCCTGTTTGATCTTTATGAAAATTCTTATACTATGGACTTAGAGGATTTTAATACTGCTTGCAAACTTCCACAATGGGGTAGTCCTTGTGAACCTCGCAAATCTGAATTTAGAGATTTTCTTGCCAGTATAACTGTGGGGGAGTCTAGAGATATAACACAAGCTACCATAGGGAGCATTCATTTTCTTGCTATACATTATTTTGCTCTCTTCATAGGTAGGTGCATAAATGGTAAGGATGAAGCATGTCACATGCATGTGTGTCCCTGATCTCAGTGTTCTCAGGAGTGCTGTGTTAGGAGACAAACATTATAATTTGGGAGCCATTGTTGCACGTAGGTTGCATAATAATAGAATTAATGGAGATTTCTTTGGCGGAATTTATGCAACCCGTCTAGCTAATTTTCTTGGTATACCTATTCGTGATTATGAGATGGAATTGCCTCCTTCTTATCTGGATTTTAATGCCATGGTTCACCATCAGTTTGTTGAGAGGAATGAACCGCCTCTCCAGTACCGACTAATCTTTGACAGGCGTCACGCCGTCAATATTGTTCTCCCTGCTCCTACTCTCTTTGATTTTCAGGCAAAGGGGAGATATGTCATAACCAGGGAGGAGGCAAATGAGTATGAGAGGAGGACGAGGGCAGCTCGCCTCCAAGCTGCAGCCCACGATGCAATAGCCGCTGCATCTCAGTACGACCCCAACTACAACTTTGGATATCCGCCAGGCGAGCCGTGGCAATAGACCAACTTAGGCCAAAAGCCTAAGCTTGGGGGAGTACGTATTTCTCACCAACATTACATTCATGTTCACACACTCATGCTAGTTGTCGGTGCTCATACTTTTTCACTGTAATATCCATGCTAGTTTATTTTCCTTTTATGCTTTCTTCTTGTGTGTTTGAAAAACTTTAAGAAAAAAAAATTAGTTGTAGCTTTTAGCTAGTTTACTTTCTTGCTTTAGTAGTAGTAATTAAAAAGAAAACCCAAAAAGATTTATTTTCTTCTTTTGCTTGTCGGGAGCTTTCCCGTGTAAATAGTTTTGTTTCTTTTCTTTTCTTTTCTTTGGGGGTCAAGAGGAGAAGACCATAATGAAAATGTTGGAGTGGCTCTTTTATGCATTATTGTTGATTTAACCAAGAGCCCATATTACCTTGTCTTCTCCCTTGAATTGAATGCCTGCAGATTCCGGCTTAGTCCAATGCACGTGCACTATTATTATTTTACACATCGTTCGGTCATGCAAGTGAAAGGCAATTATGACGATATATGATGAATTGATTGAGATGAGAGAAGCTGGTATGAACTCGACCTCTCCTGTTTTTGTAAATATGATTAGTTCATCGTTCCTGATTCAGCCTATTATGAATAAACATGTTTGCAATGACAATTAGAGATTATAGTTGCTTATGCCATGCTTAATTAGCTAGGAGTTTATAATGGTTTACCTTGCGTGCCAACATGCTATTAAAATGATTGTGATGTGGTATAGTAGGGTGGTATCCTCCTTTGAATGATTCAAGTGACTTGACTTGGCACATGTTCACACATGTAGTTGAAACAAATCAACATAGCCTTCATGATATTTATGTTCATGGTGGATTATATCCTACTCATGCTTGCACTCAATGTTCATTAATTTTAATGCATGTTCATGACTGTTGTCGCTCTCTAGTTGGTCGCTTCCCAGTCTTTTTCTAGCCTTTACTTGTACTAAGCGGGAATACTGCTTGTGCATCCAATCCCTTAAACCCCAAAGTTATTCCATATGAGTCCACCATACCTTCCTATATGCGGTATCTATCTGCCGTTCCAAGTAAATTTGTATGTGCCAAACTCTAAACCTTCAAATGAAATTCTGTTTTGTATGCTCGAATAGCTCATGTATCAACTAGGGCTGTCTGTATCTTCCATGCTAGGCGTGTTATTCTAAAGAGGAGTGGACTCCGCTCCTCACTCACGAGAAAATGGCTGGTCACCGGGATGCCCAGTCCCATGCTTTATGCAAATCAAATCAAATTAATTGCAAACAAAACTCCCCCGGGACTCTTGTTAGTTGGAGGCACTCGTTGTTTCGAGCAAGCCATGGATTGATGCTTGTTGGTGGAGGGGGAGTATAAACTTTACCATTCTGTTTGGGGACCGCCTATAATGTGTGTAACATGGAAGATATCGCCATCTCTCGGTTGTTATGTTGACAATGAAAGTATACCACTCAAAATATTATTGATCTCTATTTCAAAATCGAGCTCTGTCACCTCTACAAATCCCTGCTTCCCTCTGCGAAGGGCTTATCTATTTACTTTTATGTTGAGTCATCACCCTCTTATTAAAAAGCACCAGCTGGAGAGCACCGCTGTCATTTGCATCCATTACTATTAATTTATATTGGGTATGACTGGATCTCTTTTACCATGAATTACAATGTTTAGTCAGTCCTTGATCTTTAAAGGTGCTCTGCATTTATGTTTTGCGGTCTCAGAAAGGGCTAGCGAGATACCGTCTTGTTATATCATATTATGATTGTTTTGAGAAAATGTTGTCATCCGAGATTTATTATTATTGCTCGCTAGTTGATTATGCCATTGATATGAGTAAACATGAGACCTAAATTTATTGTGAATATGGTTAGTTTATAATCTTTGCTGAAAACTTGAGTGCTGGCTTTACATATTTACAACAACAAGAGCAAACAGAGTTTGTAAAAGTTTTTCTTTATCACTTTCAGTTTATCAACTGAATTGCTTGAGGACAAGCAAAGGTTTAAGCTTGGGGGAGTTGATACGTCTCCGTCGTATCTACTTTTCCAAACACTTTTGCCCTTGTTTTGGACTCTAACTTGCATGATTTGAATGGAACTAACCCGGACTGACGCTGTTTTCAGCATAATTGCCATGGTGTTATCTTTGTGCAGAAACAAAAGTTCTCGGAATGACCTGAAACTTCATGGAGATTATTTTTGGAAATAATAAAAAATACTGGCGAAAGAATCAAGGCCAAGGGGCCCACACCCTGTCCACGAGGGTGGGAGGCGCGCCTGCCCCCCTGGGCGCGCCCCTGCCTCGTGGGCCCCCTGGTGCTCCACCGACCTCAACTCCAACACTATATATTCACGTTCGGGGAGAAAAAAATCAGAGAGAAGGATTCATCGCGTTTTACGATATGGAGCTGCCGCCAAGGCCTAATCTCTCTCGGGTGGGCTGATCTGGAGTCCGTTCGGGGCTCCGGAGAGGGGAATCCGTCGCCGTCGTCATCATCAACCATCTTCCATCACCAATTTCATGATGCTCACCGCCGTGCGTGAGTAATTCCATCGTAGGCTTGCTGGACGGTGATGGGTTGGATGAGATTTACCATGTAATCGAGTTAGTTTTGTTAGGGTTTGATCCCTAGTATCCACTATGTTCTGAGATTGATGTTGCTATGACTTTGCTATGCTTAATGCTTGTCACTAGGGCCCGAGTGCCATGATTTCAGATCTGAACCTATTATGTTTTCATGAATATATGTGAGTTCTTGATCCTATCTTGCAAGTCTATAGTCACCTACTATGTGTTATGATCCGGCAACCCCGAAGTGACAATAATCGGGACCACTCCCGGTGATGACCGTAGTTTGAGGAGTTCATGTATTCACTATGTGCTAATGCTTTGGTCTGGTACTCTATTAAAAGGAGGCCTTAATATCCCTTAGTTTCCGCTAGGACCCCGCTGCCACGGGAGGGTAGGACAAAAGATGTCATGTAATTTCTTTTCCATAAGCACGTATGACTATATTCGGAATACATGCCTACATTACATTGATGAATTGGAGCTAGTTCTGTGTCACCCTATGTTATAACTGTTACATGAATAATCGCATCCGGCATAATTCTCCATCACCGATCCAATGCCTACGAGCTTTTCACATATTGTTCTTCGCTTATTTACTTTTCCGTTGCCACTGTTGCAATCACTATAAAACCCAAAAATATTACTTTTGCCACCGTTACCGTTACTTCCATACTACTTTGCTACTAAACACTTTGCTGCAGATACTAAGTTATCCAGGTGTGGTTGAATTGACAACTCAACTGCTAATACTTGAGAATATTCTTTGGCTCCCATTGTGTCGAATCAATAAATTTGGGTTGAATACTCTACCCTCGAAAACTGTTGCGATCCCCTATACTTGTGGGTTATCAGTATGCCATTTGGTTTATGCAATGCATCTGCTACCTTTCAAAGATGTATGACTGCCATATTTTTTGAATTCTGTGAAAATCTTATTCAAGTCTTCATGGATGATTTCTCCATCTATGAAACTTCTTTTGATGAATGTTTGAACAATCTTGATAAATTTTTGCAGAGATGTGAGAAAACTAGTTTTCTTTTGAACCGAGAGAAGTGTAACTTCATGGTAAATGAAGGTATAGTCATCGGTCATAAGTTTTTTGAAAGAGGCATTGAGGTAGACAAAGCTAAAGTTGATATCATAAAGAAAATGCCACGTCCTAAAGGTATCAAATGTCTGAGGAGTTTTCTTGCTCATGCTAGTTTTTATAGAAGGTTCATTAAGGACTTCTCTAAAAAAATTAGTCCTCCTAATACTCTCTTGCAAAAAGATGTTCCATTTGTTTTTACATCTTGAACTAGAACATAAAGCTTATTGGGCCATGAAAGAACTTAATTATGATTTTAAACTTGCTACCGAAAAGAGGTTATTCGATATGAGTTCTTTAGATGAATGTGATGTGATTCATTGCAAGGAAAACCAATTTTTTTCCTATGAGAGAAAGAATAAACCCAAGATCCAATCTACCAAATGCTAGCAACGAGTGGGAAAAGGTCTACAAAACCCTTGTAGAACACACCCGTTTAACAATCCAAAGATCGTGGGTGATGTAGTCATACTTTCGTCGGATCAATTCGATGTAGCACGGTACGAACGATGCCTCTGAATTGTACACGTGCAGCTTGATGTCGTATGCTCCTTTTTCATCCAGCAAGCAAGGGGAAGAGGTGGATGAGATTGATATCGGCAGCAGACGACATGGTGGCCGAAGTATGATGGAAAATCTGGCAGAGCTTCGCTAAGAACTGCACGGACGAGAGATGTATGGAACGAGAGGGAGGCGGCCAGCAACAGGGATGTTAGATCCTGTGGCCAGCCCCTCCCTCCTCTATTTATTATAGGCGTGTGGGGGAGGAGGCTTGGCCCCTCCCCCAAGCGTCTAGGGTATGGGCACCAAAGGGGGAAGAAAATCTCCTCCTTCCTTCCCCACCGATCGTGATCCCTCTTTTTTAGGGATCTTGATCTTATCACTACTGCAGGAATGCCTAGTAGTGGCGGGCGTCAAATGGCCAGCAGTGGCGGGTCAGGCTCCCAGGGGCGCCCACCTCTAACCTTCTGCCACTACTATGATGCCATCAGTGACGGGTGGGTGCCCGCCACTGTTAGAGTCCACCGGTGGCGGGCAGTGCTACCTGCCCGCCATTGGTTTATGTTATTAGTTGTGGCGGGCTGTACCTGTCGCCCGCCACAGCTACATCCCTCCAGCCATTCCAGCACCCAATACAAATAATCACATTACAGCATACAACTAACCACATTACAACATACAACTAACATAAGCGATTATACACATTACATTTAACATAGCAATAATCTAAACTTCATACAAATAGATGTACTCATTAGTGTTCAACAACTCATGTCACATCATTAGTACAACAACGCATACATACAAGACCTCATGATAACAACAATACCATAATGACAATGAGTTAGATAAAGATAATCAAATTCTTTACTCGTCCACTTGTCCACACGGTCTTGCATACTTCATAGCTGATTTTCTCTTTACGAACGTAATTGACATAATGATCCTCAACTTCTCTGTGGATATAGTTAGCATAATGATCGTCAACTTCTTTTTTAGACTTATATCCTTTGTAGCTGCTGTTTTTGTATCTATTCACTTGCTCCTTGCATATCTCCCATGAATCATAAATTCCAGGATTCCTCCTGATGTACACCACATACCAGTTTCACTTCATCTACGTAAATAAATAAAGAAGCCAACAAGTTAATTTCATAGTTATCCAATCACATAGAGCAAAGTCACATCATAATCTTCATAGCATTATAGACGATACAAATCACCACGTTGCACAATTCATTAGTAGTTCGAAAGCAAAAGTTTAGCTCCATCATTCGCCTTGATAATATAGATCACATGAAAGCTGTGCACTAGTTGTTCAGCTCCATCATGAGCTATCCTCGCCTTCCGTCATCTTCGTGATCTCGTCTTGGGTGGTCCTCACAGCTTCGACGGCTGCTCGCGCACTCTCTGCAGCTGCTTGCGCACTCTCAGCGGCTACTCTAGCGCTTGTAGCGGCTGCTCTAGCGCTCTTGGAATATGCCTGAGCGCTCTAAAAATATGCTTGAGCGCTCTCAGAATATGACTGAGCGCTCTCGGTGGCTGCTCGAGCACTCTCGACATGGGCGAGCACGATCTCGGTGTACTGAGCCATCCTCGTGAGAATGTCTACGACAGTAGGAATCCCGTCTATGGGTGTAGGAGTCCTAACGAGGCGTGTTGGCTTCTTCATCTAAATCACATTAAACAATTTGGCATTCAGATATAACATTTAGAAAAAAACAACATGATCATATTGAGTGCCAGAAATTAAGTGAAACGGAACTTAACCCACGCTTCGCAAAAACATTGGCACTCACTATGAAAACACCTGCATCTATATGTAGAACTTTTGGTATAGCACACGCAATCAATTTTAACACACGCAATCACTTATGAAGATTCAATGATACATCATACAACAAATTTTAGCTACATTAATAAAATGTTGCACTAGAATTTTATCAATATTTTGTACATTTTAACTACACTAATAAAAAGAGAGAGAAACCATACCACAACTAACCATTGATAGAGAGGAGGGAGGTGTGCTTACGGGGCCATAGTCGGAACGGTGGCTGTACGAGACGGAGGTCGATGGCGGAGGCGTCGGCGGACGGCGAGTTCGACGGAGACGAGCACGGCGTTGGATGCGGAGGAAAGCACGAGCGACGGTCACGGGGAAGTAGTTCGAGGTAGCATTGCATGGAGACGCTGACGAACTTCGAGGCGGGGGCGGAGGCGCGGGTGACGGGGAAGATTGGCTCCTCGACCCCGTTCGAGGCGGCGGACCGCGACCTCGTCGGTGGCGACGAAGAATGCCACGACATTGGCGGCGGCGAGAGAGGAGGGGAGAAAGGGTTTGGGTGTAGAATGAGATTCAAGTGGCGGGCGGGGGTAGGTAATGTCTCGTAGAGCAGTGATGGGCACGAGTAGTAGCCCGCCACCCAAGTATAAGCGTGGGAGGTGGCAACGTGACCAAATATAGCTGTGGCGGGCGACTGCTAAAACCCGCCACCCGTGGTCTGAAAATATTTGAAAATGGTTGGCGCTTGGATGCCCAAATATAGTTGTGGATGGCGATTAAAGCTGTCCGCCACAGATGTGCGAGCGAACTGTGGGGGGCGACGGACTTCATCCGCCACAGTAGCTTGCCAGTCAGGAAGAAATTAGAAAACGCGGAGCTGTGGCGGGTAATCTTCGTCGCCCGCCATAGCTACTCGCCTAGTACTGGCGAGTGTGCTTTAGGACTCGCCACTGCTTTCTTTCAAAATTAACTATGGCGGGTGCCACACCCCGCCCGCCACTATTTGGGGTTCACCTATAAGCCCTTTCCCAGTAGTGTATCCCTTCGGGATTTGATCCTATTCCTTCTAAAGAGGATTTTGGTCCGCATGGACCAGAAATGTGGCGCCTTGTCCCACCACCCATGTCCATGTGGGTCTCTCCACGTAGGTGGGTCCCACTCTGAAACCTTCTAGAACCCTCCTAGTATAATACCGCAAAATCCCGAACTTTTTCGGTAACCCCGAAAATATTTTCCATATATGTTTTCATTGTCCCCGGACCATTACGAAGCTCCTCATGATGTCTGGGATCCCATCCAAGACTCCGAATAAAAATTTGATAACACCATCTTATTATCTCATCAACCCTAGCGACATCGAATATTAAGTGTGTGACCCTACGGGTTCAAGAATATGTGGACATGATGAAGACTCCTCTCCGATCAGTAACCAATAGTGGGACCATGTATGCCCATAATGTTTCCCACATATTCCACAAATATATTTCATCAGTTGAACCACCACGTCAAGGATTCAAATAATCCCGTATATAGTTCCCTTTGTCTTGTGATATGTTACTTGCGCGAGATTCGATCGTTGATATCACCATACCCAGTTCAATATCGTTACCGGTAAGTTCTCTTTACTCGTCCCCTAATATAGTACCCCGATGACCAAACACATTAGTCACATGCTTGCAAGCTACTTACGTTGTTGTATTACCGAGAGGACCCAGAGATATCTCTCCGTCACATGGAGTGACAAATCCCAATCTTGAACCATGCAACCCAACTAGTACCTTCAAAGATACCTAAAGAGCACCTTTGTGATCACCCAGTTGCGAAGTGATGGTTGATGCCCACAAAGCATTCTTCCGGTACTAGGGAGCGACATGATCTCATGGTGTAAGGAACAAATACTTGACATTAAGAAAGTTGTAGCAATTTAAACTTAGTGACACAGTCAGATGCTAAGCTTATGATTGGGTCTATCCATCACATCATTCTCCTAATGACATGACCTTGTTAATAAATGACAACTCATTTCCATGGTTAGGAAACCTTAACCATATTTAATCAACGATCTAGTCTAGCAGAGGCTTACGAGGGACATAATATTTGTTTATGTATCCACACATGTATTTGAGTTTCCGGTTAATACAATTATAGAATGGAGAATAAACCCTTATCAAGAACAAAGAAATGTGATAATAACAACTTTGTTATTGCCTCTAGGGCATAGTTCCAACAGTCTCCCACTTGCACTAGAGTCAATAATCTAGTTTACATTATTACAAATATAACACCCATGGAGGTCTGGTGCTGATCATGTTTTGTTCATGGAAGAGGTTTAGTTAATGGGTCTACTGAAGGAAATATGCCCTAGAGGAAATAATAAAGTTATTATTTATTTCCTCATATCATGATAAATGTTTATTATTCATGCTAGAATTGTATTAACCGGAAACTTAGTACATGTGTGAATACATAGACAAACAGAGTGTCACTAGTATGCCTCTACTTGACTAGCTCGTTAATTAAAGATGGTTATGTTTCCTAACCATAGACATGAGTTGTCATTTGATTAACAGGATCACATCATTAGGAGAATGATGTGATTGACTTGACCCATTCCGTTAGCTCAGCACTTGATCGTTTAGTATGTTGCTATTGCTTTCTTCATGACTTATATATGTTCCTATGACTATGAGATTATGCAACTCCCGTTTACCAGAGGAACACTTTGTGTGCTACCAAACGTCACAACGTAAATGGGTGATTATAAAGGTGCTCTACAAGTGTCTCCGAAGGTATTTGTTGAGTTGGCGTATATCGAGATTAGGATTTGTCACTCCGATTGTCGGAGAGGTATCTCTGGGCCCACTCGGTAATACACATCACTATAAGCCTTGCAAGCATTGCAACTAATGAGTTAGTTGCGGAATGATGTATTACGGAACGAGTAAAGAGACTTGCCGGTGACGATATTGAACTAGGTATTGAGATACCGACGATCGAATCTCGGGCAAGTAACATACCGATGACAAAGGGAACAACGTATGTTGTTATGCGGTTTGACCGATAAAGATCTTCGTAGAATATGTGGGAGCCAATATGAGCATCCAGGTTCCGCTATTGGTTATTGACCGGACGTGTCTCGGTCATGTCTACATAGTTCTCGAACCCGTAGGGTCCGCACGCTTAAAGTTCGGTGACGATCGGTATTATGAGTTTTTGTGTTTTGATGTACCGAAGGTAGTTCGGAGTCCCGGATATGACCACGGACATGACGAGGAGTCTCGAAATGGTTGAGACATAAAGATCGATATATTGGACGACTATATTCGGACACCGGAAGTGTTCCGGGTGGTTTCGGAGAAAACCGGAGTGCCGGAGGGTTACCGGACCCCCCCGAAAGAAATAATGGGCCTTATGGGCCTTAGTGGAGAGAGAGAGGGCTGGCCTAGGGCAGGCCGCGCGCCCCTCCCCCTCTGGTCCGAATTGGACTAGGAGAGGGGGGGGGGCGGCGCCCCCTTTCCTTCTCCCTCTCCCCCTTCCTTTCCCTCTCCTAGTAGGAGTAGGAAAGAGGGGAGTCCTACTCCTACTAGGAGGACTCCTCCTCCTGGCGCGCCATAGAGGGCCGGCCAGCCTCCCCTTGCTCCTTTATATACAGGGGCATGGGGGCACCTCTAGATACACAAGTTGATCAGTTGATCTCTCCCAACCGTGTGCGGTGCCCCCTCCACCATAATCCACCTCGATCATATCGTAGCGGTGCTTAGGCGAAGCCCTGCGTTGGTAGCAACATCATCATTGTCATCATGCCATCGTGCTGACGAAACTCTCCGGCTAAGCTCTGCTGGATCGGAGCTCGCGGGACGTCATCGAGTTGAACATGTGCTGAACTCGGAGGTGCCGTGCGTTCGGTACTTGGATCGGTCGGATTGTGAAGACGTACGACTACATCAACCGCGTTGTGCTAACGCTTCCGCTTTCGGTTTACGAGGGTACGTCGACACACTCTCCCCTCTCGTTGCTATGCATCACCATGATCTTGCATGTGCGTAGGATTTTTTTTGAAATTACTACATTCCCCAACAGTGGCATCCGAGCCAGGTTTATGCGTAGATGTTATATGCACGAGTAGAACACAAGTGAGTTGTGGGCGATACAAGTCATACTGCTTACCAGCATGTCATACTTTGGTTCGGCGATATTGTTGGATGAAGCGGCCCGGACCGACATTACGCGTACGCTTATGCGAGACTGGTTCTACCGACGTGCTTTGCACACAGGTGGCTGGCGGGTGTCAGTTTTTCCAACTTTAGTTGAACCGAGTGTGGCTACGCCCTGTCCTTGAGAAGGTTAAAACATCACTAACTTGACGAACTATCGGTGTGGTTTTGATGCGTAGGTAAGAACGGTTCTTGCTCAGCCCGTAGCAGCCACGTAAATCTTGCAACAACAAAGTAGAGGACGTCTAACTTGTTTTTGCAGGGCATGTTGTGATGTGATATGGTCAAGACATGATGCTATATTTTATTGTATGAGATGATCATGTTTTTGTAACGGAGTTATCGGCAACTGGCAGGAGCCATATGGTTGTCGCTTTATTGTATGCAATGCAATCGCCCTGTAATTGCTTTACTTTATCACTAAGCGGTAGCGATAGTCATAGAAGCAATAGTTGGCGAGACGACAATGATGCTACGATGGAGATCAAGGTGTCGCGCCGGTGACGATGGTGATCATGAAGGTGCTTCGGAGATGGAGATCACAAGCACAAGATGATGATGGCCATATCATATCACTTATATTGATTGCATGTGATGTTTATCCTTTATGCATCTTATTTTGCTTTGATTGACGGTAGCACTATAAGATGATCTCTCACTAAATTTCAAGGTAAAAGTGTTCTCCCTGAGTATGCATCGCCAAAGTTCGTCATGCCGAGACACCACGTAATGATCGGGTGTGATAAGCTCAATGTTCATCTACAACGGGTGCAAGCCAGTTTTGCACACGCAGAATACTCGGGTTAAACTTGACGAGCCTAGCATATGCAGATACGGCCTCGGAACACTGAGACCGAAAGGTCGAGCGTGAATCATATAGTAGATATGATCAACATAGTGATGTTCACCATTGAAAACTACTCCATTTCATGTGATGATCGGTTATGGTTTAGTTGATTTGGATCACGTGATCACTTAGATGATTAGAGGGATGTCTATCTAAGTGGGAGTTCTTAAGTAATATGATTAGTTGAACTTAAATTTATCATGAACTTAGTACCTGATAGTATTTTGCTTGTCTATGTTGTTGTAGATAGATGGCCCGTGATGTTGTTCTATTGAATTTTAATGCGTTCCTTGAGAAAGCTAAGTTGAAAGATGATGGTAGCAATTACACGGACTGGGTCCGTAACTTGAGGACTATCCTCATTGCTGCATAGAAGAATTACGTCCTGGAAGCACCGCTAGGTGCCAAACCTGCTGCAGGAGCAACACCAGATGTTATGAATGTCTGGCAGAGCAAAGCTGATGACTACTCGATAGTTCAGTGTGCCATGCTTTACGGCTTAGAACCGGGACTTCAATGACGTTTTGAACATCATGGAGCATATGAGATGTTCCAGGAGTTGAAGTTAATATTTGAAGCAAATGCCCAGATTGAGAGATATGAAGTCTCCAATAAGTTCTACAGCTGCAAGATGGAGGAGAATAGTTCTGTCAGTGAGCATATACTCAGAATGTCTGGGTATAACAATCACTTGATTCAACTGGGAGTTAATCTTCCAGATGATAGTCTCATTGACAGAATTCTTCAATCACTGCCACCAAGCTACAAGAGCTTCATGATGAACTATAATATGCAAGGGATGGATAAGACAATTCCCGAGCTCTTCACAATGCTAAAGGCTGCGGAGGTAGAAATCAAGAAGGAGCATCAAGTGTTGCTGGTCAACAAGACCACCAGTTTCAAGAAAAAGGGCAAAGGGAAGAAGAAGGGGAACTTAAGAAGAACAGCAAACAAGTTGCTGCTCAAGAGAAGAAACCCAAGTCTGGACCTAAGCCTGAGACTGAGTGCTTCTACTGCAAGCAGACTGGTCACTGGAAGCGGAACTGCCCCAAGTATTTGGCGGATAAGAAGGATGGCAAGGTGAACAAAGGTATATGTGATATACATGTTATTGATGTGTACCTTACTAGAGCTCGCAGTAGCACCTGGGTATTTGATACTGGTTCTGTTGCTAATATTTGCAACTCGAAACAGGGACTACGGATTAAGCAAAGACTGGATAAGGACGAGGTGACGATGCGCGTGGGAAATGGTTCCAACGTCGATGTGATCGCCGTCGGCACGCTACCTCTACATCTACCTTCGGGATTAGTTTTAGACCTAAATAATTGTTATTTGGTGGCAGCGTTGAGCATGAACATTATATCTGGATCTTGTTTGATGCGAGACGGTTATTCATTTAAATCTGAGAATAATGGTTGTTCTATTTATATGAGTAATATCTTTTATGGTCATGCACCCTTGAAGAGTGGTCTATTTGTGTTAAATCTCGATAGTAGTGACACACATATTCATAATGTTGAAGCCAAAAGATGCAGAGTTGATAATGATAGTGCAACTTATTTTTGGCACTGCCGTTTGGGTCATATTGGTGTAAAGCGCATGAAGAAACTCCATACTGATGGACTTTTGGAATCACTTGATTATGAATCACTTGGTACTTGCGAACCATGCCTCATGGGCAAGATGACTAAAACGCCGTTCTCCGGAACTATGGAGCGAGCAACAGATTTATTGGAAATCATACATACTGATGTATGTGGTCCGATGAATATTGAGGCTCGCGACGGGTATCGTTATTTTCTCACCTTCACAGATGATTTGAGCAGATATGGGTATATCTACTGAATGAAACATAAGTCTGAAACATTTGAAAAGTTCAAAGAATTTCAGAGTGAAGTGGAAAATCATCGTAACAAGAAAATAAAGTTTCTACGATCTGATCGTGGAGGAGAATATTTGAGTTACGAGTTTGTTCTACATTTGAAACAATGCGGAATAGTTTCGCAACTCGCGCCACCCGGAACACCACAGCGTAATGGTGTGTCCGAACGTCGTACTCGTACTTTACTAGATATGGTGCAATCTATGATGTGTCTTACTGATTTACCGCTATCGTTTTGGGGTTATGCTTTAGAGATGGCTGCATTCATGTTAAATAGGGCACCATCGAAATCCGTTGAGACGACGCCTTATGAACTGTGGTTTGGCAAGAAACCAAAGTTGTCGTTTCTTAAAGTTTGGGGCTGCGATGCTTATGTGAAAAAGCTTCAACCTGATAAGCTCGAACCCAAATCGGAGAAATGTGTCTTCATAGGATACCCAAAGGAAACTGTTGGGTACACCTTCTATCACAGATCCGAAGGCAAGACATTCGTTGCTAAGAATGGATCCTTTCTATAGAAGGAGTTTCTCTCGAAAGAAGTGAGTGGGAGGAAAGTAGAACTTGATGAGGTAAATGTACCTGCTCCCTTATTGGAAAGTAGTTCATCACAGAAACTGGTTCCTGTGACACCTACACCAATTAGTGAGGAAGCTAATGATGATGATCATGAAACTTCAGATCAAGTTACTACCGAACCGCGTAGGTCAACCAGAGTAAGATCCGCACCAGAGTGGTACGATAATCCTGTTCTGGAGGTCATGTTACTAGACCATGACGAACCTACGAACTATGAGGAAGTGATGATGAGCCCAGATTCCGCAAAATGGCTTGAGGCCATGAAATCTGAGATGGGATCCATGTATGAGAACAAAGTATGGACTTTGGTTGACTTGCCGGATGATCGGCAAGCCATCGAAAATAAATGGATCTTCAAGAAGAAGACAGACGCTGACGGTAATGTTACTGTCTACAAAGCTCGACTTGTTGCGAAAGGTTTTCGACAAGTTCAAGGAGTTGACTACGATGAGACCTTCTCACCCGTAGCGATGCTTAAGTCCGTCCGAATCATGTTAGCAATTGCCGCATTTTATGATTATGAAATTTGGCAAATGGATGTAAAGACTGCATTCCTGAATGGATTTCTGGAAGAAGAGTTGTATATGATGCAACCTGAAGGTTTTATCGATCCAAAAGGTGCTAACAAAGTGTGCATGCTCCAGTGATCCATTTATGGACTGGTGCAAGCCTCTCGGAGCTGGAATAAATGTTTTGATAGTGTGATCAAAGCATATGGTTTTATACAGACTTTTGGAGAAGACTGTATTTACAAGAAAGTGAGTGGGAGCTCTGTAGCATTTCTAATCTTATATGTGGATGACGTATTGTTGATTGGAAATGCTATAGAATTTCTGGATAGCATAAAAGGATACTTGAATAAGAGTTTTTCAATCAAGGACCTCGGTGAAGCTGCTTACATATTGGGCATCAAGATCTATAGAGATAGATCAAGACGCTTAATTGGACTTTCACAAAGCACATACCTTGACAAAGTTTTGAAGAAGTTCAAAATGGATCAGGCAAAGAAAGGGTTCTTACCTGTGTTACAAGGTGTGAAGTTGAGTAAGACTCAATGCCCGACCACTGCAGAAGATAGAGAGAAAATGAAAGATGTTCCCTATGCTTCGGCCATAGGCTCTATCATGTATGCAATGCTGTGTACCAGACCTGATGTGTGCCTTGCTATTAGTTTAGCAGGGAGGTACCAAAGTAATCCAGGAGTGGATCACTGGACAGCGGTCAAGAACATCCTGAAATACCTGAAAAGGACTAAGGATATGTTTCTCGTTTATGGAGGTGACAAAGAGCTCATCGTAAATGGTTACGTTGATGCAAGCTTTGACACTGATCCGGACGATTCTAAATCGCAAACCGGATACGTGTTTATATTTAACGGTGGAGCCGTCAGTTGGAGAAGTTCTAAACAAAGCGTCATGGCGGGATCTACGTGTGAAGCGGAGTACATTGCTGCTTCGGAAGCAGCAAATGAAGGAGTCTGGATGAAGGAGTTCATATCCGATCTAGGTGTCATACCTAGTGCATCGGGTCCAATGAAAATCTTTTGTGACAATACTGGTACAATTGCCTTGGCAAAGGAATCCAGATTTCACAAGAGAACCAAGCACATCAAGAGACGCTTCAACTCCATATGGGATCAAGTCCAGGTGGGAGACATAGAGATTGGCAAGATACATACGGATCTGAATGTTGCAGACCTGTTGACTAAGCCTCTTCTACGAGCAAAACATGATCAACACCAAGGCTCCATGGGTGTTAGAATCATTACTGTGTAATCTAGATTATTGACTATAGTGCAAGTGGGAGACGGAAGGAAATATGCCCTAGAGGCAATAATAAAGTTATTATTTATTTCCTCATATCATGATAAATGTTTATTATTCATGCTAGAATTGTATTAACCGGAAACTTAGTACATGTGTGAATACATAGACAAACATAGTGTCACTAGTATGCCTCTACTTGACTAGCTCGTTAATTAAAGATGGTTATGTTTCCTAACCATAGACATGAGTTGTCATTTGATTAACATGATCACATCATTAGGAGAATGATGTGATTGACTTGACCCATTCCGTTAGCTTAGCACTTGATCGTTTAGTATGTTGCTATTGCTTTCTTCATGACTTATATATGTCCCTATGACTATGAGATTATGCAACTCCCGTTTACCGGAGGAACACTTTGTGTGCTACCAAACGTCACAACGTAAATGGGTGATTACAAAGGTGCTCTACAGGTGTCTCCGAAGGTATTTGTTGAGTTGGCGTATATCGAGATTAGGATTTGTCACTCCGATTGTCGGAGAGGTATCTCTGGGCCCACTCGGTAATACACATCACTATAAGCCTTGCAAGCATTGCAACTAATGAGTTAGTTGCGGAATGATGTATTACGGAACGAGTAAAGAGACTTGCCGGTAACGAGATTGAACTAAGTATTGAGATACCGACGATCGAATCTCGGGCAAGTAATATACCGATGACAAAGGGAACAACGTATGTTGTTATGCGGTTTGACCGATAAAGATCTTCGTAGAATATGTGGGAGCCTATATGAGCATCTAGGTTCCGCTATTGGTTATTGTCCGGAGACGTGTCTCGGTCATGTCTACATAGTTCTCGAACCCATAGGGTCCGCACGCTTAAAGTTCGGTGACCATCGGTATTATGAGTTTTTGTGTTTTGATGTACCGAAGGTAGTTCGGAGTCCCGGATATGACCACGGACATGACGAGGAGTCTCAAAATGGTCGAGACGTAAATATCGATATAGTGGACGACTATATTCGGACACCGGAAGTGTTCCGGGTGGTTTCGGAGAAAACCGGAGTGCCGGAGGGTTACTGGAACCCCCCGGGAGAAATAATGGGCCTTATGGGCCTTAGTGGAGAGAGAGAGGGCTGGCCTAGGGCAGGCCGCGCGCCCCTCCCCCTCTGGTCCGAATTGGACTAGGAGAGGGGGGCGGCGCCCCTTTCCTTCTCCCTCTCCCCTTCCTTTCCCCCTCCTAGTAGGAGTAGGAAAGAGGGGAGTCCTACTCCTACTAGGAGGAGGACTCCTCCTGGCGCGCCATAGAGGGCCGGCCGGCCCCCCCTTGCTCCTTTATATACAGGGGCAGGGGGGCACCTCTAGATACACAAGTTGATGAGTTGATCTCTCCCAACCGTGTGCGGTGCCCCCCTCCACCATAATCCACCTCGATCATATCGTAGCGGTGCTTAGGCGAAGCCCTGCATCAGTGGCAACATCATCATTGTCATCACGCCGTCGTGCTGACGAAACTCTCCGGCGAAGCTCTGCTGGATCAGACCTCACGGGACGTCATTGAGTTGAACGTGTGCTGAACTCGGAGGTGCCGTGCGTTCAGTACTTGGATCGGTCGGATCGTGAAGACGTACGACTACATCAACCGCGTTGTGCTAACGCTTCCGCTTTCGGTCTACGAGGGTACGTGGACACACTCTCCCCTCTCGCTGCTATGCATCACCATGATCCTGCGTGTGCGTAGGATTTTTTTGAAATTACTACGTTCCCCAACATCTACAACATTCAGATCCGTATGAACTTTGCAAATCTCTATGTCACCTTCCTTGACGTAGTCATGGATGGAGTTAAAGTGGCATTTGATATGCTTTGTTTTCTTGTGAGACCTTGCCTCATTAGGAATGGCTATGGCACCGTGTTGTCACAATAGATAGCCATGGGATCTAATGCACTAGGAACCACACCTAGTTCATATATGAACTCTTTCATCTAAACTCCTTCCTACGCCGCTTCCAAAGTAGCTACATATTCCGCTTCAGTTGAAGATGCGGCTACAATGCTCGGCTTGGAGCTACACCAGCTTACTGCTCCCCTATTCAAAATAAATACATATCCTGATTGAGATTTTGAGTCATCCAAATTAGTGTCAAAGCTAGCATCAACGTAACCCTACACGATGAGCTCTTCATTACCTCCATAAATGAGAAACATTTCCTTAGTCCTCTTTAGGATTTTTTTTCCTATTGTCCAGTGTTCCACTCCTGGATCACTTTGGTACCTACCAGTCAAACTAATGACAAGGCACACATTAGGTCTAGTACACAGCATGCCATACATGATAGAGCCTATGGTTGAGGCATAGGGGACGACTTTCATCCTTTCTCTTTCTTCTGCCGTAGTTGGACACTGAATCTTACTCAACTTCTTACCTTACAACATGGGCAAGAACCCCTTCTTTGACTGGTCCATTTTGAACTTCTTAAATACTTTGTCAAGGTATGTACTTTGTGAAAGTCCTATCAGGCGTCTTGATCTAACTCTATAGATCTTGATGCCCAACATGTAAGCTGCTTCACCGAGGTCTTTCGTTGAGAAACTCTTATTCAAATAACCCTTTATGATTTCAAGAAGTTCTACATCATTTCCAGTCAATAATATGTTATCCACATACAATATTAGAAATGCTATAGAGATCCCACTCACTTTCTTGTAAATACAAGCTTCTCCATAAGTTTGGATAAATCCAAACCCTTTGATCACCTTATCAGAGCGAAGATTCCATGTAACATCCCAAAATTCTAAATTTAGGAATGTTATATTAAATAGATAGATTTGATTGTTTGCTTGTTTGTGGTGTGATTGATTGACTGAAAGTGAGTAAATTCAAAACTTTTGAAAGTTAAATGAGAGGGAATAAAAGGACTTTCCCAAACTTTCATCTTGCTTTTATGATCTCCATGAATTCAAATTCTTTTCAAGCACAAAACCCTGGAGAGAAGATGACATGACTTCTTCCATTTATTTAAATGACAAGGGGTGTTGAAAATATTTGAAGTTCATTTGAAAATATTTCCAATTCTGAAACTTTATCCAACTCAATGATTTTCACGAGAGAAGATAAAATGACTTCTTCAAATTATATGAAATATTAGTTGGGAGTTTAAAAGGATCAAATTTAAAGTCCTTTTGAAATTATTTTCAATTTGGAGTTATTTGAGTTTTATTCAAATTATTTTTCTCCAAAAATAAAATATACAGAAAATAGGGTAAAATGATTCCCTACATCAGAAAATTGGAGAAAATTAAATTTGAAATCATTTTGGTATTTTTTAAAATGATTTTTACTGGATTTTTATTAGAGCTGTAGCACTCTTTGCTTTATCTGAATTTTTATAGATTTTATTTGATGCTAGAAAAATGTTCAGGTTGTAGAAAATAATTTTCTGAAAATTTTGATATATTATATGCCTATATAATATTTTTGTTATTATTAATTTGTTTGTCTGAGAAAATGTTTTTTTTAAAAAAGACTTCTTTCCCCGCGGGCCAACTGGGCCGAAGCCCAGCCCGCCAGCCCAGCCCAGCGCCGCGCCCCGCTCGTCCCCGAGCTCCCGCAAGAGTTCGTCTCCCGTACGGGAGCGCCGCCGCCGGAGTCCGGCCAGACTCCGCGTCCGCCTTGCCCCCTCGCGCACGCCAAGCCACCGCCTCGCCTCCCTTTATATAGCTGCACCCCGGGCCCCTCTCTCCTTTCCCCGCATCTCGCCGCGCCGCCGCCTGCATCTCGCCGCGCCGCCGCCCCGCACTGCACGCCGCCGCCGTCCCGCGCCTCGCCCGCCGAACCCCGCACCCGCGCCACCACCACCAGCCACTGCTCCGCCGTCGCCGCCCGATCCCCTCGCGTCACCGCTCCCCGCGCCTCGCCCTGCCTCGCCGGAGAGCCGCCGTCGCCGATCTGCCGGTCCGATCCGCCGCTGTAGTTTTTTCACGAACCGGTAAAAACCCGCAAAAACCCGATCCGGTTTTCTTCGGTTTTTCCTTTTAGATCGTTTTTTTGTGGTTAGTCCTATCCAGAGAACGTTCGCTGTTTAACTCTTTGTTGCGAACGGATTCTTTCGTCAGTGTTCTGTAACGAACGTTCATTATTTAGCCTTTTCGTTTTTCTGTTTTATTTAGGTCAGGGACCTTTTCGCAATTAAAGTTTTTACCGAATAGTCCCTGTTCTTCAAACGGTCACAACTTTTAGCCAGTTTATCCAAATCTGACGAAACCAACGCCCACTTCTTCGTTATGATCTCAGCTATCCAGATAATCAACTTAAAAATGTTTTTGAAAGTTTTAAAATTTGAATTTAAACAGATTTGTATTCAAACTTCTTTTGTTCGTAACTTGAGTTTCGTAACCCCGATTTAGTTGATTCTTTTTGCTAATTGAAGCTCTTGACCTAAAATTTCTGATAAGGCCAAATTCATATAATTTTGGTACTGTTAGAAATCATTTTATGTTGCAAGAGTATTTTCTTGGTTTTGAAGCTTTCCGAATTGTTTTGATCGTACTTTCCGATCTTTTGAGTGATTGCTTATGTGTGGTTAATATTGCTTGCTTACGATAGATTGACCGGAGTGTGACGAGTAGAACTATCAAGAGTTTTGAGTGCGAATCATCTTGATCAACATTGCAGGCAAGTTCACACTTTGATCATATCCCTTTCATACCCAGTTTTTATGCATTAGTTTCACCCTCAAACATTGCATGAGTAGGATTGATAACATGTGGGTATTGGGAAGTAGTTGATGAGGTAGGAACCTATTGCCCTGCATTCAAACCTCGGGAGTTACTATTACGTTATGCTTATATTGCCATGCTATGCTCGTAGACGTGGATTGGGTTTGAGTGAATCCATGACAGATGTGAGATTGTTATATAATGGTTCAACTTCAGGTGGCAACTTTAATACACATCTGGGTGGATTGAGGCACCTGGGGAACCCAGTGATTGCCTGTATTTTTTGGAAATCCCGGCATACCGTGTGATTCTCCTATGGACTGCCACCCAGGCTCAAAGGGATCATAAGATTTTTCATGCTAGAAACTTCCATGTGCAGCCACAAGCTATTATGGGCTCTAGCATAGTTGATTAAGTCGTGTGAACTCTTACAGTGGTAGACTAGCAGATGTAGGGGATGTAGGTGTACCAGTCTACCCATCGTAAGGTGCTAACGCTTCTGAAATACTGTTTCTCGGTCATCCGTTTCTCAAACACCATGTAGTGCGAGAAATCCAACGGAGGAGATCGAGTCTTGTGGGGAAAAGTGCGCAAACCTCTGCAGAGTGTACAAACTAATCATGATTAGCCGTGTCCCCGGTTATGGACATCTTGAGTATCTGGTTCTTGGATTATCATATTGATCTCATCACGTTACTTAAATAATTTGTTGGGTTGTTAATGTTTACTTTTAATTGGGATTGAGAGGGGGTTTACCTTCTCAATATTTTCCAACCAACTTTGTAGTTAAATAAAATTTATTCCTTTGCAGTAGGGAAAAATTGGCTTTCCGCAAAACATTATAACCTTAGAGCTTTTCCACCAGCCATATATGCATGTAGTGATAGCTATTATTCATCATTATCCTATGGTGTGAATTTGCCAGTACATTCAATGTACTGACCCTTTGTGGCTGCAACGTCTCATGTTGCAGGATCTTACGACGAGTAAGTGATACGTTAGGGTTACGATTTATACACTCAACCTTGCCGTTGGTGTTGATGGGAATCTACAACCTTGTTACTTCCGCTATTTGGATTGAGGTAATAGTATTTATGTTACTTTATACATGTGATTTACCTCTGTTATAAATCCTCGAGTACTGTGTGTGTCAGCATACCGATCCAGGGATGACACTTAAGCATAGAGACTTGACCGTCTGAGGTCGGGTCGCTACAAGATGGTATCAGAGCACATGTTGACTGTAGGACGTGACCCTAGAAACTGGCAAGCCCATAGGAAAGATTTTCTCTACAACTTCATTTACAAAAATATCTTTTACCTCTCTTCTCTTCTGAGCTTATTCAAGCATTCCCTTTTAGTGAGACTATACCCCTTTCCCCATTTGACCACGAAGATTCGACTGATGAGACCACTCCAAGAAGGACAAGATACCGGACAACCAAGACTACTACGGAATGAAGAAGATTTTACCGTGTACCTGAATAATGGAAACTACAACGACTGAAGACTCCAAAGACTAGGAGAATTGGAGGCTATGAAGAAATTCCAGATTTAGTATGACCTAGTAAGACTACCCTTATGGAACTTGTCAGACAATGGAAGCTGTCAATACCCGAGATCAAGGTGTATCAGAGAAAGACCGGAACATGGAGCATTAGAACTCAAAGTTTTGTCAAGAAAACCCTAAGGCAGGAGATATCAACTATGGAATGGTAGCTCATGGAAATGACAAGAGCAGAAACACGGCTATATATGGTGTTATCGCCTGCTTATGCTATTGTCACCATGCTGAGTTAAGCATGCATTTTCTTCGGAAGGGTTGGATGACAAGAAGGCTGATGGAGCACCTATCAGCAAGACGAAGTTTAAACCTTAGCTGGTGTATCGCCAGGATCTGGAGTGTTACATCAAGAAGTTAAGATGGACCTGCAGGAAGCAGTATTTGATAAGGAAGCGTTCGTGAAGAACTCAGGACCCGGAATCTAAAAGTAGCCAATCTGGAGGAGCAAAACCTCGAGATACCGGAGATGCGTGAGGAACTGAAGGACAGTAGGACCATGGTTCATGCCAAGGATGTTGAAATCCAGAAGTTTGGAACGCAATTATTAAAGGACGCCACGAGAGACTTCGCGTCAACAGAGAGGATCTGGCAAAAGAACTTGAGAAGGACAAGCACGATCGGAAGAAGCCCTCGGAGACATGAACAAGACTTGAAGAGTTTGGCGATGTTGAAGATTTGTTGACCTCTAGAAGCCCAAACCCCTATTATATACCTGCGTTAGATGCGCCGATTGTGAGCTGTCACTTGTTTGATGTTTTTTCGACAGCCACAAATAAAATTTGTCTTCTCAAAACTATTGTTTGTATTGTGTGTATCCCTCTCTCTCTCTTATCTCTCCCCAAAACCCTTGGACCCAATAGAGGATGAATGATGAGCTTATATTTTCTGGATCGATGAGTCAATTGGAGACGGACCGATGGATTCAGAACATGGAGGATCACATGAAGAATAACCCTATAGTCGGAAAGGATATGACCCAGCATGCTCTTCAGTGCTTTGAAGGAGGTTCTGCTACTTGGTGGAGGATGTACCAAACCATCAATGGATGGAAGGGAGTAACCACTTGGAAAGAATTTAAGTTGACTTTGCCAAAGTCTCGGTTTGTGTCCCAGAAATTGAAGCCTTATGGAAGTGATATGAAGAAACTTGTGCATGCAAGCTCTGTGGAGAAATAGGACACACCCATAAAGAACACAAGAGGGAATGCCCTCATTGTGAAGAAAGCCACCCAGCTGAAGAATGCCCAACTAGGCAGATTACTTGTTTCTTGTGTGAAGGGACTACCCACTACCCTGCTCAGTGTCGCATTTACCCCATGGTTCGAAGAACCATCCAGCAGAAGAAAGAAGCAACGAAAGGAGCCCTTATGGAAATTTTAGAAGAACATGTGATGAAGGAAGAGGTGGAGGACACACCTAAAGAAGAACCATTTAGACCATGCACCAAGTCGTGCTATTCATGTGGAGAAGAAGGACACATCTCCCAAAATTGTCTGAATGGGGATCTAGTAGAATTCCCGACGGAGGAAGTAGAGTATGACCCACAGGAAATAGAAGCCCTGATTGGAACGGAAAAGTCCAGGAAGAGAAGTAGATTGGATCCCAGGAACAACTCAATTTCTACAAAGAAAGACCTGAGTCATATCACATGTTTCAGGTGCAAAAATTCAGGACACTACTTCAATGATTGCCCAAAAGGGAAGATGAGGACCCCAGGAGGCTATATAATCATAAGGAAACCTCGAGATTTGTCAGAAGTAATATGTTTCCGTTGTGATGAAGCAGGGCACTTTGCCAGGGATTGTCCCAAAGAGAAGGAGGCTTGTGATAAATAGTTGAGTTTGCAAGAAAGGAATATAGTAGTAGTAGTAGTGGGAACAATTCTTTTTCATTGAAGTGATGAGTTGAGGCATGTAATGGATATGCAGGAGATTGTAGTAATTTGAGGATAAAGATAGCATCGTTAGTACTGATTGGATTTTACGAGCTGTTACTCTGTGATGAAAGATTTTGACCATTTTCGAGGATATGAGAAATATGGTCTATGGATGAGTTTGTGCATTTTAAGGGTGGTAGTAATTGTGAGGACACTTGAACCCTGGAAAGGATAATGATGTTCCACGGAGTGGACTTCATAAGTACGAGTTTTGTCTCGATATGTGGGGTATCCCCAGGAGTATGAAGAGATGAAGTACTATTGGATATAAAGGAGGTATAATGTTGGTAATAAGGAGCAATTGTAACTCCGTGATGAGTCTGAGTAATCACGTCTTAGTTTGGTGCCAATAGAAGGAAGGGAGACAGTACAATTGGATGGATTTAAGAATGTTGGAAGCTTGATGTTGGCATAATGGTCAGTTGCCCCGATGATGAGTTCAAGGTTTGCAAGTGATGAGATGGGCCATAATCCACAGGCCCCAGGACCTGCCAAGAAGCAAGCACAATCTTGCTGAAGGAAAAAACCCTGGAAGAAGTTACGATTTTATCGATAGACGGTATTATAGGAGTAACGCAAAACCTGAGAGTTGTGAAGGAACGATAGATGTTTGTTTGGCTTGCAGAATCAATGGATGTATCCGAACCTAGTTCGTTGACAAGAGAAATTCTGCAATGCTTGTGAGGATGACCGAGTGTTAGAATGCGAGATTCGCTAAACCGTATACAAGGTAATGATTTGGGTGCGGGATGGATTGATCACCATACCGACTTACTCTTATTATTTGCCTGGCTATATGGAATGGTAAATCTGAGTGACTTTCCTATAGTAGAGAGACGACGATCAAAACCTTGTTTCAACCTTAGAATGGTATAGCAATTCTCCCTTGTGCAAGGCAGCTCTTGCCAATCGTAGGATATACGGTGAGGTACAGCCCAGACCCATTTCCTGCAGGAGAAACCATAAATTGTTGACCACCATGAGATATCGATAGTTGTTTAGTTTTGGCGCCAGACCCGTCAGCTCAGAAGACCCAATCTCGGAATAACCTTACCAAGATGAAAGGACAGAAGAATTGTGGTAAAGGTTATGCCACTACCGGAAGAGCCCAGAGAAGGATTTTTCCCGAGAATTTGAGAAGACCGACCCCGTCAAGAAATAAGGATGGAGGACATGAGTATTGATGGGACCGTAACAAAGTTTTTAAGGGTGGTAGCACCCGAGACTCCTGTGTTGATCGATGGATTTTGAGAAGGCCCCAATCCTAACCTATTTCTTTCTAGCCTCTCCGAATCTCGAGGACGAGATTCATTTTAAGGGTGGTAGGTTTGTAACATCCCAAAATTTTAAATTTTCGAATGTTATATTAAATAGATAGATTTGAATGTTTGCTTGTTTGTGGTGTGATTGATTGACTGAAAGTGAGTGAATTTGAAACTTTTGAAAGTTAAATGAGAGGGAATAAAAGGACTTTCCCAAACTTTCATCTTGCTTTTATGATCTCCATGAATTCAAATTCTTTTCAAGCACAAAACCCTGGATAGAAGATGACATGACTTCTTCCATTTATTTAAATGACAAGGGGTGTTGAAAATATTTGAAGTTCATTTGAAAATATTTCCAATTCTGAAACTTTATGTTGAAATTATATGAAATATGAGTTGGGAGTTTAAAAGGATCAAATTTAAAGTCCTTTTGAAATTATTTTCAATTTGGAGTTATTTGAGTTTTATTCAAATTATTTTTCTCCAAAAGTAAAATATACAGAAAATAGGGTAAAATGATTCCCTACATCAGAAAATTGGAGAAAATTAAATTTGAAATCATTTTGGTATTTTTTAAAATGATTTTTACTAGATTTTTATTAGAGCTGTAGCACTCTTTGCTTTATCTGATTTTTTATAGATTTTATTTGATGTTAGAAAAATGTTCAGGTTGTAGAAAATAATTTTCTGAAATTTTTGATATATTATATGCCTATATAATATTTTTGTTATTATTAATTTGTTTGTCTGAGAAAATGTTTTTTTAAAGACTTCTTTCCCCGCGGGCCAACTGGGCCGAAGCCCAGCCAGCCGGCCCAGCCCAGTGCCGCGCCCCGCTCGTCCCCGAGCTCCCGCAGGAGTTCGTCTCCCGCACGGGAGCGCCGCCGCCGGAGTCCGGCCGGACTCCGCGTCCGCCTTGCCCCCTCGCGCACGCCAAGCCACCGCCTCGCCTCCCTTTATAAAGCCGCACCCCGGGCCCCTCTCTCCTTTCCCCGCATCTCGCCGCGCCGCCGCCCGCATCACGCTGCCGCCTGCATCTCGCCGCGCCGCCGCCCCGCGCTGCATGCCACCGCCATCCCACGCCTCGCCCGCCGGACCCTGCACCCACGCCACCACCGCCCGCCGCTGCTCCGCCGTCGCCGCCCGATCCCCTCGCGTCGCCGCTCCACGCGCCTCGCCCTGCCTCACAGAAGAGCCGCCGTCGCCGATCTGCCGGTCCGATCCGCCACTACGGGTTTTTTCGCGAACCGGTAAAAACCCGCAAAAACCCGATCCGGTTTTCTTCGGTTTTTTCCTTTTAGATCTTTTTTTGTGGTTAGTCCTATTCAGAGAACGTTCGCTGTTTAACTCTTCGCTGCGAACGGATTCGTTCGTCAGCGTTCTGTAACGAACGTTCATTATTTAGCCTTTTCGTTTTTCTGTTTTATTTAGGTCAGGGACTTTTTCACAATTAAAGTTTTTACCGAATAGTCCCTGTTCTTCAAACGGTCACAACTTTTAGCCAGTTTATCCAAATCCGACGAAACCAACGCCCACTTCTTCGTTATGATCTCATCTATCCGGATAATCAACTTAAACATGTTTTTGAAAGTTTTAAAATTTGAATTTAAACAGATTTGTATTCAAACTTCTTTTGTTCGTAACTTGAGTTTCGTAACCCCGATTTAGTTGATTCTTTTTGCTAATTGAAGCTCTTGACCTAAACTTTCTGATAAGGCCAAATTCATATAATTTTGGTACTGTTAAAAATAGTTTTATGTTGCAAGAGTATTTTCTTGGTTTTGAAGCGTTCTGAATTGTTTTGATCGTACTTTCCGATCTTTTGAGTGATTGCTTATGTGTGGTTACTATTGCTTGCTTACGATAGATTGACTGGAGTGTGACGAGTAGAACTATCAAGAGTTTTGAGTGCGAATCATCTTCATCAACATTGCAGGCAAGTTCACACTTTGATCATATCCCTTTCATACCCAGTTTTTATGCATTAGTTTCACCCTCAAACATTGCATGAGTAGGATTGATAACATGTGGGTATTGGGAAGTAGTTGATGAGGTAGGAACCTATTGCCCTGCATTCAAACCTCGGGAGTTACTATTACGTTATGCTTGTATTGCCATGCTATGCTCGTAGACGTGGATTGGGTTTGAGTGAATCCATGACAGATGTGAGATTGTTATATAATGGTTCAACTTAAGATGGCAACTTTAATACACATCTGGGTGGATTGAGGCACCTGGGGAACCCAGTGATTGCCTGTATTTTTTGGAAATCCCGGCGTACCGTGTGATTCTCCTATGGACTGCCACCCAGGCTCAAAGGGATCATAAGATTTTTCATGCTAGAAACTTCCGTGTGCAGCCACAAGCTATTATGGGCTCTAGCATAGTTGATTAAGTCGTGTGAACTCTTACAGTGGTAGACTAGCAGATGTAGGGGATGTAGGTGTACCGGTCTACCCATCGTAAGGTGCTAACGCTTCTGAAAGACTGTTTCTCGGTCATCCGTTTCTCAAACACCATGTAGTGCGAGAAATCCAACGGAGGAGATCGAGTCTTGTGGGGAAAAGTGCGCAAACCTCTGCACAGTGTACAAACTAATCATGATTAGCCGTGTCCCCGGTTATGGACATCTTGAGTATCTGGTTCTTGGATTATCATATTGATCTCATCACGTTACTTAAATAATTTGTTGGGTTGTTAATGTTTACTTTTAATTGGGATTGAGAGGGGGTTTACCTTCTCAATATTTTCCAACCAACTTTGTAGTTAAATAAAATTTATTCCTTTGCAGTAGGGAAAAATTGGCTTTCCGCAAAACATTATAACCTTAGAGCTTTTCCACCAGCCATATATGCATGTAGTGATAGCTATTATTCATCATTATCCTATGGTGTGAATTTGCCAGTACATTCAATGTACTGACCCTTTGTGGCTGCAACGTCTCATGTTGCAGGATCTTACGACGAGTAAGTGATACGTTAGGGTTACGATTTCTACACTCAACCTTGCCGTTGGTGTTGATGGGAATCTACAACCTTGTTACTTCTGCTATTTGGATTGAGGTAATAGTATTTATGTTACTTTATACATGTGATTTACCTCTGTTATAAATCCTCGAGTACTGTGTGTGTCAGCATACCGATCCAGGGATGACACTTAAGCACAGAGACTTGACCGTCTGAGGTTGGGTCGCTACATTCCAACTTTGGGATGCTTGCCTCAGTCCATAAATGGATCGCTGAAGTTTGCATACCATATTAGCATCCTTAAGATTGACAAAACCTTTGGGTTGCATCATATACAACTCTTAATGTAACCATTAAGGAACACAATTTTGACATCAATTCATAATAAAAAATGCAGCAATTGCTAACATAATCCTAACAGACTTTAGCATCGCTACGGGTGAGAAAGTCTCATCATAGTCAACCCCTTGAACTTGATCAAAACCTTCTGTAACAAGTCGTGATTTATAGACGGTGACATTACCATCAACGTCTATTTTCTTCTTAAAGATCCATTTGTTCTCAACAGCCTTTCGGTCATCGGGTAAGTCCACCAAAGTCCATACTTGGTTTTCATACATGGATCCTATTTCGGATTTCATGGCCGGCCCACTAGCCATTTTCCAGAGTCCGGGCTCATCATCACTTCCTCATAGTTCGTAGGTTCATCGTTGTCTAACAACATGACGTCCATGATAGGATTACAATACAATTCAGGAGCACTACATTGATACGTCTCCAACGTATCTATAAGTTTTTATTGTTTCATGCTATTATATTATCAATCTTGGATACTTTATATGCATTTTTATGCTATTTTATATCATTTTTGGGAACTAACCTATTAACCCACTGCCTAGTGCCATTCCTGTTTTCTGCTTGTTTTTGGTTTTCCAGAAAATCGTACCAAACGGGGTCCAAATGCTATGAAATGTTTTGACGATTTTTTTCTGGAAAAAAGAGACCCTAGAAGCTTCGGGAGGAGACTAGACGTGAAGCGAGGAAATGACAAGGCAACTAGGCGCGCCGAGGGGGTAGGGAGCACCATGTTACCTTGTGGGCCCCACATGGCTCCGTGTGACCTAATTCCACTTCTATAATTCTCAAATATTGAGAAACCAATAGAGAGTCACCCGGAACATTTTTTTCGCCGCCGCAACCTTTTGTTCTTCCGCGATCCCATCTGGTGGCCTTTTCCGATACTCTGCCTGAGGAGGAATCGATCACGGAGGGCCTGTACATCAACCTTGCCGCCTTCTGGTGATGCGTGAGTAGTTCACCACAGATCTATGGGTCCATAGCTAAACTAGACAGCTTCTTATCTGTTTTTGATCGTCAATATAATGTTCTCCTCGATCTTCTTGTAGTTCTATATGATGCAATCTTCTTTTGCGGTGTGTTTGTTGGGATCCGATGAATTTTGGGTTTATGATTAGATTATTCATTGAAAATAATTGAGTATTTTCTGAACTTTATATTATGCATGATTATGATAGCTTTGTATTTCTCTCCGATCTATCCGTTTGGTTTGGCCAACTAGATTGATTTATCTTCAATGGGAGAGGTGATTTGTAATGGGTTCAATCTTGCGTTGTCCTCACCTCGTGACAGAAGGGGTAGCGAGGCATGTATTTGTATTGTTGCCATTAAGGGTAAAACGACGAGGTTTATTCATATTGCTTGATTTTACTTCGTCTACATCATGTGATCTTGCTTAAGGCGTTACTCTGTTTGTCAAGAACTTAATACCATAAATGCATGATGGATAGCGGTCGACTAATGGAGTAATAGTAGTAGATACAGGCAGGAGTCGGTCTACTTGTCATGGACATGATGCCTATATGTGTGTGATGTCGCTTGAAGCTACGCCGGTATTTCCCCAAAGAGGAAGGGATGATGCAGCACAGCGGCGGTAGGTATTTCCCTCAGATATGAAACCAAGGTTATCGAACCAGTAGGAGAACCAAGCAACACAACATAAACAGCCCCTACACACAGATAACAAATCCTCGCAACCCGACGTGTTAAAGGGGTTGTCAATCCCTTCTGGGGTACGGCGCCTCAAGATAGGCAAACAGACGTGAGATAAATTTGTAGTAAATTGATAGATAGATCGCAAATAAAATAAATAGAAATAAAACGCAGCAAGGTATTTTTGTATTTTTGGATTAATAGGTCTGAAAATGGGGCTATAGGTTTCACTAGTGGCTTCTCTCGAGAAAAATAGCAAACGGTGGGTGAACAAATTACTGTTGGGCAATTGACAGAACTTCGAATAATTATGACAATATCCAGGCAATGACCATTATATAGGCATCACGTCCAAGATTAGTAGACCGACTCCTGTCTGCATCTACTACTATTACTCCACACATCGACCGCTATCCAGCATGCATCTAGTGTATTAAGTTCATGGAGAAACGGAGTAATGCAATAAGAACGATGACATGATCTAGACAAGATCTATCTATGTAGAGATAGACCCCATCATTTTATCCTTAGTAGCAACGATACATACGTGTCGTTTCCCTTTCTGTCACCGGGATCAAGCACCATAAGATCGAACCCACTACAAAGCACCTCTTCCCATTGCAAGATAAATAGATCAAGTTGGCAAAAAAACCCAAATATCAGAGAAGAAATACGAGGCTATAAGCAATCATGCATAAAAGAGATCAAAGAAACTCAAATACTTTCATGGATATAAAAAGATAGATCTGATCATAAACTCAAAGTTCATCGATCCCAAAAAACACACCGCAAAAGAGTTACATCATATGGATCTCCAAGAGACCATTGTATTGACAATCTAGCGAGAAAGAGAAAGCCATCTAGCTACTAACTACAGACCCGAAGGTCTATGCATCCAGGGCCCGTTGTGTTCCTTCTGGCCCATAAAAGTTCTCTGTAAAGTTTCGGGGCATTTGGACTCCGTGTGATATTGATTTTCTGCGATGTAAAAAACAGCAACTGGCACTTGGCACTATGTCAATAGGTTAGTACCAAAAAATGATATAAAATGACTAGAAAATGAGTATAAAATATCCAAGATTGATAATATAACAGGATGGAACAATAAAAAATTATAGATACGTTGGAGACGTATCAGCATCCCCAAGCTTAATTCCTACTCGTCCTCGAGTAGGTAAGTGATAAAACAGAATTTTTGATGTGGAATGCTGCCTAACATGTCATATCATATTCTTTTCTTTATAGCATGGACATTTGGACTTTTATATTGTTCAAAGCAATAGTCTAGTTTTGACATAACAATTTAGATATTCAAGCATATCAACAAGCAACCATGTCTTTCAAAATATCACGCTAAAATAAGTTATCCCTAGCCCATCATGCTCAAACATTGATCCATTCATGAAACACACTCGAATATTAGCTACACCCAATACTTAAGTACGATCATATTGCCTCCTAGTTGGTGCTTTTATAAGAGGAGATGGAGACTCAAATTCAAAAATAAAAATTGCATAAAGTAAAAAGAAAGGCCCTTCGCAGAGGGAAGTAGGGATCTGTAGAGGTGCCAGAGCTCAAAGCAAAAAACTTAGAGATAAAAACATTTTGGGAGGTGTATCCATCCCACCAACGAAAACGACTTAGAGTTCCCAACACTTTCCATGCTAGATATATCATAGGCGGTTCCCAAACAGAAAATAAAGTTTATTCCTTTTCCCACCATACTTTCACTTTCCATGGCTAGCCGTATCCACGGTCGCCCTCCATACCAACAATTTCCAAGGAATTTATTATTGATAACATAAAGTTAATTCATTTTTTTCATTTAGGGACTGGGCATCCCTAATACCTTTGCCTTACTCTCGTGCAATGACAAGTGAATAAACACTCATCTTGAGAATAACACATCTAGCATGGAAAATATTAGCCACCCCTCACCACTCCGCGAGTGAAACAAACACACAAAAGAGAAGTTTATTTTGAAAATTAGAGATGACACGTACAAATTTGCTTAGAACGGCAAAAGAATACCACATATAGGTAGATATAGTGGACTCATGTGGCAAAACTGGTTTAAGGGTTTTGGATGCACAAGTAGAGATCATACTTAGTGCAAAATGAAGGCTAGCAAAAGATTGAGGAGCGACCAACCAAGAAACGGATAATCTCATAAGCAAGCATTAAGCATAAATAACACTGAATAATGCCCCACAAGTAGGATATAATTTCATTGCATGACTATTGACTTTCGTACTTGCATAGGGAATCACAAACCTTAACACCAATATTCTTACTAAAGCACAATTACTCATCAACATAACTCACATATCACATCATCATATCTCAAAACTATTACTAAGAATCAAGTTTATTTTGTCCAATGATCTTCATGAAAGTTTTTATTATATCCTTCTAGGATATCTATCACTTTGGGACTAATTTTCATGTGTTGCTTTTGATAAGCTCAAACAAATATAAGTGAAGATCAAGAGCATAATTCTTTTTCTTTCTCTCAAAATAATTTAAGTGAAGCAAGAGAGAATTTCTTGAATTTTTTACTAACTCTCAAATAAATCTAAGTGAAGCAAGAGAGCATTTGTTCAAAAATACTAAGCACACCGTGCTCAAAAAGATATAAGTGAAGCACTAGAGCAAGTCCATAGCTCATAAAAATTTAAGTGAAGCATAGAGAGCAATTCTAACAAGTCATAACGTAATTTTGGCTCTACCAAATAGGTGTGTCCAGCAAGGGATCAAGACTTAAAACACAAAATAAAACAAGCAAAGACTCATATCATACAAGACTCTCCAAGCAAAACACATATCATGTGACGAATAAAAATATAGCTTCAAGTAAAATACCGATGATCGTTGGAAGAAAGCGGGGATGACACTCGGGGCATCCCCAAGCTTAGTTGGTTGCTCATTGTTGCATAATAGCTTGGGATGCCGGGGCATCCCCAAGCTTAGGCTCTACCATCCTTCCTTCATCCATCGTAAGATAACCCAAAACTTAAAAACTTCAATCACACAAAACTCAACAAAACCTTCATGAGATCCGTTAGTGTAAGAAAGCAAACCACTACTATAAGTACTGTATCAAACCAATTCATATTTTGTTTTTGTATTATATCTACTGTATTCCAACTTTTCTATGGAAAAAACTCATCAAAGAAAACCATAGAGCCATCAAAATAAGCACACAACACAAAGAAAACATAATTTGTCAAAACAGAACAGTCTGTAGCAATCTGACTTAGACGAAAACTTCTAGAACTCCAAAAATTCTGAAAAAATAGGACGACCTGAGCAATTTGTATATTAATCTTCTGCAAAAAGAATCAGGGCAAAAACACTTTTGATATAAAATGAGAATTGGTTTCGTTAGCGCAAAGTTTCTGTCTTTTTCAGCAAGATCAAACAACTATCACCCAATAAGATCCTATCGGTTCTACTTGGCACAAATACTAATCTTTACCAAATAATAAAGCATATATTGCTTCTGCCCGCACACACGTTGTGACACTTTTGCAAAAAGGCCCTTCTCTTTTCTAGAAATTGTACCCGCAATCCCTCTTTAAGTAATATCTAAAAAATGATTCGATTTGACAAATTGACCCCTGGATTTATTAGAATTCAACCCGACCTCCTTTCCTCTATCTTATCCACACGCTCCCTCTCCAGCCGCGGCAGCGCAGGACTCACGCCTGGCCCTCGCCGACCCTCCGCCCCGCAGTGGTGCGCCCGAGCTTGGGCGCGCCGCCGCTGTGTCCGCGCTGGTCCTGGATCCTAGGCGCGGTCCTCCTCGACCTTCGATCCCCTCGCTTCAACGGCGGCGGCACCCCGTCCTTCCATTGATCGCCCGATTCCGGCCAACTCCGGCGCCTTCCTCGGGCTGCCGCTCACGGTAACGGATCCCCTCGCCGCCCCCTACCGATTCGCCCTGCAGCCAGCCTTCCTCGCCGCCCCGGCGAGCCCCTTGGCCACCGAGGAGATGAGTTGCACCGCCTGTGAGCACCCCTCCCGATTCATCTCTTTCCTCGCCAGCATCGGCCGCGCGAGCAGGAGCTCACCATCGGCCATGGATGCGGCCTAGAACTGCTGCCGCCCCTGCCCTGCCGTGCGCCGACGGCCATGGACTAGCCGCGCGAGTAGGAGCACGCCACGGCAGGCGCGCATGGATGCGGCCGAGAACTGCTGCCGCCCCTGAACTAAAGCCGCATGATGCTGCTGCCGCTGGGGCGTGCTGCTGCTCGCCTCTCCAGTCCGCCGGTGCCTCCCGCTCGGGTGGCGTCCCGGGCTGACGGTGAGGCACCGCATGCGTCCGAGCTGCTGCTTGCGTCGCCTCGCGACCGCTGCTGGACCCGAGGGAGCCGCCAGCTGCGCGCGTCCAGGGGAGCACCTGAGCAGCTCGCGTTCGAGCTGAGGGCTACGTGCGCGCGCGAGGGAGCAGCTACCCAGTGCAGCGGCATCAGCTAGCAACCTCTGAATTCAGTGTTGCAGAATTCTGGAGGCAACTACGTGTATATCCTGTTCATGAAAGCTTTCATTTGAAAGCTCATAAGGTCAATTTTGTTCCTTTTTCATTTTTGTTCTTTCATTTGAAAGCTCATATGGTCAATTTTGGAGGCAACTACATGTATATACTGTTGATGTTACATGTAAACAAATTATGGCAAGCAGCACAAGTTTCTTTGTTTGTAAATTAAGCAGTCTGGTAGATTTGGAAAGGAGGAACAGGGTACTGAACTTCTATATATCAGCATAAGGTACATCCCAATTAAGCAGATTTGTTTTTCTGTTCTAAACAGGGTACTGAACTTGATAATTTTACCTTTCTGTTCTAGATGTTTTCCTATGCCTTGAGGAGTTGCCGATGGATGATATGCAGAGGCTACCAAGTGGTAGCTCCAATCTTGCAATTGAAGGTCAGCAATGGGTGCTTCTCCTGGGACGGCTCACCTGAGATACCAACACTGAAGGATCTGAATTTTCAAGATCAGCAAGGCATGCGTGTTGCAGTCTATGGGATGATCGGCTCTGGAAAATCAAGTTTGCTCTTTTACAGTCTGTGGGATGACCGGCTCTCAGTGAGGTGCCAAAGCTATTAGGAGATGCCAAGACTTCCGGAACAATGGCATATGCCAGCCAGACAGTATGGATGCAGAGCGGCAAAAATTCAGGACAACATACTGTTTGACAAGGAGATGGAGAGTGAGAAGTATGGCAGGGTCCTTGTGTGGTGTTCGCTGAAGAAAGACTTGGAGATCAAAGTCATTTATGGTTGTGTGTGTTTCTATTGATGTGTTTGCCCTGTTTGTTCATTGCATATTCAGTTGTTCGAAAAAGGGGTGTCATTTGTGCCAGGTTAATCAACTAGGGAAAGTAACACTTGATCACAGGGTAATAAAGTTAGTAGGTGTATGTAAAGTTATGTAGCTTCGTCAAACATATGTGACGTTTTAGTTGTTGGTCAGTTATGTAGCTGCTCTCCAATGACCTTTTGAATTCAACATGTCATCAATCAAATATACAAGGAGGACACGTAACAAATCAGAAAGAAAGTAGCAAGTTGTTAAATCTGATTTGCTGCTTTCATTTTGTGGAACTCTATAGCTTGTGAAATATTCATGTGTTATATCTTGTACGCCTCTTGTGATTTTACCAATGGAGTTGGCTCTAGCTCTTGAAAAGATGGTGAATGAGAAGCTTCCCAACCTGCCCACTGTAAGTTTCTTCTTCATGCCTATTTACAAGGAAAATTACTTTAAAAGTATTTGTGTGTGTGTGTGTGTTTGGCCCACTGAATTCCTAATTATTTATCCGAACCAGTACATGCAAACGTCACACCATATCTAAAACATTCATCCCAAATTTAACAGGTAGCAACAAGGTGAAAAGATCCTTAGCTGAGCATCTTTGTTGAGCAACGGACATGAGGTAACGTGAGAAAAGAAAATTGGAAGGAAAAAGATATAATACTGGGGCTACAAAACCGTATTAGCAAAACCTGTTAACAGACGCTCTGTCTAGATGTATGTTATTTCTCTCTAAGTTAGTCAATGCTCGTCCACAGGCGCGTGGGGTATTAAGAGGAAATGGACTCTCTGGAGCTTTCTTACAGTGAGGACAGGATCCCCTCTTGCCCAAGGTTAAATTCCTCAACTATCTAGCCCCGTGATGCCAATGGTTCTCTTCCTTTCTTCTCTTCAAAATCTGTCAGCAGCAAGCTCTGTCTAAATGTATGGTACTTATCTAAGGGGATGTCACAGTATTTTTATTTTAAATACCTGTTATTATAGGTCCCTTGAGTGCTTAGCTGAAATTTGCTGGTTTACTAGCTCTCTGAAAGGGTATCACTGTAGAGCAACTATAGCATGCAACTGCTATAATTGTATATATAGTTTGTATTTATCACTAAGATGGGTCATCAAGATGTTCTGCATCAAAGGTGTTGGCAGTGCTACAGTTGAAAAAATAAGATGACTTTGTGGTGTTACTACTGCCTGAGAAGTAGCAACCTCCCACAAAAGGTATAACAAAGTCGTTACTATGGCAGAAAAAGTAGTACAGTAAAGCATGTACCAGATATACTGGGAGAAAATGCCACGTGATAAAAGAACGACTTCAAATGAATGCATATGTCTTGAAATGAACTTTTTATCATGTTGTGGTTGATTACTGGAACCATACTTAATTTGTTATCTGTTAGGCAGAATATATGATATTGACAGGATCTTTTTTGATGTGATACAGGAAGCAGGTAAATTTCTTTTGTCAATTGTCATACAATATTCTAACCTCCCGCCTGGCAGTACCATCTACAATGATGTTTTCACCTAGCTTGATCTTCTGCATTGCATATACTTCCAGTTTTTAATATGTATCCTGTGTATACTGATTGTTTCCCTCTATTGTGTGTAAGCCGCATTTTCTAATCGATCCTATTTAGTGTCGCAATTCGGGGACTTATTGGAGATATCATCCTATTGCCTACTATCAACATTAGAAGTCAAAAATGAGTAGAAATGTGAGGGGTGGTGCAAGGAGTATCCCTTGCAGGCTGCCCCCACGTCAAGTTCGATGAGGTTGGAGTTTTAAAGTTTTAAACTTTCCATTGCTCCGGCGTGGCTTTGTGACATGTGTGCATCGTGTGATGGTCGAGCTCATCGCCTTGGATTGAGCAATGTTCACGCCCATTGCAATATGGACACCATGCCACCATCAACAATGAGGACAAGAATGAATAATACTTTCACCCCGTTGCAACACACGGGCCCTTTTGCTAGTTATAACATAAAAAACACAATTATAACAGTAGCATAATTGCGCTAACACTCAAGAACAGAAAGCAAAAAGCAAAAATAAATTTTATTTATTGAGTTGCCTCCCAACAAGCGCTATAGTTTTACGCCCCTAGCTAGGCATAAGATCTTATTCATGCTCACATGAAAGATAATTATTGAAACACAAAGAGAGCATCATGAAACATGTGACAAACACATTTAAGTCTAACATACTTCCTATGCATAGAAATCTTATAGGAAAACAAATTTTCAAGACAAGAAATATCTAGCATACGCAAAGGAGAGGAATAAAACATTGACAATCTCGACATAACAAAAGGAAATTTAATGACATGAAAATTTCTACCACCATATTTTCCTCTATCATATATAATTATATGTGGGATCATATTCAAATTCAACAATAGAGCTATCATATAAAATTTTCACTTTATGATCCACATGCATGCAAAGTTGACACTCTTCCAAAATAGTGGGATTATCATCAAATAAAGTCATGACCTCTCCAAACCCACTTTCATAAAAAATTTCATAAGATTGAACACTCTCCAAATATGTGGGATTATTTTTAGCTAAAGTTGACACTCTTCCAAACCCACTTTCAATATTATCGCAAACATATTCATCATGAGGCTTGAATAAATTTTCAAGATCATAAGAAACATCATCACCCCAATCATGATCATTGCAATAAGTAGCGGACATGACAAAACAAGCATCCCCAAGCTTGGGGTTTTGCATATTATTAGCACAATTGACATTAATAGAATTTATCGTAAAATTATTGCAATCATGCTTTTCATTCAAGGAGCTATCATTAATCACTTCATAAATTTCTTCATCACAATTTTCAGATTCACGAATCTCAAGCAAAACTTCATAAAGATAATCTACTTCACTCAAATCACTAGCAATTGGTTCATAATAATTGGATCTCTTAAAAAGATTAGCAAGTGGATGAGGATCCATATCAACAGATTTTTAACAAGCAAAGATGCAAGCAAATAGAAGGCACACGGTAACACAAGTAAACATGAGATCTGACGAGAAAACGGCGAACAAAAAGAATGCGAATAAACGGAAATTTTTTGTGAAGTGGGGGAGAGGAAAACGAGAGGCAAATGGCAGATAATGTAAATTGCGAGGAGATGAGATTTGTGATTAGGAACCATGTATATGTTGAAGATCCTCCCCGACAACGGCGCCAGAAATTCCTTTTGATGTCGCTTGAAGCTACGTCGGTATTTCCCCAAAGAGGAAGGGATGATGCAGCACAACGGTGGTAGGTATTTCCCTCAGATATGAAACCAAGGTTATTGAACCAGTAGGAGAACCAAGCAACACAACGTAAACAGCCGCTGCACACAGATAACAAATCCTCGCAACCCGACGTGTTAAAGGGGTTGTCAATCCCTTCCGGGGTACGACGCCTCAAGATAGGCAAACGGACGTGAGATAAATTTGTAGTAAATTGGTAGATATATCGCAAATAAAATAAATAGAAATAAAACGCAGCAAGGTATTTTTTTATATTTTTGGATTAATAGATCTGAAAATAAATGCAAGAGAAAAGTAGATCGCAAAGGCAAATATATGAGAAAGAAGACCCGGGGGCCGTAGGTTTCACTAGTGGCTTCTCTCGAGAAAAATAGCAAACGATGGGTGAACAAATTACTGTTGGGTAATTGACAAAACTTCGAATAATTATGACGATATCCAGGCAATGATCATTATATAGGCATCACGTCCAAGATTAGTAGACCGACTCCTGCCTGCATCTACTACTATTACTCCACACATCGACCGCTATCCAGCATGCATTTAGTGTATTAAGTTCATGGAGAAATGGAGTAATGCAATAAGAACGATGACATGATGTAGACAATATCTATCTATATAGAGATAGACCCCATCGTTTTATCCTTAGTAGCAACGATACATACATGTCGTTGCCCTTTCTGTCACTGGGATCAAGCACCGTAAGATCGAACCCACTGCAAAGCACCTCTTCCCATTGCAAGATAAATAGATCAAGTTGGCCAAACAAAACCCAAATATCGGAGAAAAATATGAGGCTATAAGCAATACGCATAAAAGAGATCAAAGAAACTCAAATACTTTCATGGATATAAAAAGATAGATCTGATCATAAACTCAAGTTCACCGATCCCAACAAACACACCGCAAAAGAGTTACATCATATGGATCTCCAAGAGACCATTGTATTGAGAATCCAGTGAGAGAGAGAAAGCCATCTAGCTACTAACTACGGACCCGAAGGTCTACAAAGAACTCCTCATGCATCATCGGAGAGGCACCAATGGAGGTGGTGAACCCCATCCGAGATGGTGTCTAGATTGGATCTGGTGGTTCTGGACTCTGCGACGGCTGGATGAATATTTCGTCGACTCCCCTAGGGTTTCTGGAATATTGGGATATTTATAGCGCGAAGAGGTGGTCCGGGGGGCACCCGAGGTGGGCACAACGCACCAGGGCATGCCTGGGCCTCCTGGCGCACCCTGGTGGGTTGTGCCCCCTCGGGGCACCCCCAGGTGCAGCCAGGGCCCCGCGTGTTCCTTCTGGCCCATAAAAATTCTCCATAAAGTTTCGGGGCATTTGGACTCCGTCTGATATTGATTTTCTGCGATGTAAAAAACATGGAAAAAAACAGCAACTGGCACTTGGCACTATGTCAATAGGTTAGTACCAAAAAATGATATAAATGACTAGAAAATGATTATAAAACATTCAAGATTGATAATATAAAAGCATGGAACAATCAAAATTATAGAGACGTTGGAGACGTATCAGTGTGATCATTGGTCATTGCCATGAATGATGTCATAACTATGTGCTTTTCTATCAATTGCCCAATAGTAATTTGTTTACCCACCGTATGCTAAATTTTTGAGAGAGAAGCCTCTAGTGAAAACTATGGCCCCCCGAGTCTACTTTAGTCATATTATAAAAACTAAAAGTACCTTGCTGCAATTTTACTCTTTTTATTTTACTTTTCTTTTTATCTATCTATCACTATCCGAATTAATCCTTGCAAGTAATGAGTTCAAGGGGATCGACAACCCTCTTACCGCCTTGGGGTGCAAGTATTTGCTTTTGTGTGTGTAGGTTCTGAAGACAAGAATTTGCGTGGTTCTCCTATTGGTTAGATAACCTTGGTTCTCATCGAGGGAAATAATTATCTCTACTATACTACTCCACCTCCCCTCTTTGGGGAAAATGCCAACGCAGCTTACAAGTAGCAGAAAGAATTTCTGGCGTTGTTGCCAGGGAGACATCGCCAAATTCTTACCAGGTTCCCGCATACAAACTATCATCTACTTGCTCTAATTTTTATTCGACTTTTTTGATTTTGCCTTTTGATTTGCCTCCATTTTTCATCTCCCTCCACTTCTCTAAAAATTGAAGACACAAAAATATTTTACTTTGTTAGTTTGCTTGTTTGTTTGCTTGCTTGTCACTATGTCTCAACAGAACACTAAGTTGTGTGACTCTTCAAATACTAATAATAATGATTTTATTAGTACTCCAATTGCTCCTCCCGCCACTAGTGTGGAGTCGTACGATATTAATGCTGTATTGCTAAATCTTGTTATGAAAAAATAATTTTCTGGAAATCCTAATGAAGATTGCATCCCATCTTAGTAACTTCGTTGAATTATGTGATATGCAAAAGAAAAAAAAGATGTGGATAATGATATTATTAATTTGAAATTATTTCCTTTCTCGCTAAGAGATCGTGCTAAAGCTTGGTTTTCATCCTTGCCTCAAATAGTATTGATTCATGGGATAAGTGTAAGGATGCTTTTATTGCCAAGTATTTTGCTCCCGCTAAGATTATTTCTCTTAGAAATCAAATTACGAACTTTAAGCAACTTGAGCATGAACATGTTGCACAATCTTGGGAAAGAATGAAATTAATGATTAGAAATTGTCCCACTCATGGTTTAAGCTTATGGATGATAATACAAAACTTTTATGCGGGACTAAACTTGTGTCGAGAAATCTTCTAGACTCTGCTGTAGGTGGTACTTTTATGGAAATCACATTGGGAGAAGCTACAAAACTACTTGATAATATAATGACAAATTATTCTCAATGGCACACCGAACGAGCTCCAACTGGTAAGAAGGTAAACTCTGTCGAAGAAATTGCTACTTTGAGTGATAAAATGGATGCTCTTATGAAAATGCTTGCTAGTAAAAATTCTCATGTTGATCCCAATGATGTGCAAGTATCTACTTATATTGAGAAAAATAATGAGGCTATTGATGTGAATTTTGTCTCTAGAAATAATTCAACAACAATGCTTATAGAGGTAATTTCAATCCTAGACCGTATCCTGGTAATTCCTCTAATAATTATGGTAATTCCTATGGAAATTCTTACAATAATAATAATAATAGGATACCTACTGATCTTGAGAACCACATTAAATAATTTATAGTCCTCAAAAGATTTTCAATGCTATGGTAGAAGAAAAACTACATAAAGTTGATGATATGGCTAGAAACATGGATAGAATTGCTCATGATTCGGACACTCTTAAAATTAATTTTTTGCCACCTAAGTATGATATTAATGAGTCAATAAACACTGGTACAACGAGCTGCTATACAAACAATTTTTAACCCCTTTTCGCGGTGGGGTTTTAAACCATCGCCTTGCCTGTGTGTGATGGGGGGGGGGTCCTTCCCACACGACCCAAAAACCGTCGGGGACAGGGAGCCATGATGCAGACATGTTGCCAAATCTAATCGTATGCGATGCAGCAACATATCGCACACACCACATTCTAGCACATGTGTGGGATTGGTGATCAAACGTTTCTAATTAGACAGTGAAACCAAATGGTGTTTCATATTGGACCATTTGCGAAATAGTACCTAAGGCACACGGGCCATCATCGGAACTGTGTGTGATATGTGCCCCATCACACACGAGTATTCTATGGCAATCGTTTGCCATGCATGACACCATCACACATGTTTCCTGAACAATTACCGTGTGTAATAATGTGCTATCACAAATGGTCCAGGAGCCCCTTCACACACATACAAGTGCTGCAAATCGTGTGCGATTTGTTGTGTATCACCGACGGTTGCGGTATGAGTGACATGTGCTTTCCGTTCTGGATCGCACATGTTTCCTGAACAATTTACGAGTGGGATTGCATTTTGCATTGGGAACGATTTACTATAAGCTCTCATGTGTGGTAATGTGCTATCACAAACGGTTCAGGAGCCCCTACGCACACATAGAAGTGCTGCAAATTGTCTGCAATTTGTTGTGTATCACTAACGTTCTGCTATGATTGACGTGTGCTTTCCGTTCTGGATCGCACACACTCATTTAGTTGAACCATGTGGGCATCAATGGCCAGGTTGAAGCAAAAATATTGCATTTGAATCGCCATGCAGAAAGAAAATTCACCACAATATGCAATTGAACAAATAGTGTCCATAGGAAGAACATTCATCAGAATTTGCAACAATATGCAATTGAATAAATGGTAGCTAAATTCCAATGATTTGTCGACATATGCAGTACATAATTATCATAGTGTACAAAATACTAAGACCTCATGACATGGAAAACAATGCATCCATGCATATATGTTTAGCGGCTAACTCTTACTCATTGTTTGAGGAGAAGCCATGCTGAAATCTTCATTATCACCAGTGGGCTTGATGTAGTGATTCAAGAAGAAGTTGCTGATAAATGTCCTAACCATCAACAATTCATCAGCGGGGAGCGGTTCAGGGGTCATCGGTTTAAAGATGAGCTGCATGATTTTTAAGATCAGAATGTGCCATATGAGTGGAGTAGAAGATATGAATTAAGATAGACTTACTAGTACTAATCCGCAAGCATCTTCACAACAATCAGCAGATTTGCAGATGGACATCATGTGTCTGCAAACATAGTATCCACAAAGGTTGGTCCCTGCTTGTTGCTGAGGACACTTGAATTTTTTGTACAGAATCAGTCATGTATTTCCCTTGTTAAGAACAACCTAACCGGTGTATGGTATTTTTTTACTTGGACAGAAATAGAAAGAGGTTTATTTAGAAACCTGAACATTTGACTTGCGTAAGAAAAGGTATTTGAAAACTATTGGATGCATTTTCCAAAAATAGCGGATTTCGGTGTCTTACCGGAGAAACGATCTCGTGCTGCAGAGGTAGTTCCCTCTTGATTAGGGTCCCTGGTTTAGTTTTGCATAATGCTAGCACACTGTAAATGAAGATGGATTTTCACATACTCAATTCTTGAACCAGATATGAATGCAAATTCGACATCATAGAATTCAATACGTATCCATGAATTCTACAGATTAAGAAAACCATGAACTTATGAACTATCTCAAAATATGAAAGACAATCAATATATGCGTGGTTGTTTATTTGACTTACCCTTCATGGTATGGCCAGAGAAATAATTCTGCATGGGATGTGATACGTCCATTTTGCATCATGTTTATCTACTGTTATTTATATTGTTTTTATGAATAATAATGCTTTTTGGAGTAATTCTAATGCCTTTTCTCTCATAAGATGCAAGGTACACACAAAGAGGGAGAATACCGGCAGCTGGAATTCTGGAACTGAAAAAGCTACGTGAGGCTAACTATTCCGCACAACTCCAAATGAGCTGAAACTTTACGGGGAATTTTTATGGAATATATAAGAAATATTGGAGCCAGTAAGTACCAGAGGGGGCCCACCAGGTGAGCACAACCCACCTGGGTGCGCCAGGGAGCCCAGGCGCGCCCTGGTGGGTTGTGTCCTCCTCGGCCCACCTCCGGTGCCCCTCTTATGGTATATAAGTCATTTTGACCTAGAAAATAAATAAATGGAGGACTTTCGGGACGAAGCGACGCCGTCTCGAGGTGGAACTTGGGCGGGAGCACTTTTGCCCTCCGGCGGGGGAACTTTCCTCCCGGAGGGGGAAATCATCGTCATCATCATCACCAACAACTCTCCCATCTCGGGGAGGGCTATCTCCATCAACATCTTCAACAACACCATCTCCTCCCAAACTCTAGTTCATCTCTTGTGTTCAATCTTTGTACCGGAACTATAGATTGGTACTTATGGGTGACTAGTAGTGTTGATTACATCTTGTAGTTGATTACTATATGGTTCATTCGGTGGAAGATTATATGTTCAGATCCAATATGCTATTTAATACCCCTCTGATCTTGAGCATGATTATTATTTGTGAGTAGTTACTTTTGTTCTTGAGGTCAAGAGAGAAATCTTGTTGCAAGTAATCATGTGAATTTTATATGTGCTTGATATATTGATGGTATGTATGTTGTGATTCCCTTAGTGGTGTCATGTGAACATCGACTACATGACACTTCACCATATTTGGGCCTAAGGGAATGCATTGTGGATTAGTTATTAGATGATGGGTTGTGAGAGTGACAGAAGCTTAAACCCTAATTTATGTGCTATTCCGTAAGGGACTGATTTAAATCCAAAAGTTTAATGCTATGGTTAGAATTTATTCTTAATACTTTTCTCGTGGTTTTGGATGCTTGCGAGAGGGTTAATCATAAGTAGGAGGTTTGTTCAAGTAAGAACAACACCTAAGCACCGGTCCACCCACATATCAAATTCAAAGTAGCGAACACAAATCAAACCAACATGATGAAAGTGACTAGATGAAATTCCAGTGTACCCTCAAGAACACTTTTCTTATCATAAGAGACCGTTTTGGCCTGTCCTTTGCCTCAAAAAGACTGGGCTACCTTGCTGCACTTTTTTTTACTATTATAGTTACTTGCTCGTTACAAATTATCTTGCTATCAAACTACTCGTTACTTATAATTTCAGTGCTTGCAGAGAATACCTTGCTGAAAACCACTTGTCATTTCCTTCTGCTCCTCGTTGGGTTCGACACTCTTACTTATCAAAAGGACTACGATTGATCCCCTATACTTATGGGTCATCAGGATGTGTTTTCGAAGATTCTGGCGACCTTGTTAATGGCCCACTCCCGTTCATCCTTATCACGTAATAATGTGCCATTTGCGAATGCAGGATCAATGAAATACACACGCTGACTTTTTCTTCTGTGCGTGATCAATCCCCTGAGAGGAATACAATACAATTAGCTTTGTATCGTTTAGAACCTTGTATGGAGAAGTTGATCAGAGTTTGTGAAGTACTTACAAAATTAGGCATTTAACAAGAGTGGCATCGAGCACGTTGAAGTTGAAGAAGAGATGTAAGTCCTCGACATGCACACTGATGGAACTCGGACCGTGACAGAAATTATCTCCGTCATAGTGGACTAGCAGAACCCCATGACCTTTTGACATTTGATCCATGCAATATTTATGTAACATGCGACAACTGGAACTACACTCCTCAGAGTATTCGACAACAAGAAATGGCTGATCATGGACGTAATTACGTGCTTGAAGTACGCCTGCTTTATTTTTAGCAAGCATCGTATTGAGTTCTTTATCGTCCATGATGTCAGAAACAATATTACTCTTCGATTCCAACAACTTTCTAGTAATTTGGTTCTGGGCGATGAGTGCTTCAAGTAAGTGGGTATCATTCTCATTCCTCCTCAGTCTCGAGGCCCGCTTCCTCGGGGTGCGGCATGTTTGCCCGCTTCCTTTCTGGTACTTGAAGCACTTCTGGTGCAAGGTCTGGATGGTTGAAAGGTGGACTGCCGAGCAGCAGACTACTGAGCAGACAATTTAGCTATGCCAGACTGCTGAGCTGGCGGTGCTGCTATGACGGCTTGCTGGGCTGTAGGAGCAGAGGCATCAGATTGCTGACCAGGCATTGAAGCTATTTCGGGTTTCTACGCAGGTGGTGCCAACTTGTCGGTGTGTTGACGAGGCTCTACCAACGTGTTCGTTTGCTGAGTAGGCAGTGCCGACGCATTGATATGCTGATCACGCGGCTGCGAACCGACGAACTGATGAGCAGTAGGTTCTGGACCTCCGTACTGCTTAGCAGGTGGTTCCGAAGCATCCGACTACTCAGCAGTCTATTCCACCAGGTTGGTCTGCTCAGCATGCGGTGCCGCTGAGTCTCCCCTACTCTTTAGTGGCCGGCATCTGGACCGGTGGTCCATCTTCAGCAGTTGTAGGCCTTGACACTGGCTGCTCAGGGGCGGACGATGACATGGCCTGTACATCACAAAGTCGGGCGGGCTGATCATAGATTGATGCATCAGCCGTCGGATTACGAGTATTAGGTTCCTTGGGGGAAGCACGCGAGAGCTGTTGTGGCAATGAGAGTCACTGGTTGAAGGGCAACATTGGTTGGTATTGGCGGGGCTTGAGGGATCTCATCCATGAAGTCTATTTCCTTTCGTGGCCACCGGATATGATGTAACAGTGTTTATCCCAAGGTCCTCTACTCATCAAAGACCCCTAGGGCGTTCTTTAGAGAAAATTCATTGAATCTAGGCTTTACTTTAGTCACGTAGCACTTCACAATGCCTGACTTCAATGGCACATTGTCCAACAAGAGGTTCCCTTCCAAGAAGGGGGGCAAACCCAGGCTGTTGCACATTATAACGTACCTTCATAATGTGTAAGCACGCCCCTCAGTCTGTAACGACCAAACCTCGAAGGATTTGAGTCTCTGTGCTTACCGTGCTAGTCCCTGGATCGAACACGCTAGCACACACAGTACAGATGAATACCAGAATAGCAAGTGCATCATTTATTACAACGTATGATCCAGAATGTATAAAATAAAACAATCGGCATAGCACATGGCTAGCTTTATTCAATCAAATAGCGAAAAGTAGCAGAAAATAATGATGAGTCCCATTATAGCCCACTGGCGATGCTGAGTGCAGACTCGCGACCCTAATAGTACCTTACTCTTCATCTGAATATCCTGCAACATGAGACGTTGCAGCCATATAGGTCAATACTTTGAATGTATTGGCAAGTTACGCAGTAGCAATAATAAAACAGACCTACATGTATATGCATAGTATAGCAAAAGGAAGGCTTGAGGGTTTATTTTTGCATAAAGCTGTTTTTGTCCTCATAACTACCAAATAGTCATATTTTAATTTAGTTCTTTTATTACTACAATTAAATACACAAGGTTGAGTTGGCAAAATCAACTCCAACCTACCCTTTATTAAGTTGCCCACAAATATTACTAAGTGCCACATCTGTCAAGATCATCCAACAACTGTAATGGCATAGTCGCTCAAATTTGCACATAACCGGGGGCATGGGTAATCATGATTAGTTTTTCATACTCTGCAGAGTTTTGCACACTTTACCCACTAGATTCAACCCGAAGATTAAGACGAAGTCTTTCAGAAGTAGTCACCTCCACCCACCGGCAGCCGGTACACCTACTCATACCTACATCTGCTAGCTTACCTGGGCGAGGATCCCACAACCTACTCAACTAAGCCAGAGCCCATTTAGCTAGTGGTTGCGCATGGAAGCTACTAGTCACTAAGTCCGCCTGATCTTTTTTAGCCTGGGCGGCCATCCACTTAGATTCAGAGGGTATAAACCATGATGTTCTTGAAACCACCCATCAATACCAATTCCGCCCATAGGTGAATTAAGTCCTTAATTACTACTAATTTTGTTATATATATAATCCTCACAAGCTCAATGAATACACGAACCACCCCCGTTTACAAAGCATAACAAACTACAACTACCACGATCTGCATTAACGGGAGATAGCTCAACAATATAGCAAAATAATATAGTAATCCTATACATGCATATATTCATAGTGTGATATGACTACATGCATAGAAAACAATAGGTAAAGGATGATCAACATGTACCTTGCCTTGGTTCTGGTTCAAAAAGTCACACTCCTGACAATAGTTCGTGTCGCACTCCGAACAATCTACACGTTTCACACAATCAACAAATCAAACACAGAAGTTCGAATAAAGCCAAAATAAAACCAACAACAAGAAAACCATTTTAAAATGCAACAATAGTAGCATAAAAGCATGCAGAAATCACCTAAATTGGGTATAGAGACTAAAAGATATACCTAGTTGAATTTTGGATGAAAATCTGTGAAAAACAAAACAAAAAGAAAACTTTGTTCTCTGAAATACTGTAGCGATCGCTGTAGCGTTTACTGCAGCGTCTGCCACGTGTCGCCACGTGATTGGCTGAAGAGTTCATGTGCGCGCGTGTGCTCACCAGCAACAGAGGACACGGCGGCGGTCTCGGGCGTCGATGGTGGCGCTTCTCCAGCGGGCCTCCGGCAAAGGTGAGGTGAGGTACAGGGGCGGCAGGTCTCGGCGGTGACGGAGGTGGTGTTAAACGGCGGCGTGGCTCCCTCTGTAGGCGACGACGGGCTCGTGAACGTGGTGCTCCGGCAGCGTCGGGTCTGCTCGGGAGGCTTGTTCCCGTGCTCTGTGGCAAAAAAAACCCGTCAATAAGATGCGAAAGTGGGACGGGTTCGAAAGGCACAAGCTGGAGCGACAGGGGCTACTAACGGCGATGAGCGCAAGCAACAAAGGCGGCGGCGGCTGAATTCCCCGGCGAGATCCAATTCGCCCAACAGGGGCGTGCAGACGATGGAAGGGACAGAAAGGGGTTGCGGTCGTGCCGGGCGAATCCTTACGCGTCCAAGGAGCCCTAGGGATGCACGGGGTCGGTTGGGTGCTCGTGGCGATCCGGCTCGGCCTCGGCTGTGCGTGCGGCGCGCTGCAGTCCGACTCGGGGAAGGAGACGAGCAGGGCCGCGGGCGGGTCCCCTAGTTAGCGGCTGGAGGTGAGCGAGCGGGATGGTGCGGTGCGGTGACACGTACTGGTTTAGTCGGATGGGCTGGGCCGTGGCTGTTGCGCGCTGGGCCGCGGGCTGGCTGGTGTTTTCTTTTTTTAAAACAAAACTACAGAAGCAAAATAACTAAAATGGAAACACCAGAATAAAAACGAAAAAAATAACTACTAATATAAACTACAGGAACACCAGTTCCTCATCTAATGCAATTTTGAAAAATAGTTTTTATGCAATAGGCCACACAAAACAGCAATAAAACAGTCAAATAAAATATTATGGAGACTAAGAAAAATACCAGACCATATCAGATGAACTGGAAATAATATTCTGGACATTATGAACATTTTTAAAATAGGGGAGAAGTCATGTTCTCTCAACTCCAATAAATTGCCTTTAGTTGCATAATGAAAAGAGTATTGCAGAAAAACAAATAATGCATGGAAAATATGACATGCATATGTATGATCTATTAACATCCTAATTTAGGAAAAAATAGGATGTTACAAACCTACCCCCCTTAAGATGAATCTCGCCCTCGAGATTCAGGCTGGCTAGCAAATAGGTGTGGGTGATCCTGCCTGAGATCTTCCTCTCGTTCCCAGGTGGCTTCCTCCTCTGTATGATGATCCCACTGAACCTTGCATAACTTAATTGTCTTGGTGCGAGTAACTCTCTCTGCTGTCTCTAGAATCTTAACAGGCTTCTCCTCATATGTCAAATCACTCTCCAACTGAATTGCCTCAAGTGGCACTGTGTCTCTCAATGGAACATCCATCATCTCCGCATGGCACTTCTTCAACTGAGATACATGAAACACATTATGAACTCCAGACAAAGATTCTGGCAACTCCAGCTGATAAGCTACCTCTCCTCTATGCCCCAAGATTTTGTAAGGCCCCACAAAACATGGTGCTAACTTACCTTTAATTCCAAACCTCTTAATTCCACGAAGTGGTGAAACTCTAAGATATGCACGGTCTCCTACTTCATATGTCACCTCCTTACGTTTTGCATCTGCATAACTCTTCTGTCTAGACTGTTCTATCTTCAGCCTGTCAAGAATCAACTTGACCTTCTCCTCAGCATCTCTGATCAAGTCTGGTCCAAAGAACCGACGCTCTCCAACCTCATCCCACATCAATGGTGTCTTGCACTTTCTACCATAAAATACCTCAAATGGTGCCATCTTCAGACTAGCCTGATAACTGTTATTATATGAGAACTCTGCATAAGGTAAACTATGATCCCAACTGGACCCATAGTCCAAAGCACAAGCCCTCAACATATCCTCCAAAATCTGATTTACCCTCTCTGTCTGCCCATCTGTTTGTGGATGGAAAGCTGTACTGAACTCCAGCCTGGTGCCCAAGGATTCATGCAACCGACGCCAAAATTTAGATGTGAACTGAGTACCTCTATCAGACACTACCTTCCTTGGAACTCCATGCAGACAAACAATTTTAGACATATAAATCTTTGCTAGCTGAGCACTGGTATAAGTAGTCTTTACCAGGATAAAGTGAGCAACTTTAGTCAAACGATCAACAACTACCCAAATAGAATCATAACCTGACCGAGTCCTGGGTAGACCTGTAATGAAATCCATACCAATCTCATCCCACTTCCAATCAGGTATAGGCAATGGCTGTAACAAACCTACTGGTCTCTGATGTTCTACTTTAACGCTCTGGCACACATCACATGTTGCAATATATCCAGCAATTTCCCTCTTCAGGCTAGGCCACCGAAATCTTCCCTCAAATCCAAATACATCTTAGTATTACCTGGGTGAATAGAATAAGGTGAATCATGCGCCTCCTGAAGAATCAACTTCCTGATATCTGCATCCTGAGGTACACAAATACACTTCTCAAACCATATGGCCCCATGTTCATCCGCAAGGAAACCTTCTGCCTTACCTTTAACCATATTCTATGTTATCTCAGCAATCTCCTTATCACCCTTTTGAGCTTCTCTGATCCTGTCAAGCAAAGTAGGCTTTACTTCCAGTGTTGCTAAATATCCCTTAGGAACCATCTCCAACCTGAGATTCCTGAACTGCTCACATAACTCCGGTGGCATATCATCAATATTAACGGCATTAACATGGCTCCTACGACTCAATGCATCAGCAACAACATTAGCCTTACCAGGGTGATATTGCACATTCAAATCATAATCCTTAATAAGCTCCAACCATCTCCTCTGCCTGAGGTTCAAATCCTTCTGAGTAAAAATATACTTCAAGCTCTTATGATTAGGAAATATATCACAATGATTACCAATAAGATATGGCCTCCAAGTTTTCAATGCATGCACAACTGAGGCTAACTCCAAATCATGTGTAGGATAATTATGCTCATGACTCTTAAGCTGACGTGAAGCATATGAAACAACTTTACCTTCCTGCATCAAAACACTCCCAAGTCCTTGACGAGAAGCATCACAATATACTTGGAAGTCCTTATGTATATCCGGCAGAGTTAAGACTGGTGCTGTAAACGTTGCTTCAAGTCCTGAAAACTGGCTTCACATTCATCAGTCCAAACAAATTTCTTCTCTTTCTTCAACAATTCAGTCATAGGCTTTGCAATCTTGGAAAAGTTCTCAATAAACCTCCTGTAATAACCTGCAAGGTCCAAAAAGCTACGAATCTCTCCAACTATCGTGGGTGTCTCCCACTCTGTAACTGCAACAACCTTAGATGGATCAACTGCAACTCCATTACCTGACACAACATGTCCAAAGAATGCTACCTCATCCAGCCAGAAATCACATTTGCTGAACTTGGCATACAACTGATGTTCCCTCAATATCTCCAATACCAAACGCAGATGCACCTCATGCTCTTGCTTATTCTTGGAGAACACCAATATATCATCGATGAAAACAACCACAAAATTATCCAAGAACTCCATAAACACCTTTTTCATCATATTCATGAAGTATGCAGGGGCATTAGTCAATCCAAATGACATAACACTATATTCAACAACCAATACCTCGTAGTAAAAGCAGTCTTGGGAATATCTTGCTCACGAATCTTTAATTGATGATAACCAGAACAAAGATCAATCTTAGAAAACACAGTAGCTCCCTCCAACTGGTCAAATAGATCATTTATCATAGGCAAAGGATACTTATTCTTAATGGTTACCTCATTCAAGGAACGATAGTCAACACACATCCTCAAGGTCCCATCCTTCTTATCCACAAACAAAACTGGAGCTCCCCAAGGTGATGAACTTGGGCGAATAAATCCGTGTGCCTGCAATTCCCTTATCTGCTTCTTCAATTCCTCTAACTCTTGAGGAGGGATTCTATACGGTCTCTTTGCAATTGGTCTAGTGCCTCGTGTTAAATCAATAAGAAACTCAAGGTGGCATACGTGGCAACTCCTCTGGAAACACATCTGGATATTCCCTCACAACTGGCACCTCTTCCAGGCTACCCCCTTAAGAGAGTTCACATTTACCTGATTACGCTTATACTTAAATTTGATCCTCTTCCCTCCTGGTGCACTGAGAGTAATAGATCGACTGACACAATCAATATGACCTTTATATAACTGTAGCCAATCCATACCCACAATAATATCCAGACCTTGGGACTTCAATATAATCAAATCTGTAGGAAAAACATGCTTCCTAATAGACAAGGTCAACTGATGACAACCAACACCTGCTATCATCTCAGCTCCGGGAGAACTCACTCTAATAGGCATACTAAGGATTTTGGTTGGCAAGAATAGATGAGTTATAAATATAATAGGGCCAAAGACTATGTATATATAAATATATTCTACCCATATGCATAATATGATCAAGCCAACAAAAACACAACAACGAATAACACCACAAACAAATTACAAACAATAATATAATATTATATATATAGTCAAATAATTTCAATAAGATGTACTTTAACAAATAAACTACCAATCAAGCAAACAATCTAGTATCTTCATACCACGAAAGTGGACATAATCAGATGCGCTAACACGATAACATTGCAATATAAAACAAACATGAATGGTTGTCTCAGCACTAGTTCCTACTTAACTGGTCAAGATACTTGAGGGGGTTAACTAATAAATAGTAAGAAGTATAGACAGTTTTATAAAATAATTTCCAGTCCTATGGCTTTTTCTAATCCATTTTCTAGGGTCACGTCCTACAGTCAACACACTACTCTGATACCATCTGTAACGACCAAACCTCGAAGGATTTGAGTCTCTGTGCTTACCGTGCTAGTCCCTGGATCGAACTCGCTAGCACACATAGTATAGATGAATACCAGAATAGCAAGTGCATCATTTATTACAACGTATGATCCAGAATGTATAAAATAAAACAATTGGCATAGCACATGGCTAGCTTTATTCAATCAAACAGCGGAAAGTAGCAGAAAATAACGATGAGTCCCATCATAGCCCACTGGCGATGCTGAGTGCAGATTCGTGACCCTAACGGTACCTTACTCTTCGTCTGAATATCCTGCAACATGAGACATTGCAGCCATATAGGTCAATACTTTGAATGTAATGGCAAGTTACACATGAGCAATAATAAAATAGACCTACATGTATATGCATAGTATAACAAAAGGAAGGCTTGAGGGTTTATTTTTGCGGAAAGTTGATTTTGTCCTCATAACTACCTAATAGTCATATTTTAATTTAGTTCTTTTATTACTACAATTAAATACAAAAGGTTGAGTTGGCAAAATCAACTCCAACCTACCCTTTATTAAGTTACCCACAAATATTATTAAGTGTCACATCTGTCAAGATCATCCAACAACTGTAATGGCATAGTCGTTCAAATTTGCCCATAACCGGGGGCATGGCTAATCATGATTAGTTTTTAATACTCTGCAGTGTTTTGCACACTTTACCTACTAGACTCAACCCGAAGATTGAGACGAAGTCTTTCAGAACTAGTCACCTCCACCCACTGGTAGCCGGTACACCTACTCATGTCTACATCTGCTAGCTTACCTGGGCGAGGATCCGACAACCTACTCAACTAAGCCAGAGCCCATTTAGCTAGTGGTTGTGCATGGAAGTTACTAGTCACTAAGTCTGTCTGATCTTTTTGAGCCTGGGCGGCCATCCACTTACATTCAGAGGATATAAACCATGATGTTCTTGAAACCACCCATCAATACCAATTCCGCCCAGAGGTGAATTAAGTCCTTAATTACTAGTCATTTTGTTATATATATATAATCCTCACAAGCTCAATGAATACACAAACCACCCCCGTCTACAAAGCATAGAAAACTACAACTACCACGATCTGCATTGACGGGAGATAGCTCAACAATATAGCAAAATAATATAGTAATCCTATACATGCATATATTCATAGTGTGATATAACTACATGCATAGAAAACAATAGGTAAAGGATGATCAACCTGTAACTTGCCTTGGTTCTGGTTCAAAAAGTCACACTCCTGACAATAGTTCATGTCACACTCCGAACAATCTACACGTTTCACACAATCAACAAATCAAACACAGAAGTTCGTATAAAGCGAAAATAAAACCAATGGCAAGAAAACCATTTTAAAATTCAACAACAGCGGCATAAAAGCATGCACAAATCACCTAAATTGGCTATATAGACTAAAAGATATAGCTAGTTGAATTTTGGATGAAAATCTGTGAAAAACAAAACAAAAAGAAAACTTTGTTATGTAAAATACTGTAGCGATCGCTGTAGCGTTTACAGCAGCATCTGCCACGTGTCGCCACGCGATTGGCTGAAGAGTTCATGTGCGCTTGCGTGCTCACCAGCAACAGAGGACGCGGCGAAGGTCTCGGGCGTCAATGGTGGCGCTTCTCCGGCGGGCCTCCGGCGAAGGTGAGGTGAGGTACAGGGGCGGCAGGTCTCGGCGGTGACGAAGGTGGTGTTAAACGGCGGCGGGGCTCCCTCTGTAGGCGACGACGGGCTCGTGAACGCGGTGCTCCGGTAGCGTCGGGTCTGCTCGGGAGGCTTGTTCCCGTGCTCTGTGGCCAAAATAAACCCGTCAAGAAGATGCGGAAGTGGGAGGGGTTCGAAAGGCACAAGCTGGAGCGCCAGGGGCTACTAACGGCGACGAGCGCAAGCAGCAAAGGTGGCGGGGGCGGAATTCCCCGGCGAGATCCAATTCGCCCAACAGGGGCGTGCAGACGATGGAAGGGACAGAAAGGGGTTGCGGTCGTGCGGGGCGAATCCTTACGCGTCCAAGCAGCCCTAGGGATGCACGGGGTCGGTCGGGTGCTCGTGGCGATCCGGCTCGGCCTCGGCTGTGCATGCGGTGCGCTCCAGTCCGACTCGGGGAAGGAGACGAGCAGGGGCGCGGGCGGGTCCCGCTAGTCAGCGGCCGGAGGTGAGCGAGCGGGCTGGTGCGGCGCGGTGACACGTACCGGTTCAGTCGGATGGGCTGGGCCGCGGGCTGGCTGGTGTTTTCTTTTTTTAAACAAAACTACAGAACCAAAATAACTAAAATGAAAACACCAGAATAAAAACGAAACAAAAATATATATAGACACACAGTAAAAATAACCCTACTAATATAAACTACAGGAACACGAGTTCCTCATCTAATGCAATTTTGAAAAATAGTTTTTTATGCAATAGGCCACACAAAACAACAATAAAACAGTCGAATAAAATATTATGGAGACTAAGAAAAATAGCAGACCATATCAGACGAACTGGAAATAATATTGTGGACATTATGAACATTTTTAAAATAGGGGAGAAGTCATATTATTTCCACTCCAATAAATTGCCTTTAGTTGCATAATGAAAAGAATATTGCAAAAAAACAAATAATGCATGGAAAATATGATATGCATATGTATCATCTATTAACATTCTAATTTAGGAAAATTGGGATGTTACACAGTCCGCCTTTCGTTCCAGACAGATCAGATATAGCATCAATGCATCATCATGCGCAGCTACAGTCTCAGTGTCACTAGGGTCAGCTGATGCACAACTACTCTTGTGCGGTGTTGTCGCGCAATAGACAGCATCCTCCATGCCCGCATCCCCCCATCTGCTGGCTATCTGTCAGTGTTAGAGTCTTTTGCATCATCAGTGACTCCTCAATTTCCTTTTGAAGCCCCGAATACATGTCCCTCCTCAACCTTTCATACAATTGATTCTGCTTCAGTTCACTCCTCGCTTTTTTTAGGCTGAGCCTCTCTTCTTTGCTGAGTGTGAAATCCCTCTTGTGCGGGACATTGACACCTATATCCCTTGCATAGCCAGGGGGCTCTTTTGTTTCCAGAGCATTGGATAGAATGTCACATGGCCCTGAGTTCATGTAGAACCTTCCAGGGATCTTGGAAGCCTTTAACATCACGTGATACAGTTCTTCGTCTTGTAAGTTTTCAAAGTAATAAGTTTCGGATGTACCCAGATATGTTGAGTACATGCTCGCTAACGGAGTTGTTCTCTTCCATCTTACATCTAAAGAATATGTCTGAGGCATCATACATCTCCACACGGGCATGAGTCTGAAATGCCATTTTTAGTTCCTCAATCCACTCATATGCCCAGTGGCACTCAAAAAAATTTGGAGCCTTGATTCCAAACCGTGCAGAATGGCGCACTGAACTATTAAGTGGTCATCATCACATGTCTGCCTCACATTGATAATATCTGCAGGAGTCTGAGGAATGGGTGGCGCACCGAGCGATGCATTGCTACTTGTGAGCTGCGTTGGGATTTCCTCAAAAAGGAGAGGATGATGCAGTGTAGTAGAGATAAGTATTTTTGTGAGTTAAGAACCAAGGTTATCAATCCAGTAGGAGAATCACATAGAGCCTCGTGAACAACACCTGCACACACAAAAGCAAATACTTGCACCCAACGCAAACAAGGGGGTTGTCAATCCCCTCGGCTATTACGTGCAAGGATTAAATCTCGTAGTGGTAGGTAATAAAACAAGGGGGTTGTCAATCCACTCATATTGTTTTTAGGAGAACCTAGGTGGGAGGTTGGTAGGAGTTAACCATCGCGTGCGCCCGACCTTCATGCAAAGGAAGTCACTCAATAATAAATCGTGCTCCAACTTCTTAGCATAACTAAAGACTATGCGTGCATGCTTCGGGAATCACAAACCTTAACACGGATATTCTTACTAAACCACAATTATTCACTAGTAAAACCCACATATTGTCATCTCTATATCGCAAAATTGTTGCAAGGAATCAAACTTATCATATTCAGTGATCTACATGAAAGTTTTTATTATATCCCTCTTGAATACCTATCATATCATGACCAATTCATAACCCGTACATGTTGCCATCACTATTTATTACACTCTTAAAAAGATATAAGTGAAGCATGAGAGTGCAAATATTTCTTTAAAATATGACCACCGCCGTGCTCTAAAAGATGTAAGTGAAGCACTAGCAACTACCTAGCTCAAAAGATATAAGTGAAGCACATAGAGTATTATATCAAATCATGAATAAATGTGTGTCCCTCTCAAAAGGTGTGTGCAGCAAACAATGATTGTGGAAAACTAAAAAGCAAACAAAGCAAAGACTCGTATGATACACAACGCACCAACCAAAACTCATATCACGTGATGAATAAAAATATAGCTCCAAGTAATATACCAATGGATTGTAGACGAAAGAGGGGATGCCATCCGGGGCATCCCCAAGTTTAGATGCTTGGTGGTCCTTGAATATTACCTTGGAGTGCCTTGGGCATCGCCATGTTTAGGGTCTTGCCGCTCCTTATTCCTTCATCCATCATGATCTCACCCAGAACTTGAAAACCTCAGCACACAAAACTCAACAGAAACCTCGTGAAATCCGTTAGTATAACAAGCAAATCATAAAATTTAGGTACTGTTGTCAATCCATTCATATTATTTCATAATAACTACTGTATTCTAACTTCTCCATGACTTATACCCCCTGATATAATCCATAGCATCATTAAAACAAGCAAACTATGCAACGAAAACAGAACCTGTCAAAAACAGAACAGTCTATAACGATCTGAACAAACACAATACTTATGTAACTCCAAAAATTCTGAAAAAATAGGAAAACATGGCCATTTGTATACCAATAATGTGTAAAAATTTGAGAATTTTATCACGTTCCAGTGAATTTAAAGAATTCCAGTACTGGGCAAAAATGTTTCTGTTTTTTCACAGAATCAAGTCAATTATCAACCAAATCATCCCAAAGGCTTTACTTGGCACAAAAACTAATTAAAAAATAAAAACACAATCATAACAGTATCAAAAACAGAAAATAAAACAAGAAAAATAAGATAACTATTGGGTTGCCTCCCAACAAGCGCTATTGTTTTACGCCCCCAGCTAGGCGTAATGCATAGTTCCAAGTGTTTTCATCCTTCAAGTCCAACTCCTCAATTACACATCCACACTTCCTAGGAGAGTTGGCATACATATTTTTAATAATCACACTCCGAGGAACAAGGTCAAGAAATTTGTTTTCAGTAATGGGTTTATTTATTAGATCAACGAAGTTGGGGTGCACACTAATCATTTTAAGATCTTTTCTATTACTAGATGATGCACCTATGTTCTTAGGAACATAAATAAACTTAGGGTTCTTACTAGGAGGAGTTTTCTCAAAAGTTTTAACGGAAGCAAAAGCGGAACCCAAGTTATTAATAACACCTTCCAATTTATCAATTCTAGAGGGACTGTTTTTATCCTTTCGTTAGTTATTGGATCATTTTCTTTTAGCATCTTCAATGTAGTTCCTACCTTTGATCCAAATTGAGTTACTTGATAAAGGATCTTTTTTTCTAGATTTTCAATACGTTCTATGGTAAGCATTTTGTTTTCAATAGATTCCAATCTCTGTGTTGCATGTTCTAAAGTCAATGTTGTTTCATTAATAGTAATAGGTGGTGATCCCACTAAATTTCCCATAGCATTGAAAGCATCCATAGGGTGACTACTCAAAAAACATCCTCTGGTGATAGTGTCAAGCACAAATCTATACCAAGTAGTAACACCCACATAAAAATTGCGAAGAAGAACGGTAGTAGATTGCTTGCGAGTGGACCTATTCTGAGCATCGCAAATTCTATGCCAAGCATCTTGTAAACTTTCTCCTCGCCTTTGTTTAAAATGAAGTACTTTATTCTCGGGGGTACAAGCAAACAAGCAAATAAAAATATTTTTGTGTTTTTGTAAAAAAAGTTAGAAGTGGGAGAGATGAAAACGAGAGGCAAAAGCAAATAAAAATGAAAAAATAAGAGCTAGTAGATGATAGTTTATGTAAAGGTACTGGATAGGTTTTGATGATGTCTCCCTGGCAACGGCGCCAGAAATTCTTCCTACTACTTGTGAGTTGCTTTGGGATTTCCTTGAAGAGGAGGATATGATGCAGTACAGTAGAGATAAGTATTTCCCTCAGTAAGAACCAAGGTTATCAATCCAGTAGGAGAATCGCACAAAGCCTCATGAATAGCACCTGCACACACAAAAGCAAATACTTGCACCCAATGCAAACAAGGGGGTTATCAATCCCCTCGGTGGTTACTTGCAAGGATTAAATCTCGTAGTGGTAGGTAATAAAATAAAATGCAAAACAAAATAAAAGAAATAAAATTGCAGCAAGGTATTTTTGTGTTTTTATATATGATAAAATTAGACTCGGGGGGCCATAGTTTTCACTAGAGGCTTCTCTCTCGAGCACATAACATACGGTGGGTGAACAACTTACTGTTGGGCAATTGATAGAAAAGCGCATAGTTATGACAACATTCAAGGCAATTATCATGTATATAGGCATCACTTTCGAGACAAGTAGACCGACTCTTGCCTGCATCTACAACTATTACTCCACCCATCGACCGCTATCTAGCATGCATCTAGGGTATTAAGTATAAAACAGAGTCACGCCTTCAACAAGATGACATGATGTAGACAAAATAAACTCAATCAATATGAATAAACCCCGCCGTTTTAGCCTTAATGGCAACAATACAAATATGTGTCTTGTCCCCTACTTTGTCACTTGGATAGAGCACCACAAGATTGAAGTCATCACAAAGAACCTCTCCCACTGTAAGATAAATCAATCTAGTTGGCCAAACCAAACGGATAGATCGGAGAGAAATACGAAGCTATAACAATCATGCATAATAAAGTTGAGAAAAGACTCAATTAATATTCATGAATAATTTGATCATAAACCCACAATTCATCGGATCCCAACAAACACACTCCAAAAGAAGATTATATCGGATAGAACTCCAAGAACATCGAGGAGAACATTGTATTGAAGATCAAAGAGAGTACCGAAAAAGGCCTCCAGATGGGATCGCGGAAGAAGAGAAGCTTGCGGCAGCGGAGAAAGTGTTACAGGTGGCTCTCTGGTATATTGGGAATATTTGGGAATTCATAGAGGTGGAATTAGGTCAAGAGGTGCCACGAGGGGCCCACAAGCTCAGGGGGCGCCCCCCTGGGGCACGCCTGGTGAGCTTGTCGCTCCCTCGTAGCTCTTCTAGTCTTCTCACGAACCTTCGTGGGTCCTTCTGGTCCATAAAAAATCACCGTAAACTTTCATTGTGTTTGGACTTCGTTTGATATTGATTTAAAGCCAAAAACAAGCAAAAAATAGCAATTGGCACTGGGCACTAGGTCAATAGGTTAGTCCCAAAAAAGATACAAAAAGCATATAAATGCATATTAAACATCCATGATTGGTACTATAATAGCATGGAACAATAAAAAATTGTAGATACGTTGGAGACGTATCACGCATCAAGGACATAAGGCTTTTGTGCAGCAGTGAGGATAATCCTCGAATTATGGAGCCAGTCCGTAAAGTTGCTTCCATCATCTTTCATTTTTCCTTTCTCTAGGAACACATTGAAATTGAGCGAAGCTACAATGCGAGGCATTGATATAATTACTAATGGACGCCCAGTTAAATCAACACCCCTCAAGTTGTTTAGTGATACATGATCCAAATTCACTAACTCATGTCCGATCATCACGTGAGATGGAGTAGTTTCAGTGGTGAACATCAACATGTTTATCATATCATCCTTATGACTCATGTTTAACCTTTCGGTTCGATGTGTTCCGAGACCATGTCTGTACATGCTAGGCTCATCAAATTAACCAAAGTATTTCCACATGTGTAAAACTGGCTTTCACCTGTTGTATGTGTACGTAGAGTTTATCACGTCCGATCATCATAAGGTGCTTCAAAACAACGATCTTTCACAATAATGCACACTAAGGGATAACATTTTTATCTTGATATTAAGTGTGAGGGGTCATCTTATTATGTTATCATCGTGATCTAAGCAAAATAAGATGCATAAAAGGTCAAACATCGCATGCATGCATAATGTGACATGATATGGCATTTTCTTCTTGTGCCTTTGATCACCATCTTCAAAGCACTGGCGTCATCTCCATCACCACAAGCATTGCACCTAGGTCCTCGATGCCGTCATATAGTTGTGTCCACCAATTGTTGCTTCTACAACTACTGTTAACCCAGAGCGATAAAGTCAAGCAATTACATGGTGTTTAAACATTGACATGCAGGTCATACCAAAACATTAAGAAAACCTTATGGCTCCTGCCGGTTGTCCTACTCATCAACATGCAAGTCGTGAAAGATTACATAACAAGATAATCTCATACATCACATATATCACATCATATCTTGGCCATACCACATCACATACCCTGCAAAACAAGTTAGATGTCCTCTACTTTGTTCTTGCAAATTTTTACGTGGCTTCGAAGGGCAACGTATAAGAACCATTATTACCTACGCAAAGCCGCAACGGTGATATACAAGTTGCCTTTTAACCTTTTCAGGACCGTCGTTGTTAAATCAGATTTTAACTATAGTGGGAGAGACAGACACCCGCCAACCGTTTATGCAATACAAGTTACATGTCAATTGCGGAACCGGTCTCTTGTGCATGGGCAAGTAAAGTTGGTCTGGGCTGCTTCATCCCACTATCCCGCCAAATCCAAAAAACAAGGGAGGGTAGCAACATGTAGATTAACACCCGCAATAAAATTGTGTTCTACTCATGCATAGCATCTACGCATAGACGGGGCTCTGATACCACTGATGGGATTTGTTGCAAGGAAAACAAAAAAAATCCTACAAGAGAACGAATAAAACCCAAGATCCAATGTACTAGATGCTAGCAGCGAGTGGGAAAAGGTCTACATAACCTTGTAGATAAAGCGCGTTTAATGATCTAAAGATCGTGGGTGATGTAGTCATACTTTCGCCGGATCAATCTGATGTAGCACCACATAACGATGCCTGCAAATTGCACACATGTGCAGCTTGATGTCATCTCCTACTTCTTGATCTAGCAAGCGAGGGGGAGAGTTGGATGGGGATCGATCTTGGCAACATGATGGCGTGGTGGCAGAAGTATGGCGGAAATCCGACAGAGCTTCTCTAAGAACAACGCGGATGAGTGACGTATGGAACAAGAGAGAGGCGACCAGCAACCGAGATGTCAGATCCTGCGGCCAGCCCCTCCCTCCTCTATTTATAGGCGTGGGGGACGAGGTTTGGCCCGAAATCTCCTCCTTCCTTCCCCACCGATCATGATCCCTCCTTTTTTAGGGATCTTGATCTTATCCCTTCGGGATTTGATCCTATTCCTTTTAGGGTGGGGGGATTTGGTGAACATGGACCAGAGGTGTGGTGCCTTTTCCCACCACCCACGTCCATGTTGGTCCCTCCACAAAGGTGGGTCCCACTCTGAAACCTTTTAGAACCTTCCTGGTACAATACTGAAAAAATCTCAAACTTTTTCGGTAACCATGAATATACATTCCATATATGTTTTCTTTGTCTACAGACCATTCTAAAGCTCCTCGTGATGTCCGAGATCCCATCAGAGACCCCAGATCAAAATTTGATAACACCTTCTTATTATCTCATCAAACCCCAATGACACCAAACTTTAAGTGTGTGACCCTACAGGTTCGAGAATATGTGGACATGATCAAGACTCCTCTCTGATTAATAACCAATAGTGGGATCATGGGTGCCCTATCCACTAGAACAATGCTAGGGGACCCAAGTGTCAGTGACTGTTAGTATTAACGGATTTTAATTAATCTAAATGAATTAATTAGACCAGTGGGGCCTTCCTGCCAGTGAGTCGGTTAATTACCAAGTTTATTTAAACTAATCCTAATTGCTACAGTGTTGGATCCCACATGTAAGTGGCTACTTAGGGGTTATTAGAGCGGTTAGTCACTGGGGGCCACCGGCAGTGGCATAGTCCTGGTGGTACACCGACGGTGAAGCTCCGGCGACTAAAACAACGGTGGAGCATTCGGGTGCTCGTTGGGATTCGACCATAGACGCTCATTTGACGGGGGATTAGGCACATTCGATAGCGGGTGATGAGCCGCATCGAATGACACCGGTGGGAGCTGCTGGGTGGCCAGAGATGACCACAGCAACGACGACAAGCGACAACGGTTTTGGGCGAGCTTGGTTTCGGTTCATGGGGAGCGGCAAGCGGCGTTGGGGGGATTGATGGCTTCTCGGGGATTCCAGGAGCACGGTGCGGTGCTCGGACGCGAGCTGCGGCTGTTGTGGCTGCGGCGGCGGAGGCTAACTATGGTGGCAATGGCAACAGCGACTACGAGCACACATTCGAAGCGTAAGGAGAGGGAGTTCGATGAGGATCTCACCATCAAGGCACACGAGGGCACAACGAGAGGTTAGGAGCAACCGAGCAGCCAGAATCAGAGAAGATAATCGGTGGGTGTTGAGGAAGAAGACAGAGCGAATCCGGCAATCGGGGCTCTCCGGCTCGAGCTCGTGGATGTAGATGAAGCACCGGACGACGGTGGGTCTTTTGGACAAGGTTTCAGCTGGCAGGGCGATTGGGAGCACGTAGACAACGATGGTCACGGCAACGGTGCTTTGGCTACATGCTGCGTGGACGAAAGCGGTGTCAGGAAGGGGAAGTGGAGAGCTAGGGTTGTCCAAGGGGCTCAGGGAGAGCCTAAGTAGGCGTTGGCGACGACTGGGTGTCGCGGTGTCACCCATCGTGCGACTGTGGCGCAGGCGATGGCGCCTGGTCGTGATACGACGCGAGGAGGGAGACGACCAGTATTAGTAGGCTGGGCTACACTATGCTCGTAGAGCCCAAGTGCCCAGTGGGTTTATTTTTGTTTTTGTTTCTATTTTTCTTCTCTGATTTCTATTTATTTTTGGTAGTAAATGATTATTGTTGAATATGAAATTCGACACATAAATACTAGGCAATATTTTGCAATAGCTCACAAAGTTTGAGGTCATTTTGAAATTTTGAAATTTATTTTAGTATCTAAATGGGCATATTAAGTGTCGCTGGTCCATTTTAAATAATTCTAGGGGCACTTTGGTAGTTCAAACATGAGTGATATCTTCATGAAAAATATTCTGGGATTGTTTAGGATATTGCCAACATTTTTGTTTTACTGTATGAAGAAATGATATTTTAACTTGCAATTTGAATTTGAATTTGAGTTTGATTTGGGATAAGTGGCATCCATTATTGAAAAACATGATGACATGGCAATAACTAGGGGGAGATCACTATATCTTAATGTTGGGGAACGTAGCATGCAATTTCAAAAAAAAATCCTACGATCACGCAAGATCTATCTAGGAGATGCATAGCAACGAGAAGGGAAGAGTGTGTCCACGTACGTAGACCGAAAGCGCAAGTGTTAGGTTAACGCGGTTGATGTAGACGAACGTCTTCACGATCCAACCGATCTAGTATCGAACGTACGACACCTCTGAGTTCAGCACACATTCAGCTTGATGACGTCCCTCGAACTCTTGATCCAGCAGAGGGTCGAGGGAGAGTTTCGTCAGCACGACGGCGTGGTGACGGTGATAGTGATGTGATCCGCGCAGGGCTTCGCCTAAGCACTACGACACTATGACCGGAGGAGTAAACTGTGGAGGGGGGCACCGCACATGGCTAAGAGAACAATTGATAATCTATGAGGTGCCCCTGCCACCGTAGATAAAGGAGGGGAGGAGGCGGCGGCCGGCCAGGAGGCGCGTGCCATGGGGGGAGTCCTACTAGGACTCCACTCCTAGTAGGATTCGCCCCCCCCCCCCCTTTTTTTTCCTTTCTTCACCGGAGGGCAAAAGGAAGGAGAAGGAGAGGGAGAGGGAGAGGGAAATGGGGGCGCCGCCCCTCCCCTAGTCCAATTCGGACTCCCATGGGGGGGCGCGCGGCCACCCCTTACGGGCTCCCCTCTCCCTCCACTAAGGCCCATGAAGGCCCAATACTTCCCCGGGAGGTTCCGGTAACCCCTCGGTACTCCGGTAAAATACCCGAACCACTCGAAACCATTCTGATGTCCGAATACTACCTTCCAATATATGAATCTTTACATCTCGACCATTTAAAGACTCCTCGTCATGTCCGTGATCTCATCCGGGACTCCGAACAAACTTCGGTCACCAAAACACAACTCATAATACAAATCGTCATCGAACGTTAAGCGTGCGAACCCTATGGGGTTCGAGAACTGTGTAGACATGACCGATACACATCTACGATCAATAACCAATAGAGGAACCTGGATGCTCATATTGGTTCCTACATATTCTACGAAGATCTTTATCAGTCAAACCGCAATAACAACATACGTTATTCCCTTTGTCATCGGCATGTTACTTGCCAGAGATTCGATCGTCGGTATCTTCATACCTAGTTCAATCTCGTTACCGGCAAGTCTCTTTACTTGTTCCGTAGTGCAATATCCCGTAACTAACTCATTAGTCACATTGCTTGCAAGGATTATAGTGATGTGCATTACCCAGAGGGCCCAGAGATACCTCTCTGATACTCGGAGTGACAAATCCTAATATTGATCTATGCCAACCCAAAAAACACCTTCAAAGACACCTGTAGAGCATGTTTATAATCACCTAGTTACGTTGTGACGTATGATAGCACACAAGGTGTTCCTCCGGTATTCAGGAGTGCATAATCTCATAGTTAGAGGAATATGTATAAGTCATGAAGAAAGCAATATCAATAAAACTTAACGATCATTATGCTAAGCTAACGGATGGGTCTTGTCCATCACATCATTTTTTAATGATGTGATCCCGTTCATCAAATCACAACACATGTCTATGGTTAGGAAACTTAACCATCTTTGATTAACGAGCTAGTCAAGTAGAGGCATACTAGGGACACTCTGTTTTGTCTATGTATTCACACATGTACTAAGTTTCCGGTTAATACAATTCTAGCATGAATAATAAACATTTATCATGATATAAGGAAATACAAATAACAACTTTATTATTGCCTCTAGGGCATATTTCCTTTAGTCTCCCACTTGCACTAGAGTCGATAATCTAGTTCACATCGTCATGTGATTTAACACCAATAGTTCACATCGTCATGTGATTAACACCCATAGTTAACATCGCCATGTGACCAACACCCAAAGGGTTTACTAGAGTCAATAATCTAGTTCACATCGCCATGTGATTAACACCCAGAGAGTACTAAGGTGTGATCATGTTTTGCTTCTGAGAGAAGCTTAGTCAACGGGTCAGCCACATTCAGATCCATATGCATTGAGCTACTCTAGCTAATTGCTCCCACTTTCAATATGTATCCAGATTGAGATTCTGAGTCATCTAGATTAGTGTTAAAGCTTGCATCAACGTAACTCTTTACGACGAACTCTTTATCAACTCCATAACCGAGAAACATTTCCTTAGTCCTCTTAGGTAACTAAGGATAATTTTGACCGTTTTCCAGTGATCTACTCCTGGATCACTATCGTACCCCCTTGCCAAACTCATGGCAAGGTACGCAATAGGTCTAGTACACAACATGCATACTTTATAGAACCTATGACTGAGGCATATGGAATGACTTTCATTCTCTTTCTATTTTCTGTCGTGGTCGGGTTTTGAGTCTTATTCAACTTCACACCTTGCAACACAGGCAAGAACTCCTTCTTTGACTGTTTCATTTTGGACTACTTCAAAATCTTATCAAGGTATGTACTCATTGAAAAATCTTATCAAGCGTCTTGATCTATCTCTATAGATCTTGATGCTCAAGCAGCTTCACCGGGGTCTTTCTTTGAAAAGCTCCTTTCAAACACTCCTTTATGCTTTCTAGAAAATTCTACATCATTTCCGATCAACAATATGTCGTACACATATACTTATCAGAAAGGTTGTAGTGCTCCCACTCACTTTCTTGTAAATACAGGCTTCACGCGGGTCTGTATAAAACTGTATACTTTGATCAATTCATCAAAGCGTATATTCCAACTCCAAGATGCTTGCACCAGTCCATAGATGGATTGCTGGAGCTTGCACATTTTGTTAGCACCTTTAGGATTGACAAAACCTTTTGGTTGCATCATATACAACTCTTCTTTAAGAAATCCATTAAGGAATGCAGTTTTGACATCCATTTGCCAGATTTCATAAAATGTGGCAATTGCTAACATGATTCGGACAGACTTAAGCATCGCTACGAGTGAGAAAATCTCAGCGTAGTCAACACCTTGAACTTGTAGAAAACCTTTTACAACAAGTCAAGCTTTGTAGATAGTAACACTACCATCAGCGTTTGTCTTCCTCTTGACGATCCATTTATGCTCTATGGCTCACCGATCATTGGGCAAGTCAACCAAAGTCCACACTTTGTTCTCATACATGGATCCTATCTCAGATTTCATGGTCTCAAGCCATTTTGCGGAATCTGGGCTCATCATCGCTTCCTCATAATTTGTAGGTTCGTCATGGTCTAGTAACATGACTTCCAGAACAGGATTACCGTACCACTCTGGTGCAGAACGTGCTCTGGTTGACCTACGAGGTTCGGTAGTAACTTGATCTGAAGTTTCATGATCATTATCATTAGTTTCCTCTCTTGTTGGTGTAGGCATCACGGAAATAGTTTTCTGTGATGAGCAACTTTACAATTCGAGAGAAGGTACAGTTACCTCATCAAGTTCTACTTTCCTCTCACTCACTTCTTTCGAGAGAAACTCCTTCTCTAGAAAGGATCCATTCTTAGCAACAAAGATCTTGCCTTCGGATCTGTGATAGAAGGTATACCCAACAATTTCTTTTGGGTATCCTATGAAGACGCACTTCTCCGATTTGAGTTCGAGCTTATCAGGCTGAAACTTTATCACATAAGCATCGCAAGCCCAAACTTTAAGAAACGACAGCTTAGGTTTCTTCTCAAACCACAGTTCATACGGTGTTGTCTCAACGGATTTAGACGGTGCCCTATTCAACATGAATGCAACTGTCTCTAATGCATAACCCCAAAATGAAAGTGGTAAATCGGTAAGAGACATCATAGATCGCGCCATATCTAATATAGTACGGTTACAACGTTCGGACTAAGGATGGCAATTTTACCCATGGGTACGGGTACCCGTGGGTACCGTACCCGCATGGGTAGGGTATGGGCACATTTTTATACCCATGGGCAGTACCCATACCCTATCCGTTAAGATATGGGTAGGGTACGGGTATAGCCTTGTACCCGCGGGTATACCCATACCCTGCCAGCTTGTAAAAATAATGTTAAGTTATTGTCAATTAATCATTAATTTGTCATGTGACTCGTCTACTCCTATTGACTTATGAGTATGTTGTGATTTCTAACTTTTGATAGTAGTCTTGTACCCGTCTACTTGTTATTGAGCTAAGATATTTGATTTTTTGTCAAATGTGCTATGAATGAGTGTAAAATTATGAACAACTTGTGTACTATTTGTTCTACCCGTTGGGTACCCAATGGGTATGGGTAACCGTCGGGTATGGGTATGGGTAAAGTTTTATACCCATGGGTACGGGTATGGGTAGAATTTTGTACCCACTGACTATATGGGTATGGGTATGGTATTGCTCTACCCTGCCCATACCCTACCCAGTTCGGACACACCATTAAGCTGTGGTGTTCCAGGTGGCGTGAGTTGTGAAACTATTCCACACTGTTTAAATGAAGGCCAAACTCGTAACTCAAATATTCGCCTCCGCGATCAGATCGTAGAAACTTTATTTTTCTTGTTATGATGATTCTCCACTTCACTCTGAAATTCTTTGAGCTGTTCTAATGTTTCAGACTTGTGTTTCATCAAGTAGATATACCCATATCTACTCAAATCATCTGTGAAGGTCGGAAAATAATGATACCTGCCGCGAGCCTCAACACTCATCGGACTGCATACATCGGTATGTATTATTTCCAATAAGTCATTAGCTCGCTCCATTGTTCCGGAGAACGGAGTTTTAGTCATCTTGCCCATGAGGCATGGTTCGCAAGTATCAAGTGATTCCAAAAGCCCATCTGCATGGAGTTTCTTCATGCGCTTTACACCAATATGACCTAAACGGCAGTGCCACAAATATGTTGCACTATCATTATCAACTTTTCATAATTTGGCATCAATATTATCAATATGTGTATCATTATGATCGAGATTCAATAAACCATTTACATTGGGTGTATGACCATAGAAGGTTTTATTCATGTAAATAGAACAACAATTATTCTCTGACTTAAATGAATAACCGTATCGCAATAAACATGATCCAATCATATTCATGCTCAACGCAAACACCAAATAACATTTATTTAGGTCCAACACTAGTCCCGAAGGTAGAGGGAGTGTGCGATGGTGATCTTATCGACCTTGGAATCACTTCCAACACACATCGTCACCTCGCCCTTAACTAGTCTTTCATTTTGCAACTCCTGTTCTGAGTTACTAATCATAGCAACTGAACTAGTATCAAATAACCAGGGGCTACTACGAACACTAGAAAGGTACACAATAATCTGTATATCAAATATACCTTTGTTCACTTTGCCATCCTTCTTATCCACCAAATGCTTGGGGCAGTTCCACTTCTAGTGACCATTTCCTTTGCAGTATAAGCACACACTTTCAGGCTTGGGTCCAGCTTTGGGCTTCTTCACGGGAGTGGCAACTTGCTTGCCATTCTTCTTGAAGTTCCCTTTTCTTTCCCTTTCCCTTTTACTTGAAACTAGTGGTCTTGTCAACCATCAACACTTGATGCTCTTTCGTGATTCCTACCTTCGCCGATTTCAGCATCGCGAAGAGCTCGGGAATTGTTTTCGTCATCCCTTGCATATTATAGTTCATCACGAAGTTCTAGTAACTTGGTGATAGTGACTAGAGAACTCTGTCAATCACTATCTTATCTGGAAGATTGACTCCCCCTTGATTCAAGCGATTGTAGTACCCAGACATTCTGAGCACATGCTCACTAGCTGAGCTATTCTCCTCCATCTTGTAGGCAAAGTACTTGTCAGAGGTCTCATACCTCTTAACACAGGCATGAGTCTAAAATATCATTTTCAGCTCTTGGAACATTTCATATGCTCCATGGTGTTCAAAACATTTTTGAAGTCCCGGTTCTAAGCCGTAAAGCATGGTGCACTAAACTATCAAGTAGTCATCATATCAAGCTTGTCAAACGTTCATAACGTCTGCATCTGCTCCTGCAATAGGTCTGCCACCTAGCGGTGCATCAAGGACATAATTTTTCTGTGCATCAATGAGGATAATCCTCAGATCATGGACCCAGTCCGCATCATTGCTACTATCATCTTTTAACTTAGTTTTCTCTAGGAACATATCAACAACATAGGGGAGCTACAACGTGAGCTATTGATCTACAACATAATTTGCAAATACTATCAAGACTAAGTTCATGATAAATTAAAGTTCAATTAATCATATTACTTAAGAACTCCCACTTAGATAGACATCCCTCGATTCATCTAAATGATTACGTGATCCAAATCAACTAAACCATGTCGGATCATCACGTGAGATGGAGTAGTCTTCAATGGTGAACATCTCTATGTTGATCATATCTACTATATGATTCATGTTCGACCTTTCGGTTGCCAGTGTTCCGAGGCCATGTCTGTACATGCTAGGCTCGTCAAGTTTAACCCGAGTATTCCGCATGTGCAAAACTGTCTTGCACCCGTTGTATGTGAACGTAGAGCTTATCACACCCGATCATCACATGGTGTCTTGGCACGACAACCTGTCGCAACGGTGCATACTCAGGGAGAACACTTATACCTTGACATTTTAGTGAGGGATCATCTTATAATGCTACCGCCGTACTAAGAAAAATAAGATGCATCAAAGATAAACACCACATGCAATCAAAATATGTGACATGGTATGCTCATCATCATCTTGTGCCTTTGATCTCCATCTCCAAAGCACCGTCATGATCTCCATCGTCACCGGCTTGACACCTTGATCTCCATCATAGCGTCGTTGTCGTCTCGCCAACTATTGCTTCTACGACTATCGCTACCGCTTAGTGATAAAGTAAAGCAATTACATGGCGATTGCATTTCATACAATAAAGCGACAACCATAAGGCTCCTTCCAGTTGCCAATAACTTCTACAAAACATGATCATCTCATACAACAATTTATATCTCATCACGTCTTGACCATATCACATCACAACATGCCTTGCAAAAATAAGTTATACGTCCTCTACTTTGTTGTTGCAAGTTTTACGTGGCTACTACGGGATTCTAGCAAGAACCGTTCTTACCTACGCATCAAAACCACAACGATTTTTCATCAAGTGTGCTATTTTAACCTTCAACAAGGACCGGCCGTAGTCAAATTCAATTCAACTAAAGTTGGAGAAACAGACACCCGCCAGCCACCTTTATGCAAAACAAGTTGCATGACTGTCGGTGGAACCGTCTCATGAACGTGGTCATGTAAGGTTGGTCTGGGCCGCTTCATCCAACAATACCGCCGAATCAAAATAAGACGTTGGTGGTAAGCAATATGACTATTATCGCCCACAACTCTTTGTGTTCTACTCGTGCATACCATCTACGGATAGACATGGCTCGGATACCACTGTTGGGGAACGTAGCATGCAATTTCAAAAAAAAATCCTATGATCACGCAAGATCTATCTAGGAGATGCATAGCAACGAGAAGGGAAGAGTGTGTCCATGTACCCTCGTAGACCGAAAGCGGAAGCGTTAGGTTAACGAGGTTGATGTAGTCGAACGTCTTCATGATCCAACCGATCTAGTACCGAACGTACGGCACCTCCGAGTTCAGCACACATTCAGCTCGATGACGTCCCTCGAACTCTTGATCCAGCAGAGGGTCGAGGGAGAGTTCCGTCAGCACGACGGCATGGTGACACTGATGGTGATGTGATCCGTGCAGGGCTTCGCCTAAGCACTACGACGCTATGACCGGAGGAGTAAACTGTGGAGGGGGGCACCGCACACGGCTAAGAGAACAATTGATGATCTATGGGGTGCCCCCTGCCCCCATAGATAAAGGAGGGGAGGAGAAGGCAGCCGGCCAGGTGGCGCGCGCCATCTGGGGAGTCCTACTAGGATTCGCCCCCCCCCCTTTCCTTTCTTCACCGGAGGTGAAAAGGAAGGAGAGGGAGAGGGAGAGGGAGAGGGAAAGGGGGCGTGAAAGGATCGAGAAGAGGTGTCTAGAGGGAGGGTGAATAGACTCTAAGTAAGAAAAGTTGCAGTTTTTAATTTCTTTAAGTTGGAGTGGAGTTTTGGCACAAGTTTAAACATTCACAATACATATCAAGCAAGCATGACAAGAGTATATGAGCAGCGGAAAGTAAAGCATGCAAGTTGCAAGAATGTAAAGGGATGGGATTGGAGTGTGCAAACGCAATTTGGAGACACGGAGATTTTTTATCCGTGGTTCCGATAGGTGGTGCTATCGTACATCCACGTTGATGGAGACTTCAATCCACGAAGGGTAACGGTTGCGCGAGTCCACGGAGGGCTCCACCCACGAAGGGTCCACGAAGAAGCAACCTTGTCTATCCCACCATGGCCGTCGCCCACGAAGGACTTGCCTCACTCGGGTATATCTTCACGAAGTAGGCGATCTCCTTGCCCTTACAAACTCCTTGGTTCAACTCCACAATCTTGGCGGAGGCTACCAAGTGACACCTAGCCAATCTAGGAGACACCACTCTCCAAGAGGTAACAAATGGTGTGTTGATGATGAACTCCTTGATCTTGTGCTTCAAATGATAGTCTCCCCAACACTCAACTCTCTCTCGCTAGATTTGGATTTGGTGGAAAGAAGATTTAAGTGGAAAGCAACTTGGGGAAGGCTAGAGATCAAGATTTATGTGGTTGGAATGGAATATCTTGACCTCAACACAAGTGTAGGTGGTTCTCTCTCAGAAAATGTATGTTGGAAGTGTAGGCATGTTCTGATGGCTCTCTCCATGAATGAAGACTGGGTGGAGGGGTATATATAGCCTCCACGCAAAATCTAACCGTTACACACAAATCACCAAACTCGGTGGGACCGATTCAGAGAACTCGGTCAGACCGATTTAGTTAATAATGTGACCGTTAGGCATTTCGGTGGGATTGATATGGTCAACTCGGTAGGACCGATGTGCTAGGGTTAGGGTAAAGCCTCAACTCGGTTTGACCGATTACACAAACTCGGTGGGACCGATTTGGGTAATAAGCGAAACAGAGAGTTGGCCAAGCAAACTCGATGGGACCGAGTGCATACCTCGGTGGGACCGAAATTATTGCAATAGGCAACAGAGAGTTTGCAAGCCCATCTCGGTGAGACCGAGATCCCATCGGTGAGACCGAATTGATTAGGGTTAATGGCAGTGGCTATGTCAAGAGAACTCGATGGCGCCGGATAGAAAGTTTCGGTGGGGCCGAGTTTGACTTTTGGTTTGGGACATATGTGGATGTGAGAAAGTGGTTGGGGGCTTTGGAGCATATCACTAAGCACTTTGAGCAAGCAAGCCATTAAGCAACACCTCATCCCCTCTTAATAGTATTGGCTTTCCTATGGACTCAATGTGATCTTGGATCACTAAAATAGAAAATGTAGAGTCCTGAGCTTTGAGCTTGAGCCAATCCTTTGTCCTCAGCATCTTGAAGGGGTTCCACATCCTCTAGTCCATGCCACTCCATTGTTGAACTTATCTGAAACATACTAGGTAGAAGCATTAGTCCAACAAGAGATATGTTGACATTAATTACCAAAATCACCCAGGGAGCACTTGTGCTTTCAGGGCGGCGCCCCCTCCCCTAGTCCAATTCGGACTCCCATGGGGGGGGCGCGGCCACCCCTTGCAGGCTCCCCTCTCTCTCCACTAAGGCCCATGAAGGCCCAATACTTCCCCGGGAGGTTCCGGAAACCCCTCGGTACTCCGGTAAAATACCCGAACCACTCGAAACCATTCCGACGTCCGGATACTACCTTCCAATATATGAATATTTACCTCTCAACCATTTCAAGACTCCTCGTCATGTCCGTGATCTCATCCGGGACTCCGAACGAACTTCGGTCACCAAAACACATAACTCATAATACAAATCGTCATCGAACGTTAAGCGTGCGGACCCTATGGGTTCTAGAACTATGTAGACATGACCGAGACACATCTCTGGTCAATAACCAATAGTGGAACCTGGATGCTCATATTGGTTCCTACATATTCTACGAAGATCTTTATCGGTTAAACCACAATAACAACATATGTCATTCCCTTTGTCATCGGTATGTTACTTGCCCGAGATTCGATCGCCGGTATCTTCATACCTAGTTCAATCTCGTTACCGGCAAGTCTCTTTACTCGTTCCGTAGTGCATCATCCCGTAACTAACTCATTAATCACATTGCTTGCAAGGCTTATAGTGATGTGCATTACCGAGAGGGCCTAGAGATACCTCTCCAATACTCGGAGTGACAAATCCTAATCTTGATCTATGCCAACCCGAAAAACACGTTCGGAGACACCTGTAGAGCATCTTTATAATCACCCAGTTATGTTGTGACATTTGGTAGCACACAAGGTGTTCCTCCGGTATTCAGGAGTTGCATAATATCATAGTCAGAGGAATATGTATAAGTCATGAAGAAAGCAATAGCAATAAAACTTAACGATCATTATGCTAAGCTAACGGATGGGTCTTGTCCATCACATCATTCTCTAATGATGTGATCTCGTTCATCAAATGACAACACATGTCTATGGTTAGGAAACTTAACCATCTTTGATTAACGAGCTAGTTAAGTAGAGGCATACTAGGGACACTCTGTTTTGTCTATGTATTCACACATGTACTAAGTTTCCGGTTAATACAATTCTAGCATGAATAATAAACATTTATCATGATATAAGGAAATATAAATAACAACTTTATTATTGCCTCTAGGGCATATTTCCTTCACTTAATTACAGGGGTGTTACATCCCCAAACCCTATTACATCTCTTGTGCTCAATCTTTGCATCAAACCTCATATTTACCTGGGGGTGCTAGTAGTGTTGATTACATCTTATAGTTCATGCTAGTTGGTTTACTTTTTGGAAGATCATTATGTTCGGATTGTTGATTGCATATTTATACCTATTAAACATGTTCAATATAATGAGTTGTGAGTATTTATATTTGTTCTTGAGGCATGGGAGAAGTCTTGTTATTATTAACCATGTCAAGTTGATCACCGTTCAATGTTCTGATATTATGTTGTGTTGATCTTTCTCTAGTGGTGTTATGTGAACGTCGACTACATGGCACTTCACCATCTTTGGGCCTAGGGGAAGGCATCATGGAATTAGTTTGTAGTTGATTGGTTGCAGGAGTGACTGAAACCTAAACCCTAGTTTATGAATTATTCCGTGATGGCCTGTTTTCGATCCACATGTTTAATGCTACAGCTAGATTTACCTTAATTACTTCTCTTGTATTTGCGAATGCTTGCATGGAGGGTATAATCATAAGTAGGTGTTTGTTCAAGTAAGAAAGGTACCTTAGCTCCGGTCCACCCACACAACACTTATCAAGGCAATGAACGTAACTCGATGAATCATGGTGGAAGTAACTTGACGAGATTCCCATGTGTCCTCAAGAGCGTTTTAATCACTATAAGAAATATTGCCGGCTTGCCCTTAGCATAATTAAGGACTGGGCCAGTTGATGCACCTTCCTACTTTTGTTACTTGTTACCAATTATCCTGCTATCAAACTATAGGTCAAAACTATCTTACAACACTTGCAGAGAATACCTTGCTGAAAGCCGCCTATCAATTCCTTCTGCTCCTCATTGGGTTCGACACTCTTACTTATCAAGAGGACTACGACTGATCCCCTATACTTGTGGGTCATCATGCCTCATGCACCATCAATGATGCAGCTTCACATGCCCTAGAATGTCAATATCCACAGGCTTTAGTATGCCTTGGTACCGGTCTAATATGATGCATACCTCCCTGCCGAAGGAGTGACAGTGGTCCTCACAAGTGTCATGAACCATTCCTAGTCTTGGATCTCGACTGACACCAAAGAAAATTCCACATGCAACACTTGATAATTAGCATTATATGACATTGCTATCATGAGCGTGCCCTTGTATTTGCTTGCCAAGAATGTTCCATCTATAGGCAAAACCGGATGACAATACTGAGAAGCCACAATGCATGGGTCCAATGTCCAAAATGCATGACGGAACACTCCATCAATATCCTAGACAAAGTGATCATTCATGGGTTCCTATAGATCATTGCTCCCAACAACCTAGGGAGCATGTTGTATGCTTCTTCCCATCCATCGTACAACATTCTTAGAGCGACTTGATTGGCCTTCCATGTCGTCCAGTACTTCACCTTATATCCAAACTTATCTTCTACTCAGCTCATCATCAACTTGATTTTAATTATTGGATCCTTGGCGATATGTTTCTGGTATTTATAACCGATGAATTCTGAGGTTAGCCGACGGTATGTCTTGCGTGCTTATGCGAATGGCAATTTGCATTAGTGATTGGCTTTGCAATTAGTTATATTCCACCATTCATCTTTCATAAGTCTTCCATGCACTTTCCATGAGCATCCTTCCGCCTCACATTTCACAATGTATTGCTTCTTGCAGTCCAAGTGAACCACTATGAAAGGCATATAGTACTTAACAACGTACTCACACAGCTACATCTTGCATTCTAGCATGTGCTCAAACATCGAACCTTTCCTTAGGTAAGATATCTTGGACTCGTCGGATGTACTATTCGGGAACAGTCTAGGCTCAATTGTCTTACTCATTCCACCATCAACTATAGCCTTATGGGCAAGGCTAACATCACAAAACAATGGCACTCGATGATCCCGACTGGTGATTTTTGTGTACCGCTTTGCTTCTTTATCCATGAATCCAACATCATCCAAATCATTCTCCGTGCCATCATCATCCAAGTCACAAGCATGTTGATAGATGATGTCAGGGTTTATTCCTTATGCCTGACTTGAGCCTCTATGTCACCAAGATCATTGTTGTGCCTCTCATCCTCTTGCTCGTAGTCATGACCATCCTCATTCATCGGTGCACCACCCAAACACTCATATTGGGGATCCACATTGACAAATCAACTTGTTTGCTGCCATGTTGAATATCTTTCACCTTGAATTTATTCGATTGGATAACAAGAGGTTGGCTCATTGCATTGACGGCTTTGCACTTCAACACTTTGCTCAAAAATTGGCGGCACACTTCTAATTGAGCTCATATCATCTAACAAGGTTTGCCTCAAGTCAACATGAAAAAGAGAAACTTTGACCACCTTAGTGACAAACACTTCAAGTGATTTGACTTCCAAGGATGGAACAACCTCCTTATAGGCACCCCGTTGCAAATTTGACTTGATAGGCGTTGTCTTCATTCAACACTTATGTCCCGTACCGAGATCATATCTTCCTACTAGTTACACTTATGTCCATCCAATTTAATCTAATTCTTATCCCTTTGACAACCTCCTCATAGCTAGGACTTGTAAGAAATTCAACAGTTCCTCATCATTGTCAACAATCTCGACATGCATAAATGTCCCCTTGTCAACATAATGAACATTCACGATCCTCTCCATCCAAAAACCAATGGGACCATAATAAGTACTTACAAAGAGCAATAAAAATCTACCACATGCCATACAAAACAAGTAACAACATTAAACCTAATCCTAACCCTAACTCTAAATACTAAATACTAATCCTAACCCTAAGTCCTAACATTAAACCTAACCCTAACCCAAACCCTTGTTCATCCACATCACATATCACCACTACAAAAAGCGATAGCGCGCTTTGTTGCACCGAAATATTACAATGTGATGCAATACATTACCAACCGAACCTGCAATGCTCTTCGTTGCGATCACCTTGACATATCGAAGACCATCATGCCATAAAGAAATATGCATTTTCAAATACACATACATAAATTTTTATGATTGCATTTTGGAATGGTTTATCTAAACAATGATATATTGGTATATCCATGAAAAAAGGATTGCTTTGACTAAACTAAGACATACTGAAGTAAGTGAATAAAAGGTATGCACAAAAATAATATTGTTTGTCTCAGTAGCTAAGTATCTTGAAAGGAAATAACGATGAATGGAGTTTGCCCTTATAAGTACTCCCATCGTTTCATTTTCAAGGTCTTTGGTAGCAAAAGAACAGGGCACGATCCTCTACACAGAAGACGCAATGTTGTATATAGGTCAATAAACAACTTAAAATTTGGCATGGTAATATATGGTCATTCTTTGAGTCATGGGTTTGTGAGAGCATTGAACACGCCGTTAAATAGGTTTCACGCCACAACTTGTCTGCTGAATGTAAACGAAAGCCTGATCAAACCAAAGACGATGAAGAGAAATCAACAAATGGATGATCACTGGATAGGTTAGTTGGGTATACTAATCTTCATTGTAGTAGCTATTTGAATGCACTGTTATAGGTGCACCCATTGGAGTGCATTAAATGTCCAACAGAACTTTACCAGCCAAGTGGCATAATATTGTACCATATTATCTAGAAGTGATTAGGTCTCTTGTAGCATGGGTTTTTCTTGTGAAAACAACCTACAATCTATTAGGGGTAAATATTGGTTTTCACTTCAATGGTATAAACACGTAATTCAAATTCGATCTGCACTCATAAAAAAAGTTTCATATTCCCTGATTTCTCATGGAATTTTTGTTAGATGATAACATTTCAATGGCATATAAGTTTAAAAAATAAGACCATGTGCTTGAAATAGATGTATCATAAAAAAGATCGGCATGATCTGCTCTATACCTTTCTTTGCACATCCACAACCATTTATGATCATGCTTGCCATAAACAGTCATATCTCCATCTGTTCGGAAGTGAAGGAGGAACACAAAAAGGTACATATGTCTCTCCTCTACCTTCCAGCTATAGCTCCACCTTCTTGAAACTATAGGTAGAAAAGTAAGATGAACTATCAAATTGCTCACTTGTATACCCGTCTCCACCTTACCCTTTGGTTCATCCCTATCTCCTACACCGAATTTTCTAACCCGAAGACCAATTAGGAGTTGGAATGATCCAGGTGGTTAAGAATGTGAGAACCTAAGAATACAACAATTGGGGAAAAATACTTTTACCGCCTATTGAGTTGCATCATATAGTGAACAATTTAGGCCAAGTTGAAAAATCTCATGAAACAGAAGTTGTACAGCCTTCCACAATGAGCATATCACTGAATCACACTGTACAAATGTCATCAATATGGACCACCAAGTCCAACTAAGTCATTCAAAAAGTGGACACTGTGAAGACTTTGCTATCCTAACAGACCACAAATAAGCCATGGAAAGGACAACTCCCAAATTTTTTCATATGTGTCAGCTACACGACTTCGCCTTAGATTTGAAAGAAGAATTCAAAGTGAAGGGGTTGAATTTCATTACCCGAGTGTCACTAAGACTTGATCAGATGTTCCCCAGTCTTGCTTCTATTATGTTGTTTAGAGGTGGGAGTTAGAAAACACGACACAACCAGGATTCGAGTATCTTGTGGATGACAAACATCTGCTCATTTTCCTAGTTATTGTACTCAGTTGGCTCTGGTGTAACCTTCAGGTTGAGGCTGGGATTGCTGTCCCTGGCACCACATTTCTGAGGTGCTCCAACGCCCCGCTATCATGGAACTCCAGTGCAGGGACCATGCCCATAATATCATCTTCCAGAAAGCCTCCAGCAGCTGCAACATAATAAAGGGAGCAAGCGTGAAGGGTTAACACCACACACCAGAGAAGCATGCACGGAAGGGAATGGTGGGGGTTTTGTTTACCTAACCCCGCTGCTGGTCTCGTAGCTTGCTTGTAACTGTTGGGGAACGCAGTATTTCAAAAAATTTACCTACGATCACGCAAGATCTATCTACGAGATGCATAGCAACGAGCGGGGAGAGTGTGTCCATGTACCCTTGTAGACCGAAAGCGGAAGCGTTTAGTAACGCGGTTGATGTAGTCGAACGTCTTCGTGATCCAGTTGAGCGGAGGGAGAGTTCCGTCAGCATGACGGCATGGTGACGGTGATGATGAAGTTACCAGCGCAGAGCTTCGCCTAAGCACTACGACGATATGACCGAGGTGTGTAACTGTGGAGGGGAGCACCACACACGGTTAAGAGAAACTTGTATGTTCTAGGGTGCCCCTGCCCCCGTATATAAAGGAGGGGAGGGGAGGCCGGACAACCCTCCTAGGGCGCGCCAGGAGAGGGGAGTCCTACTAGGACTCCAAGTCCTAGTAGGATTCCACCTAAGGAAGAGGGGGAAGAAGGAAGGAAGAGGGGGAGGGAAGGAAAGGGGGGCGCTGCCCCCTTCCTGTTGGGGAACGTAGTAATTTCAAAAAAATTCCTACGCACACGCAAGATCATGGTGATGCATAGCAACAAGAGGGGAGAGTGTCGTCCACGTACCCTCGTAGACCGTAAGCGGAAGCGTTATAACAACGCGGTTGATGTACTCGTACGTCTTCACGATCGACCGATCCTAGTACCGAACGTACGGCACCTTCGTGATCTGTACACGTTCAGCTCGGTGACGTCCCACGAACTCACGATCCAGTAGAGCTTCGAGGGAGAGTTCCGTCAACACGACGGCGTGATGATGGTGTTGATGAAGCTACCGACGCAGGGCTTCGCCTAAGCACCGCTACGATATGACCGAGGTGGATTATGGTGGAGGGGGGCACCGCACACGGCTAAAAGATCAATGATCAACTTGTGTGTTTATGGGGTGCCCCCTTCCCCGTATATAAAGGAGTGGAGGAGGGGGAGGAGGCCGGCCTCCTAGGCGCGCCCCAAGGGGAGTCCTACTCCCACCGGGAGTAGGATTTCCCCCCTTCCAAGCGTAGGAGTAGGAGGGAAGGAAGGAGGAGAGAGGGGGAAGGAAAAAGGGGGGGCGCCCCCCCCCTTCCTTGTCCAATTCGGACTAGAGGGGGAGGGGGCACCCGGCCTGCCCTGGCCGCCCCTTCCTCTCTCCACCAAGGCCCATGAGGCCCATTACACTCCCCGGGGGGTTCCGGTAACCCCTCGGTACTCCGGTATACGTCCGAACTCATCCGGAACCTTTCCGAAGTCCAAACATAGTCATCCAATATATCGATCTTTATGTATCGACCATTTAGAGACTCCTCGTCATGTCCGTAATCATATCCGGGACTCCGAACTACCTTCGGTACATCAAAACACATAAACTCATATTACCGCTCGTCACCGAACGTTAAGCGTGCGGACTCTACGGGTTCGAGAACTATGTAGACATGACCGAGACACGTCTCCGGTCAATAACCAATAGCGGAACCTGGATGCTCATATTGGTTCCTACATATTCTACGAAGATCTTTATCGGTCAAACCGCATAACAACATACGTTGTTCCCTTTGTCATCGGTATGTTACTTGCCCGAGATTCGATCGTCGGTATCTCAATACCTAGTTCAATCTCGTTACCGGCAAGTCTCTTAACTCGTTCCGTAATACATCATCCTGCAACTAACTCATTAGTTGCATTGCTTGCAAGGCTTATAGTGATGTGCATTACCGAGAGGGCCCAGAGATACCTCTCCGACAATCGTAGTGACAAATCCTAATCTTGATGTATGCCAACTCAACAAGTACCATTAGAGACACCTGTAGAGCACCTTTATAATCACCCAGTTACGTTGTGACGTTTGGTAGCACACAAAGTGTTCCTCCGGTATTCGGGAGTTGCATAATCTCATAGTCATAGGAACATGTATAAGTCATGAAGAAAGCAATAGCAATATACTAAACGATCAAATGCTAAGCTAACGAAATGGGTCAAGTCAATCACATCATTCTCTAATGATGTGACCCCGTTAATCAAATGACAACTCATGTCTATGGCTAGGAAACTTAACCATCTTTGATTCAACGAGCTAGTCAAGTAGAGGCATACTAGTGACGCTCTGTTTGTCTATGTATTCACACTTGTACTAAGTTTCCGATTAATACAATTCTAGCATGAATAATAAACATTTATCATGATATAAGGAAATTTAAATAACAACTTTATTATTGCCTCTAGGGCATATTTCCTTCAGTCTCCCACTTGCACTAGAGTCAATAATCTAGATTACACAGTAATTATTCTAACACCCATGGAGTCTTGGTGTTGATCATGTTTTGCTCGTGAGAGAGGCTTAGTCAACGGGTCTGCAACATTTAGATCCGTATGTATCTTGCAAATCTCTATGTCTCCCTCCTTGACTTGATCACGGATGGAATTGAAGCGTCTCTTGATGTGCTTGGTTCTCTTGTGAAATCTGGATTCCTTTGCCAAGGCAATTGCACCAGTATTGTCACAAAAGATTTTCATTGGACCCGATGCACTAGGTATGACACCTAGATCGGATATGAACTCCTTCATCCAGACTCCTTCATTTGCTGCTTCCGAAGCAGCTATGTACTCCGCTTCACACGTAGATCCCGCCACGACGCTTTGCTAAGAGCTGCACCAACTGGCAGCTCCACCGTTCAATATAAATACGTATCAGGTTTGTGACTTAGAGTCATCCGGATCAGTGTCAAAGCTTGCATCGACGTAACCATTTACGATGAGCTCTTTGTCACCTCCATGAACGAGAAACATATCCTTAGTCCTTTTCAGGTATTTCAGGATGTTCTTGACCGTTGTCCAGTGATCCACTCCTGGATTACTTTGGTACCTCCCTGCTAAACTAATAGCAAGGCACACATCGGTCTGGTACACAGCATTGCATACATGATAGAGCCTATGGCCGAAGCATAGGGAACACCTTTCATTTTCTCTCTATCTTCTGCAGTGCTCGGGCATTGAGTCTGACTCAACTTCACACCTTGTAACACTGGCAAGAACCCTTTCTTTGCTTGATCCATTTTGAACTTCTTCAAAACTTTGTCAAGGTATGTGCTTTGTGAAAGTCCAATTAAGCATCTTGATCTATCTCTATAGATCTTGATGCCCAATATATAAGTAGCTTCACTGAGGTCTTTCATTGAAAAACTCTTATTCAAGTATCCTTTTATGCTATCCAGAAATTCTACATCATTTCCAATCAACAATATGTCATCCACATATAATATTAGAAATGCTACAGAGCTCCCACTCACTTTCTTGTAAATACAGGCTTCTCCAAAAGTCTGTATAAAACCATATGCTTTGATCACACTATCAAAGCGCTTATTCCAACTCCGAGATGCTTGCACCAGTCCATAGATGGATCGCTGGAGCTTGCACACTTTGTTAGAACCCTTTGGATCGATAAAACCTTCAGGTTGCATCATATACAACTCTTCTTCCAGAAATCCATTCAAGAATGCAGTCTTTACATCCATTTGCCAAATTTCATAATCATAAAATGCGGCAATTGCTAACATGATTCAGACGGACTTAAGCATCGCTATGGGTGAGAAAGTCTCATCGTAGTCAACTCCTTGAACTTGTCGAAAACCTTTTGCATCAAGTCAAGCTTTGTAGACAGTAACATTACCATCAGCGTTAGTCTTCTTCTTGAAGATCCATTTATTCTCGATGGCTTGCCGATCATCGGGCAAGTCAACCAAAGTCCACACTTTGTTCTCATACATGGATCCCATCTCAGATTTCATGGCTTCAAGCCATTTCGCGGAATCTGGGCTCATCATCGCTTCCTCATAGTTCGTAGGTTCGTCATGGTCAAGTAACATGACCTCCAGAACAGGATTATCGTACCACTCTGGTGCGGATATTACTCTAGTTGACCTACGAGGTTCGGTAGTAACTTGATCTGAAGTTACATGATCATCATCATTAGCTTCCTCACTAATTGGTGTAGGAGTCACAGGAACAGATTTCTATGATGAACTACTTTCCAATAAGGGAGCAGGTACAGTTACCTCATCAAGTTCTACTTTCCTCCCACTCACTTCTTTTGAGAGAAACTCCTTCTCTAGAAAGGATCCATTCTTAGCAACGAATGTCTTGCCTTCGGATCTGTGATAGAAGGTGTACCCAACAGTCTCCTTTGGGTATCCTATGAAGACACATTTCTCCGATTTGGGTTCGAGCTTATCAGGTTGAAGCTTTTTCACATAAGCATCGCAGCCCCAAACTTTAAGAAACGACAACTTTGGTTTCTTGCCAAACCACAGTTCATAAGGCGTCGTCTCAGCGGATTTAGATGGTGCCCTATTTAACGTGAATGCAGCCGTCTCTAAAGCATAACCCCAAAACGATAGCGGTAAATCAGTAAGAGACATCATAGATCGCAACATATCTAGTAAAGTACGATTACGACGTTCGGACACACCATTACGTTGTGGTGTTCCGGGTGGCGTGAGTTGCGAAACTATTCCGCATTGTTTCAAATGAAGACCAAACTCGTAACTCAAATATTCTCCTCCATGATCAGATCGCAGAAACTTTATTTTCTTGTTACGATGATTTTCCACTTAAGTCTGAAATTCTTTGAACTTTTCAAATGTTTCAGACTTATGTTTCATCAAGTAGATATACCCATATCTGCTCAAATCATCTGTGAAGGTGAGAAAATAATGATACCTGCCGCGAGCCTCAACATTCATCGGACTACATACATCAGTATGTATGATTTCCAACAAATCTGTTGCTCGCTCCATTGTTTCGGAACGGCATTTTAGTCATCTTGCCCATGAGGCATGGTTCACAAGTACCAAGTGATTCCAAAAGTCCATTAGAATGGAGTTTCTTCATGTGCTTTACACCAATATGACCTAAACGGCAGTGCCACAAATAAGTTGCACTATCATTATTAACTCTGCATCTTTTGGCTTCAATATTATGAATATGTGTATCACTACTATCGAGATTCAATATAAATAGACCACTCTTCAAGGGTGCGTGACCATAAAAGAAATTACTCATATAAATAGAACAACCATTATTCTCTGATTTAAATGAATAACCGTCTCGCATCAAACAAGATCCAGATATAATGTTCATGCTCAACGCTGGCACCAAATAACAATTATTTAGGTCTAAAACTAATCCCGAAGGTAGATGTAGAGGTAGAGTGCCGACCGCGATCACATCGACTTTGGAACCATTTCCCACGCGCATTCGTCACCTCGTCCTTAGCCAATCTTCGCTTAATCCATAGTCCCTGTTTCGAGTTGCAAATATTAGCAACAGAACCAGTATCAAATACCCAGGCGCTACTACGAGCATTAGTAAGGTACACGTCAATAACATGTATATCAAATATACCTTTCACTTTGCCATCCTTCTTATCCACCAAATACTTGGGGCAGTTCCGCTTCAAGTGACCAGTCCCTTTGCAGTAGAAGCACTCAGTCTCAGGCTTAGGTCCAGACTTGGGTTTCTTCACTTGAGCAGCAACTTGCTTGCCGTTCTTCTTGAAGTTCCCCTTCTTCCCTTTGCCCTTCTTCTTGAAACTAGTGGTCTTGTTAACCATCAACACTTGATGCTCCTTCTTGATTTCTACCTCCGCAGCCTTTAGCATCGCGAAGAGCTCGGGAATTGTCTTATCCATCCCTTGCATATTATAGTTCATCACGAAGCTTTTGTAGCTTGGTGGCAGTGATTGAAGAACTCTGTCAATGACACTATCATCAGGAAGATTAACTCCCAGTTGAGTCAAGTGGTTGTGGTACCCAGACATTCTGAGTATATGTTCACTGACAGAACTATTCTCCTCCATCTTGCAGCTATAGAACTTATTGGAGACTTCATATCTCTCAATTCGGGCATTTGCTTCAAATATTAACTTCAACTCCTAGAACATCTCATATGCTCCATGACGTTCAAAACATCGTTGAAGTCCTGATTCTAAGCCGTAAAGCATGGCACACTGAACTATGGAGTAGTCATCAGCTTTGCTCTGCCAGACGTTCATAACGTCCGGAGTTGCTCCTGCAGCGAGTCTTGCACCTAGCGGTGTTTCCAGGACATAATTCTTCTGTGCAACAATGAGGATAATCCTCAAGTTACGAACCCAGTCCGTGTGGTTGCTACCATCATCTTTCAACTTAGCTTTCTCTAGGAACACATTAAAATTCAAAGGAACAGTAGCATGGGCCATTTATCTACAACAACATTAACATGCAAAATACTATCAGATACTAAGTTCATGATAAATTAAAGTTCAATTAATCATATTACTTAAGAACTCCCACTTACATACACATCCCTCTAATCATCTAAGTGATCACGTGATCCATATCAGCTAAACCATGTTCGATCATCACGTGAGATGGAGTAGTTTTCAATGGTGAACATCACTATGTTGATCATATCTACTATATGATTCACGCTCGACCTTTCGGTCTCAGTGTTCCGAGGCCATATCTGCATATGCTAGGCTCGTCAAGTTTAACCCGAGTATTCTGCGTGTGCAAAACTGGCTTGCACCCGTTGTATGTGAACGTAGAGCTTATCACAACCGATCATCACGTGGTGTCTCGGCACGATGAACTGTAGCAACGGTGCATACTCAGGGAGAACACTTATACCTTGAAATTTAGCGAGAGATCATCTTATAATGCTACCGCCGTACTAAGCAAAATAAGATGCATAAAGGATAAACATCACATGCAATCAAATAAGTGATATGATATGCCCATCATCATCTTGTGCCTTTGATCTCCATCTCCAAAGCACCGTCATGATCACCATCGTCACCGGCTTGACACCTTGATCTCCATCGTAGCATCGTTGTCGTCTCGCCAACTATTGCTTCTACGACTATCGCTACCGCTTAGTGATAAAGTAAAGCAATTACATGGCGATTGCATTTCATACAATAAAGCGACAACCATATGGCTCCTGCCAGTTGCTGATAACTGTTACAAAACATGATCATCTCATACAACAATTTATATCATCACGTCTTGACCATATCACATCGCGACATGCCCTGCAAAAACAAGTTAGACATCCTCTACTTTGTTGTTGCGAGTTTTACGTGGCTGCTACGGGCTTCTAGCAAGAACCGTTCTTACCTACGCACCAAAACCACAACGATTTTTCATCAATTGTGTTGCTTTAACCTTCAACAAGGACCGGGCGTAGTCAAAATCGATTCAACTAAAGCTGGAGAAACAGACACCCGCTAGCCACCTGTGTGCGAAGCACGTCGGTAGAACCAGTCTCATGAACGTGGTCATGTAATGTCGGTCTGGGCCGCTTCATCCAACAATACCTCCGAATCAAAGTAAGACGTTGTTGGTAAGTAGTATGACTATTATCGCCCACAACTCATTGTGTTCTACTCGTGCATATAACATCTATGCATAGACCTGGCTCGGATGCCACTGTTGGGGAACACAGTATTTCAAAAAAATTACCTACGATCACGCAAGATCTATCTAGCAGATGCATAGCAATGAGCGGGGAGAGTGTATCCACGTACCCTCGTAGACCGAAAGCGGAAGCATTTAGTAACGCGGTTGATGTAGTCGAACGTCTTCGCGATCCAACCGATCCAAGCACCGAACGTACGGCACCTCGGCGATCAGCACACGTTCAGCTCGATGACGTCCCTCGGACTCTTGATCCAGTTGAGGCCGAGGGAGAGTTCCGTCGGCATGAGGGCGTGGTGACGGTGATGATGAAGTTACCGGCGCAGGGCTTCGCCTAAGCACTACGACGATATGACTGAGGTGTGTAACTGTGGAGGGGGGCACCGCACACGGTTAAGAGAAACTTGTGTGTTCTAGGGTGCCCCCCTGCCCCCATATATAAAGGAGGGGAAGGGAGGCCGGACGGCCCTCCTAGGGCGCGCCAGGAGAGGGGAGTCCTACTAGGACTCCACGTCCTAGTAGGATTCCACCTAAGGAAGAGGGGGAAGAAGGAAGGAAGAGGGGGAAGGGAAGGAAAGGGGGGCGGCGCCCCCTTCCCCTAGTCCAATTCGGACCCAGGGGCGCGGCCAGCCCCTTGTGGCCCTTCCTCTCTTCCCACTAAGGCCCATCAAGGCCCATTTGTTCCCCTGGGGGGTTCCGATAACCCTCCGGCACTCCGATAATTATCCGATACCTCTCGGAACTCATCCGGTGTCCGAATAATATCGTCCAATATATCAATCTTTATGTCTCGACCATTTCGAGACTCCTCGTCATGTCCGTGATCTCATCCAGGACTCCAAACAATCTTCGGTCATCAAATCACATAACTCATAGTACAAATCATCATCGAACGTTAAGCGTGCGGACCCTACAGGTTCGAGAACTATGTAGACATGACCGAGACACATCTCCGGTCAATAACCAATAGCGGAACCTGGATGCTCATATTGGTTCCTACATATTCTACGAAGATCTTTATCGGTCAAACCGCATAACAACATATGTTGTTCCCTTTGTCATCGGTATGTTACTTGCCCGAGATTTGATCGTCGGTATCATCATACCTAGTTCAATCTCGTTACCGGCAAGTCTCTTTACTCGTTCCATAATGCATCATCCCGTAACTAACTCATTAGTCACATTGCTTGCAAGGCTCATAGTGATGTGCATTACCGAGAGGGCCCAGAGATACCTCTCCGATACACGGAGTGACAAATCCTAATCTCGATCTATGCCAACTCAACAAACACCATCGGAGACACCTGTAGAGCATCTTTATAACCACCCAGTTACGTTGTGACGTTTGATAGCACACAAGGTGTTCCTCCGATATTCGGGAGTTGCATAATCTCATAGTCTGAGGAACATTTATAAGTCATGAAGAAAGCAATAGCAGAAAAACTAAACGATCATTATGCTAAGCTAACGGATGGGTCTTGTCCATCACATCATTCTCTAATGATGTGATCCCGTTCATCAAATGACAACACATGTCTATGGCTAGGAAACTTAACCATCTTTGATTAACGAGCTAGTCAAGTAGAGGCACACTAGGGACACTCTGTTTGTCTATGTATTCACACATGTACTAAGTTTCCGGTTAATACAATTCTAGCATGAATAATAAACATTTATCATGATATAAGGAAATATAAATAACAACTTTATTATTGCCTCTAGGGCATATTTCCTTCAGTAACCTCCCGCAACGTGCAGGCCACGGTGTTGCGGACACTACATGAGCCTGTTCGCCGCCGCGCGGGAGGTACTGGACCTCCGACCCTTGCGGGTGGTCTCACAGGTTGCCCGTAGGCTCCCGCTAGGCGCAGATGCATCCACGGCGAGTGCACATTGGAACTTTCCAAGGCTCCGACATTAGCAGCGCATAGACGGACCAAGGACATCAAAGAGCATGAACGCAGGCGCTGCCCGAGCTCCTCCAGTGACAACGCCGACGACACGAAGCACCCAAGTCGCCAGCGTCGAACACCCCAGAACCCTCCCGGGCCCGCCTCTCCCTTCTATGCATAGTCGGCCCGACGCGCCCACTCAACTCATATGGATCCACCCACAGCCGCCACGCTGCCCACCAAGCTTACCAAAAGGCCCACCCTTTCCCTCACCATCAACCTTGGCCCACCGCCCCCTCTCACTGCCCAAAAGGACCCACCGGCTACCCAGACCCTCCACAGATAGCAGATTATCTCCACAGATAGCAGCGTATGACAGCAGTGCAGGACCAAGTCAAAATCGGTCACCCAGCAAATTGATCGCCGCAATTGACTCTCAAGGCTTCCACCCCTGGGGATCTTAGTGATATAAGAGATTGGACTGACCATACTAATTACTCCCTCCATCCGAAAAAGCTTGTCCCAAGCTTGTTCCTTAAATGGATGTATCTAGCACTAATTTGATGCTAGATACGTCCATTTGAGAGACAAGCTTTTCCGGATGGAGGGAGTACTAAACATCACAAACATTGTATTAGGGAGAAATCTTCACAACTAGGGTTAGGATTCACATGAACAAAGCCATCCAAATACAATAATCCAACCAACAAAAACTTGAAAGATGAAGGAGATTGCCTCAAGGAACGGAAAAGGGACCGGATCCAAGGACACATGCCACCGATTTGGAAGGATTTGAAGGAGGATTGAGTGGAGAAGAGAGGGCTTGAGCTTGGGGTGAGACTTGAGGAGGAAGAGGGTGGGGTGAGGGGGAAACCCGTCAAGGCCCCGCAACCACTTACTTATCTAGGGCAGAAACACAAGGGCCCTTGACGTGCCTAGAAACGCAGCCCGCTTTGGAGGAGACACTAGAGTGACATGCGCCGTCCAGACCGTAAGACATAGTCTCAGACAGAAGAGACGTCAAACAAGAGTTCGCTATAGCACCATCTCACGGTCAGAGGAGACACTGGACAAGGTTTTAGCGATGAATGAATTCGCACGCATGACCATCACTTCCATCACCCACGTCGTCATGGGTGGCTGCAGATTCTAGTGTCCACGCCTCCGCTATTAGAGCAACTAATGCCCTATAACCTCGCTGGCCGGCCCGCATAATACAGACCAATATAGCGTTTTTGCCTGTTTTGCGGTCCGAACAGGTACGCTATATTTGACCCGGCCCGTAAAAATTATACAATCGACCGTTAAACCACTCCTGGCCGCTATATCTACCGGACCACGCACGATTTAGGGTTTGTGCTTCATTTTCTCCGTCATCTCCCTTCTCCTCCGCCGCCTTCCTTTCTAACTCCGGCGAGCGATTCCACCCGGCGGAGAGATTTTTTTCCGGTGAGCGATGGCGGGATCCGCACACAGGCGTGGAGGCCGCGGTCGTGGCGGGTCGCCGCCGCGCAAGATCTTGCATGGCGGCGCGGAGGCCAACAGCTCCCTCCGCTCCTTCCTCCCCCCCCCCCACCCCACCCCCTGGTCGAAGCTTGGCGGTCGGAGCAAGCGCTGCAGCGCGGCCGCCTCTTCTACAGAGGCGAGCGATCAACTTGGGCCTACTTCGACCGGCTCCACGAGGAGCTCTACCCGCACACCGTGGCTTGCCGTAGGACAGATGCGGAGCTCCTTGTCGCAACGAGCTTCATTGAGGCCGAAGAAGCAGGGACTGCCGAGAGGCTCGCCGCGAAGGAGGAGCACGCCTTCGCCCATGCTTGCCGCCAGTCGGCGGAGGCGTTCTTCCTTGGCAACAAGCACTAAGCCGTTGCCGCTCCTGCCGCTAGATCTATGTTTATCTATGTATGTGATGAACTCCAGTGTGTCGTGTGATGAACTATGTAGCGGGAATTATGTTTCATCCAAGTTTTAAAGTTAGCAGTAAGCTTTTGCGAGATCTGTTCTTCTTGGAGGCATCACTTCCCGCAAAATTCTTTTAGGTGGAACCATAAAACGATTTTGCAGGATAGAATTATACGGCATCTGCTATAGTTGCTTTTAACCGATCTAGATCCGGTTGGTTATCGCGTTGGTTTCTTGCTTTCTCAGTTACATCTTCCGAGGCAGATTGTATTGTTTACTCCCTTCGTCCTCAAATAAGGGTTCGTTTAGCATTTAAATTTTATCCAAAAAATGTATTTTTATCCTTCCAATGCATGTTAAAGTAGAAAAATATATTTCTCTCTCCTCACACAAGAATCGAGGCCATTAACATTCAACATATGGTGTCCTTATTTTGTTACAAACACTTAGGTCACTATCAATAACATTCAACGTATGGTCTTCTTATTTTTTATGTGCACTTAGCTCATTGAAAGTAGGGTAATTAAAGAAGAGAGGGATGATTTGTTTGCATCTTCCCATGCATTTTTTATTCCACTCCATAATCTATTATAATAAAAATTGTATATGCACACTTTTTAAGGTCTTTGGGAGTATGTAGTACGTGCTCCCTCTGCCTCAAAATAAATGTCTCAAGTTTATCAGTACTCCTTCAGTCCCAAAATAGATGACTCAACTTTGTACTAAAGTCACTTATTTTAGAACGGATTTAGTATAACTTCGTATTAAAGTTATCAAAATTAACACACTTATTTTGGGATGGAGTACAATCCTATCGGCTAAAAAATAAGAATTCTTCAGGAGTGCACTTATGCGACCTGGTTATCCTCTTAGAAAATCAATACCATAGGGTAAGAAAGGAGATTCATGACACTGAGTATCCAAATAGGGTCAAAATTTTGGGACACTGAGATTCCAGGTCAAAACTCTAGCTGCACATTCAATTACACAACTAGTATATGCAACCCTCAGAAGGGTAAAAAAGAGAGAAGAAACCAGCCTTTATTTGGTCATTCACGGAGGCCTTTTTCTGTATAAACCCAGCCAATCCCTGCACTAACAGTATACTACTCGCTCAGCTATGTACACTCTCTCGCTTCCAAATGAAGCGTGGTAACATCTGGTTCTAGTTTCATCTGCCTTCACTCTGCCTGATTTGACAAAGTAAAGGGAGCCGAGACCCGACTGCTCCCAAAACATTTCATCATTGGTGCTTCCAAAATTGTCTCAGCTTCAGTGGAGATGAAGGTCAACTGTGCATCACGACTACACTAGCACTCAAGAACACCAAGCGGATTATAACTACACCCAGCAGACCAACCAAGAACACCAAGAATCATCTCAACACTGGAGCATGCGCTCACCTGCAATTATGCCGTCGACTTAGGTTGAATATACACACTTGTAAAGTAAAACAAATATATACAGGTCAGCCAAGGGAGTGTACCACATTCTCATCAGTTCCCTCAAAATGGAAAAGCAGCACACCCATTCCTCTTCTGTTATCTCTCTCCGCCTGAAAATTGCAACTTAGATGGTCAACACAAAACAGTAGATATGGAGATGATTGCCAAATGCAATTACAAGGACCAAGGAATTAGTTAAACTAATAAATTAAGAAATGGCGTGTTGTACTTGATACCTAATTTGCACACACAGAAATAACTGTCTAAAATTATCGAGGGAAATTCAGTCCACCTACCACACAAGAACATATGGTGATTCCGCAAGCTGTCAAAGCCGAAGTAACTTCAGCCATCATCCCTGTGCATCCCAAAAATTAATTGACATGGTTTTACTAATGTTTGCAATGAAAGCTCAATAACATAGATCCATAATAAATTGCGAAAATAGATACTGCTAGTTAATTGATGCTTCAACTAATTAATGTATCCATTTGAGGAAGCGTCTGTTTCAGGAGCATAAACAAACAGTTAGGCATGGGCACGAAATGGAGATGAACATAGTTGCAGTGAAACTTGGCATTACTCTCTGAAGGTACATTGTAGACACTAGTAATGCATTTTCAGTTTAGTAAAAAAGTTTGATGGTAAAGGAGTATTACCTTTTCGATCAACACACACTATGCAAAGCCATTGGATAGAGTTGCCTTCTGTATTGTGCCAAGAGGAAATTTTACCGCATTTCCAATTATCCAAACTAGCAAAAACTTCCTTATAGGCCGGGACGCCAGGGCGCATGAACTCAGTGGAGCTATCACCTCGAACTGTTGAACCATTAATTTTGATGCCTAGTTCCTTCACAGTTTTGTTGTGCTTCCCATTAATCTTTGGCGTGTGAATGTTGTTAACTGGTAAAAAGCCATCGCTATTTTTATTCACAAAGGATAACTTGTTGGAACTTAATATCTTCTGCCAATTGAATTTATAGTCCTCGTTTTGTGTGGTTGGAATTAACTGCTCGCTGTCACTTTCATCTTCAAGATCAGCGACAAAGTTATTAACTGCATCCGCCGTTATTTCAGCGGCAGAAAGAGCAGCTTGCTCCCTTAAGAACTGAATATGCAAACGATTAGTTACTACAGCCATCTAATAATGTAAGAAATCAATGATGATTATACCTACTTTCATAATTTTGTGCCTAGCACTGCGGGTTTTGGCATGTTGCAGCCACTGCTGATGACGCTGGAATGCATATTTACTGGACAATTTCTGCAACAAGACAAAAGGGGGGAAATATGTGTATAAGTCGAGTTTACCCAGATACTCAAGAGCTAACGTATGTGTGTCAATGTCAATACATACTGCCATGGAATCCTATTGCTGCAGTATAGATTTGTCTGTAGCAATTCAACAATTTGGTAGCTCAACTACAAGTGAAGAATATGAAACTACAAATTTTTTAGTTAGATGGTTATACAATTGAATAAATTTCAGAACCACAATTTATGAAATTTATATTTGGGGAACAAGATTAAAGGGGGGCTTAGCCTTCTAATTATGGCAATTTTTCCTTACTAAGCCTATCTCAACCAAATATAAGACGAAGAATACACTACTAAATTTGTCAGAATAATATAACAGAAATAAATCATGCATCTGTGTGAGAAATACTAACATCGTAAGTTATTATCTCCACTACTTCAGCGTTCGCAAGCGCATGGATTGGTGAAACTAGATTACCATTCACCTGAAAAAAAGAGCATGAGCACCCTCATGATTAATTGTTAAATCATACTACTAATGTTTCCACAACTAACCTTTGCTGCTACCATTTTATTGCCGATTTCTGTATGGATCAGATATGCATAATCAATCACAGTGGCCCCCTTAGGCAGGTTTTTAATCTGAGAGTGAAAATATAGTTAGCCAAGTGCCAAACCCAAAGAAAAGCTATGCTCTCCAAGTTCAGTGACTACCTCGCCTTTAGGTGTAAACACAAAGACACGGCTTCCCAGAAGATCTCTGGTAATAGTATCCACAAATTCCCTAGAGCTCATGTTACCAACAAACTCTTCTTGCCATTCACGGATTGCATTTAGCCAACCAATCTATGGGAGATGACAAATAATTGGAGGATTTTTTTTAGTCAAGCGAGATAAAAGAAATAATGTGAACTGCGATAAGCTTTAACAAACTACTGTAATTATACTAAGTAATAAAACATATACCCTCAGAGCAAAGCCTGTATTGTTAAGACAGATCACTTTCCCATCTAAATTTCTTCCACTAGATATTCCAGGACGAACAGGTCCTGAAACCACCCCTCTTCCACTGTAGTGTGCAGCAATGCCTCTTTCTGCTATCAGATCCATATCCTCTGTTCTTATCTGCAATACAGTTGGAGCATAATTTGTGTCTTTAAATCAATCTTATACTTTCTCTAGCTTAAATTGCTAAGAGTAGGCAACATTACCTGAACTTCCAAATGGAACATACTCTCATTAAGAAACGGTATCACTGTAGTATGTAGACTTTGATAGCCATTAGGCTTTGGAGTTGCAATATAATCTTTAACCTATCGGCATAGCTGAGTTTTAGAAAAATGATAGAAGCAAGTCAAAACGACATTGAATAACAGAGGGCGCATAACTCACAGCTTGAGGTATAGGTGTCCATATGCCATGAACAAGACCAAGGACATGGTAGCAGATCTGAATTGTATCAAACATACTTGTGCATCAGCGATAAATTGACCGCATAAACAAGATAATACTTAGTATATAATATTACCTGTTGTCCGGTGCACAGTGGCCCAACACCATTGCAGGATTTTGGTTTTATGATGATCCGCAGCTGAACAATATAAAAACATGTTTTACTAAGACATTCATAAGATAATAAACTGAGCAGGAATAATCACCTATAAAGATATTCAGAACATCGTACCTGAGCAACCTGATTTACCTCATTTAATGAACTCTTGGATTTGAGAGCGGTTTTATAAATGCTGCAAGATGATCCAAACAATCAACAATCCACCAACAGAACAAATCTTACAGCCTATTTCAAACATGGAACCTCGTAATAATTACCTCCTAATAAGACTACACATTGTTTGATTTTTCGGTTGTAAAATGTAAATGAGAGGCAGCTGAACAAAAGATTATGCAGCAGCAAAAATCAATTTCCCTAACTGTGCCACATTGTGAACTGATGTTTTGCCAATAATGCGATACAGTGGCAAAACAGATTATTTTTCCTTTTTATAATAAACAGAGAAATTGTGCGGCGACTAGTATCCCCCCTGGAAATTCGTTTTTTCAAAAGAAACAGGGCATAGAACAATAAGCTAAGCACATCTATATCATATACAGAAATTGCATCACTAAGGCCCTGTTCGGCAACCCACCCACTCCCGGAATCCACGGAGCGAGGAAACTGCAGCTCCGTGATTTTCAACTGCAGCTCCGCCCGCTCCGGGAGCAGAGTTTTGGAGCGGCGCGATTCCGAACAGGGCGTAAGTAGACATAGAGACTCTGCAGTCTAAATGCTCATCTAATAAAATAAACTTATCATAACCAAGGTAAAGTCTAAAGACATCGCTCATTTTACTATGGAGTAGCATGTTTGCTCTACCTGTAAAGTTCTTTACACACTGAGCGCACTTCTGTTTCAACACTCACAAGATCAAGAAATTGATCCTCAGCAATTTTTTGCTTTAGGATTTTATTTGCCTGGAATTGAAAATCGCAAAGTCAAGAAACATAATTCAACACTAAATGCAAAAACATGTTAGTGTGCAATATCAAAAGAGAGAACCTCTTCCAATTCTTGTTCATGGGCTTTGAAGATGTCATCAACTCTTTTCCTTAGTTCAGCGAAATCACCAGGATTCATGTACATGAAGGACAGATACTCTAACTCAGACTGCAATGTGAAGTGTTAGTCATCAAATGGAATAACCAAACTACTAAGACTGCACAGAGCTAAGAATCAGATGGCATTGTAAGATGCTTCCTTGAGATAACATAAACATTATTCACATTGCATGGATCTACAGAGTATGACACATAAAAAAACGCATAAGGGCAAAATTTTTAACACTGTAATATACCATATATAAACATCTGCTTTATATATAAGATAAGGGAACATATTTCTTTGGCCCCTTGACTTTGGCAGTAGGTCAATTAAAGTCCCCCAAAGCCACCATCACAGGGAACAAATGTTCTGGTTTAAAAAAACCAAGGAGCTGGATGCTTGGGTTTGTAATTGAACTTGAAGGTCAACTGAGAGTCCCCCAATACATTTGTATAATCAAGTTTGCGGTGAAATAAACAAATCTAACATTTCAACAGAGGTAAAAGCAAACATTGAAAAGTAGCAAAGAAGAATGTACTGTTCAAAAACAACATATCAGTAACATAAAAGAAGTATCACCGTAATGAAATTAGTTGGACCATGCACAACAATAATGGCTATCATTTAAGGCGATTTCATCAAAGGTACCTTTATTTGATACATCCCGAGAAGTTTTGCTAGGGGTGCAAAAACCTGCAGTGTCTCCATGGCGATAGCATACTGGAAAAAGCAGTGCTTACAATAAGATGTCACTGAGTTACAGCGAGATCTTATACCAATGAAAAGAAGAACCTACCTGCTTGTGCTGAGGCATATGTGTAAGAGTACGCATGTTATGCAACCTGTCTGCCAGTTTCACAATGATTACACGAACCTGCAGAAGATTATTATTTCATTTTATTGGGAAACTAGACTTCAAAATGCTGCCGCTGAAACATTCTATATGGGATAAATACCTCTTCTGTCATTGCAAGAAACATCTGTCTTAAGTCTTCAGCTTTGACATCTTGTTTTGAACTACCCTCATTTTTGCATTGAAGTTTCCCTAGCTTAGACACCTGTATTTGTGATGAAATAGGTTTATGATTGCACTGAAACTATATCAAGATCATATAAGTTCTACAGTTAGTAGTACAATAGAAAATGTGAACAGGTGAGATGAAAAGTATACCTTTGTTTCCCCTTCAACAATACGACTTACTGTTGCCCCAAACTCATTTTGGATTGTTTCGAAAGTAACCATGTCAGTATCTTCAACAGTGTCATGCAATAAACCAGCAGCGATTGATTCCCAGTCAAGTTCCTAGTTATGTCCATAGAGTAGAGCACAGCCTGACTTCATTATGTTCATACTAGGATACTTGAGAAAAATATGCCTTTACAGGTTCAATGATATACTACTACTCACGTGCTCCCCAAGAATACGAGCAACTTCAACAGGATGAATGATAAAAGGCTCCCCACTCCGGCGTTTCTGCCCATTATGTGCTTCATATGCTAACTGCATTAGACAATAAACTATCATGACACGGCCTCTTGATGCATTCTCAGAGGAATCAGCCAGTCTAGAATATTATTCAGAAGCACATGGAAGAACAATATCAGATGTATTACCTTTAAAGCGTCATGTACGAAGTTCAACTCTTCAGGTTGAAGGTACGAGATAGCTGGTCTGAGACTCTGTTATGTAACAGCATTAATAGTTAACATGCAATAAAAAAAATCCAACCTTGCCTCGAACAAAAACAAATATTTAGTTGCATTTCAGGAGGGATCCTTGAACATTAAATATGCCAAACCAAGAATAACAACAACCGTGCTACCAAGTCAGTGTTTACCTTGGATGTTTTCACGTTTTCTAAGAATATGAAGAAGAAAAATGTTGCTTATTTTTTTCATTATTGTAATGTAAAATGTGTCGACAAGATTAAGGAAGTGCATGTGGTGTTACAGTAGTAAGGCACCAAAAGGCTATTTGATTTCATTGTACATGCTCGGAGCCTAGTAGGACTGCTTAGGTAGCTGGAACATAGGGTCCCTGACAGCTAAGTTACGGGAGCTAGTTGACACAACGGTGAAGACAGGTATTGATATCCTATGCGTCCAAGAAACTAGGGATGAAAATGGAGCGGAAACGAACAAAACTGGGTGCTACCACATTTGTTTTCATATTTTTATGCAGAAGCGGAAACGAATACAGAAACCCTGAAAATGAATACGGAAACAGATACTACTGAAAATAGACACGGAGCAAATACAGAGCGGACACGGAAACAAAACTATGTGTTGACCGGAACTTGAAACCCCCTTGAATCATAGAGAAACACACATAAAAAAACAAACAAATTCAAGGAATTGTTAACATGGATACAAATTAATATGGTTGCGTTAGCAACATAGGGTAGTATTATAGTAGTACATGACAATTTCGTATAGGTCTAATTGAGTATGTGTGTGGTAGTAAAAGTTGGTCCTCAAATGATCCATCCTGCTCATCGTCTCATTGTGTGTTCTTTGGTAGTTGGGCTACAAAGCAGCCATGGGCCTATACTAGAAACAGAAATTCCATATTCACGGAAACGGAAAGTTCCATTTCCACGTCTGTTCCACCGGAAAACACCATTCTGTTTTTGTTTCCGTTTCTGCATAAAAAATTCCATTTCCATTTCCGTTTTCATATTTCCTCTCCGTTTCCATTTTTCCTCCAGAAAAACAGAAACTTTCCGCTTCATTTTCATCCCTACAAGAAACCAAATGGAGGGGACAGAAGGCGAAGGAAGTGGAGGATGCCGGCTGCAAGTTGTGGTACACAGGGACAGCTACCAACAGAAATGAAGTAGGCATCTTGATCAACAAGAGCCTCAAGTATGGACTGGTAGACGTCAAGAGGCAAGGGACAAAATTATCCTGGTCAAGCTGGTAGTCGGGGACTTAGTTCTCAATGTTATCAACACGTATGCCTCGTAGGTAGGCCACCGTGAGAGCACCAAGAGGGAGTTCTGGGAAGGCCTGGAGGACATGGTTAGTAGTGTACCTATTGACGAGAAGCTCTTCATAGGAGGAGACCTCAATGGCCACATAGGTACATCTAACACAGGTTTTGAAGGGGTGCATGGGCGCTTTGGCTATGGCATCAGAAATCAAGAAGGAGAAGATGTCTTAAGCTTCGCTCTAGCCTACGACATGATCGTAGCTAACACCCTATTTGAAAAGAGAGAATCCCATCTAGTGACTTCTAGTAGTGGTCAAAACTCAAGCCAGATTGATTTTGTCCTCTCGAGAAGAGAAGACGGGCGTGCTTGCCTAGATTGTAAGGTGATACCAGGAGAGAGTGGTGTCCCTCAACATAAGCTTGTGGTGGCTGACTTCCGCTTTCGGATTCGTGTCCAGCGGGATAAGCGTGCCAAAGTCGCTAGAATGAAGTGGTGGAAGCTCAAGGGGGAGGCAGCCCAGGCTTTCAAGGAGAGGGTTATCAAGGAGTGCCCTCGGGAGGAAGGAGGTGATGCAAACAATATGTGGATGAAGATGGCAACTTGCATTTGTAAGGTGGCTTCGAGGAGTTTGGTGTGACCAGGGGAAGTAGAAGCTAAAGATACCTAGTGATGGAACGACGATGTCCAGAAGGCTATTAAGGAGAAGAAAGATTGTTTCAGACACCTACACCACCTACACCTAGATAGGAGTGTAGACAACATAGAGAATTACAAAGTGGCAAAGAAGGCCGCAAAGCGAGTTGTGGATGAAGCAAGGAGTCAGGTGTATGAGGACCTCTACCATCGCTTAGACACGAAGGAAGGCGAAAGGGGCATCTATAAGGTAGCCAAGATTAGAGAGAGGAAGACGAGGGATGTCAATCAAGTCAAATGCATCAAGATCAGATCCTGGTGAAGGACGAGGAGATCAAGCATAGATGGTGTTAGTACTTCAACAAGTTGTTCAATGGAGAGAATGAGAGCTCTACCACTGAGCTGGACGACTCTTTTGATGATACCAGCAAGCGTTTTGTGCGTCGAATCCAGGAGTCTAAGATCAGGGAGGCTTTAAAGGAGGCAAGGCGATGGGCCCTGATTGTATCCCCATTCATGTGTGGAGAGGCCTCGGAGACATAACAATAGGATGGCCAACTAAGCTTTTCAACATCATTTTTCGAGCAAACAAGATGCCTGAAGAATGGATACGGAGTATATTAGTACCAATCTTCAAGAACATTGGAAAAGTTGTACTAATTACCATGGAAATAAGCTGACGAGCCGCTTAAGAGGAATGACAAGCGTGACCAAAAATCAGTTTGGTTTCATACCTTGGAGGTCAACCATGGAAGCCATTTTCTTGGTACGACAACTTATGGAGAGATAAAAGGAGAAAAAGAAGGACCTACATATGGTGTTCATTGACTTGGAGAAGACCTACAATAAGATACCGCGGAATTTCATGAGGTGGGCCCTAGAGAAACACAGAGTCCCAACAAAGTACATTACCCTCATCAAGGACATGCATGCTAATGCTGTCACAAGTGTTCAAACAAGTGATGGCGACAGTGATGAGTGATGACTTCCCGATTAAAATAGGACCGCGCCAAGGGTCAGCTTTGAGCCCTTATCATTTTGCCTTGGTGATGGATGAGGTCACAAGGGATATACAAGGAGATATCCCATGGTGCATGCTCTTTCAGGATGATGTGGCGCTAGTCAATGATAGTCAAACAAGGGTTAATAGAAAGTTAAGCTATGGAGACAAACTTTGGAACCGAAAGGTTTTAAGCTTAGTAGAACTAACTGACTAAATGAGGTTCGGTCTCGGTACTACTAGGCACGACGAGAAGGATAGCCTTGATGGGCGTGGTACCTCAGAAAGACACCTTTCGATATTTGGGGTCAATGTTGCAGAAGGATGGTGATATCGATGAAGATGTGAGCCATTGAATCAAAGCCGAATGGATGAAGTGGCGCCAAACTTCTGGCGTTCTCTGTAACAAGAGAGTGCCACAAAAGCTAAAAGACAGGTTCTATAGGACGGCAATTCGGCCCTCAATGTTGTATGGCGCTAAGTGTTGGCCGACTAAAAGGCGACATGTTCAACAGTTGGGTGTAGCGGAAATGCGCATGTTAAGACGGATGTGTGGCCACACAAGGAAGAATTGGGTCCGGAATGATGATATACATGATAGAGTTTGGGGTAGCACCGATTGAAGCAAAACTTGTCGAACATTGTCCGAAATGGTTTGGGCGTGCACAGGGCAGGCTCCTAAAGTTCCGGTGCATAGCGGACAGTTAAAGCGTGCCGATAATGTAAGAGAGGTCAGGGTAGACCAAACTTAACATGGGAGGAGTCCGTAAAGAGAGATCTGAAGGAGTGGAATATCACCAAAGAACTAGCCATGGACAGGGTGCGTGGAAGTTAGCTATCCACGTGCCAGAACCATGAGTTGGTTTCGAGATCTTATGGGTTTCAGCTCTAGCCTACCCCAACTTGTTTGGGACTAAAGGCTTTGTTGCTGCTGCTGTTGTATAGGCTTGGATACTTGCGAAACAACAAGAGAAATGACGACAAACATTATATTCATTAACATACTATCATGAAATGGTCATAAAGCTAGTGAGCAAATAAAATGTTGATAGAGCAAAGCAATTAACCATAATCTTAAGCTGGTTTTAGAAAAAGAGGCATGTGAACATGACTAGTGCAAACTAAATATACACCAAAAATGAGCAAAGAGTATTGAGCTTTTTGGTTTGTTGGCACACCTCCCACAACGTTTCTGGAGAAACAAGGTCGAACGGTCCTGACGAATAGCAGGAAACCCTCCACATTGACTTCACAGGAGTTGACCAATATCTGATTTTTTTTACCGAGGAAACAAAACTAGCTGATGAACCATGGCCCAACTTTCCTTTGTTGATGTCTTCTGCCCAGGTGATGTGCAGTAGCTGGAAATAAAAGGCGATAACTATTAAGGAAAGAATCATTATAACATTTCAAATGCAACCAATGCGCACAGTGACCAACTATCGGTATGAGAAGTCAGATACTCGCAAAATTAACTATTTCAGTATTAGTATCAGCACCATTGGATGTCAGCCAGTCTCTAGATACTTTGTCTTTAGTTTATGGTAGCTAAGAAGTAAGAACATGCTTTTCTGAATAGACATGTGCCTTAGATTTTGCTGTTGTTGGGTGATTATCTTGAATTTTAACTCTTTCACTGCGGTCTAAATGAAACAAGAGATTAGCCCGATTTCTCTAAGGAATAGCAATTCCTCCGTCTGCTACCAATTTGTTTCTCACTTTAGAATATGCGCGATCAAACTTCTAAAATTCCACACCTAAAATACACAAAAGTACTCAGTCTGACAATACAAAAGCTAATTAGTATATTTCAAGCAAATTTAGTTCCACAATGTTATCATATAAAGACCATGAATATGTTATGTTGAAGTCAGTAGTCAAAAGATGAAAACCTGACGTGTGTCAATTTCTGACAATCTTATCTTGTGAACAAGATGGGAGAGCTAAGAAAATAATGGTGGGGCGGCAGGCATTAAGCCTGTATGAGTACATACAATCTGTATGCCAATGGTGGACAATCCAAAGGGCATAGTGCATACAAGAGATTACAGATTGTGAAATTGACAAGGTGATTACAGAACACATATTTCCATAACGCAAGTCATTTTGAATACATTTAGCAGCAATTGATCCTAAATGAGTTTGCTGATGGGAACACGTAAGGAAATAACCTGCCATACAAATGGGGATTTAAATTTTTTTTCCCTTGAGACAAGGTACTTCACAATGGCCCTTGACCCAAAGGCTAGAGGTATCAACCTTGGTTTTGATGTTTCGGATCAGTAATTTCACTAATTCCACCAAAATGGGGTAAAACACTAATATCCATTGCCACTCGGTTATAAAAACCTAAAGTAGCAGAGATACCGAATTATTATCAACAGCACAGCTATATAGCAGAATCTCTAACGGGTAGGAGCAACACACCGTGTTGTTGTTACTCTGCCGTGGGCGACCTCGCCGCCTCCCGCCGCCTACGGCTTCAGCGTGGCTACAGGAGGAGCACTGCGTGGTGCTGGCAAGCGCGCCGGTGAGCGCGCGTGGAGCGTTCCAGGCGCAGGAGAGGACGCTGCATTCGTAGGGCCTCCCAGCTCCGCCGCCCCCCTTCCACAAGGCCCTGCACGAGCTCGCGCACTCCAGCGACGACGCTACGCGACAGGAACAAAACAAAAACAAAAAATCAGGTTCCGAAAGCAGAATTCTCCCCTCAAAAACCTAAGGCGAGGCAACAGGAGAGGCTTAACCGAATTGCAGGTTTAACGAGGAGTCGGGGCCTACCAGACAGAGCGGCCGTCGGGGGTTGCATGGCGCGGCGGCGGCCAATCTCATCGGCGGCGCGGCGGCCGGCGAAAGGGGGGCCTCTTCGTGGACCCGGGCTCCGGCAGGGCGCGAATTGGGCAGAACTCGGCGAGCGGTGGAGAGCGAGAGGGGGTTTGCCGAAGGGGAGGAGGAGGGAGGAGGCGAGACGGGGAAGAAGAAGGGATAACAGGGGACGGAGGCCACACAAAGGCCGCGGCCGTGGTGAAGTAAAATAGGGCTGTCTGTGCGAGAGGGCTGGGTTGGAGGCTGGAGCTTTACCTCTGCCGGTCTCAGATTCTACTTTTAATTTCCCTATGATTTCTTTTCTATTTTGTTCTTGGGGTTTTCTGATGATTTTTTCTGGTTTCGCGGCAGGAATGGCGTGGATCACTGGATCGTAATGCTTCCCTCTCCACTAGTAAGTGCTCGTGGCCTCGACTTTCGCTCCTCTTGGCATAAAAAGGTGATTCTGGTTGTGCGCAAGGAATTCATCGGAGTTATCTTTCGTGCGTGTTAGAGCATCTTCAGCCGTTGGCCCCTCAGAAGGCGCTAAAAATCACCCCTAGAGACGCACCGGCGTTAAACTGTGTGTTGGGGGCGTGATGCCCCAGTCACGGCGCCCACATTTTTTTGAAAACTTAAATTTGGCACAAACACGACGTAAATTAAACCAAACTTCGGCGAGTTCGTTCATATTTACAATATTTTACAAAAAAGAAAAAGAAAAACGCTACTAGTCTGCTCCTCGCCGTCTCCCTCGCCGCTCCTTGCCGCCCGCCGCCCTTGCAGTTCTACATGCCGAGGAGGCTGTAGAACCGCGTGTAGTCGCCGCCGCCGTCGTCGTCGTCGCCTCCGCCGCGGCCGCCGTCCCTGCTGCAGCCCTCCCCCGGTTGGCGCGGCGGGTTGGACAGTCCGGGGGCGTCCTCGTCGTCGTCGCTGTCGAGGATCACGATGCCGTGCTCGTCCTCGCGCCCACGTTTGCGAGCGGCTATCTCCTCCAGGGCCCGGCGCTGCCGGACCATCTCGTCGCGGAGGTAGTCGTCGCGCGCCCACCATAGGGCGTCCTCGTCGGAGAAGCCGCGCCGGGCTATCTCCTCATACTCCAGGGGGAGGCTGGGCTCCGGTTTGGGCGCGACGAGGACGAGGCGGCCAGATGCGGGGGTCGAGTCGGCGATGCGGACACCGGAGCTGCGGGTGCGCCGGCTGACAGGCGTGTCTTGGGGCTCCGGCTTGATGGGGCGGAGGCAGGGAGAGCCGGTCGACCGAGCGGACGAGGAGGAGGACGCCCCGGGGTCCATGCGCCTCGGCGTCCACGAGCTCCCATGGCGGCGAGAAGGACGGGGGGTCGGGGTACTGCAGCCTCGGCGTGTTGCCGCCTTCGATGTACTCGAGGACGGCCTCCAGCGTGCGGCCGGGCACGCCCCACCATCGGCGCCACCCCTCGGAGTTGAGCCTGCCGGAGGGCACGACGCCGTTGGTGCCTCGAGCTGCTCGGCGTGACGGCGGCGGAAGTACGGCTCCCAGAGCGGGCTGTCGAGGACGTAGCGCGGCCCCTCCCTCGCCGCCCGCGACAGGGAGGCGCGGATACGCGCGATCTCCGCACGCCGCGCCGCCCCGGTGGGCGGTGGTGGCACCGGGACCCCGCCGGCGCTGATTCTCCACGCCCCGGGCACCCGCATGTCCGGCGGGACCGGATACTCGGCCTCGAAGAGGAGCCGAGCTTCGTCCCCATGAAGGTGGCGGCGGCCGAAGCCGTTCGCCGCCGCGCCGTCGCCTGGGAAGCGTTCGGCCATTCTTTGAACTGGGGACGGCGAGAGGAGAGGGAGGAAGGAGGAGAGAGGGCGCGTCGGCGGTGGAGACTCTGTGCGTGCCACCGGCGCGCTGGGGGTCGGCTTATATAAGCGGAGGCGCCGCGCGCACGCGTGGCCGCCGCGTTTACGCGTGGCATGCGCGGGGACGCGCGTCGTCACGCCTTCACTGCACCGCCCGTGAGGCATCAATGGCGGAGGCTGACCGGCGCGGCAGCTTTGGTATTGATTCGCCGCGGGAAACGAGGCGATGAGGACGACGAAGCGGCGAGAAGCGAGACGAGTCGCTAGCAAGGAGGGCCCGCGGCTCTTTCGCGCCAAAAACGATTCGCCCGGCGCCCCCAGCACGCCGGGTTCGGGTTGGGTCCGCCGGCGCCAATTTCGGCCCGAGCCGGCGAAAATTGGGCCTTTGGGGGCGCGACTGGGCCAATTTTTTGGCGCCGGCGGCTGAAAAATCGCCTGGGGGCCTTGTTGGGGACGCGGCTGGAGATGCTTTTATAGTCGTGAACATTGATGGCGGGCAGAGCGATGAAGAGCGTGTAGTGCACGTCTAGCTCGTGAGTGCTGTGATATTTATGCGTGCATATATGTTCTTTTTATTTGTCTCAACTTCTTCTAACATGTAGTGGTATGTTGGTAAAAAGGTTTATGGAAATATTTGGGATGGTGATCCCTGCGACAATTGTTCGTATTCATATGCATTTTGGGAGAAAGGATTTGCAGCACGGCGGGGAACGCAGATTATGGGCCATCTGATTGCCTCACGATTCGGAAACTGGATTGGTCTTTTTTTTTTTAATATTTATATTTATATTTTTATATATATACCTATTAATAAAGGGGTTATCGCTTCCTACCCCGTAATTTCATCTTTTTTGTCCGTTCGTCGTCCGTCCACTTTGCTCATATTATTTTCTATATCCGAGGTGGTCTTAATCTTGCACTTTGTTTTTTACGTTTGGTCATCGGCCGGGCCGTGCGTTCCTCCACATGGGCCTCCACATGTCTCTGCTGCTTCCTTCTTTTATGTACGTCTCTCTCCCTTAGGACGCAGACTCCCGGTTAGAGTCCAACTCTACGCCGCCTCACCTCTCCCTCTTATTCCTCCCATAATATTGGTTGGATCTTGTGGAGGCAAAAGAGTTGCAGACAGAGCACTGGACGAGGATAACGCCCAGATCTGCCTCTAGGACCCGGACATCGCCGCCACCAAAAATCCCACGAAGGACAGCAATGAGATCTCCCTCGCTTTCTCCTCCACCTAATGGTTCGCACACGTTCCGTGGATCGGAAGTGGTTTTGGCAGTGGGCCCGTGGCCTCACCAGCAGCAGCCTTCTGACAATGGAGGCGGGCAGCGCTGGCTTGGCTGAGGTAGAGCGCTGGTTCGCGTTTCGCTTCGAAGCCATCAACGCAAGCGCCGCACACTGCAGGCCCGCACTAAACTGGGCTGACTCGCTCCACCGCCGCGAGCTCTCCATATCGCGATCTCGAGCAGCTCGACTTCCTTGCTGCCGCAGGCTCCGGTGACAAGTCTAGGACGCCGCAAGCATCACCGAGAGCCCGAGGACGCTCTACGCCAGGATGGACTCTGCGGCATAGTTCAAATTCGTTGCCGCATGGCACAAGAGGCAGACGCCGCCGACGCTCAGTTGTTGCATGGATTCGGCTAAGTCCATCATGAACGCAGTCGCCGACGTGTTTTTGATGGACCGACAGGAGGTGAAGAACCCGTAGACTTGACCTGGGCATGTATGCTCATCCTAGAGGTAGCCGTGCAGGCGCTTGACGGCCTAGACCCGGAGATCGGGGCGACACGACCCTTGCCGCGGGGCACGGCGAGAGAGTTGAAGGAGGCGGTGGAGCTGAAGGGTGGGGATGCAGCCAAGCCCACTCGCGTGCTCCCTTACGAAACAGGCCGATGTCCCTCATGCGATCTCTAGCCGCTGCTCAAAGAAAATCAGCGACCTACTTGCCAACCTAGCCAAGGCCAGTGCTTCAGTGCTTCCTCGCCAAGGTTTTGTACTTCTGTTGCTTGTGCAACTCGACGCCGACAGGGATGGCACGCTGTTCGTGCGGAAGCTGCGACCCTCTCTACCGTGCCGGGGCATCTCTTATTTTATGCCCATTCGTCACCATTACGTACGTCCTCGCTCGGTTCACAGTTCACGGTTCTGGGGACTTGCACATGCAAGTGTACATGCATGTCGGCACAACTCAAATTTAGTGGTTGGATTGCATATAGGAAAATTTTGCACATGTTGTCTAGCCGTCCACACATCGATCACTAGCAAATTAAAAAGACATGTATGCATGCTGAACAGAAAGTTTAGCACTTTGATTGGACTTAACATTCCCATTATCTTAAAACGATAAATTACATCTTATACCCATGTAATATGCAGGTAAGCCCCTACAGCCGAAAGGCCCTCTCATTGCCATGCGTAGATGACTATCATGGCAGGGCCAGCGGCGGATAATAACGGTAGAACGTTGATGCGGACATGTGATACATAGCCGATGCTGATGCTGAAGCCCCTACACTAGAACACGTAGTTGTAGACGATCTCCGACCGCTTCATGGTGTGGGATCACCTAAAGTCAAAAGTCATTCCCCTTGAGACTGTCTTCGCAAAAAAATTGTGTTTTCTCTAGAGGGCGCTCACTGAATTACGTGTGATATTGAGATATTTCTTTTAGGTTGGGACCACAACATGATCGAGGTGATGTTCATTGAAAACCCAATGCTCACCGTGCAGTCGAGGACGCTTGGAAGAAGCTTGGCATGCTGATGTTTGGGCAAGGGAAGAGGGAGCTTGACACCAAGAATGTGTAGAAGAATGTCGTGCGCAAGGAGGTCTTAGATGCTACTACAGGAAAAAAATGAAGCCGTCTATGAAACATACACGGCAAAGGCCATTTTAACCACGTCAAATTGTAAGCCGAGTGTTACACTCAGCGTAGTGTATATGGCTTAGAATGTTTCGGCTTAGGGGCTATAAGCTGAGTGTCAACTGAAATCTTGAGTGCATGTATGTACAATGCCGATTGTGCAACTAAAATTCTCTTGCAAGTAGTCAATCCTACATCTAATGTGATGCTAAATGAACTAATTTTCAACTATATTTAGCTCAAAAAATATATCTTTGGTCTACAAATTTGAAAACTAGATGAGTTGTTTTTTTGTCGTGATTAGGGATTTCACACAAGGATGCTTCAATATAAAGTCTTATCATTTGATTTCATGATTCACGTTAGAGATTTGGTTTTTGATGATGAGCATATGCAAGTTGAATAGCGAGATGTACTTAAGAAGCATTGAAATGACAGAAAAATGTGGTACTTGATTGTAAGTGATCATAGATTTTTTTTAAAGAGTGTCGGCTCCGTAGAGAAGCACATGTGTTCCGTAAGTTGTGGACACATCGGTGGGGGTGACCTTGACGGCAAACGTCGGCAGCACATAAGTGCCATGAAGTGAAGTTTGTGAGGATGCAGTGGCCGTTGCTGGTTTATCGCAGTTCCGATGGACGACATCTTGCTTTGTGTTTCTTTCGCTAATCTATTTCTTTTCCCTTGGGGTCACAAATGGTGTTCTAGGCTCTTGCGTGAGTTATTCTATATAGTTGATTTGATTTGTAAAACTGATGGCAGATTGGTACAATTTGGTTGGATAGTTTCGAGGACTATAAATTTTGTGCCTTTTAGTTGTTCACTTGTTGCAACGCACAGGCACTTTTGCTAGTAAGGACTAATCTGTTGGGGAACGTAGTAATTTCAAAAAATTCCTACGCACACGCAAGATCATGGTGATGCATAGCAACGAGAGGGGAGAGTGTTGTCCACGTACCCTCGTAGACCGAAAGCGGAAGCGTTATGACAACGCGGTTGATGTAGTCGTACGTTTTCACGATCGACCGATCCTAGTACCCAACGTACGGCACCTCCGCGATCTGCACACGTTCAGCTCGGTGACGTCCCATGAACTCACGATCCAGTAGAGCTTCGAGGGAGAGCTTCGTCAGCACGACGGCGTGATGACGGTGATGATGAAGCTACCGGCGCAGGGCTTCGCCTAAGCACTACGACGATATGACCGAGATGGATTATGGTGGAGGGGGGCACCGCACACGGCGAAGAGATCAGTGATCAACTTCTGTGTCTATGGGGTGCCCCCATCCCCCGTATATAAAGGAGTGGAGGAGGGGGAGGGCCGGCCCTCTACTATGGCGCGCCCTAGGGAGTCCTACTCCCACCGGGAGTAGGATTCCCCCCCTTTCCAAGTAGTAGGAGTAGGAGAGAAGGAAGGGGAAGAGAGAAGAGAAGGAAGGAGGGGGCGCCACCCCTCCCCCTAGTCCAATTCGGACTAGGCCTTGGGGGCGCGCGGCCTGCCCTAGGCAGCCCCTCTCTGTCCCCCCTAAAACCCAATAAGGCCCATATACTCCCCGGCGAATTCCCGTAACTCTCCGGTACTCTGATAAATACCCGAACCACTCAGAACCTTTCCGATGTACGAATATAGCCTTCCAATATATCGGTCTTTACGTCTCAAACATTTCGAGACTCCTCGTCATGTCCCTGATCTCATCCGGGACTCCGAACAACCTTCGGTACATCAAAACACATAAACTCATAATACCGGTCTTCACCGAACATTAAGCGTGCGGACCCTACGGGTTCGAGAACTATGTAGACATGACCGAGACTCATCTCCGGTCAATAACCAACAGCGGAACCTGGATGCTCATATTGGCTCCTACATATTCTACGAAGATCTTTATCGGTCAAACCGCATAACAACATACGTTGTTCCCTTTGTCATCGATATGTTACTTGCCCGAGATTCGATCGTCGGTATCTCAATACCTAGTTCAATCTCGTTACCGGCAAGTCTCTTTACTCGTTCCGTAATGCATCATCCCGCAACTAACTAATTAGTTACATTGCTTGCAAGGTTTATAGTGATGTGCATTACCGAGAGGGCCCAGAGATACCTCTCCGACAATCGGAGTGACAAATCCTAATCTTGATCTATGCCAACTCAACAAGTACCATCGGAGACACCTGTAGAGCACCTTTATAATCACCCAGTTACGTTGTGACGTTTGGTAGCACACAAAGTGTTCCTCCGGTATTCGGGAGTTGCATAAGCTCATAGTCGTAGGAACATGTATAAGTCATGAAGAAAGCAATAGCAATATACTAAACAATCAAATGCTAAGCTAACGGAATGGGTCAAGTCAATCACATCATTCTCTAATGATGTGATCCCGTTTATCAAATGACAACTCATGTCTATGGCTAGGAAACTTAACCATCTTTAATTCAACGAGCTAGTCAAGTAGAGGCATACTAGTGACACTCTGTTTGTCTATGTATTCACACATGTACTAAGTTTTCGGTTAATACAATTCTAGCATGAATAATAAACATTTATCATGAAATAAGGAAATAAATAATAACTTTATTATTGCCTCTAGGGCATATTTCCTTCATAATCATGTAAACGAGTTTATGAATCATGCACTATTAGGAAATACCTTATAGGTGGATGCTGCGGTAGCGATGGGTAAGTGCCCCACCTTGTTGTTAAGTAGTAGTAGCGAGGGCATGCACCCCGCGCTACAGGTACAAGGTAGTAGTGTGGGTTGGCACAAGTCGCGCTGCTACTAAGGGGGCCCCAAGGTGCACCAGGAGCCCTAGTAGTAGCGCTGGCTATATGATCCACGCTACACCTAACCTAGTAGCCGTAGCGCGGGTCATGTAGCATGCATTGCAACTACTGTTACAAGGGGCTAGCTGGTGGCCCCCATATAGCAGTAGCGCTGGTTATAAGGTGATACGTCTCCATCGTATCTACTTTTCCAAACTCTTTTATCCTTATTTTGGACTCTAATTTGCATGATTTGAATGGAACTAACCTGGACTGACGCTGTTTTCAGCAGAATTGCCATGGTGTTATTTTTGTGCAGAAATAAAAGTTCTCAGAATGACCTGAAACTTCACGGAGAATATTTTTGGAATAAATAAAAAATATTGGCGAAAGAATCAACAGAGGGGGGCCCACCAGCTGTCCACAAGGGTGGGGGCGCCCCTCCTAGGGCGTGCCCCTGGCTTGTGGGCCCCACGAAGCTCCACCGACCTCAACTCCAACTCCATATATTCACGTTCGAGGAGAAAAAAAACAGAGAGAAGGATTCATCACGTTTTACGATACGGGGCCGCCGCCACCTCCTGTTCTTCCTCGGGAGGGCATATCTGGAGTCCGTTTTGGGCTTCGGAGAGGGGAAATCGTCGCCATCGTCATCATCAACCATCCTCCATCACCAATTTCATGATGCTCACCGTCGTGCATGAGTAATCCCATCGTAGGCTTGCTGGACGGTGATGGGTTGGATGAGATTTATCATGTAATCGAGTTAGTTTTGTTAGGGTTTGATCCCTAGTATCCACTATGTTCTAAGATTGATGTTGCTATGACTTTGCTATGCTTAATGCTTGTCACTAGGACCTGAGTGCCATGATTTCATATCTTAACCTATTATGTTTTCATTAATAGATTTGTGTTCTTGATCCTATCTTACAAGTTATAGTCACCTACTATGCGTTATGATCCAGCAACTCCGGAGTGACAATAGTCGGGACACTTCCCGGTGATGACCGTAATTTGAGGAGTTCATGTATTAGTGTTAATGCTTCGGTCCAGTTCTCTATTAAAAGGAGGCCTTAATATCCCCTAGTTTCCATTAGGACCCCGCTGCCTTGGGAGGGTAGGACAAAAGATGGCATGCAAGTTCTTTTCCATAAGCATGTATGACTATATTCGAAATACATGCCTACATTATATTGATGAATTGGAGCTAGTTCTGTGTCACCCTATGTTATAACTGTTGCATGATGAATGCCATACAACATAATTATCCATCATTGACCCACTGCCTACGAGTTCGTTTTATATTGATCTTTGCTAAGTTACTTTTTTGTTGCCACTGTTACGATTGCTACAAAATTGTTACTGTTACTTTTGCCACTCTTACCGTTACTTCCATACTACTTTGCTACTAAATATTTTGCTACAGATATTAAGTTTTTCAGGTGTGGTTGAATTGACAACGTAGCTCTTAATACTTGAGAATATTCTTTGGCTCCCCTTGTGTCAAAACAGTAAATTTGGGTTGAATACTCTACCCTCCAAAACTGTTGCGATCCCCTATACTTGTGGGTTATCAAGACCTTTTTCTGGCACCGTTGCCAGGGAGCATAGCTCTATTCTCTGAGTCACTTTTGATTTATATCTGTTGATCACTATGAGGAATTGGAAAGATACTAGAACCAAAAAAAATCCCTCAACTACGAGGGGAGGTAAGGAACTGCCATCTAGCTCTGCACTTGATTCACCTTCTGTTTTGAGTAAGCTTGCGACACCTACACCTGCTATTGATTCTGATATGTCGCATGTTATTGATGATGCTACTTCTACTATGCATGATGCTTATGATGATACTACTTCTTTGCTTGATAATACTGTGCCACTAGGTGAATTTCTTTGACTGTTCCATTTTGAACTACTTCAAAAATTTGTCAAGGTATGTACTCATTGAAAAAAATTATCAAGCGTCTTGATCTATCTCTATAGATCTTGATGCTCAATATGTAAGCAGCTTCACCAGGGTCTTTCTTTGAAATACTCCTTTCAAACACTCCTTTATGCTTTCCAGAAAATTCTACATCATTTCCGATTGACAATATGTCATTTACATATACTTATCAGAAAGGTTGTAGTGCTCCCACTCACTTTCTTGTAAATACAGACTTCTTCAAAAGTCTGTATAAAACAATATGCTTTGATCACACTATCAAAGCGTATATTCCAACTCCGAGAGGCTTGCACCAGTCCATAAATGGATTGCTGGAGCTTGCACACTTTGTTAGCACCTTTTGGATCGACAAAACCTTCTTGTTGTATCATATACAATTCTTCTTTAAGATATCCGTTAAGGAATGTAGTTTTGACATCCATTTGCCAGATTTCATAAAATGTGGCAATTGCTAACATGATTCGGACAGACTTAAGCATCGCTATGAGTGAGAAAATCTTATCGTAGTCAACACCTTGAACTTGTCGAAAACCTTTTTGACAATTCGAGCTTTGTAGATAGTAACACTACTATAGCGTCGGTCTTCCTCTTGAAGATCCATTTATTCTTAATGTCTTGCCGATCATCGGGCAAATCAATCAAAGTCCATACTTTTTTCTCATACATGGATCCCATCTCAAATTTCATGGCCTTAAGCCATTTTGTGGAATCTGGGCTCATCATCGCTTCCTCATAGTTCGTAGGTTCGTCATGGTCAAGTAACATGACCTCCAGAACAGGATTACCGTACTACTCTAGTGTGGATATTACTCTGGTTGACCTATGAGGTTCGGTAGTAACTTGATCAGAAGTTTCATGATCATCATCATTAGCTTCCTCACTAATTGGTGTAGGAATCACTAGAACTGATTTCTGTGATTAACTACTTTCCAAATCGGGAGAAGGTACAATTACCTCATCAAGTTCTACTTTCCTCCCACTCACTTCTTTCGAGAGAAACTCCTTCTCTAGAAAGGATCCATTCTAAGCAACGAATAACTTGCCTTCGGATCTGTGATAGAAGGTGTACCCAACAGTCTCCTTTGGGTATCCTATGAAGACACATTTCTCCGATTTTGGGTTCGAGCTTATCAGGTTGAAGCTTTTTCACATAAGCATCGCAGCCCCAAACTTTAAGAAACGACAACTTTGGTTTCTTGCCAAACCACAGTTCATATGGTGTCGTCTCAATCGATTTAGATGGTGCCCTATTTAACATGAATGCATCTGTCTCTAATGCATAACCCCAAAACAATAGTGGTAAATTGGTAAGAGACATCATAGATCGCACAATATCTAATAAAGTATGGTTATGACGTTCGGACACACCATTACGCTGTGGTGTTCCAGGTGGCGTGAGTTGCGAAACTATTCCGCATTGTTTCAAATGAAAACCAAACTCGTAACTCAAATATTCGTCTCCGCGATCAGATCGTAGAAACTTTATTTTCTTGTTACGATGATTTTCCACTTCAGTCTGAAATTCTTTGAACTTCTCAAATGTTTCAGACTTATGTTTCATCAAGTAGATATACCCATATCTGCTCAAATCATCTGTGAAGGTCAGAAAATAACGATACCCGCCGCGAGCCTCAACACTCATCGGACCGTATACATCAGTATGTATTATTTCCAATAAGTTAGTTGCTCGCTCCATTGTTCCGGAGAATGGAGTCTTAGTCATCTTGCCCACGAGGCATGGTTTGCAAGCATCAAGTGATTCATAATCAAGTGATTCCAAAAACCCATCAGTATGGAGTTTCTTCATGCGCTTTACACCAATATGACCTAAACGGCAGTGCCACAAATAAGTTGCACTATCATTATTAACTTTGCATCTTTTGGCATCAATATTATGAATATGTGTATCACTGCGATCGAGATTCAATAAACCATGCACCTTGGGTGTATGACCACAGAAGGTTTTATTCACATAAACAGAATAACAATTATTCTTTAACTTAAATGAATAACCGTACTACAATAAACATGATCAAATCATATTCATGCTCAACGCAAACACCAAATAACATTTATTTAGGTTCAACACTAATCCCGAAAGTAAAGGGAGTGTGCGATGATGATCATATCAATCTTGGAACCACTTCCAACACACATCGTCACTTCACCCTTAACTAGTCTATGTTCATTCTGCAACTCCCGCTTCGAGTTACTAATCTTAGCAACTGAACTAGTATCACTGAGGGGTTGCTATAAACACTAGTAAAGTACACATCAATAAGAAGTATATCAAATATACCTTTGTTCACTTTGCCATCCTTCTTATCCGCCAAATACTTGGGGCAGTTCCGCTTCCAGTGACCAGACCCTTTGCAGTAGAAGCACTTAGTCTAAGGCTTAGGTCCAGACTTGGGCTTCTTCACTTGAGCAGCAACTTGATTGCCATTCTTTTTGAAGTTCCCCTTCTTTCCTTTGCCCTTTTCTTGAAACTAGTGGTCTTGTCAACCATCAACACTTGATGCTTTTCTTGATTTCTACCTTTGTCGATTTCAGCATCACGAAGAGCTTGGGAATCGTTTCCGTTATCCCTTGCATATTATAGTTCATCACGAAGTTCTAGTAATTTGGTGATAGTGACTAGATAACTCTGTCAATCACTATCTTATCTGGAAGATTAACTCCCACTGGATTCAAGTGATTGTAGTACTCAGACATTCTGAGCACATGCTCACTAGCTGACCTATTCCCCTCCATTTTGTAGGCAAAGTACTTGTCAAAGGTCTCATACCTTTCGACATGGGCATGAGTCTGAAATACTAATTTCAACTCTTGGAACATCTCATATGCTCCGTGGCGTTTCAAAAACTTCTTTGAAGCCCTGATTCTAAGCCATAAAGCATGGTGCACTAAACTATAAAGTAGTCATCATATCGAGCTTGCCAAACGTTCATAACGTCTGCATCTACTCCTGCTATCGCTCTGTCACCTAGCTGTGCATCAAGGACATAATTCTTCTGTGCAGCAATGAGGATAATCCTCAGATCACGGATCCAATCCGCATCATTGCTACTAACATATTTCAACTTAGTTTTCTCTAGGAACATATCAAAAAATAAAACAGGGGAGATAAACGCGAGCTACTGATCTACAACATAAATATGCTAATACTACTAGGACTAAGTTCATGATAAATTAAAGTTCAATTAATCATATTACTTAAGAACTCCCACTTAGATAGACATCCCTCTAATCATCTAAGTGATCACGTGATCCATATCAACTAAACCATGTCCGATCATCACGTGAGATGGAGTAGTTTTCAATGGTGAACATCACTATGTTGATCATATCTTCTATATGATTCACGCTCGACCTTTCGGTCTCCAGTGTTCCAAGGCCATATCTGCATATGCTAGACTCGTCAAGTTTAACCCGAGTATTCTGCGTGTGCAAAACTGGCTTGCACCCGTTGTATGTGAACGTAGAGCTTATCACACCCGATCATCACATGGTGTCTCAGCACGAAGAACTGTCGCAACAGTGCATACTCAGGGAGAACACTTGTACCTTGAAATTTAGTGAGAGATCATCTTATAATGCTACTGTCGAACTAAGCAAAATAAGATGCATAAAGGATAAACATCACATGCAATCAATATAAGTGATATGATATGGCCATCATCATCTTGTGCCTTTGATCTCCATCTCCAAAGCACCGTCATGATCACCATCGTCACCGGCGCGACACCTTGATCTCCATCGTAGCATCGTTGTCGTCTCGCCAACTATTGCTTCTACGACTATCGCTACTGCTTAGTGATAAAGTAAAGCAATTACATGGCGATTGCATTTCATACAATAAAGCGACAACCATATGGCTCCTGCCAGTTGCCGATAAATCCGTTACAAAACATGATCATCTCATACAATAAAATTTAGCATCATGTCTTGACCATATCATATCACAACATGCCCTGCAGAAACAAGTTAGACGTCCTCTACTTTGTTGTTGCAAGTTTTATGTGGCTGCTACGGGCTGAGCAAGAACCTTTCTTACCTATGCATCAAAACCACAACGATATTTCGTCAAGTATGTGCTATTTTAACCTTCAACAAGGACCGGGCGTAGCCACACTCGATTCAACTAAAGTTGGATAAACTGACACCCGCCAGCCACCTATGTGCGAAGCACGTCGGTAGAACCAGTCTCGCGTAAGCGTACGCGTAATGTCGGTCCGAGCCGCTTCATCCAACAATACCGCCGAATCAAAGTATGACATGCTGGTAAGCAGTATGACTAGTATCGCCCACAATTCATTGTGTTCTACTCGTGCATATAACATCTATGCATAGACCTGGCTCGGATGCCACTGTTGGGGAACGCAGTATTTCAAAAAATTTACCTACGATCACGCAAGATCTATCTAGTAGATGCATAGCAATGAGCGGGGAGAGTGTGTCCACGTACCCTCATAGACCGAAAGCGGAAGCATTATGACAACGCGGTTGATGTAGTCGTACGTCTTCACGATCGACCGATCCTAGTACCAAACGTACGACACCTCCGCGATCTGCACACGTTCAGCTCGGTGACGTCCCATGAACTCACGATCCAGTAGAGCTTCGAGGGAGAGCTTCGTCAGCACGACGGCGTGATGACGGTGATGATGAAGCTACCGGCGCAGGGCTTCGCCTAAGCACTATGACGATATGACCGAGATGGATTATGGTGGAGGGGGGCACCGCACACGGCTAAGAGATCATTGATCAACTTGTGTGTCTATGGGGTGCCCCCCTCCCCCGTATATAAAGGAGTGGACGAGGGGGAGGGCCGGCCCTCTACTATGGCGCGCCCTGGGGAGTCCTACTCCCACCGGGAGTAGGATTCCCCCCTTTCCAAGTAGTAGGAGTAGGAGAGAAGAGAAGGAAGGAGGGGGCGCCACCCCTCCCCCTAGTCCAATTCGGACTAGGCCTTGGGGGCGCGCGGCCTGCCCTAGGCAGCCCCTCTCTCTCTCCCCTAAAGCCCAATAAGGCCCATATACTCCCCGGCGAATTCCCGTAACTCTACGGTACTCCGATAAATACCCGAACCACTCATAACCTTTCCGATGTCCGAATATAGCCTTCCAATGTATCGATCTTTACATCTCGAACATTTTGAGACTCCTCGTCATGTCCCTGATCTCATCCGGGACTCCGAACAACCTTAGGTACATCAAAACACATAAACTCATAATATCGATCATCACCGAACATTAAGCGTGCGGACCCTACGGGTTCGAGAATTATGTAGACATGACTGAGACTCATCTCTGGTCAATAACCAACAACGGAACCTGGATGCTCATATTGGCTTCTACATATTCTACGAAGATCGTTATCGGTCAAACCGCATAACAACATACGTTGTTCCCTTTGTCATCGGTATGTTACTTGCCCGACATTCGATCGTCGGTATCTCAATACCTAGTTCAATGTCGTTATCGGCAAGTCTCTTTACTCGTTCCGTAATGCATCATCCCACAACTAACTCATTAGTTACATTGCTTGCAAGGCTTATAGTGATGTGCATTGCCGAGAGGGCCCAGAGATACCTCTCCGACAATCGGAGTGACAAATCCTAATCTTGATCTATGCCAACTCAACAAGTACCATCGGAGACACCTGTAGAGCACCTTTATAATGACCCAGTTACGTTGTGATGTTTGGTAGCACACAAAGTGTTCCTCCGGTATTCGGGAGTTGCATAATCTCATAGTCATAGGAACATGTATAAGTCATGAAGAAAGCAATAGCAATATACTAAACGATCAAATGCTAAGCTAACGGAATGGGTCAAGTCAATCACATCATTCTCTAATGATGTGGTCCCGTTAATCAAATGACAACTCATGTCTATAGCTAGGAAACTTAACCATCTTTGATTCAACGAGCTAGTCAAGTAGAGGCATACTAGTGATACTCTGTTTGTCTATGTATCCACACATGTACTAAGTTTCCGGTTAATACAATTCTAGCAGGAATAATAAACATTTATCATGATATAAGGAAATATAAATAACAACTTTATTATTGCCTCTAGGGCATATTTCCTTCATAATCATGTAAACGAGTTTATGAATCGTGCACTATTAGGAAATACCTTATAGGTGGATGTTGCGGTAGCGATGGGTAAGTGCCCCACCTTGTTGTTAAGTAGCAGTAGCGAGGGCATGCACCCCGCGCTACAGGTACAAGGTAGTAGTAGTGTGGGTTGGCATAAGCCGCGCTGCTGCTAAGGGGGCCCCAAGGTGCACCAGGAGCCCTAGTAGTAGTGTTGGCTATATGCCCCACGCTACAACTAACCTAGTAGCCGTAGCGCGGGTCATATAGCATGCGTTGCAACTACCGTTACAAGGGGCCAGCTTGTGGCCCCCATATAGCAGTAGTGCTGGTTATAAGGTGATACGTCTCCATCGTATCTACTTTTCCAAACTCTTTTGCCCTTATTTTGGACTCTAATTTGCATGATTTGAATGGAACTAACCCGGACCGACACTCTTTTCAGCAGAATTACCATGGTGTTATTTTTGTGCAGAAATAAAAGTTCTCAGAATGACCTGAAACTTCACAGAGAATATTTTTGGAATAAATAAAAAATATTGGCGAAAGAATCAATAGAGGGGGGGCCCACCAGTTGTCCACAAGGGTGGGGGCGCCCCTCCTAGGGCGTGCCCCTGGTTTGTGGGCCCCACGAAGCTCCACCGACCTCAACTCCAACTCCATATATTCATGTTCGAGGAGAAAAAAACAGAGAGAAGGATTTATCGCGTTTTACGATACGGAGCCGCCGCCACCTCCTGTTCTTCCTCGGGAGGGCATATATGGAGTCCATTTTGGGCTTCGGAGAGGGGAAATCGTCGCCATCGTCATCATCAACCATCCTCCGTCACCAATTTCATGATGCTCACCGTCGTGCATGAGTAATCCCATCGTAGGCTTGCTGGACGGTGATGGGTTGGATGAGATTTATCATGTAATCGAGTTAGTTTTGTTAGGGTTTGATCCCTAGTATCCACTATCACTACAGGAATCAGCTATTTTGCCGTCTGCTACGGCGGACGGCAAAGGCATGAACGGCGGACGGCAAAGACCTTTGCCGTCAGCCGCGGACGGCAAAAGACTCCGGCAAAGTAGGCTACGGTAAAGAGCTACTTTGCCGTCTGCTTCCTGGCGGCTGACGGCAAAGGCCCTTTGCCGTCTGCCACGGACGGCAAAGAGAGCGGACGACAATAATTGCGTTGTCAGTCCGTTAAGTGGCTAACGGCAGGCCTTTGCCGTCCGCCGCTGACGGCAAACTTTCTAGTGCCTTTGCCGTCCGCCGCTTACGGCAAACTATCTAGTGTCTTTGCCGTCCGCCGCTGACGGCAAAATCGTTTACTCTTTGCCGTCTGCCACTGTAGGCAAACTGACCAAATGGGTCAGCTCCTAGGAAGCATAGCTGGATGCCACGTGTCTTCTTTGCCGTCCGCGGCGGACGGCAAAGAGCCCGTTGCCGTCGGTGGCAGACGGCAAAGAGCCTGCATATTGGTTCTTTTTTCTGTTTTTTATTAAATCCAACAATTTTCACAGCAAATATATATGACATATATAGATATATTTCACAAGGCAATTACAGAGCAAACATATAAGATATCCAACACATAACTTCATCATACATGCATAGTTCCATCCAACCATACCAAGTTCCATGCATAGTTCCATCATACATAGCAAGTTCAACATAGAGGCATCCAACCATATATATTACAATAGTTTCATCCAACGATACATGCATAGTTCAACGATACAAAAGAAACAGAGAAAGGGATAAGGAGCACTCCATCTATGCAAGCTTTCGTCAAGTGAATGAAATCTGCAAAATGAAAAATAAGAAAGTTAGAAATAGGTGACTAGAATAAGAAGACTAGAACAAGAAGAGTAGAACAACAAGAAAACTAGAACAAGAAGAGTATGTCATTTATGAGCTAACTTACGTGAAATGGATCATATATGAGCTAACTAAGTTGAAATGGGTCGTTTATGAGCTAGCTAAGGTGAAATGGATCATTTATGAGCTAACTTAGTTGAAATGGGTCGTTTATGAGCTAACTAAGGTCAAATGGATCATTTTTGAGGTAACTAAGGTGAAATGGATCGTTTTTTAGCTCACTTAGGTGAAATGGATCATTTATGAGCTAACTTAGTTGAAATGGATCGTTTTTGAGCTAACTTAGGTGAAATGGATCATTTTTGAGCTAACTTAGTTGAAATGGATCGTTTTTGAGCTAACTTAGGTGAAATGGATCATTTTTGAGCTAATTTAGTTGAAATGGATCTTTTTGAGTTAACTTAGGTGAAATGGATCATTTAAGAGCTAATTTAGGTGAAATGGATTGTTTTTTAGCTAACTTGGTGAAATGGATCGTTTATGAGCTAAATTAGTTGAAATGGATCGTTTATGAGATAACCTAGGTAAGATGGGTCATTTTGGAGTTAACCTAGGTGAAATGGGTCATTTTAAAGCTAACGTAGGTAAAATGGATCATTTAGGAGCTAATCTAGGTAAAATGGGTCATTTTTGAGCTAACTTGGATGAACTGGATCATTTATAAGCTAACGTAGGTAAAATGGGTCATTTTAGAGCTAACTTAGGTAAAATGGATCGTTTATGAGCTAACTAAGCTAATTATGCAATTTTTGACATAAGTAAGCTAAGTACAGATCGTTTTAGAGCTAACTTAGGTAAAATGGATGGTTTTGGAGGTCAGTAAGCTTATTAAGTCATTTTGGAGGAGAAGAAGCTAAGTCTAGGTCATTATGGTAAGCATTGGAGGAAATAAAGCTAAGTCTAGGTCTTTATGCATGTGTTAAGCAAAACACTAGATAAACTTACCAAGATCCAGGAGGTGTAGGAGCGGGCTGGCTCGTGTCGGTAGCTGGAGAAGGATCGTGCGATGCTTGTCTGGAGTTACGCTGCACCAAAGATCATTTCCAATGTCTTGTTAGCATGATGACACTCAAATGTTAAGACTAGCAAGTAATGTCCATTCAAATTAAACTCACCGTGGTCCCAGGAGCAATCACTGGCATCGGCGGAGCGGTCTGACCGGTCTTCTCGCACACAGACTGCACATTTGGTTTTGACGACTCAGTCATACTAGTTAGTAATGAGACAAACACTACATGAATGTTTTGGCTAATCTGCAGAAGAAACTTACCACAAGGAGCTCGTACATGGCCCTTGCCTACATGTCATTCCGTGCCCTCTCCTCCTCCATCATCTTTGTCGTCCTCTCCTCCAACTCCCGCTGCCTCTCTGCCGCCTCCGCCAGAAGTTTCTCCGTTCTATCTCTCTCACTTTGTATAGCAGCCTGCAACACCACTCACATGACCATTTGTAATCATTGATGGAAGTGCACACAATGTAATGGAGAAAGATAACTGAGTACGTATCACTAACCTTGATGGCGAGTTGCACTGGCCGTTCACGAGGCCTTATCTCAGGAGCGGAGCACGACTGGCGCGCCTTGATCTCCGGGAGAGTGCTAGGACAACGGATAAGTCCATCTCCAATGGCTATGGAGCCATGGGACCTCCCGCCACCAGATATCATCACCAGCTCTGGATCAATGGGACCCTGGCTCGGGTTAAAGTCCTCCCCTTTCCTCGCCTTCCCCTCATCTCTATATCTCACGAGCTTGTTGTGGGAGGAGATGTTGGTGAAGTTGTTTGCATCATCGAGGTCAGACTGAGAGAAAGCCTTTACTTTCTCGAAAGAGGCAGTGTGGGCCATGGCATACAGGTCGTACACCTCTGGCACCTTATCCACCTTATTGTGGCGTGCCTGAAAGAGAGAAACAATGTAAATTAGTAATTAAAGGGCTCAAGCTAGCATGATGAATGAATTGCATGAATCATGAAGCAAACCACATACCCAGTTGCGCCCGAACTGATATAAGTTGGAGCTGCCTTGATGGTGTGGCACACCTTCCATTTGGGCACGTTTGTCCTTGGCCTCGTTGTGGAGGGCTAGCCATTCTTTTGAGCACCACTCATCGACCAACACCTCCCAACAATCCATCCGATCCGCACACCATCTCGGAGGCGCCTAAGTTAGCAAATAGAAACTTGAGCGCTACGACTAAGAATTACTAAATGAAGGAACTTAAGTAGAAGGCCTGAAGAATTACCTTCATGTACTGCTCCTTACTCAGGAACTTATCGCGACACGCCGGCTTGGTCTTCTTGATACCACGCAAGGCGTAGTAGTCTCGAACAGCCTGCACCCGAGCCTCGTGCCGTAAGTTCTGGAGTAGGTGCTTGCAGACGTTCTCGATAACATGTGCCGCGTCCTCCTCGTATCCCTCCTCACACCTGTAAAATGTCTGCAATCAAATGAGACAATATTGATTAGTACAATTAATAACTAGCTAGTTGAAGATTTTTAAATGTGTAAAGGAGAAATTACCCAGAACTTTCTGATCACCATGTCTGCCCTCGTGTCGCACACGACACCGTCGATAATCTCATTCGGCGGGGCCGGGGCAGCCACGTAGTGCTCCTAGCTCAATCCAAGCTCTGGAAGCCGACCCTCACCAGGCAACGTGACAAACCCCGGGAAGTTTTGCCGGCAAAGAACTCCAAGGACGGAGTTGGGCCGGCGGACACTATGATGGTGGTCCCAACCCCTGCAGCATGACAAGGCCAACGCATTAGTTATTTGAAGAAACGTGAATGCAGAAGGTACAAAAATATTAAATGCACTTACCTCTCCCCATCAGGGAAAATCAACCACCTCTGCTCGCGGGTCGCCGGCACGGACGGGAGCCCTGTACAACCACGCTGGTAGACGGTGCCCCCCTCCTCCTCAATATCAGTCGGCTCCCCGCCATCATCAGCATGGCCACTCGGCTCCTCGGGCTGATCCGGCCAGGTACCCCATCCGGACGTGTGCTCCTCTGGGGTCTCGTGGGCCGAACTCTCATGGGCCGAAGGCCAGTCGACCCGAGGCTCGTGGGCCCAAGACCCGTGGACCGGAGGCTCGTGGACCGGAGTCCGTGTAGCCTCCTCCTCGGACGAGTCCACCCTAGCAGTCACGTGCTCGGGTGAAACAGCTGGGGGTGGCGGCGAGGAAGGCACCGTAGCAGTCATCCTACCTCCTCTCCCGCGACCACGTGCCCTACCTCCTCTCTTCCTACCTCGTCCCCTGCTGGGCACCGCGGTCGACGAAGAAGGGCCCGGCGGTGTGGCCATACTGTCCAGCAACGCTCGGCGGAGAGGTGCGTCTGGAATGGAAGACCTCAGACCACGCGCCGACGAAGAAGGGGCCTTGGCGCGCTCCCGACCAGCGCCCACCATCTTTCAACACCTGCCATGACAAACAGTAAATGAAATTAGTACAACATAAAAAAAAGACCGACATGAATAATAATATGTGTATCACTTAAGTGTATCATCATCAAGTACAACATAAAAAAATTTAATACCTGACACTACTAATAATCTCGATCAGTATCATCAATAAATGCATAATCATCATCATCACTATAATCAATGACGGGCTCATAGGGTTCAGTGGCATCAACATGTGGAAGGCCACCTTGACGTAATCGGTCAAGCAATGACAGGTCATCCGCAGCAGTAACCTCTTCTTGTTCCGGCTCTTCTTGTTCCTCCTCTGGGGTGATGTCGGATTCACTGTCGCTGTCTACTTCAATGTTTTGGGGTGAAGTATAGCGGTTCTTGAAACGCTTTTTGGAAAGACGTGTCTCTTGGAAGAATTCTCCTTCATATGTGTCTGGGTTAATGTGAGGTTCATAATCCTCTTCCTTTGGGGGAGATAGTCTAGCACGTGGCGGCACTTCATAAACGACATCCCAACCTTTCAGATTTGGATTAGTTTGGCAGGCCCACGGTAGATATAATACTTGGGTCGCCTGTTGAGCCGTAATATAGACATCAGGAACATCTAAATGGGTGCTTTGGTTGATTTCAACTAGCCCTATATGTTCATGAGTCCTTCTAGTCTCCTTCTGCTGAAACCAATAACATTTGAAGACTACGACATTCGGTGGGTTTTCACCATAGAATAGAAGTTCATAAATTGCTTCAACTCTCCCATAATACTCGGTACCTCCTTCGCCGATAGCAGATACACAACAATTTGTAGACTTTCGGTCGGCCATAGATAGATCTTTGCCATAGGTACGAAAGCGATACCCGTTGATGTCGTATTTGTCAAATGAACGGACCTTATAGTCAAAACCATTAGCGACTTGTCTCAATTCGGCATCCATAGACTCTGAATTAGCCTACAAGTTTAATATGAAAGGATTGTTGCATTATGCACAAATTAGCGAATGAAATGAAATTGTCTAATAGAAATTACCGTTTGTTTGAACCAAGAGATGAAACCGGGATAGCCGCCTCCTTGCTTTGCGAGAAGCTCATACTCTTCGACAGAATCCTTTTGGATCACCGCTCCATACGAGAATAAGGCGACGTATCGACTGTATGAAATATCCAGGAATAAGAGCAGTTCAAAGGAAATAGAAGTTGCGAAACTATGTACCGAGAACTTACTCGATGTACGGCCGCACTTCTATCAGGTTGTTGAAGATATACAACGAAATGGTCCGCCATTGTTCGTTATCCAAAGATACTGGATATGAAACACTGGCTGGTGCGAGATTCCCTTTGAATAGGCTGAGGTTGGATCCACCCTTTTTAGGGTCGTCAGCATTGTACCGAGGCTTCGGATTATGCAAATGACGATTTTTGGCTTCGTAGTGTGCTGTCACGAAGTTTGCCGCCTCCTCAGTGATGAATGCCTCAGCCATCGATGCTTCAATTCTACGTTTATTTTTACATTTTTGTCGAAGCGTCTTCTGCATCCTCTCAGTTGGGTAGCACCAACGATTTTGCACGGGCCCCCCCAATCTTGCCTCGGTCGGGAGATGCGAAATCAAATGTTGCATTCGATTAAAGAAGCCCGGTGGAAAGATCTTCTCTAACTTGCAGATCAACTCCGGTGCCAACTCTTCCATTTCTTCTAGCACGCCAGGCGATAGTTCTTTCGCACAAAGAACACGGAAGAAATAGCTGAGTTCTGCCAGTACTAGCCATTCATCCTCAGGGATGAAGCCACACAACATCACCGGCATTACCCGCTCAATCCATATGTGCCAATCATGACTCTTGAGACCAAATATCTTCAATTTATCAAGACTGGCTCCCCTCTGTAGATTCGCTGCATACCCATCGGGGAACATCAACTGCATTTTCACCCACAAGATAATTTCCCTCATAGCTGGCCTTCCAAGATTGAACCATGCCTTTGGCTTCGTCCAGTTCTGCTTTCCTTTCAGTTCTTTCATGTTTTGTAACGGCCTATCACATAGCGCCTCCAGATCGACTCTAGCCTTAGTATTATCCTTTGACTTCCCATCTATGCCGAACAATGTACCAAAAAGTGCCTCGGCGATATTCTTCTCAGTGTGCATCACGTCGATGTTGTGTGGCAAAGGAGGTCTTTGAAGTAAGGCAGATCCCATAAGCATGTTTTGTGAGTCTAGGCGTGCTTAGAATTATACCCCTTGAAGTACCCTGGACGCTCTGGATCTGGCTCGAGAGCGTTTAACTGATCCAGGGTCTGTTGGCCTGTCAATGCAGGTGGTGCAGAGTTTTTGACAACTCTACCTCTGATGAAGTTCTTCTTGTCTTTCCTGAACTTATGGCGAGGATTCAGGAACTGTCTATGCATGTCGAAGCAAGAAAACTTGCGACCGGCCTGAAGCCAACGAAACTCAAGAGCTCCCTTGCATGTGGGGCACGGGAACCTTCCATGCACACACCAGCCAACGAATAGCGCATACGCCGGCAAGTCATGCGTCGAGTACATGTACCAGACACGCATTATGAAGTTCCGTTTGCTATAGGCGTCGTATGTCTTGAACCCATTATCCCAGGCTTCTTGCAATTCGTCCTTAAGCGGCTGCATGTACACATTCATATTTTTCCCCGGATAGTTGGGCCCTGGAATTATCAACGTCAGGAAAATGTTCTTTCTTTGCATAATCTGTCCGGGGGGAGATTGAGTGGAAAGACAAATACGGGCCAACAACTGTATTGGGCTGCCGTCATACCAAACACACTGAACCCATCCGTGCTGATGCTGACTCGAGGATGCCTTGGATCTGCCGCTTTGTCACCATGTAATTCATCAAACTTTTTCCACGCAACACCATCCGATGTGTGTACAATCATCAGATTCCCATCTGCATCTAGTTCGGTTCTTTTGCCCGTTTTGTGCCATGTCATCTGTCTGGCCGTCTCTTCGACCATGAAAAGACGTTGAAGTCTTGGTACGATTGGCATATACCGAAGAACACTAACGGGGATTTTGGTCTGTGTCTTCTCACCCATACCGTTGTCTACCACAACATACCTGGAAGACTTGCAAATGGGACAATAGTTCAAGTCCGCATAGTCAAGCCTAAACAAGACACATCCTTTCTCACAGGCATGTATCTTATCATATGGCATCTTCAGTGCACGGAGGATTTTGTCCGACTGGTACAGGTTTGCAGGCATTACATGGCCTTTGGGTAGAAAGCGTCCAAATATTGTCATCATTGCATCGTAGCATTCTCTGCCCAAGTTGAACTGAGCCTTCAGAGCCATTACTTGTGAGATGGCATCCAACTGACAAAGCTCAGTGTGCTCATGGAGCGGACATTTTGAAGACTCCAACATTTCATTGAAGGCCTTTGCAGATTCCTCCATCTCCTCGTCCGAATCCCGAGCATCATCGAAGTCTTGCACCATGTTTTCCATCCCGGTACCATGCTCGTCGGTGCGACGACGATCCACCTCAGCTCGGTCACGTTGGGCAGACTCACCATGAAATGTCCACACCGTATAATCGGGCGTAAAACCACTCTTCTGCAGGTGTTTGCCCATTTCAGCCTCTGTTCTCTTTTCCCAATTGCCGCATCGTAAACAGGGGCACCAGGTTTTCCTCTGGCCATTTGCAAATGCGGCTCGCACAACCCCTTGGTTTTTGTGAACCATTCAGTGCTCCATTTGTTCTGACCAGTGTGACCGGTGTACATCCACGCACGATCACTCATCTTGACTTTCAGAGCTACTAGACACACAACAAATATATATATATATAATTCACCATGTATATATTCATTAGTTGATCTACTTTGTCAATTTTATTACGTCCATGCAACCTACACTCTAATAGGTAATGATAGGTCCTAATCCCACCCGAGTATGTTTAGATTGGGTTCATTTTCCCATGCTATGCTCCGGATCCTACGCAAAATTTCGGCAGCACCTCCCCGCTGTTCTCCTGATACACGTCTCTGCAATAAACAGAGAGGATGTATTCCCGGAGAACAACAGGGGAGGCACTGACGAAATTTATGCGTCGGATCCGGAGCAAAGCATATGGGAAAATGAACCCAATCTAAACATACTCGGGCTGTCCATGGATAGCGTTGGACAATTCGAAAGAATCAAGGTTATAAATATGCAAATGCATGCATATTTATAACTCTGACGCTTTCGAACGGGAGACACATATTGGTTACGCATACTGATGATTCAAGACACATATATAGCTAGCTATCAAGTTTCATCGAAATAGATCAAATAATTAATGGGGGAGGAGGACATGTCATTTGTGCTCACCCACGAACGAAGGGGCAGAGCTCGTCAAACGCACAGCGAGGTCGTCGAACACCAAACCTCGCAGCGATGAAACAACTGCACATTTAAAACTACCCGATCAACACAATTATATATGATGTTTTTCATAACAAAATCGAAAAATATATGACCAAACTAATAATTCACAAATATATGACCCCGTCGGCTTCTGGAAGGCCAAAGAACACCTTTTCGGGAGGTGCCGGGGGTCGGGGTGTCGTGTCGGTGTCGGGGTGCCGTGTCGGGGTCGGGGTCTCGGGGTCGGGGTGTCGGGTCGGGGTGCCGGGTCGGGGTCGGGGTGCCGTGTCGGTGTCGGGGTCGGGGTGTCGGGTCAGGCTTGGGGTCGGGGTGTCGGGGTCGGGGTCGGGGTGTCGGGTCGGGGTGCCGGGTGCCGTGTCGGTGTCGGGGTCGGGGTGTCGGGTCAGGCTCGGGGTCGGGGTCTCGGGGTCGGGGTGTCGGGTCGGGGTCGGGGTGCCGTGTCGGTGTCGGGGTAAGGGTGGGTGTGGTGTCAGGGTGTCGGTGTCGGGGTGTCGTGTCGGTGTCGGGGTCGGGGTCTCGGGGTCGGGGTGTTGGGTCGGGGTGCCGGGTCGGGGTCGGTGTCGGGGTCGGGGTGTCGGGTCAGGCTCGGGGTCGGGGTGTCGGGGTCGGGGTCGGGGTCGGGGTGTCAGGGTCGGGGTGTCGTGTCGGTGTCGGGGTGCCGTGTCGGGGTCGGGGTCAGGGTCTCGGGGTCGGGGTGTCGGGTCGGGGTGCCGGGTCGGGGTCGGGGTGCCGTGTCGGTGTCGGGGTCGGGGTGTCGGGTCAGGCTCGGGGTCGGGCTGTCGGGGTCGGTGTCGGGGTCGGGGTCTAGGGGGTCGGGGTGTCGTGTCGGGGTGCCGGGTCGGGGTCGGGGTGCCGTGTCGGGTCGGGTTTTTTCCCTCTTTTTTCCTTTTCTTCTTCTTCCTCTTCTTCCTTTTCTTCCTTTTCTTCCTTTTTTTTCCTTCTTCTTCTTCTTCTTCCTCCTTTCCTTTTTCCTCTTCTTCTTCTCCTCCTCTCCTCTTTTTTCTTCTTCTTCTTCCTCTTCTTCTTTTTTCTTCTCCTCCTCCTCTTCTTCTTGTTCCTTTCCTTTTTCCTCTTCTTCTTCTCCTCCTCTCCTCTTTTTCTCTTCTTCTTCTTCTTTCCTCAAACTAAACTAAACCTAAAACTAAACCTAAATCTAAAACTAAAACTAAATCTAAAACTAAATCTAAACTAAACATAAACCTAAAACTAATAAAACAGAAAAAAAGGAAAAAACTAAATCTAAACCTAAAACTAAACTAAAACTAAACCTAAAACTAAAACTAAATCTAAACTAAACATAAACCTAAAACTAAAAAAACAGAAAAAATGGAAAAAAAGAGGAGGTAGAGCTCACCTGGGGCAGGGCCGGTGGAGGAGGTGGCCGGTGGAGGAGGGGGGCGGGGCGGTGGAGGAGGTGGCTGGTGGAGGAGGGGTGCGGGGCGGCCTGGGGCGGCGGCGCCGGGCCCGGGGCGGTGGGGCGCAGGGGGGCCGGGGCGCCGGGGCGGAGGGGGGCCGGGGCGGGGGGGGGGGGGCGACGGGGCGACGGGGCGGTGGGGCGGCGGGGGGCCGGGGCGGTGGGGAGCGGGGGGCCGAGGCGGCGGGGGCGACGGGTGGTGGGGCGACGGCGCCGGGCGGCAGTGGCGACGGGGCGGGGGGCCGGTGGGGCGGCGGGGTGGTGGGGCGACCAGGCGGCGGCGAGTGGTGGGGGCGGCGGCGGCGGCGGTGGGGTGGGATGTGGTGGCGGGGCGCGTCGGGGAGGAGAGAGAGGGAGAGAACAGAGAGTAACGGGCGGGGGGGGGGGGGTACGGGCCGTTAGGTACTCTCCTCTTTGTCGTCCGCCAATCTTTGTCGTCCGCCAATCTTTGCCGTCCGCCTTTTTGTCTCTTTGCCGTCTGGGCGTTCAGTTTTTTCCAAACGGGCGGGGGGTGGGGCCACCTCTCTCTTTGCCGTCTGCCAGCGGACGGCAAAGAGCTCGCAGATGGCAAAGACCTGTTTTGTCGTCTGCCATTTCTTTGCCGTCTGCTTTTGGGTAGCTGATGGCAAAGAGCTTCTTTGCCGTCAGCTAGCAGGCGGCAAAGAGCTGGCAGATGGCAAATTAGCTGATTCCAGTAGTGTATGTTCTAAGATTGATGTTGCTATGACTTTGCTATGCTTAATGCTTGTCACTAGGGCCTGAGTGCCATGATTTCATATCTGAACCTATTATGTTTTCATTAATAGATTTGTATTCTTGATCCTATCTTACAAGTTATAGTCACCTACTATGCGTTATGATCCAACAACCCCAGAGTGACAATAGTCGGGACACTTCCCGGTGATGACCGTAATTTGAGGAGTTCATGTATTAGTGTTAATGCTTTGGTCCAGTTCTCTATTAAAAGGAGGCCTTAATATCCCTTAGTTTCCATTAGGACCCCGCTGCCTTGGGAGGGTAGGACAAAAGATGGCATGCAAGTTCTTTTCCATAAGCATGTATGACTATATTCGGAATACATGCCTACATTATATTGATGAATTGGAGCTAGTTCTGTGTCACCCTATGTTATAACTGTTGCATGACGAATGCCATACGACATAATTATCCATCATTGACCCACTGCCTACGAGTTCGTTTTATATTGATCTTTGCTAAGTTACTTTTTCGTTGCCACTGTTACGATTGCTACAAAACTGTTACTGTTACTTTTGCCACTGTTACCGTTACTTCCATACTACTTTGCTACTAAATATTTTGCTGCAGATATTAAGTTTTTCAGGTGTGGTTGAATTGACAACTCAGCTCTTAATACTTGAGAATATTCTTTGGCTCCCCTTATGTCAAATCAGTAAATTTGGGTTGAATACTCTACCCTCCAAAACTGTTGCGATCCCCTATACTTGTGGGTTATCAAGACCTTTTTCTGGCGCCGTTGCTAGGGAGCATAGCTCTATTCTCTGAGTCACTTTTGATTTATATCTGTTGATCATTATGAGGAATTGGAAAGATACTAGAACCAAAAAAATTCCCTCAACTACGAGGGGAGGTAAGGAACTGCCATCTAGCTTTGCACTTGATTCACCTTCTGTTTTGAGTAAGCTTGCGACACCTACACCTGCTATTGATTCTGATATGTCGCATGTTATTGATGATGCTACTTCTACTATGCATGATGCTTATGATGATACTACTTCTTTGCTTGATAATACTGTGCCACTAGGTGAATTTCTTGATGAACAACTTGCTAGGGTTAGAGAGAATGAAATTACTAAAACTGATGATATTATTAGAACTAAAAATTATGATTCTCTCCCTAGATAAGAATTGCCTATTGTACCTGAGGTTTGTATTATGGATGAAGAAACTGCAAGAGACTTTTTTGCTTGTAATGATAGAGATGATCTTAAGAAACCGTTAGCTAAGCTGAAAGAAAAGTCTTTGAATGCTAGAATGCAATATGATCCTAAGTTTTCTACTTCACCTATCTTTGTTACCGATAAGGATTATGAATTCTCTGTCGATCCTGAGTTAATTACTTTGGTAGAATCCGATCCTTTCTATGGTTATGAATCTGAAACTGTTGTGGCACATCTTACTAAATTGAATGATACAACCACCCTATTTACTCATGAGGAAAAAATCGCTATTACTATATTCTTAAGTTGTTTCCTTTCTCGTTAAAGGGTGATGCTAAGTTATGGTTTAATTCTCTTGCTCTTGCTTGTGTGAGTAGTCCCCAGGATATGATTTACTACTTCTCTGAAAAATATTTCCCTGCTCATAAGAAACAAGTTGTTTAAAGGAAATATTTAACTTTGTGCAAATTGAAGAAGAGAGTCTCCCACAAGCTTGGGGGAGGCTTCTCCAATTACTTAATGCTTTTCCTGATCATCCGCTCAAGAAAAATGAAATACTTGGTATCTTTTATAATGGACTAACCGATGCTTCTAGGGACAACCTAGATAGTTGTGCTGGTTGTGTTTTCAGGGAACGAACTGTTGAGCAAGCTGAATTGCTATTGAATAATATATTGAGTAATGATAATGATTGGACACTTCCTGAACCAACTCCTAAGCCAACTCCGAAGAAAAGAGGTTTTCTATTTCTTAGTCCTGGAGATATGCAAGAGGCAAAGAAATCTATGAAAGAAAAAGGTATTAAAGCTGAAGATGTTAAGAATTTACCACCTATTGAAGAAATACATGGTCTTGATAACCCAACAAAGGTAGTAGAGCTAAATTCTCTTTATAGATTTGATGAAGGTGATATTCCTCATAATAAGTCTGCTATACAATGCTTGGATGAGTTTGATAATTTTATTGTTAAACAAGAGAACTTCAATGCTTATGTTAGTAGACAATTGAAACATAATGCTTACATGCTTGACTACTTGGGTGATTATATGAGTAGAACTGTTAATGATCTTAAGCTTATTAGTAAGCATGCTTCCTTGGTTAAAACTCAAGTAGAACAAGTATTTAAGGCACAAGATGATTTGCTCAATGAGATGAATAGTAAGAACAATGATAATGTTGTTAGAGTTATGACTAGAGGTGGTAAAATGACCCAGGAACCTTTGTATCCTGAGGGCCATCCTAAGAGAATTGAGCAAGATTCTCAGAGAACTAATACTGATACATCTAGTCCTAGTAATAAAAAGAAAAAGAAAGCTGATAGGACTTTGCATGCTTCTAGTGAACCTGTTATAGATACACCTGAGAATCCAAATGATATTTCTATTTCTGATGCTGAGACACATTCTGGCGATGAACATGAACCTAGTGATAATGCTAATGATGATGTTCATGTTGATGCTCAACCTAGTAATGATAATGATGTGGAGATTGAACCTGTTGTTGATCTTGATAACCCACAATCAAAGAATCAACGTTATGATAAGAGAGACTTCGTTGCTAGGAAACATGGTAGAGAAAGAGAACCATGGGTTTAGAAACCCATGCCCTTTCCTCCTAAGCCATCCAAGAAAAAGGATGATGAGGATTTTGAGCGCTTTGCTGAAATGATTAGACCTATCTTTTTGCGTATGAATTTGACTGATATGCTGAAAATGTCTCCTTATGCTAAGTACATGAAAGATATTGTTACTAATAAAAGAAAGATATCTGAAGCTGAAATTTCCACCATGCTTGCTAATTATAATTTTAAGGGTGGAATACCAAAGAAACTTGGAGATCCAGCAGTACCAACTATACCATGCTCCATTAAAAGAAACTATGTTAAAACTGCTTTATGCGATCTTGGAGCCGGTGTTAGTGTTATGCCTTTCTCTTTATATCGTAGACTTGAATTGAATAAGTTGACACCTACTAAAATTTCTTTGCAAATGGCTGATAAATCAACTGCTATACCCATCGGTATTTGTGAGGATGTGCTTGTTGTGGTTGCAAACGTTACTATCTTAACGGACTTTGTTATTCTTGATATTCCCGAGGACGGCAGTATGTCGATCATCCTTGGTAGAACCTTTTTGAATACTGCAGGGGCTGTTATTGATTGCAACAAAGGCAATGTCACTTTTCATGTTAATGGTAATGAGCATACGGTACACTTTCCGAAGAAACAACCTCAAGTTCATAGTATCAATTATATTGGAAAATTTTCAACTATTACTATTGGAGGTTTTGAATTTCCTCTCCCTACCGTAAAAAAGAAATATGATATTCTTATTGTTGGGGACATGCATATCCCCGTTGAGGTAACCTAGTGTTATTCGAAAGTTCTCCGGTTTCATGTCATTCGGAAGAAGTTTGTTAATAAGACTTGATCAACCTTGTTAATGGATTCCTTTTGATGAGCATGAGATGGATGAATTTAGAAAGCACAATTTTATGTACCCACCTTTTACTTTCTGTTATTTAGAATTAATAAAGCAAAAATAGTATTTTCTGTCTGTTTTCTAAATTATCCGTGCAATAAAAAATTTCCTGAAAATAAAAGTTCTCCAAATGCCCTGAAAATTTAGTATGACTTTTTATAGAATATTTTAGAATTTCTGGCACCAAGAATGCACCAGGGGGCCTCACCAGCGGACCACAAGGGTGGAGGGCGCACCCTACCCTTGGGCGCACCCACTGCCTTGTGGGTCCCATGGTGGGTCCCCCTCACTTATTCCAGCACCATCCACTTCGTCTTCCTCCAGAAAAAATCATCCCATTGCTCAAACCCATGTGCTTGCTCTTCTTGCTGCCATTTTCGATCTCCTTGTGCAAAGCTCCATTTGCAAAATTGTTTTGGGGGATTGTTCTTCGGTATGTGACTCCTCCATTGGTCCAATTAGTTTGTGTTCTAATGATTTATTTATTGCATTTTTTTTTCTGTTGTGGTGCCCTTGTTCTTGAGCTTGCATGTCAAATTTATATGGTCCAAAGTGGTTTTGATGCATGATATAGCTTCTAGACACTTGTAGGAGTAGTTGCTATCAATTTTGTTGAGTTTGGTTCACTTTTATTTTGAGTCACTAAAAATTTCAGAAATTTTTCAGAGGAAGAAAATGATGAGGAGATTTTTAAGAGGCTCTTCAAGTCGGGGTTCTAAAGGCAATGAAAATGAAGAAAAGAAGAAGCCAAAGTACAACCTTCCTCGCACCACGGAGGTTCGGCGGTGTGAATGGCCATGTGATGCATTCTTGGAGGCGGCCGAAATTTATGAGGATTTCTATTATTTGGCTGAGAATGCAGGCATGACCGACTTTCTCCATGACCAGTGTGATTAGTACCTCCTACTCACTAATACTTTCGTGCAAAATTTTCATTTTCATGCTAGGAGATCACCACCCATGGCAGAATTTCACTTATATGATGAGCATAAGGAGATGATGCTTTATGACTTTTGTGAGGTTTGCAAATTACCTTATGAGGGCAGCGTCGATGAGCCATGTCCTCAAGATGTGGAAGATTTTATTGATGAAGTTACCGTTGGGGAAAGGAGAAAGGTGTCAGAAGCGAGAGTGTATAGTTTACATTTTCCTGTTTTGTGCTACTACTCATCATTTGCTGGGAGATGTTTAATTAGTCGCGGGGAGAGTGGAGGCCTTAGTGCTCCTGACCTTGCTATTTTGCGCCATGCTTTGCTTAGTGATAAAACTTTTAGTTTGGGTGCTATGGTTGCTCGATGGTTGAGTTTAAACCGTTCAAAGGGTCCCATCTTTGGAGGCATCTATGCTTCCCGTCTTGCTAGACGCTTTGAGATACCCACTAGGCACGATGAAAAAGAGGAGAAGCTGCTACCCACTATATACTTAGATTATGATAGTATGGTAGCACATGATTTTATTAAGAAAGACAATGACAAGAGACTCATTTATAACCTGGTATTTAGCGAGAAGACTTGCCAGATTATTAATTTGCCTGCACCTTCTTTGTTCGATATTCATTCAGGCAGGTATCTCATCATGCCCGCGGACATTTATGCATACTGGGAGGGGAAGCGATCCCCAGTTCCTGAGCCAGAGCCATCACTTGATCCATATCAGGAGTCTATTTATCAGTGGGAGCCACAGGAGCTCGCTAACCAGTGGAACCCCTAGGATCCTCCTCAGTACACCGGAGAGGGCTACTTTGATCCATGGGCGTAAACCAACTTAGGCCAAAAGACTAAGCTTGGGGGAGTACGTATTTCTCACCGACATAACATTCATATTCACACATTCATTCCAATTGTCGGTGTTCATACTTTTTCATTGTATTACCACATGCTAGTTTATTTTTTATTTTTCCTGCTTTCTTCTTGTGTGTTTGAAAAACCTTAAGAAAAACCAAAAAAATAGTTGTAGCTTATTTCCTTTCCATGTTCATTTAGTTGTAGTATTAAAAGAAAACCCAAAAAGATTTCTCGTTCTTCTTTTGCTTGTTGGGAGCTTTCCCGTGTAAATAGTTTTTCTCGTTCTTGTTTTACCTTCTTCAGAAAAACAAAAACTCCAAAAACATCTCACTGTGTTTCTATGAAATTCTTTTCCTTTCTTTGGGGGTCGAGAGGAGAAGACCACGATGAAAATGTTGAGTGGCTCTCATATGCATTGTTGTTGATCTAACAAAGAGCCAATATTACCTTGTCTTCTGCTTTGAATAAATGTTTGCAGATTCCAGCTTAGTCCAATGCATGTGCACTATTATTATTATCCACACCATTCGGTCGTGCAAGTGAAAGGCAATAATGACGATATATGATGAAATGATTGAGATGAGGAAAAGCTGGTATGAACTCGACCTATCTTGTTTTTGTAAATATGATTAGTTCATCGTTCTTGATTCAGCCCATTATGAATGAAACATGTTTGCAATGACAATTAGAGATTATAGTTACTCATGCCATGCTTAATTAGCTAGGAGTTTATAATGGTTTACCTTGCGTGCCAACATGCTTTTAAAATGGTTGTGATGTAGTATGATAGGATGGTATCCTCCTTTGAATGATTCGAGTGGCTTGACTTGGCACATGTTCACGCATGCAGTTGAAACAAAATCAACATAGCCTCCACGATATTTATGTTCATGGTGATTTATATCCTACTCATGCTTGCACTCAATGTTGGTTAATCTCAATGCATGTTTATGACTGTTGACGCTCTCTAGTTGGTCGCCCCTCAATCTTTTGCTAGCCTTCACTTATACTAAGCGGGAATACTGCTTGTGCATCCACTTCCATAAACCCAAAGTTGTTCCATATGAGTCCACCATACCTACCTATATGCGGTATTTACCTGCCATTCCAAGTAAATTTGCATGTGCCAAATTCTAAACCTTCAAATAATAATCTGTCTTGTATGCCCGAATTGCTCATGTGGCGACTGGGGGATGTCAGTTCATCCATGCTAGGTGGGTTATTCTCACGATGAGTGGACTCCGCTCATCATTCACGAGAAAATGGCTGATAACCGGGATGCCCAGTTCCATGCTCAAATCAAATCAAAATATAATTGCAAACAAAACTCCCCCAGGATTGTTGTTAGTTGGACGGTACCCATTGTTTCGGACCAGCCGTGGAATGTGCTTGTTGGTGGTGGGGGAGTATAAACTTTACCATTCTGTTTGGGAACCGCCTATAATGTATCAATTATGGAAGATACCGAGATCTCTTGGTTGTTATGTTGGCAATGAAAGCATACCGCTCAAAATATTATTTATCTCTGTTTTAAAACTCGAGCTATGGCAGCTCTGCAAATCCCTACTTCCCTCTGCGAAGGACCTATCTATTTACTTTTATTGCCGAGTCATCATCCTCTTATAAAAAGCACCAGTTAGAGAGCACCACTGTCATTTGTATGCTTTGCTATTAATCTATATTGAGTATGACTAGATCTATTTTACCATGAATTACAATGTCTAGTCAGTCCTTGATCTTCAGGGGTGCTCTGCATTTATGTTTTGCGGTCTCAGAAAGGGCTAGCGAGATACCATTTTGTTATATTATATCATGATTGTTTTGAAAAAGTGTTGTCATCCGAGATTTATTATTATTGCTCGCTAGTTATGCCATTGATATGAGTAAATGTGAGACCTAAATGTTATTATGATTATGGTTAGTTCATAACCTTTGTTGAAAACTTGAATGCTGTCTTTACATATTTGCAACAACAAGATCAAACAGAGTTTGTAAAAGTTTTTCTTTGTCACTTTCAGTTTGTCAACTGAATTGCTTGAGGAGAAGCAATGGGTTAAGCTTGGGGGAGTTGATACGTCTCCATCGTATCTACTTTTACAAACTCTTTTGCCCTTGTTTTGGACTCTAATTTGCATGATTTGATTGGAACTAACCCGGACTGACGTTGTTTTCAACAGAATTGCCATGGTGTTATTTTTGTGTAGAAATAAAAGTTCTCGGAATATCCTAAAACTTCACGGAGAATATTTTTGGAATAAATAAAAAATATTGGCGAAAGAATCAACAGAGGGGGACCCACCAGCTGTCCACAAGGGTGGGGGCGCGTCCCCTGGCTTGTGGGTCCCACGAAGCTCCATCGACCTCAACTCCAACTCCATATATTCATGTTCGGGGAGAAAACAATCAAAGAGAAGGATTCATCGCGTTTTACGATACAGAGTCGCCGCCACCTCCTGTTCTTCCTCGGGAGGGCAGTTCTGGAGTCTATTTTAGGCTCTGAAGAGGGGAAATCGTCGCCATCATCATCATCAACCATCCTCCATCACCAATTTCATGATGCTCACTGTCGTGCGTGAGTAATCCCATCATAGGCTTGCTGGAGGGTGATGGGTTGGATGAGATTTACCATGTAATCGAGTTAGTTTTGTTAGGGTTTGATCCCTAGTATCCACTATGTTCTAAATGTTGCTATGACTTTGCTATGCTTAATGCTTGTCACTAGGGCCCGAGTGCCATGATTTCAGATCTGAACCTATTATGTTTTCATGAATATATTTTTGTTCTTGATCCTACCTTGCAAGTTATAGTCACCTACTATGCGTTATGATCCAGCAACCCCGAAGTGACAATAGTCAGGACACTTCCCGGTGATGACCGTAGTTTGAGGAGTTCATGTATTCATTAAGTGCTAACGCTTTGGTCCGGTTCTCGATTAAAAGGAGACCTTAATATCCCTTAGTTTCCATTAGGACCCCGCTGCCACGGGAGGGTAGGACAAAAGATGTCATGCAAGTTCTTTTCCATAAGCATGTATGACTATATTCGGAATACATGCCTACATTATATTGATGAATTGGAGCTAGTTCCGTGTCACCCTATCACTACTACAGGATGCTCCAAACACGACACTACAATCAGAGACCCTTCGACGAAACTGTGTGCGATGCCATAATCGGAAATGGTGGTGTAAAAACTGTCAAAAAAGGTGCAAAACGTTTGTGATGACGGATGTATCAAATACGGTTCAGATTTTAGTTGCATGTGTGATGTAGGGCATACGGTTCAGTTCAATTAAATGTTTGGGATGAGGAGGAACAAAAGAAATGGGCAGCCAGATGAAGGTGTGTGCGATATACAGCATACAGTTCCCGGTGATGAACTGTTTGTGATTAGGCAACACAAAAGAAACATGTGCGAAGACCAATAATAACATAGACGATTGCTGCTATAAGCCGTGTGAATTGCTCTATCTACAATAGAATAACATGTGTATATATATATATAACTGAAATAAACATCCAATTACATAAGTGACTATACAGATCATTCGCACACACCTCAATAAACAATTACATGCATTCTAAAGTAGGAGAAACGATCATCTAGTCATATACTTCTTGTGACGCTCCCGCCACTGCTCTGTGACTCGATCCCTCGTCTGGGGCAGGAAGAAGCCACTTCCTCATGTCAACGATCCGCCCGTACATCTCGTAGCTTGTGTACGCGTCCTTGTCCGCGTACTTGACATGTTTTTCATCTAGTCTCTCATGCTACACACTGTGCCAGGTGTTCTTGTCCTTCTTGCTCTCATTCTTCATCTTCATGTAGTAGGGGTCGATGATGGCCGAGGCGAGGTCAACCAGGGAGTTCAGTTTGTTTTTATCGCTGCCCCAGACCTTGTAGTGGTGCTGGATGTTGACAAGATTCGGACATTTCAAGCCCGAAACCTTGAGCGCTTTTAAATCGTTGGTGGTGTGCACCATAGCGAAACTGTAGTCGGAGCTGTTGATAAACCTGGAGAAACACTCGCAAGGCCTTGTGGCAAGGTGGTAGTGGTAGATGAGGACGTCATGTCGCACACACAACTGGGCGACGACAACCTTCTGATCGTGCCCGGCACGACCGATGGTGTACTCGAGGTCGAAGCCGACCACTTGGTACTTGTCCACGGCAAGGAACTGCTCCATAGTTTGGATGGAGCTCTCCACCGAGAACGGATCGTTCGTATACACCACCGAGAGGGCCTTCCCCCTCACGTGGGTGTCCACTACGTGATGCACTGCCTGCCGTTGTCGTCGTCGGCCGCTGGGAGCGCCATTGGAGCCACGGGGATCACCATTGGAACCGCTGGATGTCCTCTCGTATGTGTCGTCGTGGGTGTGCTTATTGTGTCATGTGACACGAGAGATGAAGGTAAATGGCCGCAGGAATAAATGGCGGCCGAGCGGCCTGGATTCTCTACACGTCTGCATGGCAGTTTTTGCAGCGGGTAACTGCATTGTCGCGCTGCGCCCGGTGCAACCGCATGCACATGAACGTGCGTGATCATGCACCGGCCCCAAACACTGGCAGCGCGCGTGGAGGGATGAGGGTAGAGCACCCGGCGGGACGCGAGCAGAGCGTGTCGCGGTCGCCTGAACCGCAAGCAACCACACGCATAGAGCAGTTGAACACGCAGGAAATGGTCGCCTACAAGCCGGCCGACAGTTGTGTCACTGCGTAGAGAGCGGCCGTGTGCTACTAGCTCCGTCTTGTTCTATAGTCCCCTTTATATTCTGTGCCATACTTTGCCCTCAAATTAACCAACAAAATGTTAATGCATGTTATAAAAAAAATATAATTGGAAACTATGTTCAAATACGAATCCAACTATATAATCTTTGGCGAGATGCATTCGTATTTTATTAGTTAAATCCTACTTATAAACCAGGACGGGGGTATAGTAGGTAATTAAATCACAAACGTTTTTTATTAACCGTATGTGTACGTGGCTTTTCGTCCTCCTTTCGCACGTCTTGTCACCCGCTACCGCAGATGGCTTACAGCGCAAGCTTGCGCAGTGCGTGGGGGCGTTATTTTGGCCAAATGGTGGCTCGAAGTGGCACCAATGAATCGTCGGTGAGCCCGTTCCTGCGCAACCTCACAGATTCCCGCGCAAGCTTCCCGCCCGACTCGGTGAAATCCCCCAAAATCCCAATGCTTACCGGCCTGCTATATAAACCCTCACGGCAGGCGAGTCCCGCATCGCATTTTCCCCTCCCTCGTTGTAGCTTATCTCGTCTGCTTCTCCCACAATCGCCAATGGCACTGGTCCGTCGTTGTCACTCAGCCACTCAGCCATCATCAGAGGACAGCTCCAGCTGGGAGGCTACACCGCGGCGGCGGCGCAGTCCCCGGCGTAGTGTAGTGCGCGTGGCGTCCCTGTTGGGTGTGCATGGAACACCCACCACACGCTCCGCAGCCGCTGCCCGTCGGCAGCTGTTGCCGGCTTCCATTGCCGCCACACAACCGTCGAAAGCCAGGGCCATCGCCCGCTCTGCCACCGCAGCCCAAAGGCGGGAGGTGGCCGTCGTGGCCGCCACCACACTGCCGACCACTGTGGCCATCACCCGCTCTGCGACCGCGGCCCGAAGGAGGGAGGTGGTGGTCGTGGCTGCCACCCCATCATCGGCCGCCGTGGCCGCCAGCCCACCATCGACAGTTGGGGTCATCACCCGCTCCGCCACCGCTGCCCGAAGGCGGGAGGTGGAGGTGGATGCCCACACGTGCGTCAGCGACCTTGCGTGCTACACCGAGTTCCTGCTGGAGGAGGAGGAGCGCCTCGTCGAGCACGCAAAGAGCCTTACCGCCGCTATGGTCGCGGCAAACATCGCCTCAAAGGTGAGGAATCAGGAGATCTATGAGGAAAACCACCGCTTCGAGAGGGGTCGTCTGGAGCGGAAGAGGGCGTTCGAGGTGAGCGTCGCTGAAGCTGCAGCAGCGGCAGGCATCGTATTGCAGTTGTCCAGCTCGTCGGTAGGCTCCTCCTCCTCTGCCTCTTACTGAGCACGCTCGACAGAGGAGAGGCAGTCGGAAGTAGTACAAAGCCCCTCCGTAGTAGTAGTATTTAGGGGCTATTTTGTTCAGTTCATCTGACTATAGATGTGGTGGAACTGTACTACGTACTTAAAATTAGCTAGTATATAAAGTAGAACTAGCTATTTCAGTACGTGGTTGGCAACAATTGGTGAAAAGTTTGGTCGGTTCAGCTGTTGAGTTGAACTGTTTGTATAAAGAACGACTGCTTAATCTATGAATGAAATCTATGCTTAATTACTGAATTTTAGTTGCAAAAATTAAATACTACTAGTGATTTTTAGCTTCATATTTTGACAAATCGCAGTGTTACAAGGTTCACAAATGGCAATGTTACTAGATCAACAAATGTCAATCTTTCCAGTTTGACAAATGGCAACATACCCAATATGACAGATGCAAATCTTACCAAATTGTTTGTAAGAGGTTGCACACGGGTTATCCAAAAGAACCGTTTGTGTTGAAGAGATGCACAAATCCTGCTCTCACTTTGCATACGGGTGTTCTATCTAAAATGTTTGCGATCAAGAGCCGCAAAAATCCTGCTCGACACATTTTCCCTTGGCTTCCTGGGGAAGCTGTCGGTTTGCATACGGGTGTTCTAACTAAAGCGTTTGCGATGAATGTTTTATATTTAAAAACCATTGACTTCTTTTCAAAAGAAAATTGTTTGATAAGTATGTACATTAAGAGAGAAAAACACAAGTTTGCTCAAACCATATTTTTCATGCAATCATACTGCAAATTTATATTCATATGATCAAGATACAGTCTTAAACCCAAGAAAAAACTATTTTCGTCGGTGGCGGAGGCGGCGTGCCGTGCCGTCGTTGTCGTCCTCCGGGACGTCGTTGTTGAAGTCTTCAATGCAGCACAGAATGTTCTTCAATTGTAAATCAAACATCATGTCATCGCGCGATCGACGGGCGGGGCGTGGGAGGACGGCAACTGGCGGCGCTGAGAGGTAGCGGTCGACGGCGGCGTCCCATGCCGCTGAGGGGGGCGCGTGCACGGGCACGGGCGTAGCGGGTGCAGCCAAATGCACGAGGACCAGCACCGCGGTGGGTGGAGGGGACCGCACGAGCACGGGCACGGGCGTTGGCATTGGCATGTACACGAGCTCGCGCGGGTCCGCGGAGACCTCGCTGACGCCCGTGGCTTCCAGCTCTGTGATAGTGCTCGGCGACCAGCCCGTCAACGCTACGGGGATGGTCGCTGGCGCGGGCGCGGGGATGGGAGCTGGGACGGGAGTGGGGGCAGCAACCGTCACGGCCAGCTTGTTCTGGGCCATGTCCATGAGGCCCCATTCCTCCTTATTTTCTATCTCCTCCGGCTCAGAGTCGACTTCACCAAACTTGAAGACTAGTGGCAGATGATCCTTCTGCGCCATGGCGTTGGTGGAGGTCTGCACGAGGGAGGGGAATGGGAGGCGAACAGTAAGGCCGCCCGTATTAAGCAGCGGCTCAGGTGCCATTAATGGAGAGGAAGATGGGCGGCCATGGAAGTCAAAGGGCTCGCTTCCTAGTGAGCATGTGCATTGCACAACTCACATGCTTCCTGGTGAGCCTGCGCATTGGAGGACAACTTGCACACCTCTCGGTCAGCCTGCGCACCAGATTGTGCTCGCATGCCTCCCGTTCAGTCAAGGTTAAGCAGTTGTCCGCACGGCACCTCCTATAGCCATTAAAACCAAGACACGTGGCGTCACGTGAATGGTTAATAGAACGCACACGGTTTGAATTATACAAGTGTTTGAGATATTAAAGTGGTAGCTATTTTTTTCAAAATGCCTTTGTTGGCTGTTATTCGAGTGTGCCTTCTCTCAAAATGTACACAAAAAATACCACAACATGTCGGGTGCCATACCATGATAGCATGCCAAGTTTCATGAATTTCAGACGAGTTTTGGATTTACTAGAATTTAAAAACAAAGTATCTCAACGTTTTGCCGGCAATCAACGGTGCCCTATTGTTTGAAATTCATTCCCATTTCTTGCATGGGACCTAAGCATGCACCCAAGGACACCGATTTGATTTTTCATCCAATTTATATGCACTGGAGCATGTGCATGTAGTCCAAATTTGAATTATGCATCTAAATGCATTGAAAACTCAGTTAATGCATAAAAATGTCCAAACGAACCCCGAAAAATCACAACAATGGACACAACACTCCTGTTGTTCTATGTTGAGACGAGAATTTTTTTGAAAACAATAAGAGGCAATGGATATCGTTTCGTCCCCAAAGGTGGGACGTTCCCTACCGAAACCATCATGCTTGTTGTGAGAAGCTCTTGTTTGTGAGAAGCATATACCCAAACCTACCCCAAATGGGACAAAAGATTTACCACGGCATGTTGATGCTGCTCCATGATAGCATGCCAAGTTTCATGAATTTCAGACGAGTTTTGGATTTACTAGAATTTAAAAACCAGGTATCTCAATGTTTGCGGCTAAGTGACGGTCGCAGGGTGTTTGACATTCATCCCCATTTCTTGCATGGGACCTAAGCATGCAACCAGGAAAACATATTTGAATTTTCAACCAATTTATATGCATTAGAGCATGTGCATGTAGTTCAAATTTGAATTATGCACATGAATGCATTGAAAACTCAGTTAATGCATAAAAATGTCCAAACGAACCCCGAAAAATCACAACAATGGACACAACACTCCTGTTGTTCTATGTTGAGACGAGAATTTTTTTGAAAACAATAAGAGGCAATGGATATCGTTTCGTCCCCAAAGGTGGGACGTTCCCTACCGAAACCATCATGCTTGTTGTGAGAAGCATATACCCAAACCTACCCCAAATGGGACAAATTTTTTATCACGACATGTTGATGCTGCTCCATGATAGCATGCCAAGTTTCATGAATTTCAGACGAGTTTTGGATTTACTAGAATTTAAAAACAAGGTATCCCAGTGTTTGCAGCCGAGTGATGGTGGCAGGGTGTTTGACATTCATTCCCATTTCTTGCATGGGACCTAAGCATGCAACCAAGGACACAAATTTGAACTTTTAACCAATTTATATGCATTAGAGCATGTGCATGTAGTTCAAATTTGAATTATGCACATAAATGCATTGAAAACTCAATTAATGCATAAAAATGTCCAAAGGAACCCCGAAAAATCCCAAAAATTGACACAACACTCCTGTTGTTCTATGTTGACACTTGGAAAAAAAATTGAAATCGAGAAGAGGCAATGGATATCGTTTCATCCAGAAAGGTGAAACGTTCCCTACCGAAACCATCAGGCTTGTTGTGAGAAGCTCTGGTTTGTGAGAAGCATATCCCCAAACCTGCCCCAAATGGGACAAAAATTTACCACGACATGTTGATGCCGCTCCATGACAGCATGCCAAGTTTCATGAATTTCAGACGAGCTTTGGATTTACTAGAATTTAAAAACCAGGTATCTCAATGTTTGCGGCCGAGTGACGGTGGCAGGGTGTTTGACATTCATTCCCATTTTTTGCATGGGACCTAAGCATGCAACCAAGGACACCGATTTGAATTTCCAACCAATTTATATCCATTAGAGCATTTGCATATAGTTCAAATTTGAATTATGCACATAAATGCATTGAAAACTCAATTAATGCATAAAAATGTCCAAATGAACCCCGAAAAATCCGAAAAATTGACACAACACTCCTGTCTTTCTATGTTGACACTAGGAAAAAAATGAAATCGAGAAGAGGCAATGGATATCGTTTCGTTCCCAAAGGTGGGATGTTCCCTACCGAAACCATCATGCTGTTGGGGAACGTAGTAATTTCAAAAAAATTCCTACGCACACGCAAGATCATGGCGATGCATAGCAACGAGAGGGGAGAGTGTTGTCCACGTACCCTCGTAGACCGACAGCGGAAGCGTTATCACAACGCGGTTGATGTAGTCGTACGTCTTCACGATCCGACCGATCAAGTACCGAACGCACGGCACCTCCGAGTTCTACACACGTTCAGCTCGATGACGTCCCTCGAACTCCGATCCAGCCGAGTGTTGAGGGAGAGTTTCGTCAGCACGACGGCGTGGTGACGATGATGATGTTCCACCGACGCAGGGCTTCGCCTAAGCTCCGCAACGGTATTATCGAGGTGTAATTGGGTGGAGGGGGGCACCGCACACGGCTAAGAGATCTCAAGGATCAATTGTTGTGTCTCTGGGGTGCCCCCCTGCCCCCGTATATAAAGGAGCAAGGGGGAGGCAGCCGGCCAAGGGGAGAGGCGCGCCAAAGGGGGGAGTCCTACTCCCACCGGGAGTAGGACTCCTCCTTTCCTTGTGGGAGTAGGAGAAGGGAAGGGGGAAGGAGAAAGAAGGAAGGGGGCGCCCCCCTTCCCTAGTCCAATTCGGACCAGATCATGGGGAGGGGTGCGGCCACCTTTTGAGGCCTTTCTCTCCTTTCCCGTATGGCCCATTAAGGCCCAATACAAATTCCCGTAACTCTCCGGTACTCCGAAAAATACCCGAATCACTCGGAACCTTTCCGAAGTCCGAATATAGTTGTCCAATATATCGATCTTTACATCTCGGCCATTTCGAGACTCCTCGTCATGTCCCCGATCTCATCCGGGACTCTGAACTCCTTCGGTACATCAAAACTCAATAAAACCATCATCGTAACGTTAAGCGTGCGGACCCTTCGGGTTCGAGAACTATGTAGACATGACCGAGACACCTCTCCGATCAATAACCAATAGCGGGACCTGGATGCCCATATTGGCTCCCACATATTCTACGAAGATCTTTATCGGTCAGACCGCATAACAACATACGTTGTTCCCTTTGTCATCGGTATGTTACTTGCCCGAGATTCGATCGTCGGTATCTCGATACCTAGTTCAATATCGTTACCGGCAAGTCTCTTTACTCGTTCCGTAATACATCATCCCGCAACTAACTCATTAGTCACAATGCTTGCAAGGCTTATAGTGATGTGCATTGCCGAGTGGGCCCAGAGGTACCTCCCCGACAATCGGAGTGACAAATCATAATCTCGAAATACGCCAACCCAACAAGTACCTTTGGAGACACCTGTAGAGCACCTTTATAATCACCCATTTACGTTGTGACGTTTGGTAGCACACAAAGTGTTCCTCCGATAAACAGGACTTGCATAATCTCATAGTCAGAGGAACATGTATAAGTCATGAAGAAAGCAATAGCAACATACTAAACGATCGGGTGCTAAGCTAACGGAATGGGTCAAGTCAATCACGTCATTCTCCTAATGAGGTGATCTCGTTAATCAAATGACAACTCATGTCTATGGCTAGGAAACATAACCATCTTTGATTAACGAGCTAGTCAAGTAGAGGCATACTAGTGACACTCTGTTTGTCTATGTATTCACACATGTATTATGTTTCCGGTTAATACAATTCTAGCATGAATAATAAACATTTATCATGATATAAGGAAATATATAATACTTTATTATTGCCTCTAGGGCATATTTCCTTCAGTCTCCCACTTGCACTAGAGTCAATAATCTAGTTCACATCGCCATGTGATTTAACATCAATAATTCACATCACCATGTGATTAACACCCATAGTTCACATCTCTATGTGACTAACACTCAAAGGGTTTACTAGAGTCAATAATCTAGTTCACATCGCTATGTGATTAACACCCAAAGAGTACTAAGGTGTGATCATGTTTTGATTGTGAGATAATTTTAGTCAACGGGTCTGTCACATTCAGATCCGTAAGTATTTTGCAAATCTCTATGTCTCCAATGCTCTGCACGGAGCAACTCTAGCTAATTGCTCCCACTTTCAATATGTATCTAGACCGAGACTTTAGAGTCATCTAGATTAGTGTCAAAACTTGCATCGACGTAACCCTTTACGACGAACCTTTTGTCACTTCCATAATCGAGAAACATTTCCTTATTCCACTAAGGATAATTTTGACCGCTGTCCAGTGATCTACTCCTAGATCACTATTGTACTCCCTTGCCAAAATCAGTGTAGGGTATACAATAGATTTGGTACACAGCATGGCATACTTTGTAGAACCTATGGCCAAGGCATAGGGAATGACTTTCATTCTCGTTCTATCTTCTCCCGTGGTCGGGCTTTGAGTCTTACTCAATTTCATACCTTGTAACACAGGCAAGAACTCTTTCTTTGACTGTTGTATTTTGAACTACTTCAAAATCTTGTTAAGGTATGTACTCATTGAAAAAACTTATCAAGCGTCTTGATCTATCTCTATAGATCTTGATGCTCAATATGTAAGCAGCTTCACCGAGGTCTTTCTTTGAAAAACTCCTTTCAAACACTCCTTTATGCTTTGCAGAATAATTCTACATTATTTCCGATCAACAATATGTCATTCACATATACTTATCAGAAATGCTGTAGTGCTCCCACTCACTTTCTTGTAAATACAGGCTTCACCGCAAGTCTGTATAAAACTATATCCTTTGATCAACTTATCAAAGTGTATATTCCAACTCCGAGATGCTTGCACCAGTCCATAGATGGATCACTGGAGCTTGCATATTTTGTGAGCACTTTTAGGATTGACAAAACCTTCTGGTTGCATCATATACAACTCTTCTTTAATAAATCCATTAAGGAATGCAGTTTTGTTTATCCATTTGCCAGATTTCATAAAATGCGGCAATTGCTAACATGATTCGGACAGACTTTAAGCATAGATACGAGTGAGAAACACTCATCGTAGTCAACACCTTGAACTTGTCGAAAACCTTTTTGCGACAATTCTAGCTTTGTAGACAGTAACACTACTATCACTGTCTGTCTTCCTCTTGAAGATCCATTTAATCTCAATGGCTCGCCGATCATTGGGCAAGTCAACCGAAGTCCATACTTTGTTCTTCATTCATGGATCTCATCTCAGATTTCATGGCCTCAAGCCATTTCCCGGAATCTGGGCTCATCATCGCTTCCTCATAGTTCGTAGGTTCGTCATGGTCAAATAATATGACCTCTAGAATAGGATTACCGTACCACTCTGGTGTGGATCTCACTCTGGTTTACCTACGAGGTTTGGTAGTAACTTGATCTGAAGTTACATGATCATCATCATTAACTTCCTCACTAATTGGTGTAGGAGTCACAGGAACAGATTTCTGTGATGAACTACTTTCCAATAAGGGAGCAGGTACAGTTACCTCATCAAGTTCTACTTTCCTCCCACTCACTTCTTTCGAGAGAAACTCCTTCTCTAGAAAGGATCCATACTAAGCAACGAATGTCTTGACTTCGGATCTGTGATAGAAGGTGTACCCAACTGTCTCCTTTGGGTATCCTATGAAGACACATTTCTCCGATTTGGGTTTGAGCTTATCAGGATGAAACTTTTTCACATAAGCATCACAACCCCAAACTTTAAGAAACGACAACTTTGGTTTCTTGCCAAACCACAGTTCATAAGGCGTCGTCTCAACGGATTTTGATGGTGCCCTATTTAACGTGAATGTAGCTGTCTCTAATGCATAACCCCAAAACGATAGTGGTAAATTGGTAAGAGAGATCATAGATTGCACTATATCCAATATAGTACGGTTATGACGTTCGGACACACCATTATGCTGTGGTGTTCTGGGTGGCATGAGTTGCGAAACTATTCCGCATTGTTTCAAATGTAGTCCAAACTCGTAACTCAAATATTCTCCTCCACGATCAGATCGTAGGAATTTTATTTTCTTGTTACGATGATTTTCAACTTCACTCTGAAATTCTTTGAACTTTTCAAATGTTTCAGACTTATGTTTCATTAAGTAGATATACCCATATCTGCTCAAATCATCTGTGAAGGTGAGAAAATAACGATATCCGCCACGAGCCTCAATATTCATCGGACCACACACATCTGTATGTATGATTTCCAACAAATCTGTTGCTCTCTCCACAGTTCCGGAGAACGGCGTTTTAGTCATCTTGCCCATGAGGCACGGTTCGCAAGAATCAAGTGATTCATAATCAAGTGATTCCAAAATCCCATCAGTATGGAGTTTCTTCATGCGCTTTACACCAATATGACCTAAACGGCAGTGCCACAAATAAGTTGCACTATCATTATTAGCTTTGCATCTTTTGGCTTCATTATTATGAATATGTGTATTACTACGATCGAGATCCAACAAACCATTTTCGTTGGTGTGTATGACCATAGAAGGTTTTTTATTCATGTAAACAGAACAACAATTGTTCTCTAACTTAAATGAATAACCGTATTGCAATAAACATGATCAAATCATATTCATGCTCAACGCAAACACCAAATAACACTTATTTAGTTTCAACACTAATCCCGAAAGTATAGGGAGTGTGCGATGATGATCATATCAATCTTGGAACTACTTCCAACACACATCGTCACCTCGCCTTTTACTAGTCTCTGTTTATTCTGCAACTCCCGTTTTCGAGTTACTACTCTTTAGCAACTGAACCAGTATCAAATACTGAGGGGTTGCTATAAACACTAGTAAGTATACATCAATAACATGTATATCCATTATACCTTTGTTCACTTTGCCATCCTTCTTATCCACCAAATACTTGGGGCAGTTTCGCCTCCAGTGACCAGTCCCTTTGCAGTAGAAGCACTTAGTCTCAGGCTTAGGTACATACTTGGGCTTCTTCACTTGAGTAGCAACTTGCTTGCCGTTCTTTTTGAAGTTCCCCTTCTTCCCTTTGCCCTTTTCTTGAAACTAGTGGTCTCGTCAACCATCAACAGTTGATGTTTTTCTTGATTTCTACCTTCGTCGATTTCAGCATCACGAAGAGCTCGGGAATTACTTTCGTCATCCCTTGCATACTATAGTTCATCACGAAGTTCTACTAACTTGGTGATGGTGACTAGAGAATTCTGTCAATCACTATTTTATCTGGAAGATAAACTCCCACTTGATTCAAGCGATTGTAGTACCCAGACAATCTGAGCACATGCTCACTAGTTGAGCGATTCTCCTCCATCTTTTAGCTATAGAACTTGTTGGAGACTTCATATCTCTCAACTCGGGTATTTGCTTGAAATATTAACTTCAACTCCTGGAACATCTCATATGGTCCATGACGTTCAAAACGTCTTTGAAGTCCCGATTCTAAGCTGTTAAGCATGGTGCACTAAACTATCAAGTAGTCATCATATTGAGCTAGCCAAACGTTCATAACGTCTGCATCTGCTCCTGCAATAGGTCTGTCACCTAGCGGTGCATCAAGGACATAATTTTTCTGTGCAGCAATGAGGATAATCCTTAGATCACGGATCCAATCCGCATCTTTGCTACTAACATCTTTCAACATAATTTTTCTCTAGGAACATATCAAAAATAAACACAGGGAAGCAACAACGCGAGCTATTGATCTACAACATAATTTGCAAAATACTATCAGGACTAAGTTCATGATAAATTTAAGTTCAATTAATCATATTACTTAAGAACTCCCACTTAGATAGATATCCCTCTAATCATCTAAGTGATTACGTGATCCAAATCAACTAAACCATGTCCGATCATCACGTGAGATGGAGTAGTTTCAATGGTGAACATCACTATGTTGATCATATCTACTATATGATTCACGCTCGACCTTTCGGTCTCCGTGTTCCGAGGCCATATCTGCATATGCTAGGCTCGTCAAGTTTAACCTGAGTATTCCGCGTGTGCAACTGTTTTGCACCCGTTGTATTTGAACGTAGAGCCTATCACACCCGATCATCACTTGGCGTCTCAGCACGAAGAACTTTCGCAACGGTGCATACTCAGGGAGAACACTTTTATCTTGAAATTTTAGTGAGAGATCATCTTATAATGCTACCGTCAATCAAAGCAAGATAAGATGCATAAAGGATTAACATCACATGCAATCAATATAAGTGATATGATATGGCCATCATCATCTTGTGCTTGTGATCTCCATCTCCGAAGCACCGTGCTTGTGATCTCCATCTCCGAAGCACCGTCATGATCACCATCGTCACCGGCGCGACACCTTGATCTCCATCGTAGTATCGTTGTCGTCTCGCCAACTTATTGCTTTTACGACTATCGCTACCGCTTAGTGATAAAGTAAAACTATTACATGGCGATTGCATTTCATACAATAAAGCGACAACCATATGGCTCCTGCCAGTTGCCGATAACTCGGTTACAAAACATGATCATCTCATACAACAAATTATATCACATCATGTCTTGACCATATCACATCACAACATGCCCTGCAAAAACAAGTTAGACGTCCTCTACTTTGTTGTTGCATGTTTTACGTGGCTGCTACGGGCTTAGCAAGAACCGTTCTTACCTACGCATCAAAACCACAACAATAGTTTGTCAAGTTGGTGCTGTTTTAACCTTCGCAAGGACCGGGCGTAGCCACACTCGGTTCAACTAAAGTGAGAGAGACAGACACCCGCCGGTCACCTTTAAGCAACGAGTGCTCGCAACGGTGAAACCAGTCTCGCGTAAGCGTACGCATAATGTCGGTCCGGGCCGCTTCATCTCACAATACCGCTGAACCAAAGTATGACATGCTGGTAAGCAGTATGACTTATATCGCCCACAACTCACTTGTGTTCTACTCGTGCATAGCATCAACGCATAAAACCAGGCTCGGATGCCACTGTTGGGGAACGTAGTAATTTCAAAAAATTTCCTACGCACACGCAAGATCATGGTGATGTATAGCAACGAGAGGGGAGAGTGTTGTCCACGTACCCTCGTAGACCGACAGCGGAAGCATTATCACAACGCGGTTGATGTAGTCGTACGTCTTCACGATCCGACCGATCAAGTACCGAACACACGGCACCTCCGAGTTCTACACACGTTCAGCTCGATGACGTCCCTCGAACTCCGATCCAGCCGAGTGTTGAGGGAGAGTTTCGTCAGCACGACGGCATGGTGACGATGATGATGTTCCACCGACGCAGGGCTTCGCCTAAGCTCCGCAACGGTATTATCGAGGTGTAATTGGGTGGAGGGGGGCACCGCACACGGCTAAGAGATCTCAAGGATCAATTGTTGTGTCTCTGGGGTGCCCCCCTGCCCCCGTATATAAAGGAGCAAGGGGGAGGCAGCCGGCCAAGGGGAGAGGCGCGCCAAAGGGGGGAGTCCTACTCCCACCGGGAGTAGGACTCCTCCTTTCCTTGTGGGAGTAGGAGAAGGGAAGGGGGAATGAGAAATAAGGAAGGGGGCGCCCCCCTTCCCTAGTCCAATTCGGACCAGATCATGGGGAGGGGTGCGGTCACCTTTTGAGGCCTTTCACTCCTTTCCCGTATGGCCCATTAAGGCCCAATATGAATTCCCGTAACTCTCCGGTACTCTGAAAAATACCTGAATCACTCGGAACCTTTCCGAAGTCCGAATATAGTCGTCCAATATATTGATCTTTACGTCTCGGCCATTTCGAGACTCCTCGTCATGTCCCCGATCTCATCCGGGACTCCGAACTCCTTCGGTACATCAAAACTCAATAAAACTATCATCGTAACGTTAAGCGTGCGGACCCTTCGGGTTCGAGAACTATGTAGACATGACCGAGACACCTCTCCGGTCAATAACCAATAGCGGGACCTGGATGCCCATATTGGCTCCCACATATTCTACGAAGATCTTTATCGGTCAGGCCGCATAACAACATACGTTGTTCCCTTTGTCATCGGTATGTTACTTGCCCGAGATTCGATCGTCGGTATCTCGATACCTAGTTCAATCTCGTTAAAGGCAAGTCTCTTTACTCGTTCCGTAATACATCATCCCACAACTAACTCATTAGTCACAATGCTTGCAAGGCTTATAGTGATGTGCATTACCGAGTGGGCCCAGAGGTACTTCTTCGACAATCGGAGTGACAAATCCTAATATCGAAATACGCCAACCCAACAAGTACCTTTGGAGACACCTGTAGAGCACCTTTATAATCACCCATTTACGTTGTGACGTTTGGTAGCACACAAAGTGTTCCTCCGGTAAACAGGAGTTGCATAATCTCATAGTCAGAGGAACATGTATAAGTCATGAAGAAAGCAATAGCAACATACTAAACGATCGGGTGCTAAGCTAACGGAATGGGTCAAGTCAATCACGTCATTCTCCTAATGAGGTGATCTCGTTAATCAAATGACAACTCATGTGTATGGCTAGGAAACATAACCATCTTTGATTAATGAGCTAGTCAAGTAGAGGCATACTAGTGACACTCTGTTTGTCTATGTATTCACACATGTATTATGTTTCCGGTTAATACAATTCTAGCATGAATAATAAACATTTATCATGATATAAGGAAATATATAATACTTTATTATTGCCTCTAGGGCATATTTCCTTCACATGCTTGTTGTGAGAAGCTATAGTTTGTGAGAAGCATATACCCAAACCTGCCCCAAATGGGACAAAAAATTTACCACGGCATGTTGATGTCGCTCCATGATAGCATGCCAAGTTTCATGAATTTCAGATGTGTTTTGGATTTAATAGAATTTAAAAACCAGGTATCTCAATGTTTGCGGCCGAGTGACAGTGGCAGGGTGTTTGACATTCATTCGCATTTCTTGCATGGGACCTAAGCATGCAACCAAGGACACATATTTGAATTTTCAACCAATTTATATGCATTAGAGCATGTGCATGTAGTTCAAATTTGAATTATGCACATAAATGCATTGAAAACTCAATTAATGCATAAAAATGTCCAAACGAACCCCGAAAAATCCCAAAAATTGACACAACACTCCTGTTGTTCTATGTTGACACTAGGAAAAAAATTGAAATCTAGAAGATGCAATGGATATCGTTTCGTCCAGAAAGGTGAAACGTTCCCTACCGAAACCATCATGCTTGTTGTGAGAAGCTCTGGTTTGTGAGAAGCATATCCCCAAACCTGCCCCAAATGGGACAAAAAATTTACCACGACATGTTGATGCCGCTCCATGACAGCATGCTAAGTTTCATGAATTTCATACGAGCTTTGGATTTACTAGAATTTAAAAACCAGGTATCTCAATGTTTGTGGCCGAGTGACGGTGGCAGGGTGTTTGACATTCATTCCCATTTCTTGCATGGGACCTAAGCATGCAACCAAGGACACATATTTGAATTTTCAACTAATTTATATGCATTAGAGCATGTGCATGTAGTTCAAATTTGAATTATGCACATGAATGCATAGAAAACTCAGTTAATGTATAAAAATGTCCAAGCGAACTCCAAAAAAATCCAAAAAATTGACACAACACTCCTGTTGTTCTATGTTGACACTAGAAAAAAAATTGAAATCGAGAAGAGGCAACGGATATCGTTTCGTCAAGAAAGGTGAAACGTTCCCTACCGAAACCATCACACTTATTGTGAGAAGCTCTGGTTTATGAGAAGCTTAACCCAAACCTGCCCCAAATGGGACAAAAATTTTACCATGGCATGTTGATGTCGCTCCATGATAGCATGCCAAATTTCATGAATTTCGGACGAATTTTGGATTTACTAGAATTACAAAAGCAAGTACGTCGACGTTTGCCAGAGAGCCAAGGTGGCGTGGTGTTCGAATTTCATCCCGATTTCCTGCATGTGACATAAGCATAAACCCATGGACACATATATGATTTTACAACCAATGTTGGTGCACCGGAGCATGTGCATGTAGTTTAATTTTGAATTGTGCACCTGAAATGGCTAGAAAACTAATTTAATGTGTAAAATGTTCAAACGAACCCTGAATAATTCCAATTCTTTCACGACACACATATAGTTGCATGTTCACTGCAGATAAAAGGTTTAGCAATTCAAACACCGTCCATTGCCGCTGTGACCCCATTATGTAATTCAAATCAAGATGAAAAATCAAGTAGATCCCACACAGTTTATTATCACCAACAGTGTGAGATGCAGCACAAAATATCATGGAGCACCGTCGGTGTATAGTATGCCTATGGCTTACGCGAGAAGGTGCGTCGGCTATAGTTCACAACCGGCGTCTCAAGCACACTAGCTCGCTCCCCAAATATCATTTCACTGTTGAATCGTTGCCGGTGAAAGATGGGCACATGGACCGTGTCGTGAGGGTAACTTTGGTGGCCCACTCCGGTGAGAGCGCGACCGCAACCACCATGCGCGTGCTAACAAGGTGCATGAGCGCGGCCGCAATCTGCGACCGGGCGGCCAAGGCAGCCCAAATGGCCGCTGTTGCTTCTCAGGTGGCGGCAGCAACATCTCCCTCGGTGATAGCAACTGGCGAGAGCGGCACAATAGCTCTCCGTTCCACAACGGCGGCCTTAGCCCTGATGGAGGCCGCCCACGACCATGTCGAGGCCGCCCGCGCCCAGCTTGTGGCGGTCACCGCACAAATCGAACGAAGCTTCTCCGACAATGGTCGGCAACCCACGGCCGAAGAGTTGGCAATCTCCGAGAGCGTTCGAGCAGCCGTCCGTTCCTCCGCCGCATACCTTGCGATGACGGAGCCCGTCCAAGCCCAGATCATGGCTGCCACGAGGCAATCTCCTAGAGCGTTCGAGCAGCCATCCGTTCCTCCGCCGCATACCTTGCGACGACGGAGCCTGTCCAAGCCCATATCGCGGCCGGCCACGCCCAGCTCGTGGCGGCCTTTTCCAAAGAGATGGCGGATGCGGATGGTGAGATGCTTGCCGAGTATGGTGCGATGGATGCCATGGAGCCCCTTCCCCAGGAGACCGTCAGGCGCGAGCTGGACATGGAGGCGGCAGCGGAGATCGACCAGCACCAGCTGGCTAGTACTCTTTGTTTTGTTTAATTAAGATCTCCGGTCTTTAATTTGTTAGAGTAATGTTTAGGTCAGCTAGCTCTGTTTAATTGCTGAACTTGCTCGATTAAGAAGTGTGGGTGTGCTGTAGTCTCCTTTGTGTACCCAAATTATGCAATGACGTGGATGACTACTGTAACCAGGGAAATTCGAACCAAATTTTTTGACATTCAAACTCATCACACACGGGTTAAGCTATCTGAATCATTTGTGATGTTCACAAATCGTACACAGTTCTGAATAAGGGACGGTGTCTGATGACACTTTGCGCGCCAGTTTTTTCGCTGAAGCAATTCCAAATTTTCGGCTTCCGCAGAAATATCTACCTCCCAGCCCCCTTACCAAAAGCCACATTTCCCTTGTTTCCACCTTCCTTTCCAAGTTGAAACCTTCACTCCTTTCCTTGCAGCGCTTCCTCCTTGCTGGTGACCCTCCTTCACGCTGCTCGGTCTCGTCTATCCAGGCAGGTAATCCACACCGACCCCCATCCTCCTCCTCCTTCCACATCCCACATGCCCCGACCGCCGGTGCGACACCTTCCACCCAAATCACCGACCCCCCCACCAAATATGCGCCGCCCTAAGCCATGGTGCACGCAGTATAGCCAGGATCTCAAGGAGCATTTGGCAGCAGAGAAGCAAATCACGGCCGCACGCGCGGATGAGGTCGCGATGGCTGTCATTCGTGCCGACCCCCAGATCTTGGAGGAGCACCTTGCCATTTGCTAGCTATGCCGGTTAAGCATGCTCGGTTTACCCGTTGCATGTGCTGCTCCTGCCTTTACTTCACAAATTCTAGTGAATTGTGCTATCTAATTTTACCATGCAATCTGTTGCTCTAGTGTATATGTTCTATATGTCGTGCAGTGTGGTGCTCACTTATTAACTGTTTTGTTAATTAGTTGTCGTCTTCAGTTAACTGTTTGGTTCAATTCTGCAAATGTGATGTTCAATTCTTCAGGCTGCAATTTTGTATTGTCTTCCGTGTGAGAAATAAATTGAATTTATCTTTACAAAATACATGAGAAACAAATACAATTGCTATATTTCCAAGTTGTCAAGCATGCTTGGTTGGTTATACATTGTGCAATGTGGTGCTCAGTTAACGTTTGGTTCATTTGTGTTGTGGTGTTTAGTTAACTGTTTGGTAATTCTGCAATGTGATGTTCAATAGTTGTGGGTGCATTCTGTTATTGTATACCATGTGATGAATAAATTGAATATGGCTGTAGTAAATACATGAGAAACGAATACAATTGCTATATTTCCAAGTTGTTAAGCATGCTTGGTTTGGTTAACTATCTGATCTTCTATTAGGAGTATGTTATATTGTGCAATGTGGTGCTTAGTTAATGTTCGGTTCATTTGTTGTGGTGTTTAGTTAACTGCTTGGTTCAATTCTGTAATGCGATGTCCAATTTTCGTGGGTAGAATTTTGTATTGTTGTGCATGTGAGGAATAAATCGAATTTGGCTGCACTTAATACATGAGAAACATATACAAGTGCTATATTTCCTAGTTCTTAATCATGCTTGGTTTGGATAAATGGGGTTTCCATGTGGCTTGAATTAATCTGACGAATCTGCGATGTGCTTATTTTTCATCAACATATTTTACTGATGGCATGCGAACCCTTACTTAACCTGATGGCTAACTACCTTATATGTGTTGGAGGGAAACAATGGGAAGCACCGAGGTTTACAATCGAGGCTAGCACGTGCATGGTCCGTTGTCTAATAGCACACTATTATGCAATTGCAGGAACCATTCTAATATTTAGTTTTTTAACAATTTGGTTTTGCACATGTAGGTCCTGCTGTCAGAGGTTTTGACCCACTGTTCAACCCTTTTTGCATATGGGGAAATGAGTTGTCCATGAATATCAATTAAGTCAAGAAACTCAGAAAGATTGTTTGGATAAAGAAATTAGCGACAAAAAACAACAAGATCTTTGTCTGCACAATGAAGAAGACATCAGTTTACTACAAGATGGTACTAACTATTATACCTTGCCTTTTTTTATTCCTTTGCCCCATTTCCAATATAGAGAAGATATTTATGCACATCCTTGTTTTCAGGCCTTTCCAAAGCAGTTCACTGATGATTACCTCTCAAACCACCTCTATGGTCAGGAGGCGAGGAAGGTTTTCATACAACACCCACGGTTCAATATTGAAGTGTTCCTGAAGAGGACGAAGGACGGATGGTCAATCATCCACAGACACTAGCCTAAAGTTGCAAAGACCTTCAACATGAATGAAGGCTCGCCTTCCGCTTCGGCAGTTTTCCAGATGAGATGCATCTGTCTATATACCGTCGATGATGCTAATTTAGAAAGGTTCTACATGTTGCATGTGAAACTTGGTGCTGGTGCAGTTGTGTAATGGGGTAGCTGAGTGCTGAAGCTATATCATGTTGTACTCTGATGTATTTCAATTATGAAATCCTGCTTCCTTAATATGGAAATGAAATATATTATGTGCTTAATATGAATGTAAATTAGATTAATAAATGGATTATTAATAATAGGGCAATTAGCCTGCTAATGGCGAATTAGCCTACCAATTGGGTTTTGCTATTGCAAACGGTTATTCAGAAAATACCGTGGGCGATGACCTCAGGCAACGCACACAGTTTTTAGGAATAAACCGTGTTGGATCAATGAACAACCACACACGACCTTCTCTTGAAAACTGTTTGTGTTAGGCCACCTTGCGCAAACGTTTACCACATAAAAACTGAGTGTGATGGACAGCCTTTGCCACACAGTTTCTTCTACGCACCGTGTGTGATGCATTCAATAATGCAAACGATAAAATTGTTAATATCTTGTGCAATGGCAACGCTATCACAAACGATTTAACAGGGAAAATTGTGTGTGATGTACCTGTGAACGGAAACGTTTTCCTTGGAGCGACTGTGTGGGATGTACATACGAACGGAAACGTTTAGCGGGGACTGACTGTGTGGGATGTACTTGCGATAGGAAACAATTTCGTCTGTATAATTGTATTTTTAGCTCTACTATACGTATTTCTGTATTTGAGCGCTCGCCGGTAGCACACGACCTCATTTTTCCGAGCGTGTGTGCCAGGAGGGCATATCCCCGACTATTTCTGGGTCGTGTGGGAAGGACCCCCCTATCGCCGTCACTCACTAGGCGACGGTTTCAAATGCCATCGCGGAAAGGGGTTAAAAACCGTTTGTATAGCACTGACGCGTCCCAGTGTATGTTATAACTGTCGCATGATGAATGCCATCCGACATAATTATCCATCATTAATCCATTGCCTACGAGTTCGTTTCATATTGATCTTTGCTAAGTTACTTTTTCCGTTGCCACTATTACAATTGCTACAAAACTGCTACTGTTACTTTTGCCACTGTTACCATTACTTCCATACTACTTTGTCTACTAAATATTTTGCTGCAGATATTAAGTCTTTCAGGTGTGGTTGAATTGACAACTTAGGTACTAATACTTGAGAATATTCTTTGACTCCCCTTGTGTCGAATCAATAAATTTGGGTTGAATACTCTACCCTCGAAAACTATTGCGACCCCCTATACTTGTGGGTTATCATAAGGCCCTAAAGCCAAAGCTCTAAGCCCTAAACCCTGAAACCCTAAAAAAAGACCTTCATAAAACTTGATGAAACTTAATAAAAACTTAATATATGACTATTAATAGTTGATACCTCGTGAAGTTTTTAAAAACGTATTCAAAAGTGATATTCTTTCATAGCCCTCGATGCAAAGAATACGAATATGCAAACACACAAAATAGACTTTTGGATGAAAAGATATAATGGATTCATATTTGAAAGTTAAAAGAAAAATGCATGAGAGGTGAGATGTGTGGAGCTGTCAAAAGCTACGAAGATGCCATGCATGAACCCATGTACATCAGATAAGGACTAATCACATAAACAAATTTATGAATCGTGAAGCACTCGTATGGGCACCAAGTTGTGTGCTCCCACACCTAGGTGCCCATGCGGATTTCTCGTATTGGGAGCAAAGACCGCTCATGGGCAATGGCCGGTGTCCACATTTGAATGTAACCTTTTTGTGTAGTACATTACAATGTGCGCACACGTCTACCATGTGTTACGTGTTTGATCTAGATCTCGGGAGGGAGAAGGTAGTTGGCAGAGAGAAAGGGGAAGGATAGGGTGCCGAGGAAGGAGGAGATCAACTTCTCTCTTCCAAATTGTGTGTGTACAATAATTCTTGATGCCTCACATGAGTCCTGGCTCCTCTCTTAACTCACTCACACTCGGCACACAGGCCAACCATGATACACCACACAGGCTGAGTCCCAACTGTCGGCAACTCTCTCCGTCCTAGCTGCTCACTCTCTCGTCGGATGGGCCGGCCTTCTCCTAGTCCTTGTCGTTGCCATGGCCGCCTTGTCAGTCATGACATCCTGCCCTCCTTGAGGACCGCCTTGCCCCCAAGGCGGTATTGGTGGAAACTGTCGTTACATTTTGTTGGGGTCCTCCCATGCCGACAGGGCCGGACCTGAAATTTCGGGGGCCCGAGGCGAATCTAAAACTCGAGGCCTTAATCTAAACATTATACAATAGTGAATATGTATATATGAAATGTAACCAATAAACACTTAAATATGTCTAAATGATGTATTCATATCAATGATTTATACATATTACCTTCAAAAAAATCTTGTAACATTCCTCGATATAAATTCACTTATGATAATGTTAGACTCATTCAATAATTTCTTCTCTATGCACAACACTGCCAAATCATTCAACCTCTCTTGAGTCATTACTGAAATCAGATACTTCTTCAATAATTCAACTTTGAAAAGCTTCTTCCAGCTGATGCCATAGTCATATGCGTTGTAAATAAGATGTGATAAGCAATGGAAACATTAGGATAATAATCATACTCTATCACAAGCTCAAAAATCTTCATATTAGACATTACACCATCTGAAAAGGTGAATTTTATAACCTTTAATTGCAAAATAAAATCATATACCTCAACATCAGATGAACCATCGAGAGACGAAGTTTATGAAAATTTTGTGCAACACTCTTGAAGTTCATTATCATTGAATGGCTTTAGTGTGCCCGCTCTTAGTAAAAATCTGAATATATCTTCAAACACCATGAGTGTCAGCAATTCATCATAATGGTTCATCAACACACTAGTATACTCCTGATATATATTTTTTTGGGCAATAACTCCTCTTTGCCATTCTACCATAAAGACGTCGGGTTGTTTTCTTTTCTTTTATAGCTACCAAATGAGTACTTTTTGGACGACATGATAACACAATGCTGAAAATACAAAAATTGTATCAAAGGCTGCATAGTGTTAATGCAAGGTAAATTACTTAATTAGCAAATAGACACATCTAAAGGATTAGGGAATGATTATTTGATATACCTATCATGAATTATTCGAGATCTCGTTGGCGTTGAAACTCGGCGATGACGCGATGTACCTGTATGCTCGGTGCGTGAAGAACGGAGAGTAGATAATGGAGACCGGAGGCGGTCGATGATGTTGTGCGTGTTGCATGGCTATACCTATGCTGCCACCTGAGATGTGAATCAGGAGTTCTAGACCAGGGGAAAGAGAGTCTATAATTAGGGATCTCACGAGCGTTTTTATGGGAATGTCTCGCGATCAAAGGAAAACTACGTTTTTTAGGCAAATCAAAGGAAACTGAGTGAGATATTCCCATCGCTAACGCTAACTGCATGCATACACTGGGCCTTTTCTTTCTTAGAAAATGTACGTTGGGTTACTTTTTTCCGAGAGAAGGTAGAAGGCCTTATGGGCCACTTACCTATTTACAACATGCATACCCTAGGAGGGGCCCCTGGATTTTGGGGGTCCGGGGCGGCCGCCCCCCTGTCGACCGAGATGGAGGAAGATCTCCCCTCCAAACCAGCATGCTGAGCTGAAGGGTTCCTTTTGAGCGTACCAGTTTATGGTCAAGAACGCGCCGGGGGGTGTGCTCCGCCTGCAAAATGGTGTTAGAGGGTGGTCATTCGGCACTTACAGGAACATCCGCTCCCACTACCCGCTTAAGGAGAGACACGTGCACCAATGGGTGAATCTTGTTGGTCGCCAGCAGATTAAGCGATAGGCCACAACCCCCACTTTGGCTTGGACGGTATACGTCCCATAGTAGCAGAAGGCTAGTTTCTGGAATGACCGGCGCGCTACAGGCGTCTTGAAGTGATTCGACCTCAAATGGTCAAATCTCTGTGCATAAGTGTCATCCCTGGATCGGTAATGTTGACACACACAGTACTTGAAGGATTTATAACAGAGTGCAATCACACACTTATTACATCGAATGTCTCAAAAGAGAACTTAATACAATAATATGGCTTAAGGCCATCTAAATAAGATAACTGTGGAAGCATCGAAGGTAAATGAGTCCATCAACTCTAACAACATAGCTGAGTGCACGACAACGACCTAGCGCACCTTACTCTTCGTCTAAAAAGTCTGCAACATAATATGTTGCAGCCCGAAACGGGTCAGCACATGGAATATGCTGGCAAAATAACACTGTAGAGCAATGAACAAGGTAAATGCTAACACTACATGCATATATGGTTGGTGGAGGCTCTATGGTTATCATGTTTTTGCGAAAAACCAGTTTTTCCCTACTGCAATGGAATATAATTTATTTAACTACAAAGTTGGTTGATAAACATTGAGAATGGAAACCCCATCTCAATCCCAATTAAATAGTAATTAACAGCCCAACAAAATTAATTAAGAGTGTTGAGATCACATCAATAACTCAAGAACCAGATACTCAAAATGTCCATAACCGAGGACGCGGCTAACCATGATTAGTTTGTACGCTCTGCAGAGGTTTGCACACTTTTCCCCACAAGACTCGATTTCCTCCATTGAATTTCTCGCACTGCATGACGTTTGAGAAACGGATGACCGAGATATAGTCTTTCCGAAGAGGTCCCCTTAACCGATAGATAGGTCGGTACACCTACAATCCCCTACATCTGCTAGCCCATCATGGAAAGGATTCCCACAACTTACTCAACTACGCCAGAGCCCATAATGGCTTGTGGCTGCACATGAAAGTGTCTAGCATGAATAATCTTATGATCCCTTTGAGCCTGGGTGGCAAACCATAGGATGATCACACGGATTCCCCGGGATCTCCTTGGACAACACTGGATTCCCCAGGTGCCCACAAACAATCCACCCAGATGTGTGTTAAAGTAGCCACCTTAAATAAACCCTTAGTTCTTAATAATACTCACAACTGTCATGAATCACTCAAACCAATCCATGTCTACGAGCATAGCATAGCAGTATAAGCATAACGTAGTAACTCCCAGGGTTTAAATAAAGGACAATAGATTCTACCTCATCAACTACTTCCCAATACCCACATGTTATCAAATCCTAACCATGCAGTGTTTGAGGATTGAAACTAATGCATAAAAACTGGGTAGTAAAGGGATATGATCAAAGTGTTACTTGCCTTGCTGACGATCTGCAAACCCTAGAGACTCGTAGTAGCACGCTTCGCACTCCGGAAATTCTATCGCAAACAAACAATAGCATACATAAGCACTCAAGCATAGCTGCAAGGGTAAAACTCAAATAAGAAAATCCAAACTGAAAGTTCAACTGAAATGCTTCGATTTGCAAATAGAATCAATCAAATCGGAGCTACGAAACTCAAACTACGATCAAAAGAAGTTCGAAATCAAAACAACTTGTAACCAAATTTTAATTTGCCAAAACCATGTTCAAGTTGATTAAATTGAAAGAGGGGTTCGAGACAAAGATTATGGCGTTATTTCACAGGATTTGGACAAACGGTTAAAAAGTTGCGAGCGTTTGAAGATCTTGGGCTAAACTGCGATAAGAATAATCGCGGATAGGTCCCTGGCCGAAAATAAAATAAAAAGAAAAAGACTAACGAACGAACGTTCGTTATCAACGACAAACAAACGAACGCGTTCGCGAACACATGCGTTCGGGTGAACGTTCGCTAATTAGCGGAACCGAAGAAAAAAACCGATCTAACCGATCCAAAACGAAAACAAAAAAAACGGGCGACGACGGCGGTTTTTACCGGTTCTTTGAGAAAATTTGGCGGCAGCGAGGCGAGATCCGGCGAGGCAGTGCTCTAGCGGGGTTGCGCGGTTCGGCGAGCGGGGCGGCGTCGCGGGCGGGGTGCAGCGGCGTGCGGCGGCGGTTTGCGGCGGGGGCCTCGGCCTATTTAAAGACCGGGGGGCGGCGTGGCTTGCGCGCGGGGCCGACCCGGGGCGGAGTCCGGCTCGGACTCCCCCTCGACGTCCGTGCCAGGCACGACAACGGCGGGAGGAAGGCGGCGCGGGGCGCTGGGCCGCGGCCTGCTCGGCTGGGCCTTCGGCCTAGTCGGGCGGGAACTTAAAAAAAATCCGTCAAAAAACAAAAATCCTAATAAAATATAAAAAATGCCAAAAACAATTTTCACCGTCTAAATAAAATATTTAGAAGAAAGTGAACATTTTTTTGGCCTAAAATGCAATTTTGAAAAATGCATATTTTTTTAATTCAAATAAAATAGCAATAAAATTCCAAATAAAATATTTATTTGATTTTAATATTTTTCCTCCAATATTCCCCTCTTATTTTGGAGAACTCATTTTATCTCCACTCATTTATTTTAATATTGGAAATATTTCAGAGAGAAAAATTATTAAAATCAAAATGATCTTGTTTTCAAATTTGAGAAAATTCAAATATGAAAATAAATGAAATCCCCAACTCTCTCCATGGGTCCTTGAGTTGCTTAAGATTTCTAGGATCACAAAGAAAATGCAAATAAAGTATGATATGCATATGATGACCTATGTATAACATCCAAATTGAAAATTTGGGATGTTACACGTCTGAATAAATGGCTACATTTTGAGGAAGACCATGTGCCAACCTAGAAGGATCCCTCAGTACGGTGGCGATCAATTTTTTTTCATCCTATTTGAGATTTTTTGTGATGTTGCTGAAGATGCTCACGCAGAACTTCTCGTTCTCACAACCAAGCATCCAAAATTGGCACCGTACTTTCTTCAATTTGGTCGGTGCCAAACTCTTGAGGTAGATGCCCATAGATTACATCAAAAGGTGTTCTTCCCAGAGCTGAGTGGAAACATGTGTTATACCAGTATTTTGCGAGTGCTAGCCACTTCGCCCAATTGCCTGCACATGAATGCACTGAACATCAGAGGTAAGTCTCCAGGCACTACTTAACGCGCTCCGTTTGACCGTCCATTTGTGGATGATAGGACGAGCTCATCTCCAGTTCAGTTCAACACAGATGAAACCATGCTTGCCACACCTCACTAGTGAAGATGTGATCCCTATCTGAAATGATCCCCAACGGCAACACGTTCAACTTGAAGATCTCCTGCATTAATACTTTTGCCACATCCAGAGCTATAAACGGGTGGGTCAATGTTATGAAATGAGCATACCTGGTAAACTAATCAACCATGACAAGTATGGCATTGTAGCCAAATGATTTGGGTAGGCCTTCGATGAAGTCCAATGATATCACTACCCAGGGTCATTGTGGAATAGGAAGTGGTTGTAGTAATCCTGCTGGCAAAATCCTCTCCATCTTTGCTTGCTGATAGACCAAACATTGTCTCACAAACACTTTGATTTGTTGTTTCATCCCCGTCCAAGAAAATAGACATTTTCACTCGATTATATGTTGCATGGAGGCTGGTGTGCCCACGTGCTGCGCTGGTGTGCAGCGTGCGAATCGCATGTTATTGTGTGTCCACATCAGCCACAAGCCACACTCATCCTTTGAAGCACGTGATACCATTCTGGAGATTAAAATCTGGCTCGCTAGCTCGATCATGTGCCACGCGTGTCAACTATTCCTTGGTGCCCGCGTTTTCATGGTAGCCGATGCGAATTGCTTCGAGCCAGACATGTTTGCAAACTAATAGTGTGGCGAGCTCGGGCCCCTCGAGGTGATTGATACGTCTCCAACGTATCTGTAATTTTTTATTGTTCCATGTTATTATAGTATCAATCTTGGATGTTTTATATGTAATTATATATCATTTTTGGGACTAACCTATTAACTTAGTGCCAAGTGTCAGTTGTTGTTTTTTTGCCTGTTTTTGGTTTTCCAGGAAATCAGTACCAAACGAAGTCCAAATGCCACGAAACTTTTTGATGATTTTTTCTGGACAAGAGGGACCCTAGAAGCTTCGGGAGGAGACTACACGTGCAACGAGGAGACGGCAAGGTAGTAGGGCACGCCCTAGTGGCTTGTGGTCCCCTTGTGGCTCCGTCTGACCTAATTCCACCTCTATCAATTCTCTAAAATCGGGAAACCAATGGAGAGCCATCCAAAAGACTTTTTCCATCGCCGCAAGTTTCTGTTGTTCGGAGATCCCATCTGGAGACCTTTTCTGGTACTCTGCCGGAGGGGGGATCAATCACGGAGGGCCTCTACATCAACATTGTTGCCCTTCCATGATTTGTGAGTAGTTTACCACAGACCTACAGGTCCATAGCTAGTAGCTAGATGACTTCTTCTCTCTCTCTTTGATCTTCAATACAATGTTCTCCTTGATGTTCTTGGAGATCTATTCGATGTAATCTTGTTTTGTGGTGTGTTTGTTGGGATCCGATGAATTGTGGGTTTATGACAGATTATCGATGAATATTATTTGAGTCTTCTCTGAACTCTTTTATCCATTTTTAGTATAGCTTTGTATTTCTCTCTAATCTATCCATTTGGTTTGGCCAACTAGATTGATTTATCTTGCAATGGGAGGGGTTCTTTGTAATGGGTTCAATCTTGAGGTGCTCTATATCCCAGTGACAGAAAGGGAAAAGGCACGTATTTGTATTATTGTCATTAATGATAAATGAAGGGGTTTATTCATATTGCTTGAGTTTACTTTGTCTACATCATGTCATCTTGCTTAAGGCATTACTCCGTTCTTTATTAAATTAATATTCTAGATGCATGCTGGATAGCGGTCGATGTGTGGAGTAATAGTAATAGATGCAGGAAGGACTCGGTCTACTTGTCTCGGACGTGATGCCTATATACATGATCGTTTCCTTGGATATCGTCATAACTATGCAGTTTTCTATCAATTGCCCAACAATAATTTGTTTACCCACAGTATGATTTTTGTTCGAGAGAGAAGCCTCTAGTGAAAAGTATGGCCCCCAGATCTATCTTTATCATACATTAAAATCCAAAAATACCTTGCTGCAACTTATTTACCGTTATTTTATTTTGTGTTTTTGTTTATCTACCTACCATTATCAGACTTGATCCTTGCAATTAAGTGTCGAGGGGATTGACAACCCCCTTGATCGCGTTGGGTGCAAGTATTTGTTCTTTTGTGTGTAGGTGTTATTCACGTGGTCTTGCGTGGTTCTCCTACTGGATTGATAACCTTGGTTCTTAACCAAGGGAAATACTTATCTCTATTGTACTGCATCATCTTCTCCTCTTTGAGGAAATCCTAACTCAGCTCACAAGTAGCTGATACGTCTCCGTCGTATCTATAATTTTTTATTGTTTCATGCCAATATTCTACAACTTTTACATACTTTTGGCAACAATTTATATGATTTTCTTGGACTAACATATTGATCCAATGCCCACTGCCAGTTCCTGTTTGTTGCATGTTTTTTGTTTCGCAGAAAATCCATATCAAACGGAGTCCAAACGGGATAAAACTTATGGATTTTTTTGGAATATATGTGAATTTTGGGAAGTGGAATCAATGCGAGACGATGCCCGTGGTGGCGGCAAGGCAGGGGGCGCCCTGGGCCCTTGTGGCCACCCCGTAAGGCGGTTGGTGCCCTTCTTCTACCGCAAGAAAGCTAATATGCAGATAAAAATCGTGTCAAAATTTCAGCCCAATCGGAGTTACAGACCTCTGAGAATTTAAGAAACGGTGAAAGGCTAGAATCTGGGAGTGCAGAAACAAAAGGAAACGCGTGCACACACACACACACAGAGAGAGAGAGACAGAGAGAGAGGGAGAGAGAGAGAGAGACAGAGAGAGAGAGAGGGAGAGAGAGATATCCAATCTTGGAGGGGCTCCCGCCCCTCCGACACCATGGAGGCCAAGGAACAGAGGGGAAACCCTCCTCCCATCTAGGGGAGAGGTCAAGGAATAAGAAGAAGGAGGGGGCTCTCTCCCCCTCTCTCGCGGTGGCGACGGAACGCCGTCGGGGCCATCATCGTGACGGCGATCTACACCAACAACTTCGCCGTCGTCATCACCAACTCTCTCCCCCTCTATGCAGCGGTGTAACACCTCTTCTCCCCACTGTAATCTCTACTTAAACATGGTGCTCAACTCTATATTATTTCCCAATGATGTATGGCTATCCTATGATGTTTGAGTAGATCTGTTTTGTCCTATGGGTTGATTGATGATTATGATTGATTTGAGTTGCATGTTTTATTATTGGTGTTGTCCTATGGTTATCTCCGGGTCGCGCAAGCATGAGGGATCCCTGCTATAGGGTTTGCAATATGCTCATGATTCGCTTATGGTGGGTTGCTACAGTGGCAGAAGCTTAAACCCTTGTAAGTAGGTTGTTTGCGTATGGGAATAAAGAGGACTTGATACTTTAATGCTATGGTTGGGTTTTACCTTAATGATCTTTAGTAGTTACAGATGTTTGCTAGAGTTCCAATCATAAGTGCATATGATCCAAGGAGAGAAAGTATGTTAGCTTATGCCTCTTCCTCATATTAAATTACAATAATGATTACCAGTCTAGTTATCGATTGCCTAGGGACAAATAACTTTCTTGTGACAAAAAGCTCTCTACTAAAACTAACTTAGTTATTTCTTTATCTAAACAACCCCTAGATTTTATTTACGTGCTCTTTATTATCTTGCAAACCTATCCTATCACACCTACAAAGTACTTCTAGTTTCATACTTGTTCTAGGTAAAGTGAACGTTAAGCGTGCGTAGAGTTGTATCGGTGGTAGATAGAACTTGAGGGAATATTTGTTCTACCTTTAGGTCCTCGTTGTGTTCGACACTCTTACTTATCGAAAGAGGCTACAACTGATCCCCTATACTTGTAGGTTATCAAGACCTTTTCTGGCACCGTTGCCGGGGGCAATAGTGTGGGGTGAATATTCTCGTGTGTGGTTGTTTGCTTTATCATTAAATAGTTTTTATTTGTTGTTCTAAGTTGTTCTCTATCTTACTTATGGATATGGAACATGAAATACCAAAAAAAATAGGTGTGCTTGCTACTCATGGAGATGGGGAACCTCCTAAAACCCTCGATGCTCATTATGTGAAAGATATTATGCACTACTTTAATAATTCTGAGAAGACCCATTCAATTATATAATGGGAGACACGTTGGATCAACGTGAATACTTTAGGGATTATCGCTTGACTCAAAAAGGGAAATTGTTATGGGATCAAATTCATATGTTGCATTGGTATGCTCGGAATTTATGCTTGAGATATGATTATACTTGTTGCTCTAGGATGAAGGCTCTACACCTTCCCTTTTCATGTAAATGTAATGATAGTGAAACCTTGGCTTCTTGCTAATGGTATATATGATTACTATGATGTGGAACAAATATAAGAATTTTTTGCTTTTAAGGGTGCTTATGAAATTGAATCTTTGTTTGAAAAGTATGAAGCTTTTGATGATGATGTTTATAGGCCTAAATTTTTTTCTATACTTAAATATTTCTATGAGAATTATGAATACAATGCCGATATTGATGCATTTATTGAGAAAGTCTCCGCTGTCCAAGAAGAGACTAATATTTTGCAGGAATCTATGGAAGAAGAAATTGTTGAAACTGTGAGCTCATTAGATGAAAAAGATGACGAGGAGAGCGAAGAACAAAAGGAGGAAGAGCGGATTAGCTACCCATGCCCACCTTCTAATGAGAGTAACTCTTCAACTCATACATTGTTTAAGTTCCATTCGTGCTTACCGATGGATGAATGCTATGATGATTCGTTTGAAATATCCCTTTTTGATGAACTTGATGCTTGCTATGCTTGTGGCCATGATGCCAATATGAATTATGCTTATGGAGATGAACTTGCTATAGTTCCTTATGTTAAGAATGAAATTGTTGCTATTGCAACCATACATGATAGTCCTATTATGTTTTTGAATTCTCCCAACTACACTATATCGGAGAAGTTTGCACTTATTAAGGATTATATTGATGGGTTGCGTTTTACTACAACACATGATGATTTTGATAGATATAATGTGCATGTGCTTGCTGCTCCTACTTGCAATTATTATGAGAGAGGAACTACATCTCCGCCTCTCTATGTTTCCAATACGATAAAATTGCAAGAAACTGTTTATACTATGCATTGGCCTTTACTTGATGTGCATGAACTGTTCTTTTATGACATGCCGATGCATAGGAAGAGAGTTAGACTTCGTCACTACTTGATACATATTACTTTGTGCTCACTACTAAATTACAAATCATTGTTACTTAAAATTGGCTTTGATATACCTTGGGATCCGGGTGGATCCATTACTTGACCACGTTATGCCTAGTTGAATGGCTTTAAAGAAAGCGCTGCCAGGGAGACAACCCAGAAGTTTTATAGAGTCATTTTATTCTGTTGTGTACTTTTAAAAAGTTTAAAAACAAAAAAATAAAGTGGGGTACTTAAAAACTTTTTCAAAAAGAAAAGCGAAAGTGAGAAAGATAAGCATTGTTAAAGTGGGAGCTAGCCTTGAACCTTTTTCATGCCCATGGAAACTTTGTGAACCTTGATTACAGAAACTTTTTAACTAAAAATATTATCCACTTGTACAAATCCATTATTTTATAAAATAATGTGCAAGGATTTGCCTTTAGGATGATTAGATTGCTTGTTTGGTTTGTGTAGTGGAAAATAGAAACTTTGGCTGTAGTGCGTGAATTTACATTTTTTACTGGAATGTCAAAAACTTGTGAACCTTTTTGCACAGTACTTCTATACAAATTTTTTATTTTGTCCTAACTGTTCAGAATTTTTGGAGTTAAAGAAGTATGGTAGATGTTCAGATTGCTACCGACTGTCCTGTTTAAGATAGATTCTGTTTTTGATGCATTGTTTTGCTAGTTTTGATGAAACTATCGATTTTATTGGTGGTATAAGCCATGGAGAAGTTATAATACAGTAGCTACAATGCAAAAACAAAATATGAATGGGTTTTCAACAATACTTAAAGTGGTGATTTGTTTTATTATACTAACGGATCTCATGAGGGTTTTGTTAAGTTTTGTGTGATTGAAGTTTTCAAGTTTTGGGTGAGATCACGATGGATGAAGGAATAAGGAGTGGCAAGAGCTTAAGCTTGGGGATGCCAGAGGCACCCCAAGGTAATATTCAAGGACTCCCAAGCAACTAAGCTTGGGGATGCCCTAGAAGGCATCCCCTCTTTCTTCTAACGATCATCAGTAATTTTACTTGGAGCTATATTTTTATTCGTCACATGATATGAGTAAATCTTGGAGCGTCGTGTGCTTTTTATTTTTCTTTTAGTAATGCACCATGCTGGTATGAGATAGTCCTTGGTTGATTTATAGAATGCTCTTTGCACTTCACTTATATCTTTTGAGTATGGCTTTATATAAAGCTTCATGTGCTTCACTTATATCATTTGAAGTTTGGATTGCCTGTTTCTCTACACATAGAAAACCGCCATTTGTAGAATGCTCTTTTGCTTCACTTATATTTGTTAGAGCATGGGCATATCTTTTTTATAAAGAATTAATCTCTCTTGCTTCACTTATAACTACTTAGAGAGTCATCAGGAATTGGTCATTCACATGGTTAGTCATAAAATCCTACATAAAACTTGTAGATCGTTGAATATGATATGTTTGATTCCTTGCAATAGTTTTGTGATAGAAAGATGGTGATATTAGAGTCATGCTAGTGAGTAATTGTGGATTGGTAAGAATACTTGTGTTAAAGTTTGTGATTCCCGTAGCATGCACGTATGGTGAACCGTTATGTAACGAAGTTGGAGCATGAGGTATTTATTGATTGTCTTCCTTATCGGTGGCGGTCGGGGACGAGCGATGGTCTTTTCCTACCAATCTATCCCCCTAGGAGCATGCATATTAGTACTTTGTTTCGATGGTTAATAAACTTTTGCAATAAGTATATGAGTTCTTTATGACTAATGTTGAGTCCATGGATTATACGCACTATCACCCTTCCATAATTGCTAGCCTCTTCGGTACCGTGCATTGCCCTTTCTCACCTCGAGAGTTGGTGCAAGCTTCACCGGTGCATCCAAACCCCATGATACGATACGCTTAGTCACACATAAGCCTCCTTATATATTCCTCAAAACAGCCACCATACCTACCTATCATGGCATTTCCATAGCCATTCCGAGATATATTGCCATGCAACTTCCATCATCATCATATACATGATTTGAGCATTCATTGTCATATTGCTTTGCGTGATCATATGATAGCTAGTATGATATTTTCATGGCTTGTCCGTTTTTTGATATCTTTTGCTATGCTAGATCATTGCACATCCTGGTACACTGCCAGAGGCATTCATATAGAGTCATACTTTGTTCTAGATATCGAGTTGTAATATTGAGTTGTAAGTAAATAAAAGTGTGATGATCATCATTATTAGAGCATTGTCATGGGTGAGGAAAGAATGATGGAGACTATTATTCCCCAACAAGTCGGGATGAGACTCCGGACGAAAAAAAGAGGCCAAAAAAGGGGGGAGCCCACCAAAAAAAGAGAGAAAACAAAAAAAGAGAGAAAAAAGAGAAGGGGCAACGCTACTATCCTTTTACCACACTTGTGCTTCAGAGTAGCACCATGTTCTTCATATAGAGGGTCTCTTGAGTTATCACTTTCATATACTAGCGGGAATTTTCATTATAGAACTTGGCTTTTATATTTCGATGATGGGCTTCCTCAAATGCTCGAGGTCTTCATGAGCAAGCAAGTTGGATGCACACCCACTTAGTTTCAGTTTGAGCTTTCATACACTTATAGCTCTAGTGCATCCGTTGCATGGCAATCCCTAATCCTCGCATTGACATCAATTGATGGGCATCTCCATAGACCGTTGATTAGCCACGTCGATGTGAGACTTTCTCCTTTTTTGTCTTCTCCACACAACCTCCACCATCATATTCCATTCCACCTATAGTGCTATATCCATGGCTCACGCTCATGTATTGCATGAAAGTTGAAAAGGCTTGAGAACATTAAAAGTATGAAACAATTGCTTGGCTTGTCATCGGGGTTGTGCATGATGAAATACTTTGTGTGACGAAGATGGAGCATAGCCAGACTATATGATTTTGTAGGGATAACTTTCTTTGGCCATGTTATTTTGAGAAGACATGATTGCTTTATTAGTATGCTTGAAGTATTATTGTCTTTATGTCAAATGATAGACTATTGCTTTGAATCACTCGTGTCTTAATATTCATGCCATGATTAGATTACATGATCAGGATTATGCTAGGTAGCATTCCACATCGAAAAATATCTTTTTTATCATTTACCTACTCAAGGACAAGCAGGAATTAAGCTTGGGGATGCTGATACGTTCCCGTCATATCTATAATTTTTTATTGTTCCATGCCAATATTCTACAACTTTTACATACTTTTGGCAACAATTTATATGATTTTCTTGGACTAACATATTGATACAGTGCCCAGTGCCAGTTCCTGTTTGTTGCATGTTTTTTGTTTCACAGAAAATCCATATCAAACGGATTCCAAACGGGATAAAACTTACGGAGATTTTTTTGGAATATATGTGAATTTTGGGAAGTGGAATCAATGCGAGATGATGCCCGAGGTGGCGGCAAGGCGGGGGGCGCCCCCCAGGGGGTAGGGCACGCCAGGGGCCCTTGTGGCCACCCTGTAAGGCAGTTGGTGCCCTTCTTCGGCCGCAAGAAAGTTAATATCCGGATAAAAATCGTGTTAAAATTTTAGCCTAATCGGAGTTACGATCTCCAGGAATTTAAGAAACAGTGAAAGGCCAGAATCTGGGAGCGCAGAAACAGAGTGAGAGAGAGATCCAATCTCGGAGGAGCTCCCGCCCCACCGCCACCATGGAGGCCAAGGACCAGCAGGGAAACCCTCCTCCCATCTAGGGGGGAGGCCAAGGACAGGGAAACCCTCCTCCCATCTAGGGGGGAGGTCAAGGAAGAAGAAGAAGGAGGGGGCTCTCTCCCCCTCTCTCGCGGTGGCGCCGGAACACCGCCGGGGCCATCATCGTGACGGTGATCTACACCAACAACTTCGCCGCTGTCATCACTAACTGTCTCCCCCTTTATGCAGCGGTGTAACACCTCTTCTCCCCGCTGTAATATCTACTTAAACATGGTGCTCAACGCTATGTATTATTTCCCAATGATGTATGGCTATCCTATGATGTTAGAGTAGATCTGTTTTGTCCTATGGGTTGATTGATGATCATGATTGGTTTGAGTTGCATGTTTTATTATTGGTGCTGTCCTATGGTGCTCTCCGTGTCGTGCAAGCATGAGGGATCCCTGCTGTAGGGTTTGCAATATGCTCATGATTCGCTTATGGTGGGTTGCTAGAGTGACAGAAGCTTAAACCCGAGTAAGTAGGTTGTTTGCGTATGGGAATAAAGAGGACTTGATACTTTAATGCTATGGTTGGGTTTTACCTTAATGATCTTTAGTAGTTACGGATGTTTGCAAGAGTTCCAATCATAAGTGCATATGATCCAAGGAGATAAAGTATGTTAGCTTATGCCTCTCCCTCATATAAGATTGCAATAATGATTACCGGTCTAGTTATCGATTGCCTAGGGACAAATAACTTTCTTGTGACAAAAAGCTCTCTACTAAAACTAACTTAGTTATTTCTTTATCTAAACAGCCCCTAGATTTTATTTACGTGCTCTTTATTATCTTGCAAACCTATCCTATCACACCTACAAAGTACTTCTAGTTTCATACTTGTTCTAGATAAAGTGAACGTGAAGCGTGCGTAGAGTTGTATCGGTGGTCGATAGAACTTGAGGGAATATTTGTTCTACCTTTAGCTCCTCGTTGGGTTCGACACTCTTACTTATTGAAAGAGGCTACAACTGATCCCCTATACTTGTGGGTTATCAGTAGCAGGGAGAATTTCTGGCGCCATTGCCGGGGAGACACTACCAAAACCTATCAAGTACCATCGCATAAACTTTCATCTCCTCGCATTTACTTTCATTTGCCTTTTGTCCCTCGTTTTCAACTCCCCCACTTCTAAAACATTTTCACAAAAACACAAAAAAGAAATTCGTTTCCCTTTTTGCTTGTTTGCTCGCTTGAAGTTGCTATCATGTCTGAGTTTGTTATCAAAAAAAGTGAGGATGGTAAAATTCCTAAAGTTGAAATTCCCACAAATTTGGTTCTAAATTTTTTGTTACGGGAAGTGGGACCATCATAGGAAAAAGCAAACTGCCGACCTGTTGCTTGTACTACGTCGAATCAGATATTGGTGGGTGATCAGCCGGACGGAGTTTAACGTAAAGCTCGAAGGGAGTGTCAACAATCTTCTCATCATTGAGTTGAGCTCGAGTGATCACGTCATGACGGTATTTGTCTGAGATACCAAATATCCATGAGGAGAATGTGTGAGCTCCAAGCCAAGAAAAGGCTTAGGGCGCGTCAGCGCCTTCATAGCAAATAATTGATGAAGGCGACACTTGATCAACGATATGGTAATGGAGTAATCACCAGTCAGTTTGATATCATCAACATACAACAACATAATAGCACGTCCTCGAGGATAAGATGATATGACCATGGCTGCATCATGGTCACTCCGAGCAAACCCTGCCTAGATAACATAACCACTATGCTGAACTTCAAAACTCGACGCTATTGGGGCATGTTGAGACCATAGATCGCTTTGCGCAAAGGACAACCAATAGAAGAAGTCAGAAGGGGAGGTTCTCTTTCATCCGTCTTTTCTAGGTGCACATCTCTATCTACTAAAAGTAGGGGTGGTTGCCATAGATAGATTGGGTCATTCGTAACCTGACCAATAACTGATGCTACTACAACAAGAACGGAAATAACCGATGCTACAGCAGAAACTACAGCTATGCGTGGCGGCCCCACACACAGTTTTGTTTAACAAGCATCACCCTTCCTTTCTTTTCAAATGCTTCCTCGGTCAATCAGCATCTTATTTCATTCCTATTCTTATTAAACACCTGATATAGATGGTGGGAACAATGAAGCAGATTCCTCATATATAGGTCGCAATCCGTATGATTTCTTTTCTCGATCTCCTGCTCATGTTTCACCTCGCACCTAAGCATCACGTTCCTAGGGACAGAGACATCTACGCTCTAAGGCAATCGTTGTAATACTAACATGGTTACATTTTTCTGCGGGCAAGCATCAACTTCAAAGTCACCTGATTTGGCACCAGCCAAAGGAGTAGGAACAACAGCTGGGGAAGCACCATTACCATACATGGGATGCTTCGTGAACAGCCCCCTCTATTCAATATCGGTACCTGTCAGATTGCATAGCCGATGAATCTCTTTCCTTTTCCACTCTTTCCCTGTCACACAAGATGCTTTTCTGGCACAAACCTAGTAGTTATTTGTCCTGCTGATCTTGGGTGAACTGATGACACTAATCCTCTAAGTCCAAGAGTTTTCACAGCCAAAACTATTCAAACTGCTCCCTCCCATGAATCACGATACGTCTCCAACATATCTATAAATTTTTATTGTTCCATGCTATTATAGTATCAATCTTGTATGTTTTGTATATATTTACAAGCAATTATATATCTTTTTTGGGACTAACCTATTAACTTAGTGCCCAGTGCAAATTGCTGTTTTTTTGCCTATTTTTGGTTTTTCAGAAAATCAGTACCAAACAAAGTCCAAATGCCACGAAACTTTTTGGAGATTTTTTTGGACATAAGAGACCCTGGAAGCTTCGGGAGGGGACGAGAGCATGGAGCAGTGGTCCACGAGGCACCAGGGCGCGCCCTGATATGTCCATTTTGCATCATGCTTTTATATTGATATTTATTGCATTATGGGCTGTTATTACACATTATGGTACAATACGTATGCCTTTTCTATCTTATTTTACAAGATTTACATGAAGAGGGAGAATGCCGGCAGTTGGAATTCTGGACTGAAAAGGAGTAAATCGGAGAGACCTATTCTGCCTAACTCCAAAAGTCCTGAAAATTTATGAAGAATTATTTTGGAATATATAAAAAATATTGGGCAAAGAAAATACTAGAGGGGACCCACCAGGAGGCGACAAGCCTGGGGGGCGCGCCCTACCCCCTGGGCCGCCCATAGGGCTTGTCGGCCCCCTGGCAGGCCTCCGGTGACCATCTTCTGCTATATGGAGGGTTTTGTCCTGGAAAAATATCATACGGAAGCTTTCAAGACAAAGAGCCGCCGTCTCGAGGAGGAACCTGGGCAGAAGCAATCTAGGTCTCCGGCGGAGCTGTTCTGCTGGGGAAACTTCCCTCCCGGAGGGGGGAATCGAAGCTATCGTCATCACCAACGATCCTCTCGTTGAGTGGGGGTCAATCTCCATCAGCATCTTCACCAGCACCACCTCCTATCAAACCCTAGTTCATCTCTTATATCCGATCTTTGTCTCAAAACCTCAGATTGGTACCTGTGGGTTGCTAGTAGTGTTGCTTACTCCTTGTAGTTAATGCTAGTTGGTTTATTCAGTGGAAGATCACATGTTCAGATCCTTAATGCTATTTAATACCCCTCTGATTATGAACATGAATATGCTTTGTGAGTAGTTACATTTGTGCCTGAGGACATGGGAGAAGTCTTGTTATAAGTAATCATGTGAATTTGGTATTCATTCAATATTTCGATGAGATGTATGTTGTCTCTCCTCTAGTGGTGTTATGTGAACGTCGACTACATGAAAATTCACCATGATTTGGGCCTAGGGGAAGACATTGGGAAGTAATAAGTAGATGATGGGTTGCTAGAGTGACAGAAGCTTAAACCCTAGTTTATGCGTTGCTTCGTAAGGGGCTGATTTGGACCCACATGTTTCATGCTATGGTTAGATTTAGCTTAATTCTTCTTTCGTAGTGGCAGATGCTTGCGAGAGGGGTTAATCATAAGTGGGAGGATTGTCCAAGTAAGGACAACACCCAAGCACCGGTCCACCCACATATCAAACTATCAAGGTAACGAACCTGAATCATACGAGCATAATGAAAACTAACTTGACAATAATTCTCATGTGTCCTCGGGAGCGCTTTGCTTTATATAAGAGTTTGTCCAGGCTTCTCCTTTGCTACAAAAAGGATTGGGCCACCTTTCTGCACCTTATTTACTTTCGTTAGTCATTACCCGTTACGAATTATCTTATCACACAACTATCTGTTACCGATTATTTCAGTGATTGCAGAGAATACCTTGCTGAAAACCGCTTGTCATTTCCTTCTGCTCCTCGTTGGGTTCGACACTCTTACTTATCGAAAGGACTATGATAGATCCCCTATACTTGTGGGTCATCAAGACTCTTTTCTGGCGCCATTGCCGGGGAGTGAAGCGCCTTTGGTGAGTGGAATTTGGTAAGGAAACATTTATATTACGTGCTGAAATTTACTGTCACTTGTCACTATGGAAAATAATCCATTGAGGGGCTTGTTCGGGGTATCTTCACCTCGACCAGTAGAGCAAGAAGTTGTTCCTCAACCTACTGAACCTACTAAAAATATTTATTATGAAATTCCTTCGGGTATGATAGAGAAACTGCTAGCTAATCCTTATGCAAGAGATGGAACACTACATCCTGATATGCATCTAATCTATGTGGATGAAGTTTGTGGATTATTTAAGCTTGCAGGCTTGCCCGAGGATGATGTCGATAAGAAGGACTTCCCTTTATCTTTGAAGTGAAAGACATTGACATGGTATAGGCTATGTGATGATATTGGATCTTGGAACTAAAATCGATTGAAATTGGAATTTCATTAGAAGTTGTATTCTATGCATCTGGTTCATCGTGATCGGAATTATATATATAATTTTTGGCCTCGTGAAGGAGAAAGTATCGCTCAAGCTTGGGGTAGGCTTAAGTCAATGTTATATTCATGTCCCAATCATGCGCTCTCAAGAGAAATTATTATTCAGAATTTTTATGCTCGGCTTTCTCGTAATGAACAATCCATGCTCGATACTTCTTGTACTGGTTCTTTTATTAATAAGACTATTGAATTCAAATGGGATTTATTGGAAAGAATTAAATGCAACTCTGAAGATTGGGAACTCGACGAAGGTAAGGAGTCAGGTATAAACCTTAAGTTTGATTGTGTTAAATATTTTATGGATAACGATGCTTTTCATGAATTTAGCATTAAATACGGACTTGACTCTGAGATAGTAGCTTCTTCCTATGAATCATTTGCTACTCATGTTGATCTCCCTAAGGAGAAGTGGTTTAAATATCATCCTCCTATTGAAGTGAAAGTAGTTGAACCTATTAAAGTTAAAGAAGAAACTGTTGCTTATAATGTTGATCCTGTTACTCCTAGTGCTTACATTGAGAAACCACCTTTTCCTGTTAGGATAAAAGATCATGCTAAAGCTTCAGCTGCGGTTCGTAAGAGTTATACTAGAACATCTACACCCCCTAAACAAATTAAAGTTGAACCTAGTTGTCGTGGGAAACCACGACCACCTATGGGGCCATGAGCCCCTTTTGGTTCGGCGGGGGGTGGGGGGTGGGCACATTGCACAAAGAGCGGAGAAGCATAGCACAACACAGCAGAGATCACATGAGCAGTTTTACCCAGGTTCAGGCCGCCGCGAGGCGTAAAACCCTACTCCTGCTTTGGTGGATTGATGGTGGAAAGGTGCAGCGCTCTTGCCCGGCAAGGTTACCTCGGGGCGAGAGTGGCTACACGTGTATGAGTGTGAGGGGGTCCGAATCCTTTCTATGGTTGCAATGGGCCTCCTTTTATAGATCAAGGGGTCACCACAGTGGCAAATCAGTCTTTATGTACTGATTAGATAGCGAACAATGGAATCATACCTAACTCTGCAGGCTGACAGAGCGCATTAAATGCGTCGCTCAGTGTCACCTCACAGCTCGCCCGGCAAGCCCTGCTAGGCTGTTTTGCCAGCTTCGCGCCTGCTTGCTTGACACGTCTCAGGACGGGTGCTGCTTGAAGATATTTTCTATAGGAAGTGGCTGCCATGTGGCAAGGAGCAGCCACTTAGTCACTTAGGAGCTTGACACCGCACTGATCGACGACGTGTGTCGCTGTGAGGTGGTGCGGTGGGGTGATTCGCCTCCGTGAGCCCCGGCAGGCCTGCCGGGGCGATCTTGGAGGCTCGCTTCCGGGGTAACCCCCAACCTCGCCAGGCACGCTTGCCCAGCAAGGGAGGTCCTTCTCGTAGTGGTATCTTGTCTCTCAGGCTAGTCTTGGTCTTCTTGATCTGCACGTTGGTCCTTCAAAGAACTGATTCCTCATGCTTTGATCTAAGCTTGGTGCTATAATCTTGTTCTTGGGCCTGTGCACAGTCTGGCCAACGGACCCAGGGTTTGTTGCACCGATAGGAGCCCCCGGGCCTGGACCGAATGCGCTGCCTGGCGTCGTCGGGGTAGGCCCTAACCAGTGCACAAGCAGGGGCGTAGAAGTGGCTGGCCCCTTGAGATCTTCTTTGCTTCTTCATTAACTTGAGTCCGGGCCAGTTTCCGGTTTTCCCGTGCGTCATGCTGAACATTATGGGAAATTCAAGATCGTGGCCTGTGGATCGCCCACCTCCCACGATCACGGGGCAGAAACTGCCATCCCACTGGCATCCCGCCCTGGGTGCATCCGCCACGTGTCCCGCATGCATTGTGTAGGGTAGGTGGCGGATGCGGAGTGCGCGGGGACGGGTGCCATGGCAGAAAACCAGGCGTCGTTGGTTGGCGCAGAAGGTCGGCTATGATTCCCCGAGCCATTGGAGGTGCGGGGAAGTCATATTGGGGGAGCGGGGCGGTCACTTCCTGAATGAGAAGCCAGCCCCCTGCCTCGTCCCTCTATAAAAGGGGGTGGGAGCGGTGTGTTTGTTCACACACTCTCCTTCTCCCTTTCCTCAAACTTTCTTCACTCGCCATGGCGAGAGGGCGAGGACACGGTGGCACTCAAGTGGCGGTAACGAGAGCTTCTGCTCGGCAGTGTATCCCTCCTTCGCCTGACAATGCGGGGGTGGAACCCGCCGTGAGAGGGGGAGGGAGATGACGAGGTCGCGGTCATTGTGGCGCCCGAGGGGGAGGAGGACGGGGATGTGCCCTGATCGCGCCCCCATCGGACGCTCCTCCTCCGTTGGAGGGCCATGTTGGAGACCAACCTCTGGAGTTCGTCATCAGGCTATACAAGCCTCCGCACGACCGACTCCGCCTCCCTACTCCATTTGCAAGGGTGATGGAGCTTGAACAACAGCGGGCGTTGAGGCTGCACATGAGGGGCTGCGGGAATGGCAGCATACGGGTGGATGTAGATTTACCCGCCCCTCACGTCATGTACTTCCGTCGAGTCTGGAATACTTTCGTTCGTGCCCATAGCTTGTCGGAAGGGCACGCCCTCCATTTTAAATTAATGGAGGACGGGTTCCTTTCCGTTAATGTTTTTGGGAGCTCGGGTGATCGCTTAGGGTGCTACGCGGAGAGCTTGACTGATGATAAAAGCTCCTCCTCGAGCGATAGCGACGAGGAGGACAGTGAAACTGATGATGACGACACCGACCGGGAGGGCGACATCTCTAACTCCGACTGAGCATTAGCCGTACCGTCACCGTCAGGCGGCGGCAGCACCATCTGCATCTGCACCTCCTCTTCGACAAGGGATTTGCCGGGGAGTTGGGAGCAGGGGTGGAGGTGGTGCCTCCGGCTCTTCCAGCAGCCTTCCAGCTGGACCCCGGCAGGCTTCCTTGCGGGCTGCAGCTCCGTTAGCCCTACCGTGTCCTGCTGGCCCTAGTGGTGGCGGTTGACGGGTCACTTTCGCCGATCTCCTCACCATTGCCTTCGTCTGTGCCCTCCCGCCCCCACCGGGCTACCTCTCCTGGAGCCTGATAGGGTCAGGCCGGGCTTCTTCCCAGGCACTCCTTTTGCCCTCTTCACCTCCTGCCGCAGTGCCTAGGAGGAGAGGGACAAGAAAGGGCATCACGGGGCACCTATCTTTTTTCAATCTTAAATCTCTAGGCACTTGCCAAATTTTAGTTCAAATTATGTAATCTCTTGAATCCATGTCTATGTCCTGTAAGGTATGTACTTGTTTGATCAACATATTAATGAAAAAGATAAACCTTGCCGGGGACTTGTGCATGTAATATGTCCATGCAGGGGCGAAACGCCTCTATACTTTTAAGTAAACAAGTTTCCCTCGGCAGGCTACCCTGCCGGTACCCTCAGTTTTGTTGCCGGGGATTTAGGCCTACCGGGCACAAATCATGAAGAGGGACCAGCCCCCCGCCAATATTTTTTCACAAAAGGCCACTACGACCATCCTGACCGAAGCAACATTCGAGTCAAAGGATGGGAGCACCTAAGTTTCAAAAAGCAGCGAGGTTTTCTTATGCACAAGTCTTTACTTACAGAACATGTATGGATAAGAGAAATAACTTATCTGTTTGGCTTGCCGGAGATCGCAGTGTAGGCTCATCTTTCCATCTCCTCTTGGAGACCAAGTCCTCGGTAGGAGCCTGCAATTTATGCAGATGAAAATGATGCCAGATGTGATCTTATCTACATGAACATGCGATGCTCGTGAAATGCTTATGCATGCATGCAACTTGTCGGGGCCCCCAGCGCTTCATTTATTTCTCTGTTGCCCAGGGTCTGCATATGGCTTTGTACAAGGGGTTACATGCAATTGAGGCAAGGCCTATACAAAAGGGTGGCTGCCGGGCAGGGCCCGACAGCCGCGCCTTATGGGTAGAACTTGCGAAGATGCTCAACATTCCATGAGTTTTGCAATTGAATGCCATCTCCAGTCTCCAGACAGACTGCGCCAGTCTGGTGACTCATACTACCTGATAAGGGCCTTCCCACTTCGGTGTCAACTTTTTTGCACCCTTGGCGGAGTGAACACGCCTAAGGACAAGGTCGCCTTCCTCAAAACACCGGGCATGAACCCTGCGGCTGTGATAGCGATGCAGGGCTTGCTGGTAGCGTGCAACACGCGTAGCAGCCCGGAGACGGTTCTCCTCGAGAAGCACATCGTCGTCACACTGGTGCTGATCCTGCGCTACTTCATCGTAGGCAAGCACTCGAGGTGACTCATAAATGAGTTCCGTGGGGATAACTGCTTCTGTCCCATAGACTAGGGAGAAAGGAGTCTGCCCGGTAGCTCGATTTGGTGTCGTTCTGAGGGACCAAAGTACCACCGGCAGCTTGTCGATCCATCGCCTGCCGCACTTCTGGAGCTTATCAAATGTTCTCGTCTTGAGTCCTCGCAACACTTCAGCGTTTGCCCTTTCAACTTGTCCATTGCTTCTGGGATGTGCAACAGAGGCAAATGAGATCTTGCTTCCGAGGGCATGAACATACTGCATGAAGGCGCGACTCGTGAACTGGGTGCCGTTGTCGGTGATGATCCGAGCAGGAACCCCGAAGTGGCACACAAATCCTTTCAAGAACTTGATAGCTGACTGAGCAGTCACCTTTCTTGCGGCTTGTACTTCCGGCCACTTTGTAAACTTGTTGATGGCAATGAACAAGAATTCAAAGCCCTCGGCAGCTCGGGGGAAAGGGCCAAGGATATTGAGCCCCCAGACCGAAAGCGGCCATGACAAAGGGATTGTCTAAAGAGCCTGGGACAGGCAGATGGATGTTCTTGGAATGGAACCGGCAGGCTTCACATTTGGTAACTAGCTCGACCACATCTTGGAGGGTTGTGGGCCAATAGAACCCTTGCCGGAATGCTTTCCCAACCAACACCCTTGATCCAATGTGGGAGCCGCACATGCCTTTGTGTATTTGTCCCAGCAGTTCCTTTCCTTCTTCCTGACAAATGCACTTCAATTTCATACCATTGGGCCTTCTTCTGTATAGTGTGTCATCAACAAACTAATACATACTGGCCCTCCGGGCTACTCTTTCAGATTCTTCTTGCTCTTCGGGAAGTTCCCCGGTTTGGAGGAAGTGGACTATGTGCCTTGCCCAAGTTGGAGCCTGGGGCTCAACAACTAGGACTAGCGGCACCTCCTCATTTGCGGGGGTGCGTTCCTCGACTACGGGGACCAGTGGCCCGGCAGGAGGGTGCAGCCCGACAATCGAAGGGGAGTTGTTTCCGGCAGGGTCCCTGCCAGGAGCCCCGAGAGGCTCTACCGGGAGAGGCTTACCAGAGTCCAGTTTCCTCCTCTTTCGGGCCATTGTTGCTGGGGATACAGAGGGCTGAGTAAGATGGAGAACAAAAGTTCCTGGTTCCATAGGAAGTTTTTGCACAACACACTTTGAGAGATGATCAGCAATGTTGTTTTCCGCATGGGGTACGTGCTTTGTTTGCAATCCGTCAAAGTGCTCCTCCAGTCTTCTCACTTCCTCAACATATGCCTCCATCAATGGACTTTGCTAATCCTTGTTGATTTGTCTCACCACAAGTTGCGATCTCCTCGAATGATCAGCTTCTTGATTCCCAATTCAGTGGCAATCCTGAGCCCGGCAAGGAGCCCTTCTTACTCTGTTGTATTGTTGGTCGCCTCCTCCCAGGGAAAATGCATCTGGACGACGTACTTCTGGTGCTCTCCAGTGGGAGCAACGAGAAGCACGCCAGCCCCTGCACCTTGTAGGGAGAAGGCACCATCGAAATACATGATCCATTCTTGGGGCACTTCCTTGCTGGGAATAACTGTTTGTAGCACTTCTTCATCAAGGGTTGGCGTCCATTCTACAATAAACTCTCCTAATGCCCTGCTCTGAATTGTTGATGTGCTTTCAAATATTAGGCCAAAGCTGGATAACTCCAATGCCCACTCCTCTATTCTTCCGGTAGCCTCAGGGTTTCAGAGTATCCTTTGCAAAGGAAAGCGGGTGACAACCGTGATCTCATGGGCTTGGAAGTAGTGAAGCAGTTTCCTTGAGGCCATGACAAGGCCAAAAATCAACTTTTGCACACCAGAGTACCTGGATCTAGCTCCCTACAATAGGGAGCTAACGAAGTACATTGGGCGCTGCACCACTTTCTTCCTTGCCGCGTCCTTGGGGTGGTCTCCGCTGCCGCACTCTTCTTTGTCCTGATCCATATTTGGCCTTGTCGGGCCTATCTCACTCTCCCCCCTGGAAGGGACACTAGCTGAGGCTGCTGCTTCTTCCACTTCCCATTGCGCCACTAGTGCTGCACTAACCACTTGATTAGTTGCCGCCAGATATAGCAGCAACGACTCTTGTGGTTTAGGAGCAACCAAAGTGGGTACAGAGGACAAGTAGGTCTTCAAATCTTGCAGTGTTGTATCTGCTTCCGGGGTCCACTTCATGAGTCCTACCTTCTTCAAGATCTTGAAGAACGGCAAGGCGCGCTCGGCAGACTTGGAGATGAATCTGCTAAGCGCGGCAACACATCCTGTCAAACGCCTTACATCCTTAACTGTCTTAGGTGCCTGAATCTGCTTGATAGCCTTGATCTTGTCAGGGTTGGCCTCTATCCTGCGATGGGACACAAAGAATCCAAGTAGCTTGCCGGAGGGAGCGCCAAACACGCACTTCTCCGGGTTCAGCTTCAAGTTGATCTTGCGCAGATTAGCAAACGTCTCTTCCAAATCCTGGATGAGGGTTGATCTGTCCTTGGTCTTGACCACAATATCATCCACATAAGCTTCAATGTTCCTGTGCAACTGTGATTCAAAACCAGTCTGGACTGCCCTTGCAAAAGTGGACCCGACACTCTTCAACCCGAAAGGCATGCACACGAAGCAGTATGTGCCACATGGGGTGATGAATGAGGTCTTCTCTTCATTGTCCTTGGACATAAAAATCTGATGATATCCAGAGTATGCATCCAGAAAAGAGAGCAGATCACAACCTGAAGTGGAATCCACAATCTGGTCGATGCGCGGCAAGGGAAATGGGTCCTTCGGGCAGACCTAGTTAAGATCCGTGAAATCTATACAAAGCCTCCATTTTTTCGTTAGCCTTGCATACGACCACTGGGTTTGCTAACCATGTTGGATGGAGTACTCATTTGACCAGACCAGCTGCCTCAAGTTTCTAGATCTCTTCTGCAATGAATTGTTGCCGCTCCAATTCTTGCTTTCGGACCTTCTGCTTGACGGGTCGGGCATGTGGGTAGACAGCAAGGTGGTGCTCGATTACCTCCCTGGGAACACCGGGGATATTAGATGGTTGCCAAGAAAACACATCGATATTCGCCTGTAGGAAGGCAACAAGCGCGCTTTCCTATTTGTCATCAAGGGTGGCACTGATAGTGAAGGTACCATCAGCGCCAGCCAGCCCTATCGGGACCTGTTTCACATGAGGTGCAGCAGCCTTGGATCTCTTGCTGTTGTAACTCTCTGGCAAGTCATCAACAGGTGCAACATACTCCGAAGAGGTACGCTTCCCGGATTCCTTGCAGGTGTCCCTACTAGCCTTCTTCTTTCCTTTGATTTCCTTGGCGGGAACTGTGGCTTCCGTGACCTCTGCTGAGACTGCGTCCTGGTACATCTTATCCACGTAAATAATTGTGTCCTTCTCGTCTGACGAAATGGAAATGACTCCCACCGGGCCTGGCATCTTCAAAGTGTTGTAGGCATAGTGGGATGCTGCCATGAATTTTGCCAGAGCTGGGCGTCCAAGGATTCAGTTGTACGACAGGGGGAGGTCGACCACATCAAACCAACCTTCTCAGTCCGGTAGTTCAACTCTCCTCCGAATGTCACTGGCAACGTGATCTTTCCCTTAGGATGACTCCTACCGGGATTGATTCCTTGAAACGTGCCCATGACTTTGAGTTCTTCCTCTGCTATCTGAAGTCTGTTGATAACCTTTGGGGAAATCAGATTCAACCCGGCCCCGCCGTCAACCAACATCTTTGTGACTTTGAGGTGGATCGTTGGTGAAACCAACAACGGCAATCAGCCTACCGCAGTGGTGCGGTCAGGATGGTCCTCTTCATCAAAGAAGATGGGCGTGCGTGACCACTTGAGCGGCTTCTGAGACTGTGTCGCTGGCTCCACGGCATTGACCTCACACGCCCACTGTTTAAGTTGGCGGTGAGAGGAGTGCAGAGATGCACCTCCGTCAATGCACAGGGCGTCAGTGTCCCTCTGGAATTCCTGCTCGCTGGTTTCCTCTTCATCCCCTCCATCACTGCCATCATTGCAATCTTCCTTCTCTCTGCCCCTGGCGAGTTTTCCTTGGTTCCGAAGAGCCTTGTTGGGGTGATTTGCTTCATCGCCTCGGCCCTTCCCACCAGCACCATTCTGACCTTTTTACTTATCATGCTTCTCATATTCAGCCCTCTGCTTCTTGACGAGCTTCTCGACCTGATGACATCCTGGAGATCATGGCCCTTAGTCTGATGAATCTTGCAATATAACCCATCACCTTTCCCAGCTTTCTCGGCAATCGCAGCCTCCCGGCAGTCAGTGCATGCGGCAACTTCCTTGCCGGGGGCTTCGGCCTTAGCCTTCTTGCCGGTACTAGGCATGCCTGATCCCTCAACGGTCAATACTGCTTTATCATTGCGCTTCTTGTTTTGCTTCTTGTTCTTCTTCTTCTGACTGGTGGCCTCGTCATCATCTTCTGAGTCGATGTCGATGCCATCGTGTTCTCCAGGGAGTTTCCTCCTCTCCTCCACCCGAGCACACTTGTCTACCAAGGTGTAAAGTTCCTTCACAGTCTTGGGCAATCAAACGTTCATCTTGGAATGTATCTGACAGTTGCGCATGTTGGACTGGAACACATCTATCACAGTTGCCGGGTGGATATCTGGAATATTCCTGTGGACTCGGTTGAACCTCTGCATGTACTTTTGTAGAGTCTCTCCTTCCTTCTGCGGGAGAAGCTGCAAATCGCTGGGCCGTCCTGGTTCTTGGTGGCCACCCGTGAAGGCGCCAACGAACTCATGGCACAGGCCAGCCCAGGTCGAGATGGAGTTCTCCGGCAGATGCATCAGCCAAGACCTCACGTTTGGCTTGAGCGCCGAAGGGAAGTAGTAGTCAAAAACCTTCTCATCTCTTCCCTCGGTAGCCTGAACAACGATGGTGTAGATGCTCAAGAACTCTGCCGGGTTCAGTCTTCCATCATACTTCTCTGGAATCTCTGGCTTGAACGTGCGAGCGGACGGCCAACGGACTTGCCGCAACTCACGGGTGAAGGCAGGGACCCAGCCTCGAAAGGCAGGTACCCACCTCTGCCGAGCGTAGGCTCTTCGACGTCGAGGCCATCGCACCCATTGGACTGGTGGTGGTCGTTCTGGCGTCGCTCGATGGTGATGTGCGCGTCCCTCATCTGCCTGTCCTCCGGGGCTCACCGTCGGCCTTGACGTGCTCGAGGATCGGATGAAGCCACCAAGACGTCATCAATCTCTTGGTTGCGTGGCCCTCACGCTGGTTGCCGCGGTGGGCATTGCACCGTGGGGGTGGCCCCTTCCGCACGGCCAGCAGCGTGGGCTGTCGTTGTCGTCGTTTGGGGAGGCGTGGCGGGCCAGCTTGCTGTGAGCATCCAGCCTCGGCAAAGCCAATCCGACTCTGAATGGTGGCTCTCCACTCATCCATCTGATCAGCTGCCGACAGAAACCTCAGCAGCAGCTGGGCCCGCACCATGGCCTCCGAAGCAGTGCTTGGCATTGGTGATGATGATGTAGACCGTAGTGTCGCCTGGCTCCTGATGGTGCCGGCGGTGGCTGCACCGGGCTCCCGTCATCGGCAGCCAGTCGCTGGGATGGCGTGGTGACGAGGTGATGGCATGCGTGGGTCAATGACTTTGTTCGGAGCATTGGCTGGGCCAGCTTGCTCCGAGGACGGTGCATGTCCCGCGTTCGCGCCCATGGCGGGGGCAGCCGTAGGATTGCGATTCGCCTCGGGGTGAATGTCACCGCCGTGGCTAGGCCCCTCGGCCAGGCCGGGAGGGACAGAAGGAATAATCTCTCTACCCGTACCTCGCGGAGCATGGTCGCCGGGATGTTGTTGGTGCTGTCCTTCTCCGGTGCCTCCCGCTCCTGCCTCAGCCGCGGGGGAGGTAGTGAAAATGCTGCCTGCGCCGACCACGTCTCCCGCAACGTCCACATCCTCCTGCATCTCCGCATTCCCCGGACGTCGACGGTCACGGGCGGCGAAGCCTTCGAGGTGGACGGGTGAGCGGCGACACCGGGCTTCTTCTTGGGCGCCATAGTCGATGGAGCCGTCGATGATGAAAATGGCGAAGAAGATGACCCGCTGCTTACGCTCTCGGGTTCGCGCAAGTGATCTCCCTACCTGGCGCGCCAAAGATGTTGTGGGAAACCACAGCCACCTATGGGGCCATGAGCCCCTTTTGGTTCGGCGGGGGGATGGGCACGTTGCACAAAGAGCAGAGAAGCGTAGCACAGCCCGACAGAGATCACACAGGCAGTTTTACCCAGGTTCAGGCCGCCGCGAGGCGTAAAACTCTACTCCTGCTTTGGTGGATTGATGGTGGAAAGGCGCAGTGCTCTTGCCCAGCAAGGTTACCTCGGGGCGAGAGTGGCTACGCGTGTATGAGTGTGAGTTGGTCCGAATCCTTTCTATGGTTGCCATGGGCCTCCTTTTATAGATCAAGGGGTCACCACAGTGGCAAATCAGTCTTTATGTACTGATTAGATAGCGAACAGTGTTATCATAACTAACTCTACAGGCTGACAAAGCGCATTAAATGTGCCACTCAGTGTCACCTCACAGCTCGCCCGACAAGCCCTGCCATGCTGTTTTGCCAGCTTCGTGCCTGCTTGTTTGACACGTCTCAGGACGGGTGCCGCTTGGAGGTATTTTCTGTAGGAAGTGTCTGCCATGTGGCAGGGAGCAGCCCCTTAGTCACTTAGGAGCTTGACACCTCACTGATCGACGATGTGCATTGCTGTGAGGTGGTGTGGTGGGGTGATTCGCCTCCGTGAGCCCCGGCAGGCCTGCCGGGGCGATCTTGGAGGCTCGCTTCCGGGGTAACCCCCAACCTCGCCAGGCATGCCTGCCCGGCAAGGGAGGTTCTTCTCGTAGTGGTATCTTGTCTCTCTAGCTAGTCTTGGTCTTCTTGATCTGCACGTTGGTCCTTCAAAGAACTGATTCCTCGTGCTTTGATCTGAGCTTGGTGCTGTAATCTTTATCTTGGGCCTGTGCACAGTCTGGGCAACGGACCCATGGTTTGTTGCACCGACACTAGTATTGCTATGTTTAAAGATCTCTTGGTCGATAATATTGATGGGCATGTTATTTATTTCTGTGATGAAGCTGCTAGAATTGCTAGACCCGATAATAAAGATAAACATAGACCTGTTGTTGGAACGCATGTTGTTTCCGTTAAAATAGGAGATCATTGTTATCATGGCTTATGTGATGTGGGTGCTAGTGTGAGTGCAATTTCTTTTACTTTATATCAGGAAATTATGAATGACATTGCAGCTGCTGAGATAGAAGATATTGATGTTACTATTAAGCTTGCCAATAGAGATACTATATGAACAATTGGGATTGTTAGAGATGTTGAAGTCTTGTGTGGGAAAGTAAAATATCCTACTGATTTTCTTGTTCTTGGTTCCCCACAAGATGATTTTTGTCCCATTATCTTTGGTAGACCTTTTTTGAACACTGTCAATGCTAAGGTAGATTGCGAGAAAGAAACAGTTAGTGTAAGTTTTGGGGATGTGTCTCATGAGTTTAATTTCTCCAAATTTCTTAGACAACCCCATGATAAAGAATTTCCTAGTAAGGATGAAATTATTGGTCTTGCTTCTATTGCTGTGCCTCCTACCAATCCTTTAGAACAATATTTGCTGACCATGAAAATGATATGTTTATGAATGAAAGAAGGGAACTAGATGAGATATTCTTTAAACAGATGCCTGTTTTGAAACACAATTTGCCTGTTGAGACTCTTGGAGATCCTCTACCACCCAAGAGTGATCCTGTGTTTGATCTTAAGCAATTACCTGATACTTTGAAATATGGTTATCTTGATGAAAAGAAGATATATCCTGTTATTATTAGTGATAACCTTTCAGAGCACGAAGAGAAGAAATTATTGAAAACTGTGAAGAAGCACCGTGCCGCCATTGGATATACTTTTTATGATCTTAAGGGCATTAGTCCCACTCTATGTCAGCACAAAATTAATATGGAGCCTGATGCTAAACCGGTTGTTGATCATCAAGGACGGTTAAATCCCAAGATGAAATAAGTGGTAAGAAATGAAATATTAAAGCTTCTGGAAGCAGGTATAATTTATCCTATTGCTGATAGTAGATGGGTAAGTCCCGTTCATTGTGTCCCTAAGAAGGGAGGTATTACTGTTGTTCCTAATGATAAGAATGAATTGATCCCACAAAGAATTGTTATAGGTTATAGAATGGTAATTGATTTCCGCAAATTAAAGAAAGCTACTAGGAAAGATCATTACTATCTACCTTTTATTGATCAAATGCTATAAAGACTATCCAAACATACACACTTTTGCTTTCTAGATGGTTATTCTGTTTTTTCTCAAATACCTATGTCACAAGAGGATCAAGAAAAGACTACTTTTACTTGCCCTTTCGGTACCTTTGCTTATAGACGTATGCCTTTTGGTTTATGTAATGCACCTGCTACCTTTCAAACATGTTTTTTAGTAGTAGTAGATGTTAATTTAGGGTTCATAGATAATGGTTTTTAGTAGTAGTAGACGTTAATTAGTAGTAGTGATGGTACTAGTTAACTAGGACAGTATGGTTAATAATAGATGTTTTTTACTATTGTATAATGTAGTTTTTTTACTGTTTTTAGTAAGTGTTTAAAATAATTAGTAAGTAAATTAATAAACTAGTTGAACTAGTTTAGTTTTAGTTGAACTAGTTTAGTAAGTAAATTAATAAACTAGTTGAACTAGTTGAATTAATAGAACTAATGTATTTTTAGTAAGAAAATTAATATAACTAGTTGAACTACTTTATTTTTAGAAAGAACTAGTTTTTTCTATTTATAGTAAGTTTATATTTAGTAAGAACTAGTTGAATTAATAGAACTAGTTGAACATGTCATATTTGCTTTTTTGTAGTTTAAGCAATTATTCGGGATGTATTAGTGATAACTTATAGGGTTTTTGCTTTTGCAGAAATCAAGGAGCCCCTCCATCATCCCCGCCGTCGTCCCCGTCACCGACCCCCTCCGAACTCGAGGTGAGACCAGCCAAATCTCCATGCCAAACATGTATATCTTGTGTTGCTCAAATAGGATATGTGGTTGCCCAAGTGGCCGGTCATGTTCAGGTTACACCTCCGAGTGGCCTATGTTTTGCCGGAGTGTTGATTAATTTCCGTTCCGGCAAATTTCAGGCGCTCGATATGTCCTTTTTTAGCAAAGGTCATGCCAGATTTTTCCGTGAATTCTGGCATGACTTGTGCTAGAATATGTAGGAAATATCGAGTGGCCTGGATTTTCTCGAAAAATGATGATCTAATTTAGGTTTTTAGTACAAGTTTAATCTTTCAATTATGAACGTAGGAAATGTCGTACTCGGACGACGAAAGTCTCCCGGCGGAGTGTAGCTGGTGCCACGACGATCGAGGTCTGTGCGACAGGTGCCCTCACCTGGACGAAGATCGGCGCTTCAGCATTAAGCTCGAGGAGACCTTCGATGTTGAAACGATATGCAATGATGACAAGTGTTTTTTTCGTAATTAAGCACGAGTTCAACTATTTCAACGTCTAATTTTCATCTTTTACAATTCGACTAGCTTATCCCATGGCACGCAAGACGCTATGTCTTGGAGAGGATGGGTTTTGAAGACCATGAAAATTTTGAAAAAAAGAAAATACACCTAAGGACCCATCATGATATGGATTTTGAAGTAAATCTGTACAATTCTCAGAGCGTAACGCATTTTGGTTGCCAAAATTGGGAAGCACTTTGCAAAATGTATGGTTTTTATGAGGGTATGATTGTCACCATGGATCTTGGTGATCCTGACATCGAGCAAGACAATATGGACATTTGGGTCCTTGTTGATACGCTTCTGATTCTACCGCTATGTGAGTTTCTCAAACATAGTTATTAACTAATTTATATTGTTTATTTCCAAATAGTTGACAGCTTATTTCCATTGACAGCTTATTTGATTCTTCAAACAATGTGCGGAAGATGGTAGACAAAACCCACTACACCGATGGCTCCGAATTAACTTATAAGGAGAAAAATCATCTGATCGCATTTTGTACTTATCTTGAGAATTACAATACCTATTATCGAACTCCTCCAAATTATGTAGTAGGTCCTAAGAGAATGTAGTAGGTCCTAAGAGAATGTAGTAGGTCCTATGAGGTACAATATGTTTATTATGTGGTACAATGTGTTAGAGTTGATGATGAGGAGTAGTTGTGATTATGACTAGTGACCAATTTGCTATGTGATGTCTCATTGATGAAAATGATGATCATGAGGAGGTGTTATATGACAATGATGTATTATGATGATAAGTTGTTAATGATATGATGATGATATTTATTATATCATTGGGTGAGAGAACTGCGGATTAGTTTCAAGTGGATGCCCATCCACTTGAAACTAGTCCACGGTTCTTTCACCCCGTGATGTAATAACTCATTATGATGTAAAAAAAATCTCTAAATTCCTGTTATATGAAAACTTGTATAAAGGTGTATGAATACAACATGAAATAAAAAAGAAATAAAATACGAAATAATAGTAGTAGCGCGGGCAGGGAGAAGCGCTACTAGTAATTACCAGTAGCGCTCTTCTGAGAAAGCGCTACTACTAAGTCGACATAGCAGTAGCGTTGGTTAACGCACGCTACTGCTAACCTTTAGCTGTAGCACCGTACCAGTAGCGCTACCGCCCGCGCTACTGATAGGCCTAAAACCCGCGTTGCTGCTAGGCTTTTCCCTAGTATTGAACCTTGATCGAGTTTTGCAGAGATGTGAAGAAACAAATCTTTTCTTGAATTGGGACAAGTGCCACTTTATGGTTAATGAAGGTATTGTCTTGGAGCATAAAATTTCTGAAAGAGGTATTGAAGTTGATAAAGCTAAAGTTGATGCTATTGAAAATATGCCGTTTCCTAAAGATATCAAAGGTATAAGAAGTTTCCTTGGTCACGCTGGTTTCTTTAGGAGGTTTATTAAAGACGTCTCTAAAATTTCTAGGCCTCTTACTAATCTTTTGCAAAAAGATGTTCCATTAGTTTTTGATGATGATTGTGTAGAAGCCTTTGAAATGCTTACGAAAGCCTTGATTAATGCACCTATTGTTCAACCACCTGATTGGAACTACCCTTTGAAATTATGTGTGATGCTAGTGATCATGTTGTTGGTGCTGTTCCAGGAGAAAGAGTTGATAAGAAATTAAATGTTATTCATTATGCTAGTAAAACTCTAGATAGTGCCCAAAGAAATTATGCTACTACTGAAAAAGAATTTTTAGCAGTTGTATTTGCTTGTGATAAGTTCAGATATTATATTGTTGATTCCAAAGTAAGTGTTCACACCGATCATGCTGCTAATAAATACCTTATGGAAAAGAAAGATGCTAAACCTAGACGTATTAGATGGGTTCTCTTGCTACAAGAATTTGATTTGCATATTATTGATAGAAAGGGACCTGAGAACCCCATAGCAAACAACTTGTCTAGGTTAGAAAATATTCTTGATGACCCAATACCTATTGATGATAGTTTTCTTGATTAACAATTAGCGGTCATAAATGCTTCTCATAATGCTCCATGGTATGCTGATTATGCTAATTTCATTGTTGCCAAATTTATACCGCCTAGTTTCACATACCAGCAAAAGAAAAGGATTTTCTATGATTTAAGACATTACTTTTGGGATGACCCACTCCTTTATAAAGAAGGAGTAGATGGCATTATTAGATGTTGTGTACCTGAGCATGAACAGGAACATATCCTACGCAAGTGTCACTCCGAGGCCTACGGAGGGCACCATGCTGGAGATATAACTGCACATAAGGTATTACAATCTGGTTTTTATTGGCCTACTCTCTTCAAAGATGCTCGTATGTTTGTCTTGTCTTGTGATGAATGTCAAAGAATTGGTAATATTAGTAGACGTCAGGAAATGACGATGAATTATTCACTTGTTATTGAACCATTTGATGTTTGGGGATTTGATTATATGGGACCTTTTCCTTCCTCTAATGGGTATACACATATTTTAGTTGCTGTTGATTGCGTTACTAAGTGGGTAGAAGCTATTCCAACTAGTAGTGCTGATCATAACACTTTTATTAAAATGCTTAAAGAAGTTACTTTTCCGAGGTTTTGAGTCCCTAGATATTTAATGACTGATGGTGGTTCACACTTTATTTATGGTGCTTTCCGTAAATTGCTTGCTAAGTATGATGTCAACCATAGAATTGCATCACCTTATCATCCTCAGTCTAGTGGTCAAGTAGAATTGAGCAATAGAGAAATTAAATTGATCTTGCAAAAGACTGTTAATAGATCTAGAAAAAATTGGTCTAAGAAACCTGATGATGCATTATGGGCTTATAGAACTGCTTATAAAAACCCTATGGGTATGTCTCCATATAAAATGGTTTATGGAAAAGCATGTCACTGACCTCTAGAACTAGAACATAAAGCCTATTGGGCAATTAAAGAGATCAACTATGATTTAAAACTTGCGGGTGAGAAGAGGTTATTTGACATTAGCTCACTTGATGAATGGAGAACCCAAGCCTATGAAAATGCCAAGTTATTTAAAGAAAAGGTTAAAAGATGCCATGACCAAAGAATACAGAAGCGTAAATTTAATGTAGGAGTCCATGTCTTGCTATACAACTCTCGTTTAAGATTTTTTGTAGGAAAGCTTCTCTCTAAATGGGAAGGTCCTTACATTACCGAGGAGGTTTATCGTTCTAGTGCCATCAAGATCAACAACGCAGAAGGCACTAACCCGAAGGTGGTAAACAGGCAAAGAATCAAACATTATATCTCAGGTACTCCCATAAATGTTGAGACTAATATTACTAATATCATAACACCGGAGGAGTACATAAGGGAGACCTACAAGAACGTTTTAGACTCCGAAAAGGAATAAGTATGTGGTATGGTAAGCAAACCGACTCCAAAACTTTTCCAACAGCAATTTTACTCTGTTTTGGAATATTTAAAAATTAGGAAAATAAAAAGTAGTCTGAATAGTGCACGAGGAGGTGACAAGCCCTGGGGGCACGCCCTACCCCCTGGGCGCGCCTCCCAGGCTTGTGGCCACCTCGTGTGCCCTCCGGACTCCGTTTTCTTGCACAAAAATTCTTTTAGTCGGTAAAAATTCATTATATAATCTCCCGAAGGTTTTGACCACCGCACCATGGCAAAATCCTTTGTTCTTGTTTCCAGCTATTTTTCTGACAGATCTAGATCACCATGATGTCTCCAAGCGCCCCCAAGGACAAGTCTTCCGAGAAGGTCATCAACCCCTACCTTGTGGAGGTGCTGCAACACCCTCAAACTACCAAGATGCATGAGGGGGTGCTGCACATCCGCGATGTTCAAGGGCCAAGGAAGACCGGAAGCGTGGAGACAAGGCTCGAAGCAATGGAGCAGCAAGTCTTCAAGTGCCAAGGGATGGTGGAATGCGGACTCAACGCCAATCACTCCATGATCGTGAAATTTACCCGTGACCACAAGTTGGACGCCAAGAACATCGAAGAGGCCATCTTCAAGCTTCACGAGAAAATTGAGCATCTCCAAGCCCAGATCTATGACCTGCAAAACCAAAACTGTGAGTATGAATACAGATTTAAGAGATGAGTCTGGCTGCAGAATTGAGGATCCTGAAGACTCGTTCATCTTTCTATGATGGTGAGCCTATGCCCTAGAAGATGGTGGACAAGCCTACAACATTATCAACTCCATCATCAACGCATCTGAAGAAAGAGATCTAAATACATGGGTATGGGCACTCCCCTTGGCAACTGCCAAGCTTGGGGGAGGTGCCCGGTATCGTATCACCATCACATCTTTACCTTTATCGTTTTTCTTAGTTTGATCCTTTTGGTTATATCTTGATCTAGTAGAATAAAGTTTTTAGTACGATCTAGTCTTTTAGCTTTGCTTCGTGTTCTATCTATGTAATCGAGTTCGTGAGTTATATAATAAAGAGTAGTTTTGAGTTGAGGGCTTTGCGTTCTTGCTATGATCTTGAGGGAATAAGAAAAAGAAAGAATAAAAAGAAATAATAAAAAGGTCATATAATGATCTTATGGAGAGTGATGACTTCACATATAAAGAGTATGATGAATAAAATTTGTTGAGAGTTGACAAACATAGTTCTGTTCATTGTTGCAATTAGTAGAAAGTAATAAAGAAAAAGAGGTTTCACATATAAATATACTATCTCGGACATGTTTTGTGATTGTGAGCACTCATTAAAATATTAAATGCTAAAAAGTTGATGTTGGACAAGGAAGACAACATAATGGGTTATGTTTTCTTATATCTGAATAGAAGTTATATTGTCATGAATCCTCCAACATGTTGAGCTTGCTTCTCATCCCATGCTAGCCAAATCTTATGCACCAAGTAGAGATACTACTTGTGCATCCAAACATCCCTTAAACCAGTTTTGCCATGAGAGTCCACTATACCTACCTATGGATTGAGTAAGATCCTTCAAGTAAGTTCTCATCGGTGCAAGCAATAAAAATTGCTCTCTGAATATGTATGATCTTTTAGTGTGGAGAAAACAAGCTTTATACGAACTTGTGATATGGAAGAAATAAAAGCGACCGACTGCATAATAAAGTTCTTTATCACAAGTGGAAATATAAAGTGACTTTCTTTTCATTAAGATTTTGTACATCCAACCATCAAAGTGCATGACAACCTCTGTTTCCCTCTGCGAAGGGCCTATCTTTTACTTTTACCTTCTACCCTTATACGAGAGTCGTGGTGATCTTCACCTTTCCTTTTTACACTTTTTCTTTTTTGGCAAGCACTATGTGTTGGAGAAAGATCCAGAGATATATATGCACTCGTATGTAGGTTATCATAAAGTATTATTGTTGACATTACCCTTGAGGTAAAAGGTTGGGAGGCAAATTTATAAGCCCCTATCTTTCTCTGTGTTCGATTGAGGCAACAGTACTGCAGGATGCTGCTAACGCGACACTACGATCAGAGACCCTTTGACGAAACTGTGTGCGATGCATTAATCGCAAATGGTTATGTAAAAAAACCGTCAAAAAATATGCAAAACGTTTGTGATGGCGGGTACATCAAACACGGTTTATATTTTACTTGCGTGTGCGATGCTGGGCATATGGTTGATCCAGACGAAATATTTGCGATTAGACAGAACAACAGAAACGGCCAGCCATATCAATGTGTGTGCGATATACGACATACAGTTCGCTCTGATGAAATGTTTGCTATTAGGGAAAGCAACAGAAACGGTCAGCCAGATCAAGGTGTGTGAGATATACGGCATACGGTTCACTCAAATGAACTGTTTTCGATTAGGGAAGAGAACATAAACGGTTCAACTTAACAAGATGTGTGTGATGCGGCAAACAGGCCCAGAGGTTAATTTGAGAACAAGTACACAGAGGTTAACTTGACATACATGACTTATAAGTTTCACAGAAATCATATCACTTGTTTTGGAAAATATTTAATTGCGTTGAATGTATATAGTGCTCCGTCCTATTAGTTGAATTAACCTTGAGGTCCATGTTTTGGAAACATGTCGTAAAGTAACGGGATAGACCTTCATTCAAGCCAATCAACATGTGTTCAAAAAACAAAAATTATCAAAAAGTAACGAGATAGACCTTCTTCAAGCCAATCAACATGTGTTCAAAAAACAAAAAATGTTAAAAATTACAAAACAAGGACCTCGAGGTTAATTCAACTAATAGGAGGGATCACTATATACATTTTAGACAATTAAATGTTTACAGTGACCCATCCCATCAGTTAATTTAACGTCAAGGCCACTTCCCATCCGGTCGCCCATCTGATGACTACTCAAGCCTCAACACAGTTAGCTTGGGAGTTCTGTTAGATGAGCTATCGGTAGTGAAGTTGGTCCTTGCTGCTGTAGGATCCCTCTTTGCATCCTTTATTGCGCACCCGGATGACCGACTGTTGCCGCCCAATGGTCAATGCCACGTCCCCCGCAAATGTAGAAGCTTCCCTCCATTGGATGAGTGGCAAACGGTTAATCAAGAAGAACTGTTTGTGATGATGTAGAACAACAGAAACGGGCAGCCAGATGAGGGTGTGTGCGATATACATCATACAATTCACTAGGATGAACTATGTGTGATTATGCAACACAATAGAAAAGGTTCAAGTTAACAAGATGTGTGTTATACGCCGAAGAGAGCGGTCGTGTGCTACTACCGCCGTCTTGGTCTATTAGTCCGCTTTATATTCTGTGCCATATTTTGACCTTAAATTTAGCCAACAAAATGTTAATGCATGTTACAAAAATTATATAATTGGAAACTATGTTCAAATACGAATCCAACGATATTATCTTTGGCGACATGCATTCGTATTTTATTAGTTTAATCCTACTTATAAACCAGGATAGGGGTATAGTAGGTAATTAAACCACAAACGTTTTTTATTAACCGTATGTGTATGTGTCCTTTCGTCCTCCTCTCGCACGTCTTGTCACCCCGCTGCCGCAGACGGCTTCGAGCGCAAGCTTGAGGAGCGCCCAGGGGCATTCTTTTGGCCAAACGATGGTGAGCCCGTTCCCGCGCAACTGCGCAGGTTCCCGCGCAAGCTTCCCGCCCTACTCGGTGAAAACCCCCCAAAATCCCAATGCTTACCAGCCTACTATATAAACCCTCATGTCCGGCGAGTCCTACGTCGCATTTCCCCTCCCTCACTGTAGCTTCTCTCATCTGCTTCTCACACAATCACCAACGGCACCGGTCCATCATTGTCGCTCAGCCACTCCGCCGTCATCAGAGGATAGCTCCAGCTGGGAGGCTACACAGCGGCAGGGCGCAGTCCCCGGCATAGTGTAGTGCGCGTGGCGTCCCTGTTGGGTGTGCGCGGAACACCCACCACACGCTCCGCCGTCGCTGCCTGTCGGCAGCTGTTGCCGGCCGCCGTTGCCGCCACACCACCGTGGAAAGCCAGGGCCATCACCAGCTCCGCTGCCGGAGCCCGAAGGCGGGAGGTGGCCATCATGGCCGCCACCCCACTGCCGGCCACCATGGCCATCACCCGCTCCGCCATCGCGGCCCGAAGGCGGGAGGTGGTGGTCGTGGCTGCCACCCCATCATTGGCCGCCATGGCCGCCAATCCACCGTCGACCACCAGGATCATCACCCGCTGCGCCACCGCTGCCCGAAGGAGGGAGGCGGAGGTGGAGGCCCGCACGCGCGTTAGCGACCTTGCGCGCTACATCGAGTTCCTGCGGGAGGATGAGGAGTGCCTCGTCGAGCATGGAAAGAGCCTTACCACAGCCGTGGCCGCAACACATGCCGACGCAGAGGCGAGGAATCAAGAGATCTACGAGCAGTCCATCCGCTTCGAGAGGGGTCGTCTGGAGCGGTAGAGGGCGTTTGAGGTGAGCGTCGCTGAAGGTGCAGCAGCGACAGGCACCGTATTATAGTTGTCCAGCTCGTCGGTAGGCTCCTCCTCCTCTTCCTCTTACTGAGCGCACTCGACAGAGGAGAGGCTGCCGAAAATATTACAAAGCCCCTTCGTAGTAGTAGTATTTAGGGGCTATTTTGTTCAGTTCATCTGACTATAGATGTGGTGGAACTGTACAACGTACTTAAAATTAGCTAGTATATATAGTTGAACTAACTATTTCAGTATGTGCTTGGCAACAATTGGGGAAAAGTTTGGTCGGTTCAGCTATCGAGTTGAACTGTTTGTATAAATTAAGAATGACTGCTTAACCTATGAATGAAATCTATGCTTATAACTGGATTTTAGTTGCAAAAATTAGATAGTGCTAGTGATTTTTAACTGCATATTTTGACAAATCGCACTGTTACAAGGATTGACAAATGGCAATGTTACTAGATCAACAAATGTCAATCTTCTAGTTTGACAAATGGCAATATACCCAATATGACAGATGCAAATCTTACCAAATTGTCTGTACGTGGTTGCACACGGGTCATTCGAAAAAACCGTTTGCGTTGAAGGGAGGTACAAATCCTGCTTCCCCAATTTTCTCTTGGCTTAGCGCCGAAGTCTCGCTTTGCATACCTTATTCAATCTGAACCGTTTGCGTTGAAGAGATGCACAAATCCTGTGCGGCGAATTTTCCATTGGCTTACTGCGGAAGACCATAGCTCTCACTTTGCATATAGGTGTTTTATCTAAAACGTTTGCAATGAAGAGCTGCACAAATCCTGCTCGGCACATTTTCCCTTGGCTTACTGGGGAATCTGTCGATTTACATACGGGTGTTCTATCTAAAACGTTTGCGATCAAGAGCTGCACAAATCCTGCTCGGCACATTTTCGCTAGGCTTCCTTGGGAAGCTATCGGCTTGCATACAGGTGTTCTACGTTTGCGATGAGTGTTTTATATTTAAAAACCATATTAAACTGCAGCTTGGGAGCCATTAATGGAGAGGATGCGAGCAAGGCGTGCGGCCATGGAAGTCAAAGGGCTCGCTTCCCGGTGAGCCTGCGTGGCGTACAGCTTGCACGCTTCCCGGTGAGCCTGCGCATTGGAGTACAGCTCGCACGCCTCCTATTTAGTCAAGCACCTGTCCACACGGCACCTCCTAGCCATTAAAAGAGTGAGGCGTGGCGTCACATGAATGGTTAACAGAACGCACACGATTTAAATTATACAAAACGTTTGAGATGTTAGAGTGGCAGCTATTTGTTTCAAAATGCCTTTGTTGGCTGTTATTCGAGTGCGCCTTCTCTCAAAATGGACACAAAAAATACCACATCATGTGGGGTGCCATTCCATAGTATGCCAAGTTTCATGAATTTCAGACGAGTTTTGGATTTACTAGAATTTAAAAAGAAAGTACCTCAACGTTTTGCCGGCAATCAACAGTGCCCTGGTGTTTGAAATTCATTCCCATTTCTTGCATGGGACCTAAGCATGCACCCAAGGACACAGATTTGATTTCCCAACCAATTTATATGCACTGGAGCATGTGCATGTAGTTCAAATTTGAATTATGCACATAAAATGCCTAGAAAACCCAGTTAATGTATAAAAATGTCCAAACAAACGCCGGAAAATTCCAAAACTTAACACAATACTCTTGTTGTTCTATGTTTACACTAGAAAAGTTTTGAAAGCAATAAGAGGCAACGGATATCGTTTCGTCCCCAAAGGTGGCACGTTCCCTACCGAAAGCATCAGGCTTGTTGTGAGAAGCTCTGGTTTGTGAGAAGCTTATACCCAAACCTGCCCCAAATGGGACAAAAAATTTACCACAGCATGTTGATGCTGCCCCATGATAGCATGCCAAGTTTCATGAAATTCAGGCAAGTTTTGGATTTACTAGAATTTAAAAACCAGGCATCTCAATGTTTGCGGCCGAATGACGGTGGCAGGGTGTTTGACATTCATTCCCATATCTTGCATGGGACCTAAGCATGGGACCTAAGCATGTAACCAAGGACATAGATTTGAATTTTCAACCAATTTATATACATTAGAGCATGTGCCTGTAGTTCAGATTGAATTATAGACATAAATGCATTGAAAACTCAATTAATGTATAAAAATGTCCAAACGAACCCCGAAAAATTCCAAAATTTAACACAACACTCCTGTTGTTCTATGTTGACACTAGGGAAAAAATTGAAATCAAGAAGAGGCAACGAATATCATTTCGTCTAGAAAGGTGAGTCGTTCCCTACCATAACCATGAGGCTTGTTGCGAGAAGCTCTGGTTTGTGAGAAGCTTATACCCCAACCTGCCCCAAATGGGACAATATTTTACCACTGCATGTTGATGCCGTTCCATGATAGCATGCCAAGTTTCATGAATTTCAGATGAGTTTATGATTTAGTAGAATTTTAAAACCATGTATCTCAATGTTAGCGGGCGAGCGACGGTGGCAAAGGTGTTTGACATTCATTCCCATTTCTTGCATGGGACCTAAGGTTGCAACCAAGGAGACACATTTGATTTTTCAACCCGTTTATATGCACTGGAGCATGTGCGTGTAGTTCAAATTTGAATTATGCACATGAATGCATAGAAAACCCAGTTAATATATAAAAATGTCCAAGCGAACCCCAAAAAATCCCAAAAATTGACACAACACTCCTGTTGTTCTATGTTGACACGAGAAAATTTTTGAAAGTAAGAAGAGGCAACATATATCGTTTCGTCCCCTAAGGTGGCACGATCCCTACTGAAACCATCAGGCTTGTTGTGAGAGAAGCTCTGGTTTGCGAGAAGCTTATACCCAAACCTGCCCCAAATGGGACAATATTTTATCACGGCATGTCGATACCGTTCCATGATATCATGTCAAGTTTCATGAATTTCAGACGAGTTTTCGATTTACTAGAATTTTAAAACCATGTATCTCAATGTTAGCGGCCGAGCGACAGTGTCAAGGTGTTTGACATTCATTCTCATTTCTTGCATGTGACCTAAGCTTGCAACCAAGGACAAACATTTGATTTTGCAACCCGTTTTTTTGGACTGGAGCATGTGCATGTAGATCAATTTTGAATTATGGACATAAATGCCTAGAAAACTCAGTTAACATATAAAAATGTCCAAACGATCCTCGAAAAAATCCAAAATTTAACACGATACTCCTGTTGCTCTATGTTGACACCAGGAAAAAAATTGAAAGGAAGAAGAGGCGACGGATATCGTTTTGTCCACAAAGGTGACACGTTTCCCTAGCGGAACCATGAGGCTTCTTGTGAGAAGCTCTGGTTTGTGAGAAGCTTATACCCCAACCTGCCCCAAATGGGACAATATTTTACCACTGCATGTTGATGCCGTTCCATGATAGCATGCCAAGGTTCATGAATTTCAGACGGGTTTTGGAGTTACTAGAATTAGAAAAGCAAGTACCTCAACGTTTGCCGGAAAGCCACGGTGCCGTGGTTTTCGAAATTCATCCCCATTTCTTGCATGGGACATAAGCATAAACCCATGGACACATATATGATTTTACAACCCATGTTGGTGCTCCAGAGCATGTTCATGTAGTTTAATTTTGAATTGTGCACCTGAAATGGCTAGAAAACCGATTTAATGTATAAAATGTCCAAACGAACCCTGAATAATTCCAATTTTTTTATGACACACATATAGTTGCATGTTCACTGTACATAAAAGTTCTAGCAATTCAAACACCCTCCATTGCCGCTATGACCCCATTATGTAATTCAAATCAAGATGAAAAATCAAGTAGATCCCACACAGTTTATTATCACCAACCGTGTGAGATGGAGTACAAAATATGTTGGAGCACCGTCGGTGTATAGTACGCCTATGGTTTACGCGAGAAGGTGTGTCGGCTACAGTCCACAGCCGGCGTTTCAAGCACACTAGCTCGCCCCCCAAATATCATTGCACTACTCAATCGTGGCCAGTGAAAGATGGGGACGTGGACCCGCGTCGTGAGGGAAACTTCGGCGGCCCACTCCAGCGAGAGCATGGCCGCAGCCGCCATGCGCGTGCTAACAAGGTGCATGGGCACGGCCGCAATCTGCGACCGGGCGGCCAAGGCAGCCCAAACGACCGTTGTTGCTTCTCAGGTGGCAACAGTAACATCTGCCTCGGGGATAGCAACTGGTGAGAGCGGCACATCAGCTGTCAGTTCCGTAGCGGCGGCCTTAGCCCTGATGGAGGCCGCCCACAACCATGCTCAGGCCGCCAACGCCCAACTCGTGGCGGTCACTGCACAAATCGAACGAAGCTTCTCCGACAATGGTCGGCAACTCATGACCGAAGATTTAGCAATCACCGAGAGCGTTCGAGCAACCGTCCGTTCCTACGCCGCATACCTTGCCATGACGGAGCCCGTCCAAGCCCAGATCGCGGCCGCCCACGCCCAGCTCGTGGCGGCCTTTTCCAAAGAGATGGCGGATGTGGATGGCGAGATGCTTGCCGAGCATGGTGCAATGGATGCCATGGAGCCCCTTCCCCAGGAGTCCGTCGGGCGCGAGCTGGGCATGGAGGCGGCGACGGAGATCGACGAGCACCAGCCGTAGTACTCTTTGTTTTGTTTAATTAAGAGATCGGTCTTTAATTTGTTAGAGTAACGTTTAGGTGAGCTATCTCTGTTTAATTGCTGAACTTGCTCGGTTAAGAAGTGTGGGTGTGGTGTAGTCTTCTTTGTGTACCCAAATTATGCAATGACGTGGATGACCACTGTAACCAGGGAAATTCGAACCAAAATATTTGATGTTCAAACTCATCACACACAGGTTAAGCTATCTGAATCATTTGTGATGTTCACATATCGTACATAGTTCTGAATAAGGGACCATGTCTGATGATACTTTGCGCGCCAGTTTTTTCGCTGAACCGATTCAAAATTTCTGGCTTCCGTGGAAATATCTACCTCCTCGCCCCCCCTTACCAAAAGCCACATTTCCCCTGTTTCTGCCTTCCTTTCCAAGTTAAAACCTTCACTCCTTGCTTGGAGCGCCGCCTCCTCATCGGCGACCCTCCTTCACGCTACTCGGCCTCGTCTATCCAGGCAGGTAATCTACACCCGACCCCCATCCTCCTCCTCCTTCCACATCCCACATGCCCCGACCGCCGGCGTGACACCTTCCACCCAAATCACCGACCCCTCCACCAAATAACCGCCGCCCTAAGCCATGGTGTACGCAGTATAGCCAGAAGCTCAAGGAGCATTTGGCAGCAGAGAAGCAAATCGCGGCTGCACGCGCGGATGAGGTCGCGATGGCTGCCATTCGTGCCGACCCCTAGATCTTGGAGGAGCACTTCACCGTCGAGGCCACCGTCGACGCCTCGCGTGCCGACGCCGCGACGCAGTTGGCTGCTTTAAACGACAGTTCGTGGCGTTTTCTCGAGGCCACCCTCGGTGCCTTTGACGAAGACTACAAGGTGTTTTCTCAGCGTGCACGTGCTTACCTCAACTCGAGAGCTAGCAGGTTGGTGCCCAGAGCGGCTCAGGCAACTCACCACTACGACGAGGGCACCCACGATGAGGAGGCCTCGCCCTCTTCCATCTCCAAGGAGCCAATTGTCATCGATATCTCCGACGATGAGGAGTAGCTTGTCTTATTAGCTTACTATAAGGACCCATGTTCAGTTTGCTAGCTACTGACTTTCCTTAACAAATTCTAGTGAATTGTGCTATCTACTTTTACCATGCAATCTGTTGCTTTAGTGTACATGTTCTATATGTCGTGCAATGTGGTTATCACATATTAATTGTTTGGTGAATTAGTTGTCGTGTTTGGTTAACTGTTTGGTTCAGTTATGCAAATGTGATGTTCAATTCTTCAGGGTGCAATTTTGTATTGTCTTCCAGGTGAGAAATAAATTGACTTTTCTTTGTAAAATACATGAGAAACAAATACAATTGCTATATTTCCAAGTTGTCAAGCATGCTTGGTTTGGTTAACTGTTTGATCTTCTAGTATGTTATACATTGTGCAATGTGGTGCTCAGTTAACGTTTGGTTTATTTGTTGTGGTGTTTAGTTAACTGTTTGGTTCAATTCTGCAATGCGATGTTCAATTGTTGTGGGTGCATTCTGTTATTGTATACCATGTGAGAAATAAATACAATTGCTATATTTCCAAGTTGTTAAGCATGCTTGGTTTGGTTAACTGTCTGATCTTCTAATAGGAGTATGTTATATTGTGAATTGTGGTGCTCAGTTAATGTTTGGTTCATTTTTTGTGGTGTAGTTAATTGCTTGGTTCAATTCTGCAATGCGATGTCCAATTGGCATGGGTAGAATTTTGTATTGTTGTGCATGTGAGGAATAAATCGAATTTGGCTGCACTTAATACATGAGAAACATATACAATTGCTATATTCCTAGTTCTTAATCATGCTTGGTTTGGATAAATGGGTTTTCCATGTGGCTTGAATTAATCTGATGAATCTGCAATGTGCTTATTTTTCATCAACATATTTTACTAATAGCATGCGAACCCTCACTTAACCTGATCACTAACTACCTTATAAGTGTTGCAGGGAAACAATGGGAAGCACTGAGGTTTACAATCCAGGTTTGCACATGCATGGTCCTTTGTCTAATAGCACATTATTGTGCAATTGCAGGAACCATTCTAATATTAGGTTTTTTAAGAATTTGGTCTTGCACATGTAGGTCCTGCTGTCAGAGGTTTGAACCCACTGTTCGACCCTTTTTGCATATGGGGAAATGAGTTGTCCATGAATGTCAGTCAAGTCAAGAAACTCAGAAAGATTGTTAGGATAAATAAATTAGCAATAAAAACCAACAAGATCTTTGTCCGCACAATGAAGAAGACATCACTTCACTATTATACCTTGCCTTTTTTATTCCTTTCCCCCATTTGCAATATAGAGAAGATATTTATGCACATCCTTGTTTTCAGGCCTTTCCAAAGCAGTTCACTGATGATTAGCTCTGAAACCACCTGTATGGTCAGGAGGCGAGGAAGGTATTCATACAACACCCACGGTTGAATATTGAAGTGTTCCTGAAGACGACGAAGGATGGACGCTCAATCATCCACATGCACTGGCCTAAAGTTGCAAAGACCTTCAACATCAATGAAGGCTCAATATTCGCCTTTCGCTTCAGCAGTTTTCCAGATGAGATACATCTGTCTATGTACCGTCTATGATGCTAATTTCGAAAGGTTATAGATGTTGCATGTGAAACTTGGTGCCGGTGCAGTTGTGTAATGGGGTAGCTGAGTGTTGAAGCTATATGATGTTGTACTCTGATGTATTTCAATTATGAAATCCGGCTTCCTTAATATGAAAATGAAACATATTGTGTGCTTAATATGAAATGTCAATTAGATTAATAAATGGATTATTAATATTAGGACAATTAGCCTGCTAATGGGGTTTTTCTATTGCAAACAGTTATTGAGAAAACACCATGCGCGATGACCTCACGCAACGCACACTGTTTCTAGGAATAAACCGTGTTGGATTAATAAACAATCACACACAACATCCTCTTGAAAACTGTTTGCGTTAGACCACCTGGCGCAAACGTTTACCACATAAAAACTATGTGTGATGGACAGACTTTGCCACATAGTTTCTTCTATGCACCATGTGTGATGCATTCAATAACGCAAACGATAAAATTGTTAATACCGCGTGCAATGGAAATGCTATCACAAACGATTTAATTGGTAAAATTGTGTGTGATGTACCTACGAATAGAAACGTTTTCCTTGGAGCGACTGTGTGGGATGTATATACAAACGAAAACGTTTAGCAGGGACTGACTGTGTGGGATGTACTTACGACCGGAAACGATTTCGCTTGTATAATTGTATTGTTTTTAGCACTACTGTACGTATAACCATATTTGATCGCTCGCCGGTCGCACACGACCTCATTTTGCCGAGCGTGTGTGCCAGGAGGGCATATCCCCGACGGTTTCTGGGTCGTGTGGGAAGGACCCCCCTGTCGCAGTCACTCACTAGGCGACGGTTCCAAATGTCGTCGCGGAAAGGGGTTAAAACCGTTTGTATAGCACCTCGCTGTACTAGTGTAAGTATCGCGTGAGTGTTAGCAATTGTGAAAGACTAAAAGATGGTCGGGTATGGGGACTTGGTATACAAAAGCTCTTACATTGACTCTTTCCCATATTATGATAAATTGCAATTGCTTCAATAACTCAGATCATGGTTTTTTAGTTTTGAATAAAGTTTCTGATTCATACTTTACCTTGTGAACGAATTATTACTTTGGCATAAGAGATTCTATGACAATATATGTTGTTGTTCTAAAGATGATCATGATGCCCTCATGTCTGTATTTTATTTTATCAACACCTCTATCTCTAAATATGTGGAAATATTTATTGATTTTGGCTTTCGCTTGAGGACAAGCGAGGTCTAAGCTTGGGGGAATTGATATGTCCATTTTGCATCATGCTTTTATATTGGTATTTATTGCATTATGGGCTGTTATTACACATTATGGTACAATACCTATGCCCTTTCTCTCTTATTTTACAAGATTTACATGAAGAGGGAGAATGCCAGCAGCTGGAATTCTAGACCGGAAAGGAGTAAATCTGAGAGACCTATTCTGCACAACTCCAAAATTGCTGAAAATTTACGAAGAATTATTTTGGAATATATAAAAAATATTGGGTGAAGAAAATACCAGAGGGGACCCACCAGGAGGCCACAAGTCTGGGGTACGCGCTCTACCCCCTGGGCGCGCTCCTAGGGCTTGTGGGCCCCCTGGCAGGCCTCCGGTGCCCATCTTCTGCTATATGGAGGGTTTTGACTTGAAAGAAATCATAAGGAAGCTTTCGGGACGAAGCGTCGCCGTCTCGACACGGAACCTGGGGAGAAGCAATCTAGGGCTTCGGTGGAGCTGTTCTGCCAGGGAAACTTCCCTCCCGGAGGGGGAAATCAAAGCCATCGTCATCACCAACGATCCTCTCATCGAGAGGGGCTGAATCTCCATCAACATCTTCACCAACACCACCTCCTCTCAAACCCTAGTTCATCTCTTGTATCCGATCTTTGTCTCAAAACCTCAGATTGGTACCCGTGGGTTGCTAGTAGTGTTGATTACTCCTTGTATTTGATGCAAGTTGGTTTATTCGTTAGAAGATCATATGTTTATATCCTTAATGCTATTTAATAACCCTCTGATTATGAACATGAATATGCTTTGTGAGTAGTTACGTTTGTTCCTGAGGACATGGGAGAAGTCTTGTTATAAGTAATCATGTGGATTTGGTATTTGTTCAATATTTTGATGAGATGTATGTTGTCTCTCCTCTAGTGGTGTTATGTGAACGTCGACTACATGACACTTCACCATGATTTGGGCCTAGGGGAAGGCATTGGGAAGTAATAAGTATATGATGGGTTGCTAGAGTGACAGAAGCTTAAACCCTAGTTTATGCGTTGCTTCGTAAGGGGCTGATTTGGATCCACATGTTTCATGCTATGGTTAGATTTATCTTAATTCTTCTTTCGTAGTTGCGGATGCTTGCAAGAGGGGTTAATCATAAGTGGGAGGCTTGTCCAAGTAAGGACAACACCCAAGCACCGGTCCACCCACATATCAAACTATCAAAGTAATGAACGCGAATCATACGAGCATAATGAAAACTAACTTAACAATAATTCCCATGTGTCCTCGGGAGCGCTTTGCTTTATATAAGTGTTTTTCCAGGCTTGTCCTTTGCTACAAAAAGGATTGGGCCACCTTGCTTCAACTTATTTACTTTCGTTACTCGTTACCCGTTACGAATTATCTTATCACACAACTATCTGTTACCGATAATTTCAGTGCTTGCAGAGAATGCCTTGCTGAAAACCGCGTGTCATTTCCTTCTACTCCTCATTGGGTTCGACACTCTTACTTATCAAGAGGACTACGATAGATCCTCTATACTTGTGGGTCATCACGCCCTGGTGGCTCATGGGGCCCACATGGCTCTTTTGACCTAACTCCACCTCTATAAATTCTCTAAAATCAAGAAACCAACATAGAGCGAGACGAAATACTTTCCGCCACCGCAAGTTCCAGAACCACGAGATCCCATCTGGAGGCCTTTTCCGACACTCTGCCAGAGGGGGATTCGATCACGAAAGGGCACTACATCAAACTTGATGCCCTTCTGATGATGTTTGAGTAGTTTACCACAGACCTACGAGTCCATAGTTAGTAGCTAGATGGCTCTCTCTCTCTCTATATATATATATCTTATTGATCTTCAATACAATGTTCTCCTCGATGTTCTTGGAGTTCTATCTGATGTAACCACCTTTTGCGGTGTGTTTGTTGGGATCCGATGAATTGTGAGTTTATGATCAGATTATCCATGAATATTATTTGAGTTTTCTCTGGACTTTCTTATGCTTGATTATTATAGCTTTGTATTCTCTCTGATCTACTGATTTGGTTTGGCCAACTAGATTGATTTTTCTTGCAATGGGAGAGGTGCTTTGTAATGGGTTCGATCTTGCGGTGCTTAATCCCAGTGACAGAAAGGGACATGACACGTATTTGTGTCATTGCCATTAAGGAAAAGATGGGATTTATTCATGCATGAGTTTACTTTGTCTACGTCATGTCATCTTGCTTAAGGCGTTACTCCGTTCTTTATGAACTTAATACTCTAGATGCATGTTGGATAGCGGTCGATATGTGGAGTAATAGTAGTAGATGCATGTAGGAGTTGGTTTACTTGTCTCAGACGTGATGCCTATATACATGATCATTGCCTTGGATATCGTCATGATTATTTGCTTTTCTATCAATTTACCAATAGTAATTTGTTTACCCACCGTATGCTATTTTCAAGAGTGTCGGTGGAAACAACACCTATGGAATCACTGGGATCCCTTCTACGGTTGGCGGGCGCGGGGTTGTGCAAAGCGGGTCTGGTAGTCAGCATAAGGATCGTTTACCCAGGTTCGGGCCGCGAAGATGCGTAATACCCTAGTCCTGCTTTGATGTATATTTGAGTGTTCTTGAGCTCTCGAACTAGCTACGGGGCATGCGTAGTCCAAAAGATCCGAATCCTTCTCCAGTACGCCTCGCACCTCCTTTTATAGACGAAAGGGGTCGCCACAGTGGCACACAGGAGGTGGAAAGGTATACAGTGTACAAGCTTATCGCCTGTCATTACGGGACAAGGCACATTAAATGCGCCCCTTAGGTGTCCCGTTGCTTTATTGGGGACGGCAACAGGGCCCGTCCCGTCCGTTGCCGCTCCGCCTCGCTCCGACACGCGTCCAGGCCAACGAGGTATGCAGCGCCACGTAGGCTGGCAGGCTGCTGAGATGGCGTGGTGGTAGGGTCTTCACGAAGATCTGCATGCCACCACGCAGGTGCTTGCTGAGTTGGCCTGGAAGCCGCACGTTGCCACGCAGGTGCCTGCCCAGCTAGTTGGGCTGGCAGCTGTATGGGAATGGCGGTGGAGTCTTGGCAGATGTGGGTCTCGCTGTGGCCCCGCAGGTGTCCTCGGCAAGGGCCTTGCTGTGGCCTCGGCAAGGGTCTTGTCGTGGCATCGCGGTCGTCCCCGGCAAGGATCTTGCCAGAGGTTTCGTGGATTTCCTCGGCGAGGATCTCACGAGGATCATCGTCTTCTGGTCCTCATCTGATCTCGTGCCTTTATGATCTTCACAAAGATCTGCATGCCACCACGGAGGTGCCTCCCGAGCCTTGGTTCCAATGTGGTTGACGGTGTTGGAACCCTCAGTCTCAACGGTGGCGCGCTCTGCTGGCGTTGGGCAAGTTGCCCCAGCAAGGCTCTTGCCGGGGCTGCGGAGGCCGCCCCCGGCAAGGGTCTTGCCGCGGGAGTCCACTTTGCCCTCTTGCTCTTTGTGCCTCTGGTCTTGGCATTGCTTTGCCCGTCTCGTGCCTTCCTCTGCCCTACTTAGTGTGGCCGCGGGTGCGGCTCTGACTGACCGTGCACAAGTAGAGGGGTACAAAAAGGGCCCCTACTTTTGTACACCGAAAGGAGCCCCCGGGCCTGGGCCACACATCAGCGCAACGCGTTGTTGGGCCGGGCCCAGAACGGTGCGCGGGCACGCGGGGCGGAGTTTCACTGCGGTAATTCCCTCGCCCGCCGCGCTCCCCCATGACCCGCGTTGAATGCGTGACGTGGGGGTCACGCGTGGAGCGGTTTCTGCCCTCATGCGTCACATCATGGTAAAGAGGCGCCTCGTGCCTTCCCCATAAAAAGAGGAAAACGCAAGGGCACGGCTCATTTACTGAGTGGACTCGGGTCGTGGCCTTCGAGGCGCCCGTGCCCTATGATCACAGGGTGGGAAACGGTCGCCTCACTCGTCCCCTCGATTTCTGTTTGCTCGCCACGTGTCCCCCATGCCTTAAAGATGGTAGGCGGTAGGTGCGGGCCTTGAATGACGAGGCGGGAAACCGGGCCGCTGCTGATTGGAGCAGCGGGTTGGTCTTGATTTCCCGCGCTCCTGATGGCCGTATCGGTCGAGTGGGGCGGCCGAGCCCCGACCCCGCCCCTTTATAAGAAGGGGAGGGGGGATGGCACCCCTCAATCTTTCACCATCCGCCTCCTTCCACCTTGGATTCTTTCTTTCTTCTGCTATGGCGAGAGGGCGCACCGGTGCTTCGACGGTGGCGACGAGGGTCTCCGCTCGACAGCGCGCCCCTCCTTCCCAAGAGCTCATGGCGGCAGAGCCGGCCATGAGGGGAAGGGGGAGGGGGCGAGGCCGAGGTCGCTGTGGCGCTCGGGGAAGAGGAGGACGGGGCGGCGCACTGGCCTCGCCTCCGGCGGCGGTCCGTCCTCCAATGGAGGGCCACGTTGGGGACGAGCCTCGCGAGTTCTTCATCAGGCTGCACCGGCCAGCGCGCCGTCATCTTCGTCTCCCTACTCCATTCGCTCGGGAGATGGAGCTCGACCCGCCACAGACTCTCAGATTTCATATGAGGGGCTGCGGGAATGGCGGCATGCGGGTTGATGTCGATTTTCCCGCCCCTCACGTCATGTATCTTCATCGCGGATGGAAGACCTTTGCTCGTATCCACAACCTGACAGCGGGGCTCATTCTCTATTTCTAATTAATGGAGAATGGCCTGCTCTCTGTCAAGGTCTTTGGAGACTTTGGAACTCGCCTAAAGTGCGCTCCTCCGATGACGAAGACTCTTCCTCAATTGGGAGTGACGAGGAGGACAACGACAGTGACGACGAGGGTGTCGAGCGGGGGAACACCGACTCCGACTCCGACTGACCGCGTCGCCCCTCCCTTGGCCACGTGCCTTGCCGAGGGCCTTCCTCGTCAAGCTCTCCATCGGCGCGTTCCCCATCGACCCTTTTTTGCCTTCACCTGCCGCACCTAGGAGAGAAAGGGCAAGAACGGGGATCACGGGGCACTTATCTTTTTTTAATTTGTAAGCCTACGGGCCTTAGTAGAATTTAGACCTTGTAATCCCCTCGCTCGGGCATACATTCCGTACAAATTGTACTTGTTAACAGCGTATGAATGAAAAAGAAGGGTGTTTTCCGGGTTTCTTTTGTGCGTGGGCGGGGGCCACACCAAGGAACGAGTCCTCGTTATCTTAGGATAAACATTGTAACCCGGCAATAGTCCTTGCCGTCCTCCTGCTCTATAGCTCGATTACACTCACGCCCATAGCGGAGGTAGGGGCAAAGCGGGACTGGGCCCTTCGCCCGCTCTTTTCCCACCGCGGTACGACCAAGTCCCGGCCCAAAGTAAGGTTTTTTGGACATGGGAAAAAGGGAGCATGATGGTATAAGAGTGAGCGAAGTCTTGTACATTCAAGTTTCATACGGAAGTAGGGAGCGGGGAATGAAAAACTTATCTGATGTTGCAGGCCCCGGCAGTCTTGGCTCGCCGTGGTCGGACCTTTGGATCCGCAGCCCCCGGCAACCCTGGGCTTGCCGGGGTCGGGGCGCCGGCCTATTCTCCTTCCTCCAAACAGCTCAGTAGAAATTTCCATGCACCCTGCGAACCTAAAAAGGACGGGAAGGAACAGAGAGATGCACACTCGACCTCTATGCTAGGGGTTAGTCGCCGCTAAGCACTATCAACCCTAACCGAGGGAGAGACTCAACCTAGCATGCATGCTAAAACTTAGGGCGCCAGCGCTTCATTTATTTATGCTCAGGGTCTGCGCCTGGCTTTTTACAAAGGGTTACATGCCTTGCTAGCAAGGCTTGTACAAAAGGTGGTCTGCCGGGGGGCCGGCAACCGTGCCTTATGGGTAAAACTTGCGAAGGTGTTCGATGTTCCAGGAGTTGCTCACTGGAATAGCATCTTCGGTCTCCAGGCGGACTGCGCCGGGCCTGGTGACTCGTATTACCCGATAAGGGCCTTCCCACTCTGGTGTCAACTTGTTGGAATTGTTGGCCGATTGAACGCGCTGAAGAACAAGGTCACCTTCCTCAAAACTTCGTGCATGAACCTTGCGGCTATGGTAGCGGCGCAAGGCTTGCTAGTAGCGCGCTGCTCTCACAGCCGCCCGAAGACGATCTTCCTCGAGGAGCGTTGCGTCATCTTGCCACAACTGCTCTTGCTCAAACTCATAATAAGCGAGCACTCGGGGTGACCCGTACGTGAGTTCCGTAGGGAGAACTGCTTCTGCCCCGTAAACGAGGGAGAAAGGTGTCTGGCCGGTGGCTCAATTTGGTGTCGTTCTGATTGACCAAAGAACCGCCGGCAATTCATCAATCCAGCGCCGTCCGCACTTGTGCAGCCTGTCAAAAGTTCTTGTCCGGAGGCCTCGCAATACTTTAGCATTCGCCCTCTCAGCCTGGCCGTTGCTTCGTGGGTGTGCAACAGAAGCAAAATAGACCTTGCTTCCAAGGTCCACTACAAAAAAACTACACTTCCGTGATGATACGTGTTTGTCACAGTAGGTCGCGTTTTTTGTCATGCATGTACATCCATGACGATTTTATGACAGAATCAAGATAGTCATACCTGTGCTGTCGTAGAAGTGTTCCATGACATTACCAAAATTATCATCACAGAAGTGTCCACTTCCACGACGATAAATCGCGCGTCACATAAGTGCTTTCATCAAGGGTGACCGACACGTGGCATCCACCGTAACGGAACGCCGTTAAGCTATCGGGTCCGGTTTTAGATCCGATAACCCGTTAACAGCCCGGACCAATGGGGATTTGCCATGTGTAAAATCATCATTGGCTGGAGGAAACACATGTCAGCTCCGCGTTGGCACAGGTGTAACTCATCCAATGGGCGAGATGCGCCTATGATATGTTGACACGTGGACCGGCCCAAAAGTGGCCCATAAAGTTTAAATGGGCAGGCCCAACTAAAGGCCCGCAAGATTTTGCGGACCATAATGGGCCGGCCCAGCTAAAGGCCCACGAGATTTTGCGGACCATAATGGGCTGGCCCAGCTAAAGGCCCACAAGATTTTGTGGGCCATAATTTGCCAGCCCAGGTAAAGGCCCACAAGATTTTTGCGGGCCATAATGGGCTGGCCCAGGTGAAGGCCCACAAGATTTTTGTGGACCATAATGGGCCGGCCCAGCTAAAGGCCCACGAGGTTTCGCCGACATTAATGGGCCGGCCCAGCTATAGGCCCACAAGATTTTGAGGACCCTAGTAGGCCGGCCCATTAACTGGCTGCCATGTATTGGGCCAAATGCCGGCCCATATTTGATCCGGTCCATTAATGGCCTGCCACGTTCCGGGCATAACAATGGCCCATATGAGACCCGACCCGTTAAAAGCCTACCACGTTCTGGGCCAAATTACGGCCCAGATCAGGTCCGGCCCTTTAAGAGGCTTTGGGCTAAATTATGGCCCATATCAGATTAGGCCCGTCAACTGGACGCTATGCTTTTGGGCCCACTTGCTAAAGGCGCATTTAGTAATTCGGCCTGATATTAGTTTCGGCCTGTTAAGGGCCCGTTTATCATTTTGGCCCTATATTAATTTTGGCCTGTTAAAAGCCCGTCATATAGTTGGGCCTAACTACGGCCCGGTTTGCATCCGGCCTGCTCGCGGCCAATAATCTGATTGGGCCAAACAAGGACCGAGACAATTTTGGCCTGTTAAAAGCCCGTGATTTGATTGGCACAATCATGGGCCAGGGTCCATTTCGGGCTGCTGCCGGCCCGTGAGCTGTTCGGCACGTTTCAGGCCCAACCTACTTCTCAGCCTCCTAAAAGCCCATTGAGTTTTCTTGCGAAAAGAGGGTCGGCGGTTTACTCGGCCTATTAAAGGCCCGAATCTACTAGTGGGCCAGTTTACATTTAGGCCTTTTAACGGACCAAGATGACGGGGCCCATGATGCGGATCATACATCGTGATTGCATGATGGCCCGATTATGTACCGTAATTTTACGGTTTGGCCGGTTTACTGTGAAGATAGGATATATATATATATACAGTAAAATAACTGCAGCATCGTGACTAAGAAAAAACATAGACTGTACAATAAAGAAATTACGACATATTACATCCACTGGGCATCAAATTTCGCCACTATGATAATAAAGCACAAGCAGACAGCAGATTACATACACTGGGCATCAAAGATCGCCACCAGTGCAACTAAACACGCCGACAAAATAATATACAAAACTGACAGCACTTCAATAGAGTTCAAGAAAGGTTAGCCCTGCTGGGGAGCTGCAGTGCAAGCAGCTGAGCAAGCTGATGAGACTACGCTTGTTTAACACTTATATCCTCCTCACTCTGAAAGATAAACAAGCAGACAGATGACAGGTTTTGCACATAAAAGTATCAGTGCTGACAATTCATCACATTTCTTAGTGACGAATAAAGTGACATAGTTTAAAATTGCATTAACACAATATGGTATTGTTCAGGTCAAGACATGGCAGGAAATGACATTGTGAAGGAGTTGGCAGCTTCACGACACCACTCGATTACAGACCAAGAACTCGTAAGTATCAATGGTTAGTGTGCTTTCAATTTATCCCATTTCAGAATGGCAAATAAAGAGATAGTTTAAATAATAGTAGAATGATATGGCATTGTTCATAGTTAAGACATTGCAGAATATGACATTGTGTTGTAGTGGGTAGGTTCACCACACCACTGGATTACGGATCAAGAACAGAAGCATACATGTAGTGCAAAAGAAGATCACTTTCTCTGTATAGTTTAATTTACATGGTATGAAGAAGGAACTTGGTTGTACAACTGAAAACTTAAATTGAGAAGGACAAACTTTTGTTTATGAACTACATAATAAACTTTAAACATGCAATTTGATGCAAACACCAAAAATAAACAGCTGTTGCAGTCATGCCTAACCAAATATACACAACAAAGTTTGAAGGCTTGAGAAGGACAAACTTACATTATTGGTGAAGACACGCTCTATAAAGCCCTTGCCCATGCTGATGGGGGGGCAATTCAAGAAGTTTACCACAGAATCTTCTTCATAAGCATTGCCTTTATTCTACATTTTGTTAAGAGTAAATATATATGTGATAATAAAAGAAAAATGGAGAATATTTAATATAAGATGAAGAGTGATGCTACATAACCAAGTAGCTATAAATGTAAGTACATCGATACAGACAAAAGGTACAGCCAAGAGCAATGCACAGCTAAACTTCTTCAGTACCATCGGTGTTATCCAACCTTATGGTAAGAGTAAATATAGATCTGATGTGTAGAAAATGGAGGGCAAAGGAAAATAAGCTGCAGAGTGATGGTACATGAACAACTACCTGTCAATACAAGTACACTGATAAAGGACAACAAGTACTTACAAGAACAATGCAGAGCTAAAAAATTTCATTGGCATTGGATATATTCTACACTAATGTAACCATTTATACAGATCAGATAATTTGGAGCGAACAATTGATAAGCAAGCTATCATGCATACTGCTGTCACATAATGAACCAGGTATGTATGCAAGTACAGTGATACAGGACAACAGGTACTAACAAGAGCAAAGCAGCGGGCAACATATTTGCGATATCCTGTCGTTCTTTTCAAACCGAAATTCTTCTTCGAGCAGATTTCCTGCAAAAAAGATCCGTAAGGCACATGCGGAAAAGTAGAAGTTCAAATTGTCATGTGATTTCATAGACAGTACCTCATCCTGGGAACGAGGCCAGTGCATAACAAGGTTTTTCCATTCAATGTCTTCAAAATTTAGCACAGGAGACTTCACCGAAAATTCGTTTATAGACTTGCCACCAAAGTGTGATTTCCTCAGGTAACACCGATACTGCTGCAATGCTTCCTTGAAAAGCACAAGCAAGCTTTGCTCGTCATGACTATCCAGATTGACCCTCGCCCACTTACAACAATGTAATGTAAATCATTGATGTGTTCAATAAGCAGAAAACAGGAAAATAATAACCATGAATAATAGCACTTACACGTAAGTTGGACAGGAAGATGTGAAAATGGTGTTTGTCTTCACTATAATCTTCCCATGATGGGAATATATGCACGTAGTCCCTAACAACATTGAAAAAATTGTCTTTTAAACTGGGAATAACTGGAATGGGGTTCCAATCTGCAGGAATTGGCCGTCTCTGCGGTTGGGATAGGTCTTTGGCCGGTGGACTTGCTGTACTTTTTGCTGGAGTGGGATTTTTCTGTGGTACGGCTGGTGCTATGGCAACTGAAATCGGTATACCTTTTGCTGGAGCACAGGTCCCGTGTGGTTGGGCTAGTGGTGTGGCCAGTGAAGTATGGGCATAGTCTGCTGGAGTCGGACCTACGTTTTGTGTCACTAGTTGTACAGCCAATATAAGTGGGGTGCTACCTAATTTCTCCGGCGCCACCACGTTTTTCAAGGACTTGGCTGGTGCTCCTTTAGGTTCGGCAATCACCCTCTTCCTTTTTGATGTCTGATGCACAAGAACAACATTTGAGTGGAAAAACATGGTATGATGACAGATGGAATATGTATTTATAATCGATGGGCATGGCATCTCAACATATATGATGAGTAAACTAAGCAGATGGCGGTGCAACAAAGTAGAAGAAATGCAAGACAACATATGCAAGATACACGCAATCAATAAAACCTTGCCAAATTAGAACAGGCACCTTGATGGCTGAACAGGACAGGCCATCTGCCTTTGACTCCTCGAGGTTAGAATAGTCATTAGGATCATATTCTGAACAAGAATCAACAGGTGGGGAGCGTATGAGTTTCATTGCATCCAGAATGGCACTCAATGCCTTGGTGCCAATTTTGTAAGTCATTGCGGTGTTTAGCTTCAAGAGTGGACTGCTGCTAGTGCGACACAAAGTAGCTGCACAGATCATAGTGTAGATATAATAGGAAAACCGTAAGCATCAGAGTAAAATCAGCAAAGTGGAACTTGCTGGAATATATGTGCTAGTATTGCCGGTACGACTAGAAAGGCTTCGGATACCAGCTCTCTTCAACTGAAGGTGCGGTACTGTTAATATCAGTGTAACTCTCAAAGGCGACATAGCTCCCCGCATTTCCTTGCTATTCTTATAGGATTCAAGTGGGCAGGCCACTACAAATCCTATTCCCATGTTTACAAAATCCTACGAATCAAAGAGGCCCGAATAGTTCAAAGTGTCCATCACAACCGACTGTATAGACCTCTACACTGCAAATGTCCATGCTCATCTTCACTACAAGGAACATACTGTACTACTATCATACTCCCTCCGTTCCAAAATATAAGTCTTGGTAGAGATTTCCACTATGGATCACATACGGATGTATCCGGATACATTTTAGAGTGTAGATTCACTCATTTTGCTCCATATGTAGTCCATGGTGGAATCTATACAAAGACTTGTATTTAGGAACGGAGAGAGTACTTATTAAAGAAGAACGGAAGAGGAACATGCTAAAGAAGAGCAAGCAGATTTTGGATAATAAAATGTTCGTTGCGCAGTGCCCACACATGATGAACCAGAGTGCATTAAGAAAGCAACTCCCTGCTGTCTCTCTATATGTGGTGCACGTGCTTTTTCAAAAGTAAAGTAGGAACATTAGCTAACCAATTAAATGTTATCTGTTTTAGTAATACCAGCATCATATCAGATTCGTACTTGAGCAACAAGTTTGGAATTATGAGTGGCACGTTGTTTAGCTTGATGGATTCAGGAGCAGTGCTAAGCAGGTACAATGATGGTACTGAATATAAAGGCATGTCTGCATGCAAGTCGCGTGACTTTTGTCATTTGGGTCAGTCGACCATTTCAGGCGGTTGGATGAAGATCCTACGTCTCCTAACCCTTCTTCTTCCTCGTCTCTGATTCTTCCCGTAGAGAACACCGCACGGGCCGCCGCCCGGACCACTGGCCCCAACCGCCTGTGTTCCTCCGCCACCCCCACCCCCACCCTCGCCCCCACTCGCGTCGAGTTTTCTTCGTTGGGCGAGGCCCCACCATCGCCCCCCACAACCATGATCCCCACCCGAGCCCCTTCGTTCGCACCGGCGAACTCCGGCGAGCTCCGAAAAATCGTCCGACCCAATTTTGAAATTTAGTCTACTGTGATTTAACTAGTGTGGAATATAAAAGGGGAAAACCATAAGCATGGGAGTATAGTGTTGAGCGTGCCATGGCGGATCTAAAGGTGCAAACTGGACAAAGGCAACTTCGCAACCAATGTTTGCTTTCAACTAGCAAGTAAGTGATGGACAAGAAATCAGAGTAAAGCAGTGGTGATCTATTTTCTTGCTGCGATAAATAAGTTGAGCAGGTATGAAAGAGTACCGCCTCTGGTGCGGCGCCGTGTATGCATCTGCTAAGAATTTGACGGTGCTGCGGTAGCGATGGCTGTCGGCGGCGTGGAAGCAGATCTAGGAGGGTAGATGGTGGTGGCGGGGCGCGGTGGACGAGACGGTCGTAGGAGCGGCGCCGGCAAGGTGGACGACGACGGGGATGAAGCGAGAGGACGGGCTGCAAGGATCCCGGTCCGAAGCCGTGGATGAGAGAGGTCGATCTCTTGTAATGGACGGCGGCGTCGGGGTATCAGCTCCGGCATGGTGGAGGAGGACGGCGGTGGATGGGGTGGCGGACGGAGGAGGCTGGGTGTAACATCCCAAATTTTCAATTTGGAATGTTATATACTAGATCATCATTGCATAGCATATTTTATTGCATTTTGGCTAATCCTCGAAATCCTAAGCAGCTCAAGGACCCTCGGAGAGAGTTGGGGATTTCCCAGTTTTCATATTTGATTTTCATCAAATTATGAAACGAGGATTTTGGTTTTAATTATTTTTCACTCCGAAAAATATTTCATATAAAAGTATATGAGAGGAGAAAAAAATGACTTCTCCAAAATAATTGAAATATTGGAGGGAAAATATTAAAATCAACTATTCGATTTTATTTGGATTTTATTGCATTTTATTTGCATTAGAAAAATTTGCACGTTTTCAAAATTGCATTTTAGGGCCAAGAAAATGTTCATCGCGTTCTAATTATTTTAATTAGACGGTGAAAATTTGTTTTGGCATTTTTAGATTTTTATTTATTTTTCTAGGATTTATTTTTAGTTTGGCGTAATTAAAAAAATTCGCCCGCGGACCGAACTGGGCCGAAGGCCCAGCCGGCCCACCTGTCGTGCCACCTCGCCCGAATCGTGGCCGAGCCGGACTCCCGCCGGAGTCCGGGACGACGCCGCCGCCGCCGCACGGGGTCGCCCCCTTCTCCAAGTCGGACGCCCCCCCGAACCTATAAGTACCCCGCCCCGCCACCTCGTTCCCCACCCCGAACCCCGCCGCCCGCGCCACCAACTGCCGCCGCCGTCGCCGAACGCCGCCGCCGCGGGAAGCCGCCGCCCGACGCCTCCCGTTGACCCCGCCGCCACCCGCCGCCCGGACCCGCAGCCCCGTCGCCCCACGCCGCCTCCCAAACCCCGCCGGAGCCGCCCGACCCCGCCGGATCCCGCCGGACCCGAGGTAGCTGCCGCGCCGGTTTTCGCCGGAAAACCGTGCAGTTTTTTTAGAAACCCCGGTTTATTTTTTTTAATAGATCGGTTTGGTTTTTTTCGGTTTAGTCTTTTTAGCGAGCGTTCGCTCATTCGTTCTTTTTAACGAACGCGTTCATCGTTTAGTTACAGTTAACAAACGTTCGTTCGATAAACAGTTCGTCAGTTTTTCTTTTTCTCGGATTTTTCCGCGATTATTCCAGATCGCGTTTTCTGATCCGATTTTCGTTCTAGTATAACTTTTCGCTCGTTTATCGGAATCAGGCGATTCAAGCGCCTAGAGTTTCATCTCGAAATTCTCTTTCCGTTTAACCAACTCAAACAAGTTTTTGCTGCTGTAAAATTTTACTTAGATCCAGATTAGTAAACGAAGCTTGTTTCTTTCGCCGTTTGACTTTTGTTGTTTCGTTTGATTTGATTCTTTTTGCAAACCGGAGTTCTTAAGTTGAAATTTCTGGTTAGATATTTTATTTGAGTTTTACCTGTTCATTAGATGAGTGCTTATTGTATGCTTGTTTGTTTGCGATAGAGTACCCGGAGTGCGCCGCTTGCTACTTCGAATCTCTAGGTTTCACGGATCATCAGCAAGGCAAGTAACACTATGATCATGCCTCTTTACTACCCAGTTTTATTGCATTAGACCAATCCTCAAACATTGCATGATTTGGATCTGATTAAATTGTGGGTATCGGGAAGTAGATGAGGTAGTACCTATTACCTGTTTTGTTATCAAACCTTTGGGAGTTACTTCTACGTTTTTCTCATATTGCTATGCTATGCTAGTAGACGTGGATTGGGTTTGAGAGATCTTTCCATGACCGTTGTGAGATTGTTAATTAATGGTTAAACTTAAGGTGGCAACTTAAAATCACATCTGGGTGGATTGAGGCACCTGGAGAATCCAGTGTTGCCTGTATTTTTGGAAATCCCGGGGTTCCGTGTGATTATCCTATGGACCGCCACCCAGGCTCAAAGGGATCATAAGATTATTCATGCTAGAAACTTCCGTGTGCAGCCACAAGATATTATGGGCTCTAGCATGGTTGAGTAGGTTGCATGACCTCTTCCAGTGGTAGGCTAGCAGATGTAGGGGATGTAGGTTGGTACTGTCTACCCGGGGTTAGAGTTAATGCTTCTGAAAGACTGTGTCTCGGTCATCCGTTTCTCAAACACCATGTAGTGCGAGAATCCCAATGGAGGAGATCAAGTCTTGTGGGGAAAAGTGCACAAACCTCTGCAGAGTGTACAAACTAATCATGGTTAGCCATGTCCCCGGTTATGGACATCTTGAGTATCTAGTTCTTGGATTATCATGTGAATCTCATCACCATGTTACTTAAGTTAATTTGATTGGGTTAATCACGTTCTTAATTGGGATTGAGATGCTGTCAACCATCTCAATGTTCAACAACCACCATGATAGTTAAATAAAATTTTATTCCTTTGCAGTAGGGAAAAATTGGCTTTTCGCAAAAACTGTAACCATAGAGCTTTCCACCAGCCAAATATGCATGTAGTATAGCCTTATTCTGTTCATTACTCTCTATGTGTTATATTGCCAGCATATTCCATGTGCTGACCCGTTTTCGGGCTGCAACGTTTCATGTTGCAGACTTTTCAGACGACGAGTAAGGTGCCTTAGGTCGTGGTCTTATACTCAGTGATGCCGTTGGAGTTGATGGACTCACTTATCTTCCAAGTCTTCCGCTGTTATCGTTTTTAGATGGCCTTAAGCCATATTTATCATACTTAGTTCTCTTTTGAGACACTCGATGTAATAAGTGTGTGATTGCTACTCTGTTATAAATCCTTCGAGTACTGTGCGTGTCAGCATTACTGATCCAGGGATGACACTGGTGCACAGTAGATCAGACTGTTTGAGGTCTGGTCGCTACACTGGGGTGGCGGACGGAGGAGGCTGGGGTGGAGAGGGTGTTTTGGCGCCCACGGAGTACGAATGGGGAAATGGAGGTGGAGAGGAAGGGGGAACCATGTCTTCAGGGCGCGCTTGTCTCAAATGCGAGGAAATTTACAAACTTAGCCCCTGTTTCAAATTTCCTACATCACAACAATATTAGTCGGTTGGGGATAGGACGGTAATCTCGCATACACCGAATATTTGCCGACGAGAGTTTGTTTTTGGCGCCCACCGTGTATGAATCGGGGAGGGAGTCGATTTCGTCCGAGGACACACTGTGTTTTGGCGCCCACTGTGTATGAATCCGGGTGAGAGGCGGTTATGTCACGTTTGAGTGAAATTACAAACCTACCCCTATCGAAACCTATAGAAATCGAGTAGATAGGCTTTGCATGGCAGGGATAGGCAGTAGTAATTTCCATCTCGCAGATTTTGGTTTCGGGCGGTTACTGTGACTTTCCCCGCTTCGTTCAAATTTTGCAGAGTGCACGTTTACCATGCCAACTCAATTCGAATCCCGTTTGTATTCTATTTTTTTCAGGCGGGATCCATTTCCGATTGGAATAAAATTCTATATACATCATTTTTTTATATATACTTTCAAAAGCACAACAAAGAATTCTGCTCCTTTATATGTATAATATGATTTACAAATACAATGATCTCAAAATCATAAGGTTGAATTCAAAAAATTAAACCAAATTATGTTCTACTAAAATGTATGGATCAGTAATATCTACATATTAAATAACATAGATGCGCGTGAATTCATATGAGTATGCATGTTTGATAGATCAATTTTGGTTCGAGTATGGATTACATGTATCATCATCTCGAATTCAAATATTTGAATCCCTTTTATGTTCACTCCTTTCACGCCCATCTCTCTCGCATGCATGCTCCTTCATGTAGCTATCACTCTCTTTTCTCCAGCTCACCCGCACGCTCACTTCATGTTTCTCCTATCCTCGCGAACATGGTCTCTCGACGTCTCCCTTGAGAAGTGTCACACTCTCCCTATCATTATACATTACACGGTTTTCATTATCTCTCACGTCTCTACCGTTCTCTCGTATCACTAGGTACCTAAGCTTTCTTTTTCACCGCCACACACACAGTCTCCACTCGTCTTTCACTTTGTCTTTCTCTCTATGGGATTCTCTCACACACCCTATATTTCTCTAGATATGAATCATACCACTAAAATTACTCTCTCTCTCTCTCTCTCTCTTGTATACATAATATTTGTTGCGGTCTCCTTTTCGTCTCCATCCCAGACTGACATTATTCATTTGTTTACCGACCAGACAAACTCCCCCCTCTCTCTCACACACACACACAACTCCTGCTTCCACTCCCCTTCCCGACTACCGTCTCTCTCTCACACACACACAAAACTCTCGCTTTCGCACCCCGACTCGTATTTCTCTCACAAATATTTATCGACTAGCCTCTAGATAGGTTTATACACTGGCACACTCGTGCTTCCACTATCGCATACATGTCTCTCTCCCGCTCCTTGTATCTATGTAGAATTTTCTTCCCTTCTTGAGACACGCCCTCTCGATCGTGCACACACTCATTATCGCCTCATTTTAAGCTGATACCCTCGCACACACACTCTTTGTGTCTTTGTCACACATGCACTCCGTCCTCCTCCTCTCTCCCTCTCTCTCTCACACACATGGGATTTTTGCAACAACTAGCAAGATGCCCATGCGTAGCACGGAACATCAAGATGCATTTGTATGAGTAGTTTATCTTGTGGGAGAAAAGGATGAACAAGGGAAGGCCTTATTTGCAAGTGTGGAGAGGGGTGTGGGTATCTTTTTGCAAAATTGCCATAGTTTCCTTCCTATCCGTCAGATATAGATCGGACGGCCTATACTGCAGGATGGCAGGCACACGATCATCAGCGACTATGCTTTTTATAAGAGTAGGGATAAAAACAGAGTTGGTGATGATGGTGGGCCTGCCATCCTGCAATATAGGCCGTCCGATTTATATCTGACGGATAGGAAGGAAACTATGGAAATTTACCTGCACTCCTCTCCACATTTGCAGATAAGGCCTTCCCTCGTTCATCCTTTTCTCCCACAAGATCTTGATGTTCCGTGCAACGCACGGGCATCTTGCTAGTAAGAGTAGAAATTAGACATATACCACTTCTCGAATCTTGAAACAAACAACATTCCTTCCCTTATCTCATCAAAACCGCCAAAGGAATATATTTTGAGTGAAACATAACATATTTTTAGTGATATACGTATTTCAAAACTAGACTTTTTTCTATCAAATTGATGAATATGTATTAATCTACTCAGATCGTGTGGCAACGCATTGGCACATTGCTAGCAGTTATTATAATTTTTGGGACACCAGACAAACGGTGGAGTACATATACAAAGAGAAGAGGCGCACGCACGCAGTCGGTCTCTCGCTGTCTCGCACACATGAGTGTTACATAAAGGCAACGTTAACAAATAAACCCTAAAACCCTAGGTGCACGATTGCTGCATTCGCGGGTACCGGGTACGTGGTGGAGCGCACCTTTGTAGGAATAGTCAGCTCGCGTGATAATTTGATCCGTAGGAGTTGATGGTCGGGACCACAGGTGAACGACTTGGAGGTGGTGGCTCGCCAGTTGCCACAAATCGAGTAGCCACATTTAAAATATCATTTTTTAGCCGGGTTAAGAGTTCCGATTTTCAATGGCGCATTATAAGTACTAAGTAGTTTTTAGAACGATTGGTATGGAGCGAAAATGGAATTCATAGTACTACGTACCTCCTTGGCGTATGGTTGTATGGGTTTATGTTGCGAGATGTTGAACCTGGTAGTTCTAGGGCAAATACTATGGTTTAGATTTAGATGTTGGTTTTCAGTAATGAAAATCGGAAGGGGGAAACCCTTCTTTGATTGAAAAAAACAACTACCTCCATTCTGGTTTACTAGTCCCCATCGTATTTTGGGTCAAAGTTTGTCCACGAATTTTACTTGTAAAATGTGAATGGAAAACAAGATTTTGTTATACCCAAACAAAAAAGGACTGGAGGGAGTGATTGCTCTGACACGGACGTGACCTCTCATAGCGCAGGCATTAAACCGGCGCGCCGGCCAAGAGGGCCCCACTCGCTGCAGGCCCGGCTGAACACGCCTCCTCGCCGCATGCAACCGGCTTCAGACTGCCCCGCCTGCCTTCATTGAATCCGCGCTTGTGCCGGCAACACGTCCTTCAGTGAGCCGGCCGGCATTTTAGAACACAAAAAACGACCAAAATATAATTAATTACGCATGGTCCTGACTTGTTGTGCTCGCACTGGTAGCAGGAACTAGAGGTTTTTCTTTATTCATAACTCTCCTCAATTTTTTTGGCTTTGAAGTGAATCATCACTACAAAAAAGACACATCTGTGACATCTTGGGCCGAACGAAAATCTTTTCTGTCATATTTATGACACTTCTATGACGATAATTGTGACAAAACACAGTATCATCATAGATGTGGTGGGGTCCTACTTCTATGACAAAAATTCTTGACAGAAAATGGGCTTTTTGTCCTGGGCGGGTCGGAGACGCAGCTGCATGACATTCTTTGGGCCGTCCATGACGGAAAAAACCATGGTAGAAGCAAGGGCGAGAAAAATATCGGGGTGTCCCCGGTTATGGTGGGTGGTCGGGGGCCGAGCGATGCGCGTTTCTCTCATACGTACGCGCGTGTGTGCGAGGCGTTGGGCTCTAACTGAACCCGTGCGAGGCGTTGGGCTCTAACTGAACCCGAGCGATTGCACTGCACGCTAGGCTTTACTGACCCGAGCGATCGATCCATGGCTGTTAACTGAACCCGATCGAGCGATTCCTTCGCTACTGCTGCTAACTGAAGCCGATCGATGCTGCCTCTAGATGAACAGTGAGCGTTGCTGGGGGGTTTGGATGAACAGTTCCCGGTGGGGTGGATGAACAGGACCCCGTGGCGTTGCCTCTGGATGAACAGGGCCCCGATTGTTCAAGCCGGTTGGAGCTGGATGAACAGGACCCCGTGGAGGGCAGGATGAACAGGACCACCTCGTGGAGGGCAGGATGAACAGTAGACGGTGGAGGGCTGGATGAACAGGAGCCCGTGGAGGGGTGGTTGAACAGGAGCCCGTGGAGCGGGCTGGTTGAACAGTAGCCAGTGGAGTAGCGTGCGGTGGAGGCTGGATGAACAGGAGCCCGTGGATGAACAGTCGCAGGTGGAGGCTGGAGGAGGTTGACGGTGGATGAACAGTATCCCGTGGAGGCTGGAGGGGGTCGACGGTGGAGATGAACAGTATCCCGTGGAGTCCCGTTTTGCGGTACGCCACACCCCTCCTGATGAACAGGACCCCCTTTTCGACCGTAGCGCTCCAACACAAGTCCGTTTCCTTCATTTTGCGGTACGCCACACCCCTCCCGATCAACATGACCCCTGTTTCGACCGTAGGAGGTCCGTTTCCTCTGTTTTGCGGTACGCCAGACCCCTCCCGATGAATAGGATCTTGTTTCGAATGTGGCTGGTCGAACAAAAGGCCATTTCCTCCGTTCTGCGGTACGCCAGGCCTCGTTTCCATCGGTTGTTCCGTCCAAGCCCTCCCGATGAACACGACGACGCATTCCGTTCCGACCCAGCCGGTTGGCTCCCCATAAACGCGACGATGACGCAGTTTCTCCGTTCCGACCCAGCCATGTACACGAGCCCTGGCCGTACGTATGTGCGAGTAGGCGTTCGAGACCCTGCCCGTATGTACGTACGTGGCTGTATTTTCTTTCTTGCACCCTAGCCGTTGTACGTACGTGTACATGCTACGTGCGCGCCTCTACTACGACACGTGCGCGCCTCTACAACGACCAGTATGTACGTACATGTTCGCGACCAGAATGACAAAGCTACGTACGCTTCGACCAGGTGGGTCCCGACTGTCAGGCACTTCCTTGCCTGCGAAGATGTAGCTGGTGGGTCCCAGCAGTCAGGGGGGCGAATCGTTTTTTTGCCCGGACGCACTTCCTTGGGTGCGAAGATGTAGCTGGTGGGTCCCAGCAGTCAGGGGAAATGTTTTTTTCGTGAAATATGGTGGCCCGACCGGTGGGTCCCCGCTGTCAGGTGGAGGAATAATTATTTTGCGCATAATAAGGAGGCACTTCCTTGCTGCGGCCGTGGACCCAGCTGTCAGCCTCTCCATGTACAGTCCACGTCCGATGGAAGCCGTTCCTTGACCACGTTGACCACGCTGCGCCAAGAGCACCAGGGTGGTGGACGACGGCGAGGCCTAGGAAGGGGACGACGCTGAGCTGGGGAAGATGCGGAAGTGGATGCGCACGCGTAGAGGAGTATGAGGGTTCACTGCTTCGCTGCGGTGTGAGGCTACCGTCGCCGGAGAATAACAGGGGATGTGGGTGAGTAGAGGGATGGCCTGGCCGGCGGTGGGAGTAGTAGGGGGCGGTGAGGCCTCCGCTGCATCGCAGCCGGCCACGGGAGGTAGGAGCACGAGGCACGACCGGCGCTGGTTTGGGCGGCTGGAGCAAGAAGACCAGAGGTTGAAGAAGCACTACGGCTGTCGGATGGACATCGTACGGTCACTAGAGCTAGAATCGTTTATATTGACTAAGTTGACAAAGCCCTCTGTCCCCGTCAACTTAGTAGGCCCACAAGTCAGCCTGCCACTATACTGGGTCCCAGCTAGCAGGGGGAGTATTCATTTTTTTGTGCGTAATAAGGAGGCACTTCCTTGCGTGCGAAGATATAGCTGGTGGGTCCAAGCTGTCAGCGGCGGTAACGCTTTTTTCGCGAAATACAGAGGCCCTTTCGGTGGGTCCTAGATGTCAGGGGGAGGAATCATTATTTTGCGCGTAATAAGGAGGCATTTCCTTGTGTGCGGCCATGGACCCAGCTGTCAGCCTCTCCACGTACAGTCCACATTAGATGCATGTCGGTCGTTGACCACGTTGACCAGGCCGCGCCGAGAGCACCAGGGCGGTGGACGACAGCGAGGCCTAGGAAGGGAACGACACGGAGGCAGGGAAGACTCGGCAGTTGTTTCCCACGCGGAGGGGAGTACGACTGTACGAGGGTTTACTGGTTCGTCTGCCGTCGCCGGAGAATAACAGCAGGTGTGGGTGAGTAGAGGGATGGCTAGGCCAGCGATGGGAGTACGATGGGGCGGTGAGGCCTGCGCGAAAGCACAGCCGGCCGCGGGGAGGAGGGAGCAGGCAGTCCTGTCGGCGCTTGTTTGAGCGGCTGGAGCAGGAAGAGCAGAGATTGACGAAGCACGACGGTCGTTGGATGGAAATCCAACAGTCACTGCTTGTGCGTCAACCTTTTTTTAGGAAAGCCTCAAATCTGTGGAAAACAGCATACAGCCCATTTGCCATTATTTCTAATAATTTACAGCCCATTTGCTAATTCTTAAGGTTTTTTTGGAGCCCATATTCTTTTTGTTAGCATTACAGCCCATATTGTGGCCACGGTTAAAAAATTATACGTAATTTGGCATATTTCGGTGCGGTCCGAACTGTTTTAATCCCGAAATTTCGAGTCACATTCAAACTGATTTTAAAAATAAATGTATATCAATATAAAATCCAACAAATTGTCCACGCATAAAAATCAATGCAATTTGAAATCTCGAAATGAAAAAAAGAACTTTGAAACTAATTGCCGGTTTGATGTGTTTTAAAAATGTACAACCCATTTCTCATTACTGATAGGCCATTTTCTCGGCCAGCCGAATGAAGCTCTCCTCGTCTTGAAAGATTTGCAGCCCAACAGGCCTGACAAAGCGACTTGGCAAATCACAAAAAACTGGGATGTGGCCGTGGAGCCAGCTGTCAGCCTCTCCACATACAGTACTCTTCCGATGGAAGTCGGTCGTTGACCACATTGACCATGCCGCGCCGAGAGCACCAAGGCGGTGGACAACGGCGAGGCCTAGGAAGGGGATGACGCGGAGCCGGGGAAGACGCGGCCGTGGATGCCCACGCGGAGAGGAGTACGAGGGTTCACTGGTTTCGCTGTGGCGTGAGGCTGCCGTCGCTGCAGAATAACAGGGGGTGTGGGTGAGTAGAGGGATGCCCTGGCTAGCGGTGGCAGTAGTAGGGGGCGGCAAGGCCTCCGCGGCATCACAGCCGGCCACGGGTGGTAGGAGCACGCGACACGACCGGCGCTGCTTTGGGCGGCTGGAGCAAGAAGACCAGAGGTTGAAGAAGCACTATGGCCATTGGATGGACATCGTACGGTCACTGGAGCTAGAATCGTTCATATTGACTAAGTTGACAAAGCCCTCTGTCCCCGTCAACTTAGTAGGCCCACAAGTCAGCCAACCACTATGGTAGGTCCCAGCTAGCAGGGGGTATTCATTTTTTTGTGCGTAATAAGGAGGCACTTCCTTGCGTGCGAAGATATAGCTGGTGGGTCCGACTTGTCAGCGGGGGGAAAGTTTTTTTCGCGAAATACAGAAGCCGTTCCCACGTACAATCCACGTACAGTGCGTATAAGGAGGAACTTTCCTTGCGTGCGACCATGGACCTCGTGGGTCCCAGCCGTTAGGCTCTCCACGTACAGTCCTCTTCCGATGACTCTCGTATGTTGACCACGCCGCGCCGAGCGCACCGAGGCGGTGGACGACGGCGAGGCCCCAGACTAGAACGACCCGGAGATGGGGAAGATGCGGCAGTGGAGTCACAGACGGAGAGGAGTGGGAAACTTGACTGGTTTGGGTGCGGGGTGGGCCTACACTCGGCAGAGAATAACATGAGGTGCGGAGTGGGGGATGGCCTGGCCGTCGGCGGGGTAGCGTTTCGCTGAGGAGCGCAAAACAACGCTGCTAGACGCCGGAGGCTGGAGCAGGCGGTCCCGGCAGCGCTGGGGGAAGAAGACGAGAGATTGGAGAAGAATGCCGGCCGTTGGATGTAAATCCAACGCCTTCTTAGGCTTCGACCTACTGTCCCACATGTCAGCCAGTCCATTTGTTTTTTTAGTCCATTTGGTGGGCTGGGTGAAACAATGATGTAGCATCTATGCAGCCCGTTTATATGTATGGTAGAATTTAAAGCCCATTTGCATTTTTCTCAAAATCCGCGGACTTGCTGGGCTGGGTGAAAATATCATGTTGGGCTAGACGGAGAAATGTTATAAAAACATAAACACATGATTGCACGTCTATTACTGCATTGGTCAGTAAAATCTTTGCAAGCTTATGTACGCAATCACTAGGAGTTAACTTGCCAAGTTATATATAAACAATTATTATTATTATTATTATTTTGTAAGAACTTTCAACTTACGAAATAAAATATCATTTAAATTTGATGAGTTAATAGTACATGGGGTATTATTATTTTTTAGGCTAGACGTGGGACAGTTGAGTTGGTTCTAGGGAAAAGTACTGGGAGAAAACTCAGTTTACATCAAAAAGAAAGTGGGAGAAAATTCAGATATAGGATTAATGAAAATGAAAAATAGAACTGAGCAGTATAGGAAGAGGACGAAAGATTGAACAAAATAAAGAAATACAAATGGATAGGTGGTTGGTCCCATATGTCTGTGTACGAGACCTACTGGGTCCACCTGAGGAGGGGAATATGTTGGGAGGAAGGAGATTCAAAGCACGGCAGCCGAGTGAACTAGTTTTTTTAACGGACAAGTGAACTAGTTACATACATAAGGAAATAGCCACTAAAAAAAGCAAACAGGTTAATGGGTTCTTAAAAGAAAAATTTCGGACAAAACAGATAATTACGACACTTAGGCTAATGCATGAAACACTCAGATGATAAAGGTGCTTATAAACAGATAAAGTACAACATCTAGACCTTCCCGGCACGCTTGATCATGACGCTGCGGCTGTCCGTGTACTCGTCGGTTACGGGAAGCAGACACGCCCTCATGTCCAAGATCTGCCTGTACATGTCGTAGCATGCGTATGCGTCCTTGGCCGCGTAGGTTATGTAGGCTAGATTCAGAGGTACCTCCCACGTGTTCAGGTCGTTGGTATCGTTATCTTCTTTTATGTTGGCGTATCAGGGGTCGATGATGGTCTCGGCGAGGTCAACCACGGAGTCCTTCTCCTGCCCATTGCTGATGATCTTGTATTGCTTCTGGATGTTGACAAGCTTGTTGCACCAGATGGCCGAATCGTCGCGTTCTTCCTTCTCTCCACCGTAGTGAAGGTGCGGTCGGTGCTGCCGATGAAACGGACGAATGCTCCAGAACCTCTGATGGCCCTACAGAAGTGGTAGATGAGAACCTCGTCCCGCACACATACCTGGGCGACGGCGATCCACTGGTCCCTGTCAGGAGACGAATGGATGGGCACAAGGTCTAGTCCTACAACCTTGTGTTTTCTCGTCTTGTAGGTACTGCTTGAACACGGCGAGGCAGAGCTTCACCGAGACCGGATCGTTGGTGTACATCACATTCAACTTGGTGCAGTCATAGGACTGAACGGCAAACTCAAAGGGGAACTCCTTGCTGAAGTCCATATCCAGCAGGCTCACCCCTCGGATCGCCATTGGAGTCTCTTCAAGTGAACGAGTGTGTAGGCGGCGGCAGTAGTTCGTTTTTCAGCTCTTGGGGAACTGGATTCAACAGTAAACTGAGTGTGTACAGGCGACAACAGTTACTACCCCTCCCTCGTCCGCTGCACGCCCGGCAGAAGATGCACCCTCGGCACATTCAAATGCCTCCATTAAGAAACCTACTCCGGCCACACGTCGGTTCATGAGCGGGTCTGTATTGGTCCTGTAATAACAGGAGTTAGTGGTCACTTTACTTAAATTTAATTAGCTTTAATAGAAATTTATACTTAAAACAAGCAATGCATTGGCTCGTTCTATCAGTGCCACAGGATCAACATGCACAACAATTAGAATTATTATTCTCAGGACGCACACGATCAACACATTTGTCGCACTTTCACAAAGATAATACTACCAAGTTTGAACTGTTTGTTATGGTTGTTGTCCTCTTCATCATCATGTCGTGTTTCCCAGCTTGCAAGATTCATAACCAACAAATAAAATCCAAATAATAAGTACAACAAAGATGCCTACACATCTCATTGATTCCCAGCTTGCAAGATTCAGAACCAACAAATAAGATCCAAATAGTAAGTACAACAAAGATGCCTACACATCTCATTGATTCCCAGCTTGCAAGATTCAGAACCAACAAATAAGATTCAAATAATAAGTACAACAAAGATGCCTACACATCTCATTGATTCCCAGCTTGCAAGATTCAGAACCAACCCATTAGAGCCTTTTGATAAAGTGAATATCGAGATTAAATCCATCTTGGCTAGCCATGTCATACAATCGAAGAACTTGGCGAATGCTCTTGACCGTCACAACATCTGTAGTTGAGTATTCCTGTTTGCACACCACACACCAGGAGAGCATGATTTCACTTTAATAGTGGCCTCCTTTACTCAACCTGGAGCTCCACTAGGATGAGGCCTGCCTGGAGTTCCATGATTCAATTCATGCGCCTTTTTCTGCAGTTCACTTGAAATGAAGCAAAGATTGCATCATTCAGCTAGCAAGAAGTACTTGCTCTCGTGAGCTGGCAGGTTCTTCTTTAGTAGTTGCACTAAAATTGAGGAACATTAAGGTTGGCTATCCGTCTCATGTAAGGTGCAACTATAATTTTCTTATCCTTTTGTGCAGTTCCACTAAAATAAAGTGCCATTGTGGTGACAGTGATGGCTCATCTTGCAAAGGCTAATAAAATGTTGCACGAGATTACCGGCAGAACTTGACGGAGATTTTGGAAACTCCAATCACCATTTTGTGTAGTTCCACCAAAATTGAGAGATGTTGCCCACGTGACATTTTAGTTGAACTGCACAAGACACTCATTCCAAAAAATTGTTTTGTGCAGTTCACCAAAAGGTCACAATAGCAACAAGGTGAAATGGATATCCCTATCTGCACAAAAAGATAGAAAGTAAACAGTTGCTGGTCAATAAGAATATACGAAACATATACGAAATGAAAAGAAGCATCTTAATTATGTTCATGGCAATCACGCAAGGACAGTAGAAATTTTAAAACGTCAGCAATGCTTCATGTTACCGGAAGCATTACGATCGACAATGAGATTCCTCAAATATGGGATTACTTTAATGGTGGCATTGCTTGTTTACCAGATCAGTAAATCAACAGCAGCTAAAGAGTTCGTTTAAGGGCATGGGACCGTGGGGACACCAGGACACTGAGCAGCGTAAACGAGCAACTTACTTATCATACTGGGGAAAACAGCAAGAGTGCCATTGTAACACAGTTTAATTGCATCTTATCACTGGAGGCATTAGATTAACAATAACACTGGTTAGACATGTCCCTAAGGTAACAGTGTGATCGCTTCATTTTACATGCGCCTTTACATTAACAACAGCAAAAGGTTGGTATAAGGACATGCGACAGTGGACGCATCAGCACAATGTACCTACAAGGAGGCATAAAGTGGTGATGCAGAGTGTGTTCATGCTATGTGAGGGCAGCAAATCTAATCCTGGAGACCTTTTACGATGTGAGGGCAGCAAACCTAATCCTGGAGACCTTGTACTATGTGAGGGCAGCAAATCTAATCCTGGAGACCTTTTACTATGTGAGGGCAGCAAATCTAATCCTGAGACCTTTTACTATGTGAGGGTAGCAATTCTAATCCCGGAGACCTTTTCCTATGTGAGGGCAGCAAATCTAATCCTGGACATACTCTGTTGACTTGTCCACCAGCCGCCACTTTCTATCCTTTTTCAACCAATAATAGATCTGTTCCTTATCCAGTTTTTACTGCGTTTTCCCATTATTTCCCTTTTCAACCAAGAGACCGGTTGGGTATCCGGTCTCTACTACTTTCACCATATTATTTCCTCTTTGAATCAAGTCCTAGATTCATGCTACAACTTTCCCCCTTTCTTCGTTGTTTGAACAAAGACCTAGATTCGAATGCATGAAGTAGCTTTACCTCCAATAATACTAAAAATTTAGGTGGATTTGGAAGAGCTGATGGGAGTAGAAAAGATGCACATGCAGACACGTGGGGAGCTGGGGCAGTAGAGCAAGGTCGCTTTCGAAGAACTTATACCTGAGGTTCGTCGGGACGTCGGCGGCGGCAGGTCGGATCTGCAGACAATACGACAGGGAGGAAGAAGGGTCGGAGGACCTCCCGAGCCGACGCTGTGTCGGAGAGAACGGCACGGGGAGAGGATTGGGCCCATCCGGCAGCTATGGGTTTCCTCCCTCGCCGGCGATGACCGCGTGAACGATGCACCTAGTCCTCTACACACACCAGCCGAAGGGATCCGGCCGGATATGTGACCAGCGGTGAGCAGAGAGAAAATGTCGCTACCGCTGTCTTGTTTATATCTGGAGAGGATGGGAGAATGAAGAAAGCAACCCTAGTAAAGCAAGCGCTCAGGCCCCTGCGTACATATATAGTGGAGTGATTATCTTTTTCTCTCCACAACAAGCGTTTCAATTTGTGTACGTGGCATTAAAGAAAAGAAACTCTCTATTTAAGGTGACTATCTGTACGACTCCTACTTACTACTACTAGTAGTAGTATTGTTCACTTGTGCTCCCCGGCCCTCCATTCATTGAACAACCCCACGGGTGAATAAACATACAGTACTAGTATTTATATAGAATGAACAAGCTCGAACTATTTTCGCGTAGTTAAAAGTTGAGGGCGGGGCTTTTCCCGGGCAGTACGCGTGGTAGTTTTTGCGTAGACGGTTTGATGGAGAGGTGAGGAGGGTGAGGGAGTAGCGGATTCAACTTACTTATTGCTGGAAAGGTTGGGCTGTGTGATTTGAACTCAACTAACCCAAAAATATCCAAACAGGTGGGTTAGTTTGGATTAGTTTGAACTCAACTAACCCAAAAATATCCAAACAGGAGGGTTAGTTTGGGTTACTGTTTGGATCCACGTGTTAGAGTTAGTTTGGGTTAGTTTGAACTCAACTAACCCAAAAAATTCTAACCCACCCAAGAGGTTCTTATTTGGGTTAGTTCTTCTCGGGACACTAAAAAACATATTTTTCTCTCGCTCTCCCCGCAGCAGATCCCTCTCCACTTCCTCGAAGCTTCTCGTCCTCACCCTCCCTCCCTCCCTCTCGCACCGCCCATGAAGGCACCTCGCCGTATCCGCGCTCCATCTAACCCTGTCATCCAAACACCTCTTTCGCTAGAGTTACTTTAGGGTTAGTTCAGGATTAGAATCTAACTCTAACCTTTAACTGAGTTAGAGTATCCAAATGGGGACTTTGAGAGAGACGAGGAGGGAGAAGAGATACGGGCTGCTGGATTACTAGAGATAGGTGTCGCACGGAAGCCAAGAAATATGGTGATAGCATGGGTTAGCCATGTACTAGTATGATGTAACTACACTGGGCTGCCATGTTTCGTACTCTTCCAGTCCACTATGGAGATGATTGGTTGATTTTATATCGCTGAATAATATAAAATATTATGAGTGCAGACTCTCCACCCTGAGGTTCCTTGCTCCTTCTCGGTCGTCGGGAATCTATGTTCTTCCACTCTATTTTTTACGTGAGCTTTGTTCATCCTTTTGCCAACACACGACACATCTAGCATCAAGGTGCACGTGTCATGCAAGGATCGGTCCATCTATATGAAGAACACGTGGGACTGGAACTACGAGACGGACATGTACCCAGGAGTGGACGTGCGAACATGTGTAACGTAGCGCATTAAGTGAAGTAGAAAGGCACAAATAGTATGAACATGCGTGGCATATAGGCATTTGTCTCTTACTACCACTAAATGTTGTACGTGCAATGCCCGGTGATGTTATGGAGTACGTGACTAAGTACTCTACTACTACTATATTAATTGGAGGCACATATTAGGTTTTATATTTGTTTACGTGTATGCCCCGAGACCTTCCAACTAGACGTGTCTTTCTCTCCGGGTCGCACTTTGTATCGTTCATACCACTAGTACAGTAGTACTACTACGTGTGGTCTCCGACCCATAAGTGGAGACGCTCTACCACGCTGTTCATGTCCCACTCCTTTCGCTGACGTGTGCGACATCCAGCACGTGCCGTGTGTTTGGCACTCCTTCGTCGTAAGAGTTGAAACGCTAGCATTCATTAGAAATAAAAAATAAATATAAATCACCAGTGATACTATACCATGCGGTTTCCTTGCTCCTCGATATCGGAAAGAATACTTCCGCTCGCCGACATGTGGGACGTCGACCATCCTCGTCCACTTGCCATGCCCGCAGAACTCCAAGGGAGACTCACCCCGGTCGTCGCGCCGCAGTAATTACTAATGAGCCGTCAAATCACAGGCCCAACCTTACCCACTGTGAAGTTGCTCGGACGAAGGAACCATCATGACTTTGAATTCCGCTTCTTGAAGAAAACTACTGTACCAGCAGTACTGCTAGCTACAGTAGTTACTCCAGCAGAGGCCTCCTTTGGTTCATAGGATAGGAATTTTATAGGAATATGAAAATCATAGGAAGTGAGATGACATGCATCTCAATTCCTATAGAGAAAGATGTGTCATTTGATGCATAGGATAGGAATTTTTCCATTGAGTCTAGGCTAATGTACTGGTAATTTGCTCTAAAACTACAGTAGTAACTAGTAGTACTGTTACATGCTCATAATTAATTAAACAAACGTACGGGCGACACAGACACACACACTAACTACTAGTACTACTACTTCTCACATGCTGGCCAGACGCCGTCGTTCTCCTTCCCGGCTTTGTCGGCGACACCCCACCGTGCTTGGATCTCCGCCGACCTCTCCGCAGCAGCGCGTGTGTCCTCTTCTTTCTTGCGGCGGCGGGCCTCTCTTTTCTTGAGTGCTTTCTGACTTTTCCGCTCCCTCTGTGCGGCTTTGGGTGCCTCTTGCTCTACCGCCCATTCGGCCTTGGCAGCTTCAAATTCCGCCCACATAGGTGCGAGGTCGCGAGCGGCGATGAACTCGACACGGCGGGATGCCACCGCTTGCCTACCATTCTGTGTGCGGTCGTGGGCGGCGAGGAACTTGGCGCGGCGGGATGCCATCGCTTCCTTACCGGTTAGTGTGCGGCGCGGTGGCATGAACGACGCTTGGTGACAGCTCTGGGGTGGAGTGGCCGAACAACCGTAAAGTGCATTGGTTTGTCAAGAGCTCAAGGACAGAAGACGAAGGAAATTTGGATTCCCCTTCAATCCTGGTCATTTATTACCGAGTAAAATGCATTGGCGGTCATTGAACTTGTCTTGATAGCTCACTTTGATCATTGTATACGAGATATGGTGATTATACGGTCATTGGCTCAGCGTATAGCTCCGTATTTGTCTGGTTGACCAGTCAAACAGTCCGCATGCGCCTCATCAACTCGTGTTCTTTATCTATCTATCTATGCGGGCCTACCTGTCAGTGGAGAAAGAAATAAAAACCAAAATTATGCGTATGTGACATTACTGTTTAGACGTTTGCTGGAGGCCTCCGCGAACACCGAGCATGTATTCACCTGGATCAACACCAACGGTCATACTCGTGACTCGGCGCCTTGCTCATGTATATCGTCCATCACAACGACAATCTATAAAACAGCCTAGCTAGAGAGGGTACTATGGTGCGGAGTATGTACTATCGTGAGCAACCGATCATAGTGCCACTGCACACGAGTGTGTGTCTGATCGATTCGTCCATTATTCGTAAGTTATGTATGGTTGTGTGGTGTCTAATGGTGGTCGTCGAATGCTAGCTGGCGACAAGAGCAGTTGCATGGACGCCTGGTTGTCAATACGTGCCGCATACGCTTCAAAGGCTCGTCATCCATGAGTTCACATTTTACCACCACGCCAGCGTCTGACTGCCCTGGCCTACCGAAACCCCTTCCATCGCTAGTGGCCGCTTCCCGCCTGAAACGATCACCGTATCTCCAGAATGTCAATGCCGCATTCACCGGCCTTAACTGCAGGTGTAGTTGGTGTGTCACTGACATGCGGGCCTTATGCCCGTTGGGCCCACATGTCAGTGAGACAAAGCACCCGCGGTTAAGTCACTGAAGCAGCGTTCGCATTCACGCCCGACGCGACCTCTCACTGGCGCCGGCATTGCAGCAGTGCGACGGCCGAGAGAGCACCACCCGCGCGGCATCCCGGTGCAAGCGATTGCTCCGCGTTACACCACGACTACCGATGAACCTACTCCGGTGCCAGCCATCCATCCGTCTACCGCGGCTCATTGCCATTCGCCCGCTATATTAACTTGAGCCCCTGCTTCCAGCCATAGCCAAAGACCCACACTCATTCTCCTCCGGTCCGTTCCTTCTGTTGGCACCACTCCAACCATGCCTCCGGGCACTCCAAAGCTCTCTTGGACGTACCATCGCAGGAGCAGATGAAGGACATCGGTGGCTCCGCTCCGGGCGCGTTCCAAAGCTCTCTTGGACGTACTCTCGCAGGAGCAGACGAAGGAGATCGCCGGCTCCCCCCCCCCCCGGCCGCCCTCCGCCGCCACGACCACGAAGCCGGCGCACGTGTGCGGGCGCAGCCGGCAGCGAGGAAGAGTAGTACACGGTAGGTCGCCACCGCTCTGGTCCCAGGAAGGCCACCGCTCCTCCACTCAGTCGAAGCCAAGCTTGGTGGGATAAAAATCGGCGGCCGATTAGCCGCTTGACGACGACATGGAGGCGGAAATCTACATAACCTTGTGCTCCGGAGGAGGAGGTTATCGAGGCGGATAAGGAGGAGGCAAAGGCAATGGCCGACTTTCTCGGGTTTAGGGCCGGACATGGTGGTCGGGGCCCGGCGATCGTTTAGATTAGGTTTATAGTAGGTTTTAGTATGGTTTGTGCGAAATATGTAATGAATTTCGTCCAGTTTATAGGAAAAGTTCTTGAAATGTAATGAATTTCATCCGGTCAATTTGAAATTTGCTTTGTTTGCACGAATTTCGTCCGGTTAGTTCATATAGTTGTCGAAAGGTATGCGGGCAGCATTGGATGGCATCCACCAGTGTCCTCGGATAGATGCCGGTGTAAATTTGAGGGCCAGCACTGGAGATGCCCTAACTATCATGCTATAATCGCTAACAGTGCTCAATTATTTCGCAGGGAACAGTTATCCCTCGATCAAAATCAGATCCGCCGTGTTTTGCACTCCTCCCATGTAAGAGTGTAGACTCGTGCTTACATAAAAATGGAGCAAGTGGACGGCACTGTAGAACGTCATATCACTCAAACTAGCCCGCCTAACGCGCGGGAAAGTACCACCCTCGTCATTTTGTTCTGGATTTCTATCAATCAATCGCACGAAAATGTTACGCTTTGCAAGTTCAAAAGGAAAAGGCGGCACACTTACAACTCGTACGCGTCGCGTTCACGTCGCACCCCCAACAGTCCGGCTCGCACGCCGCTCACCAGAGGGGACACGTGTTGTCTTGCATTTTCACTGACATGTGGGACTGCAATTGAATAAACCGTTGATAGCCGAAATCTAATCGCTCGGCGGGCATCGGCTGAGAGGAGAGAGACGGGGGAGGGAGAAGAGATCGCCCGCCCGCCGTGCACGGACTCCAAGAAATATGTGGTGATAATGTGAGGTGGGCCATGCGGGAGTCCGCACCGCTTCCAAGCCCGCTTCTTACCGCCCTGGCCCACCAGAACCCCTCCCCCACCCCACCACCTCCCCGCGCGCGCTCCCCCTCAGAGGCCAGCTGCCCGCATTCATAGCAAGTACTACCAGTAAAATTCTGGGCTATAAAGGGCATGTACAATGGTTGATAAGATAGTCTTATCATAAGTCTTGCATGTAATTTAGAGATGACAAAAAAACATGTGTACAATGGATCATCACTTAGCCTTATCTTCAATAACTAGTTATTCCTAAAAACATGGTGAAACATATTGTGCTAAGAGATCATCTCTTGTCTTCTCGACAAGCCCGCTTATGTGGAGGAGAGAGAGGCATTGACAAAGTCAAGGAGTGGGATCTGTAGGAGCTCGTCTCTACACATGCTCCTAGGTATAAAAAAACTAATTCTAAAATAAGAGGCATAAAAACAATTGTGTCTAAAAAAAGAAGGGTAAAAAACATTTGAGAGGAAATAGATAGAGAGAAAGTGAGAAAAAGTTGTAACCTTATAGTCAACATTATGGTAGTATTACATGAGGAAGGAGGGAGTAGTGCACATGCCAAGTTCACTGGGCTGCCGTGTTTCACACTCCTCCGTCATAACAGTGGAGTCAATAGGTTTCATCAAAAATAAACAATGAATACTCTTTCATTCGCCGACATGTGGGACATCGACCATCCTGGTCCACCTGCCATGCACAAAATTATCCTGGTCCACCCCGGTCGTAAGGCAGGCTCAACCTTTCCCACTATAAGTTAGTCGGACGAAGGAACCATCATGACTTCGTTGAATTCCGCTTCTTCAAGAAAACTTACTCTACCCGCAGTACTGCTACCACAAGCGAAGACTGGACGGCACTGTACCACGTCATATCACTAAAACCCACTAGGCCAAACTAGCCCGCCTAGGATCTGTACTCCCTCCGTTTCAAAGTTAGTAGTACGAAGTTGACTCATCTATTTTGAAACGGAGGGATGTCTCTGTACTGCTATGATTTTGTGTTGTACATCTCTGTACTTTTGCTACGATTTTCCTAACCTATGAACCAAATGAGGCCTGAATGTATCCGTGTCGACTATTGTCTGATCGATCGCTAAGCCTAAAATTTTAGGAGCTTGGGCTATTGGCCGATCGACGACGGATCAGTATAAGCGTACCACGAGCTCATCAGCCCCAACATTTCTCTTCGGTGAGTGTTTTGCAAGTACTATAGCTCGCACAGTAGCTAGCCTACTAACACCAAGAATCATCAAATAAGCCCTGCTGATATGATAAACAGTTCAAACTTACATCTAAGCATGCCATATATTACATCAAAAGCTGGTGAGGATACATCTGTTTCCATAACTCGGAGAGGGTTCGCATGATTCACTATCAAACAAAAGTACTAGCAAGTACCGCTCACACAAGACAGTGCACTAGCCCTAAGATGGTTTGATAACACGCATCGTTCTGGTAATTAAACACATGGCAATGCAAACTACCCTGAAGGATTAGCGCGACCAACTATTTCTTGTCATCGATCTCTCGGGCAATGACCACAGCATGGACAGCGGCATGGGAATCGATCTCTGGGCGATGTCCACAGGACTGACCGCGACATCGGAATTGATCCCTGGGGCGATGTCCACAGGATGGACAGCGGCATCGGAATCGATCTCCGGGGCGATGCCAACAGGATGGACCGCGACATTGAAAACGATCTCTGGGGCGTTGTCCACAGGACGGGCCGCGACATCGGAATCATCAAGGACGTCCACCGGCACCTGCACAACCCTAACATATTAGCAAGCACATTGCAAATAATCAAAAACCATAACTTTCATTTTTTACCTTGTGCAGCCCACCGGGGGATCCCATCCCTCCAGGGGTCATCTCCTCGTCCTCGATGGGGGCCATCACCTTGCCAGGGGAATACTGCTTCTCAATGGCGACTATCTCCTCAAACTCGGCCTTGAGCCGTGCAAAGGTGGCCATCAAAGTTTCTGGGGTAGGCACGGTGGGGCCCTTGCTGTTCTTCCAACTTTCTTTGAGGAGTTCGTCCGCCAACGTCGTCAACTCTTTGGCCAGTGCTTGTTTCATGGAGTTCTTCGTCTCCATGGGTTGGCCCGCGAACATGGTCAACTCATTGGTCAGTGCTCGCTTCCTGGAGATCGCTGTCTCCAGTGGGTTGTCCGCGGGCAACTCTTTGCCTAGTGCTCCAGGATCCATCAATGAACTGACAAACAAAAAGCAATCGAAAGGAAACCACAATCGCAATGAAAACAAGAAAAGAATAGGCTGTGAGAATCGGTCGGTGCTTCGCAAAAAGAAGATTCTTGGAACAAAAATATAGCAGCATCACTGATTCGCCCACCTTTCCTTCGTCGGTACAGAAGAAAAATGGCAGAAGTGAGTAGCCTGGAGTGAGGTTTTCTTCAAGAAAGGGCTTCAACGAGTGTTCCAGTGAAATGATGGTTGCTTTGTCCAGTCCAACTTTGAGGCCACTTTACCACTGCTGGTAAAGGTGTGGGTTTCGGGATACGACGGGTCATGACGGCCACACCGGGGTGACCGGTGAGTTTCGACTGTAGCACCTCGCTGTGATTTGGTGGATGGCACGCGGGCCCGGATGCTTTGATGTCCCGCATGTAGATAGAGCGGCTAGTCATATAGGAGTGGTCAATATTGCGCACCGCGACCAAGGCGGAGAGGAAAACGAGAAAACTACGTAATTAATGCATGAGTTTAATTAGGGTAGTTTTGTAAAGTACGAGATACATTCTTCCAATCGCAAAATGCCTTGGTTGATGAGATTTGAGATTTGAGCCCTATAAACCGGAAGGGAGATTTGAGATTTGAGATACTGCACGCGGTGTAGTCTAGTCACTTGTTGGAATCTCTAGTATACCGCATGATTCTTTGCTTCTTCTTACTACTACGTACTACTTCGCCGACATGTGGGACAACCAGCATCATCCGGGTCGACGTAATACGTGTCACCAGATTAGAGTGCGGAACGAAAGGGGGGCATCACCCCGGTCGATGGCCAGCCTCGACGCGGAGCAGTCGGTGCACCGGGAAGCGGCGCTCTCTTGGCCGCCGCGTTGCTTCAAAGCCGGCGCCAATGAGAGGTCGCCTCCACTCTGGCTGGGCATTAATGCGGCACTGACTCTCCAGGGCGACGCTGACCGTTTCACGCGGGAAGCGCACACTGGCAAGGGAGTATAGGTTTTGAACCGTTTCATGTGTAATACTAGTAGTTTGCAAAACTACTCAATTATTGCACTTAGTTTCCTAAGAAATTGTGGTAAAAAACATTACTCCACAGCCCGCTTCCCTTCTCCTTCCTCTTCCACCGCCCGCGCACGTCCACGGGAAGCGATCGGTCAACCCTTATATAGGAGTGCTAGCACAAAAAGATGCATGCATGACCACTAAAATTTCCAGATTAAACAGCCGCTCCGGCGGGAGTATGGCGTATGTTGTTACCTACGGTCGGTCCATGGCTACCGGGCGACGGTGACCAGAGAAGAGGCGGCGGGAGGGGAATGAATGCAGCTACTGTTTGGGTTCGCCGTCCGGCTTAAATAAATGCGCAGCATCACGTGTACCCGCGGGTGCACAAATTGTAACGTACGTGTCTGCTTAAGTGGGCATCACGTAACTGGTGTGTGTGTGTGTGTGTGTGTGAGTGAGATTCTAAGAGACGGAGTGCGTGTGTGCGACTCTACTCTTCGGACATGTACTCAACCTTTTGCATCGGAATATAAGTATAATGGTATTTACTTTAGCTAGTGATTTACGTGGCCATGTTAACGTGGTTGTGTAAAAAAATGTCACTTTCTGCTCGTGATTTGCGTTATATAATTACAAGCAAGATGCTCGTGCATTGCACGGAACTTCAATATGCATTTTTTTACAAAACACATGTTGTGATTTACCCATGCAGGAGTAATCCCATGTGTAAAAACTAATGATATTTTGAGAATTTTATCGGAAAACTGGTATCTCGAGTATGTCATCGAAAAAATGAAAGATGAGAGATAAGGTGAGGAGGAGTGGAGCGTGGTGGTGACTGGTGGTCGGAATGGGCGGAGGCATGGGGATGGACGGCGCCGGCAGGCGGCAGCGGCCACCATGCTTGATTGTTCCGGAGACTTTCTTTTTTAATTGCTCAGCAGTGAGGTGTGGGAGATAAGGATGTGGAGAGAGGTGCGGCTATCTTTTGTAAAATTATCATAGTTTGCTTTCTATCCGTTAGATATAGATCAGGCGGTCTATATTACAAGATGGCAGGCACACCATCATCGCCAACTCGGTTTTTTATAAGGGCACAAATGATAAGTTTGCTAACTACTAAAGTAAAGTGGAATTTGTCCATGTTATACAAGTAAATTAAGGTGATTGTTTATCATACGGGTAAGGGTGGATGAAGGGTGGTAGGAACAAATGCTCCGCCTAGAGCATGTGTGTGTGAGATGGAGTCTCAGTGTGTGTGTGTGTGTGTGGGAGAGAGAGATGGAGTCTTAGTGTGTGTGTGTGTGTGTGTGATGGAGTCTTACTGTGTGTGTGGGTGGGTGGGTGGGTGGGTGGGTGGGTGTGTGTGTGTGTTTGTTTGTGTGTGTGTGCGTGTGTGTGACGGGGTCTTCGGTGGCGGATGTAATTTAAGTGTGCATGGCTCCATCATAGAGAGGTGATGGTAATGGCAGAGGCCACCAACGATGGGGTGTGTGAGAGAAAATGCCCGTAGAGAGGGAAGAGAAGGTGTGTGCGCATGAGAGTAGTCGACATCGAGAGAATGTGTTTATTCGAGAGACACCAAGGAAGACTACTATATATCGATGGTGCATGTAGGCGGGAATTAAACGAAGGGATGGTCTTATTGGTTTCGGGGATATAGCGGAAGAGTGAGAGGGGGGTATCTACAAGGAGATTGTTAAGTGTGAGTGTGTGTTTTACCCATCCAGGCGGAAGTTATGTGCACACAAGAAGAGAACGATTCGATGTGGCGTTAGGGTTGAGGGTAATTAACTACGTATGGAGACATAGAGACCTTCAACGTGCATGTGTGAGAGGTATACATGTATGCGTGGGATGTGTGTGTGTGTGCACACATGATTGAGATAAAAGAAAGAAGACATAAGTCATAAGCTAAGATCAACGACATGGGAGAGACGGATCGTTATGACAATATGCATGCATGCGAGAATGCAGGTAAGAAGGCCCGACAATTGAGCACGTGTTTTTGTCTTTAAGAGATAGTGGCGTGGGCTGGAGCATGCATCTATGGCGAGCAGAGGGAGTGAGGCACACCGATTGTGCAAAAGAGATCAACCTATAAATGAAAGAAGGTTGATGGAGAAACAGATAAATAGAAAGATAAAGATGCTAGCTAGTGTGCGTTAGAGATAGGAGTCGAGTGGATCAGAAGGCTGAGTTATGGGTGTGGGTGTGAGAGAGATGAAGAAAGGGTGCATGTGACTCACATACAAACAAATATCGGAGAGAAATGAGATCCCGAGAGACGGAGTTTTGTGTCTGCGAGAGAGAAAGATATTTCAAAACGAGAGTGATAGCTAGAGAAACATATGAGGGAACACAAGATATCTCTAGGGAGAGACAGTGTGTGTGAGCGACATGCAAGAGAACATTGGAGAAATATGAGACCCTGGTAGACAGAGTTTGTGTTTGTGTGTGAGAAAGAGATATTTAAGAGGAAGAGTCGTAGGTTCTCATACCTAAGGAGCGAAAGACATCTCTGTATTAGGGGTGTGCGAGTTGCACGCAGGGGAATAGTAGAGAGAAATGAGACCCCGGAAGACAAAGTTTTGTGTTTGTGTGAGAGGAAGAGATTCCACATGGAGAATCATAGTTAGAGACACATAGCAGGGAGCGAGATATTCTTAGAGAGAGATAGAGTGATGAAGGTCGAGGGAGAGAGTACCATCAATGTGTTACGAAGATAAAAGATCATTGTCGACATACAGGTAGCACGAGAGATACCCGAGAGACGATGAACGCGTATAGGTCTAGAGAGATAGTCCTATATAAGCATGAGTGATAGTTATATGAGACGAATATCTAGATTAAATGGGATTCAAATATTTAAACTGGAGATCATGTCATCGATAATATCGTAACGCAAATTGGTGTATCAAACATGCATATTCATTTGAATTTCGGGACACGTGTAATGTTATATAGTTTATTAATATTGGTGATCCATAGATTCTTTAATTAGAAACAATGCATGGTTTATATGCAATTAATGTCTAAACGGGATACACTATATGTTGCGTGTGTGAAACACATTATACATCTTTGAGAAGTAAAAAAAACCCGCATCAAAACACACATTAATTGGAGACAATTGGCGAGGAATGCATACATTGGATTTCAACATAAAGTGGTTTCAAATATTTGAAAATCCAAATTGATAGATACAACCTTATGAATCTGAGATCATGCCATTTGTAAACCATATTTATGTATAAAGGGTGTTGTGCTTTTGAAAGTATATATAAAAAAAATGATGTATATAGAATTTTATTCCAATCAAAAATGGATCCCGCCCGAAAAAAATAGAATACAAACGGGATTCGAATTGAGTTGGCATGGTAAACGTGCACTCTGCAAAATTTGAACGAAGCGGGGAAAGTCGCAGTAACCGCCCGAAACCAAAATCTACGAGATGGAAATTACTCCTGCCACGCAAAGCCTATCTGCTCGATTTCTATAGGTTTTGATAGGGGTATGTTTGTAATTTCACTCAAACGTGACATAACCGCCTCTCACCCGGATTCATACACGGTGGGCGCCAAAACACAGTGTGTCCTCGGCCGAAATCGACTCCCTCCCCGATTCATACACGGTGGGCACCAAAAACAAACTCTCGTCGGCAAATATTAGGTGTATGCAAGATTACCGTCCTATCCCCAACCGACTAATATTGTTGTGATGTAGGAAATTTGAAATGGGGGCTAAGTTTGTAAATTTCCTCGCCTTTGAGACAGGCGCGCCCTAAAGACATGGTTCCCCCTTCCTCTCCACCTCCATTTCCCCATTCGTACTCTGTGGGCGCCAAAACACCCTCTCCACCCCAGCCTCCTCCGTCCGCCACCCCATCCACCGCCGTCCTCCTCCACCATGCCGGAGCTGATACCCCGAAGCCGCCGTCCATTACAAGAGATCGACCTCTCTCATCCACGGCTTTGGACCGGGATCCTTGCATCCCGTCCTCTCGCTTCATCCCCACCGTCGTGCACCTTGCCGGCGCCGCTCCTACGACCGTCTCGTCTACCGCGCCCCGCCGCCACCATCTACCCTCCTAGATCGCTTCCACGCCGCCGACAGCCATCGCTACCACAGCACCGTCAAATTCTCAGCAGATGCATACACGACGCCGCACCAGAGGCGGTACTCTTTTGTATCTGCTCAACTTATTTATCGCAGCAAGAAAATAGATCACCACTGCTTTACTCTGATTTCTTGTCCATCACTTACTTGTTAGTTGAGAGCAAACATTGGTTGCAAAGTTGCCTTTGTCCGGTTTGCACCTTCAGATCCGCCATGGCACGCTCAACACTATACTCCCAATGCTTATGGTTTTCCCCTTTTATGTTCCACACTAGTTAAATCACAGTAGATTAAATTTCAAAATTGGGTCAGTCGATTTTTCAGAGCTCGCCGGAGTTCGCCGGTGCGAATGAAGGGGCTCGGGTGGGGACTTTGGTTGGGGGGGGGGGTGGGGCGGTGGTGGGGCCTCGCCGAACGAAGAAAACTCGACGCGGGTGGGGGTGGGGGTGGCGGAGGAACACAGGCGGTGGGGGCCGATGGTCCGGCCGGCGGCCCGTGCGGTGTTCTGTATGGGAAGAATCAGAGACGAGGAAGAAGAAGGGTTAGGAGACGTAGGATCTTCATCCAACCGCCTGAAATGGCCGACTGACCCAAATGCACACATGCCTTTATATTCAGTACCATTATCGTACCTGTTAGCACTGCTCCTGAATCCATCAAGCTAAACAACGTGCCACTCATAATTCCAAACTTGTCGCTCAAGTACGAATCTGATATGATGTTGATATTACTAAAACAGATAACATTTAATTGGTCAGCTAATGTTCCTACTTTACTTTCGAAAAAGCACGTGCACCACATATAGAGAGACAGCAGGGAGTTGCTTTCTTAATGCGCTCTGGTTCATCATGTGTGGGCACTGCGCAACGAACATTTTATTATCCAAAATGTGCTTTCTCTTCTTTACCATGTTCCTCTTCCGTTCTTCTTCAATAAGTACTCTCTCCGTTCCTAAATACAAGTCTTTGTATAGATTCCACCATGGACTACATATGGAGCAAAATGAGTGAATCTACACTCTAAAATGTATCTGGATACATCTGTATGTGATCCATAGTGGAAATCTCTACCAAGACTTAGCCCCTGTTCGGCAACCCTCGGCTCCGCGGCTCAGCTCATGGAGCAGCCAGTGTGGCACCGAACGCGTTAGGTTCACGCTTTTCTCGAAGCGGAGCGGAGCGGCCAGCAGGCCATTTTCTTGGAGCGGCCGAAGTGACGCTCCGCGCGCTCCGCTTCTACATGGAGCTGGGAGTTGAGAAATGAGGAGCAGAGGGCTGCCGAACATGCCCTTATATTTTGGAACGGAGGGAGTATGATAGTAGTATAGTATGTTCCTTGTAGTGAAGATGAGCAGGGACATTTGCAGTGTAGAGGTCTATACGGTCGGTTGGTATGGACACTTTGAACTCGTCGGGCCTCTTTGATTCGTAGGATTTTGTAAACATGGGAATAGGATTTGTAGTGGCCTGCCCACTTGAATCCTATAAGAATAGCAAGAAAATGCGAGGAGCTGTGTCGCCTTTGAGAGTTACACTGATATTAACAGTACCGCACCTTCAGTTGAAGAGAGCTGGTATCCGAAGCCTTTCTAGCCGTACCGGCAATACTAGCACATATATTCCAGCAAGTTCCACTTTGCTGATTTTACTCTGATGCTTATGGTTTTCCCATTATATCTACACTATGATCTGTATAGCTGCTTTGTGTCACACTAGCAGCAGTCCACTCTTGAAGCTAAACACCGCAATGACTTACAAAATTGGCACCAATGCATTGAGTGCCATTCTGGATGCAATGAAACTCATATGCTCCCCACCTGTTGGCTCTTGTTCAGAATATGATCCTAATGACTCTTGTTCAAAATTGCCACATATAGAGAGACAACATGGAATTGCATTTCTTTGGGCGCTGTGATTCATCATGAGTGGGCAACGAACATTGTATGCAATTAAGCGGAACCTCAAGAATATGCTTCCTCTTCTGTTCCTTAACATGTTCCTCTTTTGTTATTCTGTATTTAGTACGTACAGTATGTTCCTTGTCAGGAAGGGGAGCAGGGACATCTACAGTCAACAGCTGATAGAGCTGGCATGTACTTGATCGATAGGCTTTCAATTACTAGCGGCAATACAACACCGTATTTTCAAGCCAGTTCCACTTTCCCGATTCATATATCGTGGTTATGGTGTACCCCTTTTATGTACACTATGATCTGCCTAGTTGCTGTGCGCTCTTGTTATCATGGTTTGGCAATAAACTCTCTATACAGTATATTTGAACCTATCATCTGCCAACTATCCTTACTTCTAGAGCCTATTTTTTGTGTACTTGTGCCAGATTATATAAATGCACGCACCATATTGCAGCACACATGAGCTCTCTCATCAGAATCCAGTGATAGCACACAAGTGTTTACAGGGGCGCCCCTATATTAGAATATTCTCCGCATTACAAAGATAATCTCACAACTATTTATGTTTTCATGGTTCTCAGATATTATACGTAATTATAGTGAATATCAGAATCCGCGCATCAAAAGAATATTGTGGAACACTGCAATGACTTACACAATTGGCACCAAGGCATTGAGTGCCATTCTAGATGCAATGAAACTCATACACTCCCCACCTGTAGATTCTTGTTCAGAATATGATCCTAATGACTATTCTAACCTCGAGGAGCCAAAGGCAGATGGCATGTCATGTTCACCCATCAAGGTGCCTACTCTAATTTGGCAAGGTTTTATTGATTGCACGTATCTTGCATATGTTGTCTTGCATATCTTCTACTTTGTTGCACCACCATCTGCTTAGTTTACTCATCATATATGTCGAGATGCCATGCCCATCCATTATCAATACATATTCCATCTGTCATCATACCATGTTTTTCCACTCAAATGTTGTTCTTGTGCATCAGACATCAAAAAGGAAGAGGGTGATTGTCGAACCTGAAGGAGCACCAACAAAGTCCTTGAAAAACGTGGTTGTGCTAGAGAAATCAGACAGCACCCCACTTATATTGGTTGTACAACCAGTGACACAAAACGTAGGACCGACTCCAGCAGACTGTACCCATACTTCACTGGCCACACCACTAGCCCCACCACACAGGACCTGCACTCCAGCAAAAGGTATGCCGATTTCAGTTGCCATAGCACCAGCCGTACCACAGAAAAATCCCACTCCAGCAAAAAGTATAGCAAGTCCACCGGCGGAAGACCTATCCCAACTGCAGAGACGGCCAATTCTTGCAGATTGGAACCCCATTCCAGTTATTCCCAGTTTATAAGACAATGCTTTCAATGTTGTTAGGGACTACGTGCATATATTCCCATCATTGGAAGATTATAGTGAAGACAAACACCACTTTCACATCTTCCTGTCCCACTTACGTGCAAGTGCTATTATTCATGGTGATTATTTTCCTGTTTTCTGCTGATTGAACACATCAATGATTTACATTACATTGTTGTAAGTAGGCGAGGGTCAATCTGGATAGTCATGACGAGCAAAGCTTGCTTGCGCTTTTCAAGGAAGCATTGCAGCAGTATTGGTGTTACATGAGGAAATCACACTTTGATGGCAAGTCTATAAACGAATTTTTGGTGAAGTCTCCTGTGCTAAATTTAGAAGACATTGAATGGAAAAACCTTGTTATGCACTGGTGTCGTTCCGAGGATGAGGTAATGTCTATGATATCGCATGACAATTTGAACTTCTACTTTTCCGCATGTGCCTTATGGATCTTTTTCGCAGGAAATCTGCTCGAAAAAGAATTCCGGTTTGAAAAGAACGACAGGATATCGCAAATATGCTGCCCGCTGCTTTGCTCTTGTTAGTACCTGTTGTCCTGTATCACTGTACTTGCATACATACCTGGTTCATTATGTGACAGCAGTATGCATGATAGCTTGCTTATCAAATGTTCGCTCCAAATTATCTGATTTGTATGAATGGTTACATTAGTGTAGAATATATCCAATGCCAATGAAATTTTTTAGCTCTGCATTGTTCTTGTAAGTACCTGCTGTCCTTTACCAGTGTACTTATATTGACAGGTAGTTGTTCATGTACCATCACTCTGCAGCTTATTTTCCTTTGCCCTCCATTTTCTACACATAATATCTATATTTACTCTTACCATAAGGTTGGATAACACCGATGGTACTGAAGAAGTTTAGCTCTGCATTGCTCTTGGCTGTACCTTTTGCCTGTATTGCTGTACTTACATTTATAGCTACTTGGTTATGTAGCATCACTCTTCATCTTATCTTAAATATTCCCCATTTTTTATTATATTGTCACATCTATATTTACTCTTAACAAAATGTAGAATAAAGGCAATGCTTATGAAGAAGATTATGTGGTAAACTTCTTGAATTCCCCCCCCCCCATCAGCATGGACAAGGGCTTTATAGAGCCTGCCTTCACCAATAATGTAAGTTTGTCCTTCTCAAGCGTTCAAACTTTGTTGTGTATATTATGTTAGGCATGACTGCAACAGCTGATTATTTTTGGTGTTTGCATCAAATTGCATGTTTAAAGTTTATTATGTACTCCAGTTCATAAACAAAAGTTTGTCCTTCTCAATTTAAGTTTTCAGTTGTACAACCAAGTTCCTTCTTCATACCATGTAAATTAAACTATACAGAGCAAGTGATCTTATTTTGCCAATCTGAAATGGGATAAATTGATAGCACACTAACCATTGATACTTATGAGTTCTTGATCTGTAATCCAGTGGTGTCGTGAAGCTGCCAACTCCTTCAAAATGTGATTTCCTGCCATGTCTTGACCTGAACAATACCATATTGTGTTAATGCTATTTTAAACTGTATCACTTTATTCGTCAGTAAGAAATGTGATGAATTGTCAGCACTGATACTTGTATGTGCAAAACCTATCATCTGTCTGCTTGTTTATCTTTCAGAGTGAGGAGGATATAAGTGTCAAACAAGTGCAGTTTCACCAGCTTGCTCAGCTGCTTGCGCTGCAGCTCCCGAGCGAGGCTATCCTTTCTTGAACTCTATTGAAGGGTTGTCGGTTTTGTATATTATTTTGTCGGCGTGTTTAGTTGCACTGGTGGCGATCTTTGATGCCCAGTGTATGTAATCTGCTGTCTGCTTGTGCTTTATTATCATAGTGGCGAACTTTGATGCCCAGTGGATGTAATATGCCGTAATTTCTTTCTTGTATAGTCTAGGTTTTTTTCTTATTCACGATGCTGCAGTTATTTTACTGTATATATATCCTGTCTTCGCAGTAAACCGGCCAAACCGTAAAATTACGGTACATAATTGGGCCGTCATGCAAATCACCATGTATGATCCGCATCATGGGCCCCGTCATCTTGGTTCGTTAACAGGCCTAAATGTAAACTGGCCCACTAGTAGATTCGGGCCTTTAATAGGCCGAGTAAACCCCCGGCCCTATTTTCCCAAGAAAACTCAATGGGCCTTTAGGAGGCTGAAAAGTAGGTTGGGCCTGAAACGTACCGAACAGCTCACGGGCCGGCAGCAGGCCGAAATAGACCCCGGCCCATGAATGTGCCAAAATTGTCTCGGTCCTTGTTTGGCCCAATCAGATTATCGGCTGTGAGCAGGCCGGATGCAAACCGTGCCGTAGTTAGGCCCAACTATATGACGGGCTTTTAACAGGCCGGAATTAATATAGGGCCAAAATGTTAAACGGGCCCTTAACAGGCCGAAACTAATATCAGGTCGAATTACTAAATGGGCCTTTAGCAAATGGGCCCAAAAGCATAGCGTCCAGTTGACGGGCCGAATCTGATATGGGCCATAATTTAGCCCAAAGCCTATAAACGGCCGAAACTGATCTGGGCCGTAATTTGTCCCAGAACATGGTAGGCTTTTAACGGGCCGGATCTCATATGGGCCATTATTAGGCCCGGAACGTGGCAGGCCATTAATGGACCAGATCAAATATGGGCCGACATTTGGCCCAAGACATGGCAGCCAGTTAATGGGCCGGCCTACTAGGGTCCTCAAAATCTTGTGGGCCTAAAGCTGGGCCAGCCCATTAATGTCGGCGAAATCTCGTGGGCCTTTAGCTGGGCCGGCCCATTATGGTCCACAAAAATCTGGTGGGCCTTCACTTGGGTCGTCCCATTATGGCGCGCAAAAATCTTATGGGCCTTCAGCTGGTCCGGCTCATTATGGCCTGCAAAATCCTGTGGGCCTTTAGCTGGGCCGTCCCATTATGGTCCGCAAAATCTTGTGGGCCTTTAGTTGGCCCGGCCCATTTAAACTTTATGGGCCACTGTTGGGCCGTGCCACGTGTCGAGGTATCATAGGCGCTTTGGGTCCAATGAGTGGATGACATCTGTCCCAACGGTGAGCCGACACGTGTTTCCTCTAGCCAATGATGATTTTACACGTGGAAAATCCCCATTGGTCGGGGCTGTTAACGGGTTATCGGATCCAAAACCTGACCCGATAGCTTAACGGCGTTCCGTTACGGTGGATGCCACGTGTCGGTCACCCTTGACGAAAGCACTTCTGTGACGCACGATTTATCGTCAAGGAAGTGGACACTTCCGTGATGATAATTTTGGTAATGTCATGGAGCACTTCTACGACAGCACATGTATGACTATCTTGATTCTATGATAAATTTGTCATGGATGTACATGCATGACAGAAAACGTGACCTACTGTGACAAACACGTATCATCACGGAAGTGTATTTTTTGTAGTGCATGGTTGTGGACATTATGTATGAATGTGCAAATATCTGTGAACATGAGTTTGATGTGGAAGTTGAACTTGGAATGTCGGGCTTGCGCGTGAACTATACCATGTCCAATGCTTCGTCTGTTATTGTTTGGAAAGTAATTGCTATTATTACATGACTCGAAAAAATATATTTTGTGCCACATCAATAGATGCACGGACATCACAACAGGCATGCTAACTGCATAAACATTTGAACCTAGCTACTATGAAGGAAATTTTGTATTGACAACAGTTTTAGATAGCAGGAGACGCCTAGCCTGCTCTGCCTCTGCTAGCTTATTTCTGGCTTCTTCCATCTCTTCTTTGGCATGGGTGAAGAGAGCATCTGATTGCTCTTTTCGCTTCTTCAGGAACTCAGCTACATTCTCAAGGGCTGTTGCAAGCTTTCTTTCAGCCTTTACTAGAGCCACGAGGACACGAACAACTGACGACTCCACCTGGCTTGTGTGTAATCCAGCATCATCTGGAAATTTGCACCTTGTGTCTAATCCAGCATCATTAGGGAACTGGCACCTTGTGTGTAATCTAGCCTCATTTTGGAAACATGATCTCAAGGTTGACCATACTTCCCTCCTCGCAGGAACTGCATCCTGACATGAAGTTACTTCTTTTTTAGATCAATACTCAGAGCAACCCAGATCCATTTAGTAGAAGCCAGATAAACAGAACTGGGAGAAGTGAATTCAAAAGGAAAAAATATATAAAAACAGACTACAAGGTGAGAACACCCACTTTCTACATCAAGCTAAAAATGAAAGCATTAGGACGATTAAGACTCTTCTTATTACACATCGAAGAACACGAGGCTTAAGAGAAACAAAAACTACAACATATACACATAGAAGAACATGAGGCTAAACGAAAGTAATTGAAAGGGTGTTACTTACCAAAGCTCGTTTTACAGGTTCGGTGCAGCTCCTCTTTAACTTGCCAAGCTCCTTGAAGATGTCCCCAATATCCCGTGTTTGGTCTTCATTGCTCCTCTGCATGTTCGCATTCGTGGTTTTAAAATCTCAACATGGCAAGAAAAATATACTACAAGTAATACTCGCGCATCTTGTGGGCAACATTAAAGCACTCGTCTGCCATGTTACAGCATCTCCAACAGAATCGCAATGCGCGGCGCTTTAAAAAAAGCATTTACAGTGCTGAGATCAAGAAGTAGAGATAGAGAGTAGAGACTAGAGAGTAGAGGATAGTTCTCAGCATAGATAGATAAAAAATAGATTATTCAACTATTCCTCGTCGTCTGACGACTCCTTGGTGATGTCCTCCTCCGACGTCTGACTGTAGGCGTGAAGATACCAATCGTCATCGGATTCCCAGGGCGACGCTGCTCCTAGCCTCATGTTGAATTGAGCGTCCGCTTTTCGCCTACGCTTGTCCTCGCGATAGGAGGCTCGCTCCGCCCTCCTCTTATCCCTCTCCACCCTCCTTTAGCCGTAGAACTCGCGCTCGTTGATGATGTCCTGCGGGAAGCGTTGGCGCCACAGCACCATGGCTTCCTCGTCCATCTCGGCGATGCCGAGACGGTGCTCCCGCCTCCGGTTGTCGCGGCGATCCTCGTTGGTGATAAGCCGTGGCAGAGGCTCGAGCTCCTGTGCCCGCTCCCGCGTCAGCACGTTGGGAAGTTTAATGTTCGATGAGGCCACCGGAGGTGCCACGCCGCCGCGTCGTACGCGCGGGTGGCCTCGTTGGCAGTGTCAAAATTGCCGAGGCTGAGGCGCATCCCGCGAAACCGGATCTCGGCGGAGAAGCCGTCGGAGGGGCGCGCGCGGACGCCGCGGTATCCCCAAGTTTCCCGGCGATGCGGCGGCATGGTGGCGCGGCGGGGGCGAGGCGAGAAAGAGCGGGGAGAGAGCGGTGGCGAGGCACAGAGCGGGGAGAGAGCGGTGGCGAGGCACAGAGCGGGGAGAGAGCGGTGGCGAGGCACAGAGCGGTGGGAGGGCGTTGGATTTTATAAAGCGCACCGGACGCCGCGCGCCAAAACTAGCGCACGCCCGACCGCTTTTCCCGCGCGCGCGCAATCCTTTCCCGATGTCTCTGCTATCTCTACTCTCTTCTCTACTGTTATATTTATTTTATATTTTATATTTATCTCTACTTCTATACTCTCTACTTTTTCCCTACTCTTATAAAAAAACAGAGTTGGTGATGATGGTGTTCCTGCCATCCTGCAATATAGGCCATCCGATTTATATCCGACGGATAGGAAGGAAACTGTGGCAATTTTGCAAAAAGATACCCACACCCCTCTCCGCATTTGCAAATAAGGCATTCCCTTGTTCATCCTTTTCTCCCACAAGATAAACTACTCATACAAATGCATCTTGATGTTCCATGCAACGCACGGGCATCTTGCTAGTTTCTTATAAAAAACAGAGTTGGTGATGATGGTGTGCCTGCCATCCTGCAATATAGGTCGTCCGATTTATATCTGACAGATAGGAAGGAAACAATGGCAATTTTGCGAAAAGATACCCACACCCCTCTCCAGATTTGCAAATATGGCCTTCCCTCGTTCATCCTTTTCTCCCACAAGATAAACTACTCATACAAATGCATCTTGATGCGTGCAACGCATGGGCATCTTGCTAGTTCTAAAAAACTTTCCATCATTTGCCACACTACTGGTTGTAGATGAAAAACCTACCCAAGCACAGCGCGATACAGGAGCGATGCACAATTATAAGCTGATATTCTGTTGGACAATGGAGGCTATAACCAATTACTTTTACGGGAACAATAGCACCCAGGAAATTTGAAGGGTAGGTATGAACAAAATTGGAACTGCACATGTACTACTAAGTGATTCAATACACACATTACCAATCGAGGAGGAGAACGATGGTCGCGATGGCCTCTGTGAGTCATGGTCGGCAACGGGAGTCAGTTCATTGTCCACGACGGTGGTGCTTCTGCGCTTGGCGTCGGCTTCCGGGAAGCAGATCCGAGACCATGGAAGACGGTGCCAGGGAAGAGGCTCCGTGTACGATGATGACGGTGGACCGTCTCCAGTGCGGCGTACGAGGTCATCGATGAGGCAGATGCGCTGCGGTGGACGAGTGCGTCGATGTAGAAGGGGAGGAGCACGAAGGCTGCGGTGCCGTGGAGAAGTCTATTTTGCGGTGGGGATACAAAATGGGGAGTATTCAGGAGTACTACTCTGGGTGCCGGGGTGGGGTTGGCTGGGTAGGGTGAACCTGAAGTTACAAAAACAGCCCCCTACCAACCGTCATCCGTAGGCCTATTCCGAAGGCTACGATGGTAACTTCCCACTGCTCGAATCAGGGTCGTGGGAGATTTTCCCGCCGACCTCAAAATTTTGTGACACTGAACTCCCCGTGCCGCGTGTTGGGTGATTCGGCTAAGCAACTAGCGAGTAGTACTAGTAAACTCTGCATATTAGGTTTGACCGAAGTCAAACTTCCTAAAGTTCGACCAAGTTTATAGAAAAATATAAACATTTACCATAACAGATATGTATGATGTGAAAGTACATTCAATAATGAATCTAATGGTATTTATTTGTTATTGTATATGTTGATATTTTTTGTTATAAACTTTCTGAGAGTTTACAAAACTTGACTTTGACCAATGCTAATACGCGGACTTAAATAAAAACGGAGGGTGTACACATTTGTTTTCTTAGTATGTAGTGAATTAATCATTTGTTGAAATTGTGAAATAAATATATTAGGCTACTGACTTCGAATGTAATGGTCTATACAATTCAATAGTTACAATCATTGTCGAATTCCAAGATGTATACGAGGTCTATAGTACTTCACAACATGCTCAAACTCACATAATCTCAGTCAAATGACAATCAAAATGCATTTCATAGTTATTACTTTGTAGGATGCAACAAAACCAACAATAACTCTACATCAGCCATTATAAAAGCAACATTTTGAACATATCCCAATGTGTGAATGAAACATGCAGAGAGAGCTTGCGAAGATGGAGCAGATAGGGCGGGAAAGATTGTATGTATGTGGACGAGAGAGTAGGAGACAAACCTAATGAAACAGAGAGAGAGATAGAGAGAGAAAGAGGGAGGAAGAAGTTAGGTCTGTGAGAAAGATGGAGACATGTAATGTACGTGTGATGCGTGTGCATCCGGATTCTGTACACTTGGAAGGAGAAGAGACAACGGGTTTGATGAGAGAGCTGGAAAAACATGGACGAGAGGGGAAGGATCTCGTGGGTTGAGGGATTGATAAATTTGTGCGGGGGAGAGAGGGATTGGTAATTTTGTGCGAGAGAGAGAGAGGGTGGGGGAGGAGTCAGTCAGTCGTTGTCACATCATCCTGCTTCCAAATGGCCCTGCATTCTCTAGCGCAGTGTGGTTGCCGTCTTCGATCTCCTCGATGCCCTCTTTGAAGATTGAGGTGTTGTGCATGCTGGGGTGCAGAGAAGCACAAGCGAGAGTGGTCGCCATATAACCCTGGATGGGGATGAATTGTGTGCTCGGGGGAGGGGGTGGGTGTGCTGTGTGCTGTGTGTGTGTGTGTCAGATATTGAGAGAAAACAAACCTAAGGAGAGAAATGTGTGTGTATGTGACGGAAAGCTACATGCTAAACAGGGTATTCACGAAGAGATTGTGCATGCGAGATAGAGAGCGATGTGTGGGCCTTGAAGTGGGCAGGGGCCGGGTGAGGGTGTCAAAATGTGCGCGTTGATGCATGTGTTACATGCGATCGTGCGAGGGACGGACGAATCGAGAGAGATGGTTGTTGTGTTACAGATGCTCCTCTCTCTCTCTCTCTCTCTCTCTCTCTCTCACACACACACACACACACAAGTAAAATAGAAGACCGTTCTCTCATGTATGCACAACGTATCGGCATATGTCTATGTCTCACTCATGCATGATCATTTGCACATTCACACCTCTCTATATCTCTATCACACGCACACCGTCTCCACATTGCCCTTCCGCCACAACACACATATGGATACATACACACGCTCTCTCTCAGTCACACACACAAAATCAGTATTAAAAAAACTAGGGCGCACCTAAAACGTCCAAATCCAAATAAACACGAAGTGGAGCTAAATCAAATATATGGAAATATTGTAGCGTCAAGAACTTTTCCAGGAAAAAAAAGTTGAGTAATATCCGGGGATTGTTTTCACACACACAAAAAGGTTCGGTGGATGTCCTTCGAGCGCGATACGGTGACGCACCGTTCGATCGACCGCGCGGACGCGGTTCACGCACTTGCACAGGATTCTGTATCGTGGCTGTGGTAACTAATAAAAGCGCTGCCTAAGTCTAATGTTTACGTGTACTAGTACGGTTTTATTTTAAGTTTGACCAACCCTATATAAAACTAAACTAAGATCCCATACGCGCACTCATCATTATGCGGCCGCCGCCGTTGCGCATGCCGGCGCCCGCCTGCTCCGGCCAACAATTTCTCGCCCATCACCGCCGTGTCACCGCCATCCCTGTGCCATAAAGTCGAAGGCTCACCCGCTCACGTCGTCTGCAGTCCCTCCTCGCGATGCTGTCGCGCTGCCAAGCACACGAGCAGCTGGTGGAGCCGCGTCTATGCACGCAGCGTACGAAGAGGAGGACGAGTGCGTGCTCCAGCACGCCGGCGAGGAGGAACTAGCGTGTCATTGTCGTCTCCGCCCGCGCGGAGGAGGGGCGCATGGTGGCTGTCGCGGCAGAAGCCGGTCGCGCGCGCGTCGAGCCCAAACACCGGGTGCAGACGCAGAATTTACCTTCGAGACCTTGAATGCCACATGGATCCTGCAATCTGAAGGAGCAATTTGGGTCAGTCGACTCTTGTGAGCTGTTTGATGCAACATGGATGGCTAGAAGGGCTTCTTCAACCTCCAGAATTGATGCATGGTTCATCTTCTCAGCCCGCCACACGCCTAACCGCCTGCCGCCACCGCCGCGCCCTCCCCTGAACCGCCTGCCACCGCCATGCTCCCCCCACCCCCGCCATCCGTTTAACCCCGGGCACGATCCATTTTTTTCCGGCGAACTGCATTCCACACCCAACACTCATAAGATAGATCATGGGCACCCTGCCACCCTAATATAGATACTGGGGTAGCTTCTCTGCGGTCTTCTTCCTTTGCTCCGTCGAACTTCTTTCACAAATCGACTGACCCAAATTATACTACTAGTATGAACGTATTAAGTACAGTAGGAACACGAAGATACGAGCAGTAGTACCAACTGCAAGAAGAATAGTAGTAAGACATAGTACTAGTACTACTGTACATACTAAAGAGTTCAAATAACGAGAAAGAACATAAACATAGTTCTGCTAGGGCCTCAGCACAACACACCCTTGAAAATAAACTAAGCAACTAGTCCGCTTGACACTGCAGTAGAACCAGCATGAGCGACGGCACTGCCACCTACTCGGAGTCCGAGTCCACGTCCTCGACTTCGTCCTCGTCCCTCTTCCTCTTCCTCTTCGCCAACGCTTCTTTGCTTGAACCAGACAATGGGCTCTACTTCTTCATCCAACCCTTGTAGATATCTAAACAAAGGTAGGCATCCATTGCTGTGTACATGATGTGATCTTCATCTAATGTCTTCGACTCCCATGCATGATGAAACTTGTGGTGAGGTTTCTTTAGTTTAGCGTACGAAGGATCAATCATGGTTGCTGCCAGGGTCAGCATTGAAGGCTGAGAGGAGGACACCAGGCTTGCCTTTTGGAGATCGAAGGGCTGGCCTACAATGAGGCCTATCCGACCCAGGACATCCCTGTCGTTCCTAAAGTCTACAGTAACGAATTTCACTCTTTCGTCCTTGAGGAAGTTCTTAAAATCCTAGCACTCAACGTCGGCATGGCATATGTGGTAGACCAAGCAGACGTTATGTACGCAAACATGGATCACGGCGGGCTTCTTCTTCTCTGCCTCCTTTAGAATCTTCTCTCTTTGTAGGACTGTGGTGTACTCAACATCTAGCCCAGCGACCCACTCATCCGTTGAACTGTTGAACATGCGTAGGAAGCGAGCAAGGCATGCTTTCACCGTCGCGGATCCACGTGTGTAGATGACGATGAAATCATCGCCGGTAATGGCTCTAACCTGGTACTCAGCGGCGACCATGGAGATTTGGGAGGCCATGGATTTTGGAGGAGGGTTAGGAGAAGTTGAACTGGTGTAATGTGAAAGGACGGGACGACTGGGAGCGAACTGTTGTAAGGTACTGTACTATTAGAAGACGGGGATGAGTACGGCGTGCGAACGGCGTGGGGTTGCTGGCTTGCCCGGTGGATAAACGGCTGCAAGCCCCCAAAGAGTTCTCGAGAACTATGCGGGACCCACTAGATGTCATGTCTACTAGACCCATATCGTAGGCCTGACGGTATAGCTTCTGCCTGTTCGCACGCCATGTCGGCGCGTGGGTAACTTCACTTAATTCCGTCAACCGTCGCGCCTCCCACGACCTTCGCCTCCCTCGCGCGGCCGCGCCCTTTGAGACTTCGACCGGCTATAAATGAGCAATTTTTTGCCTACTCCGCATGCATGATACTCCCTCTGGTCCTTTTTACTTCCGTCAACCATTTGCAAAGTGTTTGACCAAATTTATACTAAAAATATCAATATCTACAATACTGATTATAATGAGTATAAGAACTACGTTTTATAATGAGTATAAAAATATTGATTTGACATTGTGAATGTTGATACATCTTTCTATAAGTTTGGTCAAAGTAGAGGTACATTGACTCCAGACAAAACTTAAATGCACAATGCAGACTAGTTCCTCCATCCAGGTGCGTGTCATGTCCTATCTTGGTTAAAGGGATCGATTCAAAATTTTCACCTACTCTTAGCAAGATAGAGGCGGTGGAATAGTTTTTGTAGTCTCCAAAAGTACTGAACTAATGCTATCGTTCTTCACAAAAAATGTGTTTACCAATGCATGCATGAACATTAGTTACTCTAACCCCCTCTCTTCTTTAATTCTTTGCCACATTAGCATGTTTGCTATTCCCGTGTGCATGATACCAGCTAAGATACCACCATTATGGCCAGCCTTAATCATCGCATGCAATAATTTAGTGCACCTTGAATATAAACATGTGTGGGGCGTGTATGTTTTTAATGACTTGAGACTATACCTAGCCCGACATGCAAGATGAGACTTATTATGCACCGTTCCCATACCTGCAGGAAGCCCATTCGTCTCCAAATCTTTTCCTCTCCATGTGTGGAAACAATATGCCTACCAGACTCTCCTTCTCCCTCTGGCGGTCCCACCACTCCACCCCGTGTGGAAAAAATCTGCATGCATGACTCTCCTCCCCCCGCGCTCGTCCAATCTGTTGTGACCAGGAATATTTCCACCCCTTCCCTTCCCCGTAATTTACTCCAACAAATATGCCCACGTAGCTATTACGTTAATCACGCAACATATCTTCCTTGACGCTGCTGCAATTACTTAACTGCAGGTGCATTGGGTCACTGACATATGGGCCCAACAGGGGTCTGGCCCACATGTTAGTGACGCAACTGGACCTGCAGTTAAGTTAGTGCAGCTCAGTCCATAGCTTACGTAGGTGTGCCATTGCTCGCTATAAATATTGCGCCTCCCACGGCATTCGGAAGAACGCTCACGTTCATCGCTATCTCCCCCCCTCCCGCTCACGTCGACCACCATGGCATCGCCCCTCCCAAGCCCTAGGCGCCCCTCGTGGCACCGCCTGGACGGTCACACGTTGCCGTTCCATTCCTCCCCGCCACTAGTCGAGGAGGACGCGTCGGCGTTCCACTCCTTGCTGCGACGCGTCGGCGTTCCCAATCTCGCCAGCACGCGCGTCAGAGTTTGCGTCGGCTCCCCGCTATGAGGAGAATGCTGTGCCGCCCGCCGAGCCCCCTAGCCTTGAGGATCTTTGGAAAGAAATGGATGTCGCCATGTGGGAGGCTTTGCCGCCGGCAGAGAAAGCCAAAATAGAGGCGGAGAAGAAGGCCGAGGAAGAGAAGCGCGCCGCGGGGCAAGCTGCCTGGCACGTCTATGTCGCGTCCGAGAGAGTCAGGCAATTGGCTCTTTGGCAGAAGGCTCGTGCAAGGCCGTGAGGGTGTCGCAGGATGCCCGTGCCAAAGCCCTGAGTGCAGTCGGGCCCAAGCGCCTCATCTACGCTTGGCGGTACGTGGACCGGGTGCACGCTTCCAGCGAGGAGGAGTACCTGTTGGCGCCGGATCACCACACCGGTGAGATCGCACTCGCTCGCCGGCAAGCCGCCAATCAGCACCTCGCGAGTTGCGAGGCTGAGGAAGAGGCGTTGTGTCGGCGCGCTGGGAAACGGCCGCGCACCAGGGCACTCGTGGCGCGCCGCAAGCGCTCCTGCGAGCGTCGTGGCTTTTAGTAGGAGTATAATTTTTGTTTCGTAAGGCGATCTCATTAGTTTTGGGACGCAAATGATAAATCCTGAACGTTCAAGAATTATTAGCGGTATGTAAAAGGGAAAGTTTGGAAACCTTGTGTATTCGTACGCATTTTGTAAGTACGTGCATATAACACAAACTTTACTATATACTATCGCACTACACGTCTCTCTCTATATATGCTTGCAGACTGTGCTACTCCCTCCGTCCAGGTCAATAAGTCATCTTTGGTTGTGCACCGTGACCAAGAAGGAGGTAAGACTTATACACCTAGACGGAGGGAGTACTACTATTACTTATGTACGTGAAAATGCATGTTTTATCATTACAATGCAGTTTTTGTAAAAGTAGAAAAACAACACTAGTCAAGCTTGTGAAACGATTCAATGCAAAACAAATGCAAAAATGCTCGTTTGATTGTTTACTTTTAGCTTCCTTCTCTGTGGTTATTTCTCTGCCGTACTTTGTACGGAGTATCTCACTAGTCGGAAAGGCATGCAAATTCCCAAACCGCTTCCTACACCGTGCCGTGCAATTGGAATTCCAACTTGAGTACTACTACTAGTAGGAGTACCAGGGGCCAGTTCTTTTTGGCTTCTAGATTAGTAATCCCATAACTACTACCTCCGTCCTGGTTTATTGGTCCCCATTATAATCTGTGTCAAATTTTGATCATAAATTTAACTAATGAAATGTTAGTGCATGTCACATGCACTAACAATTTATCAGTTAAATCTTTGATCAAAATTTAGCACAAATTACAATGCCGGCGAGTAAACCAGGACGGAGGTACTAGTAGTATTTTAGAAGCCCAAATAAATGAGTGAGGCGCCTTAATGTTACTCTCCACTGTGACTAGTCTTGTGGGAAAAGCTGGGGAAGCCGCCAAAAGAACTGGCCGTAGGAGTAGTAGCTAGGGATACTAGGAGTAGTAGCTAGGGATCGAGTGTGCGAGATGAACCGGAGAAAGTAAATGTAGAGAGATGAAATGCAAAAAAGACGGAGGGATGTGATGGTTGCTTGTCCGTTTATTTTACCAGGCCACTTATTACTGGGAGTGGTTGGGTTTTGTGATATGACGGCTTTACTGCCGCGCCACGAGCGGGGTGAGACTCCCGTGCAGCGCCGCCCTCTACACTAGTACTACATCGGTCGTGGTTTATCCCCCATTGAATTTGACTGAAGATTTAACTGACAAAATGTTAGTGCATGTCAACAAAAACAATATCGTTGGATTCGTATTTGAACATAGTTTTCAATGATATAATTTTAGGTGACATGCATCATCATTTATCGTGCTATATATAATATTAGTTCAATTCTTGGTCGTACTAATCTATAGTAAGGTGCCCGTGCGTTGCACGGAAGAGTGAAATGCATTGACGGGGAGTTGTTTATTTTGACAAAGGATGTGGGGGGCATCTCATGTGTAACGGCTATCGATAGGTTTCTTCGGATATTATTTCATCTCTAGAGCTCACAAACATCCGGGTGAAATAGATAAAAAGTATCTTTTGCAAACAAAAGCGTTCAACTGCTCAACCTGCATCCAAAACTTGTGAAGAAATAACTCTTATTGTGCTTTGCAAGAAATGATCTTCAAGAATTAGTTTTTGAGTATCCATTGTTATACATGTTGGCTACATATGACATGGCACTTTCTTATAGTCAACAATTGGCTATACTATTTAAGTATTAACCATGCCCTTATACACCTAGACGGAGGGATTAAATCAGGATGACTTGGAAGGGGGCAGAGGATATGTAAGAAATGGTTCATCATAAGTCTTTCACCAGTACTGTAGTATAAATTCATACATGGAAGATTCTAGACTAAACCATAAATGGATACACTTTTATTCATGCCCGATACTCCAATAGAGCAAGATCATGCATGGAAGTCTCCACATGCTTAGACCGCGGATTACATTGAGCGAAGACTAATGATCAACATTTAACTTGGTAATGCAGATGTCCAGGTGAACCTCCTTGGAGTCCCCGTGCACATTGTTGGGGGTCAAATAATACCGTGCGTCTTCCATGTCCACATCGGTGGGAAGGTCCCAGCTCGGCAGAGTCCAAGTCAGCTTGACGTAGCCAGTGTCGCCGCCCATGTACCTCTGAGGGGTAGTAATAGTGAGCACGCACCCGTACATCGGCCTCATGTCAGTGTCAGCATCAGCGGCGTCGCCCCTGACGCACACTACAGAGACGGGGCGGCGGCCTGCGCAGGCCTCGCCGGTGCCCACGATCAAGAGGAAGACGCTGCCGTCCTCCTCCGAGACTAGCAGGCGGCGGTGATCCTCCAGCGACTCCGGCACGGTGAACGGGCAGCACGTCTCGTACTTGATGTTCTTTGCCAAGGGCCAGTAGTGATCGCCGCACGCCAGCGTGAGGTGATGCACGATGTCCGCCGGCGAGCCCCAAAACGGCATCGGGCACTCATAGCAGTAGACGAAGGGCTCCTTGGAGGCATCGACCAGGCCGTCCATGAAACGGGAGTGGCTGTAGGGGACGTTCCGCCAGTTGAATATATGAGCAAGTTACTATGAGATTTAGTCCGAATAAGCACAAAATAAATCATGACGGCTATAATAGAGATTAAACTAATCATGCGGACTAGCATAGTAGATGAACAGATCGAATCTAGGACACAGACTAGAAACATGGATTCTACCACGATTTCGAACAGGAAGGACAGAAACACATACGGTGCAACGGGAGCAGCACCATTGGCGTTGAGGTTGTCGCACATGTCGTTGAGGAAGAGGTTGCCGAGGTCAGGGAAGAAGTCGTCGTCGGTGAAGTCGTCGCTGCTAGCAGTCGCGAGAGTGCGCTCCCCAAATTTCAACAGCGCCCGCCGAATGGAGCGCAGGAGGGAGTGGCTGTAGGGGATGTTGCGGCCGCCGAATGGAGCACATGAGTAGCCCACGAAGCAGTAGATGGTGCTCCTCCCTAGTCTCTATTCTTATCTCTATCTCTACTACTCTTCTTTGTTTTCTATAATATACTAGTTGTAGTTGTCAAATCGAATAGTACTGCGCCGTCCACTGCACGCCCGGCTGAACACGCCTCCTCGCCTCCATCAAACCCCTCTGTTAAACCCGCATGCAAACCGAGAAACCTACACCGGCCCGCAGGAGGAAATTTGCCGGTTGCCGTTGGAGAATAATAGTCACGTCCAATCCATTTGAGTTAATTGCGTGTATGATTCTCCCTTTATAAAAAGTTAATTGCATCCTTAATCTTGTATTCTAAGTACTCTGTGGGTTCCACTGTCAGTACAGTGTACATGACTTGCAGGCTAGCTACAGATTCGTACAGAAAGTAAAAAAGAAACAAATCCATCCTTAATCTTGTATTCTAAGTACTCTGTGGGTTCCACTGCCGGTACAGTAGCGAAAGAAGTATATATTAAAAAAATATAAAAAGCTAAAGTTTAGGACCAGTACACTAGGTGTTGGTTACGGAGAATGCAAGAGATAAACCTTTATAACAATGAGCCCGTCCGTTGCAACGGATCCAAAGTAGAATAATACATATTCACAAATTTGAAAGAAAACAGTTTACTTTTGATATACATATAACTAAAAATATCTTATGTTTCACTCCAAATATATTCTTTGGGCTGTTTTGATGAAGTAAGGGAGGAATGTGGTTGGTTTCAAGATACTAAGGGGTTTTGTGTAAACTAGAGCAGAGAAGTGGGAATTGTTGCAAAAGGCCACAACTTACGTCACAGCCGTTACATGCAGATCTAATGGTCAGAAATGGCGGATGGCAGACACACCATCATCACCAACTGAGCCTTTTATAGGAGTAGGAGTAGACAAAAAACCGAGTTGGTGATGATGGTGTGCCTGCCATCTTATAATATAGACTGTCCGATCTATATCTGACGGATAGGAAGCAAACTATGACAATTTTACAAAAGATACCCGCACCTCTCTCCACATTTACAGATAAGGCCTTGCCTCGTTCACCCTTATCTCCCACAACCTCATTGCTGAGCAATTACAAAAGGAAGTCTCTGGAACAATCTGGCATGGTGGACGCTGCCAGCGCCGTCCATCCCCATGCCTCCGCCCAGTCCGACCACCAGTCACCACCACGCCCCACTCCTCCTCACCTCTATCATCTTTCTTGACATATCATTTTTTCGATGAAATGGTCGACATACCATTTTCCGATAAAATTCTCAAGATATCATTAGTTTTTACACATGGGATTACTCCTGCATGGGTCAATCACAACAGGTGTTTTGTAGAAAAAAGTGCATCTTGATGTTCCGTGCAATGCACGGGCATCTTGCTATTTTTTTGCATATAATTCCAAACACCACGTAGACACGGTCTTTGACCATTTTACAACTATGTTAGTATCATTGTTAGTGGTCAGCCGGTGCAAGTTATAGCCCCGGGTGTTTTAACCTTTTTTTATAGTAATGATATCTGGCGATTGTTCGGCACGAGCTCAATCCTGGCGAACCCCATGTAACCGTCAGATTTCCATCCGACGGTGGCCTATTTTTAAGCCATAGTATTTGACAAAACCGCCACCCTTACACACGTGCTGTAACTGCGCCGCAGGCGTTTGCAACTGCCATGTCTCCCAACGAACGTTTGCTGGGGATTGGAGTTAGCACCGATGGCGGTTCATAGTCGTTCCACGCTCGGGCATTGAAGTTTGTAACTATTTTAGATTAGAACATACTACTTCGGTGCTAGTAGTAGAGCAGAGTCCTACTCCACTACTACTCTACTCAAGCAAGTTAGGGCATAGTAGTAGGTACTGTAGGGAGTACCAGTACTGTGATCACTCAAGCAAGTTGTCTGACTTCGATATGACCATACGCTGCTGGTATGTGTCTCGTAAGTCAAGCGGCGTGTTGTAGTCATCATCACCTGTCCACTTCCCACAGCACATATTTGCTTCTCCATCTTTGTCCGCTCTTCCATCCCCGCTAAGGCGCCTCCCCCTCGTCCGAAACCCAAGCACTAATAATGGCGGAACCGAGCAGCGTCCGCCGAAAGAGTGGCTGGAATTCGCTCCCCACAGAGGTAATCAAGCTCATTGTTTCGCATGTGGACAACCTCAGTACCATGCCGCTCGCCGCATGCTCGTCGGGGCTGTACCGTTTACTCAAAGCCCTCAGGCCGGAGCTTTTTAAGCCAACTCCTTGCTTGCTGATGCCGCCTGATCTTCAGAAACGGCGTGTCACGTAGCATAACGATCATAGGGTGGCGAGCTTCAACCCCCTTGACTGCGATCTGATCCTCGTCACCCTCAACTACATTAACGGTATGTACTGGGTCGGCATGAACACGTCTTGGATGGTGCTCGTCGACAGTCGCGGCAGCTGGATGCTCGTGGAGGTCTACACCCGGCGATTGATCCCCCTTCCTTCGATTAACACTGCACTGCTTTGGCACCGCGGCCCAAAATACTCGGAATCTTACAGTAGCCAACATGATACCAAGTTTGATTTGCTCAAGGTTGTAATCTGCCAAGTGCCCACAAGATCTGCAAATTATAAAGACTTCGGGCTAATTGTGTTCTTCAACCGCGGTCTCGCCTATCTGACTGGTCACTGCGGTAAGTGGATAAATCTACACGTCTATCGCAGGATCATACATCCTCCATGGTTCTCTGATGCCATTAAACACAAGGGCTTCATTTACGCTGTCGACTCCTTCTATGGCTGGACGTATTGCTGGCCTACTCCAGTCATCGCTACAAATGGCTGTTACAGCAGTATGTTACTTTCCTATGATATCATGATGGCTTGCTTATATTACTGTCAACATTTACTAAAGAAATATTCATGCTCATAACATGCTATTCTTAAGATTGACTACATCAAGAGCCCTTTTTTATTTGACTCCAACTTTTTTTAGGGTTATTTGACTCCAACTTGATATGATGTTGTAGGCCTCCTGGTGTCCCTACCCTTCCTAATCCCAGAACCTTTCAAAGAAAAGCGGCATGGCAGTTGCAGGTGGTTCCTGGCTCGATCAGATGACAGCGAACGGTTGATGATCGTTCGCATGTACCGGACGTGTTGTTTCGCGGAATACAATCACAGTCACTGCAAGGTCTTTGAGCAGGATCCCAGCTTCTCTAGGCCTTCAGGAATTTTTAACTGGAGGTTGGTAAGTAGCCTTGGTACACGCTCTCTGTTTGTCGGACTGAATTATCTGATTAACCAGGAGATAACCGATGGCAAGGATCATGATGGCAGCGCGGTTTCGTTCATCAGGAAAAACTGTGTGTACACAGCGTACCATGCGTCTCTGCATGCACCATACCCTGATATGTGCCGCCACGCTCTGCAGCCCAAAGTAGGAGAGAGGGTCGCAAGTATCAGACTTCGACCTGCTGGTTGGAGTTTCCCCCGTCAGGCACCCATCTGGTTCAAGCCGTCAGCCAATCTCCACAGCTTAATAAATAGTAACGTCCAACTGAGCCAGTTAGTTAGATGCGTACACTTGGTGTAGCAGGATCTTTATTTAGTTTGATGCATACACTTGTTCTTTTTTGGTAGCCCTTTTGTAATGATGGCTGATGTTTGGTTTGGAAGAGAGAGTTGCGTCTTCACTCTTCTGGCCTGCTTACTACTTCTGTTGCACCCCCAGCCCTGGTTGTTGCTGCTGCTGTTTTCAATGTACAATCAGTAGTATATTTCATCTATTGGTTGAATAAATGTGTTGTTAGAACGACAAACACAATGTTCTGGAAGTTGTTGCATGGTTCGATCCTTTAGTGCCCCGTACCATACGTCGCGCATACTATTTTTCGTACAGAACACATTTTCCACTTGTTGATAACATGCAGCCCACTGATGAAGGCCCAATAGAGAAGCCCATAATTAACTGGAAGGGAGGCTCTCACATGAATCCGGCCCAGGTACATGCTCATGGTCCCCTAAACATAAATAAGTAAATAAATAAATAAAGCTAAATGCTCATGCACCAGTTCTTTAAATTCATGATTTAACAGGAGGATATTATTTCCTATGATAGTGTCGTTACATTCAGTCAATATTATTCTTAGGCAAAGATAGCGACCAATCTTCTTTCTCCCAGCATTTTCTTCCTGCAACCAGCGGACCCATGCAAATCGTAGTCAACGTCGTAAATAGTTCCGGTCCATTTTTATTTTTCAATAAGAATGTCCAACCTAGCCAAGCACATTGGCGACGGCACTTTATCCTCCGCCTTGGTGCGCTCGCCGCGGCGCCGCCTTCCGGCCCTGTCAACATAGTTTTTTTCAAAACGGTCCCTGTCTACATAGTGAATCGGGAGAGGCCTGTAGTTGTGAGTATGACAGTACGGACCCACCAGGTCCACTCCCGAACACAAGCAAGCGCCTCTTTTACTACTCAGATGAACCCCTCGTTTTTTTACTCTAATCCACCCTGCTGATATCTGGGACCCACATCATTTTCAACGTATAGTCAATTAACGACAGAATTGCACAACGTTTTTTTAGTAGTAATTCGGAGGAGCAGGCTATAAACTGGGTTGTGCGGTCTCTGTGTCCCGTCTAACAACATGACCAGCCCAGCAGTTTTTTCTTTGGGAAAATAGGTAACCCAGTATTTCTTTTTGAAGAATACCCAAGCTAGGCCTATTTGTTTTCTCCGACTTACTGGGCTGCAAATCTTTCAAGACGAGGAGGGATGCATTCCGGCCTGGCCAAAGAGTATGGTCAGTGTCTGTTAAAAGTAATATCAAAAGGGGTTGAAAATTCCAAAAAAATTATAGAAAATGGGATATTAATTTCTTTTTTTGTTTTTTGTTCTTCACTGATATCTTATACTCCCTCCGTCCCAAAATTCTTGTCTTAGATTAGTCTAGATATGGATGTATCTAATACCAAAACGTGACTTGATACATCCGTATTTAGACAAATCTAAGACAAGAATGTTGGGACGGAGGGAGTATTTCATTGGATTTAACATGACATAGTACTAATTTATTTTTAAATTTGTTTTAGTATGGCTACTAATTTTTGAATTAAGAATATTTTGTTCCCCAGCAAAAATTTGCGAATTTTCAAAATTTCCCACATATTTAGTTAATTTTTTTAACCCTGGTACTGACCAGAAAATGGGCAGCAATTCTAAAAATGGAAAACGGGCTGCAATAAATTCCATATGAATTAGAAAATGAGTAAAAATTATAAAAATAATAGCAAATGGGCTGTACACGCCGCAGATTTCGAGGCTGACTTGTTTACGCAAGGCTTTGTCAGTCAACACACGATTCTAGCAGCAGTGACTGTTGGATGTCCATCCAACGGCCGACGTGCTTCTTCAATCTCTGATCTTCCTGCTCCAGCCGCCCAAACTAGCGCCGGGGGGACTGCCTGCTCCCCCCTCTTGTGGCCCGCTGTGATGCCGCGCAGGCTTCCCCGGCCCACCCTACTCCCTCCGCTGGCCTGGCCGCACGCAATCAACTGCCTCCTTATTACGCGAAAAAAAGATTCCTCCCACTGACATCTGGGGCGCACCAGTTGGGAGGCTGACCTGTGGGCCTACTAAGTTGACGCGTACGCAGGGCTTGTCAACTTAGTCAACAAACGATTCTAGCAGCAGTAACCGTTGGATTTGAATCAAACGGTCCTGCTGCTTCTTCAATCGCTGCTCTTCTTGCACCAACCGCCCAAACCAGCGCCGGCGAGACTGCCTACTCCTCCCTCCAGTGGCCGGCTGTGCTGCCGTTGAGGCCTCACCGCCCCCTACTACTCCCACCACTAGCCAGGCCTTGCGGCGACGGCAGCCTCACACCGCAGCCGAACCAGTGACCCTCGTACTCCTCTTCGCATGGGCATCCACTACCGCGTCTTCCCCGGCTCCGCGTCGTCCCCTTCCTAGGCCTCACCGTCCACCACCTTGGATGCGCTCGGCGCGGAGTGGTCAACGTGGTCAACGAACGACACCATCGGAAGTAGACTGTGCGTGGAGTGGCTGACAGCTGGGTCCACGGCCACACGCAAGGAAATGCCTCCTTATTACGCAAAAACTAATGATTCCTCCACCTAACAGCTGGGACCCACCGGAAGGGCCTCTGTATTTCACGAAAAAACATTCCCACCGCTGACAGTTCGGACCCACCAGCTATATCTTCGCACGCAAGGAAGTGCCTCCTTATTACGCACAAAAAAATGAATACCCCCCTGCTAGCTAGGACCCACCATAGTGTGTGCTGACTTGTGGGCCTACTAAGTTGACAGGGACGGAGGGCTTTGTCAACTTAGTCAATATGAACGATTCTAGCTCCAGTGACCGTACGATGTCCATCCAATGGCCATAGTGCTTCTTCAACCTATGGTCTTCTTGCTCCAGCCGCCCAAACCAGCGCCGGTCGTGCCTCATGCTCCTGCCTCCCGTGTCCGGCTGCGATGCGGCGGAGGTCTCACCGCCCCTACTACTCCCACCGCTGGCCAGGCCATCCCTCTACTCACCCACACCCCCTGTTATTCTGCAGCGCCGGTCGTGCCGCCTGCTCCTGCCTCCCGTGGCCGGCTGTGCTGCCGCGGAACCCTCACCGCCCCCATACTACTCCCACTGCTGGCCAGGCCATCCCTCCACTCACCCACACCCCCTGTTATTCTGTGGCGACGGCAGCCTCGCACCACAGCCAAACCAGTGAACCCTCGTACTCCTCTCCGCGTGAGCATCCACTGTCGCGTCTTCCCCGGCTCCGCGTCGTCCCCTTCCTAGGCCTCGCCGTCGTCCACCGCCTTGGTGCTCTCGGCGCGGCGTGGTCAATGTGGTCAATGACCAACTTCCATCGGAAGAGTACTGTACGCGGAGAGGCTGACAGCTGGGTCCACGGCCGCAGCTGGGTCCACGGCCACAGCCCTGTTTTTTTGTGATTTGCCAAGTAAGTCGCTTTGTCAGGCCTGTTGGGCTGCAAATCTTTCAAGACGAGGACAACTTCTTTCGGCTGGCCGAGAAAATGGCCTATCAGTAATGAGAAATGGGCTGTACATTTTTAAAACACATCAAACCGACAATTAGTTTCAAATTTCTTTTTTTCATTTCGAGATTTTAAATTGCATTGATTTTTATGCGTGGACAATTTGTTGGATTTTATATTGATATACATTTATTTTTAAAATCAGTTCGAATGTGACTCGAAATTTCGGGATTAAAAACAGTTTGGATCGCACCGAAATATGCAAAATTTCGTATAATTTTTTAACCGTGGCCACAATATGGGCTGTAATGCTAACAAAAACAATATGGGCTCCAAAAGAAACTTAAGAATTAGCAAATGGGCTGTAAATTATTAGAAATAATGGTAGATGGGCTGTATGCTGTTTTCCACAGATTTGAGGCTTTCCTAAAAAAAGGTTGACGCACAAGCAGTGACTGTTGGATGTCCATCCAACGGCCGTCGTGCTTCTTCAATCTCTGCTCTTCCTGCTCCAGCCGCTCAAACAAGCGCCGGCGGGACTGCCTGCTCCCTCCTCCTCGCGGCCGGCTGTGCTGCCACGCAGGCCTCACCGCCCCACCGTACTCCCATCGCTGGCCTAGCCATCCCACTACTCACCCACACCTGTTGTTATTCTCCGGCGACGGCAGACGAACCAGTAAACCCTCATACAGTCGTACTCCCCTCTGTGTGGGAAACAACTGCCGAGTCTTCCCTGGCTCCGTGTCGTTCCCTTCCTAGGCCTCGCCGTCGTCCATCGCCCTGGTGCTCTCGGCGCGGCCTGGTCAACATGGTTAACGACTGACATGCATCTGAAGTGGACTGTACGTGGAGAGGCTGACAGCTGGGTCCATGGCCGCACGCAAGGAAATGCCTCCTTATTACGCGCAAAATAATGATTCCTCCACCTGACATCTGGGACCCACCGAAAGGGCCTCTGTATTTCGTGAAAAAAATGTTACCGCCGCTGACAGCTCGGACCCACCAGCTATATCTTCGCACGCAAGGAAGTGCCTCCTTATTACACACAAAAAAATGAATACTCCCCTGCTAGCTGGGACCCAGTATAGTGGCAGGCTGACTTGTGGGCCTGCTAAGTTGGCGGGGACGGAGGGCTTTGTCAACTTAGTCAATATGCACGATTCTAGCTCTAGTGACCGTATGATGTCCATCCAACGGTCGTAGTGCTTCTTCAACCTCTGGTCTTCTTGCTCCAGCCGCCCAAACCAGCACCGATCGTGCCTCGTGCTCCTGCCTCCCGTGGCCGGCTGCGATGCTGCGGAGGCCTCACCGCCCCCTACTACTTCCACCGCTGGCCAGGCCACCCCTCTACTCACCCACACCCCCTGTTACTCTGCGCCGACGGCAGCCTCACACCATAGCCGAACCAGTGAACCCTCGTACTCCTCTCCGCGTGGGCATCCACTGCCGCGTCTTCCCTGGCTTCGCGTCGTCCCCTTCCTAGGCCTCACCGTCATCCACTGCCTTGGTGCTCTCTGCGCGGCGTGGTCAATGTGGTCAACGACTGACTTCCATCAGAAGAGTACTGTACGTGGAGAGGCTGACAGCTGGGTCCACGGCAGCCGTAAGGAAGTGCCTCCTTATTACGCGCAAAATAATTATTCCTGCACCTGACAGCAGGGACCCACCGGACGGGTAACCGTATTTCGCGAAAAAACGTTTCTCCCCTGACTGCTGGGACCTACCAGCGACATCTTCGCATGCAAGGAAGTGCGTCCGGGCAAAAAATCAATTCGCCCCCCTAACTGCTGGGACCCAAGAGCTACATCTTCGCACGCAAGGAAGTGCCTGACAATCGGGACCCACCTCGTCAAAGCGTACGTAGCGTTGTCATTCTAGTCGCGAACGTGTACGTACATACTGGTCCATGTAGAGGCACGCACGTGTCGTAGTAGAGGCGCGCACGTAGCATGTACACGTACGTACAGCGGCCAGTGTGCAAGAAAGAAAATACGGCCACGTACGTACATACGGGTAGGGTCTCGAACGCCTACTCGCGCATACGTACGGCCAGGGCTCGTGTACATGGCTGGGTCGAAACGGAGAAACAGCATTGTCGTCGTGTTCATGGGGAGCCAACCGGCTGGGTCGGAACGGAATGCGTCGTCGTGTTCATCGGGAGGGCTTGGACGGAACAGCCGATGGAAACGAGGTCTTGCGTACCGCAGAACGGAGGAAATGGCCTTGTGTTCGACCGGCCACGTTCAAAACGGGATCATGTTCATCGGGAGGGGTCTAGCGTACCGCAAAACGGAGGAAACGGACCTCCTACGGTCGAAACGGGGGTCATGTTCATCGGGAGGGGTGTGGCGTACCACAAAACAGAGGAAACGGACTTGGGTTGGAGCGCTACGGTCGAAACGGGGGTCCTGTTCATCGGGAGGGGTGTGGCGTACCGCAAAACGGGACTCCACGGGATACTGTTCATCTCCACCGTCGACCCCCTCCAGCCTCCACGGGCTAATGTTCATCCACCTTCGAGCTCCTCCAGCCTCCACCTGCGACTGTTCATCCACAGGCTCCTGTTCATCCAACCTCCACCGCGCGCTACTCCACCGGCTACTGTTCAACCAGCCCTCTCCACGGGCTCCTGTTCAACCAGCCCTCCACCGTCTACTGTTCATCCAGCCCTCCACCGTCTACTGTTCATCTAGCCCTCCACGGGGTGGTCCTGTTCATCCATCCCTCCACGGGGTCCTGTTCATCCAGCCCCAACCGGCTCAATCGATCGGGGTCCTGTTCATCCAGAGGCAACACCACGGGGTCCTGTTTATCCACCCCCACCGGGAACTGTTCATCCAACCCCCCCCCCCCCAGCAACGATCACTGTTCATCCATAGGAGGCATCAATCGGCTTCAGTTAGCAGCAGTAGCGAAGGAATCGCTCGATCGGGTTCAGTTAACAGCCAACGATCGATCACTCGGGTTCAGTAACGCGTAGCCTGCAGTGCAATCGCTCGGGTTCAGTTAGAGCCCAACGCCTCACTCGGGTTCAGTTAGAGCCCAACGCCTCGCACCCACGCGCGTGCGTGTATGAGAGAAACGCGCATCGCTCGGCCCCGACCACCCACGGTAACCGGGAACACCCCGTTATTTTCCTAGCCCTCGCTTCTACCACGGTTTTTTCTGTCATGGACAGCCCAAAGAATGTCATGCAGCTGCGTCTTTGGCCTGCCCAGGACGAAAAGCCCATTTTCTGTCATGATTTTTTGTCGTAGAAGTAGGAGCCCACCACATCTATGATGATACCGGGTTTTGTCACAATTATCGTCATAGAAGTGTCATAAGTATGACAAAAAAATTCGTTCGGCCCAAAATGTCACGGATGTGTCTTTTTTTTGTAGTGGTCCTGGATGTACTGCATGAAGACGCGGCTCGTGAACTGCGTGCCGTTGTCGGTGATGACTCTATTTGGCACACCAAAACGGCAGACTAGCCCCTTGAAGAAGTTGACGGCTGATTGTGTTGTCACCTTTCTCACTGCCTCCACCTCCGCCACTTTGTGAACTTGTTGATTGCAACGTACAAGTATTCAAAGCCCCCGACAGCACGGGGAAAGGGGCCCAGTATGTTGAGCCCCCAGACCGAGAATGGCCAGGAAAGAGGGATTGTTTGGAGAGCTTGAGCTGGTTGATGGAGCTTCTTTGAATGGAACTGGCACGCTTCACACTTGGTTACTAGTGCTGTTGCATCCTGGAGGGTTGTGGGCCAGAAGAATCCTTGCTGGAATGCCTTGCCGGTAAGGGCCCTTGACCGTATGTGGGAGCCACATATGCCTCCGTGTATCTCTGCCAACAGCTCCAGTCCTTCCTCCCAGGGAATGCACTTCAATTTCACACTGTTTGGCCTTTTCCTGTACAGAACGTCGTCGACGAACTGATACATGGCAGACTGACGGGCTACTTTCTCCGCTTCTTCCTGCTCCTCAGGGAGTTCCCCTGTTTGGAGGAATCGGACGGTATGTTGTGCCCATGCCGGAGCCTAGGGCTCGACGGCAAGGGCCAAAGGCATTTCCTCTGCCATGGGAGCAGCTGTCTCTACAGCCTGGGCTTGACGCCCTGCCGGGGTCTGTTGCCCCATGGCAGGCTCACTGTCCACGACAACATCTTTGTCGGCGGCTCCTGGGAGCTCGGCGGGAAAGTACTTCCCGGGGCCTGATTTCCTCCCCTTGTTCTGCCCTGTCGATGGTCCAACGGATGGTTGAGTTACTTGAAGCACAAAAGTACCTGGTTCCACAGGCAATATGAAGGCATCGCGTTTCGACAGGTAGTCGGCAATGCCGTTCTCCACCCGGGGAACATGCTCCGCTTGTATACCGTCAAAACACTCGTCCAGCTTCCTCACTTCGTCGACATAGGCCTCCATCAATGGGCTTTGATAATCTTTGTTGACTTGCTTGATGACAAGCTGTGAATCACCCCTGACGATGATCTTCTTGATCCCGAGGTCTGCCACCATCCTGAGACCGGCAAGCAACCCCTCGTACTCAGCGGTGTTGTTTGTTGACATCTCCCTGGGAAAGTGCATCTGGACTACATACTTGAGGTGCTCTCCGGTGGGTGCAACGAGTAGCACACCGGCACCGGCGCCTTGCAGCGAGAAAGCCCCGTCAAAGTACATAATCCAGTCGCGACTTGCTTCCTTGCCGGGGAGGGCGGTCTCTTGAATCTCCTCGTCGGGCGTTGAGGTCCATTCCGCAATGAACTCCGCCAAGACTCTACTCTGAATTGTCGAAGTGCTTTCAAACTTCAACCCAAAGCTCGACAGTTCCAAGGCCCATTCCACAATCCTCCCAGTTGCGTCTGGGTTATGCAATATCCGTTGCAACGGGAGGCGGGTGACGACGGTGATTTTGTGTGCTTGGAAGTAATGATGCGGCTTCCTCGAGGCCATAAGGAGGCCGAAGTGCAATTTCTGCACACCAGAGTACCTTGACCTAGCCCCCTGCAAGAGGGATCTGACAAAGTAAACTGGGTGCTGCATCATCTTCTTCTTCTGCACTATCTCGTTTGGTTGCGTCGCTTCTGCTTCGCCAGCGCCAGACTCTGCCGGGGGCCTTGCCTTACCGGCACTAGGCCCTGCTGGGGGGAGCTCTAGTTTGCCATCCGCCAGCCCTGCCGTTGCCACTACCTCTTCGTCAACCTCCCTCTATGCCACTAGCGCGGCGCTGACCACTTGGTTCGTTGCCGCTAAATATAGCAGCAACGGTTCTTGTGGTTTAGGCGCAACCAATATTGGCGTAGAGGAGAGGTACTTCTTCAAATCCTGCAGGGCTGCCTCGGCCTCTGGGGTCCATTCCATTGGGCCCGCCTTCTTCAAGATTTTGAAAAAGGGAAGGGCACGCTCAGCAGACTTGGAGATGAACCTGCTCATGGTGGCAACGCAGCCAGTGAGCCGGCGCACATCCTTGATCCACCTAGGCACCTCAATTTGCTCAATGGCCTTGATATTGTCTGGATTCGCCTCGATCCCACGCTGTGACACAAAGAACCCGAGAAGTTTGCCAGACGGAACGCCGAAGACACACTTCTCAGGGTTCAGTTTGAGGTTGATCTTGCGCAAATTTGCAAACGTCTCTTCTAAATCTTGTACGAGTGTTGCCTTGTGACGGTGTCCTGGACTAGGGGGTACTCACCACGTCGTCTCCCGACCAACTGGATCGGCCAAGGACCCCCATGGCGGTTCACAATTGGGCCAGTTCGGACAGCCCATGCCGCATACAAGGAGGATTCTACAAGACTTGGCGCCCAAGACAAGGACTCCTCTAAACCCTAGGCCTACGGTGCATATATAAACCGAGGCCAAGCTAGTCAATAGACAACCTCATATTCATTACTACAATCTTGTGGTAGATACATGTACTTTGTACTACACCCATATGAACACAATCAAAAGAAGCATGTAGGGTATGATCTCATCAAGAGAGCCCGAAGCTGGGTAAAACCCCGTGTCCATGTTACCATCGCTCCAAGACGCCTAGTGCTACCTCTGGAGCACTGCGTTGGTTTTCCCTTGAAGAGGAAAGGGTGATGCAGTAAAGTAGCGTAAGTATTTCCCTCATTTTTTGAGAACCAAGGTATCAATCCAGTAGGAGGCCACGCACGAGTCGCACCTACACAAACAAATAAATCCTCGCAACCAACGCGATAAGGGGTTGTCAATCCCTACACGGTCACTTACGAGAGTGAGATCTGATAGATATGATAAGATAATATTTTTGGTATTTTTATGATAAAGATGCAAAGTAAAATAGAAGGCAATAAAAATAACTAAGTGTTGGAAGATTAATATGATGGAAAATAGACCCGGGGGCCATAGGTTTCACTAGTGGCTTCTCTCAAGAGCATAAGTATTATGGTGGGTGAACAAATTACTGTTGAGCAATTGATAGAATTGAGCATAGTTATGAGAATATCTAGGTATGATCATGTATATAGGCATCACGTCCGAGACAAGTAGACCGACTCCTGCCTGCATCTACTACTATTACTCCACACATTGATCGCTATCCAGCATGCATCTAGAGTATTAAGTTCATAAGAACAGAGTAACGCTTTAAGCAAGATGACATGATGTAGAGGGATGAACTCATGCAATATGATATAAACCCCATCTTGTTATCCTCGATGGCAACAATACAATACGTGCCTTGCTGCCCCTACTATCACTAGGAAAGGACACCGCAAGATTGAACCCAAAGCTAAGCACCTCTCCCATTGCAAGAAAGATCAATCTAGTAGGCCAAACCAAACTGATAATTCGAAGAGACTTGCAAAGATAACCAATCATACATAAAAGAATTCAGAGAAGATTCAAATATTGTTCATAGATAAACTTGATCATAAACCCACAATTCATCGGTCTCAACAAACACACCGCAAAAGAAGATTACATCGAATAGATCTCCACGAGAGAGGGGGAGAACATTGTATTGAGATCCAAAAAGAGAGAAGAAGTCATCTAGCTAATAACTATGGACCCGAAGGTCTGAAGTCATCTAGCTAATAACTATGGCACGAGGTAGGGGGCGCGCCTGGGGGGGGTAGGCGCGCCCCCTACCTCGTGCCCTCCTGGTTGATGTCTTGACCTAGGGTCCAAGTCCTCTGGATCACGTTCGTTCCAAAAATCACGTTCCCGAAGGTTTCATTCCGTTTGGACTCCGTTTGATATTCTTTTTGTGCAAAACTCTGAAATAGGCAAAAAAAACAGCAATTCTGGGTTGGGCCTCCGGTTAATAGGTTAGTCCCAAAAATAATATAAAAGTGTATAATAAAGCCCATTAATGTCCAAAATAGAATATAATATAGCATGGAACAATAAAAGATTATAGATACGTTGGAGACGTATCAAGCATCCCCAAGCTTAATTCCTGCTCGTCCTCGAGTAGGTAAATGATAAAAACAGAATTTTTGATGTGGAATGCTACTTGGCATAATTTCAATGTAATTCTTCTTAATTGTGGTATGAGTATTCAGGTCTGAAAGATTCAAGATAAAAGTTCAATATTGACATAAAAATAATAATACTTCAAGCATACTAACTAAGCAATTATGTCCTCTCAAAATAACATGGCCAAAGAAAGTTCATCCCTACAAAATCATATAGTTTAGTCATGCTCCATTTTCGTCACACAAGAATGCTCTCATCCTGCACAACCCCGATGACAAGCCAAGCAATTGTTTCATACTTTAGTAATCTCAAACTTGTTCAACCTTCACGCAATACATGAGCGTGAGCCATGGATATAGCACTATGGGTGGAATAGAATATAATGATGGGGGTTATGTGGAGAAGACAAAAAAGGGAGAAAGTCTCACATCAACGAGGCTAATCAATGAGCTATGGAGATGCCCATCGATTGATGTTAATGCAAGGAGTAGGGATTGCCATGCAACGGATGCACTAGAGCTATAAATATATGAAAGCTCAACAAAAGAAACTAAGTGGGTGTGCATCCAACTTGCTTGCTCACGGAGACCTAGGTCATTTGAGGAAGCCCATTGTTGGAATATACAAGCCAAGTTCTATAATGAAAAATTCCCACTAGTATATGAAAGTGACAAAACAAGAGACTCTCTATCATGAAGATTATGGTGCTACTTTGAAGCACAAGTGTGGTAAAAAGGATAGTAACATTGTCCCTTCTCTCTTTTTCTCTAATTTTTTTTGGGCCTTCTTTTTTTTCCTCACTTGGGACAATGCTCTAGAAAATGATGATCATCACACTTCTATTTATTTACAACTCAATGATTACAACTCGATACTAGAACAAAGTATGACTCTATATGAATGCCTCCGGCGGTGTACCGGGATATGCAATGAACCAAGAGTGACATGTATGAAAGAATTATGAATGGTGGCTTTGCCACAAATACTATGTCAACTACATGATCATGCAAAGCAATATGACAATGATGAACGTGTAATGATAAACGGAACGGTGGAAAGTTGCATGGCAATATATCTCGGAATGGCTATGGAAATGGCATAATAGGTAGGTATGGTGGCTGTTTTGAGGAAGATATAAGGAGGTTTATGTGTGAAAGAGCGTATCATATCACGGGGTTTGGATGCACCGGCGAAGTTTGCACCAACTCTCAATGTGAGAAAGGGCAATGCACGGTACCGAAGAGGCTAGAAATGATGGAAAGGTGAGAGTGCGTATCATCCATGGACTCAACATTAGTCATAAAGAACTCACATACTTATTGCAAAAATCTACAAGTCATCAAAAACCAAGCACTACGCGCATGCTCCTAGGGGGATAGATTGGTAGGAAAAGACCATCGCTCGTCCCCGACCGCCACTCATAAGGAGGACAATCAAAGAGCACCTCATGTTTCAAATTTGTTACATAACGTTTACCATACGTGCATGCTACGGGACTTGCAAACTTCAACACAAGTATTTCTCAAATTCACAACTACTCAACTAGCACAACTTTGATATCACTACCTCCATGTCTCAAAACAATCATCAAGCATCAAACTTCTCTTAGTATTCAACACACTCATAAGAAAGTTTTTACTAGTCTTGAATACCTAGCATATTAGGATTATTTAAGCAAATTACCATGCTGTTTAAGACTCTCAAAATAATCTAAGTGAAGCATGAGAGAATAATATTTTTTATAAAACAAAACCACCACCGTGCTCTAAAAGATATAAGTGAAGTACTAGAGCAAAAACTATATAACTCAAAAGATATAAGTGAAGCACATAGAGTATTCTAATAATTTCTGAATCATGTGTCTGTCTCTCAAAAGGTGTGTACAGCAAAGATCATTGTGGTAAACTAACAAATAAAGGCTCAAATAGTACAAGACGCTCCAAGCGAAACACATATCATGTGGTGAATAAAAATATAGCTCCAAGTAAAGTTACCGATGGAAGTAGACGAAAGAGGGGATGCCTTCCGGGGCATCCCCAAGCTTTGGATTTTAGGTGTCCTTAGATTATCTTCGGGTGCCATGGGCATCCCCAAGCTTAGGCTCTTGCCACTCCTTGTTCCATAATCCATCAAATCTTTCACCCAAAACTTGAAAACTTCACAACACAAAACTCAGCAGAAAATCTCGTGAGCTCCGTTAGCGAAAGAAAACAAAAGACCACTTCAAGGTACTGTAATGAACTAATTCTTTATTTATATTGGTGTTAAACCTACTGTATTCCAACTTCTCTATGGTTTATAAACTCTTTTACTAGCCATAGATTCATCAAAATAAGCAAACAACACACGAAAAACAGAATCTGTCAAAAACAGAACAGTCTGTAGTAATCTGTAACTAACGCAAACTTCTAGAACTCCAAAAAATCTACCAAAATAGGAAGACCTAGACAATTTGTTTATTGATCAGCATCAATTGGAATCAATATTTTATCACGTTCTGGTAATTTTTAACAATTATTTTCGTGAACAGAAAGTTTCTGGAATTTTCAGCAAGATCAAATAACTATCATCCAGGAAGATCCTATAGGTTAAACTTGGCACAAACACTAATTAAAACATAAAAAGACATCTAACCAGAGGCTAGATCAAATATTTATTCCTAAACAGAAGCAAAAAGCAAAAAACTAAAAATAAAATTGGGTTGCCTCCCAACAAGCGCTATCGTTTAACGCCCCTAGCTAGGCATTGATAATTTTAATGATGCTCGCATAAAAGACAAGAATTGAAGCGTGAAGAGAGCATCATGAAACACGTGACAAACACATCTAAGTCTAACATACTTCCTATGCATAGGCATCTTATAGAGAAAAAAATTATCATAGCAAGCAAAAACTAGCATATGCAAGGAAGCGGAAAGGAACAATAGCAATCTCAACATAACGAGAGGTAATTTAGTAACATGAAAATTTCTATAACCATATTTTCCTCTCTCATAATAATTACAAGTAGGATCATAAGAAAATTCAACAATATAGCTATCACATAACATATTCTCAACACGATCCACATGCATGCGAAGTTGACACTCTTCCGAAATAGTGGGATTAATATTAACTAAAGTCATGACCTCTCCAAACCCACTTTTATCAAAAATTTCATAAGATTGAATATTCTCCAAATATGTGGGATCTAAAGTTGACACTCTTCCAAACCCACTTTCAATATTATTGCAAACAATATTATCAATCTCATATTCATCATGGGGATTAAATAAATTTTCAAGATCATAAGAAAAATCACCCCAATCATGATCATTGCAACAAATAGTGGACATAGCAAAACTAGCATCCCCAAGCTTAGGGTTTTGCATATTATTAGCACAACTGACATCAAGAGAATTTATAGCAAAATCATTGCAATCATGCTTTTCATCGAAGGAACTATCAAGCATGGGTGCAATAGCAACGATCTCATTTTTAACATAAGGAACTATAGCGAATTCGTCTTCATAAATATTGGCATCATGGCCACAAGAATAGCAAGCATCATGTTCATCAAGGGATATTTCAACCAAATCATCGGAATCATCATTATCTATAGATTCATGCATATCATTATTTTCTTCCAAAGCAACGGTCATTCTTTCAATAAATTCTTGGACATAGACATTATGAGCAAAGTTTTCATTGCAATATTTAAGTATGACGGAATTTTCAGATTTGTTGAGAGTAAAATCATACTTTTCAATCAAAGAAGCAACTTCATGAGCACCCTTAAAAACGACAAATTCTTCAATTTGTTCAATATCATAGTAACTATAAACACCCTTTGCATAAGAAGATAAGATTTCATTATCATTGAACTCACATAGGTAGGGAAGGTGTTTTTTAGGGTTCTTAGAGCAACAAGTAAAATCACAAATTTCACAAAGCTTCCAAGCATAGCATAGCAAACTATTTATATGATACCATAAGAGCTTCCCTTTTTCAGACAAACAATGACGCACAAAATGAGCATGCTCATGTAAAGATTTCCCATCAACTAGGCTAGTTGGGGTTTCAGCATGAGCGCATAAGGATCGAAGATGATTCAAGTAGAACACTTTAAGTGGATCCATATCAATAGATTTTCAGCAAGCAAAGATGCAAGCATATAGAAGGCACATGGCAACACGAGCAAACAAAAGGACGAACGGAAAAGAGAGGGCAAATAAAACGGCAAGGGTGAAGTGGGGGAGAGGAAAACGAGAGGCAAATGGCAAATAATGTAATGTGGGAGATAAGGGTTTGTGATGGGTACTTGGTATGTTGACTTTTGCATAGACTCCCCGGCAACGGCGCCAGAAATCCTTCTTACTACCTCTTGAGCACTGCGTTGGTTTTCCCTTGAAGAGGAAAGGGTGATGCAGTAAAGCAGCGTAAGTATTTCCCTCAGTTTTTGAGAACCAAGGTATCAATCCAGTAGGAGGCCACGCACGAGTCCCTCGCACCTACACGAACAAATAAATCCTCGCAACCAACGCGATAAGGGGTTGTCAATCCCTACACGGTCACTTACGAGAGTGAGATATGATAGATATGATAAGATAATATTTTTGGTATTTTTATGATAAAGATGCAAAGTAAAATAGAAGGCAATAAAAATAGCTAAGTGTTGGAAGATTAATATGATGGAAAATAGACCCGGGGGCCATAGGTTTCACTAGTGGCTTCTCTCAAGAGCATAAGTATTATGGTGGGTGAACAAATTACTGTTGAGCAATTGATAGAATTGAGCATAGTTATGAGAATATCTAGGTATGATCATGTATATAGGCATCACGTCCGAGACAAGTAGACCGACTCCTGCCTGCATCTACTACTATTACTCCACACATTGATCGCTATCCAGCATGCATCTAGAGTATTAAGTTCATAAGAACAGAGTAACGCTTTAAGCAAGATGACATGATGTAGAGGGATGAACTCATGCAATATGATATAAACCCCATCTTGTTATCCTCGATGGCAACAATACAATACGTGCCTTGCTGCCCCTACTATCACTAGGAAAGGACACCGCAAGATTGAACCCAAAGCTAAGCACCTCTCCCATTGCAAGAAAGATCAATCTAGTAGGCCAAACCAAACTGATAATTCGAAGAGACTTGCAAAGATAACCAATCATACATAAAAGAATTCAGAGAAGATTCAAATATTGTTCATAGATAAACTTGATCATAAACCCACAATTCATCGGTCTCAACAAACACACCGCAAAAGAAGATTACATCGAATAGATCTCCACGAGAGAGGGGGAGAACATTGTATTGAGATCCAAAAAGAGAGAAGAAGTCATCTAGCTAATAACTATGGACCCGAAGGTCTGAGGTAAACTACTCACACATCATCGGAGAGGCTATGGTGTTGATGTAGAAGCCCTCCGTGATTGATGCCCCCTCCGGCGGAGCTCCGGAAAAGGCCCCAAGATGGGATCTCACGGGTACAGAAGGTTGCGGCGGTGGAATTAGGTTTTTGGCTCTGTATCTGGTAGTTTGGGGGTACGTAGGTATATATAGGAGGAAGGAGTACCTCGGTGGGGCAATGTGGGGCCCACGAGGGTGGAGGGCGCGCCTGGGGGGGTAGGCGCGCCCCCTACCTCGTGCCCTCCTGGTTGATGTCTTGACCTAGGGTCCAAGTCCTCTGGATCACGTTCGTTCCAAAAATCACGTTCCCGAAGGATTCATTCCGTTTGGACTCCGTTTGATATTCTTTTTGTGCAAAACTCTGAAATAGGCAAAAAACAGCAATTCTGGGCTGGGCCTCCGGTTAATAGGTTAGTCCCAAAAATAATATAAAAGTGTATAATAAAGCCCATTAATGTCCAAAATAGAATATAATATAGCATGGAACAATAAAAGATTATAGATACGTTGGAGACGTATCAAGCATCCCCAAGCTTAATTCCTGCTCGTCCTCGAGTAGGTAAATGATAAAAACAGAATTTTTGATGTGGAATGCTACTTGGCATAATTTCAATGTAATTCTTCTTAATTGTGGTATGAATATTCAGATCTGAAAGATTCAAGATAAAAGTTCAATATTGACATAAAAATAATAATACTTCAAGCATACTAACTAAGCAATTATGTCCTCTCAAAATAACATGGCCAAAGAAAGTTCATCCCTACAAAATCATATAGTTTAGTCATGCTCCATTTTCGTCACACAAGAATGTTCTCATCCTGCACAACCCCGATGACAAGCCAAGCAATTGTTTCATACTTTAGTAATCTCAAACTTGTTCAACCTTCACGCAATACATGAGCGTGAGCCATGGATATAGCACTATGGGTGGAATAGAATATAATGATGGGGGTTATGTGGAGAAGACAAAAAAGGGAGAAAGTCTCACATCAACGAGGCTAATCAATGAGCTATGGAGATGCCCATCGATTGATGTTAATGCAAGGAGTAGGGATTGCCATGCAACGGATGCACTAGAGCTATAAATATATGAAAGCTCAACAAAAGAAACTAAGTGGGTGTGCATCCAACTTGCTTGCTCACGGAGACCTAGGTCATTTGAGGAAGCCCATTGTTGGAATATACAAGCCAAGTTCTATAATGAAAAATTCCCACTAGTATATGAAAGTGACAAAACAAGAGACTCTCTATCATGAAGATTATGGTGCTACTTTGAAGCACAAGTGTGGTAAAAAGGATAGTAACATTGTCCCTTCTCTCTTTTTCTCTAATTTTTTTTGGGCCTTCTTTTTTTTCCTCACTTGGGACAATGCTCCTGGGGGGGAAGGCGCGCCCCCCTACCTCGTGCCCTCCTAGTTTTTGTCTTGACGTAGGGTCCAAGTCCTCTGGATCACGTTCGTTTCGAAAATCATGTTCCCGAAGGTTTCATTTCGTTTGGACTCCGTTTGATATTCTTTTTCTGCGAAACTCTGAAATAGGCAAAAAACAGCAATTCACGGCTAGGCCTCCGGTTAATAGGTTAGTCCCAAAAATAATATAAAAGTGTATAATAAAGCCCATTAATGTCCAAAACAGAATATAATATAGCATGGAACAATCAAAAATTATAGATACGTTGGAGACGTATCACCTAGCTTAGGACCCCTACTACGAGATACGCCGGATATTGAACCGACACCTTGTCCTTGGTTTTGACCACTATGTCATCCATATAAGCTTCCATATTTCTATGCAGCTGAGGCTCAAAACCAATTTGGACTGCTCTCGCAAACGTCGAGCCAGCGCTCTTCAACCCGAAAGGCATTCTCATGAAACAATACGTACCACATGGGGTGATGAACGCTGTCTTCTCTTCATTTTCATTCATCATGAAGATCTGGTAGTATTTCGAGTAAGCGTCAAGGAATGATAACAAGTCACACCCGACCGTGGAGTCAACAATCTGGTCGATGCGCGGTAACCGGAAAGGGTCCTTTGGACAAGCCTTATTGATGTCTGTGTAATCAATACACAGTCTCCACTTCCCATTTTCCTTGTGCACCACCACTGGATTGGCCAGCCACGTCGGATGGAGTACCCCTCTTACCAAGCCTGCTACTTCCAACTTCCTGATTTCCTCTGTGATGAACTCTTGTCGTTCCAGAGCCTGCTTCCTGACCTTCTGCTTGACGGGTCGCGCATGAGGACAGACAACAAGACGGTGCTCAATCACCTCCCTAGGAATGCAGGGGATGTCGGATGCTTGCCACGCAAACACATCGACATTCGCCCGCAGGAAAGTGATGAGCGCGCCTTCCTATTTGCTGTCGAGGGTGGAGCTTATGGTAAAAGCCCCTCCCGTACCATCCTCCTTCACGGACACCTTCTTGGTCTCTGGTGGTGCAGCTCTGGATTTCTTGCTCTTGCCGGTGGAGCTCCCTGGCACGTCCTCGACGGGAGCACTACACTCCAAAGAGGTGCGCTTGCCGGAGTGGGTGCGAGAGGTCCTGCCGGTCTTCTTCCCTCCCGGGGCTTCGGCGGCAGGAGCAAGTGCCTTGGCGGCAGTCGCTGCAACCGCCTCCCGGTAGAGTTGGTCAGCGCAGGTCAACGCATCCTTCTTGTCAGAGGGGACGGTGATGATGGTCATCGGCCCAGGCATCTTCAGCGTGTTGTAGGCGTAATGTGAGGCCGCCATGAACTTGGCTAGTGTTGGGCGGCCGAGGATCCCGTTGTAGGGTAAGGGGATCTCGGCTACATCGAAAACAATCCTCTCCGTCCTATAGTTTAACTCGCCTCCAAACGTCACGGGCAGTGTGACCTTACCCTTCGGCTGACTCCTCCCCGGGTTGACCCCTTCAAACGTGCCCGTTTCTTCGAGGTCTCCATCAGGGATCTGCATCCTTTTGATCACAACAGGCGAGATCAAGTTCAGACCGGCCCTGCCGTCAACTAGCATTTTTGTCACCTTGAGGTTGCGTATTGTTGGCAATACCAACAACGACAAACACCCGACCGCAGTTGTGCGATCAGGGTGGTCCTCGGTGTCAAAAATGATAGGCGTACTGGACCACTTCAGTGGCTTTTGAGCATCGAACGTTAGTTCCGCTGCTGTGATCTCATGCGCCCACTGCTTGAGCTGGCGGTGAGAGGTGTGCAGCGAGGCGCCACCGTCGACGCACATGGCCTCTGTAGCTTTTTGGAACTCATGCTCGCCAGACTCCTCGTCCTCGTCATGATCATCGTCTTCTTGCTTCTTGTCGCAGCCCCGAGCGGGCCTCTCTTGCTAGTTATCCTTGCCGCGGCGACCTCCTTGGCCGCCACGCTTCTTGCCGGATCCCTCGGCACCATCCTGACCCTTCTCCTTGTCCCGCCTCTCATACTCAGCTTTTTGCTTCTCAGCAAGCAGTTCAACTTGCTGGCAGTTCTGGAGGTGATGGCCCTTGGTGCGGTGGTTCTTGCAGTATTGCTTGTCGGAGCCTCCTGGCTTGTCGGCAGCCGCCAAGGCCTAGCAAGCGGCGCACCCAGCAATTTCCTTGCTGGGGTCGTCTGCCTTGGCCTTCTTGGCGGCGCCGGTGTCCTCGGATCCCTCGACGGCAAGCACGGTCTTGCCCTTGCACTTCCTGTTGCGGTGCCGGCCCTTCTTCGTCGGGGCGACTGTGTCTTCGTCTATGGAGTCGGTTTCCGCGCCGGCGTCCTCGCCGGGGTACTTCCTCCCCTCTTCATCTCGAGTGCACCTATCGGCCAGAACATAAAGTTCGGCCACATCTTTGACCTTCTTCATCGCCAGCTCTTCATGCATCTTGCGGTTGCGCACATTCTGATGGAAAGCGCTGATCACGGCAGCGGGATGAACTTCTGGGATGTTGTACTGCACCCGGCTGAACCTCTGTATGTACTTGCGCAGGGTTTCACCTTCCTTCTGGGGGATGATATGCAAATCGCTTGCCTGGCCATGAGCTTGGTGGCCTCCGGTGAAGGCGCCAACGAACTCATGGCACAAATCCGACCAAGAAGAAATTGAATCCGTCGGCAAGTGCATCAACCATGACATGACATTGGGTTTAAGTGCCAACGGGAAGTAATTGGCAAGCACCTTATCATCGCAAGCTCCAGCAGCTTGCATCGCGATGGTGTAGATGCTGAGGAACTCCGACGGGTGGGTCTTGACGTTGTACTTCTCACCAACGTCGGGCTTGGACGTGCGGTGGGAGGGCCACTGGAACTGCCGCAGCTCATGGGTAAAGGCTAGGCAACCCACCTCGTAGGGTAGGCCGCCAGAGCCTCCCGGTGCTGGTGGTCCATAGTGGGCCCCGCCCGCCTATCTGACTAGTGGCATGCTCCGCGCCGGCGCTCGATGGTGGTTCGAGCGTCTTCATGGGATCGCTCCCGAAGAACCTGGCGCTGATCGCGGTGGGTCCGCGGGTCGGACGAGCTATGGAAATGTTATCACAAGCGTCATCACGACGGACCGACACCCGCAGTGGCTAGCGTGGGGGAGGAGAGTGCACCGTGGCCACAGCACCTCCGGTCCTTCCAGCACTGGCATGCGGTGGCTCGACGGAGCGCCCGGCCTGAGGGCTCTGCTGGTCGCGGCTCATCTTTGTTGGCAACGCCGACAAGGCTCCGGATGTCGGCTCTCCACTCGTCGAGCTTTTCCGCGGCAGGAGGAAAGTCGAGGAGCAACTGGGCGCGCGCCAAAGCTTCCATTGGCGTGGGTGGCGGCGAAAGCTGCGTGGACCGTGACGCGCTCCGACTTCTAACCACGTTAGAAGGAGCTCTATCACGGCCTTGCAGCTGCGCGCCATTTTTGCCAGCACCTCGGCGTGCGTGCTGGCCTTCTACGTCCCGCGAATGAGGCACAGGACTCTTCCCACGGCGGCGCCCGGGGTCACCAGCGTGGTGACGCTGCTCGTCACGCACAACCTGGGAAGAGCGCGTCGTGGGCGCTGGCGTAGGCGTCTTGGAAGTCGCCGCCCCGCCCGTAGGTGGCACGACGCCGCCCTTGGAGGTCCTCGCGCCGCCTGCGGGGGGGCCGGCTCCGTCTTTGGATCTGGCGGCATGCAGCCCGTCGTCTCGCGCACGAATGACGCCGCTCGCCAGGCTTTGACTGCCAGAGCGATGTGGGTGTTCGCGGGCCGCGCCTCGGCTTCTGTCCGTGACCGCCCCACCACTCGCCCGCACTAGTACGGGTCGTTCGGCTCCCGATGAACCGATCGCTGTGATCGTTTTCTTCTTGGGAGCCATGGCGATGAAGAACTGCTAAACTAACTGCTAGACCGGATTCTCACAACTGCGCCCCCTACCTGGCGTGCCAAAGATGTCAGTGGAAACGACACCTATGGAATCACTGGGATCCCTTCTACGGTTGGCAGGCGCGGGGTTGTGCAAAGAGCGGGTCTGGTAGTCAGCACAAGGATCGTTTACCCAAGTTCGGGCCACGAAGATGCATAATACCCTAGTCCTGCTTTGATGTATATTTGAGTGTTCTTGAGCTCTCAAACTAACTACGGGGCGTGTGTAGTCCAAAAGATCCGAATCCTTCTCCAGTACGCCTCGGGCCTCCTTTTATAGACGAAAGGGTTCGCCATAGTGGCACACGAGAGGTGGAAAGGTATACAGTGTACAAGCTTATCGCCTGTCATTACGGGACAAGGCGCATTAAATGTGCCCCTTAGGTGTCCCGTTGCTTTATTGGGGACTGCAACGGGGCCCGTCCGTCCGTCGCCGCTCTGCCTCGCTCCGATACGCGTCCAGGCCAACGAGGCATGCAGTGCCAAGTAGGCTGGCTGGCTGCTGAGATGGCGTGGTGGTAGGGTCTTCACGAAGATCTGCATGCCACCACGCAGGTGCTTGCTGAGTTGGCCTGGAAGCCGCACGTTGCCACGCAGGTGCCTGCCCAGCTGGTCTGGCTGGCAGCTGTATGGGAACGGCGATGGAGTCTTGGCAGATGTGGGTCTGGCTGTGGCCCCGCAGGTGTCCTCGGCAAGGGCCTTGCCGTGGCATCGCGGTCGTCCCCGACAAGGATCTTGCCAGAGGACTCGTGGATTTCCTCGACGAGGATCTCGCAAGGATCGTCGTCTTCTGGTCCTCATCTGACCTCGTGCCTTTATGATCTTCACAAAGATCTGCATGCCACCACGGAGGTGCCTCCCGAGCCTTGGTTCCAATGTGGTTGATGGTGTTGGAACCCTCGGGCTCAAGGGTGGCGTGCTCTGCTGGCGTTGGGCAAGTTGCCCCGGCAAGGGTCTTGCCGGGGCTGCGGAGGCCGCCCCCGGCAAGGGTCTTGCCGGGGGAGTCCACTTCGCCCTCTTTCTCTTTGTGCCTCTGGTCTTGGCGTTGCTTTACCCGTCTCGTGCCTTCCTCTGCCCTACTTAGTGTGGCCGCGGGCGCGGCTCTGACTGCCCGTGCACAAGTAGAGGGGTACAAAAAGGGCCCCTACTTTTGTACATCGACAAAGAGAGAAGCCTCTAGTGAAAACTATGGCCCCGGGCCTACTTCTATCATATATTAAAAATCCTAAATATACTTTGTTGAACTTTTATCATATTTATTTTATTTTGCGTTTTTGTTCAATCTATCTATCAATTACTACACAATTTAATCTTGCACGTAACCGCCGAGGGTTGACAACCCCTTGTTCGCGTTGGGTGTTGCTAACGAGGTGTTTTTTTTGAACCTTGAACAATAGGAGAACCTCCTATTGTTTTTCTATTAATATAATGAGGTAACAATTTACATGAGAGCTTTACATGGTAGAATTACATGTCAACCCCCCTTTGGGGTGTAGAGGAAGGATTAAACTATTGAAGAAAGGATGAGTGGGATTATGTGCTTGTGCTTTTCCTTAACCCTACAGGTAAGGAGAGAGAAATCACTTTTAAGCCTATCTAACCAAGATGCCTTTGTTGGTACAATCCCCCCGAAGTGTTTGTTGTTGCGTTCTTTCCATATGATCCACGCTGCCAGCAAGAATAGCTCCATGAAGAGAGGTCTGTTCCAGTTGTTCTTTGCCGTAGTAATGTTTTGTAATCTTGATTCTCCCTGAGGCCAGACAAGACCAAGGCTGGACCAGCAGTCAGTGCTGAAATGACACTCAAAGAACAGATGCTCCAAGGTTTCCTTGATTTGCAGCATAGAGTATGCAGTTGTGGTCATCTCCTATATTATAGTGTCTTTGTTTGAGCATATTTCTTGTGTTTAGGCGGTCTGAAAGTAATAACCAACCGAATACCTTGATTTTCATGGTGGATTTTGATTTCCAGATCCATATAAAAGCCTCATGTGCGCGTATTTCTTGGAAGTAAAAGGTGTAGTATTTGTGGGCCGTGAACTGCGCTGAACCCCAAATATATGACCAAACGTCTGGCTCATTGGAAAGGACAACCTCCATCGTGTCAGACTGAAGTTGACGAACTTTTGCATGCGCCTTTGCTGAGAGGGGAAGGTGAAACGCCTCTCGTAGCGACGTGATGGACAAGAAATCCCGAACTGATAAATCTTCATTGATGGTGTAACAAAGTGCTCGTGGGTATTTCTCAGCAAGGATGGTGTCAGCCCATAAGTCTTTCTAGAAGAGTACATTAGTTCCATTTGCCACTCTTATGGTTGAGATTCCTATTTATATAGGCATCAACTTTGTGACATCTCTCCACCAGAACGATCCACAAGGGTCAGATGCATGTGGGATTTGACTCATGTAGTATGTTTCCCAAATAAGTTGAACCCAGGGCACATTCCAACCATTATAGAATTTGTGCAAGTATTTCAGTATGAGTGCATCTCCTTGAATTCTGAGATCGATCACTCCGAGCCCTCCACATTCTTTAGGCCGACAAACCATATCCTAAGAGGCCAGGGAGTTGCACCTATCCCCTTGTTCAGTTTTCTTGGTCCACAAGCACTTTCTTCGCATTTTATCCAGAAGCTCAATTATTTTGGTTGGTAGCCGAAGGGTGCAAAGAGCAAAGATAATAAGTGAGGTGATCACTAAATTAAGCAAGGAGAGCTTTCCACCATAGGAGATCATGTTGATAGTGGCCGTTAACCGTCTTTCTATTGAGCAAACCAGCGGCATGAGTTCTAGAACAGTTGGGCGAGTAGTGCCAAGGGGAAGTCCCAAGTAAGTAAAAGGCATCTTGCCTATCACACATCCAAATATAGTAGCAATCTCCTCAATCTTTGCAGGTTCACAGTTCATTGGTATTAGCGTTGATTTGTGAAAGTTTATTTTCAACCCAATGGACGTGGCATAATCAGTCAAAATATCCTTGATGACCGTTGCCTATTGTGTGCATGCATGTAGTATGAGGATTGTATCATCAGCGTATTGAATCACCGGGTATTCTTTTTGATGCGGTGTGGGAAACGGCAAATGGATTAGGTTACATGTAGAAGCATCATTAATGGCAGCTTGGAGGAGGTCTGCCGCCAAAATGAAGATGAGGGGGGAAAGAGGGTCCCCATGTCTGACACCACATTTGTAGTGAAATTGGCGGCCAGGAGTTCCATTGAGGAGGACTGATGATTTGCCTGAGGAAAATATGCACCGAATCCAAGAGATTTGAACCAAGGTTATCAATCCTAGAGATACGAGGTGTTGCGTGGTTCTCCTCTTGGATTGATAACCTTGGTTCTTAACTGAGGGAAATACATATCTCTACTGTACTGCATCATCCCCTCCTCTTCGGGGAAATCCCAACGCAATTCACAAGTACTAGGAAGAATTTCTCGCGCCTTTGCCGGAGAGACATCATCAACATCTATCAAGTACCTATGCATAAACTTTCATCTCCTTACATTTACATTATTTGCTATTTGCCTCTCGTTTTCAATTCCCCCACTTCTAATTTTTTTACAAAAATACAAAAAAATCCATTTGCCTTTTTCGTGTTTGCCTTTTTGTTTGCTTGCTATCTTGTTTGCCTAGTTACGATGTCTCAAGAAAATACAAAATTGTGTGATTTTTATAATACTAATAATAATGACTTTATTAGTACTCCGATTGCCCCTCCCGCCAGTAGTGTGGAGACTTGTGATATTAATATCGCTTTGTTAAATCTTGTTATGAAAGAACTATTTTCTGGTAGCCCTAATGAAGATGTTGCATCCCACCTTAAGACTTTCGTAGAATTGTGTGACATGAAAAATAAAAAAGATGTGGATAATGATATTGTGAAATTAAAATTATTTCCATTCTCATTGTGAGATCGCGCTAAAATTTTGTTTTCATCTTTGCCACGAAATAGTATTGATTCTTGGGATGGGTGTCAAGATGCTTTTATGACCAAGTATTTTCCTCCTGTGAAAATTATTTCTCTCAGAAATCAAATTATGAATTTCAAGCAACTTGAGCATGAACATGTTGCCCAATCTTTGGAAAGGATAAAATTAATGATAAGAAATTGCCCTACTCATGGTTTAAATTTATGGATGATCATACAAAAAAATTATGCGGGATTGAACATTGTTTCCAGAAATCTTTTAGACACCGCCGCAGGTGGTACTTTTATGGAAATTGCGTTAGGAGAGGCTACTTAATTGCTTGAGAATATTATGGCAAATTATTCACAATGGCATACCGAAAGAACTCCCACTAGTAAAAAACTGAATTCAGTTGAAGAAATTAGTACTTTGAGTGATAAATTTAATGCTCTTATGAAATTGGTTGCTAGTAAAAATGATCTTATTGATCCTAATGATCTTCCATTGTCCACTTTGATCGAGGAAAATAATGATCCTGTAGATGTGAATTTTGTCTCACGAAACAATTTTAATAGTAATGCTTATAGAGGTAATTTTAATGCTAGGGCGTTCCCTGGAAATTCCTCTAATAATTATGGGTAATTCTTATGATAATAATAATAATATTATAATCGGATGCCCTCTGATCTTGAAAGTAATATTAAAGATTTTATTAATGCTCAAAAAGTTTTCAACACTATGATAGAAGAAAAATTGAGTAAACTTTATGATATGTCTAGAAGTATGGATAGAATTGTTCATGATGTGGAAAATCTTAAGTCTAAAATTATGCCACCCAATATTGATATTAGTGAATCAATTAAAGCTCTTTATGTCTCCATGGATGAAAGTAAAGAAAGAACCGCTAGATTGGGGGCTAAGCGAGAATTCTTAGAAAAAGCGATTCCGCCCGGTTTTTATCGTAGTAATGATGAGGACATTAAAATGATTGGTGTTTATTCTATTTAATCTTTATTTAGAAATGTTAAAATTGATGAAAAGGGGACTTAAGAAGAGTCAACTTTAGCTAGAAGGTGTCTCCATAGTCCGGAGGGTACAAATCTTAATGAAAAAATTGATAAAAGTGGGTTTGGAGAGGTAAAAACTTTAAATAGTGATACGCCCACTCTTTTGGATTACAAAGATTTTAATTATGATAGTTGTTATTTAATTGAGTGTATTTGTTTGTTACAATCCGTGCTAAATTCACCCAATGCTTATGAAAAAAATAAGGATTTTACTAAACATATTGTAGAAGCGATGATGAAAGTGTTAGAGGAAAAGCTAGAATTAGAGATTTCAATTCCTAGTAAAGTATATGATGAATGGGAACCCACCATTAAAGTCAAAGCTAGAAATTATGAGTGTAATGCTTTATGTGATTTGTGTGTAGCATTTCCACAATACCAAAATCTCATGTGATGTGCTAGGTTTTACCAATATCGATGAATGTTCTCTTAATTTGCACTTAGCGGATTCTACTATCAGGAAACCTTTGGTAGAATAAATGATGTTCTTATTCTTTCAAATAGGAATTATGTACCCATTGACTTCATTGTTCTTGATATTGAATGCAATCTGTCTTGTCCCATAATACTTGGTAGATCGTTCTTACGAACCATAGGTGCCCTGGAAAAAGAATTAAGCAACCATATGAATCTATTGTGAGGGCAACCTATGGATTTAATTTGAAAGATGACAACACTTGAAACTATGTGTTATGCCTAGTTAGGGGCATAAAATAATAGCGCTAATTGGGAGGCAACCCAATAGTTATCTTAATTTTCTTGTTTTTTTCTGTTTTATGGTGTGCACACAATTATGCTACTGTTCTGGTTGTGTTTTTGTGTTCAAATTAGTGTTTGTGCCAAGGAAAGCCTTTGGGATGATTCGGATGATAGTTGCTTTGATTTTGTGCAAAAACGAAACTTTTGCGTCCAGTAGCAAAATTGTTGAGATTTTTTGGAGTGTGGTAAATTTCTGATTTTCTTTACACATGATTGATATACAAATTTCCCATGTTGTCCTAATTTTTCAGAATTTTTGGAGTTACAGAAGTATGGTAATTGTTCGAATTGCTACAGACTGTTCTGTTTTTTACAGATTCTGTTTGTGATGCATTGTTTTGCTTGTTTTGATGAAACCATGGATTGTATCGGGGGGTATAAGCCATGAAGAAGCTAGAATACAGTAGGTACAATACAAAGATAAAATATGAATGGGTTTGCAATAGTACTTAAAGTAGTGATTTGCTTTATTATACTAACGGATCTCATGAAGGTTTTGTTAAGTTTTGTGTGATTGAAGTTTTCAAGTATTGGATGAGATCACGATGGATGAAGGAATAAGCAGTGGCAAGAGCCTAAGCTTGGGGATGCCCGAGGCACCCCAAGGTAATATTCAAGGACTCCCAAGCATCTAAGCTTGGGTGTGCCCCGGAAGGCATCCCTCTTTCTTCTACCGACCATCAGTAATATTACTTGGAGCTATATTTTTATTCATTACATGATATGAGTTCTGCTTGGAGCGTCGTGTATTATATGAGTCTTTTCTTTGTTTGCTTTTTAGTTTGTCACAATCATCTCTACTGAACACACCTTTTTGAGAGAGACACACATTATTCGTGATTTGTTAGAATACTATATGTGCTTCACTTATATCTTTTGAGCTGGGCAGTTGCTCTAGTGCTTCACTTATATCTTTTTTAGCACGATGGTGATCATATTTTTAAAGAAATAGATGAACTCTCGTGCTTCACTTATATCTTTTTGCGAGTTGATAATAGTGACAGTAATTCACACAAGATATGAATTTAGTCCCAATATGATGAATATCCAAGAGGGATATAATAAAAACTTTCATATAGATCATTGGATATGATAAGATTGATTCCTTGCAATAGTTTTGCGATATGGAGATGATAATATGTGGGTCACGCCAGTGAGTAATTGTGGTTTAGTAAGAATATTGGTGTTAAGGTTTGTGATTCCCTATGCATGCACATAAAGTCAATAGTTATGCAACGAAGTTACATCCTACTTATGGTGGGTTATTCAGTGTTAGTTATTCTCAATCCATCTTTATGACCGTTTTTATTTTTCGGCTGGTTTCTTCCCAATCTATTTGCAAGCCTCCACTTGTACTAAGCGGAAATACTGCTTGTGCATCCAACTCCTTAAACCAAAGTTGTGCCAAATGAGTCCACAATATCTACCTATAAGCGGTATTTACATGCCGTTCCAAGTAAATTTGCATGTGCCAACTCTAATCATTCAAAATAATTTTTCGTTTTGTGTGCCTGTACTGCTCATGATGCGGCAGGGGGTGGCCAATATCTTCCATGTTAGGTGGGTTATTCTCACGATGAGTGTTGCTACTTGTGAGCCGTGTTGGGATTTCCTAGAAGAGGAGACGATGATGCGGTACAATAGAGATATGTATTTCACTCAGTTATGAAACCAAGGTTCCCAATCCACTACGAGAACCACAACACTATGTAAACAGGACCTGCACACAAACAACAAATACTTGCAACCCAACGCGTAGAGTGGTTGTCAATCCCTCAACGGTTACAAGCAAGATTAAACGGTATAGTTTTTGATAGATAGATCAAACAAAAATACAAAATAAAATAAATAAAAGAAAATTGTAGCAAGATATTTTTGGCTTTAATATATGATAGAAAATAGACCCGGGGGCCATAGTTTTCATTAGAGGCTTCTCTCATAAAAATAGCATACGATGGGTAGACAAATTATTGTTGGGCGATTGACAGAAAAGCAAATAATTATGACGATATCCAAGGCAATGATCGTGTATATAGGCATCACGTCCAAGACAAGTAGAACGAAACAATTTTGCATCGACTACTATTACTCCACACATTGACCGCTATCCAGCATACATCTAGTGTGTTAAGTTCATGGAAGAACGAAGTAACGCCTTAAGCAAGATGACATGATGTAGACAAGATAAACTCATGTATGAAATAAATCCCATCTTGTTACCCTTAATAGCAACGATGCATGTGTGTCATGTCCCTTTCTGTCACTGGGATTGAGCACCGCAAGATCGAACCCATCAGAAAGCACCTCTTCCCATGGCAAGATAAATCAGTCTAGTTGGCCATACCAAACCAATAAATCAGAGAAGAAATACGAGGCTATAACAATCATGCATAAAAGAGTTCAGAGAAAACTCAAATAATATTCATGGACAGATATGATCGTAAACTCACAATTCATCAGATCCTAACAAACACACCGCAAAAAGTGATTACATCAAATAGATCTCCAAGAACACCGAGGAGAACATTGTATTGAAGATCAAAAAGAGAGAAGAAGACGTCTAGCTACTAACTATGAACCCATAGGTCTGTGGTAAACTACTCACGCATCATCGGAGGGCGGCAAGGATGATGAAGAGTCCCCTCCATGATGGAATCCCCCTCCTGCAGGGTGCCGGAAAAGGCCCCTAGATGGGATCTCGTGATTCTGGAACTTGCGGTGGTGAAAATTTTGTTTCACGATTTTAGAGAATTTATAGAGGAGGAGTGTGATAGCCTGGCTTATTAGGGATGATAGACTACTCATATCAATAAGGAATTCCTTCTTTTCCGAGAGCCCATTCGGAAAGAACTCCAAAGTTAAGCGTGCTTAGATTGGAGTAATATCAGGATGGGTGACCGACCGGGAAGTTGCTCCCGGGTGCGCACGAGTGAGGACAAAGTGCGCAGAAAAGACTAGTATTGATCTGTGGGGCCAGTCTAGATCCCGCCAGGAGTAACAACCACCGGCGGGTGTGTCCGGGGCGTTACAAGTTGGTATCAAAGCCGACCCTCAAGGTTACACGGATGTTTGCGGACAAGTGTGCGGTCATGTTGTGCATGACGTTTGTGACCCGTCGTCGCACACGGCGTGGCACATGTGCCGGACTGGAAGCACAGACGTATGTGCCAAGAGGGAACGTTCCTGTGGCCCGACGAGGATGTCGGTTCCTCTGAGTGGGGGTGTATGTGATAGCCTGGCTTATTAGGGATGATAGACTACTCATATCAATAAGGAATTCCTTCTTTTCCGGGAGCCCATTCGGAAAGAACTCCAAAGTGAGCGTGCTCAGCTTGGAGTAATTTCAGGATGGGTGACCGACCGGGAAGTTGCTCCCAGGTGCGCACGAGTGAGGACAAAGTGCGCAGAAAAGACTAGTATTGATCTATGGGGCCAGTCTAGATCC